>NC_064638.1:263756092-268556092 GCF_023864345.2 Schistocerca serialis cubense
AACAGGAAGGAAATCTTAGATTTGGAATCAGGTGGGCACTGATTGAGGTAATGTCCAGCAACAAACAGACCATGTATGTGGAGGGGGGGGGGGGGGGGTTGTTGGTATAGAGGGAGGTGGCATCAGTGGTAACAAGCAAGGTGAGTGATGGGAGTGAGATGGGCACAGATTTCAGATGATCTAGGGAATGTTTCATTTCTTTAATATAGGAATGATGTGTTTGTGCTATAAGTTGCAGGTGTTGATCTGTGTTATAAGTTGGAGGTGTTGATCAAGTAAGGTAGATATATGTTTGGTGAGTGCCTTGAAGCCAGCAACTGTGGGACAGCCAGAGTGATTGGGTTTGTGGATCATAGGAAGAAGGTAAAAGGTATGGGTGTGTGGTTTGTGTGAGATAAGAAGTTATAGGAACTGAGGTTTTAGTCCTTGTGAGGGAGCAGAGGTTTTATGGAGGGAAAGTAGGTCAGTTTGTATCACAGGGATGGGATCTTGATGACAGATGCTGTACGTAGTTGTGTCAGACAGCTGGGTAGATCCTCTCTTGCATACTCCTGTTGGCCAAGTACTACAATGGTAGACACTTGTCTGTTGCTCTGCTGGGAGGATAATGGAGTCACCAGTTTCAGGGAACAAAGAGCCTAGATTGCCGCACAGGAAAGTTTAGGGTCATGTTGTAGGGACCTGAGAAAGGGTTGTTACGCAATGCTGGATGTTAGGAATTCTTGGAAGGTTGTAAAGTGTGATTTTGAGGTAATGATAGTGGATCGAGTTAGAATCATGATCAGAACTGTTCGAGGCTGGGTTCAATGTCTGGTTTGCTGATGGAAAGGTTTTGGGGTTGGACTGCAAAGTGATGTTTCCAGTTGATGTTGCATGTGAAGCGAAGCAGGTCTTTCACCAAAGCAGCATGGTTAAGTGAAGGATTGTTGCTGAAAGTGAGACCTTTGGATAATACATATAATTCCGGAGGTTGAGAACATTGCACTGTTGTGATTGGTTCTTGTAACAATGAGTTTTAATTGCTGTGGAAGGCAATGGTGAAGGCCAGGGCATGTTAAGAAGGTTGGCCAAGTTCGTTCGTAGGTGGGGAGCGGTGGTTGACAGCTGGAGAGGCACAGAAACAGAAACACTGTTTTCTGACCTGTCTTAGTAGGTCTTACATGACGTTTTGTCAGTAATCTATGTCTTGCCTATCTTCCACTATTAAGCCGTCAGTTTTTCAAGTCTCATTTGGTGCAGTCCTTGACAACCATCCAGTAAGTACCCCTTGACCCAGGCTTCTGGGCAACTTTTCTGAACTTTCCCCATTTCCTAAACCTCTCCAATTCAGTTGCCTTCATCCCTCTTCCTTCCCATTCAACCCTTTTGTCAGAAGGAGCAGCCACTGACTCCTAAAAGGTTGCTCATTTCTTTAACCTTCATATATGTTTTCTCGTGCTGTCACTTGGTGAGTAGATTTTGTCTCTCCAATTGCGCAATATTTTCAAAAATAGATTATTTTGGCTTGTATGCTGTTGTTGCCTGTGTTGTTTCCCAACTTTAAATTTTTCCTAACCAAGATAAATTCAGTAGAGAATCATTTTGTGTTGCATTTTTGTTCACAAGTTCTCGTCAAACAGTAAGTGCTTTGTATTGTGGTTTCTAATGTTACTAATTGCTCAAACAGTTGCCCCAGAGATGTATGTGTGGAGTATTCCCCACATAATTGTAATCATGTAATCACTTCATTTTACATGTTGAGTGCCTATCCATAAAGTCAGTTCAAAATGTTGTAGTATAGGCACTTTGTTACATACTACCTCAGGCTTACTGGTTCCTTTACAAATAGAGCAGTTGATATAAATTATGTGGTAATTAATCTGAAGGTCATTATTTAAATAAAATGTTTGGAGACATGCAAACCATTAAGTTATTGTATTAAGTAGTTCACTGCTACTTACAACAAAACTGATTGAATATAGTAGTTTTATGTATAGGTTAGGTTTGTACATAATCTTGCACTGTGTACAGCTTGATTTTGAAATACTGCCCTAAATAGTGGTGACACTTTTTACAATACAGATTGAACAAATTATTTTCAAGCTTCAGAGGAAGCTGATTTATTTGTGGAAAGATAAATAATAACTTTCATAAATTTATCATTTACAGTTTTCTTTCTTGTGGTTTACATCAGTTAGTGCACTCTTTACATTTAGATAATGTGTAAAATTATCCTTCCTACACCTTTCACGTAAGTGATTGGTTTAAATAAAAATTAAAGAGGTAATGATTAACCTCATTTCTTACACCAGTTCGTTCTCTGTTTCAGTGAAAGAGGAGGGCTGTCACCAAATCTGGATAATGACAGCTCTAAGTCTCATAGAGACTCTTTTGAAATTGATTTGGATAGTTGTGCTGATGGAACAAAAGGAGAGCATTTCAGTGAGGATGGTAGGTTTATTTCTCATTTTTTCCCTTTACCGTCTGTCTGTAAATAAACGGTTTCTCATCATCTACATCTGTACTTTACCAGCCATCCTTCCCTACTCAACACATTGGAAGAATGATTGTCAGTAAATCTCCATATGAGCTCTAATTTCCCACTGTGGCAATTTCATGAAATATTTTTGGGAGGAAGTAATATGTTGCACAATTCCAGAGGGTGCGTGTTCATTGTACATACTGAATATTTGTACTGAGGAAGAATGTGGTTCAATCTGCCATGTATTTAAAAAACAAAAAATTATTCTTTTTGCAGATGATAATGAAAAAAATCCCCCCCCCCCCCCCTCTCTCTCTCTCTCTCTCTCTCTCTCTCTCTCTCTCTCTCTCTCTCTCTCTCTCTCTCTCTCTGCTGCTGCTGGAAAAGGGGAACAATAAGGTGCAGAATGTGATAGTGACTGCTTATGGGATACGTATTTCCAGTTACAAGCAAGGGATGAAGTTGCACTCACCTATGTATTTAATTGTTCATAATCTAATGTCAAATCCAACTACATGGGTGACAAATTAATTACTACAGTAATTTCATTATGCACAAATTCTCATGTGCATGTGTTGTTTGAATGGATAGTGTAATTTTGTAAAGGAAAACGTATTAAGTGAAGAATTTGTAACTGATACTCTTCCTTTGGAGTCATATTATTAATACATACAGCTCAAATTATAAGGTTTTGATTAGAAACAGTTTTTCTTGTCTTCCTGTTCACTCTATTTTTTAGCAGTTGGGAAGTAAAAATATTGTTTCATGGTTCCATTTTCAGATTCGCTATTAAACATAGAAGTTCCAAGTGAATGCCAGCAACAGTTACCACGTACGCCAGCTGGTACTTCTCCCCTGGCTGAATCTACCACAACAAGTGGCAAAAAGCGCCGGAGAAGCAGAAAGCGTTCAGAATGTGGCGAGGCAAGTGCAAAGAGGCCAAGGGCAGGCCGCAGTCCTCGCCACAGCATTTCAGTTGCAGTCTCTTCAGATTGGATAGGTGGTAATAGCAGTGCAAGTGATCGTGAAAGAGACAGACGGAACAACATTAATGGTGGCAGTGATAGTGATGAGCTTTCAGAGAGTTCAGCAAGTGGTATTGCTCCTGACAGCACTGCAGCTACTCGTTCCCCCCGCCCTTCAAAGTACAACTTTTATGTGGAACTTGGTAAGTAATGTTTGCAGTGCTTATTTAGATCATTGTTTGTTTGGTTAACTAATTCAGCTACTCATGATCTAAATCACATAATCGTGTTGACTTTTTGCGTCCTTTTTCCTTTAGTAAATACTTCATCATTTGCGGACTCAGTTTTGTTTGCTCTCTCGAGAATATACGTTGTGTTCCTTGTGGTCTCTCGTTGGATAGGAGCACCATTAACTGATCCATCATTGTTCATTATTTGCTGAATGAGATCATTCAATTTTCAGCAAGTACTAAAAGTGTAAAGCCTTTCATGTTTAGTTTTCAACTAAATGTGTAAAGAGTCAGCTCCTTTTTTTATTTCTGTGGGCTTAATGAAGTTCATGATATTTCCATTCAGATGTTACAGTGAAGTTAGTGTTGACACACTTTTTATGAAGGTTGGGGTAACAGTGATCTGTAACATGTAAAGTAGCTGAAGGTCTGTTTGGTTGTGAATTGGCAAAGTGTGTGGTATGACAATCTTGTGCACTCATTTTGCACTCCATAGTTACGTTTACATTCTGATGAAACTCCTTTCTTTCCTGCTTTGTTTTGTATTTTCAAGTTTTTAATATGCGTGAAGTTGAAGTTGATATTAACAAGAATGTCCCTGCCCAAAAACTGTTGTGGTAATGATAATAAGATTGTTGTAAACGTGATTGTATGTTGCCCTTGTCACCATTGTGGCTATACAGTGCTTGTGGATAGGTCCTTTCGTAACAGCATCACTGGTCAAAGCTGAAAAGTTGTATAGTATTGTTCACTATTTCCATAAATATTCGTAACACTGCCCTGTCCTTTGTCCAGCTAAAGTAGAATGTTGCATGTGATGTATTCAGTTTTTGAGGAAATTTAAAAGGTAAAATTTCATTTACGTTTTTCTGATAGCTCCAGAATTGGATGGTTCCCAGCGGATTGCTCTGCTTCAGCAAAAACTTCAGGAGCTGCGGAAGACCTATATGAATGTAAAGGCAGAACTGGCATGTATTGATAGGCGGCGGAAGAAGTTGAGGCGAAGAGAACGGGAAGGTATGTATTGGCTGAGATACAGGTTGATACAAAAGATACCAATATGAACAGTTTGCTTTTGATCAGATATTTTTAGGTCATTTGAGAGAGTTTGTTGTAGGATTTGCTTTTGTAAAATGTTTAAACATAAAACTCTAATGTTGTAAATACAATTTTGTGTTAATAATGTAATAAATGCAAAACTTAGTTGCTGTTTGCCACAATGTTTCTTAATTACTGCCAATAAATTTCTTCAACTGTTAATAAATCAGTAAGTAAAATTTCACAGAGACAGAATGGCTAGCTCGTAATTATCTCCAACAATTACAATTATGTCATTCTGTCTCCTTGAAATTTTACATGTTGTCTCAAGTGACTTTTTCTTTGGAATAATAAATAACTCTGTACTTAACATGTTTCAGCAGGGAACAGCCTTTTATTTTTTTACATTTTTGGATCGAAACACTTCACACACAAAAACAATGACATCAGTGTAAACTGGAGCAACATTTGTTAAAGAAATTTGATGGATAATTAATTGAAACATTGACTGCAATACCTGTAATATAATTCATCAAAAAGAAATAAAATCCACAAGATGTGAAGCAGATTTATTTTCACTTAGATTTTGATCCTTCCACCTGTACCTTCTAGAGATTGTCCAGTTGGTGGGTTGAAAGCTGAAACACTTCAGACAATTTTTTATTTTCTAACTCCTCATGTTACTGAAATTGCATCAACAGATTTTTAACTTCATTTATCTTAAACTATTCTCCTTCCCAATGATTGAGCTACAGGAAAAAAAAAATCATACTTCAGAAATTTTGAGACTTGAGTAACTGCCCTGTTCATCTCTACATTGCTGCTGCTTTGAATCAGGTATTGAAAAAGTGTCTGCAGCATAATTCAGATCCTACAAAAATGACAAAATGAGCTCTCATAAAACTATTGAAGATGGGTTCAGCATTGGTTGAAGACAGAAAGAATGTTTTTATAATAATAAAAAAACTATTTCTTGTTAACAGTACTTGGTTTCATGCGATGGAGTTTCATGTAATGCATATTGATGGAGCAGTGAGAACCTGCATTAATAGTAATTCCATTGTTTTATTTTGGTGGGTACATTGTCATGAAGTGTAGATATTAATGTATTTCACATTATATGAATCATTTGAGAGTTTGTATTGTTCACCCGAGTAACTCTATTCTGACCTTTGATAGTTTCGCAATATAGTAATCACAGAGTCTGTAAATCATTCTGGAAAGACAGAAAAACCTGCAGACAGTTCTTGTTTTTATTTTTCCTTGAAATGGGAAAAAATCAGTTTCATCGTGTGATCATGTGTGTGGGTTGATGTTGTGGAGGAATGTTTGCATGCAACTTAAATGCTGCTCAGACAGTGGGAAAAATGTATTCAAGTATAACGTTGGTGGAATAATAGCAGAAAGTGGAGTAAAAAAGTTTGTCACAATAGCAATGTTATTTTTGTAGTAAATAAGACATAATCTTAAAATAAATATTAATACCCTGCTGCTAATGGATTAAGTTGTTGCTACATTACTGAATAGGAATTGTGTAAATCACTCAACAACTGGACACTTTACATTCTTTGCTTATCAAATCAGATTAACAGTTTATTGAATGACTGGAAATTTTCTTTCCAGAAAAAGCTGCAAAACAGGAAGTCACTTGCTCATGACGACAGCAGGAATGCTCTTCAAGTCTGAACTGCCCGAGTGAAATGAAATAGTTTTCTATTTTGTGTATGTATATATTATACATAGACATTATACAAAGTAAAAACATATTTTCTTGGCAAATGTACAAAGTTAGTTTCTCAAACATTTACTAATGTTTTGATGTCTCTAACCATTAATGATTCATTTTTTAAACTGTTGAGATGTGGAGTTCCATTAAAGCAATATTTTACTCATATTGCTGCAGTTGTGAATGTATGTTGTATTATATGATGATATTTTTAACTGAAAGAAAACCATTTCCAACAAGCTCTTTGTTAGAGAAAATAGATTGTAAAGTTTACACTCAGATTTAGTTTTATATGCTGAATTCATTACTGTCTGTAATTTTAAATTAAGTGCAAAATCATCGGGCACCGATAAGAGTGAATGTGAAAAAGTTGAAAGTTAGAGAGTTTTTATATGAAAAAGAAAATATATGTATACATATATTTATATTTTTATGTAATGCTGACAATTCTCCATTGTGAATGGCACAAAACTGATTGTATTTATTTGCAGTTCCTTTAAATGTTCTTTCGTATCTCATGTTCATTATTTTACAGTGTACAGTTTGAATCGTGACCTATGTACAGTATCATGTAATTATAACAGTATATTTTATTTTTAAAATAATTAACAATTAAGCAAATATTTTGTGAAAATTTATTCTTGTTTGTATCAGTTTTGTCTTTGTTGCTTCCTTCCAATCTTTCTTTCTGTCTTTCTTTTATCTTTTTGAATGTACTGACAGTATTGCAGCAATTCATGTACTGTAGTTTTATTGACATTATAATTTGAAATAGAACAACTTTTACATTTCATGTGTGTAAACTTTTACTTTATTGTAAGCAGCTGAATATTTCCATTGAGATCAGTCATAATTCACTCCATATTGGAAAGAAAAGCTAATACAACTACCCTGTAAAGAACTTTTTTTTCATATAGTCGTATAAACAATAAAACCAACAGATTACATTCGCCAGCTCTGTACAGTTTAGTTTTGCTCCCACTGTTCTCCAGATTACAGTCCCAGTTGTTGGGTCATCCTGCTACCTTCTACATCTGGTGCTTTGCTGTGATTATTAGATCATGCTACATACTTAATTCTAAATAAGGTGATGAAAGAACAGTTCGTGAAATATAAACACTGTAAGGAGTGAAAGTAGCAACTCACTGAAAGCATGTCCATGTGCACACTCCAGCTCTGAAGAGTTCTTTGTGTGAAATGCTAGCAATATTTTCGGTCTTGTTTATGTTCATGATAAAAGATTTCAGCCTTGTTTATGTGCTCATTAAAAGATTTTCCCATGTCACATTTATATCTCCACATATCCATCCTGTGCTGCTGTCTCATGTTCTACATCTTTTCTCCCTATTATTGTGCATCCATCCCCCTCCCTATATGTTCTTTCTCACTTAGCGTCTTTTCAACTCAGAACATCAACTATTCAGTGAGTTGTTATCATTACTCAAGCCATAATTTATGTAATTGGTTCTGAATTATATGTTGTCTGCTTCCATTGAATGTGGTCCTCAGTTTGGTGTTGTGCAGTACAGACGTACTCTGAACTGATACTTTAACAAACAATTTTACTTTAGCCCCATATTGCAGAACAATACTGCAGCAATAAAACACAAACGAGGAGGGGAAAAAACCAAAATAAAATTTAAGTTGCAAAGGAAATGCACACACAAGCATCTGCCAACAGAAAAATGTGCCAAAGGCTTTAGAACGAGGACTATGCAAGACTTCTAACAACAAACTGCTTCCAATGAGCACGATGTCACAGCAGTTCACATTAGGTTTGTTTGAGCAGTTGCCAGCAGGTTCAGCCACATGCGCAGCTGAGTCACATATGGCAGTACCTAGTCCCATTTCTGCCTACTTGAAGTGTGTCGGTTAGCTGTATCAGCAGTAGCAACAAGCAGCCAGATGCTACCGAGAAAAATTTTCCTGGTGTGCCTAAGCTGCCAGATTCGCGTATGTGCAGAGCAGACTGAGTTGTAGTGGGGAGAAGGGTAGCTTCCACGTGCCCCATGTTTACGTTTAGTGGGTTTGCTAGTTTCCTCTTCATTTACAGCTCTCACGTCAAATGAAAACAAAATGGATTTCTGTGGCCGGGAGTTATAAAGTGAATTACAATAGTCGCATAATTATGGAAGGCTAAAATATATTATTAGTTTTGGTTTTATGATTTTTATTTTGTTTCAAAGTTTTTGGCAGCCAGGTATTGCCTTGCAGAACAGTGAAGTTATTTTTGTTAATTTTCTAAAGAAAGTTGGCTTTTGTTAATCTTTTCTGCAGAGACTGTCAATTTATTTGATACACTGTCGGCTAGAATCAACTGTTTGCTGAATTTCAAGTGCACATTTTTATCTTCTGACACGTATGGCATTATGCCATAATAAGGAACTAAACACGAGATACTACAGTAGTGGTACTCCAAGAAAATTTGCATCCCAAAAACCACACTGAAAAGCGTAATATCATGTTGGGGCCCACTATGTCATGAACCTGGACATACGAATGTGTACTTTGAGCTCAGTTATGCATTTTAGTATGGTCTACAAAGTTCCGTTGCTTTTGAAGTATCCTCTGATGTCATGTTGTTGTTTCTGTGACATAATTGAAGATCTTATGGTATAAACATATGAACATATGGGCTTCCGAACTCATCACAGCAGCGCATGCACAGTAATGTTTTCTGGTGCGCTCTGACAACTGCTGAAACGAATTTTAACAGGTCGCGGGAAAATATTGGGAAAGTTGGTATGAAAAGTGTTACTTCCAAAGTAAATTTCATTTTACACAAGATGAACTAGGTTACATGTGCGAATGTACTTTAAATTTCTTAAATCACAGAGCATTTGATTTTCATTTAAAACTTAACACTGAGAACCAGACAATTAGAGGAAGACCAGACATGTATGTTGTCATTTAAAATTTTAGTGGAATATTAGTTTGATGTGTCTTGAAGTGGACCACAAAAAAAAAAAAAACAATATTATATGTGAAAGCCGAGCTTTTGTTGTAGCAACACTGTGTATATTAATTTAAACCATTAACTTTACTTTCCCTATTTGTGTGTGCAAGCTGCTTAACAGCATTTCACCCCTCCCCCCAACCTCCACCTCCTGGTTTGTTTTCTAAAGTGTCGGAAGATTCTACACCTGTGTATAAAACCTTAACCGGTCAAAGTATTGATAAGTTTTGCAGTTCCAAGGGAATATGTACGGTCACTTCACGGAAATCCAGGAAATTTTTTTTTTAAAACCCCCCCCCCCCCCCCGCGGTGTATTCACCCTGATTAACTGAGAAACAAATTATTGTCTAGATTTTAATTTTAAGAGGTGCTTGAGGTAAGGAAAATCATCTCAGAAATCTAAAGGTGTTGGAAGTAACAGTGGCGAGTAGGAAAACCTCAAATTCCTTACAAGGGAACCTCCCCATCGCACCCCCCTCAGATTGAGTTATAAGTTGGCACAGTGGATAGGGCTTGAAAAACTGAACACAGATCAATCGAGAAAACAGGAAGAAGTTGTATGGAACTATGGAAAAATATACAAACTGAGTAGTCCATCTACAAGATAGGCAAAATCAAGGACACTGTAAGCTGAGCAGTACCGTGGTCCCGTGGTTAGCGAGAGCAGATGCGGAACAAGAGGTCCTTGGTTCAAGTCTTCCCTCGAGCGAAAAATTTATTTTCTTTATTTTCGCAAAGTTGTGATCTGTCCGTTCGTTCACTGATGTCTCTGTTCACTGTAATAAGTTTAGTGCCTGTGTTTTGCGACCGCACCGCAAAACCGTGCGATTAGTAGACGAAAAGACGTGCCTCTCCAATGGGAACAGAAAACAGTTGATTGCAAGGCCATAGTCAACCGATTCCTCCAGAGGAAAACACGTCTGATATATTCTATGCGACACTGGTGACGGCATGTGCATCACATGACAGGAATATGTTGTCGACCCACCTAACTTGTACTCTTGGCGAATGGGTAAAAATATTCTTCCACCTTTCCCTGGTTAGGTTTCCTTGTGGATGTGATAATCACTCCCAAAAAAGTGATGAAAACATAAGAGTTTGTGACATAAATTTAAAATAAAAAATTAAATTTTTCAATCAAGGGAAGGCTTGAACCAAGGACCTTTCGCTCCGCAGTTGCTCACGCTAACCACGGGACCACGGCACTGCTAAGTTCAAACTGTCCTTGATGTTGCCTGTCTTCAACATGGACTACTCAGTTTGTATATTTTGCTTATTTTTTCATAGTTCCACACAACTTCTTCCTGTTTTCTCGGTTGATCTGTGTTCAGTTTTTCAAGGCCTATCCACTGTGCCAACTTATAACTAAATCTGAGGGGGGTGTGATGGGGAGGTTCCCTTGTTAGTATTAATGTGTAGTTGCTGCTAATCACTGGCCAAAGAAGAGATAATCAAAAGGAATGCCAGTGCAAATGGAAATGAAAGGAAAACAACAAGAGAGAGAGCCGCTGTTAGAATGCATAAAATAAATATAAAAGGTGGTGAAGAAAGGCTGTGGGAGAGAATGCTGATACAACAGTGGAAGAAACTGGTGCAAATTAATAACAGATGGGCAGCAAGGGCCAAGTATATGTTGATGGGCCATTTATTTTCTCCATTGTTTGGAAACACTTTAGTTTGCAGCAGTGATGAGGTGAACAGTAAAACAAATTGTGGTGTTTGTTAGGCCCATAGCAGCCCTTCAAATGGACAACAGTTGTTGCTGGCATAGGCAGTTCGTTCAGTCAGCCTTTGATACTTTCAAAATGTTTAGGCATTGTTGACACTAGCTTTAACACTGTTTTGATAATTAGAGGCTGTGAACATTTTCTTGTTTGACCTGCTCATTTACTGTGTGATGTGCATAAGATAAAACCAGTACCAGTTAGAAATAATTCTTCAAAGTGTTTTCTGCAATGGTAAGCTAGATTCATGACTATTAAATACACAGTAAACAAAGAACGGAACACCATAAACTTATTTTTTTTCCCTTGTCTGTTATGTTCTCCTCCAGAATGGTTCATGTATTGACACGTGACTAGACACCTTGTGTTTGTACTTGCTATACTGTTGCAGGAAGCCTTCATAATTTTGAGCTCATTTGTGTTTTAGACATCTCTGTATAAATAATTTGTTGTGAATATAAGACCACTCAGAGACAATGAAAGAAGGGAGGGAAGGTTGGGGTAAATGTTATTCTCAGAACAACATGTGATTGTCAGGTATGTATCCCTCAAAATCTCAAGGAAATGCAGAAATTTGTTCATTTATGTCAATTCAAAAAAGAAAACAAATTAGCTAATGCTTTTAGCATTCGTGTACCAACAGTCTAACATTTCAGTTTACAACATAGAAGATGGCTTTGTCCTTCTCACATTCAAGGAAGGCCAAATGAAGAGAATTTGAGAACAAGTATATGATCTACAGGAAATCACCACAAAAGTAAAAAAGTTAATAAATATAATTGTTTTACATATATTGCTACCTCTTTTAAGCCACATTGCCAAGAAAAATCCTAGTTATCTACAGCTAACATGTTGCTACCTTTGTGAAAGAAGTCTGTAAGAAGTTGTTTTAGTAGTTAATAGGATGTGGCTTCTGCCAAGAGCAACGTTATTTTGTGAGCACTGTATGGAATAGACTTAGTTGATTTTTACAAAATTAGTGATTGCCAAGCAGCATGTCAATTGTAGATTAAAATAATCTTCATTACATTGGGTATGATCCCAGTGAGAGATGAAAAGTTACCTTCAAGTACATGGTGTACATTTTAGCACCAATCACTTTGAAAAATTGAATTTGATTAAGCAAATCAGAAATGTCAGTGGTAGGAAATTATAAAGCTGCTGAAACCTTGCCACAGATAATGTGATTGTCCATAAAGAGAAAGTTGCCATCACCTAAAAAATAAAACAGAGCTAAGTACAGTTATATCTCAGGAAGAAAGAGAAGAGTAGAGCAAATTAAGATTTGATGCAATAGTACAGTGTGAAGAGATGAAAGGGTAGCTATAACTTAATAACAACAACTTCAAAGTAATGTGCAATAATTCTTGAACTGTCTGATAAATCAGATGTTTTGTATTTTATGATCACAGTGCTAAGCAGGTATTAAATATTCAAAAATTATGTAGAAAAAGGAGTCAGTTTAAAATAATGCTTCAGAGTGAACCACCACTGACCATGCTTTCATGAACTTCCAAGCACACTTACAACTGTGTGATGATTAAATGAAAAGTATACAAAAAGATTTTGGAATTACTCTTCAGTCCAGGTAAAGAGTCTTTTCATCCACCACAAAAGAACGTGACCAAGTTAGAAGTTTTCCAGTAATAATTTAACTCTGTTAAGAGAAAAGCAAAGTGTAGGCAGCAATGAAACTGGCTGTATTTGTGCAGCAGAAAGATGACATGTACGAAGGAATTTACCACTGGAGTTTTGTTGGGTGTGGTTGCTGGGGTTCTGGCAAAGAGCAATTGTCATTGTTTGTGGGTAAGTTTTTCATGTATTTGAACCAACTTAGTGGTAATCTGTATCAATTAATTCAGATGTTTTTGGAGTCTCAAGAGCTCACTTTGAGAATAGCTCTGGACAGCTACAATATCATTAGTGTATGTAATTAGAGGACAGTGCATGAGCTCTGGGGAATCGCTTCATAAACTTAACTGGAGATGGAGCATCCATTGTTGCCATGGCCATATTCTTACTCTGTTTGTCCATCTAATGTTCAAAGGTCAAATAGTTTTTTGCCATAGATGGAAATTTTCAATGCAAGAGTTAAGGTGTCCAAATGTTTGGTTTCAGTGTGCACTATTTGGGAAATGTTTATTAGATTATAGCAGCAGGCAGACAGTACATGGCAAATAATGAGGCAAAGGCAATATAAATGTCGTGGGCTAATGTTTCGTACTGTCTAAGATAGGCCTGGCAAAGCATGGCTCACAAGCCATTCCCTCCCAGCTCGTGCTTCCCTCTCCAGCTCTATTTGCACCGTGTGGTCAAGGCCACGCCACAGCATATGATGCACATGTTTATCTGCAGTCACAAGGGGTAGCATCTTCCTTTGACCACTTCCTCAAAGCATACTGGTGTGCTCTTGCACCTTGACAGGCATTGGTTGCGCTTGGCAATTTATTCCAATTTGCTCTCAATATCTGTCTACTGCTCAGGCTGTCATTTTGGTTGCTACTGTGGCTATTATTCTGGTTTGGATTCTGGTTATTATTGTGGCTGTTACGGCTTTTGTAAATGTCACAAAAAAACCTAGAATCTGTGTTTTCAATGATGAGTGGAGTTTTAAGTTGTTCAGTAAACAATTTTGATGAAAAATCCAAACATTTAATGTGGAAAAAGTGCTTAAGTCGAAACAAAGGTAGTAATGTTGCTTGACATTTCTCTTCATGCAATGAAGGAACACACAGACGTTACCATCACGAATGATGTGCTTTAGTGTACAAGTTAAAAAATTGAAACAAAGGTTCGCAGAACAATCAAGTCTTAGAAAAAAGTGTTTGACTGCAGATGTGTGGTATGCTTAATATTCAGAAGAGATCAGATATGCATCGATAATGGTACTCATGAAACATTGTGCAATAGGCATGGCAAAAGCGTTTGGTTACAATGATGCTAATTTTTAAGAATAGCTGCTTTGTAACCTAACACTGTAAAAGGTCTACTTCTTATTTAGGTCATAGCAAGGAAATAAACAATTTAATTGTAAACTGCCGGCAGAGAGTACTGATCAGACCGACCTTGGTCAACAATTAATATTTATTCACATAATAATAGACTACTTTTCTGTGCACAAAGAATTAATTCCTTTACTTCTATTGCTAGGATCAGCAGCTTTGGATATTTTTAACACTGTTAAAAAGTATGTTGACAAAATTAGTGGTTTTCAAAATTGCTTTGCAGTTTGTAGGGGTAATGTAGCAGCTGTGATCCATAGCATAAATAGCTTCATTGGTCAGTTATAAAAAAATGGAATAAATATTTTAACTTTTCATTGAATTATTCATGAGGAAACACTATGTGAGAAAAGTGTTAGAATGCATAGCGCACTGAGGAAATGCATCACAATTTCATCTAAAGTTTAAGCAGTTCTTGGTAGAAGGTAACACAATAGTGGAGGTAGAAGTCTGCATTCCAAAAATCATTGGTGGAGTGTAGGAAACAGTTTAGTTTTTCCCCTTAGAAGTTTTCAAGTTTTTGAATAAAAAGATAAAATTGGATGCTTTGGAATTTGTAAATAAACTGAAGGGCTTACTTTTCCTTTTCATCATTAACATTTCTAACAGATGTTATAGATCACTTAACTAATTTGAATTTACATATGCTTATAGGGAGTAGGCAGGGCTTGCAATACGAGACGATTGACTGTCATCGTTGCAATTGGCTGTGGCTGCGTCTGTGGTGAGGAGATGACAGCAGCACATGAGTCGAGTTGGAAGGGGAATGAAGAATGAAACGCAAGCTATACTTTGCCATGCCTGGTCTAGATGGCATGTATATTTAGATCAAATGCACACTCTTGCAATGGGCATTAAATACTGGGAGCTTTTGCAAATACACTACTGGTCATTAAAATTGCTACACCAAGAAGAAATGTAGACGATAAACGGGTATTCATTGGACAAATATATTATACTAGAACTGACATGTGATTACATTTTCACGCAATTTGGGTGCATAGATCCTGAGAAACCAGTACACAGAACAACCGCCTCTGGCCATAATAACGGCCTTCATACTCCTGGGCATTGAGTCAAACAGAGCTTGGATGGCGTGTACAGCTACAGCTACCCATGCAGCTTCAACACGATACCACAGTTCATCAAGAGTAGTTACTGGCGTATTGTGACGAGCCAGTTGCTCGGCCACCATTGACCAGACGTTTTCAATTGGTGAGCAATCTGGAGAATGTGCTGGCCAGGGCAGCAGTCGAACATTTTCTGTAGGCTCGTACAGGACCTGCAACATGCGGTCGTGCATTACTCTGCTGAAACATAGGGTTTCGCAGGGATCAAATGAAGGGTAGAGCCACAGGTCGTAACACATCTGAAGTGTAACGTCCATTGTTCAAAGTGCCGTCAATGCGAACAAGAGGTGACCGAAACGTGTAATCAATGGCACCCCATACCATCACGCCGGGTGATACGCCAATATGGGGATGACGAATACACGCTTCCAATGTGTGTTCACCGCGATGTCGCCAAACACGGATGCGACCATCATAATGCTGTAAACAGAACCTGGATTCATCCGAAAAAATGATGTTTTGCCTTTCGTGCACCCAGGTTCGTCGTTGAGTACACCATCGCAGGTGCTCCTGTCTGTGATGCAGTGTCAAGGGTAACCGCAGCCATGGTCTTCAAGCTGATAGTCCATGCTGCTGCAAACATCGTAGAATTATTCGTGCAGATGGTTGTCTTGCAAACATCCCCATCTGTTGACTCAGGGATCGAGACGTGGCTGCACGATCCGTTACAGCCATGCGGATAAGATGCCTGTCATCTCGACTGCTAGTGACACGAGGCCATTGGGACCCAGCATGGCATTCCATATTACCCTCCTGAACCCACTGATTGCATATTCTGCTGACAGTCATTGGATCTCGACCAACGTGAGTTGCAATGTTGCGATATCATAAACCGCAATCGCAATAGGCTACAATCCGACCTTTATCAAAGTTGGAAACGTGATGGTAAGCATTTCTCCTCCTTACACGAGGCATCACAACAACGTTTCACCAAGCAACGCCGGTCAACTGCTGTTTGTGTATGAGAAATCGGTTGGAAACTTTCCTCATGTCAGCACGTTGTAGGTGTCACCACTGGCGCCAACCTTGTGTGAATGCTCTGAAAAGCTAATCATCGGCATATCACAGCATCTTCTTCCTGTCAATTAAATTTCGCTACTGTAGCACGTCATCTTCATGGTGTAGAAATTTTACGATGATACCCATATGTAACAGTAATAGCCTGTTAAAGCAAACTCTCCTCCATACAGTGTCATCAGTCAAGTGTTGCACTACATTTGTACGTGGAGATTAATTTCAGATTATGTAACGTAAAACCCCTGGATCCTTGCTTAAAAAATAAACCTGACCTTGGAAGAAGGAGAGGGGAATATTAAGACAAGGCTGGAGGTCGGTGTGGAACTGAACTAGCAGAGATTAAGTTCAGTTGGTTTGTGGGATCAAAGGTCGTAGTGTTGAACAATATCATCTTTGCAATTTAGATTAGATGATACTGACAGGAAGGATCCAAAAGGCAAAGATTGTGTCAGCTGCTGAAGTTAACAATGCTTTTCTCAGGAGCATGTTCTACCACTGCTTTGTGCTGGAAGACCCAGCTGTGCGATCCTCCTCCTCAATGCTACTTTCACTGAATTGTCTAGATTGAAATTGTCCTTACAAAATAACCTTCAGTCCCACAGTCCTCCTGGCTTCAATCTCTGCAAACCACTCTCCCATACTTGACTCCACTCCTCTCTCCATGTCTTCTATTCCCTCATATCCACATTGTTCTTCTTTTGATACCTCCACCCATTAATATACACCCACATTGTTCTCCTTGTTGTCTCTTCCAGTGCTCTGTCCATATTTCCCCTCCAAACACATATTTCATTGCATTCTCCAATCTGCAACAAGGTGAGCTTGCCAGCACCACATTATAAATAAGATAAAAAAGAATTTCACCAACAAATGATGTATGACGGCAAATAGGCTATGGTTTGATAATCAAGAGGAGCCTGCAGTTGAAAAGATACCACTTCTGGGTATCCACAGTTTCCCAAAACAATTTGTAATAAATACTTTAATAGTTCCTTTACTACAGCAGTGGTTAAACCCTTCCATCTTTATGCAATTGTAGTGCCTACTGACCTTGCCCCTGAGAAGAAGTTAATGTTAACAAAGGGAGTCGGTGTGTCACAAAACATTACTTCATACTGCTGTTTGTAATCCATAAGCTGTTACAACAATGGTTGTCTGAAGATTCATTTATTTCTATTTTTTCCTCCTACTTTTACCAAGTGCAGTGGCATAGTAATTAAGAGACTAGTCTTCAGTCCAGGAGGAGAAGGGTTCAAATCCCTACTTGGCCATCCAGATTTATGTTTCCTGTGGTTTTCCTAAATAGCTCCAAGCAAACACTGGGTAGTTTCTCCCATGAAGACATAGCCATTTTCCATCTCCATCCTTCAATCAGAGCTTGTTCTTGTCATCAATAGAATGTTAAATTTTAATCTACCCAACTTATTTCTGCTTTGATTTTCTATTGTTATGTTTATTTGTAACAATTCCAAAGTGTGTCATTGTTAGCATTCTTTGCTTCTCAGGAGTTCACTACTGTACAAACCTTGCAATGTGCAAAGAAGTTTTGACAGACACAGGAAATTGTCTGAGCTGGATTGTTTATGTAAGCAACAGTGAATGATAAGTTCATATATAACCTAATTTTCTCAGGAAATTAGTGATGTAAATCAATAAACTGAACTCAAAGTTGGACATTGGTACTGCTTGAAAATGAAACCAGAGTGGTATGGAACTGTGGCAATACTGAGGTGTTTCCATAGAAACATAAACAAAATCAGTCATGGTAGATGCATAAAGCAGTCATGCAAAGCCCAAGTTAACTGTCACATTTAACAGGCTGTAGTTTGTTTTCCAGGTGGACGTTACAGAATTGAATACAGTATTTCATTTAGTATCGGACCATTAATGTTTATTTCCGGCACTAGCATATCACTTTCATTCATATGAAATTGCTTAATTGTGAGATCAAGACTTAATTTTTTTCTGTGAACTAGTTGTAAGATTTTCCAGAGATCATAAGGGCTGTACTGGGAGTGGGTGAGTTTCACCTTGTAATTGCTCTGCTTGTGTCACCAGGAATCATAGTTTTTATATAGTACTTCAAAATAATTGAAAGGTCATTTATCCAGATTAGGAACAGGAGTTAACCCAAATTTAATGTTCGTCCAGTTTTAGTTTATGTTAATTCGTTGCAAATTTAGTCATTGTGATTTTTTCCTGTTATGCAGGTAAACCCCACCCAGTTAAGAGCGGCACCATTAATGCCATAACGTTTTAGTTTCCCACACAGAAGAACTTTATGATCGACACAATCAAAGGATTTAGCAAGGTCACAGACAATACCAGCATGGTAGTTTTTGTAGTTACCCCTTCCAAGACTTCATTTATGAGATCATACACTGCTTTCACCACAGACAATCATTAATTAAAGCTAAACTGAGTGACATTTACAAACAATATGTTATGCTGTGGGAATTGAGTCAGTATTTAATTGTGTGACAATTTGTAAAAAGAGTGAGATGAGTGGAATAGTTCTGTTTCAAAGATTATTTCTTATTTCCATTTTTATAAATGGGTTTCACTACCATGTATATAAACATGTAGGGTAGCACACCTCAGTTCATTGGCCAATTACAAAGGTTACTCAAGAATGGTGCCACAACGTGAGCACAGAATTTAAATACTCAGCTAGAAACATGGTAATTGCAAGAAGAACTACACCTAGTAGAGACATGACCAGTTTTACAATCTCTTGAAGACTGTACACTGAGCAAAGGGAAAGCAATATGCTCATATATAGATGACAGTAGCATCATGGACACGAGGTATAAAAAGGCAATGCATTGCCAGAGCTGTCATTTGCACTCAAGTGATTGCTGTGAAAAGATTTCCTATGTGGTTATTGCCGTACAATGGAAATTAACAGACTTTGAATGCAGGATCGTAGTTGAAGCTAGACGCATGGGACATTCCATTTTGCAAATTGTTGGGGAATTCAATATTCTGAAATCAAATGCGTGCCAAAAATATGAAACTCCAGGCATTACCTCTCACCATGGACAATGCAGTGGCCGATGGCCTTCACATAACAACTGAGAGCAGTGGGTTTTCATAGAGTTGTCAGTGCTAACATGTGTAGAAGTATAAAACCAGAATTTGGTTGCAATAATTACACATCTGTTGTTTGAAACAGATAAACAATATTTTATTCAAAATAATCTCCATTGCTATTTATACATTTCTCCACCTCTCCAGCAGGCTATGAATGCCACACCAAGAAACAGTTCTTTTTTGAAGCAAGCCATTTTCATATGAACTGAAGTGTTGTTCAGCGAGAGTGTGTCCCAGTGGTGCAAGTAAATCATAATCGGACAGAGCCAAGTCTGGAGAATAAGCCGCATGCCCTAGTATTTCCCAAATGAATGCCTCAATCGTTTCCCTGACCCATTTTGCTGTATGTTGTGGGGCATTATTATGGAGCAATATGACTTTGTGTTACCTTTTCCCATATTCCGGTCATTTTTCACGTAATGTGTGATTTCAATTTATCATTTGCTGTTGGTAGCAATAAGTATTAACGGTTTCAGCAACTCATAATAGATGACACCCCTCTAATCCCACCAAACACAGGGCACACTGTCTTCCTTCCAAAGTGATTTGCTCTTGCAGTTGATGTTGATGGTTTGTCTGGATTCAACCATGATTTATGATGCCTAGGATTCTCTAAATATATCAATTTTTCATCACCTGTCACTATTTGATGTAGAAACTACTTTCTTTTGTATCTGGTAAGCAGCGTTTCATAAGTGGTCTTTCAATTTACTTGCGGTCTTTCATTCAGTTCATGCGGAACCCATTTTCCCACTTTCTGCACCTTTACCATAGCTTTCAACCAAAGAGAAAAAGCTTTGTGCATCACATTCAATTGTTCCGTGAGTTCCTGGTGAGTTTGAGTATTGTCTTCATCCAATAAGGCCTGCAATTCGTTGTCTTTGAACTTTCTTGTGGTTTCCCACGCTTATTGTTTCTCACGTCAAAATCACCACTTGTGAACCACTCGAACACTATGTTCTCCCAAGAGCAAGTTCACTGAAAGCTTCGGCAAGCATTCAATATGATTCTGCAGCAGTTTTCTTCAAATGATAACAGAAAACAAATGCTGCCCGCAAATCGTAGTTTGTAGGCACAAAACTTGATATGTTCACTGGTTTGAAACAGATATTGATGCATGGAACTTGGGTTACTGTGTGTTGACATTCGTCATCAGCCGTTACAGGAAGCATATGGCACTGCAGATGCAGTCTCACAGGCCCTACACTGACAGATAGCCTCATCTATATGCAAATTCCGGTTTCATACTTCTACACTTGGTAACAGCCAAACAACACTGCATAAAATAACTTCAGAAATAAATGTAGGACATACAAGGAATGTATCTGTTGGGACATTGTAGCAAAATTTGTCATTAAAGGCCTATGGTAGCAGATGATCAATATGAGTGCCTTTGCTAGCAGCATGACATAAACTGTAGCACCTTTCCTGGACTCATGAACATATCAGTTGGACCTTAGATGACTGGACAGCTGTGGTCTGGTCAAATGAGTCCCGATTTCAGTTGGTAAGAGCTGATGGTAGAGTTCAAGTGTGGCGCTAACCCCACAAAGCCATGGACCCAAGTTGCCAACAAGACAATGTGCAAGCTGGTGATGGCTCCATAATGGTGTGGGCTGTGTTTACATGGAATGGACTTTGTCCTCTGGTTCAACTGAACCAATCATTGACTGCAAAATGGTTATGTTCGTCTACTTGGAGACCATTTGCAGCCATTTATGGACTTCATGTTCCCAAAGAACAATGGAATTTTAATGGATGACAATGCGCCATGTCACCAGGGCACAAATGTTTGCAATTGGTTTGAAGAACATTCTGGACAATTCGAGCAAATGATTTGGCCACTCAGATCACACAACATGAATCCCATGAACATTTATGGGACATAATCGAGAGATCAGTTTGTGCACAAAATTCTGCACCAGAACACTTTTGAAATGTGAATGGCTATAGAGGCAGCATGGTTCGGTATTGCTGCAGAGAACTTACAACAACTTGTTGAGTTCATACCACATTGAGTTGCTGCACAACACTGGGCAGAAGGAGGTCCGACACGATATTGGAAGGTATTCCATGGATTCAGCTGTCTGCAGCTCGTGGTCTAGTGGCTAGCATTGCTGCCTCTGGATTGATCCTGGGTTCGATTCCGTGCCGGGCTGGGGATTTTGTGTGCCTGGCGACTGGGTGCTTGTGTTGTCCTCATCATTTGTGTACTGGGATGGCAACAGAAAGGCCATCCGGCTGCCCCTTAAACTAACCATGCCAAATCCAACTGTAACCATGCCAACCATGCGAAAATGTTGGACGAAGGTACAAGAAAAAGAAGAAGATCCCATGATTTTCAGTTAATTTTTTAAATTAATTTTATTTTTGTTTGTTTATTCAGTTAAGTCCCATTTTTCGGTAACAACAACTAGTTTACATTTATGTCAGTCATTATGGCAACCATTTTTACTGTGGCTTTCTACAATAAATATTACTCTAAGTTTACTATATTTAAAATATCATTTTTCTTTGTTTCTGTTAATGTAAGTTTACTATATTTTAAATATTACTTTTCTTTGGTTCTGTTTCTTACTCCTATTAATGCAATGTTTTGATGCCTACCGACATGCCACTGTCAATGCACCATTCATGTGGGATCCTCTTCCATTCTCAGTTGGATGTCCTTCTTCTGTACCTGGAAAAGAGCCACAAGTTTTTGTTATGTACAACATGTTTTAATTAATTTTACTGTTACCTTTGTCACCAAGCTGCTAATAGTTCAGTTACAACAACAACAACAACAACTACTACTACTACTACTACTACCACTATTATGATTACAGTGTGTTAACTTTTAGTTGGCAGACCATACTCTAGTCCTCAACCAGTAGAAATTGGTAGACATTCGAGTACTTCGGTCGACTGTGATTTGTTTTTTGCAGCAGCCAACATTTGGTAGCAGACCATATTGTGTGAGGTAGCTATTGTCACCTGCTTTGTTATTTTTTGCACTTCATTGTTCTGAGTGTTTCTTATTGTGCAATATGTTATCAACATGAGTGATGAGACAATTCCTGGCCCATCTCATGAAGAATCAGTGTTGGGTAGCAATGCTCGCAAAATTATATTGTGAGCGATTGAATGCTGCAAAGGGAAAGGTATTGGAAAGAATTACTCTACCCCATCTAAAAATCTTCCATGAGGGCTGCTACATACTTCCCATGCATAGCATTGGTATGTTCAAACAGTTTCCAAGAAACATCCTGGCAAATCACTGAAAATGCCTGGGAAGAAAACATGAGTCTTCATTTAAGATATTTTGAGATTGCTTTAAGGGAGCTCTCTATTTCATCTGAATTACTTTACATTGTACCTTTCATTACTACCATATTGCTTTGCATGGGGCCACTGCTGGTTATTGTATGGGGACACTGCTGGTTATTGTATTACTGTATTTTGAAACACATTCATATTACAATACACCCCACTGCCGATGACATTATCATTAACCCAACTACAGAGATGTAATAGAGGAAAAATCAGACACATAAATTGAAGATCATGGCAGTGAAAGTGAATAGCCAAATGGATTTTTTTTAAAAAGCATGACAGCTTCAATAAATGCGAAAAACAGTATGCCATTCATTGTGTCATAAATTTTATTTCTATTTCATGCAGCGATTCCCAGCTGGGTTGGAGATTTTCTCCACTTGTGGACTGGGTGTTGTGTTGTCCTCATCATCATTTCATCCTCATCACTGGCATGCAAGTCACCCATTGTGGCGACAACTGAAATAAGACTTGTTTTCGGCAGCCAAACTTCCCCAGATGGGCCCTCTTGGCCAACAATGCCTTCACACTCATTTAATTTTTTCTTTTCCTCGCAATAAGTGTACTTAACTGCTGCAGCTAGAATATTTATTAGCCATGTTCATATATAAGATGAGTTCAGGTTCAGTTACAAACAACATTTAAAGTGAGTTTTACTTCCGTTCTTGACTTCTTTGAGGGTGGTTTAAAAAGTTATCAGAACAGAATAGAAAAAAAGTACTTACATCATTGAAACTTTTTTTTTTATTTTTCAGTGCAGCCTCCTTGTAGATTAATGCACTTGGTCCAACGATGTTCCAGTGCCTTGATCCCATCTCGAAAATGAGTTTCCTCCAGGACTGCAAAATAGTTGTCAACTCCAGCTATCACTTCTTCATTTGAAGTGAATCTTCGTCCACCAAGAAAAGTTTTCAGTTTTGGGAAGAGATGGTAGTGTGGCGGAGCCATATCAGGTGAATAAGGTGGGTGTGGCAACAATCCATAACTTAGTTCGTGTAATTCTGCCATGGCGATGGCACATGTGTGGGGCACACATTGTCTTGATTGGAAGATGATTTCCTTCCTTGCTAAACCTGGCCTTTCTACATGTATCTTTCTTTGCAATTTGTCCAGGAGTTTAGCATGGTATTCTTAAGTAATTGTTTGCCCAGTGGGGAAGACTGATTCCATGACCTTTCCCACCAAAGGAACTGTCTTTGCTTTCATTGGTGGCAGAGAATCAGTATATTTCCACTGCTTTGACATGTTTTGCTTTGGGGTACAGTATTGCACCAAAGTTACATCTGTGGTCACAAACTGGTGCAAAAAATCTAGTTCATTTCTCCTAAAATGGGCCAAACATTGTTCTGATATGTTCATTCTCATGCATTTTTGATCCAGCATCAAGAGTCGTGGCAACCATCTTGCAAATAATTGTTTCATTTCTAATTCTTCAGTTAAAATGTGATATACCCTTTCAGATGACATCTGGCAAGCATGAGAAATTGCATACTCTTTCAATCAGCAATACTCCATGACCATTTTGTACACTTTTGCAATGATTTCTGGACTATTGACACACCTTGGCCGACCACTGCGCGGATCACCATCTAAGCTCTCCAGATCAAATTTAAATTCATTTGTCCACTTGGCAACAGTTGAATATGAAGTAGCAGAGTCCCGCAGTGTATCCTGGAAATTGGCATGAGTGTCCTTTGCTTTCATACCTTTCTTTACTAGGTGCTTAATCATTGCTCGAATCTCAATTTTTTCCATCTTTGTAAATCACTCTGTGAGAACAACAACAGAGCCACATCATTGCCACAGCTCTTTTCCTAGAGCACTGATGTGGCAAGTGATTACAGGCAACAGTCCAGTAAATGTCATGTGAACAACTCATTGTGTTAGCACTGACCTCTCGTAGAGGTTTTGAGAACTTTTCAAACCACCGTCGTACTTTTGCAGTTGTAGTGGTGCCAGCACTGCAGAGGGTAAACATGCCTTGCTCCCCCCCCCCCCCCCACACACACACACTCACACACACACACACACACACACACACACACACACACACACACACACACACACAGCTTCTCATCCTGAATCTGCCTCTGTGGGAACTGGTATTAATAGGTCCTACTACTATTACTACCACGACTAAAGCTTGCTGCATTCACGATATTCTCTATACCATATATGCCTTCTGGGTTGTGTAAAATGGTGAGTACTTCAGAGAGCTCAGTCTTCATCGGCTGAGTATGGGTTTTGTAAACCCAGAGCCCCTGAACTGTGAGCTGGGAACTGGTAAATACCACCAGTGCTCTGTAACTATAATCTCTGGGCATGCTTCATTGACCACCATGTGACTTAATGTTGTGAATCACAGGTAGTGGGAATCTTCATTTAACCAACATGATCATGAGGACAGTATGTACCCTCAAAATGTACTGCACACTAATGAGGCGGATTACTGTTGAGGTGAAACAGTCATTAGTGGACAACCTTCAAGGAAACTGCCGCAGTTGTATAAGACTTCCTCAAGCGAGCAGAGCTCTGTCTGGGTACTCGTGGTACAGCCACGAAACTTACTACATCTTACTGTCCCACTGGTTTGGGTGGCCTGTTGGGCAGTAATTAGTACTCAAGCCCCAAAGGGACCTGGTCTAGGTAGTCCACCTGAGAAGATCAACACGAGTTGAGAAAGTACTGTTGGTAACAGTGGAAAACAATGTATTAATTTCGTTTAAACATGTGGAAGGTACATTAGGTAAACAATCACTCTTCTTTGTACATAATGTGTTGGGGAAACCTGAAGAGTCCCTGAAATCAACTAAGAAATTGCAAAATGGTACTTCCTGACTGAAACCTCAAAGGCTGCCCCTCAAATAAGCCACTACATTCCAAGTTGCTAGAATGTGTCATAACTAAGAGCTAGACTCCACTCTAAATTATGGTGAGGGGGTAATTTTGGTGTAGGGACATCATACACTTCAACACCAAGAAATTTCAACAGGAAGTTCATAAAGTCATTTGCCTGAGCATTGAAGCAACCTGTCCAAAGGCCAGTGTTGTTGTGTGTGGACCATTTTCACTCCTTACCAGCAACCCCTCCCACACCAGTACCGTGTGAGTGGCCTACACAGCGAAGCCATAGGGGCCACACCTGCAGATGATAGACAGAAGACCTCAAGCTGTCACCAGGTCGAAAGGCAGAAGAGTGAGCGCCACCAGAGGTCACTAGCCCGACAGACCTGCTTTGTTTCTCAGGGCCACGAGGCCACAAATAGATCCAGATGATACCCTGGGGCCACCAGGGTATCTAGGCCAGCACCAAGCTGTGCCAGATCAGTTCTTTCCTTCGAGTCCTTTGTGCCGGGACCAGAGAATGCCGCATCACTGTTATTTTGTTTTGTAACTTCTCAGCTCCAAAGAAAGCTCAGACTTTGATTTTGTGATTTATTGGAGTTACCCAATTAAAAATCTGTGTCAAGTCAGTGATAACCACAATCTACCGCAAACAATTCCTGTAAATAACTCATTCCAAGAAGAGGTTTTTGTTTACAAGTTGTTTAGTTAACATGTTCTACATTATTTACCTGGACACTGTCCTTGTTGTGAATCTGGTATGGGACAGTTCAAGTGCCATCAAAGTGTTTCCCTGTGAACTTTTGAGAGACATATAATAGGTAATGCAACACTTTTTTTTTCTCAGCATATTTCAGTCAAAAAAAATGTGGCATTCAATGTGGGATATCACGAAATATTCCTGCTTCAGCCCCTATAGTTTCACGAAGTTCCAACGGGTGGTAGCGCAATATGTAGCCTTAAAAATAGCATCTGTAATGGAGTTACATTTCAAATAGAGAGCTGTCATTGAGTTTCTTTTGGCAGAAAACCATAGCATTGCAGACATTCATAGGCACTTGCAGAATGTGTTGGAAATCAGGCAGTGAACGAAAGCACAACGAGACACTGGGCAAGGTGTCTGTCATCATTGCAACAAGGTAGTGCAAACCTGTCTGATCTGCTGCATGTCGGCTGGCCACACACGGCTGTAAAACCTGCATTGTTGGAATATGTGAACACACTCATTTGAGGTGATCGACAGGTCACAAACATCTCACTTCTCAACTGGCCCTCTCCATTGGTAGTGCTCCCACCCACCTACAGGGTTATTACAAATGATTGAAGCGATTTCACAGCTCTACAATAACTTTATTATTTGAGATATTTTCACAATGCTTTGCACACACATACAAAAACTCAAAAAGTTTTTTTAGGCATTCACAAATGTTCGATATGTGCCC
The DNA here is from genome assembly GCF_023864345.2 of Schistocerca serialis cubense. Taxonomy (NCBI): domain Eukaryota; kingdom Metazoa; phylum Arthropoda; class Insecta; order Orthoptera; family Acrididae; genus Schistocerca; species Schistocerca serialis. Next base: position 263,783,036 of record NC_064638.1, read on the forward strand.
CTTTAGTGATTCGGCAGACATCAAGCCGATAATCAAGATCCTCCCACACTTGGCGCAGCATGTCCCCATCAATGAGTTCGAAAGCATCGTTGATGCGAGCTCGCAGTTCTGGCATGTTTCTTGGTAGAGGAGGTTTAAACACTGAATCTTTCACATAACCCCACAGAAAGAAATCGCATGGGGTTAAGTCGGGAGAGCGTGGAGGCCATGACCTGAATTGCTGATCATGATCTCCACCACGACCAATCCATCGGTTTTCCAATCTCCTGTTTAAGAAATGCCGAACATCATGATGGAAGTGCGGTGGAGCACCATCCTGTTGAAAGATGAAGTCGGCGCTGTCGGTCTCCAGTTGTGGCATGATCCAATTTTCCAGCATGTCCAGATACACGTGTCCCGTAACGTTTTTTTCGCAGAAGAAAAAGGGGCCGTAAACTTTAAACCGTGAGATTGCACAAAACACGTTAACTTTTGGTGAATTGCGAATTTGCTGCACGAATGCGTGAGGATTCTCTACCGCCCAGATTCGCACATTGTGTCTGTTCACTTCACCATTAAGAAAAAATGTTGCTTCACCACTGAAAACTAGTTTCGCACTGAACGCATCCTCTTCCACGAGCTGTTGCAACCGCGCCGAAAATTCAAAGCGTTTGAATTTGTCATCGGGTGTCAGGGCTTGTAGCAATTGTAAACGGTAAGGCTTCTGCTTTAGCTTTTTCCGTAAGATTTTCCAAACCGTCGGCTGTGGTACGTTTAGCTCCCTGCTTGCTTTATTCGTTGACTTCTGCGGGCAACACGTGAAACTCACCCACACGCGTTCAACCTTTTCTTCACTCACTGCAGGCCGACCCGTTGATTTCAACCTTACAGAGGCATCCAGAAGCTTTAAACTGTGCATACCATCGCCGAATGGAGTTAGCAGTTGGTGGATCTTTGTCGAACTTCATCCTGAAGTGTCGTTTCACTGTTATGACTGACTGATGTGAGTGCATTTCAAGCACGACATACGCTTTCTTGGCTCCTGTCGCCATTTTGTCTCACTGCGCTCTCGAGCGCTCTGCGGCAGAAACCTGAAGTGCGGCTTCAGCCGAACAAAACTTTATGAGTTTTTCTACGTATCTGTAGTGTGTCATGACCATATGTCAATGAATGGAGCTACAGTGAATTTATGAAATCGCCTCAATCATTTGTAATAGCCCTGTATTGGAGTACTCCAAGGTGTATGCCTGCTGGGTTCCTCACCACCTAACAGAAGACTATAAAGAGCAATCAAGGACCATCTTTGCAGAATTGCTTGCACTTTATGACACCGATCGTGACAAACTTTTGTTGAACATCGTCACAGGCGATGAAACGTGGGTTCGTCATTTCAAACCAGAAACAAAAGTCAAATCCGTGGAGTGGCACCACACCACCTCTCCTCCACAGAAAAAGTTCCAAGCCACATCTTCTGCTGTTAAAGACATGGTGACGGTCTTCTAAGACTCTGAAGGGGTTATTCTGTTAGATGTCCTTCCTCATGGTGCAACAATCAACTTTAAAGTACATTCAAGAAATTGAAGAAATGACTTCAACAAGTTTATCACCATGAAAACACAAATGAGCTTCTCCTTCTCCATGACAATGCCAGGCCTCACACAAGTCTGCACACCTGAGAGGAGCTCAGAAAACTTAATTGGACTGTTCTTCCTTGTCCACCTCACAGCCTGTATCTCGCACCTTCCAACTTCCATCTATATGGCCCAATTAAGGATGCACTCCATGGAAAGCAGTATGTGGATGATGGGGAGGTTATTGATGCAGCAAGACATTGGCTCCGACTTCGTCCAGTAGATTGGTACCGTGTGGGCTACCAGAAAAAAATATGTTGCACTACTTATTGAATGCCGCTCGTGGCTTTTCATACATATGCTACACCCCAGGTAGACAGTGCATGTGACTTCTACTCCTCAGGTGCGCTGAAGTAGTTGGAGTAGTTTAATGTCATCAGAGGCCTGAAGTTTCTGGACAGGTTGAACGTATTATAGTATGGGCCATATCCCCGATGTACTTGAAACGTGGCCTAAATATTCAACATTTGGTACAAAAACACAGAATTTTTCCTTGTTGCACTTGTGACTGGTCCGCTGGAGTAGGCTGGTCACTAAATCTTGAACATGTTTACATGTAACAATAATGTTGTCTTGATAGTTGACTGTTCTGGACACACCTTGTTTCAGATTTTCTGAGTATCACTGAAAAATAGCTGAGGTGCTGGGATGTCAAAAGTAAGTCTGTTACAGCAGAAAGGACCAAATGGGGTTTTGGTCACTAAAATGTTTTTTGATGCCTCATCTAACGGGAGCTGAAGATACACATGTGGCAAATAATCTTTGTGAAGATAATGCCCCTAGCAAGGTGTGCCATGATGTCTTCAACTAGGAGGATAGGATAGGCGTCGATGACAGACTTGGCATTAACTGTGGACAGAGTGATCCATTTGGTTTTTTTCACAATGACTGACTGTTATAGACTATGCCCTCATCTCCAGACCTTTGAGCTCATTCTGAAGCTTATCCCTACATCCAAAAGGAAAGGGATGTTGTGTGCCTTGAAGAAGTGTTGTGCAGCTGATGGGAGTAGGGTGACATGAGCCTCAAACCCAATGACGCTGCAGAAGCCCATGAAAAGAAAACAAGACTCATATTTGTTGCAGAAGTTTCAAATATACAAGCTGTCCATGGATGGCTGGATACTGTTTGCAGAGTCAGGGACTTCCAAACCCAAGGTATTGAAAATGTCTAAACCGGAAACTTTCGTGGCCTCCATTGCAGTAACTACAAGGATGCTTGCAATGAGATTGGCTGCCTGGTACTGGACACCCACATTAAACTGGACTTTAATTTCAATGGCATCAGTGCTGTAACTTCAAATTTGTTTGGAAAATGCCCGAAGCAGAGGGGGGCCCAACTGATGATAAGTCTCCCATTGAACAATAGTTGTAGAAGAACTGTATCAATATGGAAAACCATGGAATGATAATGGTGTCCCTGTTAAGTGGTTAGAGTCTGTTGGAAATTGGAAGCATGGCCTGGATGTGCAAGACATCTCACCTCGTCTAATCCTGGATCTGGAGGGTCCAGACGGAGACAATCTAAGTTTCTCTTGAGGGAAGACTGACAGATCTCTGTTTTGTGTCTCATTTTGCTGTAGGTCGAGCATTTGGCTCAACAGAAATAGCAACATTGACACTAACGGGTTATGAAACAATAGCTGCAAGAGGGCAGCCATTGTGGATGCTGCGCTTCTATAGGAGATTTTCCCATGACAGGTGACTTGGATTGATGTAAATGCCGTGATTGGGGTTGAGCCAGGAGAGTTGGTCAGGCAGCACTTGGGAGGGGTCTTGCAACACTACTGAGGATCAAAGAGGTTGTTTGAAGGCCTTAATAATGGACAGGCATGTATCCAACATTGGATCTTTGAGCTGCAGGAGGTCATTTCAGAGAAGAGATCATTAGAAGGCCCTAATAATGGACAGGCATGTATCCAACATTGGATCTTTGAGATGCAGGAGGTCATTTCAGAGTCCTTCATCTGTCGAGTGGATGAGGATCATTTCCCAGACTAGGTACGCTGTGTACAATTGTTTACATTGAGGGTTGGCGCATTGGAACCAACATTATCTGGACGGACCCTGCCACCTGGCTATCTGCTTCCATTAAGATTGTCCACTGAGATTGTGCTTGTAGCAACTGAAAAACTTGTAATGGGCAGCTGCAACATGCACCTGACAACTGAAATATTCTAGGAGCCAAGCTTTCAAATGTTCATAAGAAAATGTATGGAACTATACCTCGGGGTAGTGCAATACTTCAGGGCCTGCATACTCCAAAAAGAATTCACACTGCCGGGAGTCACGTGTGATACCATGGGCCAGACAATGTAGCTTCATTCTGGCTGTGTAGTTTGCCCTTGCTTGATCTTTATGTTACACAATTGGTATGGTGGAGGTGTCGCCTGTAATCCTTTCAACAGGGAATCAATGCTTGACAGGCAGCTGTAAATTTCCAGAGGCATCATGCTGATGTCAGCCACCTTCTCGATCATCATTTGCATGGCCTGCTGCATATTCTGGAGCAACAGCAGTACATGTGCAGTAATGTCTGATGGGTTAGTAATGCTAGAATGGAAAGTCAATATCAGCACACCTGAAGAGTAGAAGTCACATGCACTGTCTACCTGGGGTGTAGCATATGTATGAAAAGCCATGAGGGGCATTCAATAAGTAGTGCAACATATTTTTTCTGGTAGCCCACATGGTACCACTCTACTGGACGAAGCTGGAGCCAATGTCTTGCTGCATCAATAACCTCCCCATCATCCACATACTGCTTTCCATGGAGTGCATCCTTAATTGGGCCATATAGATGGAAGTTGGAAGGTGCGAGATACAGGCTGTGAGGTGGACAAGGAAGAACAGTCCAATTAAGTTTTCTGAGCTCCTCTCAGGTGTGCAGACTTGTGTGAGGCCTGGCATTGTCATGGAGAAGGAGAAGCTCATTTGTGTTTTCATGGTGATAAACTTGTTGAAGTCATTTCTTCAATTTCTTGAATGTACTTTAAAGTTGATTGTTGCACCATGAGGAAGGACATCTAACAGAATAACCCCTTCAGAGTCTTAGAAGACCGTCACCATGTCTTTAACAGCAGAAGATGTGGCTTGGAACTTTTTCTGTGGAGGAGAGGCGGTGTGGTGCCACTCCACGGATTGGACTTTTGTTTCTGGTTTGAAATGATGAACCCATGTTTGCCTGTGACACTAGAGGAGTCGAGAGTGCTGGCATACTCAGAAGACGAGAGCACATTTGGTCACCAGTGGGAAGGATTGGGATCACCTCATCACTTGCTATAAAACCTCTATTCTCCTCAAGCTCATTCTCAGAATGAGGCCATTCCATCTGCATCATGGATACTGATGGAAGACAAGCTCTGTTAAGTTGCAGGATGCTCTGTGGAATTCAACAGATGCCTACAATCACAACTGTGACTGACTGAGGATGGCAGCTGGGCCAATCTTCTGTGGATGATGAAACAATCTGCTCATCTGCAAGGTGTTCAATTTGAGTGCTGGGAACCTGCATCACCACTACTGGGGCAATACCGCCCTATGGACTGTATCCTGGGACCACCTCTCAGGCTGTACTTAATATTGCTGTAGAGTCTTTCACCTTCACACCATTTCGACAACCAAGTGCAGGAGTATGCAGTATTCTGGGACTGAGCTTAAGCGCAGCTTTACTCACCAAGAGCCCTGAGGTCCTGGCATATGTCCATAGCCACGTTGGGCTGCAGAGATGCATGACCACAGCATCATCCTATGGGCCACAACACTGACCACAGAGAATGCCAGAACCTGTGATGAGCAAGTTCCTCATTGGGCACTGATGTACCACCTCTTGCTTTCAAGCAGCACCGTCTCATGGTGGTTGCTGCTAGTTAGTGCCAGGAAGAAGATGGAGTGATTGAAAAGCTCTCACCAATAAATAATTGTTAATTGAATGATGTTTCATTAGTGCCTCAGCACTCCACATGATATTCACTGCTGCTCTTTGCTTGACTTCCTGATAACAACATGACCCTGGCTGAGGTCATGATACTCGTGTCAAGAAGTGGAGCTGAGATGTAACATTGGTGTCAGCAGTGGTTCCAGCACACTATATTCACATCAGTAAGTGGTTCTGATATGCAGTGAGATCCCAGAAGAACTTTCAGTCCTATACATTGAGCACCTGAGGTACTGACATCAGCTATCACTGCGGTTGAGAAGCCACACCTATACATTAACAACCATCATCATCTGGTAGCTTGAAAGCGACAATGTACAGGCCACAAGAGACTGCAAACCTTTCACTATTCTGGCGTAGCTGTAGGGCAGGATATTTATGTCTGACTAGGTGCCAGTTTTGAAATGTAATTTATCAGGGCATGAATTACTGTATACTATGGAAGTGCCTGGGACTTGTGAAACCTGTAGATGATTTGCCCATGAACCATGGCAGAGGATTGAGTCTCACTGGACTACGTATGATGCAAAGAAAAGGTCAGTCTAGTTATTTTTGCGTATTGATATTGTGGTGATATAAAGGGATCTCACTTGTTCTGAAGTGTAGTTCAAAATGGAGGTTGCACAATGGCCAGAAACGCGTTTCCTAACTTTGAATGAAACCATTGAAGTGTTGAAAAATCAGGTAGTTGCATTACTCCAGGATAAAATAGAATGGAGCTGGGCTAGCAAAGAAATGCAAAGGGTACTGGAAGCATTACATGCAGCAACTGGGATAACACAAGCACAACAAGGGATATCAAGACCGTAGTTGTGTACATATTCCATCTATTGATCCTATGGCAGCTAGTCTCATTACACCTTTTTTTGAGAAAACATCTGAGGAGGTGTCAGCTTTTCTGGATGACATCAAGTAAGCAGCTCAGATGCAGGGAACTGGTGAGATGCAACATGTCTTTCTATGGCTAAGTTATGGTTAACAGATGATGCATGGCATATACCATGAAACCCATGCTGAAGCACAAACGTTTAATCAGCTGGCCAAATGACTAAACTGATGCTATCACAGGCAAAATAGGCCTAGATTTTTCAGAGAAAAACTCATGAGATTAATGCAGAAAGACAATGAATCAGTTCAGGTGTAGAGGCACTTTCTGACTGGATTTGTAAGCTGAACTCATAGACTTGACTTATGAATTAACATATAAGCAGAGAATTCTGCGGGAAGCAAAGAATAGCGCCTTGTCCATATTTGTGAGGGCTATTGTGTGGATATGTCACAAAGGGTAGAATGGAGAATCCTAGTGATTTATCCTCTGCTTTCAGAATTGCCACACAGAAGACATAGATCTTGCAACTCAGAGAAGGAGTGACTGGGGTGTTTGCTCCTCTGATTTTAATTGCTACAGATGTGGAAAAATGATCCACATGAAGAGGTGATGTCACCAATGACAGTGCTATGAATGTGGTAAGGTTGGACATAAGGTACATGATTGTGGAAACAGTAAGCAGGAGAAGCGCAATAAGAAAAAGCATTCTTTAAATGCAAAGAGGAGCGCTTTGACTGTCGGAGATCATTCCCAAAAAACAGTACTCTGCAAGGATGACTGAAGGGACAGATTGTTGCTTGATTGGTGTAATAGGGAATAATGATCATAAATTCTTGATAGAGATGGGTGCAAATGTGTCAGTTGTTAGTCTCGACATTTTGGGCAGGAAGAGACTTCAGTTATCGGAATATAGGTTACACTGACTGGGGAACAATGAAGCAGAATAATTTTTAGCAATGCAGCCGAAAAGTTTAGGGAGTATACAGGGTGTTACAAAAAGGGGTACAGCCAAACTTTCAGGAAACATTCCTCACACACAAATAAAGAAAAGATGTTATGTGGACATGTGTCCAGAAACACTTAATTTCCATGTTAGAGCTCATTTTAGTTTCTTCCACCTACACTCAGTGGAGCACGTTATCATGATTTCATATGGGATACTCTACCTGTGCTGCTAGAACATGTGCCTTTACAAGTATGACACAACATGTGGTTCATGCACGATGGAGCTCCTGCACATTTCAGTCGAAGTGTTCGTACACTTCTCAACAACAGATTCGGTGACCGATGGATTGGTAGAGGTGGACCTATTCCATGGCCTCCATGCTCTCCTGACCTCAACCCTCTTGACTTTCATTTATGGGGGCATTTGAAAGCTCTTGTCTACGCAACCCCGGTACCAAATGTAGAGACTCTTCATGCTCGTATTGTGGACGGCTGTGATACAATACACCATTCTCCAGGGCTGCATCAGCACATCAGGGATTCCATGTGATGGAGGGTGGATGCATGTATCCTCGCTAACGGAGGACATTTTGAACATTTCCTGTAACAAAGTGTTTGAAGTCACGCTGGTAAGTTCTGTTGCTGTGTGTTTCCATTCCATGATTAATGTGATTTGAAGAGAAGTAATAAAATGAGCTCTAACATGGAAAGTAAGTGTTTCCGGACGCATGTCCACATAACATATTTTCTTTCTTTGTGTGTGAGGAATGTTTCCTGAAAATTTGGCCATACCTTTTTGTAACACCCTGTATAGAGGTGTTCCCATACATTGGTAAGAGGTACTGTGCAATTCTTGGACTCGGTTTTCTGATTAAAAATCGCACACTAAGTGATCTTTTATGATGTATGATCGAACCTGTTGGAACTTTATGTCTGTTAGGGGAGAAAGCTGCTAGTGAAACAATATCGCAAGGTGCACCTGTCATGCAGGTAATGCCAGCTAAACTGCATACACATACACTAAAAGTTAATTTGTGAGATAATGTACCAGCAGGTACAGGAAAATTGACTTGGGTTAGTGTAGATGTGGACTTACTGAAGGAATTTTTGTGCATGGATGAACCATAGTGTGCAACAAAGAGTTGGATAAGAACAGTCTTCAGGAGTGTAGTACAATTACAGATATAGATGCAGAATTTATGGTTCCTGTGAGTTTAGACAATTTTGGCATGGATGAGGTGTATCTACCAAAGGGTCCAGATTGATTGTCTTGTAAGAGGATGATATTGCTAGGTCAGGTGATGACTGCAGCCACAAGCATACCATTAATAAATCTGCACTTTATTATAAAATTAAACACATGCAATGGAAAGATAGCGAAGACACGGAAGCTTTCTTGCTAAGATTCATGGATTTGTTCAATACAATGAGTCCATTACCGGTGACACCAATTACACAACACAGGATACCAACAAGGAACAAGAAATAATAAAGAGTCCAAAAGCAAGTACAACTGCTAATAGAGGAATTCATTGACCAGCAGTTATCTGATGGAATCATTGAGGATACTGATATTCCCTGGAGTGAAAACATTGGCATTATACTCAAAAAGTCATTGGATGGCACTAAAAAATATAGATTCCATTGTGGTTATCACTTCTTAAACACAAAACATCACAGACATTTGACAAATTGTGTCAGTGTAGATACTTTTTGGCTGTGTACGAGGGTTGCCCAGAAAGTAATTCACTACATTTTTCTTCTTCAGCAAGTCTTTATTCAACATAATCAGAATTACACACACAAAAGAATGGTGTTTTATCTACACACCCTATTTTTCCACATAATCTCCATACCATTCTACGGCCTTCCTCCACTGCAAAACAAGGGCGTGTATGCCCCTTTGGTACCAATCCTTGTCCTGGTGGCGGAGTCAGTGCTTCACTGTGTGAATCATGTCCTCATCATCCTCAAAATATCTTCCATGAATGGCACCCTTTAATGGCCCAAACAAGTGGAAGACTGCTGCAGCATGTCAGATGTGACAGCCATGAATGATCTCCTGACTGCTACAAATTGTGAAGCTCCGCCAAACTGCCTTCTGATGACCTCACCCTCTGTGCACAGTGACTCCTGTCAACAGCAGATGCTCCATAGACTTTGCACAAGTGTTTGTGAACATTCCCCACAGTTTCTTTCTCTGCAGTGAGAAATTCAATGACGGCACATTTCTTTTAATTTACGTCACCTACAGACGACATTTTGAAACTGTCCTGCAACTACGCTATTGTCAGAAGTGATGGAAACTTGGTATTCTCACTCAGGGGACTTTAAATGATACATACATACCTTTTCACATTCATAGCATTGTTTTCAGCTGAGAAAAAAAAAAATGCCGTGCATTACTTTCTGGGCAACCCTCATATCTGAAGAGTGGCTATCACCAGCTTGAAGAAGTTACAGAAGATCAGCCAAAGACAGCTTTTTCCAATCTATGAAGACATTACCAGTATTGTAGGATGCTGTTTGGACTCAAAAATGCAGTGGCTACATTTTAGAGACTCTTAGATGGAGTTCTTTGCACATTGGAATGTAAGAAATGCATGGTGTGTCTTGATGACATATTCTTATTCTCAAAGGATGTGGAAGAACACTTGAAACTATGAACAGCACACTTAACACTCATAGCCAATAAGTGCCATGTCCCTCAAACACAAGTAAACTATCTAGGATATGTAATTAGCCAGAAAGGAGTAAAGACTGATCCATACTCAATATCAGCAGTTTGTGATTTTATATCACCCCAGATTATAAAACAGTTACAATCGGTTATAGGTTTTCGTAATTATGATAGGAAATTCAAGAGGCATTCTGTGAAAATTGCAAAGTGCTTGAATCATCTATTAAGAAAAGGAGTAAAATCTGTGTGGTCAGTATAGTGTCTAATTATGTTCAAGAAATCGAAGTATGCTTTAGTAAGCAGTCCTACGTTGGTATTTACTATTTTTGAACAAGAGTTAACCCTATCCTGTTATGCAAGCAATATAGCAATTAGTTGTGTTTTGAGCCAAATCATGGATAATAAGGAACATACAGTGGCTTATGCATTGAGACAATTGAATAAAGCGGAATGCAATTATTCAGCAGTAGAAAAAGAGATGTTAGCTGTTATTTAGATTGTTATCTACTTTCACTAGTATTTGTATGGACAAACATTTGATGTAATGACAGATCATGCTTCCCTTAAGCAGGTAAGGGGGATTGGAAGATACTTCCAGTTGATTAACATGGTGGGCATTGAAATTAGGCGAGTTTAATTGTGAGGTAGTGCATAAAACTGGGAAACTGCATACTAAAACAGACAAGCTAAGCAGAAAATATGGAGCTTTGAAGGCAATAGGCAGAAGCTTCTCAGAATGGCAGAAAGCATAAGCAATAGACAGAGACAGTTGGGCTTTTAGGTTATAGCCACAGTTTGTGTTGCATGATAGTTTGCTGTGCGGAGGTATAAAGTGTGGACTGTGTGTGGTGGTTCCTATATCTTTTACAAACCAGGTGTTGCAACAGGCTCAAGATCACTTGTTGGTGGGTCATGGAGGATATGGAATGACAGATAGACATGTAACAGAAAAGTTTTGGTGGAGGACCAGAAAGCAGTACATGAAAGACTGTGTGACATGTGCACAAAGAGCAGATTTGAGTCACTGATGCATGCAATTGCAGAAATTTTTCAAATGCTTGGTTCAGATATTCTTGGACTTTTTAACAGGACAGGAGCTGGTAACAAGCATATTCTAATGATAATAGATCATTTTCCCCAGTTTATACTAATAGTAGCAATTCTGGACCACTGAACAAGCCCAGTTATGAATGCGATGGTTAGTGACTGAATACTAACATTTGACTTTCTCGATACTGTAATTAAACATCAGGTTACAAATTTTATGTCAGTCCTTTTGTAGCAGTTGTGTTGCCTACTTCATATCCGAAAACTTCACATTAGCCCTTTCCACCGGCAAATGAATGGTTGTACTGAATGTGTTCACTGTGCAATTTCGATGTTAAGCCATTACGTGAATAGTTGACATGATAATTGGGACATGTGTTTCAATATGACATCTCACAGTCAAAAATTCAAAAATTCACAGTAGTACAGGTATTTCACCACATGAGGTTGTATATGGTAGAAAGGTGCCATCTGCTTTCAAGGTTCTGGATCCTAATGTGAATCAGTGAGAAGTTCACGAAATGGATAAGAGAAGTTTAGCAGAATGTCAAAGCACTCTAAGGTAAAGACAAGATGGGGCAATGTATGGGGAAATTGCTGTAATATCAGGTAGGTCAGTTGATTTTGATAGCTAAACCATAAACATGAAAAGGAAAGACAAAAAAGTTTTAACTAAGTTCCAGATTCCATATTAATGGGTAGAGATGAACTCACCAGTGAAAGTGAAAGTACAATTTCAATTGGGTGGCAGATGCTTTGCCATAGGTTCTAACACCACAGCTGATACAGAATAAAAACTCTAGGAAGATGAAGAAGCCATTAGTTAAAACTATTCAGCATTCATGTAGAGTACCATATACATTAAGACCATGTGTTTAGTTTCTTTTTGTTAACTGCATACACTCTTTCTTTGTTTCAACCATTGGGGTTCATTTTATTTTGTTCTGGAGGTTTCGTTCATGTTTATGCTAGATAGATTAATGGGTTCACATTGTGTAGCATTCAGTAGTAAATTGTTGTGCACTGAAGCTGTTGGAAGGAGGAAGGGAAAATGATGAGAAATTTCTTTCTCTCAGGTGGCATACCAGCATGGGCAGCCAAGAAGAATACAGTAATTATGCTGCCCCAGCATCTCATGCAGAGGGGAACAGGTGGTGAATCTTGAGCTGTGTTCTCAAGACAACATGACGTCTTGTTAACCATTCAACATTGATTGCTCAGTTTAATTCTGAAATGTGGAAGATGAGAAATGAACAGTGAAGTTTAGAAGGTATTTTTGGGTAATTTAAGAAAGAAGCAAGGAAAGAGGGAATTCTAGCAGAAATGAAGAAACAATACTGCAGATTGCAGCTCTGTTAGAAGAAACTGAGGAAACAGTTGAAGCAAGTGACTGACCTGGTGCCAAAGACACTGATTAAGAGCAACACAGGATGGATAAATGCAGATGGAAAACTTCTGAAGGCAGTGTTTGGAACAGCAGAAGATGAAGATATTCGAAATTTAAATAATACATTAGGTCAAGTACAAGCAGTAGCAGACATTATAAGGAGCAAGATGGAATGGCATACATCCAGCCAATGAGCATGGAACAAGCTGTACTAAACAACACAAGAGTGGTACTGGAATTAGCAACAGATTTTAAACAGTGCACTAGAAGCACAAAGCGGACTATACGAGGTCCATTCAAGTTCTAAGGCCTGCGATATTTTTTCTAGTTAACTACTCACCCGAAATCGATGAAACTGGCGTTACTTCTCGACGTAATCGCCCTGCAGACGTACACATTTTTCACAACGCTGACGCCATGATTCCATGGCAGCGGCGAAGGTTTCTTTAGGAGTCTGTTTTGACCACTAGAAAATCGCTTAGGCAATAGCAGCACGGCTGGTGAATGTGTGGCCACAGAGAGTGTCTTTCATCGTTGGAAAAAGCTAAAAGTCACTAGGAGCCAGGTCAGGCGAGTAGGGAGCATGAGGAATCACTTCAAAGTTGTTATCACGAAGAAACTGTTGCGTAACGTTAGCTTGATGTGCGGGTGCGTTGTCTTGGTGAAACAGCACACGCGCAGCCCTTCCCGGATGTTTTTGTTGCAGTGCAGGAAGGAATTTGTTCTTCAAAACGTTTTCGTAGGATGGACCTGTTACCATAGTGCCCTTTGGAACACAATGGGTAAGGATTACGCCCTCGCTGTCCCAGAACATGGACACCATCATTTTTTCAGCACTGGGGCTACCCGAAATTTTTTTGGTGGCGGTGAATCTGTGTGCTTCCATTGAGCTGACTGGCGCTTTGTTTCTGGATTGAAAAATGGCATCCACATCTCATCCATTGTCACAACCGACAAAAAGAAAGTCACATTCATGCTGTCGTTGCGCGTCAACATTGCTTGGCAACATGCCACACGGGCAGCCATGTGGTCATCCGTCAGCATTCGTGGCACCCACCTGGATGACACTTTTCGCATTTTCAGGTCGTCATGCAGGATTGTGTGCACAGAACCCACAGAAATGCCAACTCTGGAGGCGATCTGTTCAACAGTCATTCGGCGATCCCCCAAAACAATTCTCTCCACTTTCTCGATCATGTCGTCAGACCGGCTTGTGCGAACCCAAGGTTGTTTCGGTTTGTTGTCACACGATGTTCTGCCTTCATTAAACTGTCGCACCCACGAACGCACTTTCGACACATCCATAACTCCATCACCACATGTCTCCTTCAACTGTCGATGAATTTCAATTGGTTTCACACCACGCAAATTCAGAAAACGAATGATTGCACACTGTTCAAGTAAGGAAAACGTCGCCATTTTAAGTATTTAAAACAATTCTCATTCTCGCCGCTGGCGGTAAAATTCCATCTGCTGTACGGTGCTGCCATCTCAGGGACGTATTGACAATGAACGCGGCCTCATTTTAAAACAATGCGCATGTTTCTATCTCTTTCCAGTCCGGAGAAAAAAAATCGGAGGCCTTAGAACTTGAATGCACCTCGTAAATTAATATCTTGAAAGGGTACAGAAACAATTACAGGAATTAGGTGGCAAGATAGTTGTAGCCAGGCTGTTTTCTTCAGAGAACCTGTTAGGGATATTGCCAGTCCTAAACCTAACATTTTTAAATGATACCCTGAACCTGGTTATCATTCACTCAGTGCACCAACTTACAGCATCACAGAAGGGGTGGATTTCTGCAGAACAGATGTTACAACACACCCAGAAGTATCACAATAAACAGTTTAATCAGGCTATTAACATAAGTATTTCAGCTACGAGTACTATAGTGGTTCTGGTCATCATTTGTGTAATTCACTTTTGCTACAAGAAAAAAACCATATGACACCCAGAGTTACCTATGCATGAGCTACCTATTGCTTGGTTTGGCAATATGACAGACAGTACTGTGGAGTAGTCAGAGTGAATCATAGTCCTAAGACTAGGAAGAAGGTGTAAGAAATTGATTAGCAATTAGTGCAATATTTTAAGGGGATTATGATTTGGAGACTGACTTCGATTTTGTATAGCAGAAATATTCCTTGCAGGATGGATTAGTAAGGGATGTAGAATAGTAGAAAGGTATGAAAATTCTGGACAAATTTTATAAAGGATGGGGGAACGTTGCACAGTAAAACAGTAAGTAAATGCAGGAATAAAATCCTATTAGAAACTGACTGAGATGTTGCTAAGTGGGACGTGTCTGCTGGCTATGCAATGGTAATCAAATGTCAACATGGAAGGTCTGAAGTGCAAATAAGCTAGGAGCTCTATCAGACTATTCCAGAGGGAAGCCAAGAACACCTGATTCCGTATTTTGACAACAGTGCAAAGCAGGTGGAAAGCCCTACTGTAACGAGGCTACATGTAGTAACCTCACCTAGAGATACTCTAAGAACACCTTTCAGGATGCAAACTGCAAATAATGTAATGCCCTGAAATCCTAGAGCCGTTAATAGTACTGACAGGCTCAGAAAATGAGAGCTCATTCGGTCAACAGTGTAGGAGGGCAGGATCATGTCATTGCCTGCTATAAAACCTCCACTTCTTCAAGCTCATTCTCAGAGTGAGGCCATTCCATCTGCATTACAGATACTGACAGAAGGCCAGCTCTGTTTGTAGGATGCTTCTGGTGAATCCAACAAGTGTCTACCAGCTGCCACTAACTTGGAGTCCACTGCTGCAAGTCCACAGCCATCTAGCCATGGAGGGGCTTCTGATCTGCAAGCTGTAGTCCTACCAGCCACAGCAGTGACTGACAGAGGATGGGGGCCAGGCCAATTGTCCCTGGATGAAGAACCGATATGCCCATTTTCAAGCTGTTCAACTTGGGCACTATTTGCTTGCGTCTCCATTACTGGGGCAGTACAGGTACCACCTTACCATTTGTATGCTCAGTCTACCACTCAGGCTGTCCTTCGTATTGCTGTAGAGTCTTCCACTTTCACGTCCTCTTAACAACCGACTATAGAGCTAAGCAGTATTCTGGGATCAATCCTACGTGCAGCTTCACTCATCAAGAGCACTGAGGCTCTAACAGAAGTCCACAGCCAGGCTGCATCACGGAGATGCATAGCTGCCGCACACTCCTACGAAACATGGCATTTACTGCTACTAGGCAGTGCCAGGAAGAAGATGGACTGATTATAAAACTCTCACCAATAAATGATTATTAATCTAATAATGTTTCATTAGTGCGCTGGCACTCTGCATGATCACTCATCCCTGCTCTTTGCTTGACCCCCTGACAACAACATGACCCCGGCTCAGGTCATAACAAAATTAATCTGCAATGACAAAGCTGCATTATGTCTTTCTGGAAAGGTCAGCTGACACAATAAACACATGCATGGTACAGAGAAACCACATTCAACTTTTTAACATGTCAGGAGTACCATGAAAGTTAAGATGTTGTGTACTGTGTCCAACAAGACAGTCTATGGACCCTTTTCCTCCAATGAGGAAACAGCCAGTGGTATCACCTCTTTTGACAAACTAGAGAAAGATAGCATGGATTTAATCTTCCAAGAACTTGATGCATCTCCACGTTTCCAAATTGTGTAGGGGATTACAGGACTCAGATGTTGACGGTTAATGTGTAGGCTGTGTTGTGGCTGCTGACATGGCGGTACCTGAGTGGCCACCCCAGTCATCAGACTTGATGCATTATGATCATTACTTGTAGTGTTACATCAAGGATAATGTTCATGTTCCACTTCTACCACAGAACCTCAAAGACTTGTGACACCACAATGCAGCAGCTGTTCTTACCATCACCCCTGATATATTTGGACTACTCACTAGATGTGCACCACATGACGAAGAGTGGACATATAGAACATTTATAAAGATTGTAAAAAAAATTGAGTGTTTGTCTTTCACATACTGTATCATTTTTTATGTTGTTCTTGGCCATTTATCTGTACCGATTTCTTGATATGTTTCATGGACTGTATAATTATCCATACTTGCAAGTGCTAGCAGCTATTCGGAGTCTGACTGTTGTGTAACGTCTATAAATTTTTAGGCTGAAGTTAAAACAGTGAAAATTGGGTCCTTATAAAAATTAATAGAGCCTCCCCTCCACCAGTCTGCAGCTCGTGATCTCGTGGTAGCGTTCTCGCTTCCCGAGCACGGGGTCCCGAGTTCAATTCCTGATGGGATCAGGGATTTTCACCTGCCTCGAGATGACTGGGTGTTGTTGTGTCATCTTCATCATTCATCCCCATTATGATCAGAGGAAGGCCATGGCAAACCACCTCCACTAGGACCTTGCCTAGTACGGCGTGCAGGTCTCCCGTATCATTCCCCTACACTATGTCAAGGAGTATGGGACTTCATCATCATCCCCTCCACCCCAAAAATTTCAGATAATGCCGTTAATGCCATACTTCTGAAAGCAAGAAATGATTTAGATTTTACAATACCTGGATAAAGAAGAAACCTCCACTATGAATAAATGGTAAAATGGTAAAATGGTAAAATGGTAAAAAAAAAAAAATTATTGAATTACCCTCCTTTTACAGTGAGAAAGTCACCTCAGTACACTTGTTTTTTACTTTATTTGGTACTTCAAAAGAAAAAAAGCATTGCATATGGTAAAAAGGCTCTATGAGTAATGCTTCCTAAGTATTGTTTTGTTTGTATGATGTAGATGGATATGTTTTCTCTAGAAAATAAATGTCAAAGTTTTGAATTTTTTGAATGGCACTTCTTCTCAGCAATTTACAATTCAAATTTTGTCAAGAACATCTGTTATGAAGTTTGTTTTGGCCATTAACAAACTTTAGCATTGATAGTTCCTCAAATTGGATTCTATATTTTGATGTTTTGTACCACAGTGCATTACTCGGTGAGCTAAACTAAGAAGATCACCAGAAGTGCCATAGCTGTCAGATTCTATTCAGTGTGTATCACAGTTAGTAGTGGCTGTTTGGGGCACCAAGTTGAGAGGGATGCCAAAAGTACCGCGGCTGTAAGATTTCTGTACAGGAGATATCTCAAATAGAAGAGATCGCTTGTGGAGCCAGGCTGAGATGGGAGTGAGGGGCACCACAACTGAAAAATTTATCTACAAGATATATCAAAATTAGAAGAGGCTGCTTGGGGCACCAAGCTGAGAGGGCGCCCACTTACAGGTTTGCATACAGTGGGTATTAAAATTAGTAGTGAAAACTCGCAGGGGTGAAACTGTACAAGGGAAGAAGGAAAGAGCACCAAATGATAAGCTGCTTGGGTAGAAAAATGTTCTTGAACTGACCCTGACCTGCAAGTAAACCTAAAAATCCTATAAGATTATGGTGTACTGAAGCAAAAGGGCAGACTTGCCAAATCTGCATTAAAGACAGTACTC
This sequence comes from Schistocerca serialis cubense, assembly GCF_023864345.2. NCBI lineage: Eukaryota > Metazoa > Arthropoda > Insecta > Orthoptera > Acrididae > Schistocerca > Schistocerca serialis. Next base: position 263,800,925 of record NC_064638.1, read on the forward strand.
AAGATCATGAAAAAGATCTTAATGTAACTGCATTTGGTTCTTTGGACAAGTGTAAACGACTTCATGCTATGGAGATATTGAAACTTTACTTCTAGGATGGTTCAAATATATGCACACTTCCAATGTGGGGCCTGAAATTCAGTCAAAAGCAAATGAGATTTCAAAAAATTTAAACATCCAATGTTTCAGTCATTCTGCTGGTTGGCTGTACCATCTCCAAAGGAGACATTTAGTTTCATCATTAGTGGTTTGTGGTGATGTCAGATAATGGGTACCTGCTATTTCATAATGTTCTGCAATATGTTGCCAGCCTGTTGTTGGATTGAGAAGGAACATAACTTTGGATGACACAGAAGTTTCAGCATGACACCTTGGTGATGTGGATTGGCATCAGCCAAGTAAGAGAGCGCCATTGGTGGTGATAGTTAGCAATACATAGTGTCACACAAAATTTCAACAGTGTGGTCTGGCCGAGATGCAAGGCAACAGATCCCTCCCTACCCAGCGCCATGGAGAGCAGGAGAGGCCACCTCATGGGGAGGAGGCCACCATGAGCGTGAGAGTGTTGGGCATAGCTCCTGCTCATTACATTTATAATACAAGTTCTAATTAAGGATAGAATCATCATCAGTGGCCTCCTTAGTCAGCATATCGAAAGTGGTTTTCATACATTATAATCTAGTTTATTACTCATATTGGATAATCGTGGTCTGTGAGTATGAGATGGTGTGTATGCATCATACAAGTGCAGTCTGGATAATCTGCCTGCAGCTGCAGACTGGACATAATTGTATATTGAAGTGTAAAGTGCAGTTTATGTGATGACACCACTGGATGAACGGAATTAGAAACTGGATTTCTTTACATTTTGTGAAGTAAATGAAATCAATAAGTCATACCCTCAAAGTAACAGACGACAAGTACCATTTTGGAGCACACAGTAAGCAACATTTAAATCTTATCTGCGTAGTTTGTGGCTCAAGCCCTTGACTGGGCTATTAGTCTAACTGTAGATTGAGTATACCTTTTCTTCACCGTAGCGGAAGGAAGAGAGAGAGAGTGAGTCCAGCACCTTGGTCGACTTTAGCTCCCAGGAAAGATCCCTGGTACTCATTTGATAGCAAGCTGAGTGGATCTGGATCTTGGAAGAACTGGAATGAGGAAAAATCCTCACTCCTGTTCAGGACCAGGATTGAACCTGGGTCATTTAGGGCTGAAGTCCAGTGCTGTACCCTCTGGACCACTATGCTTACTTAACTGTTGTGTTTGTCTGTAATTCAAATGTCTGTGATAAAGACTGTCCCTGGGTGATCAGTAAGTACAGGAAACCAATTAGTTTTAGGAAAATTAACATTGATACTTTACATGGCATCTTCTCTGACCATAAGTAAGCTTGGACCAACGACTCATCACTCTGGAAGTGGCTTCTTCGTTATAACTGTCGAATGCTGGCTCAGAATATACATGTTCTTCTAACATTGAACAGGTGTACATCCCATAACACCCAATCTTAATTTAGTCAATGTAAAGATTTACCCCCCCCTCCTCCCCAAATGCAACAAATTGTCTTCGACCTTTAGATCAAGGCATTCTCTGAAGAGGTCTTATAGCGAGTGACTTGTGAGAGCTACAAATCGCGTCGCTGAAAAGAAGATAGAAACAACAACTTGGAGTATGCTTGATGCAATAACATGTCATCGCATTCTGGGAATCTGTGTCACCACGACACATACAGAACTATTTAAGCAAAGCCAGGAGACTTACATATGCTAATCCTGCTGGCAAATTAAATGTTAACAACGATATCAATTGGCCTGAAAAGTGGAATTTCCTTCAAGACGCTGTGAACCCTGATGTTACTTTTGAGGAAGTTGTTCACGCAGATGATGATGTTGGCATGTGTGCTCCAGTGGAAATTGATGTACAAACAGTTGCGTCTGAGATGCAAGAAATGGCATCAGAAAAAAGTGAGGAGAATTCTGTCTTCCCGCCAACATCTAAAATAACCATTAGTTTTATGGAAGCCTTGAGTTCAATTGGTCATGATGTTACCAAGCGTTTTTGCTCTTTTCTGCGGCAGCGCAATATAGAGGATTTTTTTGCCAGAAAGTGATCTGTGCGTATCGACAATTTTTTGTGTTGTTGTTGCAAACTGATGTTATAAATAAGATTGATGCTCCTAGCAACACTGAAAACCATCTATTTAATCCACCAAGACAAAGAGAACAGCAGGTACTGTAGTGTTTTATATGATGACAAATTTAATATTGTTAATGTTGTTGCGCTCCAGAATGTATTCAGTGTGCAATCCTATGAGGTTTCTTTTCTAAGTTTTTACCTGATGAGCTCAGAGCCAATGAGGCCTGCTAAGGGCTGATGTGTCAATCGGAATATCAACATGGCGCACTGCCGATATAGCAGAAAGCAAGGCATTATGTGAGCGTTACCCCACATCTTTCGAGTGAGACAAGAAAAAGAGCAAACACTGCAATACATCATTACAGAGCAGTATGAAGTAATGCTCCCAAACTCCAAGCACCCGAGTGCTGCTGCAATAATCAAACTTTGCGGAAAGACTCGATCTTAGCAATCCAGATTAACTATTGTGGCACTACAGCTAGGCAAGGAATGCTCAAATCAAACAGCCCAAAGCAAATTTGCCCATCCATCCAGAACCAACACATCATAGGCATTCAAACTTAATATTAGCGCAGTCTTGTGCCACCAAGCCTCCCACTTAACGATGGCAATTTCTGGTATTAAGCTGTTTGCATGCATGGTAAGAAAACTATTTTGTGCAGTAGAGGAAGCTTTTCATTTAACGATACCATGCAACAAATATAAATTAGATAACTTAATCATAGCTAACACTTGGTTCAAGAATCATAAAAGGAGGTTGTATACATGGACGAATCCTGGAGATACAAAAAGGTATCAGATAGATTATATAATGGTAAGACAGAGATTTAGGAACCAGGTTTTAAATTGTAGGACATTTCCAGTGGCATATGTGGACTCTGACCAAAATCTATTGGTTATGAACTGTAGATTAAAACTGAAGAAACTGCAAAAAGGTGGGAATTTGAGAAGATGGGACCTGGATAAACTGAAAGAACCAGAGGTTGTAGAGAGTTTCAGGAAGAGCATAAAGGAACAATTGACAAGAATGGGGGAAAGAAATACAGTAGAAGAAGAATGGATAGCTTTGAGAAATGAAGTGGTGAAGGCAGCAGAGGATCAAGTAGGTAAAAAGACGAGGGTGAATAGAAATCCTTGGGTAACAGAAGAGATATTGAATTTAATTGATGAAAGGAGGAAATACAAAAATGCAGTAAATGAAGCAGGCAAAAAGGAATACAAACGTCTCAAAAATGAGATTGACAGGAAGTGCAAAATGGCTAAGCAAGCATGGCTAGAGGACGAATGTAAGGATGTAGAGGCTTACCTCACTAGGGGTAAGATAGATACGGCCTACAGGAAAATTAAAGAGACCTTTGGAGAAAAGAGAACCACTTGTATGAATATCAAGGGCTCAGATGGTAACCCATCTAAGCAAAGAAGGGAAAGCAGAAAGGTGGAAGAAGTATATAGAGGGACTATACAAGGGCGTTTTTCTTGAGGACAATATTATGGAAATGGAAGAGGATGTAGATGAAGATGAAATAGGAGATATGATACTGCATGAAGAATTTGATAAGGCACTGAAAGACCTAAGTCGAAACAAGGCCCCGGGAGTAGACAACATTCCATTAGAACTACTGACAGCCTTGGGAGAGCTAGTCCTGACAAAACTCTACCATCTGGTGAGCAAAATGTATGAGACAGGCAAAATATCCTCAGACTTCAAGAAAAATACAATAATTCCAATCCCAAAGAAAGCAGGCGTTGACAGATGTGAAAATTACTGAACTATCGGTTAAATAAGTCACAGCTGCAAAATGCTAATGCGAATTCTGTACAGACGAATGGAAAAACTGGTAGAAGCCGACCTCGGGGAAGATCAGTTTGGATTCTGTAGAAATATGGGAATATGTGATGCAATACTGACCCTACAACTTATGTTAGAAGCTAGATTAAGAAAAGGCAAACCTACATTTCTAGCATTTGTAGACTTAGAGAAAGCTTTTGACAATGTTGACTGGAATAATCTCTTTCAAATTCTGAAGGTGGCAGGGGTAAAATACAGGGAGCGAAAGGCTATTTACAATTTGTACAGAAATCAGATGGCAGTTATAAGAGTCGAGGGACATGAAAGGAAAGCAGTGGTTGGGATGGGAGTGAGGCAGGGTTGTAGCCTCTCCCCGATGTTATTCAATCTGTATATTGAGCAAGCAGTAAAGGAAACAAAAGAAAAATTTGGAGTAGGTATTAAAATCCATGGAGAAGAAATAAAAACTTTGAGGTTCACCGATGACATTGTAATTCTCTCAGAGACAGCAAAGGGCTTGGAAGAGCAGTTGAACGGAATGGACAGTGTCTTGAAAGGAGGATATAAGATGAACATCAACAAAAGCAAAACGAGGATAATGGAATGTAGTCGAATTAAGTCGGGCGATGCTGAGGGAATTAGATTAGGAAATGGAACACTTGAAGTAGTAAAGGAATTTTGCTATTTGGGGAGCAAAATAACTGATGATGGTCGAAGTAGAGAGGATATGAAATGTAGACTGTCAATGGCAAGGAAAGCATTTCTGAAGAAGAAAAATTTGTTAACATCGAGTATTGATTTAAGTGTCAGGAAGTCGTTTGTGAAAGTATTTGTATGGAGTGTAGCCATGTTTGGAAGAGAAACATGTACGATAAATAGTTTGGACAAGAAGAGAATAGAAGCCTTTGAAATGTGGTGCTACAGAAGAATGCTGAAGATTAGATGGGTAGATCACGTAACTAATGAGGAAGTATTGAATAGGATTGGGAGAAGAGGAGTTTGTGGCACAACTTGACAAGAAGAAGGGATTGGTTGGTAGGACATGTTCTGAGGCATCAAGGGATCACAAATTTAGTATTGGAGGGCAGCGTGGAGGGTAAAAATCATAGAGGGAGACCAAGAGACGAATACACTAAACAGATACAGAAGGATGTAGGCTGCAGTACATATTGGGAGATGAAGAAGCTTGCACGGGATAGAGTAGCATGGATAGCTGCATCAAACCAGTCTCAGGACTGAAGACCACAACAACAACAACATTCATATTTGTATTCATTATCCTCTTGCTGCAGTAATATGATGCTGGTTGACTTTTCATACTTACAACTTTAAATCATTGTGGTCGAACTTCGAATTCTTTTAATTAAACTGAACAGGTATTTTTGCCAGCATTATACTATTGAAGCACTACAGCAAAACAAGGAAAGCTGACAAGTCCAATCCGCTCATCCACCTACAGCCACTGTGTCATAGGTGCGGGCTCTGCCACTTAAATAACAGAGCTTTCAGGGCTTGTGGACACATTCATCCATGTTGCTATTCTGTCCAGGTCATCATATCAAAGCCCTGATAGTTTATCAAGTTTCATTGAAACCACAACAAGCTCATCGACAGTGGTCTGCCTGCTGCCTAATTGCTGACTCGATGAAAGCCACAGCTATGGTCTATTGTCGCAGCCTGTTTGAACATAATATATGAGGAGAAGTCTGGTGTACTGCAGTCTTCCACCGACTGAAGGTCATGCATGGATTATCTGCAAGGTGTCATCCCCACACCATCCACCATTCCAGCTCGTCCATCTGCTGCATCTTGGTCATCCCTTGGTGTGACTTGTACTTCATGACAACTGTCATCCTGGACCGCACAGTTGCCTACCCTCACTTAAGTGACGGACTCGCTATCTGTAAGAGTGCTAAGGTGTTGACCTGCCATGAGCTGCAGAACGTCTGTAATGGACAATACTTACACCTCTCTCTGGTGCTACCCACACGACAATACGCTGGCCGCTGCTCACTGACCTGTGCCACCAGCACTGTGACTCACTGACAAGGCTTGTCAGCAGTTCTCCACGGAATGCAATGAGGCTCACTCTCTGCATGACTGTATGAGGCAGTTACATTACTCTGTGTATTCATCCTGGCCATAAAATGTCATTGCAGATACCATTGTGTTGCCAGTGTCCCTGATGGTAGCACCAGATCACTCCCACACAGCCGCTTGGCTCCCTGACCTATAGTGGCTCTGGCCAGCCCGGGTTGCTGCAATGTGTGGAAAAACTGTATTCCAAAAATAGAAGTCTGAGTCCCACAGCTAACGCAAATTTTTCAACATGACCTCCTGATTTTTCCCCATCCCTTGGGATACCTGTTGACAAGGGAGTACTGTAGAGTAATGACGGTATTGCTGAGTGACGGTTGGTTCTGCACAATGCTTCAAATATTGTTTACAAAATTAAGTACAGAAATAGTTACAGCACTGGTGGTCTCTAAGAAACCTGATTAAAAACAAAAACAAAACAGGGCTGTTGAGATGAAAGTCTTGCTTTCAGGTGTATATTCTGAGTGTTTTAGTAATCATGTCACATAAGAACTTAGAAATTGTGCTATCAGGAATAGAGTAGTAGGAAGAGAGGCTCCATTTGCCACGCGCCTTAATGTTAATTGTAATTTAAAGCTGTAGCACTTCGTCTTCAAAACAGGTATGAAAGAGCAGCTGCTGTCTTCTCTTTGGAAAGTTATAACTTAAATATAGAAATTAATCACCTACTTAAATATATTAAATGTAAATTACCAGAGCAGACAGTCGCCTCACTAAACTCTTCCCATTTCTATGAGGGTCACTCCAAAATAAATGCACACTATTTTTTTTAAATCCCTCTTTTATTCTACATGTTTGAAAGTTTTACAGTGTGTAGATACATCCTTTAGCAACAATATTTTCATTTCTCCACATAATTTCCATCCCTCTCAACTGCCTTACGCCATCTTGGAACCAGCGCCTGTATACCCGCATGGTAAAATTCTGGACCAACCTGTTGGAGCCACTGTTTGGCAGAGTGCACAAGGGAGTCATCATCTTCAAACCTTGTTCCACGAAGAGAGTCTTTCAGTTTCCCAAAGAGATGATAGTCACATGGAGCCAGGTCAAGACTGTAAGGCAGGTGTTTCAGTGTTGTTCATCTGGGTTTTGTGATTGCTTCCATGGTTTTTTGACTGACATGTGGCCGTGCATTGTCGTGCAACAGCAAAACATCCTGCTTTTGCCAATGTAGTCGAACACGACTCAGTTGAGCTTGAAGTTTGTGCAGTGCTGTCACATGTGCATCAGAATCTATGGTGGTTCCATTTGGCATGATGTCCACAAGCAAGAGTCTTTTGGAATCGAAAAACACCATAGCCATAACTTTTCCAGCAGAAGGTGTGGTTTTGAGTTTTTTTCTTTTTTTCTTGGGTGAATTTGCATAATGCCACTCCATTGATTGCCTCTTCGTCTCTGGTGAAAAATGATGGAGCCATATTTCATCACCTATCACAATTCTTCCAAGAGATTCATCTCCACCATTCTCATACTGTTCCAAAAGTTTGCTGCATACCGTTTTTCTTGTTTCTTTGTGAACCACTGTCAATATCCTGGGAACCCACCTGGCACAAACCTTTTTTAACGCCAACACTTTCAGTATTCTGCAAACACTTCCTTCCCCTATCCCAAAGTAGTGTGACAATTTGTTCACTGTGATGAATCTGTCAGCAGTCACCAAATAATTAACTCTGTGCACATTGTCTGGAGTGTGTGCAGTACGAGGCCTGCCGCTGCAAGGACAAACCTCAATATTGCCGTGCCCGCTTTCATCACGTAACCTGCTTGCCCACCAACTAACTGTACTGCGATCGACAGCAGCATCTCCATACACCTTTTTCAACCTCTTGTGGATGTTTCCCACTGTCTCGTTTTCACAGCACAGGAATTCTATGACAGCACGTTGCTTCTGATGAACGTCAGCCATCTTGAAGACATGCTGTTACGGCGCCACTCACAGGAGCAGGTTGAACTAAGTTTGAAAACAAGCGGGAAGTATGTACCTACACACTGTAAAACGTTCACACATGAAGAATGAAAACAGTATTTTTACGAAAATAGTGTGCATTTCTTTTGGAATAACCCTCGTACTATTATTGCATGTAGTGTGGCACTGATTTATTTGAGTTAACAGCACATTTATTTGAGTTAACAGTAATGTTGCGAATATGGGTAGAAAGCTGCTCCGGAAGCCTCAGACCAGTAACATAGGCCCCTCTTTGGTCATAGGGTGGAAGGATACACTACAGTCCTAACAGCCTGGTGCCATGAGCCCCGAGAACTATTCACTATCGCAGCCTTCGGCGCTACTTGACCGAGCTTTGCCGACTTTATGGGATGCTTACCAGTGGCCTAGGCTGCAAGGTCGGGGTCAGTTCTTTCAGCACAGCCCCGCTTGTGTTGGCACTGGAGCCAGATGCTGGCGGCCTGGACGAACAGAATATTTGAACTGTGAGTCTATAAAACATACAGTATCCCATTTTGTCTCAGTTCTTTGCATGGTTCAATCGAGTTACTCGGCGTGTTGCCAGTTGATGCGAAACGTTACACTGAGCCATTGATACCTAGCTCTACTGGCCAACATTCAGTGCGCATAGACGTGTCATGCCCCCTGTTATAGCTAGCCACGGCTGCTACAAGTTGTCAGTAGTGTACCAGTTCTTCAGCAACAAACTGAGTAAAATTTATCTATTTAAAGTGCACTTGTGTCAACTAATCTTTTGTTTGCCTGTCCAGATTTCTATCGTGATAGATTCCTTTTATCACCTCCCCCCCCCCCCCCCCCCCACACACCCATTTATCATTTGCAACATACCTTTGTCTCCTTAAAATATTCAATTGCCAATTTGCATAATAACAATTAGCATATCCAAGCCCATAGTACACTTCATGTCATTTTGATATTTGCTGCATTCCGCCTTTTAGTGTTGCAATTTTTAATTACAAACAATGTAGAATCTATCATACGAGGGCGAGCTGAAAACTAATGCCTCCGAATTTTTATGTGAAAGCTCTTGAAGCCTTTTAAATAAAACATGCATTATTGACATTCTACATCTTTATTCAACATGTCTGTACAGGGTGTTTAAGAAGTGGTGGTCAGTATATAGGGATATAACAGGAATGATCATTCGAAACAAAAGAGTCAAGTAAACATGGAGTCTAAAACACATACCTTAATAGCTACGAGCAGTTCTTCATCTTCGTTACTGTGAAACAGATCTCTTCTACTACAAGCTCTTTGCTTTCCATATTTTGTGAAGTGGTAGTATGGACCAAAACAAGAAAAACAGTCCAGTAAACATGTGTTCGAAAATGCACACGTTAAAAGTTATGAGCACTTGTTCATTAGGAGAGTTGTGTTTCAAAATAGCGAAGATGAACAAGTGCTCATAGCTCTTAAGTTATGCGTTTTAGACCAAATGTTTACTTGACTTCTTGTTTCGAATGATTATTCCTGTCATATCCTTGAATATTGAGCATCGCTTCTGAAACACCCTCTATATCGGAATGGTGCATAAGTTTGTGGTGTTTTTCACAAAGTTTAATTAACACAACAGATACGCATAACAGACCCTTCAGTCACCAGTAACACGCTCCTGGCCATTAAAATCGCTACACCAAGAAGAAATGCAGATGTTAAACCGGTATTCATTGGACAAATATATTATACTAGAACTGACATGTGATTACATTTTCACGCAATTTAGGTTCATAGATCCTGAGAAATCAGTACCCAGAACAACCACCTCTGGCTGTAATAACGGCTGTGATACGCCTGGGCATTGAGTCTACAGGTACAGCTGCCCATGCAGCTTCAACACGATACCACAGTTCATCAAGAGTAGTGACTGGCGTATTGTGATGAGCCAGTTGCTCGGCCACCATTGACCAGACTTTTTCAGTTGGTGAGAGATCTGGAGAATGTGCTGGCCAGGGCAGCAGTCGAACATATTCTGTATCCAGAAAAGCCCTTACAGGACTTGCAACATGTGGTCGTGCATTATCCTACTGAAATGTAGCGTTTCGCAGGGATCGAATGGATGCTGGCGGCCTGGACGAACAGAATATTTGAACTGTGAGTCTATAAAACATACAGTATCCCATTTTGTCTCAGTTCTTTGCATGGTTCAATCGAGTTACTCGGCGTGTTGCCAGTTGATGCGAAACGTTACACTGAGCCATTGATACCTAGCTCTACTGGCCAACATTCAGTGCGCATAGACGTGTCATGCCCCCTGTTATAGCTAGCCACGGCTGCTACAAGTTGTCAGTAGTGTACCAGTTCTTCAGCAACAAACTGAGTAAAATTTATCTATTTAAAGTGCACTTGTGTCAACTAATCTTTTGTTTGCCTGTCCAGATTTCTATCGTGATAGATTCCTTTTATCACCTCCCCCCCCCCCCCCCCCCACACCCATTTATCATTTGCAACATACCTTTGTCTCCTTAAAATATTCAATTGCCAATTTGCATAATAACAATTAGCATATCCAAGCACATAGTACACTTCATGTCATTTTGATATTTGCTGCATTCCGCCTTTTAGTGTTGCAATTTTTAATTACAAACAATGTAGAATCTATCATACGAGGGCGAGCTGAAAACTAATGCCTCCGAATTTTTATGTGAAAGCTCTTGAAGCTTTTTAAATAAAACATGCATTATTGACATTCTACATCTTTATTCAACATGTCTGTACAGGGTGTTTAAGAAGTGGTGGTCAGTATATAGGGATATAACAGGAATGATCATTCGAAACAAAAGAGTCAAGTAAACATGGAGTCTAAAACACATACCTTAATAGCTACGAGCAGTTCTTCATCTTCGTTACTGTGAAACAGATCTCTTCTACTACAAGCTCTTTGCTTTCCATATTTTGTGAAGTGGTAGTATGGACCAAAACAAGAAAAACAGTCCAGTAAACATGTGTTCGAAAATGCACACGTTAAAAGTTATGAGCACTTGTTCATTAGGAGAGTTGTGTTTCAAAATAGCGAAGATGAACAAGTGCTCATAGCTCTTAAGTTATGCGTTTTAGACCAAATGTTTACTTGACTTCTTGTTTCGAATGATTATTCCTGTCATATCCTTGAATATTGAGCATCGCTTCTGAAACACCCTCTATATCGGAATGGTGCATAAGTTTGTGGTGTTTTTCACAAAGTTTAATTAACACAACAGATACGCATAACAGACCCTTCAGTCACCAGTAACACGCTCCTGGCCATTAAAATCGCTACACCAAGAAGAAATGCAGATGTTAAACCGGTATTCATTGGACAAATATATTATACTAGAACTGACATGTGATTACATTTTCACGCAATTTAGGTTCATAGATCCTGAGAAATCAGTACCCAGAACAACCACCTCTGGCTGTAATAACGGCTGTGATACGCCTGGGCATTGAGTCTACAGGTACAGCTGCCCATGCAGCTTCAACACGATACCACAGTTCATCAAGAGTAGTGACTGGCGTATTGTGATGAGCCAGTTGCTCGGCCACCATTGACCAGACTTTTTCAGTTGGTGAGAGATCTGGAGAATGTGCTGGCCAGGGCAGCAGTCGAACATATTCTGTATCCAGAAAAGCCCTTACAGGACTTGCAACATGTGGTCGTGCATTATCCTACTGAAATGTAGCGTTTCGCAGGGATCGAATGAAGGGTAGAGTCATGGGTCATAACACATCTGAAATGTAACGTTCACTGTTCAAAGTGCCGTCAATGCGAACAAGATGTGACCGAGATGTGTAACCAATGGCACCCCATACCATCACGCCGCGTGATATGCCAATATTGCGATGATGAATACACGCTTCCAATGTGCATTCACCGTGATGTCGCCAAACACGGATGCGACCATCATGATGCTGTAAACAGAACCTGGATTCATCTGAAAAAATGACGTTTTGCCATTCGTGCACCCAGGTTCGCTGTTGAGTACACCATCACAGGCACTCCTGTCTGTGATGCAGCGTCAAGGGTAACCGCAGTCATGGTCTCTGAGCTGATAGTCCATGCTGCTGCATACGTCGTCGAACTGTTCGCACAGATGGCTGTTGTCTTGCAAACGTCCCCATCTGTTGACTCAGGGATCGAGACGTGGCTGCACGATCCGTTACAGCCATGCGGATAAGATGCCTGTCATCTCGACTGCTAGTGATATGAGGCTGTTGGGATCCAGCACGGCGTTCCGTATTACCCTCTTGATCTCACCGATTCCATATTCTGCTAACAGTCATTGGATCTCGACCAACGCTAGCAGCAGTGTCGCGATACGATAAACTGCAATCGCGATAGGCTACAATCCGACCTTTATCAAAGTCGGAAACATGATGGTACGCATTTCTCCTCCTTACACGAGGCACACAACAACGTTTCACCAGGCAATGCTGCTCAACTGCTGTTTGTGTATCAGAAATCGGTTGGAAACTTTCCTCATGTCAGCAAGTTGTAGGTGTCGTCACCGGCGCCAACCTTGTGTGAATTCTCTGAAAAGCTAATCATTTGCATATCATAGCATCTTCTTCCTGTCGCTTATATTTCGCGTGTGTAGCACGTCATCTACGTGGTGTAGCAATTTTAATGGTGAGTAGTGTATATTCTCCTTCACTAGTACAACAGTCTTCCAATGCTGGCTTAACTTTTCGATTCAATGACTATAGAAATCACGGGATTTTGAGGCTAAGAACTCGTCGAGCCACGTTCAAAGCCAATTTTCATCTGAAAAGTTCCTTGAAGGTCGTTCGACACAGAGCGGAAAGGTGCAAAATCAGGTAAATAAGATGGGTACGGAATGACTTCCCAACATAGGTCTTGTATAGTGGTCTTTGTCAGACTAGCAGAATGCAGGGGGATGTCATCGTGCAGTAGCATCACTTCATGCAATCTTCCTGTCCGTTGTTCTTTGCCTGCGTGTGCAAGACGTCTCAGTTGCTGACAATAAATTGCAGCATCGATGGTTGCATCTCTTGGAAGCAATTCGTAGTACACGACATCGTCGTGGTTCCGACCAGATACGTAACATCAACCTTTGTGTATGCACGCAGGTCTCTTTATACAGAGAGTTGCTGCTTTGTCTGGGCTCAATCATTCCTTTCTCTCTCCTATGTTAGCAAAAAGACACCATTTCCCGTCACCACTAAAGAAACCGGTCAGGAATGGTTGGTGTTGTTCACAAGCCAACTGATGACGAGCAGGTAGAGATGCACATATGACCGCCTGATGATTTTTGTAATTTCGGTTTAGAGCATGCGGTATCCATACGCCCAATTTTTGAACGTTCCCCATTGCTTGCAAATGTCGCACAATGGGAGAATGGTCACAGTTCATCACATCTGCCAGTTCTCGAGTACAATGACGTGGATCGTTGCGAATTAATGCGTTGAAACGAACTTCATCGAACCCCGAAGATCTTCTTGAACGTGGAGAGTCACTAATGTCAAAACGGTCGTCCTGAAAACGAGGAAGCAATTTTCTTGAGCCGCGCGGTCTGAGGCGTCTTGTCACGATCCATGCGGCTGCCCCCGTCGGAGGTTCGAGGTTCGATTCCTCCCTCGGGCATGGGCGTGTCTGCTGTCCTTAGCGTAAGTTAGTTTAAGTTAGATTAAGTAGTGTGTAAGCTTAGGGACCGATGACCTCAGCAGTTGGGTCCCATAAGAGCTTATCACAAATTTCCAAATTTTTCCATTTCTTGCCCGTGTTCTGTCCAGTGGCATTATCGCCGTACACGGTGCAAGTGTTCCTGGTTGCCTCCGCTGCTGTCATCCCTCAGTTGAGCGCAAACAGAAGAATATGTCGGAAATGTTCCAATTCCTCCACGTGTCACTAAATTTCGTCCACAGTTTTACTCAGTACCTCCAGATAACAAAAAGACAATATGCAAACTCAAATAGCAACAATGAACTACAAATAAAAAAAGCCAACCGATAACCAAACTCATAGCAACCGGTATACCAACTGCAAAGAAAAAATTCTACGAACTTACGCACCAGTCTAAGATTTATTTCCCGACATAATGACCCTCGCGGCAAACACATTTCTCCCAATGAGAGCTCAGTTTGTTGATACCGGTAACGTCACCATAAAATGTCTGATTTTGTTGACAGAGCCACAATCTCACCCCTGTGTACACAGCTTCATCACTAGCCAAGTGACGTCCTCGTAGGTGTTCTGTAAGTTTTGGAAACAGTTGAGAATCGTAAGGGCCAACTTGGGTCTGTATGGAGAATGATCGATGACAGTGAACCCAACTTTGTCAGTGCAAGGGACTAGTGAATTAAGTCATCAGTCATCATCAGAATGGGAAGAAATTACATGTGGTGTCCCACAAGGATCCATCTTAGGGTCATTGTTTTTTCTTGTGTACATTAATGATCTCTCATCAGTTACACTGCCAGAAGCAGAGTTCGTTTTGTTTGCAGATGACACAAGTATTGCAATAAATAGTATGTCGAGTGTAATTCTAGAAAGATCTGCTAATTATATTTTCATGGATATTAATAAATGGTTTAAAGCCAACTCACTGACATTAAACTTCGAAAAGACTCACTATATGCAGTTCAGAACCTGTAAGAGGTTTCCTCCCAGCATATACATAAAGTATGAAGAAGAGCAGATAGAAGAGGTTGACAGTCTTAAATTCCTGGGATTACAACTTGATAATAAATTCAGTTTGGAGGAGCACACCACAGAACTGCAGAAACGCCTTAACAAATCTGTATTTGCAAATCGGGTGTTAGCTGACATAGGCGACATAAAAATGAAAAAGCTTGCATACTTTGCCTACTTTCATTCCATAATGTAAGATGGCATAATATTTTGGGGTAACTCTTCAAGTCAAACAAAAGTTTTCAGAGTCCAAAAGCGTGTAATACGTATTATTTGCGGATTAAATTCAAGGACGTCCTGTAGAAACATCTTCAAAGAACTGGGTGTACTAACTACTGCCTCTCAGTATATTTACTCCTTAATGAAATTTGTCCTAAATAATATATCTCTTTTTCAGACAAACAACTCAGTTCATACATACAATACCAGGAACAAAAATGACCTGCACAAGGACTTAAAAGCACTTACTTTAGTACAAAAAAGGGTCCACTACTCAGCAACACTCATCTTCAATAATTTGCCAGCAAACATAAAAAATTTAGTTACAAATAAAGATCAGTTTAAAAGGAGCCTGAAAGACTTACTGGTGGCGAACTCCTTCTAATCCTTTGACGAATTTTTTAAATAGAAACAAATGATGTATTGTATATACTCATACTATTAGTATTGTTATTTCAGCTTTAAAAAAGATTGACCTGTTCCACATCCACGAGGATCTCCAAAGCACCGACCTATGGAACGAAAAACGAATCTAATCTAGTCTAATCCAAAGGGGTCGGATTGTTGCAGATGTCGCAGCGCTCGTGTGTGGTCTGGCATTGTCATGCTGAAGGAGAAGCTGCTCCATCTGGGGACGAACTCTTCTAATTAGAAACTCGATTACAATACACTGATTCTCACGCAACGACATAGTAGCATTACACGCCGTCATGTTACACGCTAAAATTCAGAACCTTTTAGCGGCAGAGGGATGCAAATGTGTAAACATGGAGAATAAAGATGTAGAATGTTAATAACGTTTATTTTATTTAAAAGGCTTCAAGAGTTTTCACACAAAAATTTGAAGGCATTACTATTCAGCATGCCGTCGTAGATATCCAGTCAGGTCCTGTAGCCTTTACTCTGTTCGTATCCCACGGACATTAATATATCGTTCGAGTGCTCTTCTGCACAGCGCACGTGGAGAGAGCGCCACATATCAGTATTGCCTCTTGTAAAGCATACTCGCGCACGCATTGCAGACTGTGGATACGAGAAAGCATGCGTATTGAACAGAAGCTGGTAACTGCTTTAGGGTGGCCTGCTGTTTACTCGCCGTCTCGCGATCAATTTCTAGTCCCGCTTGCTCATGCAGCTCACACAAGGTCACTTGAGTGTTATTAAGTTACGTATAACTCGCTGCCGTTGCCGAGGTCACCAATGGACTGTCGTGCGGATTCCCTCGGCTCAGAAGTAGCTAATTCGAATTCCGCTGGGAAAATAAATTTTAACTGCCACTGTTTGACGGGCTACTTTGGAGACGTAGTGGCGTGCAGATCCTTAATGCTAGACGTTGCACCAATGTCCTGAACTAGACCTATTCGACCTATCTCACAGAGTGACGGCATGAACACTGTAGATGTAGCGTATCGATCTTAACCTACATTTGCTTCTAGACTTCTCAAGCCACTTTTTGGTGTGTGACGAAGGATAGTTTGTGAATCACTCGCATTTTCACCCTTTCCTGTTCCAGTCCCGAAAGGTGCTCGAAAAGAATCATGTTGGCAAGCTCCCTTTCTAATTTAACCTTCTTGGTCTTCTCGCGAGGTACACATATCTACATCTACATGGATACTCTGCAAATCACATTTAAGCGTATGGCAGAGGGTTCATCGAACCACCTTCACAATTCTCTCTTACTCCAATCTCGTATAACGCGCGGAAAGTATGAGGCCTATATCTTTCCGTCCGAGCTCTGATTTCCCTTATTTTATTGTGGTGATCGTTCCGCCCTATGCAGGTCGGTGTCAACAAAATATTTTCGCATTCAGAGGAGTAAGTTGGTGATTGGAATTTCGTGAGAAGATTCCGTCGCAACGAAAAACGCCTTTCTTTTAATGATTTCCAGCCTAAATCCCGTATCATTTCTGTGACACTCTCTCCCATATTTCGCGATAATACAAAACGTGCTGCCTTTCTTTGAACTTTTTTGATGTACTCCGTCAGTCCTACCGGGTACGGATCCCATACCGAGCAGCAGTATTCTAAAAGAGGACGGACAAGCGTAGTGTAGGCAGTCTCCTTAGTAGGTCTGTTACATTTTCTAAGTGTCCTGCCAATAAAACGTAGCCTTTGGTCAGCCTTCCCCACAACATTTTCGATGTGTTCTTTCCAATTTAAGTTGTTCGTAACTGTAATACCTAGGTATTTAGTTGAATTTACGGCTTTTAGATTATACTGATTTATCGTGTAACCGAAGTTTAACGCGTTCCTTTTAGCACTCATGTGGATGGCCTCACACTTTTCGTTATTTAAAGTCAAGTGCCACTTTTCGCACCATTCCGATATTTCTTCTAAATCGTTTTGCAGTTTGTTTTGATCTTCTGATGACTTTATTAGTCGATAAACGACAGCGTCATCTGCAAATAACCGAAGACGGCTGCTCAGATTGTCTCCCAAATCGTTTATATAGATAAGGAACAGCAAAGGGCCTATAACACTACCTTGGGGAACGCCAGAAATCACTTCTGTTTTACTCGATGACTTTCCGTCAGTTACAACGAACTGTGACCTCGCTGACTGGAAATCACAGATCCAGTCACATAGCTGAAACGATATTACATAAGCACGCAATTTCACTACGAGCCGCTGTGTGGCACAGTGTCAAAAGCCTTCCGGAAATCCAGGAATACGGAATCGATATGAAATCCCTTGTCAATAGCACTCAGCACTTCAAGTGAATAAAGAGCTATTTGTGTTTCACAGGAACGATGTTTTCTAAACCCATGTTGACTGTGTGTCAATAGACCGTTTTCTTCGAGGTAATTCATTATGTTCGAACACAATATATGTTCTAAAATCCTGCTGCATATCGACATCAACGATATGGGCCTGTAATTTAGTGGATTACTCATACTACCTTTGTTGAAAATTGGTGTGACCTGTGAAACTTTCCAGTCTTTGGATACGGATCTTTCGTCGAGCGAACGGTTGTATATGATTGCTAAGTATGAAGCTAATGCATCAGCATACTCCGAAAGGAACCTAATTGGTATACAGTCTGGACCAGAAGACTTGCTTTTATTAAGTGATTTAAGTTGCTTCACTACTCCGAGGATATTTACTTCTACGTTACTCATGTTGGCAGCTGTTCTCGATTCGAATTCTGGAATATTTACTTCGTCTTCTTTTGTGAAGGCATTATGGTCTTCTCGCGAGGTACACATACAAGTAAACAAAATACACCCTCTGATCAAAAGTATCTGGACACCTATTAGTGGGCATTAATATGGGGTATGTCCACCCTTTGCCATTATGATGGACTGAACTCGTCTCGCGACCCTTTCAGTGAGGTGTCTGAATGTCTGTGGAGGAATGGCAATCCATTTTTCGTCAAGTTTAGAAACCAGAGAAGGTAGTGATATTGGACGCTGGGGTCTGTAGCGAAGTCGACGTTATAACTCATCCCAAATGCGGTCCACTGGTTTCAGGTCGGAACTCTAAGCAGGCCAGTTCATTTCGAGAATGCTATTGACCACAAACCATTGCCTCACAGATGCCGCTTTACGCATTGTTATGCTGAAATTTCATTTCGAGAATGCTATTGGCCACAAACCATTGCCTCACAGATGCCGCTTTGCGCATTGTTATGCTGAAACAAGCAGTCATCGTCTCCAAACTGTTCTACATAACAGGATGCTATAAAATGTGTTCCTATCCTTCCGCCTTCAGTGTCTTTAAGCAGTATAACGGGACCGCATCCAAAAAAAGGCCCCAAACCATAACATCATCTCCTGTATACTTCACTGGCAGGTAAGGCTCTCCCGGCATTTGTCAACCCAAAGCCTACCACTGGATTGCCTCAGGGCATGATGCGACTCACCACTCGAGATAGCTCGCTTCCAGACATCTACACTCCTGTGGTGTCGCTCTTTACACCAGCTCAAGTATCGCTTAGTACTGAGTACAGCTTGATCATTGTACCACATTCTCTTTTAACTATCTAAAACTCAGTTATTGTTCTACCTGGATGGCTGGTAGCACTTTGGAACTCACGAGAGATTCGCTCCGTTGTTTAATGCGAATTTTTGCAACCGCCCTTGCACTGTGCCGGAGTTGCCCCCTATAACTTCACGTAACCAGCTCTGTTGCTAGCAGACACAATCCAGCACCAATAAGAGAAGAAACCGAGAACATTTTTTAAACAGTCTTAAGAATTATGATTTATAATGTGAAGGAATGCAACGGTAACACTCTCTCTAGACAGAAGTTCAAGTTCTGGGGAATTGCAACTGAGCACACAAACGGCAGCTACACTACTGGCCATTAAAATTGCTACACCACGAAGATGACCTGCTACAGACGCGAAATTTAACCGACAGGAAGAAGATGCTGTGATATGCAAATGATTAGCTTTTCAGAGCATTCATACAAGGTTGTTGCCGATGGCGACACCTACAACGTGCTGACATGAGGAAAGTTTCCAACCGATTTCTCATTCACAAACAGCAGTTGACCGGCGTTGCCTGGTGAAACGTTGTTGTGATGCCTCGTGCCAGGAGGAGAAACGCGTACCATCACGTTTCCGATTTTGATAGAGGTCAGATTGTAGCCTATCGCGATTGCGGTTTATCGTATCGCGACACTGCTGTTCGCGTTGGTCGAGATCCAATGACTGTTAGCAGAATATGGAATCGGTGGGTGGTGCTGGATCCCAACGGTCTCGTATCACTAGCAGTCGAGATGACAGGCATGTTATCCGCATGGCTGTAACGGATCGTGCAGCCACGTCTCGAACCCTGAGTGAACAGATGGGGACGTTTGCAAGACAGCAACCATCTACACGAACAGTTCGACGACGTTTTGCAGCAGCATAGACTATCAGCTCGGAGACCATGGCTGCGGTTACCCTTTGCACTGCATCACAGACAGGAGCGCCTGCGATGGTGTACTCAACGACGAACCTGGGTGCACGAATGGCAAAACGTCATTTTTTCGGATGAATCCAGGTTCTGTTTACAGCATCATGATGGTCGCATCCGCGTTTGGCGACATCGCGGTGAACGCACATTGGAAGCGTGTATTCGTCATCGCCATACTGGCGTATCGCCCGGCGTGATGGTATGGGGTGCCATTGGTTACACGTCTCGGTCACCTCTTGTTCGCATTGACGGCACTTTGAACAGTGAACGTTACATTTCAGATGTGTTACGACCCGTGGTTCTAACCTTCATTCGAACCCTGCGAAACGCTACATTTCAGTAGGATAATGCACGACCGCATGTTGCAGGTCCTGTACGGGCCTTTCTGGATACAGAATATGTTCGACTGCTGCCCTGGCCAGCACATTCTCCAGATCTCTCACCAATTGAAAACGTCTGGTCAATGGTGGCCGAGCAACTGGCTCGTCACAATACGCCAGTCCCTATTCTTGATGAACTGTGGTACCGTGTTGAAGCTGCATGGGCAGCTGTACCTGTACGCGCCATCCAAGCTCTGTTTGACTCAATGCCCAGGCGTATCAAGGCCGTTATTACGGCCAGAGGTGGTTGTTCTGGGTACTGATTTCTCAGGATCTATGCATCCAAATTGCGTGAAAATGTAATCACATGTCAGTTCTATTATAATATATTTGTCCAATGAATACCCGTTTATCATCTGCATTTCTTCTTGGTGTAGCAATTTTAATGGCCAGTAGTGTATTTACGCAGATTGTTATCGATACAGTTTTTAAATACGAGGGTAATCCCAAAATTAAGGTCTCCTATTTTTCTATAAGTACATAGACCTGTATATTTCTGCAATGGTTTACATCAGTTTACAGCTTGACCATGTAGCTATTTTTCGACATAATTACCATTTCTGTCGATGCATTTTTGTAGACGCTGTGGCCGTTTTTGTATGCCCATGTCATACCAGCTCGCCGCCATGCTGTTCAGAAAATTATGAACCTCTTCTTCACCTCGTCGACGGAGCTGAATCGCTTTCCGGCCAAATGTTCTTTTAACCTAAGGAACAGATGATAGTCACTGGGCGCCAAGTCAAGACTATAGGGTGGGTGGGTGATTATGTTCCACTGAAACTGTTGCAGGAGAGCAACGGTTTGCCGAGCGATGTGTGGGCTAGCGTTGTCACAGAGAATGTGTACGCCCTTGCTCAACATTCCTCCTCTCCGGTTCTGAATTGCCTGTCTGAGTTTTTTCAGAGTCTCACAGTACCTGTCAGCGTTAATTGTGGTCCCAGCGATTCAGCACCGACGACGAGATGAAAGAAGAGGTTCATAAATTTCTGAACAGCATGGCGGCGAGCAGGTATGACATGAGCGTACAAAAACTGCCACAGCGTCTACAAAAATGCATCGACAGAAATGGTGATTATGTCGAAAAATAGCTAAATGTTCAAGCTGTAAACTGATGTAAACCATTGTAGAACTATACAGGCCTATGTACTTATAAAAATAGGAGACCTTACGTTTGGGATTACCCTCGCACATTTTCGTTGTGTGTTATTATTGCAATGACTTTTAATAGGTAGTTCCTCCTGTACTGACGCCAACACAATAACAGACAAATGCAATTGTGTGTCGTACACAGTCCAGTAATACCAGCGATTAAAGATCAGAAATTTATCGAAAATAATCTGAAATTATTTTGTGTAAACGCGTATGTACGACGTAGCGCTCTAAAACTGTTCCTATAACAGAAATAATTTAATTTTCTTACTCATAACCGCTTAGAGTAACAAAGAATCAACACTAGTAATAAAAACGCAAGACCGCTCCTTAACCTACGTGACAAACTTGGAAAAGAGAGTCAGCAACTTATTTTGTTGCTACGGCAACGCCCGTTAGTAATATAAACAATGTCTTTGTGTTATGGAGCTTCGTTCGTAAACTTTAAACTTACGAACAAAAATAAACCTTTTCTGCACTTTTAAATAGATAACTCACTGTTACATCCTTTTAAACACAAACTATAGACCTAATTATTTTATTATGATTTTATCAGTTAAACCGTCTTGAATCGAAAATTCTTTAACTCGTAAATACTTTGGCAGCTCTCTTTTACTTGTCAATATTCCACAGTTTAAGATCTCTCTTGTTTCTGTCATAATGAATGATTTCTCTCAAATAGAAATTATTTAGTAACTGCGGGCTGAAGAACTCGGGGACTAGGTCTTGACTTCTAAACAAAATAATAGATTATTTCCTTCTCTTTACTAATTACGTACAGAGACAAATGCCCACAAGTGATCGAGAGATAAACAAAACTACATCCCCACTCTAAACGAAAAGAAGTAATAAAACAAATTTAAAAAAATCCTAGGTGCTACTACCACTTTTTAACTCAATTTAAAACGCAAATTGCCAAATTCTCAGCCATTTCAGGTGTTAGCGATCCGCGATCCCACTAATAAAACATCAATGAAAATGTTACTCGTCTACTAACTACAGGAATAATGTTTGCAGTGGAATTCCGCTTAAATATGATTCAGTTGGGGTCTGTATCAACACGAAACATTACTATCGCAACTCTAAGTGTGGTCAACTTTATCAAAAACAAAAAAAGCATAGGTCTGAGAGTTTCGGTAACAATCTTCAAATCTCTTCAATAATCGAGAACCCCGCACAAAAATGCTGTAATTCAGTATCCACAAACTCCTACTCACATATCACCTCAATTACCAAATCCATCTAATGCAGTCACGGCCGTTACTCTATGCCTCAGAGAAAGCCTTCAACTTTTATAATTAATCACGGCACTCATTTTATAGGCGTGCTACAAATACACCTTAACTGGAACTCCGACTCAGATAACTTCTGTCCGATCGCTGAAATCAAAAAATACTTCTTCGGTTCACGTTTCACAATCCTCAGAAAATTCTTAACCGCGATACAACTACAAACTTAAACCCTCACTCAGCTAATGTGAAGAATACGTCACTGCGATAATTCTTCAAAATAAATGGAGGAGCGCAATAAAATTAAATTATTTCCAGTCTTTGATATCCAGCCCTATACCAGTTGTTGCAGTCCTTCACCGAAATACAGACGATTTTCGTCCTACTTCTAAAACTGCGGGAACTTCCTACCTTCACAATAAATCCGATTAATTAATATCGGTATCTATCCGCATCAGCTCTAGTTAGCGAACGAACGGCAATTACGTATACGGTCCTTCCGACCCTATATAAACAAACTTAGTTCCTCTTAAGCGTTTCTCAAAGCTCCTCGATAGTAACTGCATTTCCTCGGGCATAAAACCATAGCTGAACCATTTCGTTGACAAATGTACGACGCCACCATTATTCCTTAACAATTATCAATGAGCGATATACAGCCGTCGGTCGTTCTTCTAGCGGCCAGCTGGTGCACGATGGTCTTTGGCTCTAGCGCACTGGGCTTACGAGTGATCTTTGCCGCCATCTCCCGAACATGCTGTACAAGGTACTCTACTATCTGCACAAATACACAAGACATACATTACATACAGAAAATTACAAATTTTTGCATGTTCCTTTTCCCATCTTTTATTTGTCTCGTGCGGTTTTAATAGAGTGTAAGGAACCCCAAAGAAAGTCCGTGACCAAAACTGGCGAAACCATTCTGTCCCAGCACACCCTCCGCAATCCTCGACGGTCCCTATACTGCAGTAAATGAGATATGCCAGGTCTTGGTTAAGCTTAGTCTTTTCTTCGCGTTTACAAGTCACACTCACATCACCAGAAGTCGACTTTAGCAACTTTAGAAGGTTTGAAACGTCCCTGACAGATTTGTTGCTCAGGTGACACCCAATGACTACTTAATATTCGAAGTCAGTGGGCTCTCCTGACTAACACATTCAGCTGTTACTGCTTCTCTGCTGGCAACACAATTCTCCCTGCCTCCTTTTATGCTGGATCCCGCTGTCGTATCATTCTGTGGTCAGTTCCACATTACAAAGAGGTGTCCGCATTCATTTGATCAGATAGTGTATTGGTTGACATTCCCAGGAAAGTTCGCTCCATACCGTGATGCAAAACGCATCTTTTGGAGCGTTTGCTTCTGCAATTGGATAGGCATCTCCGCGATGGTTTCGCCCTTACTAAACGAACTTATGAGGAAAAACACTACCATTCTTTGTGTCTTCTCTATTCAATCTATCAGTCCTATCATGTACGGATCACACACTGACGAGTAACATTCAAGATTCGGCAGAGCGAGAAATTTGTATCTTACGTTCTTAGTGGGTGAACTACATTTCCGGATGTTTCTTTCAATAAATCAGTCTGGCATCTGTGTGTCATAGTTTCTTGTAATGGTTCCATTTTAAATTACTTGGTATACATAATCCCAGATATTTAAAGAATGCGACTGCTTCCAGTGATTGCTCGGCAACTGTGTAATCTAAAACTTCATACATACTCCACAAGTCACCGTATGGTGCGTGGCGGATGGTAGCTTGTACCACTACTAGCCATTTTCCTTTCCTGTTCCACTCGCAAATAGAACGAGGGAGAAACGGCTGTCTACAAGCCTCTGTACGAGTCCTAATTTCGCTTCTCTTATCTTCGTAGTCCTTACCCGAAATGTACGTTGGCGGCAGTAGAATCGTTCTGTAGTCAACTTCAAATGCCTGTTATCTAATTTTCTCAATAGAGAACCGCGAAATGAACGTTCTCTTCCCTCCAGGGATTCCCATTTAAGCTCATGAAGAATCTTCGTCGCGTGTTGTTCGAGCCTACCAGTAACAAGTCCAGTAGCCCGCCTCTGCGCTGCTTCGATGTCTTCCTTTAGTACGACCTGGTGGGGATCCCAATCACTCGAGCATACCCAAGAATGGGTCGCACTAGCGTTCTTTATGAATGAGTTATACTTTCCCAAAATTCTCCCAATAAAAAGAACTCATTCCATTTCATAACCCTCTACAGTGTTTACGCCTAGATATTTAATCGACATGGTTGTGTCAAGCAGCATCCCACTAACGCTGTATTCGAACGTTACAGAATTGTTTCTCCTACTCACTTCATTAACTTACATTTTTCTACATTTAGAGTAAGCTGCCAATCATCAAACCAACTAGAAATTCTGTGTAAGTCGTCCTGTATACTCCTACAGTCACTCAACGACGACATCTTCCCTTACATCACAGCATCATCAGCAAACAGCCACAAACTGTTGCTCGTCCTGTCCGTCAGATATGTTATCCCAGAGGCAAGGTAGCCCCTGAGGGCCGGCAACCCATATTACACCACAGACGACAGGGTTGTCTATGTACAAGGCATACTAAAAGCACCAGGGTTAACACCGGCTATTTACATACAAGATAATGGAAACAGACATTCCGAGCATTACTTCATGCAGGGAGAGCTCGCGCCACGGCCTGCAGGAAGTAACACTACACCAAAACCTGATTGGCTGGAGACAGCTATTTAGGGGCTACAACCAGCCCCGAAGTTCAGTTCACTCCGGATGCCGACCTTGTGGACTTCGACCGCTGAAGATTACGTCTTCGTCTCTGAATCGGACTTTTACTAGTGTGTGGGTGTTACCACGAAACTTTGTGGAAAATTAGAAGTGAACTTTTGTTTGCCTCAATTAGGAGACTTTTACTGGCACCGTTATAGTGGCCCTTCTTTTGTTGTTCAGTCAGCAACCTTGTAAACGTACATAAATAAAAGCTGTGTTTGTGAAAAATTGCGAATTGTCAGTTACTACAAGATCATTTATGTATTTAGAGAAGAGGAGAAGTCTTATTACGCTTCCCGGAACACTCCACACAATTGTCTCTGGCATACATTCGCTATCAAGGTCAAAATACTGGGTTCTATTACTTAAGAATCTTCGAGCCACACACATTTCTGAGAACCCAATCCGTACGCTTTGTCCTTCGTTAACAATCTGCAGTGGAGCACTGTGTCAAATGCATTCTGGAAATCTAGGAATATGGAATCTGCCTGTTGTCCTTCATCCATGTTTCGCAGGATATCATGTGAGAAAAGGGCAAGATGAGTTTTCCGCGTATACAGAGGTCATCTGCGCCTTTTTCCAGTCGCTCGGGACCTTGCGCTGAGTGGGAGATCAGTGATAAATACAAACTACGCAAGTGACCATTGTCGTAGAGTACTCTCTATAAAAATGAAATGGTATTCCACCCTGACCTGTCGACTATGTGTTTTCAGCTCTTTCAAATACTTCTATACGCCAGTGGTGCCTGCTACTATGTCTTCCACATGGGGGAAGTCTGTGTGGCGGTCAAACGATAGTATGTTAGTACGATACTCCTGCGTGAACGATTACTTAAACGCGAAAATTAAAACTTCAGCTTTCCTTTTGGTGCATTCTATTGCTACACTAGTCTAATCTAAGAATGACTGGATATAAGCCTTCGAAAAAACTTTGGATTTCATGTAAGACCACAGTTTGCTCAATGTCTCGGCAAGCTTTTTCACTAAGGTATGGCGGAGCAACTTTTTTTATACTTCGCATATCAATCTTTTTACAGACGCACGAATTTCTACCAAAGACTATTGACCAACGAGGAACAGTCTGTTCTTCAAAAAGGAAGGAATTTCGCTATCTTCCCGAAAACTATACCTATGGAAGGCATAATTGCTAATACCGAAGCGGCGATTCATACCATTCCTAGTGAAAGAGCTCAGAAAATACGCACTGAAACCGCCAGGATACGGCAACAGCTTGCAGCCTGAAGAAAGAATTACAAACTATTAAGAGTCTTAATGCCGACAAGAATGTATTCGTTCTGCCTGCTTAAGGGAAATGCGACCGTCGTAAGGAAGACCGAAGATCATGAGCAGAAGATCCGGGCGGATCCGACACAGCAGATCACACGAATCGGTTAAACAGGGCGTCTTCTCTCTCGGTGGGCATACAGAGTAACCTGTGCAACACAGGGGCCCTAACACCTCGGCTGCGTGGATTACCAAAGATCCATAAAAATAATGTTCACACATACAAAAAGGACTCAGAACATTTCTTGGAGAAGCTGAAGAAACTAAAACTTGGACCAAACGACATCCTGGTCAGCTTTGACGTTGCATCTTTGTTTACCAAAGTGTCACTCAGTGACTCTCCGGAGCACATCAGTTCCATTTTCCCGCGAGACTTCACAAAGCTCTTTCATGCACGTCTCGCCACGGGCTATTTCATGAGGAATGGCAACTTCTACGAACAGCTGGAAGGCGTCGCCATGGATAGTCCACTCAGTTTAGTGGTGACCAACTTCGTAATGGAACATTCTGAAGCACAGGCACTGGACTTGGCACATTGTAAACCTGTGGTGTGGTACAGATACGTCGATGACACCTTCGTTGTGTAGAACCGTGGTGAGGAACAGCTCGATGACTTCCTAAGCCACTTGAACAGCCTCCATGTAAATATAAAATTTATCATGGAGGTAGAAAAGGACAAACAGCTACCCCTTCTAGATATGCTGTTCTCAAGGGATGGTGAACACCTCGGACATAGCGTGTATCGAAAATCGTCACACACGGACCAACACCTGCACAGACTTTCAAGTCACCATCCGAGCCACAACAGAAATATGATTAATACGCTCGTAACGCCGCAGCACCTCAGACGCGAGATGCAACACCTGAAAAGCGATCAGAGGAGCAATGGGTACAAGTGTCACAGAGTCAAACACTCGGCGAAGCGGTTCTTTGGAAAAAGAAATGTGTGGTACGGTCTTTCTGTCATACATCCCCAGTATAACCGACAGAATCGGCGATATATTGCGCAAACACGGAGTAAAACCGTTTATAAACCGACAAAAGAGATCAAAGAGTGTGTCAGATCGGCAAAGGAGAAAAATAAAATGGGCCCACTTGCAGTGTCCGGAATATACTGCATACCATGTACATGCAGAAAAGTCAATGTTGGAATGACTGGACGATCAATCAACAACAGGATCACCGAACATAAATGGCATTGCAGGTTGGGTCGGGCAGAGAAATCGGCCGTGACAGAGCACGCGCTGTGTGAGACAGACCACATAGTTAAATTCGCCGACAAGGAAGTTCTTGCTGTAGAGAAGAACTATCACACCCGATTGTTCAGAGAAGGTATAGAAATACACAAGCATGACAATACCTTCAAAAAGAAAAAAGAAAGCCTCAAGGTGAACGGACAATGGCTTCCCGTGCCGCAGTCGAGCTCATTGTAAAGATCTGTTCAGAACACTGGGGATTTTAACTGATCCATGTGAATACATGGTAATTACTGCACAAACAGCTCTGTCCATGACCATGCAACAATTGATAGACTCAACTTACATTTACCAAGAAAAAATAAACATAAAACTCAAAACAGCATTTTCTACCAAGGGATAAAACTGTACAATAAATTACCAAAAGAGATTAAAGAAATTGCAGAAATACTCTTATTTAAAAAGGCAGCTGAAAAGTACCTGTTATGCAATACATTTTATACATTGAAGGATTACTTGGCTAAAATAGAGTAGTGGTTTGATAAAAATGTTATACAAATAAATAATAATAATAATAATGATTAAAAAATATCCAACATTCCACATAACATCTTCACGTTATGTTTTTTTCCTTCTGTTTTTTCCTTTACAGAAATACTTACCCCCAAGCTATGCATGGCACAATACTAACACGTCTTCCTCTTTCTGAGCTCAACATCTCACTCATTATGGAGGGATGCTGAGACAGTTTTTCAGGATAGCAAATAGGAAGTTGCGGTACAGAAAATGGCCCAGAGATAACCTGTGTGTTTGTGTGTGTGTGTGTGTGTGTGTGTGTGTGTGTGTGTGTGTGTATGTAGAGAGTAAAGTGTTATGAAACAATGTGTGTATAGTGTGTGCAGTGACTGATAGTGAGATAGGAGTGAACAATGTGGCATTACATTATTTAATAAGTTATTTGTAAAAAAGTATTGAATGCCAGGAGTAAATCTAATGATTGTCTCTAACTAGAAGTCTGTATATATATGTGTACACGAATTAGCTTATTTTAAATTGATCTAAATTTGTAAATACTTTGACATGTCCTATATCCTTGTAAAAAGAGATCTATGGATGAACAAAGCTACTACTACTACTACTAGCGAATGATCATTGCAGGTAGGAAGGGGAGACCCGCACTGCAAATGACCACAAAAGAGCCCTTGGAATTTGGCGCGCCAGGTGCATATAATCTGCGGCCGCGAGCTCGGCTTCAGTCAACCACCAGCAATGGAGGGTGAAATTATGACAATGCCTGCCACTCGTACTGGCGAAAGGCCGGGAACCTTAACTTATTTATCCGGGTAATATATCTCCGGAGCACGATTTACAATCCGCATAAACTTTCCCCGTAATACCTCTACTTCCATCGCATTGAAATTAAATGACGTCCATCAATTATCTAAGAAGGATGCTATCGCCTGCTTATCTGCTCTTTCCAGGAGAAATATTCTGCTAGCCTTCTTGATGGATTTTGTTGCAACCCAGGGACCTGAGATCACGTTGTGTACAGAATGCTAGGCACGGGGCATGGGAGAGTGATCCAGTTTGTATGTAGAGGCGTTAGTGATCTGTAATGACATTTATTTTCAGATTTATAAAGTGTATCATTGCGGCTAGACATAAGTGAGAGCTGTGAAAAAAATGCTGATACACCCCAACAGTGAGTCATGACGTGCATGGTCAGTGAGATGCAGGCACGTGGAGTGGTGGCGGCAGCTTGGAGACAAGTAGGCATCGCCTGTCCGGACGTTCTGCAGCATAGTATGTTTCACACCTCACAATCTTGTAGACGCCCATCGCGTACTCAAGTGTAGGCAGCAGACTATTGGATTCATGATGTCGGTTGCCATTAAAACTAGGTTCTGGTCATCCAACCCTGATCGACCAAGACTGCAGCAGACATTCTCGAGTCAACTGGGGGGCTGTATGAATGTTCCATGCCTGGATGCTATGTTAATGGCAGCTTGCAGATCATCTCAGTAGAGGAGCGCTGGCCACACGCCAGTTTTCTCCTCATCTACAACGTTCCAGTTGGCAGCAATGGCAG
Source organism: Schistocerca serialis cubense (assembly GCF_023864345.2). Classification (NCBI taxonomy): domain Eukaryota; kingdom Metazoa; phylum Arthropoda; class Insecta; order Orthoptera; family Acrididae; genus Schistocerca; species Schistocerca serialis. The sequence goes on from NC_064638.1 coordinate 263,830,757, forward strand.
ACAACAGCTATGGTTTGTATCACATTGGCTGCATCTCAGTGTTGAACTCAGTAAGTGGGTAGCAGGCAGACCATTTGAACCATTTTCCAGTGTGTTGACATAGTGTTCACTAATCCCTGTCTCTGTGTTGACATTGTTGATAAAGTTAGACCTATTTGTAGTTACAAGCTTTAAAATCTTTCCATTGCGTGTGGTTGGCGAACTAGTTGCTCCAGAGAGTTCAGAAGTATCTTAAAAGGCTGTCTGCATGCACCACCACCTGCAATGAATTCATAGACGTCCAAGTCTATACCTGGTAGGTTAAAATCGCTGAGTATTTTCGTGCCTATTGTGCGCAGGCGTTTTTAGCATGAATCAGCAACTGTTACAGCGGACCTGGGTGCCCAGTAAAACCTTCCGATGATTAATTAACTTGAGTTCACTTACATCGGTTACTCACGTCCAGATAGCTTCACAGCCAGTCTCAGTTTCGACCTCTATAGACACGATATTTTTGTCGATTGCTACCATCACTTCCCCGTCGTGTCTAATCTGTCTTTTCGATATGCGTTCAGTGCCTCGTTATGTATTTCGGAACTTCCTATTTTGGGTTTCATTCAGCACTTGGTTCAGAGAATAGTTTGACCGCGACGCCTCTCCTGGCGACCAGTAAATTCAGGAACTTTATTACAGATGCTTCGCCAGTTTACTGTTAAAATTTTGACAGTCTTAATGGCTTGGTTCAAATGGCTCTGAGCACTATGGGACTCAACTGCTGAGGTCATTAGTCCCCTAGAACTTAGAACTAGTTAAACCTAACTAACCTAAGGACATCACAAACATCCATGCCCGAGGCAGGATTCGAACCTGCGACCGTAGCGGTCTTGCGGTTCCAGACTGCAGCGCCTTTAACCGCACGGCCACTTCGGCCGGCCAGTCTTAATGTCTTTACTTCGTACGTGATCTGATTTCGCTCGTATAACAAGGAGTATTTCCGCTAATTCAAGTGCATTACGTAAGTTTGTTTTCTTTAGGGTCAACTGCCAATCGCCGGCGCCAAATGTCGGTCCTCTGCAGGTCTTCCTCCACTTCTATACCATTTTCCAGTGTTCCTGTTTCTCTTTACACGATAGAACCATGCGCTAACAGCTCCATGGAGTTTCCGAAGTTGTCCGCTAGGTCATTTATATGTAGTGTGAACAGTAACAGTCTTATAACACTCTCTTGTGGCGTGTCCGAAGCTACTTTTACGCCTCAAGATCTTTCTCCGTTAAAAATGGCATGCTATGTTCTGTTTGCGAGGGTCTCTTCAATACAATCACAGGGTAGTGTGATATTCTGTAAGAATGATCTTGTCCATCAGGTGAGTCTGCAGAACTGTATCGAACCTCTTTTGGAATTGAAAGAACATGGCATCATTCTGGTCGCCGGCTGTTACTGTCTTCTAGGTCTCGTGGACGAAAGGAGCGATTTGGGTTTCACACAGTCGTTGTTTGCGGATTGCATATGTTTCCTAGAGGAGTTTTCCGGTCCCCTTGTTGCTACAAGCACTTATTAAAGTCACTTACAATGGATATATGTCGACATCCATACGAGGGTTGGAACTTTAATAGTGGCTACTACTTATTTACAGTTCGTACAAAATAGATACGTGTTTCAAAGTTTTACAGACCTTAAAAGTAGTCACCAGCATTGTGAATAACCAGTTGCCAGCGATGTGGAAGTCGTAGGATACTCTTAGTAGTGCCAGTTGTGTTGACAGTTCGAACGGCGCGGTCTATTGCCCGACGAATTTGTAGCAGTTCTGAAGCGAATGCTGTGAATTGTGTCCTTTAATTTAGAAATCGAGTTGAACTTACGAGGGATTAAGTCAGGGGAGTGCAGTAAGTGGTATAGCACTTAGCAGCCCCATCAGTCAAACAAATTAGTAACAGCTTGCACTGTACGTGCTTAAGCATTGTCCTGCAAAATGATGGTCAGGTCATGCAGAAAGTGTCATCATTTCTGTCTCTATGCTGTTCATTTTTGGAACACAACCTACGACCAGCTTAGAGACAGAAGTGCTATACTACCTACCGCACTCCCCGACTTAAGCCCTCGTGAGTTTAACTCGATTTATAAACTAAAAGGAAACCCTTCACGGCATTCACTTCATAACTGCTACAAAATCGCCGGGCAATAGATCGCGCCGCTCGAACTGTCAACACAACTGGCACTGCTAAGAGTATCCTACGACTTCCACATCGCTGGCAACGGGTTATACACAATGGTGGTGACTACTTTGAAGATCAGTAAAACTTTGAAACACTGATCGTGAGCTATGAGTGAACAGTGTGGCATTACATTATTTAATAAGTTATTTGTAAAAAAAAGTATTGTATACCAGGTGTAAAGCTGATGATTGTCTCTAACTAGAAGTCTGTAAATGTATATGTATACGAATTAACTTATTTTAAATTGGTCTAAACTTGTAAATACTTTGACATGTCCTATATCCTTGTAAAAAGAGATCTACGGATGAATAAAGGTACTACTATTACTACTACTACTACTCTTGTCTCGGCATCCCGACAAGACCCAATTTTGTCCCAAACTTTACAAAATACTGTTACGAGCTTGGCTTAGGTACTGAAGTAACGCCAACTGTTAGCGCAAAAAGTAAATGCAGCCTCAGTTATGTGTATGTCAAGTTTATGTTGACAAGGTCGTTTCACACGTGGCGTTTCATGTTGCGTAACGCCGATGCAAGCACCTTCTAGATGTAGCGCCATCAGTCGAGAAAATACCAGACTTCTTCAGTAGAACGGGACTGGAACTATTTAAGCAGCGCCGTGCGGAAGAATCGGGCAGTTCCCATTTGAATAGCGATCCGATAACACAATTCTTTCTAAACGTAATACGAACAACGAGTGCAAGTTATTAACGTCTGTAGCGTTCTCTGCGAGTATACAGGGTGTGAAGTGTATAGTAACATGTACTCCGATGACTAAAGTGGTAAAGTGTTAAAGTGTTTACCATCTAATGAACGTATGTTGTCAAAAATGGTTCAAATGGCTCTAAGCACTATGAGACTTAATATCTGAGGTCATCAGTCCCCTAGACTTAGAACTACTTAAACCTAACTAACCTAAGGACATCACACACATCCATGCCCGAGGCAGGATTCGAACCTGCGGCCATAGCAGCAGCGCGGTTCCGGACTGAAGCGCCAGAACCGCTCGGCCACAGGGGCCGGCACTTATGTTATCACAGCTTACAAAAATGCCTAAGGATGGAAAGAGAAACTCTCACTTTCGGATGATTACACAAAAGAGTGGTCTTTTGTCAAGAAAGGACGTACAGGTCAGGAAGCGTTGTGTGAATGTGTAGCTGTTTCATCTCAATAACTCACGGAGGTAAGGCTGATGTGAGGTATCACATTTCTACGAAGAATCATACAAATAGATTCGCGGAAGCATCGATTTCATAGCCTGTTTCTACATTCATCATTAAAGAAGATACCCAGGTAGAATTACTCGTTGCTGCTCAGAACTATAGTCCAATCCACGAACGATGGCGGTTCGCTCATATCTAGGCGCAGATGGGGAATGCATTGTTGACGATTCCAAGCGACAGATGGTGTACGCGCATGCGCTTCCTTAACGCCTGCAGAAAGCGTATATCCTGCAGAATAAGTCTCTCGTTTGCTTATGCGTAATTCATCACTTACGGCCACAATCAGTGATGACAGCTCGCAACAAATGGAATCGAAATTCACTAAACAACTCGCTACGATCATGCATGAAGATTTAATGCTCGCATTAACCATATTATTCACAGCAGAGCGCTCAGAACACTGCTGAGCGCTCATTGGCTGTCGGAGGATACGTGACGTAGTTGCGCAGAACAAGCCCAAACTCGACCGCCATTGTTCGTAACTCCAACTATAACAACAACTTATAAAATTTTCAAGCATCACCAACCCTTCATTTCTCTTGACTGTACCGTAAAACTGAATGCCGTGTTGTATTGTGACTCCAAAGTCGTCGCAAAGCAATTTACAGGCAGGACCAAAGCTACAGCGAATGTTAAAAATATTCTCGCACCACCCTCCGTGTCCGAACACATAGAACAGTTGCAAGAAGTTTCTCATTTTAAGACATAGGCACCGACGCATCGAATCCCAAGGCTGAAAAGATGTTTGCTTTAGTTGTCCAACACTTTATTGAAACTGACGGAGCTCAACAAAAACTGAATAGCGAAACATCGGCGCCAGTTGCGAAGTTTGTCTAGGCAATTTAAGACAACTGCAAATCCTATTAGATAAATTAATCGCTTTTTGTGTAGACAATACCAATATCAACTTCGTAGAGTTTCATTGCCGCGGCCAGCTGAATGTGTTTCACCAAATTAAAAAAGAACTAGGAAAAAAATGTAAAGGGAATTGGATGGCCTGTCCATATTCTCCACAGCCGGCCATTGTGACCGAGCGGTTCTAGGCGCTCCAGTACGGAACCGCCCTGCTGCTACGTCGCAGGTTCGAATCCTGCCTCGGGCATGGATGTGTGTGATGTCCTTAAGTTGGTTGGGTTTGTGTGTGTGGTCTTCAGTCCAGAGACTGGTTTGATGCAGCTCTCCATGCTACTCTATTCTGTGCGAGCTTCTTCATCTCCCAGTACCTACTGCAATCTACAGCCTTCTGAATATGTTTAGTGTATTCATCTCTTGATCTCCGTCTACGATTTTTACCCTCCACGCTGCCATCCAACACTAAACTGGTGATCCCTTGATGCCTCAGAATATGTCCTACTAACCGATCCCTTCTTCTAGTCAAGTTGTGCCACAAATTTCTCTTCTCTCCAATTCTGTTCACTACCTCCTCATTAGTTATGTGATCTACCCGTCTAATCTTCAGCATTCTTCTGTAGTACCACATTTCAAAAGCTTCTATTCTCTTCTTGTCCAAACTATTTATCGTCCACGTTTCACTTCCATACATGGCTCCACTCCATACAACTACTTTCAGAAACGACTTCCTGACACTTAAATCAATACTCGATGTTAACAAATTTTTCTTCTTCAGAAATGCTTTCCTTGCCATTGACAGTCTACATTTTATATCCTCTCTACTTCGACCATCATCAGTTATTTCGCTCGCCAAATAGCAAAACTCATTTACTACTTCAAGTGTCTCATTTCCTAATCTAATTCCCTCAGCATCACCCGACTTAATTAGACTACATTCCATTATCCTCGTTTTGCTTTTGTTGATGTTCATCTTTTATCCTTCGTTCAAGACACTGTCCATTCCGTTCAACTGCTCTTCCAAGTCCTTTGCTGTCTCAGACAGGATTACAATGTCATCGGCGAACCTCAAAGTTTTTATTTCTTCTCCATGGATTTTAATTCCTATTCCGAACTTTTCTTTTGTTGCCTTTATTGCTTGCACAATATATAGATTGAATAACATCGGGGATAGGCTACAACCCCGTCTCACTCCCTTCCCTACCACTGCTTCCCTTTCTTGCCCCTCGGCTCTTATAACTGCCATCTGGTTTCTGTACAAATTGTAAATAGCCTTTCGCTCCCTGTATTTTATCCCTGCCACCTTTAGAATTTGAAAGAGAGTATTCGAGTCAACACTGTCAAAAGCTTTCTCTAAGTCTACAAATGCTAGAAACGTAGGTTTGCCTTTCCTTAATCTATTTTCTAGGATAAGTCGTAGGGTAAGTATTGCCTCACGTGTTCCAACATTTCTACGGAATCCAAACTGATCTTCACCGAGGTCGGCTTCTACCAGTTTTTCCATTCGTCTGTGAAGAATTCGTGTTAGTATTTTGCAGCCGTGGCTTATTAAACTGATAATTCGGTAATTTTCACATCTGTCAACACCTGCTCTCTTTGGGACTGGAATTATTATATTCTTCTTGAAGTCTGAGGGTATTTCGCCTGTCTCATACATCTTGCTCACTAGATGATAGAGTTTTGTTAGGCCTGACTCTCCCAAGGCTGTCAATAGTTCTAATGGAATATTGTCTACTCCCGGGGCCTTGTTTCGACTTAGGTCTTTCAGTGCTCTGTCAAACTCTTCACGCAGTATCATATCTCCTATTTCATCTTCATCTACATTCTCGTCCATTTCTATAATATTGTCCTCAAGAACATCGCTCGTGTATGGACCCCCTATATACTCCTTCCACCTTTCTGCTTTCCCTTCTTCGCTTAGAACTGGGTCTCCATCTGAGCCCTTGATATTCATGCAAGTGGTTCTCCTTTCTCCAAAGGTCTCTTTAATTTTCCTGTAGGCAGTATCTATCTTACCCCCAGTGGTATGCGCCTCTACATCCTTACATTTGTCCTCTAGCCATCCCTGCTTAGCCATTTTGCACTTCCTGTCGATCACATTTTTGAGACGTTTGTATTCCTTTTTGCCTGCTTCATTTACTGCTTTTTTATATTTTCTCCTTTCATGAATTAAATTCAACATCTCTTCTGTTATCCAAGGATTTCTATTAGACCTCGCCTTTTTAACTTCTTAATCCTCTGCTACCTTCACTATTTCATCTCTCAAAGCTACCCATTCGACTTCTACTGTATTTCTTTCCCCCATTCTTGTCAATCGTTCCCTAATGCTCTCCCTGAAGCTGTGTACAACCTCTGGTTCTTTCAATTTGTCCAGGTCCCATCTCCTCAAATTCCCACATTTTTGCAGTTTTTCAGTTTTAATCTACAGTTCATAACCAATAGATTGTGGTCAGAGCCCACATCTGCCCCTGGGAATGTCTTACAATTTAAAACCTGGTTCGTGAATCTCTGTCTTACTATTATATAATCTATCTGAGACCTTCCAGTATCTCCAGGCTTCTTCCATGTATACAACCTTCGTTTATGATTCTTGAACCAAGTGTTAACTATGATTAAGTTACGCTCTGTGCAAAATTCTACCAGGCGGCTTCCTCTTTCATTCCGTAACGCAATTCCATATTCACCTACTACGTTTTCTTCTCTTCCTTTTCCTAGTGTCGAATTCCAGTCAACCATGACTATTAAATTTTCGTCTCCCTTCTCTATCTGAATAATTTCTTTTATCTCGTCATACATTTCATCAATCTCTTCGTCATCTGCGGAGCTAGTTGGCATATAAACTTGTACTACTGTGGTAGGCGTGGGCTTCGTATCTATCTTGGCCACAATAATGCGTTCACTATGCTGTTTGTAGTAGCTTACCCGAACACTTATTTTTTTATTCATTATTAAACCTACTCCTGCACTACCTCTATTTGATTCTGTGTTTATAACCCTGTATTCACCTGACCAAAAGTCTTGTTCCTCCTGCCACCGAACTTCACTAATTCGCACTATATCTAACTTTAACCTATCCATTTCCCTTTTTAAATTTTCTAACCTACCTGCCCGATTAAGGGGTCTGACATTCCACGCTCCGATCCGTAGAACGCCAGTTTTCTTTCTCGTGATAACAACATCCTCCTGAGTAGTCCCCGCCCGGAGATCCGAATGGGGGACTATTTTACCTCCGAAATATTTTACCCAAGAGGACGTCATCATCATTAAACCATACAGTAAAGCTGCATGCTCTCGGGAAAAATTACGGCTGTAGTTTCCCCTTGCTTTCAGCCGTTCGCAGTACCAGCACAGCAAGGCCGTTTTGGTTAGCGTTATAAGGCCAGATCAGTCAATCATCCTGACTGTTGCTCTTGCAACTACTGAAAAGGCTGCTGCCCCTCTTCAGGAACCACATGTTTGTCTGGCCTCTCAACAGATACCCCTCCATTGTGGTTGTACCTACAGTACGGCTATCTGTATCGCTGAGGCACACAAGCCTCCCCACCAACGGCAAGGTCCATGGTTCATGGTTAGGTTTAAGCAGTTCTAAGTCTAGCGGTCTGATGATCTCAGATGTAAAGTCCCATAGTGCTTAGAGCCATTTGAACCATACTCTCCACAATACTATATCAAGCGCTGTTGGAGTCTCAGCTGTTAATATTGGAATTATCATCACGAAAATATTTAATTATTTTTCAATATACACGGTAAGAACAGAGAAACTGAAAGAGTTTTGCTCATATGTTGCTGACAACCATCAGACTCTTCTATCTCACTCAAAAACAAGAAGGATGCCATTGATGCCCGCAGTTGAGAGACTTCTTAAGCTATGGATTCTTTTAAAGCAATTTTATGAGCCAAAGACAGACCACCTTAAATAATTTCAACTTTTTTTCAGTAGCCCGATGAGTGTAATTTACTTCATGTTTCCACACTCAAACTTGACTCTGTTTGAAAAGAAAAGAAAGAAAGAAAACGTGCGGAAGAATAAAGTCTTGATGAAATATATTAATCGACACTCAAAGATGTCTGAATGAAAGGAAGACTGACAATTTTATTGGTATGCAAACCAAGATCAATTTGAACAAATTAAAGAATCAGAATTCTAACCAAGAAATAATTAATTTGATTTCGAAATTTGGGGAAGAGGCAACGGCTTTCTATACAGTAGCATTAAATTACTTAGAGAAATGGGCCATTTCTTTTAACATATATCAAGTATTTGATCGATGACGCTATCTGAAACCCCAGATTTGGTGATGAATGGAAACACTATTATGTATCGAGCTCAAAATGCTGTGAAGATTTCAGGCGACAATTGTTTTCAGGAATATACGAGGGTAAGTCAAATATTACTCGCAATTTAGTTATATTTTTGTTTATTTTAGTAGTACTGTTGTTTTACGTTGACGATGATGGCTTTGTTTATTTGTTATTATATCTTGCGCAATTTTTAAGCTGCTAGGCTAGTTTCGTTATCGCTGCTGTGCTGTTAATCATGGCTGCTCTGCTGTCTATTTGCACCAAAGAAGAGCATCGTTCAGTGATCCTTTTTTTTTTTTGTGGTCGGAAGGCGTATAAGGGGCCGAAATCCATCGAAAATTTTCGGCACAGTACGGGAACTGTGTTTTGCCACAACGGAGTGTCTATGAATGGATTGAAAAATTCCGAAATGGTCGCACAAGTGTTACTCATGACGAAGGACCCGGACGACCGTTTACCGCCACAAATGAAGAAACCATTGAGCGATCACGTGAAATAATTGTCTTGGACAGACAATTAACTATTGACGAAGGGCACATCGTCTGCAAATTAGTCAAGGTCCTGCCTACGAAATCATCCACAGCAGACTTGGGTTTCATAAAGTTTGTGCAAGACGGGTCCCAAAACAACTCACACAGTAGCATAAACAAATGCGCTTGGACATCTGCAAGAAACATATGGATCGCTATGGTAACGAAGGGGACAACTTCTTAGACAGGATAATTAATGGTGACGAAACATGGATCCATCATTACGAGCCGGAGAGTAAACGGCAGAGTATGGAATGGAAACATCCAAATTCGCCGTTCAAGGAAAAGTTCAAGACCGCACCCTCCGCAGGAAAACTGATGCTCACGTTTTTTTGGGACGCACAAGGTCTAGTACAGGAGGATTATGGGGAAAGGGGCGCAACAATAAACAGTGTACGTTACAGTGAGATGCATACTGCCAGGCTAAAGTCTGCAATACGAAACACACGCCGAGAACAGCTGTCAAAAGGTGTTGTGTCGTTGCACGACAATGCCCGTCCGCATACTGCTGCCCACACTGCTGAAACGCTCCAGAAACTCAAATCTGAAGCACTGGATTTCCTCCATATAGTCCCGATCCTGCCCCTTCTGACTCTCACTTGTTTGGTCCACTCAAACAGGTATTAAGGGGCCGTCGATTTGCCTCGGACGAAGCAGTGAAAGAAGCGGTGCGTTCCTGGCTCACAGCTCAACCGAGAACCTTCTTTTAGGCATAAGGAAGCTTGTACAACGATGGACCAAGTGCGTTGAAACGCAGGAGACTATGTCGAAAAACGGTGTTCTGTTAAGTTTCCTATTTGATTACAATACAATTGTATAACTACTTTGAGGACAATAGTTGACTTACCGTCGTATGAATCTGAAGAGCTTTTTAGAAATCAAGCGTGACTCGGAAGAATGGAAATCTAAACACTCCATGGAAGAAAGGTGGGGCTATTTTCTTAAGGAATCCGAAAACCCTGAACGCAAATGTCAAGTGCCAAATTTAGACGAGTATTTGTTTTCTATTCTCGCACACAACGCGACTGTGGAAAGAGTATTTTCGCTGATGACGCTCAGTGAACTGTTGAAAGAAATCGACTGCTGCCAGGGACTGTGGAATCAGTCTTACAGTGTCAGATTAACTACAAGCTGACCTGCATTGAGTTTTATAAATACATAAAATAGAAAAAAGACTTACTGAAAAAGGTGAAATCTTCCGAGAAATATGGTGTACTTCTGCCGCAACAATTTCCACGTAATTGTTTTCTAAGTAAAATTATACTAAATAAATTTTTTACTTCATTTCTACACTCCCATCTCAGAGTGTCCCGACGAGGTTGGTTGGTTTGATTTCGGGTAGGGGTCCAAACAGCGAGGTCATCGGTCCCATCGGGTTCGGGAAGGATGGGGAAGGAAGTCGGCCGTGCCCTTTCAAAGGAACCACTCCGGAATTTGTCTGAAGCGATTTCGGGAAATCACGGAAAACCTAAATCAGGATGGGCGGACGCGGGTTTGAACCGTCCTCCTCTCGAATAGGACTCCAGCCGACGAGGTTTGAGCTAGATACTGCAACTCTACGCCCCAAACGCTGGATTTTACTATATCCTCCAACAGGGGTGTCTTCTACCTTACCTGGGCCACAGTGGAAGAAAAAAATGTGTGTGAAATATTATGAGACTTAACTGCTAAGGTCATCAGTCCCTAAGCTTACACACTACTTAACCTAAATTATCCTAAGGACAAACACACACACCCATGCCCGAGGGAGGGCTCAAACCTCCGCCGGGACTAGCCGTACAGTCCATGACTGCAGCGACCCTGACGGCTCGGCTAATCCCGTGCGGCCACAGTGGAAAAAGACTAGCACTTTAGGCCACACATAATCCCTAACAATAACCGCTGAAAAAAAAAGAAATGTTTGGACAAATGAGAGAGTAGCACCGTGTGGCGGGAGCTTCAGTTTAAAAATATCCCATTTATCGCAAGTTTACAAGAACAGATTTTATGGGTTTCTTTTTTTTTGTTTTTTTAGCGATCGTTTCATAGATGCTCACTTCTTGGATCATACTGATATTTGCTTTCAGCCGCATGCCGCTCACGGGCCTCGGGTTGGACACCCCTGCACTACAGTGTTAGTATTTTCTCACGTCCTTCTATGAGACTGTTGATTATCTTTGGTTTCGCCTCAGGTAAGCTTTCGTTCATCAGAAAAAAGAATCTGTGGAATGAGTTCGTCATCATGTACAGCAGCCAGCCGCCTGGCATTATCTGTTTTTTGATAGCGCTGCACACACGCTGGTGGTGATAGGGATAAAAGGCGTACGCGCGCGTCGCTCGCTTAACTGATGCTCCTGCAATACCTTGTGCTGCAAAAAGTCTGCTACAGCAATGTGTTGGACTGCGTTCAATTGCTCGACAGAAGTTATTTGCTTCATTTGCATGTCGTTGGCCTTGTCGGCGTGCTACAACACATGCTCCGAGAGAAGACATTCCTTATCCACAGTTGTAGAACACTTTTTGAAAATTAATGCCGTCTGCCCAACTTCGTTTAATTTAAAAAATATAAACGTTTGTTTTTCCAGCATTCACTTGTGCACAACAGCTGACTTCGGCGTGTCATCATTACCATATACAGTGAAAAATGTTTAATACAAAAAAATCATTTAATACGAAATAATAACGCTGGACCGAAAAAATACTATGTAATTTCATACACCAGACAAAAACCACTTAACATGAAAAAATTTTGCTTCTCGGATGATCAGATTACCCGCTTACTACAATCACAACGAAACCTAAAATTTTTGTTTATTTTTTGGAGACGAAATAAGGTAAACAAAACTTGCTACAGTACTGATGCTATGTTGTCGCTTCTCTTTCGGTAAGGCAATTGTCGAAATACTTCAACCATTTTTCGAGCCCAGTTATGGGCGTGACGAAGTATGTTAATTACGTGTATAATTAATTAAACATTGCCTTGAGATGATCTAGTGATTTAAAAAGATTATACCTACCGCATGTTTCCCACGACCAATAAACGAGAAATTCGGGATAACACAAACCGCTAGTTCGCTTAAATTGAAGACAGGGCTGCGTGAGACGTTGATGAAAAACAATATGTCGAAAATGTAAATCGGCAAAGAGTAAAACATTGTTTTTTACACTGTCGACCGTTATTAAAAATAGACATGAAATTAAGGTAACATTTTTACGCTGCAGAGAAAACATACGAGAACAGCTAAACATGATGTGGAGACTGCGTTGCTAATTCGATTCAAACGTTCCATATTTCAGAATACTCCCACATCACGACCTATGTGACTGCAAAGAGCTGATGAACTTGCAAACTAAATGGACATTGTACTTTCTGCAAATCCAGACTGGTTGAATCATTTCGAGGAGAGGAATGGCGTGGTGTACAAATGTCTGCGGTGAGACTAACCAAGTTTTAACGACTATGACCACAGAGCGCTTGCGGTCTACATTGACTTCAATACAAGAATATGATTCGAAAGATGTCTTCAGCGCTGACAAAAACTAGCTAATTTTACCGCTCGTTATCCAATAAAACTTTATCGTTCAAAGGACTGTAATTGCGTTCCGGAACGGAGGGCAGGGGGAGAGGGAGGGGGGGGGGGGAGGGAAGGAGAGGAAGAAACTTCTACGAAAAGGACTGCAGTACTGATACGATGCTATTCGGATGAATCTGAAAAACAGAAAAACGTTTAATACGAAACTGAAGGGACTGAAAAATTTTAAATGTTAAACGATGCATGCGGAAAAAAGTACGATGACATATACAAATATAAATTCGAAAAAAACTAAACAGCCAAAGGTGACAAAAAACCTTCTAAAAAAGAGACGCAAATTCACGCAGTGTCCCTAACACCTTTGGAATCACTTGTCTGTGAGATTTTATTTGTATAGAAAGTAGTAGCGTTTTTCTTGAAGTTCACACATGTATTTCAGTGACCAAGAGGCACAAACTATACTTGTAAATTGCTCCTACCATTCTGATGCTGATCAGCCGGTAGAGTTAGATCCATTGGGAAATCCCCTGGCGTTAGCAGCGGGTCCATACAAATATCCTACATGACAATCGTCGTAGGTTTCAAATAGCTGTAGTACGGAAACCGTTTGGAATAGAACTTACTTCTATGTGATGTGTTCCTGTTGTCCGTCGATGTAACGAGATGTATGAACACTCTAGAACACGTCAAACACTATAGACGGCTTAAAAAACAGATTTGCTTATTTACAACTTGCTGAGACCCGGCATTGCCCGGATATATATTTATTTCAATTCTATTAATCAGTCTCCTTCTTCCCACTCCCTCTGTCTGTCTCCTGTGCACTCCCCTCTCTTTCCATCGTCTTTTCCCCCTTCCCCCTCCCCTCTTCTCCCATCCCTTTTCTGTCCATCTCCTCCTGCCCTTCTCTCTGTCCATCCGCTACTCCTCCCTCTCTCTGTCCATCTCCTCCTCCCCCTCTCTTTATCCAACTCCTCCTCTTTCCTTTCTATGTCCATCTCCTCCTTCCTCCTCTCCCTGTCCATACCCTCCTGTTTCCTCTGTCTGACTATCTCCTCCTCCCTCTTTCTCTGTGTCGCACACTCATTCTGCTGGATTTGTGGATACCGTCTGATAAATGTGTTGCGACTGAGTTTGTATCAAAGAAGTAATAAATTCAAACGTCATGCACGATGCGGAAATTTTTCACGCATCTCCTGAACTACACTGACGGGAAAAGACTCGCAACACCAAAAAATAATTATTGTAGAGTGATGAAATTTCGGGTATATATTTGTCTAACTAACATATTTCAGTGAGTAACATTGCAAGATCACAGGTCAATATAAGCACGAGATAGGCCACTGCAAATGTGAAATTCTGGAACATTAACAACCAGTGTAACCGCTAGAATGTTGAATGCAAGCAGGCAAATGTGCTTGGAATCGTGTTGTACAGATGCTGCATGTCAGTCTGTGGGATGGAGTTCCATGACTGTCGCATTTGGTCGGTCAATACAGCGACGGTTAATGGTGGTTGTGGATGAGTGGACGACGCTGGAGCTGTCGTCCGATGATGTCCCATATTTGCTCGATTGGAGACAGCATGGTGATCGAGCAGGCCAAGCCAATATGTCGACACTCTTAGAGCATGTTGGGTTGCAACAGTGGTATGTGAGCGACAGCTGTCCTGTAGGAAAACACCCCCTGCAATGCTGTTCATGAATGGCATCGTAACAGGTCAAATCAACAGGTTGACGCACAAAGTTGCAGTCACCATGAGTGGGATAACCACGAGAGTACAGCTGCTGTCATAAGAAATCGCACCACAGGCCGTAACTCCAATTGTAGGTCCAGTGTATCTGCCATACAGACATGCTAGTTGCAGGTGCTCAAGTGGCCTTCTTCTAAACAACGCTCGGCCTTCAACTGGCACCGATATAGCCCCAGCTTTCACTAGAAAACGCAACAGACCTCCGCCCTGCCCTGCAATGAGGTCTCGCTTGGCATCACTAAAGTCGCAATTGGCGATAGTTTGGGGTCTGTGGAATGCGCGCCGCAGGGCGTTTGGTTGAGAGGTGTCCGTGAAGTAACCGATTGGTAACAGTTCGTTATGTCACTGCGGTGCCAAGTGGTGCTCAGACTGCTGCTGCAGATGCAGTATGACGCGCCACAGCCATACGCTGAACACGATGGTCTTCCCTCTCGGTAGTGCCATGTAGCCATCTGAAGCCCAGTCTTCTTGCGACCTTACATTCTCATGACCACTGCTTCCAGTAATCATGTACACTGGCTGCATTCCTGCTAAGTTTTTCTGCAGTATCGCAGGAGGAACATCCAGCTTTTTACACTACTGGCCATTAAAATTGCTACACCACGAAGACGACGTGCTACAGACGCGAAATTTAACCGACAGGAAGAAGATGCTGTGATATGCAAATGATTCGCTTTTCAGAGCATTCACACAAGGTTGGCGCCGGTGGCGACACCTACAGGGTTATTACAAATGATTGGAGCGATTTCACAGCTCTACAATAACTTTATTATTTGAGATATTTTCACAATGCTTTGAACACACATACAAAAACTCAAAAAGTTTTTTAGGCATTCACAAATGTTCGATATGTGCCCCTTTAGTGATTCGGCAGACATCAAGCCGATAATCAAGTTCCTCCCACACTCGGCGCAGCATGTCCCCATCAATGAGTTCGAAAGCATTGTTGATGCGAGCTCGCAGTTCTGACACGTTTCTTGGTAGAGGGGGCTTAAACACTGAATCTTTCACATCACTATGCGTGAAACGCCAGCACGCGTTCAACCGTTTCTTCGCTCACTGCAGGCTGACCCGTTGATTTCCCCTTACAGAGGCATCCAGAAGCTTTAAACTGCGAATACCATCGCCGAATGGAGTTAGCAGTTGGTGGATCTTTGTTGAACTTCGTCCTGAAGTGTCGTTGCACTGTTATGACTGACTGATGTGAGTGCATTTCAACCACGACATACGCTTTCTCGGCTCCTGTCGGCATTTTGTCTCACTGCGCTCTCGAGCGCTCTGGCAGCAGAAACCTGAAGTGCGGCTTCAGCCGAACAAAACTTTCTGAGTTTTTCTACGCATCTGTAGTGTGTCGTGACCATATGTCAATGAATGGAGCTACAGTGAATTTATGAAATCGCTTCAATCATTTGTAATAGACCTGTATAACGTGCTGACATGAGGAAAGTTTGCAACCGATTTCTCATACATAAACTGCAGTTGACCGGCGTTGCCTGGTGAAACATTGTTGTGATGCCTTCTGTAAGGAGGAGAAATGCGTACCATAACGTTTCCGACTTTGATAAAGGTCGGATTGTAGCCTATCGCGATTGTGGTTTATCGTTTCGCGTTGGTCGAAATCCAATAACTGTTAGCAGAATATGGAATCCGTGGGTTCAGGAGGGTAATACGGAACGCCGTGCTGGATCCCAACGGTCTCGCATCACTAGCAGTCGAGATGACAGGCATCTTATCCGCATGGCTGTAACGGATCGTGCAGCCACGTCTCGATCCCTGAGTCAATAGATGGCCCCTTTGCAAGACAACAACCATTTCACACGAACAGGTCGACGACGTTTTCAGCGGCATGGACTGTCAACTCGGAGACCATGGCTGCGGTTACCCTTGACGCTGCATCACAGACAGGAGTGCCTGCGATGGTGTACTTTACGACGAACCTGGGTGCATGAATGGCAAAACGTCATTGTTTCGGCTGAACCAGGTTCTGTTTACAGCATCATGATGGTCGTATCCGTGTTTGGCGACGTCGCGGTGAACGCACATTGGAAGTGTGTGTTCGTCATCACCATACTGGCGTATCACCCTCCGTGATGGTATGGGGTGCCATTGGTTACACGTCTCGGTCACCTCTTGCTCGCATTGACGGCACTTTGAACAGTGGACGTTACATTTCAGATGTGTCACGACCCGTGGCTCTAACCTTCATTTGATCCCTGCGACACTCTACATTTCAGCAGGATAGTGAACGACCGCATGTTGCAGGTCCTGTACGGGCCTTTCTGGATTCAGAAAATGTTCGACTGGCCAGCACATTCTCCAGATCTCTCACCAATTGAAAACGTCTGGTCAATGGTGGGCGAGCAACTGGCTCGTCACAATACGCCAGTCCCTACTCTTGATGAACTGTGGTACCGTGTTGAAGCTGCATGGGCAGCTGTACCTGTACACGCCATCCAAGCTCTGTTTGACTCAATGCCCAGGCGTATCAAGGCCGTTATTACGGCCAGAGGTGGTTGTTCTGGGTACTGATTTCTCAGGATCTATGCACCCAAACTGCGTGAAAATGTAACATGTCAGTTCTAGTATAATATATTTGTCCAACGAATAGCCATTTATCATGTGCATTTCTTCTTGGTGTAGTAATTTTAATGGCCAGTAGTGTATTTTCCTATTGCACGACCTCGTTCAAGCTCAGTGAGGTGTTGATAATGGCGTCTTTGTCTCCTTAAAGGCATTCCTGACTAACACCAACTCACCACATGCAATCTCAAAGGTACCTCACGCTCAGGACTGTCACAGAGTGTATTTGAAGCAAACCTTATTTGCATTCTTATAATGGCGCTACTAGCCCCATTCTTATGTTATGCGACAGGGGCGAAATTGTTACAGACGTCACTTTTAGATGTAGAAATACGCCTATCAACTTTCGTTCGAAACGTGCACCTTCTCGTAGCCCCATTACACGACAGCGTTCACACTCAGCGAGGAGTTGATAATGGCGTCTTTATCGCCTTAAAGGCATTCTTAACTAATGTCAACTCAACATGCCCAGTCTCAAAGGTAACTAACGTTCACGACCGTTACAGCGTGTATTTAAAATAAACCCCACCAAGCGCCGTAAGATGGATTACGTACATTCAGTGCTATATGTGAATATTATACGCAAAATGTGCCGTGAACACTGTTAGTAGTAAAGGTTATTAAAGTGTAATAAGTTAAAACGTTATGCCTGATGCGAAAATGAACATCGAAAATGTTGTAAGCTATAAACTTTTTTCCTTCCAACATTATGTGGGGAGACAGCGAGAAAAAGTTTCGTAAAGGTTTAAAAGTATGTTTAAAGTATATTGCATGTCACTATGGGCTCTCGTTCTCAAATACTGGGTGAATAAAATTCCCGTATTCGCACGTCGTGGCTTTAACTTGTGCTTCACCCCGACCCTTACCCCTTTGATAGACAGTTGGTTCTTACCCTCACAGCGATTCTTTCCAGACAGAAAGTGATTTGTGTACCCATGTGTGGCTGAAATCGATCCAGTGGTTTCGGAGGAAATGTGGAACATACATACACCAGCAGCAAGATGCTCGTATCGGAGCACAAGAAAAGCGAATATTCTCCTCTTTGTTAAAAAACACTGACAGAAAAGTGATTATCAGCTGCCTCATTCTGCCTTCCTGATCACCTCTACAAATTTTCCCAAAAATATTGCCTTGTGAACGTATTCGCACTCTTCTTAACATGCAACACACCTGTCACTACCACGAACTGCTCCAACTGTACCTCGCTCACACCCACTACTCCACCGCTGTAAGTCTGTCCTGTTGGAAAACATACCCTGCAATGCTTTTCATGGACGCCAGCGCAACAGGTCGAATCACCAGAATGACATACAACGTTGCGGTTTAGGTGTCTGGGAAAATCACAGCTCAACTCATTATCTCTTTGTGGCTCTCCGGCTGTCATTGTCTCCTGTCTCACAGTCACAGTTGTCATAGACTCTGTCTCTCATTATAACTTGCTCTCCCACATCCTCCTTCTCCTTATTCCTCTCCCACTAGCACTGTCTCCTTCAATCTCTTCTTAGCACTGTATTTTCACTGTCTAATGTGTTTCACTCGGCAACGGCCTTGCCGCAGTGGATACACTGGTTCCCGTGAGATCACCGAAGTTAAGCGCTGTCGGGCGTGGCCGGCACGTGGATGGGTGACCATCCGGGCCCCCACGCGCTGCTGCCATTTTTCGGGGTTCACTCAGCCTCGTGATGCCAACTGGAGAACTACTCGACAGAATAGTAGCGGCTCCGGTCAAAGAAAACCATCGTAACGACCGGGAGACCTGTGTACTGACCATGTACCCCTCCTATCTGCATCGGATGGTCCCGATGGGCCACTTGCGGCCTGAAGATGCAATGCTTTAATGTGTTCCACTGCCACTGCCACTTTTTGTGCAATGACAGGAGCGTTTTTCTCGCTGATTCCCTACTTCTCCCTGCCACGTCAGGGAGTGTCACTCGCATGAAAAGAACTCGATGGGTCAGTAAAATTTTGATAGCTTACTTTTGTGAAATTGAAATAACGCAAAACTAATTTTACACCTCAGACCGGAATTTATGCACACAAAAATTTTGCATTTGCTTCAGTACTACAAACTGGAGTTTCTAGAATCCATCTGATGGTAACAGAGACGCTTTACATCATATTTCTCCATGCTACGTCACTTTATACGACGGTTGCCCAGAAAGTAATGTATCGCATTTTATTCTCAGCCGAAAACAATGATACGAATGCGAAACGTTACGTAGTCTCTCTCCTGAGTGAGCGCACCAAGTTTCCGTCACTACCGACAGATAGCGTAGCTGCAGGACAGTTTCAAAATGGCGTCTGTAGGTGATGTACGTTACAAGGAACGTGTGTCATTCAATTTCTCGGTGCAGAGAAAGAAACTGTGGGGAATATTCACAAGCGCTTGAGCAAAGGCTGTGGAGTATCTGCTGTCGACAGAAGTACAGTTAGTCGCTGAGCACGGAGGGTGAGGTCATCAGAAGGCGGTTCGGCGGAGCTCCAAGATTTACAGCGGTCGGGGAGACCACCCACGGCTGTCGCACCTGACATGTTGTAGCCAGCTGTAGTCATTCGCGAGGATAGACGCATTACGATTCGGCAGTTGGCGCTGCATCTGTCAATCAGCAAAGGAAGTGTGGATGCAATTATTCGCACTCTTGGATTTCAAAACCGAGTGCAAGATTGGTCCTAAGGTGTCTAAAAGTGGATCACAAATGACACTGAAAAACCATTTGTCTTGGTTTGTTGCAACGTTTTGAATCTGAGGGGGAGACCTACTTGTCCTGGATTGTGACAGATGATGAAACCTGGGTTCACCGTTTTGAGCCCGAAGCAAAACAACGGTCGATGGAATGGCGCCATTCCCATTCCCCACAACAGAAAGAAATTCAAAGCGACTGCTTCCGTCGGTAACGTCATGGCCACCGTGTACTGGGACCGTGATTCTCGTTAATGGGATGTCAAGAGGTGGTACCATTACTTCAGAAACTTATGTCAACACATTAACAAAACTCAAGAAGCACTTCCGGTGACTTCAGCGCCACAGTAACCCAGGAGATGTTTTATTGCAAGACGATAACGCTCGACCCCACACAAGTCCGAGAACTGCAGAATACATCGCAAAACAGGGTCGGTCAGTGTTACCCATTCCACCCTACAGCCCTGACCTAGCCCCTCGGAATTCTCTAGTTTGGGCCATTAAAGGATGCCATTCATGGAAGACATTTTGAAGACGATGAGGAGATGATTCACACAGTGAAGCACTGACTCCGCCACCAGTACAAGGATTGGTAGTGACAGGTCATACATGCCCTTGTTTCGCGCTGAGGGAAGGCCGTAAAATGGGATGGGGATTATGTGGAAAAATAGGGTTTGTAGATAAAACACCATTCTTTCGTCTTTGTCATCCTCATTATGTTCAGTAAAGAATTCTTGAAGAAAAAAAATGCGCTGCATTACTTTCTGGAGAACACTCGTGAATTACGTTTTCCCTTCACACCGCGTTTTACGTGTATATATTCCGTGCACAAGTAGGGTAACTTTGAATCTCTGTATCTGGAAAAGGGATGAAGATACTAAGCAATTTTTCAAAGTTGTTCGAAATCGGGATCTGAGGTATACATCGTAAAAGTATGCTGTGCACAGCCGCCTTGGAGACAGCGGTTGTGTTTGGTTCGCTGCTGACGGCGAAAAAATAATGAATAACGCTTTTTCGGGGGGGTTTGTTAGAAACCGCTTACGAATTTACGTAAATGCATCATTCAGTCATTTACGGAAAACTCTTCAGTTGCATTAAATCATGTGTTTATCACGGATATACCCGTCATCACTAAATCCATTTAATTTTACGTGCATATTTTGTTTTTATGAGTAGGGTAACAATAAACCTCTGTATCTGGGAAAGGGATAGAAAATATCAAGAAAATTTTCAACGTCTTTCGACATCGGGATCCTAGGAGTATATCGTACACATTTCAGCCATTTTCTGTGCATAGCCATCTTGGAATCCTCAGCTGGGTTTCTGTCTGCGGATGATGGCAAAATATAGTAAAAGACACTTTTTGGGATTTTACAAGGAAATACCTGTGAATTAATGGCGCCTCCATAAATCCCATCAAATGCAAAAAGATCCAACCAATTATCTCTATTTGACTAAGCAGTTGGAAGCATGTAATATTCATACTTTGACCGTGTACTGTAGGATAGCGGCTCTAACACGATCCTTCTGTTGGCAATACAAATGCTCCCTAGCCCCAAGAGCTATCCAAAACACTTGACCCTACCTTTTTACCACCAATAGAACCCGAGGTGTGAGCACGGGAAAAACCCATTTTTATCCGCGGCATTTTGTAACATATTGATAAACATGATGAAGTCTTCTCGGGTTATCAGCCAAGTCAAGACGTCGTTCTGCGGCAACGTTTCAACAAGATTCCTACTTGTCATCTTCATGCGAAGAAACGGGACAAGCAACACCAGGTGAAGAAAATATCACACCCACAAACATCCACTCAAACACATACACATTTATATATATTCTTGCACACATAGTACACACAATATACGTGCACACATAGCGCGCAGTCATTCACACATACACCTACACACACCTATGACAAACATTTCATTCAACTATTCTACATACACTCCCAAACACATCCACTGTTTATAAATAAATACACATCCACAGACTCAGTCACTCAAGCGAATAATGTGAGAATGAGAAGATCACAGTCCCATCCATACAAACGAATCGTTTATCATCATGATGCGGCAGTCTGCTTTCAGCTGCAGTGCACAATGAACCACCATCGAAAAACTGCTTGCAGCACCACACTTGAAGCATCATCAACACCCTCAAACAGGGAGAGTCTTTGAGGCTGCACGACGCACACCCTTAGCCTACCCTTGCATCTCTATAGTTTGCATACGTTTCAAATCTGAGCCCCACAAATTCCACAATCTGTGATCGATTCGCCTCGTACTTTCATGCTGATAAGGACTATCGGCCATAAATCCAGAGGTATCGAATGTGTCGGGATTGTATCTAATTATCTGGTATGTATCGCAACCTTCCACCCAGTTGATCAAACTCTCTTTATCCACATAAAATAATGTGGGATCAGCGAAACTTCTCTTCACAAACTCATAGTGGAATCAGTACGTTGGTACATTGTGGAGGTCCAGATTGCACGTACCTATATAGGTAGGCTTCGTGAACTGCACAGAAACCTTAGCCATCTCCACAGCAACTAATCCTTCATTGATGATTATGGCCTACTTAAAATTTGGCCTGGCAATGTAATCTCTTGCGCCATAGCACCCTTCCTGATGGTAAACTAAATGATTTTCACGTGGTTTCTAACTTTTCCATGGTTTTGCCGAAAACGAATTATTCATTATTTTACAAAAATCATTTTCAAAATCACATATGTTCTTTACATCAGTATATTCCTTCAATTAGGGGCACTGCTTGAAGGAGATGCCGCAGATAATTCTAATAAATTCTACCCACAAACTGAGATACTGATGGAGGTTTCTGTAGTGCAGAATTTATCTCTGTTTATTCCCCAGTGTTGTCATCAGCTTGGAAACAGAACCATTGTGGAGGACTAGGTGCTCTGGACACAGTGGCAAGCCGCTCTGCACATCAAGCAAATAGTTAGGACATTCAGGTCAGCCTTCACTAGAATCCGCAGCCACATGGGTATTTTCTCCAGTGTGACGTTCTCCTTTTTAAATAGCCATCGGAACTCTCCAAACGGCAGAGACTGTTGCATGGCATGGCCATAGAGGTTGTTTTCATCAAAGTAATGAATGTGACTCAAATCGTCACCCAGCCTGTACTCTTCGTCACTAATTCACGGGTTATTTGCCTTGGGATACCTGTGCACGTAGTGGTAAAGTCCCCGGTGATCCTGCGTTCAAAAAAGAGGTGCATGTCAACTTCATTCAGCTGTTCGATGCTGAAATGTGTCTTCGTCACCTGAAGTGGTCGATGTGTCTATGTTATTTAGATGACATTATAGTGTTCTCAGAGACATTTGATGAACATATAAAAAGACTGAGGGCCGTTCTTAAGTGTCTCCAACAAGGCGGACTGAAACTTAATCCAAGAAAGTGTCTCTTTGGAGCAAAAGAAATCAAAATAATTGGACACCTTGTGTCAAACGAAGGTGTGCGGCCAGACCCAGAAAAGGTGAGATCTATAACAGAATTTCCTATTCCTAAAAGTATTACAGATGTGAGAAGCTTCCTCGGATTATGTTCTTATTACCGTTGTTTTATCAAAGACTTTTGTATCAAAGCCAGGCCAGCCAGGCCACTCCAAGAGCTGTTAAAAGCTGAAGTTAAATTTATGTGGGGTGGAGTTCAACAAGATTCTTTTGATGTGCTGCGAAAGGCTCTGACGACTAACCCTGTACTTGCTCTGTATGAAGAGAGAGCACCTACAGACCTACACACAGATGCCAGTGGATATGGCATCGGTGCTGTTCTGGTGCAAATTTCGGATGGAAAAGAGAAGGTTGTAGACTACGCTTCTATCACATATACAGAAGCCGAGAGAAATTACTCGACTACAGAAAGAGAATGTCTTGCTGTGATCTGGGCCATGTGCAAATTGCAACAGTATGTCTATGGAAGGCCATTCACCGTTGTTACAGATCATCATTCACTTTGTTGGCTGACAAGTCTTGTGGATACAACAGGACGGCTCATCAGGTGGGCACTACGTCTTCAAGAGTATGACATTACTATAGTGTACAAAAGTGGAAGAAAACACCAAGATGCCGACTAAGAAACCCTGTGCAAGACCATCAAGTCTTTGATGCACTCCAGGATCTCTCTGCTGAAGAGAAGAAGGACGCCAAAATATCTCAAATTATGCTTGCCTTAAATCAGTCAGAGGATATAAAATGACAATTTAAGGTAGTTAATCGATTACTTTGCAAGAAAAACTTTGATCCGTTTGGAAAGAGGTGGCTACCAGTGATTCCTAAACACATGTGCTTAGATGTTCTACAGAAATTCCATGACGCACCTAAGGCTGGACATTTAGCCTTTATTAAGACATACGATAGAATCCGCAAGAGATATTTCTGGCCAGGTTTATTTAGGAGTGTCCGTCATTATGTGTCGCACTGTCGAGATTGCCGGAGGAGAAAGGCAGTTCCTCAGAAACTACCTGGCCGAATCATACCAATTCCACCAGCCGAAACGCCTTTCCAGCGTGTTGGGATTGGCCTCCTCGGGCAATTTCCAACGTCTGCTAGTGGCAATAGATGAATTATTGTTTGCACTGGTTATCTGACACACTATGCCATTACAGAAGCCGTGAAAACAGCCGAGGCATCCGAGGTAGACAAATTCATTGTGGAATACATTGTATTAAAACACGATGCCCTAAGGTCGTTAATTACGGATCGAGGGAAAGTTTTTCAATCTAATCTTGTGACAGAGATAAACCGTCGGTACAACATTACTCATCAAATGACAACTGCCTATCATCCGCAAACTAACGGGCGTACTGAACTCCTTAATAAGACCTTGGCCGACATGCTATCAATGTTCGTCAATATTGAGCAGAGCAACTGGGATGAGGTTCTACCTTTCGTGACGTTTGCGTACAACACCGTCAAACAAGACATCACAGGATTTACGCCATTTTTCCTGGTGCATGAGCGAGAGGCGACTACGACGATTGACACTGTGTTTCCGTTACATCCTGATGACGTGGACGACGACTACATCGACCAGGTGTTAACCAGAGCTGAGGAAGCACGGCAGTTAGCTCGACTCCGCACGCTGCAGGCTCAAGAAAACGATCGCCGAAGGTATGTCGCGAGCCACCGCCCTATTGTTTACCAGCCTGGTGACCTCGTCTGGCTCTTCACTCCTGTTCCGATGACTGGTCTATCTGAGAAGCTCCTCAGGCGCACTTTAGACCTTATAAGGTTGTAAGACAGTTGTCTGATGTTACTTATGAAGTTGAAGATTTTGACCCCGACACAAGAGATCAGAGGTACAGTCCACGTCCTTTGAATGAAGCCCTACAAGGATTCTGCAACCCAGAGTAAATTCGAAGCTTCAGCGACAGGCAACAAGCGGAAAGGTGACGAAGACTGTAGCGGCAAAAGAAGTTCTTAGAAGATCACCGCCAGGGCGAGCATCAGTCATCGGGAGTCGGAGTATGAAGGACCAATGACTCGTTCCCGGACTAGGACGACGTAACTCCGAGACGCTGTTCTCTTAAGCAGGGAGCAATGTCGCAGAAGAAGCTGAGTAGTACCGTGGTATAGGGGTTATGATACTAAACTGTTGCACGGAGGGTCGTGAGTTTAAAACTCACCTGGACTGTACAATTTTAATTTCTGTATTCGGTTCGAGTACATTCTAGAAGTATCCACAAATGTCAAGCATCATTGTGCTGGAATGTTCTATAGCTGTATACTTAGTGTATGTGTTGTGGCCGAAGGCAGTTCGCTCCGCGCTCTTGTATGTGCAAGTGTTGAATAAATCTTCGTCATTCATCTAATTACACTTCTTCTACATGACAATACCTTTCTGCATACATTATGTACCATTCTGTGTACGTAGTACGAGAGTAAGAGGGATCATCTTCACAAAATGCTACAGGAGCTAGTAAACACTCGTCAATGTATACTATGAGAGGAGATCCCTCTTGGTGGTGGCCATTCTCAAATTCTAAGAAACTTTTATCATCGGTAGGCATTTCCATGCATAGCAGTTCCTGGCTCGAGCAATTAGTCATATGCCTCTCTAGACACTTGCTCTTAGTAAAAGAATTATGACATCTATGGCAGAAATGCCTTGCACCATTATGTTTTGATAACAGGGAGGTTAGGTGGTGGGTGTTCTCAAATTATAAGAAATTTTTATCATCGGTAGGCATTTCCATGCATTGAATATCCTGGCTCGAGCAATCAGTCATATGCCTCTCTGGACACTTGCTCTTAGTAAAAGAGTTAAGTCATTTATGGCAGAAATGCCTTACACCGTTATGTTTTGATAACTGGGAGGGAAGCAGGTCAGACATGTTTTTGATCCAGGTGTGGTGATGCATATCACTCTCAGAGAATAGCAACAAATCTATGTGTTTGCGAAGACTACGCGCTACTTTGGATAATTAGAGGGGTCTGAAAATTTTATCCTTTACTTCTTTCTGCACAGAGTGCTCTTCCTCGTCTTCTGGCCTGTTATCATCTACTGCCAGACTATAAACATGAACTGAATAATCAGGATACAGGCTCTCAAATTATATACATCCTGGAGTTTTACAGGGAATGAGATGCCTTCAAAGTTATAATGCCCACAGAAACTAGGTGTTTCATATGAATCTGTACGCACTGCATGATTTGAGTAATTTGTATCGCAAGCCAGAAGCGACCATACAAAGCAATATTCCTCCTCAGCAATATTCTAGACATTAGTACATGCTTTTTAACAGCAATATCTTTTGGAAGAGGGACAAAACTGGACCCTCTACTTACTGGGCCATAAACATGCAAGCACACATCAAGATGGATCACCTAACTGAATGCCTTACCAGACTGTCTTTCCTCCACCTCGGGAAAATGACCCAGTATGACACTCTTCGTAAACCAGTCTGCAATTGACTATCCCCATGATATCACGCCATTTGTCCCCCAAAGCTTGACAATACTCTTTTCCTCAATATCACTTCCTTCTTTGGGGGATTGCGTGAGCTCACAGTATAGAACTACCTTGTACCTAATTGCAGCATAGTGCAGTCACTGACCATTTCAGCAGGTTTCCTTTTCAAAATGGCCTGATATGCATAGTAGAAAGTGGCTGGATCTTCGTAACCCGCTTTAGTGTTGTCAATGCGAGCTGACAAGATGCTATCCGCTGAAGTGCCAGCAACCACTGAGTAGTCCAGCGTGGCTGTCCGATTTACCTGATGATCTGTAACAGACTGGACTGTAGGGCAACTGCCCCTCTGTACAGACCAATGTCAATGTCGGTATGGTCTACAGCATGATGGACTGTGCTGGGGTGAATGCAACGCCGTCAGTGGGCCCACTTGCTGTGAATACATGATCACTGATGGACTGGAATGGCATAACAAATGCTTAATAGCTGGGCCTGGCTGCGGTGTCAAGGGGCCTGCATGAGGTGAATGCTTCGTTGATGAATACATCATAGTCAGGTCTGGGCACAGTGTTGTTATTGTTGGTGCATACCCAACTCCAGATGGTTCCAATACTCCTGGAAAGGAAGAACTGAGATTGATAAGTATCGTCTGTGAACACACAAACACACACACACACACACACACACACACATATACACAAACAAACAAACAAACAATAGACATATGCATTCCAATAATACTTACATTGGCAGAGTTTAAAACCAACGGAATAGCAGCTTTTAGCAAAAATTCGTTTTCAGTACATTGTCAACTTGAAGTTGTACCTGGCTATATGATGTTGGAAACGGAAGTGGTCAATGACAGCCTGCTGCCATACTCCAATAGGGTCGTCTCTGACAATCATTTAATACTCAATTTGATGTTCATACCTAATCTCATTTGGAAAATGTACTCTTTTTTTCTAGCCTCCATGCTCTGTGCTGGCAGGCCCAAGAATGTGTGAAGCGTTTCATGAATGCCTATGGCTGACTACACCCAGTCCCACTTCTGCATAGCTATCAGTATTGCATTCATTGTACTCTCAATATTGCGAACACTGTGGCATGAATGGAGTTCATATCACGTGGTGGCAAGCCGGGTCCTGGAAAAAGTATGGCCATGTGATTGTATTTCACAGTACAGAAGCAGCCAGCCTGCCACTGGCAAGCTTACACGTAGGTTCAGGAATTCCAATCACACTGAGGTTGCTCCCAACATTAGTGCGACACTACCAACTGACCTATACCTGCACCTCAAGAGGGACCTCATATGCTGCTTGACCATATCTACAGCTGAGAGTGAACGTTAGATGATTGCTGACGACGACATTGGCGACAGAACTCCGTCACCGATCTTGCGCCACTTCCACAGCAAAGTTCAAGACTGGTTGCTCTATGTGCTTTGGCTGAGCCGGCTGCCTAGCCAGGCAAGTGCCGTTCTCACAACTCAGTAGTCGCATCCATTGCAACAACTAGCAACCCCTGCTGACACTGTAATTGATAGTCTCACTGCAGCTCCATGTCCTAGTCCAGCTCATGTTGCTGCTACCATGCTGCCTCCATTACCAACACAACTATGTTCCCAGCCAGCACAGTGGACCACAATGCTCAGCACCCACCATTGTTAGTCAGGAATTCGAACTGGTTTCAACCCAGACTGAAACCCTCACAGTGCAAATATCTGCACATTGTGCCCACACAACCACACCAGCACACCTGGGACAACTGATGTGCCAAAGACCAACCCACTATATGTTGATATCACTATACATTTTGTAAGCAAGAGATCCTGCTGCTGCCCAACACGCAACGACCCAAGTACCAGCAGGCTCTGCAAGTAAGCATCTATGGATGGCGTGCTGCCTCAAAGCCCTGGGCATCAATCAGTTACACAGTTTCAGCTGTCAGCTGCCAACAACTCGTCCATCGCCACCTATGGCGTACTGGGCGAGGTGGTGCAGTGGTTAGCACACTGGACTCACATTAGAGAGGACGACAGTTCAAACCCACATCTGGCCATCCTGATTTAGGTTTTCCGTGGTTTCTCTAAATCACCACAGACAAATTCTGGGAAGGTTCCTTTGAAAGGGCATGGCCAACTGTCTTCTTCATCTTTTACAAATTCGATGGGACTGATGACCTTGTTGTTTGGTTCCCTCCCCCAAATCAACCAACCAACCAACTTATGGCGTCTACCTGATACATGATGCAACTGGACTTACGACTGCACCACACCTGCAGTTGGCAATTCACCATTGGAGATGTCACAGAGCCAAACGCTGGTATTGGTTTCTTAGCATATCTTCCACTTCTCCCTGATTTTGGTAGCTCTCCTCTCATTGAGAAGGACTCTGGTCACACAACAGTTGGGCTCCATCGTACTGCGCAAAATTTTGTGCTGAAGCTCGTCCATGCTGCTGACACAGAGCAGCACAAGGACCTTCCTGACCATTTCCGAGCTGTAACACTCCTGCCTGGAGTACCACGAGAGGTGCAGCACAGCACAGTCCATTACATTTGCACCCCACCTGGCTTTCCAGCTTTCATCAGACAGTGACATCTCATACTGGAGCGATTTACTGCTGCTAAAGTCGAATTCCAGGTTATGCTTCAGGTTGGCATCATTCACCATTTGGATAAACCCTGGTCCTCTCCTTTCATCTTGGTACCACAGGACATATTCTGGCAACCCTACAAGGACTATTGTACTCTTAACTCATGCATGCTCCCAAATAGATATTTGCCCCAAACCTTCATGACTTCAACCATAACCTCAGGGGCGCTACAGTGTTCACCATTCTCTACTGCATGAAGACACTCAAACAGACGACATACCAAAGACAGCCACCACCATGCCATTTGTTCCTTTTGAATCACTTTAGGAGATATTTGGTCTCTGAAATGCTGCACAAATATGGCTGTGATTCGTTGATGGTGTGCTATGTGACTTATCTTTTTGCTTTACGTATCTTGACGACATATTGGTGTCTTCTTCTTCACTGTAGCAACACTGTGAAATCTGTCATCAGGTTTCCAATGGCTGAATGATTTAGGGATTATCATTAATCACTAGCACATTAATCATCCCTTTTTCCTGTCTCAGGTGATGGTTTGACAGTTTTTGCTGGTATTGGTCCATGTGTATCGGTTTGATATGCCCTGTGTTCCATGTTCACACAATTCCGGACAACCGGCATATTTACGAGTAGAAAGGGTAGCTGTTGGTCCTTCTGTAGCTCTGCAGTAAATTTTATGTTATCACAGAGATCGTTGGGACGTCCTAGTAAGTCACCAAGCTGTTTTTCGCCATGGCTGCACATGACGATGGTATCGTCAATGTACGAGGCGTGTTTCTTAACCAAGTACCGTTTTGCTACACCGCGGCCGCAGCGCTGCGGTCGGCGTTCTGCACATGCGCACTGGGTACCTACATCTGTTGTCCACGCACTGACGCCATACAGTCTGATTCTTCCTTGTTTACATTCTATACTGAGTGTTTAAGATGCCTCCGATAATCGTGAGTCCCGCCGACTGTGAAGTACGGGCTGTTATAAGATTTCTTAGTGCTAAAGGCCTAAAAGCGATCGATATTCATCGTGAGATCTGTGCAGTTTACGGAGAAAACATTATGAGTGATGTAATGGCCGCAGAAATGTGCATGATGAACTACGAAGTGGTCGTCCTTCGGTCGTTAATAAAAATTTGGTGCAGGAAGTGGACAGTGAGGTGAAAGAAAACAGACGCTTTACGATTTCCTCCTGACTTTCCTAATGTTTCTCGTAGTGTTGAAGAAACACCTGGGCTGTCAGCGTCTTCAAGACGATGATGAAGTCAAAACAGTGGTGCTGCAGTAGTTAACAAGTCAGGTGGCAGACTTCTATGAGGAGGGTATTCAAAAACTGGTACAACGTTTTGACAAGTGCCTCAATATTGGCGGAAATTATGTAGAAAAGTAGATTAAGGTACAGGCTTTCATGTAAAAAAAAACTTATTGAGATATCTTAGCACGTCTTTTTTTATAATTTCAAAACGGTACTTACTTAAAAAACACGTCTCATACTGTACCACACCCCAGGTTTACAAGATGCCGAGTCCAGGTTCTGTATTTCGAAATGCTCCATGAAGGAATTGGCTACAACTGCATGAAGCAGACTACCCGTGGCGACTCCTTCCATCTGTTTGCAGAACTCACCATTCCACATGGGATAGCTCGTGATGAATATCCTCATAATACGTGCAGGACGAATATGTGAGTCACAGCATCTCAGATGCGAGACGCAAATCGTGGAAAGCGATCTGAGAAGCGATGGGTATTCCACTAACTGCATAGGAACTGTCACAAATTCTAACTCTCGGCAAAGTGACACATCGGAAGAAGAAATGTTGGGTATGGCCTTTCAGCCAACCGAGGGTTATGAGTGGAATCGACCATGTATTACGCCATCACAGCTTAAAGACAATTCACAAACCGATCAAGAAGATCAAAGAGTGTTTCATAGCGGCCAAGGGCAAAAGGGAATATAACGCATATACCGATCATGTGGAAAAATTTATGTTGGAATGACTGCATGTTCCAGCAACACCAGGATAACCGATCATAAACGGTATTGAATGTTGGGAAATGGGTATGGCGCTGCACACGTTGTGTGAGACATACATCATGCCCATAAATGCTTACCCTGCTTTCAGTATTAAATATTAATTATATTAATGGTGGTAACGTTTGTTTTTTGTTACAAGTCTACAAGGAAACACATGAAGTTTCTGCCTTTCTGCACAACTGTGTCTCATTTAACACTTTCGCCAGAAGGAACACTGTGCGAGCTACTGTGCGTGCTGTATTGTAAAAATAGCTCCTCACCCCCCCCCCCCCCCCCCCCGCCAAGCAACCTAATGTGATATGTGGTTAGCAGAAACCAAATCAACGATTCCAGTGCAGCGGAAGTGTACATTCCATTATGGAAACAGATCACCCGATCTCAAGTTAATCAGAACATGGATGGAAACTTTGTTAGAAACGGGGCTGATTCGGAAACAGAGAGGCAGCAGCAAGCCATCTGTTCCGGAGGAGACTATTCAGGTAGTTGAATACGCATTCACGAGGTCGCCACAGAAATCGGCCAGACAAGACTTGTGGGAGCTTCGAGTGCCAAAGACTATAGCGCATAAAGTGCTTCACAAACGTCTTAAATTTATGCGTACAGGGTCCAGATTATTCAAGCATTACAACCAGATGATCGTCCAAAAGTTAACAATCTGCAATGGACATCCTGAACATTGATTTCTTGAAGCATGTGTGTTTTTCCGATGAAATTACATTTCATGTCCGTGGCTGGGTTAACCGCCATAATTTCCGGATATGGGGATCAGAAAAGCCTCATGCCACACGAGGACACATTCAAAACAGTCCAAAGGTTAATGTGTGGTGTAGGTTAAGGTGTAATCGTGTGATTGCCCTATTTTTCTACCTTGAAAGCAATGTAAGTGGATATATTTACCTAAACATGTTGGTGAATTATGCCGTTCCCCAACTACAGGATACGCAAGACACTATCATTTTTCAGTAACATACCGCTCCAGCTCATTGGGATCTAGAAGTTCGAGATTTTCTTAATGAATCCTTCCACAACAGGTAGATTGTAGAGACACCCCAGTTCCGTGGCCTCCGAGATCACCTTACTTTACCGCCTCAGATTTCTCTCTTTGCAGGTATGTGAAAAATATTTTGTACAAAACAGCAGTTTCCGATATTGTGACATTGCAACAAAGCATCAGGGATGCCATTGGCACAATCACGCCAGACATGTTGCAGAACATGTTGCAAGAGACTGACAACCGGCTTGATATTTTGCTTGTTACAAAGGGTGCACATGTTGAAGTGATTTAAATGTTGAAATGTATTACCTGTATCAAATGTTTATGTAAGGTTCAAAAATTAATGAGTAGATGCATATGTGGTATAACACATGATTCATTTCATTTACTGTATCCAGTGAAAAGTTACATTGTTTTGTTATCAGTGAATACATTTGTGGGCGCTCTGTGCTATATAATAAAATTCACCCACACAGAAATTCTCTCTGTGGAGAAAAAGCTATCACATCTCCTTATTCGGAGAAGCTATAGAAAGACACAAACTTGACAGCAGCTTCAACAAGAAAGAGGAAATCCTTGAGGTGAACTGTTTCTGGATTCACACACTATAGTGAATTTACTGTTGCAGGTAGCAAAAGGAGAAACATAGTGACAATGTCCAGGAAAATTCATTAGATGTTGGCGCGACAAATTATAACCAAACCTTCCGATTTCTCGTCTGATCTCTCTGCCAAATTTTCACGAAACTGATGGCGTGGAATCGAACGTACTATTGTTTCGTGACTGAAAATACACTTTTCAGTTATGACATTAATAAGTGTGAGTCAATCAGTGTACTTGGAACAGTCTTTAAACACTATACGGAATCAAACTGTTAAAATTTTGAATCCATAGTCCAGCTTGCTGGCTTTTGTTTGCAAATCGGCCACTCGACCGCCCGTTTCTGTGACGAGGCAAGTTGTGGTTGATGTTAGCATGTGCAGTCATAGAGAACTGCTATTCATGACACCCACAGTTTCCAGAAATGCTAACGCTTTTGTTCACTCAACTGAGTATTGGCATTTGTTCTGCAATTTACAGATGCTTTCCTGGAGGTATTTCAGACACTTTCTGTTACTTTGATTCAGATACGATGTTTTTATCATACTAATTTGCACAAAACCTTTTATGGAATACATGTGTCAACTGTAGAATGAATTTAAGAAGTTTTTTGAATGGCTGCTTATATTAAAGAATTTCATAATAATAAGTGACTATACATTCTTACACAGTTCGAAGCGCAATTAAATTTACAAAAATTTCTAGCCTTAATTGTTGAAGATCTAGTTCCAAATTCAGAGTTTTTGTGGGTGGTAATTTGTTGAGCTCTTCATATCTCAAAACTAATGGTATAATATTTAGCGAACTGTGTTGCCAGCAGGAGCCATTGTTTTTAAAGTAGCCATGGCTCAAAATTCCACCTTAGATTATGGCTGGAAAATCTTGCATTCCATGACCTATAATTTTGAGATATGACGTTCCACCATAAATACACATTTTCCAATCTTGTCATACTTAAATAATCTAAGATGTTTGTTCAAACTCGTGGACATAAAATAATTTACTTTTTATTAAAACAAACAACAATTTTTTGAAACTTTTAAAGAGGGGAGTGTGCCCTAGAGCACCCCTTGCTCTCAAGACTTTTTATATCCTTTTTTCACTATTCTGCACTTTCTCTTTTTTTCCTGTGATTTTCAAGGCTTTCTTTAAAGCACTGTCATCAATTTTGATATATCAACAAAGATATTGTTCTTTTTAGTTATATATTATCACTGTTTCCTGTTTCAATATTATTTTAGCATATATTTAGTTTCAAATTTATCAGACTCTCTTTTAGTATGTATGTTCTTATTTTGAACTCTGGATTCATATTCTCTTAAAGCTACTATGTTTCTTACTCCTAGACACAGGAAATTTCAAATAGTATACATTTGTATGAAGTATATGTACAGTTTTAAGTGTTCCATTGTAAACAAATTTAAATTTGATTAATTCATAATTACTTTCACTCAGTTCCTTATGGGCCTTCGTGAGAACTAAATCACCATTTTTGAAGTTCGAAATTTCAAATTCCTGTAATGTTTAAAAATCCTAGCTTAATCTTGCCTCTGCATTTTGTTTTTAAATAATTGTTTTCTCTCAACTATCGTAATTTCTATATATGGAGGACAATTAAGTAAATATTCCAATAAAGATTTTGATATTTCTTTCCTCAGAATCTCTTCTGCAGTATGTTCATAGTTTTCTCGAATTCTGGCACATACTAACACCCAAAATCAGCATAATCTTCTAATATCCAGCATGTAACTTTCTGATGGATGATAAGCGTATATATGCATGATCTGTACTTGGCTCTCAGCTATTTCAGTTTTCCATCTCATAGCAAAGTTATATGCCATTATGTAATAACACCCTCTTAGGTTTACCTATATTAATAAAGTAAACCAGGACTGTTTTATTATGTAATGCTCTGGAAGTAGCTTTTCTTAAAGAGATGCAGCTTTATAAATTTGGAAAAAAACTCCACAACTACTAAAATATACAAAACATTACCTGAGGTCTTCACTAATGGACCGAAAATGTCCAAAGCAACCACATTCATAACAATGTCTGGTTTAATTGTTGTATTGGCCCTCTACTGATAACATTCAGTACTTCTGCTCTTTGATGAGTGTTGCATATTTAATCCTTTGTGCTACCCTTCTGATTAAATCATTAAACGTTATGCACTCTAGAATTGTTTCCATCATATTTTTTGGCACCACAATGTTAACATACCAATTGGAAATAGTCTGCAATTTTACTAACGAACTGTGAGAGCCAATAAACCCTGCATATTCCAGGATATTTTGGTCCCATTAGTTGCAAAACTCCCCTGTATGTTTTATAAGGTGCTCTAATATTGCTGGCATCAGTATCATCACATTTGAACTTTACCAATTTAGGATTTCATCTGCATTCTGGTATCATCCCATATTATGACTGCTATCCATAATCACATCTTTTCCTTCGACAGCTTTAAAGTAACAAAGCTGTTCCATCATTTTCTTCAACCTGGTATTTCACCATTTTCTGAATCTACCCAGCTGCCAAATCTAAATTGATATTTTTTTTATGTCGTTAAATTTTTGAAGTAACTCATCTATATCCTTGGATAGTGGGTTTCTCTTCTTCTTATTTCATTCAGTGCTCTAGCATCAATCACTCTTCATAAGCTACCATCTTTTTTGCTAACAATCACTAATGGATTATTATATTATTATATTCAACACTCAAGCATTTGATCAACTCCTTCCCCTACTTCCACGTTTTTGCCTAAAGGGATTGAACAAGATAGCTTTAAAAATGGCTTACAGTTGAGTAATGTAGATATACCACCACCTTTCATACTTTGTCCAAGAATAACTGTTTAACTGTTTAACTTCAGATAATTCCTCCTTCTATTCTGCTGTTCTATCATTAGTCTGGTTTACAATTCGTCTGGAGTAATATTCTTCATCACTATAATTCAGATGACACTCTTATATTGTACTGACTGATTCAAAAGATTTGATTTTCTGCTTGACATGTAAATATTTCTCAACCACAGGGTAAGACATTGTTTAATCAACCAACATATCTAAGTTACTTTAGTGCTCAGTTCTAGTACTTTTCTGAATGTGTAGCTGAATAACTCAGGCATTCTCTGGGACAATGACTTAACTGAAATCTAAATCAGTCAGCAATTCTTTCATATTACACTAACGCACAGTATGTTATAAAATCATTATATTTCATTTACATCTTAGTGAAATTTAGTACACATATAATAGTTTGAAATCAATTTAAATAACTAAAATGTTTGTTTGCATAGTCATCTTCCACAGCACCTACTAAAACCAATTATTATTAGTTTCTCCATTGTAAGCTTACTACAATTAATTAAAGAGGATTTTACACCCGATATGTTTTGCCTTTATTTACTAAACATCTTATGAGGTCATTGGTGTTTCTGACTCTTGTTTACATATTCTGCAAATTGCTGCTTTTTGCTCTGCAGACAAAGAAGGAAAAACCAGTGGTTTCCAGAATTTGTGTACGAGAGGCAGAAACACCAATGACCACAGAAGATGCTTTGTAAATAAAACCGAAATGTGTCTGGTGTAAAATTCTCTTTAATTAATTGCAGTAAGCTTATGATGGAGAAAGCAATAATAATTGAATAAAAAACTATTTAAAACGTTTGATGCTCTTTGTCTCAATTTCAATATATTTCATTTAAGTCATTGTTCATGAGAATACTTAAATCATCCTAGTATTTTGAAATGAATCATTATTTGGCATTTGATTGTTTTGCTCAGTTTTCCAGTGGCTTTTATTGCTTTTGTTCTTTCACAAGCTGGTTTCCACATCTAGTTGTTCTTTGAACATATCACAGAAAGTATTGTAAATAGCACTGATTTGTGCTCTTGTGTCTGATAAGATATACAGGTCAAATTTCGACAAACTTCTATAGATATTACTGTTAAAGTTCTCGTATTCTCTTGTCTGTTCTCTTTACTCTCCCACAATAAATATTTTTGTGTAGCTAAGTCTTCCTGAGAAAACAATCCTACTTTTATGCCTCAATGTTTACCCAGAGCCTTCTTAACCTGTATGTTCTGAACTACTTTCTCTGTCTGTTTTACATCCCATCACCTTTATGGTCCACTCGGTCCACTTCGAGTTGTGTCATTTGTAGGTTCTCTAGCGTTTCAATAACTTTGGTAACAGTTGCTTCAGACAGCACTGTTTTTCTCTTATTGGCTACGTATTTGTTCCCTTCTTCAGTACCATCTCCTTCACACATGGTATTTCCGATTTCACTACACATCTTTTGCAGAAGAAAAATAAACTTACCATCATCACTATTATCACTTGCCTTCCTTTCTTGATGGATCTAGGCTTTACTTTATTGAACTCAAACTAAAGCTAACAATTCCGCTTTTAGTCCGTACGTTTCTTTAGCAATGTAATTTTCTTCTAACAAAAATCCATTAGGATCATAAGTGTCTTCCTCATCTTCAACCTGTGTTGACAATGGATTTTCGAGATCTTCTAAAACTATCTTTACTGTGTACTTATGTCAGTCGGAATGGTTTTATTTCATTTTTATCCATGGATCATGTTCATCTTTTCTTTCTGAAAGTTACTGTCTTTTTGGCAGTATTGAATTCAATTACGATTACGAATTTGCACCATAGATTATCTTGTTTTTGGATCGACCAAACTCTTCCATAAATAGGACCTGCCATATCTAAAATTCAAGCCCCACCATTCTGCGTTAGCAGATATAGCATCTAATGTTATGTTGATTATTTTCTCAGTTAGTCAGGTCTTTCGGTATAACTCGTTTGCAATTCCTTACCCCCTTGCTTCTTTTGAGGATCGTACCTTTCTACCTTGCTTAAGAGATCCGACTTTTGTATGACCATTAGTATACAACTCAGCCTACTCAGCAACTGTTGTCGCAATGACTCAATTTCACTACATAAAGCGGTGCCAGTACCAACACCGTTTTGAACATTCGTGGAACTGTCGTTCTTTATACTGTATCTGTATTTGTTTCATCTGTAATTTCCGTTTTCATTACAGGGACAAATTCCTGCATTTTAAGGTTTAACATTGGTTTTATACTGTTTTCGATTTTAGAATAGAGCATGTCCTTGATACTAGCAACTTGCATTTGAACATCCTTTCCCTATGGAACCTATGGATTTAGTGAGTTCAATTATTCTTTGATTTTGTGTGTTCAAAATAGATAAATTCGTTTCTATCTTGCTTGAAATATTTGTATCCAAATCAGATATTTCCTTATAATTTTTCTTCAACTGAGCCTCCAATTTACCAGTTTCAGATTGCATATTATTCTCTGTTTTACGACATCCATTTTCATCTGAGTAGTGAGATTTGATTGTAGCACAACTTGTTACTGTTCTAAGTGGCCATATTGCAGGCCATAGTTTTTTAACAATTCCATGATTGCAGAATTCTAAGTTTACTGTTTTACTCCTAACATTCGATCTTCTTCTACATTTTCCTGTTCATTTTCCTGTTTCAGTAGTTCTCTTAATTGGAAGCGGGGTTGATTTTCTTAGCGGATTTGAAAAGCTGTTCGCTCATTCAATATTCATTGTTACTAATTCCTGTCGACTAACGCCAGAGCTGTCTGCACTCACACACCCACCATCTACAAATATGGCGTCGTCACCTGCTTTATCAAGATCCGTTTTGGATTCTAATGGTACTTTATCGGGTACATTGTGATTAACCGCCATGTTGTTTCATTCTCTTTCTTGCCTCAGTACTGTTCAAATACAGTCCACAAAAACTGACCTACTGTTCTAAACTGTTTTCTGCCTACCGCTTTACAGTTGTCGTCATAACTTCATCAATTTCGGTACATATCTTTGACACAATTATTACGTATAACCACCAGAACAGATTTAAAGCCCTTTCACGCGGCGACAGACTCGCTGAATTCCCGTCTGACCTGACTAAAAAATTTTTACGAAACTGATCGCATGGAATCGAACCTATAAATTTTTCGTAATTAGGACTATACTTTTTAACTACGGAATTAATAAGTGTGAATTGGTCTGTGTTAACTACTTTTACTTTCAGCAGTGTGTAGATACTGTGCAGGATAGAACTATTAATGTTTGGAGACCACATGCCAGCTTGTTGTCTATTGCTTGCAAATCGGCTCGCCTGCGCGTGTGCGGTTGCAAGAAAGTACCATTCTGGACACACATTGATTCCAGAAAGTCTAACATTTTTGATCACTCACTCCTGAGATCTGGTTAAATAGTTTTTATTCTTTAAAGAATTCTCTTCAATTTCTAGCAATCGTTATATTCGACTCCAGTAAACAGTATTGCTAACTGTGACACTAAATACTGCATCATTAGCAATCACTGTAGTTATACATTGGGTTTTCTTCGTTGCCACTATGTTCATGGGAAATTATCCGATTCCTTGGTGTAGCTGCAACTTTGACACTGACCTGCAATCAAGATGGTACGAACATTTGCAGAATCGTGCTGAATCTATCTTCAATCTATTTCTATTGCTTCTTCATTCAGTCCTCACTGATTGGCAGAATGAAGGCGGTCTTATACTACACGCATGGATTACACTGCCAATTCGCAAAAAAATAAACATGGCAGCAATGTAGGTGCCAGTCACCCATCCCCAATTCCCATAATAATGCCCCCTCCGCTTGATGCAAAAAGTAATCAGAACAGAGCATGCCAATCATCTGTGGAGAAAGAAAACCCATGATGCCTTCCTAATTGTGAATTCAGTTTTACATGTTACAGCTATTTTAGTACACTCAGAAAAACACAGTAATGCTGTATTGTACATTGTCCAGTCACATTAATGTAACCAACGCCTATGTTCGACTTCAACGTGCAGTAATCACTCACAGATAGCAAGTGGCACCACTAGCAGTGGAGTGTTGGCGGGGAAAACAGGGCAGTCGTAATGTGGAAATGGAGTGATTTATCTACTTTCCAGGACTGGCACTTTTTCAAAGTCTATGGGTGCAACACAGAGCCACATGTAGTCACAGAGTTTCAAATTCTACATTTCCGTTGGCATGCCACACCATAACTGAAAAGATTACCTTCGTGCAGTTCTAGGCTGCTAGAAAGTGATTCTTCACGCCAAGTTGAGGATGATTTCTGGAAAATATCCATATTCATTTCGTCATAGATTGTCCCTGTGCTACACTTTACCTAACCCAAAAAATGTAGTTTTCAAAAAACATTTCGTTCAACTTCATTTATGTCAGTTGAAACTACCGTGAAAGTAATGCAATAAAGCCATTAACGTGAACAGCTGATACATTTTATAAGAAAAGTGCTATAAATTGCATCGAAATTGAATAAGCCTTTGTAAGCGCATGCAATATATGCATATGTATGCATGCATGCATATGCATGTGTGAATGATTAGAAACAAATAACTGGAAAGAGGAAGCAGAAGACGGGAGAAAAATGGCTCTGAGCACTATGCTACTTAACTTCTGAGGTCATCAGTCGCCTAGAACTTAGAACTAATTAAACCTAACTAACCTAAGGACATCACACACAGCCTTGCCTGAGGCAGGATTCGATCCTGCCTTCGTAGTGATCGCTCAGCTCCAGACTGTAGCGTTTAGAACCACACGGCCACTCCGGCCGGCAAGACAGGATAAGCTGGAGGAATGATGCAAGATTGGCATGGGAGCTTCGAGTCCCTCAGAAGCCTGCTACTGCTTCTAAAACTGCTACTACTACTATTTTGTAAATGTATATTCCCTGTTCCTCTATTTTGAGGAGTATTAAAGAACCAATTTTTTTGAAGTCCAGCAGGATTTTTCTCAGTCATTCTGACTTTTCTTCTTATTCTAGCTTTTTATTTTTCACTTTCAACCTAATATTATGAATGTGTGAATAAGTTATTTTTGTGAATATTATATAGTTTTATGTATTTCATAACACATTGCATACCCTTGATTTAATTATATGAGGATTTAATTTCAGATCATTGAATCAAAAGGTGGCATCCATATTCATGTTAATAACATAAGAAACGTACTTTTAATGTGCTATTGAAATATGTTTACTGTTTTGGCACCAACATAATTTACCTTAAAATACTAAGCAAATAATTATTAATCTTTTGCGTACTTCTTGTAAAATTTAGTTCTTGGTGTAGGACACGTTTTCAGCCTCACCAAACCAGTTGTAACAGAACTGGTAAGTTTTGAATCTTGCCCCCTCTGGGAAAAATTTCTGTGAACCTCCATACAATAGAGTACTGGCATTTGTTCTGCACTTTACAAACACTTTACTGTATAAATTTCAAATACTTTTTAATACTTTTAAATATGTGTAACCTAACTGGAATTTACTTTATAGTCAAGGGAATCAAAAGCTGTCAGTGGGTTCTTTCCAAAGTGTGAGTAGGGTAACGAGTCTAATTTATAATTTTGATGAACGTTTGTGGAACATGCATATAAATGGCACTTCACTCCACTGGCTACCTCAGTTGTATTCCTAACAACTCAGTATTATCCTCAGCATAACAGCATGTAATTTGAAGACTCAAAGAGAACTAATATTACCATGCTGTATGCCAATCCCTTTGAAAAAAATGTTATTTTACAAAGTTTTTGGTTGCCAGCTCTGAAGGAGCAGTTTAACTTTAACATTTCAGGAATAAAGTTACAAGTACTGCAATGAAGTTAATTATCTTTTGTCAAATGGGTTTTTACTTAGAGACACATTTTTACTTTAGAAACAAGATGGATGCAAACAGTGAAAATCTATGTAGCACAATCGCTACCATTTTTAAAGTTTTGAATTATATGATTATTGAAAATAAAAACTTAAAATCGTGGTGCTACTTTAAAACAAGTTATGAATGGGACCACAATGTTTAACAATAATAGCTCTTTAAGCTGTAACATAGTTATCTAGAACTTATGACAAACATGCTTTGTCATAAAATGTTTTAAACTGTATAAATTTACACAGAAACTCTTACTAAATATATGGGCAGGAAACAATAAGTCACAATTCTGGAATAAATTTAAAGACCTTTTTGAATGCTACTTGTATTTAAGAATTGGAC
This sequence comes from Schistocerca serialis cubense, assembly GCF_023864345.2. Taxonomy (NCBI): domain Eukaryota; kingdom Metazoa; phylum Arthropoda; class Insecta; order Orthoptera; family Acrididae; genus Schistocerca; species Schistocerca serialis. The sequence goes on from NC_064638.1 coordinate 263,872,632, forward strand.
AATAATAACTGACTTTAGTATTCTTGCACAATTCTATGTGCAATTAAGTTTACAAAATGTTCTTGCCGTAATTATTGGAGATGTTGTGATGTTGTCACAGATTTTCAGTGAGTGGTAATTTTTTTAGCTTTTCATGTTTCAGAACTGATGCAATAATATGCAGTGTGTCAAGTTGCCAACAGGAACCATTGTTCTTGAGATGACCATGGTTCCAAATTCCATCTTAGATTACGATTGGAAAATCTTGCATTCTGTGACCTATACATATTTATGTAGTGTAGTGTACTCTCACTCATTATCACAATTAAGACAATTACTTAAAAAGTCTAAATAGCTCTGACACTTCTGACTTTGTTTCTAGACAATATACACGAAAAAGGGTAAGGGCATCAATAAATGTTAAATCATACCTTTTATTACCATCTCCTCAAATTTTATGAGATCATGAGGTCTATTTCCCTTCAGTACATGTATGACAAATCTCTTAATCTGACTAGCTATATTTATGATTAATTCTGTCCACTTGTGTCTGGAACTTACCAACATTGCCATAACTCAGGTCAAGTCCTACCTGTTAGTGAAGCTACATGACCTGAAGTTCCTTACATATAAAATTTATTGTTTAGCTGTTTCACTCACTTTCTTGCACCACTTCAAGAGTCACATTATCCCTCTGAATAATGTCTTTACATTCTTCAAAATTACTTGGAAATCTATTGATTCTGGTTTACATATTCAAAGCAGGCTCTAGCTAAGGTTTGGAATTGACAGAATACACATAATTAACATAAACATGAACATGAATAGAGGGAAGTGATCAACAAAGAAATAAAGTCATTGGAATTTAATGAGACATGGGAGTTGACTGAGTACTGTCCAGAGAAGAAACCAATTGATAGCCAGTGTATCTTCAAAATGAAACATAATCAAGGTGGAGAGATTGAAAGATATAAAGTGAGGCTGGTAATCGAAGTCTGTGCTCAGAAGAAGGGTTATGATTATAAAAAAATCTGTGCTCCTGCTACATGTTTGACTAGGTTGAGATCTTTAGGGTCAAACATCATTGAAGAGATCCATTTATGTTATTTTCTTCATGTGGGGCACCACAGTCACATATTTGTCGAAAGACATTTTATTATTCTCCCCCTTGTTTAGTTTATTATACCTTGAATGATTCGCCAATTTCGGCCTTGCAGGCCATTTTAGAGTGCAGTGGTTGTCGACGTGTTGTGTAGTTATCCTGTTAATAAACGATGATACAACCAATCTGAAAGCAACTACATAACGTGTAAGTGCCAGAATTAAAACCAGAAAGCTTACTGTGTGGTAATAGTCATCCAAAGTCAGTGTTTGACAACAAAAGCGAACACATGTAGTGTTCTATAATGTGGCATTAGTAATGAAGATGGCTACTACTGCATATAGTATACTTTCTGCTTTAATTCTGACAATTGTACTTTATGGGCTCCCTTTCAGATCAGTTGTATCGCCGTTTGTTAACAGGATAATTGTGCAACACATCGACACCTACAGTGCTATAAAATGGCCTTCAAGGCAGAAATTGGCCAATCACACAAGGTATAATAAATTGAATACTTATGAAAACAGTCAAGGTGGAAAGTACCAAAACGTCTGTTGACAAATATATGGATGTAGTGCCCCACATAAAGGAAAAGAACTCCCTTAGGAATTCACACATTTTTGAAGAAAAAAAGAACATATATAGATCCCCTTCAAAGATGATAGACCATAATGTTCTCAACCTACCCAAACATGCAAAAGCAGCAATCGTTTCATTGTAATCATAACTCTTCCTCTGAGCACAGACTTTGATGACAAGCCTTGCCTTATGTCCCTCAGTTTCTCCATCTCGATTACATTCATTTTGAGGACACATTTGCTATCAACTGGTTTCTTCTCTGGACAGTACTCCATCAGTGCCCATGTCTCATTCAGTTCCAGTAACTTTACTTTTTGCTGGTCACTTCTCTCCATTTATGTCATCATGTGTCCCTTTATATCTTCATGACATTCAGAAACATCATCAACCAACGATTCAGCATGCAAGGCCAGCACTGCTATATTATCCCTTCCTTTCTGTGGCTATTAATTATTATTATTATTACTAAGTGAAACACAAGAAAGGGATAGTGTAAGAAATATATATATATATATATATATATATATATATATATATATATATACTGTTTTGTAGGTGGCCAAAGATAAATATTAAATTATGTTTCAAATGAGCGCCAGGCTCTCTACAAATTATTTCACAAGCTTTCGGAGAAATGTAATGCAGGCTAAGTTCACTGACCTAGAATAAATGGTATTTTTGGAAGTATGCATTTTCTGATGAAATAAAATTAGTGATGCTTTGCACTTAGTTAATTGAATAACTTGAAATGACTCTTTCTGCTCTGGCTGTGGTGTTACACAAAAAAATAAAATGATATACGCCGTGTAACGATTTCTATTTTTCCCATATGGTTGGTGAGTTGCACTACTTCGTCTTTCATAACTGTGTGTGCTGTTTGCAGCGTTTGCACATCTTGTGCTATATCGCTATGTTCGGCAGTTCGGTATAGGCTTTCTTTATTTCGTTTATTTCCAACTATACCTTCTCAAACTGCATATTTATACTTTCCATTAAAACCTTATCTCTCTCTCTAGCTTTTTCTTCCCTTAATCTATCCTTTTCTTCTCTTTCTGCTTCCCTTAATCTGTCTTTTTCTTCTCTTTCCTTTTCCCTTAATCTATTTCTTTCTTCTAATTTCCGGAGAAATTCTGCAGTTGGGTCTGGTATCAGTGAACATACCGGTGTCGTTGTTGCTCCACTCCTTTGAACATTGACACTGGCACTGCTAGTAGCAGCTACCAGTTCTAATTCTTCAGTGTGCTGACTAATTTCTGTCATTTCACAGGAAACTACAGTATCTATGTTCTCACCCCTTAGATCACTCTCAACATCTAACATCTCCGTACCCCTATCAATTTTACTCACCAACTGAACACCATTCGGAATATTGGTATTATTATCTGGTTGTAACTCCAACTCTACCCATAATGCCAATAAAGTCATTTTACTCACTACAAAATTTACTCTGGGCTACAAATGCAGACTAATTTCTTCAATAAGAATGGTTACTAATTTTAACGTCACAAAATCATCCTTTGCTTACGCTTCTTTTTACAAATACAAACTTTTATCTACTTCACTATGTACCGTGTATCATCTACCATACTGTACTCTGATGATACAGGTCAATGTAGCAAGACATGATGCTTAGTGGTCCTTACCTTGGTACTTTTCTTTTCTTATTTCTATCTCCATCCTCTCAGGGTCTAAAATTTTCTTCTCTGGTGCTCTCGTTTGTCAAATTTATACATGAAATGAAATTTGTTTAGTATTAGAATACATGCTGTACACATTAATAAACACACACACACACACACACACACACACACACACACACACACACACACATATATATATATATATATATATATATATATATATATATATATACAGGGTGGTCAGAAAATGTGTGAAATGCTTGTAGGGATGTTACAGGGCAGGTTGTACTGAGACATAAATGTTAAGGAAGAAATTTGATACTTTGCGCCGTTTCCGAGTTATTTAGCATTGAAGTTAGCCAATCGGATCGTAGCGTGCGTAAATTCAAGTTTCAGCTAACGAGACAAAGCACTCGTTGGGCAACACCGCCCCTGGCAGGCCGCTTGAATGCGAGCGCGCGACCCCCGATTGGCTAAATTCTATGCTAAATAACTCACAAACGGAGCAACGTATCGAGTTTCTTTCTTAACATTTATGTCTCAGTACAACCTGCCCAGTAACATCCCTACAAGCATTTCACACATTTTCTGACCACCCTGTCTACACACACACACACACACACACACACACACACACACACATATATATATATATATATATATATATATATATATATATATATACACACACAGGGTGAGTCACCTAACGTTACCGCTGGATATATTTCGTAAACCACATCAAATACTGACGAACCGATTCCACAGACCGAACATGAGGAGAGGGGCTAGTGTAATTGTTTAATACAAACCATACAAAAATGCACGGAAGTATGTTTTTTAACACGAACCTACGTTTTTTTAAATGGAACCACGTTAGTTTTGTTAGCACATCTGAACATATAAACAAATACGTAATCAGTGCCGTTTGTTGCATTGTAAAATGTTAATTACATCCGGAGATATTGTAACCTAAAGTTGACGCTTGAAACCTCCGACATTCAGTTGCATGTTGTAATAAACACGGGCCACGGTCGGCGAGCAGCATCTGCAGGGACATGTTTACAATGACAACTGTGTTTACGAGTGTGGTTGTAGTGCGCTGTTGTGGTTTGGTCTAGCTGTCGCAGTGTCCGCATGTAGCGCTTGCTGCTATTGTTATTCTGCATTCGTCTCCGCACGCAGACCAACTGTAGTACACTGTGTTACCAGATGTCTGTGATAGTGTAGTGTTGTAGGAACTGTGACCATGGTGTATTCGAACTCTGAAAAGGTGGAGATGATACTCATCTATGGCGAGTGTCGACGAAATGCAGCTGAAGCCTGCAGGGTGTATGCAGAACGGTACCCGGACAGAGAGCATCCAATGTGCCACACATTGCAAAACATCTACCGCCAACTGTATGCAACAGGTATGGTCGTAGCACGCAAACAGGTCCGTAACAGGCCCGTCACAGGAGAAGTGGCTGCAGTTGGTGTGTTAGCTGCTGTTGCCATGAACCCACACATGAGTACACAGGACATTGCGAGAGCCGGTGGACTGAGTCAAAGTAGTGTCTTGCGCATACTGCATCATCACCACTTTCACCCGTTTCATGTGTCACTACATCAGCAATTACATGGTGATGACTTTAATCATCGAGTGCAATTCTGTCAATGGGCATTAACAGAGAATGCATTGCAGTTCTACCTGTTTACTGATGAAGAGGGTTTCACAAACCACAGGGCAGTGAATCTACGGAATATGCATTACTGGTCCGTGGACAATCCTGGCTGGCTCAGACAGGTAGAGCGACAGCGACCATGGACTGTAAATGTATGGTGTGGAATCATTGGCGACCACCTCATTGGTCCTCACTTCATTGCAGGAGCCCAAACAGCTGCAACATACACCGCGTTTCTACAGAATGATCTGCCAACGTTGCTCGAAAATGTCCCACTGGAAATGCGTCGACGTATGTGGTATCAGCATGATGGTGCATCTGCACATTCCGCAATTAACACTAGGCTGACCCTTGACAGGATGTTCGACGGGCGTTTCATAGGTCGTGGAGGACGCATAAATTGGCCAGCCCGTTCTCCTGATCTTACACCTCTGGAGTTCTTTCTGTGGGGTACGTTAAAGGAGAATGTGTACCATGATGTGCCTAGAATCCCAGAGGATATGAAACAACGTATTGTGGCAGCCTGCGGCGACATTACACCAATGTACTGCGGCGTGTACGATATTCGTTACGCCAGAGATTGCAATTGTGTGCAGCAAATGATGGCCACCACATTGAACATCTATTGGCCTGACATGCCGGGACACACTCTATTCCACTCCGTAATTGAAAATGGAAACCACGTGTGTACGTGTACCTCACCCCTCATGGTAATGTACATGTGCGTCAGTGAAAAAGACCAAGGTGTTAGCATGTGGACGTAATGTGCTGTTCCAGTCTCTTCTGTACCTAAGGTCCATCACCGTTCCCTTTGGATCCCTACGTAATTCGGTGCTCTCCGATACACACGATCGAACAGCGGAGGAGTGGTACTCAAGCGTCAACTTTAGGTTACAATATCTCCAGATGAAATTAACATTTTACAATGCAACAAACGGCGCTGATTACGTATTTGTTTATATGTTCGGATGTGCTAACAAAACTAACGGGGTTGCATTTAAAAAAAACCTAGGTTTGTGTTAAAAAACATACTTCCGTGCATTTTTTTATGGTTTGTATTCACCAATTACACTAGCCCCTCTCCTCACGTTCGGTCTGTGGAATCGATTCATCAGTATTTGATGTGGTTTACGAAATACATCCAGCGGTAATGTTAGGTGACTCACCCTGTATATATATATATATATATATATATATATATATATATATATATATATATATAAAATCACTATGTCTTGCCCCAATATTACTGAGCTTTATTTATTATGACGTGGTCATATATATATATTATTGAGCCCCACGTTACCTGGCGGCATTTATAATATCCCTTCCTTTCTGTGGTTATTAATTATTATTATTAGTATGTGAAACACAAGAAAGGGATTTTATATATATATATATATATATATATATATATATATATTGAATTGTAGGTGGCCAAAGATAAATATTAAATTATGTTTCAAATAAGTGCCAGGCTCCTTACAAATTATTTCAAATGCTTTTGGCGTAATGTAATACAGGCTAATTTCACTGACCTAGAATAAATCGTATCTTTGAAAGTATACATTTTTGACGAAATAAAATTAGTGAAGCTTTGCACTTAAGTTAATTGAATAAGTTCAAATCATCCAGAATGAGATTTTCCCTCTGCAGCAGAGTGTGCGTTGATATGAAACTTCCTAGTAGATTAAAACTGTGTGCCAGACCAAGACTCGAACTCAGGACCTTTGCCTTTCGCGGGCAAGTGCTCTACCACGAGCTACCCAAGCACGACTCATTCCCCGCACTCAGAGTTTTACTTATGCCAGTATCTCGTCTGCTACCTTCCAAACTTTACAGAAGCTCTCCTGCAAACCTTGCAGAACTAGCACTCATGAAAGAAAGGATATTGCGGAGACATGGCTTAACCACAGCCTGAGGGATGTTTCCAGAATGAGATTTTCACTCTGCAGCAGAGTGTGCGCTGATATGAAACTTCCTGGCAGATTAAAACTGTATGCCGGACCGAGACTCGAACTCGGGACCTTTACCTTTCGCGGGCAAGGTTTCTGACATTTAAATAGGACTACTTTGGATGAAGTGCACCATATGCTTCTGACATCAAAACTTGGCAAGTGTTTCTGGATGTAAGCAAAATTGGCTGCAGTCTACATTGGAAATAGGAGCCCCATATACAGCTCTGCAATGAAAAGTACCAGCAGCTCTATGGCATGGAAGAAAACTCAGCTAGGAGAAGAAGAAGTGTTTTGGTTGTGTAACCTTTTTAAAAATTCCACAAGCACATATAGTTAGAACGATTGGTTATCATTCACTCTGATGCAATTGCTCGGGCTAAAATCCAGATTTTGATGTCCAGAGCTGTAGAAATAAGTACTTCAGGAAAAGGATGTAATGTTTGATGAGATGATATTCAATTCTGATGAGACAACTACTGAATAGTAGTGGCTTTCAGGAGAAGAAGAGAAAAGGACAGACAAATACAAGATTGACAAGTACAAGATAGATGAAAATAGATCACTGGATTACAATACAGACGAAAACAAGATGGAAGAAGAAGAGCGAAAATTCAAGAAAATAAGCTGTGGCACCTCGAATGGCACAAATTATTTGGTGAAGCAACAGGAAATGAAGGATGCTAGTGTAATTTGTCGATTATGCAGTATAGTGTCCATTTTGAAATATTCAAGCCAATATATTTGAAGTATATAGTAAAAGGACTCTGAATAATATTATATAGACATAAACGCCAAATTAATTATGAAAATATATTAAATTAGCTTCAAAGAAAGACAATAACGATAGCAATGTAATAAGAAGGCATTATTTATATTAGATGAGATAGTAGTGCATAACATTCTCGAAACTGACAATATTGTCTTTGTCATTATATATAAGAGGAAAAAAACATTTAAAATCACATCGAGTCAGATCATTTCTTCTGCTGTATGTAAGGTACGCTTACTATTGTAAAGCAGTAGCTATTGTTCTATTTGATCTCGTATGTAGCGAATAATTCAAGTTTGTATTCTGTGCTTAGTGGAAATATATTTACAAAAAGTGACTGCATTGTATTACTTAAAGAACCCATGCAAGCAATTCTTCCTGAATTAATAATTACAGAAAGTTATTTACCATTTCGTCAGTCTCTGAGAAGCGACTAGTGGTGATCTTTGACTGGCAACAATTGGCCGCCATTACTCGGGTTATTTAAATTTATTTTTTTGTGTAACATATCACCACAGCTGGAGCAGGAAGAATCGTTTCAAGTTGAAACTTCCTGGCTGATTAAAACTGTGTGCCAGACCAAGACTCGAACTCGGGACCTTTGCCTTTCATGGGCAAGTGCTCTACTACTGAGCTACCCAAGCTCGACTCACGCTCCGCACTCACAGCTTTACTTCTGCCAGTATCTCGTTTCTTACCTTCCAAACTTTACAGAATCTCTCCTGTGAACCTTGCAGAACTGTCTCCGCTATATCCTTTCTTTCAGCAGTGCTAGTTCTGCAATGTTCGCAGGAGAGCTTCTGTATAGTTTGGAAGGTAGGAGACGAGATACTGGCAAAAGTGAAGCTGTCAGGGCGGAGCGTGAGTCGTGCTTGAGTAGCTCAGTGGTAGAGTACTTGCACGCGAATGGCAAAGGTCCCAAGTTGGAGTCTCGGTCCGGCATACAGTTTTAATCTGCCAGGAAGTTTCATATCAACGCACACTCCGTTGCATCGTGAAAATCTCATTCTGGAAACATCCCCCAGGCTGTGGCTAAGCCATGTCTCTGCAATATCCTTTCTATCATGACTGCTAGTTCTGCAAGGTTCACAGGAGAGCTTCTGTAATGTTTGGAAGGTAGGAGACGAGATACTGGCAGAAGTAAAGCTGTGAGTGCGGAGCGTGAGTCGTGCTTGGGTAGCTCAGTAGTAGAGCACTTGCCCACGAAAGGAAAAGGTCCCGAGTTCGAGTCTTGGTCTGGCACACAGTTTTAATCTGCCAGGAAGTTTCAACTTGAAATGATTCTTCCTGCTCCAGCTGTGGTGATATGTTACACAAAAAAATAAATTTAAATAACCCGAGTAATGGCGGCCAATTGTTGCCAGTCAAAGATCACCACTAGTCGCTTCTCAGAGACTGAAGAAATGGTAAGTAACTTCCTGTAATTATTAATTCAGGAAGAATTGTTTGCATGGGTTTCTTAAGTAATACAATGCAGTCACTTTTTGTAAATATATTTCCACTAAGCACAGAATACAAACTTGAATTATTCGCTACATATGAGATCAAATAGAACAAAAGCTACTGCTTTACAATAGTAAGCGTACCTTACATACAGCAGAAGAAATGATCTGACTCGATGTGATTTTAAATGTTTTTTCCTCTTATATATAATGACAAAGACAATAATGTTAGTTTCGAAAACGTTATGCACTACTATCTCATCTAATATAAATAATGCCTTCTTATTACATTGCTATCGTTATTGTCTTTCTTTGAAGCTAATTTAATATATTTTCATAATTAATTTAGCGTTTATGTCTATATAATATTATTCATAGTCCTTTTACTATATACTCCAAATATATTGGCTTGAATATTTCAAAAGGGACACTATACTGCATAATCGACAAATTACACTAGCATCCTTCATTTCCTGTTGCTTCATCAAATAATTTGTGCCATTTGAGGTGTCACAGTTTATTTTCTTGAATTTTCGCTCTTCTTCTTCCATCTTGTTTTCGTCTGTATTGTAATCCAGTGATCTATTTTCATCTATCTTGTACTTGTCAATCTTGTATTTGTCTGTCCTTTTTTCTTCTTCTCTTGAAAGCCACTACTATTCAGTAGTTGTCTCATCAGAATTGAATATCATCTCATCAAACATTACATCCTTTTCCTGAAGTACTTATTTCTACAGCCCTGGACATCAAAATCTGGATTTTAGCCCGAGCAATTGCATCAGAGTGAATGATAACCAATCGTTCTAACTATAAGTGCTTGTGGAATTTTTAAAAAGGTTACACAACCAAAACACTTCTTCTTCTCCTAGCTGAGTTTTCTTCCATACCATAGAGCTGCTGTTACTTTTCATTCCAGAGCTGTATATGGGGCTCCTATTTCCAATGTAGACTGCAGCCAATTTTGCTTACATCCAGAAACACTTGCCAAGATTTGATTTCAGAAGCATATGATGTACTTCATCCAAAGTAGTCCTATTTAAATGTCAGAAACCTCATTCTACTGCCGTGTATATCTCATTATGAATTCAAATTGAATGCCAAAGTATTCACTGCAAGTCTTCAGCTAATTCGACGTATTCTCTCACTCATAATCAGAATGAAGATACGTTCAAGTAAATGTGATGTGTAGACATAACTTAAAAATCTTTGAAAACTCTGACACTTCAGACTTTGTTTGTGAAAAACATACTCGAAAAGGAGCAAAGACATCAATAAATGTTAAGACGGACGTTTTACAGTGAAGTGCCAAAGAAACTGGTACAGGCATGTGTATTCAAATACAGAGATGTGCAAATAGGAAGGTATAAAGATTTAAGCGAGTTTGAACTTGGTGTTATAGTCGTCGCATGAGCGATGGGACACAGCGTCTCTGAGTTAGCAATGAAGCGGGTATTTTCCCATACGACTATTTCACGAGTGTACTGTGAATATCAGGAATCTGGTAAAACATCAAACCTCTCACATTGCTGCGGCCAGAAAACGATCCTGCAAGAATCGGACCAACGACGACTGAAGAGAATCGTTCAAAGTGACAGAAGTGCAATCCTACTGCAAATTGCTGCAGATTTCAATGCTGGCTCATCAACGAGTGTCTGTGTGCGAACCATTCAACGAAACATCATCGATGTGGGCTTTTGGAGCTGAAGACACACTCGTGTACCCTTGATGACTGCAGGGCACAAAGCTTTAAGCCTCGCCAGGACCTGTTGACACTGACATTGGGCTGTTGATGACTGCAAACATATTGCCTGATTGGACAAAAAAAATCAAATCTGTGTGAAATCTTATGGGACTTAACTGCTAAGGTCATCAGTCCCTAAGCTTACACACTACTTAACCTAAATTATCCTCAGGACAAACACACACACACCCATGCCTGAGGGAGGACTCAAACCTCCACTGGGACCAGCCGCACATTCCATGACTGCAGCGCCCTAGACTGCTTGGCTAATCCCGCGCGGCCCCTGGTTGGACAAGTCTCGTTTCAGATTGTATTGAGCAGATGGATGTGTATGGGTATGGAGACAACCTCACGAATCGATGGACCCTGAATGTCAGCAGGGGACTGTTCAAGCTGGTGGAGGCTCTGTAATGGTGTGGCCCTGTGCAATTGAAGTGATATGGGATCCTATTACGTCTAGACATGAGTCTGACAGGTGACGTGTGCATAAGCATGCTGTCTGATCACCTGCATCCATTCATGTCCATTGTGCTTTCCGATGGAATTGAGCAATTCCACCAGGACAATGTGACACCCAACACATCTAGAATTACTACAGAGTGGCTCTAGGAACACTCTTCTGAATTTAAACATTTTCGCTGGCCACCAAACTCCCCAGACATGAACATTATTGAGAATATCTGGGATGCCTTCAATGTGCTGTTCAGAAGAGATCCCACCCTATCGTGCTCTTATGGACTTATGGACAGCCCTGCAGGATTCATAGTGTCAATTCCCTGCAGCACTACTTCAGACATTAATTAAGTTCATGCCATATCATGTTGCGGCACTTCTGGGGACCCCCACACGATGCTAGGCATGTGTACCAGTTTTTTGGCTCTTCGGTGTATCATTATGTGAACTCGCACTAATTGGTCCAATTAGATCACTATGAATAAACCATAGTAGATTGTTTGTATTTACTTTTCGCATTTAATAGGATGTGAGATCTGTTTCCCTTCAATATGTGCATGACTTATTATAAGTCAGGTCACCCATACTTTTACACCATAATTCAGTGGTCTCTCTTGGCAAAGCTACATGGTATTTAAATTCCTTATGTATAAAATTTAATGTGTATATATTTCCCTTACTTCTCACTGTAATGGCAAGAGTCAATTGTCTTTTTGAAAAATACTTTTATAGTTCTCAAAAACTAATTGTAAACCTTTTGGTCCTGGTTTTCACATTTATTGCAGGCTGTAGGTGAGATCTGGAACTGACAGAATAGCTATTATAGAAGCAGGAACTTCTTATAACTTCAATTTTACACCACATTTAGCAGATATAAAATGTTCCTCACTTCCAAACATTAATTTTAACTGCCTCTGGCAACTTTTTCACTTTTTCAACTATATATTACCATTTAATTTCAATTGATGTTGTTGAATTTTCATTAGTAGCTGTTGGGAAGCAAGTCATTATTCTCCTTTTGCACTTTGATCGTCATGGGGTACCTCTGTAGAATTTTGTTTTAATTTCTGTGCTTTGTGTTTCTTTTGTTTTCTATAATTTGACATTTTGTATCCTTTCAACACACAGTTACATCACCACAAAATAAAACGATTGGTACTTTTGTTATTTAATTTAATATTGTTACCTGACTTCGATTTCTGTTGCTGGCTTAAAGTGGACTATTGACATCTTTCCTCTTTGTCTCTTCATCCAGAAGCACATTCTACACGAAGTCTAGATTTAAATGGTAACAGTGTTTCTCGCTCTGTGATTAGATTATTATAATCTGGGGGTGCTGTGAACACTATTTGCAGACAACATGACTTTCGTCTAATCTTACTCCCTATGATCATCACTATTGAGTTAATTTGTCGAATTTCAAAGCGATAGCCTCAGATCTAAAGTCGTAGCTTCGTTTTTGGGGTACTCCAGATAATTATCTGCAATTCTCCATATGACTTCAGCCTTACATATGTTGTCACATTTCTTCACAGTTGCTAATTGGTCATCTTTCTTTGGGCATACGTCTGCCATGTCATTCTCTTCATATATCATAATTTCAAAATGTTTCATTTGAATAAAAGTTTCCCAGGTCCATTCCATCAAACATCAATTCGAGAGTTTTCAAATTACTAAAATTGGTTCCATCAAACAGTTTTTATGCTGAAGCAGCACTTCCAGACCTTAGAAAACAGGTCCATGATAATGAAATATCAGTGTCCAATAACGTAAGTAAGTCATCTTTGAACCTCATCATAAGTATCAAAAACTTCCATAACTAGGTATTGCTTACCTTTATGCATTATACAGGATAGTAATATTATAAATGACTGAAAACTAGTGTATAATATTTTGTAATAACCGTTTCGTGTCACCAACAAGAAATGCAACACAGACTAGAGACATGTGCCCAGATATACCGAATCACATCACTCAAACAGTGTACTTTGAATCTGAGGAGGTTAAAGAAAATGAAATAAGCAAGATAACCCTCACATTAAAGAACAAATACTCAGCTGGATGGAATGGTATCGAGTACAGTCATTAAAAATGCATAATAGAAATAGTTTAACCGCTAATGTACGTCACAAACTGTAGTATCAGACAAAGCACTTATCCTAGTTGCTTAAAAATAAATATTGTTAAAGCAGTGGGTAAGAAGGGAAGCACAAAAGAGGCTTCAAACAACCACTCTGTATCATTAGTCCCTACTTTCAGTAAAGTTTTTGAAATAGTGAACCTTTCTCAGCTCTCTGATTATTTTACAAAAAACTAATTGCTAATGGAAACACAGCATTGCCTTAGAAGGGATCCCTGCACAACAACTGCATTCACTGAATTTTTCCATAAAGTATACACCCTCCGAGACGAAGAAAACTAGTGTATAATATTTTGTAATAACCGTTTCGTGTCCTAGACGAAGAAATGAGGACAACAGGCATATTCTTACATTTTTCCAGAGTCTTTGACTCGGACAACTATGTGCTGCTCGTTAAGAAACTGAAGGCACACAGCATTAAAAAAGCATCTATGGAGCTTCTGTCCACATACTTAATAAACTGCATGCAGTTTAAAATAGATAATAACGTCATACATTTCCTGTTTTATAGGGATATAGTAGTCTGGGGTGCCTCACGTGCCAAGCCTTGGTCGCTTGCTGTTCATGATTTATGTCAGTGACATAACAGAACCTTTAAATGTACATCTCTTAGGTTATGCCATTGGAACCTCCCTCCTATTTTTTGAGAAAGACTCTGAGGCATTGCAGCCGGTGGCAACCAAGTGTGCAACTAATGGAACCATGTATTTTCTACACCCAAGTCTAAACACAAATATCAGTAACTCCAAGCTACAAATAGTCTGCTGCTGCAGAAAAGATAATTTATGTTAATGGCTAGACTAAGTCTGTAGAGCCCTGCCATGAAACTTTTGTGTTAAAAATTTCATTTAAAACCAGTGCCTCTGCGAGAACATTCATCTTTGGCGTCATTTCTATGGACTTTTTTTATATGTGCCTTTCTCGTTATTTTTTGCTTTGAGTCTAATCAGGTTACTGTCGTTCTGTGAACTAATAAAAATGTTATTTTTGTTTCAAACCGTAACCGCGGTTTCATTTAAAGCTCAAATCGCCAACATAGATATTAAAAATATATTCCTTATGTTTGTGTAAACTTATGTTGTTGAGAATAGTAAAAACAGTGTAAGCAATAAGCCACAGGCCGTCAATTGCAACATGTGTTAAATTGAGAATATTACGATGAATACATGTGTTTATATTAGTTTGTTACTCATCGTATGTTTAAAGTTTGCAAAAGACATCAGCTCGATGGCTACACGTAAAAAAAGTAAATAAATGAAATATATATTTCCCCGCCTAGCCGGCCGGCGTAACCGAGCGGTTCTAGGCGCTTCAGTCTGGGACCGCGCGACCGCTGCGGTCGCAGGTTAGAATCCTGCCTCGGGCATGGATGTGTGTGATGTCCTTAGGTTAGTTAGGGTTAAGTAGTTCTAAGTTCCAGGGGATTCATGACCTCAGATGTTAAGTCCCATAGTGCTCAGAGCCATTTGAACCATCCCCGCCTAGTCAACCATGATCAATAGTGAGATCGCGTCTGTTGTACAGTACAAGTAAATTAACGCAGCTCTGGGGTCATAACCTAATAAATTTAAAGAGCTGCCGGCGTTCCTGAGGCACACAAATTATAAGTCACTTGCGTTAATAGTGGTTTATTTGATCATCTTGTGATTCATTGAATTCTGAAAAAGCACAAGAAGCTGTGGCACTTGGCAACCACATATCAACAACAGAATAAAAGATAATAGCACGGAATTACCATCAAAAACGAAAAAGAAAAAGGAATATACTGAAAACAAAATTAATTTGAGAAATTCGAGCTAAAACTGTCATATTAAATGTTATTAATCGAATTGTTTTCCTATTAGTTCCGGTGTAAGTACAAAATTTTGATAGCAAAATGTGTAATACCTAAAGACCAATTCAAATAAAAATCTGAAATGGAAAAATAAAGAAACAGTTCGAGTAAATACAGTGGCTGTTCTTTCTGCCAACGTAATGTTACAATTTCACAAACTGATGGATAAAATCTTGGCAACTCAAAAGAAAGAAGATAGAGTGTGAATTTAAAACGTACGGTAGTAATTTTCTCAGCTGATGTCCGAAATTCATGTAGTTATAATACTTTTCCTCTGAAAAATCTTTACAGGTATTTCTAAATTTAATGGGATTACATTTTTATTGAAGGTAATACTTTTTAAGGCGGAACAACTATCGATAGCTTCATTTTGTGACAGTTGGCGTGCATCTGAATTTCTCATACCTCTCTGCCACTTTGGCATTACGTCAATGCCGTAGACTCCTATAGAGTTGCAGTTCACATAGCAAGAGGCAGCCATTGTTTTTACGTTACCTGCAACACTTTTAAAGGGACGAAGTAATTTGTGTACGGTTTTCTTGAAATACACTCGTCGCACATTTGGTGATGTCCACGATGAACCCCGAATAGTAAGTACGGAGTGTCAACTGTGCGGTTCAGTATGTGAGCTGTTTGTCGATTGACATTCTCTCTGCGTATATCTCATATTGATGGCGTTATTGTGTGGTGTGCCTAATTTTTGTTGTTACAGTATTTATTAAAATTTTTTGGAGTAGCGTAGATATTTGCGCAAGTCATATGTAACATTACTTCGTTTCGATTCGTTTTTGTGACTCACTGTCATCCATGACGGGTGGAGGCACAATGAAATCAGCAAACATGGATGGTTGCCTTTATGTTTTTAGTTTTGTGTAAATGGCAAGTAGCGTTTGTGAGCATGGAGAGGCAAGAATTGACTTACGAGCATATGTTATTTTTCAGATGTGTGGGAGATTATCTTATGTAATTTTTTCCTTGTTTCCGTAATCAACAATTCTAATTTGTTATGATTTATAGATTGGTGGTAGTTACTCGATATTCGTGTTGATTCCTGCGTATCTGTATCAAGATATGGTTGTCAAAGAGACCTGTGGCTGCTTCAAATGTGTTTTTCGAAGACCATGTTTCGTGGTTGTATTTGTTTGGAATAGGAAATAATGTGCAGTAGGTGTGTGAGCACTAGGGAACTCGACTAGACTAAGGAATATTTAGTAATTAATTACCCGGCATGAAGCGGGAAATAAAAAAAACCTACATATTTACGAGTATATTTCTTCTTTGTCTTACATGCCCAGAATGTGAGTTTTACGACATAAAGAGGAACCCGTTCATTTGTTTGCGGTTTGAATGTTATTCATTTTACTGTCTTGAAGTGAAGCAATCACAACATCACATACATTCTCGACAGTGACACACCAGCGACTTCCAGAATGTTTTTGGATTTAATTAGAATTTTGTAAAATCATACAATATACTGTATGTATATGCCCAGAAGTATCACACAAATTTGATGGGTTTGGATTTTGAATTAAAGCTGATTGCATTGATAATTCAGTATTGGAGCCACAGTCAATATTGGTTACTGGATATTTCAGATTGTTTCATTACATGAGTAGGAAGTTTCCTTTCGTTAATAATTGTTGTAGTAGTTTGATAATCTGGAAGTCTAGTACGATATGTTTCCATAATTTGCTGCAGATTTCTTTGTGTAAAGGTAACTTGGTGGAGCATTTCACAAAATGTATTTTCTTGCCAACTGTTACTGAGCACTGGGTTACCTAGTTCATTGGAAAGTTAATTTCACGTAAGGGTTGCATTTTGACAGAATATTCTGATGATTGAGTACATCCCCATTCGAATTTCAAATTGACACACTGCTTTTGTAAGGAATAAAGTAACCAGAGCATACGCTGTACATTGCAAATCTAATATTATTGGGAGTGTTTAGTGATCATGTGCTACGTATAGGTGGTTTTCTGCCAATAGTGGCATGTTTTTCGTAGTTTTAAATGTTATGTTCTATTGGAACTGGGAAGTCTGGTAGTAGACATTTACTGAATGAAAACATTATCCTAATTGCAGGCAAACTATTAGTATTGTGACCTCTGATTCAGATCTGTTGCGGTTACTGGCATTTCGGGAAGTTATGCATCACTTTGTGAATTGCTTGTGAAGATATGATACAGTGCTGTGCTATGTAAATTTTCTTGACTGTGAACAGATACTTAATATTTCATTGACCATTTTTCAGTGACTACCTTTTCAAGCTTCTGCTCATTGGTGATTCTGGTGTTGGCAAATCTTGTCTTCTGCTGAGATTTGCGGTATGTACTGTTAAGTATGTGAAATATTAAAGATTTCAACTATTAATAGTTTTTCATGCATATGTTCATTGTTTGCAGGATGATACGTACACGGAAAGCTATATTAGCACTATAGGTGTAGATTTTGTAAGTATTTCAATAGTTTTAATTCAATTCACAAAGTCTTTTTTTATACTTAGCATTTGGTGTAAGAAATTTCTATTCTGTTTCAGAAAATAAGAACAATTGATCTGGATGGCAAGACTATAAAACTACAAATTGTAAGTTTTTATAATTTTGAATGCTTAGGTTTTAATGTTAGGGAGCAGAGCATTGCTCCTTTTATGTAACAGTCAGTACTGAATGACAAAATTCTATTTTACAGTGGGATACTGCTGGTCAAGAGAGGTTTCGCACAATTACGTCAAGTTATTATCGAGGTGCTCATGGAATTATTGTGGTTTATGATTGCACTGACCAAGAGTCATTCAATAACGTTAAACAATGGCTGGAAGAAATTGATCGCTATGCCTGTGACAATGTAAATAAATTGCTTGTAGGAAACAAAAGTGACTTGCATGCCAAAAAGGTTGTTGATTATACTACTGCTAAGGTAAGATTTTAAATAGTTGTTTGAAAGATTTGAATAAGTGTTTTAGAAGAGTGGAATACTTTAACCTGTATGTCAGCTTTGGAATAACATGGCAGTGCATGATATGTTTGTGACACTGGCAATGTGCATGTTGCTACATTTCATGTATTGGTAGACAGTTTTCAATAACTTTTACCATTGCCTTTAAATCTGTGCTATATATATATATATATATATATATATATATATATATATATATATATATAATTTTACTCATTTCATTATTGCATGTATTTGGAGCATTGTTCTTCGGCTACTCAAGAAGCCAGTTGATAGCTGTCATTAGTTACTAAAATTGCCATGATAGTTTTCTGCTTCTAGAACATAATGCTGCCAGCAGTCTGGCACATCAAAACAGCAACAATTTCAGAAAAGTTTCTTGCAGCCAATCTTGGCATTTGATTAGACATAGCAGTAGTAATTATAAAGGCATCTAGTTCCAGCTATCAATTAGTAAATGAGTGAACTTCATTTTTATATTTGAGATATGTGATATTAAGCTTAATTTTTATTGAAAGAATTGTCAGGTGTGTGCTTACTATAAATTATCTATGCTTAAAACGTAACTAGTTTCACTTTGAACTTAGAATTGCAGTTCTGCAGCACACTTCAGATATTTAAATTTCCTACATTACTTTGACAGTGTTGAGTGTAAATGGCAAAATGCTGTTTACTGTATTGTAAGTTAAAAAAGTAAAAAATTATTATAAAACCTATGAATAAGATGAATACTTAAAGAAATGGTTTTATATTAGTTTTGCAGTAAGCACATTTATAATAGAGGTGAAATAATCAAAATGAAAAACCAAGAACAGGGAGATAAATTAGTGCCGATTCAGAACTTGAGTCCTCAATACAGATCCAATATCAGGTTGAGGAAAACATAAACATTGGGATGCAGGAATGTGTTAGTTGTAAAACTTTGGAGTTGTGAAACATCGGATAATTGTAATGCTGGAAGGTTCACTGACAGCAATATAGGGAGTGTTTAGGCTTGGTGTGTATTCATTAACTAAACTTGTGCTGTTGCTTCCAGTGTGACTCAGGATTTTGCAGTTTCTATAACTGTAAAGGAATTTGTAAGGACTTCACTCTTGCATTCAAAATACAACCTTAATGACATCTTTGGATAACTGGAAAGTTTCATTGTTTTGCATAAACTACTATGAGCTCATTATTACCTACAGGAATATGCAGATCAGCTAGGAATTCCATTCCTTGAAACTTCTGCGAAGAATGCTACGAATGTTGAGCAAGCATTCATGACTATGGCAGCAGAAATAAAGAACCGTGTAGGACCTCCATCATCAGCTGCTGACACGGCCAATAAAGTTAAAATTGACCAGGGTCGTCCAATTGAAACGGCAAAGTCTGGATGTTGCTGAAATTAGTGCAGTATGTAACACCTTTTTTTAATTACTCTATATTGTACTAGGCATATTGATTTCATTTTAACACTTTCTTTCTCTTCAGATTTATTGCTGCTGTGTACACTTCCCAGCTCAGCATGTTGCAGTAGCATCTGCTTGGGAGATCTGGCAGGGTTTTCCAGAAACTTTGGAAATGTGTTAGTTTTTGTGAATATCTTTTATCCAAAGACAGCCTGGAGTACCATGTGACATACATTTCAATCCAGCCAGTTTGTTCTGCAGTGTTGCTGTATTATAATGGCTGATGTGCAGGTTTTTGTTCATGTTTTTATAGAAATAGTGTTATTCTGTGTATAGATGTGTGGAGCAGATCGTGCTGGTGTGCTTAATTCTGGAATAGCCCTGTGACTTACAAATCTGAGGAACCTCGAAATTTAATCAGATGTATATTTAATATAAACGTTTGATACTTCTAAGAATTTCACACATGTAAAATATTATACATAGTATACTTAAGTATTAAGTAATATACATTTCAGAAAATATCCTTGAAGGGTTAGGATTTCTTTTGGGGTATTACATAACCAAAATTCTTGCACGCTTTATGCTATATAATTTAAATACTCGTATTTGTACATCAGTT
The DNA here is from genome assembly GCF_023864345.2 of Schistocerca serialis cubense. Taxonomy (NCBI): domain Eukaryota; kingdom Metazoa; phylum Arthropoda; class Insecta; order Orthoptera; family Acrididae; genus Schistocerca; species Schistocerca serialis. Next base: position 263,892,898 of record NC_064638.1, read on the forward strand.
TGGTGCAAATTGGCCCTTCAGAGTATTAATATTTAAAAGATTAAAAGTCAAAATAAATAATTCACAAATATCATTCCATAAATTATATTTCTTGTAGTGTCTTTCTTCCTGAACAATAAATATTCTGAATGGTTAAATGGATGTTTGTCCATAATGTGAGCATGTGTACTGTATGCAGTTCCCACAGATAACCTTGGCAGCAGGTAGCTGTGGAACAATTGCAACAAGTGGTGGACCACTTTATTGGTTTCACAATCCTAAAAAAAAAATTGTGTGAACTATTTATTTTTTGTACTTTACTTACTCTACAATGTTCCTGCTGTTGGTGCCAAGGAACAATGTTCATTCTACATAAAATGCATCAACAGCAGGAATGGCAAAATATTGTCAGGAACAATCCAACAATGGAGATGTCCATAAAAAATGCAGAATGAGGTGATTGATAACCAGTTATCTGTGATCTGAATTTTAATAACCGTATGGTCCACATTTACACTTTATTATATAAATTTTGCAGTAAGTGAAGCATTAGTAGTGTACAGTGATGAAAACAATTTTCTGTAAATTAATTGCATTTTGCGATGCAGAACACAAATAAAATTTTGTTTAATGGAGTCAGTTTTGTCCTACCCTCTTGCCATTCCACAATCCATGTTGTTGGAATAAAAGCTGTTTACATTTCTCATCTGACAAGACACACATGTACTGCATTTATCTAAGTCCAGAACTATGTGGTAACAGTAAAATTAAAGCCTTGTGAAAGAGAAACCAAGTGAAGTATGAAAACATTGTTAACCTTAATTGTACCATACTGTGCACAATAACAACAAGAGCTCTTCTCTCAGGACCAAATAAGATTAAATTTGCAATCTTTTTGTACTGGACTACTTAGATTTCTGCACTTTGCTGTACTCCAGAGTAATTTAGCATGATTGAGATAAAGTATAAGCCAAGCAGACTACCTGGCAAGTAGTGCCAGAATGGTTTAATCTGCTTAAAATACTCACATAGGCATCTTAATACCAAATGACATGTAAAAAAAATTCTTTCATGCAGCTCATTGTGGAATTTGTCAATTATGGGTAGTGTCAGTAATGAACCATGAACAACAATTTTCACAGTGATCTAGGGGTAGGGATTTCATACTGGTCTTTAGAGAAAAAGCCAAATTTTTTAATCTTTCAAAGCTCTTAAAAATAAGTCTGTCAATCCCTTGTATGTGGGTTACATGCACTCCCATATCAGAAAAAAATTAGACTGATAAGTGAACCCAGAGCTGGGGTCAACATACATTAACACATTCACTGTGGGTTTAAGTATGATTGTAAAAGGCAGAAAGTGTGTGTGTGTGTGTGTGTGTGTGTGTGTGTGTGTGTGTGTGTGTGTGTGTGTGAGAGAGAGAGAGAGAGAGAGAGAGAGAGAGACTCAATACTTACAAAAATTCATAAAATTTTTGTTCTGTGGTTTTGTAATATTGACAGCTAATAATTTAATGCTTAAGTCAGTCACACTTGGCTTGTGTGATAAGCTTTAAGTTACATCAGCATTATTTCAATCACAATAGCATCTGAAGTTTTGTCAGTGTAAACTAAGTGAAGTTAAATCTGCAAGAACTAGCACCTTTGGTGAAGAGGTTTGGTTTCGAAAAAACAATCATAAATCATTAAAGGAGGATTTTGACAGCTAAATGAAAAAGATGGATAGAAATATTAACAAATTCCTTTATAAAATAAAATCCAGCTAATTGTGTGTAAGCATATAGCTGTTCAAACAAAATACAGGATTATTTGGACAGTCCCTACACTCATATGCTGTCAGTATGATTGGCCTGTCAGCACACTTTTTTTTTACAAATGTTACCCACGACTTGAATTTTCCCTTCAGTTGCTTTCAACTTCTGCACAAAGTTTTGTATGAAGTCTCTTATTTCTTGGAATTTCTGTTGATGGAAGTAAGCACTTTATTTTACTGTATTTCTACAGTTTCATTTTACTTTGATCATACTGCAGATGATACGAACTGAAAATTAGCATGTCAGTTATGTGGAAGAATGATTTCTTAAAAGGATACCAGGTGCCTGCCATTCATAAACATCCAATCCTGCCTGTGAGCCCGACATATTCATGCTTCGACAATTGGCAACCGTTTTGAGACTATTTGCTGGCATGAATTCATCACTTGCCCCATTGTAACAGTTCTGTGGAAATATAACTAATCTCTTGTCTATCAGTCCATTTTACAGTTATCAAGACTTGTGAAGAGTAATTGTATTTCCTTTACAGAGTTTTGCAGATGCATCATATTTAGCGTTGATCTTCCTATTTAATCTCACTGTTCCAGTGTATTTATATTAGATGAAAGTTGCTACTTACCACATAGCGGAGATGCTGAGTCGTGATAGGTTTAATTGCTATAATTGGGTGAATCCTTTTGTTGCGCCAATTGCAACTCGCCATTTCCGCTATGTGGTGAGTAGCAATTTTCCTTCTAATATTGTTACATTCCATCCTGGATTTTTCATTTTTGTCCTGGTGTATTGTGTGTTCATATTCTGTGAGATTTTAGCAAATTCAAAGCTATTGTTATACTTGTCCACATAATGGTAGCAAATGTGCAGCTTCTCCAGTAAACTTAAAACTACTTTTTTAACATAAACTTTTCCACCCATATTAGTTCAGATTATAGGCATCTCAACTGAATGGATGCATAATATACAACTTGAAGAATTGGCTGTGAAGAAGCTGTATGTGAGGTGAGTGCTGCAGTTGTTCACTCACCAAAAAGTGCATCTAGCATGTTTCAATCCAATGTTTGGGGATGTTCAGTCAGAATCCACAAATTTTTTCTCAATTGAGAAAGTGCACTGAAGGAGGCAAAGCTGTCTGCTGGTGAGGTAAAGGTCAGTTATTTGGGATTCCCAAGGAATAATTCTTGTAGATTAATTGGAAAAAGGAACCACCATAACTGGTCCATATACTTCATTGTTGAATTGTTTGATACTTGCAGTAACTGAAAGAGACAAAAGACAGCACACAAAGTGCTTTTACCAGGATTGTGTGCCATCTGATGTCAGTGATAACAATTTTGAATGTGTGTGAATTGGGCTTTGAATTGGCTCACCAACCATATTCACCAGATTTATCCCCAAGTGACCTCATCTGGTTTCCTAACCTTGGTTGCTGGGAATAAATTTTCATCAAATGAAGAAGTAATAGTCAATGAGTATTTTGCAGTTTCAGAGAACATGTTTTTCCAATGGGACAAAAAAGCTGCAGCAACACTGAACCAAGTGTATATTCCTCAAAGTAGCCTGTCAAGATGTAAGGCAAGTTGTTTGTGAAACTTTTTTACCAGTCTTGCCAAGCCATTTTTGTATATGTTTGCCAATGTTCATCGGTGCTTGTGTCGAAACAGAATGTCCGTCCTATAATAGTCTTGTAATAGGACAGATTTCATGCTGCCCATATGAAGTTAAATAACCAAAAACAAAAGCATTTTGTCCATACTAACAGGTTTCCACTTACAATCCTCACTCATTCTTATTTTTACCACTTGGAAATACTCACAGCATTGTTGTCAGTTTCAATAATTATGCACTGTAATGTCGTCTGTAAGTGAAAGTTGAAAGATATCCATTGGTACAGTGCAATGAGCAAACATTCTAGCTTTGCAAATGGATGTTTTGTCCATCGTGCCATGTCTCTTGATTTTTGCCAAAGTGGGATCATCATCATCATCTGTAACTTCCACTTCTGTTCTCATGGATCATTTGATGGCTTTCTTTCCACTAAGAAAATTTCTGAATTCTAGAAATTCCAGTTATCACCAGATTTGTTATTCTTGAACTCAAAATAATGTTCTAATGTATTCAGTGACTAATTAGTAGTGGTGGTGAGTCATTTTACTAGTTCGTTCTACTCTTTTTAATCCAGGCGTTGATTAGCTGCCACCACAAACAATGTAAGTTACTGACAGCTAAGTGCAAGAAAACAAAACTAGGCACAATCAATTTTTTTTTCCTGGAGGTTTTGCCTCCATTGGTTGTGGAAATGCTTGTAAGAGTTGGCAGCAGTGGGCTATTAGCTCGTATTGATACTTGGGCCAGCCACTATGAATGTGTCAAGTGACAAACAGCGAAACATCTTTTTCATTGCTTACATATTTCTGTTGCATTGGTGTTATGAAGTTAGTTACTTCGTTGAATGTGCCAATGTTGTTAGTGTTCTAAAATGCACCGTTACCCTTCAGAAAAAAGAGTAAACTTCCATTCCTCATTTAACTCCCAAAATTGGCGGGTGTCCTAATGGTTCATTTCTGGCCTTAGTTGTTATGCAAATTCTTTTTTGTAGGCTTTTTTTTTCAAATTTTAAATGAATTCTGTGACTTTAGTGCATTAACTTTGGTAAAGGAAAATTATTTTGTAGTTACACAAAGTTCAATTCAGTAACAAAAGTGAATGAGTTGTTTACATGTCGAACCAGGTGGAGAATGGATCGGTCAGGCATTATTTTCTGCTTAAAATTGTTGGTTTGCTCTATTACATAGTGTGCTGACTAGAACATACAGCTGCAAAAAATTCTGCCCAACAATGCAACTTGTAATTCATTTTTGTTGTGTGCTTTTTCTCAGTCCAGTAGGTTTTGTGATGGGTTTTGTTCTGTTTGTTTAAAGTTGTGTGTGTGTGTGTGTGTGTGTGTGTGTGTGTGTGTGTGTGTGTGTGTGTGTGTGTGTGTGTTGGAAAAGTAAAAAAATATTTTTTTTAAGTCACCGATAAATTTTTTTGGAGAAAAATTAATCTTAAGCACCAGCCACAAAAACTATTTCATTTACATAAAGTCTAAGATTGTTCTACTGAATGTTATTTTCTCTGTTAGAATAGGAAAAATAATAAATTCCTGTGGGTTCTTGTCCTCGGAGTTCAAATATTGTAATATCAATCGAAAGAATTAATGTCTTATTGTTTCTGCGGTTTGAAATTGCCGTCCATACACTCACGTAATGGTGGCAGACAAAAGTCTGGTTGAGTATTCATACCAACGTGATTTTTCATAGAAAATCAATCACATCAACCATTCTCTTTATGTTGACACCATTATGACTGTTCACAATAACAGTATTATTCACCAATTACCAATAATTCAGTATCGCTGTACCAGGCACTAATGGCCGCCTACCTGTTTGCTGCGGATATTAAACTTAAAACATTCATTGTAGGTCATCTAATTCCATTTAGTAAATGGTATGTTATATTTTACATTACTTGTACCTCACACAATGCAATTACTTTGTACAAAATTTAAAAGAAAGGCCTCTGCTTAATCTTTGATCTCAGCTGCTTCATACATCATAGAGAACAATAGAAAGAAAAAATTTTGGACTGCAATGACAATACATTTTTGTAGTGATCTTATCTTTTGTCATGATTCTTTGTAGAAAACTGCTTATAAAAATAATACACATTCTTGGAAGTTATTCACATTTCACAATATGTCTTTCCTTTATCAGTTTTCACATAGGCTTAAGTCATTTCTTCAGAGATAGTGTTTTTTACCGTCCACTAACTCAGTGGCACATATCAGTTTTCACCCTAGGTAAAGAGCTTCCAAGTGTCTGATGTTTAGATAGTGGTAGGAAAAATCAAGTAGTATACCGTATGTCTGGCATTCATGTGGTAGTTTTACATGGCTTCAGCAACTGTAAAGTTTCGAAGGAGACTTCTCTTAATTGCTTATCTCGCCCCATTTGGGTTTACTGGATCTGGAAAACAGGGAACAAAACCATCCAACGGCCTTCGAAAAAGTGTCAGGCTTGACATGATCATTATAGAAAATATTGAATCTGTTATTGAGGTCAAAAGAGGTCAGTAAATGTAGAAAAGTTCATTTCAATTGAAAGAAAATTTGAATGAAGCTCTCGGTGATGTTGAATACCCAACCGCGTATCGAATTGCTGGTGGAGGCTGCTGCTGGTTTGCCCCGACATGTCGCTGGAATGCCAGCTGCTGTCAACTGCACCTGGTTCTCAATCATATTTCTGGAACAGGTCTTGCTTCCATGTTCCTCTCGTCCAGTATGGGTACATGCTATATCGAAAATTGGGGTAAGTCACAAAGAAACTACTTATGTTCGAGAATGAAGTTCATCTCGATTCATACAGATTCACTCATTTTATTTATGGAGTATGTTCTGTATATAAACTTTGTTTTGTAGTAGTAATGTAGTGACTTGCAGTTCATTTAAATAAATTACACCTGTATGACACTGCACTTTGGAGTCTGGTGTTCGTGTGGTTCGTTTATTTCTGACTGTGCGTAGACATTTGCCCATGGCGCAGCAGAGCCAGTGTTGCACTCGCGTTGTTGACATGCAGCTGGCAGTACAGTCTATTAAGAGTTTATACTCGTGAGGTTATCTTGTTATATTAAGTCTGAGGTACGTTCAATTTTATTTAACTTTAAAAGTTTGTGTACCAATTTCCAGTTGTTGCTGCTAACATTTGCACTCAGAGCATTCATATTATCATGATTTGACTGCTGCTTAACAGTTTTAAAATAAAAAAAACACAGTTTGTGCATATCCATTTGATTTTTAAAGTTCTTGCGAGACACACAGCATAAATATTGATTACTGCTGGGGCCCATAGTTCTACTCAAACGGCAATCTTCATATCACTTAACACTTACACAGCAATGATATTTGTTCTTGTTTACATTTGGTGTTATGTCGAAACATGGAGATAAAAATAAAAAATTGACTGATAGAATCTTCATTTTCCTTGGTCAATGGATCACTTTCAAACTGTTTAGATTTCAGTTCATTTCCATAAGTTGATGTGTTTTGTTTGTCTTCTATTCTCATTCATTCAGTTGATTAAATCTCATTAGTATTTTGGAACAGATGCCCATATTCGGTACACCTACTAGTAGGTAGCTCAGAGTTAACGGCAAAGCAAAACCCGAAAAGTTGAAAGTACCCAAAGTGGTACACAAGAAGGCAAATGCTCCAAACAGAGCCAAATCGGAAGTAAGCAAACACGCGGACTAGCACTCAACTAATATCTGTGCGTGTGTGCTACATAAATCAAGGTAAAGTACATTTATGACTCGTCCACATTCATAGGTGCATGATATACTTAAAGTATACATATATTTACCCCAATAGAATCTAGGTAGAAAAAAGCGAAAATCATATTTACATCAAAACATTTACTCAGTTTTTTAAAAACTCAGTGAATGAACTTTCAGGATTGAAACTTAAAGATTTTAAATTCTTTAATTGTTCCATTGGGGGAACTTAGGTTTAATCAAGAATTCAAATTACAGTTAAACATACCATCAGGTCATACATGACCTGAAATAGACCCTTATAAACTAAGACATGTGAGTAAAAGAATTTACAATAAAACTACTGTTTACATATTTTATTTGAATGGAGACCCCCTCAAAGTGGTAGAAAGTTTCACTTATTTAGGGAGTGAAATATCTAGGGATGGAAGAATAACTAACAAAATTAATAGGAGGTTACAGAAGGGAGGCAATTTCTACCAAACAATAAAACATTTGATTTGGAATAATGTATAAGAATTATTACATCCCTATTGTTACCTATGGTGGAGAAACATGGACAATGACAGAAAGGGACTGGAGCAGACTGCAAGCAGGGGAAATGAAATTTCTCAGAGCAGTTAAGGGGAAAACAAGAATGGACAGAGTAAGGAATGTAGAGATTAGAAAGGACCTCAAACAAAAAAGTACGAGAGAAGAAATTGAAAGAAAGAGATTAAGATGGTATGGACATGTTAAGAGGATGCATGGGCAGAGACTCCCCAAAATTATGGAAGAACTAAAGACGGATGGGAAAAGACCTAGAGGGTGCCAAAGAACACGGTGGAAAATGGGAGTGAGAATATCTGTTGAAAGGAGAGGTGTGACCTGGCAGCAAGTGGTGGGAGGACTGAGCCAAATGGAGAGGACTCGTCAGCACCCAGACCCGGCAGTAGCTGGAGCGGGATTCGGATATAGACAGACATATTTTACAATGGTGCTTGTGCACCGAATATATTTTGGTACTTGCAGTCAGTGAACTGCGGTTCTTATTGCAAATAATTCTTAAGGTCTCTGTGACGAGTCCCTTTTTCCTTTAATCATAAGGGATTCTGGAATTGCCCTTCATATAGTACATGCACTTTTTTCTTCCCAATCAGTGATGGCTTAGGATGCGTTCTAAGCAGTACTAGTTCATCAGCTGAGTACTTCTGTTTGTTGCGGTCCTGAAACTTTGGAATGGCATTAACCCACTCACTTACTTCCTCTTTCTGTTCCCTGATTAATTCAGTTGGTGTAAACCAGTTGAAATGTGGGGTAGGTTGTTATAGTTTCCATGAAGCTGTTAACATATTCAACCCACTTCAGTGTTTGTTGTGGACACGTCATAATGAATTAATTCAAGTCTCGAAATGTCTTCTCCAAGGGATTACAGCTAGGTGAGAAACATGAGATGACGTGTCTGATACCAATTTCTTCCATTAAAGCTCTCCATCTATCTTCTGTGAAGTAAGAAGCATTACAGTGAGCACAGTTACTGGGCAACCAAAAGATTTTATATATTTGCCTGCTAGCTTCCTTCCAATGCTGCTTGCTGTTGAAGTCCAGGGAGGATACATCGTAATGTACGTAGTCAACAGATCAGTCCAGAGACTGGTTTGATGCGGCTCTCCATGCTACTCTATCCTGTGCAAGCTTCATCATCTCCCAGTATCTACTGCAACCTACTTCCTTCTGAATCTGCTTAGTGTATTCATCCTTTGGTCCCCCTCTAAGATTTTTGCCCTCCACGCTTCCCTCCAATACAAAATTGGTGATCCCTTCATGCCTCAGAATGTGTCCTACCAATTAATTCCTCCTCCTAGTCATTTTGTGCTACAAATTCCTCTTCTCTGCAATTCTATTCAGTACCTCCTCATTAGTTACATGAGCTACCCTTCTAATCTTCAGCATTTTTCTATAGCACCACATTTCAAAAGCTTCAATTCTCTTCTTGTCTATACTATTTACCATCCATGTTTCACTTCCCCCACAAATACTTTCAGAAAAGACTTCATACTTGATGTTCACAAATTTCTCTTCTTCAGGAACGCTTTCCTTGCCACAGCCAGTCTACATTTTATCTCTGCCCTACTTCGAGAGTCATCAATTGTGCTTCCCAAATAGCAAAACTCATTTACTCCTTTAAGTGTCTCATTTCCTAGTCTAATTCCCTCAGCATCACCTGATTTAATGCGACTACATTCCCTTATCCTCTTTTTGTTTATGCTCATCTTATATCTTCCTTTCAAGACACTATCCATTTCATTCAACTGCTCTTCCAGGTCCTTTGCTGCTGCTGACAGAATTACAATGTCATCGGCAAACCTCAAAAGTTTTTATTTCTTCTCCATGGATTTTAATTTCTACTCCGAATTTTTCTTTTGTTTCCTTCACTGCTTGCTCAATACACAGTTTGAATAACATTGGGGATAGGCTACAAACCTGTCTTAGTCCCTTCCAAACCACTGCTTGCCTTTCATGCACCTTGACTTGCATAATTGCCACCTGGTTTCCGTGCAGATTGTAAATAGCCTTTTGCTCCTTGTATTTGATCCCTGCCACCTTCAAAATTTGAAAGAGTATTTGTCAACATAGTCAAAAGCTTTCTATAAGTCTGCAAATTCTATAAAAGCCTTTCTGTAATTTATCTTGCAAGATAAGTTGTAGGGTTAGTATTGCCTCACATGTTCCAACATTTCTATGGGATCCAAACTGATCTTCTCCAAAGTCAGCTTCTACCAGTTTTTCCATTTGTACGTATAGAATTCATGTCAGTACTTTGCAGCGGTGACTTACTAAACTGATAGTTCGGTAATTTTCAAGCCTGTTAGCACCAGCATTCTTTGGGATTGAAATTATTATATTTTTCTTGAAGTCTGAGAGTATTGCGTGTCTCATTCATCTTGCCCAGTAGATGGTAGAGATTTGTCATAGTTTGCTCTCCCATGGCTATCAGTAGTACTAATGGAATGTTGTCTACTCCCGGGGCCTTGTTTCAACTTAGATCCTTCAGTGCCTTGTCAGATTCTTCACGCAGTCTCGTATCTCCCATTTCATCTTCATCTACGTCCTCTTCCATTTTCAGAATATTACCCTCAAGTACATTGCCCTTGTATAGACCCTCTATATAATCCTTCCACTTTTGTACTTTCCCTTCATTGCTTAAAACTGGTTTTCCCTCTGAGCTTTTGATGTTTGTTCAGGTGGTTCTCTTTTCTCCAAAGGTCTCTTAAATTTTCCTATAGGCTGTACCTATGCTACCCCAAGTGATATATGCCTTCACATCCTTAAATTTTACTCTAGCTATCCTTGCTTAGCTATTTTGCACTTTCCGTCAATCTCATTTTTGAGACATTTGTATTCCTTTGCACCTGCTTCATTTACTGCATTTTTATATCTTCTTCTTTCATCAATCAAATTCAGTATCTCTTCTGTCACCAAAGTATTTCTGCTAGCCCTCGTCTTTTTACCTACTTGATCCGCTGCTGCCTGCACTACTTAATCTCTCAAAGCTACCCATTCTTCTTCTGCTGTATTTCTTTCCCCCTTTCTTGTCAATTATTCCCTAACACTCTCTCAGAAATTCTCTACAACCTCAGTTTCTTTCAGTTTATCCAGGTCCCATCTCCTTAAAATGCCACCTTTTTGGAGTTTCTTCAGTTTTAATCTACAGTTCGTAACCAATAAATTGTGGTCAGAGTCCACATCTGCCTCTGGATCACAATTTAAAACCTGGTTCCTAAATCTCTGTCTACCCATTATGTAATTTATCTGAAATCATCCAGTGTCTCCAGCCCTCTTCCACATATACAATCTTCTGTCATGATTAAGCTATGCTCTGTGCAGAATTCTACCAGGCGGCTTCCTCTTTCATTTCTTACCCCCCGTTCCATATTCACCTACTATTCCTTGTCTTCCTTTTCCAGCTATTGAATTCCAGTCCCCCCCATGACTATCGATTTTTTGTCTCCCTTCACTATCTGAATAATTTCTTTAATCACATCATAAGACTTCTTCACTCTCCATCTGCAGAGCTAGCTGGCATATAAACTTTGTACTACTGTGGTAGGCGTGGGCTTCGTATTTATCTTGGCTACAATAATGCGTTCACTATGCTGTTTGTAGTAGCTTACCCGCACTCCTATTTTTTATTCATTATTAAACCTACTCCTGCATTACCGTTATTTGATTTTGTATTTATAACCCTGTATTCACCTGACCAGAAGTCTTGTTCCTCCTGCCACCGAACTTCACTAATTCCCACTATATCTAACTTTAACCTATCCATTTCCCTTTTTTAAATTTTCTAACCTACCTGCCCTATTAAGGGATCTGACATTCCACACTCTGATCCGTAGAATGCCAGTTTTCTTTCTCCTGATAACGATGTGTTACTGAGTAGTCCCCTCCTGGAGATCCAAATGGGGGACTATTTTACCCCTGGAATATTTTACCCAAGAAGATGTTACAGATCATGCACCGCTAAAATATACTTTACGCCTCCTCTTGCAGTATGTAGGGGTTCCGTTACGTCAAGTGCTGTGATTTGTGTTGGATGTCATGCAACAATGGGATGCAAATCCGTGTCCCTGCAGACATTATTCGATTTAACCTTTTGATAAATGTTACAGGTTTGACAACTCCTTGTACCCTTTCTATATGTGTGGATAGTAATGGTATTGACTGACTAAACAAACACTGTTTTTAGTTTCCAAAGATAATGCACAGATAAACATTGTGACAAGTCAAAGATATCATTTCAACTTCTTAAGGTATTGATCCATAACTTATGTGCAGTTATGTCAGTGACCATTTTTTAACAAATTACACGTATTATTTCATATTCATCGATTATACTTATGACGGCTAAAGTTATGCAGCAGCCAAGACGTTTTTAACTACGACTGATTGGGACCCAAAGTTTTGCTTCTATCATGAGGTTGTGACATCATCTAAAAGAGGTGAATAATTGAATTTGGTTTGCTCATTTAATAATAGTTGTGGGGATATATACATCTGTTTTTTAATTTCTAATTGGTTGAGTTGGCCCCCTTTCCTCTGTATGTAGGACTTCTACATCATTGTGTATTTGTGGTTATTGTTCTGGCAATGTTCTGCTAAGGCTGAATCAGGTTCTTCAATCTCCAGCTTCTGTGGTGTTCTTTACATCTGGTACAGGTTGACGTCCCCATCTCTCCAGTATATTAAGACTGACACGATATGTGATTTTTGTAAAGACCACTTTTTGAGATATCTTGTTGTTTGTCTTCTGCATTGAACAAAAAAGTACTCACTGTCTGACTGACATAGAAGAACACGGAGAAACCCTTTGCCTTCAAGATGTTACTTACGCTATTTGATGTTATCCCTATAAAAGGTAATCTGCACCATTTCTTTTCCTGTTTGTATTTTTCATTGGGGACAGTAGGGACCTGGCCTGCTTCATCTTTTTACGTAAAATTTTATCAGTGGTGTTGGGATCAACTATTTATGGCTATTTATATAAAATTCCTGGTCAAAGTCTCCTTGGGGCAGGGGCAGAAGGGAGATGGGGATCATGTGATGGAATGCTACATGTTTGTAGCATGTTGGGAGGAAGCTGAGACGAGTGTCAGTGAAGGAATCTTCTGGGGAAAATTTTAAATTTATGGTTACTGTTTTCTATCTTTAAACTAATATCCAGGAAATTTTTGCTGCCACCCCACCCCGCGCCACCCCCAACTCCACGCTGGCCCCTATGTTAGTGTGCCACTGGTCCATATTTTCCACAAATTTATGGAGTTGTCTATTGGGACCTTTCCACATACAAAGAATATCGTCTACATATCTGTACCAATACACATGTTTTGCTGGTGGATCTCTCTTCAGAAAATATGTCTTCCACTTGTCCATGAACCTTTCTGCTAGTAAGAGGGATAAAGGTGAGCCCATTGCCAGACCAACTGTGTGCAGATATTAGCTCCATTGAAAGCATAAATAGTTTTGATTCAAACATTATTCCACTGTACTAACAATGATCAGCTGCTCTTCTGGATTTTTGTTGTTTGAAAACAATGATTGTGACACAATATCTATACAGTCTTTCACTGGAATACATGTGAACAAGCTATGCACATCAAAAGAGACTAATTTTGCATTTGTTGGAACCTTAACATCTGTTAACTTGTTAAATAAATGTAAACTGTTCTTAATGCTAATTTCCCTTTGAAGTGCAGCTTCTTCTTCAAGATGGTGTTGATTCTCCTGGCAATCTTGTGTACTGGAGCTTGTATTACGGATACCACAGGATGGATTGCACTTCTGGTTTGTGGAGCTTGGGTAAACTGTACAGCTGTGGTGCATATTCAGAAAAGATATTGGAGCAATTTTTCACTACCTGACCTCCTTACCTGATTCTTCTTCATCCGAGTGACTGAATACAAGCTTTACAATAGGTCTGGTGTGGATACACTTTCATATCATAAATATAATCTTTTATAACACCTGGCAATCTATGAATACTTCTTCATAGTTAGACAATAGATTTACTAACTGCCTAGCTTGAATTTTGTCAATGTATGAAGCTTCCTACACTTTCTCCTCAATCATGGCAGAGATGTCACTCACATTGTTGTGAACATCGTCCTTTTGGCTAGTATGCCACCCTTTTGGGTGATCATCCTCTAATATAAGCAGTTTTTGTTTGCTGACCACTATATTTACACGTCCAGTCAGCTGAAGGCCTACCTAGATTTCCCGATTTAGATGTAAGGTTATAGCTCTTGGTATTTCAGTTCGCAAACTCCTTGGGCAAGATCTATTATTGCTTTCCTATCCCGTAGAAATTCAAAGCCCAAAATAATTGGTACTACAGGTTTTCCATAGTTAAGAACGTGCACTTGAGGCTATCATTTCCAAAGGAAACCTCTATCTGCATTTGGAACTTCATCTGTGACTTCTTTTCCAAAGCTCCTATAACTTAAGTTACTCACTGACAGTACCAGTAATTGCTTTACTCACAAAACCCTCCGGAAAAATTGCCCACTTCTCACTGAAATGCTTGTGCCAATATCAAGGAGTACTGAGGTAACAATTCAGATTACGGATACATTGACCGTATATATTCTACTGTTTCATTATCGGAGACGGTATCTTCTTGATGTAATTCATCCTCTAATTTTATTCTGTCCTCATATCTAATCATATTAATTCTGTTGGGAATAGACCTATTGCCTTCATTTTGTAGTCCAGTGTCCTGACAAAGACCTGTAGGGACTGAATCTAGTTTGTCGGATTCTTTGTTGCTTGTTTCGTATCCGGTGATAATTCCGCTCTTCTCTTATTCTGGATATTATTAGATGGAGGTGGCCTGTTTGGATATCATGACTGTGAAAATGGATTGTTCGGTACAGAGACAGTCTGTATAATTTACAAACTGCACTTGGTTTGCAAAATTATAGTGGGGTTGCCAATGAATCTGTGCTGGCTGTTGCCAGTGCTGATTGTCATTATGCGTATTTTTCGGTCTATCTTTGTATGGCCTTCCCGATTTGCTATTGTTTCTCCTTTTTGAATTATTTTGATGTTTATTATTTGTATTGTCATTTGAATACTGCTTCTGATTATCATTCGCATGTTGATAATTTGTTTCCCTAGTAATTACTGTTACTGGGATTGTCCCGTTTCAGGTAATAGTTACCTTTCCCATTGTAATTGTTATCATCATTAAATTTATTTTTACTTTCCTTTGGACTATTTTCGCCCCCTTGTACTGTTGTTGCCATCCCAAGAGCTTTTTCCATTGGAATAGTTGCTTTTAGAATTTACTGTATCTGAACTTTCTTGTACATCTTCCTGGACTAGGTCTAGTGAGTCTATTGCGGACAGAAATCATTCAAGGTCAGTGTTCGTAACAAGCTTTTCCCTTATGTTAATTGGTAACCTTGCTTTTAATACTCTCAATGGATCTCGTGTAGTGACCGGCTCGTCCCAGTACCGAGTCATATTGATGAATTTTTCAAAGTATTTTCGTAGACCCCCAGTCGTCAGATTATATACTTCTGCATTGTAAACAATGTAGTAAGTCTTTCTTGTATTGAGGCTGACAAAACTGATCAAGAAATGCCTTCTCAAAATCACTGAAAGTTTGGCAAGTCTCGGCAGCATTTAATGCCCAAAGCGAAGCATCCCCAGCAATTTGTGATACCACGAATTGTATGTTCTGTTCTTCCATCCAAGGTTTTGGAAGGACACTACTGAAGTTGTATAAATATGACTGGGTGGATATTCTTTTTGCTCTCTTCATTGAAAATCTGAAATTGCGATGTGTAATGAGGCTTTCCTCATGCATCAGTGTACTCAAATGCATGGATCGCCTCTCATTAGCAGTCGGTATACTCATTTTGCTACAAGTACAGTCTGTGTCTAGTTTTAAATTTCTTGTGTGCATCAATGGCTGTGCTAGTAAAAATTAGCTACCATGGCTTGATTTATCATAAATTATAAAAGGGGTTGCTGGCAAACTGTGTGTGTTACTCTGATTTATAACATGACCAGTGGGCAAATGTGGTTTATTCTACATTGCTGTACTAGCAGTTGAACATTTGCCAATTCTAGTTTCCCCATCAGGACCAGATTCTTCATTACTGGATTCTGGCATTACCTCTAAATTTCGATGGTCTAGATTAAAAACTCTGGCTACCTCCATTTGTATGTGTTTCTTCACTTCAGTTTGTATTTTACATTCAATTCTTTCTAAAGCAGTAGTCAGCATTTTAAAACTAGTTTTTAAGGTACTGATTTCTGGCTGCATGTCATTTACTTTGGTGGAAATGTTTGCCAACTGTTTTATCATGTCTTTAACTGCATTTATCTCTGCATTAAAGTCTGCTGACAATGCTTTATCCCTTTTGATTATCACTTGGTTAATATATTGAACAATGTCTTTGTCCCACTGGATAAAGACCTGACTGATTTGTTCTAAGAATTTTCTTTGTCTTTCCTGTTCTTTTCATTCGCCTTTGCTTTTCTGTAACGGATTCGTCTTCCCTATGTCGCTTTTCTTTTAAAGCCTTCGCTTCTAAACGCTGCTGCTCTTTTAAGAGCTGCTTCTTCCCTTCATTGTTTTTCCATCAATTCTAATTTAAATAATATGGCTAATATATTACCATCTGGCAATGTCATAACTTCAGCATTGGTAGGTCCTGCTCCTTGCCCAGTAAAATTACTATCATTCGCTTCTAAAGCTTTCACCACAGGAGTGTCACTCAATACTGGCAACTCCTCATTTTCAGCATCAATGTCCGGTAAAATACTAATATCAACAACACTTAAGCTAGCTCCTGCACCGAGAGGCCTAATAATGTTTATTAGCAGCAAATATTTCACACAATAAAGCAATTGCAACAAATTGCAATCCCCAGAAATATTCTATAACTAACACAAGAAATAATCACTATAATTAAATGTGTGTTTGTGTACACAATAATTCACTAGAAACAAGACAATATTTGAAAATGCGTCTCGCAGCCAGAATATGATACTGCTGCTACTTATGACTGGAGTGATTTTGTTTGGCCGAAGCGCTGCAAAAATTTTGCAGCGCGCGAACAAATCTTAGCTGTGTGCCTGTGTACTGGGATAATATGTGCACCTGTTCCTACCTTTAGCTGACAGGCGATGGTATCAGTGAAACAGAACTACACACTGATTGCAAATTCCCAAATAAGATCATATAGCAACTCGGTTACAGTTTGTTTGGATAATTACAATGATCTTGCCAGGTGTCAGTTTGATATTTACAACAGTATCTTGTATGTTCTCAGTTGATACATGAAAAGGCAAACAAACAAGCATTAACACTTTACAGTTGCAATCTATACACAAAAAGAAATACACTGATTAAAATAAATACAATTAAAATGTTTCTACTCGAGCCCTATGTGATGGGGCACCAATGTGATGGGTTTTGTTCTGTTTGTTTAAAGTTGTCGTGGTGGTGTGTATGTGTTATTTTAAAACATGTGAAAGTGTAGCAGCAGCGGCAACAGTATTATTTAAAAGAAATAAATAATCTCTGATAATTCTTATTTAGGTGCTGCTGAGCCCAACTGCAAGGAATTATTTTCTCATACCTTATCACTACAAATACGTATTGAAATGCTGTTTCATTAATTCAGTAAGTGACATTAAAATGTTTGCACCAAATAATTTATATATCAAACCTCAACCTTTTCCCTTTAATATAATGTAAATATTTTTTTTAAACTCGCTGATTAATTTTTTAGAGAAAAATTAATCTTAAGCACCAGCCACAAAAACTATTTCATTTACATAAAGTGTAAGATTGTTCTACTGAATGTTATTTTCACTGTTAGAATAGAAAAATAATAAATTCCTGTGGGTTCTTGTCCTCGGAGTTCAAATATAGTAATATCAATCGAAAGAATTAATGTCTTACTGTTTCTACAGTTTGAAATTGCTGTCCATACGCACACGTAATGGTGGCAGGAAAAACAGTCTGGACTGGGTATTCATACCAACATAATTTTTCATAGAAAATCAATCACATCAACCCTTCTCTTTATGTTGACACCATTATGACTGTTCACAATAACAGTATGATTCACCAATTACCAATAATTCAGTATCGCTGTACCAGGCGCTAATGGCCGCTTTCCTGTTTGCTACGGATATTAAACTTAAAACACATTATAGGTCATCTAGTTACAAATAAGTCCATACACTAGAATTCCATTTAGTCAATGATATGTTGTATTTTACATTACTTGTACCTCACACAACACGAATATTTTTTACAATATTTAAAACAGACCTCAGCTAATCTTTTATCTCGGCCACTTCATACCTCATAGAGAACAATAGAAGGAAAAAATTTCACATACTCCAATGACAACACTGTTTTAGTGGTCTTTTGTTATGGTTATTCTTTGTAGAAAACTGATTATAAAAATAATAAAACATATTGTTGGAAATTGTTTACATTTCACAATATAATAAGCCTTTTCTTTATCGGTTTTCACATAGGGGCTGAAAAGTCATTTCTGGAAAAATATTAATCACTTCATAAACCTTGAGCATTGTTGCATACACTGGTGACACAAAATGTTGGTGTTGGCATTACAGTTTACTCCTTATGAACTCGGCAAATTAATGGGACGACTTGGGAACATATTCATATTGTGCATGGGGTAATAGCAAACTGTCCCCTAAAATGCTATATTGCTGACGTGATATACATGAGCAGGATACACAATGTTTATTCCACTAGTCTTCATTAGTTGCTAAAGAAAAATGTGAGTGCTGTTCGTGGAACAAGATTCATGAACTGAAAATGTAATAAATATTCTGAAGAAAGGAAAACTGCTGCAACCTTCATAGTCCATCAATCCCAAGGAAACTAGATAGACATCAGTAATTCACAGGGTCATCGCACCTGCTGTGTTGCATAAAGTTAAAGCATGTGATCCTGAAACTTGCAATAGACGCTAGTTTGTGAAGTGTGTACCGCTCTTTCTGCCACCACTGCCTCCTTTCTCCATCCACTGTACAAGGGACAAATATGATTAAAATTTGACCTATGAAGCCCTTTCATAAGTTGGCATGCATTAGAATATTGGTTTGGACAACATAAATACTGGAAATTATTTCATTTCTTGATGACGGAGCCAGCAATAACTTGTTTGCTCTCATACACTGCGGATTATCATTCAAAGAGGAAAAACTTAGTACACAACCTGTGCAACCCATACTACATAATGCATCATGAAAAGATTCAAAACTGCTCAAGAAAATACTTGTTAATAAAAGATTAACCCTGTTCATGGTGCTGTGTCCCTGTTGTAGGGTGCCTATCAAACAGCTTGATTTTCAATACAGAATATGACAGAACTTAAGAATTGCCATCTACTCATTAAAGGTTTAATTTTACATTAAAGATTTGAAACAGAAGACAAGTATTACAGTTAAAAACTTGTGTATAGTGGGATTGGACAAAAATGTGGAAACATTGTGAGAGGAATGCATGAACATAAATGGAGATGTCAGTCAATCTAGCAGGTGTGCTGTTTTATTTGACCATTAATGGAATGTGTGCAAGGCACTTTAGATACTGAGTGTCCTGTACAGTTCTGAGTGCAATTTGTTGGAGGTAAGTGAACCCGAATGTAGCAAATTGTTGCTCGTATGGTGAGTGCTTCTTCTAACAAAGGGAGCTGAGGTGTTTGTTTCAAGGGGCAGCATATCGAAGATTTGTGTGGCATACAGGGAAAGCGGAAGATCTGCTAAGTCACAATCCTGGAGGAAGTGTATGTTGAGTGATCCTGACAGACGGTCATTGAATGGGATTGTGACAAAAAATAAGAGAATGACAGCTGCAAAAGCCAATGCAGAACTGAACATTGGACTTTCAAACTCTGTAAGCACGAAAATAGCACAAATGCAGCTCCATAAGCTTGGAATTTCAGTGTGAGCTGGAATTCCAAACCACTCATGATTGTAACAGGAAAATGTGATGCTGAAGCCATAAAATGTGGACTATGGATTTGTGGAAGAATGTTATTTGGTTGGATGGGTCTTCACTCTCACAGATCTGAACTTGTGGCATACACTGTCTCAAGTCCACAATGCAGCATGCTTGCTGCCAAGAGTGAAACATGAAAACAGTAGCCCCGTGCTTACTCTGCAGGGTCTCATTACTGACAGGGATTATGTGAACATTTTGGCTGATGAGGTCTGTCCTATGGTACAATATTTATTCTCCTATGGGGGGAAAATTCAGAGTAGGTATTAAAATCCATGGAGAAGAAATAAAAACTTTGAGGTTTGCCAATGACATTGTAATTCTGTCAGAGACAGCAAAGGACTTGGAAGAGCAGTTGAACGGAATGGACAGTGTCTTGAAAGGAGGATATAAGATGAACATCAGCAAAAGCAAAACGAGGACAATGGATTGTAGTCGAATTAAGTCGGGTGATGCTGAGGGAATTACATTAGGAAATGAGACACTTAAAGTAGTAAAGGAGTTTTGCTATTTGGGTAGCCAAATAACTGATGTTGGTCGAAGTAGAGACGATATAAAATGTATACTGGCAATGGCAAGGAGAGCGTTTCTGAAGAAGAGAAATTTGTTAACATCGAGTATAGATTTAAGTGTCTGGAAGTCGTTTCTGAAAGTATTTGTATGGAGTGTAGCCATGTATGGAAGCGAAACATGGACGATAAATGGTTTGGACAAGAAGAGAATAAAAGCTTTCGAAATGTGGTGCTACAGAAGGATGCTGAAGATTAGATGGGTAGGTCACATAACTAATGAGCAGGTATTGAATAGAATTGGGGTGAAGAGAAGTTTGTGGCACAACTTGACTAGAAGAAGGGATCAGTCGGTAGGACATGTTCTGAGGCATCAAGGGATCATTAGATTATTAATTTAGTATTGGAGGGTAAAAATCATAGAGGGAGACCAAGAGATGAATACACTAAGCAGATTCAGAAGGATGTAGGTTGCAATAGATACTGGGAGATGAAGAAGCCTGCACAGGATAGAGTAGCAAAGAGAGCTGCATCAAACCAGTCTCTGGACTGAAGACAACAACAACAAAGATGCTCCCCCCAGGGGGTCCACAACTCTTTTGTGGACACGTGCGTAGCGAGCACGGGACCCCGAGCTAATGTGGCCCTCCTTCCTTTTCCGGGCTGCATACCTTCCCTTCCCTTTCCGCATCCCTCCCCGTCCCCCATCTTCGCCCCCCCCCCCTCACCTCTGTCTCTTTCCTTCCTTTCTCCCCCTCTGGGAGTATGGTTTGTGCCTACGTCCGGAGACGGACGCTCGAAACTGTTCCAAATTCCTTGCTCTTACACTTGCCAGTCCTCGTCCTTCCTCTGTCCTTCTCTTTTCCTTCCCTCTTCTCCTTGCCCTTTTCTCCGCTACGGCGTTTGAGACCCCCTCTTCTTTCCTTTCCCTTTCTCTTCTTTCCTCCCTGTGCGTGTCTGAAGGCCGACCCACGCACTTCCATGCGTAGCCGGTGACGGGGTAACGCGTAATTCCCCGCCCCGGGTAGACAGGTAGGACACGTACGTACCCCCTGGTAACGGCCAGGCCCAGGGAGGGGTGATTACCCGAGCTGATACCTTCCGAAAGTGCCGATTGGTCCCTCCGTCCGTTTGTCGGGAGGTGTGACCTGAGGTGTGAACAATCACCTAAGGCGGGTGTGCCCTCGGCGAGGGCCCCCACAAGGGAGGAGCGCGCCATCGGAGACGCCGGTAATCATGGGGGATTCTTCCGCAATGGTTTCCTCACCTTCCACTATGTCTGCTCACAAACGTAAGTTCACTGAGTCTCAGCCACAGACTGTTCTTCCATCGTTGCCACAGTTCCTTGTTGTTTCTCGGTCTGACGAAGGTCACGACTTTTCCACGGTCAACCCTTTCATTATACAGAAAGGTGTCGACGCAATTGCGGGTCCTGTAAAGTCTTGTTCCAGATTACGGAACGGCACCCTGTTGTTAGAAACACACAGTGCCCTCCAGGCTCAAAAATTGCTGCGTACTTCTCTGCTCCACACCTTCCCTGTCCGGGTGGAACCGCACCGTACCTTAAATTCCTCGCGTGGAGTCGTTTATACGCGCTCCCTCGATGGATTGTCTGACGAAGAAATTCAGCATTACCTGTCTGACCAGGGCGTCACAGCTGTTCATCGGGTTATGAAAAGGGTTGATTCGAACATCATTCCAACCCGCACTGTCTTCTTGACATTTGACAAAGTTCAACTCCCATCAAAAATCAAAGCAGGCTATGAGATAATTTCCGTTCGCCCTTATGTCCCAAACCCTACGCGTTGCTATCGATGTCAGCGGTTCAATCATACCAGCCAGTCCTGTTCCAATCCGGCCAAATGTGTTACTTGTGGCAAGGATGCCCATGAGGGTGCTTGTCCACCTCCATCCCCTCGCTGCATCAACTGTATGGGTGACCACGCTGCCTCCTCTCGAGATTGCCCCGTTTTTAAGGATGAAAAGCTGATCCAGGAAATAAGAGTGAAGGAAAAGGTGTCGACCTTTGCTGCTCGAAAGTTACTCGCCAGTCGACAGCCCACCGTGCCTCAGAAAGGTAAATACAGCGCTGTCCTTGCTTCTCCTCGGCCAACAAAGGAGGCGGCCACGCAGACTTGCGACTTCACCTTTAGTACCACGGTCATCAGATCGGCCAGCGCAAAGATCGCCCGTTCAACCTCACCCCTTTCGCCTGCCCACTCTATGGCTCACCCTTCATCGGGTTCTGTTAAATCTCGAGCCCAAAAGTCAGACGCCAAGTCTTCGAAAAAAGAGCATTCTCGTGAAGAGTTTTTACGTACCGCAACTTCACACCCATCGGTTCCTCCTTCATCTAAACATCATACTTCTAAGAAGGCTACGAAGAAACACAGTTCCTCTCCTTCTCCGCCAAGGCGTGTCCCATCTACAGCACCACCTGGCGGAAATCGCCCTCGGCCATCTTCTGTGTCGCCGAGGCGCACTGCTGGTGGCCGGTCAACTGGCCGATCGTTGGTGGCAGGAGCTGCTCCTGACCAACCTATGGATCAGGATCTTCTGCCTTCGACTGAATGCCATTCCATGCTGTCGGTCGCAAGCTCTGAGCAGTCGTTGAGTTGACAGCACCCTTGGTCACGTTCCTCCATTTTCTGTTCACCCTATGTCCATTATCCACTGGAATATCCGCGGCATTCGCGCCAATCGGGAGGAATTGTCGATCCTTTTACGATCCTACTCGCCGGTCATCTTCTGTCTTCAGGAAACAAAGCTGCGTCCCCATGACCGCTTTGTTCTCCCTCATTTTCAGTCCGTCCGATATGACCTCCCCTCTGTTGAAGGCACTCCAGCCCATGGAGGACTCATGATTCTGCTCCATGATACTCTCCATTATCACCCAATCCCCTTAAACACTTCCTTCCAAGCTGTCGCCGTCCGTCTTTCCCTTTCTGGATACACGTTCTCTCTTTGTACGGTATACATTCCATCGTCTACACCAATGGCACGAGCTGATCTCCTTCATCTTCTTGATCAGCTTCCACCCCCCTATTTGCTGGTTGGGGACTTCAATGCCCACCACCCGCTTTGGGGATCTCCACATCCTTGTCCACGTGGCTCACTATTGCTAAACGTCTTCCACCAAGCGGATCTAGTCTGCCTCAACACTGGGGTCCCCACATTTTTGTCTGCCTCCACGGCAAATTTATCTCATTTGGACCTTGCGGTCGGTACTGTTCCGCTAGCTCGGCGCTTCGAATGGTTCGCCCTTGATGATACACACTCGAGTGACCACTTTCCATGTGTTCTTCGACTGCAGCCTCAACTGCCATATATGCGCTCGCGTCGCTGGAAGTTTGCCCAAGCCGATTGGACACTTTTTTCGTCTCTAGCGACATTCGATGACCGTCGCTTTCCCAGCGTCGACGATGAGGTCACACATTTTACCGACGTTATTCTCACAGCTGCGGAACGTTCAATACCACGCACCTCCGAATTGCCCCGGCGCCCTCCAGTTCCTTGGTGGAACGAGGCATGCCGTGATGCAATACGTGAGCGGCGACGTGCTCTTCGCATTTTCCGTCACCATCCCACTTTGGCCAACTGTATCCGATATAAGCAGCTCCGTGCGCGATGCCGTCGCGTCATCCGCGATAGCAAGAAGGCAAGCTGGAAATACTTTATTAGCTCATTTAACACCTTCACTCCCTCCTCGGAAGTTTGGAGTCGGCTTCGACGGTTCTCAGGCGCGCCTAGTTTCTCCCCGGTCTCTGGGCTCACTGTCGCGCATGATACCTTAGTGGACCCCGTCGCAATTTCTAACTCATTGGGTCAGCACTTTGCTGAGATTTCGAGCTCTTCAAATTACCCGCCAGCGTTTCTCCCGAAGAAACGTGCAGCGGAAGTGCGACATCTTGCTTTCTCCTCTCACAATCGCGAAAGCTACAATACTGTTTTCTCCATGCGCGAACTCCAACATGCACTCTCTTCTTCTCGCTCCTCCGCCCCAGCACCGGACGGTATCCATGTCCAAATGTTGCTGCATTTATCAACCCATAGCCTGCGTTACCTCCTTCGCCTTTATAATCGAATTTGGACCGACAGTACCTTTCCCAGGCGATGGCGTGAAGCTATTGTCGTTCCCGTTCCGAAACCTGGAAAGGACAAACATCTCCCCTCTAGCTATCGCCCCATTTCTCTCACGAGTAGTGTCTGTAAGGTTTTGGAGCGTATGGTGAATTACCGTTTAGCTTGGTGGCTGGAGTCCCACAGTCTCTTAACACCAGCCCAATGCGGATTCCGAAAGCATCGTTCTGCCGTTGACCATCTTGTTGCTCTCTCCACTTATATCATGAACAATTTTCTCCGGAAACGCCAAACGGTAGCAATATTTTTTGATCTGGAGAGAGCATACGATACCTGTTGGAGGACAGGCATTCTCCGCACACTGTTCTCTTGGGGCTTTCGAGGCCGGCTGCCCCTTTTTCTTCGCGAATTTATGGCAGAGCGCACATTTAGGGTGCGGGTGAACACTACTCTCTCCCGTACTTTCTCCCAAGAAAACGGGGTACCCCAGGGCTCCGTGCTGAGTGTTGTACTGTTTGCCATCGCCATTAATCCAATTATGGATTGTCTCCTTCCTGATGTCTCGGGCTCCCTCTTTGTGGACGATTTTGCGATCTACTACAGCTCTCAACGGACCAGCCTTCTTGAAAGACGTCTTCAAGGATGTCTCGATCGCCTCCACTCGTGGAGCATCGAAACCGGCTTCCGTGTCTCACCCAGTAAGACCGTTTGTGTTAATTTTTGGCGACGTAAGGAGTTTCTTCCGCCCTCCTTACATCTAGGTCCTGTCAACCTTCCGTTTTCCGACGTCGCTAAATTCTTGGGTCTTATGTTTGACAGAAAACTGTGCTGGTCCTCCCACGTTTCCTATCTTTCGGCTCGCTGTCTGCGTTCGCTTAACGCCCTCCGTGTCCTGAATGGTACCTCTTGGGGAGCGGACCGAGTGGTCCTTCTCCGCCTCTATCGCGCCTTAGTGCGCTCGAAATTGGATTATGGAAGCATAGTCTACTCCTCTGCTCGGCCGTCTATTCTTCGGCGTCTCGACTCTATCCACCACCGTGGATTACGTTTAGTATCTGGAGCTTTTTACACCAGCCCTGTGGAAAGCCTTTATGCTGAGACTGCTGAACCTCCGCTGTCCAATCGGCGGGCAGTCCTTCTGAGTCGTTATGCTAGCCATCTGTCTTCCATGCCTGCTAATCCAGCGCATGACCTTTTTTTCGACGCCTCCTTTGATGTCGGGTATGCAGGCCGCTCCTCCTCCCTACTACCCCCGGGAGTCCGCTTCCGTCAACTGCTCCATTCTCTTTCCTTCCGCTTTCCTAAAACCTTCTTGACAACTTGGGGTACAGCACCGCCTTGGCTCCGTCCCCGGATCAACTTGCTCAGAGACCTATGTCAATTTCCCAAGGATGGTACCCCTACACTTGTTTACCGTCGGGCATTTGCTGCTCTATGTGCACAAATGACGGATGCCACATTTATTTACACCGATGGCTCGAAAACATCGTTAGGTGTAGGGAGTGCCTATATTGTTGGCGACACCCCAAATAACTTTCGGCTTCCCGACCAGTGTTCGGTTTATACTGCGGAGCTTTACGCTGTTCTCCAGGCTGTCCACTACATCCGCCGCCATCAGCGGATACAGTACGTAATCTGCTCAGATTCTCTCAGCTCTCTCCTAAGTCTCCAAGCTCTTTACCCTGTGCACCCTCTGGTCCACCGGATTCAGGACTGTCTGCGCTTGCTCCACCTGGGGGGCGTCTCAGTGGCGTTCCTCTGGCTCCCGGGACACGCTGGTATCTGTGGAAATGAGGCGGCCGATATAGCGGCCAAGGCTGCAGTCTCTCTTCCTCGGGCAGCTATTCAGTCTCTTCCGTTTACCGATCTACGGAGCGTTTTATGCCGCCAAGCTGCTCATTTATGGCATGCGCATTGGTCAACACTTCCCCACAATAAATTGCGGGAAGTGAAAGCCCTTCCTTGCGCTTGGACCTCTTCCTCCCGAACGCGTCGTCGGGAGGAGGTAATTTTAGCTCGACTCCGGATAGGGCACTGTCTTTTTAGTCATCGACATCTTTTAAGCGGTGATCCTCCCCCACTCTGTCCCCACTGCTCTCAGCTGTGGACGGTCAGACACCTTTTAATTGACTGCCCCTATTTTAATCCGTTACGCTCCCGTCTACAGCTATCGCCTGATCTATCGTCGATTTTAGCAGATGACACGCGCTCAGCTGACCGCGTTCTACAGTTTATTAGTGACAGTGAAATGACGTCAGTCATTTGAAGCTTTTTTTTGGGGGACAACCAACCCCTTTCTATAGTGGATTTTTAAGCATTCCTTCTGCCTTTAGTTTCTCAAATTTTATGACTTTGTTCCCATTGCTGCTGATTTTAAATTTCGTTTTTTTTCCTGTTTTCTATGTCACGGGCTGGGCGCTAATGACCATAGAAGTTTTGCGCCCTAAAACCACAAACAAAAAAAAAAAAAAAAAAAAAAAAAAAAAAAAAAAAAAAAAAAAAAACAAAGATGCTGTGTTCAGAGATGACCGTACCCTGTTCACACAGCTCGCATCACCCAGGACTGGTTTTGTAAACATGAGGATGAATTGTCACATCTCCTCTGGCCACCAGTGACCACATTTCAATATTACTGAGCCTTTATGGCCACTTTGGAGAGAAGGATGCGTGATTGCTATCCATCTCCATTGTTATTACCTGAACTTTCCTCTGTTACGTAAGAAGAATAGTGTAAGATTCACTTTAAAATCACACAGGAACAGTATCTATTTTGAGATGATTGGAAGCTGTTTCAAATGTCACCGCTTTTCGTACACTGTATTACATGTGGTAATGTGTTGCCTTTTTGCTGTTTACGTATTTTTGTCCATCCCCTGTAGATCTTGAGGCAGTGTAACTTGCAACAAGCAAATTAATTATATTATATTCAAACCAGTATTGAGATTGAAGGCACCTGGTGACTTCCTACCAACTGTAAACATAATTTCAAACATTTTCTAAGTTATTTCTCAATTCCATACCTTGACAATGAACACATTAACGCATTTTTAAAGTAATGAGAAATCTGAAGCTGTTGTATATTTGGTAATTTAATTTTTAGAGAGAGTAGGGTCTACTGTTACGCATCTAACGTGGATAGGACCATTCTCAGTAGACTAAAATTCTTCTAATCCTCACATACCAAGGGCTTGTGCTCATCATCAAGAGAATCTCTTCGGTGAAAGTGAGACTGGGAAGTTAATGCTCCTTAGTAACATTTACTACTTGCTTTGGCTGTAACCATTCAATAAATGTACTGCAGAGGTGGTTGTGTGTGTCAAGCTTTCTCATTAAACATGACCTAGGTAGTTGTTCGGAGTGGAGCAGTGAGAAACTGATTACTCAAACATGGGCATTCATCAGCAAGGCGACTAGTGTACTGATAGTGGAAGGGAGGAAGGAAGGAAGGAAGATAAGGAAACTGTGATGATAAATAGCCTGCAGTGAAAAGTGCATGCATGACAAGTACACACTTAATGAGTGTTGTCTCCTCATAATGATATTTGAGTTTAGGAATAAAGGGGATGACTCAATGAAAGGCAGGAGACTGCATCATCAACAGATTCCCTTTCCCATTACCCCTGCCCAATACGTGTGTCAGCCAGTTGTGTGCTGCCATCTCATGGCCTAGTTTGTGAGATAGCATGTCCCATCTGCCACCTGCCTCCTCTACATGCACCCCTACTTTAGCTAGCCCACGGACAGCTACCCTAACCCCCTCCATCTTCTCACCTCTGTCCGTCCCGCACTGTGCTGACCCTGCACCCTCACCTCATCTCAGCCCAGTACCTTGACCGTGGGCCAGGATAAAGCTATCAGTTAACTTAGCACAATGTAGGGAGGCAGGCATGTGCATGTGCATGTGAGTGATCGTGTGTGTGTGTGTGTGTGTGTGTGTGTGTGTGTGTGTGTGTGTGTGTGTGTGTGTGTGTCCACGTTTCTCCTACAACTTGAGAAAGGAATTTCATTCCGAAAGCTAGGAAAGTAAAGTTCTGTACCTTTTCTTTGTGTGTCTGTCGACAACGCAGCACTTCTTCATTTCGGTGAGTCATCTCCTATGTTCTTAAATAATTCATTATTCTCAACCAGTACTTCCTGTACACTATTTTGATACATTTTCTTGCTTTCTGGTTTAAGACCATTGTTGTATCAGAAGATGGTCACAAGGTTTGTTTATTGAGCATGTACCTAAAAGCAGAACTTTTGTCCACTATAATGGTATTCAGTTTAGGAAGTCATTTTATGGCTCTTCAATGAAAGAAATAATATTCATGATATCTAAATGAAAAATAAAATTAAAGATAAATCAGACAAAATAGAATTTGAAGATATTGTAACACAGTGTATGTATCTGGAAGCCAGAAAAATTATTTGTAACAGTGACTTCAGAATAGGAGTTTGTTTGTGTCCATGTTTCTCCTACAACTTGAGAAAGGAATTTCATTCCGAAAGCTAGGAAAGTAAAGTTCTGTACCTTTTCTTTGTATGTCTGTCGACAACGCAGCACTTCTTCATTTCGGCGAGTCATCTCCTATGTTCTTAAATAATTCATTATTCTCAACCAGTACTTCCTGTACTGGCTATTCGCATGAATTCTGTTTTATCTAACAACCCAAGATTTGCTGCATACTGTAGCGTACTTGTCCTTCTTATTTTTATGAATTAAGAAAATGTCATTGACACGATATGGATTGATACAGCAGTGCTTCTCTGGTACAACTAAGCCTGCCCTGCTAAAATTTCCCTGTGCTTGAAGCACTACTGGTGGGAATGCATAGGACTTACATAACTGACATGAAGAGTTCGTGAAGGATAAAGGCAGTGGCCTTCCATAAAGACAAAAACATTCTTAAACTCATCACGTGGTATATTCATTTTCAATAATATCTTGTTCATGTTTGTCTAGAAGTGAACACCAGCTGTGGAATTAATGTAGAGGAGAGCGGATTGATTATTCCTTCTCTTCTTAGTGTACTATCAAACCTCTAATCAGCAGTTCAACATATAAAACTTCATGGAAGATTAAAGCTATCTTGCAGACTGGTACTTGAGCCTGGGACGTTTGCCTAGTTTGGTGCACATTTTCTTTCTTTTTCCTCACTTGGGACTGAGACTTGAAATATGGATGGAAAAAAAAATGTAGCCATATAATGAAAGTGATTAACAGTGCAAAATGACAGGTTAATGTAAGTGTGAGATAACCCATTGCAGCTTTGAAATGAAATGCTGGTACATTAATAACCAGTGTAATTGCGAGAATGTCTAATACGAGCACGCAAGTGTGCCTGTATTGTGCTGTTCAGGTGATGCATATCAGTTTGTGGGATGGGAGTTCCATGCCTGTTGCACTTAGTCAGTCAGTATAGGGACACTTAATGTTGTTTGAGGATGACACTGGAGTTACCTTCTGATGATATCCCATATTTACTTAATTGGTGGGAGATCTGCCAATCGAGCAGGCAGGGGAACAGGTCAACACTCTGTAGAACATGTGGGGTTACAACAGTGGTATGTGGGCAAATGCTGTTCCTAGATGGCAGCACAACAGATTGAATCACCAGGTTAACATACAAATTCACTGTCAGGGTGCGTGGGATAACCACTAGAGTGCTCCTGCTATCATGTGAAATTGCATCACAGACTGGGTTGCAGGCACTCAACTGGCCTCCTCCTAACCAACATAGGGCCATCGCAGGCACCAAGGCAGAACCATCTTCCAACAGAAAGCACAACAGACCTCTATCCTGCCCTCCTGTGAGCTTTCACTTGACGCCACTGAAGTCACAAAAGGCGGTGGTTTGGGGTCAGTAGAATGCACACTACATGGCATCTAGCTTGGAGCTGTCATTCGAGTAACCAATTTGTAAGAGTTGTTGTCACTGTGGTGCCAGCTGCTGCTCAAATTGTAGGTGCAGTATGATGCACTAGAGCCATAATCCAAATATGGTGGTCTTCCCTCTCAGTAGTATGATGCTCCTTGTGGTCATACATTTTTGTTACCACCACTACCATCAGTCACGTACTGTGGCTGTGTTCTTGCCAGATATTTCTGCAGTATTGCAGAAGGAACTTCCAGTTTCTTGTAGCCGTATTACACGACCTTGTTCAAACTTAGTAAGCTGTTGATATGGCGTCTTTTTTTACCTTAAAGGCATTCTTGACTAACATCGATTCACCGTGTCGAATATCAAAAGCAACTAACACTCATGACCGTTGCAGCGTGTATTTAAAGCAAACCTGATTTGCACCCTCATAGTGGCACTACTACACTTACATGACTGGCGTGAAATTTTAAGACACACATCACCTTTCAGATGTACACGTGCCTACCTACTTTTGTTAATGTAACCCAACTCCTTCTTGGTCTCACAATTTTTCTTTCTGTCAGTGTAATAAAGCCAATTTTTTGAAAATAGGGGACAAGTAAAAGCAAATTAGTAAATATTATGATAATTAGTCCTACATTTGTTCCAAGTTGAAACTTGGCAGACTGTTCCTTCAGTAAATAATAAACATCATTCAAATGTTTCGATGAAATTGAAGAAACACTTTTGCTAATTTTATTCTCAAAAATTATTTTTATTTTAATGTTTCTTTACCTGTGATGCATGATGATATTCCTGAACATTTGTCCATCACAGCTTTATGTGGAAGTGAGAATTAGATGATGAGCCAAAGAAATGCACCGGTTTTTATAATTTTAACCTGCCGTTGTTCAGAAACTGAAAGAAGTATGAAAATAAAACTTCAGTCTTATTGGGTGTGGTTGTAAGACTGAACAAGGAAAACTTTAGAAAAATCTGATAAAGTTATATTAGATACCTCACTCATATGACATTAAATGGTGCAAATTTCTGATAAAATTAAATGAATTGTACTTGAAATTATCCTAGCTTGGGCTACTGCAGCTGGTTCTGTGTTTGTTCTATAGCCTGTAAACTTTCACAGAATGTCTTTCATCACCATAGTTCTGTGACAAACAGCATTCAAGTGTTACGAACACAGAGTGAACTTGCGGGCTTGCCTCGCAAGAGGTCTATCACCACCCCTTGCATGTCGTCAGCACACCGCTGGCCCAGTCATTGTCGTGTTTTTGACCTTGGAACAGGTACTAATCGGTCAAGTAGTTCTTCAGTTAGCCTCATGTGGTTGAGTGCACCCGGTACCAGGCCTCCCACTTAGAAAAAATCCCTGGCAGTACTGGGAATCATACCCAAGTCCCCCACGAGACAGTCAGCTGCACTGACTACTCAGCTACAGAGGCTGACAATAAAGATGAGTAAATATTATCAAAACATTTGGCTATGCTCAACAATTAAGTTCCATATTATGTCATGGGTGGTTAAGTTTCTGTTGGTACTCAGTTTTATGTATGTCATTAGGGTATTGCAAGACCTATTTTAGCTGCAGTTTTCAGTACTAATGGACACACTAGAAACAGAAGGAAAAAGTAACAGAAACAACTTACGACTTGTAGCTTCACCATGCAATTGTGATGCTACTGCTGCTAGGTTGTGGCAGCAATGGAAAAACACGAATGTCGACACGAAGTGTTCCAGACCAAGCCAATACATTATGAAAGGGCCCAGCTACCACCTTTTCTTGTGCTGCTTATAACTTAATCTTGTCTTTTGGCATGTATTTCCAATCTACTGCATTTAGCAACCTCTTAAACTTATACACTGAGTCTCAAAGAATATTCTCAGTTACAATCAGGGAAACGTTGGCCATTTCTGGCTAGTGAGCTCCTACTGGCTAGTGTAGCGACTTGTTATATTAGCCAGCGTAAACACCACACCACACTAACACATGTAAAATGAACTTGCCACTTTGTTTAGCTCACCACATAATAAGTTTACAGACCTTAGCCTACAAAATATTCGAAATTCCTAAAGTACTGAATTATAAACAGAAATAGAAGCTATAAAACAAATCTGGCACGAGAATTTCATTATTGTCCTCCTAGTTAGCAATTTTGCCAACACTCATAATGTCAACTGACATCACCAAATCACAACACTACTGCCACAAATTACATCTTAAAACACACATTTTGAGGTTCGAACAGTCCACGGGTATACTGCCGGTTTACAGTGTCCAACGGGCACAATATTTCGGCGATCAGGCATGTCGCCATCATCAGGTGCGCTGACGAACTGAGCTCCTGAGGGCGAGCGGCCGATTTAAATCCACTCCCCCCGTGGGCAGCTCTCTTCGCCGTCCGCGCGCGAGTGGTCGTGAAGACGTGGGCGTCAGAATCTGTCGTAGCGTTGATGTGCTTGCTACTTCCGCCCTGGTCGCCAGTTTGTACTTCTTGCTGAGAGTCTTCTTAATTACATTCAATGCCGGGTCCCAAGCTTTGCTGAGATTGTAGCCGCAATCTTGGTTGATAAGATCTTTCCTGGTGCAAATTTCAATAGCCTCCCTTATAACACTGTCCCAATATTTAGAGGTCTAAGCCAGGATCTTAGTACGCTCATAATCCATCTCTTGTTTCTCGGACAAACAATGCTCTGCTACCGCTGACTTATTTGGATATTTCAGTCAAGTGTGCCTTGGATGTTCTCAGCTACAATCTTCGATAGTGCGTACTGTTTGTCCAATATAAGTCTTCCCACACTCACAGGGAATTTGGTATATGCCGGCCTTCCTCAAACCGAGGTCATCTTTCACACTTCCCAGTAATGCCCGTGTTTTATGGGGCGGGCAGAAGACGGTTTTAACTCGGTGTTTCTTTAATATACGGCCGATTTTCCCCAATAGTGCGCCATTGTATAGAATAAAAGCAGTGGCTACCTCTTCTTCCGTGACTTCATCCGTCTCCACAGGTTGTGCTGTGCTGGTGGGATGGAGAGCGCATCTAATCTGCACTTAAATAGGCCACCGGACGCCAGATTTCAAAATTCTCACGTCTCTCAGATAAACCATCACTGGAGGCACCATGCAAGGCAATCATCAATCTCACTGATATGGAGTTGGTTTCGGTTCTGGAGAAGGGACTCAACTTTGCTCCCACCCCTAGGTTCACGAGGGTTGTGGACATCGTCCGTGCAGTGGAACAGGTTGCAGCGCGATTACCACCTGAAGCAGCAGAAGAACTGCGTCGGGAAACCTGCTGGACTCTGACCAGAACTAAACCTACGAAGACTAACATTACCAGTAGAGAGAGGGCGGCCATTCGGGACTTAAGAGTGTGCTCTGAGATTGTTATCTTACCTGCTGACAAGATGCAGTGCCTGCTAGATGACGACTCCTATAGGAAGATCAACGCTGACACCACGAAGAAGGTGGAGAACAAGACCAGGGCTGTACTCAAGGACGCGGATCTACCAGAGGGGGGCGCCAAGAAATTGCCACCTCAAGGACCTGTACCACCAAGACTTTATGGACTCCCTAAGGTCCACAAAGAGGGGGTACCTATGCGCCCAATTGTCAGCAACATTAGGGCACCTACTTACTTACTGGCAAAATATCTGGCTGAATTACTTAGCCCCTATGTAGGTAAATGCCCTCACCATATCCGTAATTCCATGGATTTCGTGAAACGTCTCAACAACTTCAGACTGAAAGACACTGATATCCTAGTGAGCTTCGATGTGGTTTCACTATTTACAAGGGTGCCTCTATGAGAGTCAGTCGAGCTTATTGGGCAGAAATTTGACGAGAAGACCACCAAACTCTTTAGGCATGTCTCGACCTCAACGTATTCTCTGTTTAATGGGGAATACTATGAGCAAACGGATGGAGTCGCAATGGGCAGTCCACTCTCGACGGTGGTCGCGAATTTGTACGTGGAGTACTTCGAAGAGGAAGCCTTGGCGTCATCCACTTGGAAACCTACTTGTTTCTTCCGTTATGTCGATGACACGTTCGTCATTTGGCCCCATGGTAGGGTCAAGCTCCTGGATTTCCTTACACACCTAAACTCCATAGATCCAAACATCAAATTCACTACGGAAACCGAAGCAGAAGGAAGATTACCATTCATGGACGTCATGGTCAAGAGAAGAGCTGATGGTACCCTCAGCCACGGTGTGTACAGGAAGAAAACGCACACTGACCTGACCTGACCTGACCTGTACCTGCCTGCAGACAGCTCCCACCACCCTTTTCAGAGGAATGGAGCACTAGTACACAGGGTGCACAGCATCTCAGACGCAGAGAATCTGCCCCAGGAATTGGAACACCTCAAAACCGTGTTCCGAAAAAACGGGTACTCAGAACGGCAGATTAGACGCGCTCTCCATCCCATCTGCACAGCACAACCTGTGGAGACGGATGAAGTCACGGAAGAAGAGGCAGCCGCTGCATTTATTCCGTATAATGGAGCACTATTGGGGAAAATCGGCCGTATATTAAAGAAACACCAAGTTAAAACAGTCTTCTGCCCGCCCCATAAAACACAGGCATTACTGGGAAGTGTGAAAGATGACCTCGGTTTGAGGAAGGCCGGCATATACCAAATACCCTGTGAGTGTGGGAAGACTTATATCGGACAAACAGTACGCACCATCGAAGATCGTTGCCGAGAACATCAAAGGCACACTTGACTGAAATATCCAAATAAGTCGGCGGAAGCAGAGCATTGTTTGTCCAAGAAACACGAGATGGATTATGAGCGTACTAAGATCCTGGCTTAGACCTCTAAATATTGGGACAGTGTTATAAGGGAAGCTATTGAAATTTGCATCAGGAAAGATCATATCAACCGAGATTGCGGCTACAGTCTCAGCAAGGCTTGGGACCCGGCATTGAATGTAATTAAGAAGACTCTCAGCAAGAAGTACGAACTGGCAACCAGGGTGGACGTAGCAAGCACATCGACGCTACGACAGATTCCGACGCCCACGTCTCCGCGATCGCCCGCGCGTCGGAGGTCGCGGACGGCGAAGAGAGCGGTCCACGGGGAGGAGGGGATTTAAATCAGCCGCCCGCCCTCAGGAGCTCAGTTCGTCAGCGCACCTGACGATGGTGACATGTCCGATTGCCGAAATATTGTGCCCGTTGGACACTATGAACTGGCAGTATACCCGTGGACTATTCGAGCAACAAATACGCCGGGAGAAACTGAAGAATCACACATTTTGAGGGTTCTTTCATTTTGGAAACAACAAAAATTTATAGCCTACTTGTTGAAATAAACTGAAGACTGTGAAATATGGTGAAACCTGCCTGGTTACATAATCTCTGATGTTTGTTTTCCACCTGCAGCCAATAGCTGTATAGCATGGTGACCTCACACTAATGGAGTGGCTGCTACCATATGGAGTGTAAACAGCAGGCTTACTTGGCAGTTTGTTCCAAAGGCTGGCTGATGTGATTGGTGTACAGCAAATAGAGTGACTGTGCCTTCCACTTAAGTTTAATTTATATAGTTACACCTCGTACACCCTTCACTACCCTGCATTAATGTTACTTACAGTAGTTCTGGTCAGAGCCTGTTGACAGAATCCAGAATGTATTGTACCTCCACTGACTGCATCCAATGGAGGCTACTCCATTTGTTGCATGCGACACCACATTTAACAGGACATGTTCAGCGAACGGTTGTACGATGGCTTGTTCATCTTTATTATAGTCCTCAATGGTGTTTTTGTATTCTTATAAATGTAATGGATTTCTGGGATAGAGAAACACTGAAATCAAAGCAGGCTTAACTTTATTTCACATCCATTAGTGTAAATAATTACCACATGTGAAGGAAACTACCCTAATCTGAGATTGTACTCCATCTCTAATGACTTCATTTTCAATGGGAAGTTGAACACTAATGTACTACTCCTCCTGCAATTAAAGTTCACAAGGTTTCAGAATTATATTCTTTTTGTGTATGTTAGACGCAAATACTTTGTAGCCTTTTTTGTTTACCCATTGGAATAACAGTTTAATATAAATGATCAGTCTTGTATCACAGTTCATAAAAGTCTGGAAGCACTTTTATTCCTTTGCAGAACATTGTGATTTAAGAGGAATGTGATTTATGTTTTCTCTACAATACTTTATTATTGGTTGTTATCTGTTCAGTTATTACAAAATTACTATTTAGAGCTATAACAGAACATTTATATAATGCTACATGAACAGCATGCCTTCATGGCTTACAATAGCAAAACAAAATAAGAAAGAACACTGTTTAATATATTATCCCATTATTGGAACTATTTCGAACCACTTGGATCACTTCCATCTTCTCACGTATCATAAGAAAGGGTATTTAGATAATATACGACATAAAAAAATCAGTATAACCCTACATAAATGTAACTATCTTGTGACCACACCCAACTAATTTTTTTTCCAGCGTAGTGTTGACACTGACAGACTCAAAGGTACTCAGCAATTCTTTCTTGGCAGACTGGCATGGTCCATGGACCTTCCATCACCATACCGGTACCACAAAATGTGATGTGCTCTCCTAGTAGAACATGGGAGACGTGCCATCCTCAGAATACTTCAAAAATAAGAAAATATCCTATATAAAAATAACACACCATCAATTTGTGCAATAAATACGTGCTCACTATACTAATTCCTTGAGGGCTTCACATCGACTGTTGTTCAGCAGTAAGAGAATTCAAGAGATGCCTGCCATCTGAATTGTGGGAGATGCAAATCACTAAAACTCTATTGAGTACTGTCCTATTATAGGAAATATGAGGAATTCACCAGGAATTAGTCCCACAAGTTCTGCATCTGTAGCCAGTGGCTTGTAACCACTTGCTTAGAGAAGCAGTTGGGGATTTTTACATTTTTCCGCACAAGCAAAATCATTTGTCCCTTCCCAAAAGTGTTTCATGCCTCCAGCATATCAATAAATAAGTTGATTTCAATCTTGGTTAAACAAAGCATTTCAGCAATTGTTTACTCAATGTACAACTTCTGTTTTTGTATACGTAGAAGCACTGACACAATTTTGTCTGGTAGTTAACTTTGGCAGTGATTACCGATGAATATCATTTGATATCATTCGATTTATATTGAGCCAGTTGTTAAATTGTGGATCTTATTCTAGTGCTAAATATTAAAAGAAGAAACAATTCATTTCCACTTAAAATAATTCCTGAGATCTTTAGAAACAGAAATAACTAGAAATTTTGTATTGTTCTAGCTTCAATAAAAATGTGCTATTTATTAAACTCACTGGAAAGAATGAAATTGTAAAATTTGTTATTTTTCACATTAACAGTAGAACTTTTTATCATGTAATTCACAAATTATTTCACTTTCAGTTGGAGAAAGTGGGGCGCAAATAAAAAAAGTATCATCTAATTTTAAACTGATGTGTTAAACATATGCATTTGCAATTATCTAGCAAATGGCTTCTTTGCAGACACAAGTATAATGGGATGTTTTTGCTTCTATTGTCATATACTTTCATGCGTGCCAGTTTTTACTACTAATTATGATACACCTTGCACACAAATATTGCACATGGGTACCTGCGAGGATTATGTTGACTATCCTGACCGTGGAGTTGAAATTCGTCGTTTGGAACCTCGCTCTGAAGTCAATCTTCACTCCTGATAGTCAGTTACTATTGGAATAAGTATAGAGGAATACATTTATCACAGGCAACAAATTTATTAATTGGATAGCCAGCTTTAACAAAGCCTTTTCCAGCTGTCCAATTACATACTTGCTTGTCAAAGTCTGATTAACAACACTCGCTTTTTTTCGTATCTGATATAATCTCAGAGAAGCTCTTCATTTTTTCCCAAGAAAAAAAGCAATCCCAATGACATGGAACTTCCCACAGTATGAACTCTATGGTGTAGTGCATGGTGCTGCAGACTCCGAGACATATACTTTGGAGCACGTGGCAGTCTTGCTTGTTGTATGACGTCCCTGGAGCACTTTAAACGTAAAAGAAAGCACATACCAAATGTATTAAATATGTAATGAATTCATTTTAAGAAATTCTATGTGTCATTGAGCCTGATTGCCGAGTTATTCAAAATATAAAGCATACAGGCAGTCTTATCTGTCCATTCCAAAATTATAAAATAATTAATACCCTTACGTGCCCCCCCCCCCCCTCCCCCCAGCTTGGCACTCCAAGCAGCCATTTGTCATTTGAACTGTAAACCCGTCCTGATACTACAATTTTTTTGTATTGCTATCAGTCAAAAGATGAGGCTCAACTGAAATGATTTATTATTTTATTTATGGTTGCAGGGCCCCAAGCTAGCCTGTATGCTGTTCAGTGCAAATAGAAAGCTAAGTCTCCTTTCAGAACATAACTTATTGCTGCTGCATTGGACAAAATGTGGAAGCTTGTCATTTTTGGTGATGTGGCACTTAGCCATAATGGAAAATGCATCTTTATCTCGTCAAGAATCACGAGCCCATGTTTTGTGGGAAAAGCACTGTGAAGTTCTCAAGCTCCCTGAGACGTCAACTTTTGTTTATGCTATTTGATAACTTGACTTTTTCCTCTCCCTGCCATAGGGCTAAAGTTCTTAACTACTTCATTTACAATAGGGTCCACAGCCAATGAAAATTGGCTGAATGATAACATTCTGCTACACTAGCTACCATTGGATGAGTTAAAATAAGTCACTTCATAATCACACTCGAGTCTAAATCTGAAAACAGGACTGTGAATGTAATACACTACTTTTAGGAACAAACATACAGCCAGAACAGAACTGACCTGGACAGAGAGCCCAGCTTTTTATAGAAACATTGATTATTCCAAAATATTCAAATCTTAACATATTTTAAGAACCTTCCAGAAGTTATAAATACAAAGACTTGCTATTTCAGGAGTTCTCATTGGGGTCACCTTCTAAACTTTGGGTCTAGATCTTCTCAGTTGTCCTCTGTCCGGCAGCAATGGCAGATCCTTGCATTATGATCAATTGTTACATCCTGTTCACATTGATGAGAATCTTAGGTAGCGTCTCCAACTGAAGCTTTGTGATCATAGAGTGGGTCTTTGCTGTACAACACCAATCATTTGGACTATGGTACTTGTTACAAAAGTGTTACAATAGCGCTGTACAACACCAATCATTCGTAATATGGTACTTGTTACAATAGTGCTACACAATGCGAATTATTCGTACTATAGTACTTAATGAGTTACTGCTTCATCTTACGAAAGAGTGGGTCCTCAGTTTCTCTCTCAACTATAACAGGGCTTCATACAGAGGACATGGGTGACATCTCTGCACTTTTGTCTTCTTGTGAAGGCTCATAATCCTCGACTTCATATGTGATGTCTGACATGAGATGAGATATGATATGGCCCAAAGTAGCACTTTAGTTGTCAGTGCAGACTACTGTCCATCAATTTCTCTTTGTCAACCTTGGGAACCTCCGCAAGATGTCGAGCCCAGTTAGTGGAATGGTTCTGCTGCCGGCAGGATTGGTACCACATGCCCAGAGGTAACTGTGGCACATACTCCCATTATTGGCATTTCTTACAGTGGCTCACATAGTGTCTAATGGATCAGAAGAGACCTGGCCAGTGATACCTGTGTCTAATTCCAGATGATAGAGCATTGGGGAAATAATCAAGGATGGCTGGCTTTAGTTGAGCTGGAATGAAGTTGCAAGTATTTCCACTCACACTGGATCGCAGTTCTTTTATACAATACTCAGTTTACTAATTGGAATTCTCCTTTGGTTGATTCTTCCTCCTCTAAGGCTTCTGTGGTCTTCAGCAGTGTTGGATCTTCCTTCCCTTCAGCAGCAATGTCATTGAATGCAGCAGTGACTGTGATTTCACCTTACTGCTATGTTCTGCCAAAAGATTAGTTGAAAGGCAGTCTCTGTCCTTGTGTTTTCATCCTCTTTTTCTATACCACTTGACTTCATACTCCTGAAGCCTGAGTGCCCATCTCACTGGCAGTCACAATGGATTCTGCAGGCTGGTCAGCCAGCATAGTGAATGCTGGTCCATCACCATGGTGAATGGTTTGCCAAATAAATGCAGCCAGAACTTGTTGACAGTCCAGACAACTGCAAGGCACTACTACTTAGTTATAGTGTAGTTCATCTCATACTTGGGAAGCTGCTATAACTTTTTCTTCTCCTTCCTGAATTTGTACCAGAACTACACCTGTCCTGTAACCACTAGTGTCTGTGTGAAATCCTGTTTTGGCATTCTTGTTATACAATGCCAGGACTGGAGAAGACATTAAACAGATTTTTCTTACTCCTCATTCCATGTAAATTTGTTGTACCCCTGCAATTGTTGTAAGGGTCTTGCCTTGGTACAGAACTCCTTTATGAACTCCCAGTAGTATGAGAACATTCAGAGAAAACTTTTCACATCATGTATGTGGCAAAAAGTCTGAAAATCTGTGACTGCTCTTATTTTCACTGGATCAGGACAGACTCCATCACAGAGACACACTGTCCATCATAGGTTCAGCATCACCCTGGCAGGACTTATGAAGGCAGTCCTTTCCTGGTCAGTCAGTCTGCATGTCTATAGCTGAGAAATACTTCTCTCCTTTCAAGGGTGTCATCAGTGTGCCCTAATGGATACACACCTTTCTTCATGATTTTGTTCAGTCGATGCAGAAATGCCAGGTGCTGTTCTCCTCCTTCACAATAACCCAGGAGAAGACAAAGGACACACTGAAGGTGCAGTGGTGTCATCTCAAGCATCTTCTCCACTTACAGGTTATTTGTCATTCAGCGAGGGAACTATATAAGCACTCTCTAATTGGTGGAATGGCCCTTACTGTTGGTACAGTGTTTCACTATAGGCCACTTGATCTGTCTTTTCTGCACTCCAGATTTGACAGCATCCAAAAATTGACTCCGTGTCTATCACTTGCCAACATTGTACTTCAGTCAGCCCAGATACTATTGACATTTTGATAGTAGCTTTCTCCCCTATGTTGTCTCTAGGAGTAGTTAAGCACAATTCCTCATTATGACGCTAAGCTGCCCTCCTTGGACTTGTTTGGCTGTCCCTATGCACATACCTTTAGGGGTGAGTTGTGGTTGCTCATGACAGTTAATTCTCCCGGATGGCCTACAGTGCTTATGATTGTCCTTGAGATGTAGGTTTATTTTGTGAACCTGTTTTACTAACTGATAAAAGCTTCACAGTTTAACTGAGTATCTTGATTGATGACTGGAATTTATCTCAATGATTGTGGGATAACAATGTCTGCAATGGCAAACAGCTGCCCAAAACAATCTTTGTTGGGTATGCTTGTTGGAATAGCTTCATCAATCTGGAGCTCTGATATGTCACAGTACATTGCTGCCTGTGATGGCTGCAAGAAGTCCCATCCAAGAATAAGATTATGACTACAGTCTGCTAAAATAACAAATCAAAGGAGCCGTGTTCTGTAGTTTATACGAGGTTTGGAACTTAAATAGTGGCAACTATTTATTCACAACCAATACAAACGAATTACATGTTTGCACCTGTTACTGCCCTTCAAAGTAGTCACCAGCATTGTGTAGAACCTGTTGCCAGCGATGTGGAAGGCGAAGTATACCATTAGCAGAGCCTGTTCTGTTGATAGTGCAAATGGAGCGGTCTACTGCGTGTCGAATGTCTGGAACAGTTCTGAAGTGAATGCGATGAAGTGGTTCCTTCATCTTCGGAATCAAATGCACAGTATTACTGTTCATTTTTGGAGCATCACCTGCGACCAGCTTTACGAAAGAAGCGGTGACACTTTCTGCACAACCCATCCGTCATTTTTCATGACAATGCGCGGGCGCGTAGAGTGCAAGTTGTGGCTGCTCTGTTCGGCCGATGGGACTGGGAAGTACTGTACCATCCACCAAATTCCCCGGATTTAAGTCCTTGTGACTTTGATTTGATTCCGAAGATGAAGGAACCACTTGGTGGCATTCGCTTCAGTTATTCCTGCAATACATGTTCCTGTCAGTTGGATGTGTTTCTCATTTGAGACTTTCAGCACAACTGTTTTTCTATCACATAACATAGTCTTCTTCAACTGACAATAAGCATCCAACATTGCGAAAAAGGAAACCCCTTGAGCTGATTAGTGCGCGGATAGGTTGGCCTTTGATGATGATGTCAGTGAGATTTCCTTTTCGACTTTGGAGGATTTGCATCTATGGTGGCCGCACTTCCACAGATGATCACTTAAGTCAACGGGCAGGCAAGCAGCTGGTATCTCTGTATGGTAACAACGAATGGCTACGGCATGTTGGAGAGTTATCTTGTCCAGGGTGCAGCGATGGGCTTCATGCCACAGGTTGACTATAATCGTCTGCAGCTGACTGGCATGAATAGAACTGTTGTGATGTTTGACGTCTGGCAGTGTAGCAGTTTTCAAAAACTCACCTTATTTGTTTACAGGAGCATACAATGCATAGGACATCCACAGTGGAAATGCACAGGTATTTTGTTGTCTGTCCTTCAAATGTCTGTTCTTGTATGATGCACTGTATTTGGTGTAGGAGTTGGTTACTTAATGGGTTGTCATTTGATGGCTGCAGCATAAATCTGAGTTGGCCAAAGTCATCATTCTTGGTACATTTAGCTGGTGGTAGAGATTGGTGCTAAAGGTTGATACACCATTTCTTCAACATTCTCCTTTACCTCGTGGCATATAGGGTCGATATTCATGGCTGCTATATCTTGCTTACTCTGTCCAACAATTCTGGTTGCTATAAAATGCTATCTCTCCTCTCACTATCTGGCATATGACTTAGGTGAGGTTGCAGTGATCTTCCACAGTCAGGAGTTAGTCAGAATAGAAATTATAGAAGTGGCTATTGTCACCATTGGCACTTTTGGTAATATCCAAAAATCATGGTTTTATAGGATTTTATCAGGAACTGACCACAAATAAATGATTTTTTATAAGCTGCCTAAGGCCCATCCTGCACATCTAATGCAAAAGAATCTACCTATTTTTCTCAATTTGCCTGGGCTCAAGGAAGTATATGATGTTTAAATTTTGACCCTGTACTGTATCACAGTACATTATGCCTATTCTTCTGACAGGTATACAAATGTCACAAGGCCGAGGGCCTATCTGATACATTTGACACCTTGTCTCTGTGATCAATAGGACCTGAGATATGACCCCCTGGAAAACCACATTTGCACACACTGATATTGTGCACTGTTGTCCCCAGGTTGATTTCCATGTAGACTATGGATTCCTCTCTAGGCTGCAGTATGGAGTAATATACTATGGTGCAAACATGTATAACGGGCTGCCAATGTGTATCAGTCAAGAAACTGAATATTTCCAAATATTGGAAAACAAAGTGAAGGAATGCCTCATTAGCCACTCCTGCTACAATTTATCAGAATACTTGGAATGTAAATTCTGCCTAACTTCACTATGTGTATTAGATAATTCGTGACTCTGTCAGTATGTAGACGGCTGGTAGTGACCTGTATAAAGCTACATAAATGCTGTACTTAAGTATTACATAAAAACAGCACTGACTGTATAGGAGAAGCAGTGGATTTTCTATTGAGATACAAATATAAAGAAATCTGTAAGTAACTACCATAGTTACCAGTTTGAGTAGCTTAGCGCTACTTATAGTTTGTTGTTGCTGTACTTCGCATTAGTTTCCAGCATTGGTTGCTTCTGCTTTACTCTATGTTCTTGGAGGCTGGGCGATATTTGCAGAAGACTATATGTTAATGAATGAAAGCCATGACACTGCTACAGGAGGTTAATTAGGATATGAATTACTAAAAATAGTAGATGAGTTTTGTTGTTTGGACAACAAAATGACAGGAGTAGAGAGGATATAAAAGCAGACTGGCAATAGGAAGAAAATCATTTCTGAAGAAGAGAAAATTTTTAACATAGAGTGTAAAGTTAAATGTTAGGAAGTCTTTCCTGAAGATATTTAACTGGAATTTAACCTTGTACAGAAGTGATACATGGATGGTAAATGGTTCAGACAAGGGCACAAAACATTTTGAAATGTAATGTTACAGGAGAATGCTGAAGATTAATTGGGTAGAGCAGATAACTAATGAAGAGGTAGCTATTGAATCTACCTGGGAAGAAAAGAAATTTATTACACAACTCAACTAAAAAAAGGAATGGACCAATAGAACATACCCTGGCACACCAAGCAATAATTAATTTGGCAATGGAGGATAATGTGGTGGTCAAAGTTTGCAACAGTTACTGGTTCATGTGGATGTAGTTTGCATTAGTTATGTAGATATGAAGGAATTTGCATTACACAGCATAGACTGGTGTGAAGGGGCAAATTAACTTAATCCTTGGATTGAAGATGACAACAACAACAACAACAAAAT
Source organism: Schistocerca serialis cubense (assembly GCF_023864345.2). Taxonomy (NCBI): domain Eukaryota; kingdom Metazoa; phylum Arthropoda; class Insecta; order Orthoptera; family Acrididae; genus Schistocerca; species Schistocerca serialis. The sequence goes on from NC_064638.1 coordinate 263,937,375, forward strand.
CCCTTCTACATAAAATTATTACTTAGGGACACTATCATCCTGCTTTGTGTTGCAGTGGTGAGCAAGCAATGTGGACTGTTTTTTTGCTCAGCCACTTTGCTTTGTTTTTGTGCAACAACTTCATTCTGTACATCTTTTTAAGTGGTCAATGTCATTTTGATATTTTCAAGCCTGTGAAGGCAGATGCCCCCTGTTGCCGGTATGTGGGCGGGGGAAGCATCAGATGTCGTTTTAGGTTGTGCTGTTAGGGGTAACTGGGTGAGGCAGGTTCAATATGGTTGTTAGTGCAGATGAGATGGTGCTCACCTAGTGGGTTGACATTGCATCTTCATGGCATACAAGCAACAGCACAGACACCTACAGTGGCTGTTATCCAACCCCATCTCCTGGATGTCCTCACCTGCACTGCTGCACCTGGGTGTAAATGTGGGGTTTGGTGATAGCACAGTTGTAGTGCTTGCTGTCAGCAAGCATGGCTGCCATTCAAGAAGTATGTCCACCAGGCTTATGTCCTGGATTGATGCATTTCTACACAAGCTTAAAAACAAGTCGAGCACTGCCTCTGAGGAAGAAGCTGTGGTTTGTCAAAAGATGAAGCTTAAATTGTTCTAATCAGAAACTCCACTTCCCTAATACTCCGAGGGTGAGAAGAGGTCACAGTCAGGTGACATCCCGTATTTCAGGCAGTATTGTTCAGGCTCTGAGGTGAACTGACCCATAATTGGATACAGGGATTTGTGGTAGACCAAGAGAAAAGATTTTGGGTGGTGTTATCATTGCTTCCATTGTTGGATTAATTACTATATTTCCCACATTTGGGGCCTATGTGACGCATTATCCACATTGATGAGGTACAGTGAAGGCATGCATAGTTAGACCGAACAAGATGGCATAGTGGATAGCACACTGGACTTGTGTTCTGGATGATGACAGTTCAAATCCCATTCAGCCATCCCGTTTTAGGTTTTCTGTGATTCCCCTACATTGCTCCAGGCAAATGTCAGAATGGCCCCTTTGGGAAGGGCATTTCTGATTTACTCCTCCATCTTTCTGTGATCTGAGCTTCCCCAATCTATCTGTAATTCGAGCTTGTGCTATGTCTCTAATGACTGCACTGTCGACAGGACATCAAACTCTAATCTTCCTTGCACAGTCAGTATAGCTGCAGTTCCAAGGTTTTGGTGACTTAGGTGATGTGTGAGAACCCAATAATTATTTGACCAATCTTAAATTGATATCCATATGCGTGTACTCAGGATTTTGATCCTGACTCCTAATTTTGCCTTTTGAAACAAACACATTGACAAAAAATGTAGTTATAATTAGAACAAGATGGCAGTTCAGGGTGGTGCTGTAATCTATGGCTAATTATAATTATGTTGGGGTGACATACTTCACAATGAGTGAACTGTTTGTTTGCTGTCTGTTTTCTACTGCTGTCCAGCTTGCTACAAGAAAAGCATTGCTTTTGAGTTTAGCATACATCTATGTGATTCTGTGGCATGTCCTGTACTTCCAAAATTTTCTCTTGCTCTTGTAACCAGTACTACTTCAGATACCAGAACAGTTTCAATATGCCTATTAAATATTATGACAAAGCGCGTGGATTAGTATCCATCTTATGTCCCCCCCCACTCTCATTTTTCTGTCTTTTTTCCAAATTTTATAACATCTTCAATATTGTCTTTTATATGGAATCTGCAAAGTATCTTTAAAAACCTCAAATATTGACTCAGGGCTGGTTCAGCTTAACTTTATTATCTGTTACCTTATTTTGGTTATTCTGAATCCATTAATATGGCTGAAAACCATGCTCATTACAAAATATCAGTGAGTTCAGATTTTGTTATCGTTGTTCATTTGTAAAACATGTATCTGTTTACTGACTTCCTGACAAAGAAGATAACAACACTTTGGAAGTAAGTAAAGTATTCATACAACAAGCAATGAAAATATGTTAACAACACCAACACTCTGTTAATTACTTCAAAAACAACTGTGTTAAACTACAATACTGGCTAGTGAAAATTGTGACAATAGGATCGGGCTATGCCCAATGTTACTCCCAAAAGTTACTTCGTATTGATATGACTCTTTGATCTGAAGGACAGTGTCTTAAGTGTTATATTCAGTGACTGTGATAATTTTGTATTTGCCACATGTGAATATTTGTGAATGGTACGTCAGTGTTGGGTTACTGCACTCTTAACTATATTGTAGGATGTCAACGAAGTGCAGTATGTGGCTACTCATTTATCTGGAATGTAATTGTAATTCATGCAACACACAGTGGCCATAAACAGTAGTTCTTTCAGGCATTCACATGCTATTAAAGTGAACTGCAAATTTTGGTATGAACTACATTATTGACAGTAGGTTGCTCCCATCATCTTCTTTTCGGCCAATTTCAACACAGGGGTTGCTGCGAGGCTAGTTGTACAGGTAAAAACGGGTAGGCCACAAGACGAGTTGAATGATTTCAGTATCTCCTTATCTGGGGCTATCTGCGAGTACAACACTGATTAAAATTTATGTGCCTCATTGCACAAAGCTTTATTATCAAAGTGCAACACAAATTATTCTGTTTTCCAAGTAGGTGAAAGTTAAGCCCAGCTGCAATTCAGTGGGGTAATTGTTGAAATGTAGACATAACAAGTCACAAATTGCCTCAAAAGACAATGTTGGATCTCTCAGGGTAGCAAGTCTACTTAACGAGAAAAACTATATTTCCAAATTCACTCAATAATGGGGAAAAATCATCACCGAGGAAAAAATTCCGCATTACTGAATCTTCTGGATTTTGATCAATTGACACAGTACAACTGCTGTTACTACACAAATGACAAATTTTCAGTTCTTTGCAATGAAAATGAAACTAAAAGAATACCATGTTAAATGACATTAGGTTGTGAAGAAGCTGTACATTCTGACTAACTCAGAAAGAACGAAATACCTGTAACTGGAGCATCTGATGCTGTTCATAGATTATGGTGTCTACAGGAATGTTGTATTGCCAGAAGACTATAGCAAAATGCCGGAAGACCTGCAGAGCACAGGTACAGTAGCTGACAGCTGTCAATAGTTCTCAAAAACAAATCTGCACATTCATATGCCACTTTTAAGACATAAAACATTTATTTTCGGTAAAAAGATCATTTTGCAAAAAACTGTCTATTTCCAATATGCTGTGACTGCATACATTTTTGCATTTACACAGTAAATATAAAACTGACAATATGTTGCTGAAGGTGCCAAATGAACATGAAGTGTTGAGTGCTATTGACAAGAGATTTCAGATTGATTCCTTATTTCCAGAAGGCTTTTGACACTGTACCTTAGAGGGGGCTTGTAATCAAATTGCACATTTATGGAATATCGTCTCGGATACGACTGGATTCATGTTTTCCTGTCAGAGAGTCACAGTTCATAGTAATTAATGGAAAGTCATCGAGTAAAACAGAAGTGATTTCTGGCATTCTGCCAGGTAGAGTTATAGGTGCCCTGCTGTTCCTTATCTATATAAAAGATAAGAGACAATCTGAGCAGCCTCCTGAGGTTGTTTGGATGATACTTTCATTTATCATCTACTAAGTCATCAGGTGATCAAAACAAATTGTAAAATGATTTAGGAAAGATATCAGTATGGTGTGAAAATTGGCAGTAGACCCTAAATAATGAAAAGTTTGAGGCCATCCACATGAGTACTATTACGAATATGTTAAACTTTGGTTACACGCTAAATCAATCAAATGTACAGGTCATAAATTCAACTAATACCTAGGAATTATAATTACAAACAACTTAAACTGGAAAGAACACGTAGAAAATGTTGTGGGGAAGGTGAACCAAAGACTGTGATTTATTAACAGAACACTTACAAGATGCAACAGATCTACTAAAGAGACTGCCTACACTATGCTTGTCTGCCCTCTTTTGGGGTACTGCTGCTCAGTGTAGGATCCTTACAGATATGATTAACAGAGCACATCAAGAAAGTTCAAAGAAGAGCAACATGGGAGAGAGTGTCAGGGACATGATACAGGATTTGAGGTGGACATCATTAAAACAAAGGCGTTTCTTTGTAGTGGGATCTCATAATGAAATTTCATTCACCAACTTTCTCGATGCGGCTCTGTAAACTTTCCCGGCATAGTAATTGTTGATATTCTTGTTGGATCTCCAGCCAGAACATATCATCACGTGGACACAATATTTTGGCACTCCACCTGGCCACCATCTTCAGGTGACTAAGCTGTCACATTAATTAGCCGCAACTGAAATCAAGAATGCCACAGCGGCTCCTTTACACACTGCCCATAGGTCCACCATGCATGTGCGAATCTAATGCCCTCTAGCATAAGATACAACAGCACACCGGTGCTGAAAGCTTGTGGAAATGGTAAATCATTACCTAAGACTATTGACAGCTTTTGAGGACCAAAACAAAGACAGTGGTTTTCTGATCTCAAACAAAACAGGGTTCCAATCTTATTTAAAGGATTCCCCTTATCTCAGTTTATAATATTGTCAGATAGCTGGATTTCAATGGCTTCTTTCATTACACAATCCTGAAACCACGATGCAGTGGCAACCACTTGTGTCTCATCGCACAGTATTTTATGTCCTTCCGTAAGACAATGTTCCACAATAGCAGATTTTTCTGGCTGAAATAAATGTGTGTGATGATGGTGCTCCACATATTGATCCTGCACGTACAAATTGTTTGTCCACTATAGACTTTCCCCCAGTGGCAGGGAATTTTGGTAGACACTGGGTTTCCTCAAACCCAAATCATCCTTCACTGAGCCCAGCAGTGCTCTGGTCTTCGCTGACGGGTGGAATACACTTTTAATATCAAATTTCTTCAAAATTCTTCCTTTTTCTTTTTTTGAAGATATGCTTCCCACAAAAGGTCGGAATGCCACCGATTTGCTTGTATCTTCTGTTGGTTCCTGGAAAGGTCCAGTCTGTAGAGCATGACAGATCTGATTGTCAGTATAATCATTCTGCTTAAACACAGCTTTTAGATGATCCAGTTCTTATGTCAAACTATCTGCACATGAGATGGCATAAGCTCTTTTTGCTAATGTACGTAGGACCCAACTGCATTGGTATGATGGATGAAAACTTGATGCGTGAAGATATCGATCCAGATGTGAGGGCTTACAATAAACGCTGTTTCCTAATCTCTCATCCTTTCTGTACACCAAGACATCTAAAATGGAAGTTTTCCATCCCTTTCAACTTCCATCATGAACTTAATACTGGGATGCATACAATTAAAATGATCTAGGGAATGATCCAGAGCATCCCTCTCATGTGGCCATACCATAAAGATATGATAGACATATCTTCAAAAACAAGTTGATTTTAAGAACACCATGTCCTCAAAATCTTCCATAAACAAACTGGCAACCATGGGGGATAATGGACTCCCATAGCCACTCTGTCAGTTTGATCAAAGTATTTGTAATTAAATAAAAAATACATTGACGTCGATAGTCCCCCATTCAAGGCTCCAGGTTGTGACTACTCAGGTGGACATCATCAGGAGAAACAAAATCAGCATTCTACGTATGGGATGAATGAACTTAAAATTGCTGGGTGCTACACAATGTTGTCATGAGCACCCTTTCTCATTATCGTTGCACTGTTGTATGATTAGTCACTCTTGTTAAAACAAAAAGCTGAGGTCATATAACTAAAGCTCAGTTGGTAGATTAGAGAATTTGAAAAGAGAGAGGGACAGGCTGAAGTTAGATATAGTGGAACCTACTCCACAAATTTTGCATCCACATTGCTATTGCTACCCAGCGTCTCCACTTAACTGGGTGAACTATTGAACGATAGCCCTTATTCTCACATGCTACTAAAATTGTGTTTACTATACTGAAAAGAGAGGCTGAAGACCTTCTTGCTCATGCAAACATTAGATGAAACCTCTTGGTTTATTACAGGAAAGGGAACCCGTGAGCAGATCCTAAACATCCGGAACCTCACAGAAAAGGCAAGGGAATATAATCTCAAGATGTTCAGGTGTTTCGTGGCTTACAAGAAAGCTATCAACATCGTGAAATGGTCACCGCTATGGACCATTCCATTGAAATGGCTACACTGAGACACCTGATCCAGCAACTAAACTTTCCAAACACAGCAACAGTAAAAATCTGTAACACCTTCTGAGATATCTTTTCTACTAATGCTGCATCGGACAAGATTGCATTCTCTCTCCACTATTATTAAATGCATATAGTAAGCAAAATATGAAGGAGGCTCTTGAAGACTGGTGTGGTGGTATCATTGTTGTTGGCAGAGAAATTAACAATGCAGATGACGCTCTGATAACTGGAACAGACAGATCTCAAGTGGAAACCATCATGCAAAGGTTGGCCAAATGACGCAGAGAATATGTTCTTGAAACCAACAACACAGAGACCAAAGTGATGATTGTAGATTACCCTAACAACAACAGACATGACATCACAAAAATTGCTGGCTGCAAGGTCAGTCATTCACTTTGAGTATTTAGGCTCTTTGTCACTGGTAGTGGAGATTGCGAGCCTGAGATCCGTAGGTGCATTTTGACTGATATATTCTACAGCAAAACTTGCTCACCTCTGGAAGGACACCTCCATCACTGCCAAGACAAAGCTAACCCTCATCCAAACTTTAATCTTCCCTTTCATGATTTTAGCAACAGAAACATGGATGATGAAGATGGTGGATTGTCACAGGATTTATGTTCTGGAAATGTGATGCTACAGAAGATTACTTTGAATACTATGTTCTGCGCATCGAATTAATGAATTGATCCTGAGGCAGCTCAGCTTCAGAACAAGACATTTGACTCCTGTCAACCAAAATGAGTTGAAATATTTTGATCATATTGCCAGAAGCAAGAGACAATGGAAAGATCAACCATAGAGAGGAAGTCGACAGGTCAAGGGGGCTCACCACGTGATGCCACTACATCCTCGCATAGGATTAGAAGAAGGAAAAAAATGCCAAGATGGAGAAAAACCAAAATAGTTGCATTTTAAAGGCTATAAAAGGACTATGTGATCCTAAAATTTGTTGGTATATGTCAGTGGTCCCAACCATATAAAGTACTGGAAATGTTACTGTTAAATCGGCTGGCACCTAAGACTGTCTGTCCAAGTATTAGTAACCTATCAGTCTTCAGACCTAAAAGAAATGGCATAGCACAGATAACCAACTGGATGCAAGTGGAAATCTAACTGTAATACTATTTATTTGCCTCTCATCTGCCTGTGGCATCATCCAGCACCATACATTACTCAGCAGAAGCTATGATATTACTCATGGCTATGTGTTTACTAAGACCATTCTCACTTTTAGGGGTAATGAATATCTAAATTTTTCCATATAATCTCCGATTTCTCCTATTTTATTATGATGGTAATTTCCCCCTATGAAGGTGGACATTTCGACAAGGAAGTTGGTGATGGAAATGTCATGAAAAGATCTTGCCACAATGAAAAAGTCCTTAGCTTAAACGACTGCCACCCCAACTTGCTTATCGTATCTGTGACACTGCCTCCCCTATTTTGTGATAATGCAAAATGAGTCTGAACACTTCTGAACATCAAATACAATCTATTACCTTCAACAATTAGCTCGTGTATTAAAGACACTGTACGAGCCAAAAATATACTCCATTCATACACTTAATGAGAGCAATCAGGAGCCTATCCAGTAGCACTCACAACATCTGCCGTAACAATGTTTATCCATAGAGGATTGTGTTGCATGGAGTAAGTCCATTCATGTAAAGCAAGTTGATGTGGCTCGTAATGAAACCTTAAGACTAGTTCTTGAATGCTGGTAGCCATTACCAACGAAAAATGTTTACTATCCAACCGCCATTGCTTCACAAGTTATTCACCAAAAGATAACTGCTGCCGATGAAAGAAAGGAGGTTATAGAAAAAAAAGATGCACTGACTGTATGGTTAAAAGCTAACAATACTAAGATTGAAATCCAGATACAGCTTCCCAGTCATCATCAACATTAAAATACGTAACAACAGAAGCCAGATATGAACACTAAGAGGCAAGAACTGGGTATCTCGAAAACATGTTAAACCGTTGAAACTTTTACTGGCGGGAAGTAATCTCAGTTGTTCTAAATGGTAGTCATTGATCAGGCTAAGAGCAGATGTGAGTAAATCGAAGGACATTTGTCTTTCTTATTCAATAAACACATTCCATTGCTGCTGTGGAGAGGTGCACGCAGTGAAACACTTGTGTATGCACCAGTGTTGTTATGTCTGGAGTGATGAGGAATTCTTCAAGCCTGGAGACTATGCAGTGGAAGTTGTCTGATTATAGATGAAGATTATTTGATACTTTCTACCCTGCAAATATTTTGATAGTATGTTTAAAAAAACTCATTTTGTATATTTGTGAATACTGTTGTACATCCTCTGTAGACTGCCACCATTCATAAACATTAGCTTTTAACACTAGTAATAATGAGTTGCTCCATTTGATTTTGCTACTGTACAATCACAGTTGTGCCTTATACTGTAAATGGCTATCCAAGGCTTTTGATTGTGTCAACCATGAAATTCTGGTAAAGAAAACAGAATTCTGTGGGTTAAGTGGAAAGCTGGGGGCCACATAACAAGTCTTATATAACAGTCTGGAAGTAGAAGGTAACAATTATTGAAGTAATGGAATTATAGCTTCATCTAAGAAGGGCACAGTTAAACACTGGAGTGCCAGAAGGCTCAGTGCTGGAGCCCTTGTTGTTTCTTATATTCATAAAATCACTTCCTGATCTGTACAGTGAGTTCATCTTCTTTCCAAATGATACTTCTCCTAATAGAGAAAACAACATGGAAAACCTCCTAACAGTGTACTTAATGAAGTTGTCAACTATTTTAGCTGTAATTGACTCAATGAATGTCAAAAATCTGATAGTGTGCATTTTCATGTGACATGGAAAGAATGTAAGTACAGCAAGCAGACACTCCTAAGTTCTTGGGTGTGTACTTTTGACAGCAAATTAAATTGCTCTTCCCATGTACTAGATCTACCAAAAAGAATTCATTTTGCAGCTTTTGCCTTGCACATAATGGCAACATGTACACAAAAGAATGCTGTCAGAGCTGTGTACTTTGTATTTTTTCATGCATTTTATCCTAGATCATCTTTTGGGGTACTCAGTCCCTGGTACAAAAATCATCATTCACAGGAGAGTTATACACATTATTAATGGTGTTCATCCAAGACACACTTGCAAGAATCTGTTCTGGAGACTACAGGTTTTTACAATGATATCTCAGTTTCTCTCTTCCCTTGTGCGTGTCGCTAATAAAAACCAATGGTTCATATTATGGTCAAAACAGTACTTTGTTGTAATCAGAGAAATTTTACTCTTAGGCAGGAAGGTGTAAGTTAATCAGGCATAAAAGTTTTCAGTATTCTAGAGACATCAAAAGGCTTGCTACTGTAACACTGAAATTCAAGCGCAAACTGGAAAAAAATATATGTTGCAAAATTTATTCTACTCATTTAGTGAATTTTTTTTAGAGAGAGAGAGAGAGAGAGAGAGAGAGAGAGAGAGAGTGTAAATGCCAACTGTCCATAGTAAGGTTGGATACCTCTTGGTGGCGTTGCAGGTATGTGACACAGTAAGAAAAGTATGTAAGCCAAGCAGATACAGATGGGGGATTATCCTAGTAAGGATATGTGCTGCAAATGGAGAAATTCACTGAGATGAGCAGCTTTGCTAAGGGGCAGATTATTATTAGGCAGAGTCTGTGAACGAGTATCTCTAAAATAGCGAAGCTGGTCGAATGTCACTGTGCTACTGTCGAGCATCTACAGAAAGTGATAGATGGACGCTGAAACTACCATTAGGCACTAAGTGCCCATGACTCTTCACAGAATGTGGGGTTTGGAGGCTTGTCTGCTCTGTGAAGTGGATAGATGGCGATCTGTGGCACCTCTGGTGAAAGAGCACAGTGCAGGTGGGTGCACATGTGTTTCGGAGCACACCATTCAGCACACATTGTGAATGATGGGCTCCACAGCAGATGACCCCTGTATGTTCATAGGTTAGCTAAATGACATCATCAATTACAATTGTTATGGGCATGGAACCATCAAGATTGGACTTTGTATCACTAGAAATGTGTCGGCTCATCAGATGAATCAAGTTTTTGCTACACCAATCACTCGTCATCTCCTCAAATGCCATCATCCAGGAGAATGGCTGCTTGAAACGCGCACTGCACCATGGGTGCAGGTTGGTGGGAGCAGTATTGTGCTATGGGACACATTCTGTTGTGCTTGCATGGAGCCTGTAGTAGTAATCAAAGACACCAGGTCAGCTGCGGACCTACCGCATTCCTTCATGCTTGATGTCTTTTCTGACAGCAATGCCATATTTCAGCAGTATAACTGTCCATGTCTTGAAGTCAGACTTATGCAACAGTGGTTCCAGAAGCTCAATGGTGAAATCACGTTAATATCTTGGTTGCCAAATTTGCCGGATGTGATTCTGATGGTTCCCATCTGGGTCCCTATCAAGTGCCATCACCATGTACACAAATATGTGGTCAGTTAAAGTACTTACAGGAGTTACATGACTTCTGTGTACACACCTGGTGCCACATACCTCCACAAATTTACCAATGAACTGTAGAATCAATGACATGCAGAATCAGTGATATATTTTGCTACAAAGGTGGCTCAACAAGCTATTAAGCAGGAGATCATAATGTTTTGGCTTGTCAGTGTATTGTGGGTAATATTAGTAGATGCAAGTGTTATCATCAATCTACCATACTGTAGGCCTACTCTACTGTGGTCATTATTAAAAATTTTATGAAAAATTAATGTTAGGGCGTAAAGTCAAGTGCCGGCGCACTTGTCCAAAATGAGAGAGCAGAGAGGGCTGTGAAGAAGATGTCAGCCAATTGCATGCTGACACCCCTCCCCAGGGTGACAATGAGACGGCAGCGACCTCTATGTGGAGAGGACACAAGACTGCCCACAGCCCAGTTCTATGAGTTCTGCAGAAGTGTCAAGACTAGTGACCTGGATAGAAATATCCACCGTATTACCTCACTTTTATCAGAATCGTTATACTGAAAGACATTGATTATATAGCATGTCACCCTTTGCTTGCAACACATTTATGTGTTTTTCAAAGTTAAGTATTGTCATTGATTCATTTCGAAATAAAACTCTTTAATATGATTTTCTTGAATTTTTGTGTAGTGATCTGATAAGTAGGTCTCCTAGACACTCATCTTTGACAACTAGGCAGGATACAACAATTACTGACTGTAAATACTGTAAAAACACTGACTCATTCCATATCCTAATAACTCTAATACTACTGAGATCAACGTAACTCTCAATAAAATAAGTAAGTAAAATAATCATTCTAGGTCTATGAAGGAACTCCGTATCTCTTTAATTTTGTATGTTGATTAGGATATAGCCTTTATGTTATATCTGTCCAAGGTTCTGTCATGGTAATCAGTGGCTACACATACTGTAAGAAAGTTAATCACTTGATGCCTTTTCTTCAGCGCCTTTCACCCTTCAGACATTTTATTTGTACCTCCTAGTAGCCACATGTCCAAATGATTTTGTGAAAGAGCATCTCACAGATATCTCAGGCTCTGTGCTCAACAATACAATGTATCTTGGCAATTTGTCTGCAAATCATGAGTCCAGAACTCATTATAAAGTTGCTTCAACGTGACGCACTGTGCACGGTTATTCACTACTTGATGCATAATAGGCATCTGTCTTGTTTTGGGCTCTTTAAAGATCTGGTTCTCCTAGCAATCATGCAGTCTTACTCTTGGTCTCTTCTAACACTTTCATCAAAATATACTAGAGGGATCCTCTGGTGAGCCATTCTGTTATGATTACTACACAACTTTAATTGTTTTACATGGAGGATCTTCAGCTTCAGCAGGCTTCTTTCGAATCATAAGTGTTGCCAGATTTCTCTATCCATTACTTAATTTTTGCCTTTGAAAATCAAGAATGAAGGAACTTCATCACTGCTGCCTGGAAAAGGCTTGTAATTGGACAATCAAGTGAAGTAGTTCAGTGTTTAACGCACTGCATTCACAATTTGTGCTCTATTTCTAACAATATTGTCTTCAACAAGGCATTAAACCCTACTCTAATCCCTTTCCTTATCCCCACATTGTCCACTAACTGTTGCTGTCTCCAACCCATGAGTATGACCTTATCCCAGTTTCATTTCTTTAATGCCAACAAGAATTCCCTCAATTGAAACAGTGTGTTAATAAGGAGAATTCTCTTCAGATAATGATTTTAGCCTTTCACATTTTTGTGTTTCATGTTGGTAGTACAAACTTGCTCTCCTGGGGCTCTACAATTTCTCACAACGTGATCAGCAGCGTTGTTTAGTGATATATGGTTAGTTTCAAAGGTAAGCTGATTGCTGCCCTGCCCCCCCCCCCCCCCCTGCCTTTTAGAGACTGATCACTCCTGACTGATTTTGTGAGATTCAGTTGTTCTGATGTTACAAATCATTTGGCATGCTCCACTGCATTTAGGCTATGTAAAAGTTCATCTTTAACCCACCTGTTTCCACCTTCAAGGAACTGGTGGTTGAGTTTGTTGATGTGTTCATTTATTCCTGGAATATGTTTTCTTCTAAAGCCTCTTGGGTTGACAAACAAAAGAAGTGAAAGGGAGGTCCATACAAAACCGGTGTACGTCATTAAACCAAGTGGTAGGTTAAAAATACAATTTCTTAGGGTGTTTTGCCATGTTCAATGGAGAAAGAACATTTCCAAAGAAATGTGGCATTTTACAATGCATGTACTGTTCACATATGTGAAATAGGCAACAAATGTAAGACTCGCATATTAAGTTTAATAAACCCAGATGGTGTATGATAAGCAGTGGGTGATACTGAAAAAGTTCTTGTGTAGAAATTATACTTGTAGCTTAAGTTACTGAACTTAGTACACCTTAGCAATTAACTGTACAGTTCAATCCATTTAAATTTTCATCAGTGTGTACACTCATTACTTTAATAAACATGGCAGAGACAACTTTTTCACTGCATTAATCAAATGTGTTATACTTTCAAAATAAGGTATTCGATAAGCTTAATTTCTCAAAGTTTGAATTATGCACTCAGTACTAATTTTTGCTTAACAATACGGATTATTTTCTTTCTTGATATTTCCTTGCATGGCTTGACAACACTACCTGTATCATCTAAAAAGATTCTTAGTCCAGCCCAAGACGACAATAACGTGTTAGATCATTTACTTATGCTAGAACAGCTCAGGTCCATGACCAAACGCTGTGGAGCATCCATTTCTTGCAGTGGTAAAGATGCAACCACATTTTATTTTTCCCAAATAGTCTTAAGAGGAACGCCAAAAAATGCACAGAGTAAAGCTAAACACAGTGTACGACTTAAGTATAAAGCAATCAAGAGGCACATAAACAGCTTTCAATGTCTTTCTTCAGACTACCTAGGCAATATGTGTGTCTCAGCTAATGATACTTAATTACATTAAAAGAGAAATTCTGTTAAGAAAATTGATATATTACAAGAAGACAGAATGGCTTGTCAGTACTTACCATTAGGAGATGAAATCCAAGCACTGTTGATAGAACTCTTAAAAATACAAAATTATATTTCTAGCTTCGGAAATTTTAGGTTTCTTACACGGGGTGGGGGGAGGAAGAGGGGATTGACTGTGGAAAGTTGGAAATGAGTGGTAGGTCACTTGGGAAGTGACATCAAGATAGTCATTTAATAATTTTCTTGTGTGTAAACTGAATGCATAAACAATTATCTCAATAAAAAGAAAGAGTTACTTTGTAGTCATGAGGATTACTTAAATGGATTACAGCTCTTTAGTGCACTGCCTACACTAAAGTTCAGTAAATGAAAGTGGGAGAGACACTGGACACTTGACCTATGTAGAATCCTAAGAATGACATATTTTAAGCTGTCTGGAAAATTACCCAAAACTATTTATGTATGAAGAGGGCCAACGAGCAACTAAATTTCTTTTTCTGCATGTGTTGGGGCAGTAGTGAGGGGTCCTCCTGTGGTTAGGTGCTTCCACTAGTGTTTTGGATTGAACAACATAACAGTATACAAGTAATCCCACTTATTCTGATCACCCCAAATAACCTGTCTACAATCAAAATAAAAAAAACTTATCAAGCAAATGTTTAGCTACCAACAGGTTTGCCTTTCTTGCAAGTTTGTTCATTACAAAAATACGGACATAAGTCTTCTTTTTTAAGTAACAACCTATAGTTTTTTTATTCCATAATCCACTCTCCCCCCTCAAGACCTGTTCAAAAATGTATCAGTGTACTATTCATGCCCAGGGCTTCGCCGCCTATGCGTATTCCAGATATGTTGCACACATCTCTTCCTCTTCCTGCTCCTCCTCCTCCTCCTACTCCTTCCCCTGCCCATCACATCCTTAATCCTCACCCTGTCCATTGCCTCCTTTGCACTCTTTCTACGACTCTCCCCTCCTTTCTCATTTATCCATCTCTTTCTCCCTCTTCTGTTTCTCACCCTCACCGCAATGGGAGTTAGGTGGTTCTTAACCCCACAGTACTTCTTTCCACACAATAAGTATAATGTGTACCATGTTTGGTTGAAATTGACCTACTGGTTTAGGTGAAGATGTGGAGAACGCGTGCACACACAAGCGCAGAGAGAGAGAGAGAGAGAGAGAGAGAGAGAGAGAGAGAGAGAGAGAGAATGGTAGTAAAGTTGCAGTGTCCTTGATTCTGGAAGTGTTGCTACCTGCTATATCCAGGGATTTATATGAGCAGCTTCATGAAACAGAAGAAATACCTGTACTATCCACAAGAAGTGTGCATACAGGTACAGCAACTAGTCATGAAAGCCATCTGTTACCAGGCAAGTGCTCTTTAAGTGCAAGATTTCAGAAAGATAATTTGATGTGACTGTGTTGATTATTAAATCTTTATCTGTGGATTGGATTTGTGTTAATGACTCTTTGATTAAACAAAGATACAGAACGGATTTTGGAGAAGGTGTTTTAAGCATTTGTGACACGAATGGAGAATTGGAGGTTAATTTTGAGCAGTTTAGAAGAGGAGGAAAATAGTTTGTGAGGTTAGGAGTTAGGGTTATTAAGAAAAAAAACAGATGATACGACAGATGCAACAGTTTACATGAATGATAATGTGGCCTCAGTAAGAGAAGATGAAACTTGAGAAACCACATCAAAAATTCAGTAGTAATTGGCCCACATCTTATGGAGAGGAACTGTAAGAAGTCTTATGTATGCATGCTGAGATATTTTCAAGTAAACCTGGTTTGATGAAAGGATGCAAATGTCAAATTAAGGTGCAACTACACAAACCTTTCAAGATGAAATTGAATCCAGAATTGCTAGCTAGAAGACCAGCTGTAAAAATGACATTTAGTTTATGATAGAAAATGACTTAATTGAGAGATCAGACAGTGAACACTGCAAACTGATACATACAGCAATTGAGACGGACGGCTCAGTCGAACTCGTTTTGGATGCACGAACTATCAATCCATTCTGCTTCAGCGAGATCAGCCCAAAAATATACAATGACTTTTGCAGAAATTTACTGGCACTTGTTAACTCAGCACTAGTTAATGTGTATGTAACAAGCAATTATTAGCAGTTGGAGTTGGATAAGCAAAGCAAGTTCACAACTTTGTTGTGTAATGGATGTTGCGACCACTTCAAATAGATACTGTTCGGTTTAAACGTTTCATCAGAAGCACTGTTCAAGCTTTTGGCAATATTTGTGGGGAGAAAGTTTTCCAGAATGTAACAGTCTATGTAGATGACTTTTTTGGTTGCATCTACTTAGTGGGAAGAGGGCACAGACACATCTGGATAAAGTTCTGACTGCGTTTAAATCAGCTGTAGTCATCTTCTATTCATAAAAATTGGAATTTACAATGAAGATATGGTTCTTAGGGCATGTCATCTCTTCAGTGGGACAGTAGTCATATCTGAAGAAATTAAAATGGATTCTAAATTTTCCAGTACCAGTCTTTGAGAAAAAACAACATTTGACAAAATTAAGAAGCAACTCTTAGAAGCTCCACTCTTACACCTGCCAGAAATCATTTTATCTTGAGTCTGACATCAAATTTGACCTTGGAGATCATTTATATCAAATAGTCTTTGAAAATAGTCAGAAACAATTTCACACGATAACATTCAAGTCAAGTTTTGTCAGTGTGGTAAAAGAAACAGAGCATGACAACAGTGCGAAGTACTCACAATTGTTTGAGGATTTGACCACGTCTGCTGTTTTCTGCTCCGGCGACACACCATTGTACAGACAGATCATAAGACATTATCCTTCCATTTTCAGTGTAAATTGATGCATGATCGACTTGCTACATGGGCCCTCACCCAACAGGAAGTTACTGTGTGTATTGTACTTTTTATGTGCGTGTTTACTCTTCACATGTGGATGTGTAGTTAGCTGATGTTTGCCTACAATGATAATAGTAATAACGGGATCATTTCCTCTCAAAATACATTTTTCTGAACCTATTGTATTTTGTTTAAAGTAGGACTAAAATTGAAAAAAAAATGACTATTAGACAACGGATTACCTTCATTTACATCCTTTACTCATTTTTGATAATTATATTACATAAACATCACTTCTTAAAAGTTTAATAATGCAGTTGTTATGAAGGTCCGCAGCTCGTGGTCTTGTGATAGTGTTCTCACTTCTCGTGCATGGGGTCCGGTTCAATTCCTGGCAGGGTCAGGGATTTTCCCTGCCTTGAGACAACTGGGTGTTGTGGCGTCTTCATCATCATCTTCGTTCATCACCATTACGGTTGGAGGAAGGCAATAGCAAACCACCTCCGCTAGAACCTTGCCTAGTACAGTGGTACAGGTTTCCTGCATCGTCCCCTACGCTCCTCTGAATATGGGACATCATCATCATCATCATCATCATATTTTGCCTATTAATTATTGGTTACTTTCTTATTAATTGCTACAGTTACAGATAATAAACAAATTTTGAAAATAATCGTATTTTGCGCCATTTTCCCCACATACTGTACATTTCCTTGAACATCACATTTTGAAGATTTTTCTCATGTCTTGTGTAATTACTTTGTAAAGTGTGCTTTCATGTAGTGACACTTGTGAAGAATATATGATCCCCATGCCTGTTTGTTTAGCATCATGTAATATTTAGCTATAGTTTCTTGTCTGTGCACTTGGGCTCTTCCTTTTTATTAATTTCATACTGAAACTGTATGCTGTCATAAATACCCATACAAAACTTATTTCTTCAGGTCTGGGAATGTGTGAGGATCCTATATCCTCCTCCATCAGAATACTTTTTCCACTTGTGAAATTTTTTTGTATGCTTATTGTTTAGCATCACCGCCGTGTCCAGCATTTAAGAATAATCTTTCGCCACTGACAATGCTTTCTGATACAATGATCGTTGCTTTTTGCACGTACTTGGCACCACACTGTGGCTACAGTGGTGTTGTTGTGGGCTTGGTAATTTATTCTTCGGCTATTAATTTGACCACATTCTGGCGATCTTAAGGTTTGGTGTGAAATTATTAATGATTTATTGTGGCACATGAAATATTGCAAAAACTGAATTAAATTTTTTTGAAATAAATAACTTCAGCAATAAATCATAGTCAGTGGTCCGCCATTAATTGTTCTCGATCAAACCTTTCATTGTCCGTATCCTAAAAATTAACGCAAGAAAAAAGTACATGATCAGATCCTTGAGGTGAAAAAGAGAGATATGGTATTGTCTCATAAGCACCACCGGGACACTGCCTTATAAATGCAACAGCCTGTTTCACATATCATGATGAATGCTCCAGCTTTCATCTACTCACTTCTTTAGGCAAGTGAATATGTTTTGTTTCTGCCTGCAACTTCTACTGTAAAGACAAACGCTTCGCATTCCTGAAGGTATGACAAGATACAGGGTGTTTCAAAGTTTTTACGAGCAATGTCTATAGATGTTACATCATGTCATGGGGAACAGCTTTTTTTAATAGACAAAATGTTTGCTTCCTGGTAATGCCAGACATTGTTTAAGACTGATTATGCAATGGAGAGGTGGCAGGATGTTCACATTCTCCAGTATTTGTGTACTCCAGTGTATATTGCGTCATCCAGTCATCTGCTCATTTTGAGAGGTGGTAGGGTGTGTACGAAAGAAGTTCATGATTTGGTTCTACAACATCTGTCTCCACTTAGACACACTAAAACAAAGCAAGCTAGAACCATTCCATCTATTACTGCATTCTATTAATAATTTTTTTTCCTTTCTCTCTTTTTCATTTTGAGTCCAGTCTTACACATTGAATATATGTAGTGTGTGTCCACATCTGTCAAAATGCTATTCGGACTATTTCATATAATTTATTATGCAGGTGACAATTTGCAGTATGCTGATTACAGTAATGTGTGTAGTTTTTGTGGAAACCATATTGATTAAAGGTAATGAATAACTGAAATTGTCATAATGGCATGGAATGGTAGATTTTGATTAGGCTAATCAATAGTTCTGGAAGTACTGCCCTACCTTTAGAAAGCTCAGAATCCAAACTTTCTGGAAACGAATAGCCTAACAAATAATTGCTGTCAAAGTTTGGTATCTGTAATGGTGCTTAAAAAGTACTCAACTAACATCTCAATGGAAGCTTGTACCAGATCAAACTAGGTAGTGAAAGATATGAAGGTCAGTCTGCTATGGAACAATTGACATATCCCTGTCATTTCTCCTGTTAACATCATGGATGTGTTAAAACTATAAGAACTTCTTTGGTTGTCTTGACTATGAACTGTGTTCTTCAAATGCAATTGAAGGGGTCAGTGGAAGGAAGTGCTTAACCCTCAATCTAGCTATTTGTTGTGGTTTCAGCTGCACAACATGCTGGCAACAACTAACTCCACTTTAACTGGTAGAAAGTGTTCGTCAGCTATGTACATTGTTTTGCCATATTGTATTTATGTTCTGTCATTGGATGAAAGTTGCCACAGGTCTCACTAAAAAATTTGAGACACAGCATTTATTATAAGTTTGGGAAAGCCACATGGTAGCAGTTTATGAATTTAATATAATATACAGGGTGAGTGTTTTACCCTAAGACAATGAAATCTCTAAAGCTATACATCAGATTAAAAAAGAAAAATGCGTTCAACATTTTTAAAATGTTATACAGTGATACTGAAGTTGACACTTTGCTCCACCCCTAGGAGGTCTAAGGTGAGGCAGGGGGAGGGGGTGGTGGGGGGGGCAAATTTGAAATCTGAAATAGGAGCATCTCTGTTTTATTGTAGATTTGTATTCTACATGAAAAAATACACAACTTTTGTTCTTAAGCCTTTTTTCGTCATGTAACAGATGACGCTAATTGAAAGGGGTTAGCGGGAAGTATAATTCAAAAACGGTGTTCTCAAGAAAAATACATTGGATTTAAAAAAACATGTTCAGTAACAATTGTGAAAAAAGCTCATTTAAGATTGCACTCTCACCAATGCAGTGCTCATTTAAGGTCACATCTCACCAACAGGGTGCTGGTTTGTAAGAATTACTTCACAGGAAAGTACTCAAAAATTTTACTACCCACTTTGATGCACTTATTTATCCGCACATGGAATGATTCCACAACTGAGAAGTGTTTGCAATGTAACCTTCCAACATGGATTGGTGATATAATGAAGTGTATTCTCGTGTGTTGTTGGCACTTTATAATAAAATTCACTCTTAAAGTAACCCTGCAAACAAAAGTCAGGAGAAGTAAGGTCTGGCCATCTCACAGGTCAAGGCCTGAACAACCTCTTCCGATTCACCGACAATTGTACACACTATGTAGCACTTCCCATGATCCTATCGAATAATGTGCTGTACAATCATCATGTTCAAACCCCATGGCTTGTTGCAAGTCAGAGGAAAGATCTGCAAGCAATATTGGAAGATCGTCTTCTAAGATTGCTCAGTATTTATCACAATTTAAGGTGCCATCGATAAAGAATGGAGCACTCAGTTCTCACCAATTATTCCATGCCAAACATTCACATTCCATGAATGCCGATCAACTTTGGGTAAACACTGGATTTTTCCACATGCTAATAATGCTTGTTGTGTTGAGTAAGTGTATTGTGGTCTGTTGAAGTTGGCTCACTGTAGAACAATATTTGAGCAAGGAAATAGTGATATTTCTGTATTTTCTGAGCGAGGGAAAGATAAAACATGATATTTTCTATGTTTCAAAATTTGGCAAAAAGAGTTATCTGACTATTTTTGATTCACGACTTATTGTCGAGGGTTATGATTCACTGCATCTAATATCGTAACTTTATTATCATCTCCAGAAATAGTTCTTAGGCCATTCCCTTTTCGTGGCCGTACAGTTCGCTTCGTGTAGAACTGTCAAATGACCTAATTAAAATGACGCATGTGATTGGAAAACGCTGAGCACAAAGGTTTACAACATTATTGACGTCTCTGCCACTTTCTCCATAAATGTAAATGATTTCAGTTTATCTTCTATTTTAATAGCCTGAATTCTCGCAGTCAGGTTATGAGAAGCATACTTAACAAATGAGGGTGATGTGCAAGCATTGAGATCAAGTCAAATAAAGAATGAATGAATTAATTAATTAATTAATTAATGTTTTAAAACAGCTACGCGGAGAAAACTGCAAAACACTGAGTCATTCAACACACATACATTTTTATGATTTTGGGCCCACGCATTTTTCTCATGAACATGAGAGTCCACCAGTGCTCTTGGCCCACTGCACGAGTGTAGGATAGAGAAACATAAGTGCAATGGTGGAGTGCTATGGAGCACTGGGGCACTAATGAGACATAATTCATTTAACGGACATTTATTTTGAGGGCTTTAAAATGACTCTGCCTTCTTCCCAGTGATGGCTAGCTGCTGCTGTGCTGGGCCCATTGCATGAAGGCACAGGGTAGTACGTTGTTGTATAACACGGGTTATTCATGAGAATGGTCTTATGTTCCACAGAGGACACTCATGCTGGTGAAAGATGGTAATGTCACGTACAAACATTTTATGTAGTGTGAAAAATACACTTTGTGCATCCCAATTTGTGATCTGTGCAGATGGTGTGTATGCAGTGACACAACACAGCAGGGCCAAGTCGTGGAATGGTGAACACCGTAGCAATTTCTGGATGTGGACATTTGTGCCTTGGTGACGTTTCTTGAATGTAGCATGAACACCTCAGAAAAAATGGACATACAATGTTAAAATTAAAGACAAATGAAGATAGGAAATCTTAGATCTTAAATTGAGATCAATGTGATTGGGTATCTTGACTGATGTATTTGAATTTATGAGTCACTGATAGATACCTGGATCAGTCTTCACAACTAATGTACATAGTTTAAACAAAACAGAAGATTATCATTTAAGACGTGTTCATCATTCAGTAGCTGGAAGTAGTGACACACTGTATCATTGTGCCTAGAGACAAAGGCAAGAGGAGTAAGTTTGTGTGCAGTTGTGGTATGGAATAGCTGGGCCACGAGAACAAAACAAAAAGGTGACTATATTGGAAGAAGAACAGTCAAAGATAACATAAGACCACATCACACTGACAGATCTGCCACACAGTGTTTCCTACTTGTCATACAGTCAAGTTGACACCCCCTCCACACACACACACACACACACACACACACACAAAAGAAAGGGAAACACTGCAACGTCAGCATCCAGTAAGGAATCTGCAGGCTCAAGTTCTGGCATTGTGTGGGGTGAGTGCTGAAGCCTTGTTGTAGGAGGGTCTGGCACGGCTCTGGACATATGTGGGAACCTCAGCACATCGCTGTGTGAAGCTGCACTTAGAGTCAGCCCAACAAGTCTGAATGCCCCTGCTGTCGATTGTCGTGTAAGTGGAAGACCCAACAGTGACACGAAGGACAGCCCAGGAAGCGGTCCCAGCATAGAGCCAGTAAGACGGTACTTTTACTGCCCTGGAGTGGTGGCAGAGGCACACTGCTCTCCAGAACAGCTCACAGACAGGCAGATGGGTTCTTCGTCTACAGAAGATTGGCCTGGTCCTTATCTTCAGTCAGTCACCATTGTGACCAGCAGGAGTGCAGCTTACAGACTTCCCTCCCCAACCAGACAGGTGCAGACTCATAGGACTCCAACGTGGCAGCATCTACAGACACCAGGTCATCCTGCAACTAATAGAGCTGACCTGCCATCATCAGTATTAGTGATGCAGATAGAGTGGCCTAACTCAAAGTAGGTGGAAGGAATGATGAACGATTTAATTCCCCGCATACAGTTGACCAAATGAGCTCCTGTTTTCTGAGCCTGTCGGTGCTCTTGGCTGGCCTATTGTTTAACTTCAGGGCTTCAGAGTGTTCCTTTATCCAAAGTTTGTAGCCTGTAAGCTGTTCTTATGTTATCCCTAGGTGAAATTACTACATGTAGACCTGTTACAAAAGTGTGTTGTGTTTGCTCTGCACTGACTTCCAAGTGCAGAATCAGGTTTTCCTGAAATTTTCTCTGGTGCATATTGAGAAAATAACCTTCCTGTCTGTACCTCATTCCTTCAGAGTGTAGACAACGGTTATGCCACCACTGCATACTCTGAAGACGCAGGGATCACTATTTCTATAGCTGACTGGATAGCACTTTTAGAAGTATTGAACACAAATTTTTCTGTTTTTTAATGCGATGCATAATTTGAGACATTTCATTGTCTCTAGGTAAAAAAATTACCTCGTGTAAGGCTGTTACAGTGGCTGGTTCATTTTACCACACAACAATAGAGTCCTATAATAAACATGTTGGAGAGTTATGATTGTTTTGGCCCTAACATTGTGGCTTAGCACTATTGTTATCCTGTTTTATTTCTCTACAAACCTTTGTATTTATTTTTAGGATGGAGCACAATCTATGTCATGGAAAGAGACGTAAGAAGTAGGTGAAAATGTCAGTGGAGGTCAAACGTGAATGCAGACTTTTTAAATGTTATATTACAAAAGAAAGAGGTAGAGAGGCAATACCTATGAATTTCAGGATTAGCAAGAAAATATGTTAAACCACATCCTGTCATACTACTTTCAAAACCTTCAAGTGAATAATGAAGAAAAGGAAAATAGAAAACTGTTTTATTAGTGTTTAATATTTGGTTTGTAGGCGCTCAACTGCGTGGTCACCAGTGCCTATACAAAGACCCAATTTTTTACACAGTCCAATCTCGCCACTGTCACAAATGATGATGAAGACAACACAAACACCCAGTTCCCAGGCAGAGATAATCCCCAACACGGCCGGGAATCAAACCCGGGACCCCGTGATCCAAAGGCACCAACGCTAGCCACTAGACCGCGAGCTGTGAACTTATTGTGTTGTGACTACACTTAACAAAAACTCGTAGTTTCTCCCTGAGTATTTTACAGAACAGCAGTTTATTTATGCGAGACATTTTGATTCTGTAGTATTATTTCCCAATGCAAAGGAAAATGACATGAAAGTTTGGAAACACTTGCTTACTTAATTCAGTCACTACAGAAAACCTCACATTGTTACTTTGCGGATATTACTGTCCATCATTTCTTTTTTTCTTTCTTATGTGAAGTGTCTCTCTTCTCCTAGTCTCTGAAGTAAGTTAGTAAAAGAAACACATATACTTTAAAAACTTCCCAGGTATTTTTTGACAAATATGATGTTAACAAAAGTAAGAACACTGTTACAAGTAAACAATTTTGCAGGACTTGATTTTATTTTGTCCATTCAGAGATAATATAGCTAAAGGAATGGTGTAGCAATCTGTACAAAAAGTTACAAGTAAGTCCATTGTGATTTACTATCTATGGACTTAAACACTTGACATGCAATAGCTCACAACCATGCTCTTCCATCAGCACTTCCTTCTGCCAACCCCTTCAAATCATGTATTTCTTCTGACTTTTGCCACACTGAATATGAGGGAAACATTCCACGCGGGAAAAAATATATCTAAAAACAAAGATGCTGTAACATACCAAATGAAAGCGTTGGTACGTTGATAGAGACAAAAACAAACACAAACACACACACACACACACACACAAAATTCAAGTTTTCGCAACCAGCGGTTGCTTCATCAGGAAAGAGGAAAGGAGAGGGAAAGATGAAAGGATGTGGGTTTTAAGGGAGGGGGTAAGGAGTCATTCCAATCCCGGGAGTGGAAAGACTTACCTTAGGGGGAAAAAGGGACAGGTATACACTCGCGCACGCACGCACACAAAAGAGAGAGAGAGAGAGAGAGAGAGAGAGAGAGAGAGAGAGAGAGAGAGAGAGAGAGAGAGAGAGCAGGGGGGGTTCATATCAGCTTTTGTCACCATTTATAAGTCACCAGAAAATACAAAAATAAGGATTTATTCACCAAACCCAGTGATAATTACAGGAAGCTTTTTCATTGTCATTATTAACAACATGATGTTACAAAATTTACTGTATAAACAAGCTTAATGTATTACATTGAGCACAATTATTCATGCTGTGAAATTTATCCCACATCTTGATCTGCATAGCGGCAAGATTTCTGGGCAGTCAACATTATGGCACAGTCCTGAATAGGAACTAATAATTCTAATTTCACGAACCAGCATTCCAGTTCTTTAACAACTGATATGGATTCGTATTTTTACAAACACATTAACAACTGTAGAAAATAATTTCTCTCATATATCTGATGTAAATTCATATAACTCTAGTGCAAATATAACAAAGTTCAGTTCAAAACTTCATAATACAGAACACTTGAATTCTGCACAACATTGCAACAACAATAATAGTGTTGCTACCCAGTAGTTGTGTGCTGCTGCTATGCAAAGAAAATTACAAAATAGAATGTAATGAAATCTTTAACATTATCGTACAACAAGAATTTAAAATAAATCAGATTTTATTTACAAAGTACCAATTTTAAATAATTTGAGTTTGAACTAAATAAATCCACAACCCTTTCATCATGTAAAACTTTGATTTATACTTTCCAGTTCCTCTGACATACTAATTTGGAAAAGTAACAAAAAACTATGGAGATTACTAACTTCAGTGGAAAACAATAAACCAAAATGACAAGTGTAAAAACTTGGTACAGAAAAACTTTTATGTTTCAGTTTAAGATGGTAGAAATATCCAAAAGTACATACAAATTTATTCATGAACAACAATTCTTCAACTCCTCTGCAACAGCTATGCTCTTTCACCCTTTTGTACTATTACAAACTTTTAAAAATCACTGAAATTATATATGTCATAAGATTTGATTTTTGCATAAAATATTAATCTTCGCAGTGCTAAAATACAGCTACCACTCAAGTTTATTATCATTAGAGTATTAAGTAACTCTACATATCCTCTTAAAATATTGTGTGTGCACTGCTTATCTGAATCACATTCGCATAGCAAAACCAAGATCTGAGGGAGGTAGAACTTTTAAACAAAAAGCGACTATGTAAATTAGTATTCATCCACAAAGGATGATAACATATAATATGGTATCATTCACGAGATATCGATTTATCACTGGAAGATAGTTACATTAGGCACTGACGTGGCTGACACTGAGGCGCCATACTTAAAAGTTTCTTAAGTATCACATTCTCTGTCCTCATTGAATCACTCTTCATTACACACACATATCACAAAAATAAGGACATTCTCTAATTCACCAATAGTCATGTATGTTTCAATTTACCATTGGCTTGGGTTGAATTAACGCTGGTTACCGACTCAGTTGCCTGGATTACAGCTTGCTGGATGCTAACTTCCACAAAATGCTGATAGACTGGTTTCATTACCTGAAAATATTGTAATGTTCAGTCAAAACTCAACACCACAATCAATGAAAAATTAAAATGTGCATTTGCACTTTTTTAAAACTGAAAATGCTGACAGCATAACAATCAACCGTTAAATTAAGGTTAGGCAGGTAACCAAAAATTGGACCAGAAGAATGTATTGTAATATGACTTACATTTTGCCATAAGAAGTTGGCCATTTCATCAAGTTGTTCTCCAATTTCAGACAGCTCTCCACTGTACCTATAGAAAACCACACATCCACCAGTTGCAGTAAGAAACATGAATTGTATTCAATTTGTTCTATAATAAAATAAAATTTTATTATGTGTACTATACCTGATATATGCCCATAAAATGAGCACCAAAAGTGATGTTCCCATCGTTAAATTGCACATATTTGCCATTGTATAAATTCCCAACAATCCAAAAATCCCAGATGCCAAGTAAAAGACAACAGCAATTGACAGGAAAACAGCAGGTGTCCTTGCAGCTTTGAATATATTTTTGCTTTCATTGTGCAGTTTAAATTGGACAAACATTTCATCCAAATCCTAGGACGATAAGTTTGGTAAATTTCACATCTCCTGTAATTGATATACATTTGTTCGATAAAACACTGACTTACTGAAGTACCACTAACCTTTTCAAGAGCTTCCCTATATTTTTCTGAAAATTCATCACCTCCCATTTTACGCTTACTTCGGAATTGGTGTATTGCTTTATCTTTAACACGATTATGTTCGGCCTCAAGATGAGCTGAACTGAGGTACGGCTTGGTGCCACCACACACTTCTTCCATGTCATGCTTGTAAGTGTCTTTTGCTACTGCCACGGCAGCCAAGTTGTTACCCTCAGCTGTTGCCTGAAAACAAATAATGATTATATGAATTTTAAGTGGAACAATAAATATTAATTTCAGAACATTAAACAAGTAGAAGTAATAAGCAGTGGGGTTATATTCAGCTTAAAAGTTATTTTAAATATAAATTTATTTATATGGTATTCATGATGTTACATGCATGAACTGGACTTTTCACAAAGTTTCAGATATATGCAGATGTAGCAAAAGATAACTTGCAGAAAATACACATACTACCAGGTAGTAAGAGAAACTGAAAACCCTCAGTTTGGAAGCAGACAATCATAATGTACAAAAGCCTCGACCATATCTGCCTTAATGTTTACTGGGACATGTTACTTATTCTTTCGAACAAAAGAACATAGTAATAAGATGCCATGTGCCTTGTATATTGACAGTTACAAGTATAGTTTTTGTTTCACAACATTAGCAGTGTTGACATTCTTAGCTAAATCTCGAAAATTGCATTATGTTAAAGATGAAATAAAGATAGTTTGTTATAAGAAAGATGACACTATAAAGTTACTACACATCAGTTACTGCATGACTGTATCACTGCTGTGCTGTAAAATGCACTAATTTAACTGTATATCACAATATAAGGCAGCATGGATGTAATGGTGTATTTGTGCTGCAACCTTGTTGCTATCATATCGTTGATCTGGCCGTTACAATTAAACAGTGACATATTTAATTTGCAGCATCATTGTTGACCTTGCTGCTTGCTCCATCCCAAGCCAAGCCAAGCCAAGCAAGTGTATCAAGCTGGTCTGTGTTTCCGACAGGGATCAATGCTACCTGTCCTGAAACTTTAGCTGTGATTGGCTGTTTTAAAGTCACTAACCATGCTGCTGTTAAGCTGATTGCTGCTTATTACACCGTTTCCCAGAAACCGTATACAGACAGTTCTATTTGTTGTGAGCTTTGAAAATAATATGATGAGTGAGATCTATGATCGATTATTTTATTTCAGACATGTTTTTAACACACAATTATCTAGAACCAGAGGAATACAGATCATCAAAACTGCATCATATTGGGTAAAATTAGGCTCAATAATTTTTGCAACAATATGGGAAGGATAGACAGCTACTCACCACAAAGGGGAGGTGTTGAGTTGATGGGCACAATGAAAAGACAAACATATACGCTTTCAGACACTTTTGTCTGAAAGCTTAAATGTTTAACAGTCTTTTCATTGTGCTCATCTGCAACTCTTTATGTGGTAAGTAGCAGTCGGTCCTTTCATTATTCCATTCTTGACTTTCCATAATTTAATAATTTTTGGGAATTCATAACATTGTTTCACTTAACATTACTCAGTAAATTATCATAATTAAACTCTACATGTGGCAGATGTATTACATATAGTAGTTGTAGGCAAAAGCTAGTAAAATGTTATCTTAGTTTGAGTACCAATTAACATTTAATTGAAAACTGTCTGGAGGGAAAAAAAAAAAAAAAAACTTTAATAACTTTTCAGTTTTTGACTGGTGCAAGTATCTCTAGCGTGAGCATTCTGCATTCAAAGTAGGCACACCATACCGCCTCTTCTTTCTCCTTGCCAGTAACATTTCTGTCATCAACAAATCGCTGTTACTATGATCAAACAATGGTGAGAACATTGTTCTCACTTCATACCATTACACATAACACAAACTATCGGTGTGAAAAATTGCAAGGTAATGCCTGCAGGGAACAGTGGTGTTACTGAGTGAGCAGGTTGCCATACAAACATATCCTAATACTTGATAAACATATGCTACTATTTCCACTGCCACAAAGAACATTCTTTGGTCACTAAATGAAAGAAAAAGGGTTTGATTAATAATTTAGCAGAAACCTACAGTAACAAATTTTTATTATTAGCAATAGTCAAGAAACTTATTGAAACGTAGCTAAAACCTACGAAGTTTCTGTGATGATTATTTTTATTACCATGTGAATTGAGCATGATTTGTCGATAGAGCATTACCTGGAGGTATTGTGGATACCAACAATACTGATAGCGAATAGGTTTGTCCTCACTCCAGTCCTGAGATACGTACAGGCTCTTTGTGTGATTGGTCAAACGCATGTTTTTTCAGTTGCAAAATTTCAGTTTTGCTTCTTTCATTAGAAAAATGATAGAATTATGAGGGTCACCTTTAAGTTTTTAAAAAAATGCAAAACGCACACACACGACCAGTCTCCGGCTGCCAAGGCCAGACCATGCTTCAATGCAGTTACATTCCATCCTAGATTAAACACCATTCATTGTTTACCTGTAAGTTTTGTTTCTGTTATATTATTTTATAGTGTAAGGTAGCATTTCATTTTGTACAATGGTATTTGTCATTTCACCTTTGCCTACTTCATGTGTGTTTAACCATGGCTCCAAACCAATTCTTAATATTGATTGCTGATCGCCCATCAAAACATGTACATCTCAAAATTATTAAAATTATTTTTGGCATCAGATATAAAAACCCAAAAGAAGCAGAATAGCATATAATATAAAATACTATCAACTACTCACCCAGCAGCAGCGGGGGAACACACACACACACACACACACACACACACACACACACACACACACACACAACAAGAGAGTTCAACTTTTACCAGCTTTTGGAGCCAGAGGCTGCTCCTTCTGGCAGAAGAGTTGAAGGGGTAGGAAGGGGGGGAGGGAGGTGAAGGAAAAGGACTGGAGAGGTTTAGGGAAAGGGGTAGAGTTTGAAAGCCACCCAGAACAATGTCATCACGCAATGCTTCAATGAGAAAAATTACTGAAAATGCTCTAGGAAGGCAGCTCATGTAATTTAAAAATTAAACTATTTCAATACACTAAATTCAACACATTATTCCTGAGTATTGTAGAACAATGAAGAAGCTTAACAGTACAATGTAAACTTACAACAAGCATGGATTTTGGTTCTGGCAACTCGTCTCCTTTATATATTTCAATGTATGATTTGAAATACTGTAGTAATTCTTTTGCTTTCACTTTCTGACCAGCAATTTCTTTTGGCACTAAATTTTCAGGTGCTAGTAACATTGGAATCAGCCTCTGCAGCTGAACCTTGAAGTCATTCTCAATATCTGTAACAATTTTAAATTTTTCATAGTTAAAGTGCTACAAGCTACAAAAAAAATTCAAGTGGAAAGACAGATCACGTACATAGGTCACCTTTCAGTTACTTTTCAAAGACTGAAAATGATAATCGATCTACATAGCATCACAAGCTACCTTTTGTATTAATGGCTCTTAAAATTTAAATTTTGACTGACAATATTGCACGTATAAACACACCCACAAATTTCTTTTCAGTTCTGTGGCTGTATCAACCATTGGGACATGTATAGTTTAATCTCAAATGCCCTTCATACCTTACTACAGGAGAGAAAAACTATGTTCTGTGTTTTTTTCCCTAATATGTGTCTGCCATATAAGCCTGTGTAGCACAATGCATATGGGAAAAACTATTACCTGGAGGCAGCAATACAGATATTGACAGTAGTTAAGATCAGGTGTTCACTCATCCTGCATAGATACTAATGGGATGAACGGAACTCCCTATGATGAGATTAAACAAAAAGAGATCATCTGTATCAACAATTTGTTGGGGGCCACTGAAGGACAATATTATGTACGGAAATTGGCAACATAATGCTATTAACAATAAAGATCTGGAACCCTGAGAGGTTAAGTGTTATACATGATAAATGAGTCTAAGATATGACAAGGCAAACTAATATTAAGTATCTATGGGGGGAAAAAAAGAGGCCAACATGAGGCACAATAGTGAACAAATGGGGGGAAAAACTTAAGGAACGAATTTCTGAAATTGGGAAACAAAAAGAGTGATAGACAGAATACAATGAAAGAAAGGAGGAAACTAGAGTGCCTGCTTAGTGCACAAGTAACTGGAGAACCAGTATTTCAGATTTGGTATGTTCTCCCCTCCGCATTTTCTACAGGGAATGGGACACCATTGCCTCTAAAATTAATGCGTCACAACCAGAGATGTGCTCAGAAGGCAACCTGTTATGATTGTTACAGACAACTGTATGATCTGTAGCAGGTTAACCAAAAGTGCAATCTGGAAGTTGAATAATACGATTCTTGAAACAGGACTATAAAAAAGGAGAACTGATCCTTATATTATTTTGTTGAAAAATTAGTAATTTTGTTCCTTATAGCATGTGGAGATATTAGTATACTAATATTTGCATGAAATAAACTAGAAATTTTGCTTTTAGTTTGTTTCAGCCCCCCCATGAACCACAGACCTTGCCGTTGGTGGGGAGGCTTGCGTGCCTCAACGATACAGAAAGCTGTACCGTAGGTGCAACCACAACAGAGGGGCATCTGTTGAGAGGCCAGACAAATGTGTGGTTCCTGAAGAGGGGCAGCAGCCTTTTCAGTAGTTGCAGGGGCAACAGTCTGGATGATTGACTGATCTGGCCTTGTAACGCTAACCAAAACGGCCTTGCTGTTGTGGTACTGCGAACGGCTGAAAGCAAGGGGAAACTACAGCTGTAATTTTTCCCGAGGACATGTAGCTTTAATTTATGATTAAATGATGATGGCATCCTCTTGGGTAAAATATTCTGGAGGTAAAATAGTCCCCATTCGGATCTCCAGGCAGGGACTACTCAAGAGGACGTCATGATCAGGAGAAAGAAAACTGGCGTTCTACGGATCGGAGCGTGGAATGTCAGATTCCTTAATCAGGCAGGTAGGTTAGAAAATTTAAAAAGGGAAATGGATAGGTTAAAGTTAGATATAGTGCGAATTAGTGAAGTTCGGTGGCAGGAGGAACAAGACTTTTGGTTAGGTAAATACAGGGTTATAAATACAAAATCAAATAGTGATAACGCTGGAGTAGGTTTAATACTGAATAAAAAACTAGGAGTACGGGTAAGCTACTACAAACAGCATAGCGAATGCATTATTGTGGCCAAGATAGACACGAAGCCCACACCTACTACAGTAGTACAAGTCAATATGCCAACTAGCTCGTAGTGAAGGGAGATGAAAATTTAATAGTCATGGGTGACTGGAATTCGACAGTAGGAAAAGGGAGAGAAGGAAACATAGTAGATGAATACGGATTGGGGGTAAGAAATGAAAGAGGTAGCCATCTGTTAGAATTTTGCACAGAGCATAACTTAATAATAGCTAACACTTGGTTCAAGAATCATGAAAGAAGGTTGTATACATGAAAGAACCCTGGAGATACTAGAAGGTTTCAGATAGATTGTATAATGGTAAGACAGAGATTTAGGAACCAGGTTTTAAATTGTAAGACATTTCCAGGGAAAGATGTGGACTCTGGCCATAATCTATTGGTTATGAACTGTAGATTAAAACTGAAGAAACTGCAAAATGGTGGGAATTTAAGGAGATGGGACCTGGATAAACTGAGTAAACCAGAGGTTGTACAGAGTTTCAGGGACAGCATAAGGGAACAATTGACAGGAATGGGGGAAAGAAATACAGTAGAAGAAGCATGGGTAGCTTTGAGGGATGAAGTAGTGAAGGCAGCAGAGGATCAAGTAGGTAAAAAGACGAGGGCTAGTAGAAATCCTTGAGTAACAGAAGAGATACTGAATTTAATTGATGAAAGGAGAAAATATAAAAATACAGTAAATGAAGCAGGCAAAAAGGAATACAAATGTCTCAAAAATGAGATCGACAGGAGATGCAAAATGGCTAAGCAGGGATGGCTAGATGATAAATGTAAGGATGTAGCGGCTTATTTCACGAGGGGAAAGATAGATACAGCCTACAGGAAAATTAAAGAGACCTTTGGAGAAAAAGAGAGCCATTTGCATGAATATCAAGAGCTCAGATGGAAACCCAGTTCTAAGTAAAGAAGGGAAAGCACAAAGGTGGAAGGAGTATATAGAGGGTCTATACAGGGCGATGTTCTTGAGAACAATATTATGGAAATGGAAGAGGATGTAGATGAAGATGAAATGAGAGATATGATACTGCGTGAAGAGTTTGACAGAGCACTGAAAGACCTACGTTGAAACAAGGCCCCAGGAGTAGACAACATTCCATTAGAACTACTGATAGCCTTGGGAGAGCCAGCTGTGACAAAACTCTACCATCTGGTGAGCAAGATGTATGAGACAGGCGAAATACCCTCAGACTTCAAGAAGAATATAATAATTCCAATCCCAAAGAAAACAGGTATTGACAGATGTGAAAATTACCGAACTATAAATTTAATAAGTCACAGCTGCAAAATACTAACGCGAATTCTTTACAGACGAATGGAAAAACTGATAGAAGCTGACCTCGGGGAAGATCAGTTTGTATTCCGTAGAAATGTTGGAACACGTGAGGCAATACTGACCTCCTTATCTTAGAAGAAAGATTAAGGAAAGGCAAACTTACGTTTCTAGCATTTGTAGACTTAGGAAAAGCGTTCGACAATGTTCACTGGAATACTTTCTTTCAAATTCTGAAGGTGGCAGGGGGAAAATACAGGGAGCGAAAGGCTATTTACAATTTGTACAGAAACCAGATGGCAGTTATAAAAGTCGAGGGACATGAAAGGGAAGCAGTGGTTGGGAAGGGAGTGAGACAGGCTTGTAGCCTCTCCCCGATGCTATTCAATCTGTATATTGAGCAAGCAGAAAGGAAACAAAAGAAAAGTTCGGAGTAGGCATTAAAATCCATGGAGAAGAAATAAAAACTTAGAGGTTTGCCGATGACATTGTAATTATGTCAGAGACAGCAAAGGACTTGGAAGAGCAGTTGAACGGAATGGACAGTGTCTTGAAAGGAGGATATAAGATGAACAACAACAAAAGCAAAACGAGGATAATGGAATATAGTCGAATTAAGTCGGGTGATGCTGAGGGAATTAGATTAGGAAATGAGACACTTAAAGTAGTAAAGGAGTTATGCGATTTGGGGAGCAAAATAACTCTTGATGGTCAAAGTAGAGAGGATATAAAATGTAGACTGGCAATGATAAGAAAAGCGTTTCTGAAGAAGAGAAATTTGTTAACATCAAGTATAGATTTAAGTGTCAGGAAGTCATTTCTGAAAGTATTTGTATGGAGTGTAGCCATGTATAGAAGCGAAACATGGACGATAAACAGTTTGGACAAGAAGAGAATAGAAGCTGTCAAAATGTGGTGCTACAGAAGAATGCTGAGGATTAGATGGGTGGATCACATAACTAATGAGGAGGTATTGAATAGGATTGGGAGAAGAGGAGTTTGTGGCACAACTTGACCAGAAGCAGGGATCGGTTGGTAGGACATGTTCTGAGGCATCAAGGGATCACCAATTTAGTATTGGAGGAAAGCTTGGAGGGTAAAAATTGTAGAGGGATACCAAGAGATGAATACACTAAACAGATTCAGAAGGATGTAGGTTGCAGTAGGTACTGGGAGATGAAGAAGCTTGCACAGGATAGAGTAGCATGGAGAGCTGCATCAAACCAGTCGCAGGACTGAAGACCACAACAACACAACAAACTAGAAAGTAAAAAAAAAGATGAAGAGAAAATTCGCATGAAAGGTTTTGATAAAGTGAAGCAATATGTTGACATGAAAATTATAAGACTCATGAAACATAAAGGAAATAAATCAGTGAAGTATTAGATTACTTTTAATGTCAAATATCGGACCTGTGAGAACTCCCACTGAAGTGAATGCAAAATCTGTTAAAAAGCCCTACTGGAAGAAATAGCAACATACCGTTCAGACAAGTAATAGAGTGTCTTTCATATCTTGTGCAAGTGACAAAATCCAAATTCCGTACGCTGCAAACAAGCCAACGTTGCAATGTTCTAGGAAACCAACATTTGTTTCTTATGAAAGGAGTTTCAAAGTGTCTTCAATGGACTACACATCTACAACTATGTTTCTGTGACAAAGGCATTTTTTGGTTCCAGAAAAAGCAGTCCTGCTTGAAATTCAAGTAAATAGTGAGATGTAGCATTTTTTAAGGCAGATGCAGAATACATGGCAGTGACTTTGACAGAGCAGCAAGCACTCTGGCTTCAGCAGCTGCAACTGATCTCTGTCAATGAATGTACGACGTGATATACAGCAACAGTCAAAGCACAACAAAGCTGGTGTTTACAGACTGCTATCATTTGAGGACAAAGCATCCAGACGTACATCTGTACTTCCACAGAAAACATTTTACAAGGTCAAGAATCAAGTTTGTAATCATTAACGAGTGTGACACGGTGTCCAACTAACTCAAGTAATGATATATAAAAAATAGCTATATTGCGTGGATAAATTGGGTTTATATTCTGGTGGGGATGTTTGATATTAGAATGAAAATCATTTTACACTCAGGCAGTCACTTTTCTTAGATAAATGATGTTCAAGCGTTTCTTCACTCGATCCCCGGAACATGTCAAGAATCAAGAGGAAATGACAGCGGACAGTGGCGGGGTTAATGGAGTCCTTAAGACCATGCAAAAGGTCCAGACGAAACTTCGGCTGAGGTGTACGCCATGGAGATGTACGTGAATGGACCTGGAGGGGAGATGGTAAAGGGAAAGACCCCAGTTCGGAGAGAAGGGATCGCACGCGAACCGCAATCGTGAGCCCTGACCTGGGCCGCCGATGTGGGAGACGAACTGCCGCAGGTGGGAAAAAGGAGACAGTAATTCGGACGCTCAGGAGAACTATAAATGTGTGCAACATAACTGGCGAGCAGTTGCGCACGTCTGATCCACAATGGAGGGACTCCAGCCTTCACAAGGACACTGGTCACTGCACTCGTTCTAAAACCTCCCGTCGCTAGGCGAACACCACAGTGCTGCACTGGGTCGAGTTAACGCTATGCTGAGGGTGCCACCGAATTGTAAATCGGACTCCCATGGTCAAGGCGGGATTGAACAAGGGTGCAGCAGCGTAGGGTCATTTGCACCCCAGTTGGGGTTGCTCAGGCAGCGGAGAGCACTTAGGTGCTGCAAGCACTCCCCCTTAAGCTGACAAAGGTGAGGCAGCCAAGTCAATCACGCATCAAAAACCAGCCCTAAGAATCAATATGTCTCCACTACAGTGAATGGATCATCACTAAGATAAGTTCAGGTTCTGGATGAACAGTACAGCGCTGACAGAACTGCACGACACACGACTTAGCTGCCAAAAACTGGAAGCAGCGAGCGAGAGCCCATGACTGCGCCTTGTGGATGGCTTCCTGTAGGCGCTGCTCAGCAACACCACTACTGGTGCGGCAGTACATAATGCAGAAGTCATCTGCATACAGACGTGGTGAGACAGATGGCCCTACAGCTGCTGCTAGACCATTAATGGCCACTAAAAAATAGTTATACACTCAATACAGGGCCCTGCGGGACCCCATTCTCCTGGATATGGGGGGAACTATGGGAGGCACCAATTTGTACAAGGGAAGTATAGAGGTACAGGAAATTCTGGATAAAAATCAGTAGCGGGTGTCTGAGACCCTGGTGGAAGCTGCCCTGACATGGAGCCAGTAGGCCATGTGACTCCACAAGCCAACCCAACCGCCGACACACCATACGTTCCAGCGTCTTACAGAGCACATTGGTGAGGCTGGTGCACCAATAACCATTCACATCAAGCGGATTTTCACAGGGTTTTACCACCAGAATGACTGTGCTCTCCCACCATTGCGATGGAAAGACACAATCGAACCAGATCCGGTCGAAGATGATGAGGAGATATCACTTGTAGTCCGACGAGAGATGTTAAATCATCTGACTGTGGATCCGATCCGGCCCAGGAACTGTCAGGGCAATGTGTAAGGGCACTGAGGAGCTCACACTCTGTAAATGGGGTGTTATAGGGTTCACTATGGCGTGTAGTGAACAAGAGGACTTTCCTTTCCATCCTCCGTTTGAGGGCGCGAAAGGCTTGGGTGTAGTTCTCCGACACAGAGGCTCTAGCATAGTGCTTGGCAATCGTGTTTGCATCGGTACATAGCATGCCATTGATGTTAATGCCAGGGACACCTGTTGGGGTCTGGTAGCCAAAGAGACATCTGATCTTCATCCAGACTTGGGAAGGTGTCATATAGCACCCAATGGTAAACACATACCTCTCCCAAAACTCCTGTTTCCGCAGTTTTATAAGCAGCCGAATGCAGGTGCGGAGCTGCTTAAAGGCTATTAGGTGTTTTAGGGAAGGGTGCTGCTTATGTCGCTGCAGAGCTCACAGACACACTATAATTGCCTCAATGACTTCTGGCAACCACCAAGGGACTGTCTTTCGCTGGGGGCACCCTAGAGAACGAGGTATCGTGTTTTCCGCCGCAGAAATTATCGCTGTAGTGACCTGCTCAATCACAACATTGATGGCATCATGTGGGGGAGATTCAACGATGACAGCAGAGGTGAAGGCTACTCAGTCTGCCTTGTTTAAGGCCAATCTGGGTAGGCATCCATGGGCATGATGCCGGGGCAGTGACAGGAATATGGGGCAGTGGTCACTACCACACAGGTCATCATGTGCTCTCCAGTGGATAGATGGGAGGAGTCCTGGGCTGCAAATTGATGTACCAACGGTCGAGTAACTACCATGAGTCACACTGAAATGTGTGGCAGCCCCAATATTTAGGAGGCAGAGTTTGAGTGGGACAGTAAATTTTCGACATCTCTGCCACTGCCAGTAGGCATGGGGCTACCCCACAAGAGGTTATGGGCATTAAAATCTCCCAAAAGCAGGAAAGGTTTAAGGAGTTTATCAATCAGTGCAGCGAATACGTTCAGGGGTACCACAGCACCTGGAGAGAGAGAGAGAGAGAGAGAGAGAGAGAGAGAGAGAGAGAGAGAGATACGTTGCAGTCAGTTTCAAGAGGGGTTCGATGGGGCACAGGCTCACTGCATACCGAGTTCAGGACATAGACGCCAAGTCCACCTGACACACTATTATATTATTATATTTGCCATGGTTCTCGTAATATCCCCTGTAGCCACGAAGGGTAGGGGTCCGTATTGCCGGGAACCATGTTTCCTGGAGAGCAATACTGAAAGCAGGTGTAAAGCTTAACGGTTGCCATAGCTCAGCCAGGTGGTGGAAAAACCGCCGCAATTCCACTGGCAGATGACATGATCATGAGACAGGGAAGGCATGAAACACTCAATGAGGTAGTCGACGCCTCAGGGTCACCTGCTGCCACAGACTTATTTCCTGAACAGGCTATATGTATTGTGTCTGAGGGTCTGGCGAGATCTAGGTCATCAGCAGATGCCAGAATCTTCACCTCATCCTCAGACGCAGAGCTTATAGACAGTGGTGGTGTGGGTGCCACTGCAATTCCCTTGGTCTTGGGGGTTTCCTTTCTGAATTTCTGTTGCAGCTCCTTGGGTTTCCCTGTCTGGGAGGACTTCACTGGCTCAGTCTCCGAGACTGAGAATGAGCGTGATGACCTACGACCAGCTGCTTTTGAGCTCTTTAGCCACTGGTGGGTGTCATGTTTCCCACTAGCAGAAACCTGGGAAGGGGTGACCCAAGGGACCCCTTCCTAGCGAGAGGAGCTGGAGAAGACTTACACTTCTCCAGCTGAGAAGTGGGGACTGGTGTCCCCGATGGTTGGGATGACAGTGTTCCCGAGGTAGGTGGTGCGGGAGCAACAGGGAGGGAAGTGCCCCCCATCATCAAGGGAGCAGGTGTAGTCTTCCAGCTCTGAGAGCTGACTGGAACTCGTGGAACTGATGGGGCTACAACTGTTCTTGTAGTAGTGGCATAAGAGGTCATAGCCACAGGGTGTAGGCGCTCAATTTTCCTCTTGGTGTCAGTGTAGGTCAGTTGGTCCAGGGTCTTGTATTCCATGATTTTCCTTTCTCGCTGTAAAATTCTGCAGTCTGGTGAGCGAGTGAGTAAGGGGAATGATGCTCTCCGCAGTTGACACAGATGGGAGGCAGGGTACAAGGAGTATTGAAATGGGATGGATGTCCACAATCACGACATGTAATGTTGGAAGTACAGCGGGAAGACATATGGCCGAACTTCCAGCACTTAAAGCACCGCATTGGGGAGAGATATATGGCTTGACATCACAGCGGTAGACCATCACCCTGACCTTCTCGGGTAATGTGTCACCCTCGAAGGCCTAGATGAAGGCACCAGTGGCAACCCTATTATCCCTCGAACCCTGATGGATGTACCAGACGAAATGAACTCCATGTCAATCTAAGTTGGTGCGCAGCTCGTCGTCAGACTGCAAAAGAAGGTCCCTGTGGAATATAATACCCTGGACAATATTTAAGCTCTTATGAGGCACAACGGTAACAGAATCACCCCCCAGCTCGTCACAAGTGAGTAATACCTATGGGTGGGCGGAGGATGATGTTTTTATCGAGACTGACCCTGACCGCATTTTGGACAAGCCCTCCACATCCCCAAACTTGTCCTCTAAATGCTCTACAAAAAACTGAGGCTTCATCAAGACAAAGGAGTTCCCATCAGCTCTCTTACATACGAGGTACC
Source organism: Schistocerca serialis cubense (assembly GCF_023864345.2). Classification (NCBI taxonomy): domain Eukaryota; kingdom Metazoa; phylum Arthropoda; class Insecta; order Orthoptera; family Acrididae; genus Schistocerca; species Schistocerca serialis. Next base: position 263,976,564 of record NC_064638.1, read on the forward strand.
GGGAGGAATAAGGTTCGCTGCCATCCTTAGCCTGGCTTTACTCCCATGGTGTGGCCAGGGAGGTGAACAATTTAGGACCAAACTTCCTTGCATTGTCCTGAGACTTGGAACACTTAAAGACTGCTGGTGTTTGATCACCAGCAAGTGATGACGTGGTATACTTCATCGCGCATCATTCACCCTGATGCTACCCAGTCCGACCAGGGGACCTCCCCACAGGTGCCACCCAGCTGCAGCAATGGCCAGCTAGCAGGATGGCCACTGGCGGGAGTACCAATGCCCCATGGTGACAGGCATCTACTCCTTGGCATACCTGGGGAGTTAACAGGACAGGCATCAGGAGAGCGATCCCTGTATAGTTCAGGGGCTACAACCAACAGGTTACATGGCGGTCCCCCCCCCCCCCCAAAACGGACTGGCTACTGTGCTGGATATGAGGTACAAAGAATTCCATGGTCCTTGTTGGCACCGAAAACAACACTGCATAGTGGGTGGAAGAAAATGCACCCAGGAAGGTGTCCTCGCTGAAGAGGTGGAGGATGAGGGGGGACTGCAATGCCACGATGAGAAAGTGGGCTAAAGATCTCAATGTATAATGGACACGATGCACCATGTAAGGCGCCCTTCCCCAACTGGCTCGCTCTTTGGGAAAATGGACGTCAAACCCTACAGGGGACCATCACAAAGGCCGAAAGGTGAGAGCCTCCTTTTAGTCACCTCTTATGACGTGCAGGAATACCTTCAACCTATTGTAACCCCTGGGCCTGCAAGGAGGAATAATTTCTGGTTCTGAAGGAAGGCCACAATAACAATGCAAACAGAAATCCTTTGTCAACTGGTGTTTCTGCAACACTTTTTTGTTATTTCCTGAATCACAGGTGTCAGGCAAGCCAGTAGAATCTATATCAACAATAATCTTTTCCCAAAGTACATTACAATAAGCTGAAGTAACTTCAAAACTTGGCCAGAGAACTTCTCATGTCTAAAGCCAATTTGCTTTAGCCTATGTTTAGCATTGACACACTGGTGACGAGAAACGGGAACCGCAGTTGTGCATACTATGGGCTACACTGATAGGCCTTCATTGGTTAATACTTCAACCACCAGTTACATCATCTCTCTTAAGCAGACAGGTAGGATTTGCTTAACACAGAAAACCCTGGTTCACATGGCTGGACAGCTTTTAATAGGGAACAGGGTAAAAAATTGTCACACATTTATCTGTTAAAATGACTGCCCATCCTGAAGGCAAAATGCTGGCACCATAGAGATCTTGGAAAGTAAGAAGAAGAAGGACTGGGTGTGAGAGAATTTTACAACTTTCACATAAAGTTGAGGAGCTCTTTACTTCACAAATGGATTGTTACTAGAACAGGCAAGGTCAGATGCTGGCAGCATTCAATGGGTTAATTATTTTACTAAGTCAGTGGGATGCACCACTTCCTGGTGAATTTTCATCTGTTCTTGTAGTAACTATTTGTTTTTCAAAACAGAGAATAACTTATTTATCAGGCTGCCTACTTATACCTTTACTGTGACTTTCACGATCTCTTATGCAATGATAGACAATGACATGAATTTGATAGTAACTGCATATAAGCAGCATGTGGCCTTTACTTTTTCACATGTACATATTCACGACACCACACTTTGTGGCACCCAACAAAATGGTCAATGAGAGAGAATGTGGTGCGGACTACTATTTCAAGGCCTATAACAATGGAAAATATATTTTCATTATTGTAGTGGAAAATTGTTTATCTTGGTAAGGAAGTAAAATTTTCATTCTTACTCGCGAACACAAAATGACACGGTGAAGATAGGAAAGATTAAAAAGTGATACTTCATTACAAAATGCACAGTTTATGAAATATGCACAACAGTGATTCTGTGCAAAGCATAAAATTTATATTAAGAAGAAAATTTCGCCTGAAAAGTAGATTAAGAATATTCCCCCCCCCCCCCCCCCCCCCCAAAAAAAAAAAAGAAACAGATTTTTTAAAGCATTGTACAATAATCCTTGTGAATATAATAATACCGAAAAGAAGGTCATAATTTCATTTTGTGGTCTTCTGCGTTATTTTGCAAGGTAACTGTTAATTTCTCTCTAGTAAGCTGGACAAACTGACAGACTTTTATTGCAAAACTACAAACGAATACACTCATTTTCAGTGAGAATAATCATATTCACACCCTCCACCTATTAATTCATTAAAATATTTAACAAATATTATAGACACAACTTGGAAGCACTTGTTCAATTTGATAAACAGTTGTCAACCTAGGACGATAAAATATTTATTGCCCTAAAACAACCAAAGCTTTTGAAGAGAGAAGAATTATCACAAAAAGTGTTACAACCATGACCATAAGTGAAGGAATGAGCGAATGTTTTTTTAAAGTTGCGGAGATGCCACGTGGACTAAATTTTGGTGGGACAACGCAGCAACATGTGGAGAAGGAAGATTAGGCTATAATTTCCACCAGTAATGAAGTCATGTGAGATGCAACTGAAGCTCAGATTGGGGAAGAAAACTGGTCATGTTTGTTGCAAAGAAACCTACTGGTATCTGCCTAATTCGATTTGCAAAACCATGGAAAACATATAACCTGAAGACCGGAGGGGAAATTGAACCCCGGTGCTCCCAAATCCGAGTCTATTGCCTTAACCAATACGCCACTTTGCTTGGTAGAAACTTTTGACATGAATGGTATGTCAGAGATTGCTCAGGCAACATCCATGTGGGTTAATGTCATGGGTATAGTGGTTCTGAAAGCTTGGTTTGTGCATCTAAAGACGGTTCTATAGTAGCACGAAATCAATATAGCACAGTGAACTGGATGACATTTTGTGCGACAAAATACTTAGTAGATTAGATGCCAGCTCCTTTCAGTGTGAAGTGGTAGTAGTGTTGTCTCATCATTGTGGAGAGGATTTGAGGTGGACAAACCATTTGACTGTAATGCAGAAAACAGTAACAATACAGCATCTTTCCCATTTTTTTGCAATAGTCTCAGAGCTAAATTTACTTGTCATACCCTGTGGAGTTTGCTTACAGAGGTTTACAGGCTCTGTGTGCCACAAAAAACAGTACTCTCTCAACAAAACACTACACGACTTAGCAGTTATCTTATCTGAGTATTATTCTGTTTAAAGATGAGGTACTATTCTGTTTAAAGATGAATTGCGGGTTAACACGGAGAGTGATTCTGAGAATCTGGTCATTTCGAGGAAAGGGACGATTGCAATTTTGTGGAAAGATATCGCTGCAGCAAAAAACTATTTTTGTTTTAATGACTGCCATCCCAACTCGGCTCTGTCTCCTCCATTTCGTGATAAAATTAAACAAGATGCCCTTTTTTGAGCTTTTTTTATGTCCTCCACAAATCCTACCAAGTATGAATCCCATACTGCAAACCAAATACTCCAGAAGAAGATAGTCTCTCTAGTACATCTGTTTGCTTCTTCTAAGAGTTCCAGCAATAAAATTCAGCATTTCATTAGCCTTCCATTGATCTTTTCTATGAAATAGTTCCAGTTTTCTTATTTGTAATTAATACCCCCTGGTACTTAATTATATCTACAACCTTTAATTTTTAAATTATTACTGATGTGGAGGACCTCTCACTTTTTATTGTTTAGGGTAAATTGACTCATTTTGCACCATGCAGATATTGTGCCTACATAATTATGCAATTTGTTAGCTGGTGCTTTATATATATGCATTTGGATTTAAGTTCTAACACTGCCAGCAAGGTTCATTGCTGACCTACAGAGAGAACATGAGCAGTTACAGGAAATATTGCCTGGGGTACATTATACCATTATCCATAGTACACCAAGTAGTTGTGCATCAAGCATTACCATATGAAGACATGCATCCAGCATTATACCATATGAGGACATCACAACTGTTATTGATATTTTGTCTGTTGCAGTGGCAGGACACAACACAGTATTTAGCACCTACAACTCATTGTCTCTCTTGCGTTCATATCACTGTCTCATGGTTCACAATTTTATTAACGTATTTTTTCCTTCAAAAATGTTTCACTGATGTTAATAATCCCATTAATTTATGGACCTAAACATGTGTCAAGGACTACTATACAATTAGATGGACACAGTTATGCTTACTATCACATCACTATTTTATTGCTACTGGCTGTACATCATATGTTTACATATAACAACTCACCTGAAAGTTTACCATCAAATTCAGGATGTGTGGCGACTTTCAGTCCTGGGTGAGGCATAAGAAAGCATGAAATATCTGAAAAACACGACCTTATGTGTTGTCGTAGTGACTGCAATTCTGGGTGTTGTTTCTTTGAAATCTGGAAGGGGAAAAAAGATTTTGTATCATATCATTACTATACAAAATAAGTAAATCCTTCCTGCACTGATTCAAATGCTGTTCAGTATAAAAATAGCATATCCTTAACATGTGAGAAATACAGATGGCATGCTATGGTAATTAAGTAAAATTTTACTGAAGCATTTTTTATTAAAATACTGAAAGGTTGACAGAGAATTACAATTTATTTTAGGTGTTTTTTAGAAGATGAGTAATGGGTATACTAGTCATATGGAGTCTGTATGTGTGGCCAAAAAAAGATCACATCCAAAGAGCTGTTAAGTCAATTTGTGGCATCTGTCAGAACACTGTAGCATGAACTATTAATTTAATTCTAAATATGAACTAAGTTTCTTACACTAGTGCTATTTCTGAAATCATAGTGTGTATTATAATACCACAAATACATCATGCAAAATTGCCAAAATATGTACATATAAGGCGGTAAAACAGTGGCCGTACGAGAAATATTGCTGTAAGCTGTGGTTCAAATAATATGCCTTAGTGGAAGTCAGCTGCACATCAGGCATCCATCATTGTTCTATGGAGATGCTGGTAGAACAAAGAAATTGCTGAAAGGATTCAACTGAGTCATCAAATACAACACGTGAGATGAAATGATGTGTGTGGCAAATGTGTACTTTTACTTTGATGACACAGCCTAGCAATTTATCAAGAATAATAATGACAAGCTAAATAAATTTCAATTCCAGGTCGAACTTAATGAAACATTTGGCGTCAACTGGCAACAAGTACACTTATAATAAGAACTATTCAAGAACAGAGCCAAACATCATAGGAAAACAACACGTTCCTACATACAACATATTTTGCCCCAATGTCACACACAAGGTCTGTTCAAAAAATTCCAGAACATTCATAATTTCACACCAATGGTGTGTTGGAACGAACCACAGTTAGCATCCCTGCACATGCCTATGTTTAATGTGTAACTGCTGGAAGTTTCATTATTGTATGTCTGTTAGTTATTGTTCAGTGCTGTATTGAGTAGAACGTTGTGTCTTACAGTTTGTAAATTTTGAGATGGCAGAGTTGAAGAGCAACATGTCAGCATTAAATTTTGCATGAAACTCAAGAAAACCTTCACAGAGAGGTGACAAATTATGCAGTAAGCCTACAGTGATGAGCACTTAAGGCATACTCTGTGTTATGAATCATTCACATGGTTTAAAAATGGCTGGGCAGAAGTTATAGATTACCCCTGTTCAGAACGCCCTTCAGGGGTCTACAGACGACACTCATGACAGGAACATCAATGAAATTGTGTGTGCCAATCAAAGACTGACAGTCCAAGAGATTGCAGAAGAATGTAACATTTCAGCTGCATCTTGTCATGAAATCCTGACACAGCATCTCGGAATGCATGCTGGAAGTTTTCCCTATGGCTCATGAGGCAATATCAGAAAGACCTTTGCGTCACAATCTGCGAACAGCTTTTGGATCGCACTACTGAGAACAAGATGTTCCTTAAGAGAACTGTATGGCCCCTGTGGACTTTTTTTTTATTTCCAACACTGAAAACCGCACTGCAACAATGAAGATTTTCAACGACAGTTGAGATGAAAGAAAATTCGCAGACTGTGTGTCGCGCTATCCAGCAAGAGGCGTACCAAGACCATTTCCGGAAGTGGAAACAGCATTGGGAGCAGGGTATCAATTGTGCAGAAGAGTATTTCAAAGGAGACCATGCACAATAAGTAAGAGGTAAGTATAGAAATTATTTTTGGATAAGTTCGGAAATTTTTTGAACAGACATTGTACACTCCTGGAAATTGAAATAAGAACACCGTGAATTCATTGTCCCAGGAAGGGGAAACTTTATTGACACATTCCTGGGGTCAGATACATCACATGATCACACTGACAGAACCACAGGCACATAGACACAGGCAACAGAGCATGCACAATGTCGGCACTAGTACAGTGTATATCCACCTTTCGCAGCAATGCAGGCTGCTATTCTACCATGGAGACGATCGTAGAGATGCTGGATGTAGTCCTGTGGAACGGCTTGCCATGCCATTTCCACCTGGCGCCTCAGTTGGACCAGCGTTCGTGCTGGACGTGCAGACCGCGTGAGACGACGCTTCATCCAGTCCCAAACATGCTCAATGGGGGACAGATCCGGAGATCTTGCTGTCCAGGGTAGTTGACTTACACCTTCTAGAGCATGTGGGGTGGCACGGGATACATGCGGACGTGCATTGTCCTGTTGGAACAGCAAGTTCCCTTGCCGGTCTAGGAATGGTAGAACGATGGGTTCGATGACGGTTTGGATGTACCGTGCACTATTCAGTGTCCCCTCGACGATCACCAGTGGTGTACGGCCAGTGTAGGAGATCGCTCCCCACACCATGATGCCGGGTGTTGGCCCTGTGTGCCTCGGTCGTATGCAGTCCTGATTGTGGCGCTCACCTGCACGGAGCCAAACACGCATACGACCATCATTGGCACCACGGCAGAAGCGACTCTCATCACTGAAGACGACACGTCTCCATTCGTCCCTCCATTCACGCCTGTCGCGACACCACTGGAGGCGGGCTGCACGATGTTGGGGCGTGAGCGGAAGACGGCCTAACGGTGTGCGGGACCGTAGCCCAGCTTCATGGAGACGGTTGCGAATGGTCCTCGCCGATACCCCAGGAGCAACAGTGTCCCTAATTTGCTGGGAAGTGGCGGTGCGGTCCCCTACGGCACTGCGTAGGATCTTACGGTCTTGGCGTGCATCCGTGCGTCGCTGCGGTCCGGTCCCAGGTCGACGGGCACGTGCACCTTCCGCCGACCACTGGCGACAACATCGATGTACTGTGGAGACCTCACGCCCCACGTGTTGAGCAATTCGGCGGTACGTCCACCCGGCCTCCCGCATGCCCACTATACGCCCTCGCTCAAAGTCCGTCAACTGCACATACGGTTCACGTCCACGCTGTCGCGGCATGCTACCAGTGTTAAAGACTGCGATGGAGCTCCGTATGCCACGGCAAACTGGCTGACACTGACGGCGGCGGTGCACAAATGCTGCGCAGCTAGCGCCATTCGACGGCCAACACCGCAGTTCCTGGTGTGTCCGCTGTGCCGTGCGTGTGATCATTGCTTGTACAGCCCTCTCGCAGTGTCCGGAGCAAGTATGGTGGGTCTGACACACCGGTGTCAATGTGTTCTTTTTTCCATTTCCAGGAGTGTATATGACAGAACTGGACAATATCTCACCCTTGATGGAAGGAGCTGCAGAAGACAAGTTCTCTTAAAGTATGTCACAATAACTGAGGAGTTTATTAAGTGGTGCCAACACACTGATTAAGTGAAACAGAAAATAATTAGACGAAAGTAGTATGACCGACCACAGATTGCAGTTTTTATGGAAGTTGTGAAAGACCACAACCTCAACTCTCACACACACCAGGTAGTGAGAGAAGACGTACAGTATTTTACGCCGACCGGAACTGATGGAGCAAGTAAACAGAGATAGCAGCCCATGGACTCTGCCAACTCTGATGTATGCTCCGGTCATATCAAACAACACAGCTCCCGACCAAAACACACACACACACACACACACACACACACACACACACACACACACCAAATCCTATGCCAAGTCGGACTCCCCATAAAAGAACAGACATTTGGAGAAACCCACGTTAGTGTGGAGTGTATTTCCACTGAGGCCAACCTGGATGCATTGTACACTAATTCAGAGAAAGAACACACTTTAAACAACAACTATGCCACCAGACATCAACCATCACAACATTTCTATTCGTGCCAGACAACTGCAGATGATTACAGTCAATTGTGGGACGATGCCCATCGCTGTATCATGGATGAGGTCATTCATCAACAACACGCTGGAGCCATTCCCTGATGCCACACAAAGGTACCAGCTATTTGCCTAGCCACAGACTTCATGTAAACTAAGTGAAGCAATCTATGAAGTGAGCTCACCAAAGATGTAAATCCTCCACAGGCAACAGTCACTGAGATATCAGGGAATCTCACTGACATCATCATCATCATCATCATCATAGGCCAACCTGTCCAGGCACTAATCAACTCAGTGGTTCCCTTTTCTGTAATGACCAATGCTTACTATCATTTAATGAAGGCCATGTGCTGTGATACGAAGTCACAAATGAGAAATACATTCAGATGACAGGAATGTGTATTGCAAAAATTACTACAGAACACAGCCCTTTGTATTTGTTGTTTCAACAGAATGGCATCATAAACTTACATCTCAGATGGGACTTCTTATAGGCATCACAAAGAGCAATAGACTGCAGCATATCAGAGCTATCCCAACAAGCACACGTAACGAAGATAGTTCTGGTTGTTTGCCACTGCAGACATTATTAACCCACCATCACCAACGAGACAAGTTCCAGTCATCAATCAAGATGCTGAGTTAAACTGTGAAGCAGGTTCACAAAAGAAATTTACAACCAGTGACAATCATAAACATTGTAGATGGTCAAGGAGAATTAACTGGCATGAGAAACCAGAACTCATCTCTAAAGGTACGTGCGCAGGGACAGCCAAACAAGTCCAGGAAGGGCACTTAGTGGCATCAATGAAGAATTGTGCTCCACTACCACTATCGACAACGTAGGGGAGAAAGCTACCATCGAACTGTGTATAGGCTCTGGCATGACCAAGGAACAACATAGACGAATGATAGCTGCTCTGAGTCAACTTCTGGATGCTTTCAAATTTGAGATGGAGTACAGACAGACCAAATGGTCCACGGTGAAACACTGTATCAACACTCAGGATCATCCATCAATTACCCAACAATCATAACTAGAGTCGTCATCCAAACAGGTAATCCAGGAAGAAGTGAGGAAGATGCTGCAAGATTACTTCACTGAACCTCCATAGATTTCCTGGTCCTCTGCTGTGGTCCTTTCAAAGAAAAAGACAGAACACTGTGTGTATCTACTGTCAACAACTGGGGGGGGGGGGGGGGGGGGGGGGGGGGGGAGAGGTAATCACCAAGAAAGGTATCTTTCCATTGCCATGCTGTGATGACTACTCAGCACATTCATGATGTGATGTGAGAAGTTGTTTCGGAATTTGTTGTACTATCGACAATTCATAAAGGACTTCCATACCCAGTCAAATCTGCTGCAAGAACTACAGCAAAGATATATATCAAATTTTTCTGGAATGATGAGAAAAAAGTTCTTTCCTTATCCTTAAGCAAGTGTTATCATCATCTCCTTTCCCAGCCTGACAATGAGAATATGGAGACAGAACTTCCCACCAACACTTGCATTTATGGAATAGGAGCAGTTGCAGTGCAAATTGAGAAAGGTACTAGAAAGTGCTGAGAAGGTGATAGCTTATTAACTGTTTTCATTCTCTACACAATATTTCAACAACTGATGCAGCTGTCTCTTCAGGTGCTGCATGATTCCAATCAGATTGGTTGGCAGAGAGTACACATAACAGCAGAACTCACAATACCTGATGAAGGTAGCTGGATCAATCATCAAAAAATTGTGCAGAAAATGGCAACAACTTCAGTGAACACCCGGAAACATGAGATGAACTACTGTGCAAACAAGAAAGAGTGCCTTACTCTTGTTTCTGCCATCAGCTAGTTCTTGCCACATTTATTTGTAAATCATTCACTGCTGTGATGGATCACCATTCTGTACGCCAGCTGACTAGAGTGAAGGATCCATAAGGTCAACTGGAAAGAAGTGCATCAAGGCTTCAGGAGTACTTCAGCGCGCATGCACACACACACACACACACACACACACACACACACACACACACACACACACACACACACACAAGGCACCAACTACTTCACAAGGAATCCTTTGCACAATACAGCAGTTTGGACGAAGTTTCAGTCACCAGTAGTTTAAATGACATTGCTGCTGTACAAATGGAAGGTACTGTACTGCTGAAAACCATAGAAGACTTAAAGAGGGAGGATGAACTGACCAAAAAAGAATTTCAATAATAAATGGAGCACTGTATAAAAGGAACGATGATCCAATAGGATTGAAATGGTTGCTCATCATCCCAGTTCTGCAGCCAGATATCTGGATGTATTTCCACACCCCAACAACTTCTGTTCACCTAGAATTCATGAAGACCATGGACAGAATCAGACAAAGGTATTATTGGCCAGGTCCCTACTGACCCGTTCAACACTGTGAGAGCCACTGCAAAGAATGTCAATGATGGCACCACATGCCATTATTTCCTCCAGTGCATTTTGTACTATCCTCATCCACAGCAGTTCCATTCCACTAAACTGGATTTGACATCTTGGGAAGGTTCCTGAAATCGACAAATGATAATCGATGGATAACCATTTGCTCCGACTACCTTACCTGCTATACTGTCACCAAAGCCATGCTGACAGCTGGTGTTCCAGAGAATGTGAAGTTGTTTGTAAAATACATCATTTGAAGCACAGAGCACCCAGTGTGGCGATTCGGATCTTGGAAAAGTTTTCCAATTGAGACTAGCATCGGAGGCAATTTCTTGTTGCTTCATCGCCCATGGGAAGACAATTGCATACCATCTCTGGACAAATGGCTTCACAGAACACTTTAACAAGATGTTGCCAGACATGTGCATATAACACAGTAGTGCATGACACACAGGCCTCACACCATTTGTTCTGCTCCATGGACACAAGGCCCAAAATGACAACAGACACACAGTTCCCATTTCAACTAGGCAATACTGCAGATGACTGTGAAATCCTATGTCACCAGGATTGACTCTGACCACAATCTATTGGTTATGAACTGTAGATTAAAACTGAAGAAATTGCAAAAAGGTGGGAATTTAAGGAGATGGGACTTTGATAAACTGACTAAACCAGAGGTTGTACAGAGTTTCAGGGACAGCATAAGGGAACAATTGACAGGAATGGGGGAAAGAAATACAGTAGAAGAAGAATGGGTAGCTCTGAGGGATGAAGTAGTGAAGGCAGCAGAGGACCAAGTAGGTAAAAAGATGAGGGCTAGTAGAAATCCTTGGGTAACAGAAGATATATTGAATTTAATTGATGAAAGGAGAAAATATAAAAATGCAGTAAATGAAGCAGGCATGGCTAGAGGACAAATGTAAGGATGTAGAGGCTGGTCTCACTAGGGGTAAGATAGATACAGCCTACAAGAAAATTAAAGAGACCTTTGGAGAAAAGAGAACCACTTGTATGAATATTAAGAGCTCAAATGGAATCTCAGTTCTAAGCAAAGAGGGGAAAGCAGAAAGGTGGAAGGAGTATATAGAGGGTCTATACAAGGGCGATGTACTTGAGAACAATATTATGGAAATGGAAGAGGATGTAGATGAAGATGAAATGGGAGATATGATACTGCGTGAAGACTTTGACAGAGCACTGAAAGACCTGAGTCGAAACAAGGCCCCCGGAGTAGACAACATTCCATTGGAACTACTGATGGCCTTGGGAGAGCCAGTCCTGACAAAACTCTACCATCTGGTGAGCAAGATGTACGAGACAGGCGAAATACCCTCAGACTTCAAGAAGAATATAATAATTCCAATCCCAAAGAAAGCAGGTGTTGACAGATGTGAAAATTACCGAACTATCAGTTTAATAAGCCACAGCTGCAAAATACTAACGCGAATTATTTACAGACGAATGGAAAAACTGGTAGAAGCCGACCTCGGGGAAGATCAGTTTGTATTCCGTAGAAATGTTGGAACACGTGAGGCAATACTGACCTTACAACTTATCTTAGAAGCTAGATTAAGGAAAGGCAAACCTACGTTTCTAGCATTTGTATACTTAGAGAAACCTTTTGACAATGTTGACTGGAATACTCTCTTTCAAATTCTAAAGGTGGCAGGGGTAAATACAGGGAGCGAAAGGCTATTTACAATTTGTACAGAAACCAGATGGCAGTTACGAGTGAGGGACATGAAAGGGAAGCAGTGGTTGGGAAGGGAGTGAGACAGGGTTGTAGCCTCTCCCCAATGTTATGCAATCTGTATATTGAGCAAGCAATAAAGGAAACAAAAGAAAAATTTGGAGTAGGTATTAAAATCCAGGGAGAAGAAATAAAAACTTTGACATTGTAATTCTGTCAGAGACAGCAAAGGACCTGGAAGAGCAGTTGAACGGAATGGACACTGTCTTGAAAGGTGGACATAAGATGAACATCAACAAAAGCAAAACGAGGATAATGGAATGTAGTCGAATTAAGTCGGGTGATGCTGAGGGAATTAGATTAGGAAATGAGACACTTAAAGTAGTAAAGGAGTTTTGCTATTTGGGGAGCAAAGTAACTGATGATGGTCGAAGTAGAGAGGATATAAAATGTAGACTGGCAATGGCGAGGAAAGCGTTTCTGAAGAAGAAAAATTTGTTAACATCGAGTATAGATTTAAATGTCAGGAAGTCGTTTCTGAAAGTATATGTATGGAGTGTAGCCATGTATAGAAGTGAAACATGGACAATAAATAGTTTGGACAAAAAGAGAATAGAAGCTTTCGAAATGTGGTGCTACAGAAGAATGCTGAAGATTAGGTGGGTAGATCACTTAACTAATGATGAGGTATTGAATAGGATTGGGGAGAAGAGAAGTTTGTGGCACAACTTGGCTAGAAGAAGAGATCGGTTGGTAGGACATGTCCTGAGACATCAGGGGATCACAAATTTAGCATTGGAGGGCAACGTGGAGGGTAAAAATCTTAGAGGGAGACCAAGAGATGAATACACTAAGCAGATTCAGAAGGATGTAGGTTGCAGTAGGTACTGGGAGATGAAGGAGCTTGCACAGGATAGATTAGCATGGAGAGCTGCATCAAACCAGTCTCAGGCCTGAAGACGACAACGACGACAACAACAACAACAACAACAGGACTGTAAATACAGGGCAACTGGCTCACCTACTGACCCTGGTCTGTGAGTGCTATAACATCAAGCACTGGCCAGTGACATAGTGTGGGAGACTTGATACAGATTTTTACACCTGTGCGAAAAATGAGACTATCAGAAAAGTTATGAAAGTGCTACTTTCGGCCGTATCGTATCATATCCTTTGTTGCTTTTCAGACATTACATTTGAAGTTGAGGATTATGATCCTTCATCAAGACATCAGCCATCTCATTTGTAATGTTAGCATGTTCAGGAATATTCAATATTTGTATAAATAACTCAACTCTGCCCAGGAGTTCAGTTCTGATCTGCCTGTCTGTCTGTCTGTATGTTGGTGTTTGTAATGAATGTGATACTAGTTTGAGGTGTTTTACTTCATTTATTACCCTGCTTCAGATATGGACTCTAGTGTGATTATCACATGACAATATTAGTAGACAACTTCGTTTTTAACATATTTAAAATACAGAACTGTCACATTACTTTTAATTTATTGACTAGTTTTACTCAATACATGTGAGCATCCTCTCAATTCACTGCCTGCTGGCAACACGTTAGAGGTCTAAAGAACAAACTGGCTCCATTGGATGATTGTACAAACAGTGCTTTAAACCTCTAATGTGTTGCCACACGGGCAACAAATATTTGAGGATACTCACACTTGGTGAGTGAAGCTAGTTAATAAATGAAGTAATGTGCAACCTGTGGCATTTTCTCTGTACGTTAATTACAATGGTTGCTGTGTTCTCTGAATGCAATGTCCGCATTGGCAGGCTGAACAATAAATATTTACTGATGTCACCCACACAATAGTATATGAGCACATGAGAAAAATATGCTTATAAATATATATGAGGTATAAAAAAACTTCCCTTACTATGTATTTTCAGTGTTAACTTATACAGTAACAAGACATCTTGGACACCCTGTATGACACTCACAGCATTCTCTATGGAGATGTATCTGACATACTGTCCAGAAATGTCCATCAAAAGACAACATTAAGTCATGTTTCAGTTACTTCTGAATAAAAAGAGCGGTTACTACCCCCCACAATTGGGCTTTTGCATGTGTCTGAGGGGGAAAATGCACTACACAATCAGTGCAAACGTGGTAGTAGGATAGTCATCATCCACAACTTCAATATTAATTAAGTGAACAGCATATATATCAAAAACAAAGATTCCATGACTTACCAAACGGGAAAGTGCTGGTAGATAGACACAATAATAAAACACAAACACACACACAAAATTTCAAGCTTTCGCAACCAACGATTGCTTCGTCAGGAAAGAGGGAAGGAGAGGGAAAGACGAAAGGATGTGGGTTTTAAGGGAGAGGGTAAGGAGTCATTCCAATCCCGGGAGTGGAAAGACTTACCTTACGGGGGAAAAAAGGACAGGTACACACACACACACACACACACACACACACACACACACACACAGACATATTTAAAGGCCTTGCACACACACACACACACACACACACACACACACACACACACACACACACACACACACACACACACACAAGCAGACATATTTAAAGGCCTTGGTTGTGAAATGTGATGTACACTGAACACTTATTACAGTTAAAATAAAGACTGTACATGCAGAACATTAAAATATCAGAGGGTATCGCAAGCATACATCTGTCATAAATACGCGGAATGAAGGTGGGTTACCCCAAAGATCTTTTCTTTCCCCCACTGCATCTCAAATGACAATATGCAATGAATGTGTGATATTTACATAGCCTGCAGGTGTATGTTACATTAACATTGAATGGGCATAGTTCAAAATGCAGATGTCTTGTGACTGAGGAGTGTCTTACACGGGTTAAGATCAATTTTTACCACTAGGTTGCTTCACAATACCCAAGACGGCAAAATTAGCCAGTCACTGAGAAACAATATTTTGTTAATATGTTGGACAATTTCACAACAAAAACAAATAATAACTGATAGGAGCAAAAAAATTAAGTATTTTGTTAAAAAATATTTCCATAAGCAGGAAAAGAACTACTTTCAAGTAATTTAATTTTGTTGTGTTCTCAAGTACAAATCAAATACCTTTGTGTAAACAAAAATTCAGTTTTTTTAACATCAACACGCTGACATATTGCATTTTAATTCCACAAGAAAATTGTTCAGTAGCTAATGACTAATGCAATGTTATTGTGGCACACAACCTTTCTGTGTCCACACTAATGGCACTAGATAAAAATCACTGAAGCCACTTTACTCTTCAATTTGTCAAGCACTCTGTATTTATACCCAATTTATGTTTTCGGACAATATTAATATCAGTAGTTCTTTCGGGATTCAATACTGAACCATTATCAATTAAAAATATTTTACATGTTTTTGTAGACAATGAAGGTGAAAACTGACGGGACACATCCAGCAACATTGTCTACAAAACTGACAAAACAACAGATGTGAGGCAGATAGTAACACTGAATATCAATAGACTTGCCTTGCAGAACCTGTAGGTCCCATCGGGAAATACTTATCCGCTTGTGACATAAGAAATTACTGTGTATTAGCATACATTAATTAAATTAATACGCTTGCAAGCGTAACGTAGAGCAGCGGTTCACAATCTCTAGCAGCGTGAGAGAATTACAATGGAGGGAGGGGGAGGTGGTGCACAGACAGCTGAGAAGAAAGCAGTTATATGGACAACTCAAGAATTTGGGGACAACATGTTCTTCAGCCTGCACTCTGCATTCTGAACTTTGTACTAAACCTGTTGTGTTCTGTAGAACTAAGTAATATTTTTATTGGTTTTGTATGTGAATGAAAATATCTGCTAAAATAAAATTGTACAATGAAGATACAACTCATTGAAGCCTATGCTTCTGGATCATCATCCAACATAACTCATCTGGTATTTGAAAATAAACCAAAACAGATTTTTGTTGGAAAAAAAAATTCTTTAAACTGCACAAAACTGCCCTTGTAGGAACATTTGAAAGTTACTGAAGCACAATATGAAATTTCTCTCTTAACAGCGAAGACAAAAACTTCATACTACTGGTGTGATGTCAATCGAACCTTCCATTCTTAAAACAACCATAATCGTTTTTGGAGAAGACCGTCAGCAAAAAGTAAACAAGATACCTCTTTCAAACAAAAGTGTGCAACATAGAATCGAAGAAATGACACAATGTGGAAGGACAGACGCTTAAAAGACTGAAAACATCAATTTTTTGCCTTGCAGAGTGACGATTCTAGTGATACAGTTCAACAATGTCACTTAATAATATACTGCTGATTTGTGGACAATAAGAAAATAATGGAAGAACTACTGTTTTCTAAAAATTTAGAAACACTATCAGAAGGTGCTGCTGTGTTTTCTGCTGTTAACGAATTTATGGTTGAAAATTTTTTCCCTTTGGACAGAGTAATGGGAATTTGTTGGTTGGTTGTTTGGGGGAAGAGGCCAAACAGCGAGGTCATCGGTCTCATTGGATTAGGGAAGGATGGGGAAGGGAGGCGGCCGTGCCCTTTCGAAGGAACCATCCCAGCATTTGCCTGGGGCGATTTAGGGAAATCACAGAAAACCTAAATCAGGATGGCCGGACGCGGGATTGAACCGTCGTCCTCCCGAATGCGAGTCCAGTGTGCTACCACTGCGCCACCTCGCTCGGTGGGAATTTGTACTGACAGAGCACCAGTCATGTTAGGCTCATGTTCTGGCTTCCTAAGTACTGCCAAAGAAAAAAAATCCTGACCTTACTGGCACTCACTGTATGATCCACAGGCAAGCTCAGCTTCAGAAACTTTGCCTGAGAAACTGAACACTGCACAGACAGTGGCCATCGCATTCGGGAGGACAGTGGTTCAAACTCTGGTGATTCACAGCACTTGACTTTCATTAACTACTAATGAAAGTCAAGTGCTGTGAATCACCCGAGTTTGAACCACTGTCCTCCCGAATGCGAGTCCAGTGTGCTAACCATTGCATCACCTCGTTCGGTTATGAAGTTATAATTAATGTGTTACTGGATACAAGACTAAATAAAATAAAGACAACAATTTGCTTCGTTATTAGAGAGCAGTGGCCCTGGCTGATAGACGTGGGGAGAGGTAGGTGGGATAGTTACCCATATCACTCCTTCACCACTGCCTCTCCCACCCCTTCCTCCTACCCCTCTTCCTCATTAGTGTCGCCACAATGGTGCACATTCGGGCATGTGAATGTGTGTACTTTCTGCTAGAAGAAGAGACAGGGTTTGAAAGCTAGTTAATACTGTGTTTTGTGACTTGTATCTATGTGCTATATATCAGTCTGCTAAAGGTGAGTGATAGCCTTTCCATTATTTTATGTTATTAATGAGTTACTAAATCGAATTATTTTGTAAGGTCACTAAGTTCCTTTCAGACCAAGCCGAAGTGAATACACTTACCTGCAATCTCCTGTCTAGTATTTTGCGTCCTCCAGATTCTCCGTACTCTGCCTCATAAGGGAAACTCCAGTCTCTAACAAGGAACTGAAGTTTTTGGAAAGGCTTCGTACCACTGTCCTCAAGGGCCAGCCTGCCATATTCTGTGAACAACTAGAGAGAAAAATTTATTTAGATGAGTTATTTGTTAATGGTATATACTCAGTGATTTTTTTAACTATACCATTTCTAACAAGGTTAATGATCTACTTGAGGTTGCTACACCACCAAAATATTTCAGTTTATAGCACTGCAGAAATAAAATTCTTAACTTTCTCCCAGAAGTATAGCAATCTGCTTAATATGCCACCCACAGTATCTGAAACATGGACTCAGTCAAATGAGAAAGGATCAACATAGTGGCAGTATTTTACACACACCCATTTGGTACATTGTCTCTGTGACTGCTTCAAATATAAATAAACACACACTGTAACCAACACAAAATTCAAAATTTTTCCACTTATGACATGTTTAACACACTTTACTCTGTTACCAGTTCAGTCATAATCAGTGGAGTTCCGGTGTTTAGCTCAAGTGCACTGCATTTGAACCTTTGTTTGTTAACAGTGAATATGTTAACTTTAAATGCAGTGTTCTCAAGGGAAATACACAGGATATTAGATAATTCAACACTAACAAAATACTCCACTGGTGTATTGTCAGTTGTTTGTGTCCAAAGTGTGCCACCTACTGGCATTCCTTGCCCAACTATCATTAATATGACTGCCAGGCGAATGGGCAACAATACTGCTTCAGTCCTGGAAAAGGAGGTCCAATTTTGCACTCAGACCAAAGTCAGCTCCAATCATGGACATTAACAGTGTAGTACAAAAATTTGCTGTGTGACTTTCTCCCCAAAATGGCAGATCTAAATTAATCCCATAGGAATAACAGCCATCTGCGACCTGAAAGAAGATCTAGCTATTTTAGTCTTCCTGGCTGACAAGGTCAACAGTGCTGGGATCCTTTCCCACAATGATCACACTGAAGATGTTGAGCCTAATGAAGGATAAGTTGTACTGGAAGACAGATGCTAATCTGACTGAAGGTAGAGAAAGCGACTACAGATCTTCTCAAAAGTTCAGACCTGCTGGTAGAGGTTTATATATATATATATATATATATATATATATATATATATATATATATATATATATATATATATATATATATAGAGTTACATATTCATGAGATTGTCACACCCGAGAATTTACGGAGTTCGCAAGGTCAACAAATAATGAGCACCATTATGCTCCCACAGCTCCAGATGGTCAGTTGATCAGCGTACCAGATCATGGTGACAGGGTCAATTGCCAAAATACTATACACTTTGGACACTAACAACCAACAACATAACACATTTTGTTATAAAATATGCTGGGAGAAACTGAAGAAATATTTTCACGTTGTACGTTTCCCAGGAGTAATGCACCTAAACTAAACAATGGAACTGCCACCTGATGATGGAACAAAGCTTCCAAAATGTGTCACAAGCCAAAAACTTTACACTGAGTTTTAAGTTATACAGCAACAGTACTGTGCAATTTAAGCAGAAAACAGACAATTAATGTCTTACAGGAGACTAAGAACTAACTACAAAAGCTATGTACAAAATAAAAGAATAAACATGGACAAGAAATGGATGAACACTAAATATATTTAATGTTTTCACTCTGAGGTCAGAGGTATTTCCTGAAATGGTAACTATATTGGTGTCACAACACTTGGTGTTCTATGTTTTCATTTATTATTCAGATGTTTTCACAAATAAATGATTTTAGAGTAAATAAATATGCCCGACTGTGTATTAGCATACATTTAATTAAAATCATGTGCTTGCATGCATAATGCATTTTAAATTCTTACCGATTTATGTTTCTTTACTGTTCAAAAGCAATTAATGTTTCAAATTTGACCTCCAGAATTTTCACTGGAAAGGAGGGAAAGATTAAGTTTTGCCAACTCATCAACACTGAAGTCAGTAGTGATCGAGCCCGATTCAAATGTAACAAAGATGTAGAAGAGAATCAGCCGAGCCCTTTTCAAAGTGACCACCCTGACATTTGCCTCAAGTGATTTAAGGAAGCACATAAAACCAAAATCTTTTTCGTCTTACAGGAATCTGAATCCTGCTCTTCTCCATAACCCAAGAACAGTCTGCCAACTGCTGTCATCACCTATCTTGGTCTCCCCATCTCTCCCCCTTCCCCTTTCCACCAAAAAGAGCTACCAGAAGAGGAGTAAAACCATGATGGATTTTCTGGTTCAGTACAATGTGTGTCTACTTTCACGAAGAATTCATTTGAAGTTGCTTCTGTTTGCCAGCTACCTTATTTCTTCCTCATTCTCTTCATCACAGTTACGCATTTAAGAGTGTATTGGTCTACCTCTGGAACACAATAAAACAGCAAATGTGTGTGGCACACATTCGTTGTGCCTTTCTGCAACTCAACATCTCATCTTTATGGTGAGTAGCAATCTATCATTTCCATAACTGTTGGTATTCCAACCTAGACCTTCGAATGTTTTGACACTGTAATTGAAGTCTGATGTCTTATGCTAAATCAATTAAAGTAATGTGTCACTGTTGGCAATGTAAACAGCAAGCAATAATTACTACTGCGTAATGGAACCTCACTCTCCAGATGCCTGTGAAATCAAATGGATTCACTAAGTACATTGAACATACAGCGTAACTAATGTTACAGTAGTAACTATTATTTAAAGTACAGCTGTTGTAGTAGAAAATTTAATTAGTTCTAGCATTTGTAAAGTACACCGTGCAATATTGTTCCCATTGAAAACATTAACCTAATTCCTAATTTGAGGTTATGAGCATACCAGAAACAATGTTACATTATTGCTTTTTATTTCACAAAAGTGAATATTGTTTCAATGTGTACTGCAGTACATCTCATTGTCCAGAATCAACACAGTCACATTGCTTTCTATCGCCGAAGCTCATAACGACAGCATGATATATAACACTGTAGGTAAATAAGCAAGACAAGGACACCAGCTAAAATTTGTTGGTCATTGGTCATATTTAATTCATACCACAAGAAATATATGTATGAGAATTTTCTTACACAAAATTAAATGAGAAGCAATGGGGAAATTAACTGTAAGAATGTAAAATGACAGTGAACTTGCAACAACATTCCAGACTGCGGGAAAAAATTCTTTAAAAGAAAGTAAAAATGACTACCATCTCTCTTCTTTTCCTTTCCTATGTACACCAGTGATATATTTCTACATAAAACACACACAGTGGTCATCTTCACCTGCACAACTCAACTATAACAACCATTTTTCTGTCAAGCCTAAATTCGCTTCCCTATCTACACCAACAAGCACTTTTTTAAAGAATGGAAGATGCAAGCACCACAAACTCCACTACTACTACTACTACTACTACTACTGCCACATATAGTAATTATTACCTGCAGATGCTGTAAATCATCTTCCTGTATGTTGTGCAACAAATTGTATATTTGCACTGAACTGACCATTGTGCTAAGTGCAAATATTGTTGCACAGTCTCTCACTGTACTTTCACTGTCAAAGGCACCTTGAGTATCCATTAATAATACTGCTACCTGGTGAATTGTAAGAACAATAATGCATAAGACAAAAGAACGAATAACAAACTTCAGAGCAAAGAAATTTTTGAGCTGAACTTTTCTTCCATATGGCTTAGCTTTCTTACTTTGTAGCTCATACATAAAAAAGGCCTTATTACCAGCAAGAGAAATTCAAAGCTAAATGACAAATACATCAGGAAAGGAGGAAAAAAATGTTGTAAGCTAGTTGATAACACTATGTTACTTAGGAGAGACACATATGAAATAGACAGGAGAAAGAATACAAACACAGAAATTAAAATTATTACCCAAACAAAGCAATATTTTAATGAATGTATCATTGCATTTTATGAAGGTTACATTCGGTTGCTGCTGTTGTTAATAATGATAATAATAATAATAATAATAATAATAATAATAATAATTGTGTGTGGCTCAACAGCCTTGGGCAAGTACTTCAATCGGACACCACTTCAGTGACCTAGAATAGCAGACTCTTAGTTGACATTTCACTGTCCAGCCTGTACAGATTTATACAGTGATGAGCCAAAACAGTAAGACCACTGGTTTAACAGTATATAGGTCTACTTCTGGAAAGCAATAAAGCAGCAATTCCGTATGGCAAGTATCTGGCAAATTCTTGGTAGGTTTCCGGAAGTATGTGGCAGATGTCTATGCACAGGTGAGAAAATTCCATAAATTACAGGACATTGATTTGTAAGTGCAGAGTTGGTGCCTGTAGGCATCTCACATTTGTTCCACAGGGTTCAAATCAGGCAAATCTGATTGGCTGCCAAGCATTTAAGTGTGAATTACAGTGTAGTCCTGTACGTGCAGATGTGGATGCAGAGGTCCAAACAGCGAGGTCATCAGACCCTCAGTCAAGAGATCTTCAGTTAGTGACATCAGCCAGAAATCTGATCAAATTACGAAAGCATGTAGGCGTGGTAACAAAGCTATTGAAAGCAATATTAATGTCAGAGCTGAGAAATAATTTGAAGGGTGGTAAAAGTATATGGGTCAGATCAGTATGCTGGCCCCCCAAGTGCTCACCTGTGGCGACATAATAATCAACGGCATCTCACCCCCACCTGTCCAATTAAAGGCTAAAGCAGTTATGGAGGAAAGGTGTCCTCCTAGTTGGGTGTTTCGTTATAGTAAAAGTGACAAGGCTAATAAATGGTAATGAACATCAGTTGGACCTATAGTAATAAAATAAGGTGATAAGAAACAAATAGACTGGTATGTGTGTGTGTGGGGGGGGGGGGGGGGGGGGGGTTCCTCCATAAGGTTTTTCCTTAATGACAGTGCTACCCCTAAAAAACAAAATAAGGCACGGCAGAGAAAAGGCCTAACCACTTCCAAAAGTAATTAAAACTGAGCTAAAAAGGGATGATCAAGGCAACTGACAGGGACTCAGCATACAGCAGGAAATTGCCCAATTGCAACAACCCAGTCCCCTCCAAAATAATGTCTAAAATATTGTATCACTACATATTATAAACTGAAGTCCCTTGCTGCATTTTTCTGTCTGTGCATGAAGGCAAATCTTGGAACTACTGTTGGGATTTTAAAATAGTTTATGCTAATAAACAGAGTGATGCATGATGGAGGTTTGTGTATATAATTTATTACTGCCTTGATAGAAGTCATCCAACCATAGATATGCACGTTCTATGGGGGTCATGCAGAGGTCCTGGCAGAGGGCCTTGAGGAGGGTGGGTGTCAGGGGGTCATTGATTCTAGCATCCAAAAAGAATTTGATAAATTGGATGATTAGGAAATTGTCAGATAGCAATTGCATAAGTGAGCAAGAGTTGGTGCCACCAGAACTGGAGAGGTAAGATCTTTGCTTTGGCAAGAAGATTGTCTACAGGACTAGTACAGAGGGCACCAATGACTGGTCTTACTCCATGATGATGGACTGGATCCAATAATTTTGAAGTCAAAGTGGTTGCCCTAGCCATAACACTAGCAGTCATCTGTTTCATTAAGACCACTGATATTATAAAATCAAACCCATTTGGTGACAAAAATACGCATTTCACTGAAGTCACAAGACAGAATTAAAATACCTTCACTGATTTCAGAAAAAAGTAGGGCTCTTGAAAGAAGTGTGTAAGGCAGAGAAGAGTAGTATAAACCAACATTATAGAGACCATCAACAAAATGTTGGTTCTACTATGTTCGTTACAGCTGATTATTACCCACAGTGTTATGTCTATTATTTTACATGTACTTAAAAACAAAGATTCTGTAACTTACCAAACAAAAGCGTTGGTATGTTGATAGAGACAATAACAAACACACAAATTTCAAGCTTTCGCAACCCACGGTTGCTTCATCATGAAAGAGGGAAGGAAAGATGAAAGGATGTGGGTTTTAAGGGAGAGGGTAAGGAGTCATTCCAATCACGGGAGCGTCTTTCCTTCTCCTTCCCTCTTTCCTGATGAAGAAACCATGGGTTGCGAAAGCTTGAAATTTGTGTGTATGTTTGTGTTTGTTATTGTCTCTATCAATGTACCAACGCTTTCGTTTGATAAGTTACAGAATCTTTGTTTTAAGATATATTTTCCCACGTGGAATGTTTCCCTCTATTATATTCATTTTACATATACTGCGTGATTTTTCTTCCATGAAATACATGAGTACATAGTGTGCAAACTGCCAGGAACTGACACATTTTTCTTTATTGTCCATACTTTGTAATATATAAACTACTTTCGAAAGCGAAAATGTACTGGAATAAATAAAATGTCTAAAAAATGCTGCACTGTACAATGTACTTGCAGTGAGACAGTCGCAATTCCTGAAATCCATCATCCATAGCCTCTGGACTGTTGAGGAACACTGCTCTCCTGGATTCATGGATAAACCACAAAAATCTGCTGCATTATGTCAAACACAAATAGACCTGGCTTGTGGGCAGATCGGTGGGACTAGATCCAACAAGCAGGGCACATTAGTGGGAAACGATGGACTTCAAATTGACACGCCTGATCTGTTAGAAATACCCACAGAAATGGCCTGCGGTTTTGGCCCGTTATTGAAGTCCACTCATGTGGCCAGCTACTCACGTGTCACAGAAATCATGTTAATGAAATGATCAATCCATGCAACAGATAACTTGCGCAAATACTCCGAGACTCAATACTAACAAGTAGGGACCGGAATAACTCGTATTTTGTGATTAATGTGAAATAAATTCTGCCTCAAAATGCAAAATTACTTAATAGACGCCGTTTCATAGTGAATTGTATCCAGATGAGCCATTTATCAGCGATAGTTTGAAATAGCTGCATTTCCTGCATAGAATGTCGAAAATGCAGTTACTGGCATTATACATCATCTGGCGAAGCCCACTTTGGAAAGATAACGTGTGCAAGAACCTACGTACAAAATGAAGTGTATGAACACTACAATGTATTAATATGCTCAATGATTTGGTGCGATGCCAATTGTGGACGATTGAATGGTCCGTTTAAGATACACTTGTGTAGTGAAACGTAGTACTCAGCCATGGGATCTAGCATTTTATAAGAACGAAATGCACACATTTGTTTGCGAAAGCTCAAAAGATAAGACAATGCGGACAGTTTTAACGTGGCAAATTAGGTGGCTGATGTCTTTAACTGCAGTTGTGGAGGACACCACTAGAGGTCTGGTCTGAACTACGTCATTAACAATACTCTGCTAACTTCAACAAGCAAATGCGCAGTAGCCATCCCCAAATGCTTTTGTTCTGCTTGTTGTTCATTGTTTCATTTTCTTATTTTGAAATAAAGGAAGTGACCAATCCCAGTACATCATGGATTTTGATTACGACCCTTACAATACCAGAAGAGATCGGTGATCCCTGTGACAATGTGAGAGTTCTGCTGCAGGTTGCTGTGCAGCAATGGAGGTGGGTTTTGTTTCCCTGCAACACTCCTTCCCCTATGGCAGTCAAAATTCTAGTCTGTTTACACTCTCTGCCATCTGCAACTCTAGCCATAGTGCCTGCCATCTGTCCTATAGTGATTGGAAAACAAAATCTGTAACGTTTTTTGATGGTGCTGAAATTATTCCCCAAACATTAAAAATCTACTACTTTATGCTAAGTGTCTTGTCAGTTACAATCAGTTTTGAAAGCTTAAATATAGCAAAACTAAGGAAACAAAGGCCTTTTCACAACAAAACGGTGTTGAAGCTTTTGCAAAAGTAAACATTTGAGTCAGAAATTCCCAATCAGCACTCTTTTTAACAGTCAATTTCAAAGAACTAATAATTTGTCCGTCTTCACTCACTCAGGTAACATGACGACCTTTTAAATTTGTGCATCTAATCATTTACAAACAAAGAAAATAGACATGAATTTTGACAAGAATAGATGCAAATTGTGCAAAAAATAGATGCAAATTTTGCCAAAAATAGATGCTACATTTTTCGGTCCCTACTAATGAGGATAGGTAGCAACTGACCATAAAGATGATCGCTGAGCTGCAGACAGGCACACAGAAAAGACAATCACACTTTTGCAACTAAATTTTTGGCCATAGCCTTTGTCAGAAAATTAGAGCACACACACACATTCATTCACACAATCACTCAGAGAGTACTCATGCACACTGCCATCTCCGGCCTCTGCATCAACAGTTTCTGAGAATCAGAACCACACAAACACCCCTCACGCCTGTCTGCCTCTTGTCGGCAGTTGCTAGGCTAGCGGCAATAAGTGGTGGCAGCACTGACTGCAAGCTGAGGGGAGTGGTAGAAAAGGGAGATGCACAAAGAATCACGGAGTACGGAAGCGGCGCACAGACTCAGCTGCATCCAGCCAGTGACGATGCATGACATCTCAGTAAACAAACCATTGCGTCTACTGAGAGAAAAACCCGATTTTTTCCAGTGTCTTTTTCAAATTTCCCCTGACACATTTGCAATTCCCTGATTTCCAGAACTTGTGGTAACACTGAGAAAACCTTAAGATTTAGTTGAAAATATGGGGCAGCTGTATCAAGTTTTCCAACAATGAGGAGACCCAAAAATTGGGGCTATGTAACAATCTTCAAACTCTGTGTAGTCTGCACCACAAGGGCTGCAACAACAACAACAACAACAACAACAATTAATATTGTTTCAGAGTCTGATGATGTGAGGGGGATTCGGCATCTCTGCAGTCACCAGAGTAGCCTTCTCCCAAGATTTCAGTTTTCTCCTATTTCACTGCTTTTGTCAGTAGAGAGTCTTGCCAAGACTTATTCGTTGTGAGAGTAGGAGAGGAAGACCAGTGAGCAGTCCTGGACTCTGGTCATTAGGTATCTGAGAAGAAGGTTCCTGAAAGGGAGTCCTGTTACTGGTACCCACCAGAGGAGGATGCTGCTTCTTTGGCTAGGTGTAGGGAGTGGTTTGCACAGGTGGTGCTGCTGGAACTGTGGTATAGTTTATTGGCACAACTACCGGAGGTCTACGATGGATGACACATACTGACAACCACCTGGCCACAGTAGTGGCAGAAGCTGATATCATGAAGACAAGATATAAACCATAATATTTTTCCCAAGCTTCAAAATATGAGAGGCAATCTGAGATCCGATATTTCTGTATTTTGCATTCTTCAATTTGGGTAGCCCAGTTCAGAGATCGAGGAAGGTGGTGGTTCCCGCAACTGACACAGACAGGTAGTAGCGTACAGGATGAATTTTCATTAAATGGCTGGCTACAGTCCTCACAAATGTGATTGTACGTACACCAGGAAGACTTCTGCCCAAAGCACTGGTATTTAATGCACCACGTTGGAGGTTAGAAACGTGGCTTCAAATTGCACTGGTAAACCATAAATTTGACCACCTCCGGAAGCACGCCCCCTTCAAAAGTGAGGATTAATTCCCCGTATCTGCTGTGTCTCTATGTACACCCGACAGTTCCAACAAGTGACCTGTAGGCAGGACTGCTCACGGCTTCAGCTTGCAGCTGCGGTGTTCAGAGATAAGCTCCATTTATTTGAGAGGCAAATAGGGAACTGGGATCTGATGTTTTCACATACCTCAATTCTCTAAATTTATCTGCTGACCTCCCCTTTGTAATCAGCTAATAGTTTTGAATCATGGTTACAATAACTGACATATTCTGAGAAGAAACTGCAGTGTTTCAGTACTCCTTTTTCAGTTATACCTGATGACCTGCCACCCACAATGTAATTCGAACTGACTGACACACAAAATTCAATGTTGTCAAACGACAGGTACTACAATAGTCAGAATTTGTATCGATGGTATCAAAATGCAACAGCAGAAACATTCATTCGGCTTCAAAGGAATGCACCTGGAATTACGTGCATGGTCAGGTCAACATACTGTTGTGAGCAGCTATTCTCTGTAATGAAGAGGATAAAAAACAGGGAAAGATCATTGCTTCAGGAACCTACAATGAAGGGTATGCTGTGCATTGCTACAACAAACAAGATATCACCCCACATAAGGGCATCGGTCTCACAAAAAAATCTGTAAGTACATAATCTTTTGTTAGTTGGGCAAAGGTTACTTGATAATTTGTTCTGTTCGTCACTTCCAAACAGGCTGCTCACCCCTTACCAGCTAATACATTTTTATGGCCCTCAAATTTTAATTATGATTAATTTCATGTACATTACACCACAATTAGACTAATTTAACAAAAGCCATGCTCATGATGGGATTTGAATTACAGCTTGTTTTTCATGATGTCACGCTCCGTCCAGCCCCTTCACTTGTACCCTCGTTCACTGCAGATGTGTTCACATAACCACAGCCCACAGCCGAGAGGCAGTGCTCTGAGGGCAAGTGAGTGCTCCCCAGCTCACAAGTGAATGCATAAGCTGGAATAGTCTATAATACGCGACATACAATGTGGATCCTTCGCTTCCCCAAGTGTTCACCTACTTCTTAAACCACTTGCAATGTTACATCCTGGTGAAAAATTATATCCAGCACTATGTTTAGGTTCTTATACGTTGTTACGGTATTGAGGTATATCACCAAGCTGTTTACAATAGAGTATGGCCTCGCAGTGGGTAGGATATCTCATCTAAATTAAAACTGACCTACTTCGTAATTTACAAATGGATGAGAATTCACCAAATATGCTTCCAATATTCCCCATAAAGAACACTGGCTTAGTGCAGAGAGAGGATTCCCCATATGATTTGGTACAATTGAAGGGAGTGTCTCCAAGTCGTTCGCTTTTGCTTTTCTCCCATGGCATTGCCAAGGAGGGACAATTCCCAGGGTCGTAACGATTTGCACTGAAAAGTGTTATGTCTGGGAAGATGGCTGGAGGCATGCAGTCTCCGGATTATAACTTCAGTCTTTTCATGAAACAAAGTATTGGGCATAATACCACCTATTCCTAACAAAGGCTCTCCCTGCAAATTTAGTGACGAAGATATGAACCAAAAATCATTATTATACTCCTCAAACAACTACTGCATGATTCCTTGCCTGTGACACGACAGTTATCCTGCTGGAAGATGCCATCACAATCAGGGGAGATATCAAGCATCAAGGGATTCAACAGGTCCACACAGCTATCGTGGTGCCTTTGAATATGACCATAGCTCCCATGAAAGCCCAAGTGAATGTACTCCATAGAATATTACTGTCCCCAAAAGCCTGCATCTGTGGCATGGTGCATGTTTTGTGGAGCTGTTTTTCATGATGATGGCATATCCACATGACCGTCAATCTGTTCTAACGAAGAAGAGTGATTCATCCAACCAGACAGCGCATTTCCACAGATCCATAGTCTAATATTGATGATTCTGTGCCCACTGCAATTGTAAATGATGTTGAGGCAACACAAAAAGACATGTGGGTCACCTGTACAGGAGTCTCACATTCAAAAATGTGTGCTCCACAAAAGTTATGCCTGCACCAGCACTGTACTCTATTGTCAGATCTGCTACAGACAGCTGTGGCAATCGGCCTGACAGTGCTGGAAAGCCTCTGCGTTCTGTGATGAGGAAAGGACATGACACATCTTGTCATTTACTGTGGTTTCACTATGCTTAAACCAATTCCCATAGATGCCCACAGTAGTAACTTGTGGATGCTCAACCAGCTTACAACATTTACAAGACGCTTATTCCCCATCAAAGTCACTTATGTCAGTGGAATTACTCATTTGCAGCCCATAAAAATGATTCCCAATTCATCTCTGTTCCACTTATATACTTACCTTACCACATAAAGTACCTGCAAAGCCACCAGGCAGTGTTCAGTCTCATGGTGGGTGTTTGTCATGTTCTGACTCGTCAGTTTGTGTGTGCTGAAGTACTAACACTATAAAATACAGGAATTTGATGGCAGATGGGTAAAACTTGCATGGAATATATTCAAAATGTCTATCACATGTCTTACTGAACTGGTTAATGACAAAATACTTTTAACAATATGACACATGGGGCCAAACCTACAAGGGATTATTATAGATTGCATATCCTTTTGAACTCTAAGACTTTTTGAAACTGTGACATATTGTCAGAGTTATCTGCTATAACACAACATGAAAACATGCCAAGGAAGTTCTTGGGATATTCAGCGGTGAAAAAAAATTCACTTTTTGCAAGTAAGTTAAAGTTCACAGGATGGATAAGTGTACGTATCATTAACACTGTTGTTTAAGCATGGACTGTAACTATTAATTCTCCACTTACATAACAAATGTACCAATATCTGTGAAAAAAGAAAGTTTGTATAATATGGCATAATTATATCAACATGCTATCTTCTACAATTGCCCATGTTGCTGTCAAAATAGTGTTCAAACCAATTTTCTGGAATTCATGCACTACCAAAAACTAATTTGTATTTTACTTTGTGATCTGTTCTTCATAAATCTAGTGTGTGTGTGTGTGTGTGTGTGTGTGTGTGTGTGTGTGTGTGTGTGTGTAATATACTAAAGGTATTGAGAGGGGGGGGGGGGGGGAAGTAACTACGAACCAATATTGGACTGTTTATAATAGTATGAAAAATAACAAAACCTGTTCTCCAGTTGGGAGATCCACTATGAACACTTCAGACCACAGCAGGATTCCAGTAGTATCTCTCTCGGAACCACCACGCCATGAGAAACCATCCAGGGGCATTTCATCTGTCCCCATCCAGTCAGCTCTTCCCTGTTAGCAGAAAGTCATATACATTAATTTGTGTGTTTGCTAATATTCTAATTTTGTAGACACTACTAAACTTTGATCAAAACATGAGACTAAGTACCACAACTACCAGAAGGAAAAATTTCATTAATTTGAGAGAGGAGTTAAATACAAAAGAACTGAGCAAATTGGAAACACACAATGTGTTTATTGACTCCCCTACAGACATCATCTACTTTCGGGTGTGAGAAACAAAACAGACAATAGACTTTTAAGTTTCCCGAAGTTCTTATTTAGAATATGTGCACATAGTGAACACTCAGCCATCCTGGATTTAACAATACTCCAATAATTATTTTTTGTAGTCAGTCATCAATCTGTTCATGAAAATGTCAGTTGTTATAAGGTGAGAGGAGAGGCAAATCTGTGCCTACTGCTTGTCCTGCAAATAAGATAAATTTTTGTCCAAGTGTTATTTCATATTAGGAGTTGAGTGCTGGGTTCATGCAGCAGAGAGAGTGAAACCACACCAAAATTTGGAAAGATGAGTGTGTGAAAGTATTGAAAAATAGACACTCAGTATGGTATTACCAGATCCACAACTGTTAAACAGGTGTTTGAATTCAAGGAAGGAAGAGTAAGTTAATATCTTGTTGCGAAGATCATTGGATGCATTGCACACGCTCAAGTTTTCAACTTAGTTCTAGCTCAGCTATGTCTCTTAGTATAGCATGCTACTATTTTGGGTCAAATATGGAATTACTGGCAAAATAGAATTAGATGCTGCTTTAGGCAAAACTATGTATACACTTCCAACATAATCTAAAATACAGCTCTCAATATCCACACTAAACCATGTGAAAGTCGGGCAAATAAACTGTGGCAATGGTCTTTAAAAAATCTCTGCTAATTAAAAGTTCATCAAATACAGCTTATATTTACTCAATGCTAAAATTTCAGCTAACTAATGTAACAAAATAAATGTGAAAGAAATGTTTTAGGCTACACTATTTGAGATAGGAATACTGCAATGCATTCAAGAATGAGAATAAATTACCTTTGAATCTAAAGTCTAGATCTTTGACACCACCCTTTTCAACATTTCAGTGCTCTTACTTTCAAATACTGAGTGATCAGTATGTTACAAAAAGACGTAATTTAAAATTATTGCAAGCAGTACATCACAATTTCCATGGGAATGCTCAGAAGGAGATGTAACTTCAAGAGTAAAACATTTTATCAGTTCTTTGTATTTTAGCAAATCACAGCTTTACATTTGTATATTTAAGTGACAATTAAGTGGAAAGTGTGCCATAGTGAGGTCATCAGTTGAGTTATAACCTTTATTTTGGTCAGGTGGCAAATTGTTTACATAATAAGGGAAAAGTAACTCCACACTCACTATAGCACCATAACATATTTGTGAAATATGTAGGCTCAACAAGTCTTGCAATGAATATTATCAATATTTCCAAAGAAACATCTCTTTTCATATACATACACAAAACTGAACTGTGCAAATAAATCTTTCAAGACAATGTAGCAGTACAACATATAAATGTTTAGTAACATGATGTGTCGGTAATTCAACATACTTTTGCTTCCCTTGAACATGAGACAGATTTGAAGTTCAGGAGAAAAAGAAGCAGGAAGCAGCACAGAGCACAATTACAAATAGTGTGAATAACATCAATTCCTTTTCTAATCGTTCTACAGTTATCATTGCAAATACGAATACCAACCTGTGCCTTCAGGTAACGCAGGAAAAAATCAAGCAGAAAAGATTTTCCTTTGCGGAAGGCTCCAGCCACAGAAACAACAACTACAGTCTTGTCTTTCACATGATCTTGCAGTAGTATTTCCTGAAGTGCTGCTTCATCCAGTTCAAAGGTGTGATCATCCTTAGCTACAACTATCTGCACGGGTCTTGCTCCCATCTTTTCTTTTCTTCCCCTGATGTTACTATCGCCGGCAGCAGCTGAAACAAAACTAGAACATTACAAAAATCTAGACATGCTTACAGATATACTTAAACTTTTGTTACTAGAGATGCATTCTCAGAACAGGTTGAAAAATGCCAATAACCTACAGTAAAAATCTGCTTGGAAAGATAGGAATCTATTTCCAGAAGAATAGTAAAAATTATTTTGTTTCTTTCATTTTGATGGAAGACATATGCCAGCTTGAAAGACACCAGAATGCACAAATCAGATGGCTCAAAGTGACGTCATGTGTACAGTTGCAGTCTTTTTCAGGTCAAAATAATGACTCAACTAATTTCAGAGCAGAATACCGAAGAAAAATACAGGTATCATGTGTGTTGCACGTGCTTGTAGGAGAAAATACTCAGATTTTACGACAAAATTTGGAAATAGTCAGAAGTCTAAATAAATAAACTTACGAGCAAAATCATGCGTGCAGCGGTGTGTCCCAAGGACGACGGCAAACCTGTTCCAAGTGACAGCGGTGTTATGGAGGGGATAGGCGCGCTTGGGTCGTCCGCGTTTGCCGAAAGGCTTCGGACATGCTGTAGCGGTGCGCGCTACCCACTATGTACACTCCGGGAACTACAAAAGCATGAAATTTTAACTTACAGTAAGATCGCCAGGGACTTGCAATGTCCTCGCATTTTCGAAGACGGTAACAATCGCGAGCGGCCTCGAACTATACCTACCTTCATTTTCGTCACTTTATGTTAATTCGTGCCGCAAACCTCTTATGTCCACAATTTTTTTTTTTTTTTTTTTTTTTGTGCAATTCGTGTGACATGAATTTTGCACTATGAAGACTGGAGCAATGCACGAGGCGTGGAATTATGAAACTGCGTAACTGTTCGCATATATATGTTTGTAACAGTGTCATCCCTTTAATGAATGGAGAAAAGGAGAAATATGGACGTAGAAAATAAATTATATGAATTTTTGCAGCGGTCGATTTAGTCACCAGTTCTATGCCAAAGGGCTCCACGCTATTCTCGAGGGCACTAGAGACAGTGCACAAGCTTAGGGTGAAAGAAATCCAGTCTAAATACGCTATCATTTGTCTGAAAACCATACCGCTATTGGACTGAAACTTTATATCACGGAAACCTCCAAAAACCTGATTCAGATCGAGATTGTGGATTCCAATCCCGCTTCTCTGGAGCGAACGTTCAGTTTCTTTAACACTACTGCGCCAAGAGGCACGTTCCAAATAACAACATAGCAATAAAACTTCGACTACTAAAATTTCTGAAGTTAATTTTTTACGTGAATTATCAAAACCTTTCGAAATTAAAACAAGTGCATGACAGGGTATGGACTGCCTGCATCATTACGCAATTGCTTTTTGGAGAAAAAGAACAGGAGATGAGAGCAGAAAATAAAGTGAAAACTTGGGAGAACAAGTGACAACCTTGAAAATGATTGCTTAGCTTTTAATTATGATTTATCAATTTTAGAAGAGAATCTACAAGATGCAGCAAAGCAGATAAACATCGCCGAAGATGCAGCAGAAAAAAAATGGATTACAAAATTTGTTTGAAAAATTCGTACAAATAACCAACGTAAAAGGTGCACCAAAATATATGAAATCAAAATATGGAAAGATAAATTAAGTTCCAGAATTTAAATACCTGATAGAAACAATCAAACCAGATGCCCAGAACAAAGTAGCTAACATAAACAGGGCCAGAAAAAATGAAAGCAGCAATCCACTTAAAAAGGGACATGTATGAAAAAAAAATCCTCATCCATTAATACAAATTAAAATGTGGTAAGTAAAACTGGGCGTCCTTATGCCTAAGAATGTCTGGACATCAGCACAGTCAAAAAGTCAAATAATTTGAAGAATTCGAAAAATTTTGGGTCCAAAGTATGAAAAATGGGATCTGGAAATTGAGAAGCAACAAGGAGCTCTACGAAAAACCTGAGAATATAACAAATGCTATAAGAAAGCGAAGGATTAAATTTCATGGCAACTTAAAACGAATGATATGGAAAAAATGGAAATGAAGTCCCATACTTCTTTACAGGGCGTAGGGGAGCGATGCGGGAGACCCGCACCGCCTTACTAGGCAAGGTCCTAATGGAGGTGGTTTGCCGTTGCCTTCCTCCGACCGTAATGGGAGTGAATGATGATGATGAAGACGACACAACAACACCCAGTCATCTCGAGACAGGAAAAATTCCTGACCCCGCCAGGAATCGAACCCGGGACCCCGTGCTCGCGAAGCGAGAACGCTACCGCGAGACCACGAGGGGCGGACAAAACGAATGATAACAAGAGGCTTAAAAAGAGTCAACTTTGACAAAAAAACCAGACATCATGGTTTATAGAACTTAAGAAATATCGACAGCAAGTGGAGACAAGAGAAAGACATAGGAAAAGAATTCAGGGAAAAGGTAAAAAGGTCTAAGGTTTCCAGAACACGGACAAGTTATGAACAGAAGGAAATAGAGCGGAAAAAAAATACAGAAGCTGTTATAAATCAGCTATTTCACTGGTTCTGAATTGTCCGAACACTAACGGTAGTAGTAGTAGTAGTAGTAGTAGTAATAATAATACATCGCAATAGGAAAACAATATGCAACAGTAGAGGGGAGAGTGTCTTTTTGCATTTCTCTATCGTTGACCCTGGAACAAAATTGAGGAATAATGTTTTTTTGTTTAGTTTCGTATTTATGAAAACTAGCTGAAGAAATAAAGTTTGCTTTAAAAGTACACCGAAAAAGTTCCTTCTCGACACCACAACCAATTGCATGGAGGATTTTCGTTATCACTTTCGTTATAGCACAGTGTAAAAGAAAACGTTGTTAACACAGTATTTTTCTCTATACTATATACAGAATTCCGACAAATAGACGGAGTAATATTATACATTCAATTTTTCTATCCTATTGAGAATATAGCGAAATTACGTTCGGAGCAAGAATCTGAACACCTAGTTACGGACAGACTTGCAGCCCAATCACGAGACTTTTGACAAAAAAAATTACTTCAAACGTTCAACCAGGCGTTTACGACCTGTATTCGTACATCCATTATCGCTGCATAGTAATTCGGAACAACACAGGCACTGCAATATCGCAAGAAAAAAAAAAAAAAATGTTTAGGTCACCTTTGAACAGGCGATGAGTTGGTCGCTGCTTACTGTCAAGTTTCCGGCCCGTGCGGATGTATACAAGTTTAGTATCCTCTTACGATTTTGTTGTTAGATTTTAAATTTCCTCAGCCGAATTTTTTGAGCATTTTCTTACATCGACTGACAAGAGTGTTTTTGAGGTTGTCAAAGTGTGGGGAAACCACCAGCAACAGATCTTTTTCAAACTTTAATCATGTAAGAAAAATCGATATTCCTAAGAACACCCCTTCGTCATGGTCACATGACAGTCATCTTCAATTAGCTTGCCCACAGCGTTTCTACAACGTCCGCTTCAAGACGACTTTCACAAAATCCATCCATGATGGAAGCAATACCATGACAAAATCAAACTATTCGGCCATTGTTAGACGGTTGAAGACAAACTTCCTATGTTGCCCAGGTACAAGCTTACTATCACGATGTTGTCTGTCTGGAGGAACGGGATCATGAACGTCGTAAACTTTTGCCTTTCAAATCAGTTTCAGTTACCCACGGCCGACAACGGCAATGACTTGGCATAAGGGAGACGTGGCAGTAGCGTAGGCCTCTGGCAGTTGTCTATGACGTCAGCACAATGCGCTTGGTTCGACTAGCAACCAGAGATGTTAAAGCGATCTAGTGAATTAAACATTGGCAAGAAAGGCAGTGTACAGAATAGGCATTGACAACACTTGAATTTTTGCTACTGTGCATAAATAAAAATGCTGTAACAAAAACCCACAAACAAGGTTTACATGAATCATTTGACTGACTTTACGTCAGATGTAAATAAAGATCGTAAGTAATGTGATGTGATGTGATTTCTGAAGTTAACTCCGCGTGATTGACTTTTAAGTATTACTTTAGGGCTGTGTTGACGATTTCATTTTAATATACAAAATGAAATTCTGATTGACTCCACGACGTGCGCACGATTTGGACATCACTCTTATTATCTGAGGAAGATCAATTAGAGTACATCCTAAAGTTATAATATCTACGTTAAGTGATGGCAAGGTATTGCACGATTACATTTGAAGGTAGACTGTACGCTCTCGGCATCATATAATAGTCTAAAAGACCATGTATTGTTGAAATCTACTACATCGATCACTCACTGGAAGACCCTGCGAATAGCTATTCGCAGATATTTATGTTCACACGAACACATGAATCTCGTTGCGGAGATGTCAGATGCCAGATAGATTAATTGGAAGAGTCGTAAGTGAGCTTCATTTACACCCAATAAGGGCCTAGAGTACACATCTTAGGAAACTCGGCTAAGTCTAATTAACGGAAGGTACCGAAATATTCTGAGAATACGTGAGGCTTGTTTCCTCAGTGCGATGGAATCCCGGAATGGATTGAGCAGGAGATATCACTAGAGCGGCTGTACATCACGGAAAGGATTATTTTAGTTCGAAGAATGGCCAGTCAAGACGAGCATAACATTACTTTCTCCTACAAACATCTCGTCTGATTATAAAAATAGCAAAATTAGATAAATTCAAAGTTATACGGAAGCTTCTCGAACGGAGCAACAAAAAGGCTAGACGCGTGAAAGATCTCTTGCGCGCGTCGTTTGGTGATGATCGTGTGCTCAGCCGCCACTTTCGTCATGCTTGGCCTCCCAGGCCCCCAGGCCTCAGTCCGTGCGATTATTGGCTTTGGGGTTACCTGAAGTCGCAAGTATATCGTGATCGACCGACATGCTGAAAACAACATCCGACGCCAAAGCCTCACCATAACTCCGGACATGCTTTACAGTGCTGTTCACAACATTATTCCTCGACTACAGCTATTGTTGTGGAATGATGGTGGACATATTGAGCATTTCCTGTAAAGATCATCATCTTTGCTTTGTCTTACTTTGTTATGCTAATTATTGCTATTCTGATCAGATGAAGCGCCATCTGTCGGACTTTTGTGAACTTTTGTATTTTTTTGGTTCTAATAAAACCCCATGTCATTCTAAGCATGTGTGTCAATTTGTACCTCTCTATCTACGTTATTCCGTGATTTATTCAGTTTTCAAATTTATACTGACTTTTTGATCACCCAGTATGTTTATACGATCGGCGATGACTAATTCAGAATGGAGTTGTTTAATAATGTTGACCTATTCACACAGGCTGCAGACTGGAGTCCCAGAAATCATTCAGAATATCACTAATGTTATCATTAGCTTGCGTTCTGGCAACTTTTTAACCCACACATGTCCACACCTTACGAGAGCGTTACAAACATAATGACTAATATAACTTCGGTATCTCATAAGCTCACAAAATTAGATGTCCTCCTTCCTCTGTGTTCTGAACAGAAAGCTGCCAGTTCTGCTAAGAGTAAACATCTGATACCCCGGTTGTTACTTTTATCGATGGATAACTGCCGCTGAATCTCAGTGGCAGAGCATTGTGTCATTGTGTACCAGCACTTGCAAGTAATTAATGCTGTTCCGTGAATCCCTCTGCTGTGCAGGAACTTAAAAAATAGTACACCAGCGATCTGGATTGGATAAAATATTATTGAGACACTTGCAGAGAGCATTAATTTATGTCCAGTTTAATACTTTTCAAACATTCTCACTATTTCCGATTTCTCTCTTCGTGTTTCAAAACTAAACTAAAAAAAAAATCGAAACTTCCTGGCAGATTAAAACTGTGTGCCCGACCGAGACTCGAACTCGGGACCTTTGCCTTTCGCGGGCAAGTGCTCTACCAACTGAGCTACCGAAGTACGACTCACGCCCGGTACTCACAGCTTTACTTCTGCCAGTACCTCGTCTCCTACCTTCCAAACTTTACAGAAGCTCTCCTGCGAACCATGCAGAACTAGCACTCCTGAAAGAAAGGATAATGCGGAGACATGGCTTTAACATTTTTATATACATTTCTACACATTGATCTTGCCAAAAGCCGAGAAGCGATTCTTCTTAGTGTTTTAGCTCTCTGGGGCACTCTGGGATTCTCTCTGTGTGACCCTGGGATGCTCTCTGGGGCACTCTGGGATTCTCTCTTGGAGAGTTTTGTAAGCATTTTGTTTACTGGCAGAAGTAAAGCTGTGAGTACCGGGCGTGAGTCGTGCTTCGGTAGCTCAGTTGGTAGAGCACTTGCCCGCGAAAGGCAAAGGTCCCGAGTTCGAATCTCGGACGGGCACACAGTTTTAATCTGCCGAAAGTTTCATATCAGCGCACACTCCGCTGCAGAGTGAATATCTCATTCTAAAAAAAAAATCGTTGGTTTCCAACTTCGGCACATAACATTTTGAGAGCTAAAAGAACGGTGCTCTAGAATTTTAACACCTACATTACGGCAGAAATTTCAGCATATCACTGAAAAATTTTGTATCGGCTGAACATAATGTCGTATTTCTGTATTGGAACGATTGCTTTCACCGCCTCTACCATCATTTCTGTGGTCTAGCGATTAAAGCCCATGATTACTGACGCTTGTAATGAAATAGCCCGTGTATTATATACTACGATACTCTTTTGTACGTTCAAATAAGGACGAACAGACTTAGTAGGAGAACTGCTCCACGTACTACTAATTCTTGATATTTATGCTCATAATTTTATAATGTTCTCCTTATATGCTCGTGTACTGATAAGTGACAGAATGGTTTCTGAAATGTGGGAATTAGAACCATGTTTGCGACCACCTACGTATCTTGACGGTATTATCTTGGAAAGGGGTTTAATTGTGGCTAATACTTGTATTTACTTCGACAATGAATATGTCGTGTACGAAAGAACCGCAAACTCAGATTAATGAGGAATACAAATTGATACATATCTGGTAACACAATTAGGTTCAAAATTTACGTATCTATAAAAATATTACCGTTCGATAGTTAACCTTTCAGTAAAGTTCAGAGAGGACGCAACATTAAAGCACGAAGATTCCTGAAACTGATGGCCTTTTCTTAACCCATATGCCCAGAACGTGTTCTAAAACAGTGTTTTATAATTTTCACGTAAGTCATTTATTAGCGACCACAGACAACATCTGTAACAGTAATTTGTAGTTGTGAGTTCTGAAAGAAGATTTTTTTGAGTGGATCTTCAATGAGTATAGGACACACAAAATCTTACACTACTGTGGACCAGGAATAATCAAAACAGAACAAATTACAGTGCTTTAAACTAAAACGCTTTTTGTATGCTCTACATTTTTTCCATTTTTTTGTGCACCCAAACGCGTTTCGCCATAGTTAGAAGGCATCTTCAGTGGGCGTCAGATCAGCGACTAATTCGTTATATCTAAGCCAAACAGCTTCCTCTCTGATGATAAACTGGATGAAAGTTTGCAAGTTTCCGTTCTGTCACTGTTTTCTACGTATAAAAAGGAAACGTGCAAACTTTCAACCAGTTTTCTGTTTGGCTTAGAAATAATTAATTACACGCTGAAGACTCTTTGCTACTAAGGAGAAATGCGCGTCTGGGTGCTCAAGAAAAATAAAAATGTAAAGCACGCAAAAAGCGTTTCCTTTTGAACGACTGTAATTTATATACAGCTGCTTTCGAAAATGGCAAGAAATGAAACGTATTTTCCGCTGATCAATGTTTATTATTAGACATTAGATAATCAGTCATTATTTGTAAGTTACGAACCGTTAAGGAATTGTATTAGGTTGATAAGGTACATAAAACAATCATTACGCATAAACTCTGCAAAGCATTTGTCATGCACGTTTACATTTGTGGAACATTTTGGCAGTTATTTTTAAAAAATGCGTATCATCTTCCGACCTGACCAGTAAGAATATATTGACCTTGACGAGTCGCAGCAGGCTCGTTATTGACACTGTGAGCATATATGGGTTAATTTGTTTGGATTAATTTCACAAAAGTCACTGTGTAAAATTTCTGCAAATCTGTTGCTTCGAACCTGGAGTTACTAACTACGCATTTTCGACTTGTTTTAAGATCTTCAAAAACGAAGCTAAGCAATTACATGCCCCCTAGTTTTCTTGGGCATAAGGGAATCTGTAGGGCTGAACTCCCGTCAGGCGGGACGGAACATGCATATTCCACCAAGAATCTGAGCGGAGGTATGTGCTGAAATTCCGATATCAGTTCCTAGGGACAACCGCTGATTTTTCTGGGATGGTGAAGTCTAGAACGAGGCCCATCCATCCCCATGCAGTCAAGTGACATGCTGCTCAGATCAATAAGCAGTGACACACACACACTCAAATCGCCAGAGTGCTGTCATCAAATGACTTGCACACCAGCCTGTAAGGTAGAAGAGATTTATTTATTGTCTCTGTGAGCTGAGAGAGCCTTTGTTTGAAATAGCAAATTTTAACTGCGGTTTAGAAGCTCGAGCCAACTTATTTAAAACTTTCCTCGCAGAGAAGAGAACTGCTATTCTCTTTAGGATGTGGACAGCACACCCTCATTTTCGACTTAAACGGAATATAGCAGCAATAAAACTAGGTTCGGTGCCTATATCAGTGCTACTCATATAGCGAGAAGCAACATATTGCGAGTCTGGTTTAGCGAGACCGTATGTGCCATGCTCTTAACGAGTGCGGCATCCAAAACGAAAGGTTGACTCCTTTGAGCAGTGTCTGGGACAGAGTGGTAGAAATTGTAGGTACACAAAAGAACAATTTCAGGTGGTACGACACACACTAGCCTTCCTCCTGTTTACGTACGGCAGCAACTCTCTCTTCAGCGACAGATAAAGGATGTTGGCCTGAGTGGATAACGTACATCTTGTGAATGCAGTTATTGTTCTTGGACATACTTCAATTATCTAAAAATTGCAAAAACATGTCGTCAGCATTCTCCACGCAACGGCAACGCTTCTTGGAAGCACCAACACACCGGTACTGACTAACATACCGCAAAAAGTGTTAGTAGTAGTTTGAACCCTTTGCTGCAGAGCATGTATGGGAATATCTTAACATGTATAGAAGGAAGTTTAATTTTTTTAAGCTGCAGTCTTGCAGTACGAAGCATTGGCCTTCGCATGACATGTTAAGACAGCAGAAATAACACACCTTATACGATTTTGCTTTTGTACATCTACACAATTTTTCTAAGCATCTTGGGATGAAAAATGGTCTGAAAGTCCAACATAACAACAGCTGTGACTCCGTCGTGAAAAAAGTTAAAGGGGCATTTTATTCATATTGTGGTGCTACTGCCACTAAATTAATATTGTGTTAAGTTTAATTTTCTAAGCATAAGTCTAAAGAATTATAGCAGAAATGTGTAACTGTTAGAAAGTTTACACAAATACAGCATACTGACAAGTATGTTCTCATTCTTTTGCCTCTATCTCTTTATTAGAACGTCCATTTCCAAATAATATATGTATTTGCGAACTCCGTGGAGTCCGTCTAACAAAACTGAAAGAGTGTATACAGTATTCTGATAAATATTTCTGAGGATGTGAACAGGTTTGAAGCAACAGTGAAGGTATGAATAGGATAAATTAACACAAAACCGAGAAAAGTATAATTCAGATACAGTGGGACCCCATTCTATACGTATGACAGCTGTGCTTGTGTGTGTTGTTCTATCGTCGAAGCACTTAAACGTTTGAGCGAAAAGCAACTGCGTACCGGAAATTCTACTAGCAAGGGGCGAGTCGACGACCAAATTACGTACAGACACTTTATATTTTCCAAGTGTATTCTTGCGGTAGAAATGTCTAATCCATGACAGTCAGTACATAAACGGTGCAAAGGGATGTTTAAAGGAGGACATTATTTCAACTAGTACGGCATATATGCTGAGAATATTGTTTATTTGCACCAATAGTGGTCGATTTCCACTATACAGACATTTTCAAGTGGACTTGACTCTCCAAGACCATAGTCGCAAGTCGTGCAACATCTATATACAAGGAAATTACCACCATACGCAAACAACCACGGTATTTAAACAAGGTATGGAATCAGCGAACGTCACGTAAGCTTTAATACTACAAAACCAAACATTACTTGTACAATCTTGCGCTTGTAAACAAACACGTTGCCAGCAGTGCCGTAACAAGGCAGTCATTTTAACGGATGTGGTATCAAACCTGCAGAAATCCAGTTATTCTTGATAAACAAATCTGTAAGACAAACTTTGACGCGAATAGTAAATTAAAAGTGTTCTAGCGTACTGAGTTTTATATTGTAGATAATTTTAAATGCCTTGAAAAATG
Source organism: Schistocerca serialis cubense (assembly GCF_023864345.2). NCBI lineage: Eukaryota > Metazoa > Arthropoda > Insecta > Orthoptera > Acrididae > Schistocerca > Schistocerca serialis. Next base: position 264,019,237 of record NC_064638.1, read on the forward strand.
ATCAACTTCAAGGAGTATTTGAAAGAAAAGCTACACTTTCATGTCACGTCTCCATCAACTGACATCGCAGGAATTCGTTTGTGATCTTGTTGAAGTAACTATCCTGGCATTCACCTGACATCATTTAGGGAAACAGGAGGTGCCGAGTAATGTGCAAATCAGAGTTAACAGCAGAAAACACAAAGGTAATTCAGTTTCACAGCCGGGGCGTGACGGTTCACTCATTTTCCTGGTAAAAACTAGTAAGGCAACTACTTAATGTAATAACGGATGTACTATTCTGATGTAGCTATAATCTTTGTAACAGCGCTCAAAGTGCTGCATTTGAATAATTGATAGCATTGTCCAAACTCTATCGGTTCTTCTTTTACTGTTTCACCGTTAGTCGCGACAGTCTGACTCAATACGTTTACATGCGGCACATCTTCCGAAAGACGAAAACCTAATTTCGCAAACAGTTTTTCGCTGTCGTGTTTACATAATGAAGTCTGAAGTGGATTTGTTTGCCCAACTAAATACGGCGTCTGAAAAACAGCTGTTGCAGTTTATGATTTAGTTAGCACAATCACTATTTCTCTTCAGTTAGACGAGGTGTAAACAGCTTCAGTCAAATATTTCTTCTTATCCTTCACTATATAAAATGCCACTCCGTTCATATTAGCCGAAAATTTTTACGAACAAGACGAAACCTGACAGCCAAAGCAATACGAAAGACAAAAAGAAGTAAATCTTACGATAATGATTATGCGTCAGCATTCAAATTTACGGTCGTACATGAATAGCAACATTACAAACCCTGTTCTTTCAGGTTTTGCACGTACGTGTGCACAACACAGCGCTGCTAATGACGCCTCTAAAATTTATTAGTGTGAATTAGAAGAGCTTAATGTTACTTTAAATTGAAGATAAACAGCCAAGTAACAAATAAAATATTACCGCAGCAGACAAATCACCACTGGTATATACAATTGTAGCACGGAAGGCCACGGGGAAGCGCCCGCCTTTCTGCTCGGACGCTCAGTGGCAGTTAGCACGCAAAGCGGTGCGCAAATAGGTTACATCCGTAAAACAAGAAGATGGGGGCGGGGGGCGGCACCCTTACGCAGACATGCGCGAACTGCGATGAATAACCACGTGAATGATGCAGTCTTTTAGCCGGACTACTCAAAACTGATCATAGTAGTAGGCGCTTGGCAAAGAAGTGATAGCTTCATTTTATGTTAACGGTAAAGAGAATGCACTTTCCTGCGAAATATTCTGTCCCGCACCTCGCATTGGACCAATGCTTTTCGTTTTCATGGAGCATCAATCGCCGCGAATACAAAGACTAAGCAGCACCGACGGCACAAAGGCAAGACGCGTGGCGGCGGTCGCGCTGGTCGCACACCTGATACAATATCTCGGTGCAATGTCCACAGAACAACGCGCACGCTGCGAAGCGTATATGCGGGTCAACACATCCTGAGCACGCGCGTGCTGCGAGCTTCGCGGAGATATGCTCACCTGCGCACCAACAAATGGCATCTGTGATGCCACGTGAAGCCCACAAAAGCAGGAACACACACACACACACACACACACACACACACACACACACACACACACACACAGAGAGAGAGAGAGAGAGAGAGAGAGAGAGAGATGTGGTGGTGGGATTAAGGGTGGAGGGGGAGGCGACTTACGTCCAACATAACATTACGAGACGAATTGGACAAGTTGAAACAAGGTAGGTACTTAAAAGGAACCACCCAGGATTCGTCTGAAGCCATTGCAATACGGTACCAGTAAACCTAGAACAGAATGGCCCGACAGGGATTCTCTCGAAGATGAATTCAATACTTTAATCATACGCAGCTGTCAATATATAGCCGAGGTCAGTGACACACCTGCCACTCCAACGTTTGCACGCAATACAGAACTCATTTTTGTTTTAATTGTAAGTGGGGGACGGAAGTTAAAACACCATGAAACGTGATAACATCTTTTAATAAGATAATGTATCTAATTATATTACACACCGGACCAGATTTACAGACGTTCATTTCCTGTGACATTTCTCAAAACCCCCCATGCACATAAATGGCTACCGAGGGCTACCTGATAAAATGTGAACAGATCGTTCTCTTCTCTCAGTTTGTTTCACCGGCGGGTGGCAGACTGTCTACATTCTTCGAGTATTCTTCGCTTTATTTTCTTTGTTGAATGACTGTGTGTTGGTACTCTATTTTTTCACACAATCAGAAGGAATGAGAAGCAATGATACAGCAATTTTCTCTGAAAGGTCTGATGTCATTTGTGTTCTAGTTTCCTTTTTGTTATCTTACGTGCGTTTGAATTATCTGCCAACAACGTATGTTTTCCACCATTGAACTTCCTTGCAGCATTTTGTTGCATAATAAGACATATGGTCAGAGATCGGTTGCAGCCTTTCCTTTATTGTAAACCAAGACAATTTCTGGTTTCTCTGAAAATCTGTTTCTTTGTTTCTTACTTGTACAGAAAGGTTCGTCATTTATGTTCCTGACTTTGCACATATGAGAGGAAAAGCAGCTTCGGCAGGAGATTCCTGTTATCATTTAATGTACGCACCACAGGCGTTAATAAAGTCAATTCATAACTTGTGTAGAAACTGTCAATGCATAACGTGTGACTTCATTCCGAAGTTCTTTTCCAGGTTCTAGACAAACTAATGCGCCACGACAATGTCATTATTGTAGAATGAATATTTTCAGTCTGCAGCAGTATGTGCGCTGATATGAAACTTCTTGGCAGATTAAAAGTGTGTTGCGGACCGATAATCGAACTCGGGACTTTTGCTTTTAGCGGGCGAGTGCTCTACCGACTGAGCTACCCAAGCACGACTTACCACCCGTCCTGACAGGTTTACGTACGCCAGTAGCGTATCTCCACTTGCCCCCAAAAGTGCAATGTCCCGAGTTCGAGTCTCGGTGCGGCACACAGTTTTAATCTGCCAGGAAGTTTCATGTCATTATTATACTTCTTAAATCTCCCGAACGATAAGTCCAATGTGCTGGCCGCTAAGCCATCTCACTCTGTCACTATAGACTTCGAGATTACAAAAATATTAAAATCTTGGTCAATACGGCAACTGTTAAAAAGGTGTCGACAGAAATCAGCCGCGATCTTCTTTACAGAATCATTCCGCGATATGTAAGAAACGATTTACGATAATCGTGGGGTTCATGCCAGTTCCTTCCAAAAAGTCCAGTGTCTTAACAGTGCAGCCTCTAATATCGGAGAGATTGTGTGTATTTTACAAAACGATGTGCTCTCCGTCATCATTAAATGGAAAGCTGTACAATGATAGGCTGATTTATCGGAGTAGCCCATATATGCAGCTCATTCCCTGAGCTTTTATGGAATTACGTTTTAAATGATTGTCCATATTTCATACGCTAGATGGCGATATGACCTTTTTGGACGGTTTTATACGATTTGGATTCTTTAAAAATAGTCACGACGACCACGTATGTTGTACCGTTGCCTGGAAAGCTCAGGGCGCAGTACCAGACGTTGACATTCATCCGCTTTTCTCATTGGTATTACGCAGTCGGATAATGCTCACTATCTCCATCCTTCACACATGTCAAGCACCGCACTTCTCCACTGCGTGACGTTCACGTAATTGCAACTCTGGTTAGACCCGAAGTTACGCAACTGCACACGTGATCCGCCGGCTCGTATACCAGAGATTCCCAGCCGAGTATGTGATATACCATGAACGTTGTTAACGCTGGTGTTTGTTTATACGAAGGGCTCGGAGTGGCGAAGAGGAATACACCAAACGAGGTATTAGTTACGTCTCTGACAGAGTTTACGGACGGAATTTAATGCATATTAAGCGTTTTAGGAGTTTGGTAAGAACCTTTGCAAGACATTGGTAACTTTGAGCGCGGTAGTTTCTCTGCTGCCCTCTTAACTACTTGCTTGTACAAATGAAAACTTAAAATCTGTGTCTCTGAGCGCTTTGAGTTATCTACACCACTTCAGAGTTGGCGCAAACATATGGTGACAATGTGATTTATCACCCTCACAGGCCAATCGATAGATACGATAAGCAACAGGTAAAATAGACTGCAGCTGAAATGAAGTGTTTGGTCTACTACAGAAATTTAGGAACAAAGTATACAAGCTAAATGAAAATGAGAGATCAAAACTAAATCAGTTTGGCCTGATCGACAATGAGATACGTATCTTCTCCAATACGATAAAAGACCTAGTTCCGTTAAGGCGATGAGTCAGGCTGCTGACATGCTTATTCTGAGTGTTGCCGTAATAATTCAGTGTCATGGTAGCTTTTATTTCCAGCCATTACGGAGTTTTAACGCGTCTCTCATGACCTTTACCAACCGGTAGATTCATACTCTAGAAGAAAGTTTATGAATTTCACACGTGTAAGACAGTTTATATTGCCAACAAAATACCGTACAATAGGCTTCATATATACGAATTGTGACCAAAAAGTAAAGAGAACTCTTGCTTTTCTTAAATAATCTTTATTCATCAACATCAGCTTTGTCCTCTTCAAAGCATTCCCTCTCAGATATAATGCAAATTTGCTAGCGCTTTTCCAATCTTGGAAGCACTTCTGGAACTCACTTTGCGTTATGGTGTTCAGATCCTTCAGCGACTCGGTTTTTATCTCATCAACGGTGGCAAAACTAGGTCCTTCATCGTTCTCTTCTGCCTCGGGAACATGAAGTAGCATGAGGCCATGTCCGGCAAATAAGATGGGTGAGGCAATGTAACTTCAGGTAGTATTCGTTACTAACCATACGACCATAAGGCAGGAACTCATGATACATTATCCCATTGTAATCGAAAAAAAAGAGTGAGAAGAATCTTTCGATGTGATTTAACTTGTCGAATTTTTTTCGGTCTTGATTCTTCAGGCAGGTAACACTGGGACTTCCGGGGCCTTGGTTTCGATTTCATACCCGTATACCCATGATTCGTCACCTTTTATAACTTCTTTTAGAAGTTCTGAATCGTTGTCGACTTCACTCAGCAATTCCTGAGCGATGTCTGGGCGACGTTTTTGTTCCAAATTAAACAAACTTTGCAGCTACACATTTCATGCCTAAAACATTCGAAAAAATGTGAACCAAAGGATATGCCGACACGCCATCAACTTCTCTAACGGTGATTCGGCGATTTTCCAAAACCATTTTCTTTACTTCCTCCACACTGTCGTCAGGAATTGATATGCTAAGGCGTCCAGAGTGGTCGTCGTCTTCAAGGTTTTCTCGACCATCTGTGTAACGTTTATATCACTCGTAAACTCTTGTCTTACTGAGAGTCGCCAGAAGGCACACTCAACATTTCGAATGCAGTGATCCGCTTTATTCCATTTTTCAAGCAAAAATTCAATGCAAATTCTATGATCCATCTTTTTTGAAACTAAAAAGTCATCGAGCACTCGAAAACACCTATAGCATTTCCGACTGTTAACAATAAGCTGAACATTCAAAACGACTGGAAATGCTAACATATCAGGAACACGTGTAAAACAAGACAAAAAATTTGAAAATCCGATGTATAAAGCACGCGAAATTTAAAAAAAAATATTCGTTATGTTTTGATCACACCACGTATAATACATGCTTTAAATCTGTTGCAGTGCCTCCCATGACATAAGAGCAACTTAAAGAGCAGTCAGGTATTTGACTTGAAAAACTGGGCGGCAGCACCTTGCGTGATCACCAGCTTCAGACTGCCGAGAGTAATATGAAATCTAGATGAAGGGTCATCACTGACAGAGAAAATTCAAATGGACGCCAAAACATATAAATTTTATGATAATCATTAGATTATATATTCAACTTTGCAAAGCAGACAAGAAAATTTTCGACTATATGTAAGCTTAAGACAACGAGTCCTCCACTGCTTTTATAACACGGACCATGCTGGCTGGTAACATTCAATTCTGTTAGTTGTGAAGGCAAAATCGTTCTTGCACAATCGTCGTCGTGTGACTCATCAAGATACATGCGTCGTGTGACTTTCACCCACAATTCCTGAACCACTCTTTTATTTTAGTAAATGCTTCATCGACGTACAAATCGAACGGTAGGGAAGAAAGAAACATCCATGCCGCAAGCCCTTTTTAATCTGAGTAATTTTTTTTCGTCTTCCATTCCTATTGATTCCTCTTGAATTTGTACATATTGTATATACCTGTTATTCCCTACAGGTTATAGCCACTTTCTGAGAATTACGAACATGGTACACCTTTTTATGTTATCGTGCGCTTTTTCAGCGTTACAGTTCCTATGAAGGTGTGTTTATTTTTCTCAAGATTTGCCTCCCGTATCAACTCAAATTCAGAACTGCTCATCTGGTCTAACTCTGCCAAGTCGAAACCGATCGTCATCTAATAGATCCTTAATTTTCTTTCCATTCTTCTCGGTATTTTTATTGTCAGTGGTTCGAATGCTTGAACCGTTAAGATGGGTATCGCATTTATCTTCCTGACTGTGTTGTTGATGTCCTTCCGAAAGTCCGTGTTATGTCTCTGGTCTCAGATTTAATAAATTACCTTGAATAATCATTTGGTTGCCGCTTCCACTGTAGTAAAATGGCTAAGTGTTCGCTATGACAGTTGTGTGAGGATTTTAAAGTCTGATAAGTGCTGAAGCAAACTCTTTTGCGCTACCACTTCATTATGGTCCAAAGGGCGAAATTATAACCGTAAAAATAAATAGTGACTACAGTCAACGGCGAATATGACGTCGTTTAAAAATACTTTGAGATCCCCATTACTAGTACCTTTACTTCAGCAGTCAGTCTCCTTTGCATGGGCTATACTAACCGGTAACAATATCAATGGCGCGGCTCCAAATTCCTTACAATCCTCTCAAGTCTACTTGATAAACATCCCACATACTCAAGCAACAATGTAATGTGGGACGGTAATTTCTTGTGTGAAGTTTCCATAAGAGAAGTACTTCGCCTTCCTTCAATCTTTGCAAAGAATCTGTCCTATATTTGCCTTGTCTTCGTCTGATTTAATGTGATCGTTCAATTTCATATCGTTTCACAGTATTACCTCCAGATAACTAAGCTTCATCCATTACACCATTTTGCAGCGAAAACTCCGTTAGAAACAATGCAAACATTTGCATCAAAGACTGAATTCCTATGCCAGTTGAAACCATAATTAATACCCAAGAACGTCGAAAATTATCTGAATTACAATTCTAGTTCACAGAATTGGCGATTGACAGAAAACGAAACACGAAATCAGTAACGCGTTAGTATAAAAATATTGGTAGTAGTCAGCTACTGTATGTTTATAGGACAACTACAAATAATACAGCTGGAACCACATATTACCGAAGTCACACGACATTTGATACATACGGACGAAATGTCATTATTAGAGCTACATTTTATGTCGTCCGCAACATTTCTATGCAACATATCAAACATAAATATGTACCAGCATAGGGTCTTCTTTGGAATAAACGCAGTTTACAGTGTTTCATTTCGTTCTATCAAGCCAACTACAAACAGGCACGGAGAAATCAAGAATAGGAGTGAGGGGGAGGAGGCGGCAACTATTTACTTCCTGGACGTTAGCCTGCTCGCCCCGGATTCCTCAAAACTATTGCTTGTAATTTCCATCATCACATGATAATTTTACAACGTATGGAACGCACAGCAGACGAGAATAAATTTGTTAAGAGAAAAAAATCTGATTACCTGATTCTACAGCTGCGAATGACTGAAAGTTAACTCTCGGGCAACAGCGAAAAGTAAAAAGATGGCTCCTAACAGTCATACTTAGAAATTTAGATTTGGAGATGACGTCATGAATTACAAGGTGTACAGCTTTGCTTCCGCCGTTTTCCGATAGGTGGCGACAACGGTAAGTAGCGATCGAAAGGAACAGATCGTAGACGCCAGGCAGGCAGTTAGCTTGGACCTCGGTCAACATAACCTCATTCAAACACTGGTAGATTTGTGTCTGCATCATAAAGTTGTTCTTGATTGAAAATGTCAGTTTACGAGCCTAATTCTCGTCATTTGCGGGAGGTGTTATTGTTTTGTTTCAATATGAAGAAAACAGCGGCTGAGTCTCATGGAATGCTCTCAAGTACGTATGTACGGACGCTATTAGTGAAAGAACGTGACTTGAGTGGTTTCAGCGCTTCAAGAACGGTGATTTTAACGTCGTAGACCGGCAATAGTGGTGGAAGAGATAATGTTTTCGAAGATGCAGAATTGGAGACATTGCTGAGTGAAGACTCGTCAAACTCAAGAAGAATTGGCACGATTAGTGGGAGTGACACAGCAAGCCATTTCAAAACGTCTCAAGGCTACGGGCACGAATCAGAAAGGAGGAACTTGGGCCCCGTGTGAACTGAAACCAAGAGACATTGAACGGCGTTTGCGGACAGTTGCTTCAGAGGGAAAAACGGAAGGGATTTCTGCATCGCATTGTGACAGGGGACGAAAAATGGGTTCATTACGATAACCCTAAATGCAAAAAATCATGGGGATATACCGGCCATCCTTGCACGTCGACGGCCAAACCGAATATTCGTGGCTCCAAGATCATGTTTTGCATTTGGTGGGACCAGCTTGGCGTCAAAACCAAGTGAAACAACCACAGGTGCTCGTTATCGAACGCAGTTTATGCGTTTGAGCAGAGCATTAAAAGACAAACGGCCGCAATACAGCGACAGGCACGATAAAGTGATTTTGCAGCACGACAACGCTCGACTCCACGTTACAAGAGAGGTCGAAACATACTTGGAAACGTTAAAATGGGAAGTCCTGCCCCACCCCCGTATTCTCCAACCATTGCTCCCTCTATCACTTGTTTAGATCAATGGCGTATCGCCTGGCTGACCAACACTTCCAATCTCATGAAGAAGTCACAAATTGAATCGATTCGTGGATCGCTTCAAAAGATGAACAATTTTTTCGACGCGGGATTCGTACACTGCCCGAAAGATGGCAGAAAGTGGTGACCAGCGATGGAAAATACTTTGAATGATACATGTGTAACCAATTTGTTTCATTAAAGCCTCAAATGTTGGGGAAAAAACGGCCGAAGCAAAGTTGTACACCTTGAAAAAACCAGTGATATCATCGTTTAGCAAAGCTTAGAATAGTTGGCTAGTGAGCAACAAATGAATAGATCAAAGAAAGGTCACCAACTGGTGTAAAACTATTGGAAGGCCTTCGTTGTACTTCTACAGCGAACAAAAATACATAAAACCGAGGCCTTAAGTGTTAAAACACTACAATTTAACCATTTCAGAACCTTTAGCTACAATTGTGTACATTAACTTCCATTGTGTGTTAGCTGCAAAAGAAGCTTTTTCCGCAATGGAAACTTGAGGTATACATTTGTGAATGTTCAACCTTTTCATCAAGCGAAAGTGCTTTCAACCGTTGGGCATCACTACGAAAATATCAGCAAGTCAATGTAGCAGTGCGCAGCAGCTTGTGACCACCAGAATACACGGATGTGGTTGCTTCAATATATTCCACTACGCAAATGAATAATTACTTGGATTGGTAATTACTGAATGATTATTATTTATTACAATAAAGAATTTTTCGTAATTAGTTATTTTAGTCTATAAAATGTTGCCAAAGTATACAAAGTATGTTTTGAAAACGGGTACACATTTCTGTGTTAACCTTGGATCTAAAAATCGTTAAAAAATCACCTAAGACCATTACCACAAAAATAAAAATTTCCTTCTTCCAGAAAAAAACCAGATCTGAAAGAGTTAATTGTGAAAGACTATGATACGTATTTGTTAACAAGATATAATACTAACAGGTTATTATACTGCAGAGCCCTAGGAGACGAAGTGGCTGTCTTCTGGATTTTGTAACGTTTAACTGCAGGAAGTAAAAGAAGTCTCAATAAAAATCGCAGCACTTTACCGATGGGGAAATGGGAGAAAAATTATAATCTGGCACCAATTTCATAATACGAGAACTTTGCTGTTTCTCTTATCAGCCGTTTGGTTTCTGCAATTCATTCCTCGGATTCATTACGCACTTGACTCCGCACTTTCCCCACTGATCACTTCTTTCTTTACTCAATCGCTGATAATTTCTTTCTTTACTCGATCAATCAATCTGACTTTCAACACACGAAAATCATATTAAATTTTGGTGTCATGTATACGAAATGTTAATTGGAATGACAAAGCTGGAAACTTGTCGGATTTCTGAATGACAAAGGTATGTCTACTGACAGGAAGAAAATACTGCAAGTGGTCAAATGTGAGGAAGTAGTTTACTAATTATAATAGATTTAAATGTCAGGAAGTTGTTTCTGAAAGTATTTGTATGGAATGTAGCCATGTATGGAAGTGAAACGTGGACGATAAATAGTTTAGACAAGAAGAGAATAGAAGCTTTCGAAATGTGGTGCTACAGAAGAATGCTGAAGATTAGATGAGTAGATCACATAACTAATGAGGAGGTATTTAACAGAATTGGGGAGGAGAGAAGTTTGTGGCATAACTTGATTAGAAGAAGGGATCGGTTGGTAGGACATGTTCTGAGGCATCAAGGGATCACAAATTTAGTATTGGAGGGCAGCGTGGAGGGTAAAAATCGTAGAGGGAGACCAAGAGATGAATACACTAAGCAGATTCAGAAGGGTGTAGGCTGCAGTAGGTACTGGGAGATGATGAAGCTTGCACAGGATAGAGTAGCATGGAGAGCTGCATCAAACCAGTCTCAGGACTGAAGACCACAACAACAACAATTACTCTAAAGCTATGTAGGGTACACAACATTCAGTAACAGCAGGCTCAGGATGAACCAATTACATACGTCTAGAACATTATGGAAAGAACCGACATGTACTGGAGTAAGTGGGAATCAGTTTAATGCACAGTAGGACTAGTGTCAAAACCGGCTTTATGTAAATGTTATAGATACAGGATCAAATATGCTAATGAGAATGACATTTTCTGGGGTCACGCAATAATAACCGGATAGCTGTGGAACGAGACAGCAAAATCAAGTTTGCTTTGTAATCAGTGACTACTTCGACAATCGCTATTTGTATATACGGTAACTCTGACAAATGAACACATAATAGAACAGAATTAATGTTAGTACTGCCTTAAGAATATGCACCATAGTGTTTACGTAAACGCCACTTATTCTCCACTGAACCAAAAAAAATTAAGGAAGTCTGAAGAATATTTTCCATCTGATGTTTCATCATCTTTAGGCCATAGTTGCTCATACTCATCAGCGGAACTCCGAGCAACACAAGCAACACATGCAAATAATGGCGGATAAACAGCTCTATCCCGTTCAAGTACGAAGACGACTAAAACAGGCACAGAACAGAAAAGAAGGCACAAGAAACCACTTGAGTAAAAGGCAGATACATGAATACCCAGCAATAATTTCTGATATAAATTTCTCACTGTAAGGAACAAACGTGTACATACTTTGTATTTAAATAATAGTTCATGGCTGTATTGTCTTGATATAGAGGTAAAATTAAAACATTTTCCTTTGCGAAAAAAAAAGATGAGACGATAGGGTGCCCTGCGTATTCTATATATAAATGAGACAAGAAAACACTTAGCGAAAAGCAATTGAATGGCTCCATGCAGAAAGGGCTTCAGTCACAAAATTGTGAAAATGAGATTATGATGGAAATCGAATCTTAATGGCTGTTCCCATCATTCTGAGCAAAAATGTATTCCGTCCAGTGCTTGGAGATACATAAACTTAAGTTTCTTGTTTTGAGTTATATGCAGAAAGGAATTCAGTCCAGGACTGAAGCCCTTCTTGCTAAGCAACTGCATTTCAGGCACGTAGTTGGACACTTCACACGGAAATGTTAACTTCAATGTGCAGAGCATGTTGGCTAACGTGCGCAACTTATTCAGGGGAGGGAAACAGCTGAAAGTGTACGTTAACCTACACATTCGTTTGTGGACGATACTTCCAGTTTTATTTCCGAAAGCGATGGAAGGCACCACTGTATCACGACAAGAAGAAAGTAGACAAGGGAAGAAAAAGAATCTTTCAACATGGAAGAGGAATATTTCAAAAACAGCAAAGCTATATGGCCAAGAATATATTAACTATAAAGGACAACGCATACTAGCTAAAATTACAGGATGTGACTGCAGGCAATTTTTAATTATATTGGATGTTACTGACAGTTTTTTGAGCACTGTAACTAGTGTTTGGGATAAATTTTATTATGGATCGTCCATAGCGCTGCTCTTTTTCACCGCGCACATTTTGGCTTCGCCTCTGCTAGTATGGCAGTCAACTGAGAGTATGTTTCTATATACGAGCCTTTTATGTTTTCAGGTGCAAGAGGGTCAAAGTGCTCTCAAGACATCAGTGCAGATGAAAAGGAATCTATTTTAGTACGGCTTCATAACTTGCCTTCTAAGGATGAACAAGATGTTTATATTCAGTCGTTATAGACATACATTACGTCCAGCGACGCCGACCTAGAAAAGACGATTCAATTCGACAAAGTACGAGGGCGGTTCAGAAAGCAACCTCCGATTGGTCACAGTGCGGGTTGTGGGGGGAGTAGCGACACCATCTGTGCGTTCACGCACTCAACAGGTCAGTCGGCATCAAGCCGTGGTCGAGTGAACGTCGTACCTGCGCTAGTTTAGTTTTTGTGGCAGTTTGAAATGTGTGCTGCAATAGAAAACCCCGCCAAATGAGAAGTGCGTGCTGTCATAAGGTTTTTTACAGCCAAAGGATATTCTGCAGCAGCTATTCATCGTGAGCTTTGTGCCGTGTACGGACCAAGAGTTATGAGTGAAGGAGTTGTCCGTGAATGGGTACGTTTATTTAAAAGTGGACGAGAAAACGTTCATGATGAAGAGAGGAGTGGTAGACCATCATTGGTGACTGACGAACTCGTTCAGACAGTTGATGCAAAAGTTCGTGAAAATCGACGTTTCTCAATGTCGGAGTTGTCTACTGGTTTTCCACAGATTTCTAAGACTCTCTTGTACGAGATAGTGACAGCAAGATTGGGTTACCGTAAGTTCTGTGCACGATGGGTGCCCAAAATTCTTACCGACCACCACAAAACTCAAAGAATGGCCTCTGCATTAGACTTTCTGTCACGTTATGAGGACAAAGGAGAACCATTGTTAAACAGAATCGTGACCGGTGACGAAACCTGGATTAAGTACGTGAACCCTGAGACAAAAGAACAATCAAAGATGTGGGCACATTCAAATTCGCCTACCAAACCAAGAAAAACCTCGCAAGATTTTTCTGCCAGAAAACTGATGGCAACGGTGTTTTGGGATGCCAAAGGGGTGTTGTTGGTTGAATTCATGGAACGTGGTACGACCATTAATCAAGACGTGTACTGTGAAACAACAAAAAAGTTACGACGGGCTATAAAGAACAAACGCTGTAGTATGCTGACTTCCGGTATCGTTTTTTTGCACGATAACGGCCGTCCTCACTCTGCTCGCAGAACAACGGCCCTTCTTGAGTCCTTCAAGTGGGACGTTATCAACCATCCACCTTACAGCCCAGACCTGGCGCCAAGTGATTATCACCTCTTCATGCATTTGAAGAAATGGCTCGGGTCACAGCGGTTTGATGACGACGAAGAGCTCAAAGATGCGGTCACAGGCTGGCTCCAGGCACAAGCGGGTGATTTTTATGCAGAAGGAATTTCAAAGCTTGTGAAGAGATACGATAAGTGCCTCAATCGCTATGGAGACTATGTAGAAAAATAGTGCAAAGATGTAGTTGTAAGATGTATATATTAAAATATTTTTATTTAACTTGGTGTATTTTTTTTAAATCAACCGGAGGTTACTTTCTGAACGGCCCTCGTATTTACTTACCATGTAATTGTGGGTAACACCAAAATGAAGGTATGTTACAAAGCATTTCTGGCTCTTCTAGCTTTAAGTGACAAGAGAGTGAAACGGCCGAGAAAGCTGTCTATATCAGATCAGAGTCCACATGATAAAAGAGAGAGAACTCCCAGCGTAAACGCTTTGTCAGCCAAAGCCAGACACTTCATGAGAGAACACATTAATAGCTACCCAGTAAGATAAAGCCACTACAGTGGGAGAACAACTAAGTATTTAGACGCAAGACTCAATATTAAGTTGATATATAAAATGTTCAAGGAGAAACATACTGCCGTTAAATGTAGCTACCAGACATTTGCTCTGTCTTTCAATGAAAACTACTCCTTGCCACTTGGGCGACCTCAGGTAAATGCATGCTGCTTGTGTGAATAATTAAAAGTTAAGATTCGAAATCCCCATACTAATGATGCTGCAAAACGGTGTGCAGTGGCTGAGTTTATGGTGCACAAGAGACGGGCTAAAAAATTCTATAACAAACTTGAAGCGGAAACTGAAATGAAAGATAAACGCCATGTATTATCTTTGGCAATAAATTTTATGCAGAACATTTAGTTACCAGTGATCCCTGTCCAGGAAACTATTTACATGCGCCAGCTGACTACTAATGTGTTTTGCATTCATGATATCGAGAAAAATAAAGCTAAAATATACATTTATAATGAGGATATTGCCAGGAAAGGATGTAATGAGGTATGTTCTTTCTTGTATAATTACCTGCAGGACATTCCTTCTGAAATTACAGAGCTACATTTGTATTCCGATAACTGTGCAGGGCAGAATAAGAACCATACTTTAGTAAGGCTGCTTCTATTTTTAACAGACACTGGCCGATTTAAACAAATTGAGCAATTCTTTCCAGTCAGTTTCTGCCCTGTGACAGAGATTTTGCTACAATCAAACGCACCCTTAGAAAGCATGATCGACTATATTGTGTGCAGGAAATGACCAATCTGATCGTAGAAAGTAGCACATCTGTGAAATTTGAAGTATGTGAAGTGAAAACGGAGGACATCTTGGATTTCAAGAACTGGTGGCCAATTCCTTATAAAAGAAACTGCATATCAGAAGAAACTATACCGAAGTCAGTACCACGAGACCAGAAAGTACATTTCGGAATCAGTACAATGATGCACTTTTCATTCAGTAGCCAACTCTGTGGATGTATAACAACATCCCGGTGTATTGATGGCAATGTGAAATACACATTCCGTCTGTCTCAAACTGGCCATATATCACATTCTACTTTACCACCCAACTGTGCATATCCCATGGGGAAAGTTCCAATAAAAGCAGCAAAAATAAAGAACATTACTAGATTAATACCTTATGTACCGAATGAGCATGAAGAATTCTACCACGAACTGACACATTGGCCCACAGGTGACGTAACAGTGAAGAGCAAGATGACTGAAGAAACTCAAAATGATGTATTTGATTGTTTTTCTTCTCAGTTATTTTCTTAATAAATATTGATTGACAACCAGTTGTTTTGTTTTTCTACTGCTCATGATCCTTTCACATTCCTAAACTATAAGCATATCCTCAAAGTAATAAACATTTTCCTCAAGAAAGTACTAAAAGCGTGAAAATCTATTTTGGTCCATGCAGAATGGACTTCAGTCCATCACCAAAAAACATTTTTTTCCCTAAATTAAAACATTTTAAATGCCTGTAAACTCTGCAAGGACCTTGATATTCGGTAGATAAACAACATGTACTTTTACTCTTAGCTTTGATCTCATACTCTAGTGTCTAGATTGGTTCTTTTAGTATTCTCGAAACTAGGTACAATGGACTAAGGCCCCTTCTGCATGGAGCGATTCAATTATAGTCGTGAAGCAGATATGTGTTATGATTTGGTATTGATTCCACTGAAACGAGCGAACGCCATACAACTGGCGCGTTACGCAAATTGCGGTTGGGTAGCCAGCAGTCTTTTGCCACTGAGCACACACCAAAGTCCAGGGATCAGACACCAAGCAGTTTATCACACGACGCGTGGATGCTACCGCAACTGACGTCTATGGCCGTCAGATAGATTAATGATTGAAATAACGCAACCAACAACATAAGGACAACCTTTGTAACAAAACAGCCGCACTGACGGAGGCGATGCAGGGAGATGCAAGAACAGAAAGTGGATTTTGTGTTTGGGAGCGAACGTTCACTCAATAACCCAGAGGAAAGGATGCCCAACGTTCTATTTATATTGACCATTTGACTGAAGTCAAAAATAGTCTCAAGACGGCTGGTTTAAGGAAATGATGAAAAAATACGACCGAGAAAATGTCTAAATCCAAATAGATCTACATGACTACTCTGCAATTCACACTAGTGTCTAAACCACCTTCAGACCATTTCTCTACCCTCCCATTCGCTAGTAGCGCGTGGGGAAAATGAACACACATATTTCCCTATTTTATTACGATGATCATTTTTCGCTATATAGGTAGCGCAAATCAAATATTTTCGCATTCAAGAGAAAGTGGGTCACTGAAATTTCATCAAAAGGTCTAGTCACAACGAAAATAACATTCGTTTTAATGACTGCCATCACACTTCGCTCATCATGTCCGTGACCCACATTCCTCTGATCCGCGCTAGTTCATCATATCCGTGACCCACATTCCTCTTATCCGCGCTAATACAAAACAAGCTGCCCTTCTTTGGACTTTATCGGTGTCATCCGTCAATCCTGTCTGGTAAGGATCCCTAACTGCTCAACTATTTTCTAGCACAGGACGGACAAGCGTAGAGTACGTAGCCTCTGCAGTAGTAGATAAAACGCGGTCTCTGGTTTTTCTTCCCCACAACATTATATACGTGATCGTTTTAATTTAAGTTTTTCGAGTAATCTAGTTGAATCGACTGCCGTTGGATTTCTGTGAGTACTGCTGTGGATGATCTCACCTTTTCTTATTTAGAGTCAACTTCCACTTTTCGCATCTTGTCTAAATCATTCTGCAATTTGTTTTCATCATGTGATGGCTTTAAGAGACAATAAATGGCAGCAGCATCTGCAAACAATTTAAGACGGCTCCTCCGACTGTCTCCAAAATAGTTTCTACATATTATGAATAGCATGTGACCTCTAAGGCAGTTATAAGAGTTGAGGGACATGAAAGGGAAGCAGTGGTTGGGAAGGGAGTAAGACAGGGTTGTAGCCTCTCCCCGATGTTATTCAATCTCTATATTGAGCAAGCAGTAAAGGAAACAAAAGAAAAATTTGGAGTAGGTATTAAAATCCATGGAGAAGAAATAAAAACTTTGAGGTTCGCCGATGACATTGTAATTCTGTCAGAGACAGCAAAGGACTTGGAAGAGCAGTTGAACGGAATGGATGGTGTCTTGAAGGGAGGATATAAGATGAACATCAACAAAAGCAAAACGAGGATAATGGAATGTAGTCGAGTTAAGTCGGGTGATGCTGAGGGTATTAGATTAGGAAATGAGACACTTAAAGTAGTAAAGGAGTTTTGCTATTTGGGGAGCAAAATAACTGATGACGGACGAAGTAGAGAGGATATAAAATGTAGACTGGCAATGGCAAGGAAAGCGTTTCTGAAGAAGAGAAATTTGTTAACATCGAGTATAGATTTAAGTGTCAGGAAGTTATTTCTGAAAGTATTTGTATGGAGTGTAGCCATGTATGGAAGTGAAACATGGACGGTAAATAGTTTGGACAAGAAGAGAATAGAAGCTTTTGAAATGTGGTGCTACAGAATAATGCTGAAGATTAGATGGGTAGATCACATAACTAATGAGGAAGTATTGAATAGGATTGGGGAGAAGAGAAGTTTGTGGCACAACTTGACCAGAAGAAGGGATCGGTTGGTAGGACATGTTCTGAGGCATCAAGGGATCACCAATTTAGTATTTGAGGGCAGCGTGGAGGGTAAAAATCATAGGGGGAGACCAAGAGATGAATACACTAAGCAGATTCAGAAGGATGTAGGTTGCAGTAGGTACTGGGAGATGAAGAAGCTTGCACAGGATAGAGTAGCATGGAGAGCTGCATCAAACCAGTCTCAGGACTGAAGACCACAACAACAACAACAACAACGTGACCTCTAACACTTCCTTGGGGAACGCCAGATATTAATTTTGTTTTAACCGACGACTTTCCGTCAATCACTACGAATTGTGACCACCTTGCAAGGAAATCACGAATCCACTTCACAGGGACGTAGTTTGATTAGAACTCTCCTGTGACGATCGGTGTAACAAGCCTTCTGGAAATCTAGAAGTATGGAATCAATTTGAGATCCCCAGTCGATAGCACTCAACACTTCGTGTGAGGAAAGAGCTAGTTGTGTTTCGCAAGAACGATATTTTCTGAATCTGTGCTATGTGTCAACAGACTACTTCGTGGTAATTCATAATGCTTGAACACAGTGTATGTTACAAAATCCTACTAAAAATCGACGTCAGAGTTATGGGTCTGTAAATCATCGAATTAATATTTTTCCTTTATTTACCAATGGTGTGACCTATCTAACTTTCATCTCTTTAGGTACGGAGCTTTCGTCGAATGATTGGTTGTATATGATTAGTAAGTATGGAGCTACTGCATGAGCATACAACCTAGAACAGAAGGTTTGCCTTTATTGAGTCATTTAAGCTGCTTCGCTGCACTACTAAGTTAATGTTGGCAGCTGTTCTTGATTCGAATTCTCGAATATTTACGTCGTCTTCTTTGATGAAGGAATTTCGGAAAACTGTGTGTAATAGCTCAGTTTTAGTGAAATTGTAATCAGTAGTATTATCATTGGTATTGCACAGTGAAGGTGTTGATTGTGTTTTGCTGCTGGTGTACTTCACATATAACCACAATCTCTTTGTATTTTCTGCCAGATTTCGAGACATCTTAACAGGAAACAAAATTAGATATCGGCACGAGGCGGTAACTAAGAAGCTACAAGCTGTTTGGGTGTCTCAAGACGCATAAAAATTAACAGAAGTGGTTCTTCTGCGAAGCCCTGCCATGAAAATGATTGATTGATTGGTTACACTGGCTGTGTCGCGGCTACTGATGATTCAAGAACAGTTAATGCTAAATTGTTTATAATAATTTCTTCGCTGCAAGTCAGTGATGATATCAGGAAAAACTGAAAACTAGAATTATACTTCAGCATGACTGCTGAGTATCATACGAGGTGCATTCAAGTTCTAAGGCCTCCGATTTTTTTTCTAATTAACTACTCACCCGAAATCGATGAAATTGGCGTTACTTCTCGACGTAATCGCCCTGCAGACGTACACATTTTTCACAACGCTGACGCCATGATTCCATGGCAGCGGCGAAGGCTTCTTTAGGAGTCTGTTTTGACCACTGGAAAATCGCTGAGGCAATAGCAGCACGGCTGGTGAATGTGCAGCCACGGGGAGTGTCTTTCATTGTTGGAAAAAGTCAAAAGTCACTAGGAGCCAGGTCAGGTGAGTAGGGAGCATGAGGAATCACTTCAAAGTTGTTATCACGAAGAAACTGTTGCGTAACGTTAGCCCGATGTGCGGGTGCGTTGTCTTGGTGAAAAAGCACACGCGCAGCCCTTCCCGGACGTTTTTGTTGCAGTGCAGGAAGGAATTTGTTCTTCAAAACATTTTCGTAGGATGTACCTGTTACTGTAGTGCCCTTTGGAACGCAATGGGTAAGGATTACGCCCTCGCTGTCCCAGAACATGGACACCATCATTTTTTCAGCACTGGCGGTTACCCGAAATCTTTTTGGTGGCAGTGAATCTGTGTGCTTCCATTGAGCTGATTGGCGCTTTGTTTCTGGATTGAAAAATGGCATCCACGTCTCATCCATTGTCACACCGACGAATAGAAAGTCCCATTTCATGCTGTCGTTGCGCGTCAACATTGCTTGGCAACATGCCACACGGGCAGCCATGTGGTTGTCCGTCAGCATTCGTGGCACCCACCTGGATGACACTTTTCGCATTTTCATGTCGTCATGCAGGGTTGTGTGCACAGAACCCACAGAAATGCCAACTCTGGAGGCGATCTGTTCAACAGTCATTCGGTGATCCACTTTCTCGATCATGTCGTCAGACCGGCTTGTGCGAGCCCGAAGTTGTTTCGGTTTGTTGTCACAAGATGTTCTGCCTTCATTAAACTGTTGCACCCACAAACGCACTTTTGACACATCCATAACCACATGTCTCCTTCAACCGTCGATGAATTTCAATTGGTTTCACACCACGCCAATTCAGAAAACGAATGATTGCACGCTATTCAAGTAAGGAAAACGTCGCCATTTTAAGTATTTAAAACAGGTCTCATTCTCGCCGCTGGCGGTAAAATTCCATCCGCCGTGCGGTGCTGCCATCTCAGGGACGTATTGACAATGAACGCGGCCTCATTCTAAAACAATGTGCATGTTTCTATCCCTTTCCAGTCCGGAGAAAAAAAAAATCGGAGGCCTTAGAACTTGAATGCACCTCTACAACACCGCAACCAATTATTTGACGAATGCAACACCTGATAAAATATCTCAGTGACCATATTCACATAACTGATCGCCGAACGCCTTTTTTTTTTGTTCCCTCATGTGACTTTCACCATTTCATGAAACTGTTGGATACTTCCCAAACCCACTTCGAACGCTTAAATTACAGAGCCGGATATTTTGAGAAACAATGAAACTATGTATACCAAAAATGCTTTTTTCCACCGTTTGTATAACAACTTAAAAGACCACCCTTGTAAGTGTACGGAAAGGCATGGAACGAGCGAAATTCAGTCACTCTTTAGTCAGAGAAGACTACAAGAGATTTGTGTGGATACAAAAATACATGTGTAATGTTGATTCCATGCCCAAACCGCAAAAATATTCATCGTGGGCCACATTCAGTCTGTGGACCGTTGAGTTGGGCAGCTAACATATAGATAATTTTCCATCTCTGGAGACACTATAGCTATACTGTATCTTTATTCGCCAGTTTTTTGGTGTCGACAACGTTCCATCCACTATTGTATGCAAATGAGAAGAATATTTCACCATCATCGGCAAGTTAAATCAAAATTATATTAGTTGCATAAAAATAAGGAGAACTCTTAAAAAGATGTTCCGAGATAACTGTATCACTGACAGCTACAGGATATTAGCGAAGATGTAATGGTTCAAATGGCTCTGAGCACTATGGAACTTAAGATCTGAGGTCATTAGTCCCCTAGAACTTAGAACTAGTTAAACCTAACTAACCTAAGGACATCACACACATCCATGCCCGATGCAGGATTCGAACCTGCGACCGTAGCGGTCTCGCGGTTCCAGACTGCAGCGCCTAGAACCGCACGGCGAAGATGTAATTAAACCATTTATTAAATCCATAGACTCTTCCACGGGTACAATATAATATATACGATTACACAGATCCATATACGAGGGACGTTTGAAAAGTCCGTGCAAAATCCGAGGGATGGCACCACCGGCACGTATCGAAAGTTTCAGCCATATTGGTCTATTTCTTTGTGTTTGGCATTCGTGTTGATCAAGGAAGTCGAGTGATGAAAAAGAATTTCGTGTGGTGATTGAACATTACTTTATGAAAGGCAAAACGTCTAAGGCGACTAAAGAAAAGCATGATGAACATTACGGTGGCTCTGCACCTTCGATTAGAACAATTTATAAGTGGTTTCAAAATTTTCGGAGAGCCAATATGGGCACAAGTGATGCTGAACGTTCTGGACGCCCTGTGGAGGTTACGACTCCAGAAATCACTGATAAAATTCATGATATGGTAACGGATGACAGAAGAGTTAAGATGCGTGAGATTGCTAGTGCTGTGGGCATCTACAATGAACTGGCGCATAATATTTTGCATAAACATTTGGACATGAGAAAGCTATCCGCAAGATGGGTTCCGCGATTGCTCACGCTTGACCAAAAACGGAATAGTGTGAAGTGTTGCAAGCATGGTTTGCAGCTGTTCAGTCGTTTCGTCACTGTGGATGAAACATGGATACATTACTATACTCCTGAGACCAAAGAACAATCTAAACAATACGTTACCAAGGGAGAATCTGCACCAAAAAAGGTGAATTCCTTCGGCCGGAAATCCTTATCGACTATCTGGAAAAGGGTAAAACTATTACAGGTGCATATTATTCACCGTTATTGGACCGTTTGAAAACCGAGCTGCAAGAAAAACGCCGGCGATTGGACGGCAAAATTGCACCACTGCACAACTCAGCAGTTGTGGTGGCAAAATTAATGGAAATAGGATTCCAACTCGTTCCACAGATGATTGCAGTAATTAATACTTATTTTGCAGACTTGGACAATTTCTATTATTCGGAAGGGATCAACAAGTTAGAACAACGATGGACAATGTGTATAAGTCTAAAAGGAGACTGTCGAAAAATAAAAAAGGGTTACCCCAAAAGTTTTTATTTTTGAACGGACTTTTCTAACGCCCCTCGTATTTCTTCTGCACGCAAGTCACCCACGCAATGTGTGTTTCAGGTGTCGTCAGTTTCCCGTCAGGCTGAAATACAGTGAAACCTCTTATAAAAGAGCGAATCTAGAGAATGTAGACAATTACGGGCCAACTTTTTTGCTATCAATGTTTTCGAGACTTTTTCAGAAAGTGTATGAAAGACGTGGCGCGCCTCAGAATAGACAAATTGTGTGTCAGACTCGCAGTTTCATTTCAAGAAAGAAGTATCCACAGAAAATTTAATTTATGCTCTTCTGTGAGAGACACTAGCAGTGTTAAACGGTAAGTAGAGGACAATACTTATTTCCTTTGCTTTAACAGAAGCATTTACTTGTGTGGCGTACGCAACACTTCTTGCATAAGTTAGAATATCATGGGGTTAGAGAAAAAGCTCAACAATGATTCACTTCGTATCTGCAAAACAGTAAGTTTTCCTCCATTGTCAATAAACGGAAATTTTTTTGAATGTAGCTAGGGTTATGTGGGAGCCTTACCGCAGGGCCCTGCTGGTTTTCTTTATGTATATCAATGATCTGCTACTAAAAGTGACAGTTAATTCAATAATACTGAATACTGACAGTCTCGCTTATAGTATGGTACTCGAGGAAAGGAAATGACTAGTAGTGGTACATGGTACCCTCCGCCACGTACCGTACGCTGGCTTGCAGAGAATCTATGTAGATGTAGATGGTACGCACACACTAGCCCAATGAAGGCAAATTAACGACTCCCAATGGATTAGACCGAACGTTGGTCGCAAATGCATTGGCATATGGCCTATCATCCTCAGCAAACCAATGGGGCTGGGACCAAGGGATTCGACTATGTGGAATCGCAGTTGGCTCTGATAACTCCTCTTGGTTGCTCCCATTTTGTTGCTGTTATAAAGTGGCGTTTTAATAACAGTTCCACTTTCCAATGTTATGAGGGAAGAGAAGGATTGAGCATTCGTCGCACGTGCTGCGATTTTTTTACTGAAATTAGCTGATCATCAGAAAATAAGTAGAAGAAACGAAGCTGGTGTATGTGCACTCTTAAAAAGTAGGGAGCAGTGTGGTGGGATGAAATTAATGTCCGACCTTAACGCTGAACTTGAATATGGGTTACTTCATATTTTACGAATGAGAGCTACAGATTTCAAATTTTTATTGAATTGTGCAGGCCAAAAAAATTCCGATGATTGCGCCTCTTTTAGGAGAGCTAAATCTGCACTAGAAAAGATATCCATAGAGACTCCACTTTCTCTTTCACATTACTTTCTCACAGCTCCAAGCGTCTAATCTCTTCAAATGGTTCGAATGGCTCTGAGCACTATGGGACTTAACTTCTCAGGTCATCAGTCCCCTAGAACTTAGAATTACTTAAACCTAACTAACCTAAGGACATCACACACATCCATACCCGAGGCAGGATTCGAACCTGCGACCGTAGCGGTCGCGCAGTTGCAGACTGAAGCGCCTAGAACCGCTCGCCCACAAAAGCCGGCTAATCTCTTCAATTTGTTTTTACAGTCGCAGTTCTTAGGGTCCTATAAACATTGCCGTCCACGATTAATTTCAGCCTTAATGCCGTCTCCGTATTCCACTCAATAGTAAAATACTTTTAGACACTATAAATACATATCCGTTCAACACACACAGCGAATTTGCTGCTGAACCAATGAACATTCGACCTGGCGTCCACACCATAAGATGGGTCTCACGTCCAAGTCACCTTCAACGCTTTGATGTTACCGCCGGCAGTCCGAACTGCAATCAAGGCCAACCGTTTCGTTGGCTCCGATTTGCCGCCCATGTTGGTTGTCGTTCGTTTGTCCAGTGATTACCCGCCTTAAAAAATAGATCTTCAAGACGGTCTATCTCGTTGCTCCGGTTGCACAAGTGAGGACGAAACATCACACCACACTATCAACCGAAAGATGAAAAAGTTAGCACAGAGACGATGTGTAGCCTTAATGTTGTTAGAGTATGGGGCTAGGTGCTTTACAATGCTAGCTTTGGCACAGATTCCATGGTAAAAATACGTGTCAGCCACTTAAGCTGAGTCGGTTTAAAATCTTGGTTCACACATTCTGATTAACGCTTCCTGTGATCTGGCGAAACGGATCGGTCTAATCAGCAAAACAACAGGCAATAATTTCGTAGCATTTCGAGGCCTCGGCGTCTATATGCTCTGTATGACGTAGATAGTTTTCACCTGCTTTGTATCGTACGAAACTCCTTTCATGCGTGTCTAATTTTACACGTCGTCGATGCACCACGTACGAATGACTGTTGTCCAGTAAAATCGCACTATTAAATTTTAACTGTTTCAGTATTTTTGTGTAATTATCTACGTGCAAATAGTACCTCGCAATGTCGCTAACGCAAAAAAGAACAATAGTCAGTATTTCCCATATTAATGAATGAGTCTTGCGCCCATATGGCACACACAAAGATCCCTAAAGATTAAGGAGCTACTGCAACATACTGGGGACGTACGAGGTTAGGTGCTTTATAATGCTGACTTTCACGACTTTAACGGCCAGTAACTAATGATGGCGGCATTAAATTAAACACCGCGTCAGATTCGATTCTGTGTCGCAGATAAGGGCAACGCTCCACACTTGTTTCAAGATGCATACTGCTTAAAATTTAAAACTGAATTGTGCGATTCGATTAGCAATATGAGTATCTCTGGGTTTTACCAGTCCTCCAAGAGAGATTGCTGTTCACAGCCACGTGGACACTGTAGGTTGCCATTGTCATAATAGAAGATAATCGCATCAAGAACAGTATCTTCACCTACACAAATGCGTTTATACGAAAGAAATTTTCGGCCGCTGTTTAGAGAATATCAACTCCGATATGACTGCAATGCAATCCACGAAACTGTGTGTCATGTTAAGAGACAAAAGATGGTATATTAAAAATTGATTTTTATTTAAATAATTATTTTCTGGTCACGCATGTGTGAAATTTTTTAATTTATCGAGTTCTTAAAAATGAATATCGAAGTTTTAAGACTTTATAATATTTACTAGATTCAACTCACAATTATAAATAATGCATCAAATGAAAGAACAGCTCAAACACTTTCTTACAAGTGTTCAACGTGAGCACCGTTCGTCACACGAATCGATACGCGAGTTCATCCCAAACCTTAATCAGTGTGTGTGGGGTAACTGTTGCACCGACTCCTTCAATTCTGTTTCACTGTAGATCAACAGGGAACAAAAGGCACATGCATGTGATCCTTTATGAACTCCCGAAAGTAAAAATCATTTGGCATCAGACTCGGTGGACGTGGAGACTTTGCGAAACAAGCTCTGTCATCCGGCCCCTCGTGTAACCAATCGCGTACTGAATTATGCCAGTGATGCAGCGCACCATCTTGTTGCCAAATCAAGATTTGTGATTTCCAACTGACGAAAGAGCCATTGTTCTAGCGCATCAAGACTGAAAATCAAACCAGTTACAGTTGCTTCACCGAAAATGAAAAGGCTATATAGTTTGCGCCGGGATATAGCACAAAAAACATTCAATTTCGGAGAGCCTCGTTGCAAAGGTACACCATCTCGTGGAAGATCTGTTGACCCTCAGATGTGCACATTCTGTGTGTTCACAATTCCTCTCAACTGAAATGTCCATTCATCAGTGAAGACGACACGATCCAGAAAATCTTCATCGTCATGAAGCAACAATTCGTAAGCAAGTTGGCGAGTAAACGGCAGTCTGTATAGACTTTTGGGACTGTAAGAACTGGAAACGATAAGGAGTTAGTTGCACTCGCCTCCTTAAAAGTCTCCACACTGACGTCATTGGAACTGCTAATTCACTATTAGCCGTTCAAACTGATTTCTTGGGGGCTGTGCCTGTAGAATATCTCTTAAGTCACTCTTGGTCGTCCGGACTCTTTCCTTTGCAAAGACAGCGGCGCACTGATATACAAACAAAACTAAGAGTTACTCTTTCGTTTGGTATACCTATACAAATTACAAAAATGTATGTACACTCCTGGAAATGGAAAAAAGAACACATTGACACCGGTGTGTCAGACCCACCATACTTGCTCCGGACACTGCGAGAGGGCTGTACAAGCAATGATCACACGCACGGCACAGCGGACACACCAGGAACCGCGGTGTGTCTCTCATTTGAGGGAACTGTGTTTCTCGCCAGGGTTACTACATTGAAAAATAAATACGTAGGCGTGAAGAAGAAATATGCAGAACGTTAATAAAGCTTGTTTTATTTAAAAAGCTTTAAGAGTCTGACGGAAAAAATTTGGAGACCTTACTTTTCAGCACGCCCCCGTATTTTACTAAGCGACTCTCCCAGAATCCGTACCAGTTGCAGGCAGCCTCTCCAACCGCTTCCAGTGGCGACAAATATTTGATTTTACGTATTTCGCGTAGTTACTGACCGAATTAAAAGAAGCTGACTTAATTTATTCATTAGGAGATATAACCAAATGGTAGAGTTTGCTGCAATAAGTATTACAGTTTAATACTGTGCGTTTGTCTTCATTCGTCTTTTTTTTTTTTTGTGGTTTTAGGGCGCACAACTTCAACGGTCATTAGCGCCCAGACTACGTTAGGAATGCACCGCGAGTCACAACTTTAAAACAGCAACGAAACGGAAAACACGATAAAAGACAGACAGGCATAGGATTAAAAAAAACAGCATAATCAAATGTCCTTAGAGAGGGTTGTCAAGTTGATAAAATGAAGAACGCGAGCAGCTGCTGGTGGGTCATCCGCTAAAATGGCATCTAGAGTACATGGCAGGCCAAGATCAAGACGCAGTGTGTTAAAATCCGGACAGGACGTTAAAATGTGGCGGACCGTCAGCAATTGCCCACATGGGCAGAACGGCGCCGGCGCAGCCGTTAGCAGATGGCGATGGCTGAACCGGCAGTGTCCAATTCGTAACCAGGCCAAAACTACCTCCTCCCGCCGAGAAGGGCGTGAGGACGACGTCCAAGCTGCGGGAAGAGGTTTCAAAGCCCGAAGCTTGTTGTCTGTAAGTGCAGATCAATCGGCATGCCACAGTGATAAAATGCGCCGACAAATGACCCTGCTACAATCTGACGAAGGGACATAACAAGAAGCTGTCCGAGGCTGGAGGACCGCAGCCTTGGCTGCGGCATCTGCAGCTTCGTTCCCAGGGATACCGACATGGCCAGGAACCCACATAAAGCTAACCGGAGAACCGACGTCCACCAGCTGCTGAAAAGAGCGTTGGATCCGGTGCACGAAAGGGTGAACCGGGTACGGATCACTGATGCTCTGGATGGCGCTCAGGGAATCGGAGCAGATGACATATGCTGAATGTCGGTGGCGGCAGATGTAAAGAACAGCCTGGTAGAGGGCAAAGAGCTCAGCTGTGAAGACCGAACAATGGCCATGGAGCCGGTATTTGAAACTTTGTGCCCCGAAAATAAAAGAACACCAGACCCCGTCATTGGTCTTAGAGCCATCTGTATAAATGAAGGTCATATTAATGAACCTCGAACGAAGTTCGACAAAACGGGAGTGGTACACTGAACCGGGGGTAACCTCCTTTGGGAGCGAGCTGAGGTCAAGGTGAACGCGAACCTGAGCCTGGAGCCAAGGTGGCGTGTGGCTCTCGCCCACTCTAAAGGTTGCAGGGAGTGAAAAATTAAGGTGTTGAAGGAGGCGACGAAAGCGAACTCCAGGGGGTAGCAGGGCAGAGACATACAACCCGTACTGACGGTCGAGAGAGTCATCAAAAAAGGAACGATAAGACGGGTGGTCGGGCATTGCCAGTAGCCGACAGGCATACCGGCAAAGCAGTATATCGCGCCGGTAGGTGAGTGGCAATTCACCGGCGTCAGCATGAAGACTCTCGACGGGACTAGTATAAAACGCTCCGATCGCAAGTCGTAAACCCCGATGTTGTATGGAGTTGAGGCGGCGTAAGATGGATGGCCGTGCAGAGGAGTATACGAAGCTCCCATAATCCAGCTTGGAGCGGACGATCGACCGATATAGGCGAAGTAGGACGGTTCGATCCGCTCCCCACGACATACCACTGAACACGGAGGACATTTAGAGAACGGGTACAACGGGCAGCCAAATAAGACACATGTGGAGACCAGCTAAGTTTCCTGTCAAATGTAAGACCTAAAAATTTTGTTGTCTCCACGAATGGGGGAGCAACGGGACCGAGTCGTAAGGACGGTGGGAGAAACTCTTTGTAGCGCCAGAAGTTAATAAAGACCGTCTTCTCGGCAGAAAAACAGAAGCCATTGGCGACACTCCAGGAGTAAAGACAGTCAAGAGAACGCTGAAGACAGCGCTCCAGGAAACACGTACGCTGCGCACTGCAATAGATGGTAAAATCGTCCACGAAAAAGGAGCCTGATACATCAGCTGGGAGGCAATCCATTATTGGATTGATCGCTATGGCGAAGAGAGCGACGCTCAAAACTGAGCCCTGTGGCACCCCATTCTCCTGGCGAAAGGTGTCTGACAGGACAGAACCCACACGTACCCTGAACTTTTTTTTTTTTTTTTTTTTGTTTGTGGTTTTAGGGCGCAAAACTACTATGGTCATTAGCGCCCAGCCCGTGACGTAGAAAACAGGAAAAAAACGAAATTGAAAATCAGCAGCAATGGAAACAAAGTCAGAAAATTTGAGAAACTAAAGGCAGAAGGAATGCTTAAAAGTGCACTATAGAAAGGGGTTGGTTGTCCCCCCAAAAAAAGCTTCAAATGACTGACGTCATTTCACTGTCACTAATAAACTGTAGAACGCAGTCAGCTGAGCGCGTGTCATCTGCTAAAATCGACGATAGATCAGGCGATAGCTGTAGACGGGATCGTAACGGATTAAAATAGGGGCATTCAATTAAAAGGTGTCTGACCGTCCACAGCTGAGAGCAGTGGGGACAGAGTGGGGGAGGATCACCGCTTAAAAGATGTCTATGACTAAAAAGACAGTGCCCTATCCGGAGTCGAGCTAAAATTACCTCCTCCCGACGACGCGTTCGGGAGGAAGAGGTCCAAGCGCAAGGAAGGGCTTTCACTTCCCGCAATTTATTGTGGGGAAGTGTTGACCAATGCGCATGCCATAAATGAGTGACTTGGCGACATAAACCGCTCCGTAGATCGGTAAACGGAAGAGACTGAAGAGCTGGCCGAGGAAGAGAGACTGCAGCCTTGGCCGCTACATCGGCCGCCTCATTTCCACAGATACCAGCGTGTCCCGGGAGCCAGAGGAACGCCACTGAGACGCCCCCCAGGTGGAGCAAGCGCAGACAGTCCTGAATCCGGTGGACCAGAGGGTGCACAGGGTAAAGAGCTTGGAGACTTAGGAGAGAGCTGAGAGAATCTGAGCAGATTACGTACTGTATCCGCTGATGGCGGCGGATGTAGTGGACAGCCTGGAGAACAGCGTAAAGCTCCGCAGTATAAACCGAACACTGGTCGGGAAGCCGAAAGTGATTTGGGGTGTCGCCAACAATATAGGCACTCCCTACACCTAACGATGTTTTCGAGCCATCGGTGTAAATAAACGTGGCTTCCGTCATTTGTGCACATAGAGCAGCAAATGCCCGACGGTAAACAAGTGTAGGGGTACCATCCTTGGGAAATTGACATAGGTCTCTGAGCAAGTCAATCCGGGGACGGAGCCAAGGCGGTGCTGTACCCCAAGTTGTCAAGAAGGTTTTAGGAAAGCGGAAGGAAAGAGAATGGAGCAGTTGACGGAAGCGGACTCCCGGGGGTAGTAGGGAGGAGGAGCGGCCTGCATACCCGACATCAAAGGAGGCCTCGAAAAAAAGGTTATGGGCTGGATTAGCAGGCATGGAAGACAGATGGCTAGCATAACGACTCAGAAGGACTGCCCGCCGATTGGACAGCGGAGGTTCAGCAGTCTCAGCATAAAGGCTTTCCACAGGGCTGGTGTAAAAAGCTCCAGACACTAAACGTAATCCACGGTGGTGGATAGAGTCGAGACGCCGAAGAATAGACGGCCGAGCAGAGGAGTAGACTATGCTTCCATAATCCAATTTCGAGCGCACTAAGGCGCGATAGAGGCGGAGAAGGACCACTCGGTCCGCTCCCCAAGAGGTACCATTCAGGACACGGAGGGTGTTAAGGGAACGCAGACAGCGAGCCGAAAGATAGGAAACGTGGGAGGACCAGCACAGTTTTCTGTCAAACATAAGACCCAAGAATTTAGCGACGTCGGAAAACGGAAGGTTGACAGGACCTAGATGTAAGGTGGGCGGAAGAAACTCCTTACGTCGCCAAAAATTAACACAAACGGTCTTACTGGGTGAGAAACGGAAGCCGGTTTCGATGCTCCACGAGTGGAGGCGATCGAGACATCCTTGAAGACGTCTTTCAAGAAGGCTGGTCCGTTGAGAGCTGTAGTAGATCGCAAAATCGTCCACAAAGAGGGAGCCCGAGACATCAGGAAGGAGACAATCCATAATTGGATTAATGGCGATGGCAAACAGTACAACACTCAGCACGGAGCCCTGGGGTACCCCGTTTTCTTGGGAGAAAGTACGGGAGAGAGTAGTGTTCACCCGCACCCTAAATGTGCGCTCTGCCATAAATTCGCGAAGAAAAAGGGGCAGCCGGCCTCTAAAGCCCCAAGAGAACAGTGTGCGGAGGATGCCTGTCCTCCAACAGGTATCGTACGCTCTCTCCAAATCAAAAAATATTGCTACCGTTTGGCGTTTCCGTAGAAAATTGTTCATGATATAAGTGGAGAGAGCAACAAGATGGTCAACAGCAGAACGATGCTTTCGGAATCCGCATTGGGCTGGTGTTAAAAGACTGCGGGACTCCAGCCACCAAGCTAAACGGTAATTCACCATACGCTCCAAAACCTTACAGACACTACTCGTGAGAGAAATGGGGCGATAGCTAGAGGGGAGATGTTTGTCCTTTCCAGGTTTCGGAACGGGAACGACAATAGCTTCCCGCCATCGCCTGGGAAAGGTACTGTCGGTCCAAATTCGATTATAAAGGCGAAGGAGGTAACGCAGGCTATGGGTTGATAAGTGCAGCAACATTTGGACATGGATACCATCCGGTCCTGGGGCGGAGGAGCGAGAAGAAGAGAGTGCATGTTGGAGTTCGCGCATGGAGAAAACAGTATTGTAGCTTTCGCGATTTTGAGAGGAGAAAGCAAGATGTCGCACTTCCGCTGCACGTTTCTTCGGGAGAAACGCCGGCGGGTAATTTGAAGAGCTCGAAATCTCAGCAAAGTGCTGACCCAATGAGTTAGAAATTGCGACGGGGTCCACTAAGGTATCATGCGCGACAGTGAGCCCAGAGACCGGGGAGAAACTAGGCGCGCCTGAGAACCGTCGAAGCCGACTCCAAACTTCCGAGGAGGGAGTGAAGTTGTTAAATGAGCTAGTAAAGTATTTCCAGCTTGCCTTCTTGCTATCGCGGATGACGCGACGGCATCGCGCACGGAGCTGCTTATATCGGATACAGTTGGACAAAGTTGGATGGTGACGGAAAATGCGAAGAGCACGTCGCCGCTCACGTATTGCGTCATGGCATGCCTCGTTCCACCAAGGGACTGGAGGGCGCCGGGGCAATTCGGAGGTGCGTGGTATTGAACGTTCCGCAGCTGTGAGAATAACGTCGGTAAAATGTGTGACCTCATCGTCGACGCTGGGAAAGCGACGGTCATCGAATGTCGCTAGAGACGAAAAAAGTGTCCAATCGGCTTGGGCAAACTTCCAGCGTCGCGAGCGCATATATGGCAGTTGAGGCTGCAGTCGAAGAACACATGGAAAGTGGTCACTCGAGTGTGTATCATCAAGGGCGAACCATTCGAAGCGCCGAGCTAGCGGAACAGTACCGACCGCAAGGTCCAAATGGGATAAATGTGCCGTGGAGGCAGACAAAAATGTGGGGACCCCAGTGTTGAGGCAGACTAAATCCGCTTGGTGGAAGACGTCTAGCAATAGTGAGCCACGTGGACAAGGATGTGGAGATCCCCAAAGCGGGTGGTGGGCATTGAAGTCCCCAACCAGCAAATAGGGGGGTGGAAGCTGATCAAGAAGATGAAGGAGATCAGCTCGTGTCATTGGTGTAGACGATGGAATGTATACCGTACAAAGAGAGAACGTGTATCCAGAAAGGGAAAGACGGACGGCGACAGCTTGGAAGGAAGTGTTTAAGGGGATTGGGTGATAATGGAGAGTATCATGGAGCAGAATCATGAGTCCTCCATGGGCTGGAGAGCCTTCAACAGAGGGGAGGTCATATCGGACGGACTGAAAATGAGGGAGAACAAAGCGGTCATGGGGACGCAGCTTTGTTTCCTGAAGACAGAAGATGACCGGCGAGTAGGATCGTAAGAGGATCGACAATTCCTCCCGATTGGCGCGAATTCCGCGGATATTCCAGTGGATAATGGACATAGGGTGAACAGAAAATGGAGGAACGTGACCAAGGGTGCTGTCAACTCAACGACTGCTCAGAGCTTGCGACCGACAGCATGGAATGGCATTCAGTCGAAGGCAGAAGATCCTGATCCATAGGTTGGTCAGGAGCAGCTCCTGCCACCAACGATCGGCCAGTTGACCGGCCACCAACAGTGCGCTTCGGCGACACAGAAGATGGCCGAGGGCGATTTCCGCCAGGTGGTGCTGTAGATGGGACACGCCTTGGCGGAGAAGGAGAGGAACTGTGTTTCTTCGTAGCCTTCTTGGAGGTATGTTTAGATGATTGAGGAACCGATGGTTGTGAAGTTGCAGTACGTAAAAACTCTTCACGAGAATGCTCTTTTTTTGAAGACTTGGCGTCTGACTTTTGGGCTCGAGATTTAGCAGAACCCGACGAAGGGTGAGCCATAGAGTGGGCAGGCGAAAGAGGTGAGGTTGAACGGGTGATCTTTGCGCTGGCCGATCTGACGACCGTGGTACTAAATGTGAGGTCGCAAGTCTGCGTGGCCGCCTCCTTTGTTGGCCGAGGAGAAGCAAGGACAGTGCTGTATTTTCCTTTCTGAGGCACGGTGGGCTGTCGACTGGCGAGTAACTTTCGAGCAGCAAAGGTCGACACCTTTTCCTTCACTCTTATTTCCTGGATCAGCTTTTCGTCCTTAAAAACAGGGCAATCTCGAGAGGAAGCAGCGTGGTCACCCATACAGTTGATGCAGCGAGGGGATGGAGGTGGACAAGCACCCTCATGGGCATCCCTGCCACACGTAACACATTTGGCCGGATTGGAACAGGACTGGCTGGTGTGGTTGAACCGCTGACATCGATAGCAACGCGTAGGGTTTGGGACATAAGGGCGAACGGAAATTATCTCATAGCCTGCTTTGATTTTTGATGGGAGTTGAACTTTGTCAAATGTCAAGAAGACAGTGCGGGTTGGAATGATGTTCGAGTCAACCCGTTTCATAACCCGATGAACAGCCGTGACGCCTTGGTCAGACAGATAGTGCTGAATTTCTTCGTCAGACAATCCATCGAGGGAGCGCGTATAAACGACTCCACGCGAGGAATTTAAGGTACGGTGCGGTTCCACCCGGACAGGGAAGGTGTGGAGCAGAGAAGTACGCAGCAATTTTTGAGCCTGGAGGGCACTGTGTGTTTCTAACAACAGGGTGCCATTCCGTAATCTGGAACAAGACTTTACAGGACCCGCAATTGCGTCGACACCTTTCTGAATAATGAAAGGGTTGACCGTGGAGAAGTCGTGACCTTCGTCAGACCGAGAAACAACAAGGAACTGTGGCAACGATGGAAGAACCGTCTGTGGCTGAGACTCAGTGAACTTACGTTTGTGAGCAGACATAGTGGAAGGTGAGGAAACCATTGCGGAAGAATCCCCCATGATTACCGGCGTCTCCGATGGCGCGCTCCTCCCTTGTGAGGGCCCTCACCGAGGGCACACCCGCCTTAGGTGATTGTTCACACCTCAGGTCACACCTCCCGACAAACGGACGGAGGGACCAATCGGCACTTTCGGAAGGTATCAGCTCGGGTAATCACCCCTCCCTGGGCCTGGCCTTTACCAGGGGGTACGTACGTGTCCTACCTGTCTACCCGGGGCGGGGAATTACGCGTTACCCCGTCACCGGCTACGCATGGAAGTGCGTGGGTCGGCCTTCAGACACGCACAGGGAGGAAAAAAGAGAAAGGGAAAGGAAAGAAGAGGGGGTCTCAAACGCCGCAGCGGAGAAAAGGGCAAGGAGAAGAGGGAAGGAAAAGAGAAGGACAGAGGAAGGACGAGGACTTGTAAGTGTAGAAAGCAAGTAAGTTGGAAAAGTTTCGAGCGTCCGTCTCCGGACGTAGGCACAAACCATACTCCCAGAGGGGGAGAAAGGGAAGGAAATAGCCAGAGGTGAGGGGGGGGGGCGAAGATGGGGGACGGGGAGGGATGCGGAAAGGGAAGGGAAGGTATGCAGCCCGGAAAGGAAGGAGGGCCACATTAGCTCGGGGTCCCGTGCTCGCTACGCACGTGTCCACAAAAGAGTTGTGGACCCCCTGGGGGAGTACCCTGAACTGTCGATCCATTAAAAAGGAACGAATAAAAAGAGGGAGGCGACCGCGAAGGCCCCATGTATGCATGGTGTGGAGAATGCCCGCCCTCCAACAGGTGTCGTAAGCCTTCTCCAAATCAAAGAACACAGCCGCGGTCGGGCGCTTCCGCAAGAAGTTATTCATAATGAAGGTCGACAAAGTAACCAGATGGTCAACAGCAGAGCGGCGCCTACGAAATCCACATTGTACATTGGTAAGTAGGCGTCGAGACTCGAGCAGCCAAACCAAACGGGAGTTAACCATTCGCTCCATCACCTTACAGACACAGCTGGTAAGCGAGATGGGTCGATAACTGGAAGGCAAGTGCTTGTCCTTCCCCGGCTTTGGGATCGGGACAACAATAGACTCGCGCCACCATGCGGGAACATGTCCCTCAATCCAGATGCGATTGTAAGTACGAAGAAGAAAACCTTTACCCGCAGGAGAAAGGTTCTTCAGCATCTGAATATGAATAGAATCAGGCCCTGGAGCGGAGGACCGTGATCGGCCAAGTGCGTTTTCGAGTTCCCGCATGGTGAATGGGGCATTATAACTTTCACGATTCGAGGAGCGGAAGTTAGGTGGCCTAGCCTCCTCTGCCTGTTTGCGGGGGAGGAAGGCAGGGTGGTAATGAGCGGAGCTCGAAACCTCGGCGAAAAAGCGGCCGAAGGCATTGGAGACATCCTCAGGGGCCACAAGGACGTCATTCGCGACCGTCAAGCCAGAAACTGGTGAGTGGACCTTAGTGCCAGATAGCCGGCGCAGGCTACCCCAGACAACAGAAGAAGGAGTAAAACTGTTGAAGGTGCTTGTGAAAGCAGCCCAGCTGGCTTTCTTGCTTTCTTTAATAATACGACGACACAGTGCACGTAATCGTTTATAATTGATACAATTCGCCACTGTAGGGTGGCGTTTAAAGGTGCGTAAAGCACGTCGACGAGCACGTAAAGCGTCTCTACATGCTGCGGTCCACCAGGGGACCGGTACGCGACGTGGAGAAGAAGTAGGGTGAGGGATGGAATATTCAGCAGCAGTGAGAATGACTTCCGTGAGGTGTGCGACCTGACGATCGCAGCTTGTGAAGGTTTGATCCTGAAAGGTCGCCCTGGAAGAGAAGAGCCCCCAGTCTGCTTTGGAGATGGTCCAACTAGATGAGCACGGAGAGGGGGGTATGCTGCAGGAGATGGATAACACACGGGAAGTGGTCGCTCGAATATGTATCAGAAAGTGCATACCACTCAAACCGGCGTGCAAGTTGGGGAGTACATACAGAGAGGTCTAAATGGGAATAGGTGTGAGATGTGTCCGAAAGAAAAGTAGGGGCGCCAGTATTGAGGCAGACAAGATTGAGCTGGTTGAAAAGGTCTGCTAACAGGGAGCCCCTCGGGCAGGATGCTGGAGAGCCCCAAAGGGGATGGTGGGCATTGAAGTCTCCAGTTAACAAAAATGGTGCAGGTAGCTGAGCAATAAGTTGAATCATGTCTGCCCTGGTAAAGGCAGACGACGATGGAGTGTAAACGGTACAAATGGAAAATGTAAAAGTGGGGAGAGTAATGCGGATGGCAACTGCCTGCAGGCCGGTGTGCAACGTGATGGGATCGTAGTAAATATCATCCCAGACCAGCAACATAACCCCTCCATGAGCCGGGATACCTACCACAGGGGGTAGGTCAAAACGCACAGAGGTGTAGTGTGCCAAGGCAATTTGATCGCATGGGCGTAGCTTCGTTTCCTGGAGGGCTACGACGAGCGGACGGTGCAAGCGGAGCAGCAACTTCAAGTCCTCTCGGTTGGAGCGAATGCTGCGAATATTCCAGTGACTAAGTGCCATCGTAAGAAGAAAAGGAAGATGAAAGAAGGGGTCACCTCGAAGGCCGCTGAGGGCCTGGCTTCGAGCGAGCACTGCCGCCGCTATCAGTAGGCGGACAGTCATCGTCCATTGGTTCTATAGGTTCATCGGCCATCTTGGTAAGATGGCCGGAAGGGGGAGCTTCCTCCGCCGGTGAACGGCCAGATGTTCGGCTACCAGCGGTGCGGCCAGGCGAAACGGATGACGGCCTGGGGCGGCAACCGCTGGGTGGCGCAGGAGAAGAAATGCGCCGTGGCGGAGAAAGAGAACTGTGCTTCCTATGAGCCTTCTTGGAAGGTCGTTTGGTGGAAGTACCGGTCGATGGCTGGGAGGTCAAGGTATGTAGGAAGTCTGCACGGGACTGTTCCTTCTTGAAGGCCCGTGCATCTGACTTCTGGGTCTTCGTCTTAGCAGAAGCTGATGAAGGGGCTGGTGTCTGTGGGGTGATGGGAGGAAGAGGAGACGTCGACCGCGCGATCTTAGCACTGGCCGAACGGACGACCGTGGTGCTGAATGTCAGATCGCATGTCTGGGTTGCCACCTCCCTGGTAGTCCGAGGAGACGCGAGGACAGTACTGTATTTCCCCACTGGGAGCAGCGTGGGCTTCCTACTAGCCAATAGCTTGCGAGCAGCCGAGGTGGACACTTTCTCTTTGACCCGAATTTCTTGGATACAGCGTTCTTCCTTATAGACGGGACAGTCGCGGGAGGATGCGGCATGGTCACCCTGACAGTTCACACGAGGAGACGGAGGTGGACAGTCACCCTCATGGGCATCCCTGCCACAAGTGACACATTTAGCCGCATTGGAACAAGACTGTCGAGTGTGATTGAAACGCTGACACTGGTAGCAGTGCGTAGGTGTCGGGACATAGGGGCGAACAGAAATAACCTCGTAGCCTGCCTTGATGCGCGATGGCAGCTTAACACTATCAAAGGTCAAGAAAAGTGTCCGGGTCGGTACAAGGTCATTGTTGACCTTTTTCATGACCCTATGGACAGCCGTCACGCCCTGCTCAGCGAGGAAAGATTGAATCTCCTCGTCAGTCAATCCGTCGAGGGATCTAGTGTAGACCACACCACGAGACGAATTCAAAGTTCGGTGAACCTCCACCCGGACAGGGAACGTGTACAGGAGTGTGGCCCGAAGCAGTTTTTGTGCCTGAAAGGCGCTCTCAGTTTCTAGTAATAAGGTACCGTTACGCAACCTGGTACAAGATTTGACAGATCCGGCTATGGCATCTACGCCCTTCTGGATAACGAAAGGGTTGACAGAGGAAAAATCCTTTCCGTCCTCAGATCGAGAAACAACGAGGAACTGTGGGGCAGGCGGTAGTACTTTTGTCACTGGTGGCTGGTCAAGTTTCCGTTTTTGGGCAGTAGTCGAGAGAGATGGAGTGAAATCCATTGCGGAGGAATCCCCCATGATTGCCAGCGTCTCCGATGGCGCGCTCCTTCCTTGTGGGGACCCTCTCAGAGGGCACTCCCGCCTTCGGTGAATGTTTACACCTCAGGTCACACCTCCCGAGAAACAGACGGAGGGACCAATCGGCATGGTCAGAAGGTATCAGCTCAGGCAATCACCCCTCCCTGGGCCTGGCCTTTACCAGGGGGTACGTGCGTGCCTTACATGTCTACCCAGGGCGGGGAATTACGCGTTACCCCGTCACCGGCTACGCGTGCGAACGCGTGGGTCGGCCTTCAGGCGCGCACAGGGAGAAAGGAAGAAGAGGAAAAAGAAGAGAAAGAGGGAGAGAGAGGACAGACTGTCTCAAACGCCGAGGCGGAGACCAGAGAAGGCAAGGAGAAGAAGGCAATGAGAAGGCAAGGAGAAGAAGACAAGGGAAAGAGTAAGGAAGACAGTGAGATGGAGAAGAGCAAAGAAAGGAACCAACCAAAGGAAGGAAGAAACGAGAAGTGAAAAAGCGAAATGACCGCAAATAGAGGTCGTGGAACCGTCCGTCTCCGGACGCAGGCGCTAACTACCCCATTGAGGGGGAGGGACTCCTTTTAGTCGCCTCTTATGACAGGCAGGAATACCTCGGGCCTATTCTAATCCCCGGACCCGCAGGGGGGATTATTCGTCTAATATTTGAGGCAGAGAGTACTAAGTGACTTCCAAAAACCTTTGAGCATAATTTCAAACCTTTTCCGAACTTTTTCTCGCTTACGTGCTTAACGTCAATATCTGACACTTTAATTCATTTTGTAGTTTGAAAAGTTTTCGGAACGGAATAGAAAAAGTACTTACATCACTGAAACTTTTTTTTTTATTTTTCGATATAGTCCAACTTGGTCCAACGATGTTCCAGTGCCTTGATCCCATCTCGAAAATGAGTTTCATCCAGGTCTGCCAAATAGTTGTCAACTCTGGCTATCAAGTCGTCGTTTGAAGTGAATCTTCGCCCACCGAGGAAAATTTTCAGTTTTTAGAAGAGATGAAAGTCTGACGAAGCCACATCAGGTGAATAAGGCGGGTGTGGCAACCGGGTAATTATGCCATGGCGACGGCACATATGTACCGGCGCGCACTGTTAAGAGTCGCGGCAACCATCTTGCAGATCATTTTTTCATTTCTAATTCTTCGGTTAAAATGTGGTATACCTATTCAGATGATCTGGCAAGCGTGAGCAATTTCATGCTCTTTCAGTTGGCAATCCTCCATGATCATTTTGTGCACTTTTGCAATGATTTCTGGAGTAGGTGGTGGTGGTGGTGGTGGTTGTTGTTGGGATGTTTAAGGGGGACTAAACAGCTAAGGTCATCAGTCCCCCATTCCAAAAACAGGCGAGACAAAGTCGCAGAGCAGATAAAACCCCAAGGGGAAGGAGACTCCCCCCCCCCCAGGTGCTAAAGAACACAAATTAGGCAACGAACACTACAGAAAAGAAGAGTACAGACGAACACCACACAGAAAGAAATAGAAGAAAAGAAGATGGCCGGAGACTGGTTGACTGACCACCAGAATAAAAAAAAGGTAAAGAATAAACCATCCGACGACACACCAAAACAGCAACAAATATGGAGAGACGCGAGGACAAAAGACACAGAAACGGAAAGGTGCAGGACCCCCCTAAATGGATCCATAAAAAGGACTAGCACGGATAAAATGTAAAACATTGTCAGCCATGGAGGCATCGTCGTATAAAATCAAAGGCAAGGTGCCCGGGAGATTAAAAGACTGCCGAAGGGTGCGCAGTCGGGGACACTCCAAGAAAATGTGGGCGACCGTCAGCCGGGACTGACACCGACACATGGGGGGGATCCTCCTGACGCAAAAGATGGCCGTGCGTCAGGTATGTATGGCCGATGCGGAGCCGACACAGGATAACAGAGTCCCTGCGAGAAGACCGCAGGGAGGAGCGCCACACATCGGTCGTCCCCTTGACAGCCCGCAGTTTATTAGGCACTGTCATGCCTCGCCATTCAGCAGACCACATCCCAAGCACCTTACGGCGCAACACCAGCTGCTGATCGGGAGCCGTGAGGCCGATCTCCAAAGCTGGGGCGTCGAGCGCCCCTTTGGCCAGCCTGTCAACACGTTCGTTCCCCGGGATGCCAACATGACCTGGCGTCCAAACCAAGACCACCGAACGACCAGAACGGGCAATAGCGGAAACAGACTCCTGAATAGAGGACACCAGAGGAGAAGAGGGATAGTAGCGGTCGATGGCCTGAAGGCTGCTCAGGGAGTCACTGCAGATGACGATGGACCTACCTGAGCAGAAACGCATATGCTCAAGAGCGCGCAATATGGCCACCAGCTCTGCAGTAAAAATACTGCAGCCAGTCGGCAAGGAGCGCTGCTCAACTTGGGCAGCGTGAGCAAAAGCATAGGCAGTGCGACCATCAACCAGGGAACCATCAGTGTAGACAGTCTCACAGTCCGAAAATGAGGCGAGGAACGCAAGAAAACGGCGGAACCGAGTCCTTGGGTCCCTGTGCAAGTCCAGACGGACGGACGGCCGGGATAAACACCAGGGAGGCGTAGGTGCACGGACCCGGAAGGGAGGCAGAAGAGGGAATGACCCCAGTTCCGACAGCAGGGACCGGATGCGGACAGCTACGGAAAGCCCAGACCTAGGTCGCCGTTAGGGCAGATGGAGGACCATGGCAGGGAAAAGCAGGCGATGATTGGGATGCCCTGGCGAGCAATGCACGCCGACAGCATAGTCGGCGAGCAGTCGATGGCGGCGAATCCGCAGCGGGGGAACCCCGGCCTCCACCATTAGACTATCCACCGGGCTGGTACGAAAAGCGCCAGTTGCAAGCCGAACCCCACTGTGGTGTATGGGGTCTAACAACTTCAACACTGAGGGTGACGCAGACCCATAGGCCAGGCTCCCATAATCAAGCAGGGACTGCACAAGGGCCCTGTACAATCGCAGCAGCGTGCAGCGACCTGCACCCCAAGACGTGTGGCTAAGGCAGCGGAGGGCGTTGAGGTGCTGCCAGCATTTTTGCTTCAGCTGAGTAACATGAGGAACCCATTTGAGCCGGGCATCAAACACGAGTCCCAAGAAGCGGCAAGTGTCCACCACTTCATGCAGGTGGCCGTCGAGGTAAAGTTCAGGATGAGGGTGGACGCCTGCAGAAGTGCATAACTCGAGTCTTGGTAGCAGAGAACTGAAAACCATGAGTCAGAGCCCCTGATGCTGCCTTGCGAACGGCGACTTGCAGCCCGCGTTCGGCGACTCCCGTAGTCGTGGAGCTAAATGAGATGCAGAAGTCGTCGGCATACAAAGAAGGAGACACCGACGACCCCACTGCTGCAGCCAGACCATTAATGGCCACTAGAAATAAGGAGATGCTCAACACCGAGCCCTGCGGGACCCCATTTTCCTGTATATAAGATGAACTAGAGGTGGCACCGACTTGCACCCGGAAAGAGCGGCGCAATAAAAAGCTTTGAAGAAAAGCCGGGAGCCGACCACGAAGACCCCACTCATGCAACGTGGCGAGGATGTGATGCCTCCATGTGGTGTCATACGCCTTCCGCAGATCGAAAAATACAGCAACGAGATGCTGACGTCGGGCAAAGGCCGTACGGACAGCAGATTCCAGCCGCACCAAATTGTCCACTGCAGACCGGCCCCGACGGAAGCCACCCTGGGATGGAGCAAGGAGAACGCGCGACTCAAGGACCCAACACAAACGCCGCCCCACCATACGTTCGAGCAATTTGCACAAAACGTTGGTGAGGGTAATGGGACGATAGCTGTCCACTGCCAGTGAGTCCGCACCGGGCTTCAAGATGGGGACAATAACACCCTCTCGCCATTGCGACGGGAACACGCCTTCGCTCCAAATGCGATTAAATATCGCGAGAATGTGTCTCTGGCAGTCCCTGGAGAGATGCTTCAGCATCTGCGCGTGGATGCAGTCTGGGCCTGGTGCTGTATCAGGGCAATCGGCGAGGGCAGCGAGGAATTCCCTCTCGCTGTAAGGAGCATTGTATTTTTCAGAACGACGCGTGTGGAATGAGAACGGCGTCCGCTCGGCTCGCTCCTTTAGAGAGCGAAAGGCGGGGGGATAAGATGCAGTCGCAGAGCTCGTAGCAAAGTGCGCGGCAAGCCGTTCAGCAATGGCGGCAGCGTCCGTGCAGACAGCGCCGTCCAAGAAGAGCCCAGGGACACCCATAGGGGTCTGGTATCCATAAATCCGCCGGATCCTGGACCACACGAGCGAGAGGGAGGGAGACATGGGAGCCCAAGGATGAGACATACCTCTCCCAGCACTCCTGCTTACGCCGTGCAATAAGACGATGGGCCAAGGCACGGAGCCTCTTAAAGGCGATGAGGGTTTCGAGAGACGGGTGCCGCCTATGACGCTGGAGAGCCCGCCGACGGTCGCGAATAGCCTCAGCAATCTCCGGCGACCACCAGAGTACAGCCTTCCTCCGAGGGAGGCCAGAAGATCGGGGGATGGCAGCCTCGGCCGCTGAAATGATGAGCCAACACATGCTCCACGGCCCGACCGCGGTCATCGGAGACAGTCCCACCCCAGAGAGGGTTGTGGGCATTGAAATCGCCCAGAAGCAGCAAAGGCGGCGGGAGTTGAGCCAGCAGCGCAGCCAAGACATGTCGGGGGAGCTCCCCATCCGGAGAAATGTAAACAGAGCAAACAGTAATAGCCGGCGAGAGCTCAACCCTGGCAGCGACTGCCTCTAAAGGCGTCAGAAGGGGTACTGGCGAGCTACAGACAGAGCGGTGAACAAAGAGGCAAACCCCACCTGACGCTCGTTGACAGGCAGCGCAGTTCTTATAGTATCCCCGATAACCGCGAAGGGCGGGGGTCCGCATTGCCGGAAACCAAGTTTCCTGCAGAGCAATGCAGAGAACAGGGGAAACACTCAGAAGCATCCGGAGCTCAGGCAGGTGGCGGAAATAACCGCCGCAGTTCCATTGGAGAATGGAAGCAGGAAGGGACTGGGAGGGCGTGAATGCGACTAAGAGGCAGACAGCGCCTAAGAGCCAACTGCCGCCACCGGAGGAGAGTCAGCTGAGTCCATAGGCGAGGCCCCCAAGGGTTCCGTGAGGGCGAGATCTGCGGCAGAGGCGAGGATCTCCACCTCATCCCCGGAGCCAGGACTATGTACAGCAGGCGGTGCTGAAACCGCCGGAACGTCCTTCTTCTCACGTCGGCCCTTAGGGTGAGAGGGCTGGGAGAGCTTCTCTGAAGGAGCGTCGGAGGCTGACGACGACGCAGAAGCCCTACGACCAGCAGGTTGCGGAACCTTCAGCCATTGGCTGACATCCGGCTGGGTAGGAGAAGAAACGGAG
The DNA here is from genome assembly GCF_023864345.2 of Schistocerca serialis cubense. Lineage (NCBI taxonomy): Eukaryota > Metazoa > Arthropoda > Insecta > Orthoptera > Acrididae > Schistocerca > Schistocerca serialis. The sequence goes on from NC_064638.1 coordinate 264,062,723, forward strand.
GAAGGGAGAGCCCCGAGAGACCCCTTCCGCGAGAGAGGAACCGGCGGAGGCAACGCCGGCGGAGAAGGAGGGGGAGGGATCGAGCCTCCCGGTTGTGGAGCAGAAGTCACTCCCGAAGTAACCGTGGGGGGAGCGACAGAAGAGGGTTTGCCCCCAACTGCTAAGGGGGCAACAGAGGAAGGCTTGCCCCCAGACACGTGGGGGGCAGACAGAGATACACGGCCCCAAGGGCCCACTGAAGGCGGCACAGATGAGGCGACAACCGTCGCTCGCGTGGGCGACGATAACGTGGCTGCAGCATAAGATGTTCGAATGGAAGCAGGATACAACCTTTCATATTTCAGTTTTGCCTCTCGATAAGTAAGCCGGTCCAGGGTCTTAAATTCCATGATCTTCCGCTCCTTATGAAGAATGGGGCAATCCGGCGAGCATGGAGAGTGGTGCTCCCCACAGTTGACACATACAGGCGGAGGCGCACATGGAGAATCGGGATGAGAGGGGCGTCCGCAATCTCGACATGTAGTGCTGGATGGGCAACGGGAGGACATATGCCCAAACTTCCAGCACTGGAAGCATCGCATCGGGGGAGGGTCGTATGGCTTGACGTCGCAACGGTAAACCATCACCTTGACCTTCTCGGGCAAGACATCACCCTCGAAGGCCAAGATAAAAGCACCGGTGGCCACCCTGTCTTGGGTCCTCTATGTACACGACGGACAAAACGTACACCATGTCGTTCCAAGTCGGCTCTCAGCTCGTCATCGAATTGTAACAAGAGGTCACGATGGTAAATAATCCCCTGGACCATATTTAAGCTACTGTAGGGAGTGACGGTAACAGGGACGTCCCCCAGCTTATCACACAAGAGCAACGCTCGTGACTGGGCTGGGGAGGACGTCTTGAGGAGGATGGACCCATTCCTCATTTTAGACAACCCCGTCACTTCCCCAAACTTATCCTCCAGGTGTTCCACAAAAAACAGAGGCTTCGTCGTAAGAAAGGAGTCACCATCAGTCCTGCTGCAGACAAGGTATTGCGGTACGTAAGGCTCCCGCTTGGCACTAGATCGGCGTCCCTCCTATGGCGCAGCCAACGAGGGGAACGACTGAGGGTCATATTGCGCAGCATCAAAGTCTACTCTACCTCGCTTAGAGACGCTGGTGGCCGTGCGACCACCAGCTTGGTGTGATTTATTGCGCTTCATTGCGCCACATCCGCCCAGATGCCACCTACTCCAAACGAGGGCTCTCCCCAAGGGCGCCACCCAGCCAAAGCAACGGGTACCTGGCCGATATCCCGTTGCCCGGAGTCCCTGTGCCCCAGACAAGATGGGCACATACTCCTTGGCATGCATGGGGAGGAAACAGCTCTGGCATCTGTAATGCGATCCCTGCGTGGTCAGGGGGCTACCACCAAGAGGGTACACGACGACCCCACCACAACGGACTGGCTACTGTGCTGGATTTTAGGTGTTGAAAGGGTCCACAGTTGTCGTGGGCGCTAAGAAGAAGAGTGCGCACAAGGCGAGAAGGAGACAACCCAGAAGATGTTGGGCGTAGTCCCGTCCCCCCCCCCCCCCCACACGACAATAGGTAACATGCAAGATGGTGGAGCATGATGGACCAACAGAAAAACACCATGTAAGGTGTCCTTCCCCAAATGGCACGCACTAACAACGGAAATTTGGAAAAAAAAGAAAAAAAGGAGGTCAAACCCAAGAGGGGACCATCACAGAAGGCCGAAACGTTTGAGACTCCTTTTAGTCGCCTCTTACGACAGGCAGGAATACCGCGGGCCTATTTTTACCCCCGAACCCGCAGGGGGTTTTCTGGAGTAGTGACACATCTTGACCGGCAACTGCGCGGATCATCATCTAAGCTCTCCCGACCAAATTTAAATTCATTTGTCCACTTGGCAACAGTTGAATATGAAGGATCAGAGTCACCCAGTCTATTCTGGAAATCGGCCTGAATGTCCTTTGCTTTCATACCTTTCTTTACGAAGTACTTAATCACTGCTTGAATCTATGTTTTCCATCTTCGCAAATCATTACACGGGAACAACAACACAACCATGTCACTGCCACAGTTAGAAGAGCACTGACATGGCACGTGTTTACAGGCAACAGTCCAACGAATATCACGTTAACAACTTGCTGCACTGGCGCTGACCTCTCGTGGTGATTCCGATAACTTCTCAAACCTCCCTCTTACAATCTGAGGTTACAGGTGGTGTCGATCAGGTGAAAACAAAGTTGTTGAACATGTAAACAACTGGCAGCAAGTAGCATACAAAAAATTACCGAAAAGTATGAAGAAACCAGAAGCAGGGTAAAAGCCATACAGAATATGACTACGTTCATAGAACAGAACTACAGTAAAATGGGTAAGTAACTGCAGAAAGGGTTGCGAAATGTTGGCATGTGTGGGGTTCCACAAAAGAATTTTGAATGGCGCTGAGAGAGTGAAATTCAACGGCCTAGAATTCAGAAATGAAGGGTCTGTAAGCCTAATGAATTTGTGAATGAGTTGAGGAGAAACCTACCAGCACATTGAACGAAGATAATGAAAGACGATTGCCAATAGTGAGGGAACAACGTACGAAAGCAACGTCGAAACTTTGAAGAATTTATTCAGAAATTTATGGAAAAATATTTGTCACCAGAAAATCAATGTAATGTAGTAAATTAAGTTCTATGGGGACCAGGGTACAGTGGAGGAAGTGTGTATGAATATTGTGAGAACATACTTAGAAAACTGCACCATACAGACCAGTTTGGGAAAAGTGAGCTACAATTCAGAGCGTTATAGAGGAAATTGAAGAAAGCTACGCTGGAGGAAAGGGGGGAGGTCCATGGAAAAATGAAAAAATTTTGATGAAAGTACAGTGAGTGGAATGACAACAATCGCTCCATCTGAACCACGCCTGAATTACATGAATGGTTAATGGTCAACAATAATACTGTCAGACGAAGGGGTGCGATCGAAATGATCGAGGAACAGGCAACTACGGAGTGACAATGGAAGAGAAGCAGGAGAAGAGAGGAGAAAGAATCAGAACCCAAACTTACCGGAAAATTTGGAAAAGCTTATGTGACGATCCGCAAACATGCAAAATGGCAGTCAAGTCTATTTGGCGTAGACAGCAAAGACGATTTTGGCCGTTCTGAGGACTCTAATAACAGGCGTGGATACGAGAACCGGACCGTGAGAAGAAGAAAGTATTTACAAACCTTTGCAACAACACAGAGGGACGGGCACTGTGAGTAGAGCAATGACAATGTATACTGACTGTGCAGAGAAGTGGCTAATGGCCGGCAGAAGAGACGTTTCCAACGAGAGAATGAAACTAGCAGCGGAAAAGAGAAAATTGAAGTCAGCCGAGGTGACACTCAAGTCAACATGAAGCAATTTACGAAGCGGATGGAGGTAGGTATTTGTGGCAATAAATGTTATGAACTAAGAGACGGAGAGTCAGTGCATGTAAAAGCTCCAGAAAAGGGTGAATGCAGACGAATGAATACATAAGTTATTTTTAAAAAAGGGGAAGAAAGTTCAATACCTAAAGTTACAGTGGCAGCAGAAATCAGGAGGGAGTTATACACGAAGAAAGTATAGGAGCAGAAGTGACTACCGAAGGATATGAGGAAAAAATGATGGAACTTGTCTATCAGCAGAGAGATATAAACGAGAGGGATGCGGCAGAAAATTTGGAAAGATGAGGAAGAGTATAAGGAAAGCGAGGTAGAGCCACTCGGCACTAAAGGAAGGAAGAATGGTAAAGAAAACGAAAATGAAGAGGATATGAACGGCCAAAACGGGGTGGCCTTGGTTGAAGTGGAAGAGGGAAGGGGAACCAGAGGAAGAGAGGTAGAGTGAGATGATAGGGAGAAGGAAAATGTAGAAGGCGAAAGCGAGGAAGTTTTAAATCAATGATGATGATGAGGAGGAGGAGGAGGAGGGGGAGGGGGAGGAGAATCTGGGGAGGCACAGCAGTTTGGACAACGCCGAGTAAAAAGGTAAACATTTCAGCCCGGGTATGATATAACATAATGCAATCATGATCTTGGATTTTGTTCCGAAGTTTCGTCGTTCAGTGTATTAAGGGTCATCTTATATAGCTATACCTAACTTATTACGATTCGTCTATCCATACGCAATCGATATTTACAATAGTCAACAGCTTGTTATTGTGTTCGATCTGAATATCTTGCGCAACACGAAACGACTAATACACATCAATAGGGCATTTCTGCTCATTAGTCTTTGCACAACAATTACATCAAATATAGGGATGACGAAACGTGGAAACGCAGCGAGAAATGCATGGCTGAACATAAATACAGATGACATCAAAATCCGCAGGTGGCGTTGCTGAAATTTACCACGAACGGCACCTGTGCAAATGACCTCAATAAGTTGTGCCAGTCGTAGTCCGAACACTGTTCTGTGTATTTGTGAGAGCAATTATGTCGTAGTTAGATGAATTCGAACATGGGCAAATTGTTGGTGCTCGTATGGTAGGTGCTTCCGTAAGCAAGGTAGTTGATGACAACTACAAAAGCCACTGCAGAAATGAACGTCGCACTCGCGAATCCTGTCAGCACCAAAACAACATGGGGGTTCCGTAAGTACGAAATTATAGAGCAGGCTGGAATTCCAAACTCATTCATCAGTGATGCAAATGCCAGCAAAGAAAGAAAGAGTTATAAAACGTGGACTATTGAGCAACGGAAGAAAGTCATTTGGTCGGATGAGTATTGTTTTACGCTGTTTCCAACTTCTGGGCGAATTTACGTCCGGTGTAAGCCGTCCCAAGCCTACGATGCAGATTACTTGGGGCCAAGAGTGAAATATGGTGGACGTTCGTCGATGATTTGGGCACCAATGTCGTGGAATTCCACGGTCCCCATTATTTCTCTGCGAGGTTGCATTGCTGCTAAGGATTATGTGATCACTTTGGCTGATAAGGTATACCACGGTTCAATATTTGTTCCCCAATAGTGATTACGCTGTGTTGCAAGGTGACAGACCCTGTTCAACAGCTCGCTTCGTACAGGACTGGTTTCGTGAGCACTAGAATGAATTGTCGCATCTTCGCTGGCCACCAGTCACAATATTCCAATACTATTAAGTCATAGTGATCTACTTTGGAGAGAAGAATGCATGGTCGTTATCCCCCTCCATTATCGCTACCTGAATTTGCCACTATTTTGCAAGAAGACTGTTATAAGATTCCCTTGAAAACCATACAGGACACGTATTATCGATTCCGAAACGACTGCGAGTTGTCTCATTGACGGGTTTTTTTCTACACCATATTACGAATGGTAACGAGTTGTGTTTTTGGTGTTTCCATGTTTTTGTACACCCCTATAAATTTACGATATGAAACAGCCAACTTCTCAGTAATCAACATTACAATACACCTTCTGATATATGTATGTTTATATCAAGTATGTATGCATGTATCTGTTTCTATTGTTGTCAGTGCGAATGCGTGTGTAGTATTGCTCATTTCAGTCACGTATAAGTGGAGAGTGAAAGCTAGCCACAAGACGATTTCAGGGCTTTACTTAGTAAGTTAAGAAGCGCTCTATGTTAAGCAGAGTCTGTCAAAGGAGCGTGGTTCTTAAAGGTAAATTGTTCGGGAAGGTGGTGTTGCGACCCATGTGTACTAAGGTATTACGTACTTCTGGCAGCATAGTGAATTCTTGCTATTGGGGCATTATAGACAGTGTGAAGTGAGATTATTGGTTTCATTCAAATCTTGTCGTCTTGGACATCTAAACAAGTCATTCACACACGATGGATCGCCTGACTCACAAGAGAATACAACTCTCAATTATCCACGCTGTTTATGAAATAAATAATCTAATAACACATTTCCTTTCATTTGTCCTGCCGGCCATAAAGAGCGAGCGGTTCTAGGCGCGTCAGTCCGGAACCGCGGCTACTGCTACGGTCGCAGGTTCGAATCCTGCCTCGGACATGAATGTGTGTGTCGTCCTTAGGTTAGTTAGGTTTAATTAGTTCTAAGTTCTAGGGGGCTGATGAACTCAAATGTTAAGTCCCATAGTGCTCAGAGCCATATGAACCATTTCATTTGCCCGATGGTTCACGTTAATAAATTTTAGTTTCGGAAATAACTTGTCTCAAAAGATTAGTATGCCATATTTCTGATTTACAGTTTCTGTCCTTTCGATGTTTTAAAGCTGAATATTATTCAAATTCCGTTCTAGCTCTACTGACGTCTTAAATAATTCAGGAGACTGGTGTGTGTTTTTTAAGGGTATAGTATGCTCCACTAATGCTATAAAATAGTGCATTGATAATGGGAAGGCAGTAGCCGAAATCTAGATTTGCTTACCAAAACCTGAAAAGGAAAGGACGACTGATTGCTGTGCTCCATTTTGAACGTCATATCACAGTCGTTGAGTGCATCCACATACTTAACGGAAGGTAACTTGATGGAATTTTACTCAAGTAAAACAGACGATCCTAGCATAACTGAAAAACGATGATGGCTATCAAAGTACTTGGTAAAACATCAAATTGTATCTTCATAATTGACGACATGTCTTAGGAAACCATGATCTCTGTTCCTACAATGAATGAAAAAATAGCGTCTGGCTTACCATTTATGTTACATTCTTACCACTTGCGACAAACTAAACTTTACAGCACCATGTATGAATGAGTTTACAATGTTTTAATGTTATTTATAATATCTTTGTTGGTATTATCTATAGTGCTACATTTACGTAATTTATATATTGTCACGCCTCTGTTTTCCTCTGTCAACCTTACAAACTGGTCATCACCTGCGGTTTGTTCGAAATGATCTCTGACCTGGGGAATGAAAAGCGTCTATATTGCAAATGTTTGAAAGTATCTTATCAAGAACGGCAAGTATTTTCAGCAGAAGGTAAACTAAGATTCTGGTTATATTTACAATGTGGAACCAGGTGAAACTGCCTTTTCCTCATGTCACTGCCCAAATCTAACAACTGTCAGGAGCAATGGGCAAGTAAGGAGAACGTGCTGCATGGTCAGTGCAATTACCTCAGTGGCGCAAGTTTTCATTCAGCCGGAGTACGAATGTAATGTAGAATCGATTCTGTTCTGCAATCAGACATCGATAGTGGATCAACTGCAACAGGGTTCAAGGAAGACTCACAGGTATTTTCTTTAAACTTTCCAGACAGATACTCATAGAAAGAATTTGTAATTTCGTAAGTCGTAGTATTTCACTGTGTGACTTATTTAACTTGGTGCGACACATTGAATGTCGCATGTGTAAACATGCGTTGCTCTATATTTTACATAATTTGTTCAAAATTTAACTTTGCTTGATAGAACTTACTCTAGACGACATGTTTCAAGCATGGGTGTGTAACTCCAAATTTAATGTGGACAGTGGTAACGATGTTTCGAGATCTGTATTGCTGCTGACGGCAGGAAGCAGACACCGGACGCGGCAAAATGGCCTTCACTGAGGCAGATGTTGGTTGGGGCCACACATTATTTATGACCGCAACGCCTATTTGCAGCGTTACCAGACACCATTTCAACTTCAAAAGCTACTGACAACGTCCAGAAGTTTAAGCTAATTTTCGAACTGCACTCGTAAAAGCAGAACGAGCACAAGCAACCGCAGTTTTCTTTTCAATAGTCAAAATAGCTGGAGTCTATTTGCAAGTTCGGCTACTGTTTCCTCCACCAAACGAAGGTCAACTACAAATATAGCTAAGCTGATATTGCACTACTGGCTGCCTAACATGATTTAATATGGATATATGACGGCCAAAATATGCAGAATATATAATACATCTACGCTGTAATGTGTGTACTTCTTGGCACCTTTCAAACTTAAAAATGGGTTGAGTAGACAGCCCGGAATACACTAACACATGTATCTTAAGCGTGAGATCAGGAAACCTCGGTTATTTCTGCTGGGAACACACATGTATCACAAGAAACTTAACTGCCAGGAATTGATTAGGAAGCGAAAAGAAAACGTTTTGCGTAAAATATAGTGTAGTCTGACGCTTATAATGTGATCTGTGCATACTAATAGCTGCTGGAGATAAAATTAGAGTATTTTTAAAAATTTCTGGACGTTACACTTCGTATAAGAACGGCATAGATCTGGATACAAAGCTGTACAAATTAGTAGTTCTTCCCTGTATGGATGCGAAGACACAGATGAAGTAGTGGAAGGGGGGGGGGGGGTGGCAAGACACGAAGTCAAACGTTAGAAATCAAATTCCCAATTGGCACACTTAGATATACGCTTTGCTAACTTGAAAAATATTCTTAGATAGAAGGACTCTATATAAATAAAAATGTAAATGTTGGTTTGCTGAAAACCCGTGTATCTCCGAAAGACCTTGATACCTATTTCTTTAATGTATGAGATTTTTTGTAACAACGTTTCCCTATTATTAAATTTATAAAATATTGTATATTACATATATTTAGAAATGTAAATAAAAACACATGCGTATAGCAATGGAAGGCTGTTTAAAAATTTCAAAGCAATCGGTCAAAAACTTTCGGAGATTTCCGATTAGTAACATCTACATTTTCTACACAAGTACAAACACAGATGGTACTTTCTTCAAAATTTCGTATCTCCGAAAGTTCTTCGTGTAATGCTTTTACATTTTGACACAGCGTTGCATTCGAATATTCCATTGTTTTTATATGTCTGCTGGAACGCTGTATGGTAGGTACATATCGAATAAAAGGGGAAACTTTATAAAAATGTAAATGTTGGTTTGTTCAAAATTGTTAATTGACCGATTGCTTTGGGATTGTGACAACGTTCCATTGGTATACGCGTGTGTTTTTATTCACCTAATTGGTTCAAATGGCTCTGATCACTATGGGACTTAACTGCTAAGGTCATCAGTCCCTAAGCTTTCCACTACGTAAACTACATTATCCACACACACCAGTGCCCGAGGGAGGACTCAAACCTCCGCCGGAACCAGCTGCATTGTCCATGACTGCAGCGCCTTAGACCGCTCGGCTAATCACGCGCGGCAGCCCCCTTTACTTAGAATTACTTAAACCCAACTAACCTACGGACATCACACACATCCATGCCCGAGGCAGGATTCGAACCTGCGACCGTAGCAGCAGCGCGGTTCCGGACTGAAGCGTCTACAACCGCTCGGTCACAACGGCCGGCTTTATTTACCTATTACTTAAATATACGTAATAAATGAATTTAATAATGGGAAACGTTATAATAATGAGGCGTTGTTAGTAAGCAGGAATGTTGGTTTATGATTATAATACAACTACAAAATCAGAGTTTGCAACAAAAATAAACAAGACTCAAGGTCAGAGAGAGGGGGAAGAAGAAATGGACAGACGTGTGGGAGGAAATGGACATAGTAAACGGGAAGGAGGAGACAGGGAGACAGGGAGCAGCAGATGGTGAGAGGGGGGGAGGAGAAGATGGTCAAAGGAATGGGAGAGGATGCGATGGACAGAGAGGGGGAAAGCGGGGGCAGGAGGAAATGGAGCGAGAGGGTGGAGGAGATGGCAAAGAAAGAGGGATGGGGTGATGGACAGGGACACGGAAAAGGAAGAGTTAGAATAGGAATTATAGCGCATATCCAAAAAACGTGTGTTTTCTTGTATTTCTTTTCCATTTAAACAGACTGAGCCACAGTAATGCGTGGCCGAGTACAGCTAGCACTTAATAAAATAAAAATAGAAGGCAGAAGCTGTTGTTGTTGTGGTCTTCAGTCCTGAGACTGGTTTGATGCAGCTCTCCATGCTACTCTATCCTGTGCAAGCTTTTTCAGGCAGAAGCTAGTATGAACGATTCCAAAGGGCACCTGGATATAATTTACCATGAAGTATGAAGTAATGACCATTAAGCAGTAATCATAAAGTATATCGCCGAAAGATAATGGGATGCCGGATACCAAGGAAGAAACGGGCACGGACACGGCCTTTCTTGCAGAATAATGCTGGAAAAGAAGAAGATGAAGAAGTAGGCTTATGGTCTTTTGTAGTTAAACGGCTGACCTGTCACTACGAAGCGCTCGGGAAGGTTTTTCTTTGTGGTCATGTTAAGGAGAGAACAGCGTGAGGGCCACAAAGTCGTGTCACAGAGAGATGGAGGGTAAAGTTAAAAAGCATTTATAGCACATTACAAACGAAAGGTCGCCAGCCAGCTGGCACAATTTTCTGGTATTACGGCGATATTACGAAAGGTTTAATGCCAGCTCAGCCGATTCACAACGCATTTCCGACTACATAAAGTCGTCGTACATTATTTTAACTCGGTCCGGTTTTCTCTTACGCACAGCGGACAGAACGACATGCAGTCTACGAATTGATATGATACAGCCACCTACACAACATCAGTGAACCATTTGTGTTATACACGTCGGGTTCCTATGTTTAGCTATAAATAACTTAATACATACGTAACTGTGTTACTGTCTTAAATCCAATACGGATATGAGACCGAAAAAGCCACAGCAGCCACGCGTTTTGCGTACGCCACTTAATCAGCTTAAAAGCTGCACGATTAATTTCATTTGCTTCATATCGGTTTTAAGTGTCTCCTCGAATGGAGGTAGTAAGTGCGCTGCTTTAGAGATTATTTAGGTGTAAAGTAAATGTGATACACTACGGTACAATTAAATGAAATGATCGTATGGCATTGTTGGCCGGGAGGCCCCATGCGGGGAAGTTCGGCCGCCGAGAAAGTGAGAGGATGGAAGTTGCTAAGCGATCTATCAGCTACTCCCTCGCACGTTTAGACAAAGATTTCAATAAGACAAAATATATTTACCACTTAATACGTGCAACATACTAATAAAGGAAAAATTCGTTTTGGTGTAATTCCGCTACTACTTGCTAGAAGGTATTCGTTGAAATAAACAAAACAAAAGAACCGAGCGGCTCTAAATATAAGATTTTCGAATTACCTGCAACCTTCACGCAATACTGTGTTCGAAGCAAATGAAACTCTAGTGTCAAGTGTAATTTCCACTGCTGAAATTACAATGCTGTCATCCGAATAAAAATTCATCACTTATACCAAGAATCTCAAAAAAGCACCATCCAAATGACAATGCTCAATCAAATTTGGCGTCTGGGAAACGAGCCCTTGAGCAAAAAATTACACTACGCCTCATTCGTCTAAACAACGTGTGTAAGTGGCTCATAAACATAAGTTCATCGCCAGTGAACACTAACTAAATCAACTTAAGTTTATTTTCAGTCTGCGACAGCTACTTGAATATTCGTAGGAACTTCCCCAAATACATGACAAAGAAACCCACAAAATAACATTTTGATAAACTGAGTTTTTAATTTGAACTATTATACAGAATGTTAATCACTGAAAATATAGTTTTATTTTTTATTTTTTGCAAAAGCAACTGAGGTCATATGCGCCCATTTCATAACTTTAGAACATCAAGAAGTAAAATAAGTTAAAAGTGGCTATACGTCAAGGAAAAGCTAAACACAAGGTCTTCTCCTTGGAGAAAGGGCCACAAAATACGCCACAGAGACAGGGGAGTTCCCAAAGCAAAGATTAAATGTCCTTCGCTATATTGCTATGACGGATAAAAAGCAAAACGCAGTCGGCAGCCCATGCGTCAGTCGCTAAAACGGCCGGTAACTCAGACGGCAAGTATACGCTGGAACGTAAGTGGTTAAAAAAGGGTATTGCGTCAGGAAAAGGCGAACCGTCAACGGCTGATGGAAACGTGCACAACGTGGTGGGGGGATCACTACGTAACAAATGGCGATGGTTAAAAGGACAGTGCCCAATACGCAACCTAAATAAAATGATCTCGCGGCGAGATGGCCTAGAGGAGATCGGCCACGCCTTAATTCGCCGGAGCTGGTACCCGCGAAGAGAAGACCAATGGTGATGCCAAAGTGACACCACCAGCCGACAGACGGCAACACGCAGATCATCCGAAGGAATGGAAGAGCTAGCAGGACGAGGTAGGAGGAATGCAGCCTTAGCAGCAGTGTCGGCAGCCTCATTACTCGCCAGATAGACGTGACCAGGAACTTATATGAACATCACGGTGGCTCCCTCAACAGAGAGCAAATGAAAGTTTTCTTAGACCCGTTGCACTAAGGGATGGATCGTGTACAGCACAGTGAGGCTCTGATGGGAACTGAAAGAATCGTAACGTATGACAATTAAAAAGCCTGTGTCGCCGCATGTATTGGGTAGCCGGATAGAAGGTAAAGAGCTGTACTGTAAAACTCGAGCAGTGTTCTGTAAGGCGACACCGACAATGGTCAGTGCCAATGACGAAAGCACACCTGACACCACGGTCAGTCTTAGAGCCATCAGTATACACGCAAGTGCTATCGCTAAGGTCGAGAAACTTACAGTGATTATTGGAATCGGAGTAGCGTCCTTGGGAAACGAATGTAGTCCAAGATGAAGACGTGACGCCGCACGAAGCCAGGGCAGTGAAGGGAATGTGGCAGGTATGTGAAGTTAACTTGCCGAAGCAGTAGCCGAAAGTGAACTTCGGAGGTAACAGAAGGGCGCGCCCATATTGGTGGTCGCCACTACAATTGATACAGTGGGGAGAAGGAGGTCGACAATTACTCTCGTGATCATCTCTAACACAAGTAACACATTTGGCCGTTTTGACACGACATCCGAAAGTGGTTATAAGATCGACACTGGTAGCAATGCATCGGACTTGGAATGGACGGACGGACTTTGGTTACTTCATAGCCTGCCTTAATCTTCAACAGAAGCACCACTCGAGCAAATGTAAGAAAAAAAGAGTGCTTGTAAGCACTAAGTTTGCATCAAACTTTCTCATCACCCGATTGACTGTGACGCCCTGCTCAAGAAATAATTTTGGATTTCTCCCTCAGACAGACCATCAAGCAGCGAAGTGTAAATAATACCACACGAAGAATTCAGCGTACGATGTCTTTGTACAAACAGGTTAGTCATGGAGGAGCGAATCTGCAGGCAGTTTTGGTCTTGAAAATCACAATTGGCCTCCGAAGCGAAGTCCCTTTACGTAATTTCTGAATAATAAACAGATTTACCTTACCAAGTGACTGCTTACTTTGGCATATCACACCACGACGAACCATAGTGCACCTGAGAGTGTCTCTGAATCTTTAGCCTCACATCTTTTACAGAGAAAGAGAGGCTGAGATGGTGATTTACCCACTGCGAAAAAATCCCCCACTATTGCCAGCGCCTGCGATGGTGCGCATCTTCCGACTGAGGGCCTCCTCAGAGAGGAACTCACTCTCCTTAGGTGATTGCTCATGCCCCAGGTCACACTTCCCCAACTCCTGACTGAGGGACTAACTGGCAATTGGAATGGTAACAGCTCACGCAATCACGCCTCCCTGAGCCTGGCCTGCACGAGAATACGTGCAAACCCTACCTGTCGACTCGGGGCTGGGAATTACGCGTTATCCAATCACCTGCTAAGCGTCAAACACGTGAGAGGGCCTTTATGTTCGCACGGGGAGGAAAAAGGAACTAACAGAGACCTCAAACACCGATGCGGAGAAAGGGAAGGAGAAGAAGGAAGAAGGAAAAAGCAGACAAGGGACTGTTCTGATACCGGACTACCGAAATTTCAGAAAGCATTACCGAAGATACCCAAGAAATGTTCCCAAGGGAGGGGAAAAAGAATAACAGGAGGATAGACATGCATCACAGAAATGGAAGGGGTGCTGCGAAAGCTAGGGGCCAGTGATAGCCAAGAACTAACTCGCCAAAGAATGGAGACCTCATGGGGCAGGGCGGGGATGTAGTTGAAGGCATAAACACTGTGGATATCCCTCAATCAAGATGAAACGATAAATAGTTCCCGGTTCAGGTATGAGCACAACAATCAGCTGTAAGGAGAACCACCTGTCTTCAATATTTTACCTGATTGTAGTTAGTTGACATAATTATTCAAAACAAAGTTATCAACGTATAGATTTTTCAAACACTTATGTCATCACTAATTCGGCTAGTCAAAAGCATGAGGCAAACTACTGCCGAACAAAGAACTCCGCAGTGATGAATGAGTACCTTTTCCGAAAAACCAGTGGCAGTGCGAAGTTACCAAGCAGCCGAGAAACATTAGTAGCACGGGATGGTACTTACGCGCATTGACAGAATGCTTTAGTAGTGACTGCTATCAGCGATAAAACGGTACTCACTGAAAGTGTATTTCACACTACCGTACCATTGTAATGGCGCTGTATCTCTATCGGTGTTAATCACACTCAGAATTAAAAATCCAAATCTCTTCACACACTGCTGTTCTATATCGCACTAGTGGTGCGAATTCGCCACGTGAAACAACCTTTTATCCTGGATATCAAACAAGAACAATGCGTGGGAACTGTGCTGCTCTGCGTGCCTGGCTACCAGTGTCTTCCCTGTGGCTGTAACAAGTTGTTCTACAGCTGTTACAGACAGGGATTTTACACCTAACTATACCAAACAGCTTGAGCTTCTTCACTGTCCGTTCCGTGAATAGCTACAACTTAATTTTATTGGTGCGTTGATAATTTAATTTCCGCGCTGAATTAACTGTTACGGTCCGAAACAACGATAATGCGGCTGAGAGCGTAGACAGCAAATAAGAACAAAAATATTAAATTCTACCGTTAATTCCTGAAGCAAAAGCTCCATTCTGACGAACAAGCTATTACTGAACGAGGTACCAGTTTTCCTGGAATTCCATTTTATTGTTTGTAGTCACTGACAACGCTTCGTTAAACTGTCTTGGAAAGTTAAAAAAAATGGTTCAAATGGCTCTGAGCACTATGGGACTTAACTTCTGAGGTCATCAGTCCCCTAGAACTTAGAACTACTTAAACCTAACTAACCTAAGGACATCACACACATCTATGCGCGAGGCACGATTCGAACCTGCGACCGCAGCGGTCCCAGACTGTAGCGCCTAGACCCGCTCGGTCACTCTGGCCGGCTCTTGGAAAGTGATTTATGAAACAGCTCGTACATGGTCCAGTCTATCGTCCATCCTTTCCAATGTTGATGACTTGCGTAACTAACGAAGGTTTTGTCGATTTTAGAGCGCGTTGTAACGATGCGCAGCAGCTGCCCCAGTGGTGGATAACGGCCGCCTGTATTTCAGATTGGGTGAAACCGATAATGGAAATTTAAAAGTGATATGCACTAGGTTTTGTTCTTAAAAATATGAAACAAGGTCACTTATCTCATGTAACACAACGTCGAGTTTTGAGTTAATTAAGTTTCTTTAGGAATTCTCTCATTGATTTTCGGTCTGGCGTCTGCCTTCCTAATATACAATTTTATGTGGTCGTTACGTTCTGTATTTCGATACAATTTTCTACCGTTGCAATTTTCCATAAACAACAGCTGCACACGAACAGCATCAAGAGTTCCCGACGATTCCCATTAAATCACACATATGCAATGTATCGCGCAATAAGGGGTCTTGTTGATACTTCCTTGTTGTGCACAAGAAGTAACTTTTACATCTGACGATTTCCCCGCGCTAAGAATGACGTTGGATCCATTTCTCATCGAATAATGAAAGCCAATACGTTGATTCGCAAACTAGTATTTAATTCACTAGATGACAGTGCGGAGATGGCTCGAATCCATGCCGCAGCTCTTTAAGGGCACTCCATGTACGGCGCAGGCATCTATGTCTTTGCAGTTTCATGGGCAATTATGACTAGCTGAAAAGAGCATTTCGTTTCTACAATTCTTAACCTCTATATTTCGCTCCATTGCGAAATCAACTGCTCCTTCATACCTCATGGTGGAATCCATCAACCTATACCTCCTTTTAATCGGGTTGTGGTATGGGGATTTTTTCCTCCCCGATTTCTATTAATTACCTAACCTAGCCGCTAAATCTTCAGCTTTCGTCTGTAGCAAAACATTTCAAAAGATTCTATTTTCTTTTCTGTACAATATACCGTCCACGTTTCATTTCAATGCAACGCTACACTCCCACAAATACTTTGCGAATACTAATCGAAAAAACACTTGAGAAATGCAATCAGTCTACAAAGAAGTTTGCTTACAAATAGCTCAAGCGTGTGGTACCAGTACCAAATAGAACTAACAAGTGTTATTGAGAGAAGGGCACCATGAAAGGTCACAGGTTTGTGTGACCGGCAGCACAGTGTCACAGAGCTGTTGATAGAGCTTAACAGGCAGACACTCATAGATAGACGTAGGCTACCCAGAGAAAGCCTGCTTACGAAGTTTCAAGAACCGGTTTTAAATAACAACTCCAGGAATACACTACAATCTCCTATATTTCGCTCCCGTATGCATCGTGAGGACAGAATTAATTACAACGCGCACAGCGGCATTTAAACTGCCACTCTCGCCGTCCACCATACGTGAGTGGAATAGTAAAGTCTTAATAACTGGTACAATACGACGTACCCTCTGCCTTGCAATTCACAGTCGTTTGCACAGCACTGATGCAAATACAGATGTACACAAACCGTCCGTCCAAAAAGTTCCGGCATTTTATTCCTGGGGTATAAGCGACGTCCACAGTTACAACGGTGGCTGCTTGAATATCTGTAAACAATAGATATGCTTTCGACCAGTCAGTTGCGAGCAGGCAGTGTGAGATAAAGGTCTTGCGGCTATTACGTGCAATGCTGTCTCTCAAAACGCAACATCACTAAATCAAGTTTTCAAGAAATTCTCCAGAAAGTTTTGTTGAAGAGAAAAGTGTATAAAAAGTTTGTGCTGCAAAACTTGAATCCAAAACAAGAACAACAACGTGTAGGCACTTGCCGCGACTTCATTGAAATACAAAGCACCGAAAATCCTTTTCTGGAAAAAATTATCACGATGACGAGTCTGTCTTATCAATACGAATCAAGCACGAAACAACAGACTACAGAAATTCACATGAAAATTCACATGAAGGGTCAACGCTTCGACGAAATAATTGGCTTCAAGACAATGTGACGTCAGAGTTAGAATAGCATCCCAAAGAAAGACTTCTGTGACAGTTCCACATCCATAACATAGTACTCAAACTTTTCTTCCTATCGCTACCGATACGCTACTGGATCAATAAAGTTTTAACTAACAGAGGAAAGAACATTAAATAAACAAAGAAACGGCACAACCAGGCTCTTAAGACCACGCGATGTCGAACCAACCGCAACGTCATCCTCTGCCACTGGCGTCATCCGAGTGCGGATGATGGGGTATGAGGTCAGTACACCGCCCTCCCGGCTGTTGTCGGCTTTTCAAAAGCTTGTAACCGCTTATTCTCATTCAAGAAGCTCCTCAATTGGCATTAATGAGACAGAATGCATCCCGTTCAAATCCTCCCGCCGTGTAAAAATTCCAGGCAGTACTTGGCATTGAGCACGGGTCCTCCGCATGAGAATCAAACGCACTGGCCATTCCGCTAGGGAGGCAGGGTGTACAGTACACTGGAAGGTGTATGTCCAACAGGAACTAGTCCAATCGAATGTCCCCAGGAAGCGTAACAGGACACAGAATGTTTTCATCATACGATGGTGGTTTGATGAGTCTGGTAACTTTCCATGAAAGAAGGAAACATTTTTGCTGTGTCTTCATGGTTGGTGGGCTTGTTTATTCCAAAGATCGTATAAATTTCAACAGTGTACAGGTAATTGTTGACAACTGCACGAAGTGGTCGGTATTACCACGATTGAAAAATGGAGTTTCGTGCTGTTATTAAACATTTATATTTGAAGGGCTGGACTGCGACAAAAATTAAAACAGAATTAGGTGAAGTCCACACGGGCTCTGCACTATCAAAGAAGAATATTTACTTTTGGATTAATGAATTTAAACGTGGTCGGACAAGCACGCAGGGCGAAGCGCGCTCCAGCTGTCCAAACCTCGAGGGATCGCTGAGACTGTAGGTATCTCAACTGAAAGACTGCACAACGTTTCAACACGATGTCTGGTGATACCTGGATCCATCCTTACACGAGTCAAAATACAGGTAAAAAAAAATCACATAGGCTGGTGAAAGTGCGCCGAAAAGGTAAAGGCCATTTTGTAAGCTGCTAAGGTGTTGGCCACTTTTTTTTTTTTGGGGGGGGGGGGGGGTCGTTCTCAAGGTATAATCCACATGGATTACTTAGGAAAAGGCAGAAACATGACTGGACCATATTATGCTTCCTGAATGGATCATTGCAATGTCTGGAAAACGACGAACAATGGTAGGCAAAAAATGCTCTTCCACACCAGGATAACGCACCATCCATCCAACACTAGCGATAACAAAGGCGGAGGTGAGTGAGGTGAGCTTTGACTTTGTTCCACCCTATTCACCAGACGTAGCCACGAATGATTTCTACCTATTCCCTAACTTGAAACTTTGACTTGCTGGAAAGAAGTTTTCATCAAACAAGAAAGTGCAGTCAACGAGTATTTTACAGTTTGACATAACCTATTTTTTCGATGGGATGAAAAACCTAGAGGATTACTGGACCAAATGTATATCCCTCACAGGAGACTACCGAGAAGTAAAGTGAACTGTTTATGAAACAAACATTGTTTCTGGCTTTGTTACTAGAATTATCAAGCCAACCTCGTACATAAACGATTTGTCAGATAGGTTCAGTATCACAGTATGATTGTTCGTTGACGATGCTGATGCCTACATGTAATATCGCCGTTGGACGATCGTAAGAAATTGCAGAAAGGCTTTGACAAAATTCCAGTTTGGTGTAATGAAAGAGAGAAAAAGAGAGAGAGACCTTGTCTGACTACAAAATTTGTGGCGAACACTGAGAACGTCAAGCCGTACTTCAGAGGAAAGAAGCATATGAAATGAGACGATCCCGTAAAATCAGTATTAAGGAAGGCGCTTAGAAGGCTTGAGATTTGTTGGAAGGGTATTGGGAAAATCAAATACATCTGTATAGGTAGGGGCACGCAAGATGCTTGTGTAACGAATGAGAAGGGCACTGTTGCAGTGCTGGGCCTCTTTGTCAGGTAGGCTTGACAACACATCGAAAGGATTTAGCGACGCACTGCTAGGATCGTAACAGGTAGGCGGTATGGCCCATACGAAACGGCAACAGAATATGCTGAGGGAAGTTGACTGTGAATCACTGGAAGAAATACTTCTCGCGAAATGCTGTTGGGTAAATTTAAATAACCTGTACTCGAAAAATACTGTGCGATAGTTCTGCTGGGGCCATTTCCTCGCAAAGGGGTCATGAGAATAATATATGAGGCACATAGACAATCAGTTTCTCACTTGCACAATATGCGAATGTGTTAGGAAAGAATATCACTGATACGACGTATCCTCCGTCACTGCTAACACTTCACGAATCAGACAAAAGGGATATGCTCTTCTTGCGGCATAGTTGTTGTGTTTGTCATAAGCGATACGGGTAAACTACGACCTGATTTCCGTGCGGTCTGATGGCGAATTGGCAGCGACACACATCTCTAAACAATGACAAAAGTAGAACGACGAACAGGCAACCGCGGCAACCTTCACGCTGCGGCGCAGACAGCCTTCTAGACGCCGATCACGCACGCTCGGCCTGCCAGCGTCCAGTGCATAGCAGAATCTACAACCGACGGGGAGCGAATACGAACTGACTACCTATAACGGCGACACTCCCGTGCTCTGTGCTTCCCTCTTGCTCCATTGACATGCGCTTTACGTCGCTATTAAGCACGCCCGCGTACCTCTGTCGCCAGTTCCCCGTGCCCTTTTACCTGACAGTGTGCTCCTAAATTCATAACCACGCCGCCCCCACTTTCAAACAAAATGCATACGGCTGCATAATGTTCGATTACATTGAAGGTGCGACACACGAAAGTCCTTAAAAACTTTTGGGAGCTCTGTCAAAGATATCAATTATCGTATTGCAATTCCAAATATTCGGTGTTTGCTAACACAATGGTCCTCAGAATTACTCTTTGGCTAACATCTGTGAACTAAAGCTTTGGAAAGAACATTTCATCGAGCTGTTTTTTTTTAAATAATTTGTTTTCAGACACAATCACATTTATTCCTGGTATCAGCCGGTATTGCCCACCCTCGTATCCCAAAAGAATGGCCGTGGTTCAATCCCAGAGTGCAAAAAACACGTTGTCAGTTTTGAGGTATGGTTGTGAGGACAGGCTCTCCGGCTATAGTTTTAATCTGCCAGGAAGTTTGACTATTTTACTTCCATATATAATCTGAACCTAACACAGATTTGTGTCACCAATTTAAGTACAGGCTTGCTTTTGGAGAATAAGGCTCTCCATCGCGAAATCAAAATATGACTTTTGAGCCACTATTTGCTTGCGCCGTGTACAAATTAAAACTGTTGAAAGCGTAAGGTAACCGTTGATCTAAGTTTTTACCATCAATCAAATTATTAGCAGCAGCAATGACGGTCGACCGCGTTCCAAGAGAAATTTATCATAATTCACGTCAAAAATTAAAATGTGTCGAGTTATACACTTTTAAGGTTTAACCTCTGGATACAAGAAATGCTGGAAGATTCTGATTTATGTTGGGCTTCGCTGTGGAAGATTGAAGTCTAACACAGTGACTTTCGGTTGGGAAGAATAATAACGCTGGCGTACCTGACGCTGGCGTACCTGAATGTCTTAACGTTAAATAAATTCCTAGGAACTTGTTTGACAAACCAACTGTAAGGATACACTGGCTGAAAATAAAATTGGGAAAAGAAACGCAAAAGATGATCATAAGAACCGCAAAAATATAGGGGCTTATAGATTAACACTAACTTTAATTGTTACGCTCGGCAGCATACGTCGCTTGAAGTGAGGGTGTATGAACAAATGATTTTTTGGCAAGCTTTGACAATACAAAGCAAACAATCTCTGAACAATATTGCGGTGCAATTTGCAGTATGTAAATAAGATTATAATCCCAATTTCGTAATATGTAAAATGCGGTTTAATAAAGTAAAATTACGACCAATGTATTCCTCATGCGTAATGTTAATGATCTATCAATTCCAGTACTGCACAACCATGTGTACGTAATCCTAAACAGTATTACTGTTTTTAATTGAAAACTGGCACATGCTAATTTTCCGCGGAACAATAGGCAGTGCTAGGCCCGCTGTACTGCTATATACGCTATAATCTATTTGGATAACCGCCTCTACATTCAACAGCATAATTATCAGTGCCACTACTGATAGGAACATGAGAGAGTGGTAATGTTACAAAGTCTCTCTTCAGCAACATCACGTTGACTAGGTGCGTCAATGCTGCATTGAATCATCACTGTAAGGCACAAAAAACTCAGATGAAACCTTTGGATTGTTACAGCATGCACATAATTTCATGAATCAGCAGCTGTCTGACAACGCACAACCACGTCATCGCTTAGGAGGGCGAAGAAAGCCGTGCCACCGATGCCAGATTTACGAGGATAATCCGTTCGCCCAAACTAAGTTGACACTCGGCGCTTGGGCGATAGGTGCGACAGTACAGGCATTTGCCATTTTCGGTCATTCCCATCAAACGCTGCGCAGAGTGTCTACTTAGCTTGCGCAAATAGTATTAACAACTCCAAAACAATTAAAAATAAAAGACTGTGCATTCAGAAACTCTTAAATAGCGGTTTTACATCAAACTATGTGGCTGGTCAACTCTTCTTCCACCCTTTCAGTCTTCGGACTTGGTTGATAGACCCGCTACAACTTCTGCGCCAACCTCATCACCTCAGAGCAGCATTTACACCCAACATCATAGATTGTTAGATATATTGCAATCCCTGTCTTCCCCTACAGCTTCTACCCTTCACAGCTCTTCAAATGCCATGAGAGTTCTTCTCTACCGCCGTTAACCCATGTCCTATCACCCTGTTTCATTCTTACTGTTACTGTTTTCTATACATACCTTCGCATGATGATTCTGCACAGAACCTTATTTCTTACTTTATCGGTACACCTAATTTTCAACATCCTTGTATGGCATCACATATCAAAACTTCCAATTCCCCTTTTCTGTTCTCCCCCCCCCCCCCCCCCGCCCCTCCGCCCTACTCACACATAGTCTGTAATTCAATTCTATAGAAATACGTTCCATATCTAGAAGTACATTACTAGACTTTTTTTCTTCAAACTGATACATTTGATACCAGTACACATCTTTTGCTGAGGAATGCCCTCTTCGCCTGTGCTAGTCAGGTTCCTTATATCCATGTTTCGTCCGTTTTACTTCCGAGGCACCGGTATCAAAATTCCTTCACTTGATGGCTCCTATTTGTAATGTGAAGTTTAGCGCTTATATCATTTCTGTTATAATGACTGGTATATGATCACTTTGAAAAGGGCGGTCCTAAGTTTGACAATACGTAACGACAACAACAATCTGCTGAGTAAAACAAATACTTGCTATCAGACTGTTTTGGTTTTTATATATATATTGTCATTTCTGTTACTAATTTGGTCTTTTTTTACCTCAATCCATATTCTAATCATAAAACTGTCCGCCCTATTCAAGAGATCTTTTGAATCTCCCTCACGTTCACTGAGGACATCAATACAGTTGCGAGTATCATCATAGAAAGACAAAGAAACCAAAAATTAACGCTATTTCACCATACCCTAATACCACATACTGATGTTTCCTCCCCACTGGACATGGAAGAAACCCACTTTAGACAATCGCAGCGAACACTGTACAAATGTCTTTAGTCACCGTCCAAAATCGAAAACCGTAATTTCAGAGCTGGCTGCAGTCAGGTATATCAAGTTTGAATGTGCTGAAGCACTACATGTGAATTACATTCTCTGGTTGAGTACCATGTCGGAGCAGGAACCAATGAATTATCTGTTAAAATTATCAGGCTGTTCTATGTATCGGAGTCTATGTTGAGTTGCATGTCTCTATCTTAAATGGTTGGGTGAATTGGTTTCACAGGCCGGGGAAAGATAAATCACCACCAACTAACAACGCTTACTAAAGCACTATGTGGGATACGGCGCAGTGGTTAGTAAAACGGAGACTTGTGTTTGGGAGGAACCGCGTAAAGACTTCCACCCAACTATCCTGATTTTGACCGATTAAGGCGAATGGTGGACAAGTTTCTTTGAAAGGTACATGGTTGATTTCATTCCCACTAGTATACCAAACCCATCTAGAGCTCCGTCCATAACAACATCGTTGTTGATGGGACGCTAAATGTTTATTTTTATTCTCATCTCTTTAGAGCGAAGACGTTTTCAGACGAGCTTCTACTGTGGCACCTATTCACATTGCATGAAATGTCTAGGTTATTCTCCGCAATTACTAGAGGCAAAACTTTACCACTTTTTCGTTAGTTAAGAGAACCACCGGAAACAACGTTCCACTTTTCTGCGACAAGGATAAGATAGAGTATTCAGTGAGAAGTATTTTGGGATGGGAACCACAGAAAAATCAGAACAGCATAGTGAAGAACGCTGTTTTTTCTTCCAGTCCCAAATTCCACCGCTGCTCTATTTTTCGCAACGTGCTTAACAGACCAAAAATAATTAGAAATTTGTAGAAGGGTGCGGCTAGAAGCAATACATTAAATCCGGTCTGCTTTTATACTGCCGTAATTCGAGCTCATTCGGAAGGTTTTGACAGTCTTTCTTCCCGCGCAACATTCACGAATGGGTCAAGAATGAATTGAGATGGGTTAGGGGAGAGTGGAGGGGAGGTAAAGTTCCAGAACTTTACCAAGCTCCATATAGCGTGGTTCAGTGATAACCGCCAGACTACCAACGTCCAGGGTGAATCTCTAGTCGGTTCTAGGATTTCTTTTTTCTGTCACTTATCGCTTCACCCCATACGATTTGTTAACGCGAAAAATGCCATTCCACATCATGTATAGAACTCCACGTTAAACTGTAGATCTGCCTAGAATTGGCTGGGTAAGTCAGTTTAAAGGTCTACGAAAAGCAAGTGTGGTTTACAACTTATTCTGAAGGAAGGAAGTACATTCCAACTCCAATGGGACTACGCTTGGCAAACCACTACGGCGCACAAACGAACGTCGTGTTAATGACAGCTTTGATGTACTACTCCGAAAAGTACCGACTGCTATCTAAGGTGCACAAAAAGACAATTCCTCAACAAGTCTAACAGGGCTTTCATGCTCTCCTGCAAAAACCGGTTTAGAATCTGCTGACGTCAAACGCGCGTTTATTTGAGAGTATAAAAACAATATTCTACGTAACGACGGAGAGCGTTTAAAGAAATGGCTATATGAAACTGTGTCCTTCAACAGCAAGAAGAACGCAACCACAATAACTAACACAATACAGCCTACAGCTACGTGACTGTATAACGATG
Organism: Schistocerca serialis cubense; assembly: GCF_023864345.2. Lineage (NCBI taxonomy): Eukaryota > Metazoa > Arthropoda > Insecta > Orthoptera > Acrididae > Schistocerca > Schistocerca serialis. The sequence goes on from NC_064638.1 coordinate 264,087,029, forward strand.
ACTGGGCAATATCTGTTTCACAATTATCAAGCGAACAGATGCAGCCGCTGACTTAATCGTGATGCGGCAAATTAACTAGTAACTGCCCATTGTTTTTCAGTGCACAACATTTGGCTTGGTAAAAACCATTAGAAAAGCAGCCGTTATCACTTTCGTTTTGGTACGAAGTAATGATGGACGCAAAAAGAATTTTACAAACACATTGACTTCTGTGACATTGTGTACGCACCAGCTGCATGCTCCTCTACAGAAGTCAAATCTACTTCGGTTCTACGAGTCTTGATAACGTTTCGCTCATCAGACTATAATTTTTAACTGTTATATCACTGCTTGCTTCACTTTATTACGAACCTGGTCCCTCTTTTTAGATAGGACGAAGAAAAGCGTCATAGAACTTTGAAGTACGAGAGTGCTTTCATACGTCTGGTAAAAAGAAAAATGTATTTCATGAACAACTCACTTTACTTCTCGGCTAAATCTCCTTTGAGGGATATGCACTTGGTCCAGCGATCCTCCAGTTTTTCATTCCCTTAGGAAAATAGGTTCTGCAAAACTGCAAAATACTCGTTGCCTGGAACTACCACTCCTTGTTTGATGAGAATTTGTTCCCAGCAAGCGAAAGTGTCATGTTGGGGAACAGGAAGTCACTTTGAGCTAAGTCTGAAAAGCAACCAATTCGAAGATAATTCATGCACTTTCACCATTGCTATCGCTGATGTGTCGGATAGTGCATTATCCTGGTAAAAGGGCTCTTTTTTGCGTGCCAACCTTGGCCTTCTTTTTTTCAGCCAATGCAAGTTTCAAAGGATCCAACAATGAAGCATAAAAGGTCCAGTTATGGTATTGCATTTTTTCCACGTAATCTATGAGGATTATTGCCTGGGATTCCCAAAAAACTGAGACCGTCGTCTTACCAGCTGACAAAATGATCTTTGCATTCCTCGGTGCACTTGCACCAACCTTGTCCATCGACTGCCGTTGTGTAATGATGAATACAGGTTTTATCAAAAGTCACAAATCGGCGCTAAAAGTCTTGTGGACTTCGATTACACATTGCCATGCATATGTTGAAATGCGTCGGCTGCGCTTTTGGTCGACTGTGAGCAATGACGGCACCCACCTCGGACACCTTTTTCATTGTATATTCTTCGTGCAGTATATTATGCACATGTTTAGCTGAGATGACTACAATCTCACAAATTCATTAATGCAAAAGTAAATGACCTTCAGTGATTGTGCACACCATGTGCACTTCATCAAATTTTGTTCTGATTTGTGCGGCAGTTTAACTCTTCAAATGAAAATGTTTAATAACAGCACGAAACTTTGATTTCTTCATTTTCAATCGCAGTCGAAAAACTGGCCAACTCAGAGGCCTGTCAACAATGAACTGTACGCTGTACAATGTTTAAATTATTTACAAGATCGTTGGAGGAAACAACAAAATCAAGCTTACCAACTATGAACGTGCGCAACAAAAAAATGTTCCCCTCTTTCATGGAAATTTACCAGATTTATCAGACCACCCTCGTAAGTGTCCACAGGATTCTCTCTCTCTCTCTCTCTCTCTCTCTCTCTCTCTCTCTCTCTCTCTCTCTCTCTCTCTCTCTCTCGTGCCAGAACATCAGTTACGAACCAATGCACTTAGATGGTTCGAAGTAATCATCCATTAGGAACAATTAATGTGGAGAACAAATGTGTATCGTAAAGTATGTAATGCGGTTTAGTTCACAACCAGGAGGGCATCTGTCTAGCAAGTTGACAATATCTCTCTGTGAATCAGTCGAATGTTTGGATCTAAAGTAGATCCTAACTTCAGTTGGATATTGCAGTTAACTGACGGATGTAATCAAGATTGCGCTCAATAGTTTCACCTCAATCGTTTCCCAAAAGGAATCACCCGACCACCCAAGCTGAAGTGCCGTTGCATAATATAGTGATCGCCCCAAAGGCACAGTAAGGCTGTGGAATGTGAGCAAGGCCGTATAGCTTCACTTAAAAATCATCTAAACCAAGTTGCTCACTTATCACAGACAAAGTGCTGTGACAAGATTTACGACTTAGCTCGTCTACAGCTTTATTCAAACGAACGAACTTCCATTTCACGCAAACTCTTAAAGTTTCACCCTCATTTCAAGTAAGAATAGCAACATTTATTCAACCACAGGGAAGGGGACACAAAAAAACCGTAACATTTTATTCTTAAAGTCCTAGTTGAGACACAAGTAACAGAAACGTCCCATCCTACCATGGAATGAAACTTCGATTCCTGAGCACAAACCTGTACGTTACCGCCAGCACAGAATCCATAATAATGCTGGCAGAAATTCCAATAATATGAAGAAATTATTAAAACAAATTAATTTTAGTCCGTATTCGACATACTGAAAATAAGTATGGCGCACCCACAACGTGATGTTGCTGGAGTTTCTACACGTCGTAGCGTCGAATAAAAGACTTAGACGGAAACTGCCTCCTTAATGGTGCAAGGCTATGAAACAGAAGCCGTGGAGAGAGAATGCTGACAATGGATTGAACGCTTTAGGAGAGGGAAAAGAAACTACCGATTAGCCACGTTGGGTTTGTCGGAAGGCAAATGTAACAGAGCAACGATGAAATTGCGGCAGATGCTGGTACAATATACACTCCTGGAAATTGAAATAAGAACACCGTGAATTCATTGTCCCAGGAAGGGGAAACTTTATTGACACATTCCTGGGGTCACATACATCACATGATCACACTGACAGAACCACAGGCACATAGACACAGGCAACAGAGCATGCACAATGTCGGCACTAGTACAGTGTATATCCACCTTTCGCAGCAATGCAGGCTGCTATTCTACCATGGAGACGATCGTAGAGATGCTGGATGTAGTCCTGTGGAACGGCTTGCCATGCCATTTCCACCTGGCGCCTCAGTTGGACCAGCGTTCGTGCTGGACGTGCAGACCGCGTGAGACGACGCTTCATCCAGTCCCAAACATGCTCAATGGGGGACAGATCCGGAGATCTTGCTGGCCAGGGTAGTTGACGTACACCTTCTAGAGCACGTTGGGTGGCACCGGATACATGCGGACGTGCATTGTCCTGTTGGAACAGCAAGTTCCCTTGCCGGTCTAGGAATGGCAGAACGATGGGTTCGATGACGGTTTGGATGTACCGTGCACTATTCAGTGTCCCCTCGACGATCACCAGTGGTGTACGGCCAGTGTAGGAGATCGCTCCCCACACCATGATGCCGGGTGTTGGCCCTGTGTGCCTCGGTCGTATGCAGTCCTGATTGTGGCGCTCACCTGCACGGCGCCAAACACGCATACGACCATCATTGGCACCAACGCAGAAGCGACTCTCATCCCTGAAGACGACACGTCTCCATTCGTCCCTCCATTCACGCCTGTCGCGACACCACTGGAGGCGGGCTGCACGATGTTGGGGCGTGAGCGGAAGACGGCCTAACGGTGTGCGGGACCGTAGCCCAGCTTCATGGAGACGGTTGCAAATGGTCCTCGCCGATACCCCAGGAGCAACAGTGTCCCTAATTTGCTGGGAAGTGGCGGTGCAGTCCCCTACGGCACTGCGTAGGATCCTACGGTCTTGGCGTGCATCCGTGCGTCGCTGCGGTCCGGTCCCAGGTCGACGGGCATGTGCACCTTCCGCCGACCACTGGCGACAACATCGATGTACTGTGGAGACCCCACGCCCCACGTGTTGAGCAGTTCGGCGGTACGTCCACCAGGCCTCCCGCATGCCCACTATACGCCCTCGCTCAAAGTCCGTCAACTGCACATACGGTTCACGTCCACGCTGTCGCGGCATGCTGCCAGTGTTAAAGACTGCGATGGAGCTCCGTATGCCACGGCAAACTGGCTGACACTGACGGCGGCGGTGCACAAATGCTGCGCAGCTAGCGCCATTCGACGGCCAACACCGCGGTTCCTGGTGTGTCCGCTGTGCCGTGCGTTGATCATTGCTTGTACAGCCCTCTCGCAGTGTCTGGAGCAAGTATGGTGGATCTGACACACCGGTGTCAATGTGTTCTTTTTTCCATTTCCAGGAGTGTAGGTAACTGAGGATTTGGAAACTGTCAAACTGACTAACAGATTTGCAATAGCAAGTGTAGCGCAAGCCACCTTATAGGCACACTATCATAGCAGAGGATAATGCTTGACGTTACCATCAACATCCGGACTAGAGTACGCAATCATAATGGCAGCGTTGTATATTCGTCAGACTCGCAATTCGATGGAGACACTTTTGGATTAAATGGACAACTTATAGCAGCTTTACAAACGTTTACAAATATGTAGTGTAGGCCTGTAGAGATTATCTTGAAACTGAGTAATATAGTTTTGTTTGCATCGAATATTTTCTTTGCTGAATGACACCATTCATCGAACTCTTTGAAGACGTGTATATTATCCGACATTCCAATTCCTGTGAGTTTTAAATCGCTTGCATCCTTCGTAGGTGGTTTTATGCAGACCACTAACGTTGCTGAGCAAGTGAGACACCAAGGCTAAGGGAACATTAACTGTAGCCAACGATACAGAGAAGTCCCTAACTGTTGTGTATCTGCGTACAAAACGCTCCGTTGCAGGTAGAGAGACGGGCACAACGAAGAATAGCACACGACCCTGCCATGTACAATCCATTGAAGCACTGCCACTTAGACGAATTAGATGGGAGTCACGCGCTAGGAATAACGGCGCTTGGATTGTCAGCTAGTTGCGACGTCTTTCAGACTCATCATTTTATCAACATTCAACACAGCGAAGCTTGCAAAGGTGTAGGAATGCGATATGCTGGATTACTACAAACAGCAATACATGCTATGTTGACTGACAAAAGTGTTGCCGCGGTCGATGTTCTGCAACAAACAGAGATGCAATATTCAGAAAAAATACTGCCTACTACAAGAATATCAATGCGTTTAAAAGTCGTCAAGTAAAATCACACATCTCTATCGAATAAACCTGTAGGGCCTCGTTTAACAACAGCGTATTTTACTCGTTTCCCGCTGCCCGACATAGTTCGGCTTATGTTCGGTGATAGACGTCAACGTAATTCTAGGTGGGTGTTGTAACAAACTATTACGTTGCTTTGCAGTTGGAGGCTTTGGGTGCTGCGCCTGCAGATGTTTCACTGGCGATGCAAGTACTGTGTACAAGCATTTGATCTCATCCTAGCTTTTTTCCTGTATCAGCTGACCATTTAGCACCAACAATAAACTGTGAAGAGACGTACAAGCGTTGCTTTACTTTTTTTTTTTTTTTTTTTTTTTTTTTTTTTTTTTTTTTTACAGCGAAGTGACGGAGGATTAGTGTTGAGACAATGTTACTAGTCCTTGGAGTAGACCCCATTGTTATTTATACACATCTAGATGGTTCATAGTGTTTCTGTGCAATTAACTGCAGCTTACAGGGCTACGACCGACTGCTAGTGTCAACTAACTTTATCAGTCACTCCGAACTACAAAAACTATTGGGGAGACAGCAGTGTGTGAGACGTATCTCCTGATTGGGAGATTTCTGTTCCTACTGGAACACGCAGTTCACAATTTGTAGTCAATTACAGTTAAAGGTGGCAGCTATGTTCTATGTAGATGTAACACTTCTTGACGCAGGGATAGGTTTTATGCCTTCTTCCGTATTAAAAAAAAAAAAACAAAAAAACTAATGTTTCGCTACTTTAATAACTGCAGGCAGGAGTGAGATTACAATTCAGGGTGAAAACATAATAAAAAAAATTGCTAATGACAATGCTACTATAGGTGAAATCTAGCAATAATTACAGGACCTGTTCAATGGAATGAACGTTCTAATGAGGATAGAATATTGACTGAAAGTACGTTAAAGAGAGATGAAATAAATTACGAGTAGCTCAAACAAGATTTTAAACGAGCAACTTTCTGGTCGGTTTTGACTAGAAAGTCAACATAAGACTACTCAAGTGCGTGCGCCTTTCGTGCCTACCTGTAAATCTGCTACCAACCACGACACAAATGTGTCTATGACGTGAAAGATGAATGGATTGTGCCGAATATGCAGTACTATATTTGAGGATACTGCACAAAGCGCATGCACAGAAGCCAGAGACTACGGTGAGGTCTGCAAACATCGGAAGTAAACCTATTCTGGCCCAGCTCACTCCTATTATAGAAATGGATTCTATGCTTTCGTGTCTTCTTGATCTTTAATGTGTTGTTTGGCTCAAATGGTTCAAATGGCTCTGAGCACTATGGGACTCAACTGCTGAGGTCATTAGTCCCCTAGAACTTAGAACTAGTTAAACCTAACTAACCTAAGGACATCACAAACATCCATGCCCGAGGCAGGATTCGAACCTGCGACCGTAGCGGTCTTGCGGTTCCAGACTGCAGCGCCTTTAACCGCACGGCCACTTCGGCCGGCAATGTGTTGTTTGTTTTGTTGTCCAAGAGAAATATCTCAAAGCAGAAAGGTACTTACGTTTTACACCATGCATAAACAAAAATGTAAACAGATAAACTTGTTTTAATGAAAAGTATTTTAACAGTGAAAAGTCAGAACTAATTGACCAGAAAAATAATTTTAGTTCTCATTTGGGACTTAGCAAGAAAACAGGATACAAAGGACAAAGCAAAAAGGCGCTGGTTATTGCGCTCCGGATATTGTTTGACGTGTTTGCGTACCGTTACAATTTTTTTCAAGGAAATAAATGTATATATTGTGAAATGACTGGATGACACTTCTCGTGTTCTTTCAATTCTCTAGAGTGTAAAGAATTTGCCATACGACCTTTGACAATAACTTCCACCATGAAATCTGTTTTCGTCTTTTATAAACTAACGCCATTGCTTCTTCCTGCATTTCGATTTTTCCGTAAAAAAGGATAGTTTCTAACTATCTCACTTTCACCGTTCATACGCCGAATTGCACAGCAGATTCTTTTAACACTAGAAATTTTGGCGCTGATGTGTAAACGAAAATGATCAGTCGAAAAAACAGTAGAGGAATAAAAGGCCAGGGATAGCGCAGCAGACTCGCTTGTTTCCAGAAGTCAATTCAGACAAGACAGTCGATCGCGTAGATGGGCTTTAGTTTGTACTGCTCTCCAAAAATGGCATTAGCTATATGTGTGCCTCAGAGAAGAGTGGTTTTTTTTGTGTTGCTTCAAGTGTCAGGACAAATTTGCTCGACGAACGTAAACTGTGGAGTAGGTTTGGGAAACAAACATCGGAACATCAGACAATTTCTTATTGGGCTCATACACTTCTGGAGCGTTCCTTTCAACCGCATCTCTGATCTTCCCGATTGTCGCACTAAAAAACACTCACGGTCGTAACCAGTCGTAGCCTCTTCAACGTTAACACCGTGCAGCGTGCGAGATTCACGACGTACTGTTTGACGGATTTAATCTTAACAGTTTACTGGCGCATGCAGATTACGCCTCTACTCTGCTAAAATATCAAATCAAAGTAAACAAGCTTCGCCTGTCTCGCTCAGACCCGCAGGATGGGATAATATCTTTTAATTACTCTAAAGTCAATAGTGAAATGCCCTGTAGCTATCTAAATACTATCAGGCAGATTCCGATATACAATCACTCGACGGGAATACACTCCTGGAAATTGAAATAAGAACACCGTGAATTCATTGTCCCAGGAAAGGGAAACTTTATTGACACATTCCTGGGGTCAGATACATCTCATGATCACACTGACAGAACCACAGGCACATTGACACAGGCAACAGAGCATGCACAATGTCGGCACTAGTACAGTGTATATCCACCTTTCGCAGCAATGCAGGCTGCTATTCTCCCATGGAGACGATCGTAGAGATGCTGGATGTAGTCCTGTGGAACGGCTTGCCATGCCATTTCCACCTGGCGCCTCAGTTGGACCAGCGTTCGTGCTGGACGTGCAGACCGCATGAGACGACGCTTCATCCAGTCCCAAACATGCTCAATGGGGAACAGATCCGGAGATCTTGCTGGCCAGGGTAGTTGACTTACACCTTCTAGAGCACGTTGGGTGGCACGGGAGACATGCGGACGTGCATTGTGTTGTTGGAACAGCAAGTTCCCTTGCCGGTCTAGGAATGGTAGAACGATGGGTTCGATGACGGTTTGGATGTACCGTGCACTATTCAGTGTCCCCTCGACGATCACCAGTGGTGTACGGCCAGTGCAGGAGATCGCTCCCCACACCATGATGCCGGGTGTTGGCCCTGTGTGCCTCGGTCGTATGCAGTCCTGATTGTGGCGCTCACCTGGACGGCGCCAAACACGCATACGACCATCATTGGCACCAACGCAGAAGCGACTCTCATCGCTGAAGACGACACGTCTCCATTCGTCCCTCCATTCACGCCTGTCGCGACACCACTGGAGGCGGGCTGCACGATGTTGGGGCGTGAGCGGAAGACGGCCTAACGGTGTGCGGGACCGTAGCCCAGCTTCATGGAGACGGTTGCGAATGGTCCTCGCTGATACCCCAGGAGCAACAGTGTCCCTAATTTGCTGGGAAGTGGCGGTGCCGTCCCCTACGGCACTGCGTAGGATCCTACGGTCTTGGCGTGCATCCGTGCGTTGCTGCGGTCCGGTCCCAGGTCGACGGGCACGTGCACCTTCCGCCGACCACTGGCGACAACATCGATGTACTGTGGAGACCTCACGCCCCACGTGTTGAGCAATTCGGCGGTACGTCCACCCGGCCTCCCGCATGCCCACTATACGCCCTCGCTCAAAGTCCGTCAACTGCACATACGGTTCACGTCCACGCTGTCGCGGCATGCTACCAGTGTTAAAGACTGCGATGGAGCTCCGTATGCCACGGCAAACTGGCTGACACTGACGGCGGCGGTGCACAAATGCTGCGCAGCTAGCGCCATTCGACGGCCAACACCGCGGTTCCTGGTGTGTCCGCTGTGCCGTGCGTGTGATCATTGCTTGTACAGCCCTCTCGCAGTGTCCGGAGCAAGTATGGTGGGTCTGACACACCGGTGTCAATGTGTTCTTTTTTCCGTTTCCAGGAGTGTATATTCACTACGAACACTTAACACCTACAACTGATTACTAGCGACCCACGCCGACAACAAGAATGCACTTCAAGGTCATTAGTAAAAACTCAAGAACAACGACATCTAAATTTGCACAAAAAAATATCGATATCTATTAACCCTTGCCAAGTACGCCCCCTTCATCCAACTAGATCTTGAGCTGGCCCCACGCAGTGCTCTGAGGCATCTTTTCCCCAAGAAAGTCTACACTAACTAATCCGCAACGCTGGCCGAGAAAAACGGAAAAGTGCCTAAGCAAAATTTGACGCCCGGGCAAGGGAACGCCTTTTTAAATGCTTGCTTCTTAGGTGTTCCGCAAGGGAAACGTGACGTCACTGATCACGAAGAATAACTAACTCCAACCTTCCGGAGCGATAATTTTAAAAACAAACTCCTGCCCAGTGGACCCATCACTTGCCGCTCAAACTTCGCGAGGTCTGTCGTTCGAAGGATTTCGCGAGCTGCAAAGCGCTCCACTACATTGTTTCACATTTAAGACTTTCAGCAGCAGCAGCAGCAGCAGCAGCAGCAGGAGGAGGAGGAGGAGGCCGTCTCACTGGTCATTTCCTGCCTGCTTACAGCAGTTTTGTAATGTGCTACCTCGTGGCAGGGCTTTTAGAACTTTCTCTACGAAGGCTTGAAACATAGGCCTTCCTGGGTAACTCATTCGACCTTGAACCGGCTTCTTACGTCTGGAGCACTGCCCAATTAGTAACATTTGGAAAATACCGGCACATGAACTCCTTGCTGAAGATCACGTTGCTCTCCTAGAAGCCGACCCCGCCGTAGACAACAGCAACAGGAAGATCTCTAATATCAACTCTGTAAGACGGTTGCGAGTGCAACTACAAGTTACCAGGATAACGAGCAGGTCATCAATTATTAAACCTAACGAGGATATACTTGACATACTTTGTCTACAAAAAAATATCACACATTTATAGACAACTATAGTCGCGTTTCAAATCAGCAAATATATCAAACTTGTTCATACAAAATAGACGTTTCTAAAAATGAAATTTATGGACAAACCAACTGTCACACGACTAAACTGTTTTTTGATCATGCCTCAACATCCTACATTTCCTTGAAAAAAGTAATGACCCACTTGATGTTTTGAAATATACTAGAATCAGAACATAAAGGACACTTTATGTGCACGCACGCACGCACGCACGCACGCACGCACCAGTAATGACTTGTTCCAACACTTCATGGTCCTTGTTATCATTATCATTAAGCACATTCGGGGGCTTGAGATTTCGGATAAAACTGCCGATGCACCTCCGATTATTAAGTATTATTACCATGTACATGATGACTCTAAATCATGTTGTCAACCCTACCGTGCAGTGCAGAGCAACTAAATTATGCTTTGCGCTTTGGGCCCATGTGGAAATGAATATCCGAGAAATCAGCGACGCAGCTTTCCGTAAATGTCCATACATACAGTGTGGGGGCTACTAATATAGATAAAGCTGGTGCATCATAAGATCAACAGATGTCACGGACATGCTTACATGTCATAGCCTCAATATCAATGACGCTTTGCTTTAGGCCCTTATGGTCCTCAGCGCCTCAAATGAGAGTCATTTTTACTACGTTCAGAAATCTCTCCGCCTCTCCTGCAAAATCTAGCTTTTGTGACACACGCTTTTCTGCGTCAACGCCTCAGTTTCAGGGAGGAGATACAACATTTGGAATTTCATCACTTTCAAATTTCGGTCTTGTAAAATAAATGCCAGACTCCTCGGTGATTCAGTGTCGTACCACTGTCGGAATGCGTGGATATTACAGTTACCAGTGCGTGCACTGCAAATACCTCACGCTCTGGAGGGTCCTGTCGTAACAGTAAGCTATGCTACGTAGGGCAATGGCCTATGCGTTGGCGGGTCGAGACGATTTTGCTACCACTGAGTGGGAGTGGAATGGTGAATACGTATCGCAATGAGCCACTTATTTACAAACAAAGCCTTACAGTAGCTGACTACGTGGAGTGTGTCCACATCGCAGAGATAACTACATAGGCAGAGCGATAAGCTACCGTCACCGTCAGTAAGACAGACAAAGAGAAGCCTCTGCCACACACTGCTTGCTATGAACACTCAACGATAAACTTATCTCCCAGTAAACAGCACTGAAAGGCAATTTAAATCCAGAACCACATCCTATGACCTATCTAGTCTAGTTTTGTCGTCGAATACGAAGACTCCTTAAATGAACTGCCTTACTGAAGGAAACAATAATAACCGAGAGCAAAACTCAACTGTCATCACGGGAACTAAGACTACGGGCCAAGATTATTCCGGCGTCTTGTGGGACAAAGATTACTTGCTCTCAACCGCCGCTAGTCTACTAAATAAGAACAATGGTATGAGCTCAGCGCTAGGATGCTGCCAAAATATCTGGGCGCACGTTCACATCCTCCTTGTTCTACAAGCCCACGCAGAACTTACCCGCATCACAGCTGCTGTTCGAACGCGAACACGAACACGATGCAAAGTCATGCAGTAAAGGCGCCAATAGACCCCCGGTCTTTAACCAGGAAAACAAACGGCAGAGTGTTAAATCTGTTACACCGATACCGTCACTAATTGGCTGCGGCCTGCACGCTTTCCGACAGCGTGCTACACATGCCCGGACACAACACTGGCAGTGAGAAGTGGCACACCACGGTTTAAAACTGAGTATTCGGCAACAAAGGCACATCATGCCAGCAATGCCCTCCAATGCCCTCCATCCGCCTTCGCCACAGTTTATCCAACAGCGCCTTTTCCTTGTCTCTCTAGCGCAGTGATCCCCAATCTTTCTGAAATCATTACCCCTGAGTGCAATCATGTATCAGATAGTATCCCTCCCTGCCCCCACCATCACCAAGATTACTACGTAACTACAATTTAGTATGAAAAAGAATTCCTTTGAACACTTTGTTTCAAAATGACAGTTGATAAACAATATTTAATTTTTTAATAATCAGTGCGATTATAGGTACGGCTTATTTCGAATAACCTTTTTTAGAATTATAGACCAATTCTCAGTGCATTGTGAGGGTTACCCAAATCTACTTCTCACAAAAGAAAGACAACGATCAATGAGGTAAATACTTGTTAGTAAAAACGCTTCCTCTGTACCAGTCCTCTCCCTGGCGACACTTGTTTCACCCACCTCCTGCACCTCTACCGAATTAAAATGTGTACACTTCACTTAGGCCTATTGTTTTTAGATCATCTGACTGCTGTATTCCTGAATCTGAACAGGCTGCCAATGCTTTTTGCCTGACCACTGCCACTAATAATAATAATAATAATAATAATAATAATACAGTGTAGGCCCTGCAGAAGTACAGCAGCTATTACATAGTTGCTGTTGTGCTGTCAATTACTTCGCTTACTGTTGCGAAGTGAATAACGCAGCTATTTCTGGTCTAGCGGAGGACCTACCTACAGTTCGGAGATGACATTTTCATGAGATATTTAAGCATATTTGACGTATGTGTCTCAATTTTACTGGCATAGATCCAGGATCAAAGTACAAAGAGCCAAAGAAACTGGTACACCTGTCTAATATCGTGTAGGGCCCCTGCAAGCACGCAGAAGTGCCGCAACACGACGTGGCGTGGCCTCGACAAATGTCTGAAGTAGTGCTGGAGGGAACTGACACCACGAATCCTGCAGGATTGTCCATAAATCGGTAAGAGTACGAGGGGGTGGAGATCTGAACAGCACGTTGCAAGGCATCTCAAATATGCTCAATAATGTTCATGTCTGGGGAGTTTGGAGGCCAGCGAAAGTGTATAAACTGTTCCTGGAGCCACTCTGTAGCAATTCTGGACGTGTGGGGTGTAGCATTGTCTTGGTGGAATTGCCCAAGTCCATCGAAATGCACAATGTATATGAATGGATGCAGGTGATCAGACAGGATGTCACCTGTCAGAGTCGTATCTACACATATCAGAGATCCCATACCATTCCAACTGCACGCGCACCTCACCATTACGGAGCCTCCAACAGCTTGAACAGTCCCCTGCTGACATGCAGGCTCCGTGAATTCATGAAGTTGTTTCCATCCCCGTACACGCCCATCCGATTGATACAATTTAAAACGAGACATGTCCGACCAGGCAACATGTTTCCAGTGAACAGTCAAATGGCTGTGTTGACGGGCCCAGGCGAGGCGTAAAGCTTTGTGTCGTGCAATCATCAAGGGTACACGAGTGGCTCTTCGGCTCCGAAAGCCCATTTCGATGACGCTTCGCTGAATGGTTCGCACGCTGACACTTGTTGATGGCCCAGCACTGAAATCTGCAGCAATTTGCGGAAGGGTTCCACTTCTTGTACGTCGAGAGATTCTCTTCAGTCGTCGTTGGTCCCATTCTTGCAGGATCTTTTACCGGCCGCAGCGATGTCGGAGATTTGTTGTTTTGCCGGATTCCTGATATTGACGGTCCACTCGTGAAATGGTCGTACGGGAAAATCCCCACTTCATCGCTACCTCTGAGATGCTGTGTCCCATAGCTCGTGCGCTGAATACAACAGCACATTCAAACTCACTTAAATCTTGATAACCTGTCATTGTAGCATCAGTAATCGACCCAACAACTGCGTCAGATACTTGTCTTATACAAGCGTTGCCGAGCGCTGCACCGTATTCTGCCTGCTTACATGTATTTGAATACAAACAATTTGGTTTCGTGACGGAAATACGGCCGAACCCTTTCTTTTTACTTCCCCAAAAAATTACATTTTATCCCTCAGGTGTAATACACCCCCCCCCCCCCCCCACCCAGATTGGGAACCACTGCTCTAGCGAAACATTAAACGGCTACCAGTCATCTGATCCTAAAGCCGCTGCCATACGGTGGACGGACAAGGACCCTTTCATTTACATTGCAAAGTAACCAAGGAAAGAGCAAGATGAACCAATGGCATGCCACTATGTTAACAAATAACATTCCAAAATACCAAGACACCGAAGTGAAACTGAATGAAGAAAGGGTCTGGTTTAACGACCAGTCGAAATCGTTGTCATTGACACCACCTCAGACAAGGGTAAGGGAGGAGACAGTATGGTGCCTTTCGGAAGGAACTTCCCGACAATCGACTGGCGCGATTTACGAACAACTAATTAGGACGACTGATCGGTGATTTGAGCATCGTTCCTTCCGAATATTAGCCTTGTATCCTAAGCATTGTGCTGCCAAACCGTCGTACAGGTGCACAAGTTAACTTCGATGTTCTGAGCTTGTGCGGCACTAAAATCGCAGATGACTTCGGAATGTAAGCCTTAAAAACGCTAGACGAGAGAGGTTGCTGCAATGTTAGTTTTAATTTAAATTAATGTTAGCATTTTTATAAAATTAGTTTGCACATTTACAATTAACAATTCCATCAGATAAATACTGAATGCTACTGCAAGTAATAAAAGTTCCGTCTAAAGAAATCAAAGCAGCAAATTCGCGATTGCAGGCTCAGAAGGCTACCTATACACGAACCCTGTACGATTCTGTAGTAAAGTTTGATTTTTTTTAAATCTTTCACAACACTCTGAAGTCTATCGTCTCGCGGTTTCTTCTTCTTCAGGTGTGTTTCCGAAATGCATCGTACTGCTTCAGGAAGTTGGTGCCCGGCCACTGACCTTTAAGTCATAAGTACAAAGAACATTGAAGTGGATCATTTGCATTATGGCCTCTTATTTAGCACAATCGCTGTCATCACTAACACAAAAAGGGCATGGATGCTTTTGGTAAGTGGTGGAATGTGTTGGTAAGAGTGGGAAAGGCAATTTAGCACTTTACTGTTGGTCATTCAGTACCACATACAAACATAGCTATGTGGAGGAGAAGTGTAAGACACGGTAAAAACACTGTAAAACCAAATCAAAGGCTAAGCCAAGAGCAGAATTTAAACCGCACAACAAATTTATTGCTGAATATGTACACAATCACTGCAACAGTACCATATTCGTGACTTTGTACAGCAAGATACTGCACTCACTTTCATTCCTACGTTTGGTGTAAGGTAGAAAGAATACGTATGCGAAAAATGTCACTAAATATTAGTTTAATCGTTTACAATGTTCAGTGTTAGCTTGACTGAACATATTTGTGAAAAATAAGAGCAAAAATTTAGAAAATAATCACGTGAGATATGCATGCGTAAGTAGGTCAGACTCGCCAGTAGTTACACTTCCTTGGGTTGAAACCGATCAGGTGGCTAATCAAGCCCTCAAAATCGTCATTCTAGTAATAGTTCATCCAGCTAAATTCGGCTGTACACCCGAAAACATACTTTCTGACGATAACGCAGAGGATAACTCATAATGACAGCAATCGCTTTTGGGAGAACAAACAATCCCAGACACCACAATCAACATACCAGACTGTGCTAGGTAGCTGCATCTCTCAGTTCTACTCTACTGAAAAGCCTCTGTGATTTCTGACACTTGTGAACAATGTCTTCTACCAAATGGGTTCTCGACAACATCTGCAAAACTATTGATGTATTAACGAGGCACACCTGCAAGTACAAGGGAGCCATCTTCTCGAATCCCACAGACTCAGTGGTATTCCAACTGTGGACTACTTGCTCTCCATCCGTACACCTCTAAACTTTACGAAACAAACGAACCACGTGAAAAGGAGGCTCCACAGCGACGGTAACAATTTCGATTAGCATCGTTTTGGACTGGAGTTAATATCTCTTATAACTTTCGCTCTACATTGTACGAAATGCCAATTTTGCAATATAGGAGAAACACCTGCTGCAATTTTTGGTAGATAACGAGTTTGAATTTGCTGTGAACGCTACATCCAACAGCAATTACCCTGTAATCCTACATACAACAACAATTACAATTTTTACAGAAAGTCACGTTTATTTACCACTAAGAGCTACTGATAGAACAAACCTTTATTTAGTACTAGTTTAGACTGAACACATCATGCAATATAAAATAGTGGCAGCAGCCTATATGGCATAGCTCTTACTATGGCGTCAATAGTGAATATAAAATTGTAAAAAATCGTTTGCGTCACTGTCAGTAAAGGTAAAATGAATTTTTACAATTAGGTAATCTTCGTCACTGTCCATTTCTTTCTTCCTTCTGCTCTGTGTAATTCACTCTGCATACTGCATAGAGTAGACAGTTATAGACAAATATTACTTTCTATACATTTTACCCTTGAAGACAGTGACGCAAGATGACTGACGCTGTAGTAGCTGTTATAACAATTTTATGTCGCCTAATGATAGTTTCAATCTAAATTGGTAGGTGCTGTGTGAACAGCTATTGGTGGTAAATAAATAAAATTTTCTTTAAATATTTATGACCTTTGGTGCACCATCTGCACAACGTACTAACAATTTCGACAACTCAGCTTTGGGATGTTCTTGGTATCTTCTGACAGAAGTTTTACTTAAGGTACTGAACCGTATATTCTTGTTCCCGATGTTAAGCTTGTTGCGCGTTTCACACCACCACACAAAGCTACGACTGGCATATAGAAAGTATCCAAGGTCGTTTCTATCATCAGGCAAGGCTAAGCGACCGGTTAAAGTGGCAACATTTTAGGGGCGGCAAAAATTAATTTCAAATTAAACAGCGAGTAAATTGATCACACGAGAATCATAAATGAAAATGAGTAAAAATTTAAACACTGAATTGTTTTCAAACCATATGGAACAGTTATTTAGTAAGTCTTTATTTAGTCTGACGAAGATAAACCCACTGCCTCTAGCTTCCTAAACACTAAAGCACCCGCAACTGGGTATGAAACGAAAACAAACATGACGATTCATCTGTGTCGAACGCTGGTGCGGGGCACGTGCGCTGGCTTGTCGAAGATTGGCAAAGCATAAAAGAAGACTAATGTACTATCATTCAGAGAATTACTTCTGATATTTTCTAAATGTTACTATTGGGGCCAACACAAAAACAAAGCTACATTTTGATTTCGTACTGAAATTTCAGTGTGATTCTGTACAAGGGAAAAAAAACCTGAAGCCAAAAATGTATTGTACAGAAGAAGGGATATTCTGTTTCGTAACTTTGAAGAAACAATTTAACAAAAAACTTAATTTTTTCCTTAGGGTTTAAACGACCACCGTGAGCAACTCAATGGGCTACAAGCAGTCGCCCGTCTCTAATTTAGGGGCCACTGACTTCAGGGAAGGGATCGAGCCAATGCCTTTGGATAAACAACATCCATGCCTCGCAGGGAATCGAACCCGGACCCATCTTTGACGAATGATCAGAAAATCGCTCAGACCACTGCGCCGCCGGGACTGCTAGTAAAAGTTTTAGAACTCTCAACAGAAAATGCAAGCGTTGCGTCATTTATTTATTTAATCGCAAGAAAGTTTATGCTGAAAAAGAGTAGATTTATTCCTCATTCTAAAGATATTTCAATTGCAACAGATAACGAAACAACACTGAGTATCCAGATGATCTAGTTTCATACTTCGACATGTCTCCCCACAGTATAGCATAATTTCTAAATCCAAGTAAAAATTCACTAGCGCCAGAAAATAGTTCCACACCTTTACTAGTCCACTTTCCTGTAATCAAATGAAATAAGTAAGTGATGCCAAATTTGGCTACGCTGGTGTATTCAGTTGAGTCCCGATTTAAAATCTTCAGCACATTCTTTCAACTTCAGTTTATTTTGGGAAATTTGAAAAACTGAACAAAAAATAAACTGAGGACACTTGTTGTCGCCAATCGATTTTAAAGGAAATGAGGACAAAGCTTGAAAACTGAGGGATACTCGAAGAAAAAGAGGACGTTTTCTCACCTTAGTTTAGTGATTAAAAGTGTAATACGAAATTTACATTCTTGTGCCGTTGGATGCCGGTGGTGGAGAGAAGGAGACCGAGAAGACTAGACCAATGGTATTGAAAAAGATGGGGCGTATTTTATCAGTTCTCGCCTAAGGCAGTAAAACACCTAGCAACGTTCCTGAAAGTATCACAAGTGTCGGCATTACGTATGACCATGCATGTCCTTTCTGATTAGCAAAAGATTTCCAGACGGAGTGATATGCTTGCCTGATGCTTGCTGAGTAGATGACCGCTGGGCAGGTAATCGTTGAGTAGACACTTTCTCAACTGCTGGATGTGCAGCAGGCACTGTTTCTTGCTGGGCAGGCACAGGTACTTGCTGAGTAGGCACTTGCTGCGCAGGAACAGGTGCTTGCTGAGCATATATTCGTGGGGCAGGCACGGGTACTTGCTTAACGGGCAGAGCTCCTTTCTGAGCAGATACCTGCTCGGTATCCACAGGAACTTGTTGAGCAGGTACTGGCTCGGCAGGCGCAGATACTTGCTGGGTAGCCACAGGAGCTTGCTGAGCAGGTACTTGCTGGGTAGCCACAGGAGCTTGCTGAGCAGGTACTTGCTGGGTAGCCACAGGAGCTTGCTGAGCAGGTACTTGCTGGGTAGCCACAGGAGCTTGCTGAGCAGGTACTTGCTGGGTAACCACAGGAGCTTGCTGAGGAGGTACTTGCTGGGTAACCACAGGAGCTTGCTGAACAGGTACCTGCTGGGCAGGGGTCACTTGCCGACCCGAACTCTGCCGTCTGGCCGGTCGGCGAGGCCCGCTGCGCCCCGGTGTCGGGGATTCGTTACTACGCCTGTCACCCGTCATTGCTTAACTTGCAAGCAGCTTCGCAACACTAGCCAGCACTTGCGCTGTGCTGGAGCCCACGCTGCACACTACAGACAGCGCGCCGCAGAGGCCGTCGCCGCAGCGCACCACGCGATATTTTAGGCTCACGAAAACTTTGCCAAGGTTTCATTTTATTCTGCGTATCCGGCTCTCCCTAGAGTCTGCAGGCTCCTGTCGTTGATGGGTTGGGCTTCTCCACATCTCTGCAACGCTTCGCCCGAGTATTGTTAAGGACACTACAACACGTTATAATCCTAACGACAACGATAACAATGTAATCACAGACGTTATCCAACTCATTGCACGGCAATGAGATCGTGCGCAAGTGTACTGGCATACACGTACGAGGGGCATTAATAAATAACGAACATTATTCTTATTTCTTGTACGTTTATTTTTTTTTCAATACCTCGTTATAGTCCTTCAATATAGTTTCCTGCTTCTCTATGACTGAGTCCCAACTTCTCGGAAGCTCTATTATTACATTCAGGACACCATTTCTGCTCGTCTGTCGAATGGCTAGGGTAACGGCGGTAGAAAGCTCTTCCAGAGAAAGATAACGACGCTCACGCATAGGTTTTTCCAAATTCGGGACCAAGTAGAAGACTGGTGGACTCATGTCCGGGATGTAGGGAGAACGCGGCAACACTTCTCATCCGTATTCGCGCAGTTTTTGGCCTACAACATTGCTGAAATGCGGGCGAGCATTGTCGTGGAGAACGAGTGGCCCAGCCTCCAGTAACTGGGGTCGAGTATTGTGCATTTTTCTGAGCAGGTTTTTGCATGAAGTTAAGATAATACACAGCTGTGACACTTGTTCCACGCGGTACTCTGTAACAATGCTTCCTTAGTGATCATAAGCAAAAAAATTCATCATTTGCTTGAACTTTGAATAAAAGCGTCGAAATTATTTTGGACATGGAGAATCTGAAGCTCTTTACACATAGGACTGCGATTTCAACTCCGATTCAAAGCCTCTCTAATTTAAGTTTTATCAGCATCGACAATTCGACACCAAGGAATCCTTGACCTTCACGGTCGAATTGTTTGAACAAGATTGCAGAGTCCAGGGGTATCTGCTTCTCCAGCAGTGTGGGACGCCTATCGTAGAAATTTCTGTCTTCTTCAAATCATTTCTCTGAATACAGAATTCTGATGTTGGGGAAATTCCCGTGGCTTCAGAGAGTACTTCAAGTCAAACTGCCTCAAGATTCACACTTCATCTTTTTGGATTATCGTCTATATTCATACGACGACGACCACGAAATGGATAACCCAACGTGAAACTGTACTACGGTCCACTGCAAAATCACCACAAATGCATTGTGCATTTCTGTCGCGTGAAGTTCCGATCTTGACGTACGACATCTTGTCTTCCACTATCACAGTACCAGATACCCTTGCAGCCTCTATTTCTAATTGTCGCCAACTTTATGTGAAGAGTACACGTGCTTCTTCCTCAAGCTCCCAGCTACATCTGACGTAATTTTCGTTGTTGCATCAACAATCCACAGTAATATCAACCTATGCATTATTTATGAATATCCCTCGTATACCTTTTTGAAAACTACTTATTAAATATAATTCGTCAGTATTTTTATAAAGACTGATTTAAATCGTTTATTTAGCCGTCTCGGCTGCCTATTTTCATGATCTGACTACTTTTCATCAAAGTTGATCACTCTTCATATCTATATGAACTAATAAAATACTGCCAGTCAAAATTTTCTTATAGTTTTCCGCTATTTTATGCTAGTCATCGGCGGGATAACTGAGCAACGTTGGTAAGGGCCGTGCCACGTTAAAACCAGTTAATCAGCGACTGATACGATTTTCACTATTGTTGCGGAATAATATTCTGGCAGGCTATTACAGGAAGTGAAAATTTCGGCGACTACTGTTCCCCTAAGTTCTGTGGGAGGGGAAAAAAAGCCGTAGAGCAACTAATTTGATGTCCTCTCGAGAACCAAAGAATCTCCAGCGCAGCAGATACACTTCTATAAAACTTTCACCATAAAAATAAACCTGATGTAAATATTGCACTATGTATCCCGCGTTTGCTGGAACCTCATTGGATTTCCGTATCAAGTGGGACTGGAGCCAAACCGTCTCGAGTACGATAATAAGTACGTTTTGTGTTGTGCGTTACGCCCACATCGACTTAGCGATAATACGGGACAACAGCTTTACCGGCGCATTTAACTTTGACATCACTGGCCTGTCAGCTGTTACAGCTAGCCTGCACTGATATGGCCAGCTGCAGTTCACACGTAAAAAGATACGAGCAGAGGAGCAATGCAGCTTCGAATGTCTTAATTTTCAAGCAGAATGAAATAATACACAGCAATCTCCCACAATATGGTCCTTAGACGACTAGACAAAAACACCAATACATATCGTTTTTAGCTAACATGGGCCTACTACTGTAATTAAAAACAAGAATGATGAAAATTCCTGACTTTATCATAGAGTAATTTTTTAACATGGGCCTACTACTGTAATTAAAAACAAGAATGACGAAAATTCCTGACTTAATCATAGAGTAATTTTTTTCTGCGTAAGCTGTGTGCACCACAAGAGAGTACTGAAGGATTTCATGGTATAGTTAAATACTGAAGCCACTAGCGACACAATCTCTTAGCTCCTTCCTTATCCGAATCTGAGAAATGCATTTCAGTTCTGGAAGTGTCACCTGCTGCTACGTTGATAACGAGCCTATCAACAACAGAATCCATGAAGCCAACCAGGTGCAGCATTCTCTCTTGTTTCATGATGAGTCGTTCTATACCCTGCCAGCGTTCGGCAGTGACGTGTGAAAAAGCTACGTACGTTAGTTCCAGTATGTCTGGCAGCTTAACAGTCTTTTGATCCGTTCGATGCTGTGAAAATGATTGTTTTTCATGTTTCTTCTATATTTATCTACCTCTGTGGTATAAAACGATGGACATAGTACAAATACAGAGGATTTGGTTTTTCATTTTTGCCTTAAAAATTAAACTTATGTTTCTTCATTTAAACAACATACATACAAGCTTTGTGAGGTGATAAAATGATGGGCACACATACATATGCATCAACTGAGAATGGGTAAAATGCTGAGGAGTGCTGTGTAACGTCTTGAATGAGTTCAAAATTTTTGGCCATCAGGAGAGTAGTTGCACCTTACGACTTGAGCTGCGTACGCCCTTTCTGAATTTCTTTTGTTCTTGGTTTGGGCAATGAATACCAAGAAAGCCAACTTACTGGAAAAAAAAGAAGAATGAAAGTCTCATAGTATAAGCTTTTTTTTATCACATCACTAAGCAAAATGTCATGATCATCGACATCCTTTAGAAGAATAAAAACCACAAGAATATACTCAGACT
Organism: Schistocerca serialis cubense; assembly: GCF_023864345.2. NCBI lineage: Eukaryota > Metazoa > Arthropoda > Insecta > Orthoptera > Acrididae > Schistocerca > Schistocerca serialis. The sequence continues at coordinate 264,109,103 of NC_064638.1, forward strand.
GAAGTGTCACTGTCTTTCATTTAACTCTAGTTGGAAACATCAACACACTGAAATGCAGTACTACTTCTCCAACAACAAATCAGCAGTCTCTTTCATTAGTTTACCATCTAATTTCCAAAACGAAAACGTTAGGTTTCAATGGTGTAATACTTACTTAGTCCTTAATCCTACTTTGTACAAATGCAAGAACACTTTATAAGTGTGCTTATTTTCCATTAATTCACTTTTTTTATTTGTAGCCTGTTACCCACAATACAAGTCCACCCTACAAAGAAACGCCAGCAATATTTTAATGTCACTGAACTGGAAATGCAATAATTCAATGTAAAGCAGGGAAAGCCGCTGGTTTCAGTGCTGTCACAGCAGAACAATGAACTTCCGCATGGCCACAAAGGAATGGTTGATACAGCTTTTGAATGAGGCCCAATATTCCAAAACCATGACAGAAATATCCATAGTGTAATGGCCTTTTTAAATCTCAGAACACAGTAGAAGTTATTCGAAAATATACTACTCAACTGACTGAATCACTCAGGCTGTTGACCAATAGTTCAACCCACAATGAACTGTCTTCAAAACAGGCATGAGTTCTGTTACACAGATCCTCCACCTAGCTCAACTTACTTAACATTTTTTTGAACACAGATGCATCACAGGCATAAGCTTCATTGACCTTAGTACTGCATTTAATACTGAAACCATTCCATTATCTTACAAAAGGCATTTGTTCCCAATAAGGATCCAAAACTTAGCATGTAGATATCAACACTATTGCAGAATGGTAGGTTTCTTCTTGCTTTTCAAGGGCAAAAATTCAACTGGAGGATTTAGAAAAAAATGGGCTGCCTCAAGCAATTGAATTGTGCTGGCTCTGTTGCTGTTTCATATGTATACAAGTGACCAGCCACTTCCTTACAACACATTTTATTCGTGCAGATGAACTTGCCCTGGCTCCCTAACGTGAAACATTTGAACAGAGAGAACTTGTTCTTGATGGTGCTCCTGTAAGTCTAACCACCTATAGCCCAACCTCCCAAAAACTGTACTGTGTTAATAGTGGCAAACAGCGGTGATTGTACAATGGGCAATCACAAACGATAGCAGTGTCATTCTGCCACATCTGGCGGTAGTATCTGTCTCTGGTGTACTTTATTTTCATTTTAGTTAAGGCATGGTGAGGTTACTTAGCCACTACATTGTTCAATATGGGTGGTGTGAAGCACACACGACAAGTAATACATAGATAAGCTTAGTTTTCTCAGCATAAACATTTTACCAGGGAGAAGAGAAGCAGTGGTCTGGTGTAGCGCTCACCCCAGCATTGCCAGTTCGAGGACAAGTAATGGTTGAAGCTTATGACACAAAATGCCACAAGACATTCACCGTCACTCTGTCTCTGCACCGCATGCATAACATAGCCGCCTTCTTATGCACACACCAGTTTATTGGTATGGTGAATCCAAAGACAAAAATAATTTGGTAAAATTCACAAATGAACTACAGTCCAATACGTATGAAGACCTATGTGGAAAACAATAGGAAAATACATTATTATCCCCACAACAGACGTGGTAATGGCCCTCTATGAGATGGAGAGCCAACATTATGTACAGGGCTGTTGATGAGAAAACACTAAAAATAAGTAGTAGCTAGACAAAATGAAAGCCTATGCTGCACTCACAGGTATCACTATGTAAATTCTGCCTCAGTTAATACTTTGAGTGCCATGCCCACAATATTACATTATCTTCAATGTTGAAAAGAATTCCTTTCTAGTAATATTACCAAACAGTCTTGGCGAGGACTGCCACATTCTAAACATAACTCGCACGGCAGTCCTGACTACAATATTGTGTCTGTAATTTAGGCTAAACTGAAGACTACACTATACTACACGCATGGGGCTCCAAAGTGTTAAAAAAGCAAGGAATCTGGATGAAGTGGTGATAACTGGGGTAGCTACAAGACAAAACATGGATAAGCATTCAGGTGCTTCAGCAATACGAAAAGATTGTAGTTATGTGGCTCAAAAATTCTAACTGTTGCAGGTATTTCATAGCAGAAATAGTAATTATACCATACTGCCAACAATGAAGTTTTCCATCCCAAAAATATACACTTCCTAACATATTTAAGAATGTAGCCTCACTACCATATTTTGCATACAATAATTACTTTTCATGTTTTCTAATTCATCAATTTTGCTGAGAGAAGAGAATCCCACTGTAGAAAATAGAAACAGTTTTATATCCCTTGAAAACCTTAATGTAAAACAAACAAACAAACAAACACACACACACACACACACACACACACACACACACACACACACACACACACACACACACACACACTTATTTTGTGGTATTTTTATTATTCAACACCCTTCACAGTATCAGTATTTGTGGTGCTCACACAGATTTATTCATTCACATGTCACTAGAATGTGATGCCAGCAGGTGACTGGTATGCAATTTAAAAAAAAAAAAAAAAAGTTTACATTTTGCATTATTATGCGCACTGAAAGATTATCCAAATCACTATGACATGGGTTAAAGCAGGTGGCTGACTTTGGTTTATTGGCAGAATAATGGAGAAGTGCAGTCAGTCTACAAAAGAGATTGCTTGCAAATCACTTGTGTGATCCACCCTAGAATAATAATGCTCAAATGTGTGGGACCCGTACCAGATAAGATTAACAGGGGATATTTAATGTATACACACAAGTCAGCATGAATGACCACAGGTTTGTTTAATCCATGGCAGAGTGTCACAGAGATACTGAACTGGCAGACTGCTGAAGACAGATGTAAACTATCCTGAGAACGTCTATTAACAAAGTTTCAAGAACCTGTTTTAAATGATGAATCTAGGGATATAATACAACCCTCACTGTATCACTCGCACAGGGATTGTGAGAGTAAGATTACAAAAATTACTGTTCGCTCAGAAGCATTCAAACAATCATTCTTCCTGTGCTCCATATATGAATGGAACAGGAAGAAAGCCTAATAACTGGCAAAAGGAATCTCACGTTGTTTGCAGAGTACAGATGTAGACATGGCACAAAAGTTCCACCACACCAGAGATGCGATTGCTGTTCAATCAGAGTTACAAGAAAGTAGTACTGATGTTTCTAAGTCGTCACAACACATAAAAAACGATCTTTACTTGGTGAACCATCTCCTTGAAACATACACATCATCAAACGTATCGATTCACACAACTCTTCTTTAAACTTTTTCAATTCAATACAACAAGAGTATTAAAAATGATCAAGACGTAACTAACAAATATTTCTCTCTTGTTTTATTGAAAAGCACATAACAGATTACTGTCAATGAATGACACTTTAGAAAGTACTTCAACAATACTAGAAACATGTAGTTTTGTATCATTTAAATTTCAACAATCATCTCAAAATATTGCAACTACAACCATGAAATAGATCACAGATGATATATTGTAAAAGTAGCGAGTGTTTTAACTGCATTTCATTTGTCTATTATTACTATTAGCTGCCTGTCACTGTGCTAAGAAATATCCTAAATGACAACAGAATAACAGTTCTCAGAGAGCGGCAACCTCTTGAACATAGTTTGTACATTTGTGACAAAGCCAATGGAAAAAAAAAAACAAAAAAAAAAATTAGAATGGCTAGACATTTCTGACTTTGTATCCTGTATTCACCTACACATTTCAAAAAACACGACGCAAGTTTAAAATATGTGATACATCCCATACGTATACATTAGTTCAGCGTGAGTTTAATAATGTTTACATCAATATAATGGTGCATGAGAACAACTAACCAGTACCTCCCAGCGGAAATTTAAGCACACTAATTCATTACACACAGTGCTATATTCAGATTCTATTAACGTCTCGCACTGTCGTTGCCGTTATAAACACTAAATGCATGAACAAGTGTGTATCCACAGTGTGTCCACAAACGTGACAGGAATATGCTAAACGGAGCGCGGTTTTGATCCAAAACACTATAAAAGCAAACAGTCTCTAACCCAAACATTTACCCATCATTTCTGTACACAAAGCAACATACGTTCACAAAACTTTTCCCATATGGTGACAGATATTCTAAGGTTATAAACACCACCAACTGTGGCGAAAAATTGTTCAGTATTAGCATATCAGTTTAGAAAACATGAAACATAACCTACGTCTACTAAACACATAAACCTTAGCACGTAAATTTTGTCAACTCGCATTTGTCCCAAAAACACGTGCACAGCATATCTACTACCATAAAATATGCACCAGTTACCAGTCGACATACTTGCCTAAGGAATCAATCGCTTCGTGGGTATTGTGCAAAATAACATAACATACAATATTGCTAATATGTATATGTCATTGGCAACAGTCAAGTTTAAAGTTTTTACCGTTGCTCATTTCACACAAATAGCTTCCTTACAGTGACAGTACAAAAGGACACAACTGCACTTACCTTCATGCGATCTCTCCTTTGTATTTGAATGTTTACGTCCTTTACTGTCAGCCATACTGTTCTAATTCCAACGTCATATCCTTCCTCGGAGGCGGGAGTGGTAATTTGCGCGTTGTTCATACAAAATTGAGATATTCAGACATGATGGAAAACATGTAAATTCTGAGGTTACCTATATCTAGGTTTCAAGAACGTGTCCTTGAACTTTGCGTCTTTTGTTTCTTTCGTTGTCGTCGACTCCGTATCAAAAAGAAACTATTCGATATTACATGACGCTTATGTTTAATCATAATCTTGGCCTTTCAAAGTAAACAAATTAAGATCATCCACAGCGTTTTCAGATAAAATCACCCAAATAAAAAGGTCTTCTATGAAATCTGCTTTCCATAGTATGTTATTCAGTGGTTATTAAATAATATCCCATACAATTTGTAGTTCGGTTTTACAATGTGCGCTCGCGGAGTCGTTACCCATATGGAGATTCGTAAGTAATACACATGCAGTAATTTTCATCTCCAAAAGCTAATGCGAACCGTAACAATGCTGACAGGATTAAAACACTGCTTACTTGAAATACATAATGACTAGGTTGGTATTGGAAAACATCCTTAAAATATGAGAGGTTCAAAAATATAAAGTACCATTCATTATTTCACTAAGAATACATCGTTTTACATAAATCACACACATGAAATGAAAAATAAACATAGACGATTCGTAAGTCTTTAGTTCTGGTTCATGTTCGCCCCTCGTGGTCTCGCGGTAGCGTTCTCGCTTCCCGAGCACGGGGTCCCGGGTTCGCCGCCGCTGCCATCGCCGCCGTCCACCGCCACAAACCCCCCCACGCCCTTCCCGCAGTCGCAGATGTCCTCCCACATCCCAAAAGCACCAACAGTGATGCGTGTGTTAAAGTTCTAAAGTGCTTTTTATTAAAAAAAGAAAAAAAAGTGACAGTGAAAAGTGATCGAACGCGTAAAAGTTTACAATATAGTGTCAATATAACCGTAGCTCCGAGTGTCCCTTTGTCTTTTGTGTTTTTGTGTTTTTTTTGTTTTTTTTTTTTTTTTGTTTTTCTACCTTCCATCGTGTGCAATCGAGAGGTGTGCGAAACTGTGAGCACCACAAAACTATTACAGGCCTATCAGTACAACTAGTGATTTACATGCTTATATATGTCTGTCTTGCCACCACGAATAGTTTCCTCCTTTCAGTCTTCCTCACTCTCACGCACCACCGATAGTAAACTAGCTCTAAAATTGCACTATATAATGCTTCCTAGTGAATTGCTCTTTGCTCAATCGAAAAAAAAAAATAGGTTTAATAATTCGCTAAAATAGTAATGTCCTTTTTCTTTTGTCATGGATTGTTTAATATGTTAAGATAGTTTTTCATGAGGGTTTCCCCTTTGGATACAACTTTACCCATCAAACAAGAGCTGACAACCGATACACTCGTTAATATTTCTATCAAACTGATTTCATGCCTAGTGCATGTCCCACTAAGGTCTCGTTTTTCAAGACCCAACGTAAAATGCCTCCCCCTTGTTTTCTAACACAAGATTTAAAAAGAGGATAGTAATAACACAACATTATTTTAAAATGAATAGAGCACATCCTCAACTCAAAACATCTACAAAAATAATAACAATAATAATACCATAACTAGTAATAAGTAAAATTCCATAAAATAACTTTGTTTTCTTATATACTAATTATTCTCTGTAAATAACTAGATCGTACAATCAATGCTTACTCCATATTCACTCTGCCATACGTATAAATGTAGCGTACAAAGGCTCAGAAAAGCTAAATTGCTAAACTACAACAATAAACGGTGCAAGAAACAACTAAAAAAACCTCTGACTGACAGACTTTCGAAAAATATTAAAAAAAAAGATACAAAATGAAATCATTACCTGGACAGTACAGTAACAGAAAAATAAAAATAAAGAATGGATTGTCTCGTCTTTACAAGTAAAATGTAAACTGTATTTTGTAAAACGAAATTGTTATTTTGTAAATAAAAGTCTAAATACGTTAAAAAAAAAAAAGGTTCGATTCCCGGCGGGGTCAGGAATTTAATTTTTCCTGCCTCGAGATGACTGGGTGTTATTGTGTCGTCTTCATCATTATCATTCATCCCCATTACGGTCGGAGGAAGGCAATGGCAAACCACCTCCACTAGGACCTTGCCTAGTAAGTCTCCCGAGTCGCTCCCCTACGCTCTGTAAAGAAGTATGGGACTCATCATCATCAGTTCCGGTTCATACATGTTTTTCTTTTCCTTTTATACTAAATTAGTTTATGCATGGAGATGTTATCGTCTGTCGTAATAATCGTCTTTTCTTAGCCCGCCTTTTCCTTTTATAAATGTAAGGCTTTCTCGTTCCAGAATATAAGAATTTATTGCCCTATGACTCAGGGGTGAATCCTGTCGGGGAGAGGAGACTACATCTGTTTATTCTTAATCTCGAGAAAGAAAGAGATTTTTTACAACATGGCTGTCAGACTAAACAGTCTCTTGAGGATTTGGAGACACCTAGATGATACAAAATATCTACGAGCTCAGACTCCTACCAAAATCCTCGATTAGACTCAGAGAGTGACTTCATGATTGAAAAAAAGTGAATAGTGTTTTATATTCGTCTCATAACATACAATTTCTAATCATATGATTAGTGTACAGGAGACTCGTAAAAAAAAATGGATAACACAACTTAGGCCTAATTGGTACAAAGAATTTTAACATTAATATAAACTTTTATTTTTCTTTCCTCCCTTTTGTGAAGGACAGCTACATTTACACGCAAGACTATATGTAAATTTATCCTGCTCAAATGTCCAGTTCATCCTTCATGAACTCCTCAACAGTGTAGTAGCAGCGTTTGACAAGTATATCATATAGCTTTGTTTTCAGTGTCTCTAGGTTCATACTCAGAACATTCTTTCCTTTTAGCTTGTTATGAATTTTCATTGCCATGTACTGTGGAAACCATGATTCAATTACGTCGTGCAACAGTGGGATAAAACAATGTGAGTAGATATGAAGTGAAATAACCAGCCTTGTTCAGCTGCATGTAAATTGCAGTCTTCGATTATTCCACTGATCTTAGGAAAATAAAGCCTGCCTCAAAAGAGTGTACTACTCATAAAATTCTATAGCGGATGCTGCTCGAGAGCACGGGACACTTATCTCGCTAAAAGTAGATTCAAGCGAGGGACTGTACAAAAAGGGGCAACGAGAATATCAGTGACCAGTTACACTTTAGGAAGATATCACAAAAATACTAAAAACCCAGCTGATGGATACTCAAGCAAACGAGCCCATATATTTCTTTCTTCATTAAAGGCCGATTCAAAGTCGACGTCAACGGAACGGAACGTCAGGCGACTTCATCGTCAAACCATGGAGGGTTCACAGTAAACTGAACGTCAGTTTTATTAACCCAGTACCGAACGGTTAAAATGAGCTTGTGAGATGCCGTCCATAATACAAAAAGTCGAAGTCTAATGTTTATTAGAATTAAGGAACTAACAATTATAAAGTTAATTATCAGCCAAAGCAAACTTCTTAATGGATATCCTTGATCCATTTTGTATAGTAAATTGCTGAGAAGTGAAAATATTTCAAAACATCAACATTTATTTGCTAGAGAAAATATATAAATACAAACACATCAAACAATATTTCTAAAGAAATACATAGAGTCTGTTTGCCTTATCAATTCCGTTTATTTTCGTTTTGTTTTGTACATAGCAAATAAAGTCACAAAAACTGTATTTTTCTCCTTAATAGAGCTGACTTTTTCACACAACAAAAGGTTTTTAATGAAAATTGCTTCGTCAGTTCACGTTATTATTTATACACACCTTCTTTGAGTTATTGCAACACATACATCATTTTTCGCTTTCAGGCATATGACATATATTATGGCATATATTATGGAAAAACACTCAACGGAAAAAAACACCCTAGTGGTCATACAACATTTGTCATTTCTCACGAAAACAAGGGAATATAATTATAGCCTATGAAGGAAGAGCAAAAGCACAAAACCCACAATTATAGCATAAGTCAGCGTTGAGAAAATAAGTTAGCTTCCGATGTTAGCAGACGACGACAAAATTCTCTCTCCCCCCACCTATTCCCTGCAACGTCAACATCCCACAACCGTTTCCAACGTCATGTCAAAGCTTTCACCCTGAGAAATCTGGACAGTGTCGTCCTGTTCCATATCTACCGTTCCATGCCGTCGACGGCGTATGTGATTATCGCCATTTTAAATGCACTGTGGAACGTTTTTACATTCCATTACGTCAAAAATGTTGACCGGCTTTTCCCTGCTCGCTGAGTGACGTCGCTTGATGAATGGTTCCTCATGATACATCTTTCACATGGCTGTCATGTGCACCCCGATAGCTGAGGTGTGCCAGCACGGTAACTCAGCATGTTCGGTCAGAGAGCTGCTTGGCCTCTGTAATAATAATAATAAAAATTGAGTTAAAGGATCAACAACGAACTTGAACGGATGTCATGTGACGTCCGCAATGACCAAACACAACGATAAATAAAAAAAGTTCGATTCCCGGCTGGGTCAGGTGTTATGCTGTCCCCATCATCATTTCATCTCCATCCAGCACGCAGGGCGCCCAGTGAAGCGTCCAATGTAATAAGACCAAGGCGGTCGGACCTGCCCCGCAAGGGCCTCTCTGCCAATGACGCCAAATGCTCATTTCCATTTTTCCACACGTCTGTCATGACATATGCCCTTTTTGGTGTCACAACCATGTGCAACCAGTATCAAGTGAAAAAAAGGTGTTATTAGGGTAGAGAACATTTTATATGTTCTTGGTAAATATTTTTACGTAATCCCAAGAGACATAAAGTTCATAAAATTTCATGGTATTTACATCAGTGACACATTGTTTTATATATCATGTGAAAATAATATGTACTGCAACCTTTAAACCAACAATTTGTTTCAACTTAGTATGACAATAAGTAGTCACAGTGCTAAGTCATTTATGCCTGATTCCTCATACTCTTTTTCTATGAAAAAAAAAAAAACATTCAGCTAAAACAATTTTAGTATTGTAAGGAATAGAATGGGCAGCTTGTGGAAGTCTATTGAAAAATCTGAGGCCTAGATGTTTGTGCTTTTATGAACCTTAGTTAGCCTACTGTAGTACATATCAACTGATTGTCCAGTTCTTGTATTGCACTTGTGTACAGACATCCTAATTCTCTCTAATATTGAGAAGTCAACTACATATAGAGAGGATAAGGATTGTTATAATACTGCACCCTTTGAAGTGATCTTTTTTTGCCACTTGCAGCTCAGAAAAGATGGTGGTAAAGGAGAGGTTCCAGATGGCCCCTGTTGTGAACCAACTATTGAAATCAATCATGCTATGTTCAGCTGTATGTTGGAATGTTACGCAAAAGGCTGGTCTCCTTTGCTCTTGGCCATAATTTGGTGGTGGCCATTCATCCTGGTAGGTAGTTACCAACATAAAGTTGTGTTCCATCGCCCATTCAATCTCCATAACACCCTAGTCCATTCATATGTCACTCTAATCCCAATTTTGCCACAGCTATTATATTCCTGTGGAAGATCTAGGTGCAAGAGCTGCCCAATCCACCCACACAGTATTTCCTTTTCCAGTCCTGTCACAGGATTATCCTACCCCGTCAGAGGCTGGGCCACCTGTGAAAGCTGTCATATCAAATATCAGCTTTGCTGCAAACACTGCACAGTTTTTTATATTGTTATGACTACCAACCAGCTGTCCACCATGATGAGTGCCTATTGACAAACTGTGGCCAAGAGCAAAGGGGAGTGTTCTGTGGCACAATATACAGCTGAACACAACTTGCTTGGTTTCAATGGCTACTTCACAACCTGGACCATCTGGATCCTCCCCTCCACCACCAGCTTTTCTGCACTGCACAGATGGGAGTTATCCTTACAACACATTCTCTGCTCTCAAAATTATCCTGGCCTCAATTGGTGGTAATCTACTGCTCCACACCCTCCAATCAACAGTTTCCACCCCCTCTGTCCTATCACCTCCTTCCTATTCATGTCGTCTCACTCTCATTGTGTGCCACTTTCTTCTAATGCACGCACTGGTCTTTTGCCCTTTTCCTTCTCCTCTTCTTTTCTCCTCCACATTCCCCCTTCCCCCTCTCCTATTATGCCCAAAGCCTCCCAACACTGTGCCTAACAGGCTTACTGTGCCACCATCTAGTCCCTGCACACTACAACAAACAGTGCTCTTCTCTACTCTCACTTGTATCCTCCTACCCCTTCCCACTCCAGATTGTTGGTTTTGTTCAATGTGACAGATGTATTCTAGCCAGAGTTGTCAGAGATAGTAGTCATTGTGCATGAGGTGTACTTACTTATGTGAATGTGTACGTGTTTCTAGAATGAGAATAGGTAGAGCACTTGCCTGCAAAAGATAAAGATCCCGAGTTCGAGTTTGGTCTGGCACACAGTTTTAATCAGCCAGGAAGTTTTGTGTATGTGTTTCTTTTCTGTAGAAGGCTTCTGCCAGAAGCTAAATGTGTAATAGCCTTCTCATTGTGCCTGTCTGCAGCTCAATGTATTATTTTTATAGTGAGTGGCAATCTATTGTTTTCATAATATTGTTGATATTTCAACCTATCCTTTTACTTGTTTAAACTTTGTCCTGTGTGACATCATATTTTGGCTGTTTGTGTATTGTATTCAATGAAAAGGAATTTTGGAATCAGCCCAGCATTTACTTCAATGAGAGTGGGAAAGGGCCTAAAAGTTGCAGTTGGGTTGGCAGATTTACCAGTCCACAGTCATTAATCAGCTGTATGGATTGAATCCAAATCTGGTTCACATCTCTGTCTCACAGGCTGGCATGCTGCACATTATGCTATATAGGCAGATCACCCTCCTGGTCAAAAGCAATAACCTGATGAAAGATACAGATATAAAATGGCATAAATGCAAAGGGGATAAATGCTGATGCTTCAGACACACTAGGAAAGCTAATATTGATATAAAAGCAGCTTAGAGCAGGCTATATATGGTTGCTGAATAGAATAAAACACAGAAGACCAAATAGATAAACAAAGTAGATACTGTCTGAAAAGTAGTTTTGTTTCACAAAAGAAAAATGTATGAGAGAAGCAATTCCAACTTTGTAAATAATAATAGAAAAAAAGAGTAAAGATTAATCAGTATACCTTGCTAATGTTTGTGGGACTAGAAAAAATCCTGAGATGTTTGAGACCAAATAGGAAAGACTAACTATCTTCTTAAAACAGCTCCAAAAAGTAAATGGCAGTAACTGAAGTAGAACAAAGACAGTTTTTGTGAAGAAAGAACAGAGGCTGGGTGCAGGTTAAGATCATTGCTTTTAACTTTCATGTTGAAGAGACAATTAAGAAAGTAAAATAATAGCTCAGAAAAAGAGTAAAATTCTTAGCAGATCAAAACCAAATATGCAGGTTTCTAGATGATGTAGATAAAGGACAGTAAGTGAAACTGACATTTCTTGTGCAACTAAGGTGTCACTATAACTAGTAGTGCAAGATCTGTAACTACAGGGCACAGGCTATCTTTTGCACACGGTGCAGAAAAAATTGTACCACAGTTTTCAATAGTTCATCAAAACTTTTTCAATTTGCTTTCAAATTTTAGTTTGCTGTCTGTCAGACATTACATATCACTTGGTAAGTGATCAGATGTTTTGGTTGCAGTGTTGTGCATCTTGTTTTGTGCTAAATACAAACTTGTTGTGGCATAACGACTGTTGATTTTTCTTCTGGTACCATTTTGTAATTATGTACATCATTGTTCCTCTTGAACTGCAATGAATTATTTACAACAAACTTCATAAGGAAATATAGTGTAAAGCAGTAGCCAACATACCTAACTTCCTAAAGAGATGTTTACAAGATGATCTGAGGTGAGCACCATGTATTTTTCTTACAGCATCTTTTTTGAGCAGTGAAGACTTTCTTTTATAAAGATGGGTTACCTCAGAACATTAGTCCATATGGCATTATTGAACGAAAATAAACCAAACATGTCAACTTACTGATTTGCCTCTCGCCAAGATTTGCAATGATTCTAATTGCAAATGTGGTTGAACTAAGTTCTTTTAGGAGTTTCAAAATGTGCTTTTTCCATTTTAAATTCTCACCTATATGGACATCTAAGAATTTTGAATTTTCCGCCTTCTTATTATTTCCTCACCTTGTGTTACACTTACCATTAGTGTGGTACCCGTAGATGTGCGTAACTGGATATGTTGCATCTTTTTAAAATTGAGCATGGGATCATTCACAGAAGACAAGTCAATGATACTTTTAAGGACACTGTTTACCATTTCTTCTGTTTCTGTTAGTATGCTTGGAGTGTTTACAATATTAGTGTCATCTGCATGAGGAACTATTTCAGCTTGTTTTTTATGAGACCTTATCTACATAACTGTACTGACCATGTCACTAAAGCTAATCAAAGAACAAAATAAGGAGAAACAAAAACAAAAATGTATGGTTCATAATGGATCAAATCTAAAAATAATAAGAGGAAATGAGTATGCCTGAACTTATAAAAGAAACAACACAGGAACAGGAAGATTTACTGACTCTCCAAACAATATCGTTATGTTATAAAAAGTTTAAAATGGAGCCTTACTGGTATCAAATATTTATGTGGACTTCAGGCAGAAATTCCTGAAAGTGGTCATCTGGAGCATAGTATTGTGTGAACCATCAGAAATCAAGGGAAAAGTTGAAATCATTTGAAATGTTATAAATAAGGTGTACAGAACACATGTGAAATCATGATGTACAAAAAAGAAAATGTGAGGAAAGCAGCCTAATGAACCATTAACCAGGAGAAGGATGAGGAGAGTGAGACTTATATGGAATAATTGATAGGAGATGACCTGGGGAAGATCAGTTTGTGCTCCACAGATGTGTAGAAACTTGTGAGGCTGTAACTTATCGTAGAAGATAGGTTGAAGAAAGATAAACTCAAATTTATGGCGTTTATAGATTAAAAAATGGACAATAGCTGAAGCAAAGAGTAGATAAAATGCAGGTTTTCAGTAGCAGGAAAACTGTTTTTGGAAAAGAGAAATTTGTTCACATTTAATATATGAGGATATGCTAAAAAGTAATGCCTTCAAATTTTTTATTCTGTTCTCAACACCTGTTGAGGTATTACATGTCATGTATATTACTCAGTTGACTTTTCGTTTTGCTGACACAAGTTGCAGCCCTCTGCTGCTGGAGGGTTCCAAATTGTAGCATGTAATATGGTGGTGTGTAACATTATTGTCAGTGTGTAAGAAACAGCAAGCTGTAATCAAATTTCTAACTGCACAAAACTTCCACACATGGAGCACCAACTCCTTCAGCATGACTATACCAGACCACACAGGAGTGCTGCAACATCTGCAACAATTAGACACCTTGTCATCGATCACCTTCCACACAGTCTTGCCTTTGCCTCATCTGATATTCATCTGTTTCCAGAAATTAAAGAACACCTTTGAGGACTTCACCTTAATAGTGAAGAGACAACGGTAGCAGAGGTGAGGTTGTGGGTGAGGTTGTGGCTCCATCAACAGAGTCAAACAGTTTATAGTGCTAGTATCAACAAACTGGTCTCTCATTGGGAGAACTGTGTTCATCACCAGCAATGCTATGTTGAGAAATAAATACCGAGTGTTTCAGAAAGAATATATGTATTACAAAGTATTATTTTGTCCAAGCTATCGATTGCTGTGCCTTGGTTTGGCTATTGGAGAAACGGATACATAGTCTAGTTCATATTAATAGCTGCTAGATGTCAGTTGTCTTCTGTTTTGCTTGGTCACCATCATATGTTTAAAATGGCTACTCCGCAACTGAAATAATTTTGTATTCTCGAGTTTGCAAAGTGCAATTCTGTGATTACAGTGCGAAGACCTTTCAGAACATTTGCAGATGGTATCAACAGTTTCTAGCTACTGGATTTGTATATAAAGGAAAGAGTCCTGGCCACCCTTGTGTTCCTGAAGAAAATGTTGCATGAATTCAAACTACTTTCCAACAAAGTCCTTCAAAATCAACTCATCATGCCAATCGGGAGTTACAACTGCCTGCAACAACAATTTGGTGTGTTTTGAGATGTCGGTTGGTTATGAAGCCTTACAAGTTACAGCTGTTACAAGCTCTGTGTCATGATGATAAATGCAAACATATGGCATTTTGTAACGAGATTATTGATACTATTGACAATGATAACATTTTCGCACAACATGTCATGTTCAGTGATGAACCAAATTTCCATATTAGTGGTCAGGTAAACAAACACAATGTTCGAATTTGGGGCCTACAGAACCCACATGCAGTCACTGAACGTGTACGAGATTCACCCGAAGTCAATGTGTTTTGTGCGATATCCCGATCATCTGTTTATGGCCCAGTCTTCTTTGATGGAAACACAGTTAACAGTCAGCAGTGTCTCGCTATGTTACAAAATTGGTTGTTTCCAAGGCTGCATGAAAACAACTTCATTTTTCAACAAGACAGGACACCCCCTCACTAGAGTCGCCAAGAGTGTGAATATCTGAATGAAACTCTACTCCAGAGCACTGAGGATTTTTCTTCATGGAGAGCGATGAAACTGTCTTGCATAGGGAAACAGAGTGAGAAAAAATGCTTAAAAGTAATTTTATGAGGGAACTGCCAAGCCCTCAAGCAAGCAGCAGGCAACAAGGTTTGTTGGCACTGCTGGGCTGGTGGCCTTCAAGGAAGCAGATATGGACATACATGAGTCTTGTGACATCTGCCTATTGCACTCTGGATAGCTTTGGCATGTATGCAGGAGCAAGCAAGAGCAGAAATCACATCACAGAACTACTTGCATGCGATCTGAACATGCAGTAGAATATTCTCAAAAGAAAACAAGGGTATGGGTTCCTGGAGGGGGTGCAGGAAGCACATATCACTGGAGAATATTTATATTGGGCATTGTAGCAACCTAGAATCAGTCACAGTCATTTGTAGCCAGAGTCAGCTGCAGTTTGTCGGTCATCTTGTCAAGATTTTTCAGTAGCAAAAATGTTTAAGAGACATTACTGTGTGATGGAGTAGGAGTAGATGCTAGTAGCAGTTCAGTAGAGTCCCTTTTGTAATACTATGCCTCTCTAAGGACTTTACTTCCACCCCTTGCCTGTAACTTGGCTTGTTCCATAAAATCCTATCAGTAGCTGCTTATTGTCCTCCTTCTTCAGACTGATCGATCCATGAGCTCTCCACGATGCTGCACAGTCATAGTTAGTTGTCTTGTTTTCAGCTGCCTCTCCAGGATGCGACGTATGGGCAACCAAATTTTTGGTGCCAGGTGTGGGGTAGTTGAGGCAATTAGTTAGCTATCCACATCATAGGAGATCAGAGGTTGGTCATAGAGCTGACCCTGTTAATAGACAACAACCTGTAGTTATGGTTTGTTGTAGCTTGTGAGTTGATGGAATAGACAGAGCAAGGAAATTTTTGTCAAAACGCAGCCTGAAGTCAGGTAGAGACTAACAGCTTTGAGACTTATAACTGAAGAAGCAGCATTCATGAGTAGCAGCACAGATCTTCACAAATAGCAGTGCAGACCTTATGAGTAGCAGCGTAGGTCTTTGCAATGTGTCTGTATGAGCAGAGGACTGCAGCCTAGCAGCCTCAATGCCATCCCCAGGAGCACCTTACAGCAACACCAAGCAGCATGGAGCAACAGAAAAGGCAGCTGGTCAACAGTAAGAGTGAGTGAGCAACTACCAAAATGTCACAGGATAACCTTGAAGAGCCTACCATTCAGTAAGTAAGTTTAGATGATGCTTTAAAATTGTTACCCCAAAAATTTGGGGGGAGACAAAATCATTGTAGTGAGTTCCTAGATAACTGTGATAGTATATCTGAGGTTATTGATCACACTTTGTATGATTTTTTATAAAAATTTGTAAAGGCACAATTCATAGATACCAAAAAGGAAAACATATTATTTAGAGATAGAACCACTTCCTGGTCAGAAGTCCATGCAAAACTCATTGATAATTATCAAAGTACACAAACAATTGATTATTATGCTTGCCACATGTTTGCTAGTCAGCAATGAACATCAGAAATTACAGTACAATGGGGTTTGTGGGTTGACCAGTTACAGTACCAATTCAGGGGAGCTACTTGAAGAGTATTAGACACTTCAAATTTACAGGGAAGCAATGCATTAATTGGGAAGCTGGGTTGAACTGCATCATACAGGGACTGTATGATGAGCACATAAAGACTATTATTAGGGTGAGGGGAGAGGACATCACCTCATCTGAGCCAATAGATATTGCAATCATGGAAGAAAATGCTATTATGTCCCATAAAGAAAAACCATTTCAAAAATGGGACAATGACCTCACTGTTTGGTCCCCTCCCCCAAATCAACCTACCAATCAACAAACCAATTCAAAAAGTAGCATTCAGCCTCCCCCTAAACAAACTAGCAGTACACAGTTTTGTAATACATCCATAAAATGTTGTAATTGTGGAATGTTAAGCCATATGCTGATGGGCTGCAAGAGTGCATGAGTAGTACACACAGTAGAAGCAAATCCTGAATGGAAATTAAAAACAGCCCATACCATGTCTAGTACCAGTGAAATGTTCAACGTGCAATTTATCAGGACATTCTGTACCTTGCACTGAATACTGAGATATGGTAGGCTTTAAATGCTTGTGTGTATGAATGATATTTGTCTCTCTTTTACTGATGAAGTCTATGGTCAAAAGCTTTATTTAAACGTCTTTTCATTGTGTCTGTCTGCAACTTAATCTGTCTTCTTCATAGTAAGTAGCAATCTGTCTTTTCCTAAAGTGCTGATATTCCTACCTGGCGTTTCCATTGTTTGACCGTAAAAAGAAATTGTTGAATATTTTTATAGAGAAGTGAACCTTGTGTTCAAGAACTATGAGAGTTTATATGAAGCTATGATGAAGATTTCACACTAAGAGGAAATGCTTATGAAAAATTGTAAAATGATTATCATGTATATAAGAAGGAAATAAATGATTGAGGAGGTACTCTACTTGAATAGTAAAACTAGCAAAAGAAGACATTTTTGGGGTATTCTTTGAAGGGCGAAACTCAAAAAAATTTACCCCTGGGACGCCAGGTGTCATGAAGTCCTTAAGCCAGCAATGGGCACCAAGACAACACTGTGTATTTGCTGGCATTGTCGGGTTGGATGGCCTACAAGGAAACAGGTACAGACAAACATAAGTCTCATGCCCTTTGGATGGCAATAGCTACCAGCACATACACTGAGATGAGTAAGAGTGGAAATCATGAGGTCATGCGTTCACTTACATCTGATCTGAACATTCAGTGGAATCTTACCGAAGAAAAACAAGGGTGTAGGCTGTAGGAGGGCATGCAGGAAGTGCTCGTCAATGGAGAGTATTTATACTGGGTGCTGCAGTGACCCAGAGTCAGTTAGAGTCATTAGGAGGCAGAGTCAGTTGCAGTCCATTGTTCATCTTGTCAGGGTTCTTTGTAGTGAAGAATATGGAAGAAGCATCACTATATGATGGGAGTAGGGGTAGGTCCTAGTAGCAATTTAGCACAGTGCTTCAGATGGTCTTTTTGCAACACTACATCTAAGGACTTTACTTCCATATTTTGTGTGAAGTCTGGCTAATTCCCTAACTAACAAAAACCTGTCAGTAGTTGCTTATTGTCCTCCTTGTTCAGGCATTTTAGCAGCTGCTGATGGGTCCACATACTCTCTACACTGCTCCACAGCCACAGGTAATTGTCCTATTTTCAGCTCCTTCTCCAGGTTGCAACATAGGGGCAACCGAATTTTTGGTGTTAGTTTTGGGGTAGTTGAGGCAATTAGTTAGCTATCCACATATAGGAGATCAGATAGGTTGGTCGTCGTATTGATCCTGTTAACAGACAACAACCTGCACAGGGTCCTTACCAGACACATACTCTTACCTGACTTTACCCTATTACTAATCAAGTTTAACTAGCATACTTAATGAAACTTCCTGGCAGTTTAAAACTGTGTGCCAGACTGAGACTCAAACTCAGGACTTTTGTCTTTCATGGGGAAGTGCTCTACTGACAGTGAGAATTAATTCTGGAAACATCCCACACACTGGGGCTAAGTAATGTCTCTGCAATGTCCTTTCTTTCAGGAGTGCTTGTCCTGCAAGATTTGCAGGAGAGCTTCTGTGATGGCTGGGAGGTAAGAGATGAGGTACTGGCGGAAGTAAAGCTGTGAGGATGGGTCATGAGTGGTGCTTGGGTAGTTTGGTAGAGTACTTGCCTGCAAAAGGCAAAGATCCTAGTTTGAGTCTCAGACCATCAGATAGTTTTAATCTGCAAGGAAGTATCATATCAGTGCACACTCCACTGCATAGTGAAAATTTCATTCTGATAATATTTGATGTTTCTAATGCACAAAATTTCAGCTCATGTTGTGGTTCCTGCAATTTCAAATAACACAAGTTACTTTTTTAAATTTATTTTTTATTATTTTTTAAAAGAAAATCATTGCTCATTATCTGCTTTTGATAATTATTTCTTTTTTTTGAGAATGATAAATAAAAATAAATGGTCATACAGCATTAACAGGTGGGAGACCCTGTCTGTTGTTGTTTGGCCGCGTGGCGCACATCTTTCAATTAGACACTACTTTGAGAATTTGTGCACTGATGAAGATGAGATGAAATAATTACAACAATACAAATATTCAGTTCCCAGGTGAAGAAAATCTCTGACCAATCTATAAATTGAACCCAGGACTTCATGATCTAGAGGCAGTGACTCCAACCATTAGACTATAAGCTGCAGACTTTGAGAATGATGACAACAGGGAAATGGGATGGTAGTTTTCTATGTCTTCTGCAGTACCTTTTTTAAAGTTTGTTAACAGAACTTCTGTGCTCTGTGTGCATTATACCATGAAATTTTGGCATTGCAGTCAGGTGACGTTGACTTCTTCCTGTGATATTTCAGCTTACAACCATTGAGCTATCTTCAGGTAAGTGTTCTACACTTTTTACAGTGCAAAACACTCACCTGGAGATGGCTGATCAGTTGTCACCTAAAATATTGTGGCAAGGTGTCAGTCTCATCTGGCTGCAATCCTGAAACCTCATGGTGTACTCTTTGCACATCTGTATGCATTGCTTCAGCACACGGACTGATACTTCATCTAAGATCACTGACTTTTTATGTTTTCGCTTTTGCACAATCTTACTGTCTTCGTGTTCTGTGATTGGTTATACACTCCTGGAAATGGAAAAAAGAACACATTGACACCGGTGTGTCAGACCCACCATACTTGCTCCGGACACTGCGAGAGGGCTGTACAAGCAATGATCACACGCACGGCACAGCGGACACACCAGGAACCGCGGTGTTGGCCGTCAAATGGCGCTAGCTGCGCAGCATTTGTGCACCGCCGCCGTCAGTGTCAGCCAGTTTGCCGTGGCATACGGAGCTCCATCGCAGTCTTTAACACTGGCAGCATGCCGCGACAGCGTGGACGTGAACCGTATGTGCAGTTGACCGACTTTGAGCGAGGGCGTATAGTGGGCATGCGGGAGGCCGGGTGGACGTACCGCCGAATTGCTCAACACGTGGGGCGTGAGGTCTCCACAGTACATCGATGTTGTCGCCAGTGGTCGGCGGAAGGTGCACGTGCCCGTCGACCTGGGACCGGACCGCAGCGACGCACGGATGCACGCCAAGACCGTAGGATCCTACGCAGTGCCGTAGGGGATCGCACCGCCACTTCCCAGCAAATTAGGGACACTGTTGCTCCTGGGGTATCGGCGAGGACCATTCGCAACCGTCTCCATGAAGCTGAGCTACGGTCCCGCACACCGTTAGGCCGTCTTCCGCTCACGCCCCAACATCGTGCAGCCCGCCTCCAGTGGTATCGCGACAGGCGTGAATGGAGGGACGAATGGAGACGTGTCGTCTTCAGCGATGAGAGTCGCTTCTGCCTTGGTGCCAATGATGGTCGTATGCGTGTTTGGCGCCGTGCAGGTGAGCGCCACAATCAGGACTGCATACGACCGAGGCACACAGGGCCAACACCCGGCATCATGGTGTGGGGAGCGATCTCCTACACTGGCCGTACACCACTGGTGATCGTCGAGGGGACACTGAATAGTGCACGGTACATCCAAACCGTCATCGAACCCATCGTTCTACCATTCCTAGACTGGCAAGGGAACTTGCTGTTCCAACAGGACAATGCACGTCCGCATGTATCCCGTGCCACCCAACGTGCTCTAGAAGGTGTAAGTCAACTACCCTGGCCAGCAAGATCTCCGGATCTGTCCCCCATTGAGCATGTTTGGGACTGGATGAAGCGTCGTCTCACGCGATCTGCACGTCCAGCACGAACGCTGGTCCAACTGAGGCGCGAGGTGGAAATGGCATGGCA
The DNA here is from genome assembly GCF_023864345.2 of Schistocerca serialis cubense. Lineage (NCBI taxonomy): Eukaryota > Metazoa > Arthropoda > Insecta > Orthoptera > Acrididae > Schistocerca > Schistocerca serialis. The sequence continues at coordinate 264,130,055 of NC_064638.1, forward strand.
AACCGTTCCACAGGACTACATCCAGCATCTCTACGATCGTCTCCATGGGAGAATAGCAGCCTGCATTGCTGCGAAAGGTGGATATACAGTGTACTAGTGCCGACATTGTGCATGCTCTGTTGCCTGTGTCTATGTGCCTGTGGTTCTGTCAGTTTGATCATGTGATGTATCTGACCCCAGGAATGTGTCAATAAAGTTTCCCCTTCCTGGGACAATGAATTCACGGTGTTCTTATTTCAATTTCCAGGAGTGTATCACTGTACTTACTGCATAATTACTTACAGGTGTTCTATTCATTTTAGGAAATTTTTGTTGTAATTTCTCTGCAATGCTTGAAAAATACTCATTCATGTAGTTTTTAATGTAGTCTTCAGTCTGAAGACTGGTTTAACACAGCTCTCCATACTAGTCTATCCCTTGCAAGCCTAGTCTTTTCCGCATAGCTACCACAGCATACATCCATTTGTACCTGCTTGCTGTACTCAAGCCTTGGTCCTTCCCCAAAATGTTTGCTCTCCCTCCCCCCCCCCCTGCCCCCTCCCTCTTCCCCCAAACACATACATCCTTCCAATACAGAATTGTTAATTCCTTGATGCTTTGTATATGTCCAGTCCATGTATATCTTTTTTTAATCAAGTTGTGCCCTAAATCTCTTTTTTCTACAATTTGATTCAAATCCTCCACATTTGTTTTTCGATGCTCCCATTGTGACAACACTTTCCTGCTTTATTTCATCATTTGTTTGTCCTCCGTGTCAACATATTTGCTGAAAAAATAGGGTTGGAAGAACAATACTGTCACTTTAAATAATGTAGCCAACAGGTGCACATTTGCATTTCACAGTACTTTACTTTCACTGTTCACAACCCCCCAGTAATACACAGTTATATGGCCTGTGCGCTATTGCTTAACTTTCGATAAGCCTCATTAATAGATTGCAGGCAAACATTCACATACTGCTACAATAGTTTACTGTTGAACATCTACGTGCAGTAAAAGCCTAACCACACAGTTCACAGTCTTTCATATAAATTGAACATCCACTGTCATTGCTTTAACACACAATTGATGCACTGTTGTTGTTCTAACCAACACAGGATCCTCGTCTAAAACTCGGCCGTGGACTGACTGTCTTGTGACCAAACATCGGGCCCTTATATATCTTCAGAATAGTAGGTGCTGAAACTACACATTGTTTGAAGTTAAATTTACATGAATTACAATTAAAACTTAACTCATTAAATTAACTGAAACATAAAAAATTGGTTATTTTTAACAGTTTCTTCTACTACAAGAGTTAGGCCAAATTATTTGTTTACATCATTAAATTAACAAATATAAGTACTCAAACAATAATCAAACAAAACTTAATTACTTTTGAATTAATTAAGGACTGGTTTTGCTAATAAGTTTCCAGCTAGAGTCAAATAGATACTTTAAGAACACTAGCATTCATCTTCTAAATGTTTATAATTAGTACATTATTTATATTTGTTTGTAGGTAAACAACAGAATTTAAGTTATGAAACAATTACTGATTTTACCCTATAATGAAAGATCCTAACTAGTACTAGTCAAAATAAATTAGAAAATCGATTACATACATAAATCTAAGCACAAAATTAAATCTGGTGTTATGTTCTTTAAAACTGAGGGCCAACCTTTATTTTTTATGAAAATGCAGATTATACTCATGTATGTTAATGGTAATCAGTTAAAACCGAGAAAATGATTTTAAGGAGGCAGATGGCAAAACAAGAGGGGAAGTAAAAATATCCTAGCTTGCTTTGTCACATCGTCTAACCTTTAGATTCTTATGGGGCACTACATTTCAAAACCTTCTATTCTCTTCTTGTCTGAATTTCCTATCATCCACATTTCACTACTGTACAAATCTATACTCCAGACAAATACTTTCAAAAAAGACTTCCTAACACTTAAATTGATATTAAATATTAATGAATACTTCATTTTCAGAAATAATTTTCTTGCTATTGTAAGTCTGCATTTATTGACTTCCCTACCTCAGCTACATCAGTTATTTTGCTTCCCAAATAGCAAAAGTCATCTATTACTTTTAGTGTCTCAGTTCCTAATCTAATTCCCTCAGCATCATCCGATTTACTTCAACTACATTCTATTAGCCTTGTTTAGGTTTTGTTAATGTTCATCTTATATCCTCCTTTCAAGACGCTTTCCATTCTGTTCAACAGCTCTTCCAGGTCCTTTGCTGTCTCTGCCACAATTACAATGTCACTGGCAAACTGCAAAGTTTTTACTTCTCCTGCCAGAACTTTAAGTCTCTTTCCAAATTTATCCTTCGTTTCCTTTACTGCTTGTCCAATGTATAGACTGAATAACATCAGGGATAGGCTACATCCCTGTTTCACTCCATTCTCAACCACTGCTTCCCTTTCATGTGCTTTGACTCTAATAATAGCTGTGTGGTTTCTGTAGAAGATGTAAATAGCTTTTTGCTCCCTGTATTTTACTGCTGCTACCTTCAGAAATTTAAAGACTGTATTTCAGGGAACATTGTTAAAAGCTTTCCCCAATTCTACAAATGCTGTTCTACTGCTGCCATAAGTACATTGTATGTAGGGACCACAAAGATAAGAGAAGTTGAGGTTCATATGGAAGCACATACATAATCATTTTTCTCTCACTGTACTTGCTTGTGGAACAGGAAAGGAAATGACTAATAGTGGTACAGGGTACCCTCTGGCACACACTGTACAATGGCTTGCAGAGTATATATGTAGATGTAGATACAAATGTAAGTTTGCCTGTCCTTAACCTACCTTCTGAGAAAAGTCATAGGTTCACTATTCCTTTTGTGTTCCAACATTTCTGCGGAACACAAACTGATCTTCCCCAAGGCTGGCCTCTATTGGTTATTTCATTCTTCTTTAAATAATTTGTCAGCGTTTTGCAACCATGACTTATTAAACCAATGGTCCTGTTAGCAACTGCCTTCTTTGGTATGGGAATTATTACATTCTTTTTGAAGTCTAAGGGTATTTCACCTGTGTCATATTCCTTTGCACACTTGGTGGAATAATTTTGTCGTGGCTGGCTTTTGTATGGATCTCAATAATTCTGAGAGAATGGCATCTACTTCTGGGGCCTCGTTTCCACTTAGATCTTTAGGTGCTGTGTCAAATTATTCTTGAGCATCTATCTCCCTTCTCATCTTCACCTACTTTCTCTTTTCTTTCTGTAATATTGTCCTCAGGTTTGTTCCCCTCATATAGTCCTCTATATATTCCTTGCACCTTTCAGCTTTCCCTTCTTTGCTTCTTTTCACCAAAGGTCTCTTTAATTTTTATATGTATGCCACCTATCTTTCCATTTGTTATGCATACTTCTGAAACCTTGTCTTCTAGCAATTCCTGCTTAGCCATTTTGTACTTTCTGTCGATTTCGTTGTTTAGATATTTGTATTCCTTTTTGCCTGCTGTATATACTATTTTTATATTTTTCTTCTTTTGTCATTTAAATTCAGTATCTCCAGAGTTATCCAGGGATTTCTGATAAGCTTTGTCTTTTTATCAGTGTGACCCTGTGTTGCCTTGCGTGTTTTGTCTCTCAGTGCTAACTGTTAGCTCTCTGTTGGATTCCTTTCACTGTTTTCAGTCCAATATTGCATAATGCTCCCTCTGAAACTCTCAACAACTTTTGGCTCCTTCAATTTATTCAGGTCCCAGTACCTTTTTGTAATTTCTTAATTTTTAATCTGCAGTTCATAATGAATAGATTATAGGCTGGACATTTATATATCCTAGGAAATTTCTTACACTTTAAAAGCTGGTTTTGAAATCTCAATCAACCTGAAAGTGCCCAGTATCCCAAGGTCTCTTTGATCTATACAACCTTCTTTTGTGATTCTTAAAAGAAATGTTAGCAATGAAAATTGTGCACTGTGCAAAATTGTGCATTATGCAAAATTGTTTATCCTTTCCTCCCAGGCCATGTTTTCTATTATTTTTCTTTTTCTTTCTTTTTTTACTACTGAATTCCAGTCACCCATCAGAATTAAATCTGAATGATTTCCTTTATCTCATCATATATCCTTTCAATCTCTTCATCATCTTTGGAGCTAGTTAACACATAAACTTGTACTGCTGTGGTCGGTGGTGCTATTGTGTGTGTCTTGGCTATGATGATGTATTCACTATCCTGTTAATATTTATCCTCATTTCTGTTTTCTTATTCATTTTTAAGCCCACTCCCGCATTACTCCTATCTGAATTTGTGTTGATAACCCTGTACTGACCTGATCAGAAGTTCTGTTCTTCCTGGCACCACACTTAATTAATCTCCACTATAACTTCAACCTATCAATTTCTCTTTTTAATTCCTCTAACTTACTTATCTGATTACGGGACCCAGTATTTTATGTTCCAACCTGAAGAATGCCAATCTTGCTTTTCATAATGACGACATACATCAGAGTTATTCCTGCCTGGAGATCCAAATGGTGGCTATTCTACCTCAGGAATATTTTACATAAGAGGATGACATCATTATTAACCCATACAGTAGAGCTGCATGCTCTCAGACAAACAATCACGGCATTTGCAGTATCAACACGACGACGCCATGTTATCCTCTGCTGCCAGATCAATCAATCATTCAGACTGTTGTCCCTACAATTACGGAAAAGATTGCTGCCCCTCTTCAGGAACTGCACTTTAGTGTGGCCTCTCCTCAGATATCCCTGCTGTGTTGAATCATATTATTTTTTGTTCTTTTCTTTTTATACATATGAGACATATGTAAACTGAATGAGATATACACAGTGCCAAAGGTAAATTAATGAGTTGTTTTGTGACAAGGGTAATGTTTTGATACATCTGCATAAAAAAGGAAGAAATAAGCTCTTCAATTTATTAATTCCTGTTTGTTTCTATAAGTGGTAGCATGCAGATGTGTGCTTGGATCCATGTACCAGCATTGTTAAAAAGTGTGTACCTCAACCATACATTAAAAGTGTTATAAAAAGTTATTAGAAAGGTAAAATTAATTTGCATATGTGAGATGTGTGTCCCTGTCTGTTCAGCATTTCGCCCGCCACCGAGATCCTGCATCAGGAGGTTCGAAGCAGTCAAGAGGAATTTTCTTGAGGAGCGGAGGAGCGATCCAGCATCAGCATTGTAATGATCAAGACTATGCACAATGGAATTAATGTGAAGCAGTACGTAATGCAAATTATGAATGTTGACCTTGAATATATTGATATTGAAGGTGTGTTGATATTGTTATCAGTTAAAGTCACCCAGGATCGTGTACAGATTCAGAAATTGCTTTCCAATTTCTTTCAACTTTTCTTTCCAATCAGTTTTTTTCCAGTTATTCAATTCAAGCAGCAGTTGTTAATCAGTTTCCGTTACCCCCCCCCCCCCCCCCCTCCCGCCACACACACACACACAAATACATCACTATTCAATGGGACTGTTTAAAGGACAGTGCTCAGTGAAATATGAACAGACCTTTCAATTGTTGAGATAAAAAAATTTGAGATAAATAATTCAGTTTATTGTTATAAGAAACAAATGAAACTTTCATTATATTTGTTACATGTCTGCGAGATTAGGAATCGTAAAAACATTGAAGGAGCAAATTAAAATTAAATTCTGTTTGCAAATGAGACATGCCGGGAATGCTGATTTCAGTGGTAAAGGTAGGAAGCTGCCATGCTGTATGCTTATATGGCTGCATTTGGTGCTGTCTCTCTGGCATTAGGTAATCTCTTTTCCTTCCAATTAATATACTTTATGGAAAGTGCATTTCTGCGAAAAGATGAAAATTTGTACAAAGTCATCACTGAAGTTCAAGATGAGTCATTTAAATTCTATAAGACTGTGTCAGATAATACAGATTCATAAGTGAATACACAAATAAACCTACTTTAATTGAACAGTACTAATACACACAAAATTTCATTTTTGAGAAAAAAATTATTCATAATTTTGTTAAAAACTATTCACAATGGAGTCAAAGGAAATGGCCATTGATGAAAATTCATTACAAAATGTAGTATGCCAATATGTAGGAAATTCGAGTTTGGCAACAGTTGAACGTAAAGCGGCAACCCATGAACTGGCCAATGGCAACCAAAACAATGAGGTTGGTGTCCCACTATCAAAAAACGATGGCACAGGAAATATAACTAATCATGATGTCATTTTTATCACACTCGATGAAACAATTTCTCAGTCCCCCGTGAATGCAAGAACAGGAAACAGTTCGTAAAAACAATGTAAATACTAGAGACACACACAATTTGACACAACTCATGCAACTAATAAACAACAGTTTGCAAAACAACAGGAATTTCAGGAAAGTGTAACACAACAGTTTACAAAACAACAGGAATTTCAGGCAAGTGTAGCACAACAACTTAAGGGTATGACATAGCAGTTCAAAAACATCAGGAAAATATATGGGAACAGTTTACACTCCAAAATGAGGCATTTAATGATTTCAAGAATAGTACTATTCAACAGTTCAGTTAGGTGAGCAAAACTATATGCACTGAACTATTGGACGAACTATCTGGGAAGTTGACAGAGCTAAGTAAACAACTAAAACAAGAAATAATTACTGACGTATCCTGCAATATAAATACATTAACAGAAAGAGTATCATTCGTACACGATAAACAGGAACAGCTTGCAGCTGAGTTAAAAAACCTAAGTGAAGCATATTCTCAAATTCAGAAGTTGCAATCCGAAGTGGATATGTCAGTAAAAATTGTGACAGGCAAAGTCAGTGAGCTGCAAGACGTGTGCAAAAACTCACCTACAGAAGTACAAAAGTTAACTCTCTAAGAGTGGATCAGTTAGGTTTAGAGCCAAAATTTGCTAAAAAAAACAGGGAGATATGGTATGTGCAGACGTAAAGGAAAGAACTGAAAAGCTGAAGCTGGGATGCTGGATAGGAGCAGCACCCATGCTGAGAAGGTAGAATCAGAGTGCAAAATTTATGTAGATACAGTAGAAGAAGCTCTAAAAGAGAAAGAAAGTCAGTTTCTAACTAAAATAGATTTAGGTTTAAGGAAAGCAGAGGAAAGGTTTTGAGGCAGTATTGCTAAAACTACTGACATTCCAAAACAACATTTGACAGAAAACAAACCCATGCTTTTAGAGAAGTTAGATACTTTCACTTTATTTTATTTATTTATTCGTATGGCTAAAGCCCCCCATCAGGAAGACCGTTCACCAGGTACCAGTCTTTCAATTTGATGCCACTTCGGAGACCTGCAGTCGATGATGATGATGATGATGATGATGATGATGACAGCACAACACCCAGCCCCTGGGCGGAGAAAATTCCCTGAGCCATCCGGGAATCAAACACAGGCCCAGAGGATTGACAATACATCACGCTGACCATTCAGCTACTGGGGGCGGACAATACTTTCACTGGTTACCCACATAATATGCCTAGCCCATCAAAGGAAAATAGTGAAGGCTTCAGAATGCAGCAACACTTGCCGGCAGCTGTACCTGTCGAGCAGACCATGCGGTACACCACAAGTAAACACAAACGCACCACTCATGGACAGTGTGGCGTGTTTGTCAACATTACTTGCAGATGAGTGATTACTTATGCATTGACAATTTCTGGTATTTACCTCTGAAGGGAAAGGAACAAACCCCATGGTCTTTACCAGAACATTTCAAAATGTTTTACCTCATATCTGGACAGAAGCCCAGAAAATTAGATTTTTTGTTGGATACGCACAAGGTGACTTTCTGCTATGGGCTACAGACATGGTGGAATGTTGCCACTACTATGAACAGTTTGAGAAAGTGTTTCTGGCTAAGTATTGTTTTCAGCCCATACAAGAGAGGCTCAGATGAGAAATATTCAACCCAACTCCATAGCTCAATAACAAACATGGAAGTTTAAGGGGTATTTTGGAAAATATTTGAATAAAACCAGATACTGGACCAACCCAGTATCTCAAGCAGACATGATGAAAATTTTGAAGAGCCATCATCTTGCCCACATTAGGGAAAAACTCATTACCGTTCTGGAACATGACGCCGAATACTTTCTATCTGTACTGGACTTGATAGATTTGATGTACATAGAGAGACGAGTACAACCCAAGCCTGTTAATATGCAGATAGTGTCACAGAGATTTACAGACCAACAAGTGAACAACGGATTTGTAGTACAACACAGATGGAAACCTTACCCCTCACAGACCTATGGTAACAGTAACGGTAATCACAATGGCATTGAAGAAAGCTGTAAATTTAAGAGCAGATATAAAAGAAATGGGCAAAAACGTAAAAGAACAACTACAACGGGCAAGTAGCATATCACCAGCCTGTACAATAAGTACAGACACAAGTTACCAGCAATAATCAGCTGATCGCTTGGCAAACATAAAACAATACTAGACAGCTGAATAATCCACAGACAGCAGAATTTGGCTAGCAAAGTAATGCACATATGCCAAATAATGCACAAAGGCAAAGATAATTTCAGTCAAGAGCCTTACAGGACGCTAATTGGTGTAATCAAACACCAACAGTCCATATAGTAGAAGTTACACCAAACCCAGAGACAGATGCCACCGTGACACCGGAAAACTTGAACTGGTCATGGTAAGCCCCCATTCTGGGACATGGAGGAGAGTGGGGGCACAAGCTTGATCGACACTTGCTTCATCAGATATAATGAGGTCTTTACCCACACAAAGGCTTGAGAACCTATATATACATTGAAGAAGGGCTGTATACACTCTAAGTTGTATATGTGTATAATAATATTAGATTTAGGATGCTGGAAAGTCACATTCCAGAATTTATTTTGTTAGTTGATAACGAACATTTTTGTTTGTGTTTTTTCTTGTGTGTCAAATGTGTAAATGATAAAATGAGTGGTTGTAACAAGGAAGAATTTAACTTTTGTGTGTAGAGATGATGCTCCAAATTCCACACTTCGCCTTGTGCTTAGCCCAGTTGTAAACAACGCATGGTAGCATATAACTGTGGGGAGATAATGGAAATTAATCAATAATTGCTGCTTGAGTAACTGGGAAAAAATTGATGAGAAACAAATTGGAAGGTAATTTCTGAATCTGTACACAATCCTGGGTGACTTTAACTGATACCAGTATCAAAACACCTTCAATATCAACATATTAAAGGTCAATATTCATAATTTGCATTATATACTGCTTCAAATTAATTTCATTGTGCGTGGTCTTAATTATAACAATGCTGCTGCAGGATTGCTCCTCCGCTGCTCGCACAAATTCCTCTTGTCTGCTCCAAACCTCCTGATGCAGGATCTTGGTGGTGGGTGAAATGATGGACAGACAGGGATGCACATCTCACATATGTGAAGTAATTTTACCTTTAACTTTTTATATCAGATTTAATGTACAGTTGAGATACACATTGTTTAATAATGTCGAATCCATGCATTCATCCACATTCTACCATTTATAGAAACAAACAGGAGAAGATGCAGGAATTAATAAATTGAAGAACATATTTCTTCTTTTTTTTCATGTAGATGTATTAAAACATTATCCTTGCTACAAAACAACTCGTTAATTTACCTTTGGCTTTGTGTATATCCCATTCAGTTTACATATAGCTTATATGTATAAAAATAAAAGAATGAAAAATTAATAGGATTCAACACAATTGCCCCCCCCCCCCCCCCCCAGACACACACACTGTGCTCTGATGTCATATGGAGGTGCAAAGTGTGTGAGCTTATTTCTGTTATTGTGGGATGATAATCCTGGCTGGTATGGGCATAGCCTTTATTTTTGGCCACTGGAGCTACCCTAAGTGGTTATCAATTTATATGGGCAAGTCAGCTTCTTTTAACACATGGATCGTCTTTCCCTCTCCTTCCCTCTTTCCTGATGAAGCAACCGTTGGTTGCGAAAGCTTGAATTTTGTGTGTATGTTTGTGTTTGTTTGTGTGTCTATCGACCTGCCAGCGCTTTCGTTTGGTAAGTCACATCATCTTTGTTTTCCCACGTGGAATGTTTCCCTCTATTTTTATATATATATATAAAAATAGAGGGAAACATTTATATATATATATATATATATATATATATATATATATATATATATATATATATATATATATATATATATAAATAAAAATAGAGGGAAACATTTATATATATATATATATATATATATATATATATATATATATATATATATATATATATATATATAAAAATAGAGGGAAACATTCCACGTGGGAAAAATATATCTAAAAAAAAAGATGATGTGACTTACCAAACGAAAGCGCTGGCAGGTCGATAGACACACAAACAAACACAAACATACACACAAAATTCAAGCTTTCGCAACCAACGGTTGCTTCATCAGGAAAGAGGGAAGGAGAGGGAAAGACGATCCATGTGTTAAAAGTATATAGGTGAATACAAAGTGAGACTACTGGTAAAAACAGAAAGAGAAAATAAGACGACAGAAAAGATTTCGAAATGCAACAGCGACAATCTGCTTGTGTCTGTATATGTGTGGATGGATATGTGTGTGTGTGCGCGAGTGTATACCCGTCCTTTTTCCCCCCTAAGGTAAGTCTTTCCGCTCCCGGGATTGGAATGACTCCTTACCCTCTCCCTTAAAACCCACATCCTTTCGTCTTTCCCTCTCCTTCCTTCTTTCCTGATGAGGCAACAGTTTGTTGCGAAAGCTTGAATTTTGTGTGTATGTTTGTATTTGTTTGTGTGTCTGTCGACCTGCCAGCACTTTCATTTGGTAAGTCACATCATCTTTGTTTTTATATATATATATATAATTTCTCTCCTGACAAAGCGCTTGCATAACTGCATAGTCCCATTGTTGTCAGTCAGCATCTGCACAGGGATTAGCTTGTGAAGCACGTGCGCACAGCGCAACATCCGTTATCGTCCCAGTTCACACTCATGTGTTTAGTAGAAGGTCAGTGTGTCTATTTGATGCATTTATAGTAGCTTTTGCTGCACAGATTTGTGAAGCTCATGTTCAGTAGCGTGATCCTTTGTGAAATCTTCAATGCGGTGAAAACGGGTTTCCACATCAGTGGCCCGAGGAATTTATTTCACCTCGTAGCTCTCACTTATTCAGTCGGGACACCAGTCATACATCCGACAAACATCAATGAGGGAAGTTCCTTGCCACTTTTATGACATTGTCGAGCACAGAAAATTCATGTTACACAAAGTATTGCCATTTTTAGTTTATCACATGCACACCCATGTATTGTTTTATCACATGCACACTTAACACTTTGCAGCCATGTTTTGTATGTTTTTGTGCTTTTTTTTGAGCTTCTTTTATACAGTCGCATTACATAAAGTTTCTCTAGGGTCCTTTCTACATACTATACACATAACATAATAAAATACAAATACAGTTACAAATTACCCTTATCCTATTGATTGGCTGACATGCTATTATCATCACTTATACACATTATAGTCTGTAACATATTCTCTCCCCTTTGTATGTACAGTGTCACTGCTTGTCATTTTGTTTTCATTTTTGTTACATTATGTAATTCCAGTTATATGAGTACACATTTCACTCTCTTTTTGGATAATATTCTTCATATAACATTCATACAATAATAGATTCTGTTTTCATTTATTGCATAAATTTATATACATTTCATTTCAATTTACAATGAATTCTTGTCAGAGAGTATTTATTCAATTCAAAAGACTTAAAGAAATTAACAATAGTCACTGCAATAGATACAATGTGCCAATCAGATAACTATGTACGGCCTCACCTCTCTAGCATTCTCCAGGAAGGATCTACACACTACAGGGTTGAGGAGATTCCACGGAAAGGCATGAATGTGCATGGTTACCTCTCATTAATAGATTTAACTGTGATCTCAAGAACAAAATAGTTTGTTGTTTATAAACACAATTCAAATCTGATGATACCAATCATATCAAATACTTACTCAGTGTTTAAAAGTGCAGCTCAATATTTACTTGTTATGCTCATTGTATAAAGGATAACCATATAATGTGCTGAGGTATACAGAGTTGTATCATCAATATGATATGTTACGTACAATGATGGCAAAACAATGTTTACATAAGTAACAAATGTGCATAAAAATTTCAATGGAAATCAGTTGTTTGACACTTTCATGGGTAGTCAACACTCACAGTAGTAAGATTTTGACCCCTTGATTATTTTGTTGTGCTCAACCTTAGTTCAGCATCATGATATTTGATGTAATGCAACTGTTTTCTTCTTCACATACTTTCACACTATCACATTTATACATATCATAAACTTATAACTATATTTACTTGCAGTGTGGTCCTTTCATATGTTTATAAGGTACCTGACACTATACAAGCATTTATCTTTCCTCACTTAAGGACACGTCAATGCATTGTTCTCTGGAAGAAAAAAACTTAATACTAACTTAAAATTAAATCTACATAGACATATTTAAAAACAAAGATGATGTAACTTACCAAACGAAAGTGTTGGCATGTTGATAGACACACAAACAGACACAAACACACACACAAAATTCGAGCTTTTGCAACCAACGGTTGCTTCATCAGGAAAGAGGGAAAGATGAAAGGATGTGGGTTTTAAGGGAGAGGGTAAGGAGTCATTCCAGTCCCGGGAGCGGAAACACACACACACACACACACCCGCGCGCGCGCTTTCGTTCCCTCTATTATATTCAAATCTACATAGATAAGTGTATTGTGGCTCGATGGCTATTAATACCTTTTTCATTTATTCAACCATGTATTCATTCACTTAAGTGCACAGTTGTGCAATCACAAAACTTATTTACTGTCATGTGTGCATCTCTAATTACCTTATAAGTCTGAAATATAAAGTGTATTAGAAGTGTGGCGCGATATCTTTTCAGTTTGCCTCTTATATTGTATTTGCTTGTTTACCTGCAGCAAGAAGACTTTTTCTCATCCATCGAGTATAATTAGTGTATGCACTTTTAATACTTAAATTTGTAAATATTGTACATAGTAGCATAGCTTAAGTAAATATCTTGCTGTTTAGCATCCCTTACCTGTATATATAATCCCTTAGCTTATCTTTTTGTGTGTGTGCTGTAGTATAGGCTCTCCCTTAATTTTCTATGTCCCTGTTTATTCAATAGGCTTTACAAATGCTGGTGCAGGCTGTAGCTCATCAGGATGACATCATTATTAACCCATACAGTAGAGCTGCATGCTCTCAGACAGTAAAATCATGGCATTTGTAGTACCAGCACAACAGCGCCATGTGATCCTCTGCTGCCAGATCAGGCAATCATTCAGACGTCCCTACAAGTGCTGAATAAGCTGCTGCCCCTCTTCAGGGACCACACTTTTGTCTGGCCTCTCCTCAGGTATACCTGCATTGTGATTGCACCAACAGCATGGCTGTCTGTGCTGATGAGACATGCAAGCCATCCCCTGCTTCAGCAAAGTCCATGGTTCGTGGTGGTGGGGGCAAGGGGAAGTGGGGGGCAGGTCATTCAGATAGTTTGCGAATAGGTGTGGATCATTTATTAATTTATCACCCTCCCTTTTCCTTTTCGGTATAGTATTATGATTTTTTGTCTCTCTCCCTGTTTTCTGTTTAATGAGATCCTCAAATATTTTGCTTTTACTCATTGCATTGCATATGACTTTGTCATTTGATGATTTTCATTGTGCAATTAACACCCATCTATAAATCTTTATGTACCTATAATAGTGGTTGAAGAAATCCAGCCTTTTCTTGGAAGTGAGGTACCATATGTAAGAGTATGGGAGTATGTCCCAATACATACTGTTGACCATTTGTTTGTGTGATACACTGCTAATAATATGGGTACTTCTGGAAACATCTTTTGAAGTACCAATTAAAATGAGGCAGAGAACTTAGAGAATTTTGCACTTACATTGGTTTCTCTATTCACTTCATTCAAACTTTAGGATTGCTAGTTCTCTTGAAAAATTTTGTATTTTGACTTGTGAAATTCATCTGTAGGCTTACAGTTTACAGATTTTTTTTCCAAACCAGACATTACTGTCAGTATTTAATAAATGGCCTGAGAGTTCAAGATCTGTACAGCTCAATCACTCTTTCCCCTGCCTGTCCATATCTGTGACCACTTGGTTGATTATTACTGCAGTTACTGTAATCATTCTTGTTGCACTATTGACCACCAAGGACGTGTCAAAACTGTGAAGGAGCTTATGATGTTTGAAACATAGTGAGGTGGAAAGGGGATGAGTTAGCTCCACTTGCTACAATTCTATTCCTAATGTTTATAATTTTTTTCAGTATGTATATGTACATAACACGAGGGATGTACCAAAAGTAAGGTTCCCAACGAGCTACAGTGTCGAGGGAAGGTGCTAGGCTAAATCTAACAGCAGCACCGTGCGTGTTGGTTCCCCCACTCTTGAGCCCACCCATCTGTGATCCACTATGTCACTCAGTGTTGGCTTGGCAGCTGTCAGAGATGGAAGTGCTGATCACCGCTCCCATCAAGTGCGAGGTTCGAGCAGTAATCCAGTTTCTCCACGCAAGGAAGTTACCGTCCATGGAGATTCATTGGCACCTGACAGAGGTTTATGGTGAAGATTGTATATCTGTTCAGCACATCTTCAAATGGTGCAGGGCTTTTGCTAAGGGTTGCACGGAAGTTCATGGTAAAGAACGGAGTGGAAGACTGGCAGTTTTGAATGTGATTGTCCAGAAGATCAACAGTGAACTGCTCAATGATTGGAGGGTCACTGTCCATGAACTTGTTGAACACATTCCTGAAGCTTACCACGGCACAACTGAAAGAACTTTAACAGAAACGTTGTGTTATTGCAAGGTGTGTGCTCTCTGGGTCCTCCAGATGTTGACTGACGGACACAAGGAGCAATGCCTTGACTGTGCTCCCAAGTTTCTTCAACAGTGTGAGGGGGGAGGCAACAAGGAGATGTTGTTGGACTCTATCTTCATGGGAGATGAAACATGGGTGTTTCATTACAGCCCCGAAACAAAACAACAGTCTCGTCAGTGGCGTGACTCCAGTTCACCGCCACAAACGCAGTCGGCAGGAAAGGTTATGATGACTGTGTTTTGGGATCGGAAGGGGGTACTCCTCATTGATTTCATGCAACCTGGGACAACAATAAACTTACACAGAAATTGTGAAACATTGACCAAACTCCGGCGAGCCATCCAGAATTGCCGGAGAGGGCGACTGATGGAGGGGAGTAGTGCTTCTTCACAACAATGCTCAGCCCCACATTGCTCATCAAACACAGGAGCTTTTGAAGAAATTTGGGTAGACTGTTATGCCCCATCCCCTGTACAGCTTGGACTTAGCCCCCAGTGATTATCACCTCTTCCCCAAGCTAAAGAAACACTTAGATAGAAAACACTTCAAGACCGATGATGAAGTCCAAGCAGAGGTCACACACTTCCTCAACGGGTCGGCAGGAGACTTCTTTGACTTATGAATACAAAAGCTGGAGCACCGTCTTCAAAAGTGTGTAAAAAAAAAATGGAGACTATGTTGAAAAATAGACAAAAGAGTAAGCTTTTCAACGATGTATAGACTAATAAAAATAAACAATGTTTTCTATTTGTAAAAAATGTGGGAACCTTACTTTTGATACAACTCTCGTACAAATGCTATAGTCATGTAAAATGATTAATTTCTTGTTCCATGTCTTATTCATATAACATTATAGTTCACCAACTACCCTCATGATATTCAACTGCAAAGGAATAGTTAGTTTATTTAAAAACAATTTATTTGAAGAATTATTAAACACTTAAATTCTTCCAAAACAGTTGGGCAGATAGTTAATGGTTTGTAAAATAATGTACCTCATTTAAACCCCTTCAGTTACTCTTTTCAGTAAACATTTCATGTTTTCCAAAAGCCAACTATTTAAAACGATATTTGTAATTATAATTTACCTCCCATAAGATACTCTTGCTATTTTGGTATTTAAGATTGTGTAATTCTAAGAAACAATGGAATAAATTTGCTACCATAAATTTTTTAACTGAAATTTGCATTTGGTTAACTGAATAATGGTTTGATTAAAAAAATTAACAAAATTGAGAAAATTATGAACCTACAAATATTGCACGAATATCAGTAAATTCCAGCAGAGGTGTACATGGTGTTAATTAAACAGACTAGTGAACTTTATTATTTTTGTGGTAATCCATCATGGAGATAAACCAAATTATTGTTTTTCTGAAATGCCTTTGCAGCTACTTTCAACATTGTTCTCATTACAATCTAGAATTTAATAACAATGTTTAATAATTATCTCTAAGCACATCTATAAGTAACTATGAGAGTCCATTATTGAGTGAGTGTCCTGTAATCAAAACTTGGACATATATGTCAGAGTTCACAGTCACCATCAGTGTGTTAACATCTACACTCCTGGAAATTGAAATAAGAACACCGTGAATTCATTGTCCCAGGAAGGGGAAACTTTATTGACACATTCCTGGGGTCAGATACATCACATGATCACACTGACAGAACCACAGGCACATAGACACAGGCAACAGAGCATGCACAATGTCGGCACTAGTACAGTGTATATCCACCTTTCGCAGCAATGCAGGCTGCTATTCTCCCATGGAGACGATCGTAGAGATGCTGGATGTAGTCCTGTGGAACGGCTTGCCATGCCATTTCCACCTGGCGCCTCAGTTGGACCAGCGTTCGTGCTGGACGTGCAGACTGCGTCAGACGACGCTTCATCCAGTCCCAAACATGCTCAATGGGGGACAGATCCGGAGATCTTGCTGGCCAGGGTAGTTGACTTACACCTTCTAGAGCACGTTGGGTGGCACGGGATACATGCGGACGTGCATTGTCCTGTTGGAACAGCAAGTTCCCTTGCCGGTCTAGGAATGGTAGAACGATGGGTTCGATGACGGTTTGGATGTACCGTGCACTATTCAGTGTCCCCTCGACGATCACCAGTGGTGTACGGCCAGTGTAGGAGATCGCTCCCCACACCATGATGCCGGGTGTTGGCCCTGTGTGCCTCGGTCGTATGCAGTCCTGATAGTGGCGCTCACCTGCACGGCGCCAAACACGCATACGACCATCATTGGCACCAAGGCAGAGCGACTCTCATCGCTGAAGACGACACGTCTCCATTCGTCCCTCCATTCACGCCTGTCGCGACACCACTGGAGGCGGGCTGCACGATGTTGGGGCGTGAGCGGAAGACGGCCTAACGGTGTGCGGGACCGTAGCCCAGCTTCATGGAGACGGTTGCGAATGGTCCTCGCCGATACCCCAGGAGCAACAGTGTCCCTAATTTGCTGGGAAGTGGCGGTGCGATCCCCTACGGCACTGCGTAGGATCCTACGGTCTTGGCGTGCATCCGTGCGTCGCTGCGGTCCGGTCCCAGGTCGACGGGCACGTGCACCTTCCGCCGACCACTGGCGACAACATCGATGTACTGTGGAGACCTCACGCCCCACGTGTTGAGCAATTCGGCGGTACGTCCACCCGGCCTCCCGCATGCCCACTATACGCCCTCGCTCAAAGTCCGTCAACTGCACATACGGTTCATGTCCACGCTGTCGCGGCATGCTACCAGTGTTAAAGACTGCGATGGAGCTCCGTATGCCACGGCAAACTGGCTGACACTGACGGCGGCGGTGCACAAATGCTGCGCAGCTAGCGCCATTCGACGGCCAACACCGCGGTTCCTGGTGTGTCCGCTGTGCCGTGCGTGTGATCATTGCTTGTACAGCCCTCTCGCAGTGTCCGGAGCAAGTATGGTGGGTCTGACACACCGGTGTCAATGTGTTCTTTTTTCCATTTCCAGGAGTGTATATGTCAATGTAAATGTTTTTGTAAAGTCATTTGAACTGGCAAGAGGTATTAACCTTGCCAACAGTGTATAGTTAATGTTTTATATGCATGGTGATAAACCGAGAACTTGCTTGTGGTTGAGTACTATAAAATATTGCCATGTAAAAATAGTTTGTTGTTGAGTGAATGTTCTTACTTGTAATTATTACTCAGTATGACACATTATAAACTAAGCTGCTCATTAAGTGAGTATGAATGTTACTAAATGCGGAGATGTATCATATTAACTCATGCTGTATTGTGAACATCATTTCAAAAAGTGGTAGAAAATTAGATTATGGGCAGCACCCACAAGACAGATACTCACCAATGACCTACAAAGGCTGTCAATGAATTTACAGATGAGTCACATTACAAGTTGCAGCTAGCTTAATTGGTGATATTTATGTTTGTGACTCCAGATAAAATTATGTTAATTTTGTAGGTGAGACTTCATCTAGAACTTACATTAATTTACCAAAAAAGTAGCCACATTACCAACTGGGTGACTGATACATTCACAAAATGATTAATTTCTTCCTGTTGTCTGCCCCCATTAATTCAGTATCTGATATTTCAAAGTGTTTGTCTCCACTAACTGTACTAAGTTCATGTCTAGATTTAACCTATTTTTCTTTACTGATTTAAATGCATGGGTAATAAACTAAAATGACTTCTATACTCCCATATTCTACTAAGGGTTTACAGCCAATTTATCTTGTCCTCAGAAGTTTCTTGTTAAGCAGATATGCATAAAGAATACTAATGCATGTATCTTATTTTACTTTATTGTCTCTGGAGACAGCTAATATAGATCTAAGTAAATATTCCACAGAAATGAACTTTATGAATTTTCCTGACGTTCTTTCTGGTGCTCGTTATCTGGCCAACACCAGAACAGGACAAGCATACTGCTTCTATAGTTTCACCGAGTACCAACCCTTGTCATGTACAGGGTTTGTGACTCCCAAAGGCATTTTAATGGACATTTGGAAGCTACTGCTAGAGGGAGGAATCCATATATCCCTTCTGTCTGCATCTAGTGTAATTTTCTAGCCAAATGTGACACTGTGCACCATGTATCTGAGATTAGACATGGAATCAATCCAGTATTTACCTAGATTGATATGGAAGATCACTTAAAAACCAGATCCAGACTGGCCAGAACACTGGTCTCCATTTTTATCTGTAAGGCGGATTCGATCTGGATCCAACACCCCTCCCTGTATCTGGGAAGGAGACCCTTTAACATGCTCAGCTATACAGTTCGGTTTTCTGTATTTTATGGTATGTTCATAACTATGAACTGTGCAAGATCTCTTCAAGAATTTTAGTATGCTTACACTTACATAACAGTATACTCAATGGCACCACCTGATGTGCACCAACCAATAGAGATATCACCCTTGCAAACTCAAAAGTCAACAACCATATTGCCAACTGGAAGGTCTGTGATGGACTTACAACAAGTAACCATAATCTCATTTATTTCACAATTACAAATACAGATAATGACTAAGACACTAACATCCAGCCTGAGTGACTATATAATAAACACAGAGGAAATTGGGAGCTTTTAAAGGCAGTATTCAAGTTACAGCCACTGCAAGGAAGCCGATCTGATGTTCACACCAAAGCAGATGAATTGTTGTGAGTGCTGCAGATGGTGCAAGACAAGGCAATCCCAACATTTGTTAGGAAGTCAAAAAAAGGCTCAAAATTCCCTGGAGTCCCATGATATAGCACTTAAGATATAGATCAAGGCAAGTGAGGAGACTACAAAAGATCTTTAGGGGAAACAGAATGTCACAGAAGGCTGATTTTCTATTGAACAGTCAAACCACATTATAAAGAATTACTACACCAAACAAGAGTAGAAAAATCAGAGTCGTACATTAAGGACTGAATTGTAACATTTGTTTGGTGTTTTCCATACAAACATGTAACAAATTAGGTTTTATCACCCACTCTATTATCAACACTGCGAAGATCCAGTGGCACAATGGTAACAGACTGGAAAACATCAGCTCAGTTCCTGTTCAAAACTTTGTTGACAGACAATACAATGACGGAAGACACAGAGCTCCATCAGCATTTTTGCTCTGAATTACTAGAGCAGCACAGTGAAGATAAAGAAGAGGAAAGCAACAGGACCTGATAGAATACTGGCAGAAGTATTACATCAGCTAGTGGACTAAATTGTGCCACATATAACACTGTTATTAAACGAATATCTTTTGCAAGGTCGGGTGCCCACAATCTGGAATTGCTTGGTAAGTGCTGTAGCCAAAGTACAGGAAAAGCTTCTGTGCCACCACCTGCGAAACCACAGGCAGTAGGCTTGAGCCATCTGCAGTACAGTTTGAGGAAAGGAAAATCCATTGAGGATGAGGTAAATCATGCAATGAATAGTGTAAACACCTCAGATGACAAGTATGTTATAGGCATAATGATTGACATTGCTGGGGTGTTTTATAATTTGTGGTGGCCTGCACTATTAAAAAGACTGAAAGAGATGGGACTGTTCAAGGTGTCTCTATAAGTGTCTATGAAATTACTGCACAAACAGGCAGGTGAAATTAGAAAGTCCCCAAAAGAAAATTGTGAAAAACATCACCACAGGCTGCCCATAGGGCTCTGTTTGTGGTCCAGAGTTTTGGGATGTTGGCGTAGGGCCATTAGCAAACCAGCTTCAGAATAGAGGCTACATCACAGTCTGCTTATTATAGTATGTGCTAACAAAATGCCTAAATTAAAAGAGAACAGTGGAGTAGTTTTCAAAAGACTAAGAAGCTGGTTCATAGAAAACAAACTAACGTAGCAGTGCACAAAACAGCCTGTATGTTACTAAAAGAAACATTATCAAGAATGAGAAATCCCACAATCAGAATAAATGATCAGCCTGTGAAAAGGAAAGAACTATGTGGGTACCTTCGAATCAACACAGACGAAAAGTAAAACTTTCATGCACATGTAGAAATTGGCTGCCAGAGAGGCATTAAAATCCTAACAAAAATAACAACAATTGGCCAAAGAAGTTGTCAGTTGTCACTAAGTGAAATAAGAATGTACCAAAACACAATATTACTTGCTGTTGGGGGCTACAGGTCGAGCATTTGGGCTCATAGGGCCAGGAAGGTAACGACAGCACAGCCTCTATGGTGAGCACAGAGGAATGTACTCCTGCACCTGACAGTTGCATACAGAACAACACCAACTGAGGTGCTGTTGGTAATATTAGGCTTGCTAATTCTAGACCTAGCAGTCAGAAACAGATATGCATAACATTGTCTCATAAAGCATGAATATGATAAGGTAAAGGAGATACTGGGCACAAGGGCCATATCAAATAAGAAATGGAAGCATGCATTGATAGAGAATGGCAGAAACAGGAGGAGACCCTACCACTTGCTCTCTAACATAAAAGAAAGAACAAGGATGATGTACTTCCTCCCAACCAAGGAAGCCATATACTACTTTTTGGGACATGATCCATATCCCAATTTTTACTAAAACCACGACAGTGCAATGCAGATTCTTGTGAATGTGGGGCATTCAGTACAGTGGATCACAACATTGGGAAGTGTGTTGTTAGACAAGATGTTACAGACTGGGACAGGAACACAGTTGGAATGCAACAGTGTATAAATAAAAAGAAATGAGGGACTGTGGAATAAGCAGAACTCACTCACAGCTAAGATATCAGCTTATGTACTGCAAGCCTACATGGCTTATATCATGATAACGAGATGTGCCATGTCAGAAATCCACCTGCAACAACCCTCTGGAAGGAGTGAGGAGACAAGCTTGCCTGAGACCCTGACAGCCATCTCCCAACCTCAACACCTTGGCTGGCACAGCAGCACAGCTCCTATGAACCCTTAGTTGCATCTCCGCACGCCGGGGGTTAACTGTTCAGAGAAATGAGAAATACAGATTGGTTCTAATACATAATACAGTTGTGCAGTGTTGGGTAGTGTAGTGCTGTATAGTAATGTTGTAGCAGAGTAGTCCAGAATTATAAATTACAAATGTGATGTCACCGCCAGACACCACACTTGCTAGGTGGTAGCCTTTAAATCGGCCGCGGTCTGTTAGTATATGTCGGACCCGCGTGTCGCCACTATCAGTGATTGCAGACCGAGCGCCGGACCAAGAGAGACTCCCTAGCACTCGCCCCAGTTGTACAGGCGACTTTGCTGGCGATGGTTCACTGCCTACATATGCTATCATTTGCAGAGATGACAGTTTAGCATAGCCTTCAGCTACGTCATTTGCTATGACCTAGCAAGGCGCCATATTCAGTTACTATGTCTTCTGAACAGATAATATTGTGAATCATGTACCATCAAGAGCGACATTCATCATTAATGGATTAAAGTTAAGTATCAAACTAATTACATCTGCTTTCTGAATTCTAATTCCTTGTCATGTTCCAGACCTCATGTCAGTATAGTTCTTCCCCCCCTCATGCCAGCCTGCGTGAGCTAAAACACGTGCATTTCAGACTCCTCTAGTAACACGGTGTTGGCTCTTCTGCCAACACAACAACAAACTTTGTGATCTGTCAATGCTGCATAGTGTAATAGACCAGTAATTGTGCCTTCTGGATTCCAGACAAACATATATTTGTGTGCCTGATGGCCAAATGGTGGTATGTAATTATTGTTGTTATTTATTTTGATATAGTTATTCTAAGTAGATTTTTCCCCTTTGAATAGCACAATGCTTAGTCAGGTAAAACCACGTACGGGGAAGAATATGTTATCTCTAGTGCAGTGCGTCGTAAACATTGTAAAAATATGTTTCATACAGCTGTAAACACAGCGATAAATACGCAGAGTGAAATAACAACATGTAAGCCTACCGGTACTGTAAACCACAGAAAGGAACATGCGCAAATTAATACAGTGTCTGAATCAAATGTGTGTATATATTCTGACAGCCACGGACGTGGTCTTGCTGAAATCTTACGTGATAATTATCGTGTAAATGCAACCGCCATTGTAAAACCGAGGGCACCCATGTCTGAAATCACAACGAACATAAAAGTCGGAAATCGCCCCAGCTCAACTCAGTGTACAATTATAATAGGTGGAGCTAATGATGTTTACAGGAATGAACTTTACAAATCCACTAACAATTTAAAAGAAATTTTGAGCTTTGCTAGAACACCTGTAATTGTCGTTGGTATTCCCCATAGACACGATCTTATGACTACTTCAATTGTAAATAAAGAAATTATTAAGGCTAACAGACAGTTCAAGAAGATATGCAAAGCATTTCAGAACTCACATTTCATTAGTGTAGATTCACTGGAGAGAGAACATTATACCCAACATGGCCTGCATTTAAACAACAGGGGAAAGATTGTATTAGGACAAAAAATCCGAGACTTCCTTTGTTCACTAGGCAGATGCAAGAAAAGTGAGCACATTATTCTTCCACCTCCAGTAACCCACTCTACATCATCGTGTGTAGGACAACAATCACCATCTTCAACAGAAGCAGATCAGCCTACACTGCTGGCAGCTTCAACAACAGTACCTACTAAGGAAAGTGAGCCCACTATTCTTCTGCCTCCAGTAGCCCAGTCTACAGCATCTTCTCCAGTACTACAATCACCATCTTCAGTAGAAGCAGATCAACTTACATCACTAACAGGTTCAACAACAGTACCAACTACCTGAGCAGAAGCAATGAAAACCACCCGCTCCTTAAGCAAAAGAAAAGTGTCACCACCAGGCCATCTCAAAGATTTTTTATTGGAGGCAGGCACCAATCAGCCAATGCGGTGAGCACTGCAACAGATGCCAATCAAAAAAAATTAGTAGTTTTGTATCAAAATGTACAGGGTATAATTAGTAAGATTCCAGAATTAGAAGTACTATTGCTTGATGAACTAAAGGATGTTTCAGTTTTGTGTGTATGTGAACATTGGTTAAAAGAAAATCAAGCTTTTGCTGCCAGAATAACAGGATATGAAATGGTTAGTAGCTTCAGTAGAGAAACTTTTAAAGGGGGAGGAACATGCATTTATGTCAGACAAGGAATTGAATATAAAGAAATCAAGTTTAGTAAGATAAAAAACATAGAAAAAGTATTTGAATATTGTGTTTGCAAATTAACAGACCTTAAAATAATTATTGTGTGTGTATACCGTTCCCCATCAGGTAATTTTATGGAATTTTTGGACAGTGTTGAAAGTCTTTTTAGTGAGTTAAGACATTCTACAGAAAGCATTATTGTACTTGGAGATTTCAATGTCAACTTCAAAATCAACTGTTTAAATGTTACAAAATTGACCAATGTCTTTTGTTCGCATAATTTAGCACCAACTATCTTTGAATACACTAGACATGGAAAGAACTCTGAAACAATAATAGACCAAATATTTCTTGACTTACATAAACTAGACAATGTTGTAGAAGTGATTGACACTGGATTCTCTGATCATAAAGCACTAAAACTTAGTATAAATAATGTACTCTGTAAAAACTCTAGGCCAAGTGAGAAACACATCCACAGGAGATGTATTAATGAGGACAACATTAGGATTTTTAATTCCTTGTTAAAAAATACAAGTTGGGATCTAGATAAACATGATAGTATAGACATGAAGTTTGAGTCATTTCTAGCTGATTACAAACATAACTTTGAAATTGCTTTTCCCCTTAAGAAAATGAAAGTAAAAGGCAAAATTAACACATGGATAACACAGGGCATAAGAAAATCTGGAGAGCAACTCAGAATGTTAAGTAAATCAGCAAGGCAAAATCCTGCTTTGAAACAACGTGTTAAGTGTTATAGGAAATTATATAAGAAAGTAATCACTCCAGCAAAAAAGTTAAATAATGATTCATATATCAGTAGAAATAATGGCAACAAAAAAATGAAATCAGTTTGGAAAGTGATCAATAGTAACTTAGGAAGAAGCAAAGTAAGAAACAACATTGTTATTAAAACTGAGGACAAAACTATAAATGATCCATTACAAATTGCCAATATATTCAACTGCCATTTTACAAGTGTAGTTCAAAACCTCATACAAACCCAAAGTAGTACAGACATCAGTCATAACATCACATTGAATTCCGAAACTATGTTTTTGTATCCTGTAACAGTACATGAGGTAGAGAATGCCATCAGCAAACTAAAAAATAAATTATCCTGTGGCACCGATGGCATTCCAGACAAAATCATTAAACACAGCAGATATATTTCTCCTCTTCTTGTAGATATAATTAATGCATCTTTCAGTACTGGCACTTTCCCTAGAAAGCTGAAACAATCAATTATAAAACCATTATACAAAAATGGGGATCATTATGATGTAAAAAACTACAGGCCTTTATCAATGTTATCTTGCTTTTCAAAAATTATAGAAAGAGTAATGTATGGAAGACTCTCTACTTTCCTAAAAAAAAGTGGAATATTGGTCGATGAACAAAATGGCTTTCGAAAGAATAGATCAACTGAAACAGCTATATACAACTTTCTAAAACTTGTCCTAAATTCCATTGAAAATAATGAAGTAAATTGTGGGGTCTTTTTAGATTTATCAAAGGCTTTTGACGTTATTGATCATAAACTACTGCTCGAAAAACTTAGTTGCTATGGACTCCATGGTAATGCTCATGCATGGTTTAAGTCATATTTATCTGGCAGATCCCAGAAAGTAGAAATAGTTCATGATGGAAAGTCATACTTTTCTGGTTATAAGGAAGTTAGTTATGGGGTGCCCCAAGGATCGGTGTTGGGACCCCTGTTGTTCTTGATCTTTATAAATGACTTGCCAAACTATTTAACACAAGCTGATTGTGTACTTTTTGCTGATGATACAAGTCTCTTTATTAAAGCTCAGAATGAGACTGACCTTAACAGCAAAATTGAAACAACGGCAGTTGAAGCAAGTAAATGGTTCAGGGACAACAGTTTATTTGTGAATGAGGGGAAAACATTATGGATGAATTACAGACATGTTTCAAATAATATGAAGCCCAATATAACTGTGAAGCTAGGCCAACAGAACATACTACAAACGCCAAATACAAAATTCTTAGGAATTTGGTTAGATGAGCATCTAAAATGGGACAAGCATATAGATGATCTCAATAAAAAGTTAAGTAAATGTTGCTATGTATTTAGAATGCTCAAAAATTGCTGCAGTGATCAAACAGTATTGTGTACATATTATGCATTTATGCATAGTCTTTTGCGATATGGTGTCATATTTTGGGGCAATTCAAGTCAGGCAAAACGCTCCTTTATTATTCAAAAACGAGCGATAAGAATCATAAAAGGAGCTGCACCTAGAGATCCATGTAGGGAAATTTTCAAGGAATATAAAATCATGACTCTTCCATCCATTTACATCTATGAAAGTATATGCTTTCTGAAGTCTCACCCCCAGTTTTCTTCTTTAAACAGTGAGTTCCATGACTATACAACAAGACAGAGTAATGAATTTCACAGAGAAGTGCATAAGAAAGCCCAATACAACAAGAGTGCAATATACCACCCAAAAATTCTCTATAGTGCTCTTCCCTTAAAAATAAAAAGGATTCAGCAGCTGAGCAGTTTTAAAAGTGAACTCAAAAGAATGTTAATCAGTAATAGTTTTTACAGTGTTAGTGAATATATGAATTCTTCAGAAAGATAGCGTGCCTTCACCTATCTTATAAGTTACTCATATACAAACTTGTGTTGTGGGGTAGACTCTTTTATGTACACACAAAAATTAATTAATCTGTCAATATAGTGTTATAATCATTGTTTCTTGTTGCTGTCCATTATACACAGAATATATGTAACTTATTTGTGTCCTATATTGTTACAAATTTATATCATGTAAGCTATAATTGTTTTGCCTATATATTTAATTCAGATTATTCACTGATAGTTTTTACATAATATGTTGTTATTCATATTTTTTCTGTATGTAACATATGACAAATCCCATATCATTGTACATGATAAAACGGGTGCTCAATAAACTAAACTAAACTAAACTAAACTAAACTAACACATTTGAAATTATGTTAAAATATTATGAGCTTTATTCAAGCCAACTCACGTGCGACATTTGGTCTGTTCTTTTACGTAGGTAACAGACTAAAAGAAAATGGCAAAGAAATAAATAAGTGTCATAGGTGGAACTTTAATATGGCATGGACTGGATTTACTTTGGATTATGGACTTAAGAAAGTTTATGCTGTTTCCTGTAGATATCTCTTTTGAATAAACCGAGGTGGGACGCCATCAATTCTGTATGTAACTCTCCTTTTACAAAAGTACCTAACAATGGAAATGAAGTTGTGAGTAACTCTGAAAACAGAGGTACAATACATATAAGGTACAATAGTTTTTACACACACTTTTTATCTCTGTCCCATATTAAGAGAACAGTTCAATATTTGAATGTTAAAGTTTTCACAAATCTGTCAGTGGGTGTATGAAAGGATGATGGATCACATGTAGTTACTTCTGTAACATATCTGAATTTTCCCATTTGGAGTTACATATGACAGTTAATGGATTTTTCTTGAATAACATTGGTACAATAATGTTCACCAGTTTGCAATTAAGTAAATTTTCTTTGTCTCTTTGTTCTGTGGTCCTGAAGGTGAAACTTCAAGACTACATAATTAGCATCTGTAATCAACAGGTACACATATATAGTATCAAACAATACATCAATACCGCATTTCAAATACTATCATTTATCTGTTGTACTGTGTTTAGAGTATTTTGAATAAAAGAGATTGAGAAATCAATTCATGGTCCATCATAAGAAGTGTTTGTGGTGTTAATTATGAGGAACATTTAAATATTTCTGATTGGTATGTGAAAATTTTAAAATCCTTAAAAGACTCTGTCATCATTAATAAAGAACTTATTATACTGTTGTGAGCTGTGATGCTTGCAGTATGGCATAGTGGTTAGTGTTGCTGGATGGTGTGCGGTGGGGCAGCAGTTCAAACCTGACTACTAGCAATTATTTGTTATTTAGTATCTATCAATTCTGGAAAGTTCTTGAAATATCTTACATTTGTACATTCTGGAATATTTGGTGTATTTATAAATACCAACATTCTGGAAAATTCGAAGTTTTTGTGAATAACTATACTCTCCGCTCAGGTCACTTCTGTTGTGGCTGTACATCGGTGTTTGTAATAAACATGCTTCCACTGATAACTGCAGCATTTAATTGATGACCCTGCTTTTGGATTCTGGTTATGATGTGACATTGTTTGGTAAAAAGGCACCGTGTACTTTAAAACATCTACATCATCATGAGTCCAGATGTGCACTGTAAAAGCTGTTGCCTACATGGACAGGAAGCAGAATATAAGCAATACATTGCTCCAGAGGTACATTCAGGGGACCAATGGATTCCAGGCCAGAAATAAGTAAGCTGCACAAAAGGCACCCATCATTTCTGGAGTCTTTGGTTAGGACCCAATGAAATGGTTGACAAGATTTGATCAAGTTGCCAAGTACAACAGACAGGACAACATATGTACTTGGCAAATGCATTGTTTTACTTTGATGGCACAGGCTAGCAGTTGTTGAAGAACAACAATGGGAAGCTTGAACAAACTGCAGGTGAATCTGAAGAAAACATTGGTGACAATCAACTGCAAGTCCTCTTTATGAAAGAAGAACAGGACCCAATGTCATGGCAAAACAATAGAGCCTTACATAAAAAATGTTTTGGTAGTTTTCAACATTAAGAAACAGAATATGACAGAAATCAAAAGAAGCCAACAAAATATCACATTTGACAAAAGGAGGTGCAGAAGACATGTTCAGACACTTCTGATAAAGAATGTACAACAGAGGAATTCATCAAGTTGTGTCAGCACATCAAGGAAATGCAACAGAAAAGTTTTGGACAAAAGAGGTGTGAGTCCCAAATGCAGTCCCTATGGCAGTTGTGGAAGACCACCGTGTCCTCACCTCTCTCACACAGCAGGTCACAAGAGAAGAGATACAGCATTTTTTGGCAGCTAGAACTCTCAGACCAACTACACAAGAAATCAGTCTCATACATCAAGAGATAATAGAGAACATTGAAGAAGAGGTGTCTTGATGTCTCGCACTAATCTCCACCACCAGTCGAACATGCTGTAAAGAACAGACTCAGTCAGTTCAGACCTACACCATCATTGTCAAACATCAACCCAGCATTTGACCAATGCAGGTACAACCAACCCCACCACAAAGTATTGTGCCCCACAGAAGAAGAAACATTTGAAGGACAGAGAGCAATATGCTGGTCTGTTTTCATGTTTTCACTGTGGGTTCCCTGGACACATTGTATGCTGCTGTAGAGAAAGAAGATGAGTGTTTGGCAACTGTTATGCAGCAAGACTTCAAACATCACAACTGCCCTATTCAGTCAACTGCAGAACTTTAACTGACCAGTGAGAGGAGGTTCATCACAGGAACCAGGATGAGGTTGCTCCCAAAGAAGCTGTAGCCATTTCCTGTTGCTGTGTAGAGGTACCAACCACTTGCCTAGCCACTGAATTCAGGAAAACTAATGACGTGATCATCTCAGGATGACAGGAAATCTTATTGATGGCCAGCCTGTCTGGACACTAGTTGACTCAGGTTCTTCTTCTTCTTCTGTAATGTTAAATGTTTATTGTTGCCAGCTAAA
Source organism: Schistocerca serialis cubense (assembly GCF_023864345.2). Classification (NCBI taxonomy): domain Eukaryota; kingdom Metazoa; phylum Arthropoda; class Insecta; order Orthoptera; family Acrididae; genus Schistocerca; species Schistocerca serialis. The sequence continues at coordinate 264,159,600 of NC_064638.1, forward strand.
GAAGACTATGTTCCATGACATAAAGCAATTATGCTGAATGTCACAAATGGGAAATATGCCCAGGTGACAGGAGCATGTGTTGCAAATGACTATCAATGACAGAACATAGCCTTTTGAATTTGCCATTTTAGCAGAATTTAGTCATATGTTGTCCTTGGAGGGGACTTCTTCCAGGCTTCACAAGCAGTCATAGACTGTGTAAGCTCTGAATTTATGAAACTATTCCAGGAACCACACATAACATAGATCATTCAATGTGGTTGTTTGTCACAGAAGACATTACTATCCCATTGTCATCAAGGACATGAGTTCAAGTCATCAACTGAGATGCTCATTAGAACTGCAAATCGCAAAAAGCTACTCAGGTTCACAAAAAGATGTCTACATGCCATCAAAAATCATAAGCACTGTATGTGACTGAGGACAGCTTTGAGTCACTAATTGTTGTGAGCAGCCACAACTCATCCCTAAAAATATGGACATAGAGACAGCTGAACCAGCCCAGGAAGGGTCGTTTAGTGTCATCAATGAAGAATTGTGTTCCCTTACCATTAAAGACAATGTACAGCAGGAAGCAACTATCAAACTGCCAACAGAATCTGGCTTGACTGAGGAAAAATGTTGGTGAGTGATATCTATTCTGAAACTGATTTGAGATGTTTTCAAACGATGGGAGAGAAAAGGCAGACCAGCACCACAACTTGTATCAATGCATTCTCTTCTGGTGAAACAGTGACCTGAATTTCTCAAAGGTGCTAAGTACAGCTCTTCGGATCTAGATCTTGACCAAGGTCCTCTGTATGGTAGTGCTGGTGGATCCTCACATTTTGGTCACATTGTTCCATCCTTTCCACTATGATGTGGATCAAAGGTAGGCAAATGTCATGATACAATGAGCAGTATTGTTCCCCATTTCTCTTTTCAACATCTGTATACACAGAGAGCATATCTGCCAACATCTTATAGAAGCGTTCTGTGAGATCATGCATCTGTGGATGGTATGCGGCACAAAAGGGAAGCAGTGGTTGAGAAGGGAGTGAGACAGGGTTGTAGCATATCCCCAACGTTATTCAATCTGTATATTGAGCAAGCAGTAAAGGAAACAAAAGAATAATCTGGAGTAGGAATTTAAGTCGAGGGACAAGAAATAAAAACTTTGAGGTTTGCTGATGACACTGCAATTCTGTCAGAGATGCAAAGGACTTGGAAGAACAGTTGAACGGAATGGACAATGTCTTGAAAAGAGGATATAAGATGAACATCAACAAAAGCAAGATGAGGCTAATGGAATATAGTCAAATTAAATTAGGTGATGCAGAGGGAATTAGATTAGGAAATGAGACACTTAAAGTAGTAGATGAGTTTTGCTATTTGGAAATCAAAGTAACTGATGAAGGTCAAAGTAGGGAGGAAATAAAATGTAGATGGGCAATGGCAAGAAAAGCATTAGTGAAGAAGAGAAATTTGTTAACGTCAAGTACAGACTTAAGTGTCAGGAAGTCCTTTCTGAAGGTATTTGTATGGAGTGTAGCCATGTATAGAAGTGAAACATGGATGATAAGTAGTTTAGACAAGAAGAGAATAGAAGCTTTTGAAATGTGGTGGTACACAAGAAAGCTGAAGATGAGATGGGTAGATCATGTAACTAATGTGGAGGCACTGAATAGAACTGGAGAGAAGAGAAATTTGTGGCACAAGCTGACTAGAAGAAGGGATCAGTTGCTAGGACACATTCTGAGGCATCAAGGCATCACCAATTTAGTATCAGAGGGAAGCATTGGGGGGTAAAAATCATAGAGGGAGGCCAAGAGATGAATACAGTAAGCAGATTTGGAAGGATATAGGTTGCAATAGTTACTCAGAGGTGAAGAGGCTTGCATAGTATAGAGTAGCATGGACAGCTGCATCAAATCAGTCTTTGGACTGAAGACCAACAACAAACAACTGTCAAAGTGCAACCAACACCGAACTTGGTGCACCATTCACCTATGGCACTTTTCAAAAGACATGCTGACCACCAACTTTCTTCATTCTTTGATGGATGTCTACCATAACACCACTTTGGTCTTGTTCGGACACATTTGGTAATAATACCACCATAGTTCACTGTTGTGCATATACCACATGCACATCAGAAAGAACAAACACCACATTAATCCATTGCCTACATGTCATTGCTTGTATGTCTGCATCAGTCATGCTACATTGCATATACACTGCAGTTCTCAAACAAAAACTTTTGAATTGCCCCTTATATTTCTTTTGTGTGTTGGTTATCAAACTCACTGCTTGAGAAGTTTTCGTACAGTGCGTTTACAATTCTGTCTGTCTGTAGCACCTGCAATGAATTCGCAGAGGTCCCAGTTTTTACTTGGTAGGTTAAAGTTGCTGCCAACTAATACTGCATGATCGGGGCACTTTCACATTACTGATCACAGACTTTCTTTGAATGATTCCACAGCTGTTAATCAAGTGGCCAGTAAAACATTGTATGATTAATGTGAATTCACCAAGGCCAGTTACTTGCATCCAGATAACTTCACAGTCAGACAAATTTTTGATTTTGATAGACACAATATCTTTGATGGTTACAATGAACACTTCTCCTCCTATGGCATTTAATGAATCGTTTTGATATACATTCCCTACCTCATTAAATATTTTCAAGCTCTCTATTTTGGGTTTCATCACACTCTCGATTCCAAGTATAATTTAGTCATGACAGATTTTGGAGGGTAGTAAATTCAGGAAAATTGTTACAAATGCTTCAGAAATTTACTGTTAAAATTTTGACATTGCTAGTGTCTTTACTTTGGAAGCAGTCTGATTTTGCTCTCTGTGGATCAGTTGGTGAGCATTAACCGAGGACTTCAAACTATCATTTAACCCACAATAAAACCCATGTGCACTTCATAAGTACAGTACTACCTGAGTAGTTAGTTCCTATGCACAGTGCGACCCTCAACTATCAAGGGAAGTCCTGCAATTCTCCACCCCACAATGCAAGTCCAGAAATGTGCAACCAAGAGTGTAACAGAATCGGCAGAGCCTCTAGTTGAGATCCCCCACTTGGTTCCAGATCAAAGGCTGCTGATCAATTCTGGGCATGACACTGAAAATTGTGTGTTCTACTTGCACACTACGAATGATGCCAGCAGTCTTCACCACATCTGCCAGCCACCCATACAAACTGAAGATGGCCTCAGAATGCATTAATGCTGACATGAATGACAACCTGAAGATGACTGCACTGTGCACCATCATCTCCGGTTCGCCTCACACTGGACTTCTTTCCAGCCCTGGACACTACTCTCCTCAGAGGCTCCACAAAGTGTCTAACATTAGAACTCCCAACAACTAGCAAACCCCCCCTCCTTCCTCTCCTTGTGTGCCTGCTTGGACTCTGCTGAAGGAGCAACTACTTGTCAACTCACAGGGCAACTGGGTGAGGCCAGACGATCAGTACCCATATTCACTCTTCTCCTTAAATGACAGGGCAGTCTACAGCCTGATGTTCAGTCTGCAGTGTGTGTGGCTAGACTGAATTAGATACATGGAAAAAAATAGTTGCCAGCAGAGACTGTAGGCAAAACAAGCAACACCTGAGCTGTTCCATGGGATGTGCCCATTTCTATGGTGCCACTACACACTGAGGCAGCAGCCTAGATAGCTGACCACAACCAATAGTGTCTTCAGTTGTTTGCAAACTCCATTGTGTCCACATACAGCATGCACACTCCCATCTACCCTACTGCAAAATGTTGGATGAAAACAATAGGTACCAAAAAAGATAAAAAATGAATCCATTTTTCTTTTATACAAGGTTTTGCACTATCAAACTAATTAGAAACAAAATCTGAGCTATAGACAACACTTTGTGTTTAAAAGCTATACTACCTTTCTTGAGGCAGTGAAGTGTACAATCTGATACCATTGTCACTTGAGATATTATGTAAAGAATTTGGGGTTGATACACCCCACCTCTTTATAGACTTCAGTTCAGCCTGCAATAGTATTGACAGAAGGGAGTTGTATACAGCAACGGAAGAGTTACATATTCCTAACAAACTGATTGCCTAAGTAAAAGTTACTATGGAAAATATCTGGAGTTGAGTTAAAATGCAGAATATGTTATAAAGTGCTGTGACCAAAAAAATGGAGTAAGACAGGGAACACATTATCCTGCCTTCTCTTTAATATAGTTTTGGAGTAGGTCATAAGAGGTGCAGGCATAGGTACTAGGTGGAAATATCCTGTACAAATCAGTTCAGGTGATGGCATATACAGGTGATAGTGATGTAATTGCAAGAACACCGAGAGCAACAAAAGAAGCCTTTACACGTCTCAAAAAGGCTGCTAGAAAGATGAACCTACAGATCAATGAAGTGAAAACTATGTACATGCATGTAACTGAGAAAAATCATCTAAATGAGCCACCATTCAAATAATACGGATCATATAAATTCAATGCGTAGTTTCACTTACTCTGGATCAGAAGTAAACCATGTCGCCTCTGAAATACAAAAGCGAATATTGTCTGGCAACACGTGCTACAGTGATCTCAGAAAACATCTGAAATCTAAGTTGCTACTCAGGAAAATTAAAGTTATTATGATGTACAAAATTTTAGTTAAGCAGGTGCTAAGATACTGTGCTGAAACATGGACATTAACAAAACTTGTTAAAAAGCAACTGGGCATATTTGAAAGAAAGATCTTGAGACTAATTCATGGACCAGTGGAAGAAAATGGTGCCTGGAGGAGGAGATGCAAAACACACACACACACACACACACACACACATATATATATATATCATGCTCTCTCTCTCTCTCTCTCTCTCTCTCTCTCTCTCCCAAACCAGACATTGTCAGCTACACTAAGATTAAAAAGGCTAGAATTTGCAAACAGGAGAACGATTAAGAAGATATTCAACACAGTTCCTGAAAACCAGGAGAGTTGGATGACCAAAATGAAGGTGGGGGATAATGGTGATGATGATGACAACTAGAGAACACTGAGCCTTTCTCTGATTATAGTTCATTGCACACTGGTAGACACCAACAAAGGATCTACTCTCCTGGCAATTTATGGATGGAGGCTGGCACCTGATCAGGAAATGCCAGTGCAAGTGGTTACATTTTCTGTATTCACACTAAGCGACTGTTGTGCTGCAGTCAGTGCTAAGCTAAATTAGAAAAACTAATCCACAAAGAATGAAAATAAATAAAAATGATTCCTCTTGTCTTTTAAACTTGGATTTGCACTACCAAACTTCCTTAGATCAGAAACACAAGCTAGTATAAAGTGCTAAGGCTGCTTCACTGAATACTGGCAGATAAGGCAATGCAGCAGATGTCATTCATGCCAACATGAGCCACACTTTGCAGCCAGTGCACTGAGTGTCTGCAGGCAAAGCCTAATTCATATCTTCAGAAAGATCTCTGGCAAATATACTGAGTGGGCACTTGCCTTTGGCTTTCCTTCTAAGCCTGACCATTAGATTTCTGAGTGCTCCTTTACCTACCTAATGTTGATGATCCAAGCTGTGAGACTCCCCTTGCTTCACTTAATGAGAATTACACCTCTTTTTATGATGACTTATTGATTAATTAATAACTTTTAATTAAATTCATTTTGTCAGTGGTAGTTACAGAATCAGAATAATGGGTCATGCCATGAGATGGTAATACCATCTCACTTTCAGAAACTTCATTCTTCATTCTTCAAGACAATGGACAAAAACTCATTATGACACTCATTTAATGACTCCCACTGACTCTGAAATGATAACTTCAACTACAACACTGGGTGCACAAGTATAGGTCACCAAGCTTTGATTGTTGTGACCAGAGAGGCTTAACCACACATTGCTGCTGCTCACAGAGGCTATATTTATTCCTTAGGAGACAGCAACAGTGGCCTCACACAGTGACCTACAAACCCATTCTCCACATCTGTCTGGATTTACCAGAGGGAGCATCCCCTATTCCAACTGGCTTGAATGGACAAAACCTCAAACCTGTTTTAAGGTGTAAGGGGAGAGCCATGTGACCAGTACCCACTTTTACCTGCTGCCCAGAGATTCGTGATCCTGCCACAGTTTTCTGTTAACCCTATCATGATTGTAAATTGGCCAGGTCAGGTGTATCTGAAGGCCCTGGGACCCAGCAATTCTAGGGCTACAGGCATTAGATCTGCCACAGGTGCCTCAACACCACCATACCCAAGAATAGCAGATTGATGTCTGCCAACTATGGCTAATACAGCTTCCAACTGTTTTCAGACAGTGGCCACTTCTTTTCCTCATATGCATACACAACATGTGCAGTCCCTATACCTGTGTTCAACTATAAACCAAGGAGTAAACTACTAATACAATCAGTTGCTAGATACAAAACTTGTATCAATGTTATTATATCTTAATAGTCACTTAATGGTATGATTAGGTGATATAAACAGTTTTTGGTGAAATTCTAGTTTATCTGTTGTTGTCAAATGGATGCCATATCAAATAACAGTGTGGTCATTGTGGTGCTTTTGAAAAATACCGATATTATTTATTCTGCCTATGATTTTTTAAGATGGTAGGACAGTGTGGTTTCCATCTGTAGCATAAAGTTTTGTATGGCAGTTGCAAATCCTTTCAACAGCAATGTTACGTTACATAACCTCATAATATTTGATGATGACAGACAAAAAGCAATAGATTGAAAATCTGGTTGAGGAGAAAAATTACACAACCTGGTGAATTATCATATTTTACGGGCTATAAGATGCACTTTCTTCTTCAAAAAATTGCCTACAAAATTCTGGTGTATCTTATACTTGAAATTAATATAAAAATGTCCAGTGTTTGATTTTAAATTCTCACCAGTCTTTAAAATGGCAATATATATGATGCTGTGAGGAACCTCTCTCTGTCTGGCAACATCGGATTCAGCTGGCAGCAGCAGTGCACCAATGTGACAAACATGTGTTGCAGGGATTCAGAAGTTTGCTAACACTGTCTTCCCCCCATCCGGCCTTCACAAGCCCAGAATGCTGTCTAGTCTATGATGCGTCATTGCAGTCTCTTGTGCTGTGCCAATGAGATCGAATTGAAAGTGATTTGTGTTATTGTAACAGTACTATATTTTTGTTAGTAGCTGGTTCTGTAATGGAAACAATAAAAGGTATTCACATGATGCAGGCTATATATTGAAAGTAATAGCATATGCAGAAGAACATGGAAAAAGAGCAGCTGAGCGGCATTTTGGCCCTCTACCAGCGGAAAAAAACCATTCATGACTGGCAGAAATGGCCAAAACTAGAAGACGACATATTGAAATGGATTCAAGGACACTGTCAAAATGGCACTGGAATAAATACAAAAATGATTCAAATACACACTTGTAAGCAGTGAAACTTAAAAGTGTTTGGGGATGGTGTGGGTTGGTGCTATGGGTTTATGAAGGGTCATGGACTTAGCACACAGACAAAAACTAAAATATCTCAGAAAATGCCACAAGTGTATGAAGAGAAAATACTATCTATCCATCACTTCATTATTCAACACTGAAAGAAAATCAATGTGGAACTAAGCCACATAGAGAATGTGGGCAAAACTCCTCTGACATTTGATGTACTGAGAAACAGAGCTGTTACCATGAAACATGCTAAAAGTGTAACTATAAAAAGAAGTGGACATGAAAAACTGCACTACAACGTTGTCCTCTCATGTTGTGCTGCTGGTTCTAAGCTTAATGCAATGATTATTTTCAAGTACAAAACAATGCTAAAACCTTCTAAATATCGCCATGTGGTGTTGTTCATGTACATGACAAGGGTTGGATGGATGAGGCTGGTATTAAATTATGGATTAACAGAGTGTGGTAGTGTGGGAAAGGTGCTTTATTGAAGAAGAGTTCTCTTCTTGTGCTAGATCAGTTTAGTAGTCATTTGAAAAATTCTGTGAAAGAGAAATTGAGACAGGGAAGTACAGAGCTTGCCATTATTCTGGGAGGACTTACTTTACAATTACAATGACTTGATGTTATGAAAAATAAACCATTTAAGGTGGTTATGAGATAGGAATGGAACAAATGGATGATGGATGAAACCCAACACAAATTAACACTGACCTAGACTGAAACGAGTGTGTCAGTGGGTAAAACAGTCATGGTCTAGAGTAAGATAAGAATTATTGTTAAATCTTTCAAGATGTGTGGCATAAGTAACACTCTCAATGGCAGTGGAGACTGTCTTATATATGAAGAAGACAACAGTGATGATGAAGAGGAGGAGGAGGAGGAAGAAGAAGAAGCAGAAGAAGGAGAAGGAGAAGAAAGTTGAGATGATGATTTTCAGGCATTTTAAGGGTAAGTTCACTTTTATATACCAAGAATTTTTATTTTGGTGTGGCTTTGCAGTGTAATAATAAAAATGGTAGAAACATAATTTAAAAAAGAAACTGCTTAAAAATCAAGGTGCATCTTATAGCTGTAATGTCTTATAGTCTGTAAAATATGGTATCATAAAGACTCTTCTAGAGTTGACATTGTCAAGTTATCTAAACCAGAAAAAAGTGCACAGAATTGTCAAGGCATTCTATGGTCAAAGGCTAATTCCAAGGTTTAGAAATGTCTTATTCCATCACCTGACATGGAGTTATTGCTTCATTTGAATGCATAACTGTCAAAAATATTTGTGAGAAGCTGCATAAAATGTACGCTGTTCACTCAGTGGAAAACATTGATTGATATTGAGATCAGTTCTGTAACATTGAGTGTGAAACATCTGGTGTTGTTCAAAGTCATTTGCCAAATTTAATGCAATACAAACAAAATCTCTTTGATTAATAAGCCAATGGATGACGAAGACCTTTTTGTGTGATTTTTGTAATCTTTGCCAAAATAGTTTGATTATATTTATGTTGAATGGGATGGCTTACCTCCTGATAAAACATGGAATAAATTACAAGCAGGATGTTTACTTTGTGAGTTGAGAATAACAGTTCAAAAAGATGAAAGTGTTGGTGTTACAGGAATGATAGCAATGATGTAGCTTAATAATTCTCAAGATTAACAACAACAAAGATGCAGTCAAACAATATCTGAGAGTGATGTGACAGATATTTTAAGTTGAATCAAGATAGAGAATGTTTTTCTTGTGTCAAGGAGGTAGGTCATTTATCAAATCTCAAAACTTGTTTGAGTAGTTACTGATGCAAGAGAAAATGTCATTGGTCAAATAAGCATCCAAACATAAATAAAACAAAAGATTGTGCAATGCTGTCAGTTTGAGAAATGGTTGTAGGAAATTCTAGGATATAACAACACAAATACATACAATGGAAAATACAGGATGGAATGTAACAATATTAGAGAAGGAAAGTTGCTACTCACCATATAGTGGAGATGCTGAGTCTCAATAGGCACAACAAAAAGATTCACCAAGTTCGAGTCTTGGTTGGGCACACAGTTTTAATCTGCCAGGAAGTTTCCACACAATTATAGCTTACACATGTGTGTCTATTGCTGACAAAGGTCTTAATGGCTGAAAGTTATAATTGTGTGAATCTTTTTGTTGTGTCTATCATGTCTCAGCATCTCCACTATATGATTAGTAGGAACTTTCCTTCTCTAATATTGTTACAAATACATACAAAAGTGAAAGGAAGGTTATAATGATGTGAAACTGTAATGCCTTGACAGATCTGAGAAGGAACTGGATTGTAGGTTTCACTGGACTTCTGGGATGAGATCACTATGGCAGAGATTGTAGGAGGAAGATTCAGACAGCTGGTAAATACATACAAACAGGACTGGTGGTTCAATGCATTAAATTACAGATTGATGTCACTGGTACATGACTTACCAAACACTTAAAATTCCAAGAAATATGAATAATGGCAAAAATGGTGCACAAATTAAAGGGTTTGGAACAGGTTAAACTCATGTGCAGGTATTCAATGAACAGAAAGAGAGAGAACAATATTTTGAAGATGTTTAGTTTTGTTCAGTTGGAGGTTATAACTTAGTTTGTCGAAAAAGGAAAAAAAAGAAAGCCAGACAAAAGGGCATCACACAAATAATTTAGAATAATAGTAAAGAATAAAACTGCAATTACTATTGGTGTCCCCAGTTGCAAAAATACTGTTTGCACCTGAAAGTTGTTTGTCAAGGAAACTCTGTATTATAGCTGAAACTGTCGAGACTGTACTAAGAAAGCATGAATAACTTGGTTATCAAAATAAACTCTATGTTCAGCAGTTTTTGAAAGAACATGGTGTAGAAACAATGACTGATAGCAGGAATGCAAAAATAATAACTCCAAAAATTACACAAGCCACTGAATCTGCTGAGTTGTTGGTGTATCAGATTCAAAAGAAAAAGATAATGTTATAGAAACTGGATGTGAAATTTTTTATTTTGACTATGTTATTGAGAAGGGCTGTGTTAACAAGACGCATTTAGTGACATTATTAAAAACTAACTTCATGATATGGAAGTGTAAGTTGAGAGCAATTTAAAAGCAATGAATGATGGGAAAAGAAACTGCGATTTCTGTAAATAACAAACCTGGAAGAAGCCAGTATTACAGCAACGATTCAGCCCATTAAATAACAATGACACACCCTTATGAGGTACCAAGGATGTTATACAGTCAGGAGATTGAGAAATGGAAAACAAATTATGGAGGAAGAAATTAATTACCTGGAGAAGGAAAAGTATATGAGGTAGGAAGGAAATAAATTCAGGAGAGAGGTTTTGGGGTCGTCCTAGGGATCTGAGAAGGAACTGGATTGTAGGTTACACTGGACTTCTGGGATGAGATCACTATGGCAGATTGTAGGTGGAAGATTCAGACAGCTGGTAAATGCCTTCTGCCATATACTCAGTGTGGTTCATTATAACAGTGGCGAGGCCTTTGCACTCAGGAAGGATGATTAAAGTACAGCCTGTTTTAAGATTGTGTTCTTTCTTTTTATTTGAGTTTAAATTTTCAGGGAATGAATTTAACTTTGAATTGTGTCAGTCCAAATGAGCAGCATTGCAACTGTGTATCCATATATCTTTTTCAGAAGAAGTGGACATGAGTTAACTCTGAAATGTCTCAATGTTATGGTCGCTGATTGTCCCTGCTTGCTTTTTGTGGATAACATTGTTGTTATTCTATCACAAGTGGATTTGCCTCCTATAGGATAGGAGACAATGGAAACATTAGGTGGCTAAATACATTTTTTAAGAGCTGATATTATGGTGTGTATGATATACCTCAATTGAAGGGATGAAAAAATTTAGTTGAAGCTCTAGCAGAAGGTGTGGTTCAGTTGTTAGAGTCCTCAGTGGTACTGTAATTGATCAACAAGTATATGAAAAAGTGTTGGGTGCAAATGAATGTCAGGCTAAGGCAGAGGAAATTTTTTTATTATCAAGGGGAGAAGATGGTGTCAGTCCACAAAGACCCCAGAAAGAAAGGAAGGAAGATTGATGAAAGACTGCAAAGGCCTTTGCAAGTCTATCAGACCAAATAGGAGAGACACTGCTTGTTACACCAGATGCAGTGTCCATAGGTGGGCAAGCAGTGTGACACGGACACTTTAGAGTGTAGAAGTGGTGGTGTGTGTTTAACTGGAGGTGGTGTTGCTGACTGGCACAGTTCATGTACACTATCTCATGGAGCCACCGATAAAGCAATGGACAACACCACAGTCATCCATAAGGGGGAAGAAGGTGCACTTGCCTCCCCCTCCCCCTCTAAAATTTCCTGTAATCTGGAGTACACAGTTTTTATTCATTATAGAATTGTCACATAGTTTCAAAGTGACTGAATGACCATCAGTTCTCTGGGATATAATAAGATTTTTATCTCACCTATACAATTTAGTTCTTGTGATATGAGTTATATTTTTAAAAAATGGCAGCTGTAATATGGTGCACCCAGGTAGAAATACCAGGTAAAGAACAAGTTACGAGTTTGCCATTTATAGGAGCAGCAGTACATAGTTTATGCAGGACATATCTTTTACTTCATTTATTTTTTTATTTACCTCATCATGTGCTTCTGTGTGAAAGTGAACAGTAGCTAGTTTATGACTGTTCAGTAGAACTCTTTCATAAATTTCTGTACATGTTTGTGTATTTTGGGGGCTACATTAAAGTGTAGTTTATTTTGTAGCATAGTTTCATGTCACCACAATTCAATGCGAACAACCAATTGAGCTGTTCAGATTAGTTGATGGAGGTACATAATGACCTTTCCTGCTTCTCTTATTGCTGCTATAGTCCCCTCAGAACTTTGATCTGGCATCAAATTGTCCAAGTGCTTGTCATTGGTGGAGCAGGCAAAATCTGCAACTGTTTTATAGTGAAAGCAGGTTCTAATGAATATGTTTGAGGCAGTGCCTCTTGTTGACAATGTAACAGAACCAGTGAGTTTGCTTGAGCAAAGACCTCTTTGTCATTGAGGTACAGGCAACCACTTAGGGAAAAGTAGTAGTGTAGTGTGTTTTAATGGTATGTGCATGAAGAGGAAAAAATGTCAAGGGAAGGGAAAAGGTTGAATGTGCAAATATGTGTATACTGGGAGAAATCATCTGCCACATGGAAGAGGGCATCTTGGGAGCTAGCATTAGGACGAGTTGTAGTTAGATACAGATAATCTGTCATGCTGCTATCAACATTTTGTGCTGTGTTAAATCTGAGACTATTTTTTGGTCTTTCAGGAGACTGGCAAAGATACCGCCTTATGAGGTCTCAGCACAGATGTCAATCTGCAGCATCACCATAAAGACTGTTCTGGATATCTGGTGTGGAAGCAAGTGACAGATCTAAACCAGAAGTTTTATTGGTTCTGTGGTGAGCTTTGCTGCAGGTTCATTGGCTGGCACTACAGAGTGGATAAGCACTCTAGAAAAACTATTGATCACTCCTCATAAAAGACAAAACTGGTCAGTTTTTGAGTGCTATAGATGTTATCCATTGCTGCTGATGTACAGGGTGCCCATTATTAAAATTCCAGTATCAAAACATTGTAGAAAGAAAATCCTGCTCAGAGTGACGATAAATTTAAACAGCGTATTATTGATGCACAGGGAAAAATAGCTGCCAGTCAACAGTTGTGGCACCGTTAGGTAAGCACATCCACCATGGAATCGTTGTAATGCAACAGTTAGGAAGCAATGGCTTTTAATTGTCCTGAGACTAAAAATCACATGAAAATCAAAATGATATCACTTTCAACATAAGTTGAAATCGAGAAACAGCATGTTTCACAAGAGATTTGAGTGCCTTGTGCATCATTTTCAGAATGCACTGTGCCATGTGTCAATTCAGCTATGTTCGTAATTGGACCACTGAACACAGCATCTTTCAAATAACCGCGCAGCCACATGGATTAAGATCAGGTGATATGGACTGCCATGCCATAGATAAATTATAGCTGCTAATTCTAACATTTTTGAACTGCCTCAGCAGCAGCTGCTCCACTGGCTGCACAATGTGTGGAGGAGTGCTAACTTGCATAAAACTGATCCTACCCAAACGTCCACACTGTTTGAAGGATTGGAATGACACTGGTGTTCAAAAAACTCTCATAGTGTTCACCCGTGATGATACATGCAACAGGACATGCAAGACTCATATGCATGAAAAAATATGGCCCTAAGATAAATGATGCTGTTGAACCACAACACACAGTCATCTTTGCAGAGTGAAGTGGTATCAGTAGATGTGTGTGCACATTTTCCACTGGCCATATTCTGATTCTGCAATTCTGTATATTTACATGTTCTTGGAGATGGAAACAGGCTTTGTCCAAAATGTTCCATGGCCATTCACTGTTCACTTCCATGTGAGTAAGAAATTCCAGAGCAAATGTTTGTGTTGTTGGCAGATCAGCACGAAGCAACTCCTGAACGTGGGTGATTTTGTACGGACAGCAACGCAGGATGTTTTATAGGATTTTATGCCCCATGTTCACTGGCATGTCCAACATTCAGGCAATTCCCCATGCACTGTGTGTTTGCATACCACTGCTCGAACCCTCATGCATTCCTGTGGCCACATCTTTGACAGACGTTGGATCAACTGTTTTCCTCCCTCTGACACACTGCACTTCAAAAGAACCTGTCTTTTTGAATTTTGTCATCATTTTCTCCAGACTTTTAGCAGACACTGGGCCAATGTGACATTGAACCTGCAGTGTCTGGCGGGTGTAGTAGGGCTGGAGGTGGTTCAATGATGCCCAAATTATTAGTTTATGGACAGAGACTGTTCATTTCTTCAAGGAATGGTTTACCACTCACAGACATGTTACATGATGTAATGCTAATGGTCATAAAAATATCCTAACTGACAGGAAATGAGGATGATGACACATCTTTTCAATGACAATGAGTCTCAAACCCAACAGAAATTGCTACTGTTAGTGAATGCAGGCTATCTCCACCAGTTTCCAAGTGAATTTTCTGATGGGAGCTGCATGCAGTGGACATTTGGAGTCAAGTATCTTGCAAAAGGTATTCACAGTGACACAAAAGCACCATATCTTCAATGGGCCAAAGAACACAGAAATTAGACAGTAACTGACTGGAGGCATGTAGAGTGGTCTGACGAGTTACAGAGTAGCCTCTTTTCAAATGTTGCAAGGTACTGAGTACACTGTCTGAGCAATGAGACATTTCTCCTGCAGTGTGTGGAGGGTCCAGTTCACCTCAGAGGTGGTTCAGTGATGTTTCAGGGGTACTTTTCACACCAGGGCTTGTGCTCGCTCACTCATTCAGGTTACCATGAATATGAACCAGGAAATCTATTTCAACATTTGTGGTGTCCAAACATTGCCTTGTCTTCTTCACTTTCAGGGTGAGAATGTTGTGGACACACACATCTTCCAAGATCATAATTACCATGTACAATGTGCTACAAGCAAACAATCCTGGTTTGACAAATAATCAGACAGCCAATCACACCTTGACTGCCCCACTAAATAACCCAATCTTAATCTCCTAAAAAAATACCTGGACTTACTTGGAACAGTGGGTCAGACATAATAGTTTGGTAGCTCTGCGGAATTTGATCATCAAAGAATGGTTTTTAACTGGGGTGTGCCATATCTGAAGAATCTTGTGTCCTCTCTTCCTTGGTGAACTGATGCCTTTACCAACGCTGGACAAAGTGTTACACTATTTGTGAGTGATTTTCTGGAGGTGGCCAACTTTTTTTTCGGTGTGTTTCCCGAACTGCTGTGGGAAGGCCAGGCACGCACTTTACACCAGAAACTGTCACTCAGCTAGTGCACTACATTGGAACAATGTAGTTTCTTTTGTGTGTGTTTTGTTAGTCAGTCAGCCCAGAGAAAGAACATTGTTTGAAACATAGCAACAATTTAAATTGTTGCTGATGTTTCAAACAATGCTCCTGTAGACTGCTCAATGCCTCATTTATGTGGTTACTGTTTACCTACACTCCTTCCATTACTTGTAATCCCATCAGCTACTGCTGCACTGAAAGAAGATGCTCTTTTTTCAGGAAGTATTTTCGGTTTATCCACTACTGCTTACTTAGTATTTACGAGGCTTCACTGGTATTTGCTAGGGAATAACTGTCGTTTATACAATGTGAGAATAAAGTCCCAGTTAATGTAAACATTGTCACTTTCATGCCATTAACATGAGTTTGCAATCCTTGTCTAGTTCATGTTGTAAGATGATCAGTAGCAGTAGACAATGAGAAATATTTTTCTTTCTGAATCTAGTTAGAGTTGAATTTTCTAGCTTTTGTTTGCCAACTGAAAAATTTTCATTAACAGGATATAGTTCATAAGTGGAGGGAAATGAGTGACATACAGTTCATAAAAGATTATTGTAGGTAACTAATATCCCATGATAGTGGTCATGATAAGATCATTTGAATGCACAACATTTAGGCATTTAGTAGCTACAAAAAAGCCTTACATGAAGAATGTGTGTGTGGTTTTTTAATATTTTCCTGAAAATTCTTATGTGCAGGCATCCTTATGCCATCATCATCATCATCATCATCATTGTCGTCGTCGTCTCTCTCTCTCTCTCTCTCTATCCTATGTCAGGTCTAATGTAATGAAGCAAATCACTGGACTAATTGGCCTGGTCTTAAATACCCCAGTGGCTCATTAGTTCCCTCATGGTGGACAGCATCTAATATTTTTTAATGTGACCCACTGGTTGTCCTGTCCACCATACATTATTACTCAAGCTGGGATAGCAGAAAGGTTTGACAACACTGGAGCAAACATTTTGATCTGCTCTTCTAGATCTGTAACTAATACATTTTAAAATATCAAATTCCTGAGATTTAATGCTCCCTTAGGTGTGGCTGGAAAATTTAAAATTACGCTCAGAAACCTCATCGATTTAAAGTCTAAAATGGTATACCCCATTTTCAATTCAGGCAGTTTAAAAACAGGGCATGAACATTTAAAAATGGTACCCACAGATTTCCTAGTAAAAAATTTAATTTATCTGTCCACTTCTTCAGCCTCCTAGCTGCCTTGTGCAGCTATCAAGTGCTTGTTTTAACACTGGAAAAATAACTACAAATGGAGAAGTTATCCCTAAGTAATTAATACTGTACAGTATCTGTTAGTATGGATGCAATACTATTGAAAGCAACTGCAAACATATTTACTATTAAAACATTATGCTGAGGGTCTCATCCTCTTGTTCAAAACAATTAACAGAGGATTATACAATCTAAATTCAAAACAATGTGAAGAAAAGAAGGAAAATTGAAAGAGGTCCACAGATTCCCTATTTAGAGAGCCATCCAAGGATATTATGAATCAAAAAAGTGTCAGGGGCCTTCTCAAAAGCTGAAAAAATTCTTATTAAGTAATGCCTGTGTGGCATAGCCTGTTGTAGACTTTATAGTGTTAGATTATCAGTGGATGATAGATATCTCCTGAACCTAACAAAAAATGATTAAGAACCTGCTGGATTCTAAGGCCCTGGAAAGACAGTGGGTGAGCATTTGCTACAAGATCTTTCCCATACAGCAAGTGAGGGCAATACAGTAATAACTACTTGAGCACAAATGTGTTCCTTCCCATGTTTCAAGAGGCAATTAAAATAGCATGTCTCCACAAAACTGTTCTGTAACGTAGATAAAATTAAAGAGGGTGACTTCTCTTCATAATGTGCTACAACATACTCTAATAACTCTCACTGTAACCAGGTGATGTGTTGTAAGTCACAGACAAAGGTGAATCCTGCTCTCACTTTAAGGGGGGATGTTCTATGCTTCACCATTGTTGAAACTGAATGTTCAACTACCTCTCTCAATGACAAGTCTGTGGTGTTAGAAGCTCGGATGCTGACTAGCAGTGGCAGTTATTCATGTGAAATGTTCTACCATTGTCTGTGCTTTGTCTTTTAGGTCGGGCTGGGGATTTCCATTTTGCATCATAACAATAACTGGTCACCTCCAGCCTCTTCCTGAAATTTTCATAAGGGTCTCCCACAAATTATACTATCAGTGGAATGGTTTATACTATTCAGGAAAGGTTGCCATGATAATCATTTACTGTTCTTTATAACTTGGTAGCAATTATCTAACCAAAATGATGTGAGGTTCTCTGCTGTTGATTAGTATTTGATCCTCCATGTGCCACCAGCCTGGATATGACAGCAGAGTAGCTCTCATCACTCAACTAGGCAACTGGCTGCCTCCATACACGCTCTAAAATACAATGGGATGTATGCTTCAGCAGTCTGTTAAGAATGTCTTTATAATTTGGTCCAACCATTCCCAGATGGAATGATGGTGCTCAAGAGCAGCAAGTTGATTTTACTGTGTCCACTTTACATAGATAATCATCCATTTTGGCAGTTTTCATCTGCATGGCAAGTGTATACAGAGTGAAAAATGGCCATTGAAGTGCAGATCACCACCCAGTTCCTTCTAGGCAATGTCCGATAGGGTATGAGATTGTATTCAACAATTGACAGTGCAGAACAACACTATATCAGTGATGAAATGTGTGCTCTGTCTCATTTTCACAAGACACAGACCTCCTGTCAACAAGAGACTCTCAAGAGCTCTTCCCCTGGGCAGAGGGTAGTGAATCCCTGTAGCACAATGTGTGCATTAAAATTTTCATCCATGAGGGATTGTTGGGAGAGCTGTGTTATGGCAGAGTGAGTAGAGGTCAGATAGAATGAACACATAGCAACCTTATGAGTCAACTACACTGTGGCAATTACTGTTTACAAGATGGTGGTAAGAGGAAAAGTTGAGAAGTTAAATGCACCTACAAAGATATCCACTCTTCCCACTATCATCCTTATGGAACACTTAGTTCTAAAGTACGTATGGCATTATCAACAACTACTCACTTATCACAGTCCTTTGAAATGATTCACAGCTGCATCACTTCAAACACATACTGATTTTTTTCTGTGCATCCATACACTTTGCATATGATGGTAGTAAAACTATAGTTTAAAAGTGAGGTTACATAGCAGGGTATATTTAAAAAAAAATAATAGTAAGCTGTCTTGGGATCTGCTGTGAAATTATTAACTGGTGTTAAAATTGGTAATACAGAGCACTACAATCATGAAGAATTGGGCAACATTTTACTTTTGCTCTGCCTGCAATACACTATGTAATTCACAAGGCTGGCAATTCAATTACGCAGTTCAGGTATGAGCAACCTTACTGCTAATGTAGGAAGTTGAGGTGGAAAATAGAGAAATTGGATTGTGATCTGGAGCTGTTTGTTATAAGAAGCTGGGAGAAATTTTTTAGCCTGCCTAAAACTGCTAGGTTCACAGTGGAGAATACACCTGAACTAGCATCAGTGGTGTGAAAGCAGCATAACAAACAAAAATTGTAAAATACGGTAGAAGTTATCGAACTTTAAATTTTTAATTCCATCAATATAGGCCTAGTTCATTTGTATGTGCAGTGTTGGTACTTCTAGTGTGGAACTGTGATGGTAGGAACAGCTTTTTAATACTTGCTGAGCGGGCAAGAAATATCCAGTAGGATGTCACATTTGCTTACACTGAAGTATTATTTTGCCATTGTAATCTAAACTGGAGATTTTTAATGACTGAAGGGTAGGCAGTTAGGTGGAGAGTTAGTGGGTGGAGAAGAATGGGGTGGGGCAATGACAATAAACTGCAAGCTAGTAACAACTGTTCACTCACAAATGAAAATTTCTTTGGAAATTGACTGGTTTATGGAACTAAGATGCCTGTTCATTGTGATGGTCCAGTTATTCACCCAAGAAGTTTTCATTTGTGGCGTAAGCCAGGAAAAAGTAGTGAATTGTTGGAAACTTATATTCTTATCTTGATCAGTTAGTGCAAACAAAAAACAAGAGTTCACATGCCTGTTTAGGTGCCAGACACTTGTCTCTGCCTAACATATATTGGCACAAAGTAGTAGCTCTAGATAATTGGTTTATTAATTTTGAAAACATGAAAAATACAGGAGTACATCCGTAATACAGCATTTTACTTTTTGACACAAAATTTAGTTTCTACCAGTTCGTAGGTAGTTTTTAATAAGACACTGTGGCATCTGAAACATGGAATTGTTTGCATTAATTTAGCTGGGTGACATAATAGTTTGTTTTAGTGTTTCTGTAAGGATACTATTCGATATTTGAAAAGTAATGAATGCCAACACATTTCATAACCACGATAAGAACTCATGTTTCACATGGCACGCTGTGCTGTAAATACAACCTTTATTTCTTAGAGCAAACTGACACTTAATATGTAAATAAAGAAAAGATACGGAAAAATTCAGCAAATATTTAGTAACCCATAAACCACTGTATTTGCCTGTACATCACCCGCATTTTTATGTGTCACTATTCTCAAAATTAAAATCCCACTGATGGTAGAACTTGGCTGAAGCAATAAAATCGTTATGCATGGTGTACAAACAAATTCTATGTTATGAGATACCATGTTTGTGAGCTTTTCATAATCCATGAAATATGAGTGACAAAACCATAAGATTCCTTTCACAATTAATAAATTTAATCAACTACAAGGGTATGTTTACCCTGTTTAGGAAACCCAACTTGGTGAAGTAGCAAGAACTTCTAGTTATTAACCTAAATGTCCATTAATTCCCTCCAATCCTATCCTTAAATATGGGCAAGAAATTGAGAGAAATAAAACACCTAGGAACTAACTTCTCATATTGCAACAATAATCCTTAAAGTTATTTTTATTGCGTGTACGATTTGTAATGAATAAATATTTTAATACAATGACCTGCAACGTTGTGTGTAGAATATTCACACATTGTAATCAAAACACTGTGAAACGGCAATATCCGACATCATTAGGCCAACGCCTTTACTTATATCAGGGCTGTTCATTTTGTTACAGCAGTAAATACAACTTTAACGTCGAGCATTAGACGAAAATTCCTTTCTTGCAATTTAACATGTATTTCTTCACCGTATCCATGATGAAGCTCCTACTACTAATTCGTTCGGTTACGAGAACTCTTGCGACTCTAGTTGGCAAAACACCATTTACATGGACAAACAAATACTATTTGATATGTATTTTGACGGATACGAATAATATATGATACCAGTATATGCCTCACTGAAATCCTTTCAAGATTTACTGACAACCGGAATGTTCACTCATTCCAAAACTAATATACATGCATCGTTACAGAATACTTAAGTTGACTTCAAACACCTATTAAGTTTACAATCTGAATTAAGTTTTTCAACATTTTCCTGGTGTATATAGTTTACTTAGAATCATACTTCGCATTCACATGCCAATAATTGGATAGACGAATAGTCAGAAATAGTTTATTAACAAAGAAGACGTGCAGAAATTTTCTAATTCTGTACTAAATGCTACATTTATTGTGGGCCATGAGCTTGGTAAGTCCTCAATCAACATAACGTTTCTCCCTCTCTCATCCGTCATTCACAGACAACTGTCTATCAGTGACAACAATCCCAGAGGTTGTGCGAATGAAGTGCTCTGACTACGAAACACATTTTTCCAGTGGTGTATCTACTATCTTTGACTAATAATCGATTCCGCAACAAAACTTGAATTATTAACACACTATTATATACAGTCCTAAACATTGTTTTTTATGGTGTTGAACATTTGCATGTAAAAAAAGTGTCGTTTGTTAAATGCCAACGGAGTTTACACAGCGGTGTGTAATCTTTGGTAAGTATTTCTACGCACGTTTAGAAAGAGAGGGTAAACGCGATTATTTAGAAACGCGCGTGATAAATTTGCAGAAAAACTTCAAGAGCCCTTATAGATTTTAATAGCTGCGTTTTGTATTGTACTTATCGTTAATCTTAGCGTAAAAAGCTGAGATGAGAGGGGAACTATATTCTTTAGTGGCAGAGTACTACTGACATCTGGAATCGGATTCCCACGGATGATGGCTGCTTGTGCGGGTGCCGTGTACTAGTGAGTGTATAATTTTTGTGTATTTCGGGAAAAGTGAATGAGCGACGGACACGGTAAGTACCGAAATTATTTGTAATTCTTTAATCTATAATTTGCGAGTGCCCGTTACGACAGTCATGCCGTCAAATTCTCGAAAAAAATTCGTAAATTTGGAGCATTAGCGGCACGGGGAAATCAGAATGTCAACAAACGCTGTTTTTCAAAAATTTGCTCGATGAAATTATGCGCACCATCAATTTTTCTTTTTTATATGTAAGAGTTTGTCAAACCGGTTATTGTCTGTAGCCGTGGTGTCAAATGCAAGCGCGTGTCGCGATTGTTTTCAAAAATAAATCTGACGCTGTACCCTCGCGTTCAGAACGAAGAAAAGTGAAGCGCGCTTCAGGTGTTTCAAATTCCTGCTTCGGCAGTGTACTTAATTCGAATATTCACTTAATGTCTAACTTATCTATTATTTAGAACAGCTAAGCAGTGACTTATTTTCATTCAAGTTTTATATTTTTTCGTTAATGAATTTTTTTCCTGGAAATTCGTTACGTTTATTATTCTCCGTTCCAATTATTTTTAGATCTTACTACATAACGGCCATAACTGAAGCTAGATATTTTTTAGCTGCATAAAGAAGAAGGATAAGTTTTCTGTTACATCTTGAGTGCCTCAAAAATACAAAATTACATTAATTTGTTAAAAACTGTTTGTGTTGCTACTGTCCTGAACGTTCATCAGATGCATGTAGTTTCATGATTGTAAATACATAAATGTATTAGTAGTATTGGGGTTTTCCAGATTTTGTGAGAGTGCCTGAGGTTACTATTAGTTTACTATTCAGTATTTTCGAACCTGTTTATTTATTTGCTTCATATCAATGACACAGTGGTATTTGAGTTTCAAACGGTTTAGCGAGTATTCGTTCAAGGTTTTCCATGTTCTATCATCTGGAGTCTACAATTATGTACGAGGTAGAGCGATAAAGTAATAAAAATAATTTAGCAATTTATTCCCTTCTTATTATAAGGTGCAGTTATACCTATCTACTTGTGGTTTGCTTAATAGCGTGTCACAGTGTTTTACCTAATACTATGTCCTCTTTTGTACTATCGTCTGTAGGTAGCGAAATACATTATTTCTACAGGAATAACTACGCTATTATGATGCAAAATATACTACAGACCTACAATAATATCGTGGGAACAACGTACAATTCGTATAGCCTTTGGTGTTCTTTTAGGTGACGCGATAAATTCGAGGCACGAAGTGGTGGGAGAAACGCGCTTCAAAAGTGTTTGGAACGTCAAGTACTATTTCTTTACTTATTAATCCATCTTTAAGCATTTGCGTAATCGATTACTTTAAAGAAGTACAATTAAATAATTCTGTACCTTTGACTAGCACAGGCTAAATTTGTACATATTTAGGCGTCTACGAGATTTTAGAATCGGACTATTTATTAAAACTGTTTTGTCGTACGTATGTGAGCTTGCACATTACGTTTTTGTTTATTTTTTTTATGATCCATCTACGTTCTCAAAGTAAAGCAGGTAGAGCTAATAACAGGGTGGGGGGTGGAGCTGCCAGATAGCGATATATTTTATCATATTTTGAATTCACAAGTGATACAGGCTAAACAAAATGCAGGAATATCATCACAATTCTTATGCAATTTATAATGTCAAATAACAACGATTATGAGGTCTTAAAATCAGTCTCTGAATTCAGTGACATCTGTGCTTTGTATAAAATTGTTTTTATTTCTTACTGTCATTTGGCTGTTTTTCGCGACTTTTGAATGACATTTTTATACACACTTGTTTCAGTTTATCTCTTTTACTCTTTTCTTGCAGTCAATTTATGCGACACCAGCTGGCGAGAATCAGAAGTTTCATTTCGGTGTACAGGAGATTTTTACTATTGATACTGATTGTAGAGTATTCGTCATCCTTTTTCAAATTAACTTTGATTATAGAGCATTTACCACCATCTTGAAAAAACACACTCTGGACGTCAAATCTCCTTGTGGTGATACTTTTCGCATTTGCAGAGTCTTTAATCATTTGTTTTAGATGTCTTGTTCGGTAAAAATAAGGTATATTTGCCGTAAGATAGTTTTTCATTTAGGCCGTGTGTCACATACATTGTGTTACACATGCTCTTAATATTCGGCTCTTGTCATATGGACCGTATTAGAAACATTCAGCAGCAGTACTGTGAATTATAAGTGTGATTATTTTGTCATTTTTTCCATTATTCATGATATTTTCAGACTGGTTTATAAGTAAATTATAAAACTATTTATTTATATAAAGTTATCATAATAAACAGCCCATCCAAGACAGTGTACTCCAACGTACCTTATTACTTCTGTTGTTTTCGTTACAAGTAGTCCTGCTTAATATATTTTCATTGTTTCAGGAACGACCCTAGTAGCGCGTTCATTACATGTTGAATATTTGTTCCCATAGTGCTTAAATGATCAGAGATTATTTTTGGAAAATGGAAGAACATGTCTTCGTTCAAAAATAATGGTGGAATGTTTATCGTTGGTGAAGGGTTTCTTGAATGCCGTAAATCTGAATGCCAAGACGGACCGCGTCAGAAATCGCCCGTAACTGCACTACAGTTTGTAAAAGTTACATCAGCAGGACGGACATTGCTTAATGCCACATTGTACCACAGAAGGCTAAGCAAGACTGTCAACGTAGAGAGACACTCATTACATAACTGGAGTGCAAAGACAACACTGGACAAAACTGAAGCTTTTGTATAGGATGGATATGATCTCACGCTGTGGTTACACTGTGGTGTCCAATACTCTCCTTTCGCTGCCTATGGCCTTCTTATACCCACTGATAACGCAGATCCGTCACAGTCATACCAGCATGCCGTGTGTATGTCAAACTCAGTTTCTGGAGACGGATCACTGTACCTCGTTTGAGCTCATTTGCAGGCTTGTATTACACATTACAAAGACGAAGGGGCATACATGGCACTTTCTTTCTCGTTTCTACTTCGTTTGACGATCTTCATTAATTAATATTGGTGTAACACCAACCTTTCGATCAACGGAGAAAGGATGCAACTTCATATACTTGTACACCATTTCTATCCCTACCCCCTCGCTCTCGCCCCCTCCCTTCCGCCTCCCTCCCCTTCCCTCCCCACCCCTTTCCTCCCTTTCTATCTTGTTTTTGTTGTTGTTGTTGTTGTTGTTGTGGTCTTCAGTCCTGAGACTGGTTTGATGCAGCTCTCCATGCTACTCTATCCTGTGCAAGCTTCTTCACCTCCCAGTACTTACTGCAACCTACATCCTTCTGAATCTGCTTAGTGTATTCATCTCTTGGTCTCCCCCTACGATTTTTACCCTCCACGCTGCCCTCCAATGCTAAATTTGTGATCCCTTGATGCCTCAGAACATGTCCTACCAAACGGTCCCTTCTCCTTGTCAAGTTGTGCCACAAACTCCTCTTCTCCCCAATTCTATTCAACAACTCCTCATTAGTTATGTGATCTACCCATCTAATTTTCAGCACTATTCTGTAGCACCACATTTCGAAAGCTTCTCTTCTCTTCTTGTCCAAACTATTTATCGTCCATGTTTCACTTCCATACATGGCTACACTCCATACAAATACTTTCAGAAACGACTTGCTGACACGTAAATCTATACTCGATGTTAACAAATTTCTCTTCTTCAGAAACGCTTTCCTTGCCATTGCCAGTCTACATTTTATATATTCTCTACTTCGACCATCATCAGTTATTTTTCTCCCCAAATAGCAAAACTCCTTTACTACCTTAAGTGTCTCATTTCCTAATCTAATTCCCTCAGCATCACCCGACTTAATTCGACTACATTCCATTATCCTCGTTTTGCTTTTGTTGATGTTCATCTTATGTCCTCCTTTCAAGACACTGTCCATTCCGTTCAACTGCTCTTCCAAGTCCTTTGCTGTCTCTGACAGAATTACAATGTCATCGGCGAACCTCAAAGTTTTTATTTCTTCTCCATGGATTTCAATACCTACTCCGAATTTTTCTTTTGTTTCCTTTATTGCTTGCTCAATATACAGTTTGAATAACATCGGGGATAGGCTACAACCCTGTCTCACTCCCTTCCCAACCACTGCTTCCCTTTCATGCCCCTCGACTCTTATAACTGCCATCTGGTTTCTGTACAAATTGTAAATAGCCTTTCGCTCCCTGTATTTTACCCCTGCCACCTTTAGATTCTGAAGGAGAGTATTCCAGTCAACATTGTCTATCTGAAACACTTATTAATGATATACTATTTCACACATTTTCTGAATTTTTATTCATTCAGTTATTTCTTTTTAAATGTTGCAAATTGCACAAACATTAGCGCTGTTGTTTGCAATCATCTGGTAAAATGACTCCTTTTTGCTGCAGTAATAATTCTCCTTTATGATCTGACAACGAGGGATGTTTATCTTTGTAGGATGCACGTGCAGGCATAAATAGATTTCATATTAAATTCTCCTGAGGCAGAGATGACAACTAATTTACCTCGTCGCAGTTTGCGAACTACAAAGACTCGCCAGAACATGAGGACCACCAACTCAGCTGCGTGTCAATTCAGCTTTGGTACGCAGAACAGAAATCATTTATTGTGGTATGGGTTCTAAATGTCCTTACTATGTGGCCGGTGGCAGATGGCGCCAGATTCCAAGTAGAGATAGCGCAATTGCTCTGTATGAAAACGAAGTGATCTGAGAGCCCTGACATGGATTCTTCTAACAAACCAGATACTTTGGCTAACGTTGACACCAAGCAATTTTGGTGGTCAGATATCTGCTAAATTTGTTCATTGCTGTCTTCATATCACCGATGTTCTGTTAAGGACTTGCGGCTTTTGTAATTGTCCTTCTGAAAAACGCTATTTCCGACGTGGAAAAAAAATTAGCTACTTGGAAGTCAGCAGTGAAGCTGCAGGTGACATCAGATTTTATGTTGCCTTATGAAACCACCAACGGCGTTGTAGCGGACTAGGTGAATGTACTTCAGATCAGGATTCTGCCAGAGCCTGACTACATCTCACGACTATGTGCCACGCAGGCATTCTCGTGGGAAAGTGACCCTTCTTCAGCCGCATATGAAACAGGAACTGCTGACAATCAGACAGGCAACTCTTTCTCACGTTGTGCGGCGCAATCACATCGTTAGAGTTTCCACTGGAATCCTGAGCGATGATGTTGCTGGGTTAACAACGGCCCATGTACGAGGAATCCTCTGCAAAGCCATGCTTACAACGTGGCCTTTCAACAGTGTGTTCTAAGTTCGAAAAGCTGTTAAATGGTATTTGCTACACTGTCAGGCGGTCGTGATGGAATGGCGTTTGCTCACGTTCGCGCGTTGTGATCATCTGCGATAACATGTGGAAACAGCGTGGTACATTGTCTTCCAAGATATCTGACACATTTGTTATTGTCGCTATACACGATAGTAGGATTGCACTAGTAGCTAGACAAGGCTACAATTCTGGAATTCAAGATAATCTGTCCTTAGGTGTATCGTTCTATAATTACGGCAACGTATGGTGTGTAGCCAATATAATATATAACTAAAATTTCATTCACATGTGGCCGTTGCTTATGGATCTTGATTTTTCATTTTCCACTTGAGCGTAACTTTTTGTACCACGCTACGTAATATTCTCGAGCCCTAGTCATCTCACTCCGAACGTTGGATGTGGTCATGATGTCCTGACTGAACGGTGTAAATGCGAAATTGTGGAGTTACTTGTGAATTACCCGAGCGAAATACTTTTTACCTAGGTGTTACTGTTCTGATGCGTTTACGTGTATGTATCTAGATCTGTTGTGTGCAAACAGTTATTTTCCACTTGGCGCTGAAACAACACACGATCGTGACCTTCTAAGGCCAAGAGAAAAAGGAACATATACTTGATTTTATCATACCCCCCATTACTTAGATTCTGTCATCGCCCATCTTACCTGAAATCTTCTAACGAGGAAGGTGAGTTTTCTTCATAATGCACGGGCGTAGGCTGCCGGAGCTTTGAGAGCAGTTTGTGGGGTATAGAACGACTCCTTATTAAGCTACCTATCGTGTTGAGCATCCTGAGCATACGTAACTATTTGCGAGATAAGCTTGTCACAATTGTTGTGTCTCCAACTTTTTTAAGCAATATGACTTGGTTGAAGCCGGACAGAACCGAACAAGGAAAATGAAGGATGGGAGGTAGGTAGGTTAGACCTTAACGACCAGTCGACGTCGATGTTATTAGAGAGGAGCAGCAGTTTGATTAGGCAAAATTGAGGAAGGAATCAACTTTGTCCTTTATGAAGGCATCTTCCCAGTATACATCTGAAGTGATTCAGGGGATCCATAGAAAACATGCACTGCCCAATCACATTAACGTGACCCATGTCAAAAGGCTGAATAACCACCTTTTGCACCGCAGAACGCTGCGGGACGTGCCAGAAGAGAGCCAATGAGGTTCTGGAAGGTACTGACAGTGTTGTGGAGCCATGCCGACTCCAGTTGTGCTAGGTTTCTCGGTTGAAAGTCCGTGGAGCGAACAGCCCGATCGAGGGGCCCCACAAATTCTCAATTGGGTTTAAATCCGGGGAGTTTGGCTGGGAGAGTATAATAAACTCATCCTGATGCTCCTCGAACCACGCACATACGCTACAAGCTACCTCACGTGTTGCACTTTCCTGCTGGTAGATGCCTACGTGTCGAGGAAAAACACACTGTATGTAGAGGTGGACATGGTCGCTTGCGTACCCGTGTTGTTCAACTGAGATTCCGAGAATGATGAGATCACTCAGGGAATGCTACGAAAACCACAATGCTCCCTCGCCCGGCCTGGGCCATTCCGATGGTAGTTCCAGGGCGTATGCCATTTGTCCGATAGAGCATAAAACGTGATTCGCCTGAAAAGGCCACCTGTCGCCACTCAACGGACGCCCAGTTGTATTGGCATGTAAATTCCAGTCTCAATAGCCAGGGAATAGCAGTCGAATGGGTGCATGAACCAGGGGTTGAATGGTCGTTGAGGAGACGCTGTTGGTAGCCCCTTGGTTCATCTGGGCGGTCAGTTGCTTAATGGTTACACGTGTATTTGGCCGTACACATTTCCACAGCTGTTGTTCACTCCTGTCATCTATGGCCCGTGGTGCACCACAGTTGCCTTGGTGCCTGTTCTGGGTAGCGCCATTTTGCCAAGTACGGTATACTTTAACCACAGGAGCACACGAACAGTTTACTAACGTAGCCATTTCTGAAATTCTTCTACCCTCGTGCCGAAAGCCAATGATAATGCTCTTTTGGATGTCGGATAAATCGCTCTGTTTCCGCATTGTGAAACGACTGGACTATTTTCTGCGCCCCCCCCCCCCCCAACATGCTTTATACACCCTCCGCTGCTAGTGCTGCCACCTGCTGTCTGTGAATGGTTATTGCACCTTGACGTGAAACATAGGCGGTGGTCACATTAATGTGACTGGACCCTTTATGTCAAGATACTGGGGGGAGATTTGAACCTATTTCATCTTGTATACTACACTACTGGCCATTAAAATTGCTACACCAAGAAGAAATGCAGATGATAAATGGGTATTCATTGGACAGATATATTTTACTAGAATTGACATGTGATTACATTTTCACGCAATTTGGGTGCATAGATCCTGAGAAATCAGTACCCAGAACAACCACCTCTAGCCGTAATAACGGCCTTGATTCACCTGGGCATTGAGTCAAACAGAGCTTGGATGGTGTGTAAAGGTACAGCTGCCCATGCAGCTTCAACACGATACCACAGTTCATCAAGAGAAGTGACTGGCGTATTGTGACGAGCTAGTTACTCGGCCACCATTGACCAGACGTTTTCAGTTGGTGAGAGATCTGGAGAATGTGCTAGCCAGGGCAGCAGTCGAACATTTTCTGTATCCAGAAAGGCCCGTACAGGACCTGCAACATGTGGTCGTGCATTATCCTTCTGAAATGTAGGGTTTCGCAGGGATCGAATGAAGGGTAGAGCCACGGGTCGTAACACATCTGAAATGTAACGTCCACTGTTCAAAGTGCTGTCAATGCGAACAAGAGGTGACCGAGACGTGTAACCAATGGCACCCCATACCATCACGCCGGGTGATACGCCAGTATGGCGGTGACGAATGTGCGTTCACCGCGATGTCGCCAAACACGGATCATGATGCTGTAAACAGTACCTGGATTCATCCGAAAAAATGACGTTTTGCCATTCGTGCACCCAGGTTCGTCGTTGAGTACACCATCGCAGGCGCTCCTGTCTGTGATGCAGCGTCAAGGGTAGCCGCAGCCATGGTCTCCGAGCTGATAGTCCATGCTGCTGCAAACGACGTCGAACTGTTCGTGCACATGGTTGCATGGTCGTTGTCTTGCAAACGTCCCCATCTGTTGACTCAGGGATCGAGACGTGGCTGCACGATGCGTTACAGCCATGCGGATAAGATGTCTGCTAGTGATACGAGGCTGTTGGGATCCAGCACGGTGTTCCGTATTACCCTCCTGAGCCCACCGATACCATATTCTGCTAACAGTCATTGGATCTCGACCAACGCGAGCGGCAATGTCGCGATACGATATACCGCAATCGCGATAGGCTACAATCCGACCTTTATCAAAGTCGGAAACGTGATGGTACGCATTTCTCCTCCTTACACGAGGCATCACAACAACGTTTCACCAGGCAACGCCGGTCAACTGCTGTTTGTGTATGAGAAATCGGTTGGAAACTTTCCTCATATCAACACGTTGTAGGAGTCGCCACCGGCGCCAACCTTGTGTGAATGCTCTGAAAAGCTAATCATTTGCATATCACAGCATCTTCTTCCTGTCGTTTAAATTTCGCGTCTCTAGCTCGTCATCTTCGTGGTGTAGCAATTTTAATGGTCAGTAGTGTAGTTCGGTGCTTAAATCCACTGCCAAATGTAGAGTCACAAACAGAAGAATAGCAATATGGGTTTGCTGAAATATAAGCTTCTCTAGAACTTCTGTGAGCCATCTTCTTCAGTGATACGTTGCACTTACCGAACTACTGTTACTGAACTACTATTGTTGGTTCGTCTTCCGCCTGCTGACTTCTCTTTCAGTTGCCTAGAGAAATTTACCTGTGGTCTGATTATAGAAACCCAATGATATTTCAACAGAATGAAATGGTTTTTCCTCCTATCTTTTTTACATTATGTTCCTTTCACATATGTTTGGAATCACTTGCCCGTTGCAGGAACTGACATTGAATCTTTGTCGGCTTCTCTACCTCAGGGTAAACTACTTGCAACTAATGTATATATTCATCAGAAACTTCGATTTTAGGACGGACATGTAGAATCTTCAGTGGTTATTGATGTAGTTAATCAAGGTGTCCGTCATTTATGTTAATAGTGAAGTTCCTAATTCTGAACATGCCCAGCTTCTGCAACGTTGTTCTCTCTCAGCAGTTGACGTAACTTGTGAACCTGGCTATTTCCTTATTGGCCACAGTGGTTGAGGGGGTGCTCAGCAAAATAGGAGAGCCGTTAAGTAACTGAAGAACTTTGGTGATACCACGAACAATTCATCGCGTGAAAATTAGACATACTGTTTTCAAGCAAACGCTGTACTTGATGTGCATCTTCATATTTTCGCGACGCAAATATTGTTCCATAAAATTTCGGACGTGCAGCCGCATTAATTCGACTTCTTCTTCTAATATTTCGGCTGAATACTGTCCAGCCATCTCGGCTCACTCTAAAGATGGCTAGACGGTATTCAGTGGAAATATTAGAAGAAGAAGTCGAATTAATGCGGCTGCACGCCCGAAATTTTATGGAACAAAGGATGTATTGTTCACTCATTTGAATATTAATCACGTAACAGTCACGCAAGACTTCTCCAAAAGATTTCATCCAGTCATACGGTCAATTCCTTTACTAAATTCTTGTCGCTCAGAAATGATGGATATCTGAATTGATTTCCACAAGCCCAGGATCAGAGAAATCATGAAAAATCAAATATAGATGAAATATCCCAGTGGCAGCGCACATCAATAAAGGGTTGTCCTAGGTCATTTTAATTAACATTTATTTTCGTTTCACCGCAAATATGGAACTAAATTATCCTCCTTGACAAACTGTGAAAATTCAGTACATGTAACCACTACCACAAGTTGTGCACAAACATATGGAAGATAATAAGTTCCACAGAATGAGTCACATGGATCAAAGTCACGGAACTAGTAGTCATCAGGTTAATAAATCTATGTCCAGTTAGCACTTGTACAAAATGATTAAGGTCAGCCTATGAAGTCATAATGATGGTGATCACAGAGCACAGTTAACAGTCAAATAAGTTCCACACAGGATTACTAGTCTTGGAGCACCAGTACCATGAGAGACCAAGTCGGAAGTGGCGAAGTTCCTTGGACGACGTCTCACTGCTCGTAGTGGCTGCGCAGCGGTACCATCGAGATCAGGCTGCTGCTGGGATTCGCCCTGTGACAGAACTGCTTGCAGTGGCTCAGCGAACTGCACTGAATGGGAGTGGTAGGGTGCCACCTTAAATACGCGCCAAACACAGTGATATTTGCTGTATACCTGGAGAGCACGTGACTGATTGATACAAAGTAATGCTCCCGATTGTGTTGTTGTTGTCCTGTAAGCCGCGCGAAACAGTGGTCCTGATTGTGGCGCTGTCGCCCGGGATACACGCGCCACTGGTCTTGAAGTTGGCAACCCTTTTGGCGAAGCTAGTACGGCATGTTTCCATGAAGTGAAGTGGATGGGAGTAAACATGTTGCACTCGGAGACTGTGTAGTGTCCCTGTGGCAGCTGAAGCATTGGGGGCTTCAAGTGGCATTGCAAAAGATAAGGATCTATACAGCAGACATCCCAGAAAGCAGAGGGTGTTGTGGAGCACCAAGAGGTCGAGAACAAGGAAGGACCGACAGGGAGGCACAGTGCATCATGGAAGACAACTGGAAAATGTCATTGTGCACAGTGAAAACAGTCAAGTAGTCCTACTGCAAACGACTACTTGGAATTGTTACTGTTTGCGTGATCACTATGGACAGGTAGAAAATCCTGTTGCTTAGATTAGATTAGTACTTGTTCCATAGATTATGAATACGACACTTCGTAATGATGTGGAACGTGTCAGGTTAATGAAAGGTGTCTATACATGATATTACATTACACAAAATATTACATGACACTTAATATTTTTAATTTTTTTTTGTGGGGGTTGGGAAAATTACCCACTTACTATATCCAAAAATTCATCTAATGGGTAGGAGTTGCCATTAAGAAATTCTTTTAATTTCCTTTTAAATGCTATGTGGCTATCTGTCAGACTTTTGATGCTATTAGGTAAGTGACCAAAGACTTTTGTGGCAGCGTAATTTACCCCCTTCTGAGCCAAAGTTAGATTTAACCTTTAGTAGTTGGCTGGTTTGTGGGATTGAAGGGACCAGACTGCTACGGTCATCGGTCCCTTATTCCAAAAGCTTGAGTAGTGAAGATCACCCTTTCTCCTTATGTTGTAGCCATGTACACTGCTATTACTTTTGAATTCATTCGGACTGTTAATAACAAATTTCATAAGTGAATATATATATTGTGAGGCTACAGTGAAGATCTCTAGCTCTTTAAATAAGTGTCTGCAGGATGATCTTGGATGAGCTCCAGCAATTAGTTTGATTACACGCTTTTGTGTAATGAACACTCTTTTACTCAATGGTGAATTACCCCAGAATATGATGCCATACGAAAGCAGAGAATGAAAATAGGCGTGATAAGCTAATTTACTGAGATGTATATCGCCAAAATTTGCAATGACCCTAATAGCATAGGAAAACAACGTAGGTTATGATGTGCAAGGGAACTGAGGACTAGCAGGGAGTACCATTATGTCGTGGGGAACTGATCTGAATTGTTATCATGTGGATGCGCACAGAGAACTGTGAAGGAGTCCAATTGTGTCTCGAAAAACGACTTCAAATCGTTAGTGTGCCCCAGAGTCAAAGGGCGGGCAGGGGCTGGTGGAACGACTGGCG
Organism: Schistocerca serialis cubense; assembly: GCF_023864345.2. Taxonomy (NCBI): domain Eukaryota; kingdom Metazoa; phylum Arthropoda; class Insecta; order Orthoptera; family Acrididae; genus Schistocerca; species Schistocerca serialis. The sequence continues at coordinate 264,193,099 of NC_064638.1, forward strand.
GTTCTGAACGTGTGCCGGAGCACAGGGGAGCTATGTGGAAGACGCGTTGGAAGGGGGAACGTGCGCTTGTGAACTGAAATTGCTTCGTGGTGCATAACAGGCAGTAAGTTGGGATTTTAAATGGGTGTTAGTAAGGTACGAGGATGTATGCTGGGGTTGAGACACTGAAGAACTTGATAATGGTTCAAATGTCTCTGAGCACTATGGGACTTAACTGCTGAGGTCATCAGTCCCCTAGAACTTAGAACTACTTAAACCTAACTAACCTAACGACATCACACACATTCATGCCCGAGGCAGGATTCGAACCTGCGACCGTAGCGGTCGCGCGGTTCCAGACTGTAGCGCCTAGAACCGCTCGGCCACTCTGGCCGGCTAAGAACTTGATAGGTATGAAAACTAGTGTAGGCTAGGAGAAAAGATCATTGGTGCGTGTCACCCTGAACTGCGGAGGCCACGAAATGTCGGTCTAACCGTGTAATGAAGGCAGGCCAAGGCTCTGTGTCCTCATCAAATTCTTGAAATGCTAGCTGCTGAATCGACATCGCCCTTGTCGTCATCTGTAGCAAAAGCTCCTATTGGTGCTAAAGTTGCTGGAGGACTTCGAGTAGGGCAGTGTTCGAGTGGGCCAAGGTTTGCACAAGGGTATTCTGTTCTCGCTGTAGCCACTGTAAGGCATGCAGCACTTGCGTCAACTTATCTTTTTTCTGCGTTGTCATGTTGGAAGGAGAAAATTTGCTTAGACACTCGAACTTCTGTAACTAAATGGTGCTAAAATTCGTAAAACGACTTTAGATGCTCTGACGACACTGGGAATGTAAACGATAAGTCAGCTGATAACGTTGCCGTTGGGAAAAAGAACCAGCTTTGAAACCAAATAACTACTCGCTGCCAATCGCTGTAACACAAATGGAGAACTTATACTACCATCGTCAACAGTGATGATGTGAAACACAAGAAACCATCAATAGCTGTACTGTGCCACTTAAGATACAAGAGGAACACAGTTGTAGGTTAAGACTATGTATAAAGTAATAGGTTACGCCTCAAATACAGCATAACTTAGCCCAGCATGACAGGTAAAACATGTAATGAAGTAATGAACAATTCAATTAGAGCTTTATTAGAGAGCGAGCGAGAGAGGGAGGGAGAGAGAGAGAGAGAGAGAGAGAGAGAGAGAGAGAGAGAGAGAGAGAGAGAGCGTTCTTGTTGCCACAGTCAGTGGGATAATTTGGCGTGATGGTCTATTGCAGGATATCAGCGGATGTTATCAAGGCCAGATCATTGGAGGTGACACGTCAGACTTTCGTCTATGAGGTGGTGCAGGCATTAGGCTTTTCAGTTCACCTTACCAACGTGCATACTTCATTCCGGAGAAAACAGCCACTGCCAGAATCAACAATCATGGTTAACATCTTGCCTATGATTGGGGTCGCCATCAGCTATCACGGACTGTAACAGCGGACAGATAGACCATAGCTCAGCAAATCATTCAACCAGTTCAGACGATAGTGGATGAGCAGTTGTACGATTCCTTATGGCGACTCCCATATGCTATTTTGTTCTTTAAAGTTCAGAGATTTGTAACGACGATGAAAGTTGAAGTAGAAAACATAGTGAGCTGCGAGAGCATCATCCTGTTGACGGAAGTTTCTTGACTCTCACCCTGTCTCGATGATCGGCATACTGTAGATATCTTGTGTAAGCTGTGACAGTTGCGTTTCGTGGGATTTCAAGTGTTCTCATTAACGCTTTTTTCAATTACCTTACACCCTTTCTAACTTTTTCTGCACATAACTACACTCGAGAGCAATATTCTTGTCGAGTCTGCAGCCAGATCATACGATCATCTTGAGACGATATTTCGCCGGCCGGAGTGGCCGAGCGGTTCTAGGCGCTTCAGTCTGGAACCGCGCGACCGCTACGGTCGCAGGTTCGAATCCTGCCTCCGGCATGGATGTGTGTGATGTCCTTAGGTTAGTTAGGTTTAAGTAGTTCTAAGTTCTATGGGACTGATGACCTCAGATGTTAAGTCCCATAGTGCTCAGAGCCATTTGAACCATTTGAACCTAGCTAGCAAATATGATTTCAAACGGCTGTAGCTCGAGAACCGTACGTTTCCAGAGATGGGTTCCGATTCAGAATATTATACACCAACTTCCCTCTACAATTCCTAGAAGTTTGTAACTGGAATTTCTAAACACCCTGTATAGCAGATCTTATGAAGTAACCTACTTGAAAGGTCGTATGTATATTTCAAATTTAATTATTGTTTTATTGACATTACTTTCCTTATGTCCGCCCCCGGTAGCTGAGTGACAGCCGGCTTGGTAGCTCAGCGTGTTCGGTCAGAGAGCTGGTTGGCCTTTGTAATAAGAAACTGAGTGGAAGGATCAACAACCGAAATTTAAAAAAATAAAAGAAAAAAGAAAAAAAAGTGGTCAGCACGACAGAATGTCAATCCGAAGGGCGCGGGTTCGATTCCTGGCTGGGTCGGAGGTTTTCTCCGCTTAGGGTCTGGGTGTTGTGTTGTTCTAATCATCATCATTTCATCCCCATCGACGCGCAAGTAGCCGAAGTGGCATCAAATCGAAAGACTTGCACCCAGCGAACGGTCTACCCGACGGGAGGCCCTAGTCACACGACATATATTTTTGCTTTCTTTATAGGTACTTTTACAATCCCTCAAACGTTTCGCATATGTTACTCAGACATCAGAAACTATCTCATGTATAGCAACTATTGAAATGTTTAGTGAGTCGGACTTAACGACGCCTTGAACTCTGCTGAAGACACTTTCAATGAGATGTCTGAATGTCCGTGGCGGAATGGCGGACCGTTCTTCCTCAAGAGCCGAAACAAGAGAAGGTAGTGATGTTTGCTGCCGGGATTTGGAGTGAAGTCGATGTTCTAACGCATCCCAAAGATGTTCCATTGGATCAGGTCTGGACTCTGGGCAGGCCAGTCCATTACAGGAATGTTGTTGTCCACAAATCATTGCCTCACAGATGCTGCTTTATGACAAACAGTCTTCGCCTGGGAACTATTCCACTATTGTACGCAGTACACAATGCCTGTAAAATGAGTTCATATCCTTCCGCAATTAGCGTTTTCTTAAGCACAGTCAGGGAAGCAGAATCTAACCAAGAAAAAATACCCCCACACCTCTCCTCAATACTTGGTATTGCACATGGTGGCAAGTAACGTTCTCGAGTCATTCACCAACTTCAAACCCTTCCATCCGATTGCCGCAGGCTATAGCGCGATCATAACTTTAAATCACTCGTTTGAGTCATTCACTTTCCAGTGGCGTCGCTTTTTATGTCACCTCAACCATCGATTTACATTGACTGCAGAATTTTATAGATTATGAGGAGCTGTTCGACAGTTGTGAATTATTTTTAACTGCATTCGCACAGCCATTATGGTAAGTGGACTGCTGGTAGCACTTTGGAACTCACGAGTAATTCCATTCGCTGATTTCATGCAATTTTTTACAGCCAACCTCTGCAGTGCTCCACAGTCCCTGTCCGTTAGGACACCAGGTTGCCTAGTCTCGGCTTAGTTGTGGTTATTGCTTCGTGCTTCCACTTCACAATCGCACCAATGACAGTCGGCTTCGGCAGCTTTAGGATGGCTGAAATGTCTCTGACAGATTTTTTACTCGGGTGAAATCCAGTGACCAATCCACATTCGAAGTCACTTAGCTCTTCTGGCCGCCCCATTCTGATCTCACTGCTCCTCTAATGACAACGAAATAGCCCCCGTCTCTCTTTATACAGGCGGGTCCGCCTTTCGTGACATCTAGTGGTCCGGATATTTTTGATCTGATAACGTACTGTTGTTTGAGAACGCGACTTGGGCTTGTTCTATTAACCCCCGTATTTTCTACACGTTGATGTAAGCGCAGAATGCCAATATCATTTCTAAAGAACCAGGATTTTTTGCTTTGGTATGTACCCATTCTGCACATCGCGCAGGATAACCTTACCTCCGTTGTTCATTTTTTTTTAAGCTTTTGATTCAGCGAACACCATTTTTCTTAAAAAAAAAGCTTTTAACTTCCACAGGCTCAATTTTATAAGACTATTTAAAAATAGTATATCGGTTCGAACGGTGATCGTGACTCCATTTTATTTATTACTTCACTGTATACTAACATACAGTATCTGAATGAGATTTACAAAGCAAAATTCATATTAAAATTTTTATGTAAAGTTTCAGTCCAACTTCCAAAGATATTACATAATCATCACTAAGGTGTGTACTCCTTTTTTAGCAGCAATTTTTTCGCATAAAGTGGAGAAAGAGAATCTCACAAATACAAAAACACGCCCCTGAGAATCTAACATTCAACACTAACGTCTGGAAAGATATTCCACAGAAGTAGCACTGGAGACCGTACGTCGTTCAGAAAACAAGTCATACCTTATGTCGTGTTATTTTAGTGTGATTTGTGTACTCAGAAAAGACCTGGAAAAGATTTCGGATGAGCGCATGGTGAGTATCGCATGCATCATTAGACAACAACCATAGCAGTCACACGAGATTAATAGTGTGGTGGAAGTTTATTATTTGCATTAACTGTTCGCGTGTTTCTATCCATTGATGGTCCATTTCCTTTTCACCCACTCTTTAAGTGCACAGAGAATGAAATTGTTGCCACTCATCACTTTGCGAAGGTCCTTCTATACAACCTGAGCGTGTAGTTAGGCATTTCAGCACATATCTATTTTTAAATTTTCTTTGCCATTTTCTGCCATCCTTGCTGTAGGAAGTCGTCTATCTGCAAGCAGATACGGTGTGTGCTGAGCGTTCCTCTTTAATAATTTTCATCTCGCCAGCTGCTCCTGCCGGCAACTTGTTACGTTCTGCGTAAACGGCAACGTCGTCAAACTCTTAGGGCAACATTATACGGTTATTATTCAGTTACGTTGTACGCTCTCTAGCACCGGAGCTGACCCCCGCCACTCGAAATTTCACACTGCGATGCGGCCCTAATTAACTCTACGCGGAATGTGTTTTGTACTCGAGATGAAAGTTACTTCGTGTGTTACAAAACGTAGACTAGTTTCGCTCTGCAGGCACTCGATGAAATTCGTTAACACGGAACGCTATATATGCATATGTAGTAGTTTGACATAAAAAGCCTCTCATATAGCAAGGTGCCCCTCAGGTGCATTAAGATTCTCGCAAACATTGCGAATTCTGAGCTTACTGAATTCAAACAACTGACTTGATTCTTTGTCTTTTCTCGAATTAGGAGTATATAATTAATACCGAAAATAAGTGCAGAGAAATTTACAAGTATAAAGTAGGAAAAGAAAATGGCAGCCTGAGCGAAATAACAGCTATGAAAAAGATTTATTTGTGGCGTATTGAAAATTACGACCATTCTTTCATAGCGAAATTCAGATATACCAGGCATGCCATCACTAATCTGACAAAAATCGTCGGATACCTCCAAATACCATATCGGATCTCCTTTTTCCCGGCGTAGTGCAGCTAATCGACGTGGTATGGACTCAACAAGTCGTCAGAACCTCCTTGCAGAAATACTAGGCATGTTGCCTCTATAACAGTCCATAATTGCGAAAGTGTTACTGGCCCACGATTTTGTGCACGAACTGATCTCTCGATTATGTACCATAAATGTGAAATGTTGGAACACGTGAGGCAATACTGACCCTACGACTTATCTTAGAAAATAGATTAAGGAAAGGCAAACCTACGTTTCTAGCATTTGTAGATATAGAGGAAGCTTTTGACAATGTTGACTGGAATACTCTCTTTCAAATTCTGAAGGTGGTAGGGGTAAAATATAGGGAGCGAAAAGCTATTTACAATTTGTACAGGAACCAGATGGCAGTTATAAGAGTCGAGGGGCATGAAAGGGAAGCAGTGGTTGGGAAGGGAGTAAGACAGGTTGTAGCCTCTCCCCGATGTTGTTCAATCTGTATATTGAGCAAGCAGTATAGGAAACAAAAGAAAAATTCGGAGTAGGAATTAAAATCCATGAAGAAGAAATAAAAACTTTGAGGTTCGCCGATGACATTGTAATTTTGTCAGAGACAGCAATGGACGTGGAAGGGCAGCTGAATGGAATGGACAGTGCCCTGAAAGGAGGATATAAAATGAACATCAACAAAAGCAAAACGAGGATAATGGAATGTAGTCGAATTCAGTCGGGCGATGCTGAAGGAATTAGATTAGGAAATGAGACAAAGTAGTAAAGGAGTTTTGCTATTTGGGGAGCAGAATAACTGATGATGGTCGAAGTAGAGTGGATATAAAATGTAGACTGGCAATGGCAAGGAAAGCGTTTCTGAAGAAGAGAAATTTGTTAACATCGAGTATAGATTTAAGTGTCAGGAAGTCTTTTCTGAAAGTACTTGTATGGAGTGTAGCCTTGTATGGAAGTGAAACATGGACGATAAATAGTTTAGACAAAAAGAGAATAGAAGCTTTCGAAATGTGGTGCTAGAGAAGGATGCTGACGATTAGATGGATAGATCGCATAACTAATGAGGAGGTACTGAATAGAATTGGGGAGAAGAGGAGTTTGTGGCACAACTTGGCTAGAAGAAGGGGTCGGTTGGTAGGACATATTCTGAGGCATCAAGGGATCACCAATTTAGTATTGGAGGGCAGCGTGGAGGGTAAAAATCGTAGAGGGAGACCAAGAGATGAATACACTAAGCAGATTCAGAAGGATGTAGGTTGCAGTAGGTACTGGGAGATGAAGAAGCTTGCACAGGATAGAGTAGTATGGAGAGCTGCATCAAACCAGTCTCAGGACTGAAGACCACAACAGCAACAACAAAATGTTCTGTGGGATTCATGTCGGGTGATCTGGGTGACCAAATAATTAGCTGGAATTGTTCAGAATGTTCTTCAAATCAGTTGCGAACAATTGTGGCCGTGTGACATGGCGCATTGTCATCCATAAAAATTCCATCGTCGTTTGGGAACATGAACTCTGTAACTCCGTGAAAGTCTGCAAATGGTCTCCAAGTAGTCGAACATAATAATTTCCAGTCAATTCTCGTTTCTGTTGGACCAAAGGACCCACTCCATTGCCGCTCGGGGTAGCCGCGCGGTCTAGGGCGTCTTGTCGCGGTTCGCGCGGATCCCAATGTCGGAGGTTCGAGTGCTCCCTAGGGCATGGTTGTGTGTTGTCTTTAGCATAAGTTAGTTTAAGTTAGATCAAGTTGTGTGTAAGCTTATGGAGCGATGACCTCAGTAGTTGGTCCCATAAGTCCTTACCACATATTTCCAATTTACCCATTCCATTCCATGTAAACACGGCCCACACAATTATGGAGCCACCACCAGCTTGCACAGTGCCTTGTTGACAACTTGGGTCCATGGCTTCGCGGGGCCTGGCTCTGAGCACTATGGGACTCAACATCTGCGGTCATAAGTCCCCTAGAACTTAGAGCTACTTAAACCTAACTAACCTAAGGACATCACACACATCCTTGCCCGAGGCAGGATTCGAACCTGTGACCGTAGCAGTCGCGCGCTTCCAGACTGTAGCGCCTAGAACCGCTCGGCCACTCCGGCCGGCGCTTCGTGGAGTCTGCTCCACATTCGGACTCTGCCATTACCTCTTACCAACTGAAATGGGGACTCATCTGACCAGGCCTCGTTCTTCCAGTCCCCTAGGGTCCAAACGATATGGTCATGACTCCAGGAGAGGCACTTTTGGCTACGTCGTGCTTTTAGCAAAGGCACTCGCGTCGGTCGTCTGCTGCCATAGCTCATTAACACCAAATTTCGCCGCACTGGCCTAACGGATACGTTCGTCGTACGTCCCACATTGCTTCCTGCGGTTATTTCACGCAGTGTTGCTTGTCTGTTAGCATTGCCAACTCTACGCAAACGGTCAATAAGTGAAGGCCGTCGGTTACTGAGTTGTCCGTGGTGAGAGGTAATGCCTGAAATTTGGTATTCGTGGCACATTATTGACACTGTCGATTTCGGAATATTGAATTTTCTAACGATTTTCGAAAGAGATTGTACACTGCATCTATCTCCAACTACCATTCCGCATTCATAGTCTGTTAATTCCCTTCGTGTGGCCATAATCACGTCGGAAATCTTTTCACATGAATCATCTGAGTACAAATAACAGCTCCACCAATTCACTGCCATTTTATACCTTGTGAACGCGATACTACCGCCATCTGTATATGTACACATCGTTGTCGCATGATTTTTGTCACGTCGGTGTATACGGAGACATTAAGAATACATCTAATAAGAGTGCACAGGGGCAATCAAGATGTTTGTCTGAAACGATTCAAGGTAGCCAGACTTTGATGTGAAACCGGAGGTTCTTTAGTTCTGACCCGTCCGCGAAGGACTTGGAATTTTAAGAAATGTGGAAGAAAATAAAAGTGAAGATGAAATGTAACGTTGTGACAGCGCATGCGAAAACTGCAGTAAATGTCAATTTCAAGGTAATGAAGAAACGTGCCTGACATCTTTGAAATTCACACTTGAACGGTAGATGATTACAATACTGTTAAAAATTGTCGTCAATATTTAGTTTTAAAGTTATCGAGAAAGCTGTCTAAATGAAAAACAAATAAATGTGTACTGGAAATGGAAATTGAAATTTAAAGAAACCGATCGATAAATTGACTGAGTCAGAAGGCTGAAAAATAAAGTTATGCCTCCCAGCAAGGTAACAGGTTTTCTCCTGAAGTATGGCACTAGTAAGAAGTTCAGGTTCCGTCGGCATTGAGGTCACATCGACACTTAGGTCATCAGAGTTGAAGCACTGGTCAGCTGTACAAGATTTGCGTCAGGGGAAGCAGGCGGTAATAGCCATGTTGAAGGGATCGTTCCGGCAATCTGCAGCTACGTAAGTAAACCATGGAGAATGGAAATAAGAATCGTGGGAAGAGCCTTCCAGCCCCACAACTGTTTAATTTAGTGTGCACTTTCCGGCTCTGTATTAATAAATTGTTATTTAACATTAGATAACGCTTTAACTGTCACCGTATAGAGTGTGCCAGTTTATTTTCCTTTGACGTCTAGGTCATGAAACTGTTGCGAGCGCCATTTACGTTTGATACTGACCAATTTATAGCGATTAGAGGCTGCAGAAGGAAACATCAATAACAAAATATCGAGAACCGTCGTAAAAAAAAAAAGGACGATGGCCAAGAAATGAATTAGTTGCATGTCACAAAAATCTGAGTAACCAGGACGAGTCTCATAATTTCCATGCAGAATATCGATCTTGAGAGATGCCGCACGAGAAACTAACCGAGTTTCGTTCATTTTGTCGTTACATTCAGTTGAGAATCACTGTGAATCGATACCGTTGTAGACGATCATGGTGAATGGTACTGAAGTAGGTGACAGTTATACTTGACATGGGTTTGAGCACAAGACCTTGTTCAACGGGAACAACAAACTTAATACTAAATAAGCCAACTGTTACCGACATATACGCCACGTGAGATTCCGCAACTGTGTTAATATTTAAAATTTGTCGTTTATTTCGCGGTCTCAGTAGCAGATTTATTTAGCAAATCATACTGAAGCAAGACGAGCGATTGTAATGGTTCTTGCTATCACAAAATAATAAGTAAATTATCCTTGTTGTTGGCCACTGTTCAAAAGGGACAATAGAGACACAGTGGAGTGAACCAGTTGGGTATACAACAGTTTATACTGGGTGGTTATAATTAAATTGACGGCGTTGGGAGTGCTGCAGTGTGGACTGTATACATCGCAGGACGCTGAACATCATAGGCATATTTATTAATCGGTGCTGAAAAAGATAACAGTTCGACTTTCTGCCATCAGGTGAATACATGGCGCTGTAAGCAGTTGGAATGTGGCGTGGGTGCGGGGAAAGCGGAGTATGATAACAATGGTTGTGGCACACTTATTAAGATATGGTCGCAAGTTACAACATGCGTTCAATACGGTCTCTCGAGTCAGAAAAATGCTGCATCTGTAGCACGGCGTTGTCGACAGTCGCTCATAGCATATACGGTACAATCAGAACGAACTGTCGTCGCACGCTGTCCTTCAAATCAGGAAGAGTCCGGATACATCCCCCATAGACACCATGTTTCAAATTTTCCCGTAACCACCAAGACATATGGATTTAGGTCGGGGGATCTGGAAGGCCACACATCCTGAAATTTCCGAGAGATGATATGATCGCCGGCCGCTGTGGCCGAGTGGTTCTAGGCGTTTCAGTCTGGAACCGCGCGACCGCTACGGTCGCAGGTTCGACTCCTGTTTCGGACACGGACGTGTGTGATGTACTTAGGTTAGTTAGGTTTAAGTAGTTCTAGTTCAAGGGGACTGATGACCTCAGATGTTATGTCCCATAGTGCTCAGGACCATCTGAGATGATGCGATCGTTACCAAAGATTTCTTAAACCAAATCTTTCACCTGCAAGCGACATGTCGTGTCGCCCCATCTTGCATGAAAATAGTGGTGTGGACACAGTTGCGTTCTTGCAAAGCTGGAATCACATGTTGCACAAGAAGGTGCTTATAACGTGGAGATGTCTCTCTACGCTTAACAGGCCCTTGAGATGCCATCTTCTCGAAGAAAAACAAACTGAGAATGAAGGGGCTTGTGAAGCCACACCACACAGCCACATAAACTAAGTGCAGTGGGTGTTCCTGCACAATATGTGGCCGAGTAGAATTCTGTATGCGATATTTCTGTGCATTCATGGTACCACGCAGAGTAGAATGTGCCTTGTCCGTCCGAAGAATATTCCCCGGCCACATGTCATCCATTTCCATGCGTGCCAAAATAAAAAAAAAGGAAGGACAAAGTCACGGTGTTGAAGCGTATCTTGGGGTTTCATTTGGTGCACATTCCGAATCTCATAGGGATACCAATGTAAAATGAGCCGTAAAATCTTTTGAATTATTGACCAGGGATGAGGCCAATCCCGTGAAAAAAATCGAGCAGTGGCTGCAGAATTTGAGGCATGTGCTGTGCAATCGGCAATGCTACAGCAACTTCATCAACAATCGCCATGGGAATGTGCCGCCTCCCTTTCCCTTCTACACTACCTAATTCACCTGTTCCTTCAAATTTCTTGACCGTATTCTTTAGCCCATTTATTGGCATGGGGCCCCTTCGCAGCTGTTTTTATCAACACAGCGCTGCTATTGCTACCGTTCTGATAAAAGAACTTTACCAGCAGTGCACGGTCTTTCATCTCAAAAGCCATTGCTTTTCGTACGGAAAACTTCAACCTCCTTAACCATTTACACCAACAGTCACTTTACAAAAGAAATCAACACGTGTCGCCATGCGACAATTCGGTGACAACTTGCGATCTTTCTGAACGACGAGTTTGTAACTACCTATTAATATTATAATTACACTCCTGGAAATTGAAATAAGAACACCGTGAATTCATTGTCCCAGGAAGGGGAAACTTTATTGACACATTCCTGGGGTCAGATACATCACATGATCACACTGACAGAACCACAGGCACATAGACACAGGCAACAGAGCATGCACAATGTCGGCACTAGTACAGTGTATATCCACCTTTCGCAGCAATACAGGCTGCTATTCTCCCATGGAGACGATCGTAGAGATGCTGGATGTAGTCCTGTGGAACGGCTTGCCATGCCATTTCCACCTGGCGCCTCAGTTGGACCAGCTTTCGTGCTGGACGTGCAGACCGCGTGAGACGACGCTTCATCCAGTCCCAAACATGCTCAGTGGGGGACAGATCCGGAGATCTTGCTGGCCAGGGTAGTTGACTTACTCCTTCTAGAGCACGTTGGGTGGCACGGGATACATGCGGACGTGCATTGTCCTGTTGGAACAGCAAGTTCCCTTGCCGGTCTAGGAATGGTAGAACGATGGGTTCGATGACGGTTTGGATGTACCGTGCACTATTCAGTGTCCCCTCGACGATCACCAGTGGTGTACGGCCAGTGTAGGAGATCGCTCCCCACACCATGATGCCGGGTGTTGGCCCTGTGTGCCTCGGTCGTATGCAGTCCTGATTGTGGCGCTCACCTGCACGGCGCCAAACACGCATACAACCATCATTGGCACCAAGGCAGAAGCGACTCTCATCGCTGAAGACGACACGTCTCCATTCGTCCCTCCATTCACGCATGTCGCGACACCACTGGAGGCGGGCTGCACGATGTTGGGGCGTGAGCGGAAGACGGCATAACGGTGTGCGGGACCGTAGCCCAGCTTCATGCAGACGGTTGCGAATGGTCCTCGCCGATACCCCAGGAGCAACAGCGTCCCTAATTTGCTGGGAAGTGGCGGTGCGGTCCCCTACGGCACTGCGTAGGATCCTACGGTCTTGGCGTGCGTCCGTGCGTCGCTGTGGTCCGGTCCCAGGTCGACGGGCACGTGCACCTTCCGCCGACCACTGGCGACAACATCGATGTACTGTGGAGACCTCACGCCCCACGTGTTGAGCAATTCGGCGGTACGTCCACCCGGCCTCCCGCATGCCCACTATACGCCCTCGCTCAAAGTCCGTCAACTGCACATACGGTTCACGTCCACGCTGTCGCGGCATGCTACCAGTGTTAAAGACTGCGATGGAGCTCCGTATGCCACGGCAAACTGGCTGACACTGACGGCGGCGGTGCACAAATGCTGCGCAGCTAGCGCCATTCGACGGCCAACACCGCGGTTCCTGGTGTGTCCGCTGTGCCGTGCGTGTGATCATTGCTTGTACAGCCCTCTCGCAGTGTCCGGAGCAAGTATGGTGGGTCTGACACACCGGTGTCAATGTGTTCTTTTTTCCATTTCCAGGAGTGTATGTACAACATGACAGTGTCCATGTTTTTCTCAACCCAATAGATGATGCAGAGAGTTTGTCCAGCTAAATTAAAAAGATCAGCCCGCATAAATGTGTACTGAAAGGTCGCATGTTGAGTCAATGGTTGCTTCAGGGTAGTTACAGCAAACGGGTCTGTCGTCGAAAGTTACATGGAAGATTTATGTGCACAAATCAATTAAAATAGTTGTAAGTGCAAACTAGTTGATGTCATTTATAAATTTTGTTGCACTTGTAGTTGTTATCATCACCATTATAATCACCGCCTTCTTCGTCTGATAATTTGAGTTCGTCAATGAAGCCGCTATACGTCGCTGTTATCAAATCTTTCATATTTTTAATAGTATCTCGTAGCGTCTTATAGATCAAGGTCTTACATTTACCGTCAAAGCGTTGAACTGATTCAACTACTACATCTTAAAGGTGTTACCTGTAAATATGGTCAGTACACATACGTAGCGTCCGATACAGCGTTCTTATCCTCTTATTCCGTTATTTTTTCAAGTACAGCCAACCTACTTTTCTTCGGTGTCGAGGGTATTTTTATTAGTTTTTCGTTAGCTAGCATTTATTTTATTCCCTTTCTTAACTTCTCCTCTATCTGACAGGATACACGTCCCACAGCCACGAGTTAAAATACTTTACTAAAATGTTGAAGGAACATAAAAGTTTTTGCCGATTAGGGAAAACAGACAAGTCAGCCGTGGTGGAACATGCTCTTCAATCGGGTGATCACGTAGTGAAATTTTCGGAAACTGAAGTTTTGTGTACTATGACGAACTATTATCCATGGCTATGTAGAGAAGCCATCGAAATATATAAACATGGTGATAATTTTAACAGAAAAGAAGAAGCTATGAAACTCAGCGATATATGGACAGTGGCGCTACAGAATCGATGAGAAGTTTTTATCTTTGACGTGCTATGATCAATAGTTAGATTTTATCCTTGACAAGGTGCATTTATTTCTGCTATCACGTTAAATCCAGACCACGCCAACTTTCCACGGTATTTAGGCCGTTCTTCGACGTCAGTCGACAAGACTCAGCACAACCAGGAGCACCTCCGAAGATGTCCAACGTAGCTTTGGGCGAAACGTCGGGGATAGAAGTGTTTCATGGGCCACGGCCATACAACCCGGAAGAATTCTCGGCAACTTTTCTAAAAGACTATAATGTTTTTCAGTTCGATAGTTCTAGAGATATGGCAGATATTATTTACCTAACTTGATACAACAGTTTTCCACAAGAGTGCTTGAATATTCACAACTGTCATTGAGTATTAAAGCACATCTTGATGCATACAATCACAGACGTTTATCTTGAAGTACAGTGTTCAACATTTACTAAAGTACATTTCCATCGGTTACCTGAATAGTTCATTAGTCCTACTCGATGGTGTTGACTGCTTCAGCTGATATCACGGACTTGGGCCGAGAATTTCCATGCTCCGTGCAAGGGCGCTGTGGTTTTGAGAGAGAGGGAGTGAGAGAGCATGTCTTCTTCAGCCTCTGCTATTCGTCGTTGCAGATTGCAGCGAGACACCGCTAGTGTCTGTGGTATTGTGATATCAATGTGCGTTGCCGACTTCGGTGTGGCGCTGTGATCTTTGGATGATACTGTACCACAGTAGATACATGTATTCACCTTAGCAAAAAACTGTGATAGAGTTACATGAGAATAAGGAGAGAACGCTTTGCTCAATGCGTTCTGCAGTACAGACGGATGCATCTTTAGCATAAGGAAACAGATTTATCAAGGCGACTGGAAAAAAAATTGAAACTTGTTTGTAGGATACTAAAGAATAAACTTAAGCCCATTCCAAACAAACCTATCGAACACATCTAAAGACTATTCTGAAATCTCGAAATATGTTGAACTTCGCTTTTCATGTAAAATCTTGGAAGCATGATTTTATACACTGAGATTTAGTTTCCGACAGACTTTATTAGAAACACTATGCCTTATATTTAAGAGATGCCTTGGTTCGTCCTGAATTTTACTCAGAGACTAAACCACCTATAATTAAAAAGTGTCTTCTGTTAGCTGTCAAACAGTCGGACTGTGAAAGACAATCTGTGATATTCCACCTCGCCGTTTTAGTCAAGTGTTTATTTTATTGCATATCCCACGACGGGACAATATCGGCCTTGATCAGAATTTTGGCATAATGTCGATATACAGCACTTTTCCATAATCAAAGAAGCAGATGGGCCTATTCCATTCAGGGAGGTGTGTCCATGCTTCTGCCAGGTGCCATCAAAGCATGCGAGAATATTTGTTGGTTCATATTCAGTGCTTTCAGATACAACTTCTTCAGCAAGTCTTTTCATTGAAGACTAACAAATATATTCTGCAAAAGACCTTTAATCCAATTTCCCGAAATGAATCTCGTTGGTGGATGAGAAATATCCATCATTGCAAACAATTTACAGGGTGAGCACAAAGTCTTGCCCTGATTATAACAATTTATTACAGAATAACCGTTTGACATAAAAATTTACATTTGATGCCGTTACATAGGTTAGTGTTACTAGTTTTTTTGAAGACCACTTACGTTAGTAAACCTCAACGTGTGCTCCCTTGGTAGCTCGGAGAATGTCGAGGCGGTATTCCAGTTCCCGCCAGGTGTTTCGTAACATGTGTTCTGTCACAGTACCCACAGCAGCTTGTATCCTAGCATTCAGTTAGTCGACGTCAGTAACTGGAGTGACGAAGACTCTGTCCTTGATATAGCCCCAGAAAAAAAGGTCAAGGGGCGTAATGTCTGGAGAGCGGGGTGGCCAGGGTGTTGGACCGTTCCTTCCAATCCACCGATCCGGAAATGTTTCATCCAGGAAATCACGCACTATCAAAGACCAGTGAGGGGGGAGGGGGGTGCTCCATCTTGTTGGAAAAGTATCCATGGTTGATATTCTTCGAACTGTGCGGCAACGAACTGTTGAAAAACGGCTACGTAAGGGTTAGTGGTAATGGATTTTTCAGCGAAGAAAAACGGTCCAAAAACCTTCTTATGCATGAGGCCGCATCAAACATTCACTTTTTCGCTGTCTCGCTGTAACTGTACAGTAGCATGTGGAGACTCTGAATCCAATATACGGACATTATGCCTATTTACCATTCCACTCACATGAAAGGTAGATTCATCGGTAAAGCACATGCGATTTAAGTAATCTTTAGCGCCATCAATCGAATAACGATAGCATGATGCTTGAACGCTATCGACTGATGCGGGATACCTTGAGAATACAAGAATCTTTATATGAACAATAAATGCAAGTAAGTAAAAAAATGCCCATCTCGTGTACAAAGACGCGAAAAGAGGCGCCGCATATTCATTACTGGCTGTTATAAAAATGTTTATTACATTTATACTTTTCATACATGAATTATATACTTGTAAATGAAACAAATCAAATTCCGCAGATAGGATCAAAAAATACAGAGATATTACACCCTAAAAGACAAATAATTTGACTCAGTTGTGTCTTCCCTTAAGTATGAAAGACTGCCCGAGTTGGTAAGAATTTTCCTTACTGCCGGTGGAAAGACCATGAGGCCCAATAATTAAAAGAAAAACTCTCTGTGGAGAGTGTAGATACTGATGTGTACTAACACACAAACAGTCAGCGGACGTAAGTGAAGACTGTTCTCCACGGCAGTCATCTCCAAATATTGCTCTACTGTTAACATAACAAAAGTATCTCAGAGTGTACTGCTGATTATAAGAAGAGGTAATAGGCCATTTGATGAGATGTCCCCATTTTACATCCAGAAATACTTAGAATGAAATGCTGTGTGATTGGAAATCTGTGAAGAGGCTTTGCTACGCAACCCATTTAGCTGAAACAACTTTGCCTCAAAAAGCCTAGTACCCGCCTTGAAAATAACATGCTACGCAAGTATCCCATAGTGGTAGAACCATATACTGCCTTCAATTTTAGCAGATATGTTATTAAATTAGTTGGTGCCCATGCGAACATCAGAACTCAAAAAGGTGTAGGGAAGAGGAGGAGTATCAGGAGCACACAACATCACGTAACGAGTTATTGAAGATTTGGGAAAACAGCTGTCTTCATTTTTACCTTTGACATTTCAGTGTTGCCTGGATACATTAAACCAGGTTTTATCCGGCGCAAAGTATGTCCTAATATCCAGAATTCCATGCATTGTCACAACCAGCGTCAGTTTGAACGCATCACAATTGCATTTTGAGCTAAAGCAACGTATGGAAAATGTGAATCGACTGCACGTGAGCCACCACCATGCACTTTTCCTCCATTTTGTGTATTGTGCTCTGGTGACTACTCCTGTGTGATACATGGAACTGTCCTTTGTTTATGACTGAGGGAAAAAAATCAAGAACTGATCGCCAGTAAACAATATACTCACGAGAACATCCTGGCACTTTGAGGGGGAGAATAATAATTTCTCTCTTGAAACATGATCAGGATCTTGCCTGCCCAAACATTTACCAGAGGACACACCTCGCCAGCTGCATAGGGAGCACTGTGAGCAGATGATCAACCGCCGCCTCGTATGGGTTCTCGTTTCAGAAAAACACTAGAGTCACTTCCAGCATGGATTAAAACAGCATCACTCCACCCTTGACAATCATGTATTGTACTGCTGGAAGCACGCATAAAAGAGTTTTTTCTACATCAAAATCTTTAAGGTTTCTTTTCGTATTTTTATTATTTATTTATTTTTTATCTGGAAGATGAGTACTACGTCAGTTGAAAATAAAATCCTCCCCTCCTTCTTTTATTGACGGAGGCGTCTAAAGGCTTATATTGTCCTTCCTTGGGAAGCGCTTTTTTCTTCATACTGTCGGCGGTGTCTTATTAGTTCCTTTTGTTCAGGTGATTGGAAACCTCCAAAGCAGCATTTTAAGTATAGCCGTATTTGCAAAAACCACGAACAGAATTTCTCCTGTTGTAAAGAGTATTGGTAAATGTTCACTGTTCATGCACGATTTTACGGTCTTCTGTTCTCTGTCCATCCTTACAACCATAGCCACCCAGCTACAACTGACCATAAAAAAACTGGAATAATGGGGAGAAACGATTAGCTTTCACATGAAACTTCGTTTGTCAACTTTACCTCAAACTGTGGAACATTGTTTTAAACTTTAATCAATCTGTATGATTTGTAGACCGAATCCTCGTCAAGAAATCAACTGGTTACCACTTACGAAGAACAAAAATTATTTAACATTTCGGAAAGAACTGGAAGCGAGGTGTAGCAAAACTAATGCAGTGAGCGCTCAGCTACGATCTACTCTCTTCTGCAAGAAGGAAGTCAGTACCATGTCGAAGTTATCTGTGCACCGTTCAATCTTTCGACCAACTTTGTTGTATGGGAGCGAAAGCTGGGTGGATTCAGGTTACCTTATCAACAAGGTTGAGTTTACGGATATGAAAGTAGCTAGGATGATTGCTGGTACTAGTAGATGGGAACAATGGCAGGAGGGTGTCCACAATGAGAAAATCAAAGAAAAACTGGGAATGAACTCTATAGATGTAGCAGTCAGGGCGAACAGACTTAGATGGTGGGATCATGTTACACGCGTGGGAGAAGCAAGGTTACCCAAGAGACTCATGGGTTCAGCAGTAGAGGGTAGGAGGAGTCGGGGCAGACCAAGGAGAAGGTACCTGGATTCGGTTAAGAATGATTTTGAAATAATAGGTTTAACATCAGAAGAGGCACCAATGTTAGCACTGAATGGGGGATCGTGGAGGAATTTTATAAGGGGGCTATGCTCCAGACTGAACGCTGAAAGACATAATCAGTCTTAAATGATGATGATGATGATGATGATGATATACGATATCTGATCAAAAGTATCCGGACATCTATTATTGCACATTAATACGGGGTGCGCCCACCATTCGCCTTCATGACTGCCTGAACTCTGTTGGGGACACTTTCAGTGAAGTATTCGAGTGTCTCTGCCCAGTCTTCCTCAAGAGCCGAAAGAAGAGAAGATAATGACATTGGACACAGGGGTGTGGAAGGAAAATGACCTAATTCATCCCAGAGGTGTTGCATTGGATTTCAGGTTGGGACTCTGGATCGGCCAGTCCATTTCAGAACTGATGATGTTCACAAACCTTTTCCAGACAGATGCAGCTTTGACAGGCCTCATTGTCAAGATGATACAAACAGTCGTAGTCTCCGAACTATATCCCTACTGTACACATGCTGTAAAACGTGTTCATAGCCTTTTACATGTAGCGTTTTCCTAAGTGCAATAAGGGGACCACACATTAACCACGAAAAACACCCCCATACCATAAGACAAACTCCTCTGTACTTCACTGTTAGCACTATACATAATGCCAGGAAACAACATCTAAGTATTCACCGAACCCAAATCATTCCATCAGATTGCCGGAGCGTATAGTATGATTCATCACACTAGTATAGCAGATTTGATCGGGCTTAATTTTACCTTTGAATTAGGGTTGCCTACATGCAGGGACTTGACAATGGTTTAGCCCCTTCACCTCTTCTCCCCACTCCTCTGGCTCTCCAGGCGATCACAGTGTGGTATTAAATGAAATGACAAGTGGAAAATCCAAGCTCAATTGTACAAATTCTCTACAACCATTCACAGTGTACTATTAAAATGACCAGTAAAAATGACAAGTTCATGTAAAATGGCAAAGATGCTACATAAATGCACACACACACGCGCGCGCACACACACACACACACACACACACACACACACACACACACACACACAGTATCTGAACCATAAAAAAATGTCACGCACTTTAAAAAAAAATATCTCAAGTGTGTATAATGACGAAAACGTTGTCATCTACGTTTTCATGACTAACTTTAAAAAAATCGTTTATGGATTGACTCACCAGTCGCAAAGGTAAATTTCACTGAAAGCTGTATATAATTCGCTGTGGAATATTATGAGTAAAACATATTCTGAATGAATATTTACGAACCAGTGTTTTATCATATAGTGTAATTAATGAATTAGTAATGAGTAGTTACAAGAAATGGATTTTACTTTAAATACTGTCCTGCAATTTCAAAAATACGAAATAAAATCGACTACTTGTTTAAGCTCCTATTGCTTGTCTTCATCAATACATGGTTACACTAGTAAAACATTCTATGTTCGATCTGAGAACCAAGCGTAGTTCAAGGCACAATAGAGCCTGAAATTAATTATTTTTCTCATCTACGATGCTAGTCTAGTATCACAACGTCCTTTCCAAATCTAAAACGTATGCAAAAATACGATGGCAACCCTAAATAGTGCAATGTTTATATAAAGTATTTCAGTGTTACTTTCCATATACATATAAACTTGTTAACTCAGTGCCTAAAATATGACTATCACAATAAAGTAAGTACTCCAATGCTATTTCCATGCGTAAACAGTAACGAACAACATGATAAGACTAACAGCTGACATTAGAAGCTAGACCTAAAGATCGATGTTGTAAAATAATATGACCACACTTTTTACTGCAGAAAATACAAGTTAACTAAAATACTGCGATAAGCAGGCAGGCACACAAACAAATATGTGGTCTGATTTATTGGAAGAATGTAATTAATTAGATGTATTCATGACATAAGTCACAATACAACTTCAGATTAAATATTCCCACATGTAAATTGTTCTCAAGCACCATTTTAGGACGGACGAAGATAATAAAAAGCACTCCGTCGTCAGGCCACGAGTGGCCTACCGGGACCATCCGACCGCCGTGTCATCCTCAGTGGAGGATGCGGATAGGAGGGGCGTGGGGTCAGCACACCGCTCTCCCGGTCGTTATGATGGTATTCTTGACCGAAACCGCTACTATTCGGTCGAGTAGCACCTCAATTGGCATCACGAGGCTGAGAGCACCCAAAAAAAGGCAACAGCGCATGGCGGCCTGGATGGTAACCCATCCAAGTGCCGAATACGCCCGACAGCGTTTAACTTGGGTGATCTCACGGGAACCGGTGTAGCCACTGCGGCAAGGCCGTTGCCATGGACAAACATAATGCATCATGTTATACACTAGCAAAATGGAATTGATGATATTTATTGACAATTATTCCTTTTATTACAAATGGCTCAGACCTACTAGGTACAATAACAACTTTCAACAAAGGTTGCATTATTCACCATCGGTTCCCTCGTGACAAGGCTCTCTAAAAGTTTGCGGATTATATTTTTTATAATCAATTATTAAATGACGCCAACATCTAATAAAATATCGGCTGAGAAATCACATTCTCGCACGCACAACTTCGGCAAAAGAGAACGAACTGAGCAAATACTATATTAGGAAGGAATGAAGGAAGGAAGGAAGGAAGGAAAGAGTTGTTTCGTTGGTTTTGTTGTGATGTAGCACTTAAACTGCATTTTTATGGTAATACACAACGATAACTTCTTTTCTGTTTAGACACATATCACAACCAAGAACGATGACTGAGGTAAACATTTCCAAAGAATATGGTAGAACAAAACAGATCTGATATCTCGAAAGTAAGCTCTTTGAAGAAATCATTTATCATTTTACGGTACAACACACACACAGGCTGCTTACTTTAATACGCAAATTTAATTACTGATCTTTGTAAAAATTCGAGTAAAATAAAACTGCCCTATTTTTAGAAATGTGTAAGATTTCGCACACCAGATAGTATCTTTCTATATTACTTACTCCTTCAAACCACCGTTTCCAGTCATTCACTGTCAACTGGTGCCGCTCTTTATGCCGCTTGACTGCTTATGAGGCGCTGCTCTACAACTGTACATTCTTTTTGACTCCTTTCGCACAGTCATTGTGCCAGCTGAACTGCTCGTAGGGCGTTGGAACTCGCGAGTGATACCTTCTGCTGATTTCATGCGGTTTTGCACAATCAGTCTCTGCAACACTCAACGACTTATGTCCTTGAGAATACAAAGCCTGCGTGGTCTAGGTTTAACTGTGGTTATTACTGCGCATTTCCGCTTCACAATCATATCACCATCACTCAACTTGGGCTGCTTTAGAAGGATCCCTGATGGATTTGTTACCCAGGTTACAACAACAACTAGCCCTCATTCGAAGTCACTGAGCTTACCTGACCGATCCATTCGGGTTTACTGCCTCTCTACTGACAACACAATACTCCCCGTCACTTTTTACACTAACGGGTCCGCCGCTCGTGATATGTACTGGTTAGTTTCCGATGTCCGGTTACTTTTGTTCCCAAGGCCACCATTTGACTGGCAGTTTTGTTTAGGCATCAGCACGGGCCTTCTGTGCTAAAATGCTAGACGGTGTCCACGGTGAAGGCATCCGGCTGTCAACGGGCGTACGTCGGATCCGCCCAGCTAAGAGTCTGCGTGGAGAGAATACGTGAACCGCTGATCCGAACACGAAGAGCACTTGAGTTTTTCGACATCTGACGTGGTCGTTAAGTCAGCAGCGTCTTCTGTTAAAATATTTTTAAATATTCCTAATTCGCTTAATCTCTTGGCTAAAAAAAGGAAAATCGTAAACTTAATCGGAATAAAAGCCTTATGCGTTAAAACAATCTTCTAGAAATGTTATTACAACAGCGGAAACTTCTGATACATAAGCTAAATTGATAGAGATCAGAAGGTAAAAATTACTTCCGTCGTGCGAAAGGAAGATCGCATAACATCATACTTTCGCGTTCACCCAATGACCTGAACCGTAACTGCAGTGATTTCGGCTTTGTAATCAAATTTAATTCATTAAAATAGAACTGGCAGCCGCCGTAACATCAGTGGAGTCCAGGATAGCGTTTCTTGGCGAAAACTTCAAGCTGTGCGAGGCGTTGGAACAAAAAGAGAAAAGATATGGAAGCGTTCAAGGATCCTCGAGAAGGGTAAGTGGAGTAGAAGAATAGTCAGCTTAGCAATAGCGCATTTTTCTTTCTTTCAAACGTTTCGTTTCAAAATTTTAATTTGCACACTCCCTAGCAAAAGTTTTCCTTGTCGCTCTTACGTTTCAATTCAAAGGTCAGCGATAATTTTGCGTAACTGGCCTGTTTCAACGGGGATCTCTTCAGTAGTGTCAGCAGCAAGAAGACCCAAACTACACGACCCGTGTATAACCGTGTTCCAAAGAATTTGAGTGATTCATTGTTAATAACGCACTATCCTGGAGCCATTTGTCTGTCGTGATATGTTGGGCAGTCGTGTTATGTTGTGATTTGTTTTGCGTGCGACTGAATTCCGTCGCAGTTCAGTCGAATTAGTTATGAATGACAGCCACATTTCAGTTATTTAAGCGTATGCATTTAAACTACAACGTAATTTTTACACTTACCTTTTGTTGGACGATGCTAGTACATGTTCATCTAACGGCGGTCTGTTTTGTAGTTGGTTTTGCTGTGTTTTGAGACTTTAATTCGTTCGCCTATTGATTTCTTGACGTATTAAGGAAAATTTTGCTTAGGATTGATTGAGCGATCAGTTAACGAACACTAGTACTGTTAAAAACAGCCATAAATCTTCGTCTTATAGCTTTGTGATTTGTGTCTGATAGTTGTCTGAGTCACTCCGGTCCTCGTCGCCGCAACAAGTGATTTGCGGTGTTACTACAATTCAGACATGCTTTACAGTACGTTACATAGCAACGACAAAATGGGTAATTTTTCTGAAACTGTTTGCGCAGAGTAAAACGAGTGCACCTGAAACTAGCGAGGTAAGCCAAACAAGCGAGGTTTCTTCCTGTATAAGGACATTGAGCGATGTTTAGGCACTCCGACAGCCTGGATACACCTTCTACATCTACTTCTAAAATTACATTTGCACCTACATTATACTATACATACATGATCGTAAGTATGCGGGCACTTAGCAGAGGACATTAATATACGGTGTGGCATATCCTCCGGTCTAGATTGTATATTAATTAGATTCATTTCAGAGTAAGGTGATTTAATAGCTCCGTACTTACAAGGTGACAATTATTGAACTACATGAAAAACGCGAAAAATTAGTTACAAACTACGGCCTGCACACACTTTACTCAACATGCAAACGTTATTACTGATATTCGGATTTAGGTTATGACATGTTCAATATGGTTGCCATCATTGGCGATGATGTGGCGCAGACGAGTAGCGAAATTCTACATGACCCACTGAAGTGTCGGAATATTGATGCTGCCGATCACCTCCTGAATGGCAGTTTTAAGCTCAGCAATGGTTTTGGGGTTGTTGCTGTACACCTTGTCTTTAATGTAGCCCCACAAGAAGGAGTCACATGTGTTCGTATCCAGAGAATATGGCGGCCAATCGAGGCCCATTGCAGCAGCATCTGGGTACCCCAGAGTCACCCCGCGGTCTCCAAAGTGCTCCTGCAGAAGAAGCACTCTACAGCTTTGATAGGGTAGAGCGCCGTCTTGTATGAGCCACATCTTGTCTAAATCAGGGTCACTTTGGATAATGGGGATGAAATCATCTTCCAAAACATTCACGTACCATTCAGTAGTCACCGTGCCATCAAGGATATCGCACAGATTATTCCGTGAGTGGACATTACACACCACACAGTTACCCGATGAGGGTGAAGAGACTTCTCGATCGCGAAATGCGGATTCTCAGTCCTACAGATGCGCCAGTTTTGCTTACTGACGAACCCATCCAAATGAATGTGGGCTTCGTCGCTAAACCAAACCATACAAAATCCATACGAATTCCCATCATGCTAGCTACAGTCTGGAACCGCGCGAGCGCTACGGTCGCAGGTTCGAATCCTGCCTCGGGCATGGATGTGTGTTTAGGTTTAAGTAGTTCTAACTTCTAGGGGACTGATGACCTTAGAAGTTAAGTCCTATAGTGCTCAGAGCCATTTGAACCCGTCATGCTCTGCAGCCAGCCGTTTGAACACCCTAACGCAAACCGTTCAGAATTTATGACGATTTTATTTCATATATTTCAATAATTGTCACCCTGAAAAAATCCTATGCAACCGCTCGCTCGGCGAAGGATCGATACCTGAGTACTGGAAAGGTGCACAGATCACACCAGTACTCAAGAAAGGAAGCAAGAGTAATCGATTAGTTACAAACCCATATCACTGACGTGGATTTGCAGTCGTATTCGGGAGCATATATTGTGTTCAAACATTATAGATTACCTCGAGGAAAAGATCTGTTGACACACAATCACCACAGACTCAAAAAATATCGTTCTTGTGAAACACAACTAGCTCTCTAACCTCACGAAGTGATGGGTGCTATTGATAGGAGATATTAGACTGATCCCATATTTCTAGATTTCCAAAAGGCTTTTGATTCTGTTTCTCACCAGCAGCTTTTAATTAAATTGCGTGCCAATTGATTATCGTCTCAGTTGTATGTCTGGATTCGCGGTTTCCTGTGGGAAGGTCACAGCGCATAGCAATTAATGGAAAGTCATCGAATAAATCAGAAATTATATATGGCATTCCGCAAGGAAGTTTTATAGGCCTTCTAGCGTTGCTATTCTGTATAACAGATTTAGGAGACAATCTGAGCAGCCCTATTTAATTACGAGGACAATCCCAAAAGTAAGGTCTCCTCTTTTTTTTATAAGTACCTAGACCTGTTTTTTTCTACAATGGTTTTCATCAGTTTACAGCTTGAACATTTAGCTATTTTTCGACATGATCACCATTTCTGTCGATGCATTTTTGTAGACGCTGTAGCAGTATTTGTATGCCAATGTCGTACCATATCGCCGCCATGCTCTTCAGAAAGTTATGAATCTCTTCTTTCACCTCGTCGTCTGTGCTGAATCGCTTTCCTGCCAAATGTTCTTTTAACATAGGGAACAGGTGATAGTCACTGTGAGCCAAGTCGGGACTGTAGGGTGTGTGTGTGTGTGTTCATGTTCCACTGAAACTGTTGCAGGAGAGCAACGGTTTACCGAGCGATGTGTGGGCTCAGCATTCCTCTTCTCCGCTTCTGGATTGCCCGTTCGAGGTTTTTCAGAGTCTCACAGTACCTGTCAGCGTTAATTGTGGTCCCAGCGATTCTGCTCCGACGACGAGGTGAAAGAAGAAGTTCATAACTTTCTGAACAGCATGGCGGCGAGCTGGTATGACATGGGCATACAAAAACTGCCACAGCGTCTACAAAATGCATCGACAGAAATGGTGATTATGTCGAAAAATAGCTAAATGTTCAAGCTGTAAAAGGATGTAAACCATTGTAGAAATAAACAAACAGTTCTATGTGCTTATAACAAAATAGGAGACCTTACTTTTACGATTACCTTCGTATTTGCACATGATGCTATCATTTACCATGTAGTAAAGTCATCAGAAGATCGCCTTTATGACGGCTTGATCTCTTCTGAAGACACTTTCCGTGAGGAGGTATCTGAATGTAGATCGGTACTCTCGGCAGGCCAGTCCATTTCAAGAATTTACTGTCCGTAAATCATTGTCTCACAGTCGCTGCTTTATGTGCATTGTTGTGCTGACATAAACAATCGTCGTCTCCAAAATGTTCCTCTACTTTGTGCAGTACACAATGCTGTACAATATATCCATATCCTTCTGAACTTAGCATTTTATTAAGCGTAATAAGGGGACCACGCCCTATCCACGAAGAACACCCACATACCCTCCGCAGTACGTCACTGTTGGCACTACACGTGATGGCAGGTAACGTACCCCAAGCATTCGCCAAACCCAAACCCTTCCATCGGATTGCTACAGCGTAGCGCGTGTTTATCACTTCAGATCAGTCATTCCCTATCAGTCGCTCTCCAGTGGCGTCATTTTTTACGCCAATTCAAGCCTAACTTAACATAGACTACATAAATGTATGACTTATGAAGAGTTGTTCGACAATTATACATTCTTTCGAACTCTCTAAGCACAGTCATTATGTTAGGTGGACTGTTGGTAGTACTTTGGAACTCATAGATGATCCCGTTGGCTCATTTCATATGATTTCTTACAACTGTCCTCTGCAATGCTCCACTGTCCGTATTCATCAGTACATGAGGTTTGCTTGGTCTTGGTTTAGATGTGGTTGTTCCTTCGCGTTTCCGCTTCAGTCATATCGTCGACTTGGGCAGCTTTGTAAGGTTCAAAAAATGTTCAAATGTGTGTGAAATCTTATGGGACTTAACTGCTAAGGTCATCAGTCCCTAAGCTTACACACTACTTAACCTAAATTATCCTAAGGACAAACACACACACTCATGCCCGAGGGAAGACTCGAACCTCCGCCGGGACCAGCCGCACAGTCCATGACTGCAGCGCCTCAGACCGCTCGGCTAATCGTGCGCGGCAGCTTTGGAAGGGTTGAAATGTCCTCGATGGATTTATTACTCAGGCGACATCCAGTGACAAGTCTATGTTAGAAGTCACTGAGCTCTCCCGACTGAGCCGGCCGGAGTGGCCGTGCGGTTATAGGCGCTTCAGTCTGGAGCCGCGCGGCCACTACGGTCGCAGGTTCGAATCC
Organism: Schistocerca serialis cubense; assembly: GCF_023864345.2. Lineage (NCBI taxonomy): Eukaryota > Metazoa > Arthropoda > Insecta > Orthoptera > Acrididae > Schistocerca > Schistocerca serialis. The sequence continues at coordinate 264,220,366 of NC_064638.1, forward strand.
TGCCTCGGGCATGGATGTGTGTGATGTCCTTAGGTTAGTTAGGTTTAAGTAGTTCTAAGTTCTAGGGGACTGATGACCTCAGATGTTGAGTCCCATAGTGCTCAGAGCCATTTTCTCCCGACTGAGCTATTCAGTTGTTATTGCTTCTCTACTGATATATAGTACTTCCCGCCTCCTTGTACACTAGTGGGCCCGCCTCCCGTGACACCTAGTAGTCAATGCCGCATTACAAAATGGTGTGCTGATACTTCTGATCAGATGGTGTGTATTCTGCTAGTCACATTACGGTGTGTGGTGGAGGGAACTTCGGGTACCACTGTCATATTCCCCTTTTCAGTTCCATTGGCGATGGGTGTACAGGAAGAAATGTTGTAGATACGCACCCGTATTTCTCTGATTTCTTGCGACATGGTCAATTCGAAGAATGATTGATGGAGGAAGGCGAGCTTCCAACCCATTCTAGAGAAATGCTCTGCGAATTTTCCCATGTTTGCTGTTACCACAATAATTTGAGGCAGCAAACGTAGCAAGACCAATGCTTAAATGATTCGTACGCACAATCTTCCCATAAAGTAGGCTCTGATAAAGTACAATTACAATTTAAAACGTATTCTGCAACGAGTTTGACAGCTAACACAAAACAAAATAATAGTATACTGAGCACTTAAGAGTTACAGGCTGAAGGAATCAATCAGGTTTCTTTAACTGAGAAGCATGTAGATATACAGTTAGAATTTAAATTATGCAGCTCTAAAAATGGATTTGTGGTTCCTTCTATGAAGCTAGCCAAGTATCCAAGAAACGAAAGAATGGCTAGCAAATCGGGGACACGCAGAAACGCAAGAAAAGGCATACGCATACTTAGGTTTTACAGTCATTAGCTGCTTAGTTAGGACGAGAGGAAAGGACCAATGCATAATCTTCCAGATGAAAGTGAGTAAAGTAAGTAAAGATCTAGAGAAAGTATTTCAGTGTTCAGTACCATCCTCCACTGTTAATTCCATCGCTTTCATATACCCCTACAACGATGCTCATAAATGGTAAAAGTTACAAAACGCTTTGTTCGCGCACTCGCCCTTGCTTATACTCTTACTCATACATGAAACTTGTCTGTCCTGTAAGAAAGACTTGTTTGGAGCAATACACGGCTGTCTGTCTTTGGAACTGGAAATTCTGAGTCACTTTCCCCAGTTTCCCTTCTCGATTAGCCATCATAATATTACTCCCAAACCATACTCAACCAACACGACAGCGGCATCAAGAGCTACACTGTATAATATATTTTTGTTGATACTTGATCTGGTTACAAGTATTCGTCGTTGGTTCGGAAAGAAAACCCGTTTTCTAACTTTTCGAAGTGACGAGGGTAAGCTTAGAAAGAGAGATGATATTAAATTTTATTTTCAGGCCTTCTTCAAACATCCTACAATTTACTTGGTCTCTGGAGTACAACGTGGAATTCAGAATTTTTGGTGCAAACCAAATACTTAGTAAATGCAGACGCTGCTGCGCGTGCTCTACACAAACGTCGAAAGAAATACGAGCCATTTGTGCCTACGCTTCCGCGAAAAATCAGCGGCGGTAGGACACTTCGTTCTAAGAGGACACCAATACCGTATTATCTCTGTCGTCTAATGAGCAAACAGTTTCTCAGTGACAACATAAAAGAAGCTGTTAAATTTAGAACAGCAGAAAACATCATCAATGCTCTGCTCTTGAGCACCACTACACTGGGCCAAACACCGCGAGATTGTATCCGCCTCAGTTAACACGAAATGAAAAACTTTACCTAATTCGGCTGTAGAATGGACATCAATGACGTCACGACTGACAGCGTGACTGTAGAAGAAGGGCACCACAACGCGCTCAACAAAACTGAAAGAAAAACTAATTGCGGCCCTCAACATAACCAGGGCACATCTGTCAACAACTGCATTACGCACAGAATTAGTCTGGAAATGGCCGAACCTACTAGGCCACAAGCCCGTGAAGTTTTAACCACTTTACGCTATTGGAAGCCAGTACAGAATTTGTTGTATGTATAACACGTCACAATATGTAACTGCACAAAGTATTCCCCTTGGGAATCTACGTACCTACTCCACTGGTACTTCCATCACTGGCAGTAACGCCTCAGTTTTCATTTTTGCCCCTCGCAAAGTAGAATAATTTCAGAGTTGCCTTCGTCTTCGAAAACCACATAAGAAGATATGTCACAAGCATATGGGTGCTATTGGACTTTTGGTTCGGGGGAATGTAATGTTCTGTCTAAGAAAATCTGACGTAGGTGAAGTGAATGTCCTGGAATATTATTATTATGCAACTGCCTGTTGCTTGAGCCTTTAGCAACGAAAATCGTTATGAAATCGATGTTGTATTTGAAAGCAGTTATTCTGAGTACCGATTTCTCTTTCTAATTCGTATTCGTGATCTATAGTACTGTAGTTGTTGTAACAGCGTCCGGAAACCACCGTAATTTAGTTTTAATGCTGTTGTGGATTTGTGGACTTTTGGAAACTCGTACGCTTCCGTGGTAACGACAGGGTTATGGTTTCAGGCGTTTATTTGTTCACTTACATCCTGTTGTACTGGCAACAGTCTTGAGAAATCGGGACCTCGTTGGCGTGCAGTAGCATGTTCTCTGCATATCAGTTCGTAGTTTTCGATGTTTTGGTGAAAGCATCTTGAGCACAGTTTTTCCCAATAGGTTTCAAGTATTCAAATCCTCAGCTAGACTGCTGTTGTTATGACGAAAGAACATCTTTCCTTTTTCGTTAATTTTATTTACGTTCATGTGTATGGAATATAAGAAAACAATAACTTATTCGTAGGATCTATCCTTTCCAATGGACTTTAGCCAGCGTTTCATGCCCGAAGAGATGATAGTGATATGGGTGTGAAATTTGATTTGTGGGTAGGGAGTTACGGTACTTAGACGTATGGTTTCGACTATGCGGTAGATCGTGTAGATGTGCGTAATCGAGCAATGATAACAATTTCTGCGTCAACTTCTTGACCAGCGTATCAATTTGTTGTTGGTTGTGTGTTGCTGTTCCAGATGAGCTTCCCTAAAGCACCCCAAAACTTGGCCAGCACAATTCTGCTGATAGCAAATTATGTCTGAACACTAATTAAGACAACTTCTAACCTGCTGGTCGACATCACTATGCAGACTGTCGTAATTATATAGATGGCAGAGGATATTAAACGGATTATTTTGAGATAAGGAATCAGTGGTAGGAAAATAGCGTTTATTGTTTTGACATAAACAGATTGCACCTTATATCAAAAACTTCCGCTCCTAGTTCGTGTCCAAAGTGGCGAACACAAGTCACAGTGCTTTAATCACTATGACTCATAAAATCTTGTCGCAAAGTCTGAAATATTTTTCTTGAATGAGACAGATAGCTCGGATTCTGCTAATTAATTCCACTACTGGGGTTCCACGTACCAACTACTTCATGTAATGGCATTGGTAAAAATCCGTAATACTGAGATCAGCCGAAGGCATTGCTATTGGACGGCCTCCCCCTCCCGCGGATTCTACTCAAACGGTAATGATGTCTGTCTTTAAGGTTCTCAGGATCTTAATAGCGAAATGGGATAGTACACCATAGTGTTGAAACTAAGTACTTCATGTACGACAAAAGGTACTATTTCCGACAACTGTGGCTGTATTTCACGAATGAACATCAGGTAACGTGCACTATTCAAGCCGGATGACAGCAGACAGCAGACAGCAGATAAGGTCATGTTACTTTGTCTTGTACAATTACAGCCAACAGGTTGAGAAGGGATCGTGGCTGGTCACGTAGGACCAGCGTGGCGTATAGATTTACATCGCTCGGGGCGTGACTATTTTGCCAGTTGAATCGATACCATGGCTGAAACAGGCATCACCTCATCCGTGAATAATCTTAATGTAGAAATTTCAGCATTGTGGTATTGCACTGGATAATCCACTGACTATGCTGAACTCTAGGCTGAAAATCATTTAGCTTTATTGTTTCCAGATATTATTTATTTCACGGGTAAGATGACTGGTGCTTTTGATGACCCTTGCTCTACATGAACCAACACCAACTTCTCAACTTATGTGTGCAAAGTAGAAACTTCTGTGCCTTCAATGACACAGTGTTTGTTAAGCTAGTATCCATGGCAATAAATTTTTTCCGGCTTTGTCGAAATTTTTATGTTTTCGTTCGGCTTTCCGGGCACTAAATCCTGGTTCAGCATACACTATCTGATCAAAGAGTATACGGACACCACTATGTAATGCGGATTGACCACTAGCAGTCACGAGAGACGGATCTGCCAGTATAAAAAGAGTCGGGAAGTATTGTGTTGTCAACAGAGAAACATTAATAGCAGAATGGCTCGGGCAGGAGAGCTCAGTGACGTCGAAGATGAACAGGTCATTGGATGTCTCTTGAGTAACAAATCCAACAGGGACATTTCACCACTTCTAAAGCTGCCCAAGTCGACTGCTGGTGATGTGATTGTGAAGTGGAAACGCGAAGGAACAGTCACAGCTAAACCGAACAAGGATTGGATTGTTTGGGGGGAGAAACCAAACAGCGAAGTCATCGGTCTCATCGGATTAGGGAAGAACGGGGAAGGAAGTTGGCAGTGCCCTTTCAAAGGAACCATCCTGGCATTTGCCTGGAGCGATTTAGGGGAATCACGCAAAACCTGAATCAGGATGGCCGGACGCGGGATTGAACCGTCCTCCTCCAGAATGCGAGCCAAGTGTGCTAACCGCTGCGCCACCTCGCTCGGTCCGGAACAAGGCATATCTCATGTACTGACGGGCAAGGACTCTTGGGCACTGGGGGGCGGGAGGGGGGGGGGGGGAATGGCTGCGAAAATTCCTATAAAAACGGAAAGGAAACCTAAGTGAGTTACAAAGTGCTACCAGCAGTACTGCCAATGCAATGACTTTGCCTAGGGAATTAAAAAGAATGGGATTCAATGGTTGAGCAGCTTATCTAAAACCACACATTTCTGTAGTCAATTCTTATAATTGTCTGTATCAGCATGACATTGCACTCTGTCCATAAAGCAGCATTTGTGAACAACGGATTGTGGACGTTAATATTCCTGAAATGAACTGGCCTGCTCAGAGTCCCGATCTGAGCACTATGGAACAACTTTGGGACACATTAGAACATCGACTTATTCCAGGTCCTAATGTACAACAACGCTATCTTTTCTGTTTCTGCCTCTCGACGAATAACGGGCTGTCATTCCGTCATGGATATATGTAATCCTAATGAAAGTGTCTCCAGCAGGGTCAAATCCGTCACAAAGGTGAAGTGCAGACACATGCTATGTTAATGTCGACTAATAAGTGTCCGGATATTTTTCCTGTAAGGAATAATGCTCCAGCTTTGGAATCAGTCATGAACTGTAAAGAGTAGTAAACAACAGGCATGAGTGTACAAGGTGAAGTGAGAGTACTCATTATGACACAAAGAAATGAATCGGTGGATATCATTATCCAGTAACGGATGTCAGATGGCTGAAGATGAGGGTGATACTGTTGATGTGTGAATGGAACTCATAAGTAACATCGTTACAATTTAATCCTTCTCTTTGTAATTTCTGACTTCATGAGGTAACTGTGCTGCCTACTTGAAGCAGAGAATGCTTAAATGAATTTTTAACAAGCTGTTTAGACCTTCAAAACTTGTAGTATTAGAACTCTATAGAGAGTAAATTATCGAAGGAGCGCGCTTCTTTTTTCTTAATTTTTATAGACCAGTGGGTTTCTCAAAATATATTTTAATTGGATACTTTTCTTGGTACTTTTAAGTTTCGATACTGTTAGGATGTTCTATATTTGTCATTAATCATTGGATGAGACTCCGGGTATGTTGGCCGGCCGGTGTGGCCGAGCGGTTCTAGGCGCTACAGTCTGGAACCGCGAGACTGCTACGGTCGCAGGTTCGAATCCTGCCTCGGGCATGGATGTGTGTGATGTCCTTAGGTTAGTTAGGTTTAAATAGTTCTAAGTTCTAAGGGAATGATGACCTCAGAAGTTAAGTCCCATAGCGCTCAGAGCCATTTGAACCATTTGAACCGGGTATGTTGCGGGCTAGTATAGAATTTCATAGAAATGGTCACAACTCATGTTTTACGGAAATGCAAATGCGCTACAGTGCTTTCACGTTGATGCAGTACACGACTTTAGATTTTTTTAATATTTGGGTTACGTTGCCAATTCTGACTTTAGCTGAAAATTATAAAGACTACTGTACACTTCATGAAGTTTACTTTCGATGGCGTTTTGCGATAGATGGCAGGATGATCGGCTGGTAGCTTTAGATTAGTGCAAGCTATCCACCATGTAGCAAACTGAGTGTGAACAATAGCTGTATCGTACTTTCACAATTGGTCAGAAATCACTGTTATTTCTGCTGACATCTCTTAATCCAGGATAGCGTACTGCATTCAGACGCTCTCATAGCTTTAGACAAAATGACAGTTCAGTTTCACGTGCCATGCTGGCCGAATGTTCTCCGTCTCAAGGGCAGATACACTGCTCTCTTTAGAGTCCAGACCCGATATCGGTGCTTTCAGCCTCTTGGAAACTTTGGGGAAACACGAACCACAAGCGATACATATTTTCAGAATGCAATCATGACTGACTGCAAGAGCTCCACAAAGGTTTTCATGTCAAGTTTTTGTGTGCTGGCGGAAGCTTAGCAAGTACGTTGGTAAGTAACGGCGGACAGGAATACACTGACGGGAAATAAATCGCGACACCAAGAAGGAGTTGTGCGACATAAACGAAAGTTGGTGGTCGTGTTTATACATCTGAAAGATGTTGTCTATTCAAATTTCGCGCCAGCATAAGAGTGGCGGTACTAGCGCCAGTGTGAGGATGCAAATCAGGTTTGCTTTAAATACACGCTGTAATGTCGTGAACGTTAGTTAGATTTTAGATTGGACGTGGTGAGTTGATGTTAGTCAAGAATGTCTTCAAGGCGATATAAACGCCATTATCAACACCTCACGGAGTGTGAACGAGGTCGTGTAATAAAGCTACGCGAAGGTGGATGTTCCTTCTGCGATATTGCCGAAGACTTGACAGGAATGTAGCCACAGTACGTGATTGCTGGCACCGGTGATCAAAACCATCTGTGGATGCAAGAAGACCGCGTTCCGGATGTTCACGTGGTACTACCGAAAGAGATCATCGTGTTCGGCGTATGGGTCTGATGCATCGTACTGCATCTGCAGGAGCAATTTGAGCAGCAGTTGGCACCACTGTGACACAACGGTTACAAATCAGTTACGTCAAGGACAGCTCCGATCCAGACGCCCTGTAGCATGCATTCCACTGACTCCAAACCACCGCAATTTGGGACTTCAAGCAGCGTCAAGCGAGAGCTTTTTGGAGGACAGGGTGGATGTCTGTTGTGTTTTTGGATGAAAGCTGGTTGTGCCTCGGAGCCAGTGATGGCCGTGCGCTCGTTAGGAGGCCAGTAGAGGACCTGCAGCCAACCTGTCTGCATGCTAGACACATTGGACCTGCACCTGGAATTGTGGTCTGGCGTACGATTTCACATGACAGCATGAATGTCTTGGTTACTGCATGAAAACAAACTGAAAATTCATACGTCAGTCGTGATTCGACCTGTTGTTCTGCTATTCGTAAACAGCATCCCAGGGACTGATTTCAACAGGATAACGCTCGGCCACGTACCATTGTTGTAACCCAAAAGACGCTACAGACTGCCGACATGCCGTGGCCTGCTTGATCACCAGATCTGTCTCCAGTCGTGCACATCTGGGACATCATCGGACGACTACTCCAGTGTCATCCACAAACAGCATTACCCTTCCCTGTACTGACCAGCCAAATGCAACAGGGATGAAACTCCATCACACAAACTGACATCAGGCACCTGTACACCGCAATGCAAGCACGTTTTCATGCTTGCGTTCAACATTGTGGGGATTACACCGGTTAATAATGTACCAGCATTTCACATTTGCAATGGCTTATCTCGCACTTACTCTAACCTGTGATCTTGCAATGTTAATCATTTAAATACATTACATAGACAAATGTGTTCCCGAAATTTAATTACCTACATTAATTATTTTCCGTTTTTAGGACTTTTTCCGTCAGTGTAGTACAGTGTATTAGCACTACTTGTGTAACTACATTTGATTTTGGAAGCTCTTGTTTGATAACTTTCTAAAATATTTCCTTCTAAGATTCACATCTTCCCGCGTAATTTGTTTGTTCACACCCCTGTCTCTGTCTCGTTAATCCTCATCGATGAATGGTGTTCTCCTGGTGACATAAACTTCCAGGTAGAATGGGAAAGGATAAATGCGTAAAACGAAAGCTAGGAATAGTGGTTGGCGAACGACGAGGCCTTAAGTTACGAACGCAAACATATTTCTCATAATTATAAGAGTGGAATACGAGAATGTAGGCATCGCTGTTTTGTACGATCTAATAAACTGGTTTATTATGTAAATTGAAGGGTGAGCAAACCCAATCAAATTTAGGTGTTCATCGTGTACGGATGGGGCCAGGAAATGTCACCAATGCACCGCAGGTACGAGGGCAGTTCAATAAGTAATGCAACACATTTTTTTCTAGGCCAATTTTGGTTGAAAAAACCGGAAATTTCTTGTGGAATATTTTCAAACATTCCCGCTTCGTCTCATATAGTTTCATTGACTTCCGACAGGTGGCAGCGCTGTACGGAGCTGTTAAAATGGCGTCTGTAACGGATGTGCGTTGCAAACAACGGGCAGTGATCGAGTTTCTTTTGGCGGAAAACCAGGGCATCTCAGATATTCATAGGCGCTTGCAGAATGTCTACGGTGATCTGGCAGTGGACAAAAGCACGGTGAGTCGTTGGGCAAAGCGTGTGTCATCGCCGCAAGGTCAAGCAAGACTGTCTGATCTCCCGTGTACGGGCCGGCCGTGCACAGCTGCGACTCCTGCAATGGCGGAGCGCGCGAACACACTCGTTCGAGATGATCGACGGATCACCATCAAACAACTCAGTGCTCAACTTGACATCTCTGTTGGTAGTGCTGTCACAATTGTTCACCAGTTGGGATATTCAAAGGTTTGTTCCCGCTGGGTCCCTCGTTGTCTAACCGAACACCATGAAGAGCAAAGGAGAACCATCTGTGCGGAATTGCTTGCTCGTCATGTGGCTGAGGGTGACAATTTCTTGTCAAAGATTGTTACTGGCGATGAAACATGGGTTCATCACTTCGAACCTGAAACAAAACGGCAATCAATGGAGTGGCGCCACACCCACTCCCCTACCAAGAAAAAGTTTAAAGTCATACCCTCAGCCGGTAAAGTCTTCGCACCCGACAGGAGCTCACAAAACTTCAGTGGACTGTTCTTCCTCATGCACCCTACAGCCCCGATCTCGCACCGTCGGATTTCCATAAGTTTGGCCCAACGAAGGACGCAATCCGTGGGAGGCACTACGCGGATGATGAATAAGTTATTGATGCAGTACGACGTTGGCTCTGACATCGACCCGTGGAATGGTACCGTGCTGGCATACAGGCCCTCATTTCAAGGTGGCGTAAGGCCGTAGCATTGAATGGAGATTACGTTGAAAAATAGTGTTGTGTAGCTAAAAGATTGGGGAATAACCTGGTGTATTTCAATGCTGAATAAAACAACCCCTGTTTCAGAAAAAAAATGTGTTGCATTACTTATTGAACTGCCCTCGTAGTTTGACGTGTGCAACAACGACTGCCTTTCTGAGGAGTGAGACCGCATTTGTGTTTACAAACTGAATTTTACGTTTGATGAACGCCACTGTATTAACATAGTACTTGGTTACGTAATTGCTTCTCAGGGATAAGGACAAATATAAGGAATCCGTAGAGGAACTGACAGCTTTTGTCAGTTCGAGCTCCTACGCAGGAGATGTCCGATGCAGACCAGGTTCCCAAGACTGTTCAAACAGTGAACGGAAGCAATAAAAACTCTATCGCAATACAGTGACGTACCGACGTACCGAATACCGACTTGTGGAAAGCAGTGGTTGCTCGCGTTCATATGGCGCCTTCTGTAACACTAATCGATCACTAGTACGTGAAATGGGTCTCGTGCATAAACCTGTGTGGAAAATCACAGGGTAACGGCAATTACAATTCAGCCACGCACCGAAAGTGCGAACTTTAGCTGCTGCTGGCTTTATTCTTCTCATCGTGTTGAGCCACTGGGAACTTGCCACTGTATACCTGCATCAACACCTACATGAGTACTCTGCAATTCACACTTACGTACTTGGAAGAGGATTCAAATTTGTAGAACCACTATTGTATTATTTCTCGACCATTCCACTCTTGAGTAACACATGGGAAAGATAAACACTTAAATTCTTCTTTGCGAACTCTGATATCTCTTATTTCATCACGATGGCCATTTCTCGCTGTGTAGGTGTGGGTCAACAAAATATATTCGCAACCGGAGGAGGAAATTGTTGATTGAAATTTCCTCAAAAGATCTCGTCGCAACGAGGAACGCCTGCCTTTTAGTGATTGCCACCCTAATTCGCTATCATATCGTTGATATTCTCTCCCCTATTTCATACTAACACTAAATGAGCTACACCTCTTCGAACTGTTTCACTGTCCTCCGTCAATTCTATCTGGTAAGAATCCCACACCACGCAGCAATATTCCAGGAAAGGACAGACAAACGAAGTCCAGGTGGTCTCTTCAGTAGATTTGTTGCATCCTCCAAGTGTCGTCAGTCGTCAAATTCCCGCATATTCCCAATTGTTGCTGTAGTCATTTACGGACCGTTTGAGAATCCTCGTACCATTCGCATGGCTTTATAATGAAGCGGTGGCCTGGCATAGTCAGTGATTGGTTTATAGATCCGTTTCTGCTTTCTCACCGCTAAAATGCGACAGTTTCTTTTATGTCTCTGCGAGGAACATTCTCCTCATTGTCGCAAGATACCCCTTTTATCTTCGTGCACATGTGTGAGTATATCATGGTGGAGCCCCAGCTCACTATGTACATCCTACACCCGAACATTCCCTTATGGGTCTCTGAAAGTTAGATACCTTTATGAAGTGCTGTTTTGTGGCCCGCTCGTTGAAATGGCGTGATCCCATCTGATATCTTCTTATGGAGTCATATGAATAGTCGAGACTATGGAGGAACTCTTGGCAAGAATTCTCTGCCTGTGGCATTCGATCAACAGTGAGATTGTTCGAAAGGGTATGACCTATTTTTGGCCTACGATGTTATACTCGCATAGACGCCGTGGAACGTCATTTTCTAAGTGCCCTTTGGAAGCTGCACAGACAAAGTTTGGCAACAGTTTATTTGGTTGATTTTAATCATCGTCAGCATCCCAGCCGTAAATGTGAAATTGTCCCATTGTCGCTTATACTTTTAAAGTCAGTCATTTTTAGATGAAGGTTTCTTATCTCAGATCGATACATTTGATTTTCTCTATTACATCTGCAAACTTACATCATACCGAAACACACTGTGTTTCGAGAGAGGGATGGTTGCACACCTAGGCATTTTTCAGTCTCTCTCTCTCTCTCTCTCTGTCTGCGCGCGTGTGTGTGTGTGTGTGTGTGTGCGTGCGAAGATACTATGAAAATACAACCACGAAAGTATATTTCGATCTTCGAGAAGAGTGTTACCCTAGCTTCTTCATCTCTGGTGATGGATCTCTATCGATTCATATGACTTTAAAGTGACTAGTGGATATTTTCTACTGGTATCTCCATACTTTGGATTGCATTAGCCGCGGAAGCCATTTGCCTTTCTGGGCGCCCGATGTAAGAATAGCTACCCCATGATTAAAGGTTCACATTTTTGTAGCCTGTCTGAGAGAGTCCAGTTAGTATATTATACAGCTTAGCCGCTATTTAATTTCTAGAAATGAAGGACAAATATTAAAATAACTTTCTTGCTACTTAATTAACTCGCCAATAAAGTCTGTCTGTAGTATAACGTTCTGTTGCGTTTGTCGTTTTGGTCCGTAACTGTAGTTGCCAGATGAATTACGTTCCTGCAGTTATTTAATGTTTTGCAAAGGGAGTGTGCATGCTTCATAAAAACTTAGCAACAACAATCATTGTATGACGTTAATTCTTGCTTTTTATTTTTTCTATGTTCTAAGCTGTTGTGATTGTTCCCGAATACTAATTTATTTTGTGTGTGCAACAGATTTCACCTCTTCAGGGTCTTTTGGAGCTTCATGAGAAGATACAGGAATCAGTTCGATAAACGAATCTGCGTGAATCAGCTCAAGGTGCTCAGAGGATAGATGCTGCAAATGAGTGGCTGCATTAGATGGTAGAATAATTATATTAAGATACCTTGTTAATACAGCTTATTAATAAATGTACTGATGTTTTTTAAATGGAGTTCATGATTTCTTTGACTATATTGTGTGTTAATAAAATTCATCAAGCTTCCCTCATTCCACTGACTTTCACATAATATTTCACATACATGGGCTGTTCTTCATGGATGTATACGGTCAAACACAATTTCGTTCAACAGCTGAGGCGACAGATCAATGGTAATGACATTTCTGTAATTGAGTCTACAGATGTTTACGTGTCTTCCATGCATCAACACAAGTTAGCTACTGGACTTCATTTCTAATAAATTTATGATTCTCGGAATAATGCTGTAAGTTAGTAGATGCTTTAATTTTGTAGGGTTTAATGAGCCATGGACGGCGAAGCCATTATAGACGTATTATTTACTAATCAACGGGTGAAGGACAGACGAGGGACTGCGTTTTTGCCAGAATCAATTCTGGGAACAAAGGTATATCTATGCCGATGGTCTGCTTTCAAGTACAAGATTATGTTTTAAAAATTATATGTCTCGATCTATAGTGCAGGATATTCTTCATTCTGAAGACGGATTCCCGGTCACAGTTTTTACTTGATTTAGATATTTACGAGACATTTTACGCTACATATGTAATAAATTTCGTTACCTTTCAGCTTAAAACAGCTAAAATGATAATGAAAACCGCTCGTCACGACACCGTTGTTTTTCTATATTAACATAGGACACTCAAGTAGCCTAATGCAATGATACTGAAGCAAAAATAGAGTACTTCAATTGGTGACAACTTCTCGTATTGTAAACCTCAGTATTGCCTTAGGGTGCACAGAAATTAATGAAGTGAGCGTTCGTCGTAGCAGTATCATCAGCGATTGCGCAGTAGCTTATTATAAAATCATGGTAAGTAATGATAATTTTAGGGGTGCTAAAGAAGCTTTGACATAAGTGATAAGAACACAACAGTTGATGTTGCTTGAATACAGCACTGTGTACACATAAATATCCATGCACGATATCAGTAGGTGAAATGGGTCACCAAATCGTTTCATAAAAGAAATGCAATTAAGCGGGAATTATGATAAGGAAAAAACATAAAAGATTTGTAAAAAGAAACTGAAAACAAAAAATTGTTAAAAATTGACAGGTTAAAACCACAGTTTTGCAGAAATTTATGAACTATTTCGCTAGATTAAGGTGTTAGTTGAGAACTACAACAAAAATTTAGGAAGTTGAGAAGGTAAGGTTAGAGTTTTTGCCGTAGTGACGGAGGTGCAGCACAACTTTCATTGACTAAGAATGAGGGAAGTTAACCGTGAACCTTTCAAAGGAACTGTCCCATTATTTGTCTTAATAGATCTTCGTGACACATTGGTTGTCGCCTTGCAAATTTGAGAGTGTGTCCACAACAAAACGACGGACTGCCTTGTCATTAGCTAAAGGGTGCCTTAGGTGTATTCGACTAATATATGTCACACAGATTTTAGTATACCCCAAATACTGCTTGCCAATGGTCCTTTCCTAGAGAAAGGAAGGCAGGCATCTGTCTTAGGACAGGGCACAAATTCTAGTGCTTATCTTAGTAATTCATCTCATCCCATCGGCTGAAAGGAGCTAAGCTGTGACTAAACTTTACTGACCACAGCCTATTACACCTATGGTAGACGCATGTGAACAATTTTTCAGTAGGCCGCATTTACTCGTACGATAATGAAAATCAGTGTGCATTGAACTTTTGTAAATATGGGGAGAATTTTTCGCGCGTTTGTTCGATTTATGGATCGATCAACAGTTCACATACACTTGGATTTTGTAATGTTAAGTGTATGCTTTCTACTTACAGAACTGCAAAAAAATAATTGCTGGAAAAATATTTTGTACATTGTGTAATAGTGCAAGACAAGTGAAAGGTCAGCTCAGTTTTATTTTATAAAGAATGAGATAACACCCTTTGGAATTTTGCAAATACAGCAGAATATCGATCAACAGATTTTGGGTTGTCACTTTTATTTAACTCCTTGGTACGTAACAGAATATTGTTTGTAGAAGTATTGCAGATAGTGAGAGCAGCTTTTTTATGTTAATATGAATACGTAAATGGTGTTCCAAAAAAAAAACGCCGACAAGCCTTAGGAACAAGTTTATTACACCAAAACAAGAAAAAATGTCTAGTAATTGTGGGCTCAGAAGGAAAGGAAGTGTAGCTGAGAAATACGAGATGTCGGTAGTATGATCTCTGCATTGGGGCAGAGGGATTCCAATATAATCTGCCATAAAAACTTTTTATAGAGTAAAATTATTTCTGCAGAAAAGAGTTTCAACATCGAATACCTTAACAAATATTTTTTTTGCTCAAACTTATAAATGCGATGCTTAAGGGCACATTGTATGTCCTATGCCACCAATGTTAAATTATCGAATTTTGTGACCCATTATCTAAGAAACTTTTTAAGACACCAACTTACAATTTTCCATAATTATTGAATGCACCTTTCTAGATGCACTGAACTAGAATTATTACTAAAATTGTATTGTGGGGCATGTAATCTTTTTTTGTTATGAAACACTCAATTTTTTGACAGAATTTTGTAAATAAATGACCATAAAAACGAAACAACTCAGGATATTGTAATTATTATAGTTCCATATGTGTTGCATCTCACACTTAGCATGCTGTGAAAATTTCATGTCTCTACCGTCAGTACTTTTTTAGAATATGGGTCATTTACTGCAATGTAGTTTAGAGATACTGAGGTTTAAAACTTTTTTTATTACAAATTCTTTTACAGACTTACATTTCTGCGCCTTTTATGCACTAGAATTGCCCTGGCCCAGTCTGTGTCTTCTTCTGTGTCACAGCAGCCCAGTGCTTGCCTCCTCCTCTTGTTTCTTTCTTGCATCTTCTGTCATTTGCTGAGCAGCTAACTCTGCTTCACGTACACGAAGCTCATCTAGTTCCCGCAGTCCTGTAGCTGTGTTCTGACCAGATCTTACCCCTAACTTCTCCAGAGCCTTAAGTCTTTCATAGTTCCCACCATGAAAAATTATTACAGCATCAGATGCTGCTAACTTTAGAGTCATGAGACCAACAAATAAATTTTTAGGCACACAGCTCCACACAACATTATTGAAGGACTCATTCTCATTCTGGGTCTTCCCATGTAAACACTTCTTTAGGAGCTCAGGAATTGACAAATCTCTGTAAATGGGTTTGATTGCCTCCATTACTGCCAATGGAAGAGAATGTTTATGTGTAAATTCATGCAGGGTGCCAGAAAATTCAGCTTGCCTATATTTACACAAAGTGTTTGGTGGAGGTGGACACAAAGCATGACATGGCTTTTCATTGGTTGATATTCGATGAAAGAAAGTGCTCAACACAACTCTTTTCATCTTCTCCAAATTGTTAAAATTATCCCTAATGGTCTTCCCATAATATTCCTGTAATTTGTCAATTACTTTGTCCATTAGTCTTCCAGCACATTTTATTGTATTGCCATCAGACAGTTTTGTGTTACCCAGCTTGGTTTTTAGGTTATGCAGACGTGTTCCCATCCTTTTCTTGACATGTCCTACACACTCAAGTTTTTGTATAGGAACATCATATGGCTTACTGTTTTGTAATGCAATGAAAGCCTTGCTGTCTCCATAACCTAAGTAATTTACATACCTGACACCTCTTTCCTTCTGCGAATGCTGGAAAATGTTAACTGTTCCTTTTACCTCCATTCCTCCATTTGTACTGTCATAGTTTTTATACACTGCTGATTATGAAGTAATCTGTTCTTCTGGTTCATTGTACAACCTTGGCCGTACTTACTGAGAACTTCAAAATCCAAAACTTTTCCAGTGTCAATACTTATTGCAGATGTAAAACCATTTTTAGGAATAAACCCACGCTTTTGCCAGGAACCGGCCGGTGTAGCCGAGCAGATCTAGGCGCTTCAGTCTAGAAACGTGTGACCGGTACGGTCACAGGTTCGAATCCTGCCTCGGGCATGGATGTGTGTGATGTCCCTAGGTTTGTTAGGTTTAAGTAGTTCTAAGTTCTAGGGGATTGATGACCGTAGTGCTCAGAGCCATTTGAACCATTTTGCCAGGATCCATCCACAGCTATACTGATGCCCGTGTCACCCTCATTTTGTTCAACAGCTTCTGATGTAGCAGCAACCATTGAATCTTCAGCCACAGCATTTACAGAGTCTCCAATTGCTGTTACATATTTCGTATACCTAGAAAGTGGTTTTGGCAAATTCAACACAGTGCAGAGAACATTACCAGCCCTCGCACCTTTACTAATGCGTCTATGGCCATAGAACAGTTTCACATTAGTTACATAAATTCATTACCTGAATACTTTGATTAAGTATGAAATGCTTTTTTGTTTTTGTACTTCTGACATTTAATAATTAATTTAGGCACAACACCTTTCTAGCTACAGTATCCTCATAAAGTTTAACTTCACCACCACAAAGACAGCAAGACACAGTTTCAGAAAGAACTTGTGCAAAGATTTGCAGATCAATAATGACGTTGTCCATAATATCATTACTTTTACCACTGTCACCAATTTCTAAAGTTATTTTCCTTTTTGATGCACTAGGGGGTGTGGTCACTTCATAAACATTATCCTGATTTCCTTCGCCGGTTTTTCACGTACTTCAGAAGAAAAAGCAGTCTCACATATGATACCCACAAATTTGCGTTTTCGAAGTTACTTTTATGCATAGTCATTTTATTTACATATAAAAAGTAATAGAAGTTAGGTTACTACAAAAATAGCCGATAATCTCACTACTTTCAACGAAAACTAGTATCAGAAACAAAAGACTGATTTGTTTATTTGTGAAGCCAACTTCTGAGACATAGCAGTCGGCACAAAACAAAGCAATTCACAGCCTTTTAGACTGTGTGGTTCCCAAGATATGACTGCTTAACTGTGGCAATATATGCGTAGCCGCAAAATTTGACAGTCACACATCAACATTCAAAATACACTCCAGGAAAGTGAAATAAGAACACCTTGAATTCATTGTCCCAGGAAGGGGAAACTTTATTGACACATTCCTGGGGTCAGATACATCACATGATCACACTGACAGAGCCACAGGCACATAGACATAGGCAACAGAGCATGCACAATGTCGGCACTAGTACAGTGTATATCCACCTTTCGCAGCAATGCAGGCTGCTATTCTCCCATGGAGACGATCGTAGAGATGCTGGATGTAGTCCTGTGGAACGGCTTGCCATGCCATTTCCACCTGGCGCCTCAGTTGGACCAGCGTTCGTGCTGGACGTGCAGACCGCGTGAGACGACGCTTCATCCAGTCCCAAACATGGTCAATGGGGGACAGATCCGGAGATCTTGCTGGCCAGGGTAGTTGACTTACACCTTCTAGAGCACGTTGGGTGGCACGGGATACATGCGGACGTGCATTGCCCTGTTGGAACAGCAAGTTCCCTTGCCGATCTAGGAATGGTAGAACGATGGGTTCGATGACGGTTTGGATGTACCGTGCACTATTCAGTGTCCCCTCGACGATCACCAGTGGTGTACGGCCAGTGTAGGAGATCGCTTCCCACACCATGATGCCGGGTGTTGGCCCTGTGTGCCTCGGTCGTATGCAGTCCTGATTGTGGCGCTCACCTGCATGGCGCCAAACACGCATACGACCATCATTGGCACCAAGGCAGAAGCGACTCTCATCGCTGAAGACGACACGTCTCCATTCGTCCCTCCATTCACGCCTGTCGCGACACCACTGGAGGCGGGCTGCACGATGTTGGGGCGTGAGCGGAAGACGGCCTAACGGTGTGCGGGACCGTAGCCCAGCTTCATGGAGACGGTTGCGAATGGTCCTCGCCGATATCCCAGGAGCAACAGTGTCCCTAATTTGCTGGGAAGTGGCGGTGCGGTCCCCTACAGCACTGCGTAGGATCCTACGGTCTTGGCGTGCATCCGTGCGTCGCTGCGGTCCGGTCCCAGGTCGACGGGCACGTGCACCTTCCGCCGACCACTGGCGACAACATCGATGTACTGTGGAGACCTCACGCCCCACGTGTTGAGCAATTCGGCGGTACGTCCACCCAGCCTCCCGCATGCCCACTATACGCCCTCGCTCAAAGTCCGTCAACTGCACATACGGTTCACGTCCACGCTGTCGCGGCATGCTGTCAATGTTAAAGACTGCGATGGAGCTCCGTATGCCACGGCAAACTGGCTGACACTGACGGCGGCGGTGCACAAATGCTGCGCAGCTAGCGCCATTCGACGGCCAACACCGCGGTTCCTGGTGTGTCCGCTGTGCCGTGCATGTGATCATTGCTTGTACAGCCCTCTCGCAGTGTCCGGAGCAAGTATGGTGGGTCTGACACACCGGTGTCAATGTGTTCTTTTTTCCATTTCCAGGAGTGTATTATTTGAAGGTCTCACAACTGACTGATCTTAATGTATTATATCCCAAAACGTTTAGAAAAGTCCAAAGTACATTATGAAGTAGAAAACAGAAAATATCAAATTTTAACAAATTTCACATACAATGTCCCCTTAACGAACTGAAAAGCACTGGTTATGTTGAAAAAAATCGTTTTTAGTACTGGTGTCTTTTACTGCTGCACTGCGATCATAAATGAAGAAGGTATTAAGTTGTTGTAAGCTTGTAACATCTTTTCTTATCACTGAAAGCACATATACTAAGGGTAACCTTCTGTAGCTTCAGTTTCTGAATGTGTTACCTTATACATAGCGAGCAATTCACCATTCATTCTTCACCAAACTTCATCAACATCTTGTTCAGACATATGAGTTCCAGTCGCTCCAGTGCTTAATGTATAATTTGTACGAGTATTTGCTAACATTTTTTAATGTGAAAGTTTCAAGAGGTTCGATTGCCAATACTGGCAACAGTTTTTCCTTGGTAGGAGCTATGGAATGGAGTGTTCTTAGTTTCGAATGGACAGCTGATGGAATGACTGCAGGAAAAAGATAGACCTCAATTTGGGAAAGCTGGCTGTAATGACTGTGTGCTGATCATGTGGCGTTCAATACTGATACGCAATGACGCTTTTGGCAAGGGTGACAGAGCGGTCTGTCGGTAGCACATTCAGGAAGCCTCATTATGTTATAATTAAGGCGACTGTTGTGTAACTGTAGCGTCTGAAAAACGCATGAAGCAGCATAACGAGGCTGCAAGCAGTACAAGGAGATACAAATCAGAATCGTACCTGGAGTAGTCAGCCTCAGTAACCCATATACGTTGAAACGGTACATCTCTGACAAAGTTAGCAGTAATTAGTTTATTATTAACTTTTAGTCATTATTTCTGAATTACAGCATATTATCTCTGTAGGTAAAACAGGCCATATGAAGGGCAGGTGGGATAAAAAGGATACGTCCACTTTTAAAAAATTTTCAGGAGAGCAAAAGCAATGATTTGACACCAAACAACTTTTGTCTTTCATAATTTATTTCTAATTTTTCTTAGTTATTTAGTAGTTTTAAGTATATAAATTTACAATTTGCAGTAAAAAGTACAGTAAAAAAAGGCTATTAGGTATTTTTTCCTCCAAAAATAGTCTGAAGTACAAGCTTTTGTGGGAAAAAGGAGTTTAGTCCATAGGACTTATCCCATTTATTTCAATAAGAGAAACTATTTACAAAATAATAATACTTCAAATGACGTTTATTTTTTATTTTTTTCACATAGTATTACAGTTAAATCAACTTTCAACTGTTACAAGTTAAGTAGCTATACAAACTACGATCGGAGGGTGTTGTCTTCCTGCTTAATTGTGTTGAAGGTTTTCAAAGAAGATCCTAGCTTTAGGTTCACAGAATGTGGCCAAACTCTGTAGGTCTTTATATTTTGCTGCACTTATCGGAATGGGTCCTAAAATAAAAAGACAAGTGATTAGGAATTTAATTTTTTCTTTAATGAGATTTATAAAAGAGTTCAATGAAAATAACTTACCATCATAGGAAAGGCCTGGTAGAATGAATTCTTCATTTTGTGGTGGCCGATTGTTCCTTTTCACAATGACTGCTTTTTCCCACGTTCCATTGTACGTGGTCCAGTAAAGAATGTCTTCAGTGGTGTTGTCGGTCCTTACCTCTCGTATTGGCCGAATTGGAAAATTCCTCTTTGTGTAGAGTGGAGTTAGGTGTTCTGTCCATTTCCGAAAAATGTTTTGCCCAATAATCTGATCACTGTTTTGTTCATTTCTGTTATAAGTTCAACTACAGAGGGTGAAGGTTTTCACCAAGCTGCTTCAAAGTGTTCTTTCCAAGCTTCAGGTCTCTCAAGCCAAGCTTTTGGGTTTAATGAAGCCATTTGTTTGTCGCAATCTAAGTAGCTGTGCCCACGGACTGAATAAGTGAGAGTAATTTTGATAAAGCGCATCTCATGAGAGACCAAATAACGCATAAAACGTAATATGATGAAATTCTTATTTTGGCCACCACATGCATCACAAAAGAAGTGTATTTCCTTGACTTCTAGTGGATGGTGATTATAAAAAAAGTCGTGTAGAAGAGAACACACGTCATCACTTCCTCGTTTCCCCACAGTTTCGGTGAATAAGTAGAAATAACTTCGGCCTGATGATAAAACAGTGATATTGAAAACATCCAAAGACAGCTGTCATTTATAATAGACATCATTAGTCGACACACTTGGGATTGGTAAGTTTCTGCCATAATCAAAGCAAGTGGCTTCTTTTGCTACAGAAGTCCGACTATCACGACCAGCTGCCTTTTTCTATTGTAAAAAGTTTGAGCCTTTCTTTTGTGAAGTCTGTTTGATGTCGTTAATCGACGTAATTCGTTTTCTATTTCTTTTCTTTTGTCCGCATTTGTGCAGTTCTCTTTTTGAGTCTCCAAATTTTTAACTTTCGAATTAAATGTTTATTCGTGGATAATCAAAGCTGATGTTGAATTCTGTTAAAAATATTTTTCTGTAGTAGTGGTATGACACCTTCACTCCTTGATTTTGTTCCTTAAACAATTCAAACATTCTTTTTACATTCAAATCTTGTTGCATGTAAGTTCGTTTGGAATCTTTCAAACCATAATGATTGTTCCTGGAAGGAAATGATTTAATGTGGATTCTGATTAAATTTACATCATCCTTAATCTTGTGAGGCCTAACATCGTGCTTTCCTTGTTTGCGTTTTGCACAAAATCCATTAGCTGCCAGACCAGTGCAAACACGTTCTACTCGTTTTTTCCGTATTCCATGAAAAGAACAAAAAGCCTTTTTGCAAACGTCATACTCTACTGCCTGGCCCTCAAAATTTTTACCATGGACTCTGTATTTAAAAGTGGCCAAATTAGTTCTAGCCTCTGCTGCTGGTTTCAGAATACGTCGACGCTGTACAGGAAGAACAGATATCAAGCCGCTAATGTAAGTGTCTTGCTCGTCTTTACTTTCCATGAGATTAAACTGTTGAAGTATCCAATGTTTTACTAAATTTGGTACCACTTCAAAACATCGAAGTCGACATTCACAATTTTGGCCAAGAACATGAGTCATTAACCTGGTTTTTTTTCCGTGCATCTGACATTCTACCTCTCACTTTTCTTTTTTTCGTCCCTGAACTTCTTAGAAACTCATCAGCATCATTCCCCATTGTTTGTGAATCCATTGTTTGTGAATCCTGCAGATTTGTCAACTGTTTTAGCACTGAACTGTGATGCACTAAAAAAAACTAAGAGCCACAAACTTTGCGCATTAAACTCGACTTGCCCGAGTTTAGCAGCACGAACTGCAAAGAACACACACTACTATACGCTAACTATCGGAGCTTCTTATTCACTCGCGTCTTGTTGCGAGACGGAGGACAATATTGTGGGCCAATCTAGAAACAAGTGTAGACGTGCCTATAAGTCATGGTTCACGGCGCAACAAGCGCTGAGACTGATCCCAGTCTTCACGCAATTCCCATGAATCTTTGGACTGAACCCTTTTATTGCTCAAACGGAACGGACTGATCCCCTTTATCCCTGAACAGTGTATTCTTGTTATTCTTAATTTTAGAAAGACCAGTGCCATTTATCCTGCAACCAACAACACCATTCGAAAGCCATTGGTTCAATGTATAGTTGTGCATAAAAACATCCGTTTAGAGAACTGATGGACTTATCCCTTTTATCCCGCCAGCTCTTCATATTATCATACAGATCATATTACCACCATCTATGTGTAATAATTATTAATGCTTGTTACATACTGCTTTCTGAATTACAGCTTGTCATCTTGGTAGGTAAAGTAGGCTGTGTTATGTGTCATGTTACCGCATCGGTGTGTAATAATAATGATTACTGCTTCTTGCAGATCTCCATTACACTTTTTCCTACGAGTAGAACATTAATATTGAAACCATACTCCACTATCCAGCTAGCTGTACTACTATCGCGACCATGGCTATTATCATAACATTTCATCTCTCACTAGACCACTAAGTTAGACCTTGCCAAACAAATATCTTTACTGAATTTAGCATTGTTTCACAGCACTGGACCCTTTCTAAAGTCAAATAATAATGAAATCAAGACCATAAGCTGTCGACAGGCTTTGATATACATCAACGGGGACAGCTGAAAATGTGTGCCCAGCCAGGATTTGAATCCGGGATCTCCTACTTCCATGGCGGACGCTCTATCTATCTGAACCACCGAGGGCACAGAAGATAATGCGACTGCAAGGATTTATCCCTTGCATGCTCCCCGTGAGACCCACATTCCCAACTTAACGTCCACACACTACATTCATAGTGCCCCTGCTCATTACACTCATTACTCGCGGCAGACAGTCTTACTGAGTCCCGTAAGAGTTCGGGCAATGCGTGTGCATCCAGCACAGAAGGAGGTCAATGGTCAGTTAGCCTTAACTATATAAGAAGATGGTATCTGTTCTTTCGGACATGTCCGAAAGAACAGATACCATCTTCATATACTTCTAAAATTATTCTGGTCAACATTATTTGTTGAATTTCTTGAAAACAGAACAGCACACCAGTAGCGTTTCCGAGGTAACAATCGATATTTTATCACCAGAGAAACAAAATACCTGGAATTATTCAGGATAATGCGATGGACAGACCTCCAAAAAATTTCTTCATCAATTGTCGACCTCAGCTGCCCTTTCTCCATCTTCACGGAACGTTAATTGTCAGGGAATATTTAGATTAAAGTAGAAAAATTTCTATTTCCGTAGACAGATATGAGGAGACCGTCAAGGATGTAGAACATGTCTGACAACAGGAACACACAATACATATTTACAAAAAAAGAAATATGCTAATGTTCTCTCCACAGCTCTTAAGTCATATGGTCTTCATGATATGGAATAAGTTAAAAATCTGATACATGTTTTAATTTAAGAGGTAATATTACAACTTGTGACAAACATATAAATGTATATGCGCTGGACTGCATTATTCTTTGACTACTGTATCCATGCATCACCAAACAGCAACAAGTTTATACCGTTTACTTACATTGAACACACTACTGCACTGAAGATATGCAAAAGGCCAATTTTACATTACTTGATATTATTAATAATAAATATTTCAGTTGGTTCTACCAAGAAATTCGTCAATGGAGTAGAAGGCATTGACCACCAATAAATCCTTCAGGCTCCTCTCAAACTGAATTTTAGCTACTTGTAATCTTTTATGACAGCTGGAAAGTTGTAAATCCTGAATAATGGACACCTTTCTACACTGAAGTAAGTGACTTTCAATCTTTATGTAGACTATTTTTATTTTTAGTAACGATTCCATAAGCTGAGTCGTTCGTTCGACAAAGAGATTTAATTTTCATTACTGTGTGTTGATAATTATTACAAGGCACCGTCTAATCTCAACTGAATAAAACACAATTTTTGTGCCATAAGCGTTTCGCATTTATTCTTTGCAAGTCGTCTTCAGTGGCCTGGATATGTAAATATTTTTGTTTGTACTGTTTAGTTTACATTTAGGGCATTGCGTATATATTCTATAAACAGTTCTGTGACTCGTTTGCTTATCTGTGATATAGTAACAATTTAATGTTCTACACTCAGATTTTGTGGATGTTGCTCTACGTGCTGTGTTCTTGCTCCTTTATTATAGCTGTTCCTCTTTCGATAATTGACATTTGAACTTTGGTTTTTTACACTTCACGGTATTAAGAATGGAGGACACGTTTTGATGTTATTCCTAATGCTGTGTAGTGGAAAAAGGGGAATTTCAAATGGCAATCATCAGAAGAGGAAAAACTATAATAAAGGAACAAGAACTCAGTGTGTAGAGCAACATCCACTAAATATGGGAGTAGGACTTTAAATTATTACTACATCACAGAAAATCAAAACGTGCCAGAATCGTTTGTAACTTATATGTAAAACGCCCTGAACGTAAGTTAAAAAGTGTAACAAAAAATATGCACATATTACAAGCCACTGAAGAGACCTTGCAAAGAAAAAACGGCGAAAGGCATATGGCACAAAAATGGCGTTTTATTTAGTTGTGATTAGACAGTTTCAAAGTAATAATTATCAGTATGGCGTAATATTATACGCAACTGAAGACGACAGGATTACAAACTTCGATGACGATCATTTTAATTATTTATGACAAATATAATAAAGAAATAAAGAAACAGTAGTAGTATTGGGAAGCAATAGTTTGTATTCCTAGTTACTTGAACAGGCCTCTGTAGAATGTTCTTACAGTCACACTACAAATAATTCGTGTTACACGCTTTTGGATTTGGAAAACTATAGCTTGGCATGATGGATTACCCCAAAAATAACCCTGTATTTCATTATGTAAAAATAGTAAGCGAAGTATGCCACACTTTTTCATTTTTGTGCCATCTACGTGTAACGACATCCGCATTAAAAAACTCTTTCGGTTTTTCTGCATCTCTGTGGTATACGAGTACTGCTCTTAGTTGAATATATTAGCAAGTTATAATCCTAAAAATTTTACCATGTCAACCTCTTCTATCTGCTTGTCATCATAGTTTTAGAAAGATGCCAGGAGGGTACCTCTTATTAGTGTTGAACTACATACTCATTTGAAAGACTAATGACAAAGAATAGGCTAGAAACCAGTTAATAATGTCCACCAAAATTTCATTAAGCACTCTGTCTAAAAATATACCTTATTTGCTGGTTGTTGCAATTTTAGTATCAGCTTCTATCAAAACACACCTAGCATGTGATGCGAAGTCAGTTACATACATAAGATAAAGTAAAGGCCCTAAGATGGAACTTAGTTGGACACCACATGTGGTCAGTTCCCAGTAGGGTGAGTGATACCTGTAGCTTCATATGGGACTGTTTCCTATTGACACACTTTGTTTTCTGTCAGGGAGATGTAATCATAACCATTTTGCGGAGTTTCACGTTACGCCATAATACTTTAACTTACTTGAAAGAATATTGTGATTATCACTATCAAAAGCCTTTGCAAAAATACAGAATATACCATTTGCCTGTAAATTATTGCCCAACGAATTAAAAATATGGCTCTGAGCACTGTGTGACTTAACTTCTGAGGTCATCAGTCGCCTAGAACATAGAACTACTTAAACCTAACTAACCTAAGGACATCACACACGTCCATGCCCGAGGGAGGATTCGAACCTGCGACCGTAGCGGTCGCTCGGCTCCAGACTGTAGCGCCTAGAACCGCATGGGCACTCCGGCTGGCCAACGAATTAAGTACACACTCGTTGTATATGTAAACAGCATCCTCAATATCGAAACCCTTTAGAAATCCAAACTCTGACTATGGGAATACATTAATTGTAGTCAAATGTTAGCCCTTGTATATTACCTTTTAAATTTTCTAGAATGCTTCCAAAAAATGAAAATGTATGGAGGTTTAAAGGTATATCTTATTCTCATTTTTTATCCAGCTACTTAGAAAAGCAGTAACTGACTGGAATCCACCATCATACTCGAGCTATAGAAGCTCATTGTGTAGCTAAATGTTCTGCTAGAATATACTATGTGTGGTAGAGAAGACATTAGCCTCAAAGGGAAGCAAATGGTCAACACTGACATTATGAGGGTCCACACTTACCACACTCCAGGCAGAAAAATTCAGGGTGGTCGTAGTTAATGCTCCAAACATAATGTTGCCACAACTAGCTTGCACATTCATTTGTCAATGTGATTTAATAGAATCATTATTAATTTGGCTGCACTCATTTTCTATCGAAAGTAACTCACTCATATTTTTCTTGTGCTCACTAATATCGCAACTAACAATTTTATAGGTCAACAATGGCATCCCCATGCGGTTCATCAGTTGATTAACCTTTTTGCAATAATGTGCTATGAATGATGTGTTCTCAAACATTTATGTCAGCATCTGCCCTGTAGTTTCCTATTAGCTACCTCACAGATGATCCTGCTTCAGAAAGAAACAAAGTCATTAATATCCACATTCTCATTACCTACTTTACACTGATAATGATGGCATGAACCTGTAAAAGTCCATGAAGCCTCACCCCTACCTTTATAACTCTTTCTGACCACCAAATTTTTTGCTGTATTCTTAGCTATCACAATTCTCTCAACAAAAGATCGTTAAAATAATTAATTTGAATTCGCAAAACTTGCTACAGGTCATACGCATTACAGGCCTTCCAGTTAGCCTGCGTGTGAGCAAAGATAATGTTAATTTTCTGTCTGATCATAATCGATTACTAACGATTTTATTTTATGATGTGAGAAGCTATTGGGACATTAACTTTTGTCACATTATAGTTGCACGATAAACACATACTATGTTCTTGGTATATTTGTTGTTAATTACATAGATATGTTTCACAAGTCATATTTACAATAAATGTGAAATGTGCCCGATGAGGAAAACATAATACATTTCTTAAAAATTATATAAATCAGGGTAAACGCTAACTATTTAAAGATTTGTATTTGACTACTTATTTCTACTCAATAATTACACCATGGTATAAAAGGAGTTCTTAAGGAAAAACAACCTGAATCAGCATTTGAAACTACCAAGGTTTCTTATAAGACAACTGATCTCCATAGACAGATCGTGAAACATGAGATTTTCATCATCATATGCCGATATTCCATTCATCAGAGAGTAGTGAAAATAGATTTTCATGTTATTATTGTGTTTATGAACATCTGTATTACTGTCCAATTTTAATGGGTGTTGTAAAAATGTTACTTCTATCCCAACCGTCTAAAAAATCTTGTGCTTGAATCTGACACAGTATTCTAACTGCTTGTATGCAAGATTTAGGTTTTCCTGAAAGGATGTAATCCAAACTTCTATTCTGTAGTGCGTCAGTAAATGAAAATAAGCAAAATATAATAAATTACTGATTGTAAAGCCTCTAAGGATTTCTGAGGTCTATTATTTATTTTTCTGATTTAAATTTTCATTGATATGTGCGTCCAAATACTTCTATCTAAACTGCTTATTGTTGGTATACTACACCAACACTACAAATGTGACAGACCAGTGTTCTTATTAATGATTAAATCAAACACAGCTGCAGAGAAATGTTAGTAAATTTAACAAAAGCTAATTGATTATTTTCTCCATTTTTAGCTGGTTTAACTTTTAGTTAGTTTCATGTGTCATGGATAATTTGCATGATAAATTATAATTATGTGGAATGAGTCATTTGAAGTGCAGTATCACATGAAAAAGAACTAATTATCACTTATGATTCAAATGACATAGTATGGTATCAATGTAGGCCAAGAGAACAAAAGACTCTCTCCACCGTAATTTTTCTACATGTAAATAATGTGATGTCCTTTGTAGAAATGAGTCTGTGAGCTGAAACAAACTGTTTACAATCTTCAACATTATTTTTCTTAGCTAAAACTTAAAGCTGGCAGGTAATGAACATGGGATTATATAAAAGCATAACATCCATAGTACCCTGTTATGGCTGACACAGTTTCATGTCTGGTCAATCAATGAAGAGTAAGATGGGTGCTACTTTAGCTATTGAGAATGTTTTGTGGACTTATACAGTATGCAAATAGGTATGACAAGCTGTTTGAAATCCAAGCTCCAGCTAGCTAAGTATCACATTATTGAACAGGTGAGTAACTAGTGTTGTATACATTACCTTCCAATCAACTTTGAAAAACATTATGGAGAGAGACTGGGTGGTAGTAATTGACATATAAGAAATAAATCATATGATATAAAGAGATGTACCTGTATCAATCTTTCTGGAGACTGCTCTCTAGTAATGATGCACAACACAAGTGACTAAGAATGCAATAAGTTAAGATGCGCCAATTGTATAGTGTTTTATTGAAATAATAAATTTTTATCGTGGTAAGGTTTCCTAACTTCAGAAGGAAATGTCGGGGGAACATTTTTTCGTACAACTTGATTTATATCCACACAACTTCCTTAATCCATAAAAATATGTGGAGACATCAGCTGTAAAAAAAATGTTAAGGGACAGTTAATGAAAAACAGATGTGCTTTATTCATATTAGTTGATAGCTCTATGATGAACTGAGAAACAGCAGCTCTATCTCAAATTTCAGATTCTTGGTAATGACAACTTTGTAAGGATCTGTGCATGTAAACAGTGGTGAATGCCAAAAACAATTCTGCCAGTTGTAGTGATGTGTGCTGGGAATACATGTTTCTGGGGTGATCTGGAAAAAACTGAGGATGATTTGGATAGCTACAGCCCAGATAAAGATACTGGGTAGGTTCTTGAATTAAACTGCACTTCAAAACTTGTTGCTCATCAGGTTAATGCGAATAAGTCTTTAAGCACATAAACAATGATGTGTCCCTCAGCATTGTTTATGTGGATTTATGTAACATGGTGATGGCAGAAATATAAAGGACCATCCTTAACATTGTTTACATGCTGTAATAAGGTGCTTGCTAAAGTTAATTTTATATTGTCCTGAACCACAGGTTAACAATGTTTGAGGTTATTATATATTGTTATTGCAAAAATTGTTAATATAGACCTTAGTATCAAAAACTGAAACAATCCAGACCTTTTAGTTTTGTATTTTTGAGAAATTTTGCAGTATAGCTTCATTAATTTGTCCAGCAGGTAAACAGTGTTAAGTTAATGCTTACCCATGTTAAGTCTCTTAGTTTGCAAGTAAACTATGTCAAGTATCCATTGCAGAATTTTTATGAATAAAATTTCGAGTAGTATTTACCATTTTAAAATACGTCTCTCATGTAGATATATTTGGAAACAACAACTCACCTGAATAAAAAAAAAGAGGATCATACTGCATGTTCTTGAGCTAGTTTATTTATTAGATTTTTATTGAAATTTAACTCTACAGCTCTCAAAACAGTCTGTCCATTACCATAGTTTACAGATGAGGTCTTCATGTTATTAAGTACCTGCTGTACTTGAACTGTTTTTCACCATGCATATTGATTTGATTATAAGCTTATAGTTGTCAGTTTCAAACAAAGTGCACATAAACCAGGATGCTTATGGCTTTTTAGTATTTCAGAGTGCTGTATATAATATGGGATCATTATTTGTTCTGACTGTTTTATGGATTCATCTTTTTCATTCTGTAGTCTCTGTGGAACTTGTAGTGATATAAGGTTTTTGTATACGGTTCCTAAGTGTTTCCATAATTTATTTAGATAACACTGTTTCTAATGATTTATAGAAACTTATTGAGCAATATGTCGTATTTAGTTTTGTGACTGTATTACTTCATGCCAGTCAAAAGTTCTAATTTTTGTCCAAAGCACTTTGTCATTAATCAACTTTACCATTTTATTTAACTACATATGCAATCAAGTTATTACATGCATTATTATCTGGCTAGCAATATACTAGAAGTTAGGCAGGTGCTTGTTTAACTTCAGCTAGTTGTCTGACACCATCTATCAGGGCATTCCTATCTCGAGCTATTGAAATTCATGACTATAAGTAAATTATGATTAGAAGTATCACTGAACTTTCTTGACACCTTTACTTAAAAAATGAGTATGATAATTTGCGAAAATTGTTAGTTCATTCTGTGTTTCAGTTAACACAATAATATCTTAATTTTTCATATACATTTAAAGTTTTTACAATGAGGACCAATGCAATAGCAAGCATTTTTTCCGATATTTACTCAGTAGGATTTGATTTTTTGATTTGATCTGTAGATGGTTTACTTATTTCTATATTTTTGGATGTATACCATTTATTGAAATGTATCATATCCCCCTCTACCTGTACTGGACATAAAAAATATGCAGTTAATTTTTAACCAATTGCTCTGAGATTTTCTATCCTTTGGTCATGCGGTGTTCAGACTATGTCAGTTTATTTGCAATTCTTGCGATTTTCCAAACAAACTAACAAATTATTTCCTTTCCTGTTTACTCCCTTATATCCTGATGGTGCAAGTTGATTTGACCTTGCCCTTTGTTGTTAGAAAATGATCTTAAATATTTCCACCATTGTTATACTGCACTATGTATGACCATGTATCTACGTGACTTCCATCTTTGTGAACTCATGTGAGAAGCCAAAACTGATAATGTGACAAAGTTTGAGTATGCCTTTCTCTTTTTACTTTCACCATCCTCTTTTCTGCTCTGCACCCTTCTATATTTCCTCCTTTATCTGACGAAACTCAAATTCGCGTGTTCTAACTTATACAAGAGGTCACTAATCTTATGTTCGTCAAGCGTCTGATATGAGTGTTGGTATCTACTCTTACATGGTAGAATTTCACCTCACGCTCCACTCATTTCTGCACCAAGGCAACTCAGTGTAACGATCTTCTACAGTCTTCATCAAATACTCCCAGTTTAAATGACCTGTTAAACTAGTTCTCAATTTTAAAAAATATGTTTAGAAGAGTATCAGTTGACGATAAAGGAAAGAAATATTTTTCATAATTTTTACATTACTTTACATAGCATAACAATTATGTTTCCAGATACTTTACATAAATTGTGTTTGCGAAACAAAAAATTTCTTAAAATAATCATCAGCGATGGTTGGATGGTGTGTAGTGCTACACTCCTGCAAGCAAAGGAAAAGTCAAATCAGCTGCTGATACTATAGATTGTATTGCAGGTCATCATTCGTTTCTGAGCATTTATATACATATTTTCCATCATGTTAAACTCAGTTCAATTTGTGTATACTTGTTAAAGTAACCAAACAGACCAATGACTGATATTTACACCTACTTGTAGCGCACTCGATGCTTGGTGGTGGATGTGATAGTATTAAGCGAAGCTTTCCTTTTTGCCACTTGATATTAACATGCCTGCGACATCCCTCTTCAAATGAACCAACATCCGTAGAGACAAGTGTTAACGTATACTATCTTCTACAACTTCTTCTCATGTCTGTGATTTGAATTAGATCCTATTCCTGATGCGTTCAAGTTGCCTTTGTAATCACATCACTGTGGTTTAAGTAGGTCTCGACTGCATTTCACAGCAAAGAACTTGTCAGGGGAGTCTGAAGTCCCTCATATTCCCCTACTGAATGATAAGTTCTACATTGTTAATGTATGATCTTTCTAGGACATGAGTGTTTGTCACATGCACTGATCATCAAAGTATTGTTACCACCAATCACCGCGAGAATGAATGCCAGATGGTTGGTCTGTGCGCAAGTGGCGCTGTGAGAAAAATATATTAGCTGATTGGAGGCGATTGGTAAATCATTCTACCGGCAGTACGCGCGGCAAATGGCGAAATCCACTCACATAGGAGTCTTTGACAAAGGGCAGACAGTTAAGGCACGCTAACTGGCAACGAGTGTTTCGGAAGCGCCGAAACTGGTGGCTGTTCACATAGTACTATCGTAAGCAGCTGTAGAAAGTTGTTGAGGGAAGGTGAAACCACGTACAGGCGACAAATTGTTTGACGTCCACACCTCAGCACAGAACGTGGAGGCCGGAGGCTTGCCAGCTCTGCAAAGCGGGATAAGCAGCTATCTATGCCAGCACAAGTGTTTCGGAGCACACCGTTCGGTGCATTTTGTGTAACACGAGGCTCCGCAGAAGACGTTCCCATTGTATTCCTATACTGACCCAATGACACCCTCAACTACACTCAGCTGACAAAAGTCATGGGATAGCGATGTGCACTTATACCAATGGTGGTATTATCGCGTAAAAGGGCACTGCGGTGGCAGAGCTGTCATTTGTACTCAGGTGTTTCATGTGGAAAAGTCTCTGACGTAATTATGGCCGCACGACGGGAAGTAACTGGCTTTGAATGCGGAATGATAGTTGGAGGTAGACGCATGGAACATTCTACACTCCTGGAAATTGAAATAAGAACACCGTGAATTCATTGTCCCAGGAAGGGGAAACTTTATTGACACATTCCTGGGGTCAGATACATCACATGATCACACTGACAGAACCACAGGCACATAGACACAGGCAACAGAGCATGCACAATGTCGGCACTAGTACAGTGTATATCCACCTTTCGCAGCAATGCAGGCTGCTATTCTCCCATGGAGACGATCGTAGATATGCTGGATGTAGTCCTGTGGAACGGCTTGCCATGCCATTTCCACCTGGCGCCTCAGTTGGACCAGCGTTCGTGCTGGACGTGCAGACCGCGTGAGACGACGCTTCATCCAGTCCCAAACATGCTCAATGGGGGCCAGATCCGGAAATCTTGCTGGCCAGGGTAGTTGACTTACACCTTCTAGAGCACGTTGGGTGGCACGGGATACATGCGGACGTGCATTGTCCTGTTGGAACAGCAAGTTCCCTTGCCGGTCTAGGAATGGTAGAACGATGGGTTCGATGACGGTTTGGATGTACCGTGCACTATTCAGTGTCCGCTCGACGATCACCAGTGGTGTACGGCCAGTGTAGGAGATCGCTCCCCACACCATGATGCCGGGTGTTGGCTCTGTGTGCCTCGGTCGTATGCAGTCCTGATTGTGGCGCTCACCTGCACGGCGCCAAACACGCATACGACCATCATTGGCACCAAGGCAGAAGCGACTCTCATCGCTGAAGACGACACGTCTCCATTCGTCCCTCCATTCACGCCTGTCGCGACACCGCTGGAGGCGGGCTGCACGATGTTGGGGCGTGAGCGGAAGACGGCCTAACGGTGTGCGGGACCGTAGCCCAGATTCATGGAGACGGTTGCGAATGGTCCTCGCCGATACCCCAGGAGCAACAGTGTCCCTAATTTGCCGGGAAGTGGCGGTGCGGTCTCCTACGGCACTGCGTAGGATCCTACGGTCTTGGCGTGCATCCGTGCGTCGCTGCGGTCCGGTCCCAGGTCGACGGGCACGTGCACCTTCCGCCGACCACTGGCGACAACATCGATGTACTGTGGAGACCTCACGCCCCACGTGTTGAGCAATTCGGCGGTACGTCCACCCGGCCTCCCGCATGCCCACTATACGCCCTCGCTCAAAGTCCGTCAACTGCACATACGGTTCACGTCCATGCTGTCGCGGCATGCTACCAGTGTTAAAGACTGCGATGGAGCTCCGTATGCCACGGCAAACTGGCTGACACTGACGGCGGCGGTGCACAAATGCTGCGCAGCTAGCGCCATTCGACGGCCAACACCGCGGTTCCTGGTGTGTCCGCTGTGCCGTGCGTGTGATCATTGCTTGTACAGCCCTCTCGCAGTGTCCGGAGCAAGTATGGTGGGTCTGACACACCGGTGTCAATGTGTTCTTTTTCCATTTCCAGGAGTGTATTTCGGAAATCGTTAGGAAGTTCAGTATTCCGGGATCCACAATGTGAAGAATGTGCCGCGAATACCAAATTTCAGACATTACCTTTCACCACGGACAACGCAGTAGGCGACGGCCTTCGCTTAACGACCGAGGGCAGCGGCGTTTGCGTAGATTTGTCAGTGCTAACAGACAAGCTATAATGCTTGAAATAACCGCAGAAATCAAAGTGGGACTTTCGTCGAACTTATCCATTGCGATAGTGCGGCGAAATTTGGGGTTAATGTGCTACGGTAGCAGGCGACCGACACGAGTGCCTTTGCTAACAGAACGACGTCACCTGCTGTATTGGTTGAACCCTAGGCGACTGGAAAACGATGGCCCAGTCAGATAAGTCCCGATTATAGTCGAAGGAGCCGATGGCAGGGTTTGAGTGTGACGCAGACCCCACGAAGCCATGGACCCAAGTTTTCATCAGGGCACTGTGCAAGCTGGTGGTGGCTCCATAATGGTGTGGGATGCATTTTCATGGAATGGACTGGGTCCTCTGGTCCAACTGAACCGATTATTGACCAAAACTGGTTATGTTCGGCTACTTGGAGACTATTTTAAGCCATTCATGGACCTCATTTTTATGATTGACAATCCGCCACAATCGTTCGCGACTGGTTTGAACCATACTGTGGACAGTTCTAGCACATGACCACCCAGATCATCTGACATGTATCCCACCTAACATTTGTGGGACATAATCGAGAGGTCAGTTCGTCCACAAAATCTTGCACCGTCAACAGTTTCGCAATAATGGACGGCTACATAGGTAGCGTGTCTCAATATTTCTGCAGGGGACATCAAACGACTTGTTGAGAGGATGCCAGGTCAAGTTGCTGCACTCCGCTGGGTAAAATGAGGTTCGACGTGATATTGAGAGGCATCTCATCCCACCAGGCAACACGTTTCCATTGATTCGCGGTCCAACCTCGACGAATCCATGCCCATTGCATTGGTGCACTGATGTGACCATCAGTGCACCAGTGCAGTGGGCATGGTTTCGTCGAGGTTGGACCATCAGTGCACCAGTGCAATGGGCATGGTTTCGTCGAGGTTAGACCATCAGTACACCAGTGCAATGGGCATGGTTTCGTCGAGGTTGGACCATTGGTGCACCTGTGCAATGGACATGGTTTCGTCGAGGTTGGACCATCAGTGCACCAGAGCAATGGGCATGGTTTCGTCGAGGTTAGACCATCAGTGCACCAGTGCAATGGGCATGGTTTCGTCGAGGTTGGACCATCCGTGCACCAGTGCAATGGGCATGGTTTCGTCAAGGTTGGACCATCAGTGCACCAGTGCAATGGGCATGGTTTCGTCGAGGTTGGACCATCTGTGTACCAGTGCAATGGGCATGGTTTCGTCGAGGTTGGACCGCGAATCAATGGAAACATGTTGCCTGATGGGATGAATCACGTTTATTGTTACACCGAGACATCGGTCGTGTCTGCATATGCCCTCTTCTAGGCGGCATCATGAATACATAGTGGTGGGGGCAGTGTTACGCTATGGGGTCATTCACGTGGGCTTCTATTGGACCCGTGGTAGTAATCAGTTGTGGAATATGTGAACTTTACTGTGGACCATCTACATTCCTTCACGTTTGATGGCTTCCTAGTCAGCGATGGTATCTTCCAGCAGGATAACTGTTCGTCTCACAAGGTCAGAATCCTGCTTTAGTGGTTTGAGGAGCTTGATAGTGACATGGCGTTGATGTCACGTGATCTGAGTGCGACGGAACACATTAGGAGGCTGTCGACCCTTAATTTACCGTAACTACGTGACCTTGTGCATAGACATATGGTGCCACATACCTCTGGAAACCTATGAAGGAATTGTCGAATCCATGCCTCACACGATCGCTGCTATACTGCGTTTCAAAGTTGGAGAAACACTTATTAATCAGTTGGTCATTATCTTTCGGCTGCTCAGTGTTAGTCCCGTTCCTGAGCTTCCGACCTGTTCTGGGCTTGCTGTGCAAGCGATCAGGTTTTTTGATATTACGACGATGTTGTGTTCAGGCTTGACAACTATCACGTGATTTGGAAATCAGAA
The DNA here is from genome assembly GCF_023864345.2 of Schistocerca serialis cubense. NCBI lineage: Eukaryota > Metazoa > Arthropoda > Insecta > Orthoptera > Acrididae > Schistocerca > Schistocerca serialis. Next base: position 264,256,490 of record NC_064638.1, read on the forward strand.
CAGCTCGATACACCTTAAGATACTCTTCTGAACATTGTATGAGCTACACATTTTCTCTTTTCCACATCATGTGCGCAAGTACTGTAGTTCAATAAAGTACTAACAAGATAGAAAAAATTATCTACTCGGTTTAGTGGTGTTTTTGAAATGTAAACGTTGTTGTCTTGGAGGGTTTTGCCTACATATAATGTGCCAAAAGCATTGTTTCGTGTATACTAAGTGTAAGTCGTAAATAATGTGCTCATTTACATATTTTGGACTTAGATCTTATCGAATATTAGTTCAGTGAATGTTAATCTTAGGAAATAGTCCTTGAATGCTGCACATGAAACATATAACGCAAACAGATGAAGGTTATATTACTTAATTATTCTTTTTTATAGCGAGAAGGGCTTAGGGCATTTACAAAAAAAAAATAAAAAAAATTCGGTGACGCCTTTATGGGTTTCAAAAGACGGCCGTTGACAAATTATTGGGATAATGTCTACAAAATAACTAAACAGCCAAAAGTCTTCTTATATCCGTGTCAAGTAGGATTTCTATTTGATACTGTTACACCATTTAACTTTCAGCGAAGACTTTTCACTGAGATCTAACAAAATGAAAGCAGAATGTGTTTCCATACTTTCTAAAACGTTTTAAGTAGTTAGTGTCAAGATCTGATAGAAATAAATTGGAGCAGAACTGATTCTCATGTTCGTCTCATAGATATTCCATGGGTTCTGGTTTTGACCACGTCAGTTCAAGTAATCCATGAGATCTTCGTCGAACTGTAGTCCAGTAGTCCTCCTTTTGAGGCAGGAAAACTATCATCTTGTTTAAGAAAAGGTACGATTCCAATTGTTGGCAGAGAGTAATAAGCACGTTATTGTCTAAAATGCCTACATTCAATTTGTGACCAACGGGAACCAATTCAACAAATCCCAAGGAAACAGTCTATATACACTGAATTCAAGTGACGCTACAAAGACATTCAGGTTAATCCGTTTGCCAAACTTCCGCCAAATATTTACGTTCTCATCTCGTTGCCATATCATTTATTTTGAATAATAATCGGCAAAACCTTTAACGACTGCTTCAAAAACCAATGGCGGCACAGTTTGTGCCACATTAAGCACTATGAGGGGGTTCTGGGCAGCAGGAGGACACGAAAACAGAGTGCTACCACTTTTCGACGAATTGCTCCGTAGTGATCTTCTTACCTTATCTGGAACAGAAGTCACAGGCGACAGAAGACAAAGATGTCCTGGTCTCTAAATAGCGCTTTAGAGCTCAAGGGTTCGGTCACTTTTTTTTTATTACGCCTATTAGGCCGAGCGAGGAGGCGCAGTGGTTAGCACACTGGACTCGCATTCGGGAGGACGACTGTTCAAACCCGTGTCCGGCCATCCTGATTTAGGTTTTCCATGATTTCCGTAAATCGCTTCAGGCAAATTCCGGGGTGGTTCCTTTGAAAGGGCACGGCAGATTTCCTTCCTCATCCTTCCCTCATCCTACGGGAACGATGACCTCACTGTTTGGACCTTTCCCCCAAGTCGACCAACCACCCAGCCTATTAGAGTAATAATTGTGTTTGTGCTTCCCCGAAAACTACAACCAAGCTCTGCTAGATATTACTAGAATCGTTATGTAGTATCAATGTGACAGAGAAATAAGATTTTTTATTTTGTTGTTGCACTGTGCATGCAATTTTCTGGTTGGGAACACAGGAAAAGTTTTGCAGGGTTTTTGCTGGACCGCTGGGGCAGCTTTTGAGATGCCACACGTTAGGTCTGATCTTTACTTCTGAGTTCGGTGCCCCAGTTACACAGCCCTAGTATTAAACCAATCGACACGTATCGAAACAATTGAATGAGACTGATCACTGACCTACACACACTTACTGGCCTCTAACTGTCAGAAATATCATGCCACTACGAAGAAAACTGGCTCGGGTGTGAGAATATCACAAAATGACGATAAACTCGGATCTGCGTGTCTGTTCAGAGGAACAAGTGGGCTATAGAAACGGGTATAGATCAATGAATCATTTTTAAGGCGTCGACGAAATTATTGAACGGAGCAATGGGTATGAATTATCACTTGGACTGGGATTTATAGATTTTGAGAAAGCGTTCGAATCAGTTTCAACCAAAGTTTTACTAATGGCCTAGAGTCTGATTCAGTCTATGTTAATATATATAATAGCGTCCATCACAGTAGACCAGGAGAGGGAGAAAATTAGAATTGATCGATGATTCAAGCAAGGAAATTATGTAACACCAAAACTTTTCATAGATGTTGAAGAGAATGTTTTCAAACCATGAACAGGGGAACTGAAGAAGTAGAGTTTCAAATACGTACCCCACTCATACGATTATAGTTGGTGGTCACTTAAATCTACCCTCGGTTTGTTAGCGAAAATATGTATTCAGAGCCAGTGGTAGGCAGAACAGGTCAGGAATTGCACTAAATGCTTTCTCCGAAAATTACTTCGAGCAGTTAGTTCAGGAGCATACTATAAGGGTAAATGGTTGCAAAAACATACTTGACCTCTTAGCAACAAACAACCCTGAACAAATAGTGAGCATCATAACAGAAACACAGATTAGTGACTACAAGGCTGTTGTACCTAGGCTGAATACCGCAACATCCAAATCAACTAAAAATAAAAAGACAGCTGTTTAAAAAAGTAGATAACAATTCGCGTGACACCTTCCTAAGCGAGAGTTCCCACTTAGTCCAGTCTGACTAAGAGTAGACCAGATGTAGCTAAAAAAAAAAAAAAAAAAAAAAAAAAAAAAAAAAAAAAAGGTATCGACGGGAATTGAGAGATATACACCCAATAAGTTAATAAGAGATGGTACTGATCCCCCAAGGTACACTAAGCAAGTCAGAACACTGTCGCAGAAGCAACGAAGAAAACATGCCAAATTTAAAAGACCCCTCCCCCCCCCCCCCAAAAAAAAAAGGTCAGCGACGTTTTACTTCAGCTCGAAATTTAGAGCGAACTTCAATGTGAGATGCTTTTGACAGTTTCCACAGCGAACCTCTGTCTCGAAATATAGCCGAAAACCCCAAGAGATTTTGTTCGTATGTTAAGTACCCCAGCGGACAGACACAATCAATACATTCACTGAGAGATAACAACGGCGATGTTATTGATGACACTGGCACTAAAACAGAGCTGCTAAATGCAGCTTTCAGAAATTCCTTCACAAAAGAAAATGAAGTAAATATTCCAGAATTCGACTCAAGAATAACTGAGAAGCGGATATCCTGGAGGTAGTGAAGCAGCTTAAAATACTTCAGAAAGGCAAGGCTTTCGGTCTAGATTGTATACCATTCAGATTTCTTTCAGAGTATGCCGATACAATAGCTGCATACTGGAAAGTCGCACAAGTTACACCAACACCAAAGAAAGGAAGCACGAATAATCCGCTGAATTACAGACCCATATCACTATAATCGATTTGAAATGGGTTTTTGGAACACATATTATGGCCGAATATTATGAATCTCCTGCAAGAAGACGGTTTGTTGAGAAATAGTCCATACAGATTCAAAAAGTATCGTTCTTATGAAACACAACTAGCTCTTTATTCTCGCGAAGTAATGAGTGCTGTCGACAGGAGACGTCAAACTGATTCCATATTTTTGATTTTCTGAATGTTTTTTCACCGTTCCTCACTAGCGTATTCTAATCAAATTGCCTGTCTATGGATTATCTTCTCAGTTGTGCGACTGGATACGTGATTTCGTGCCAGAAAGGTCACAGTTCGTAGTAACTGACGGAAAGTCATCGAGAAAACCTTCAAGTAATACCTGACGTCCCCCAAGGAACTGTTACAGGCACTCAGCTGTTCTTCATTTACATTAACTGTTTAGGAGACAATCTAAGCAGCCCTCTTAGATTTTTTGCTGATGATGCTGTCATTTACCGTCTTGTAAAGTCATCAAATGAGCAAAATGAATACCAAAACGATTTAGGCAAGGTGATGCAAAAAGCGGCAGTTGACTCTAAACAATGAGAAGTGTGAAGTCGTCCATATGAGTACTGAAAGGAAACCGCTAAATTTCAGTTACACAATTAATCACACAAACGTAATGGCCGTAAACTCAACTAAATACTTAGGACCTACAATTACGAATAAATTAATTTGGAATGATCACATAGATAATGTTGCGGGGAAAGGAAACCAAGGACTGCGACTTACTGACGGAACACTTAGAAAATGTAACAGGTCTGCTAAAGAGACTGCTTACACTACGATTGTCCGCCCTCTTCTGGAGTACTGCTGTGCGCTGTGGGATTCACATCAGATAGCATTTACGGAGGACATCTAAAAAGTTCAAAGGAGGGCGGCTCGTTTTGTATTATCGCGAAATAAGGGAGACAGTGCCACGGACATGATACAAGACTTGTGGTGGCAGTCATTAAAACAAAGGTGCTTTACGCTGAGATGGGAACTTCTCGAGAAATTTAAATCACCAGTTTTCTTCTCAGTATTTGAAAATATTTTGTTGGCTCCCATCTAAATAGGGAGAAATGATCATCATAATAAAATAAGAGCTCGCACGGAAAGATTTAAAAGTTCGTTTTTCCCGCCCGGTGTTCGAGAGTGGAATGTTGGAGAAGTAACTTTAAGTTGGTTCGATAAACCCTCTGCCAGGCACTTAATTGCAAATAGCAGCGTAATCATGTAAATGTAGAGTTGCTAATGGAGTGCACTAGAAGCCCCTTCGTTTTTCTTATTGCTTGATAATCGAAAGAGGAACTTAATAGAAGGGGAACTCAAAATCGGGTAAAATGGAACTAAAATAATTTGCAGCTAACACGTAGAATAGAAAATAGTACAAGTTAACAGTGAAGTGGTGACTCCAGTCGACGAGTTTGTGTATCTAGGTTATTTGTAGAGAACGACTGGATGAACGGCAAAATAAATAAACATAAGGTATGAAATAGTTTGGAGTCCTTTTGGTTAACTAAATACAGTGTCCAAAACGAAGCTTCTGTGTCTCGGAAAGTGAAAGTTTACAACATATGAGTATAGCCTGCTTTGAATACAATCATTGAGGCTTGGAGTTTCAGTGTGGAAACAGTGTCACAAGACAGAAAATTATGTAGAAGTGTGGAGGAGCCCGATATCCGCTGTGGATGTCGAAAACCGATAAGAATTTTAAATAGCTGCACAACTGTGAAAAGTAAAGGAACAGCCTCTATATATAATAAGTTAGTTACTTGATATAACTGCTAACAGTTACGTTGAACAGAAAGTTATTTAAATATGAACAAATGAACCGCCGGTTTTTTTTTTTTCGCACCCAAGCTCCGTAGTTTTAGGACAGAGCAACTCATGTCGTAAGTGGACCATGGGAATAATAGCTCGCTTCAACGTCTACTTGTCATAGGCCTTAAAAACAACGACAGGTGATCAGTTTATTCTGTTAACAGGTGTAAAATGCCACGCCACGCTATTTATATCACACAGTACCTAATATCGAAAGACTACTGCAGTCGTGTCAGGTGTCAACGAACAGAATGTAAAAGGATCAGAAATAGAACAAAAACTTGCAGGCGTCTGGAACTAAATGTCAGTTTTGGCATTCTGTCAGCATGTGAAAGGCACCTGTTCTTATTGAGTCAGTTCTAGTTGCTGTTCTCACTACATCTCATTTCTGTTTCACAATTTTGTTATATTCTGCCCCAAAGCGCTATATCTGTAGCTTAATTTACTTCAAAAGTTTATTCTGTGATGTTCCTATCAGTCGACCCATTTTCTTTCGTTTAATGTTGTATCCTGAGATCGTAACTGTTACGCAAGTTGCTGAGTGATTGCCTTTCGGCATGAGTCAAATTCTGTGTAATTTACTCGATATGTGAGGTCTTCGTTTGCTGCTATAGTCGAAATTATAACTTCATGCTTACCGTTCAGTTGCGAGAAATAATGAACCTTGTTTTTGTTTTATTTTTAACTTTTGCCGGTCTCTGAGATATCTGGCTATTAAGTTGAGAACCACCTATTTTTATTGTGTGTTACATGAAAGCAGCCGACCTACTGGAACTGGATGACTGTTGGGTATTCGAATCGGGATTCATGTTTCTAGCAAGTAATGCGTTTCTCAACTGCAGCCGGGTAGTAACGGATGAGAAGAACCACCATCGGAAGCTACCGTACGAGCTCGAATTATTTGTCTAATTTTACCGTCATCATCATGTGCGAGACGTATGCGGGAGAAGTACCTGCTTGTTGGATGCGCTCTTGACGTTTTAACAGTAAACGTCTCCATAATGCACAACGCCCCTCTTGAGTTACATGAGCTTTGTCTGAGACGCTCTTGCTCTCAGCGTGCGAACCCGTGACGAAATGCACCGCCCTCTTTGAATCGTATTTTTCTCTCTGTCAATTGTGACCGGGTCAAAGGTCGCTGGCTGGCTATCAGTATTCAAGAAGTGGTCGAAGGACGGTTTTGTAAACTAATTCCCTCGTGGACGAATTACGTTTCCCTAGGATTCCTCCAGTGAAACTCAGTCTGGCATCTGCCTTTTCTGCAATTGATTTTGCAAGTGGCCGTTCCACTTTAATGTGCCGTAGGCTCATCCTTCTTTCGTATTAAATGGCTATGTTTTTTTTTCATTTATTGATTGCAATTTGTGTGATCAGCGAATCAGATTTATTTACGCGCAGTAGGCTACGTTATTTTATGCTGAAAGTAGACTCGTAGTTCTACACCATGTGTCGTTCCTCTGCAAGCATTCCGGCTTTTCGCTACTACGAAGGCGTGATGAAAAGTAATGCCTCCGAATTTTTTATGTGAAAACTCTTATAGCTTTCTAAATCAAACAACCGTTATTAACATACATTTATTTTTCATGGGTATGTATTTGCAGCCCTCTGTCGCTAGAGGATTCCGAATTGTATCGTGTAATGGGGCGGTGTGTAACGTAACGGTGACGATGCGTGAGAAATAGTGTGCTATAACCGAGTTTCTAACAGCAGAAAACCTCTTCCACACGTGGACCACCCTCTCCATCAACAAGCAATGCCAGACAGCACACGAGCGCTGCGACATTTGCAACAACCATCGCCTTGGATTCATTGTCATCGATCATCCTCCATACAGTCCGATTTGGTCCCATCCGATTTTCATCTCTTTCCAGAACTTAAAGAACGTCTTCGAGGACTTCATTTTGATAGTGATGAAGGGGTGCAATCAAAGGTGACGTTGTGACTCCGTCAAGCATTCTACAGCGACAGTATCAACAAAATGGCCTCTCGTTGGGAGAAATGTGTTCGTCGGCAGGGTGACTATGATGAAAGAAAAATTTGTAGTTTTGAAGAATAAAGATGTAGAATCTTGGTAAAGTTAATGTTATTTGAACAGTTTTAAGAGTTTTCACATAAAAAATTCGGAGGCATTACTTTTGAGCACGTCTTCTTACTTTCTGGCGTTGCAAACTCATTATACAAGAAAATATCAAGCGCGAACAGCCTCGTGGAGCTTCTGACTGTAGTCAACTGATGGTTCGCACATCCTAGGCGTAATGAGAAAAGTGACAGAACTCAGTATGATAATTTCGAGGTAAACTAACTTCGAAGTTCCTTATGTCTGAAAAGTTTTGCGAGAAACTGATTGCGCTCTTTTCTTTTTATTTTTTCCCTCCGTCGATTGCGTAAGAGAAGGTGTGATTCATATGTAGATATCGACAAAAAATTTAGACTTCGTACACTTTTCTCAAAGTGTCCATAATATACAAGGTGAATCATTACTAATATCCAGCTTTGACACAGGTAAAGGAATACAATAATAGAAGCAAAAACGTTGCACTAAATATGGGTCTCGAACATGTGGTTACGAGCCGTCGCTGAGTTCAGTATGAAAGCTTGTCCTAGTTAGTACAGACGTATTTGAAACGTAAACTTACTGCTTAGTATAGTTGTATCAGAAATGTAAACGTTTCGAGTAAGTCCCAGTTTGACTGGGCTCAGATTTCAACCAAGTCGGATGATTAGGGTTTGTGGTATACTCTTGAAGGAGCACCGGCACGTTTTGCTGCTGATGTAAGTCTACATCTAACGACAGGGTTCGGTGCGAGACGGATGGGACGAGCAGGAACTATAGCTTGTCCTTCAAGATTGCCTGAGCTTAGGCCTCTGGATTGTTCTGTCTGAGGTCATCTCAAAAGTGAAACGTACAGCACTCCTGCTTATACGCTTGAAGGACTGAATAGACGAATTGTATGGTTCAAGGGTTGATGCAGAGTGATTGGAAGAGCTCGTAAGACATTGAAAGAGACGAGTGTAATATTGCATCACATGAGGAACAGTTATTTTAATAGGTCCAAATTTACAGTAAACTATAAAATACAGGGTGAGCACAAAGTCTTGCCCTGATTATAACAATTTATTAGAGAATTACCGTATGACATAATAATTTACATTTGATGGCGTTACATAGGTTAGCGTTAGTAGTTTTTTTTTGTTTAAGACCACTTACATTAGTAAACTTCAACGTGTTCTCCCTTGGTAGCTCGGAGAATGTCGAGGCGGTATTCCAGTTCCCGCCAGGTGTTTCGTAACATGTGTTCTGTCGCAGTACACACAGCAGCTTGTATCCTAGCCTTCAGTTCGTCGACGTCAGCAACTGGTGTGACGGAGACTGTCCTTGATATAGCCCCAGAAAAAAAAGCCAAGGGGAGAGGGGAGTAATGTCCGGATCGGTGGATTGGAAGGAACGGTCCAACACCCTGGCCACACCACTCTCCAGACATTACGCCCCTTGACTTTTTTTCAGGGGCTATATTAAGGACAGAGTCTTGACAGTTGCTGACTTCGACGAACTGAAGGCCAGGATACAAACTGCTGTGGATACTGTGACAGAACACAGGTTACGAAACACCTGGCAGGAACTGGAATACCGTCTTGACATTCTCCGAACTACCACACACGTTGACGTTTACAAACGTAAGTGGTCTTAAAAAAAACTAGTAACACTAACCTACGTAATGGCATTAAATATAACTTATTATGTCAAACGGTTATTCTGTTATAAATTTTATAATTAGGGCAAGACCTTGTGCACACCCAGTACACTGACGTGCAAGATTTAATGGTGAAAAGTAACGTCTGCATCATATGCCACTGTCAATGAAACTTGTATCATACATACAAGGAACATCTACAGTATAGTAAATAAGGTACCTGAAAGAAATACGCAACGAGACGACCAGAAATGACACTTTTATTCAAAGACAATAATTGAACCAAAGTCACGGCAGTTCATGATCGTTCCCTGGACGTTACAGAAGACGGGGTATGGTTATTAATAGGGTGTATGATCACCACGAACGGCAATGCATGTTCGGCAACGTGCTCATATACTGGCCGCAAGCTTTGTAAGGCGTTCTTGTGGCAGGGCGATCCATTCCCCAGCTGCTGGATGGCTATTGGTGCATTGGGACGTGCTGCAACACGTCCCTCATCTATAAAAATGCCGTCAGGGCCCAATGCACCTCTGAAAAGACGCACCTGGAGAAGGAGCACAGTGCTGCAATAACGGTAAGCGGCGTGAACCAACCGCGTTCAAAGATTTAGAGGTCAGTGCGCCCTTGCAACAGTATTCCTCCCCACGCCAAAACAGCAGGACCACGTAAACGATTATGCTCGACAACTTTCCTGGTTGAGTTACGAGTTCGAACCTCTCACGCTTGAGGGTATTGCCGTGATAATCACAAATCCTTTTAAAAACCGTCTCCCGCCTTTTGTAATGTCACGAATCGCGGTGACTTCAGTGTTATTATTGTCATTTCTTTTCTCTCATTGCGTATGTCTTGTAGTTACCTTCTCTACTATATGTATCAGTTCTTCCTTTGTGATGTTAAAGTTTCATCTAGCTATGTATTTGGCAGTAACACGTCATACGAAAGCCAATTTCATTCTAACGTTTTGTACATCAATGTATAAAATGCCTTATTGTATTTCTTTTTAAGTTGGACCATGCATAAAGTTTTAGGGTATTGAGATGGGGACTTAATCGAAAAGTTTACATTTCATTTACATTAGCACTGTCCCAAACAATATTTTCAGACGAAAGTCGACCCGTAACTACACTTTCGGGGTCATCTCAGAAACGCCTCGGTCGCGGATGCATGTTTAGTAGAATGTTTTTGCTTCTGTTATCGTATATTTGCACCTATGCTCAGCTTTCTCAGATAATTCTGATACACAGTTTATAGTTAAAAGTAATCCTTCTGTAACACTCGCTCGGAGTACGCTGGAAGCTAATTTTACATTTCAGGATTTCTTCCCTTGAAGAACAAGGTGTGTCCATTAAGTAATGTAACACCTTTTTTCTGAAATCAGGTTCTTTTTATTCAGGATTTCAATGCACCACATTATTTCTCATTCTTTTGACTACAAAACCCTATTTTTCAACATAACCACCGATCAATGCGACGGCCTTATGCCACGTTACTGCGAGGTCCTGAATGCCTGCATGGTAACACTCTACTCGTCGATGTCGCATCCTTTGCCCTGCTGCATCAGTAGCTTCCCCATCATGAAAGTACTACGAGGGTTGACTGAAAAGTAATGTCTCCACCTTAGTAACTCCTCAACAGTTGGCTACATAGGTATGCGGCAGGTACTGGCTTATTCCGTAGCCTCTTCTCTACAGTTCCAGTTGGCGGGAAGCAATAGAATTGAACGGTTGTGTTCTTACAGTGTAAAGTATGGAAGCCTGCGCAGACTGTCGGTCAATGCGATTTAAGCAACGTGCAGTCATTAAGTTCTTTACAGCAGATGGTGTCACCCCAAAGGAGATTCATCAAAGAATGAAAGCAGTTTTTGGCGATTGTGTTGATGTGAGTACTGTGCGTCGTTGGGCGAGTAAGTTTAAAGAAGTTGAGGCGGGAACACCTGACCTGCATAACAAAGAGTTGGACGTCCTGTGAGAGCAACCACCGAGTTTCACTGGCAAAATGTTGACAGATTGATTCAGGACGATAGTCGTATCACTCAGAGAGAAACTGCAAGCACAATCGGCGTTTCACAAATACATGTGGGTCACATTAATGCTTTGCTTGGCTATCGGAAGATCTGTGCACGATGTGTACCCCATATGCTGACTCCTGAAATGAAAGCGCACAGACTTGAAATTTGCCAGGAACTCCTCTTGCTTTACGAGAATGAAGACGCACAGTACTCACATCAACACAATCACCAAAAACTGCTTTCATTCTCTGGTGAATCTCCTTTGGGGTGACACCTTCTGCTGTCAAGAATTCAATGACTGCACGTTGCTTAAATCGCATTGACCTACCGTCGTGCAGGGTTTCACACTTTACACCGTAACAACACAACCGTTCAATGCTAAGGCTTCCCGCCATCTGTAGCTGTAGAGAAGAGGCTGCGGAACAAGCCAGTACCTGCCGCTTACCAGTGCTGCCAACTGTTGAAGAGTTACGAAGGTGGAGGCATTACTTTTCAGTCAACCCTCGTACTTTCCGCGCAGTGCGTCTTTATTTGGGTCAGACAGATGGAAGTCGGAAGGTGCGAGATCCGGGCTGTAGGGTGGATGAGGATGAACAATCCAAAGAAGTGTTGTGAGCTCCTCTCGAGCGCCCAGACTTGTGGGAGGCCTTGCGTTGTGATGGAAAAGTTCATTTGTATTTTTGTGGCGACCAAGAGGCTGAAGACGTTTTTACAATTTTTTGATGGTAGCATAGCACAGTTTAGAGTTGATCATTTCAGGGAGGACATCAAACAGAATAATCCCTCCAGAGTCTCGAAAGACCGTCACTATGACTTTACCAGCTGAAGGAACGGCTTTGATTTTTTTATTCGGAGGAGAGGGGCTGTGCCGCCACTGCTTTGTTGCTGTTCTGTTTCAGATTCGGAATGATGAACTCATGTTTCATCGGCTGTGACGATATACGACAAAAAATTTGTCACGATCAGCCTCGTAACGCGCAAGCAATACCGCACAAATGGTTCTTCGTTGCTCTTACAGTCTTCTATTCGGCAACGAGGAACACAGAGACGTCGAGTTGTACTGTGATCTCGTGATCACCTCGAATGAGAGTGTCCGCACGTTCCAACATTGCATGAGTCACAGCTCTGTGCTGCCGGTCGACATACGGGATATCGGACAGGTTTGCGCGATCTTGTTTTGATGATGACAGACGCCTCACACAACGACTCACCGAGCTTTTGTTTACTGGCTGGTCTCCGTAGACATTCTACGAGCACGCATGAATGCATGCGATTCTCTGGTTTTCTGCCAAAAGAAACTCAATGACAGCTGTCTGTTACGAACTCACCTCCATGACAGACGTCATTTTAAAGGTTACATGTATCGCCACCGCACATGGAACTTAATAAAACAGTAGGGATTGAAATATTTGAAAGATTTATTCCACTTATGAGTTGCTCCCCGATTTCCGTTTGGTTATTTCAGCGAAAGTTACAGTACAGCTAACATCTCCTTTCAGATCCTTTATAACGTGCGACATGTGTTACTTCAGGAATGATCACAGCACGGTAGAGGATAACGGCAAGCGTAGCCATCATTACTCTTGTCTGTCAAGAGCGAAGCGGAGGCGCAAGACATTCATCACAGGGTATCGAGCCGTGCGAGTGGCGCGCACGGGACCAACTTCCAAAGGGCCATTGTTTCTTGATGGCGCTAACAAACGCGCGTTCAATTACTGAGTCCGAATGCGATCGACGGCCCGTGCTGTCGGCCGCGCTGCGGTGGGGGCGGGGAGCAGCGGCCGGCCTGTCCGTGTCCGGCGGACGGTGCAAATCGATGATTAGTAGCGGGGGAACACGCGTCCTGTCATCGGCCGCGCCCCCGCCTCCCACCCCACACCACACTTCCAGCACTCTGCCGCGAGGGAGCAACGGGAAGCGGCTGGCCGCGGCTGCCGTCGCAATATCTGGCGCGAGACAATGCAGCGCGCGGATAAAGGCAGTGTTCCTCTCGTAGTTACATCCTCGTCAAGAGGGATAAAACTGCCGAGGCAAAGCTTTCAGTCTAGAAGGTTAAACGCTACAGCCCAATTTTTGTAAGTCACCGGTCTTTCGATTGGTTCCGTGTCGACTTTTCCTAGCGTATGTTAATCAGTATGCTTGAGACAGCATGCTAACCAATATGTTTCGATATGTCGCGCAAGCAAACAGGGTTTTTCCGGTGCTCCTACCTCGAGTTCTACTGGCGATAAAAATGCAGAGTCAATTGTTTTGGATAGCCCTTGGGCAAGGGACCATTTGTATGCCCAACAGAAGGATCATTTTAGTGTCACAATCCTACATTACCGGGTCAAAGTATGATTACAAACTTCCATCTGCTTAGGCAAATGGAACAAATCGGTTGGTTGGTTTTGCATTTGATGTGGTCTGTGGAGGGCTTCATGCAGCTAATGGAGGCACCATTAGTTCATGGGCGGTACCTCGAAAACCCCCCAGAAAAGGGTTTTTACTATATTTTTGCCCTCACCAACGGACCAAAACCCAGCCAAAGATTCCAAGATGACTACACTGAAGTTTTTGCGATACATCCCTAAGATCCAGATCCCAGTCCATCTGGAAAATTTTCTTGATACCTTTATCCCTTTCCTAGATACAGAGGTTCAAATTTACCCTACTTCTACACGCAGAAACGCAATAAAAATTAAATTGATTGTTGATGGGTATACCCGTGATAAACCCATGATTTTATTAAACTGACTTGTCTAATTGTGAATGAATGAATGAATGAATGATGTATCTGCGTAAATTCATGGGCTGTTCCTGAGAAAACCACAAAAACCGTTTTTCCTCCACTTTTTCGCCATCAGCAGCGGATCAAACCCCAGTCGCTGATTTGTGCTTAGAGAATGGCTGTAATTTTTTGCGATACATTCCTAAGATTCCAGTCTCGAACAACCTTGAAAGTTTTCTAAATATCTTTACCAGTTTCTGAGAGAGAGATTCACATTTACTCTACTTGTGCGGGTAAAAAAAGCATGCAAAATGCGGTGTGAAGCGAAGACTTAGCTTATAAAGTGACGTAGCATGCAGAAATATGATGTAAAGTGTTTCCCTTGTCATGATAATGGTTCAGGAACCCCATGTCGCAGTGCTCAAGCACAGCTAGAATTTTTGTGCATGTAAAATCCTGCCTGGGGTATAAAATTAATTTTGCGTTATTGTCATTTCACATAAATAAACTATCAAAATTTTACTGGCCTATTAAGTGCTTTTCATATGGGTGACACGCCCTGTTGTGGCAGCGAAAAGAAAGGAATTAGCGGGAAGAAGCCTCTGTCAGAGCACAAAAAAGGCGAATATACTCCAATTTATTAAAAGACTCTGACTGAAAAGTGCGGTACCAGTTGCCTAATTCTACCCTCCTCAGCAACTTTAAAATTTTTCCCAATAATATTAAGATGCGGACATATTCGCACTTTCTCATGCTGACAGAGAAGGAGATAGTGGCAGTGAGAAAGAGACAGAAAAGTAATAAATACTGGAAGGTAGTAGACAGTGGTGTGGTATAAGAAGAGCGAAGGAGACAAAGACAGTGTGAAAGAAAGAGAGGGACATAGTGACAGTGAAACATAGTAGACAGTGAGAGAACAGTGTTAGGAAAAGAGTGAGGGAGACAGTGCCAGTGGGAGAGGAATAAAGAGAAGGAGGAAGTGGAAGTGGGTGAGAGCCACTGATAATGAGAGAGAGAATCTATGACAGTGACCATGAGGAAGAGAGAAAGAGGAACAGTGAGAAATGACAGCAGCACTCGGAAGAAATGAATGAGATAGTAGCAGTATGAGAGAACAAGGGGGAGGCAGTAAATGTGAGAGGAGACAGTAGTAGCAGAACAGAAAGAAAGAGACTGGGACTGTGAGAGAGGAGACAGTGACAATTGGAGAGCCATGAGAGACAATGACAATGAATTGGGCCGAGTAAGCGACAATGGGGAATTGGTAGTGGATGGGCACGAGAGTTTTACAGCGGTGGACTAATGGATGTGAGTGAGTCTCACGTAGTGAGTTGTGGGAGTGATCGGTGAGTTGGATGTTAAAAAGAGCGCCAGTATGTTCGCGTAACAATGTATTCACAAACATTTTTAAAAGTACTGAGGAAAGTAGAATGAGGCAGCTGGTGCCCCACTTTTCAGTCAGTCTTTATTAAAAGTGGGGCATATTCGTCTTCTTTAAAGTGCGATAGGAACATTTTTCCGCTGTTATTTTCTATATATCAAAGAAAATGTCCTGATTAACCGTTTCATCATCGACCAGCCCAAATCACTAAGGACATAACATTTGAAGAGAGTATTGATCTTATACTATAGGCATCGTTTAAGAAGGAATTTTTCTAAATTCTACCCCTAAGGTGGTGAAGAACGGGATGAAAGATTTTTGAAAATATGTCGTTATTAAGGCACTTTTTATGCTAGAACTACTTGGTTTCTTGGGCAGAAAACAGAAATACGTGCTTTAGCATTTATGGAATTTCAACCATTAAGGGGTAAAGTAATGGGTGAAAGATTTTTTGAAGTTTTTTTTTGAAAATAAATCATTATTAAAGTATTACTAAAGCATGTTTAAAGCTGCAACCAAGAAAAATTGTATTTGACTTCTCAATTATAAATAAAAGAATAAATGTTTCAAGGTTTTTTTGAAATTCAACCCCTAAGGTTGTGAAATGGGGGATGAAATGTTTTACAAAAGTGTTTCACTATGAAAGCATTTTACAGCTAGATCTACGAAAATTTGGATTTGGCTTCTCAGTTAGAAATAAGAAATACGTTTTTCAGTGTTTTTGGAAATCCAGCCTCTAACGGAGTGAAAAAGGGGATGAAAATTTTTACAATAATATTTTGTTATATTAAAATACTTTTGAAAATTTCTGTGGAAATATCGCACCAAGAGCTCAAAAGGCAAGATTAACGAAGACCTCCGACTCCAGCTTCCAGAATCGTTTTTTGTTCATTCGGAAGAGACCGTGCTTCTATGCCTTTAATTAGCGTGAAAAAGTTAGAAGATGGTATGATTCGTGAACAAGATAAAAATTCGATTAAAGAAAAACAAAAGAAATACGTGCAGATCATACAGTTTACGGGAGCGAAGCAGCGGACGCTAAGCCAGTCTTTTCATATCTACAGGGTGTGGACAGAATAACATGAACACCAGACATGTAAACAATATTTATTCATTAATAAAGAGATGGGACACCATTGTCTTTGCCAACAGCTGCAGTTCATCCTAGAATAGATTCGTTGTGTGTAAAATAGTTTCCAACGGAATGTTCTCTTATAGGATTGTACTGGCCATGTAAGATGTTTGACGACGTTCTGACGCTCCACAAATAACGCCTGAACCTTTTTCGGTGTGTGTATGAGCGCAGTATCATCTTAAAAAAATGGCAGTTTTTGGCAGCAATATGCTAGTCGCAGTAAGAACTTTATTGTTGAGGATGTCAAGATATTCATTCGCATTAATACGGTCTGTGAGCGTAATGGAAGGGCCAGCTGAATACCCAAATAACAACGGAACCTCCCTCACGCTTGACTGTAGAAAGCAGGCAGAGCCGATCGTGGGCGTCTTTTGAAATTCTCCACGCGTCTTTGTAGAAAACAATGTAAAAGATGATTCGTCGGATCGTGTCACAGTCTTCCAGTCATCAAGTGTCCAGGTGTTATGGTCGTGACACCTCTTCTTTCGTAGCTTTGCATTGGCTTCCGTTACTAAGGATATCGCAGTGGCAGCCCTTCCACGCACTTTAGCCTTGTGGAGCACCAGCCGTAGTGTTTTTGTCGACATTGTATTATTCAAGTGAGTGTAGAGTTCGGCAGTCAATTTTTCCGCAGTAGTTTTGTGTTGTCTGGCCACAATCCTTTTTAATGCTTGTCGGTCTGTCATTTAACTACGGCCTTTGCTCACTATTCCTTTTACTCCTTTTATCCAGTAGTTGATAACGTCAAGTGGTTGACGATGATACTGTGATTGCCTAAGAATAATATTTCAGATAAATTGCAGTTTCTTTGTGTTGCAGTATATTTATATTATTCGACAAGGGTTTATACTGAAATCAATGAGAGTGGAACAAAATTTTAAGTTTAAATGTAGCTACCGCAACTAGTCACTTTCGTTTTGTTAATGTTTGTTTACAATGCGTAACTGGTTACGAGTGGGTAAATATTCATACTCAGATCCTCGATAATACATATCTTCAATCACGTCTATAAAACAGCTCGTGCTAATTCCATCTCAATGGGAGAACATAGGGAGTACAGTCGAACTAGCAACTAGGGTTGACGCAGCTCACCAAGTTATTCTATCCTGTGCGAGCCTCTTCGCTCTTCTTGTTTTATAGCAATTCTGAAAATTTGAATGATATTGGTTTAGTGGTTTGTGTGATAATGGTACACGCAACACTAAAGATGTCAAATGCCAAAAAATGCGATTAAAGTTAAGTATTATGAAAGTTCACAAACATCTCTTACTCTATTATCAAAAGTGTCGAGCAGAGTAATCAGGGTCCTCTTCTGGTCCTTCTTCTTCTCCTAGAAGCTTTCTTCTTGTTGATATCCTTGTTTTTTTGCATTAAATTCAGATGAATATTGAGTCTTGCTTACTCGCACTTCGTTCAGAAGCTGAAGATCTCTGATGATGTTAAGACCAGGAACAATGCCAAGCCTTTTCATGACTTTTAACCTACCTGCATGACCATCAGTGAATGAAATAACAGAATCACTGACTCCCCATTTCAAAGTTTATAACTAAACAAAAAATTCTTAGTTACATGAGTTCTTATGTTGTTGAACGACTCGTTTTGATTCTGGGTGCAACCATGAAGATGTTTTCTGAGAAGATCAGGATGCCCCAAGTCTGTATGTATTGGTTTAATTGCTTCCATAACAGCCATTGGGATAGAAATTTTATGCTGATAAGCAGCTCCAGTAGTTTGAGCTTTTCTTATTTGCACCACGACTGAAGACCATCTGGATAAGCAAAATGTAGAGGATTATCAGTTGATGAACGATATAAATATGTTGCTCATACAGCTTGTCTCATTTCCTGCAAATTATTTGCATTATTTCTTATTGCCATACCAAAGTACTGTTGAGTTCATTTATAGTTTTATCTGACACACTTTTGTAAGCCTTGGAGTTCCCATCTCCAAGGAATTAGTGTGAAATACTTGCCGTCCTTTTTCTGATTTGTTAAAAATTTTCGCAGCAGCGGCAGCCTCTATGCCTCCACTTGTACCTTCATAGTTCTTGCCACATATCTGTTCGTCTTCCTTAGCAGATACACAATGGTAACAATGCATAGTGAGCTTTTCATAATCCAAAACTTTGGCATTCTCCACAATGGTAAGAGCAGCAACAGCATGTGGTGGTGAGTGACCTCTTTTCTGCCAGTTTCCATCAAGAGCAACAGGGATATCCGGGTTTCCTCCATTTATATATTTTGCTTCACTGGCAGCAGATTTTGTAGATAATCTGCTACGTATTGAGCAGCGTCTCGCATCACTTCAGTGTAACTGCCTGTTTTAGCAGGTGGCAGTGGAAGATTCATTATGGCACAAAGTGTTCCAGCAGCAGTATGCTCTTCATCATTTACTCTCATTGCATACAGTAGCCTGATATTACTCTCAAACAAATTGCTACTGCATTTTTAGAGCTCCAAAAACAGGTGTCATTTTCACAACTGGCACAAACTGAAGCAATCTGGCACGAAAGTCCTGTAGATTTTGTTATGTTCATGTCGAATGGATCTCTACAAAGATTACAAATCAAATAACTCTTCATAAACTCACTTAAAATAGGAAAGTCGACTAAAATATATTGTTCATTAGAAGCTTCGTCTGTAACTTCACTTGCAT
Organism: Schistocerca serialis cubense; assembly: GCF_023864345.2. Taxonomy (NCBI): domain Eukaryota; kingdom Metazoa; phylum Arthropoda; class Insecta; order Orthoptera; family Acrididae; genus Schistocerca; species Schistocerca serialis. The sequence goes on from NC_064638.1 coordinate 264,275,344, forward strand.
AGCTTGATAACTTATTCCTTGATGCGCTAGCTGACTACTGGGTGAATCTCTTTCGCACATCCCAGCTGAACAAACGTTAGAACTTTCACTATCATCAAAAAGTGCTGAAGCAGAATTATTTACACGAGGGTTTTTTGTAAACTGATTCCCGCGGAACTTACGCTTTTTAAATAATGATGCACTGCTAGGCATCGTTAAAACTTGGGCACTCAGTACTAAAAGTAAAAGGAAGATAGATAACGAACTCTGAACGAGGGACAAACGAAACTCTAGACTCAAAACACAAACACACAGATCAAAACTGAACTATAAACACAGCTAGTTGCCGAGATAACGGAGAGATCAATGATTCTATAACAGAAGAGTGAAATCCACAGCCTTCTGTATCAAACGTTTTCGGAAATGCGAAGATTTAAATATGAACACGTCACAAGTTCGGTCACATTCCTGAGCGGACATATGGGTTTGAAAAATGGAAGAAAAATACTTCCAATTAGAATTGCTTAACAAATTTCGCACCATTTAAGCAGAAAATTTCAAATTATTTTATAAGCTTAAAAATTTTAAATGTCATTTTTTAACATTTTGCTGCGTTCCAACACTCCTAAACAAGTCGTTGGAAGTCCCATGCAGAAATATATAACCACGCTGTCTCTACAGCCATCCATAATTGCGGAAGTGTTGTCGGTACAGGATTTTGTGCATGTACAGACCTCTCGATTATGTACCGTAAATGACCAAAAATGGTTCAAATGGCTCTAAGCACTATGGGACTTAACATCTGAGATCATCAGTCCCCTAGACTTAGAACTACGTAAACCAAACTAACCTAAGGATATCACACAAATCCATGCCCGAGGCAGGATTCGAACCTGCGACCGTAGCAGCAGCGCGATTCCGGACTGAAGCGCCTAGAATCGCTCGGCTACAAGCGGCCGGCCGTAAATGATCGAAGGGATTCATGACGGGCGATCTGGCTGGCCAAATCATTCACTAGAATTCTCCAAAATATTCTTCAAACCAATCGCGAACTGGACTGGCATTCAGGAGGACGACGGTTCAATCGCGCGTCCGGCCATTCTTATTTGAGTTTTCCGTGATTTCCCTAAATCACTCCAGGCAAATGCCGGGATGGCTCCTCTGAAAGGGCACGGCCAACTTCCTTCCCCGTCCTTTCGTAATCCGATGAGACCGATGACCTTGCTGTTTGGTCTCTTCCCCCAAACAACCCAACCCAACCAATCGCGAACAGTTATTGCCCAGTGAATTGGTGCATTGTGATCCATAAAAATTTCATCGTTGTTTGGGAGGATGAAATCCATGAATAGCTGCAAAATGTCTCCATGTAGCCCAATATAATCATTTCCAGTCAATGATCAGTTCGGATGGACCAGATGATCGAGTTCATTTCATATAAATACAGCTCACACCTTTATGGAGCTACCACAAGCCTGCACAGAGCCTTATTGACAATGTGCGTCTGTGGCTTCGTGGGGTTTGCGCCACCCTGGAACCGTACCATCAGCTCTTACCATCTGAAATCGGGGCTCATATGATCAAGCCTCGGTTTTGCAGTCGTCTAGCGTTCAACCGATATGGTCACTAGCCCAGGAGAGGCGCTGCAGGCGATGTAGGGGTGTTACTAAAGGGACTCGCGTTGGTCGTCTGCTGCCATAGCCCATTAACGAAAAATTTCGCCGCACTCTCCTAACGGATACGTTCCTCGTTCGACCCACATTGATTTCTGTGGTTATTTCGTGCAGTGTTGATTGGCGGTTAGCACTGACACATCTACGCAACCGCCGCTGCTCTCGGTCTTTAAATGAAGGCCGTCGGCCACTGCTTTGTCCGTGGTCAGAGCGGCCATAATCAGCTTCAAAACCTTCTCACATCAATCACCTGAGTACAAATGACAGCTCCGCCATTGCATTGCCCTTTTATACCTCGTGTACGCGGTGCTACCACCATTTGTATATGTGCATCTCGCTATCCACTGACTTCTGTCACCTCAGTATACACTATGGCTACTGTTGGTCTTTAGGCGGACGAGGACGTCAAGTGACTTTTTCAACTTGCTTCGTGAGCGTGATCTGGTCATGGATGCTACTGAGCGGTTCCAATAACTCTCCCAGCTTTTCTCTACCGTCTGGCTCCACAACGAATGTGCCGTCGTTGACGTAGTGAATAAAACGACCTCGGCTTTGTGAGACCCTCGTCCAGGACGATATCTTCGAAGGTGTATATGAACAGGTGAGCTACGATTGGCGCTAAAGCCCGTGTCAATCGCGCAATACCGTTCATCTGATCGAAATAGTCTCTGCCATAAAAAAAAAAGAAAAAAAATTGAAACGTCAGTGTGTACTCGAATAGATCCACCACCTTGCTGTCAACGAACTAGGAAAGCAGATCTATCGAGTCTTCGATGACAGTAACTTCCTGTGCTATTCACAGATAGATTAGGCCTATCGACCTGTTCTGGTCTCAGTTCCACGTTTTAACTGGCTGCCCTATGTGCCTCCTTCCTGTGAGTTTGCACTGTAAGGTCATGTTCTTCCACTCATTCCAGATATATTTATTTCAGTTTTGTTTATATACTTCTCTTTCAAAGTTACTGCAAAAATATTCAGTCCTTATCTAATCTTATCATTAAGGATTACGTACGCCCTACAGAGAACGGGCCCATTCGTATATAATAACATTTATAATTTAATTGCAAAAGATGGTTACTTACTATTCTATGTCATATGGTATAATGAGTTATCACAGAATGCCGCATAGAAATTAAAAAGAATGGGTGTTAAAGTAGACCTTGTCTCAAACCTTGGAATTATTCTGTCAAAACCCCAGCGTCGATTGCTCTGCGAGTTGACATTCCCAGGTAAATACAGCCTTGCCTTAAGGGAAAAATGAAGCATTTCAGGATTAACTTTTTCAACATGGACACCCTTCAGTAACCAATTGTATTCGACAGGTAGAAACAGTACATAAATTAATCAGTCCATGCACTATCATTACTTCATGAGGTTTCGTTTTAATTTGCGCACTGCTTCGTGCTACTGACACACCAGTAACAAAGGTGGTTATGGATAATGTTAAGAGCGTGATATTCTATCAGAAATTGACTATACCTTTCATGAATCACTTACCTCACAAAAATCTTCGTTACTAGAACTACTGCAATGCAGCAAGCGCCAATACTGCCAGCTAAATAAAAGATTCTAACTGCTGAAGGCATTAACTACTGATAGGCATAGTTAGCAAATGAAATATTTTGATAGAGAACAATCAATGTATTTATCTTAATAGTTTTCAAAAGTCCAGTCTTACAAATTTCCTTTTTCTGACGGACACACGTCCAGATCGTCCGCTCATAGTAATCTCTCAAAACACTGGCACCTCTCCCCCCACATCCACCACTGCTGGCGGCTCACCTCCAACTGCCCAAAGCTACGGGCTGTTCATATCCAACTGCCCAACAATGAGTCCAACCAGCCACAGACTGCACACAGCACAGTCAGCGATTTTCATACAGAGCATTACGTGGCGTTACCAACATAAAAACCTAAACAGCCTACTTACAGAGTAACACTGAGGTGACAACAGTCATGGAATACCTCCTAATATCGTATCGGTCCTTCTTTGTACGGCGTATTTCAGTAGCTCGACGTGGCATGAAGTTAACAAGTCATGGGAATCCCTTGCAGAAATATTGAGCCATGCTGCCTCTATAACCGTCCATAATTGCGAAAGTGTCACCGGTGCAGGAATTTCTGCACAAACTGACCTTTCGATTATGTACCATACATATCGGACGGGCTTTATGTCGGGCGACGTGTGTGGCCAAGCCATTCTTTCGATTTGTCCAGAATGTTCTTGAAACCATTCTGCGAACCATTGTGGCCCGGTGAGATGGCGCATTTTCATCCTTGAAAAATCCATCCTTGTTTGGAAACACGAAGTACATGAATGGCTACACGTGGTCTCCAAATAGCCGAACATAATCACTTTCAGTCAATGATCGGTTCAGTTGACCAGAGGATCCAGTCCATTTCATGCAAACACAGTTCATACCATTATGGAGCCACTACTAGCTTGCATAGTCCTTTGTTCAAGGGGTCTACCATCAGTTATTACCAATTGAAATCGGGACTCATCTGACCAGGCCTCGGTTCTCCAGTCGTCTAGAGTCCAACTGATATGGTCACGAACCCAGGAAAGGCGCTGCAGGCGATGTTGTGCTGTTAGCAATGGTACTCGCATCGGTCGTCTGCTGTTGTAGCCTATTAACGCCATATTTCGCCGCATTATCGTAACGGACAAGTTCGTCGTAGGTTCCACATTGATTTCTGCGGTTATTTCATGCAATGCTACTTGTCTATTAACTGTGACAGCTCTACGCAAACGCAGTACGGTAAGAAAGGAAGTATGAATTGATTGTTGGTGTTAATAACGATCATCCTCCTTCACCTCCTCTGCATTACTGCAGATGACGTGTAACTGAGCACATTTGTTCTGTGCATGCAGTACACGTGAGGCGCCTAGTTGCTCCCACTGCACTGTGTGGAACACGAAGGTTCTGTTGTAGTCCACTAACCTGGTGTCTTCAAGTTGATGTCCCCAGCGCAGAAAACAGCACGCAGGTCGTAGGTTCTGTATCTTGAGGCTGAAACTGGCTTATAGCGAGGTTCTGTTCTGAAATAATGTATCGCTTCTTTGGGATGCCACTCGCGTATTTTAATATAGGCACACGAGGATACTACATGATTTTAACACAACTCCTTCTGATACAGCAAAGTACATGATCAAACACAATGTTTACGAAAATGTATCTTTACACTCTCTGTGGCACGTATCTGTGCCTCATGACTACTGGAGTGAATCCTTTAATACTGAATACTGGCAAACACATCCTGCGACAGACAACATGTCTGTTCTTCTCGACTGCCTAATCCAGAGTGACGAACAGGAACTTAAATAAAAATTGGAAACACATGCTACGACAGATAACATGCCTGTTCTTCTCGACTGCCTAATCCAGAGTGACGAACAGCCCGAAACACTTCACGCGCCATACCAGAAAAGGCGTGACCCGAACGCTTCCGAAGTGCTTCGTCTGCAATTTCTTCCGTCTTTTGTTTTTGATTTAGTTTGTTTTTAATAATTCTAAAATGACTGATTGATAGTCAGCTGATGATATATATATATATTAAAAAGTGAAGTCATATATATATATATATATATATTAAAAAGTGAAGTCATTCCAATGAGTAGTTTAACTAATAATAATAACTATAATTTAACGTTTTGGCGCCGTTGCTCCGAACACAGCAGCCAATCAAAGAACAGTAGCATTATGCAGGCGGTCTTTCTCACGGAAATGGTACCGAATCTAACATCTGCCACATGTACCTCACACCACATTTCGTCTTCTATATACTTCTTGCATCTCCGCTGCTCTGGGAACAGCTTCTTGGAGCCTAATATGATGGCTGACTAAGCCAGAAATATTACAGCCGCTACTCTCGGTTGTTAAACGAAGGCCATAAGTGAGAGGTATTGCCTGACGTGGGTATTTCTCTAGACAATTTATGGCTCGCAGAGTGTTGAATTCCCTTACGATTTTCGAAATGGAATGTGCCATGCTTCTAGCTCCAACTATCACTCCGCTTTCAAAGTGTGTTAATTCCAGTCGTGCTGTCAGAATCACGTCGGCTACCTTTTCACATGAATCACGTGAATACACTTGACAGATCCGCCAATGTACTGTACTTTTATACCTTGTGTACCCGATACTATGGCCATTGCCATGTATGCATATCGCTATCCCATGATTTTAATTGTCTCATTGCAGAGTGGGACTGACGAGGGAACCTCCCCATCGCACCCCCCTCAGATTTAATTATAAGTTGGCACAGTGAATAGGCCTTGAAAAACTGAACACAGATCAATCGAGAAAACAGGAAGAAGTTGTGTGAAACTATGAAAAAAATAAGCGAAATATACAAACTGAGTAGTCCATGCGCAAGATAAGGCAACATCAAGGATAATATGAGTTCAGGAGCGCCATGGTCCCGTGGTTAGCGTGAGCAGCTGCGGAATGAGAGGTCCTTGGTTAAAGTCTTCCCTCGAGTGAAAAGTTTACTTTTTTTATTTTCGCGAAGATATGATCTGTCCGTTCGTTCATTGACGTCTCTGTTCACTGTAATAAATTTAGTGTCTGTGTTTTGCGACCGCACCGCAAAACCGTGCGATTAGTACGTAGACGAAAGGTCGTGCCTCTCCAATGGGAATCGAAAACATTTGATCGCAAGGTCATAAGTCAACCGATTCCTCCACAGGAAAACACGTCTGATATATTCTATACGACACTATTGACGGCATGTGCGTCACATGACAGGAATATGTTGTCGACCCACCTAACTTGTACACTTGGCGAATGGGTAAAAAGGTTCTTCTACCTTGCCCGATTTAGGTTTTCTTGCGGATGTGATAATCACTCCCAAAAAAGTGATGAAAACGTAAGATTTTGTCAGATAATAATTGTCTGAAAATAAAAGAATTAAACTTTTCACCTGAGGGAAGATTTGAGCCAGGAACCTCTAATTCCGCAGCTGCCCACGCTAACCACGGGATCACGGCGCTCCTGAGCTCAGTAGTCCTTGATGTTGCCTATCTTCCACATGGACTACTCAGTTTGTATATTTTGCTTATTTTTTTCGTAGTTCCACACAACTTCTTCCTGTTTTCTCGATTGATCTGTGTTCAGTTTATCAAGCGCTACGGTCGCAGGTTCGAATCCTGCCTCGGGAATGGATGTGTGTGATGTCCTTAGGTTAGTTAGGTTTAAGTAGTTCTAAGTTCTAGGGGACTGATGACCTCAGTTGTTAAGTCCCATAGTGCTCAGAGTCATTTGAACCAATCAGTTTTTCAAGGCCTATCCACTGTGCCAACTTATAACTAAATCTGAGGGGGGTGCGGTGGGGAGGTTCCCTTGTGAGAGAGATTTGTAGGGTATGAAGTCCTGGGTGTGGTTGCCCCTCAGTAAAGGTGCTTACAGGATAATCCCGTTCCTGCAGTGAGCCACTAGCAGCAGCAGCAGTAGCGGCGGGAGGATTTCTATTGTGTTATTTCTGTCTGCCGGAATTCTGGACTCGGTGCGTGAACCGACATTGCCGCTGAGGCTACGCAACCAGCCGCAGACGGACCGTGGACACATGCAAAGTAAGGAGGGCCACAAAAAAAGGGAGAGACCGGTGCACCAATTACTCGGCAGGCACGGCTCTGGGGACACAAAAAGACGTTAGCATGGAAACGAGGCGTGGCGGCCCGAGCGCAGAACGCAGCGGCAGCTGTAGTGGCGGCTGGCTGGCTGCGAGCGTTGTTTGCAGAATTCAGCTGGCGTTAGCGCCGCCGGCGCGGCAGTGGCGCTGCGGCGCGGCAGTCGCCAACTTTGCCTTGCAAAGTGCTTATTTTGGCTTTCACTGTGTGTGCGTGCGCGCGCGCTGCAGTATTTGCTCTGTCTCCTCCTCCGTCCATCTCCCGGCGCGCCGCCGGATGCGGGAGGAGGGCGACTTTTCTCATTCGCAGTCCCAGAGTCGGCAAATATTTGGAGGCAGGTGGGTGCCTGGCCGGCGCGAGGGCAGCGCCTCCCGTCTTTTGAGGACGGCGGGGTAAACGCCGACGTCGCGGCGGCACCCGCTCGCTAAACGGCTCGGGCAATACCCCAGCTGTTGTCAATCTCAGCTCCTAGCCAACTTCAGTTGCTGACTCCACTTCTCCAGGACTACAGATTCTTTTTTAGCTATTCTAGAAATATACTGACGAAGAAAACTGCAAAACCAAAAAATAGTTAATGTGGAGGAATGAAGTTTTTGGAATACACTTCTCAAGATAACATTTGTACTACTACTACTACTACTACTAGTACTACGTGATCAGGCCCAGTGGACCGCACGCATCTACAAGTTTCCTCCTCCACTGTATTCTGTCCATTGCTGCTATCCGCCATTCGTCCACATCTATTGACGCTTGGTTTATATCTTCATTGAGTCCATCCCTCCAACGCTTCTTGGGTCTCCCTGGCGGTCTCTTTCCTGTAGGTGTGAAATCCAGGAGCTTCCGAGGCCATCTGTGATCCTCCATCCGGGCCACATGGCCGGCCCACTGCATTAGTTTGGCTTTGACAGTTCGTGCTATGTTGGGCTGCTGGTATAGTTCCTCAAGCTCTTGGTTGTATCTGATCCTCCATTCCCCTGTATCTGCATCCAGAACCGGACCGAAGATCTTCCGAAGCACTTTTCTCTCAAAAACAAGGAGCTTATGGTAGTCCTGTTTCCGGATACTCCACGTCTCACAGCCATATAGAACAACAGGCTGGATCAGGGTTTCAGGGTTCTGTACAGTCGAATCTTGAACTGTCTGGAGAGAGATTTGGATCGAAGCAGTTGTGCTAGGCCGTGGTAAGATCGGTTTCCTGCTTGTATTCTGGCATTGATCTCTGCTTCACATGACGAGTTCTCAGTGAGAAGTGCCTCTAGGTATTTAAATTCTTGCACTCTCTTGTAGGAATGGTCCCCAACCTACAGTGATTGTAGATGATCAGCAGTCTGACAATGACCACGCGTCATAACGAGGTACTCTGTTTGGCTTCGTTTATGTTTAGCCCAAATTTGCTGGCAGCCTCCTTTAGTGCTTTGGTAATTAGCTCCAACTCCTCTTCCGACCTAGAGAGTAAACAGATGTCGTCTGCATAGGCTAAGTATGCCAGTCTCTTTCCTTCGATTTCAATCCCTTCGTTCTCTTGGAAGGTCTCGCGTACGGTCTTCTCGAGGGCAAAGTTGAACAGGATAGGGCACAACCCATCTCCTTGCCTGATTCCTGTCACAATTTCAAACTCCTCAGTTACGCGATTTCCCATCTTGTAAGGAGCAAAATTGCAAGATCACAGGTTAACGTAAACGCGAGATGAGCCCTTGCAAATGTGAAATGCTGGTACACTAATAACCAATGTAACCGCTAAAATGTTGAATGCAAGCATGCAAACGTGAATGCATTGTGTTGTTCAGGTGCCGGGTATCAGTTTTTGGGATGGAGTTCTACATCTACATTTATACACTGGCAAAGGCGCATCTTTTATTGCTACCTGACATTTGGCGAGGTAATATGGCGGCGATAGAAATTTCTACATCTACATTTATACTCCACAAGCCACCCAACGGTGTGTGGCGGAGGGCACTTTACGTGCCACTGTCATTACCTCCTTTTCCTGTTCCAATCGCGTATGGTTCGCGGGAAGAACGACTGTCGGAAAGCCTCCGTGCGCGCTCGAATCTCTCTAATTTTATATTCGTGATCTCCTCGGGAGCTATAAGTAGGGGGAAGCAATATATTCGATACCTCATTCAGAAACGCACCCTCTCGAAACCCGGACTGCCAGCTACACCGCGATGCAGAGCGCCTCTCTCGCAGAGTCTGCCACTTGAGTTTGCCAAACATCTCCCGAACGCTATCACGCTTACCAAATAACCTTGTGACGAAACGCGCCGCTCTTCTTTGGATCTTCTATATCTCCTCTGTCAACCCGACCTGGTACCGATTCCACACTGATGAGAAATACTCAAGTATAGGTCGAACGAGTGTTTTTTAAGCCACCTACTTTGTTGATGGGCTACATTTTCTAAGGACTCTCCCAATGAATCTCAACCTGGCAGCCGCCTTACCAACAACTGATTTTATATGATCATTCCACTTCAAATCGTTCCGTACGCATACTCCCAGATATTTTACACAAGTAACTGCTACCAGTGTTTGTTCCGTTATCATATAATCACACACTAAAGGATCCTTCATCTATGTATTCGCAATACATTACATTTGTCTATGTTAAGGATCAGTTGCCACTCCCTGCATCAAGTACCTATCTGTTGCAGATCTTCCTGCATTTCTCTGAAATTTTCTAGTGCTGCAACTTCTCTGTATACTACAGCATCATCCGCGAAAAGGCGCATGCATGTAGCACTTGGTCGGTCAATACAGGAACGATTAATGCTGTTCGCGAATCATGTCCCACATGTGTTCGAATGGAGATAGATCTGATCATCGAGCAGGCCAAGGCACATGTCGACACTCTGTAGAGCTTATTGTGTAACAACAGCGGTTTGTGGACCAGCGTTATCCTGTTGGAAAACACCCCCTCGAATGCTGTTCATGAATGGCAGCACAACAGGTCGAATCACGTGACGTACAAAACTACGTTCAGAGTGCGTGTGATGACTATGAGAGTGCTTGTACTATCATACGAAACCGCACCCCAAACAATAACTACAGGTGTAGGTCCAGTATATCTAGCACGTTGACAGGCTGATACATGCCCTCAGCTGGCCTCCTCCTAACCAACTAACGACCATCCCTAGCACCGAGGCAGAAACAGCTTTCATGGGAAAACACAAGAGACCTCTACCTGCCCTACAAAGAGCTGTCGCTTTACACCCTGAAGTCGCACACACATGGCTCTGAGCACTATGGGACTTAACAGCTATGGTCATCAGTCCCATAGAACTTAAAACTACTTAAACCTAACTAACCTAAGGACATCACACAACACCCAGTCATCACGAGGCAGAGAAAATCCCTGACCCCGCCGGGAATCGAACCCGGGCGCGGGAAGCGAGAACGCTACCACACGACCACGAGCTGCGGACCCTGAAGTCGCAAATGACTATGGTTAAGGGCAGTGGAATGCACGCAACATGGCATCTGGCTCGGAGCTGTCGTTTAAGTAACCGATTTATAACGGTTGGTTGTGTCACAGTAGTGACATGCAGTACGATGGTCCAGAGCCATACGCTGAACAGGATGGTCTTCCTTCTCGGTAGTGCCACGTGGTCCTCCGAAGCCCGGTGTTCTTGAGACCGTGCTTTCATGTACAGTGGCTACATTCCTGCCAAGTCTTTTTGCAATATTGCAGAAGGAACAGTCAGCTTCTAGTAGCCCTATTACACGACCTCGTTCAAACAAGTGAGGTGGTCAAATGGCGTCTTTGTCACCTTAAAGGCATTCTTGACTAAGATCAACTCACTAAGTCCAATCTCAAAGTTACTAACGCTCATGACCGTTACAGTGTAAGTTTAAAACAAACATGAATTGCACTCTCATAGTGGCGCTACTAGCGTCACTTTTATGCGACTGGCACGAAACTGGAACAGACATAGCGTTTCAAATGTAGAAACTCGCCTACCAACTTTACTTTATGTAGCACAATTCCTTCTTGATGCTGAGATTTTTTTCCAGCAATGAATACAGGTAGCGCCGAACACGCTCTTGTTTCTTTGCTTCTGTAGTTCTGGTGTGTTCAGTAAATCCACTTGGCGTCAACCATATAAATGTGGCAGTAAGAGAACCAACATGGATGCGATATGGATGCCGAATAAAAATTTTAGTTTTCTATGTCACTGAATGCGTGCTGACTGGTTTGTTGACCCGTTTCGATTACAGTCATCATTTGGAACTGTGAAAAAGTTATAAAAAGCACAAGAGTAGCACAACGAAGGTGATTGAGAGACAAACAAGTAAGTGCGTAACACAGTTCAAAAATGGCTCTGAGCACTATGGGACTCAACTGCCGTGGTCATAAGTCTCCTAGAACTTAGAACTACTTAAACCTAACTAACCTAAGGACATCACACACATCCATGCCCGAGGCGGGATTCGAACCCGCGACCGTAGCGGTCGAGCGGTTCCAGACTGTAGCGCCTTTAACCGCTCGGCCACTCCGGCCGGCTCATAACACAGTGTTCAAGGAGAAGAACTTCATACATATAGTATGGGATGATGTGGGTGTGACACATTCCAAAGCAGTCCTCAGTTGGACAAGGCATGACATAGCATGGAAAATTGCGGAATGGCATATATGTGGTCCTAGTTGTAACATGTCGTGTCGTTAAGCGCAAGCGAAAATTATGAATTAAAATAGATAGAAATCATAAAAATGGATGTTTATACAATGCACCACATTTTATAAACCAAATGTTGATAAAGTAGTATGTACGTTGTGAAACTAAACTTGGGGGTGTGGAAGGGGTTAGGAGAGAAGATAGAGAGGGAGTGAACTATAAGTGCAGAAGGCTGAATTTATTTGATTATAAAGTAAATACTGACAGAGTAAAGAAATACACAACAAATTTAACAACAGACTTATGTATGGACTGTGCAGTTGTAGTTAGACTAAACATAAAATATCATCAAAATGATGGCATAACTATAACAGTATGAGTTTGATATGGCTGCCTGCGTAGAAATAGTAGACTTACGTGCGAATACAACAATGTGTAATATTTTATAACGACGTAGTACCGTTTGGGGGCCACGAGTGCAGCCAATCCATAAATCCTATAATGTAACAAAAAGAGTAGTACGTAGGTTCTATAGGACTTAACATCTGAGGTCATCAGTCCCCTAGAACTTAGAACTATTTAAACCTAACTAACCTAAGGACATCACACACATCCATGCCCGAGGCAGGATTCGAACCTGCGATGGTAGCAGTCGCGCAGTTCCGGACTGAAGCGCCTAGAACCGCTCGGCCATCGCGGCCGGCTAGTACGTAGGTAAAGCTTACAATTTTACATTGTGTAGAAGTGTGGGAAATAGGGAAATCCAGGGCGATGGGCTCTGAGGGGTATAAAAAAAACGTAACAACGGGAGGAAGAAAATAAAAACTAGAATCACTGTATGTTTGCAAAAGTGCCAATAATGGTGACAATAAATCGTAAATTATATGTAAAACCAGAAAAGCATAACACAATGCCGCGCGGTCTAAGGCGCTGCAGTCATGGCCTGTGCGGCTGGTCCCGGCGGAGGTTCGAGTCCTGTCTCAGGCATGGGTGTGTGTGTGTGTGTTTATCCTTAGGATAATTTAGGTTAAGAAGTGTGTGAGCTTAGGGACTGATGACCTTAGCAGTTAAGTCCCATAAGATTTCACGCACATTTGAACACATAACACAATAATCAAAAACCGCCACAGGCAACAAATAACATACAAAATGTGAGGAGTCTAAAAACACACAATTAGTAAATAACAAAAATAATTGCCAAACACTAAAAACGTCTCTAAAAGCAACGAGCCCTCTGTGCCAGCAAATAAGCAAGAAGAGACGAGAAGGGGGTGGGGAAGGACGGGGAGGAGGGGGGGGGGCAGATGATGAAGGGAAGTTGGAAGCGTAGGGATATGTTCCAAAAAGTGTGCTTGGAGATCAAGGAGTGCACATTCATGGACATAAAAAAATGTGCAAGGTTAATTTAATCAATCAGCAGGTCGTCTAATATTTTGATGAACGACTGGCAGACTGCCCCTGTTTGCTCGTTAACCGCTGGTGAGACAAGCTCTTACCACCGACTAGTTGCTGTTATGAGCTGCCTTGCTTGCGTGCACACAGAAACTACGCAGATTATTCACAGGGCCAAATAGGGCTAGGCAACAGTTATTGCAAAAATACACTCCCGGAAATGGAAAAAAGAACACATTGACACCGGTGTGTCAGACCCACCATACTTGCTCCGGACACTGCGAGAGGGCTGTACAAGCAATGATCACACGCACGGCACAGCGGACACACCAGGAACCGCGGTGTTGGCCGTCGAATGGCGCTAGCTGCGCAGCATTTGTGCACCGCCGCCGTCAGTGTCAGCCAGTTTGCCGTGGCATACGGAGCTCCATCGCAGTCTTTAACACTGGTAGCATGCCGCGACAGCGTGGACGTGAACCGTATGTGCAGTTGACGGACTTTGAGCGAGGGCGTATAGTGGGCATGTGGGAGGCCGGGTGGACGTACCGCCGAATTGCTCAACACGTGGGGCGTGAGGTCTCCACAGTACATCGATGTTGTCGCCAGTGGTCGGCGGAAGGTGCACGTGCCCGTCGACCTGGGACCGGACCGCAGCGACGCACGGATGCACGCCAAGACCGTAGGATCCTACGCAGTGCCGTAGGGGACCGCACCGCCACTTCCCAGCAAATTAGGGACACTGTTGCTCCTGGGGTATCGGCGAGGACCATTCGCAACCGTCTCCATGAAGCTGGGCTACGGTCCCGCACACCGTTAGGCCGTCTTCCGCTCACGCCCCAACATCGTGCAGCCCGCCTCCAGTGGTGTCGCGACAGGCGTGAATGGAGGGACGAATGGAGACGTGTCGTCTTCAGCGATGAGAGTCGCTTCTGCCTTGGTGCCAATGATGGTCGTATGCGTGTTTGGCGCCGTGCAGGTGAGCGCCACAATCAGGACTGCATACGACCGAGGCACACAGGGCCAATACCCGGCATCATGGTGTGGGGAGCGATCTCCTACACTGGCCGTACACTACTGGTGATCGTCGAGGGGACACTGAATAGTGCACGGTACATCCAAACCGTCATCGAACCCATCGTTCTACCATTCCTAGACCGGCAAGGGAACTTGCTGTTCCAACAGGAGAATGCACGTCCGCATGTATCCCGTGCCACCCAACGTGCTCTAGAAGGTGTAAGTCAACTACCCTGGCCAGCAAGATCTCCGGATCTGTCCCCCATTGAGCATGTTTGGGACTGGATGAAGCGTCGTCTCACGCGGTCTGCACGTCCAGCACGAACGCTGGTCCAACTGATGCGCCAGGTGGAAATGGCATGGCAAGCCATTCCACAGGACTACATCCAGCATCTCTACGATCGTCTCCATGGGAGAATAGCAGCCTGCATTGCTGCGAAAGGTGGATATACACTGTACTAGTGCCGACATTGTGCATGCTCTGTTGCCTGTGTCTATGTGCCTGTGGTTCTGTCAGTGTGATCATGTGATGTATCTGACCCCAGGAATGTGTCAATAAAGTTTCCCCTTCCTGGGACAATGAATTCACGGTGTTCTTATTTCAATTTCCAGGAGTGTAGATGACAACACAGGTTCCTATACAGGTAAAATTTTTTTTAACACAATGAAAATAATCAAGATCGTAATTACATACGTGATTACTAGTTTCAGCTGTTTATCCAGCTTATCTTCAGATCTGAAATGACAATCGAAAATTGTCACTAAAAGGAATTAATGAAAACTTTGGTGCAATAAACAGTGGTGAATTACGTATCGAGTACGTATAGTGTCTGTTCGCAACATAAGAGAAAGCCGCAGTCACTGCATCACAGTAGTACGTCATATAAGAGACGCAACACAATGGCATTGTATCACGTCTCTTGAAAAGAGATATCTATATCAATGACGGGCATCTGACTACTTTAGAAAAAGTATGAGATGGGAGCATTAATATGACAAAAATAATTAAATTGTAAAATTCAAATAAACTTCCGATTTATTAGAATAATTACTACACCAAACCCTCACTTAAATTAATACCACAAGTAGCATCTACTACACGAATATAGTTACATTTGTTTAGAGTCCTTGATCGGCAGTATGAAGAAAATACAGGAATATTTCCAACCTTTTTGATGAATGGAAACAACGATTTCTAACTCCAGATCGCGGGTTAAACATTGGACGGGATCGTAACTAACACTGAATATTGAGCTCAGCTTAATCGTCACTCTGCAACGTGGTTCATCAGAAAACCTTAGCAGTCACACTGCCACCAAATACACGCAAAACCGTAGGACAAAGAAAGCAGTACCACCTTATCACGGATTGCTGAGCAGAATGCTTGGAAAGGAACAACATGTGCTTGTCAGAATCAATTAAAAAAACATAGCTTGCTCTCTCAAAACTAATATTACAGCCACTATCTGTACGAATTCCAATATCGTGTACCTCTTCCCTTCAACTGAGTGGCAACAGGATTATCAGACCATAGATTGCTACAAATAACTTCCAACGTGCCTCTTTCGGTCAGCACTGCCTGCTCGCACAACTCATAACAACGTGCAGTTCATGCATAACAGTTTTCAGCGTCGACTGACTGATAATGAGATACGCTGCACTACCTGGCAAGCATGTCTAACAACAGGCTGACTGTCTGAGTACAACTGCTTCCAAACCACTTCCACTGCCACTACCAAATTGCAGCTGCCTCCCTTCCTCCTTTCAAGTATTCATTGACTAAGGTACTCATTTCAAAGATTGCCAGTTAAACCTAAATACTTTCCGTATAGCAGAGGGATATCCAAATCGAACAGCGAGCGGTCGGAAAATATACCAAAGAACTCTCTCGTAATCGATCTATAAAAAATTGTAATCGAAATGAAGGGTGGCTAAATCAGCAAATAATTTTCAATATAATGGTATATACCACATAGGCGAGACATTAGGTGTGCAAGACCTAAAAAATATAAACAGTTATGCCAATACCAGATAGAATACAGAAAAGAATAACTGAAGCATAGATACATAAAGTACAAACCCTTCTTACAAAATCACATTGGTATAGAACATTCTGTATACAATCTCGTCACAGCAGTAACAGTAACATGCAGTATGTGGCCCATTGAAAGATGTATGCGGGCTAGAAGGCTGTATGTGCTCGCGCGCAAGGGAAGGCAAAGCGCCGATAGGTGGCGCGCAAGTATACATAGTAACAAAAATACGTCATATAAGTAGCAAAATGCCATAAGCGAAGAAAATATAAAAGAATTAAGGGAATAATATGTACCTAACATTATAACGAACTTGAGAACAATGTGTGCAAGAATGTAACCATGTAAGATCAATATGTAGGAAGTTTTTCAGGATTTGTACGTGACAAAAACACATAAAAACAGGAAGAAAGGAAAAGGGGGTTATACAACAACGTAAAAGTGCATTGAAGACGTAGCTAAAAAATTCCACAGGTAAGCGTGTCGTCGCCCAAAGCCTATGTTCTCCGTAGGTAAGAGAGTCGTTGGCCAACATATTTATGCTTGGATTATTCCACTTTGTGTTCTATCTTGCACTGACATAACTGTTTATATTACTTAGGTCTTGCACATATAAAGTTTTACCTAAGTGGTATGTACCATTATTTTATTAAGTCCTGTTTCCTGTGTGAGCTATTATTGTGATGCAGAAGTTGTGGGGTTGTCTGAAGTTACGAACAGACATTCCTCACGCTCGGTATGTAATTCACCATTGTTTATTGTTTAGGAGTTTTAATTAATTCCTTTTAGTGCCCCTTCCTGTTGTCATTTCAGATCTGAAGATGTCTGGATAATCAGCAGAAACTAGTAATCATTTAACTTATGTAATTGCGATCTTGGCTATTAAAAGACTTTGTTACACTTTTTTTTTTACTTTTATAAAAACTTTTCGGTTCGCATAACTCTTCCCTGGGTATGTCAGGAATTAACACAACAACAGATTAACAACAAATTACAGTGGTTTGCTGAAAGAAGTTTTACAGTGTTTAACTAGAGCATTTGGTGGTATAGCTTATGTTCACTTGCATTGAGCAGCCTTTAAACATTGGTGCAGTTCTAAATTCAGTCAACGGTGACTTATATCACTTGTCACATGACCAGTTTGGTTCTTCCTGGTGATGACTGTAGATCAGTCCGGAGGCACTAACACTTTGTCCTCTGTTGAGGTACTGACTGAAGTGCCGTCTAATTGCTCGGTGAAACCATTTTTTTCTCGTATTGTGTAGTGTCTCCATAGTTCTACCATCTGTGTGGCTGGACTTCTGGGGTTTGTAGGTGAGTGGTTCAGGAATATCTTTATTTGCTCTTGAGTAAGGTCTTGGGCTCAGTGGTCTACCGACCACTCTATGATAGTTATTACTTTGACTTTATTTTATTGTTATTTATTGATGCTACTCCAAGATAGCACGAGGTACTTGTACCTGTGCCACCGTTCTGGTGCCACAGAGACACCTTGTTCGAGGTTCCTTGATGTGGGGCGAATTTCTTCAACTTTCCGAGAAGTCTTCTGCTGACGCTTGGATCTGTTCCTTTATGGCTGTCATATTGAGTTCCCTATGGAGTTCTGGCCTACCAGTGCGCATGGAGAATGATGCGGAAGCACCTGTTCTTCATAGTCTGAGCTTGGTGGTGCCGAGTGCTTGCATATATTCACATTTGGCGGATGGATGTCCACTTGGGATCGTAACGTATTTATTGTTGAGCGCACTCTCTTTGGAGCTTAATCACAAGTTAGTTACGCCTGAGACTTAGGCACCTGGGCGTTCTTCTACGTACGCTGTGTTCTGTATCTTCTGGAGGACGCTGAAAGTTGAATTGTGCCCCTCTGTTCACTGTTCGTTAACAATGAAGTAAACAGTGTGCTATGCGTTCACTGGGATTTGTTATTATCTCGTTGTAGTGTCCATCACGCTGAGCGTAAACCGTGCCCTGTGGAATACAGTAGCGTAACGTCATTACGAAATATTTGTGCTGAAGCCTCGCACCTTGCATATCGCGTTATTAGCGCATTTAACCTGCATCTGTGCTGCCCCCACGGGAGCTTTGATTTGGTCAGCCGCGGATGAGGCAACATTTGGTAACAGCTGAACCACATGAAAAATTCCCTGCATATATGTCTCTCGTGTCTGCGTGTGGATGGTTAGTGGTAAAGAGAATCCAAAGGACACGGGTTAGGTACCTCGTCAATCCTAGGCTTTTTATATAATTTCTTTAAGGGGCTCCGGAACGCCCTATACTTGCAATGTTAAAATAACGCTTATAAAGTACATCTTTCCTCACAAAGTATTTGAGGTAGGAAGTTGAACTTTTTACAGATTATTTATTGGAATATGGGCTACAACTTAACACAGGGATTTTACAAAATTTTAGTTCAGTTATTAAAGATGATTTTTTTTTCAATTGTAATGAAAATTCACAACATTTTTTTGCAATTTTTTATTTATATATTCAAAAATATACAGTTTTTTGGAAAAAGGCTGTGTTAAATTATGCAGAAGGTACTGTGTAACATTCACTGAAAGTTTGAAACAAATATGTTTGGAAGGTCCTTAGAAAACATGTAATTAGTATGAGAAAATAAAAGTTTTGGGAATCGAGCGACAAAGATTGGATTAACTTTTTAATGCATTCCAGGTCCATAGGATGGATTATCTTCATCCTCTGCAAACTCCTCCTCCAGCTTCCTCTTGTTCCTCCTCCTGTTTACTCTTGCTTGTATTTCTAGACTCTTTACAGCCCTGTCTGCAGCCCGAAGGCGTTCCTTGTCTAAAGCAAGCATCGCTTGTTGTTGTGTTCGTAGATTTTGCTACCATTTTCTTCAGTTGCAGTTACTGCAACACTGTTCCAAAAGGTGGTCATGTATGAACACTTATCACATTTCAGTTGTATTTCACTAGCAAGTCCTACGTGCTTTATTATGGAGAGTTCCAGACCAACTTCACTACAATGAATACATCTTACACAGTTTTAAAAAATTCCTTTGAGAACCGACATATCAAATATTTCATTTACATCCGATTCGCCCATGAAACATTCATAGTTTTCACTCATTGAACCAAGCTTCTTCTGTGAAGTATTTTCTTTCCCACTTTGACTGCTATGGGCAGGTGTACTTGAGAGGTTAGGTTCACTCACTTGGTTATCGTCTTTATTGTTTACAGTAATAACACATACCTTTGGCTTTCCAACATTTCTCCTTTTCTTAAAAGCCTTCAGAGGATTTCTAATAACTTTACTTTTACTCATTATTATACTTCAACAAAACAGAGACTCAAGAAACAGAATTAATTACGAATATTTTCGAGATAACGACAGAGTAAATAAACATGAAACAATCGACAATCACACCAGCGATATATATTGAACCATCACAGGTTAGCCACAACACATACTTTATCTCACATCACTAAAATGTACCTGATGAACACGGACGTTAATAATATTTGACAGCAGTTTAACAGCGCCACAGTGGGTTACGCCGATGTAGAACACATTTGAAAAAAAATTTAAAAATAGTTGTAGTCTTCGGAATTGAATAAATTATATATCTATTAAAAGGTAATAGTCTGCAGATTGAGAAAACGCAAAAAAGTAAAAATTGAACTTTTCATGATTTTGAGCCTTTCCGGAGCCCCTTAATCGCTGCCAATGTTTGTTAATGTGAAAAATGACTAATTGGCCTTGGTTCGGGGTCGACGTTAAACTGTAGGTTCCCTTACAATAACTCAGTGCAAAGTTCGCTAAAAGACAACAGCCTACAGCTTCCATAGATCCATGCCCAGTAAAGCACTGTGGTGTTTTATCCAACACTAGGGCTGATGATGGCTTTATCTTTTTATGTGATTCGCAAAAACGGTGAACAGCTGAACAATAGTATAACTTCAAATTCCATTAAGTACAATTTATGAGAACAGGATCCGTGACGCTAACCGCCCAATTGAGGTGCACCTATTGATTCTCGACTGGATTTAAATCTGGGGAGATTTGTGGCAAGGCAAGCACGGCAGACTCATCCTGGTGCTCTTCAAAACATACACGTAGACTGTAAGCTGTGCGGCAGGTTCTATTGTCCTGCTGGTAGATGCCAACGTCGCGAAGAAAAACGAGCTGCCTGTAGTGGTGAACATGGTCCCCAACGATAAATGCATACCTCTGTTGAGCTATTGTGACTTCCAGAATGACAAGATCAGCCAGGGTTGCCACGGAAACATTCCTCAGGCCGTAAACCTCCATCCGGATTGTAGGGTGTTTGCTTTCAGATGTTTCACGCCGTGCACGCCAGCAGCCATTTGTCCAATGAAGTATAGTACTTGATTCACGTAAAAGGCTACCTGTCACCTCTCAGTGGGTATCCATCTGGGTTACTAGTGTGAAAATTCCATCCTTCGTCGCTGATGGACAGCAATCAGTATGGCTGCATGAACCATGCGTCTGCCCATACGTAATAACGTTATACGCAATAACGTTCGCTGAGCAGTCGTTGAGGAGACACTGTTGGTAGCTCCTTGGTTCATCTGGGCAGTCACTTGCTCAACAGTTGCACGTCTATTCGCCCGTGTCTATTACCGTAGCCGTCGTTCACTGCTGTCATCTATAGCCTATGGTGCACCACACTTACCTCGGCATCTGGTTTGGATAGCGCCATTTTGTTATGCACCGTGTACTTAAACCATGGCGGCAGACGAGCAGTTTACAAACTTAGCCGTTTCAGAAACTCTTCCATCCCTGGACGGAAAGCCTTTTGGACATCAGATAAATCTGTCCGTTTCTGCATTACGATTACGATTACGATTACCATGTGACCTCGCTACACTTTGTGCACTAATGCTGCCACTTGCCCTCTGTGATTGGCTATTGCACGTCGATGTCGAACTTACGCAGTGATCAGATTAAAGTGAATGACGAGTAGTGTACAGTGAAATCCGTAATACGCTATCTCATCAAAAGTATACGAACACCTGGTAGTGGACATTAATGTGGGGTGCATCCACCCTTCGCCTTTATTACGGCTAGGAACCTACTTCAGACGTATGCGGAGAGGTGTGTGTGTGGAAGAATGCCAGCCCAGTCTTCATCAAGAGCCGAAGGCAGAGAACATTGTGATGTTGGACGCCGAGTCTAGAGGAAAGTCAGCATTCTAACTCTTCCCAAAGGTGTTCTACTGGGTTCAGGTCGAGGCTCTGTGCAAGCCAGTGTATTTCAGAAATGTGGGGTGCATCCACCCTTCGCCTTTATTACGGCTAGGAACCTACTTCAGACGTATGCGGAGAGGTGTGTGTGTGGAAGAATGCCAGCCCAGTCTTCATCAAGAGCCGAAGGCAGAGAACATTGTGATGTTGGACGCCGAGTCTAGAGGAAAGTCAGCATTCTAACTCTTCCCAAAGGTGTTCTACTGGGTTCAGGTCGAGACTCTGTGCAAGCCAGTGTATTTCAGAAATGTGGGGTGCATCCATCCTTCGCCTATATTACGGCTAGGAACCTACTTCAGACGTATGCGGAGAGGTGTGTGTGTGGAAGAATGCCAGCCCAGTCTTCATCAAGAGCCGAAGGCAGAGAACATTGTGATGTTGGACGCCGAGTCTAGAGGAAAGTCAGCATTCTAACTCTTCCCAAAGGTGTTCTACTGGGTTCAGGTCGAGACTCTGTGCAAGCCAGTGTATTTCAGAAATGTGGGGTGCATCCATCCTTCGCCTATATTACGGCTAGGAACCTACTTCAGACGTATGCGGAGAGGTGTGTGTGTGGAAGAATGCCAGCCCAGTCTTCATCAAGAGCCGAAGGCAGAGAACATTGTGATGTTGGACGCCGAGTCTAGAGGAAAGTCAGCATTCTAACTCTTCCCAAAGGTGTTCTACTGGGTTCAGGTCGAGACTCTGTGCAAGCCAGTGTATTTCAGAAATGTGGGGTGCATCCATCCTTCGCCTATATTACGGCTAGGAACCTACTTCAGACGTATGCGGAGAGGTGTGTGTGTGGAAGAATGCCAGCCCAGTCTTCATCAAGAGCCGAAGGCAGAGAACATTGTGATGTTGGACGCCGAGTCTAGAGGAAAGTCAGCATTCTAACTCTTCCCAAAGGTGTTCTACTGGGTTCAGGTCGAGACTCTGTGCAAGCCAGTGTATTTCAGAAATGTGGGGTGCATCCATCCTTCGCCTATATTACGGCTAGGAACCTACTTCAGACGTATGCGGAGAGGTGTGTGTGTGGAAGAATGCCAGCCCAGTCTTCATCAAGAGCCGAAGGCAGAGAACATTGTGATGTTGGACGCCGAGTCTAGAGGAAAGTCAGCATTCTAACTCTTCCCAAAGGTGTTCTACTGGGTTCAGGTCGAGACTCTGTGCAAGCCAGTGTATTTCAGAAATGTGGGGTGCATCCATCCTTCGCCTATATTACGGCTAGGAACCTACTTCAGACGTATGCGGAGAGGTGTGTGTGTGGAAGAATGCCAGCCCAGTCTTCATCAAGAGCCGAAGGCAGAGAACATTGTGATGTTGGACGCCGAGTCTAGAGGAAAGTCAGCATTCTAACTCTTCCCAAAGGTGTTCTACTGGGTTCAGGTCGAGACTCTGTGCAAGCCAGTGTATTTCAGAAATATTAATGTCCACATGCCATTGCTTCACAGATGCTACTTTATGACTGTATGCATTGTCTTGATACAAGCATAGTCTATGAACCGTCCCTTTAGTGTACGGAGTACACAAAGCTTTGTTCATATGCCTCTGCTTTTAATAGTTTCTTCGCTGCAATAAGAGGACGACACCCTAACCACGACAAACACTCCCATACTTTAACATCACTTCCTCCACACTTCACGGTTGGCACGACAAACAACGTGAGGTACTGTGATCCAGTCATTCGCCAAGTCCAAACCCTTCCATCGGCATTCCACGGGGTACAGCGTGATTCATCACACCAGTTCGCTCGCTTCCAGTCATCCATTGTCCAGTGACGTCTCTTTACACTACCTCAAGCATCGCATAGCACTGAGTACAGATGCCGAGTTGTATGGCCGTGGTCCATGGAACTCATCTATCCCTGACGTTTCGTCCAAAGCTACGTCTGACAACTTCGGAGGTGCTCCTGGTTGTGCTACTCAGTCAGCAAGACTCAGCACAACCAGGAGAACTTATACAAGAGCGTGCTGATAATTAGTGCCTAAGAATTTTTTACTTGAAAAACCCTTAAAGCTTTTTAAATGAAACAAACATTGTTAACATTTTACATTTTTATTTCTCATGTCTACATATTTGCAGCCCTGTGCCGCTAGAAGGCTCCGAATCGTATCGTGTAACATGACGGTGTGTAACGTAACACGAGCTCACAATCCCGACTTGGCCACATCCGATTTTCACCTGTTTCCAAAACGTAAAGAACACGTTCGTGAACTTCACTCATATAATGATGATGCGTTGCGAGCGGGGTTGAGGTTGTGGCTCCGCCAACATGGTCAAAGCATTGTACAGCGACGATATCAACAAAATGATCTCTCGTTGGGAGAAATGTATTCGTCACCAGCTTGATTAGGATGAGAAATAAGTACGCAGACGTGAAGAATAAAGATGTAGAATGTTAATAACGTTGGTTTAATTTAAAAAGCTCTTATAGTTTTCCCGTAAAAAATTCATAGGAGTTACTTTTCAGCACGCCCTAGTACAAAAATTACATTAAACAAGCTAGGTATATACACAGCTGTTCATATGCATTCCTTTTTGTCTTCAAAAATGGAATTTATATGCTTCATTTATTGTAGCACATAATTTTTTTCTGCTATTATTTGGATCTACAATGATGTGGTGCACAGCCACTAGTATTTCATTTTGATGTCATGGCAATACCTTCATCCCTATTATCTTGCCTTAGTAACTGTATTGCACTAGACGATATTTTAATACGATTTTAAGCAATCACAGAGATGGAATGTGACAAAACTTGCCATGCGG
Source organism: Schistocerca serialis cubense (assembly GCF_023864345.2). NCBI lineage: Eukaryota > Metazoa > Arthropoda > Insecta > Orthoptera > Acrididae > Schistocerca > Schistocerca serialis. Next base: position 264,299,653 of record NC_064638.1, read on the forward strand.
GCTGCAGGAAGCGAACTGGACACACTACGACTTGATTGCGCGCTTGTGACCAACACTTCTCACATTATATGACGTAAGGGGAAAGCGAATGCGAAAGGAAACGATGGGATGTGTTCAACACTGTACGATTAATGAGCTCTGCGCAAATCGCGAGCGGTTCAGCAAGGCAGCGTTTCACATCACGATATAAAACCAGCCCGAATTATCGTGAAAAATGGCCCTGAGCACTATGGGACTCAACTTCTGAGGTCATCAGTCCCCTAGAACTTAGAACTACTTAAACCTAACTAACCTAAGGACATCACACACGTCCATGCCCAAAGCAGGATTCGAACCTGCGACCGTAGCGGTCACGCGGTTCCAGACTGAAGCGCCTAGAACCGCACGGCCACACCGGCCGGCAATTATCACGAATTCCGAATTAATAAGAGTTTACCATTTTTGTCGATCTTAAGCTTTATTTATCTCTTATAAACTTTTAATCGTAATTGTTGGTGTATGGATCTAATGTTCTGCTTCCTGATTTCCTGAGAAATTTTGAGGCGCACCCTGGGCTAAGCAACCCCGCGAGCACCGCATCCTTGCAGCAAGCGGACACCTATCTACGCCAGTGTTGCAGCCTGCTATGTGATCAACTTCCGAGAAACTGGCCTTGCTGTCTCAAACGGGAATCCTGGAAAGATAGTGAATCATTGAAAGGAATCCTAGAAAGTGGTTTTCGTGAAACGCTGTTGCATAAATTTGGAGAATCTGTATTCAACCAAGACTTGCCGCGATTCTCTTTCTTGTAATGACGCTTGAATTTAATTAAATGTTATTTAATCCCAAACGCTAAGTTCGGTTATAATTTAGTCCTTACAGTATGTCTCTTGTGAACTACAGCAATAAGGGGTCTAAAATAGAAATCCACTGGAAAATTTAGATACCAGTATAAGGATCATAACCGCAGCCCTTTCTTAAAGAAATTTTTTGTAACTAAGATCGCATTCAAAACTATTTTTTATTGGCGGATTTAGACAAGTTTTACTGTCATCATCAGATCTGTAACCTTATGTATGCATTTACATATCAACAATGCATAGGTTTCCTTCGGCGTCTGGAGGGCACAATTTGATTGCATTATTGATACGTAAATGCATAATATGCCCTTGGCCAAAAGTGTTGGGCACCATAGAAATTTTGTACGTGTGTGATGTACGTAATAGTAAATAAACCGTTTGGTTTAAAAATTAAGTTTGTTCGGCATCGAAAACCGCCAAAAACAATGAACCACCTCAAAGCTACGAATAAAACATCTGATGTAGTAAAATTTGTCATTTGAATATTACTCTGTGTACTAATCAGTTCGCTACATCCGCTCGTTGTGGACACATACCACCAATCTAGTGCCCCTTTCCTGTTTAGATCTGTGGCATCGGTGATACTGCTACATTATGCCTAAAAGAAACGAACCTAGTTTAGAAAAAAATGAGTGCATATAAAGCTTTAGTATGAGTAAGGGAAATCGCAGGTGGAGAGTTCGAAAACTGTGAATGTATACGCCGATTTGTACAATATGCAACTGAGTAATTTGCCCTGACCTAGTAGCATGTTAATAGGCCCAGAACTGGGTACATGCGGATCACAACTGTGAGAATCGAATGATAGTAAGAGAATCATTAAAAAATAGGAAGAAAACCTCTCTAGACTTCGCTAGTGAGTTGTCTGAAAGTTTTAACAAAACAATATCTGCTCGTACCACTTGTAGACGACCTCATGAAGTTGGTCTAAAAGGCTGTAAAGCCAAGAAGAAGCCATGGCTCTCTGACAAGAATAGAAAGCGTCGGTATGAGTGGGCCCTAAAACACCAAATGTTCACCGATCAAGATTGGTCAAATATTGTGTGGTCTGACGAAGCAAACATTCAGGTAGATTTGGCAACTTGATATTCTAGCAACACGTATCAGTTTGGGCAGGAAACTAAACGTATTAATTTGAAAACTCCTGAACGAATTCTCTACAGTGTTTATTTACAAAAAAATGGCTCTGACCACTATGGGACTTAACTTCTGAGGTCATCAGTCCCCTAGAACTTAGAACTACTTAAACCTAACTAACCTAAGGACATCACACACATCTATGCCGGAGGCAGGATTCGAACCTGCGACCGTAGCGGTCACGCGGTTCCAGACTGTAGCGCCTAGAACCGCTTGGCCTCCCCGGCCGATGTTTATTTACATTTCAGGTTTTTGGTTCACCAGGTATGACCTATGTCCTCGCCGTATGGGCGAGGACTGTAACTCCGAGTGTGTATGGTACCTACAGTAAAACACTGCGGAAGGAGCATCATGATCTTGGGCTGCATGAGCGCTGCAGGAGTGGGACAAATGGTGGTATGTGAAGGTCGCATGGATTTCACAAAGTACACAGATGTCCTAGAATCTACTTTACTGCCCTCTTGTACAACCCTTTTGGCGATACAAATATGGACGACGTTAATTTCCAGTGCGATAATGCAACCTGACCACACAGTGCCGTGGCTTCGGGAAAATAATATTGAACTTCTCGACTGCGTTGCCCAATCACCAGACCTGAACACCACTGAGTATTTATGGGGTTTACTGAAGCACAAAGTTAGGCGGCACACAAATAAGTCAAAAGAAGAATTAAAAGACCGCCTGCACATTGAGTGGAACGTCATAAGTGCCAAAGGTAGTATAAAGCTAGTGTGCTGTCCACCAAAAAGGATTGCTGCTGTAATAGGGGTCCACGAAATGCTGATGTTATGCTACTAATAAGTATTATAAACTCGAACAAATTGTTTCTGTTTATTTAATTTTCCTATTTTTTACAATACTCAAAGTTACCTATAGTGCTCAATACTTTTGGCCACGGGTGTATTATAGTTCTGAATATGACAGTCTTACCAGTCAATAAAAAATAGTTCTCAACGCGATACTGGATATAAAAATGTATTTAAATCAATAAAAATGTAGTGAAAGTTAACTAAATAATTAAAGATAAGACTGAAGTACTGTTTCTGATTGTAAGACTGAGCTGTGATAGTACATGAACTCTCGGAATGAAACTTGTACTGTCGTAATGTGTAAGCCAAGCTGCACTATGAAAGTAATTTATTGTCGTAATGGAAAGGGAAGTCTTTCATACTGTAAAAGTTATGAATCTGACTGCAAGAATTTTGAACAGTATAAACTGCCTGAATAATTAACTTGGACATGAAACCTAGAATGATTGGCTTTGCAAAATTTGATCACAAAAACTGGCCCTGATTGAACAAATAAAAAGGAAATTTTAATATTTTCGCCTTACCTCTGTTCTCTGCAAATCTGGATAACGCGTTGCAGTATTGCTCTGTCTTGCGCGCCGCTATGCTAAAGCTGCAAATTACTGTATCTACACAGACACACTCGAGAGGTGCCATGAGTTCTTTGTTAATTGCAAATCGAACTGTTTATCGAACATATTTCGTTGGATGATCCATTAAAAAGAATTGTAAGAGAAAGGTTGGTAAGAAAATGAAATATGCGCATAAATGACAACACTGTTTATTTTTGTATACTGGGAAAAAATGTTCAAGGTAGATTTTAAATTTAATGAACTTCTCAACATCCAAACAATACACTTTCCTATCTCTCAAATCTAACAACTTTCAGTACAATAACCATGTTAGTCCGATGGCGCAGCAATAGTGAAAATAATGTAACATCATTATTGTGTTTACCTGACATTCCATTAGATTTCTTCCTTCACAAATCAGTTTCAGAATCATGTCGATTGAACAAAAGGATAAATTGAGACATCAAATTTGAATCATAATATTGCCTTAGCTTCCTCAGTTACACTGTGTAACATAATCAGCCTAACTCAAACACAGTTGAACTTTATCTCTACCCAAGCTAAATATTGTCTGCTCCACTGCGCCCTCGAGCAGCTCAAAGATACTCACTTAACTTCTGTGATACAGCTTACAACGTCACTGCTCGCTCACAGTCGATTCAGATACCAAAAATTCACATTCCAAAATTATACATGACACCTATGAAAGTACATACAGATCGCTCCTTCTCATTTATCATTATGAGAAACTTTGAAAAGAAAATCTTCCGCAGATACGAGTGCTGTTAACAAAAAAACTGAACAAAGTAAAAACCAGGAATAAATGTTTATCTCCGCTTTACTCAGCGATTTAAAAAATATGGTCCCTGCGCAACAGTACTGAAAATAATTTGAGAACTTACCAGTTTACTATTTAAAATAAGGCTCTGATCACAGAACTAAAAGCATAATATATTCTTACAATGACATTACAGGCACTGCACCTCGAAGAACGACCTTATTTACTAGTCTTCAAAAGCTCTAAGTTATAACTGCAAAAGCTCAGGAGCAGTCATTCACCGGCCATTCCAGAATGAATACAATACAACGACAGACTATTATAATCTCAGACTTCTATTGCTTTTTTGCAAACAACTGCTAGTCGTGGACGCTGTGCGTCTTACAAGGGAACCAACGGCAATCGCAATTTTGTAGTTTTCTATGTTTATGGTACGTGAAGTTCAAAGCTTAAATGCCAATTTTCCAAAGCTGTTCACTGCAACTCTAAAAAATTTTCGCGAATGTTGACATTGAAGTTTGCCGAGGAAACTTGGTTCACTAAAATTAAAGTGCATATAGAATGGCGTGCGTGGCTCAATCGATGGTTTGGACAATGGTTATCTGGTAATCAATGGATCACTGGTTCGAATATCACTATGGTCTTCTTTCTTCGTTTTATTTTTTCGTTCAGTTTGAATACCTACATCATTTAAACTAAAAATTCATCAAATATCTGCTACTTACTTAACACACCTCGAACTGTTGTAATGTGCAAATGCAGTGCAAGCAACAGCTGGTGCAAAACCCGGTAATTTCACGTATGTCACACATACTGTTTTCGTTGAGGAAATTTAGTCGCTACCTGGTATAGATGGTCTGAATGCTGAAACAGGTAGCTAATAATTTGGAGATGAAATTACGATTGATGGTGTTCCTGAGATTTATAATATTTTTAATTACCTTTCGTAACTATTCTCTAGCTAAATTATAATACCTGTTTGAGACGCGGTTTGATTCAAGGATCATATAGAGATTTAAGGAAGAAATTATCATGTTCTTTGCTCCAGTTCATTGGAATACTATTAATGTTTTTTACGTAGTATTTCCCCTACAGGTATGCTTCACGGTAGAGAAACACGATGTGACAGAATAAATGATTAACTGAGAAAAGGGGAGGATGAGGCCAAAGACTGTGTTTTATTGGATGGCGAAGTAGAAATCTTGCGAGCGGTTTATTTATTTTACGCGCTATACAGATTCCATTAGTCGGATTACCTGAATGTCTGGAGCATCTCAAAGTCAAAGCTTAAAAAAAGGTCAAAGCCACAGGGCACAATACTGTTGACGAGTCCAGGGATTTTATCCTAATGAAAATGTGATCGATTACGTTAGCATATACTGTTGACTATCAAAAGCGAATGAGATAACGAAGATTTCGACCATTACAATAAAATCTATGTACTCAGTTGTTTCCGTGAAATGTCAAATTTTGCACTTCAAATCTGGTCTCTTCAGTTCGTCTATACAACTCTTATGTGTCCTTTTCAGAAGATACGTACACAGTATATATTTGCATAATATCTCATGTTTTTATACCGAAGCTGAATCAAAAAAATGTACAGTTTATTTACTTAAGCAAGTATGGGATGGATACGATTAAACTTTCGCTACTTGACGGGGAGCGCATGTAAAACGAGTGATCGTAGGACAATGAAAATTTGTGGAAACATTAATAAGGTCACGCGGAATACAAATAACGAATGAACCATTGAAAGAAACACATCATAATTTTCTCATAAGAGGGTAACATTCGTTAAACGCGTGTCGTGTTTACGTTCCAGGTTACAAAAGTTGCTCGACGTGACGACCATCTGCTTCGACGACAGCTTGGAATCAGTGTAGGCATTGCTCTATTCTGCCCGAAACATCTCAGGTGGGATGTTGGCTACCTCTCTAACTCTAGTCATCTTCAACCTCCAACGTGGGATAGTCTCCCGTTGATAAACCCTGTCCTTCAGTTAGCCCCACAGCCAGAAATCACACGGCTTCAAATTCAGTTATCTTAATGGCCATGCAGTTTGGAACGACCGGTCAATAATTCGGTTTCCTCCAAATGTGTTAAGGAGTAATCGAGTGACCTAGCAAGTGATGTGAAGTGGAACACAATCGTGCGTCAAAACAGTTCAGTTCAAAATACACCCCCCCCCCCCCCCCTCCCGTAGAGCAGAGATCAGATGGTAGTGAAGCAGATCACAGAAAAGTGCGCGCTTCACGTTGTGTGTCCTTGGTTCTTTAAGTTCGAGTTCCAATACCAGCACCGGTGCCTAACGGCCTGTCAAGGCACTAATACTACAAACAACGCAAATCCTTAGCTCACAGCCAGAACATCATTCCCATGAATTTGGGTACCCATAGTTTCCTTTTTACACTGGCTCAAGTATCGAGATTTTAATTATAGCCACTCTGTACATTGTTTTGATGAAAACTCTTCTGTGAACGCCCACGAAACTAAGGAGACGCAAATATCACTCCTCACAGCTGAAAGCTACATCGAATGTTAGTCTTTTCTGTCATTCCTCGTAGTTATCTTCTCTTTGACGAACTTATTTTACGTTCGCGTTTTGAGAAGCAATGCTTCTGGGTTTTTTACGTGAAAACTCGTATAACTTTTTAAATAAAAGAAAATTTAATGATGTTATATATATATCTATTCTTCATGTCTACATATTTATTTCTCATCATAGTCACCCTGGCGATGGACACATTTCTCCAAATGCAAGATTGGTTTGTTAATAACGTCACTGTACAATTTTTGACTTTGTAGATGGAACCACAACCTCACTTCTGCTTGCACCACTTCATCACTATCAAAGTAAAGTCCTCAAGTGTGTACATTAAGCTCTGTAAAAAAATGAAAATCAGATGGAGCCAAGTCCGGGCTGTACGGAGGATGATCGATGGCAGTGAGCCCAAGGCGTCGGATTGTTGAAGACGGCGCACGTCGCAGCGCTCGTGTGCACTCTGGCACTGTGAAACTGAAGCAGAGGTGCCCCAAGTGTGAACTAACTCTTCGCGTTCATGTTTTCAGTTTTCTGGGTGTCTCTCACGCACCGACGTAGTTACGTTACACATCACCACGTTACACGCTACAATTCACGACCCTGTAGGGGCAGAGCATTGCAACTTACGTGAGCGAAACAGGAAGTCGAACGAGTAATATGCAAGCCATGTAATTCCTAAACCGATGCTGACAATACAGAAATTTCGAAGGAATTTTTTTTTTTCCAGCACGTCCTCGTGTGATTTGTGGGCACAAGAAACTGGTAGACAGCAAAGCAGGTCTCTTTAACTCACGGAAGAGCATCATGGATATGCTAAGAACTACCTGAACGGGCAAACGCTTGAATATTGGCCCCAGCTATCCTGTGAAAGTCTACTTAAAAACTTTCAGGAACCAGTATTAAATGAGCACTATATACAGCCACCGCTGTTTGTGACTATTACAGCGCCATCTATCACAAAGCGAGAAAAGTGGTCCATCTAAAACATTCATATTTCTTTACGTACTACACGAATATGTAATGAAAAATGGTGGTTCCTGTTTAAAAAATGCAGTTGATATCCGTTTGACCTATGGCAGCGCCATCTAGCGGGCCAACCACAGCGCCATCTGGTTTACCCCTTCAAGCTAGACAAGTTTCGTTCTTTGTAGTTTTTTCGCTTGACGCTTATTTCGTGAGATATTTGGCCCGGTCACGATCAATGGACCACCCTGCATAAAGGGGTAATCAGAAATAACAATACCAATAACGTAAGAGCAATGTAGTGTCCTAAAATAACACCATGTTGAAACACAAGCAAGTCGGTGTAATGCATAATTTTTCTGATTAAAGTTTTTGAGACATCAGATATGCAAGTAAATTTCTGACATCTGGTTCTTTCGATAAGTACTTCAAATGTGTGAATAGTACTAACTCACGCTTTTTACTGTTCTCCAGGACAGAAGAAGAGATTTCAGGAGGGGATAAAATAACTCAACGTTCACTGCAGTCTCTATATTCTGAGACTAAGCGTGTAAGGCGCTGCCGAGGACTCACTTTATGAACACCAGCAGCCTTCCGCCATATTGCTATAGCTGTTGTGTTGCAGGCAATGGTATCATCGCCTTCAGTTTCTTTTATAAGAGAATCTTCGCTCACTTAGTCTTCTTGAACGTTTCCAACAGAATGTAGCTGCGTACACTATGTGATGAAAGGTATCCGGACACCCCCGGAAACATACGTTTTTCATACTAGGTGCAATGTGCTGCCACCTACTGCCAGCTACTTCTGTCAGCGACCTCAGTAGTTATTAGACATCGTGAGAGAGCAGAATGGGACGCTCCGCGTAACTCATGGATTGGGTGTCACTTGTGTCATACGTTTGTACGCGAGATTTCCACACTCCTAAACATCCATAGGTCCACTGTTTCCAATGCGATAGTGAAATGGAAACGTGAAGGGACACGTACAGCACAAAAGCGTACATGCTGCCCTCGTATGTTGACTGACAGAGACCGCCGACAGTTGAAGAGGGTCGTAATGTGTAATAGGCAGACACCTATCCAGACCATCACACTGGAATTCCTAACTGCATCGGGATCCACTGCATGTACTGTGACAGTTAGGCGGGAGGTGAGAAAACTTGGATTTATGGTCGAGCGGCTGCTCATCAGCCACACATCATGCCGGTAAATGCCAAACGACGCCTCGCTTGGTGTAAGGAGTGTAAACATTGGTTGACTGAACAGTGGAAAAACACTGTGTGGAGTGACGAATCACAGTATACAATGTGATGATCCGATGGCAGGGTGTGGGTATTGCGAATGCCCGGTGAACGTCAGCTGCCAATGTGTGTAGTGCCAACAGTAAAATTTGGAGGCAGTGGTGTTATGGTGCGGTAGTGTTTTCATGGAGGGGGCTTGCACCCCTTGTTTTTTTGCAAGGTATTATCACAGCACATGCCTACATTGATGTTTTCAGCACATTTTTGCTTCTCATTGTTGAAGATCAATTTGGGGATGGTGATTGCACCTTTCAACACGATCGAGCACTTGTTCATAATGCACGGCCTGTGGCGGAGTGGTTACCCGAGAATAACATTCCTGTAATGGGCTGGCCTGCACAGAGTCCTCACCTGAATTCTATAGAACACCTTTGGTATGTTTTGTGACGCCGACTTCCTGCCAGGTCTCACCGACCGACATCGATACGTCTCCTCAGTGAATGGGCTGCCATTCCCCAAGAAACCTTCCAGCACCTGATTGGACGTGTGCCTGTGAGAGTGGAAGCTGTCATCAAGACTAAGGGTGGGCCAACACCATATTGAATTCCAGTATTACCGATGGAGGGCGCCACTAACTTGTAAGTCATTTTCAGTCAGGTATCCGGATACTTTTGATCACATAGTATATGGCGTCGAGTTACAAGGCAATAAACAGATGGTACTACAGACGTGTCACGTATCACTTATGTACAGTAAATATCGGATGCACACTTTGTAACTGTCGTATCGTCCAGAGACATGTGCCACACCAAAGTTGGCAAAGAATATATATATACCATAGACGTTAGCGAGGGATCGCTGCAATCGACAACGACATGTGGGAGGCACTGAGGTCAATGTGCAGTAGAGGCGAGACGGTAGAGCTATGCCCACTTTGTAACCTCATCTGAAGGAGTCAACGTCATTGTATACGGACAACGAGTTGTTAAATTTTCTGATGAACTTGCGCTTTTGTAAACCTTGAACATTGTACCTCAAGAGATCAGTTTTTAACTAGTGCTTCCAGTGACGCTTTGCTGGTCAACGCCAGTTGAAAATTATCTGGTACTCCTGTGGCAAGGAAAGGTGTGAAACTTAAGTAAACCTTTTATTCGGTAATATAATAAAATGAGCTAATACCTGTATTTGGGCCAGATGAAAGTAATTTCATCTGGTCACAAGAGTAGTGGAAAACAAAAGTATTACTTATGTGCGAAATCTGAGTGTTACAGTGGGTACATAATAATGTGTGCATAAAAATTCCTTAAGGCAGTGTCCAAGAAAGCCTCGTAGCTGCTCCTCTAAACTAATTAATTCAACGAAATCGATTTTTCTATTTTTTTAAAAAAAATACGCCCTGTATAAGGTGACAGCTCATCTTGTGCAAAGATAAAAGCAGGTGAGACTCTTAGTTCTAGAAAGTGGATACTCGTTACTGGTTGATATTGGTTCGACTTCAGTTCCGGGAGACAGAAAGTTTGAAGTAATGGATGAAACTTAGACGGAGGCGATGCGAAGGGCGAACTCTTTTTTTTTCTTTCTATCCCTGCACTGGCCCATCGAGGGGTCGAAAGCCGCGCTCACCCTACGCGACGGAAATTGAACGTTTAATTTTAAACATCTATTTACACAGTATAATTACCGGGTCCTATTTTGAGACAGCGAAGTCGTTCTTTATGCAAGTCGCGCACGTACGAGGCGCGACGTCACGAAGATGGGAGGAAGAACGACGGCGACGCATAAATTATTCATTCTGCCTACCGCCCTTCCCCCCCCCCCCCTCCCCTCCACCAACCCACTCCCTCTTCCCCCTCGCCGCTGAGAAGGAAAGCTAGTTGCGCGGGCAAACATCAAAGAGGCGTAATTTGAAGCATTGGCAGCATTTGCATGTCGGCGGCCCTCGAGGCGGCGCAGACAGCGAAAGCCCATCAGCTGGGCGTCGCAAACACGGCCGAGGCATCTCGGAGCCACCCGCCGCCGCGCCGCTAGGCACTCAGACAACGCTACTTGGCGAGCGCGTGGTCCGAGCCGCACTGCAGCCACTCCGGCGCGGCTCGCTCCTACTACTGTGCCGAGAAACTACACTAGTTAGCTGCTAATGGTCGGCCTCTTCTCATTGGAAACCGGACTGCTCCCATCCGTCACTCGAGATTTCGTCAGCCTTTACAGCGCGAGTAGGAACTACAGGATGTAAGAATTTTTCCAACTTAATCATTGTACGTAACTTCAGTTTGAAGAGGTAAATTAACGTAGGTGATTAAGGAACACCAAACGTCTAGGATTGAATATTGATTTTCGGGTGAAGTGATACGCACGCACATGAATAGTTGCAAATTGATTCTCATCTGCAAAAGCTGTGGAAATGTACCATCCCACTTCCCGGCTGTCTTGGTCCTCAAAAATAATAGTCAGTAATGACAGACATACAGATAAAACCTTGTAAGTGTATCAAAGTTTGGGTTACGAAATGGTAGAACCGTAGAACCTATAGCTTTAGTAGAATTAACAAAAATGATGAGATTTTCACTCTGCAGCGGAGTGTGCGCTGATATGAAACTTCCTGGCAGATTAAAACTGTGTCCCGGACCGAGACTCGAACTCGGTACCTTTTCTTTTCGCGGGCAAGTGCTCTGTCATCTTATTTTAAAAAAATCATTTTGTTCGTTGCATCTGCTCGTGGCGGACGTCGTAAGACATCCGTTTAAGTTCGTTGTTGATCGATTAACTCAGTTTTTTTATTACAGAGGGAGCTAACCCTCTGACCGAACACGCTGAGCTACCGTTCCGGCTACCATCTGAGCTAACCGAGCACGACTCACACTCCGTCCTCAGAGCTGTACTTCTGCCAGTATCTAGTCCCTTACCTTCCAAACTTTACAGAAGCTGTCCTGCAAACCTTGCAGGACTAGCACTCCTGAAAGAAAGGATATTGCGGAGACATCGCTTGGCCACATCCTGGCAGATTAAAACTGTGTGCCCGACCGAGACTCGAACTCGGGACCTGTGCCTTTCGCGGGCAAGTACTCCACCATCTGAGCTACCCAAGCACGAGTCATGCCCCGTCCTCACAGCTGTACTTCTACCAGTCCCGAGTTCGAGTCTCGGTCCGGCACACAGTTTTAATCCACTAGGAAGTTTCATATCAGCGCATACTCCGCTGCAGAGTGAAAATCTCGTTCTGGAAACATCCCCCAGGCTGTGGCTAATCAATGTCTCCGCTATATCCTTTCTTTCAGGAGTGCTATTCCTGCAAGGTTCGCAGGAGAGCTTCTGTAAAGTTTGGAAGGTAGGAGACTAGGTACTGGCAGAAGTAAAGCTGTGAGGACGGGGCGTGAGTCGTGCTTGGGTAGCTCAGATGGTAGAGCACTTGCCCGCGAAAGGCAAAAGTCCCGAGTCTGAGTCTCGGCCCGGTACACAGTTTTAATCTGCCCGAAATTTTCAGCAAAAATGATATTTGATAACAACGATGAGTGTATCACAGGCATATTCTTTGATCTTTCTAAGTCTTTTGGTACTGTTGACCATAAGAGTCTGCAAAACACGTTAGAACCATTCAGAATAAGAGGTGGTTCCGATCATACCTAGCAAGTAGGACATAGAGAGTAGATAACTACCATGTAAGTTAAAGGTGCAGAGGGGAGAAAGGAAAGGAAGAGAAGAAATTATTGACGTCACCAGCATCGAGACTTTATGCGAAATCAGCAGCGACGATTGAAAATGTGTGCTGTATCTGGATTCGAACCAGAGATCTCCTACTTACTAGGCCATTGCGTTAAGCACTGCGTCATCCGAATTCAGTGTTTATCACAACTGCTTGGACTACTTTGGCACGCCTCCTCTCCGACCCACACTCCTTCTGAGTGCCACCAGTCCCCACTCTCCGTTAATGTCCTCCATGCTCGCTGTTTTGAGATGGCCCCAGGAGGTACGTAATTGTGCATCTGCACTCAGGGAATTAGATTCATTTCCAATCGAGGTGAATCAATTATTGTAATCTTTTCTTTCGGAGCCGGCCGAAGTGGCCGCGCGGTTCTGGCGCTGCCGTCTGGAACCGCGAGACCGCTACGGTCGCAGGTTCGGATCCTGCCTCGGGCATGGATGTGTGTGATGTCCTTAGGTTAGTTAGGTTTAACTAGTTCTAAGTTCTAGGGGACTAATGACCTCAGCAGTTAAGTCCCATAGTGCTCAGAGCCATTTTTTCTTTCGTACATGTGGGTCGGTCGGCAAACGTGCCGAGAGAGTCCACGCAATTGCGTAAAACACTGAATGTGGATGACGCAGTGGTTAACGCAACTGCCCAGTAAGGAGGAGATCCCGGCTTCGAGTCCCGGTCTGGCACATATTTTCGCTCGTCGCTATTGATTCTTCATAAACTCCAGGTGCAGCTGACATCAATAATTTCTTCCTTTTCGTTTCCTTCCTCCATCCTCAACCTTCAGTTAACGTAATGTGTATCACAGCTGCTTATTCTGCTCATTCATATAGCAGATAAGTAATTCCATCATTGTATTGATATCAGGACCAGCAACAAAAAAAGACATGTTTGATTGCTATGGTAGCTCACGTATGTAAGCTTCCATTAACAGAAACACAACGGGGGCATGCATCCTCAAACAAGCACCTGTAGCCAATGGTTTTAAGAGAATGGCGGTCACACAAATTCTCAGAAAATACAAAAGCGAAAAAAAACAATGTAAGGAAGGAAAAAGTTTGTTACAGTGAAATATTATGGACGTATTACCGGAGAGTTAGCGCATTATTTTCCTACACAGTACAAAATAGAATTTCGAACTGCAGGTCAATTAAGTTTTAAACTGAGACATAAAACTGTAAGAAATCAAAAGAAGTATTATGCATCTGGTGTGTATAGATTACATTGTGGAACATTTGATCGTTTTTATGTAGGCAAAACAGTTCGGACGTTTGTAGCTAGAGACAAGGAACATCTCAGCACAAATAACAAGATTGCTTTTGGTCGTTATTCGTGAAGAACAAAACATACAGTGGATGGTATTGACAGTATTATGAAAATTTTACTTATGGCAACTAAGGGAATGAATAAATGGTTCAAATGGCTCTGAGCACTATGGGACTTAACTTCTGAGGTCATCAGTCCCCCAGAAATTAGAACCACTTAAACCTAACTAACCTAAGGACATCACACACATCCAAGCCCGAGGCAGGATTCGAACCTGCAACCGTAGCGGTCATGCGGTTCCAAACTGAAGCGCCTAGAACCGCACTAAGGGAATGAAGTTACATGTACTTGACGAATAGAAAATATATAAACTGAAGCCGACCGGTGTGGCCTAGCGGTTCTAGGCGCTTCAGTCTGGAACCGCGTGACCGCTACAATCGCAGGTTCGAATCCTGCCTCGGGCATGGATGTATGTGATGTCCTTAGGTTAGTTAGATTTAAGTAGTTCTAAGTTCTAGGGGACTGATAACCTCAGATGTTAAGTTCCATAGTGCTCAGAGCCATTTGAACCATGTAAATTGAAGTTTAAGAAGCCAGCGAAATTGATTAACAAACATTCTGAATTTAAATGCAATAATTTATTTCTTCTTTTTAAAAGTGATTCCTGATTCAGTTAAAACAGTATCAGTAATTTTTAAACCGGTGCGATAACATCTGAGCCCTTTACTATACAGTATCTATGTATTTAGTTACAACATTAGGTTTATTATCTCTGAAAAACAGACAATAAGCAACTGAAGGTGCATCTCAAATTTTCCTGTCCGAGCAACTAAAGATGCCTATCGAATTTTGAATGTATTGATATGATGTAAAAACAAATGTATTGTGTACAGTGAAACATTACAAATGCAGATACGTCACAAAACATTTATTGTACTGCTGTAATCTGTGCACGCGAAATGTTAGAAAGTATTGTATTTCATGTTTTCATGATAACATTGTTTCTGGTATTTACATAATAGTTTGAGAATGAACAAAAGTTCGAAACTAGTCACAAATGAAAATTTGTATGCGACTCTGACGGAAACCTTAATTAAGAAATTGCAACGAGTGGAGTTGAGCCGAACCTCAAATAACGCTAAGCTTTTAGTGAAAATCTTATCAAAGCCAAAATACATTAATACAGGACATCATTAGGTTGCATACTAGGACAAATGTTGCTCCTGATACACACCAATGACTTTCTCAATATGTTTTATGTATTCACGGTTAAAATTCGTCGAAGTCAACATCGCAAACAAATTTTATTGTTATTACTAGTTATAAAAATAGTCTTGCTCAGTGTAACTGCCTCAATGCTTAGCGCATCGCCATAAGATTTTTTGTGACAACATTCATACAGAACCTATAGGTGGAATAATTTGACATATCGTTCACCAACAAGCAATTAGGATGAAGGTCGTTAACTGATATCTTTGGTCTATATTTCGGTTGTCTTATGTCAAATACTGATTAGATGCGTTAGTTTTCAATTTAGTCAGTATTTGTGTTGTCACATAGCAAATACTGATAAAATATGTCAGTTACTAAGCTTCAACGACATAATGTCTTTGTTTTATGACAGTCGTTCTAACTGCTTGTATATGAACGATATGTCGAATTATCCCACCTATACATTCTGTATGAATGTTGTGATTCAAAATTTTATGTTGGTTTTTTTTTGAGCATTTTTAATAATTAATTTAAAATGGCTCTGAGCACTATGGGACTCAACTGCCGAGGTCATTAGTCCCCTAGAACTTAGAACTAGTTAAACCTAACTAACCTAAGGACATCACAAACATCCATGCCCGAGGCAGGATTCGAACCTGCGACCGTAGCGGTCTTGCGGTTCCAGACTGCAGCGCCTTTAACCGCACGGCCACTTCGGCCGGCAATTAATTTAAAGGAATTTAAAGGAATTTAGACAGATCACTTGTCTCCAACGTTCATAATGTCAACAAACATAATTTTTCCAATAGTTTCAGTCATGAACAGATAATTTCTCTTGATGAAAATGTCAACATTGTCTGTTACTACGCGCGTAAAAGGATGCACAGTTGCTGGTTGCCTGCCCAACGGTTTCCATGGGAACAAAAATTTGAATTTTAGTGTCTCTTGTAATTGTTGAACGAATTTTAAAAATTTAAAATTCTGTCATAACCTGCTCGCTGAGAGACCTTATATTGAAGGCTTAATAAAATAGGACAAGTGTAACAGTTAGAAATTGTGTATGTTTTTAGACAGCGTAACCCAGAGTGCTCAAATTCTGGGGTTATACTGCAGCAGTTCGGACTGACCAAGACCACTAAGGCCAGGGAACCGTGCGGTGGTGAGAGAGTCGTCAGGTGTTACTCATGGAGGTGTCAGTAGCAAGTGATATCTAGAATGGTATTTTATTGCCAGGGCGGTTACACAGAGCAATGTAACTGTCTCGTAGGGTCGTGCAGCGACTGACCCTAGGACGCACTAGCGAGAACCGCTGATGCAACTCGTGAACTAGTCATGACACTGGTGTCGCAGGCCTTTGATTGATGGCCAGTGTGAAGATGTGAGGGCTGCAGCAAAAAGATGAATAGGCGTTGTCCATTCCGACGTTTTGACAGCACAGGGCGGCTCTAAACTTCAGCGCTCTTGTAAATGGCCCATCGTACTGTTGTGTCTAGGAATTCTTCCTACTCGGTTCGCTAGACAAACAATCAAACATGTATTAATGGATTGCGTGGGGTGGCCGCCCGGTTTGAAGCGCCATATCAAGGATTGCGCGGCCCCTCTCGCCGGAGGTTAAAGTCCTCCCTCTTGCATGGGGGTGTGTGTTGTTCTTCGCATAAGTTAGTTTAAGTTAGCGTAAGTAGTGGGTAAGACTAGGGGCTGATGACCTCAGTAGTTTGACCCCTTAGGAATTCAAACACATTTGACCATTTTTGGACATTCGTATTAATGAGTTTTATTACAACAAGAAAATTACATTACTTAACTTTGGCAATTACCCAGATGTGTCGCTAGCAAAGGGTGACATACGAAATAGTCAGTCTTTGCAGTGACTGTTGAACTCTAACTGACGACTCATACGAGACTGGAATAGAAGGGAGAACCCATAGAGGTACTCAAGGTACCCTCCGCCACACACCAGCAGGTGGCTGTCGGAGTATGGGTGTAGATGTAGATGAACTGCTATCGACGTGCGTAACGTTGACGCTGCTATCCAAGTCGCTGATCGTGAAGCTGCTATTGAAGTGGGCTGTCACCAGACGGGCACGGCGCTTATGTCCTCTTCACGTAGGGGCCCTGGGGTCGCGTTGTCGTCCTGGAAGGGCGGTAGGTGAGACTGCGATTGGCTGAATTCTTCTCACAGCCTTCTCTTCTCTTTCGTTACTGACTGGCGTTACGGCGCTTGACTTTACGCCGTAACACGTACTAAGGCGGGTGTGTCTTGGAGTCGAAGTCAGCAAGCGGGTACCACGCAGACCTTCACCGATCAGCTTTTCATGGTTTGACTGACATTGAATGGACCACCATTCTCTCTGGTACTGGTGAACAGACAGATTAGTGACGCGACTGAATTTGAATGTGGGTTCCGAAACCTGATTACTTAAGCAACAGAGCCAGCGCCTATGACAGGGTAGGTCTAGGTGAATGAGCGAGTTTTCCCTGGTTTATTGGACTCATCAGCGTTTGTGGTGGCTCAGTACTTATTCTGTGTTTTCGAGCTCGGGCCTTTCTGCAATGTTTGACTGTTGCAGTAGTGCTCTTGTGTTTGGAGTTACATTATTACTTCATATTGTCCTGTTATGATTCACTGATCAGCCAGAACATTATGACCACCTACCTGCCTGTGCCACCTTCGGCACAGATAACAGCGGTGACGCGTGAAGGCATGGAAGCAATGAGGCCTTGGTAGGTCGCTGGAGGGAGTTAGCACCACATCTGCACACACAAGTCACCTGATTCCCATAAATTACGGGGAGGGGACGATGAGCTCTGACGCCACGTTCAATCACATCGCAGAAGTGTTCGATCGCCTTCAGATCTGGGGGGCAGGGAGGCCAGCACATCACTTGGAACTCGCTAGTGTTCCTCAAACCACACCATCACATTTCTGGCCTTGTGTTATTGCGCTTGTTGAAAAATGCCACTGCCGTAGGGAAACGTGATAGTCATGAAGAAGTGTATGTGCTCTGAAAGCAGTATACGATACTCCTTGGCCATCAAGTTGCCTTGCACGAGCTCCACTGGACTCATGGCTGTCCACGTGAATGTTCTCCAGAGCATAATGGAGCTGTCACCATCTTGTCTCCATCCTATAGTATAGGTGTTAAGGAGCTATTCGTCTGGAGCCGGCTGGAGTGGCCGTGCGGTTCTAGGCGCTACAGTCTGGAACCGCGAGACTGATACGGTCGCAGGTTCGAATCGTGCCTCGGGCATGGATGTGTGTGTTGTTCTTGGGTCAGTTAGGTTTAAGTAGTTCTAAGTTCTAGGGGGCTGATGACCTCAGAATTTGAGTCCCATAGTGCTCAGAGCCATTTGAACCATTTATCCCTCTGGAAGACGGATTCGCGGTTCCTCATCGGTATAATGAAGAAGGTGTCTGGATTCATTACACCATGCAACGCTCTGCCACTGCACCACGTCCGCTGTCGATGGTCACGTGACCATTTCGGTCGCAGTTGCAGATGTCGTAGTTTTAACATTGGCACATGCATGGCTCGTCGGCTGCGGAGGCCCATGGTTGTCAGGAATATTCAGTGCAATGTGTGTTCAGACACACTTTTACTCTGCCCGACATTAAAGTCTGATATTAGTTCCGCCACAGTTCGCCGCCTGTCCTGCTTTACCAGACTGCCCAGCCTGCGACGTCAGACATCTGTAATGAGGGGTTAATGCCCAACCCCATGACTTCTGGACAGCACTTAGCGACTTTCAACAATCTTTACGCGTAATTTCAAACCTCTGGCAAATTTATTTCTGCTTACACGCTTAATATCAAACATGTAATTCATTAAATCACTTGTAAATTAATTAGACGTTTTAAGCTGCGTTATATTCGGGAGTTCGATTCTTTAAAAACTAGTGGATACTGGTTACTGGTATTCACTAAAAAGGAAGAGAACTTATAGGGAAAGCAAATGAAATTTTTAACGAAGGTTACAACTTGTGAATGTGCATTATAGTTACATCGAATATAAAGAAAACGAATGCCTTGAATTTCTGTTTGAAGAGGGAGAATGACACTATAAAATTAAGTATAGACAGAACCTCTGTAGACTGCGAAACAAACGCGCATTTTCTATGAATGAATGTCGATCCTCATTTCAAATAGTGTGAACACTCAATGACATTTGCAAACAGAATGTCAATACCTAGTAACAGCCAGTGTCTTTTAGTAACAAACCTATCACATCTACACTCAGTTCTTAGTTAAGGGATACTTTCGTGCACAAAATATGAGCGCAGTTTTCAAGCTACAGAAAAGGGCCATAAGAATAATAACCGAAAGTAGTAATCCGGCTCACAGTAAAGATCTTTTCAAAGTATTAGGGAGCTAACTATACCATATGAGTACATTTACCAATTTAAAGCGAAATGCGAAATTTTACGTGCCCATTCGATAGAGCGGTCTCAGTTTAGTCTAGTGCGACGTTTGTTTTTTCGACATGTATTAACAGGGACAGTAAAGTACAAAGAATAACCAGTACTCCAGAAGCGACTTAGTAGCGCTACTGCAAAGCGGTAGCAGGCAGTTCATGCCAGGGCGACACATGAGTCGCTGCTAACTATTGGTTATTTTTTGCGTCAGTCGACATGCCAGGGAAAATGTTCCTGACGACTCTTAGGAGGGGCATCCTGTATATCATCTTAAGTCCGACCCCCCCCCCCCCCCCCCCGCCTCCAAGCACGCTTTTCTATCTGAATGTGAAGGCAAGTCTCAATAAATACTGTAGATATTTTGATAAGATTATTGCCAATAGACAGACTGACTCACCAGCAAGGTTCGTGCATACAACTATAGTAATAATGAATATATGATGTATGCATTGTTATCTCTTTTATATTTTACTGGCTTATGGAGAGACATCTCTTGACAGTGATGGGAGCTATGAGCTGATCAGCTACGGATGAAGCGGCATCTGGCTGATTATGATGGCTGAGGTCGTTCCCATGTTACCCGAGCAGCTATTTTCCAGGCCAGGCTATTATTATCAGACAATTTAAATGTATACAGACCGTTATACATGTTTTTAGTCAATATGGACCCAACAGAAAATTATTAGTGAAACTTATAAGAAGTGGTAAGAAGCCGCAAAGAGTTTTTCTTGCACTGTTTTGTGCTGGCTGAAGGAAACCCTGTTAAATATCAAAAAGAAAGGGAAAAAAGACATCAGCGGGCCCAATTATTCGTTAAGAGCGACAATAGATGGTGTAAAAAACGAAACTGATCAGAAATAGTAGAAGGAAATTAGAGGTAGATACAGCATTGAATTTTATCCGTAATGGATGCAGTTTAACTCCATGACTGTTCCTTTATAGGTTGTAGAATGGTAACCGCTACCAGTGACAACAGAAGGTGATTTTATTTAATGACGATCGGTTCGGACTTCTGCCAATCTTCATGTGGTTTACATTAAATTATGTTTCAGTCTTCAACGTTGGGGATCACTGATTCAATAAAAAAGTGTGATGACTAAATACATCCATCCGAAACTATTGGAAATTGCTAAGAGACATGTGTTGTAAACCTTAGCTCTAAGGATTTCAAAGATATTACACACGCAGAAACACAACAGATATTAGAGATTATGATTCTCAGGTTGCTACGTGATTATGGAACCACACTGTCATTTATAATATACAAAATGATTGCTGGCAAAATGTGTACCATTGTAATCATAGTTAAATTTTTTACTAGTTGTGAGAGAGCAATGAGTAACGGTTTCAATTTTTAAAAATTTCGTAAAAGATGTGTAGAAATGACTTGCTTGCCAGGTCTACTTGTTCATTGAGAAAGATGTGTAATGAGTTTGAGGTAAGAATGTAAATTCCCACCTCTTCAAAGAGGTTCATTTTCTTTCTTTTGCTTTCAGTGTGTACTATCTGAAGGTTATCTGTAATGATTATGGCTGAGTGGCCATATTCTTTCAGATGTGGTGCAAAAGTGGATTTATCAAACTCATTTAGCCCGAAGGCATCCATGTGTTCCCGGTACGTTACAGCGAAACTCCTCCTGTCTGACCTTTGAAAAATTGTGGGCAATTATCAAATGAAAGTAATTTTCTGTAACAGAAAACAAACCAACACTTCTAGACGACATTGTGGGTCGTGTGAAAGACGCGATGAGCAGTATTAGTTTGGGATGTCTCCAGTCATACATTGCAGAAAAGAAACTGCAAATGTCTCCTGAAACATGTGAAAATATGTTCCTGGTGGCTGTGGGGATGGACAGCTAGTTTATATAAAATTGTTGACCATCCTCTTGCTTTTTAAATAAAAGTTAATGCAAAAAGGGGTAAGATCTTGAAATAAAACATTACATATGTACTGAAAAATGGGGGACCTACAGTGAGAAATGATGGAGTAAGAGAAGTATGAGTCAAGGTTCTGTAGGTTCGTAGAGTGTGTTTATAAAGAAAAGGATCTGGTGGTTTGTAGTATAATGATGATAGTAAGTATGGAGAGGGTGGTATGATAAAGAGTACGATAGGGAGGGAAGAATTACAGCTGCTAGGAGAGGGAAGATTTCGTTGTTTTGTAGAAAGTGTGCTAAGGTTAGAAAATATGGAAGTGGTCAATGTGGGCGAAGATGGGTGTCAAATTTTGAGATGATAAAGGACTCACGTGGGAAAGAGAGAGAGAGAGAGAGAGAGAGAGAGAGAGAGAGAGAGAGAGAGAGAGAGACAAATGATAGAAATTTGGTGGAGCAGTCAGTGTTTCTTTAATACACGTCATTATCGACATCGACGTGTTGAGCGAGCTGTTCTAGATCCGACCCACTGCAGAAGCGAATTGTTGTTGTTGTTGTGGTCTTCAGTCCTGAGACTGGTTTGATGCAGCTCTCCATGCTAATCTATCCTGTGCAAGCTTTTTCATCTCCCAGTACCTACTGCAACCTACATCCTTCTGAATCTGCTTAGTGTATTCATCTCTTGGTCTCCCTCTACGATTTTTACCCTCCACGCTGCCCTCCAGTACTAAATTGGTGATCCCTTGATGCCTCAGAACATGTCCTACCAACCGATCCCTTCTTCTGGTCAAGTTGTGCCACAAACTTCTCTTCTCCCCAATCCTATTCAATACTTCCTCATTAGTTATGTGATCTACCCATCTAATCTTCAGCATTCTTCTGTAGCACCACATTTCGAAAGCTTCTATTCTCTTCTTGTCCAAACTATTTATCGTCCATGTTTCACTTCCATACATGGCTACACTCCATACGAATACTTTCAGAAATGACTTCCTGACACTTAAATCAATACTGGATGTTAACAAATTTCTCTTCTTCAGAAACGCTTTCCTTGCCATTGCCAGCCTACATTTTATATCCTCTCTACTTCGACCATCATCAGTTATTTTGCTCCCCAAATAGCAAAACTCCTTTACTACTTTAAGTGCCTCATTTCCTAATCTAATTCCCTCAGCATCACCCGACTTAATTAGACTACATTCCATTATCCTTGTTTTGCTTTTGTTGATGTTCATCTTATATCCTCCTTTCAAGACACTGTCCATTCCATTCAACTGCTCTTCCAAGTCCTTTGCTGTCTCTGACAGAATTACAATGTCATCGGCGAACCTCAAAGTTTTTATTTCTTCTCCATGAATTTTAATACCTACTCCGAATTTTTCTTTTGTTTCCTTTACTGCTTGCTCAATATACAGATTGAACAACATCGGGGAGAGGCTACAACCCTGTCTTACTCCCTTCCCAACCACTGCTTCCCTTTCATGTCCCTCGACTCTTATAACTGCCATCTGGTTTCTGTACAAAATGTAAATAGCTTTTCGCTCCCTGTATTTTACCCCTGCCACCTTTAGAATTTGAAAGAGAGTATTCCAGTCAACATTGTCAAAAGCTTTCTCTAAGTCTACAAATGCTAGAAACGTAGGTTTGCCTTTCCTTAATCTTTCTTCTAAGATAAGTCGTAAGGTCAGTATTGCCTCACGTGTTCCAGTGTTTCTACGGAATCCAAACTGATCTTCCCCGAGGTTGGCTTCTACTAGTTTTTCCACTCGTCTGTAAAGAATTCGTGTTAGTATTTTGCAGCTGTGACTTATTAAGCTGATAGTTCGGTAATTTTCACATCTGTCAACACCTGCTTTCTTTGGGATTGGAATTATTATATTCTTCTTGAAGTCTGAGGGTATTTCGCCTGTTTCATACATCTTGCTCACCAGATGGTAGAGTTTTGTCAGGACTGGCTCTCCCAAGGCCGTCAGTAGTTCCAATGGAATATTGTCTACTCCGGGGGCCTTGTTTCGACTCAGGTCTTTCAGTGCTCTGTCAAACTCTTCACGCAGAATCATATCTCCCATTTCATCTTCATCTACATCCTCTTCCATTTCCATAATATTGTCCTCAAGTACATCGCCCTTGTATAGACCCTCTATATACTCCTTCCACCTTTCTGCTTTCCCTTCTTTGCTTAGAACTGGGTTTCCATCTGAGCTCTTGATATTGATACAAGTCGTTCTCTTATCTCCAAAGGTCTTTTTAATTTTCCTGTAGGCGGTATCTATCTTACCCCTAGTGAGATAGGCCTCTACATCCTTACATTTGTCCTCTAGCCATCCCTGCTTAGCCATTTTGCACTTCCTGTCGATCTCATTTTTGAGACGTTTGTATTCCTTTTTGCCTGTTTCACTTACTGCATTTTTATATTTTCTCCTTTCATCAATTAAATTCAATATTTCTTCTGTTACCCAAGGATTTCTACTAGCCCTCGTCTTTTTACCTACTTGATCCTCTGCTGCCTTCACTACTTCATCCCTCAAAGCTACCCATTCTTCTTCTACTGTATTTATTTCCCCCATTCCTGTCAATTGCTCCCTTATGCTCTCCCTGAATCTCTGTACAACCTCTGGTTCTTTTAGTTTATCCAGGTCCCATCTCCTTAAATTCCCACCTTTTTGCAGTTTCTTCAGTTTTAATCTACAGGTCATAACCAATAGATTGTGGTCAGAGTCCACATCTGCCCCTGGAAATGTCTTACAATTTAAAACCTGGTTCCTAAATCTCTGTCTTACCATTATATAATCTATCTGATACCTTTTAGTATCTCCAGGGTTCTTCCATGTATACAACCTTCTTTCATGATTCTTAAACCAAGTGTTAGTTATGATTATGTTGTGCTCTGTGCAAAATTCGACCAGGCGGCTTCCTCTTTCATTTCTGTCCCCCAATCCATATTCACCTACTATGTTTCCTTCTCTCCCTTTTCCTACACTCGAATTCCAGTCACCCATGACTATTAAATTTTCGTCTCCCTTCACAATCTGAATAATTTCTTTTATTTCATCATACATTTCTTCAATTTCTTCGTCATCTGCAGAGCTAGTTGGCATATAAACTTGTACTACTGTAGTAGGCGTGGGCTTCGTAT
Organism: Schistocerca serialis cubense; assembly: GCF_023864345.2. Taxonomy (NCBI): domain Eukaryota; kingdom Metazoa; phylum Arthropoda; class Insecta; order Orthoptera; family Acrididae; genus Schistocerca; species Schistocerca serialis. The sequence goes on from NC_064638.1 coordinate 264,324,103, forward strand.
CTATCTTGGCCACAATAATGCGTTCACTATGCTGTTTGTAGTAGCTTACCCGCATTCCTATTTTCCTATTCATTATTAAACCTACTCCTGCATTACCCCTATCTGATTTTGTGTTTATAACCCTGTAGTCACCTGACCAGAAGTCTTGTTCCTCCTGCCACCGAACTTCACTAATTCCCACTATATCTAACTTCAACCTATCCATTTCCCTTTTTAAATTTTCTAACCTACCTGCCCGATTAAGGGATCTGACATTCCACGCTCCGATCCGTAGAACGCCAGTTTTCTTTCTCCTGATAACGACATCCTCTTCGGTAGTCCCCGCCCGGAGATCCGAATGGGGGACTATTTTACCTCCGGAATATTTTACCCAAGAGGACGCCATCATCATGTAATCATACAGTAAAGCTGCATGCCCTCGGGAAAAATTACGGCTGTAGTTTCCCCTTGCTTTCAGCCGTTCGCAGTACCAGCACAGCAAGGCCGTTTTGGTTATTGTTACAAGGCCAGATCAGTCAATCATCCAGACTGTTGCCCTTGCAACTACTGAAAAGGCTGCTGCCCCTCTTCAGGAACCACACGTTTGTCTGGCCTCTCAACAGATACCCCTCCGTTGTGGTTGCACCTACGGTACGGCTATCTGTATCGCTGAGGCACGCAAGCCTCCCCACCAACGGCAAGGTCCATGGTTCATGGGGTAGAGAAGCGAATTATTTTCAATAAATACGAGGTGATATGATAATGAGGAAGAGGGGGCCACAGTAGGTAATATTTGGGGTGTAATTTACAGTTGTGACATTTGTCTTAAAACCATTGTAAACCTCCCGAAAACCTGGCTCAGAACAGGGGAAGGCTAAAGACGATGGCCTGAGGGACATGTGCCGTGAGCCTACCGACTACTGCGCGCTGGACGCATGCTTAACTTTTACTCACGGCAGTGAGACATCAACTCTTGATTCAAGAACTGATCAAAAACTAATTGTAACTCAACAAGCTATAGGAGACACATTACGGAAGTTACTGGGAGAGATAGGAAAAGACATTGATCGGTAAACAAACTGTAGTGGAAGATATGATCAGTACTAAAATGAAAATTAAATGGAATTAGGCGGCACATTTAACCATATATAAGAATAATAGACAGACCAAGGAAGATGTCTGACAAATACAAAGAAAAGACAGACCAAGAGATAACGCAAGGTGGGAAGATTCCTTCAGGAAACAAGTAGGTGCAACAAGTTGAAAGGAGCTTCGAAAAAGATTGATTTTGTATACATCATTGCTGGTATTTCGTCATTATTCAAGAGAAGCTGTCTCGGCGTAACGGCTGACTGGACTGACTGTGAAACATTTGAGGGAAAAAGTTTAGCCCTGGCTTGTTGGAAGATTTAAGGGAGTAAACAATTACGATGAAGTAGCTGAACAACTTGTAGACATTAATTCTGAATTTCATTTAAAGCTGACAAAAAGTGTAAAAATTATTACCGACAAAGGATCAAATATGATCAAACGTTTTGAAATATATGGAAAATATTTGGGTAGAGGAAAAATTGAAAGGGATTCACCACATGTTCAAAATACTGATGTTGTGCATGATAATGTTGTCAGTGATGATGATCATGAGTTCAGACTAAGAGAATTTCTGGAGACGTTTGAAGGATCTGAAGAGTTGCAACTGTCTAATCATGAGAGGCACAAAGAGATCTCCAGATCTCAAAGTAATTCATGCTAAAAACTTCTTGCTGCAGCTTTGTTAAAATGTCAAGCATTTTGGAATTTGTGTTCGAGGTCTCCTAAAGTTTATGAAATCTATTTACAATCAACTGGAAAATCACCTACTTACCCATGTTGAACAAGATGAAATTCATACTGTAATTCTATTCAAAATTTGCTCACAGTCAAGGATAGTCTAAATGAAACTTTAAGGAAATTCAATAACAGCTTTTAAAGAAATTTAAATACAAGTTTAGAACTGGACAAAGATACCTACTATGAATGTTTTCCGCCAGAACTAACTAGAATGAAAAGAATGCAAAGTAGCTTGCAAATGGATAACCCAGTGTGCTGTGGTGTGCTCATAAAAGCTGTTAAGGAAAGCTTAAATAGGCGTTTTGAAAGGTTCTATAAATAAGAGGTACCAAAAGCAAAGAATGGCATATAAACATCCATATCTTATACTTGTTCAAAATGAAATGAGTGCCCAAAGCTAGCAGTGAATGCCTTAAAGAATTTTTTTATTTCAGAAGTGCAGAAGATGAAACAAGAAGACGAAGATGAGAAAAACTTGCAACATTATGAGAAAAAGAAAAGTTTGAATGTTATTATATGTTTGTTGAGGACTCTGACTTTTCTGTGGCCGGTGATAGTGCCTATACTACAACATACCTGGAAACAGTGCAACATTAAATGATAATGATAACAGTTTAAATAAATAGAACAGATATCCAACTGTACTTGTTTAACAAATTCTACTTCTGTTGACTGACTATTCTCCACTGATGGAAAGATAATGAGGTCACATATGTAGAACATGAAATATGAAAGATTTAACAATTATCAGTTTTAAAATCGTAAAATAAAATCATTTAAAATGTACACCAACCAGAGGTATTCTATTTGAATAAGTGTATGTTGAAAATTTGTATTTTGCATTTTGCATTTAAATACCTTTATTTAAAACCATTTTGTATTTATGTTTGAAATAGCAAAAAATTGCAAATTATTTGCATTTTGAATTTAAATACTTTTATTAAACTATCTCTGGTTATGGAGGAGTTTGCTGATGTGAGACAGCTCGATTCTGACTAAAGTAAGTGCTCAGCTCTGTTGGGAATAATAAGAACTTAGTTTTCACAGTCCTTGATGCGTGGGGCTGAGACAATAAAACCATTAGAAGCTGGACTTTGTCGAGAACCCTTAATATTAAAAATGTTGAGTTTCAAGTCTTTTTAGTGTATGTTCTTGTAGGGCTTTAATATCTGACGCTGAAAGCTATTCTAACAATATTCATATGATTATGTTCTTCACAAAGTGCTCTTTCATTTGCTATGATGAACTGTCCTTCAAACCGAGCAGCGTAACTATGAGGCTATTCCAAATAGCCAGTACTGTGGGGATCCTAACATTCGATAATATCGTTCGACAGTATAGCATATTGTGTCATCAGAAACAAATACATACAGAGTCACTCATGATGTATTTCATTCACTAATATACAAAGACATAATTTTGTATGCTACTTCAGGTGGGACAGGCTTGATGTTTCTGCCGAGGCTTTTCCACCTGGAATAGCAACACCATCAGTCATAATTTATATGTTACAATTTGTTTTAAGAGTGAAAGAAAATTTACAGATCATCCCTTTCCTATCTTTCTATTATGTTCTTCTAAACTACTAAGATTTATTATTTTAACACTCTGTTTCCTACAACTAATTTAACTTTCTTTGTAACGCATTGTTATTACCCTATTTTATTGCTCGAAACGAATTTTGCTAATAATGTAGAACAATGTACTATTAAATGTAAAATTTTATACTAAAATTTTGAAAATATTAGGTGGCAAGTCTTCAGATGTGCTATAGATGAAATGAAATGAAAAAAAATTTGTGAGGAGACGCTCTCCCATATTAGAATAACTTCAGTTTGACAGGAGTTGGATTCAGACTAATGTTTTTTACTGATTGGTTTGACAGTTTTGTGAACTTTGTGAACCCATGTGGTGATCATCCTGTTGTACTAATAGTTGATGCGCTCCCACCACATTTGTGTGACAGACAGCTCAAGTTAAAACTTTGTCCATATAATCTGTTTATCACCCTGTTCCACACACAAAATGTACCTCTTATAAGGAATTCACGATACAGATTAAATCGCTCTATACCCAATAAGTAGATAACTAGTGGGCAAATAACCACGCCAAGTAGTAACCTCATTTTTGGCTACGAGGTTATTTGGAGCGGCTTACTTGAGAGCTGTAACAATGAAAAATACTTTAAATGGTCTCTGGAAAACGGGACTCTTTGCACGTAACCGGCATATACTTAGAGACGATGATTTTGCAGATCAAACAATGGAGCAAATGTGAGTCCAAATGGTACCCGGCTATCTAACAATATCAGCAAACCACATCAAGAGCCACCAGCTCTAGTAAAATCAATACTTTCTGAATCGGTTAAATAGCTAACATAATCTCCATACTGAGAATGTTTGACGATCCAAACACGTTCACATAGACGTAGGCGGTAGCGAAATGAAATGAGACACAAGCGGAAGTCTTGGAAAAAAAAAAGGTTTTGTACACCCTGTTGCAGTTCTTTTGCGCCATAACGACTTCATACACATTGAGTTGTGTGAAAATGCCAAGATTCGCTAATCTACGTCTACTTGATTACTCTATAATTCACAATTAAGCGCCTGTCAGAGGGTTCATCCAACAACTTCCACGCCATTTCACTACCATTCTACTCTCGAATGGCACCCGGGGAAAACGGGCACTTAGGTCTCTCTGTACGAGCTCTGATTTTCTTATTTTATCATGATGATCATTTATCCGTATGTAAGTGGTACGTGGGCACCAGCAGAATATTTTCGTAATCGGAGGAGAAACTTGGTGATCGAAATTTCAGGAGGAGATCCTGCGGCAAAGCAAAACGCCTTTGTTTTTGTGATTGCCACAGATGAAATATGTGTACAAATACTTGTGAAATGTGTTAAATATATTTGACATGTAGGTACGCAGGCAAAACCACAGGTACAAAGGTCACTTTTAACTCCTATAACCGCTTGAGGCAAATTTGGTACACATGTTATTTACGATCTCGAAAAAAATACTGTGGAGATAAGAACCACCAGCCTCCTCCTGGGCTGAGGGAGATAAAGCAGAGAGGGAAGGGGGGACGAGAAGATGGAAAGAGAAGTGTAAGCAGGAGATGGATTCAGATAGGGCGGAGGAGGAGATGAACTGAGAAATGGGGAGGAGGAAATGTCAGTGAGAGAGGATAGGAGGAAATGGACGAAGACTGGAGGAGAAAAATATATGTAAAGAGAAGGGGAGGAGGTGGTGACCAGACAACGTATAATATTCTCTTAGTGTATGTATAAAACAATGTGAGGTAATTATACTTAGTCACAGAGAATAAGAATGTCTGTAAATAAAATCGTTGCAGTAAAGACGGAACAAATGCATTACTAAAAGTAACTTGTAGTGCTGCCACCTTTGCCAGCGTGTGTTGCGTTACCACTGGTCCGAGCTGTGCAGAACCGAAGGTACTTGGGCTCATCAAGACATGCGAACAGTTTTGTTTTGTCGACTGCGTGGTTACTATAGACGGAGGAGCGCCAATAAGGATGGTGCTAGTTCGCATCTACGTGAGAGACTGAATGAGAAATAATAGAAAAACTGCATTTGTGTCTCGCCTCTTGATATAAATTAAACTTGTTTCAGCAGATACATGTGAAGGTATTTTTTTGTTTTATTCTGCTCTCCTAAATTATGTCCAAGTGTTTGTGCTCGTCCATTCGTATTTATCTCTCATTGTACAGTTGCATGCTGTCAGGTTTGTGGACCAGTGAATGCGTTATTGTCTGATTGCGGGTGGCAGCAAATAATGGCCCGTGAAGCTTTTTGCGGGAACAAGCGGCTTGGCTTGAAAGCAAAGCACGTTTTTTGACGTCCTCGTTCACCAGTCAACGTTTTATTTCATTACAAAATGGTCCCGGCAACAACATAACATATCAACAAAAAGTTCAGAATGTCAGCGGTGCTACATTCGTTCTCTGCGGTTATACGACTGTGCGCAAACGTGGAAATGGCTCGCGGCGACCTTCTCTTTAATGCAAAACTTTTTGAAAGCCCTCCTGCGCAAATGCCATCGCTGCCCATTTTCATTTTTCCAGTCTCGTTCATTTGATAGCTATAGCTTCTCTTTTCGTGCTTTGACATTCCATTTTCCCATATCAAGGTGCAGAGGCGTACTATTTGCGCATAACTACGTGGATACTTTTGAAGTTTTAAGCTACAAGTTGTCTGATTCATTAAACTGTCTCTCTTTCTATATGAATTTATTTCTTAAGCAATAATCACTACTGTAGGAATCACGCTTGAAAGTTCCAAAACTGGTTTGTCATTTTCCTTTACAAATTTCGAAGTTAACTGTTTCTGGGTGTCTTAGTACCACTTAAAATATCTTTTCGCTGTTAATGGTTTTGTAATAATATAGACTAATCTCCCCTCCTATTCTTCCCAGTTTATCCTAATTTCGCAATGCATCTACCGTCTTAACAACGTTTTATCTCCTTCTATTGCAAAATATTTCACATGATCCCATTTCCTTTTTCACCAATTTTTCACAGTGTACGCCACACATCCATACGATGCTATGCTTCTGATATACAGTTTCACAGATTTCATTCCTTTGATGCGAATATTCAATACCAGTAAGACTATTCTGCTGGCGAAAACTTGTTTACCTAAACCAAATTGTTCCTCGAATTTCTCATCACGTATCTTGCGTAATATTGCTTCCTATTAACCAAAATTCTTTCAACTCTGCAATGAAATCGGAAAGAAACGATGCACACCTCCTAAATCAGATTCACAAGGCCGAACACACTCAATTGCTCGCATCCCCCGCACAGGAAAAATTTCATACCAAGTTGCTAAACTTTTTCGTACCACTAGCATTCAAATAATCTGCAACATTAGCATTAAGCGATAATAGCACTCCATTCATTGCAGCAAGATAGTCAATGTCACAGCAAATGAGGTATTTACAAACTTTTATGTGATAATTGCCCGCAGTTCTTCAAAGGTCAGACAGGAGGCGTTTCGCTATAACGTACCAGGAACACATGGATGCCTTGGGGCTAAATAATTTTGATAAAATCACTTTTGCAATACATCTGCAAGAACATGGCGACTCAGCCATAATCATTACAGGCAAATTGCAAATACTACACTGACAGCAAAGGAAAGAAAATGAATCTTCTTGAAGAACTTGAAATCTACATTCTTCCCTTAAACTTATCACACGTCTTTCTCAATGAACAAGTAGACCTGGAAAGCAAGTCATTTCTACACATCTTTTATGAAACCGTTACTCATTGCTCTCTCACTAGTAAAAAATTTAACTATGATTACAATGTTACACATTTTGCCAGCAACCATTTTTTATATTATAAATGACAGTATGGTTCCATAATCATGTAAGAATTTCATTGTCATAACCTCTAATACCTGTTGTAGTACTGTACGTGTAATATCTTTGAACTCCTTAGATCTAAAGTTTACAACACATGTCTCTCAGCAATGCCCAATAGTTTCAGATGGATCTATTTAGTCAACGCCACACTGTTCGATATTTTTTATTGAAACAATGATCCCCAACATTGAAAACTGAAACAGATAATATAATGTAAACCATTTGAAGATGGGCAGAAGCCCGAACCGATCGTCATTAAATAAAAGGATCTTCTGTTGTCACTAGTAGCGGTTATTATTCTACACCCTATAAAGGAACAGTCACGGAGTTAAACTGCATCCATTACAGATAAAATTCACTTCTGTTCCTACCTCTTATTTCCTTGTACCATTTTTCATCACTTTCGTTTTTTTACGCCATCTATTGTCACTCTTAACGAATATTTTGGCCTACTGATGTCTGTTTTCCCTTTCTCTTTGGTATTTAACAAGGTTTCTTTCAACCAGCACATGTACATTAACAATACAGTGCAAGAAAAACTCCTTGCGGCTTCTTCCCACTTCGTATAAGTTTCATTAACAGCTTCCTGTTTGGTTCATATTGACTAAACACATGTATAATCGTCTGTATATATTTAAACTGTCTGATAATAATAGTCTGGCCTGGAAAATAGCTGCTCGGGAAACATGTAAATGACCTCAGCCATCATAGCCTCGATTTGCAAGCACTAAACAACTGGTTGACGGGTGAAGGTTTGCAGTTTGCAGGCAGCGACATAGGGACTACTGAAAGCGGTACAAGTTCAGAGCGCAGCGATGAAGAACAACTGCAAGTACACACTGAAAGAGTAGGTAACAGATAGCTGCAAGAAGTGTGGGGATCAAAAAGGGATCATACCACATAACACATCTGGATGGAAAACTCTGGCAGCCATAGAATATTTGAAAAGTCATGATGAGGTCGTCAAACAAATGCAGTAGAAGTTGGGACAACAGAGTCAATTAGTGAACGTATTTCTTCCGTACTACAGAGGCAATCCTCTCACCACAGTAGACAGGAAAAAATCAAAATATATTTTGTGATCACAACAGATAACCGATAAAAAAATCAGTTGTAAGCGACTTGACGTAGCAATGATTAATAAAGATGAGCAGAACGTCTTCTTCATTTAGATAGGTGCGCCAGACGCTCATAAGTTGCGAACATTTTTTTCACTACGGAGTGTCCGTTTGCTGGAATTTTAGCATATATTTTTATAAATGCGTTAGGAGAAAATTTTTGTCACAAGCAGTCCCGCTTTGAATATGATTCATTTGTATGCTCGTTACATACACGACATACTCATAGCGGTTAATGGCAGTGACCAAGATCTACAATAGATGTTCCATGCTTTCAAGGACTATCATGAGAAAATTCTCACTTCTAGCTTCTTTAGGATGTCAGTATTTTCTTCTGAAGAAGACCTTTTACAAAAGGTTGAAACCATGGTAAAGGGATTTTAAGAAACGTTCCATTTGCAACTGACTGGCTCTCTGTTATTTCTACAACAAGATTTCATCTTACGGTTGCTGCTCCAGTCATGTAAGGAATTTTGAAATTTGCAAAGTACCTACAGTGAGGAGATATCTAAATACAATGATCTAGCAGATGAGATAGAAGTCATGTGGAAATATGTTTACACATCATTCCTGTTTGTAATGTCGTGCTGTGAGGAGCCTACAGGACCTAAGTCTGCATCCGTCACTCTGGTGGCAACTTCGGAAGGCATTTGGACTGAACACTTCCAAAATACTTCTCCAAATTCAGAGCAAAAGTAAAAATTCTTGGAAAATAAGCCACAATCGGCTGTTGTAAGATGCTTCAATAATACTACCGATTTCACAACGTTAAAGTAGTATCTTCAGGTGCATCTAGTACAGAAAGCTAACGCTTTAAAAATTACAAAATATTTTTACAGATTGCAAGACTCTAGACAGAAGAATTGTAACGTGGCGTACAAAATACGTAATTTGTAAGCTTTCTATAAAATTTTGTCGGTTTTGAGAGAGCTGAAGACAGACTGCGAAAACTTGTTCCTCATGTAGCATATATTTTAAGTATCGTGTTCAGTTGCTGAGCAAAATTGACTGTTGATTGGCCCTGTGTTACGCATTTGAACAGTCTCGAGAAATAAAACGTTAAACTTCATGATATGAAATATTTGAAGTAAAGAAAATGAATCTAATTAAATGCTAAAAGAAACTAATAATATTCTCAATGAAAACTCAGTACGGAAGTACATTATGAACAAAAGACTAAACATATCCACAAAAATAAATTCCTGCTCTACTCGGAAGATAATAATTGTTTGAAATTACCAACACTGTTAACTGAGAATGAATGTACTTACTACACGACGCCTGACAATCCTGACTACAAACTGTTTGCACAAAAATGCAGCGAGATCTGCCTGAAATGAAACTGACTTACCTCTTGCTCAGCACGCTGTTCTTTTCTTTGTGTCTGGAGATCTAAAGTTCTTGGAAGCAAATATATATATCAGCAGATGCAGCGGCTTAATGCAGATAATCTGCCCTATGTTTTTCCAGAAACAATCTGTTGCTTCTTGTGGCGTAAGGTGCAATGCACACACGATAAAAATTCAAAACTTAATCATGAATCATGGAGGTGGGTTTTACTTGAAAGAAAACCATTTTTGAGAAACCAAACTCTGATTACCGAGAAAAAGACAGCACGACATAAGAAGAGAATAAGAGTTACGAAATGCTCTAGTTACAAAAATTACAAACATACCTTTAAAATTCCTCTAAAATCTTATAAATTTGTTTTCATTTCGATAATAAAGTATTCTAGATAATTTCTACGAGATTCACAAATAACTGGTCCATTTCTCTGAAAAACTCAACTGCACGCTACAATGCCTCAACTAAGAGTATCTCAGCGCTGCACAACAGACTGACTAGCAAGTCAACCACAGGTGAAACTTAACACAGAGTCAAGGGACTTATTTGCTGTTCATACAGTGTGTTTATTCATGTTTGTCCCAGTACAGTAAAGGTGAATTATTTACAGTTGCAGGAAACATATAAGAACCATACAAACTGAGCTTACTTATTTTCAGATCAGAAGTGGAGCGCATTGGACGTTCCGTCATTCCCAGTCGAGTTATAATAAATTCGTTGAATAGTGACGAAGTAAAAATTTAAAACAAGCGGAATGAGGAAGACGGGCATAAAAGAAGGGTATCTCTAAAAAGAACAATACAGTTGTAAAACTAGGACTAGGGACTTAAGTATGAAAATCGATATTAAATTGTAGTCACGTTCAAAAGAGAGGGCGTGGCGGAAAGCACCAGAAGACGACAGAATAAAATTAGAATGAATACAAAAGCGGTAAACAAATGCAACAGAAATAAAATATGTCCTACAGGAAGGCATCTGATGTATGTCGGTAAGATGTCGTAGATTACAGCCAGCACGCGCTCACTATTCTGCAGGCTTCCAGGAAAAACAGAGAAAAAGCCAGACGGTATTTGGACGGAAGAAAAAGCAACAAAGGGAAAGAATGAAGAAATACTAGAAATGAAGAGAGGAGAAAAGAAAGAAGACATAAGTTATTTCATGTGGTCCTCATTAGGTCAACCCAACTCAAAGTAATAATAATAATGAAAGAAGTATCTTCAGCATATGAGAACTTTAATTTTTGCAGAAAATTGAACTTTATTAGAGTGGCAAAAGGAGGTGCTAATCTCCGCACCCCTCCATAATTGTGCGTCTGGCGTTTCCATAGCCTTTTTGCCGCATAATGTGTACATGTCTCATAACCATACGAAACAAATAATTGAAGTATACGTCTGTTGGCATTTACGTTCTTTCTGTGTCATTGTGCTACGAGTATAATGCGACGAAGGAAACTTGCACTGTGGCCTTTCAACTGCTGCTCTGCCCTCACTATTACCTACGCGAAACATACAGTTGTACCCGTCCACGCTGACTGGTCTCGACTGAGCAGCGGGTAGGAGACGTTTAGCCGAGAACTATCTCACCTGTGTCGCGGCAGCCCTTTCTGCGACTTCCTTCCTTTTTTGCAATCGGGGGAATAATACGATTTTAATTACAAAGGAGAGCTTTAATTAGTCTGCAGCAAAGTAAACATTAAGTGAACAATTTTTTTTCTTGTTATGCAAATGAACGTGGCAAATTTTAGCTGTTTAAAGCTAGTCTAATTAAGAGAGAAGAATAGGCGGTAGTTCAGAAAGAGAGGTTATTAAAATTTTAATATTTCAGCCGCGAGAGAAAAGCATTTCCAGGTTCTATTCTATGCATTATTTAAAGCTGCTTTCACATTTAGCGGACGCTGGCAGTTTTGAAATTAATTTCCGCGGTAACATTTCTTTAGTTGTGTAAAAACGCCCGAATGTGGGATTGCTCTCGTGTATACAGGTGCACTCTGCTTGTAAGGCACTACAGCAAGCACTTTTATGCTCTGGGACGACGCTTGCAAAAGCTGATAATGGCTCTGAACTGGAAAGCAGGAAATTGGTGACGAATTTTGTGCTTCGTGCTGCCTGTTTTCTGTAGTCCAAAAAGCGCATAGGTTCTCCTGATAGTACATTACATTACTATAATACTCGTTCCGTAGGTCATGAATACGACACTTCGTAATGAGGAACGTGACAGTTTAACATATCTTCTTTACACAATATAATTATTTTATTTTACTTTTTATTTATTTTTTATTTTTGTGGTTACTACTTCATACCTAAAAACTCACGTATTGAGTAGAAGGAGTTGTCATTCAGAAATACTTTTAATTTGTTTTTAAATATTGGTTGATTATCTGTCACACTTTTAATGCTGTATGGCAAATGACCAAAGATTTTTGTGGCAGCATAATCCACCCCTTTCTCCGCCAAAGTCAGATTTAACCCAGAATGGCCGGCCGCGGTGGTCTAGCGGTTCTAGGCGCTCAGTCCGGAACCACGCGACTGCTACGGTCGCAGGTTCGAATCCTGCCTCGGGCATGGATGTGTGTGATGTCCTTAGGTTGGTTAGGTTTAAGTAGTTCTAAGTTCTAGGGGACTGATGAGCACAGCTGTTAAGTCCCATAGCGCTCAGAGCCATTTAACCCAGAATAGTAAACGTCATCCTTTCTTCCAGTGTTGTAGCTACGCACTTCGCTATTGTTTTTGAATTGGAATGGGTTATTAATAACAAATTTCATAAGTGAATATATGTATTGCGAAGGTACTGTGAATATTCCGAGTTCCTTAAATAAATGTCTGCAAGGTGATCTTGGGTGGGCTCCAGCAATTATCCTAATTACGCGCTTTTGTGCGATGAACACTTTTTCTCTTAGTGATGAATTACCCCAAAATATGATGGCATATGTAAGCAATGAATGAAAATAGGCATAGTACTCTAATTTAATAATATGTTTATCACCGAAATTTACAATAACCCTAATAGCATAAGTAGCTGAACCTAATCGTTTCAACAGATCATGAATGTGTTTCTTCCAATTCAATTTCTCATCAATGCACACACAAAAATTTCTAATATTCTGCTTTAAAGTCCGTATTTATCAATACTGGTATGCCATTTACTGTACAGAAATGTATGTAGTGTGTTTCAAAGTTTTCTGAGAGTACATTTGCAAAGAACCACTTAACAATTTTCTGAAAGACATTATTTACAATTTCCTCAGCTGATTCTGTTTGTTGGGTATGATTGCTATGCTTTTATCACCAACAAAAAGAACTAGCTTTGCATCTTCCTGGATGCAGAGCGGTGATTCATTAATATATATTAAGAAGGGACTCAAGACTCAACCAGTTAGAGAAGACTGCTGATTTTTGCAGACTACCTATACTGTTAATTTCAACCTTCTGCATTCTTCTGGTTAAATACGAATTAAACCATTTGTGCACTGTCCCACTCATACCACAATACGTAAGCTTATCTATAAGAATTTCGTGAACCACGTCCGTCAGATTTAAGTTTTTCGCGATTTTCCTAAATCGCTCAAGGCAAATTTGAGACATCACAAAATAATCCAGTCGGTGATGTTCGGTTATTCAGAACATTTAATACTTGATAGTGAAAGCATGTTAGCATTTTCTGTTGAAAAGCCTTTCTGAAAACCAAGCTGACATTTTGTTAGTACTTCGTTTTTACAGATATGTGATGCTACTCTTGAATACATTACTTTTTCAAATATTGTGGATAAAGCCGTCAGAAGTGAGACTGGGCGGCAGTTGTTAGCATCAGACCTATCCCATTTCTTATGCAATGGTTTAACGATAGCATATTTCAGTCTATTTCGAAAAATGGTCTATTTCAGTGAGCTACTACATATGTGGCTGAGAATCCTACTTACCTGTTGGGAACAAGCTTTTAGTACTCTGTAGGAAATGCCATCGATTCCATGCTACCTTTTACTTTTGAGTGAATTTATTGTTTTCTTAATTTCAGTAGGAGAGGTGTGCTGAATTTCAGTTTCATCAGATTGCATAAGTATTGTCTCTTCCATATACTGCCTTGCATTTTCTAATGAATAGCTGAATCCTATTTTCTCTACAACACTTAAAAAAATGATTATTAAAAATATTTCCTACTTCTGACATTTTGTTAACAAACTTTTCATTGAGATTGATAGAAATACAATCTTCCTGTGCTCTCGGTTACCCTGTTTCCCTTTTAACAATATTCCAAATTGTTTTAATTTTATTATCAGAAGTGCTACTATCAGACATAATGCACATAGTTTTGGACTTTTTAATAACTTTAAGTAAGTGCCTGAATAATGTTCCCCTAATGTCGAAACTGATGTAAGAACCGCATAACTTCTTGTGTTAACAAAATCCGCCCTAACGGAATACTGTTTTCGTGATGTTAAAATTGATATGACTGAGGTAGCGCAACATTTAGCCCACTGGACTCGTATTCAGCAGGACGACTGTTCAAGTCCAAACCAGGTCAGTCAGATTTAAGTTTTTCGCGATTTTCCTAAATCGCTCAAGGCAAATTCTAGAATGCTTCCTTTGAAAGGGCGTAGCCGATGTTCTTCCATGTCCTTCCCTAATCCGATCTTGTGCTCCATCTCTTATGACCTCCCAGTCGACAGGAATTTAGTCTTCATCCTTTCCATAAAACTGACATCAGTTTCTGATGGCATATAGCTTGCAAAAGCTAAAACTGACACACTTACAGAAATTGTTTCAGTGCGAAGCAGTGACCCACCCTGATTTCGCACTGATAGCACTTACTATCTGCTGCCAGATGGCTAGTCTGTCGCGGCGGCAATAAATTATACAAACCTTCCACGTGAATCAGTTTGTCCGCTAGTGAAAACCGTATCAAAATTGCCACAGAAGTTCCAGAGATTGGCCTTCACATACAGACAGAAGGTTGCCCCAGGCGGACTTTAATTTACAGTATGTATGGAAGACATTTATAGATGTATAAATTCTGGTCAAGCTTAGCAACGGACTTCAGTTGTAGCGGATACTTACTGCCTTTCCGTCCAGATGCTGTCTGCTCCATAGTTGACCAGCTCGTAGCGCCCGTTACTGACACAAGATGGCATTCCAAACGTTGAATATGGAGCAGGTAACAATAAATCAACAAAATCTGCTCTGCTTACAAGCCACGTCACTTCGAATAAACACTCGAGCTTCCGACTGCTGTCTCGCTATTGTCATCAGGAGTTCCTAGGAGCTGTCTTACTTGTTTTCTGCACATGCTTCCGTCTGGTCCTCTTTGGAAGGTTCCAGACGCTGCCATTACATCTGTATAAGCAGAATACAGTACCAGCACCGGCAATCAGTGGTTTTAACTCCTGATGACGATGGTGGAGACAGCTATGCAAAACTCGAGTGTTTTATTTGAAGTAACACGGATTGTAAACCGAGAAGACTTTTTTGAAGCCTGCCACTGTGAAAGACTCTGAGGACAAAGGTAACAATACCCAATTTGCACATTCACTATTATTGTAAATTATATGCATAAACTTTCTTGCTGAATCCTTCAATAGTTGCCGGTATTACCCTTCACTCACAGATAGAAAAACAAAGTGGTGAACTTTAATTTATAATACAGGGTAGGCTACAAGTCAATTTATAATACAGTGTAGGCTACAAGTTAATTGTTAAAAATGCGATTGGTATAAAAATACAAAGGAAGTGTACATAAAAAGTTATTATCACCAGAGAAATACATGCATGGTTCGATGGACCTACATAAGATGCTCAGCTGCTCTAGGGAAAAATTGCATTTTTCAGCACTGGATACAAACTTTGGCGCAAGTCGTTTGGTACTATAGGTTTAGAATCGTTCCTTAAGTATTGCATCTAGATTTCGACAACAACGTAGTCATCGTTGGTGCTAAAATATAACACAAGTAGAATCAAGAAGGTATGAAATATGTTCATAACCCAGTTACAGGAATCCACGTAAGTGAGAAGATAGCAAGAATATACTGTTATCAAAAACCACATAGGTCCCAACGTGTCAGATCGTAATATATGACAAAATGACGCTTGTCTTTGCATGGCAGACACAGGACTGCTCCCGTTTCTTACATCAGCGCAGACGGCATGCGTATACGTCATCTCACTGTATACTCCAATAGACGGCACTACAGGTGCCTTCTATTGGAATATACTATGAAGTGACAAAATTCATGGGATACCTCCCAAAAGCCGTGTCGAATGACCTTTTGCCCGGCGTAGTGCAGTAAATCGACGTGGCATGGACTCACCAAGTCATCAGAAGTCCCCTGCAGAAATATTGAGCCATGCTGCCTATATAGCCGTCTATAATTGCGAAAGTATTGCCTGTGCAGGATTTTGTGCACAAACTGACCTCTCGATTGCGTCCCATACATGTTCGATAGGATTCGTGTAGGGTGATCTGGGTGGCCAAATCATTGTCTGGGACGTTCTTCAAACCAATGACGAACAACTGTGGCCCAAAGTAATGGCGCATTGTCAACCTAAAAATCCGATCTTGGTTTGGGACCGTGAAGTCCATGAATGGCTGCAAATGGTCTCCAAGTAGCCGAGCACAACCCTTTTCAGTTAATGATCGATTCAGTTGGACCAGAGGACCCAGTACACTCCAGTGAAGCCCACACCATTATGGAGGTACCGCCAACTTTCACATTTCCTTGTTGACAAAATCATTGTCCGGGACGTTCTTCAAACCAATGACGAACAACTGTGGCCCAAAGTAATGGCGCATTGTCAACCTAAAAATCCCATCTTGGTTTGGGACCGTGAAGTCCGTGAATGGCTGCAAATGGTCTCCAAGTATCCGAGCACAACCCTTTTCAGTTAATGATCGATTCAGTTGGACCAGAGGACCCAGTACACTCCAGTGAAGCCCACACCATTATGGAGGTACCGCCAACTTTCACATTTCCTTGTTGACAAAATCATTGTCCGGGACGTTCTTCAAACCACTGACGAACAACTGTGGCCCAAAGTAATGGTGCATTGTCAACCTAAATATCCCATCTTGGTTTGGGACCGTGAAGTCCATGAATGGCTGCAAATGGTCTCCAAGTATCCGAGCACAACCCTTTTCAGTTAATGATCGATTCAGTTGGACCAGAGGACCCAGTCCACTCCAGTGAAGCCCACACCATTATGGAGGTACCGCCAACTTTCACATTTCCTTGTTGACAACTTGAGTCTATGACGCGGCCCGCGGCGCACTCGAACCCTACCATCAGCTCTTACCAACTGAAATCGGAACTCATCTGACCAGGCAATGATTTTCCAGGCGTCTAGAGTCCAACGGATATGGTCACTAGCCGAGGAGAGACACCGCAGGCGTGCTGTTGATCGTTAACTGAAGGCCGCCGGCCACTACGTTGTCCGTCGTGAGAGGTAGTGCCTGAAATTCGATATTCTCGAAACTCTATTGACACTTTGGATCTCGGAATATTGAATTCCCTAACGATTTACGAAATGAAATGTCACATGCCCCTAGCTTCAATACCGACCTGCTTTCAAAATATTTTAATTCCAGTCGTGCGGCTATAATCGTGTCGGAATCGTTTTAACATGAATCACGTGCGAACAAATGACAGTTCCGCTGATGCATTGCCCTTTTATATGTTGTGTACCTGATTCTACCTCCATCTGTATAGACGGTTGTAATCGACAGGGTCGCCATGTGTAATGTTGTTGCATTAATTTGTGGTGTAAGCGGTGCTGATGTTCAAGACCATAAAAGTGGGTTAAAAGCTGTGAGCTATCTGAGGAAGTTAGCCTTGCATTACTGCGCAACTGTTTCACCAGGTATCCAGTCTAGCTTACCAAATTCCCAACCAGACTAACATGAATTATAATCTTTTAGTACTCATCTTACGATAACCAGTGATATATATATATATATATATATATATATATATATATATATATATATATATATAAAGACAATTTAAATAAAAAGAAATAAATCAGTTTATATTTGGACATTTATTTTAACATTGATCATTGTTCAGTTAAAATTTCAGCGTATCAAACTTGATTCCTAACTAAACTGGTGCCTTATTTAGGATTGTGAAAATGTGAGATTGTAATCTTATGGAACACATCAAACATGGAGCCAAGATTGGGAGACTGCATACAACACTGCATTCATAAAATAACACACGAAGAACGTTGAAACATATGCAAGAGGAAATTAACCACAACCAACCGATTCAATTTTCACCCAAAGAAGTTACGTTCGTAGCGCAATCCTGTCCGTCATGAAATTACCACACACTGGTATACTAAATTCATACTAACTCTCTGTGAAATCTTCCCAAAATGAATAGCTGAGCGCTACTTTGATGCTTACACCACATGCTACACGTGGTCAACTTGGTTTACACAAAGAGTGTAACTCTACAATAATTTTGACAATTAAAATAAATTACATCGAAAAGCAATTTACAAAAGAAAAACCTCGAACTCGTTACTATCGTCTTACTATTAACCTGATGGGTCAAACAGTTGTATAAGCACATGGTACTGATTTCACAAAGTACACCCCACGTGGGTTGAACATAAAGAAAAGTTGCTATATTGAAAAATATTGTCAAGACGAGACGTTATAATCTCACGCACATTCGCATTTAAGATTGATGAACTTAGCTAGAGTTACTGATCAATACGTGGTTCCACTTTACTCACAAAGTAGTGACAAAGCAACTACCGGAAGATATTTTGAACTTCACACTCGAATTACACTGCGTTGCAATTTAAGATAACATTAGATATTTTAGAGCTAAACCTGAAATAAAGGTGATTAAATTTTCAGTTAGGCTGAACTTAAGAAATCCATTGTCCTACGGAGTTAGCAGACACGCGCTTATCCGGAGATCTTACAACTTCAGACACTCGCCGCGGACAGACTGCCATGGTCCCTTCCTGAGGGTGCCTCACAGATACAAACTGAAGTGACCAGAGAGGCAGCTTGCTATACCAACATGACAAGGGACGGACAGGACTATACTAAGACTAGAAACCTCTTTGCTTTTAGAAAGCGTTGCTACCTGTTCCAACGTTGGTCCTACTGTTCTCTAGCAGACAAGCTTGTCTGCTACCATCATGCATGCAACTAGAAATAAATTTGCTCATTCATCCTCTCACACAGAAGGGAAGGGGAATGACAGTACTTTATCATATACAGTATATAAAAGAAAGCGGATGTAGGTCCCGTATGAGACTGTGTGATATGAATTACATATAAACGGTGTTATAAAGTGTAGTAGGGTGACAGATAGTTCTTGTTTATACGTAAAAGTAATACGTTTCACTGCTCAGTCTCCTCCCAGATAGTCAGAAACACCACAGTAAATCTAGAAGAGGAATTTATGCCGTAAATGACAACAGATTTAAGAAATTAACATGAAAGGAATCCAAGAGACCTTTCACGGTGTTTGGAAATTTCCGTTACAAACTTCTACGGCTAATCGAGGGGCGTGAGCACACAATATTTTGAATTGGTACCCATGCTGGGTAGGGATTCAATAGAGACGTGTAACGCGTCCACGTCTGTTTAAGGAAAGAGAAAAGTGTCTGAATTGCTTGTGCTGATAAGCAATAGGGTAGACAGGTTGACGTGTATCACGTCAGACGGTCACCTGATGTCACTTAACGACTGCTGTGCTACGAGGCTCTTGTAGAGACAGAGGAAGACCCGCTGTCACAAGTTCAGGCCGCTGCACTAGAAACTGAAGAGACATGAGGTGGGATGGAGAGTGTGTACCAGAACATGTTTCGTAGGTTGTGAGAGTACAAGCTGTGGCGGGAGTTTAGAGCGGCAGTTTCCCGCCGCAGAGCACGTGGCTGGCGGCTGCTACGGGACCATGGATAATGGCTAGCGATTATGGCTCTGAGCACTGTGGGACTTAACATCTGAGGTCATCAGTCCCCTAGAACTCAGAACTACTTAAACCTAATTAACCTAAGGACATCACACACATGCATGCCCGAGGCAGGATTCGAACCTGCTAGTGTAGCAGTCGCGCGGTTCCGAACTGAAGCACCTAGAGCCGCTCGGCCACCGCGGCCGGCGGCCACTGATTACGCGGCTTTGGAAAAACCCGAGTGGAAGCGTGGCAGGGGCGCATATGGCCGTGTTTGCGCGCTAAGAGAAATTTATATGCCAGAGAAAAATTGATAAAAACAGAACTAAGAGTGACATGTAGGTGCGAGTTGACACTCATGGACAGAAAATTACGTAGAACTAAATTATCTAGACCCACCACAAGATATATAACTGTTTAAAAGTTGTTGTCGTCATAAAAATTGTAAATTTATTAAAGTTCAAAAGCTAATATCTCGACAATGCTTTGGCCGATTAATATGAACGAAGTGTCTACGGATGCCGCTAGCAGAGCTGCATCGATCAGTCGTAGCCGATTTAGCAGAATCTGTACCATTTTTTAATGAGAGATCGGAATATGGGATTGACTGAGCGAAACTCTGTTTTTGGTGATAAATAAATTTAAAGAGACGAAACTACCGGCAGCATTCTAAAGTTTAAAGGGTAGATGAGTAATTAAGTATGCATTTATGTTTAGTATAAAAAATCCGGGAAAAATAATATCACGCCACAAGAACATTATTTGTGAAAAAACGAGGCAGATACAGAAAATTGGACTTTACATTGTTATTGCCCGGAAATTTTCCACATTTTTCATTGTATCAAACGTATTTTTGTGTTTAGTTTTAGAATATTCGTAATTCTTTTTGTCAAACATTGTTTGGAGTTAGGCAGTCGTTTCGAGGGTGCATAGGGCGGCCATCTTTAATGGCAGGGGAGTTGAGTTTGAGCGACGCTGAGATCCTGACCTGCCACCCATCTGGGGGTGTTAGTGGGTTGGTAGCCACGATCCGCAACATGTATGTATGTAGCGACGTTCGAAAACGATCAAGTTGAGCGCAATATAGTTGTTTAGGACAGCAGACAGCAGTGTATTTAGTGAACTGTGAACAGACTGTCGAGTGCCGTGGTCGAGACATTTGAATTTTATAGTGTGGTGTTGTAGCATCAGTTATTAACGGCCGCCCGTACATAAAAGCCCCTCAGACTGCATTTTAAGGGTTTAGTCGATATATTGAAGACTTTCGTGGAAAAATAGAAATAAACTACTTGTTCAAATTATAAATCAACGTGAGTGACTCAATATTTTTTAAATTTCGCGGCAATACTTACCTGCATTGTTTTTTTATATTTTTATTTCAGCTTGAAAATTGAGTTTAGGACAGGTGTGAACTGGCACCCTATGACTAACAACGTAACCAAATGAAATTTTCACTCTGCAGCGGAGTGTGCGCTGATATGAAACTTCCTGGCAGATTAAAACTATGTGCCGGACCGAGACTCGAACTCGGGATCTTTGCCTTTCGCGGGCAAGTGCTTTACCAACAGGGCTCGCCAAGCACGACACACGCCCCGTCCTCACAGCTTCAATTCCGCCAAGTACCTCGTCTCCTACCTTCCAAACTTCACAGAAGTTCTCCTGCGAACCTTGCAGAACTAGCACCCCTGAAAGAAAGGATATTGCGAAGACATGGCTTAGCCACAGCCTGGGGTATGTTTCTATAATTTCATATAAAAAGAAGTTACAATGATAAAATGCCAAATAATGTTAAAACCAGTGCAGTATACCAGGGAACAATCATCTGGGAGACGAAATAAATCTGAATAAAATACTAATAGTGTGCTCGTACGATATACTGGAGTACAGATGTATAAGGGACGGCCTACGAAGGCGTTGGACCCGTCCTTTATGGGACGAGCTGCTTCTTTTTTTTGACAAGGCGGTCTTCGAAAAGCTCTCAAAATTGGGCATTTTAGACCAACACCTGCTCAACAAGCAGGTAGCCGCCAGAAGATGTATGTTGGGGAAAGATTTGATCTTCTCCCGAACGCCCATAAACCACCTCTTCTTGGCTCGATGCAGTAACTTTACGTGTGACGAGATGGACGGAACCCCGTGTCCCCTCTCAGTTAAGAGGAAGGGAAAATTTAATTTCTCCGCTATACCTCTCCTCACGTGAGCCACGTGTTCACCAAGCGAACTTCTATTCTACGCTCGGTCTGTCCCTCGTAGCATGCGTTGCAGTCGGGGCACAGGATTTTGTATACATTAGATTCATGCAATCTAGGGCTAGGGCTGATTTTGGATAACTGTGTCGTAAGAAAAGTAGAGGGCACTACAGGTTCTCGATAACGTATACTCATGCCATATACTCTGGATTTAAGCAACGACCTGTTATGTGTCTGGCATGCAAAGGCTAGTTAGTATCCTTTTGTCATATCTTATGCTCTGACACCTTGTGACACACGTGACTCTTTTACATGTTATTGCTACAGGGTGTTTCAAAAATGACCGGTATATTTGAAACGGCAATAAAAACTAAACGAGCAGCGATAGAAATACACCGTTTGTTGCAATATGCTTGGGACAACAGTACATTTTCAGGCAGACAAACTTTCGAAATTACAGTAGTTACAATTTTCAACAACAGATGGCGCTGCAAGTGATGTGAAAGATATAGAAGACAAGGCAGTCTGTGGGTGCGCCATTCTGTACGTCGTCTTTCTGCTGTAAGCGTGTGCTGTTCACAACGTGCAAGTGTGCTGTGGACAACATGGTTTATTCCTTAGAACAGAGGATTTTTCTGGTGTTGGAATTCCACCGCCTAGAACACAGTGTTGTTGCAACAACACGAAGTTTTCAACGGAGGTTTAATGTAACCAAAGGACCGAAAAGCGATACAATAAAGGAGCTGTTTGAAAAATTTCAACGGACTGGGAACGTGACGGATGAACGTGCTGGAAAGGTAGGGCGACCGCGTACGGCAACCACAGAGGACAACGCGCAGCTAGTGCAGCAGGTGATCCAACAGCGGCCTCGGGTTTCCGTTCGCCGTGTTGCAGCTGCGGTCCAAATGACGCCAACGTCCACGTATCGTCTCATGCGCCAGAGTTTACACCTCTATCCATACAAAATTCAAACGCGGCAACCCCTCAGCACCGTTACCATTGCTGCACGAGAGACATTCGCTGATGATATAGTGCACAGGATTGATGACGGCGATATGCATGTGGGCAGCATTTGGTTTACTGATGAAGCTTAAGTTTACCTGGATGGCTTCGTCAATAAACAGAACTGGCGCATATGGGGAACCGAAAAGCCCCATGTTGCAGTCCCATCGTTCCTGCATCCTCAAAAAGTACTGGTCTGGGCCGCTATTTCTTCCAAAGGAATCATTGACCCATTTTTCAGATCCGAAACGATTACTGCATCTCGCTATCTGGACATTCTTCGTGAATTTGTGGCGGTACAAACTGCCTTAGACGACACTGCGAACACCTCGTGGTTTATGCAAGATGGTGCCCAGCCACATCGCACGGCCGACGTCTTTAATTTCCTGAATGAATATTTCGATGATCGTGTGATTGCTTTGGGCTATCCGAAACATACAGGAGGCGGCGTGGATTGGCCTCCCTATTCGCCAGACATGAACCCCTGTGACTTCTTTCTGTGGGGACACATGAAAGACCAGGTGTACCGCCAAAATCCAGAAACAATTGAACAGCTGAAGCAGTACATCTCATCTGCATGTGAAGCCATTCCGCCAGACACATTGTCAAAGGTTTCGGGTAATTTCATTCAGAGACTACGCCATATTATTGCTACGCATGGTGGATATGTGGAAAATATCGTACTATAGAGTTTCCCAGACCGCAGCGCCATCTGTTGTTGACAATTGTAACTACTGTAATTTCGAAAGTTTGTCTGCCTGAAAATGTACTGTTGTCCCAAGCATATTGCAACAAACGGTGTATTTCTATCGCTGCTCGTTTAGTTTGTATTGCCGTTTCAAATATACCGGTCATTTTTGAAACACCCTGTATGCTCCTACTAATATGTATTTCTGTTGTATACGTTTTTCGTACTTGTTCTTGATTCTACCTGCTTTGTGTTTTACACTGATGATGTCTATATTACAGTCGAAATCTAGATATGCAGTAAATTACGGATTTTGCGACTGACTGCTGACCCCCCTTCAATTTGAATATTAAGCGGTCGCTGCCCACACAGGCATCCAATTAATTCCAACTTAGTTTCCTTTAAATGCTCAACATCACGAGCCTTGACTTAATGTAACTTCTTTTGTAGCATATTCCAGACTGAAAAGTTTACGGGTGTCGTATCGTGTGGGTCGTAGAGGCCATTCAATACCAGCTCGCCTACCAGTATATTCACCAAATTTTCGTTTAGAAAATCTCTCGCAATAACTCCATCTTGTTGTCATATCAACTTTTCCTTAACCGGCTGCAGATGTTAAAAAAGTGGACTATTTTCTACTTCTAACAAATGTTCTTGAAGCACATCTAGGTAATTTACAGACCTGACAGTATCGTTAAAAAAATAAGATCAGATTAGCCTACCGCTGAAAATTCCTGCCCATACACTCGTGAGCAGAATTTAACCCTGTTTCTATCGTCAAATAGGGATTCGTAGAATCCCAGTAGACACAGCTGTGTTTTATATATGTATATGTGGTGCCTGGCCTTTCGGACAATTTGATCCAGCACCTACTATGAATTAAGACACAAAGGAATTTCAGGCATTGGCTGTGAGTGGGCATAGATTTAAATAAATGAGGAAAGTTGAAAATTTGTGCTGTGCGGGGATTCGAACCTGGGTCTACGTCTTGCTAGCTAAATGCTCTGGCCACTAAGCCATGCGGACACAGCAAGTATCGCCACTGAACGGCCTATCCTAGCACGCCTCCCGTCAGATCAACTTTGGAATTTTTTTCCTTTTCTTTTACTGTGAAACCTTGTTTCTTCCCAAATTTAATAATTCTGCGTCGGGGGGAAGCATCCTATAGATTTTGACGAGTGAGTTTTCCAGTCTCAAAATACGTGACACAAATGGCCGCATCTTTCCACTGAAGTGACTCAGAGGCTTAAAAGATTTACACCTCCAAAGGAACATAGATCGTAATATGTGACGTAAATTTGAATTTAAGCACCTACCCTTTCCTGAGAAATAGTGTTTTTAATAGTCAGACAGACCGACAGACAGACGGACGGGACAACGAAGCGATCATGTAAGGGTTCCGTTTTAGCAGACTGAACACTAAAAAAATGAGACTTAACGGACACCTCAAAGACAAATAATTATCGTTAGGTTTGTAGATAAAAGCTCTTTAACTGTCGATGTTTTGCTTGCGAGCGAGGGAATAATGGAAATATGTGGATAAAACTAAGCGCCCCCTACGACACCTCAAAATGCCGAAGTTGCTTAGGGAGAAGGAACCGGTGTAGCTCCGCAATGAAGATCTCCGCGCAACAGCTTAACTAGCGGTTTAATTTTATATTATCCGCAGCAGGAATAAACTCGAGTCGCGCCTGTGCATTAGCGGAGCGAAACGGCCGCTGGGCGCCACCGGAAGAGAACAGCACAGGGCTGGCTGGCGGGCGCCGGCGTAAAAAAGCACTCCGGCCGGACGTTCGTCAGCGTTTTTACGCTGGCTGCCCACTTGGCGGGCCCGAATACCTCCCCGGCGGGGCCGTAAAAATAATTGCAGTCGCGCCGAGCTGGGCTTATCCCGGGCCGGGCTGCCGGATTACGCGCCGGCCTGCACGCCGGCGACGACCAGTGCGGGCGGATCTCCGTCCCGTTTACTTTGGTCTCCACCGCGGCCGCCGTATCAAAATTATCGCTTTGAAGTGGGCGCTCTCTTCGCGCTGGACTGATTTAAAATTGCGATTCTGATGACGACAGTGGGCGGCGGAAACCAGGAAAGGTGTCTGGCAACACCAGACAATCTCGCTCTTCGTGTCTGCATCACAGCGTTAAAATCTTTCCATTCGTTGTTTTCGCAGTTAGTTGTCCTCTTTGGCGGACGGACTACTTTTTTAGCGCCTCTTAACCTTACTTTATGAAATTCAAGAGATTAAAAGAGTTCCTGAAGTATATGTACTAACAGAAAAAGATCACAACACTAAAAATAATTAACATAGAGAATAAAATTTCGGGAATACATTTGTCAACGTAATATACACTACTGGCCATTAAAATTGCTACACCAAGAACAAATGCAGATGATCAACACGTATTCATTGGATAAATATATTATACTAGAACTTACATGTGATTACATTTTCACGCAATTTGGGTGGATAGATCCTGAGAAATCAGTACCCGGAACAACCATCTCTGGCCGTAATAACGGCCTTGATACTCCTGGGCATCGAGTCAAACTGAGCTTGGATGGCGTGTACAGGTACAGCTGCCCATGCAGCTTCAACACCATACCACAGTTCATCAAGAGAAGTGACTGGCGTATTGTGACGAGCCAGTTGCTCGGCCACCATTGACCAGACGTTTTCAATTGGTGAGAGATCTGGAGAATGTGCTGGCCAGAGCAGCAGTCGAACGTTTTCTGTATCCAGAAAGGCCCGTACAGGACCTGCAACATGCGGTCGTGCATTATCCTGCTGAAATGTAGGGTTTCGCAGGGATCGAATGATGGGTAGAGCCGCGGGTCGTAACACATCTGAAATGTAACGACCACTGTTCAAAGTGCCGTCAATGCGAACAAGAGGTGACCGAGACGTGTAACCAATGGCACCCCATACCGTCACGCCAGGTGATACGCCAGTATAGCGATGACGAATACACGCTTCCAATGTGCGTTCACCGCGATGTCGCCAAACACGTATGCGACCATCATGATGCTGTAAACAGAACTTGGATTCATCCGAAAAAAATGACGTTTTGCCATTCGTGCACCCAGGTTCGTCGTTGACTACACCATCGCAGACGCTCCTGTCTGCGATGCAGCGTCAAGAGTAACCGCAGCCATGGTCTCCGAGCGATAGTCCATGCTGCTGCAAACGTCGTCGAAGAAGATGGTTGTTGTCTTGCAAACGTCCCCATCTGTTGACTCAGGGATCGAGACGTGTCTGCACGATCCGTTAAAGCCATGCGGATAAGATACCTATCATCTCGACTGCTAGTGATACGAGGCCGTTGGGATCCAGTACGGCGTTCCGTAATACCCCCCTGAACTCACCAATTCCATATTCTGCTAACAGTCATTGGATCTCGACCAACGCGAGCTGCAATGTCGCGATACGATAAACCGCAATCGCGATAGGCTACAATCAGACCTTTATCAAAGTCGGAAACGTGATGGTACGTATTTCTCTTCCCTACACGAGGCATCGCAACAACGTTTCACCAGGCTACGCAGTTCAACTGCTGTTTGTGTATGAAAAAACTTTGGTTGGAAACTTTCCTCATGTCAGCACGTTGTAGGTGTCGCCACCGGCGACAACCTTGTGCGAATGCTCTGAAAAGCTAATCATTTGCATATCACAGCATCTTCTTCCTGTCGGATAAATTTCGCGTCTGTAGCACGTCATCTTCGTGGTGTAGCAATTTTAATGGCCAGTAGTGTATTTAACATTACAAGATCGTCGGTTAACATAAGCACGTGGTAACGTACTGCAAATGTGAAATGCTGGTACATTAACAACCGGTGTAACTGTCAGATTGTTGAACGTAAGCATGCAAACGTGCTGTGCATTGTGTTGTAAAGGTGGCGGATGTCAGTTTATTTCCCTTGATCCTTCAACACAGAAACAGTTGATATTGTTTGTGGGTGAAGTTGGAGTTGTTGTCCGATGATGTCCCATATGTGCTCGATTGGAGATAGATCTGGTGATCGAGCAAACCAAAGAAACACGTCGACACTCAGTAGAGTATTTTGGGTTGCAACAGCGGTATTTGGGCGAGCGTTATCCTGTTGGAAAACACCCCCTGCGGTATTTGGTCGAGCGTTATCCTGTTGGAAAACACCCACTACAATGGTAGCTCAACAGGTCGAATCACCAGACCGATGTACAATTTTGCAGTCAGGATGCGTGCTCCTGCTGTCATACGAAATTGCACCCAGACCATAACTCCAGATGTAGGTCTAGTGTGTCCAGCACGCAGACAGGTTGATTGCAGACTCTCAAGTGGCCTCTTTCTAATCAACACACGGCCATCGCTGGCACTGAAGCAGAACCAGCTTTCACCAGAAATTACAACAGACCTCCAACCTGCCCTTAACACAAATGAAATACAGACGGCGGTTGTTTTGGGTCAGTGGAACACAAGCTACTGGGTATATGGCTCGCAGCTGTTATTGAAGTAACCGATTTATAACATTTCGTTGTGTCACTGTGGCGCTAACTGCTGCACAAATTGTTGCTGTCAATGCAGAACGATGCGCCAGACCCACACGCTAAACATGATGATCTGCTCCCTCGATAGTGCCAGAGCCCGGTCTTCTTGCGATCGTACATTCTCGTCACCACCACTGGCAGCAATCATGTACAGTGGCTACATTCCTGCCAAGTCCTTCTGCAATAACGCAGAAGGAACATCCAGCTTCTTGTAGTCCTAACACGCGATCTCCTTTAAACTAAGTGAAGTGTTGATAATGGGGTCTTTGCCGTCTTAAATGCATCCTTGACGAACATCGACTCACCAAGTCCAATCTCAAAGGTAACTAACGCTCTCGACCGTAACAGCTTGTATTTAAAGCAGACCTATTGGCAATCTCACATTGGCACTACTAGCGCGTCTTATGCTGCTGACGCAAAATTGGAATAAACATAATCTTTCATAGTAGAAACACGCCTACAAACTGGAGGGGGGGGGGTGATATTTTTCCGTCAGTGTTTGTATAAGATGTTTGTATTTAAATTTTCTCTTCTTGAGAGGCCCTCCCTGAAATACGAGCGAACGTAACATTTGTAAGGACACGAGGAAGAGAAATATCGAATAAGCCATTGAAAGGAACACATTTTAATTTCTACGTGAGAGGGTAACATTTGTCAATTGCGTACCATGTTTACGTTCCAGGTTACAAACGTGTGACGACCATCTGCATCCACGACAGCCTGCAACCCCACTAGAGATTGCTGTACTGTTGCCCGAAACAACTGTGGACCATCGAATGTTTAGCTGTCGTGATATAGCTCGTTCACTGCTTGAAGAACGCGCATTGCGTTCAGTATTCTGAGCTATGACAATACTAACTTTCCATGATGCTACTCCAGGTTGGTATAAAAATGAATGTGCGTAACGGAAAATAATAAACGCTGAAATGATTTGGCCCTGTCTGAGTACCCCCTGAAGCAGATCTTAGGATCTCTTAATGCTCTTTTTACGTATAAATTACAATCTAAACATAAAACAATGATGAAGGCAACTAATACTACTACATGATAAACGTTGTTGTTCGACATATATTTATTATAGCTTAAAATCAACCCTTTTTAGTACAATTGTCTATATTTTCTAACTAAAATTATTAATCAATTGCCCAACTCTGCCCCTTATTATGACTGCGCGGCCTAATATCATTAACACGAAACGACTGACATCATATACGTACCAAACACTGGAAGACACTACTTTCAAAGATGATCTACGGTGGTGTCGAACATCAGTGGAAATAAACTAACGTGATCTCAGCTGTTTAACTTTATAGCCCTAATAAGCAGAAGCAGTTTGCGATATCACCGTATGTACTGTGTCCGGCGTGTCGAAGTGATGGTTCTCGTACTCGTCTGCGACAATGGAAGAACTCCAGCCACAAATAAACGCTTTCAAACACTAGGACGGCAGAAGGTGGTCCTGTGACTAATATACTGTAATACTGTCTTCTCCTCTCTGTGTTCTATAGACGAGACACGCGAACTCCCAGCCACAAGGACGGAGTTCAGATAACGTCTCAACGTAAGTGTAGGCAGAAGAAGTACTCTCAATTACTGAACCCTGCGTACTCTACGACCACTTCCAACCTGGAGGTGAAGTCCAGAATCGTGTAGGTCCGTAACAGTACAGCGCGTAACAGCTCTCCTGAGAGCAAAGACAGAAAGTCCGTCTGTACCAACAAAGCTGATACTGAGCGACCGTCACACACGGGCGCTCACGATGGAAAACCTCGTCTCTCCACCACTGGCTTCCCAGCAAGGCTCGGTTCCCCACTTCGCAATTCCGAAAACGAATCATGTTCCCGAAACCACGGAATATTCTCCATCTCTACAGATTCTTCGGAACGCCGAACAACCATATTTTAGTCTTTTGTTGTGCCGCGCGGAAAGTTTGCGAGGAAAAGCCTATACTTGTACAATGGTACGCTTCTGAGTAAAAATCCTTGGAAATAACCCAGCCTGCGAGGTTTCCGAGGTGC
This sequence comes from Schistocerca serialis cubense, assembly GCF_023864345.2. Lineage (NCBI taxonomy): Eukaryota > Metazoa > Arthropoda > Insecta > Orthoptera > Acrididae > Schistocerca > Schistocerca serialis. Next base: position 264,354,087 of record NC_064638.1, read on the forward strand.
CACTTCTTCGTTCCTTTTACATGCGTCCAAGATTAGCAGAGTTCCCGGTCGTCCTTCCGGTCCTGCTATTATAGCGGCCGGCCGTCACAGTATTGTGCTCCAGAGCTTGGGTGCCACTACGTCCGTATAAAGTGGGACCAACACCTGTGCAGGCCTTCTACCCAGAGCTTGAGTTCTGCCTGCCGTTTCATCTCCACTGGCGTTCCAACCTCTACTAGTATAGGTAATCATTCATTACGCCATTCTGTTAGTAAAGACACTCTGTCACCTTTCATGCAATAAGCGTTATAAATTATTTACAAGGTGTACGTGACAATGTCAGTCTCCTTTAAATTTTCATATATACGATATACAACCTATCAAATGATACCTAATTGTGGTTGTAGATCACGCAAGGTATGTGGATGAGTGCTTGTGAGGTGCTAAATTATAACCACCTTACAACTTCTTCAGCAATTTGTGGCGCAATTGGTCGTCGGCTTGTCCCAAGAGCCATTCGCAAATAGCTATTTAATTCGAACTTTCGAATCATGTTCTTCAGCACCAGTGCAGAAAGACCTCTCCGCATCCCTTTAATGCGTTGATATTCACGAAGAGCAGCAGCGCTATTGCTGTTATTTTGATAAAACATGAGTAAAGCCTTGCTCACCTTGTCCAGACCCATATTGACTGTCTGCAACTGTAATGCACCCTGATACTTGTCTTACAATACTACGTCGTCAGAGCAGTTCCGGCGCCTAACAGCAAGTCATGACACTGATACTGATAACAACACAAATCCTGCAGCGTACAGTCTGAACACCATTCCCATAGAGTCGGATACCCATACGGTAGAAAATTTTCCATTTACACTGGCTCAGGTAGCGAAAATTTAATTATTACCTCCATGTCTACGAGGCTCTTTCAATAAATAATGCCCCACAATTTTTTTCTCAGTTACAAATTGATAACAGCATCAGTCAACATTTACTTTACACGTACCTTTTTTTTTTACGAAGTCTCCATCACGTTCTGTGCCCTTATGCAAGCGTTGTGTGACAGCGTATATTTCCTGTTGGTAAAAGCTCAAAGTGATCCAGATATGTTTCGTCATCTTTAACGATCCGTGACAGAAAGGTCGCTCGATTGTCTTCAAACTGATCCAACATTTCAAATTAAATGTCATTTCTTTGAATCTTGTGGACTTTTGTGAGCATCCGTGATATTCAGCTTGAGCATACCTTTGAATAGTCAAGAGTCTAACTCATTGCACACCAACTTCTATTGCTCACCGATAGTTGCAGAGACTATTGCCAAGTTGTGGCGCGAAGGTCTGCAGAAATAATTGGAGCCACGCGTTTCATCGTGTCGAGAGCGGTGGCTGTGAGAGGGCGTCCCGATCGGGGCCGAGCATGGGGTTCAGTTTCTGCTCTTCTTGACGCTTCAGCTCTCTTTACCAATTGCCCAACAGTACTATTACCGATTGCATCTGCATCATAACTATATACTGCGCGCAGACGGTGATGGATGATCACCTCGGTTTCTGTTTCCATAACCAATATTTCAACTACAGCTCATTGCCTAGAACGAGCGTATTGCATAGAAGGTATTTTGACACGTCACTGCAATTCTGCCATCTTTCGGAATTCACTCACCTCCAGAAGAAGCATGGACATCAAATTTGAAGTGCCCAATAGGACATTTTCCTATACACCCAGGTCGTTTGAAAGTGTTTGTGATAAACTTAAATACGAATGACAGATCACGTCAGGGGCATCAACTTTTGTTAGAGATAAAATGTTCGCTGACACTTCCCGGCGACGCTAGGCTTGTTTTATGACTGGTTACACCCATGAGAGGCGGAAGGGCTTACGCACTCTGCGGCTTTCATATGCAGTGCGTGTTGCCTATCATCCGGTTTTCTGCTCTGTGTGAATGGCGATAGGGCGCACAAACTTGAAGCTCTAATTCACTTCTAAAGCATCTTCCTCCGCTTATTGACACTCATTCTTAAGGTTTTATTGGTTAAAATTACCCTATTACCTGGTGGTAGGTACTACACTAGACGCGTGGTTAGTAGATCCTGCTAGTTCTGTGACATTTCATCATGCCAGGGCCAGCGAATACTGAAGGATGCCTGGCGTCACTGGGAATCGACAGCGAATGTTCTGTTCGTAACAGCAGACGTTCCCCATGACGTGATCTATCACCCTGTAATGATCGCAGCCACCATCTGGGGTGTGTTATCATAGTTCACGAGTGTCAACTCGAATGCAAGAGTCAATTTTCGCGTGTGAGCCAAGTAGTTTAGCTCGTTCCCCTAGAATAGCTGTGCTTTGTTCTCGCGATGCGCAGAGCTTTTATTCCTTGTTCCGTTACTTTTTGTATATTAGTTATTCTATGTTTTTTACTTTTAGTCTTACATGGGTTCCCAGTAACGCACGCAAACATCGAGCTCACTAATTCCTAGTCTCGCGAACCTGGTATTTAGCGGTCATCCTCGTGAGCTCTGTATTTAGCATTCTACGATTAAATAAAGTTCCTTTGTTGTGTTGAAGGCATTCTGGGGTACGTGTTATTTCTGTAGCGGGCATAGTAGTGTCTCAAGGCCTGATTCTTATACGCAGCGGCCAAAACCCCTAGACATTTCTCGTACGAACTTTGAGACACTCTGTGTGTATTATATGGCTGTAAAACAAATTGGGACGTTATTTTCTGATCGAATCCGTTAGATGTTTTGATAGTTAAATAATTTCGATAGTTATGCTATATCGAAGCAAGCACATCGATAATTTCGATATATAAATTATTATAGGCTGAAAGAGGAAACGTCCTGAGTTTAAAATTCTTTAATGACTCATATTTGAACAATTTCCGTTGACTACTAACAAAAGCATGTCATCCTTGGAGATAAGTTATGCCATTCACCCTCTGTGACAAGATGAATGAATTAATTTTCGTATACACATAGGCAGACTTCTCTCAAGAAATTTTTACTGCCACAGAGAATTGTGCCAAACGTAAATGATTTAGAAATAATGAGTATATAATGAACAGTATCCTCTGTACAGATGTACCACGTAAATATGAAGCATTTATAGTATCTTTGATTGATAGATAACAGCCTATACACGCACATCCCGACTGTGGTATAAATGAAACAAACGTGGTGTACAGCTTACTATTAAAGTTCTGAAATTTCTGCAAAAATATACAACAGACATTGTCTCGTGCACGTATTGTACCTAGTACAGGAGTTTGAAATTGCTTAGTACTGCACAGAAACAGTTATAAAACGCCAACGATTTCAAAAGAACAGTCTGTTCTGTTCTAACTACATTTGCACGCCTTTCATGGTTTTCTTATCTTGTTTTATTACTTTGTTTGCTTTGAAGATCCGCTCAACGAAAGTAGGCGAATGAGAAAAGGGTGCAGCAGTTTTCAAGAATTTAACACTAATTATGAAAGGAAATGAAACAGTTAACAGATGTGTTGAATTAGTTATTTGTCATCATTATAGATGTGTTTCAACCAGACAAATAAACCACTGCTATGTCAAGAATGTAACTAAACATCGGTACACAGCAACTTTGATAAAGGGTTTTGTTCAAGTTAAAACACTGCAGCTCTCATACACTATACTCAACAGTTATCTTAAATCTTAAGATTACTTACGCTGCTGCATAAAAATACGTCCTGCCGCCTCTCTCCTATCAGCAGAAATCCTGTGAAGTTACTGCTCCCTTCAGGCCTCGATACGTGCATGCGAGAACACACCACTATGGAATTATATCAGGAACTTCCAAAAATACATAACACCTCCTTTAAATTACGAACAGAACCACAGAATTAATTTTGAAAGTAACTAGCCGAGTTTACAAGGATACAAAGAGTGAGTTTTTTTTTTGTCTTCAGACAACAAAGTATATCAAAAGCAGGCACCGGATTAAACAACGGGATAGTAAGTATTCAGTACTTTAAATATGCTAACCGCCAATACCAATGTTGAACCCCTTGCTGGCCCTAGGGGGTCGGGCAGAGGGCAACTGTGAAATCTTAAATAGGAACATCTAATTTTTAATGTAAATTCGGATTCTACTGGAAAAATACGTTACTTTAGTAGGTAATATTTTAGTTGTCCTATAGTAGGCGCTGTAATCGACAAATAACCCTATGGAGCTCCAAAACGGTATCATCTGAATGAAAACGCATTGATCAAAAAAAGTAATCCATACGTGTTCAATAATTGTGAAAAATACTTGTTTAGGTTGTTTCCTCTCACCTCTCATCAATGTGGTGCTCATTTGATTTGTATCGTTTCACCTCTCTTTAACGGGGTGCTTGTTTGTGAGAATTATTTCACAGTAGATGTCCAAAAATGTAGTCGACGACTTCGCTACACTTATATACCCGCACATAGAATGATTCAGTACATTTGAGAAGTAGCAGCTAATTCGCAGTTCCACAGTTCTCTCCAGCAGCTGTTCATCGCGGCTGCTTTTTCGTGGTTACACACTTCCGTTGGTCGATAACTGTCGAATAACCGGACAAGAAGCGCGTGATAGCACCCCTTTTGAAAACGCCGAGCAAGAAGGGTCACAGCGTTATCGACATTCTTGCACTTCCTTCATGAATGCGAACCTTATAACTCAATCCATTTTTTTCGTTATCTATTGTTAATTCATGTCTCCCCGCCAACCCCCCCCCCCGCCAACCCCCCCCCCCCCCGCCAACCCCCCCCCCTCCCCCTCCATGGCCCTCGCCATATATGGGGTGGGGATGCGGTGTTAGCGGATACGGTTTGCCGCTCTTGACCGCCATCAGAGTAGAAATTTAAGGACATAATATAAAAGCTGGTCAGTGCAGTTGACAAAAATAAACGTTTGTATAATAAAAAGATAGATCTCAGTCGCATAAGTTAAAACATAGAAGCTTGATTTGGTGATAAATTAAAATGTTAAAATATAGGCAGAGGTGAATGGAAACTGAATGTAGCACACGAATACACTCTGAGGCGCCAAAGAAACTGGTATAGGGAAGCGTATTCGAATACAGATATGTGAACAGACAGAATACGGCGCCGCGGTCGGATACGCCTATATAAGACAGCAAGTATGTGACGCAGTTGTTAGATCGGTTACTGCTGCTACAATGGCAGGTTATCAAGATTTAAGTGAGTTTGAATGTGGTATTATAGTCGGCGTATGAGCGAAGGGACACAGCATCTCCGAGGTAGCGATGAAGTGGGGATTTTCCGTACGACCATTTCACGAGTGTACCCTGAATATCATGAATCTGGTAAAACATCTCAAATCTCCGACATCGCTGCGGCCGGAAAAAGATCCTGCAAGAACGGGACCAACGATGACTGAAGAAAGTCGTTCAACGTGCCAAAAGTGGAACCCTTCCGTAAATTGCTGCAGATTTCTGGGCCTTCAACAAGCGTGAGCGTGCGAATCATTCAACGAAACATAATCGATATGGACTTTCGGAGCCGAAGGCCCACTCGCGTACCCTTGATGACTGCACGATACGAAGCTTTACACCTCGTATGGGCCCGTCAACACCGACATTGGACTGTTGATGATTGGAAATGACTGGCCGGACGAGTCTCATTTCAAATTGTATCTAGCGGATGGACGTGTACGCATATGGAGACCACCTCATGTATCCATGAAGCCTGCATGTCAGCAGGGGACTGTTCAAGCTGGTAGATGCTCTGTAGTAGTGTGGGGCGTTGCAGTTAGAGTGGTATGGGATCCCTGACGTGTCTAGATACGATTCTGACAGGTGACATGTACGTAAGCATCCTGTCTGATCACCTACATCTGAGTTTAAACGCTTCCGCCGACCACCAAAATCCTCAGACATGAACATTATTGAGCATATCTGGGATGCCTTGCAACATAGTGTTCAGAAGAGATTCCTCCCCCCCCACCCCCCGGTACTCTCACGAATTAACAGACAGCCCTGAGCCCTGCAGGCTGCAGGGTTCACGGTGTCAGTTCCCTCCAGCAAGCCAAGTGGTGTTGCGGCACTTCTGCGTGTTCTCGGGGTCCATACACGGTATTAGACAGGTGCACCAGTTTCGTTGGCTCTTGAGTGTATGAAAACAGAGTATTGCACAAAGGAAAACAGGAAGGTCGATATGTTGCTCGATTAAAATAGATACATAGATGAGTGGATGTAGCTTTCCAGGGATAAGGATGTCACGAGAACGTACCATTTAAAGATAGTGCGTAGGAGGTTGTTTGTGTGGGAATTAATTTTGAGAAGGGATGCGAGGAGAGTGGAGAGGGATGGGGTTTCGAAACAAAACTTAGGAGGTGGATGGAAAGAATTGGAGACGAACAGAGACAGGAGGGAGGGGAGGGGGCGGTGCGTGGGTGGTAGGGATCTCCTAGATCTGGAGGGCTGGGTATATATTAGGGCGGATTTCATGGTCGGGTAAGGGAAGTCGATTAAAGTTTCATTCGGAGGGTATGGAGGTGCAGTGTTGGGGGAGTGTAATAGTAGAGGCACGACAGAGTACCAGTATCAGTGAGCAGGGGGGAAACTGGTGCTGGATAGTGTTGAATTCACGGGTAACGTAGGATATTCTGAAGTGTTCAGTATGGAAGAGTAGGTAGGCGAGTTTTATAAGTTGATGGAGGATGTGGATGGAGACAGGCAAGCGGATCCGAAAGGCTAGTCGGAGTGTGTGGCGTTCGACGATCTGTAGGGTGCGACAAAAGGAGGAAGGAGCGCAAGTCCAAGCCGCATTTGCATAGCTGAGGATGGGTTGGATCAGGGCTATATGGATGTGGAGGATTGTGGAAGGATGCTATCACAATTTTCACGCGGTTAGTAGTTTTAGTAACTGAAGTCTATTGTGGGAAGTCTGTTGTAAGGTCAGTAGATGGTACACTCATGTTAATCGGCGATCAAGCTTTAGTTCGAGGTATTTTAGGGTGTTAGTTAAAGTCCAGTTGGGCAGGAACGTATTTAGGAAATGAGGGACAACGTGCACGCACGTGAGAATAAAGTGGAGTCTTTGGTTTGCTTTCCCCACAACATTTTCTGTGTGTTCTTTCCAATTTAAATTGTTAGTAATTGTAATTACTAGATATTTAGTTGAATCTAAGGCCTTTAGATTACACTGATTTATCGTGTAACTGAAGTTTGACGGATTCCATTTAGCACTCATGTGGATAACCTAGCACTTTTCATTATTTTGGGTTAATTGACAATTTTCGCATCATTCAGATATCTTTTCTAAATCGTTTTGCTATTTGTTTTGATCTTCTGGTGAGTTTACTAGACGATAAACGACAGGATCATCGGCAAAAAACCTAAGACGGTTGATCAGATTTTCTCCCATATCGCTTATATAGATAAGGAACAGCAGAGGGTCTATAACACTACATTGGGGAACGCCAAAAGCACTTCTACCTTACCCGAAGACTTTCCGTCAATTGCTACGAACTGTGTGACCTCTCCGACACATAAGGAGACGTTGACATGACTTCCGATCTGGACATCTTCGCTGTGGGAACCTCTCCCGGTAATGGGTGGTTATTATTTCGCCACCAAATGAGAATCTGGCGCTGTGAATGCAGGAAAGACGTGTAAAAACGTTTCCATACATAATGAATTAGGAACGGCTCATGGACAGAATAGATCAAACAAGTGAGAAAGACGTAAAGAGGTATTATTGATTTTATTATTAACTGCCGCTTCCATAATGTGCTCTGTATGAGCACCGGAGACCTCAACGATATGCTGCATCCGCAAAACGGCGAGATCAATAATTGCTCGCAGCAGTTCCGGTGGAATCTAACAACGTGTTCCTGTATACTGGCCTTCAGATCCGGTAGAGACCGAACGTATTCCAGGGAAATGCGTTTTTTTCAGATATCCACAGAGCCAAACGTCGCATGGATCAAACCAGGTGATCTTGCAGCCCACATATCTGGAAAGTGTCTGTATATAGAAAATTCTTGGAGGGTTACATTAAGTAGATATTTCACTGGGCGAGCGTTATGAACTGTTGCATTTTGCATGAAAACAGTGGTTTCCACGCAGCTGCACTCTTCCAAAGCAGGAATCTCACGTACTGTACAAGGACATCTCGATGACGTGCAGACAGGACCTCTGGGTACACTCTCTTCAAAGAAAAATGGACCGAGAGTAAAGGTGCTTGTGAATCCTCACCACAAACTCACATACGGCGAGTGCAAGGGCTCTTCATGCACAACACATGATTTAGCAGTACCTCAAATTCGACAGTTCTGTGTATTCACTCCGCCCTGTAGCGTAGAATGTGCCTTTTTGCTCTGTAGAATATTTCATAGACACTTGTCATTAACTTCGAACCGCGCCAGAAACCGAAGAGCTGCGGATAATGAGATTTCAGTTTCTGTACCGCCTTGTTCTTGTTCGTTTACCACTGTAAAGCACGCCGCAAAACTTTCCGTATTGTTGACCATGGGATGGACAATTCTCGTGACATGGCACCAGGGCAATTCCTGCATGGTGAGTTACAGCAACAGCAACCTCGTCAATGACTTCAACCGCGATAGGACACCTTCTTCTGCCAGCTGAACCACCAAGTTCACCTGTGTTTCCGGAATTCATTAACCGTATTTAAACCAATTAATGACGTTGGGCCACTCCTCAAAGCTATCAGTCGGTGACACTCCCTCAATGCAGCACCGTAATTAATGCCGTTGACACAAAACAGTTTTACTGAGCGCCCAGTACATCTTCTCGACTTTGATACTGTTCATTTAGCTTGTAAAATGGCAGCATGAATGTCATAACGTCATACAAACGGTGTTCAACGCCCCATCTGCACCTGGTGGCCGCAATTGAAACTACACTACTGGCCATTAAAGTTGCTACACCAAGAAGAAATGCAGATGCTAAAGCGGTATTCATTGAACAAATATATTATACTAGAACTGACATGTGGTTACATTTTCACGCAATTTGGGTGCATCGATCCTGAGAAACCAGTATCCAGAACAACCATCTCTGGCCATAATAACGACCTTGATACGCCTGGGTATTGAGTCAAACAGAGCTTGGATGCCATGTACAGGTACAGTTGTCCATGCAGCTTCAACACGATACCACAGTTCATCAAGAGTAGTGACCGGCGTATTGTGACGAACCAGTTGCTCAGCCACCATTGACCAGACCTTTTTAATTGGTGAGAGATCTGCAGAATGTGCTGGGCAGGGCAGCAGTCGAACATTTTCGGTGTCCAGAAAGGCCAGTACAGGACCTGCAACATGCGGTCGTGCATTGTCCTGCTGAAATGTCGGGTTTCACAGGGATCGAATGAACGGTAGAGCCACGGATCGTAACACATCTGAAATGTAACGTCCACTGTTCAAAGTGCCGTCAATGCGAACAAGAGGTCACCGAGACATGTAACCAATTGCACCCCATACCATCACGCCGGGTGATACGCCAGTATGGCGATGACGAACACACGCTTCCAATGTGCGTTCACCGCGAAGTCGCCAAACACGGCTGCGACCATTATGATGCTGTAAACAGAACCTGGATTCATCCGAAAAAATGACGTTTTGCCATACGTGCACCCAGTTTCTTCTTTGAGTACACCATCACAGGCGCTCCTGTCTGTGATGCAGCGTCAGGGGTAATCGCAGCCATGGTCTCCGAGCTGATAGTCCATGCTGCTGCAAACGTCGTCGAACTGTACGTGCAGATGGTTGTTGTCTTCCAAACGTCCCCATCTGTTGACTCAGGGATCGAGACGTGGCTGTACGATCTGTTACAGCCATGCGGATAAGATACCTGTCATCTCGACTGCTAGTGATACGAGGCCGTTGGGATCCAGCACGGCGTTCCGTATTACCCTTCTGAACCCACCGATTCCATATTCTGCTAACAATCATTGGATCTCAACCAACGCGAGCGGCAATGTCGCGATACGATAAACCGTAATCGCAATAGGCTACAATCCGACCTTTATCAAAGTCGGAAACACTGATGGTACGCATCACAACAACGTTTCACCAGGCAACGCCGGTCAACTGCTATTTGTGTATGAGAAATAGGTTGGAACTTTCCTCATGTCAGCATGTTGTAGGTGTCGCCACCGGCGCCAACCTTGTGTGAATGCTCTGAAAAGCTAATCATTTGCATATCACAACATCTTCTTCCTGTCGGTTAAATTTCGCGTCTGTAGCACGTTATCTTCGTGGTGTAGCAATTTCAGTGGCCAGTAGTGTAATTTGTTTTCCAGCGGTAATCGGTTCCGCGTTAAACATTAGCATATTTACAAAGTTTCGCTGCCATACGATAATTAAAACCAGTCCTGGAGCTCCGCGAGTAGCTGCGCTTTAATTATAAACGATGTGCGAATGGAGCACTGCCGTACGCTTTACCGTACATGCGGTGCAATTTTCCAGCATCTGATTTGAATACTTGTCGATCGCCAAACACAATTGTCAATGCCTCAAGTTTGACTGTCCTGTTAATACCTTCTGTCTTGTTAACTGTAGTTTGAGTCACAAACGACGGCAGTCGAGCTTAGGTTAATTTTGCGCATCTGACGTCACGCATTTTCCGACAGCCAATGGCGTCCAGTAGTGTTCTGAACTCCCTGCTGTGAACATAGGCAGTGCGATCATTAATCGTGATCGTTGCGAGTTATTTATTGAATTCTTGTCCCAGTTGTTGCGAGTTGTCATGGCTGATGATGGGGATAAGCGACAGATTCTACATAAGCGAGCAAAGACTCAATTTGTAGGTTAATCTGTTTCTTCAAGCGGAAAGTGTGGTGTCGTCCGAAGAGCGATGTGCCAGGGCAAGAGTGGCACCTCCCGACGCAAGGATAAGTGAGGTTAATAGGATAGTCGCTCTAATCACAGAGACGAATGATAGACGCCGGCTTAGGCACACTCAGAGTTTGTTAAGCCCCCCTATCGACTCTTCTATTTACAGTCGAGTACAAGACCGCTCAGCCCAATCTGCGATCATCGACGAAGGCGACAACATCGTTACTTTACTATGCCAGCAGTGCGAACGTTGAGTTATTCAGAATACTACACAAAAATTATCATCAGTTATGCTTCGAGTGAATTGCATCTTGTTAGTGTGAAGTGACATGTTAATGTTCAGTCACAGTTACATGCGCTGTAAAAATGGATTGTAGGAAGTTAAGTAATTCGTCTTGCTTATGTTATAATAAAGTGAAACAATATTTTATATATTATAAGGGGTGAAAGGGCGATATACTTGAGGACAATATTATGGAAATGGAAGAGGATGTACATAGAGATGAAATGGGAGATATGATACTGCGTGAAGAGTTTGACAGAGCACTGAAAGACCCGAGTCGAAACAAGGCCCCCGGAGTAGACAACATTCCATTAGAACTACTGACATCCTTGGGAGAGCCAGTCCTGACAAAACTCTACCATCTGGTGAGCAAGATGTGTGAGACAGGCGAAATACCCTCAGACTTCAAGAAGAATATAATAATTCCAATCCCAAAGAAAGCAGGTATTGACAGATGTGAAAATTACCGAACTATCAGTTTAATAATTCACAGCTGCAAAATACTAACGCGAATTCTTTACACACGAATGGAAAAACTGAGAGAAGCCGACCTCGGGAAAGATCTGTTTGGATTCCGTAGAAATGTTGGAACACGTGAGGCAATACTGACCCTACGACTTATCTTAGAAGATAGATTAAGGAAAGGCAAACCTACGTTTCTAGCATTTGTAGACTTAGAGAAAGCTTTAGACAATGTTGATTGGAATACTCTCTTTCAAATTCTGAAGGTGGCAGGGGTAAAATACAGGGAGCGAAAGGCTATTTACAATTGATACAGAAACCAGATGGCAGTTATAAGAGTCGAGGGGTATGAAAGGAAGGGAGTGAGACAGGGTTGTAGCTATCCCCGATGTTATTCAATCTGTATATTGAGCAAGCAATAAAAGAAACAAAAGAAAATTTTGGAGTAGGTATTAAAATCCGTGGAGAAGAAATAAAATCTTTGAGGTTCGCCGATGACATTGTATTTCTCTCAGAGACAGCAAAGGACTTGGAAGAGCACTATGGGACTTAACATCTGAGATCATCAGTCCCCTAGAACTTAGAACTACTTAAACCTAACTAACCTAAGGACATCATACACATTCATGCCCGAGGCAGGATTCGAACCTGCGACCGTATCAGTCGCGCGGTTCCGGACTGAGCGCCTTAACCGCGAGACCACCGCGGCCGGCTCTTACGATTTCCTTGCAATATCATTGCCACAGTTGCTGGATTACATGCCACTTGCTTCAGTGCCAGCACATTTCAGTTCTCCTGTACGTTGATTCCTGAACCGACAGTTCCGAGAAAAGGGAATTGTGCAGTAGTGGTCCTGTACCCAGACTATTCGTTTCCTTATTTGACCCTTCTGGACATTTTTGTGTGACTAGAGGTTTGCAGTCTTGTTTACAAAACCCTTTTTAAATCAGAAGAGGATCTCGTTGCCCGGATAGTAGCAGCAGCAGTAGCAATTCAGGAAAGTCCTGCAACCTTTGACCTTGTTGGACAGAACATGTTCCACCCTGTAACTTGCGTTTGCAAGTCAATGGAGGCATTTTTGAACCTGTACTACAACTGAAGTACTTGTGTTAGTGTTTTTGTCTCTTGATAACAGATAATTAAAACTTGTCTGTGTCACTTTCTGCCCTCACAGATAAACAATTAGAACAAGTGTTTCCATTGCCCCATGCAACCTCCTAGAGTCTGTTACTGTAATTAATTTTTATTCAGAGAAAAGTCACTCTACCGGTTTAAAAATACTCACAGGAAAACATGACATTAGAGAAGAATAATTATTTCGGAGTCCCGTGCAAGCTCCCAGAGTTTGTCTGTTTAAATAATTTTCATCCTGTAGTATTCATTTGATCTCCTCCTGGAATAAAGTAAAAGAACTCACCAGCGTACTGACAAATGTACTTTCGTCCGGTACGGCACAGATCCCATCAAGTATCGTACCGCAACTGTCGCTTGGAACCCACAAGACGGTAATCTCCGTCCGTGCCACGACCTGCGCGAACCGTCATTGTTCGTGAGTGGGAATGTTCTTGCACGGCGTGCAAAAGTGAGTATCACACTCTAAAGGCCATAACTCGGAAATCAAGCATTTCCGGATGCATGTAGTGTTCAATTTTTTCTATTGCCTACATAAAGGGAATATTTGGCTGAAACTGTATAGGTAGTTTGAAGAAGGAAACAAGCGCCAAAAAGTCATCTTTTTTCACCAAACTTGTTTTAACATATGCCCATCGTGTGCTATAAAAATGGAATGAAAACTACTCACGTGCCCGCTTAATCGAACTTGAAAAGCCGGCCGCTGTAACCCTGCGGTTCTAGGCGCTTCACGCGGTGCTGCTACGGTCGCAAGTTCGAATCCTGCCTCGGGCATGGATATGTGTGATGTCCTTAGGTTAGTTAGGTTTAAGTAGTTCTAAGCCTAAGGGACTGATGACCTCAGATGTTAAGTCCCATAGTGCTTAGAGCCATTTGAATAATTTGAACTTGAAAATATTTTTTAGTTTGAAAAAGGGAACATATCCAAGTTTCGAGTTCGTCCACTCTTAACGCTGTGGTCGCTCTAGCAGCTGGTGTTCGTGTCTGCTGTTCAGTTGCTTCAAACCTCGTGATTGTCTTTAAGTGTGATTTATGAGTTCGGATATTCTTCATTAAAGGTGAATGAATGATAGTTATATAATAACTATTCTAGCTGGTTTAAAAGTGTGTTAATTTGGCAACAACAACAGCAAATAGGTCCCTCGAAATGTCCTCATTTTCGATTTACAAATACAGCAGTTACTATACTTCTTACCTAAAGATTATTTAAATGCATCTGAGTTCATTGATGGTGTGGTAAACAATACTTTCTTGCAGCAAAACAACGAGAGTGCCCCACATTCCAACAGAAATGGGTAACAGTGGGAAAATTCCACTACAACACAAGAAGATCGAGGATGTATGCAAAATAGTTACACACATTCCGAATGTGTACCGATCAGTTTATGAGGAGGTGTTGACAAAAGCAACAATAATTACTACAAATAAAAATAAAAATGAGGGACAGTAATGATTTGCATGGTAAATTCCGCAGAAAAACCTGTGTATAAGATAGACATTTCCTGTATACGATCTGTTATGAAACTTCTATGAAAATATAACTGTTTCTCATGTTGTAATAAGAAGTTTTAATGCCTAATTCATAACCAGTTTGAGGAAGGGAACAAGTTCTCGGTTTTTAGCTTAGTGATGCATCCTTCGGGACAATCCAATTCATGTAGTCGAGGTCCTGACATAGCAGTTTAAGGCAAAGAAGCTCATATCAATATTTCGTTGAGGCAAAATTAAAAATAAGAACAGGAGGAAGTTTCTTGTATTTCCCACAAATGATATTTTGGATCTTTCTCATCTTCAAACTATCGATTCAGTTATACCTTCCATTTTTGACGCCTTTCCTCCCGCCACTCTCTTCTTGTCACTATTTCGGACACCTTACCGCACGTTATACGAAAGTTAGTGGCAGGAAGTTGGGCCAGGCGGGTGCGGTGTAACTACCGCAGCGTTGGCCGTCGTGAGCTGGGTGTAAGCGAGCAGGCTGTGTGGCGGGCAGCGGCCTCTCTGCCGGTAGGGGCCCGCAGCGCCGCGCCGCGCTCGCCAAATATTTGCCGACCGACGCGTGCTGCCACACACGAACCACCTGCTCGCCGGCCCTTCATTAATATCTGCCCGGCGCTCGGCGCTCGCCAGTCTGGCTGGGGGAGCTTTCAACTCTCTGACGTCGGCAGCCGCCCTCGCAGCGCGCGTCACCAGCACTCGCCCAGCGCTCATCCACCGCGCGAGTAAACAGAATGTGTTGCGAGATATCCTTTACCTAAGAGCTAAGACCGCTCCAGAAATCGACCGGCTCGATATATCGTACCTTAACGCATCTGATTTCAAAAAACTATATCTTTTACATGAATGAAGATAGAAAACTGTAGTAAATTTCAACTTATCGTTTTTCCATACTGGGTACACACCAAGGCGACCAAAGTCATTGGGTAGCTATATGCGTGTATTCAGATGGCGATAGAATCATGTACACAAGATATAAAAGGGCAATGTATTGGCAGAGCTGTCATTTTTACTCAAGTGATTCGTGTGAAAAGGTTTCCGACGTGACTATGGACGCACAACGGAAACTAATAGTGCTTGATCACGGTGTGCTAGTTGGAGCTAGACGCATGGGACATTCCATTTCGTAAATCGTTAGGAAATTCAATAGTCCGAGGTCCACAGTGTCAAGAGTGTGCCGAGAATACCGAATTTTAGGCATTCTCTCTCACCGCTGGCCTTCGCTTAACGACTTAGAGCGGCGGCTTTTGCGTAGAGTTGTCAGTGCTAACAATCAAGCAGTAGTGCTGAAATAACTGTAGAAATCAATGTGGGACGTACGACGAACGTATCCATTTGGAGAGTGCAATGAAATATGGCGTTAATGTTTATGACGGCAGACAGCCTACGCGAGTACCTTTGCTAACAGCACGACATCGCCTGCAGCGCCTCTTCTGGGCTCGTGACCATATAGGTTGGATCATAGGCAACTGGAAAACCGTAGCTTGGTCAGATGAAACCCGATTTTACTTGCAAGAGCTGATGGTAGAGTTCCAGTGTCGCTCAGATCCCACGAAGCCGCAGTTGTCAACAAGGCGCTGTGTAGACTGGTGGTGGCTCCATAATGGTGTGGGCTGTGTTTACATGAAATGAACTGGATCCTCTCGTCCAACTGAACTGATCATTGATTGAAACTGGTTATGCTCGACTACTTGGGGACCATTTGAAGCCATTCGTGGAGTTCATGTTTCCAAACAACGGTGTTATTTTAGCAGACAATGCGCCGTGTCAACGGACCATAACTGCTTACGATTGGTTTGAAGAACATTTTGGACAGTTAGAGCGAATGATTTGGCCACTCAGATCGCCCGACATGAATTCCATCGAACATTATGGGACATAATTGAGAGGTCAGTTCGAGCACAAAATCTTGCACCTTAACCCGTTTGCAATTGTGGACGGCTATAGATATAGCATAACTAAATATTTCTTCAGGAGACTTCTAATTACATGTTGAGTCTATGCCACGTAGAAGTGCTGCACTACGCCAGGTGAAAGGAAGTCCGACGATAGTAGGAGGTGTTCTATGACTTTTATCACCTCAGTGCGTAGAGGCCGATGGCAGAGCCGCTCTGGCAACACCAGTTCCTGTCAGACCACCGAAGTTAAGCACTGTCAGTCTGGGCTAGTACTTGGATAAGTGACCATTCGTGTCTGGCGAGCGCTGTTGACAAGCGAGGTACACTCATCCCTTGTGGGGTCAATAGAGGAGCTACTTGATTCAGAAGTAGCGGCTCTGATCACGAAAGCAGACAACGGCCGGGAGAGAGGTGTGCTGACCACATGCCCCTCCATATCCGCATGCGGTGACGCCTAAGAGCCGAGGATGACACGGCGGTCGGTCGGTACCGATGGGCCTTGAAGTCCTGTTCGGACGATGTTTGCTTGCTTTATTATAATACAGAAAAGACGAATTACTTAATTTTGTACAATCCATTTTCACAGGAATCTCATTAGTGTATATACAGATACAAGACTCTTCACTTCAAGTATAACTGACAATAATTTTTATGTAGTGTTATGAATAATTCAATTCGCACTGCTGGCCCAGTAGAAAGATATCGGCTGAGGGTGACAGAGCTGTCGGTTGGTACCGTTGGGCCTTCTGAGGCCTGTTCAGACGAGGTCTGTTCACACGATGGAGGAGGAGGAGGTGGAGGATATATAAGGGACGATCGAAAAGTTTCCATTCCAGGGACACACTAACCTCTTGTCTTCATGTCGGTGCTTATGCGCCAGCATGGGAGTCGCGCTAGGTAGCATATAGGCTGCAGCAGCACCCTCAAACGGAAACTTTCTGATCGCCCCTTGTTGCTTACCTGACGTTAACCATCACTGCTGACATTTGTTGTGAACATCTGAGATGTCTTGCAGAACCAGTCCAAAAACAACGACCAAGAAGACTGTGTGAAGCGATGGAACTTCACGACAACGCCCGTCCACATCTGCTTGACTAGCGAAAACCACGATACAGGAGTTGGGCTGGGAAGTCATTCCGCTCCCACCTTATTCACCTTATCGTGCGCCCTCAGATTTTCATTTTCATATTTTCCGCTGTTTATCGAACAACCTTCAAGGAACTTCCTTTCCGAATGAAAATTTGCTCTGAACGTGGGTCGACAAGTTCTTCGCTTCGAAACTACGTGATTTCTACAGATGCGGAATCAGAAAGTTACCCAAGGAATAGCAGACTGTTGTAAATAGTGAAGGAGAATATATTATTGATGACTAAAGTATCTGTTGGGAAGCAGCGCCGGTCCCCGGCACGAATCCGCCCGGCGGATTTGTGTCGAGGTCCTGTGTGGCGGTCAGTCTGTGGATGGTATTTAGGCGGTTTTCCATCTGCCTCGGTGAATGCGGGCCGGTTGCCCTCATTCCGCCTCAGCTACACTATGTCGGCGATTGCTGCGCAAACAAGTTCTCCACGTACGCGTACACCACCGTTACTCTACCACGCAAACATAGGGGTTACACTCGTCTGGTGTGAGACGTTCCCGGGGGGGAGGGAGGGGGGGGGGGTCCACCGGGAGCCGAACCGCACAGTAATCCTGGGTTCGGGCGGCGGCGGAGGGGTGAAGTGGACTGCGGTAGTCGTCGTGGGGTTGTGGACCACTGCGGCTGCGGCGGGGACGGAGCCTCTCCGTCGTTTCTAGGTCCACGGTTAACATAACATAAAGTCTCTGTTACAGTAAGGAGTTATCCGCGATACTTATTCCTCCTTTGCTCTGTTTTCCTCTTCCCTTTTCCCATTTATCCACGGGGTCGGCTTTGTCATATCGGGTTTGGCAGTTTTAGTGACATTTGGTGACTGGATGGCCTCCCTGACGCCATTTTCCCCTCTCCACCCATACGTCCCGCCTCATGAAGGAATGTGTGTAACCCATCTGTCTGAGGCTGGTGTAGATCTCATGTTCAAGTGTGATAACGTTTTCTAACTGGTTTCGTAGTGTGTATCTGACGCAGTACGTGACAACCAGTCCAGTATTTACCTGGTTGGAAGAGGAAAACGTGGCCCAATCACCTGTACTCTCTAACTGGTTTCGTAGTGTATGTCTGACGCAGTACGTGACAACCAGTCCAGTATTTACCTGGTTAGAATAGTAAAACGTGGCCGAATCACCTGTACTCGTCGCTGATTACTAGACAAATGAGTAGAGCACAGCAATTCTTAGCAAAATTTTCTCTAGTCAGCGTCAGGGAATACATCTAGAGTGCAGTTTGGCACGCAGTCGGTTTGCGACAGCATGGGTAACAATCAGTGAGAGAACTCAGTTTTTTCCTCTCTTCTGCTTACGGATATTATTTTTCCTTGGCTGACGTATTTTCTTGCTCTGTGACATATCAGTTATAACTCTGGCACGAACTACTAACATCCTCACATTACCTCTCTTTTGAGGACTTCTGGTCGAATAAAGAAGAAGGGATACATAACATTTGATCAGAATTTGTAGAGTCATTGTGGGAAGTGGCCATAAAACGACTATTTACGTTGCTGTATAGAATGTTGGAATATGGTGATACGCCATCTGACTTTCGGAAAAGCATCATACGCACAATTCCGGAAATTGCAAGAGCGTACAAGTGCGAGAATTATCACACAGTCAGGTTAACACCTCGAGCATCCAAGTTGTTGACAAGAATAAAATACAGAAGAATGGAAAAGAAGACTGAAGACGTATTAGATGACGATCAGTTTGGCTTAAGGAAAGGTAAAGGCACCAGAGAGGCAGTTCTGACGCTGCTGTTGGTAATGGAAGCAAGACTAAAGAAAGATCAAGCTTCGTTCGTAGGATAAGTTGACCACGAAAAAGTGTTCGATAATGTAAAAGTGTGCAAGATGTTCGAAATTCCGAGAAAGATAAGGGTAACCTATAGGGAAGGAGTGGTAATATACAATATGTACAAAAACTGAGAGGGAACAATTAGAGTTGAAGACCAAGAACGGAGTGCTCCGATTTAAAAGTGTATAAGAAAGGGATGTAGTCTTTCACTCCAGATGTTCAATCCATACATCGAAGAAGCAATGACGAAAGTAAAAGAAAGGTTAAAGATTGGTAATAAAATTCAAGGTGAAAGGATATCAAAGATAAGATTCGCTGATGGCACTGCTGTCCTGAGTGAAAGTGAAGAAGAATTACAGGATCTATTGAATGGAATGAACAGACTAATGATCACAGAATATGGACTGAGAGTAAATAGAAGAAATGCGACGATGATGAGAAGTAATAGAAATGAGAACACGGAGAAACTTAACATCAGAATTGGTGATAGCGAGGTAGATGAAGTTAGGAATTCTGCTACCTAGGCAGAAAAATAACTGATGACGGAAGGACGAAGGATGACATAAAAGAAGACTAGAATTGACAAAAAGGACATTCATGGCGAAGGAAAGTCTACTAGTATCAAGCATAGGCCTTAATTTGAGAAACAAATTTCGATGAATGTACGTTTGGAGCATAGCACTGTATGGTAGTGAAACATGGACTGTTGGAAAGCCAGAACGGAATAGAAGCGAATTATTTGAGATGTGGTGCAATAGAAGAATGTTGAAAATTAGGTGGACTGATAGAGTAAGGAATGAGAAGGTTCTCCGCAGAATCGGCAAGGAAACGAATAAATGCAAAATATTGACAATAAAACGGGTCGTAATGGTAGGACATCTGCTAAGACATCACGCAATGATTTCTATGGTACTAGAAGGAACTATAGAGTGTAGAAACTGCAGAGAAAGACAGAGATTGGAATACATTCAACAAATAATTAAGGACGTAGGTTATAGTACTACTTCGAGATGAAAAGGTTGACACAAGAGAATAATTCGTGGCGGGACACATCAAACCAGTCAGAAGACTGAAGAACCAAAAAAGTGTCAGTCGATCTATTACTGAAACCGTATCAGAATTCTTACAGTAGTTGCTGACACTAATTTTACCATGTCAGTATTTAATGGCAGTAGAGATCTCCGCGTGCTTAGCTGACCGGTAAGGTGCTCGCCTCCCATGCAAGAGGGACCGGGTTGGACTCCCGGCCGGGTTGGAGCAAGCTCCGCGTGCTTAGCTGGATGGTAACGTGCTCGTCTTCCATGCAAGCGGACCCGGGCTCGATTCCCGGCCGAGTTGGAGATTTTCTCCCCTCGGGGACTGGTTGTTGTCCCCATCATCATTTCATTTTCATCTCCGGCGCGCAAGTCGCCCAGTGTGGCGTCGAATGAAATAAGACTTGCACTTGGCGGCCGAACTTCCCCGAATAGGTGCCTCTCGGCCAACGATGCCTTATGCTCATATCATTTTCCCCTATTGGAGAAAGCTTTTTTTTAACTTTGAAAATATTAATATGTATTTCCTCCTTTGGCTCTCTTGTGTTTTCTTACTTCCTGGATGGAAGAATTCTTTTACTTCTCCTAATACATCTTTCTACTGTTATTGATCATCTTAATCTTTGGTCTGTGTATTCTTAACTCATATATCGAGTTAAATGTGTTGTCCGTCTTGCAGGGGAGTGAGTGTAGTTATGAAATTTTCTGGGAGTTTAGAGCTGTGTGATGTACCTAGACTCGAACCCGGAACCTGTGTCTTTCGAGTACAGATGCTTCGTTATCTACACTTACGTACATATTTCGCAAGTCGCCGTATGATGCATGGTGGGGGGTACTTTGTTGGTTTCCTTTTCTGTTCCACTCGCCACTAGAGCGAGGGGAAGACGACAGTCTGTATGCTTCTGTACGAGCCGTAATTTATCTTATCTTCGTGATTCCTACGCGAAACGCACGTTGGCGGCAGTAGAAGCTTTCTGCAGTCAGCTCCAAACGTCGATTCTGAAAATTTTCTCAATAGTGTTCCACGAAATGACGTCGTCTTCCTCCAGGGATTACACTTTGATTTACAAAGCATCTACGTAACATTCGCGTTTTGATCGGTACTATCGGTGACATATCTAGCAGCAAGCCTCTGTATTGCTTCGACGTCTTCCTCTAATCTGATGTGATGGGGAACCCAAACCCTCGAGCAGTAGTCAAGAATGGGTCGCACTAGAGTTCTCTATGCGGTCGCCTTTATAGATGTGATACATTTTGCTACTATTCTACCAATAAACTGAAGTCGACCATTCGACAGCGTCATCAACAAATAGCCGCAGTTCGCTGCTCACCCAGTCCGTATGATCACTTCTGTCGTTATACTAGTCTCTGATGAACACTAACCATCGAGGACGACGTACTGGGTTTTATTACTTAAGAAGACTTTGAGCTACTTACTTACCTGGCAAACTAATCCGTACCCTCTGATCTCCGTTCACAATCTGCAGGGATGCGCTGTGTCAAAACTTATCTGGAAATCTAGGAATATGGAATGAACCTACCCCGGCACAAGGCAGGAGTCACCTTCACAGTAATACTGCCGACAGTACCTCTCCAAAACTTTTGAAACGTTGCTAAAAAAGGTTACTAAAGCAAAAAAAATGGAAGTGTGGATTGTACGAGACGGGTACTGCCAGAAAGATGGCTGTGGGGGGAATCGTGAGATGACCTGGATACCTCAGTCGAGTAAGAGCTTGTGCTTGAAAAAGGAGAGGGTCCGGGTTCGAGTTCCGCTCTGACATACAGTTTTAATCTGCCCGGAATTTTTGTGTTTGTCTTCCTTACATCCGGACAGAAGAGTTTTATCGTCTGTGAACTCCGAACTTCTGCTTCTTTTCCAGAATTTTATTTCAGTCTCCTTACTGCCTTTTACACGTGCGCACTTTAACAACAGTTCTGAAGAGCGGAGACGAAGCGAATGCTGCAATCAAGCTCATCCTTTGACGGAAGGCTTTGCTGCCCCACGGTTCCTCTGATCCAACGATCCAACCCTGGGGAATTCTTCCTGTCCTCGCTAAGCTCTCGCTATTGGTCATCAAACAATCAACTGGCCGCAGCAGTTTGTTAAAACAACCCGCAAAAATTGGTTTTGCTTCCATTTCCCATAGTGTCTCAATATCAAGCCAAATAAAGCCTAAGGATTCCCTGTTCCCTTACAACCCCAATTATCTTTGTGACTATTTGGGCAAGAAAGCAGCTGCTCCATGTCTATAGTGGTATCACTCATAATGGTCGCCTACAGTTGCGTGTACCTATCTTTCTGAAATCTCATTGCACTTAAATTCTCTGTGTAAACATCATGTTCCTTTAGCCCAGGACCCCACGGGAAATTACATTAGGATCCGAAAGTGAAATAAAATCAAGAAATGAGAGCTTAAGTCTTGAAAGGGATGTTAACTCATAAGTAGAATCCGGATTTAATATAATATCAAATTAATGAATATGTGTAAACATGGGACCAAAATTCGTGAAATATGGAAACAAATGTGTAATCAAGCAATTATATGTAAAATCCAAAATATTATTTCTTTGCTAGAAAATATAAGTTCATAGATAGGTAGTCAAATGCCTATGTTAATTCTTAACCGGTTCACTTCTGCTGTAAACCACTGAAGTACAAGTGTCTTCTATTCAAGCATTTAAGTCACAGTGGAACGGGATACACTGTTAATTGTAATACACTTTTCCAAATTTATCGTTGCCATACGTAGTCTTCTGTTTGCCTGTGTCTTTTCATAAACAGAGAAAGATCGCTCCATTTCCCAAGAAGCCAACAGAGCATATTCATACAGAGGGATTGCG
This sequence comes from Schistocerca serialis cubense, assembly GCF_023864345.2. Classification (NCBI taxonomy): domain Eukaryota; kingdom Metazoa; phylum Arthropoda; class Insecta; order Orthoptera; family Acrididae; genus Schistocerca; species Schistocerca serialis. Next base: position 264,376,924 of record NC_064638.1, read on the forward strand.
CTAGGAGTATTGTTCTCAGGGAGTCCTACAATTTCATCATTAAATAAGCCAGACAAAATAACAAGATTTGAATATCCAGTGTTATTGTTCAGAACAGATGGCAGTTTACTGGAAATTATACTACCCACTTCACTTGGTACGGCACTAGCCTTCCGAACTGCATCTTTCATTATTTCCACAGCCTCTTGGAGAGACATACTTGAAGCCTCATTTTCTTCCTACTGTCGGGAATTCAGCTAAAGTGACTTGCGATGTATGAAACTGAACTGAGTACTTTAAAACTGTTGAATGCTGACAAGATTTATTCAAAGACACTGAAGGATCAGAGAAAAGTTCTCCGTCATTGACTTTACAGCTTCAAAGTGCTTACCGTTGGAAATCACTGCAAAAAGTCCATGTTGCGCACGTCATTATCACTGGCAGAGGTGCATCAGGTAGCTGCTGCTTGTAGCGTTGTACATGACAAGGATATTTCAAGAAAACCTTCTTCATTGTTGATATTAGTGTATTTACTTCTGCGAACTGATGTCTGACGGTCTCTACCATTCGTTGCAGTGCATGAGCTGTACATGTAACATGCACTAAGTTAGGATAAAAATTCGTTAAGCGATTTCCCCGCTTTCACCATGTATGGAGGTGCATCTGTGTACATCATCAGGATCCTCTCTTCTTTTACGACACCTGAACATAGTACCTTGTGTACATTATTAATGAGTCTAGTAATTGTTGGCCAATTGCTGCCTACAGAGGTTTACAAAAAATTTAATAGGGTTTAGATGCCGCTTCAGAGTCCAACTTGCCTACAATTACATTAGCGATGAAACGACCTACAGCATCCGTAGTCTCATCAACAGAGATCTACATAGGTGATTTGCCAATGTCAGCCCTGATTTTTTCTAATATTTTAACATAGCAAGAATCCAGATAGTTCTTCCTGAGAGTGGACTCGGGAACGTTGCGGCTGTAGTATTTCTGAAAGAAATGTTTAAATTCAGGCACCTGAAGTTTGTTCCACGGTATGTTCTCCACAACCAGTGAAAAATACAGCTCTTCGTAAAATTCGCTATTAGATGATGTAGGCTGTCCCTGCAGCTGTGTAGGTACAACCTATTTCTTTAAAGAAATCCATTGTTTTGTCTTAATAAACGGATTTCTTCGTAGATGTTGTTACGTCGTACGTCCTGTACGTTAATCACAAGCTTGGAGGTTCACTACTTTACCATCAGTGATAGAAATCCATGTTTCAGCTTCGATGACAACGAATTTGTAATATAGTTAACTTAAATGCAACTGACTCTTACGTATTGTGAAGCGCTTCTGAACAAGAAAGGAAAGTATTTAAAATGAGTCATTGTTGTCCGCACTGATTTTCTGCATTTAACTCTGTTAGTTTAAAGGGCTTGATGACGGTATGAGAAACACAATCATAAAACTTAATTTTTTTTCCTTCTTGCCATGTAATGAAAATGTAAGGGACTTATAAAAATGTGCAACTGCACAATAATGTCGAAATACGTACAATTATGTAGCATAGTGTGAATTATGTATTATACCTTGTAAGGGGTCCGTAGGCCCTTACTTTAAGTTTGAACTCGGCACAGGTCGATAGGGCAAACAATCGATAGTGTCGTATTGCGAGAGCGAGTGTAGAGTTGAGTCAGTGCCCAGGTTGCGGGCCGAGCCGTGTGGAGGCCTGTTGCTGTAATGCAAGGCTTTACCGACAAAGGGAGTGGCCATCGCCGCAGTTTAACCCCTTTGTGCTAGAACAATACGGGGAAGTGAAGAAGTATAATTGCGAGAGTGATCAGTGATATTCTGTGCCGATATTTTTGGTTTCGAGTCTACCGCGCCGGCATCATTTTGGATTGCAGTGTTGGATTGCAGTGTTGGATTACAGTGATTGTATTAGCGTGTAACGATTATAAATAGCGAGGAAGCCTGTGCTGAGATTAGCCGTAATTAAATATGTATGACGAAGGCAGTGGCTGTCTCCTTCCTTTTGTGTTTTTGAGATGAATATAGGTTCTTGATTAGTGAAGCTGTGTTTTTGTTCTTCTTGGTACCAGACATTTCATTATTACAGCATTTGAGAAGGACAAAAATGGAATGTAACAACTCCGTAGCAGTCAGTTCCGACTGCCAGCCCCATTAGGTACACGGTCACATTAATTAATATTTATTTGGGCTGCTATCAGATCCCGATCGGGTTGAGATATAATCTATAAATCGGACTTGTTACACCCTTGGCGACCGTAAAAGGACAAGTGCAATTTTCGGACGAATAGTAAGAACAATAGGTAATTTTATCTTGCTTAACGCGAGAAAATAATTTTTCAATGTTGGATTGAGATAGAGCATAAACTTTAAACTCGCGACAAGAAACAGTGCATTTCGAACAATACGAAGTAATAGCATCTTACGATTGTGACTAAACTTTTTTTCTTGCCATATTAGGTAAGAATAATAGTGTCATTAAACTGTGCTATAATCTGCAAATGCGTAAATCCGCGCGAAAAACTGTGAAAAGTGAACACTAAAGAAAGACACGTGTTTAAAATAGCAAAACGAACTAAGAATTTGTCACGGAAGCTTTTAAAGAAGTGTTTAGTGGTAATATTATGACTGAAATTGCTCTTTGAATAGTGAAAATCGGACAGCTTCATGTGGACCCATAATCTGTTATGCGGACTACAATGTATTGTGGCGACGCAATTATTGAATGACATCACGCAGACCCGTGTAGCAGCTGCGCCAAAGAGCTTCGATCTGTGAGGTGATTTCACACGTCATCCCAACTACCTGTGCAAGGAGTAGTTCAAGCACAGACACACTACACCGACGGTCTTCAGCGCGATTTCGAGACACCGAGCGCCGACCCAGCATCTAGCGGCCGATCTACAAACTACGCCCATCTGCAGCGCCACGGAGCGGCCGATGGAGAACTACGACGACTCGCCACAGATCTTCAGCGCGACTTCATGCGGCTCCGGCGGCAGTACAGCGCCACCCCCACTTCAAACGTCAAAACATCGCGACTTGTGGTAACGTCAGTTGGTGAGTGAAGACGACTGGTTGACATAACATTAAATTGTAGTGTGCAGTCTTCGCGGTAGATAAACATTTGTAAACTGAGTTTCGCGTTAGGAAAAGTGCCCAATTACAGTAATTTCCGAAAAGTTTGCGAAACATACTCTGAAATATAGCATACTTATTTATGCATACTGCGTCGTCTAAATGGTAATTATATAGATATGCTCATTGTTTTTGGGGATTTTACATTTATAGATTGTATGAGTGGTGTGATTTATCTTATTTATACGTTTTACATAAACTGTGTATGTGAGAATTGATATTTGAAGTTATTAGGTTTTGAGAGTTGTTATGTTCAGTACTCATGCATATTGTGTCAATTTCGGGATTAACTGAAAATACTGCAGGTACTGTTTGATTAGTTTCATGGTAATTAGGAGTGTTTTGGGTTACTAGAGGTTATTTTATATTACTTGCCTGTGCATTAAAAATAAACCAAACATGTCTACTGAAGATAAGCAGGTTTGTGAGGCAGTAGTTGAAAGGAAAGGGATAGGACAAGAAGACAGAGATGATTCGGGAATCAGTGATTATGGAGTGTCATTAGATAGCCCGTTAGCACATTTAACTACGAGGGCAGTTCAATAAGTAATGCAACACATATTTTTTCTGAAACAGGGGTTGTTTTATTCAGCATTGAAATACACCAGGTTATTCCCCAATCTTTTAGCTACACAACACTATTTTTCAACGTAATCTCCATTCAATGCTACAGCCTTACGCTACCTTGAAATGAGGGCCTGTATGCCTGCACGGTACCATTCCACTGGTCGATGTCGGAGCCAACGTTGTACTGCATCAATAACTTCTTCATCATCCACGTAGTGCCTCCCACGGATTGCGTCCTTCATTGGGCCAAACATATGGAAATCCGACGGTGCGAGATCGGGGCTGTAGGGTGCATGAGGAAGAACAGTCCACTGAAGTTTTGTGAGCTCCTCTCGGGTGCGAAGACTTGTGTGAGGTCTTGCGTTGTCATGAAGAAGGAGAAGTTTGTTCAGATTTTTGTGCCTATGAACACGCTGAAGTCGTTTCTTCTATTTCTGAAGAGTAGCACAATACACTTCAGAGTTGATCGTTTGACCATGGGGAAGGACATCGAACAGAATAACCCCTTCAGCGTCCCAGAAGACTGTAACCATGAGTTTACCGGCTGAGGGTATGGCTTTAAACTTTTTCTTGTTAGGGGAGTGGGTGTGGCGCCACTCCATTGATTGCCGTTTTGTTTCAGGTTCGAAGTGATGAACCCATGTTTCATCGCCTGTAACAATCTTTGACAAGAAATTGTCACCCTCAGTCACATGACGAGCAAGCAATTCCGCACAGATGGTTCTCCTTTGCTCTTTATGGTGTTCGGTTAGACATCGAGGGACCCAGCGGGAACAAACCTTTGAATATCCCAACTGGTGAACAATTGTGACAGCACTACCAACAGAGATGTCAAGTTGAGCACTGAGTTGTTTGATGGTGATCCGTCGATCATCTCGAACTAGTGTGTTCGCACGCTCCGCCATTGCAGGAGTCACATCTGTGCACGGCCGGCCCGCACGCGGGAGATCAGACAGCCTTGCTTGACCTTGCGGCGATGATGACACACGCTTTGCCCAACGACTCACCGTGCTTTTGTCCACTACCAGATCACCGTAGACATTCTGCAAGCGCCTATGAATATCTGAGATGCCCTGGTTTTCCGCCAAAAGAAACTCGATCACTGCCTGTTGTTTGCAACGCACATTCGTTACAGACGCCATTTTAACAGCTCCGTACAGCGCTGCCACCTGTCGGAAGTCAATGAAACTATACGAGACGAAACGGGAATGTTTGAAAATATTCCACAAGAAATTTCCGGTTTTTTCAACCAAAATTGGCCGAGAAAAAAAATGTGTTGCATTACTTATTGAACTGCCCTCGTAGTTATCCTGAGACACCGGGACAAACGACGAGAAATAAGTCAGTTTCAGAGGATGCAGATAAGTGGTCGATGTTGGTAGACTTGATAAAGGAGACTAGCGCATCATTAGGGAAGGGTTTACAAGAAACAAGAAAATCACTAAAAGGTTTACAAGAAACTAACGCATCATTAGAGAAAGGTTTACAAGAGATCAAAACATCGCAAATGAAGATGGAATGTAATCTGAAGAAGGAAATGCAGGAGTTACAAGAACGACTGAAGATGGTCATCGACGGGAGAGAGAGGAAGCTACAGAAGAGCATAGACCAAGTCCAGGGAGACGTGGAGAAGATGAAAGGAAAGTTAACAAAAAAGATGGAAGACGATATTGAAGAAACGAAAGCCGAATTGGGAGAAAGAATCAACAAAGTGGAAACAAATTGCAATCATCAAATCGCCGAGGTGACGCAGATGCAGAAACAATGCAATGATGCGGTTAAGGGGATAGAAGATAGGCAAAACCAACTGGCTGTCCATCTGAGAAATGCTATAGCCGTGCAACGAGAAGAGGATAACAAGAGGGTTGCAATGGAGGTCAGGCAATTACAACAGGGAGTGCAGCAATTGGAGAGCAAGACAGAAGAAATTGATAAACGAATTAGCAATGCCACTTTAACCGTTGGGGAAGGTAGAGTCGTTACCTTGATGAGCAGTGATAATCGGTATGTCCAAAATAATACAGGGCAGAAATTTAGACCGAAAGGAGGGTTGCATCCAATGATATTTATGAAATGGTTAAAAGGAGTTTTCCCAGCACATCTTAAAGACTCAGACAAGATTCAATTTGCAATAGATAGGATGGAAGGTGAGGCCTTCACTTGGGGAGTCAGGAAGAAGGAAGGGACTACTAGTTATGATCAGTTTGAAGAAGAATTCTTGAAGAAATACAGGTCCAAAGGTCATCAGTGTGCAGCAATTGAGGACCTACTCCACCGCAAGTCACTTAGTACATGGAGAGGAACGTTGAGATAGTTTGCCGAACATTTGTGGGAATTGAACGAGACCTTGGAACAACCCCTGAGTGATGACGTAATGATATATGCGATAAAAAGAAGATTGAATCAGAGAATGCAAGAAACAGTATCCGGGAGCCTAATTAAAGATAGGGAAGCCTTGATGGAGATATTGGAACAGTTGGAATCTGTTCGATCACAGGAACACAATCAAGCTAAGGATCAAAACCGAGAGGGAAGTAGTGACCAAAGGAATCATTTTAATCATTCGTCTGATTATAGAGGAAGAGGTGGAGGGACCGGAAAACTGAATGACACTCCAGGTGAGGTTCAGTCAAGAGTGAGAGCTACCAGGACCCGAATAAACATACTAAGATATATTTAGGACATTTAATTGTTGAACGGACATTTTGGAAAAGGGGAATGTTTATTTGCATTATATTTTCTGATGCATTGTAACTAGAACTTCATATTTCATATCGACGATTACCTGAGAATGAGTGTAAAACCTGTAGCAACTAATTTGTAATATAATAATTCATATGTCATGTGTTCACGTAATAATTTTTGATTGTATGTTGTGTGTTTCATTCAATATGGACTATAGAGGACTATTGCTACTTGATAAAAAATTGTAATTTGGACAATGCCATGTTTGAGAGATGTAATAACCTTTTGTAGAATATTATTGTGGAGGCAGCCCACTACCAGAGTCGAAGGATTATTTGGTGAATTGTAATTTCATTAATTATTTACACTATGTGTTTTGTTCAGATGTAGTAATGTCTAATTCCCTTGCCGATTCTTTTACGCCAGAGGCTCCAAAGAAGTTTTTGAGAGCGGGGATGTAAGGGGTCCGTAGGCCCTTACTTTAAGTTTGCACTCGGCACAGGTCGATAGGGCAAACAATCGATAGTGTCGTGTTGAGAGAGCGAGTGTAGAGTGAAGTCAGTTCCCAGGTTGCGGGCCGAGCCGTGTGGAGGCCTGTTGCTGTAATGCAAGGCTTTACCGACAAAGGGAGTGGCCATCGCCGCGGTTTAACCTCTTTGTGCTAGAACAGTACGGGGAAGTGAAGAATTATAATTGCGAGAGTGATCAGTGATATTCTGTGCCGATATTTTTGGTTTCGCGTCTACCGCGCCGGCATCATTTTGGATTGCAGTGTTTGGATTGCAGTGTTGGATTGCAGTGTTGGATTACAGTGATTGTATTAGCGTGTAACGATTATAAATAGCGAGGAAGCCTGTGCTGAGATTAGCCGTAATTAAATATGTATGACGAAGGCAGTGGCTGTCTCCTTCCTTTTGTGTTTTCGAGACGAATATAGGTTCTTGATTAGTGAAGCTGTGTTTTTGTTCTTCTTGGTACCAGACATTTCATTATTACAGCATTTGAGAAGGACAAAAATGGAATGTAACAACTCCGTAGCAGTCAGTTCCGATTGCCAGCCACATTAGGTACACGGTCACATTAATTAATATTTATTTGGGCTGCTATCAGATCCCGATCGGGTCGAGATATAATCTATAAATCGGGCTTGTTACAACCTCAAAATATTTAAAAATGTGTAATCTGAAATAAGGGCCATTACAGTGTAATTCGCTGACATTTTAGTTTTTTGTAGGTACACATAAAGAAACAGAATACGTAACTACATAAAATCTGCGCTCTTTGTGCTATATAACGGTGTACAAAATATGTAATTGAAGCAGTTACGCATTCAAAGACATGTATATACCGCAAAAAATAACAAAACCCTAATTTCTTCCATAACAACAGAACATTTGAAAGAAGATGCGAACAAAGCAACTCGTCAGTCAACACTATTCAAGGAGGATTCACAACTGTCACGGGTTTATGTAGGAAAGACGGCGTGCTGTTCATATGTACCGTCGGAGATATTAATGCGGTAGACGATAAAGATGACAACAAGAATTAAAATTCGACATGAGGCGCTGTGTTCATATACTGGCTGAATTAAGCGCTATGCGAGACTGCTTTTAGAAATGAAGATTCCTCGGCATTTTTTTAAAGGTGGAACCGAGGAAATAATGCAACAGCAATGAGAATTGCTAACAAATAACTCGATTGGCGAGATAGACCATCCCAAAAAATGGTTCAAATGGCTCTGAGCACTATGCGACTCAACTTCTGAGGTCATCAGTCGCCTAGAACTTAGAACTAATTAAACCTAACTAACCTAAGGACATCACACACATCCATGCCCGAGGCAGGATTCGAACCTGCGATCGTAGCGGTCACGCGGTTCCAGACTGAAGCGCCTTTAACCGCACGGCCACACCGGCCGGCCTGGACCATCCCATCTGGCCAGTTACTGAATGTGAGAAAACACTCTGCACCAACTTAGCTGAATGGCGGAGGAGCGGGGAAGAGATACGAGAAGCGGACACTTCTGCTGTGCGGCCTCATGCAAACAGTTCAAAGTCTGCTACCCGGAAATGCTGTTGTTTTGTAAGCGCCTCAGATCCTAGTCGCCAGCGCACCATCCACGCACCACGTGATAAAGGAGTGCACAAACATACCCGAGTAAAAGTCTGCCCGTCAGTGTTCTATTTTTCACAAAATAATAACTAATTTAACGAGAATTTTTTTGTTTTCTTATCTTAGTTACAGTCGTAGTTTTGGAGTAAGTTTTATAAAAAGATAACTACAATCATTCCAGCTGCGCTCGAAAATCAGTTTATTTTGTGAGATAAAACCAATTATAATAACATTATTTTCATCATGGCAGCGACAACAGCAACAGTTACGAAATTGTCTTGAATGAAAAACAGTCCACAGTTGCACTAAATTATTTTTATTTTAAACCTTGATCATGGTTTCTGCTACAATAGTACAGCCTTCTTCAGAAGTCATACACACTAATAAATGAAAAATGTCTTAGCCCAGAGGCTGCGTCAAGACCAATAGCCGGCCGAAGTGGCCGTGCGGTTAAAGGCGCTGCAGTCTGGAACCGCAAGACCGCTACGGTCGCAGGTTCGAATCGTGCCTCGGGCATGGATGTTTGTGATGTCCTTAGGTTAGTTAGGTTTAACTCGTTCTAAGTTCTAGGGGACTAATGACCTCAGAAGTTGAGTCCTATAGTGCTCAGAGCCATTTGAACCAAGACCAATAAAATAACTTCAACAGACATAAGCCTGTTTCAAACATAAGTAACATTACATATGGCACCGTATGTCCTCCACCACTTCAGTATAACAGTGGTAGTGGCGGAGGACATACGGTGCCATATGTAATTTTACTTATGTTTGAAACAGGCTGATGTCTGTTGAGGTTTCTAACTCTATCGACATTCAGTCCTACTTATAACGTTTGTGCAGAGGTGTGAAAAGGTTTTTGGTATTGCAAATAGGCTTCTATTGTTCTTTTCAGTGCATCACACCCATGTAGAATTCAGATCGAGATATGTACATCACTGGCCATTCTAACCAGTGTACAATCTAACCTATGAGATATCAATTCACCAGAGTATCTTCATAAGGGTGAGCATTATCTTTCTAAATGAAGAATTTAGCGCGAATAGCAACCTTGAAGCGCCTTACATGTTCCTCTTGCCTGGACCTTAATAGCATTTATTCGTCCAACAGTGGCGAACAGAATGCATTCTCACATCATTTTTCTGTCGTGAAGAGAATGGTCACCATCCACGATGTTTCCATGATTAAACTGGTATCTTCATCTGCACCAGATGAATCTGCGTCGAGAATACTTCTGTAAACATTTTTCCATTAATGGACCAATGTTGCTTTTGCTGAGCCCACAATGAATGCTCTCAATATTGCATTTACACGAGCGGAACACATTGCCGGACGTCTGGCACACAAATGAACTATTATGAGATTTCCATACACAATCTCTCGAGAAACTGCAACCTACGGACGAGCTGTAAGCTTCGAAGAAAATAGTCTAGCTACAACTGTGCCATCAAATCTTAAAATATCAACAAGGTATTTACTGAAATGATTTCCGTTAATCTGCACTGAGATTGTGTACGGGAAACAAACCAAATTCTTTAAATGACATTTTGTGACACATTCATGGTTGTTTCAAAATGTTCGTGCATTCTGCCACGCAAACAACCAATGTCCTTACGAGCTGATGTACAGGTAAATGACAGACATAAATATTCGTAAGCACTATTATGCCTAATATTGAAATCGATATGTGGAGAATTCCATTCCTCACATAGCTTATTAATGTAATATGCATTCCTCTTGAAACATTCACAGTATTGTCTCTCAGCAGATCTGGGTTCATGGTTTGGTTCTGGGGAGGATCATATTTTTCTACAATCTCCCTTACCCCCCCCCCCCCCCCCCTGAATATAACATGCCGTTACCAAAACTTTTAACTTGTCATACAAGATTTTAGTAATTGTAACAATAAAGGCAACAGACCATCAATGATAAGATTCGCTGATGACATTACTTTTCTCTGTGAAAGTGAAGAATTACTCGACATTGTTGAATGGAATGAACAGTATAATGAGTACAAAATATGGATTGTAAATCGAAGAAAAACGAAAGTGATGAGAAGTTGCAGAAATGAGAACAGCGAGAAACTTAACACCAGGGCTGGTGATCACGAAGTACGTGAAGTTAAGGAATTGTGGTATGTAGACAGCAAAACGACCCATGACGGACGGAGTACAGAGGGCTTCAACAGCAGAATAGCACCGGCAGAAAGGGCATTCCAGGCCAAGAGAAATCTACTAATATCAAACATAGGCTTTAATTTGAGGAAGAAATTTCTGTGAATGTACGTTTGGAGCATAGCATTGTATGGTAGTGAAACATATACTGTGGGAAAACCGGAACAAAAGAGAATCGAAGCGTTTGAGATGTGGCACTACAAAAGAATGTTGAAATAAGTAGACTGATAAGGTAAGGAATGAGGAAGTTCTGCACAGAATCGGAGACTAAAGGAATGTGTGTAAAACACTGACTAGGAGAAGGGACAGGATGAGAGGAAATCCGTTAAGGAGTTAGGGAATAACTTCCATGGTAGCGAATACACTGAAGCGCCAAGGAAACTGGTACAGGCATGGATATTAAAATACAGAGATGTGCAAACAGGCAGAATGCGGTCGGCAACGTCTACATAAGACAACGAGTGTCTGGCGCAGTTGTTAGATTGGTTACTGCTGCTACAATGGCAGGTTATCAAGATTTAACTGAGTTTGAACTTCGTGCTATAGTCGGCGCACCAGCGATGGGGCACAGCATCTCTGAGGTAGCGATGAAGTGGGGATTTTCCCGTACGACCATTTCACGAGTTTACCGTGAGTATCAGGAATCCGGTATAATATCAAATGTCCGATATCGCAGCGGCCGGAAAAATATCCTGCAAGTACGGGACCAGCGACGACTGAAGAGAATCGATCAATGTGACAGAAGTGCAATCCCTCCGCAAACTGCTGCATATTTCAATGCCGGGTCATCAACAAGTTCATCATGCGAATCATTCAACGAGACATAATCGACATTGGCTTTCGGAGCCGTAGGCCCGCTCGTGTACCATTGATGACTGCACGACACAATGCTTTACGCCTCGCCTGGGTCCGTCAACACCGACAATGGACTGTTGATGACTGGAAACATGTCTCCTGGTCGGACGACTCTCATTTCAAACTGTATCGAGCGGATGGACGTGTACGGGAATGGAGAAAACCTCATGAATCCATGGACCCTGCATATCCGCAGAGGACTGTTCAAGCTGGTGGAGGCTCTATAATAGTGTTGGATGAGTGCAGATGGAGTGACATGAGACCTCTGGTACGTCTAGATACCACTCTGACAGTTGACTCGCACGTAAGAATCCTGTCTGATCACCTGCATTCATTCATGTCCATTGTGTATTCCAACGGACTTGGGCAATTTCAGTAGGACAATGCGACACCCCACACGTCCAGAACTGCTCCAGAGTGACTCTTCCGAGTTTAGAAACTTCCGCTGTCCACCAGACTCCCCAGGCATGAACATTATTGAGCATGCTGTTCAGACGAAATCTCCACCCTCTCGAACTCTTACGGTTTTATGGAGAGCCCTGCAGGATTAGTGGTGTCAATTCCCTCCAGCACTACTGGAGACATTAGTCGAGTCCACTCCACGTCGTGTTGCGACTCTTCTGGGTGCTCGCGGGGATATAAGGCAATTATATCAGTTTGTATGGCTCTTCATTGTAATTGAAGACTTAGGTCACAAGTGCTATTCTGAGATAAATAGGTTGGCACGTGCATCAAGCGACTCACAAGACCGTTGACTCAAAAAACACCTATAGGTAGTGAACTATCGAACCATTGGTCTTTTAGCCGACACCTTCCTTATCTATTTTTTGTGTCTCCTCTCGCCTACATGTCCTTTCAAGACTGCATGGTCTTTACTTTTCGGCATATGAGGCACTTTTATGCCGCACCTACAGATTTTCGAGTAGTGGTTTTTGTTGCTTGTTTTCTGGTTTATTGTATGTATAGTCGTAGCCAAGGTCCCGGTGAATTTATATAAATAGAAAAAAAATAGAATCAGTTATGTCAAAGTCTGACATCGCGCACAACTAGTCCAGCCATCAGTATAGTGTTGTGTGGGTGCAGCAATGAAGTACGTTAGAGAGGCAATATCTTCAGCAGTCGAGGCGGAACGCAGTGATGACAATGGTAAGAGACGGCTGCAGGAAGGTGGTATCCAGCACTGTTGGAGGCGGCTCGTGCAGCCGGCCCTAAGAGCAGGTCGGCTTTAATCTAAAGCGCATTATCCTCACGACTTTAAAGCGGTCCGCCCGCCGGAAGCTGCGAGGCAGGGAGTTGCGCCACTGTTTGGCCTTCCATACCCACCCTCGCCACAGTTGTGACTAATGTTAGACGCTAGTGTTCAGTATCCTCTGGCTGAACCGAACAGCTCCGCGTCGCGGCAGCGCCGAGATCGACGGAGGAACCGCAGAGACACACTGCAAACTACAGTACAGAACGCGCCATTCAGAACAGAATAACGGCCCGCCCGGTTAAGTGCCATTATCGAAACTTCCCGTATATAGCTCATGAAGTGAGCTGTAGATCCCAGACTAACGTCCAATTCCAGCAAGTTGCTGTTAAGCCCGCTGCGAAACATCGCTCTTGGTGACTGATAAGCGTCGTCGAAACGGGCGAGTCTTAGTCTAGCGATGGTTGTTGGGTGGGTACACATACGGCAGATCAGGTGCAGGAGTTTTATTGAAACTAGAATCGCCTGTGGTCGTAATTCTACAAATTGCGTATAAAAAGTAAAACTGACTGTAGCAAATGCTGCATTGTACAAAGGAGTATTATTGAAATAATTCTTTGATATCTCTTTAACTGTTCGATAGCATGAAGTGAGTCCTTGATTCAGTGCGCTGAAAAATAAATTTTGTATCATCATGACAAATTATTTTTTCCCTAGGGACAACAAAATGCGAATACCGTTGTTTCTTGTAAAGTAACCTCAGATGGGAAATGTTTTGCATTACAAAATCTGGACTATAAACTGATTAGACCGCAATTATATCTCTCAAAGTAATTTGTAATTGCCTTCAGTACTATTTAAATATATCTTGCAAAACATAGATACAATTATCACTATCAGTGTCCACATTATTCTTATTAGTTTGTCTCCGCAAAACGTATGTCTCTCCAGCCGTTGGTGTTCTTCTCCAAGGCGTAATCCAAAACAAAATAACATAGTTTTCGTATAATAAAGGAAGTCGTTGCTATTCAAAATGAAGAAACTGAAAATTAGGAATTTACTTCACATTTTTTGGTAACGGCGGCAAATGAACACGAAGTTAGTCCGGGTTACCTTTAGACAAAAATCAGCGACAAAACGTCGCCAATAATTAACGTTATATACAGCCTGTGTTGCTCCCGAAGGCTTCGTTACTACGATATTCTGTTTTCCAGTGCCGACAACATCGAAGACTTAGCTGTTGTGACATTGTAGCTGCCTAGCGCACCTCTGTTACTGCAAATGAACCGTCTGCAACATTTAAAGATGAAACTCTCTAGAATGCGATTTCACGGAACGTTGTTACTTTAATGTGTCATTCCTACCATAGGGATCGATACGCGGGGCAGTTGGTATGTAGCGTGAGACACAGAGGAAACTTTTTTTCATGTACATACTAGCTGACCCGGCGAACTCTGTTCCGCCTTAAAGCCAATAAATAATCAGATTTTGGATGTTAAGTTGAATTTTTTATTAGGACGAATAAAAATTAAGTATTTTAATGATTCTTTATGTTTTTTGGTGCATAGCTTCCACTCTTCAATTCAGTACCTTGTGATACACGACATTTTTTGTTTTATTATCAGGCGCAAGAACAAACAACGCATACGGTCTTCCGACCCGTGAACATGCCACATATAATTGACCATTTGAAAAATATGGATATTCCAGATTTAAACTACAAACTTCCAAGGATTGGCCTTGTGATTTGTTAATGGTCATGGCGAATGCAAGACGGATCGGAAATTGAAGTCTTTTAAACTCAAACGGCACATCGGTTGGGACCATCAGGATCCTCTGAATGAGAACTTCCTCACCCTCGAATTTTCCTTTGAGTATCGTCGCGTAAATAACATTGGTCACCAGTTTACTTACCTCAAAACGTTTACCGTTGCACAGCTTTGGATGGTTTATGTTTCGAAGCATGATTACTACGGAGCCAACTTTTAGGCGTAAATTGTGCGGTGGTATGTCAGGCACATCCTAAGAGTTTAAAAATTCAATTGGATAGTTGGTGGCTTCATCTTCATTTGTTACACAGTCAATAGATTTGAATGAATGCATTTTACCAATGATCTCATTCTGAATTATGTAGTTTAGGTCATCTACATCTTTATTCTTAGCCGCTAAAATTGCTCGCTCACTCAACCGTTCATTACTTTTGTAGTTAGTAATGATGTTTGGGAATACTTTGTTGATAAGTTCGTCTTTCGATGAGACAAAGTTACAGAAATTATGAGGAAATGAAATCAATCCGCTCGATTCTTCGACAGTTACTCGACCATTACCGATAGTCAGCAATTGCTCAAAGAAATCTTCAGCAGATGTATAATTAAGCAATGCAACTCTCATGTTTGTTGTCAGTTAAAGTTTCTTCACAAAGCGCCATAGATTCGATGATTTGAGGCAAGCATTTATTTCATCTGCAGCCATTGATCTTGGAACTACTGGCAGTGTTTGGCGGAATTCGCCAGACAGTAAAATCATTGCTCTTCCAAAACATCTCGAGTCATTGCGTAGATCTTTCAATGTTCGGTTAAGTGCCTCTAATGCACGTTTATGAGCCGTTGTGCATTCGTCCAAGATCTTGGATGCTGATAAAACTTCGGCCACTGCTGAGTTTTTTGTAATATTACATGTTGAAGATTTAACGGTAATTTTAATACTGACTGAGCCGTACGGCATCTTTCTAACAATGTGTCTGCTATTCCGGAAGAACCAACTGCAACCGCAATGTTGGATCTCGCACGAACAGTGGCTAAAACTACTGACATGAGGAATGTCTTGCCAGTTCCACCAGGGGCATCCAGGAAATATAAACCACTATTTCCGTCATCAATTGCCTTCATTAATGTATCATAAACTTCCTTTTGTTGGGGGTTCAACAGGGGTACATTCGTTTGAACTACTAAATCTAATTTGCGGTTTGTTATTCCACGCCAGATGCGTTTCTGTTATACTACGTTTTATAGCGGTCGAACGGGATAAAAAGTATCCTATGCCCGTCTCCTGGTTCTAAGCTACCTCTCCACCAATTTTCAGCCAAATCGGTCCAGCCGTTCTTCAGTTATAAATAGTGTAACTAACACGACTTTCTTTTATACATATATAGATTAAGTATTCATTACACATTTCTGAACGCACGCTTAATATTTTTCAATCGTTTTTTAAAAAAAATACAGATAATAGTTTATTCATCCATTTTAAATAGTTTATGAACGCATGCATAAATGTCAATCATTACTTACAGATTTTGACAAAAAAATTTGACAGCTCGGAAACTAAAGAACTTTTAGGGAAAATAACGCATTTTTCAAGTATTCGTCAATTTTTCATTATTTTTAAGATGTATTCTGCTATTCGGGGCGAAGACAAATCCAACAAATCAAAAACCATGAAAATTTTTATTCGTCAATTTTTCATTATTTTTAAGATGTATTCTGCTATTCGGGGCGGAGACAAATCCAACAAATCAAAAACCATGAAAATTGGTCCAGCAGATCTCGAGTTATAAGTGTTGTAACAAACCCGACTTTGTTTTATATATATAGATGTCTAGTTACTTTACCTCTCTTAACGGCTTCGTGCAAACACGAATATTTTTTTGTGTTCATCTTTCACAAAGTATCTTTTGAATTATGTGAGCTACGTTCAGCTCCTTATACAATTAATATTAAAAATCGATACTTCAACTTTCGATGTTAACGCATTAATGTTATGATGACGTGGAAGGAGCCAGTTTACAGGCTACGCTTAGAGGACTTGCTTGTGAGTACATGCTGCATGCTAGCAATTTAAAATATATTGGCTTGAACTACATAAGAGTGAATGTGTAAATATTTTATACCAGTCGTAAAATTCATCATTGTTTTTGAAGCTGCACCTGCCGATAGTTCTTAGTTCAGTTAGGACTAGAAACCGCCTCAATGAAATGATTATAGGCTGGATTTAAAAAAAAATTGCTTCGAGTCAGAAATTATATGTTATTGAGTAAATCAAAAAATATTTTTGTGGCTGCATGTTAATCTTATTTCTGAACCACTGACAGCTTTAGTAATCCATACATATCATAAAATAGCATATATGAACACAAAGTAAGTCCGTTTACTCTTAGACAAAAGTATAGATAGAATTATAACGGCGTGTGTGTGTGCGTGAGCATGTGTTCCACATCTCCTCCTAACACACTGTACCGATTTCAACCAAACTTGGTACACATATCCCTTGCTGCCTATCAACAATCGCTGTCGGAGTAAGAACCGCCTGACTGTCACAGTTCAGGAGATATGACGTCATAAACAATAAGATGCGTGAAAAACTCCTGCGTCATATATGACGTTTAAATTTATTACTACTGTGCAACTAACTCTATTTGCAATAAATTTCGCAGACAGCATCCACATATGCAGATAAATGCACTAGAAAATTATATTCGGTAACACACTTAGGTCAGGAGATAGGACGTCATAAACATTGAGATGTGTGAAAAATTACCGTATTGTGGATGCCGTTTAAATTTGTAACTTGTTTGCTACTACCTATATTCGCAATACATTTTCAGATAGTATTCAAATATGCCACTGAATGTACGTATTCAAATATATCATTGTACGACACATAGTTCCAGAGATATGACATCACGAACACTGAGCTGGGTGAAAAAATAGCGCATCATGCTTGAAGTTTTAATAAATTTGCTCTCTATTAGTAACAGACTCCTACAGTCGAGTCAGCTTCCTGAAACCCGGCAACGCTTTTGATAGCTGCCAACTGCAAAGCACAAACGGTTGTGGGTGAAAACAATCACCATCTATAAAGCTACGAAGAAACGATACCATAGAGACGTTTACAAAATCGCGTTGTAGACGCGCGAAGCAGTTGCACCCACCGTACGGAAACTGTCCAGAGTATTACACTACAAATACAGATCATTTTTTATTTTCGTTTCTAACTGGAAATTGGTCAAATGAGTACACGGGTAACGCTGGGTTTGTCAGCTAGGAAGTAATAAAGATCAGTTTTTCATTTGTTATTATAGCCATTGACTTCACTGCACTTTGAAATTATGATGGATTATTTGTGAAACATTTCATAATCGAATATACACATAGTGAAACAGTCTACGTCCTCCAAGCGATGTCTACAAGACGCTTGTGTGTGAACATCGCATATTATTCTGCCTGCTTGCTTTTGTAGAACCAAAACTGTAGATGTACCAGCTTAATACTCATGCTCGTAAGTTGTAAAGGCTAGTGGCTGATTTTGCTAACTTTACTTTGCAACTGTAAATAGCTTGTAAAGAAAGGAAATCAAAAGATCAATTAAAAGAGAGTGTACGATGTGCTGTCGATGATGGTACACCCTGGGTAGATAAAATATTATAGGCAGAAACATTGCTTTTTTCGAAATTTGAGCCTCTTCTTTCACTGCACAGTATCTATAATTGCTTCCATGACAGGAATGACGTTTGTAAAACTCACAGGGTTGGTCACTATACAAGCCTTGTCAACACGCAATAACACACATCCTTTTTTCATTACTTGTGCTCTCCATGACATGTCCCTTGATGCCGCACCTGTCATTCTGGTTAATCTCATAATCTGATGCCTTTCTGTGGACTTTGACGGTAGAATATTTTCGTGACTAATTCCAGACGCAGCGATCATTTTCGAAGGCCATAAGCACGCCGTTTCTTCTTGTCGTGCTGCGAAGCTTAAATAGTGTAGTTTCGAGTAATGAAGCAGAAGATGAATTGCAAGGATAGGTCTGTATGAAAATTTTTTTGGCGTTGTGCTTTCTAAAAGTAAAACCTCATATTTACATAGTTGTGAAGGCACAGACACTTCTTTATCATTTATTTTGTAGTCTGTACTTCAAAATCATTGCGACCATTTCTTTCACTGCTTCATCCTTCATATAGAATGCTTGTGCGACCCGGTCTTGAATACTGCTCGAGTGTTTGTGAGGCTCATAAGGTCGGATTGAAGGAGGACATCGAAGCAATTCAGATTTGTTACCGATAGGTTCGATCAGCACGTAAGTATTAGAGACATGCTTCGTGAACTCAAATGGGAATCCTTCGAGGAAAAACGAATGTCTTTTCGCTGAGCATTACTGCGCAAATTTAGTGAACCAGTGTTTGAAGCCGAGTGCAGATCGGTTCTACTGCCGCCACATATATTTCGCGTAAGGAGCACGAGGATAAGGTGAGAGAAATTAGAATTCGTATGGAGGCTTGTAGACAGTCCTTCTTCTCTCTGTCTCTGTTTGCGAGTGGAACAGGAAAGGAAATGACTGGCAGTGGTAGAACTTTCCCTCCGTCAAGCCTGTGCGGTGGCTTGCGGAGATTGTATGTAGATGTAGATGTACATCGGCAATTTGATAATTTCTCCATATAACTTATAAACAAAACTAAATATGTGATTAACATATAGTCAGGTGTTCCTACGTTTAGAAAATGCTGTAACCTCTATTTCAGTTTAAAATAAATAATTAGTATTTGTCCAGCTGTCATTCTACATTAACTAGTTAACGATGCTAATCACATGCCCTCATATATGTCTTTTTAGTTTAAAGCGTTTATTATTGTTCCATGGACTGAAATATATTTTATTTGTGTTTCTACAGTTATTCGAACACTAGTCGATCATATAAAAACGCTTGCATTACTATGTTTACCCTACATTCATTTTCCCAATTGTGTATTAATATACAGTAAAATTCTCGCTTTTTTGTTGACCTTCTTGAAGTGTTTATTTGCATTAGTGTAGTGGGTTAGCTTTTACTGCCCACCGCTGTTTACGTTCTAACTTAATATGATTATTCTGTATAGCCGTCACAGATAAATTTTTTCTTTGCTTTGTTAAACGTCATCTCGTATATCGTCATATCTGCGTTAGACATTAGACTGAGTTTGCACTTGTTATTCGAAGCTTATTGGAACCTATCGACACTGGTTAAAAGAGATCTGATTGATTTTATCCATTCATTAAAAATAAAACCACGGTATTTTGAATTTATTATGGGAGAAATATGAACATTTCTCTAATTGGTAGTGAAACACTACGTTTACTAAGTTGATTTACAATGCAGTCACCCTGTAGTTCAATATTCTTTGTTAAACTTTTTACATACTTGAATTGCAATTCTAGAAGGACTGCGAAATGCTGTTCCTCGACTGACTTACCATCCTACTTGAACTCCTTACGTTATCTCGTGTAAAATGTCTTTGAATGTTGAAGAAGGTGGAAATTAGAGGATGCCAGTTTGGTGAATAAAATGGATGTTACGAAAATTTGTACTTCAAATCTCTTAGTCTCTTATTTGTCCTAGGGCCAGACGACCACTGGGAGATTGTGTTTTTAGTGTTCTTTTTAACCTCTCGCTACTATGGAGACACTTTCTGGATGCTCCCTCCCATCCCCCAACTAAAATACCATCGAGTGCCTGTCGGAAGAGTTGGCCAGACGCATTTCAGTACATCCACGTGCACCAGTGACCACCCTGCAGTTTTCAACAGCGCAGGTGGAGCCCTATATCAAGAACTCTGTAAGAACCCCATGATCAGCGTCCACATACTTTGCAGAGCATGCGCTGCCGCCTATGGTGATCACGCAACCTATTAAGAACCATTTCCTGCCTTTTTTTAATGTGCAGGAGACCATCGTAAGGCGCGGTGATTCAGTATAATTGTTGTTTTGAATAAAGGTGTCATTTCTCTTCAAATCACTGCGTGTTTCATTCAGTTACCTTCGGTACTTTTTGTATCAGTTCTTTCTATGTATGGTCCACGTTTCATGCAGCTGTTTTACTTGGTAATAGCTGATAATGTGATAGCTACTTTCTTCCATGAGTTTTGTGCACCACTGTAATAACGAAATTGGTTTAGTCGCGTAAAACGCAACATATCCTCATTTAATTAATTAAAACTGTTACTCGATCATTTGGTTCTGAAATAAATGGGGTTAAAATGTCTGTTTTAAAATATTGTAGTTCTTTTTGTTCACCATATTTGCAATATTTTTCTCCCAAAGACACTCTACAAACTACACATACAAAGTTAATGCTGGTAAATAAGCATTAGTTGGCTATTGAGAACCGTTTCCTTTTAATATATTAAAATCTGCTAACTGATTTAGTTGGTTAACCAGATTAGATTTCTGGCATCTATATTATAAAGCATGTTGATAATTATTTTAGTAACATCAGCCTCCGGAGCATGTTACTGGTCAAACGATGGCCAGCATTTGGTAGTAACTCTGCAGACATTTCTCTGCATAAAGACAAAAATAAAACTATAATCCCCAAATCAAAATAGATAAACTTATTTTTGGAAATGTATACACCATCACGAAATAGTTTATTTCGTTTTTTCACTTTTAACAGACATCGATTTTAGGGGATGAAGTCGTAAAGCTGTTACAGTAATAGCATATTATAACCTCATATACAACAGTACGTGATGGTATCGAAACAACAACTGCAAAGCAACTCAACAGTAACTAATTATGAACACAATAGAATCTTTTTCACTTCATTTTCATAATAAATTAACAATATCTTTAGATGACGCAGTCAGTCGAAATCGGAACTATTGCAGTCGCGGACCGTAATATCTATTTATTTTCTGTCTCCAACGTGGTTGTGAATCAAATCAATAATTTTGATACACATAAAGCTGTCAGTAATGCGTAAGTATACTGAGGTGACAATAGTCATCGGATACCTCCCAATATCTTGTCGGACCTCCTTTTGCAGCAACTGGACGTGGCGTGGAGTCAACAATTCGTTGGAACTCATGCTGCTTCTACAGTCGTCCATAATTACGAAAGTGTTCCCGGTGCAGGATTTTTTGCACGAACTAACCTCTCTATTATGTCCAACAAATGTCCGATGGAATTAATCTCTTTAGCTCGGCCTGTCCAGAATGTTTTTCAGACCAATCGCGAATAACCGTGGCCTGGTGACTTGGCGTTTAGACATCCATAAAAATTCCACCGTTGTCTGGGAAAGAAAAGTCCATGCAAATGGTCTCCAAGTCGTCGAACACAGCCATTTCTAGTCAATGATAGGTTCAGTTGGACCATAGAACCCAGTCCATTCCCTGTAAACACAGCTCACACCATTATGAAGCGACAACCAGCTTGCACAGTGCCTTGTGGACAACTTCGGTCCATGGCTTCAGAGGATCTCGCCTCAAACGCTACTATCAGCCCTTACCAACTAATATTGCGAGTAATCTGACCAGGCTACGGTTTTCCATTCGTCCAGTGTCCAATTGCGACGGTCTCAAGCTCAGGAGACGCGCTGCAGGCCATGTCGTGCTGTTAGCAAAGACACTCTCATCGGTCGTCTGCTTCCACAGCCGATTACGCCAAATTTCACCGCTCTGTCCTACGGATACGTTCGTTCTACGTTCCACATTGATTTCTGCGGTTATTTCACGCAATATTGCTTGTCTGGTAGTACTGACGGCTCTACGCGTACGCGTTACGCTCCGTGCGGCTTCCCCCGTCGGAGGTTCGAGTCCTCCTCCGGGCATGGGTGTGTGTATCGTCATTAGCGTAAGTTAGTTTAAGTTAGGTTAAGTAGTGTGTACGCTTAGGGACCGATGACCTCAGCAGTTTGGTTCCATAAGAACTTACCACAAATTTCCAAATTTCTATGCGTACACCGATGCTCTCGGTCGTTAAGTGAAGGCCGTCGGCCACTGAATGGTACGTGGTGAGAGGTAATTTCTGAAATTTGATATTCTCGGTGCACTCTTGACATTGTAGATTTCGAAATATAGAATTTCCTAACGATTTCCGAAATGAAATGTCCCATGCATTTAGCTCCAACTATCATTTCACCTTCAAAGTCTGTTAATTCTCGTCAGGCAGCCATAATCACTTCAGAAATCTTTTCACACGAATCACCTGAGTACAAATGACAGCTCCGCCCATATGCTGTCCTTTTATACCTTGCGTACGCGATGCTACCGCCATCTGTGTATGTGCATGTCGCCATGCCATGACTTCCGTCACCTCAGGGTGTAGCACACCATTCCGTAGGCCACGGATAATAATAATAATAATAAACACAATCTGTGAATTCCTTTTTGTTGTCTCGCTCTTCCTGAAGATGAAGACAATGAACAACGATAGTGTGTTCTAGTACTCCATTCAAAAAGCTTAACGCTTTCGCATACTTGTACACCATTAGCAGTAATTTAGTGAATGGAATCTACACGTTTCCGTTTGAGGGCATTGCTGCTGTAGCCCTGATCTCTCCCCATACGATTATCACGCCTGCAGTCTCTTGAAAAATGCCTTGAAGGGTCGACGATTCCTGTCGGATGAGGATGTGCAGCAGACAGTTAAGGACTTCTTCACGCACCAGGACACGGGTATCTTTAACCTGGTGCATCAATGGGATGATTGCCTTAGTGGTCACGGCGAGTTTACTTTATTGGCAGATCGATTCCGGACTGTACGGTCTTTTAACGGAAACTTTCTGATCGCCCCCTCTGTAATTTGCGATTGCGAGAAAAATTATTAATCTAATTATTAATATCCAAGTCCCATATCTGCGTGGAATGGTATAAATAAAGAAATGTTATCATTAAAATCTATTCAGTGCCTTGTTTTCATTATTAATCCATACTTAAATTTTCGTTCTCAGACTCCTGTCCACAACGACGTAAGTTTGTTTAAAGTATTACTCGTACCAACCAAGAGAAAAAAAGCTATACGGCCATACAGAATAATGATCTGTTAAGGAACAAGAATAACAGAAACATACAAAGTATAAGAAAAGAAAAAAGGGATACTGTTAATGTAACAGATAGCTCCAAAGTCCGTCCTTAATTTACGTAGGATATACTTCGCTCGGTCATAGTCTCGTTAAGTGGACATGAAATATACGGAAACAAAGGGAGAAGCAAATTCTTAACGTCTTACAGAAATTAATAAAAATATAAAATACTTATAATTCATTGTCATTGCAGAAGCGGAAGAAATATGAGCTTCATGGCCTATATTTTGCTCACACGGACTATTCATGCAGTCACAGGGGAACACAGCTATCACCGCGAAATTTTTTTTATTACGTAGTTCAGCTTCAGGTCAGAAAAGTGGTATCTTTCCAGTTCGACTTCATGTTAAGTCATCATCGGCTGAAAAGTTCAAATAAAAGAAAAATGGGGATAGTAAAGTATTAGGAAACTATATTACAATCAAATAAACTTTCGTAAATATCAATACGTACCTGAATACGTGGCACAGTATCTCGTTCACTGAAAACGCCAGGAGGGCTGCTCGTAATCTAAACGTATTACCAAGCATTGTTGAATCTGAAGGCTGCAATTGACTATGTGGTAATATATAGTTGGTAGCTCTTCGGTCGAAAGTATAGGATTAAGAATATTCGTTCTTGTGGAGAACCTCCTCATTCGTTATCACTCCACCAAATTTTCAACCTCCTTCTAGAACACCACATCTCAAACAACTTCAATTTACTTCTTTTCTGGTTTTACGATAGTCCATGACTCACTATTGCACAATGTCGTGCTCCAGATGCACATTCTTAGAAATTTTTTACTCGGATTGAGGTTTATATTTGATGCTAGCAGTCTTCTCTTGTCCAGGAATGCTTATTTTGCTTCCAAGATAGCACAATCCCTGTACTTAATCTTCTACGAGTCTCCCAATTTTGGTGTTAATTTTGTCGCCAATCTGATGTCTGTTGCCCCTTATCACTTTAGTGGTTCTTCGGTTTTTGCCGCGCGGGGTAGCCGTGCGGTCTTCGACGTCTTGTCACGGTTTGCACGGCTCCCCCCGTCTGATGTGTGAGTCCTTCCTAGGACATGGGTGTGTGTTTTGTCCTTAGCGTAAGTTAGTTTAAGTTAGATTAAATAGTGCATAAGCCTAGGGACCGATGACCTTAGCAGTTTGGTCCCATAGCCCTTACCACAAATTTCCAAATTTCTTCGGTTTACTATCAAACCATATTCTGTAGTCGTCAGACCGTTCATTCCTTCCATCACGTCCTGTTAATTGTTTTTGACTTTCACTGAGGACAGCAATGTCTTCAGCGAATCTTTTCGCTGGTATCCTTTTATCCTGAATTTTAATCCCATTATTGAATGTTTCATTTACTTTCGTCATTGTTACTTCGATTTTTAGAATGAACAGTAGGGCTTCAGACTGCATCTCTGTCTTACATCCTTTTTAATCGGAGCACTTCGTTCTTGTTCTGCCACTCTTAGTTTTCCCTCTTGGTTCTTGTACATATTGTAAATCATCCATCATTCCCTATACTTTCCCCGTATTTTTCTGAGAATTTCGAACATCTTGCACCACTTTATATTTTGTCGAGCGCATTTTTGAGGTTGACTAACAGCATGAAAGTGTCGTAATTTTTCCTGATTTCATAATCAACGTCAGAACTCCTCTAGTCCACTTACATTTCCGAAATCCGTATCGATCATCGTCTAACAGGTCCCCAGTTTTGTTGTCCGCTCTGCTGTATATTCTTGTTGTCAGAAATGGCCCTTTAACTTTTGATACCCAGTGATTTCTGCCTCAAACCACCATTTCATCCATTTAGTTTTGAAGTACAAGTGGTTTTTGCATGAGACTAACGATGCTACGAAAGCCCTGGATCAAATCTTTATTAGCATCGATGATTTCATGCTAAAGGCACTGGTACTTCAAAACAAAATGAATTAAAAATTGGTTTGCGGTAGAAACAACTGGAGATCAAAGGGTTAAGCTGATGTTGTGATGTTATCGCACTTCTCTGCCCTTGCGTTCTTCGGGATTGTGTGGACAATATTTTTTCGAAAGTCTGTTAGGAACTTGCTTATCATATCAGTAAAGTAACTTTTTTATAAATTTACACTTCGACGAGATTTTCTCTCGCTATCAGTTTTACATAGTAAATATTCTTAATTTCATTTTTGCGATTTGCTATCACGTTGTCAACAGTACCTTTTAGTCCCAACAATGAGAGTTGGATAAGTTTACACTGTGACTGCGTTTCTAGACCTGTCCAGTTGGTGACTTACTGTGCAACATATGCAAGTTCTTATGGCTGTGTATAGGAATTAATTTCATTTGTAATTTTATTTACTAGTGTTTTATTGCGCTCATTTTTCTTTCTTCTTCAACAGATAATGTCATGATAGGGTAATATGTTGTGGCTGTGCTCTCTTGTGAAGTTTTGTGATATCTGGCTGGATGAGGAGACTGTGGTATGATAAGTGGGTGGCCAGTTTCCTCCCACTAGAACACAAAATTCACACTTGGTTAAAATACACTTTATTATAGGAACCAATTCAGTTCTTAACTACAGTGATGTCCAATCCGAAATTCTGTGGTTAACTGCACTCAAATAACATGTACTAATTCTTGGATCTTGTCCGTGTCCATATCACAACTATATACAATGAGTAACCTTCCCTCACAGCTTGCTAAGGTGCGAGGCGACGACTATTACTGTGAAAGATTAGAGCGCAGTGCGACGTATTCCGGTACAATGCAAAGTGAGTCCCGATGCGGCGTACTGAGGTACTGAGATTGAGACAGCTCGGTCGGCGGCGGCGGCCTATATGCATCCTGCCAAGGGGGCGTTATCGCCGCCTAGCCTGGGGGCGTGTCTTGGTCTTCTCTCGTCATAGGCGCGCCTAGTTCAGCGCCTGCTGCACAATGTTTCCTAGTGCCGATCGGTGTGCTGGCGAAGGCGTACGCCAGCACATAATAAGTCGAAATCGGTGATGATACCACTAGCCTGACCTGAGACTGCCGCTACAGATGTCGTCTGATGCAACTCTCACTACATATGCATCAAGAACGGTATCCAGACAGGCGACAGCCACGTAATCAATATAAGTTCCCTTTCAGAACTTTGGGAGACTATTAGGAAATGAGATCAGTCTGTAAAAATACAAAAATACAAGTTAACACTGGCGATGAGTTGCACGGTATTTTTGGACCAAGATATACCTTATTTTTGCCATACTTGTCCAAGTGTCTCCAATCTTTCTTTGTGTAATTAGCGATGAAGTCGTACAAGTTTTCGATGAATCTGTAAGTTTATACCTCTGTCAGTTTATACTGTTTATAATACTTAATCTTTCGCAAATGTTACGGAACGTTCGCTTATAAAGCGTGTTTCACCATCTGAAACTACGGAATGAACAGGAGATATAAAAATAATTAGCATGGAAGTAACAACATTCCGGTGTATAACCAATGAATATGTTAATAAATGACCCCCTGCTTTAGCGTAGTAAAGTAGTTTCATAAACAAAATTTGTACGAGTCTTAGAAGTTATTGTGAAACATTTCGAAATTCTGCTTCACATCATCAGCGCGAACCGGCCAACAATTCTGTTATGTTATGTGGGGTTGCATGAAACGACAATTCTAGGGACAGTCAAGTCATCCTCTATAGTAAAAAAAATCCCTTGTCTATATCTGTGGCTGGGTAAATGGTGCGTACATGAAATGGTAATGAAAGAATGAGGGTGCGGTCACATGAAATTCTCTGTAACGAGTGAGTCAGCTGTATTTCAGAACGCGGCAATCTGACAACGGGGAAAGAAGAGCGCGAGTGGAGCCCAATGGCGGGCCGAGGTGGAGGCAGCCCCTTGAGCGCGCCGCGTCGGCAAACACGGCGGCAGGCGGGCACGGCGGGTTGCCTGCTGGCAGTGCGCCAGCACCACCGCCGCGCCGCTCCCAATTGCCCGCATCTGTGACACCCGGCCGCGATAAAAGACTCGGAATGCCGCCGCCGGCTGCCTCCCCCGCCCGAATTCCTGGCATTCGCCGGCCATGTCCCCCACACCGCGCACACGAGCCCACCTCACCGGCCCAGCTCGTCTGTCCTATGGCGGAAACGAACCACCGCCGATGTAATAAATTCGACAAGTGTGCTAAAGTTCGTTGAAGAACAAGAGGTGTTCTTGTTTCAAGAACTGTGGGACAGTCCAAAATTTTCTCTGGATGAAGTGTGGTCGACAATCGTTTAATTGCATGTTCCACATTTCATAATTGCTACATCTCACTATAACCTGGAAAGTGTCATTTTTATAATTACAGTATACTTTCTCAGTGAAAATACAACACTCTTATCTTTTATGTCTGTAGCAATCTACTCTCTCTCCCTCCGCCCTCTCTCCTCCTTCTTCACCCCCTTGTTTTTCTCTCCTCCTTCCCATATCCTTTCTTTCCTTTCCATCCTCTCATTACTCATTACCTCTCTACTCTCTCCTTCCCTTTCTCTCCCCCTCCCTCAATCTCCCTCTCTCTCCAACCCCCCTCTCTCTTTTCAGTTTTCTCTCAGTCTGCCTGTATGTCTGTCCTCTCTCTCTTTGTCTCACTATTTGTCTTATCCCCTCTTCATCCATCTCTTCCTTCCTCATTCTCCCTCCATATACTTCCCACTTCTTTATTCCCTCCCACACTACACCTCTCCTCCTGTCTCCCTTTCCTTTCTTTTCTCTCGTTTCCTGTCTCTTCCTCCTCCTCTTTCTCTCTCTGTCTGTTTGTCTGTCTGTTCTCTGTCCCTTCCTCCCTCCCTCATCATCCCTCTCTCTCTCTTCAAAACTCTCTCCCATCGTCCCCCTTCTTTTTCTCTATACTTACCTCTTCTTTACTTTCTCTTCCACCCACATTATCACTCTTGTCTCTCTTTACTTTGCTCTCTTCCTCCCTCCTTCTTTGTCCCCCCCTCTTTATTTGTCCCCCCTATTAGTTTCTCCTTTCTTTCCTTTCCATTCTTTTTTATTTCTCCCTCCCCCTTTTTCTTGCTCCATCTCCCTTACTCTCCCCGTTTTTCTTTCTCTGTGCCTCCCTCTGTCTCTTTTCCTCCCTTGCTTCTCCCACTCCCTCTTTCTCTCTCTCCCTCCCTCCTTCCCTCTCTCTCTCTGTCTCTCTCTCTCTCTCTCTCTCTCTCTCTGACGCACACACACACTATTATTAGATATTCAGAAGAGTAGTTGTCACATAGATATGATTTCAGTTTGTGTTACCAGTTAATTTTATTAAATAGTGAATTCTTTACTTCAGATGGTTCATGCTCAAAGACTGAATGCCTCACGTCTTTCTATGCTACATTATAGATAAGGTGGGTTCTGTAATTAATTTCCTCTTCTATTATATTAATTATGAATTTTCAGTTGTTTTCAAACTGTGATTTACGTATATTAGTGACAACTAAGTTTATAAGGGAGTAAATGCGGTGTAGGGATGTGGTCAGTATGCCAACTGACTAATGAGCTGCCTACAAGAATACCAGTTCTTTGAAGGATAATAACTTAAAAGAAAGCTGCCCCCTTTAGAATAATACCCAGCGTCTGACAAGGAGAATAAGCGTCTTACAGTTCCTGCAAAATTCATTTTCAATATTTCGAATTCGTTTAATCTAGTTCACTTCATTATATTACAAACAAAATTTCCTTATGTGTAGTGTCCATGAATGTTGCCTTTATGTTATCAAAGTTTCATTAATAGTCATAATAATAATAATAATAATAATAATAATAATAATAAAAATCAACATAATAATAATCCATATCCAGTCCCAATATTTAATTTTATACTTTAATCAAATGTTTTTCAGAATGTGTGCTTGTGTGGGTCTCTGGAGGCTGTGGGATGTGACTGTGGGAAGCACTACAGATATTCGTTTCAGGTTCTTTGCAAGGTCGCCGCCGGGATAGATCCTAGCATAAGAACATTCGGAAATAACGGAAATAAGTCGCCTTTTGTGATGGTACAATTTTAATTATAACATAAACGATTTTAAGCCGCCTAGCGACTCATCGTCCAATGGTACACACTTTTAATGAGTGTTTTTAGCATTGTCAGGGTGTTGGAGATGTGGACAGATAGGAAAATCAAAACAAGTAACTACTGGTTGTGGCTTACTCGCTTCGTTTCTTCTATCTTGCCACATCTACATAATGACCCCTTTTTGTCTTTCAGCCGTTTTATTGATCAAGACTTTACTTTTGGTAAGCCGCACAGGTAAGCGGCGTCTTCCCTTTCCCACTTCTGTGTGGCATTGCTTGGTACTAACAAAGCTTCACACTCTCTGCAGCACCGATGCAAGTACGAAGACGATGTCTGTTCCCTCCCCCCTCCTGTCTTGGGCAACTGCTCTCGTTCCCTCTATGGAAGTCTAGAAATACCTTTTCCACTGCATAAAATCTCCAGAGCTTTGGATGTACCGTATTTTATGCTATTAATTCATTACATGTCACAAATTCCAATTTGAAGAACTGAAGTTTGCGAGAGCTACATTTGCTTCAGCTTATGACGTCGCTGTAAGGTCACGACATTTCTGTCGGAGATTTCGATCGTTGTTCCCTTAGGTTCCAAATATGAGTCTTCTCTTCCACATACATCCTCAGTTTCCTTCTTCAGTTGACCATATTTTCTGCTCATCTTTAACTGACCGACGCATTTTTTTCTTATTTTTCTTCTTCTTCTTCTTCTCATTCAAAATGTCTCTTGTAACTTGCCTTCTGTAGTGTTTTGTAGAAGATACATATTTTTCGAGACATACCCTGTGATATAAGTTCCTTAATGAAGCATATTCTTCGAAATAGATTTTACCTTACAACTCGTTTCAGCACTTCTTAGTTTCTTATTTGGTATATCTACCTTTTCTATTCTTCTCGAGCACGATAACTCTGCCTCACGATATTTAACACTTAACAGTTCCACGATCCATATGCAACAGTTAAGCATCTTTTTAATCAGCAAATGTTAATCTTCATTGTTAGGTGCAACAACCATACTTACTATGGGCTTCCCAAATGTATGAACTGTTTAACTTCTTCCACGTAGTTTCAGCCAGTCTTACATATAATAGTTTATTGTTATTATTATGATTATTATTATTTTTGAATAGCATAGATGAAAATAAGGAAAATTATCACCCAGTTAGGTCCATGGTGAAAAGTGTGTCGAGTTTATTTAGATTTTGAAGTGATGTCCAATCTCATACACAAATATGCAAAAACATACATACTTGACATTTAAATCGAATCATCATTCCTAACCTCACTACATTCAATGGTGGTATGCACAATTTTATCCATAGTTGCTTAAGGAATACATCACTATTGAAGTTATATAAAGCTTAAAAGAATGGATACAACCACAGAACTAAAGGTCGGCCACATTTTACACAGACAAACAAATCCTGTGACTCGTTTCTTTTACAAAGAGTTGCAATCGCATTGAACCAATTAAATATTACGTTTACACCAAATGACAAACACAAAGCGTACATATAAAATTACTATGAAGTTCTGAATATAGCCATAGGTTGTCAACTTACATGCTGTTAATATTCTCATAAAGTGTTACAAATATTGCCTTTATGACAACTGTAGCCAAGAAAATATAAATGACTTAAATGCCAGCGTAATGTGTTTGTAAACATATAGTGTCTTTGAGAAATAATTTATATATGTCGATCCATACAGATCGGTTCATTAGTGTTCTAGTAAAAAATTCTTAAACACAATGATTTTCAAAATAATAAATTAGCAGTCTCTTCGGTGATTTGTGTTTGATTTTTATTGAATTAAAATAAGTGGAAGGATCATTAAGTTTAACGCAACAAACTGTTTACATGAACTGTATTTAATAAAATGTATTTTATTGTAAAACAAGTGTGGCATACATTTTCTATTATTTTATTCACTTTACGCATTTTCTTGTAAAATGCAAAGTAAAAGATTATGCCTCATTTTATTTACATCATCACATTATTCACTCGTGACATACTTCTTGAAAAAATACCCTAATTTGTTGAGAAATGTGGGGCAAAGTTTTCTGTAATTCATTTTTCCTAGCACTGGTAAACTGTATGACTGGAGGATGCAAAAAGTTCGTTTATATAAGCTCAGTTCATTCCATGTGCTCTTTCTTTTTCACTATGCAGCAACTCCAGTACTATATTAAAGTTGTCTTGCATATTTCCTTATGCGTGGGGCAACGAACATACGTGCTATCTTAATGTCGACATATTTTCCAGTGTGTAAATACGAAGCAGCGGCTTGTTTGATAGTGAACAGTGAGTAGGAAAGCCACTTAGCTCTCTCAGAAAGTTCACACCCTTGCAATAAACGGCAACCCATTAAGATTGCTCAGAAGCGAAGATAACACGTAGCTCATTGAGACAAGCATTTAACATGGATTATATCTTCTCAACAGTGAGATTAAGTTTGTTGGTTTTGGGTGTGGGTTACAATTAATATTATACTAAAAAAAATTCGAATTTGTGTATCTTCTGTGGAAAAGTCATGTTTCGCATTTAAATTAGCAGCAGTAGCAATAATAGCAGTAGTAGAGGTTTACCAAGATAACATGAAATCGTCATAATAACTGTCCGCTACAAGGGTTTTGGTTTACTGATTGAATTCGTTAACATTACACTGAGGTGACAAAAGTCATGGGTTAGTGATATGTCCACATACAAATGGTGGTAGTATCGCGTACACGGGGTACAAAAGGGCAGTGCATTGGTGGAGCTGTCATTTTTACTCAGGTGATTAATGGGATAATTTACAACGTGATTGTGTCCGCACGACGCGAATTAATAGATTATGAGCGTGGAATGGTAACTGGATCGAGAAACATGAGACACCCCGTTTCGGAAATTGTTAGAGAATCCAATATTGCACGATCCACATAAGGGTATGAC
Organism: Schistocerca serialis cubense; assembly: GCF_023864345.2. Classification (NCBI taxonomy): domain Eukaryota; kingdom Metazoa; phylum Arthropoda; class Insecta; order Orthoptera; family Acrididae; genus Schistocerca; species Schistocerca serialis. The sequence goes on from NC_064638.1 coordinate 264,409,377, forward strand.
GAGAATACCTAATTTCAGGGAGTACCTCTCACTACTGACAACGGAGTCGCCGACGGCCTTCAGTTAACGACCAAAAGCAACAGACTTTGCGAAAAGTTGTCAGTGTTAACAGACAGGCAACACTACGTGAAATAACCACAGAAATCAATGTGGGAAGTACGACTAACGTATCCGTTAGGAGAGTAGGGCGATATTTGGCGTTAATGGACTATGGCAGCAGACGACAGACGCGAGTACCTTTGCTAACAGCACGACGTTGCCTGCAGCGGCTCGCCTGGACTCGTAACCCTATCGGTTGGACCCCAGACAACTGGAAAACCTTGACCTGGTGAGACGGAACCCGATTTCACTTGTAAGAGCTGATGGTAGAGTTCAAGTGTGGCGCGGACTCCACGAACAATGGACCCAAGCTGTTCAAAAATGGTTCAAATGGCTCTGAGCACTATGGGACTTAACTTCTGAAGTCATCAGTCCCCTAGAACTCAGAACTAGTTAAACCTAACTAACCTAAGGACATCACACACATCCATGTCCGAGGCAGGATTCGAACCTGCGACCGTAGGGGTCTCGCGGTGCCAGACTGTAGCGCCTAAAACCGCTCGGCCACCCCAGCCGGCACCCAAGCTGTCAATGAGGCACTGTGTAAGCTGGTTGTGGCTCCATAATAGTGTGGACTGTGTTTGCATGGATTATGTTGGGTCTCCATGTCCAAGGAAATGGTTATGTTCTGCTACTTGGAGACCATTTGCAGGCATTGATGGACTTCAAGTTTTCAAATAAAGATGGAATTTTTATGGATGACAATGTACGATGTCACCGGCCCATAATTGTTCGCAATTGGTTGGAAGACCGCTCTAGACAATTCGAGCGAATGGTTTGGCCACCCAGATCACCCGATATGAATCCCATTGAACACTTATGGGACATAATAGGGAGGTAAGTTTGTATCCGCTAGGGTAGCCGAGAGCGCTAATGCGCTGCTTCCTGGGCTCGGGTAGGCGCGCCGGCCCCGGATGGAATCCGCCCGGTGGATTAACGACTGGATGTGGTTTTTAGACGGTTTTCCACATCGTACTAAGTCCCGCCTCGGCTACACGACTTGCAGAAATTTGACACACATTCACACTATTTCACGACTGACAATAGTCGCAGACAGCTGGGGTATACTGGGGGTATGGGGTGACGGCAGGAAGGGCATCCGGCCACCCCTTAAAATTAACCATGCCAATTCCGTACTTAACCCCGCCGACCCTGCGCACAATGCGGGATAAAGGCGGTAGCAAAGAAAGAAAGAAAAAAATAAGGAGGTAAGTTTGTGCAAAAAACTGCTGCACCGGCAACATTTCCGCAACTGTGGGAAGTTATGAAGGCTCCCTGGTTCAGTATTCTTGCAGGGTGTTTCCAACGACATGTTGAGTCCACACCACATCGAACTGCTGCACTACACCGAGTAGAAAGAGATCCAGCACGATATAAGGAGGTATCTCATGACTTTTGTCACTTCTATGTAATACTTATCATCTTGAAGATTACAGTTCGCTGTTGAAGTTCAAACGCCTTATAAAACCGAGTTATCTCCAGACAAATAGCAGGCGAGCCATGTAATGTGGACAAGCGAGAGGGAGAGGGGGGGGGGAGGGGAAGTGTTGGGAGGGGATATTTTCCTGGTCTTCTGGCATCTGCCTTACATTTTTCGGGCGCTGATAACCGCGCCGTTGAGCGCCCTACAAACCAAACATCATCATCATCTGCCTTACAACAGAAGAGATCTCAAGAGAACCTTACTATGAACCAGGGGGTTGAATTTGGTTTTATTTTAAATTTATTTCTGAGGCAGGAAATCCCAGACAAAAAATTCATATTTTTCAAGTTCTGATTATGTTGTTAGAAAGTAAATTCGGTGAGCTGCTCGTCATGTATGGTGCACCGAAACACCTCTTTATGGCAGAGTATGATGAAATTTTTTTTGGCCGTTTTCACTCTCTACTCAAAGGAATATATTGGTCTGTTCGAGATACGGCATTACAGACGCGTTTTTTTTCACCCAGTTACCACGCGATCTGGTAGAGGCACAGAGGGGCTCCCAACTGAGAAAAAGCAGGAGGGCGTTACCAATAACGCGCTCGCGTTTGTGTGTGGGTGTGTGGGGAGAGAGGGAGAGGGAAAGAGAGAGAGAGAGAGAGAGAGAGAGAGAGAGAGAGAGGCGTAGGAAGTGGACATAACTGACAGGCAACACCAGTCCTAGACCAGTCTCTACACTAATCTTCCTTGCTACCTAAGGACTAGACACCACCACTGACGGGGACACATTCTTCTTCCAGGGGCAGGCGAATTTGTAGCTCGATACTTCTTCGGCAGAGGAGGCTGCGGTCAATTAACTATGAAAGCTCACACCTCTCATGAACTAGTCTTTTCACATGAAGATGAGTGGAAGTAAACCCTCTGAAACGTTGCTTCGTGATGACGTTGCCACTTAGCAGATAATCTGAGAAGATTTCGCCAGTGAAAGTCACCAAAAAGGCCGCATTTTCGTATAATGCTTTTTATAAGTGGACAATATTGAGTGGCACAGTGGGAAAATGACAAAGAAATTAGGCTACAAGGGGTCTATACAATGTTGTGGAAAAATTAAGAACGAAAGTAACTTTCGTATGATGTTCCACAGCCAAGTGACATAGCGCGATAAAACATGGGCCATACATAAAAAGAGTTGCTACAGTATAGCACCCAAAGTAATTGAAAGAAATACGCAGTGTCACGAATAGAAACGACACTTTTCTTCGAAGACAATGATTATGCTAAAGTCATTGCGATTTATGACGTTCCCCTAGACATTAAAAAAGGCGGAACATCGTTCTTAATAGGGTATATTGTCACCACACAAGATAGTGCATGCTCTGCAGCGTGCTTCCATGCTGGATGATTAGAAGTTCTTGTAGTAAAGTGTTCCATCCCTCCACCAGCGCGGCTGATAACGCTGGATGGTCATGGATGCGTTTGGATGTTTGGAATGGACAGACCGTTCCATTCGCTGAATATCCTCTCGTTCCACCTGCTCTGTTTGATGCACATTGTGATCCGTAAAAATGATATCAGACCCGTGTTAGATAATGTTCCTGCGTGCATTACATGTTCCCACCTCACGACATATGAGGGTACGTCGCGAATGACTACTGAGATTGAGTCTTCTTTCATTCCAGAGAAGCACACGACTCCATTCTTTGTTGGTGCAGTCCTCATGCTCTTGGCACAATCGCTCACGGTGCTGCCGATGTACGGATATCAACAGAACACAACGTACTGGCCTGCTGGCATGAGATCACTCCCATGTAGACGTTGTGTCACTGTGAAGCGTGAGATTGCTTGCCTTGCATTCTGTTAAACGTGGTTGCCGTTGTAACCACTGTATGACGCGGTTCCCTGTTGCACAAAGTAGCGGTTATCTAGGGCAATGGTGCCTGTGTTTCGGAACACTGTCAAAAATACTATGAACAGTAACAAACGCTTGGGGTACACTCGTCACATTTCGTCCTTCTCCCAATTTCCCAATGGTTCTTCCCCATGTGAAGTTATTCAGATGTTCTCTCCGGCACGGGCTGTAATGTAGAACATCACCACAGTGCACCCTAACTGCTCGTTGATTGACACACTCTCTTTTCTGGTTCCTTCAGATGCCTCGTACTGCGAGGCCAGCTTCATTTGGCGCTATAGGCGCGCTAATCTCACGTCATATGACGTCCAGCTTTCTGTGTACGACTGGGAGACTTCTGCCAACATGTGTCCAGCAGTTTCATTTATTTCCAGCGAGTTGTTAGGTATGTTATGTTACTTCATCTGTCTCGTCCTTTAGTTTTGCAGAACAGTGTATTTCGAACATGTCTCGTTAACATTACTTCCGTTATGTGAATTCGAATCAGTAATGGCGATTACAGAGAGGCTAAAAACACCGTTCAGTAGTAATATCGATTCGAACCGAGAACCTCCTGCTTGGCGTCGCAGTACTGGCCTGCGTAGGCTGCAGAGGCGGGTGGCGCCGGTAAACTGAAGTAGAGCGGCTCCTAACTTCGGTTACACCCCGTTGTCGGCGGTTTCCAGGTTAAGGAGCAAAGTGCTCTCGGTATCAGCGGAACAGCCGGCCAAGCGGCTGATGGCGCAGTTGCAGGGTGATCTACGTACGGGTGCGGCGGCAGCAAGTGGAGAGCGCAGGTGCGGCGCGCCGTCTTGTCACGGCCACGCCCGCGGCGCGCGATTTAGGGCGCAAGTTGGCCGCCGCGGCAGCACCTGCGTCTGATATCTGCGCCCTTAATTTACAGCCCCGTTCCCACTGGGAGTCAACCCGCCCGCTGCTCCAGTTCTGAGTCACTCTTTGCGCTAGGTGTGAGGCCGCGTCCCACTGGAACCACCTAGTTGTTACGCTACCCCCAGGGTTCCTTTCTTGGTCCACTACTATTTCTACTGAAAGCTCACTTCACAAAATTTTTGTAGTGAAAAAGGTTGCGAGGGTAACATGTACGTCTACACAATGTTCATCACTATTGCATGTGACAAGTGATACTTTTTGCTTCATATGCGATGGGTAGTCATAAACTTTTGACTATCACCTTCAAAAAATTGCGTAGTTACTTTTTTGTTCATTTACAGAGCGCGCTGGGAGTCGCCCCCCTCCCACCCCCTCCCACTGTTCTGGGTCACTCTTTGCCCTAGGTGTGAGGTCGCATCCCACTGGAACCACACCAGGGTTCCGTTATTGGTCCACTACTATTTATTGCTCACTTCACAATTTTTTTGTAAAAAAGGGGTAGTACAAGTAAATGTACGTCTATAAAATGCTCATCACTATTGTGTGTGGCAACTGGTACTACCTGCACCGTATATGAGGGCAGTTATGAGCTTTTAACTATCACCTTTAAAAATTTGCGTTATTACTTCTTTGTTTATTTAAAGGAACGTGTTTGCAGTCTATGTAACCTCTAAAAAACATCATTCTTAAGCACTTTAGCAAGCCACTAGTCGCCTAAATGAAAATGGCTCAGCCCTGTGTGAAAGTGAAGTATATGTCAGTCGGTTATGATAAAACAAAGTCACAGTTTTAAACATGGCTGACAGCAACGGTTGTAAATAGATTTCAAATGTATAAAGTATACAGTCAAGTGGTTGCATAAGTTTATTGTAAAAACCTTGACCAGTTTTAAATACTACAAAGGGTATTTTCTTCATAAGGAAAGCTACATAAATTACATGACGTTAAAATTGTAAGCGTACATGATGAGCTAAGGAGCTGAAGTCAAAGAGTAGCTCATAATGTACTTTTACAATTTTCACGTCATGTAATTTATGTGACTTTCATTCTGAAGAAGCACCCTCAGTGGTACTGAAGCCTTGTCAAGATTTTTACAATTAAATTATGCAAGCGTCTGGCTGTATCCTTTATATGTTGAAAATAAAGTTATGTAGTTAATGTTTTTTGTCTGCACATACACTGTGTGCAAGAGCGACTGACATGTATCTGTAAACTAACGAAAAATAAATTATATAACTGTTTTTTCGGGATCATAATTAAAATTCTATGACTAGTTCTCCTAGATTAAAATTATTGCAGATTGATTGGCGATGGAAAGAAACACGTTTCTGAAAAGGAAACATTTAACGCTGAGTATGAGTTTAAGTGTTAAGAGGTATTTTCTGAAGATATTTGCCTGGAGTGTAGTTTTATGCGGAAGTGAAATGTAGACGATAAACAGTAAAGAAAATAATAGAAGCTTTTTAAATGTGCTGTTATAGAAGACTGCCGAAGATTGGATTGTCTCCATCAGCTTCTTAGCCACTGGTGTCCTCAACAGCTTTCCTGCCATATCAAATACCTGTCATTATTCCATGCCTATAATAAAATGCCTGGTACATCCAGCCACTTGACTGCACCTAGGCATAACACAAAATCTTCCTTCATACTCTTTATTTTGATAACAAAAAAATTCAGGCAACTGCCGACAGCATCGATGTATGGAGAAATGTATGATACACACTGTGCTGTTTTACAATATATTTATTCACTACCGATTTCAATCAGGGACCATATTCACAGTGGAAACATACTCGTAACTATTGTGACAAATTCACATGGCATACACCTTATTTAAGCAAAAACGTATACTCCATTGCTGACTTGAAAACGTAAGAAAATGATACTTAACGCCGCAATACAGGCTTAACGAAGCAGGAAACAAGGTTGAAAACAGGAAAACATGAAACCACAGTAAGTGCACAGCACCACTGCTCAGGCACAACAAGACCCAGTAGGCTAACATACAAGACACGACCAAAAAGCTACAAGCCAAAGTTAAAGATTATAGATTACCTACTTTATAATTAATCAGTTCGAATTTTATCAGAGAAGATACAATAAATAGCTGTTCATAATAAATGGTATTTATATACGACAGAATTTTTCGGTTTTATCGCCATTATTGTGAGCAGTTGTTCGGTGTATCTACTCTAACCACCATGTCATTATCAGAAGTATATTATGCTGCTGGCCATAAAGAAGAAAACTTGTTTGTATTTTCATTCCTGTTGATGTTAGGTTAGTGTCTGTATCTACTTTTCCGAAAATACTACCGTGAAACATCCCAAAAAATTTCAAACCTCTAGCTCAAATAGAAATTTTGTGCACGAAATAAACGTGTCAGGAAGCTGAATTCTCAGGAAATTCAATTCAAAGTTATATTTGATCTAAAACTCAGCTCTGTTATTCCTAATACATTCCAAATGCTTAATCTTCTTAGTTTATATGTTCCTCACCTTCTTTCTTCCTTTTCTTGTTTCTCTTTGTTATTCTGGTCTCTTTAGTTGCCCCAGTGGCCCACTTTTCAGCTTTGACCACTGTCATGGAATCAACTGCCAACAGTGATTATCTCATATTAAACCCAGAGTATATTCAGAGCAACTCCACAATTTCACACCTACTAACTGCCCCACATTAAAGCAAATTAGAGGTATAATAACTTTAGAGAGTAATAAAATGGCAACAATTCAAACTATAGTAAAATTTATAAGGAGGACATTACTCGAGAACCAAAGATATAAAAGGGAAACTTATGAGCGTCGCAAGGCGTATCTTCTAGCATGGCTGCATAACTTGGAAAAAAGTCGTGTACTATATGTTTCACGAACAGGAATTTAATGACAATATTGACGCGTGAAAGCAGCGGAGACATGGATGTGGACGCACACCGAGAGATCTTTAAGTTGATTTCCAAACGACTTCCTGATGTAAAATTTAGCTCTTTTGATCACTATTTTGTTCAAGAAAAGCTCTTAATATAGATTTAAAACTAAAAAAATCGATTTTTGAAGCGCATTCACAGGTAAATTACGTTAAGTATTAAGGCATGTTTTGAATGGTGTAACCAGATTATGCATTCAGAATTAACAGCATAAAAAAGTATCTTTCACAAGTTGCACTTAGTCGCAGATTTAGACAGTGATACAGGAAGTGTAGAATGAATTTCTTTTATTTCCGTCTATGATCATAGAACTTTTGGTCCTTAGACTGCTATTTTCAGTAGGTAATGATCATCTTCAGATCTGTAGCAAATCATGGGAAACGGAATACAACTACTGAACAGATTACGTCTTAGAACACAAAATATGCCATAACGAAAACTATTACTTTTATGAAGTGAAAACATGCACTTGAAATATGAGGAGACATATCTGTTTTATAACTTACAGTAAAATAATAATGCCATAGTGGTATCTTCACAAAACACAGAATGTTTCAGGAAAAATGGTAAATATTTTAGGAGATGGTAGGATAGACGAACTGCAATAAAAAAATCACATTTAACATGTGTCCAATTTTTATTGAGTACAGAGAGATAGCAGAGTTAAAGCATTTTAGTTTCGTTTGTTGGTACACCGGTTGCTATGGGCTACATTTATCGAATGTCACCAGTTGAGTGTTGATGTTCACGTTGTGAAGTTGTGCTGTAGTTTACATTGAAGATTTCAGTGTGATTTGTGGGGCACTTCTACTGTACTGTACCGTGTAAACATGCCGCACGTATCTACACATGCTGAGTACACCGCTATGGTATTTGTGTGTGCGTTTCGTAATGGAAACACTGCTACTGCTACTTTTAGAGAATACGGCGTATAACATTGTAACCGCAGACTACCGGATTCAAGAGTGTTTACTCGTATATTCAATACACTAAGTGTCACGGATACAATGCCCAGCAATCGTATTGCATCTGAACGTGTAAATGAACAGACTGTGGATGAAGTAGAAGACATTATACAGTCGATAGAACGTGGCCCTTCAACAAGCAAATGTAGAATTTCTGCACATATCGGTGTACGTATGCACGAGTTCCATCCGTATCGTTTATAGCTCATTCAGCACCTTCGAGCAGCAGATGAAAATAGACGACTGGAATTTTGTCATTGGATGCTTGAAAATCGCCCGGTAATCCCATTTTTACTATTCACTGATGAAGCGGCTTTCACTGATGTCGGCATCAGTAACACTCGTAATTCACATCAGTGGTCTGAGAGAACCCCTTGCCATTGTGGAGACACATTTTCAAGAATGCTTCTCTGTAAATATGTGGTGTGGTTTGACAGACAACCAGTTGATTGGGTCTGTTGTGTTACCGCATGGTCTCACAGGATCCTATTATCTAAATTTTCTTGAAAATGAGCTTTTAGCATTATTGGAAGACATTCCTTTGGTTACAAGAATGTGTATGTTCATCCAGCGTGACGAGACTCCTGCACATTATAGTCGTAAGGTGACACATCACCTAAACCTAACATTCCCCGGAAGATGGATCGGTAGACATGGGCATGTTTCTTGGCCACAAAGGTCCCCGGACCTTACCCCTTTGGATTTTTGCATGTGGCTAAAGTTGAAAGGCGAAGTTTCCGAAGACAAAGTAGCCACAAGAGCCGATTTGATCGTTCGGATTATGAGTGGTGCAGCCCTCATAAAAGAACGCAAAGACGACCTCAGAAGAGCTACACATGGTGTTATCAAGAGATGTCAAAAGTGCTTTGAAGTTGGCGCTGGAAGTTTTGAAAATCAACCGTGAACGTCCTCATTTGCCTATGTTTTATGTATGTTTGGGTTACATGCTAACAGCTGTATTTCTGTACTCATTAAAACTTGGACGCATATTACGTGGCATTTTTAGTGCAATTTGTCTATACTACCACATCCCAAACTGCTCACTATTACTCCTGAAACGCCCTGTATACACAAAATAGCGTATTTTATTGTTCTAAGACTTAATCTATGCACTATTTGTATCCCATTTCCCACGATTTTCTGCAGGTTTGAAGATGGTCATTCCTGACTGAGCAGGTAGTCTAAGAACCAATAGTTTAGCGATCATTGGCGGAAATAAAAGAAATTCATTGTAAATACACTACTGGCCATTAAAATTGCTAAACCAAGAAGAAAAGCAGATGATTAAAGGGTATTCATTGAACAAATATATTATACTGGAACTCCCATTTGATCACATTTTCACGCAATTTGGGTGCATAGATCCTGAGAAATCAGTAACCAGAACAACCACCTCTGGCCGTAATAACGGCCTTGATACGCCTGGGCATTGAGTCAAACAGAGCTTGGATGGCGTGTACAGGTACAGCTCCCCATGCAGCTTCAACACCATACCACAGTTCATCAAGAGTAGTTACTGGAGTATTGTGACGAGCCAATTGCTCAGCCACCATTGACCAGACGTTTTAAGCTGGTGAGCGATTTGGAGAATGTGCTGCCCAGGGCAGCAGTCGAACATATTCTGTATCCAGAAAGGCCCGTACAGGACCTGCAACATGCGGTCGTCCATTATCCTGCCGAAATGTAGGGTTTCGCAGGGATCGAATGAAGGGTAGAGCCACGGGTCGTAACACATCTGAAATGTAACGTCCACTGTTCAAAGTGCCGTCAATGCGAACAAGAGGTGTTCGAGACGTATAACCAATGACACCCCATACCATCACGCCGGGTGATACGCCAGTATGGCGATGACGAATACACGCTTCCAATGTGCGTTCATCGCGATGTCGCTAAACACGGATGTGACCATCATGATGCTGTAAACAGAACCTGGATTCATCCGAAATAATGACGATTCGCCATTCGTGCACCCAAGTTCGTCGTTGAGTACACCATCGCAGGCGCTCCTGTCTGTGATGCAGCGCCAAGGGTAACCGCAGCCATGGTCTCCGAGCTGATAGTCCATGCTGCTGCAAACGTCATCGAACTGTTCGTGCAGATGGTTGTTGTCTTGCAAACGTCCCCCTCTGTTGACTCAGGGATCGAGACGTGGCTCCACGATCCGTTACAGCCAGGCGGATAAGATGCCTGTCATTTCGACTGCTAGTGATACGAGGCCGTTGGGATCCAGCACGGTGTTCCGTATTACCCTGCTTAACTCACCGATTCTATATCCTGCTAACAGTCATTGGATCTCGACCAACGCGTGCAGCAATGTCGCGATACGATAAACCGTAATCGCGATAGGCTACAATCCGATCTTTATCAAAGTCGGAAACGTGATGGTACGCTCTTCTCCTTCTTTGAAATCGGTTGGAAACTTCCCTGATGTCAGCACGTTGTAGGTGTTGCCACCGGCGCCAACTTTGTGTGAATGCTCTGAAAAGCTAATCATTTGCATATCACAGTATCTTCTTCCTATCGGTTAAATTTCGCGTCTGTAGCACGTCATCTTCGTGGTGTAGCAATTTTAATGGCCAGTAGTGTAGTATCTTAGCGGACCGGTTCTGGCGCTCTGGCCGTGCAGTGCTGGTGGTATTCTTTGGGCGCACCAGAGTGGAGATTGCGCACATGGAGCGGCTGTGGGCCGCGGTAACAGGCCTGCGGCTCCCCCGGGCGCCATCCGGCGATGGAGCGGCCGCCCCGGACGGTCGTAAAGCTCTCCGGCAGATACCGCGCCGCTAATACCACTGCCACCGCCCACCGCCCCTCCCAACCTCTCTCTGCCGCGAGTCCACAGCAGAGCTGCCACGAAGCGCGTGCAGCGGAGCACGGCGCGTTTTTGCGGTGGATGGAGCCTTTTCGTGTTCGCTCTGTCCGCATGCTTAATGGGGATTACGAATCTGGAATCACATTTCCTTCCCCTTTCTCCTTATTTAGTCTGTATCACATTTTCTGCTAGATACGAGGGTGGTTTGAGATGGTCTCAGCATGACAGTGAAAATGAGGATTTATACACCAATTTATGGAAGAAGTAAAACGCCAAGACCGAGACATGTGATCACAATGAAGTTTTATCCACCGATTAGGGACATGACGCTACACAAATGATTAGCATTACAGACCCGTACAGGCACTGGGGCTGTGGAAATTCAGTAGAGAGTCATGGAATGGAAACAAAGAGGACCTGAATGTGCTGCTGGGGAATGCTTGTTACGCGATTTGAAGGCGCGCCCAAAAAGCATCAACTGGGGCTGCAGGAGTGCCTGAACGAACAAGCTGCCGACCGACCATAGCCCAGACATGTTCGATGGGTGACATGTCAGGCGAAGGGCAGACCAGGAAAACATTAATACCAAAAAAATGTTCAAATGTGTGTGAAATCTTCTGGGAATTAACTGCTAAGGTCATCAGTCCCTGTGCTTTCACACTACTTAACCTAAATTATCCTAAGGACAAACACACACACCCATGCCCGAGGGAGGACTCGAACCTCCGCCAGAACCAGTCGCACAGTCCACGACTGCAGCGCCCAAGACCGCTCGGCTAATCCCGCGCGGCGCATTAATACCCTTCTTCTTTATAGAAGGCTTGCACATTCCTTACCACATGCGGCTGCGCGTTGTTCTGCTGAAACATGATGTGCGGAATGGCATGCTGGGTGAGTAGTGTCTCGGGCTGTAAAATCTCTCTGATACGGCAGTAGTTTTGGGAGAAGAGGAGTTTGTGGCACAACTTGACTAGAAGAAGGGATCGGTTGGTAGGACATGTTCTGAGGCATCAAGGGATCACCAATTTAATATTGGAGGGCAGCGTGGAGGGTAAACGTCGTAGAGGGAGACGAAGAGATAAATGCACTAAGCAGATTCAGAAGGATGTAGGTTGCAGAAGGTACTGGGAGATGAAGAAGCTTGCACAGGATAGAGTAGCATGGAGAGCTGCATCAAACCAGTCTCAGGACTGAAGACCATAACAACAACATGGCAGTAGTTGTTCAGATTATCCCCTAGACGTAGGAGGCGAGATCGCTTGTTATAGACAATAGCGCCCCAAATCATCACACTTGGCGGTTGTCCGCTATACCACTCAACAATACAGTCTGCCCGACTGCATCGTACACGTATGCTGTCATCACAGTAGGACAAGCTGAAGTGGGACTCGTCCGAAAACACTACTTCTTACCTCTCAGCACGCCAGTCAGCTTTCGCTTGCCCATGACAGTCTGCGTTGGTGGGTTCTAGTCAGTGGAAGCCGACGCAAAGGCATGCGTACCACCAGTGCAGCCCACTGAGGACAGCGTCGAATAATCGACGGAGACACGTCCACACCCAATGAAGAAAAAATATAGATCGTATGGCATTGTTGGCCGGGAGGCACCATTCGGGAAAGTTCGGCCGCTGTATTGCAAGTCCTTTTTAAGTGACGCCACATCGGCGGCTTGCGAGAACACCCAGTCCCTTGCCGGGAGTCGAGCCCGGGCCCCCTGCGTAGCTCCAATGTCGCGTCAACACTGTGGACGGAGCTGTTCTGCCAGTTGCGGATAAGCGGACAAAATGGCCGTCATCTCGCGCGGTGATCACATTTTCTCACACAGTACCCTGTCGGCGCTGTGTACGGCTCACTGCCGGACATACGCCTCAATGTTGAAGCAGCGTGCTCTGTACTAGCAGCAAGATCATGGAAAGACAGACACGCCTCCCAGAGACCAATAATTTTGCCCTCTTCGAGCGCACTCACTTGCGAATATTCCACTCCCTGATGTCAGTGCGGCATAGTGGCGCTTGGTTACACGCTTTCATTCCGTATGGCGTGTTGTGTAACAGTGACCTGTCTGGTAACAAAAAAGAGGACGCTGTTGGGCCTACATGCACGCCACCTCTCTGCGATTTAAATCATTTGTTATGGTTTCGCTGCTCTGCACGTCCTCTTATCGTGGCCCGTTGCAGACCATTGCTTCTGAGTGTTTCACTTTTTACAAGCGGTAGTGTAATTTCGACACCTTCTGTAAAGGGCGATGAGAAGGTTTCAGTTTGAGGGTGTTGCTGCAGCTTATATGCAACGTAGCGCGACTCCAATGTGGGTGTATAAGCACCGACCTATAGGCCATGAATCAGTGTGGCATTCGTGTCTTTCCGACGTGCTTGCGGTAAATGCGGAAACATGACCTTTAGGACGTATTGCTAAATGCGTCCAAATAGGACCAACGTGCCGTTGTTCTTTTCTTGGCTTCCGAAGTACAAACAGCGGTAAATATTCATCGGACAATGAAGAATGTTTACGAGACGGCATGTCTGTCGAAAACCACCGTTGTGCAATGATGCACCAAGCTGCGTGCTGGTCGGGGTTCGATACAAGACGCCGGTTGATATTGGAGGGCGCTGCAGTCATGGACTGTGCGACTGGTTCCGGCGGAGGTTCGAGTCCTCCCTCATGCATGGGTGTGTGTGTGTTTGTCCTTAGGATAATTTAGGTTAAGTAGTGTGTAAGTTTAGGGACTGATGACCTTAGCAGTTAAGTCCCATAAGATTTCACACACATTTGAACATTTGAATTTGATCTTGGAGAGTCTGGGAGGCCAGCCTCATCCATTACTGTCAACAGCAATTAGGAAATACGTGAACATTCGCCCGATAGTCTTGATCTCTCTCTCCTCATTTTATTATCACCCCTGCTGTCGCTTGAAAAAGAATGTATGATTTTATGAACTTGCAGCGTGGTTAGCATGGTTGGTTGGTTGATTTGGGGTGGGGGGGGGGGGGGGGGAGGGGACCAAACAGCGGGGTCATCAGTCCCATTGGCTTAGGGAAGGTTGGGGGAGGAAATCGGCCGTGCACTTTCAAAGGAACAATCCCGGCATTTATCTGAAGCGTTTTAGGGAAATCACGGAAAACCTAAATCAGGGTGATGGGGCGCGGATTGGAACAGTCATCCTCCCGAATGCGAGTCCAGTATGCTCACCACTGCGTCTCCTCGCTCGATCTTGTAGCATCTTGGAGTAATTTCAGGACAGCAACTTGTTTTAATCAATACAATGAAAAATCAGCCAACGTTGCAAATTTCACTTTTATTTACTTGATGACTAGTTTCTGGTCGGGACCCGTTTTCAAATTATCCAGGTAGTCGAAATGGTATTTCCCAAAATATAAGAACCATGTGAAAATAACAAAAATATACCTATAAAAAATGCAAAATCTTTTGCTAAGCCAATAAAAGTAAGGTAAGTTCTTTTATTCACCTCATTCCTTCTCTCCAATACCATGCCAGAGGCCAAAACTGCTTCCCTCACTCTTCTGAATTCAAAATTGTTTTCTCGAATACACTTACGCACTCTTCCTTTTATTCTGATCTTAATTATATTAATGAGCATTTTGAAGGCACGTGATAATATTCATAGTGTTCTATAAGTGCTGTAGTCAACTGTCTTTCCTATCTTAGGTGTGATAATGATTCTGCATCGTGTGAAAGCTTCTGTGGTGATTACTCTTTCGTGGCAGTCATTTATTACTCTGAATAATCGTTGTTTCGTGTTGTCACTTAAATTTTTCGGCAATTCTGCCGCGATGTCGTAAACTTCGATCGCTTTTCCTTCTTTGTGATTCCGAAGGGTGTGTTCAAATTCATGTCTCATGTTGCATTTATGTTCCACACCCTTCGATGTCTTCAGTTACGTTATTTTCACTCTTGAAGTACTTATCATGTATAGACCTATGTATTCTTTCCTACGAGCACACATCTTATCACTGTTTATCAATAACATTCCCTCTTTATTTCTTACAACCACATATTTGGTTTTTGGTTCGATATGAGGAGCTCTGATTTTCTAATCAACTTCATTCCATTTTCCCTTTTTCTGATCTTCTCTCTCTTCAGCAATGCTTTTTCCTCATTTTTCTTTTTCTTTTCTACATTTTTAAATTCTTTTGTTGTCATCTACGTTGTATTTCTTCCTTTCTGAATTAAGTTTAGTACTCATTCTGTCATTCGAGGTTTCCTGAGCACCAGTTTCCTTTTTCCTAAAACGTCATTAGTTGCTTCTATTATCCCCATCTTGATATTAATCCACTGCAATTCCCATTAGTTATTTTATTTTCTCTTTCTTGAAAAGGCCTCTTTTTTGCTTCTTATTCCAATCCTTCTACTTTTCATCTGGTTTTGACAGCTCTCTTGGTTCTTCTAAATCTAATGTTGCAGTTGGCGTACACATGTCTATTGTCACGATCTATGTCTGGGTCTGGTTAACTGTGACATGATTTTATATGATTTCTGCGCCTCTGTTTCATGATTATATAAGTTAACTGAAATTGTCTTTTGTCTGGCGCCTCATATGTGTTACCTCTTCTAAGGGGAACTTTAAATAATGTATTTGTGATAACAGTATCATTTTAATTTCAGAAATCTAGCAAATTTTCATCCTTCTCATTTGTTTGCCTCAAGTCAAAATTTACTTCTGTCGTATACAATTAGATTTATCAATAAAATATTCGTCTTTTACTATAATTGTGCATTCGCATGAATGTAATTTTACTTCACTGTTGCTATCGTCTGCTTTCCAAAAATTGGTCTGATGCAGCTCTGCACTTTAGACTATCCTGTCTATCCTGTGGAAGAACTTGGACCTTCTCTGCAACTTCCACCCCCCCCCCCCCCCGCCTCAACTTTCTTTAGTTACTGAACTGACAATTCCTTGGTGTCTCAGGATGTACCTTACCGACTCCTCACTTCTTTTAGCCAAGCTGTGCCATAAATTTATTTTTCTCCATTAAATTCGGCAACGACCTTTCCGCAGTGGATATACCGGTTCCCGTGAGATCACCGAAGTTAAACGTTGTCGGGCGTGGCTGGCACTTGGATGGGTGATCCTCCAGCCGTTATGTGCTGTTGCCATTTTTCGGGGTGTACTCAGCCTCGTGATGCCAATTGAGGAACTACTCGACCGAATACTAGCGGATCTGGTCAAAGAAAACTATCATAACGACCGGGAGAGCGGTGTGCTGATCACACGCCCCTCCTATCCGCATCCTCAACTGAGGATGACACGGCGGTCGGATGGTCCCGATGGGCCACTTATGGCCTGAAGACGGAGTGTTGAGTGCTCTCTCTCTCTCTCTCTCTCTCTCTCTCTCTCTCTCCATTAAATTCAGTATCTCTTCTTTTTTTATTTGATCTACCCATCTAATCTTCTGCATTCTTCTACACTACATTTCAAAAGCTTCTATTATGTTCTTGTGTGAACTGCTATTGTCCATGTTTCACTTCCAAACAGGGCTACATGTCCAGAAAAAACTTCTTTACACCTAAATTTATATTCGATGTTAATAGATTTCTCTTTTTCATAGTTTCTTTCCTTTCTGTATTTTACGAGTACATCCTCTTTACGTCGGCCATAATGAGTTATTTTGCTGCCCAAATCCTTGCCACTACTTTTACTATCTGAGTTACGAATATAATTCGCTCGACTACATTCCATTACCCTTATTTTATTTTTGTTGAACTTAAGTTTACAATCTCTTTTCAATACATAATCCGTTCCGTTCAGCTGCTCTTCGAAGTACTTAGACGGCTCTGGCAGTATTACAATGTCATTGGCGAACCTCGACGTTTTTAAGTCTTCTTTCTGAACTTTAATCCACTTCCAGATTTCTCCTCCGTCTCCTTCACAGCTTGGTCACTGTACATACAGAATAACATTGAGCAATAGATTGCAACCTTGTCTTAGTCTCTTCTCGATTACTGTTTCACTTTCATTCCCTACTCGTATAGCTGCAATCTGATTTCTGTACAAACTGTACACAACTTCTCTGTCTCTGTATTTTGTCCCTGATACCTTCAAAATTTCAGCGATTGTGGCCCAGTCCACAATTTCGAAAGTTTTCTCTAAATTCACAAATGATGTAAACGCAGAAATTCGTACCTTCAAATTACCTTCTTAGGTAAGTCTTAGAGTCAGTATTGCTTGCCCGTTCCTACATCGATCCGGAACCCAAAATGATATTCCCCAAGGTCGGTCGCTATCGGCCTTTTCATTCGTCAAAAAATAATTAGTGTCATTATTTCGCAACCATGACTTAGTAAACTGACGGTTCGATAATACGAGGGGCGTGCAACAAGTAAAGCATCACAATTTTTAGCTCTGACAATTTCAGTTGAAAAAATGGAGAATTTTTTGTGGAACATCGTAGAGATTTCCGCTTAAGCTCCAATAGTTTCAAGAAGTTCTGATAGGTGACGGCGTTTAAGCAGCCTTCAAAATAGGCGGTTGCTGAATGTCTACAGAAACCTGAAACTGAAGAAAAGCACGGAAAACCGTTGGGCAAGGCGTCTGTCGTCATCGCAACGATGTCGCGCTAAACTGTCCTTCTGCAATGTTAAAACGAGCTGACGTTCTCACTCGAGGCGACGGACGGATCAGAATCAAACACCTCGCTGCACAATTGGATGTCACTATTGATGTTGCTGATAATCTCGTCCACCAATTGGGATACTCAACTCTAAAGTGTATTGTGCTACTCTCAGGAAATTGAAAGAACGACTTCAGCGCGTCCGTCGCCACAAAAAGCAAAAAAAAAATTCTTGGTCCATAACAATGCAAGGCCTCACACAAGTCTGCGCAACCGAGAAGAGATGACAAAACTTCATAGGACTTTTCTTCTTCATTTACCTTACAGCCCGGATCTCGCACCTTGCGACTTTTATCTGTTGGGCCCATTGAAGAATGCACTCCGCGGTAAACAGTGTGTGGATGATGGGGAAGTTACTGATGTAGCAAGACGTTGCGTCCGACGTCGACCAATAGAGTGGTACCTGTAGGTATACAGGCCCTCCGAGTACGGTGGCGTAAGACCGTCGTATTGAACGGAGATCATGTTAGAAAAAAGGTTTGCAGCCAAAAGAGTGGGAAGCAATTTAGTGTATTGAAATCCTGAGTAAAAACAACTTACTTTCAAAAAAATGTGTTGAATTACGGTCGGCCGATGTGGTCGAGCAGCTCTAGGCGCTTCAGTCTGGAACCGCGCGACCTCTACGGTCGCAGGTTCGAATTCTGCCTCGGGCATGGATGTGTGTGATGTCCTTAGGTTAGTTAGGTTTAAGTAGTTCTAAGTTCTAGGGGACTGATGACCTCTGATGTTAAGTCCCATAGTGCTGCCTAATATCGTGTAGCGCCCCGCGAGCACTCAGAAGTGCCGCAACACGACGTGGCATGGACTCGACTAATGTCTGAAGTAGTGACGGAAGGAATTGACACCATGAATCCTGCAGGGCTGTCATTATATCAGTAAGAGTAGGAGGGGTTAGAGATACTTCTGAACAGCATTTTGCAAGGCTTCCCAGACATGCTAAATAATGTTCATGTCTGTGGAGTTTGGTAGCCAGCGGAAGTTTCTAAACTCAGAAGAGTGTTCGTGGAACCACTCTGTAGCAATTCTGGACGTTTGGGGTATCACATTGTCCTTCTGAAATTTCGCAAGTCCATCGGAATACACACTGTTCATCACTCGATGCAGGTGATCAGAGATGATGCTTACATACGTGTCACCTGTCAGAGTCGTATCTACTCGTAATTGTATCAGCGGTCCCATATCTCTCCACTGCACACTCCCCACACCATTACAGAGTCTCCACCAGCTTGAACAGTCCCTGAATGCAGGGTCAATGGACTCATGAGGCTGTCTCCATAGCCGTACACGTCCATCCGCTCGATACAGTTTGAAACGAGACTCGTCCGACCAGGCAACATGTCTCCAGTCATCAACAATCCAATGTCGGTGCTGACGGGCCCAGGCGAGGCGTAAAGCTTTGTGCCGTGCAGTCATCAATGGTACACTATTGGGTCTTCGGCTGCGAAAGGCCATATCGATGACGTTTCGTTGAATGGTTCGCACTTTTTGGTGGCCCAGCACTGAAATCTGCAGCAATTTGCGGAAGGGTTGCACTTCTGTCACGTTGAACGATTCTCTTCAAATGGTTCAAATGGCTCTGAGCACTATGGGACTTGACATCTGTAGTCATCAGTCCCCTAGAACTTAGAACTAACTAAACCTAACTAACCTAAGGACGTCACACACATCCATGCCCGAGGCAGGATTCGAACCTGCGACCGTAGCAGTCACGCGGTTCCGGACTGCGCGCCTAGAACCTCTAGACCACCGCGGCCGGCGATTCTCTTCAGTCGTCGTTTGTCCTGTTCTTGCAGGTATTTTTTCCGGCCGCAGCGATGTCGAAGATTTGATGTTTTACTGGATTCCTGATATTCACGGTACACTCGTGAAATGGTTGCACTGGAAAATCCCCACTTCATCGCTACCTCGGAGATGCTGTGTCGCATCTCTCGTACGCCGACTATAACACCACGTTCAAACTCACTTAAATCTTGATAACTTGCCATAGTAGCAGTAGTAACCGATGAAATAACTGCGCCAGACACTTTTTGTCTTATATAGGCGTTGCCGACCGCAGCGCCGTGTTCTGCATTTCTACATATTTCAGTCTTTGATTACGCATGCCTGTACCGATTTCTTTGGCGCTTTGGCATTCGTTTCTTTCCGAAGAGCGTGCGTTAAATGGAGAAACGTGTACTACAGCGACATTATTATTAAAGGCGTCAAAACGGGAGCAACATGCTGTTATGCTTTTCTTTGCTGTTGGAGGACAAACAATGGTAGACATCCACCAGAGAATGGAAAGTGTATGGGGCAGCAAGTCAGTCGAAACCACCGTCACGGAATGATGCGCCAAGTTCCACGCTGATCGCGTTTCTACACAAGATGACGATCCATCTGGGAAACCAGCCTCATCCATTACGGACAACAAATGATTCTACGTGAGACCCCTATATTCCAGATCTCTCTCCACCTGATTATCACGTGGCGTTGTGGGGTCAGCTATTCTTGTCCTCTTCAGTCCGGAACCACGCGGCTGATACGGTCCCAGGTTCGAATCCTGCCTCGGGCGTGGATGTGTGTGATGTCTTTAGGTTAGTTAGGTTTAAGTAGTTCTAAGTTTAGGGTAGAGCCATTAAAGAAAAGCCATATTCTTGTCCGACGAGGTAAGTAGTAGGTAGTTACGGACTTCTCCATGCAGCAGAACACGGTATTTTACCAAACGGGTATACTGAACCTGGTACTCACAGCAATTTTACCTGATTGGTATACCGATTCTGGACTGTACGGCCTTCGAATGGAAATTTTTTGATCGACCCTTATATAATAGAAATTCGTGTACGTCAGCTTTTCACATTCGTGGGGGTACATAAACCTTGCTAAGCATTCGCAGTGATATAAACATTTTCAACCGTTACTGTTCAACCAGACATGCGCTAGTGACGTGATATTGTCCATGTCCACTGAGGGATCAAAATATTGTGATCACCTGCTTGATATCGTATTGGTCCACATTTGGAACGCAATACAGCAGTGATTCTGCGTGGCATGGATTTGACGAGTCCTTGGTAGGTTTCCGGATGTTTGTGCCTACGCACAAGTCAGGTAATCCCGGTGAATTACCGGCTGTTGATTTGTGGAGCTGGCGCCCCACAGCATACGAGGTGAGTTCCAACAGCTTCGGATTAGGCGAATTTGCTGGCCAAGACATCAACGTGAGTTTACTATCACGACCCTCAAATCAATGTAGCACGATTCTGGTCTTACGGCATGATCAGATATCCTCCTGGAAAGTGCCACGGGCGTCTGTGCCTTCGATTACTACCAGAGGTCCTATGGGAGCCCAGGAGAATGTCTGTCACATCATCATACTACCCCCACAGTCCTGCGTCCGTGGTGCTGTATATCTTTCGAGCAGTTGTTCGCCTGTATGTAAGCCTAATGTGACAAAACCAACTACCTGCTGTGTCAAGAAACTTGATTTCTCCGACCAGGCGACAAGTTTCCAGTGATTCACCGTGCTCTCTGGACGACCCCCCTCTCACTGCTGTTTTAACTGACGGTATCGCTGGGTCAACATGGGAACTAGGACTCGTCTGTTGAGAAGCCCAACGTTTAACCACATGCGCTGAACTGAGTGCTGAGAAATACTTGCGCTTGCGCCAGCATTTTACGTTGGCGTCAGAAACGCCACATTTGGGCGCCTATTCTACGTTACGAAGTGGGCAAGTACCCGACGTCCATATTCTGTGACAAGGTATAGGCGTGGCTTCTGTATCCACTACAGTAGCATGCGAACAGCTTAGCAGCCTCCTCGTTTCCGAGATGCTCGTTCCCATGCGATGATTCAACCAATCTGTCCTGTGTCAAAGTCAATGACGCATGTCCCATAAGAAAGTACCTTAGCCGGAAATTTGACAGAGACATTCTTCATTCATACCTGAGAGAGGAGCATTACTATCTGTGGCGGCTCATGCAAAATTTTACCAGTGTACCCCAATGTAGGGGCTTATAGTTTTCTGACTTAGAATTATAATAATTGTAACTAAATTGAATAAAGTAATTTTATATATATAAATTAAACTGTTTAAACATATTTAAATTTTGTAATTAATAGTGTGACTTGCGTTGAATAAAATAAGACGAATAGACATGTTGCTACAGCGGTAATAAAAACGATCTGATGAATAGCCAGTCAATACATTCGACCACCCGGCTGCAGTCCGGTTACAGCAAATACTCCTTGAAAATCCCTCACACTATACGCTTGAATTTTATGTTACACGCAGTTTCAAAGATAAATACTGACCTGATGCTGTGAGCAACGTGGCAAGTGGCACAAGGGATGATGTCACCTCGGAGCATGCGCAGTTTAAATCAGCTGCCTCCTTTCTCTGAATAGACCATTGCGTGGCTGATCATCATTCCAACACGCGACACTTGTTTCTAGTCACTGAGGACAGAGCTCTACAAAACATGTTTTCGTCCGTATTATTTGCATACCAGCATGCTGTCGAAGAGAAGTGGCATAAATTTAGTGAAAATCCTGGCTCGCAATTGAATAGAAATGGCGTAATTTTAGTGCGATTTCCGGCTCACATTTGAACAGAAACGGCATCATTTTAGTTAGATATTTACAGTGTGCTGTAGAAGATTATCACGTGATAACCAGGTGCCACTGATGCCTGCAAAACCAGTTGGATTAACAATATGGGAGGAGCCTTCGCAGAAAATTCTCTACAGCCAACGATCGAAGTTTTAACATTCGAACAAGAGATCAGTTCCAGTTGGACACTCTGCAAAAAAGGCGTACATCACCTACCGACGCTGGGTCCACGAATCACCGTCTCTAAACGCTCCACTGTCAACAGGACATTAAACACTAATTTGCTTTCTTCCTTATCCATCACTCACCGGAATCACTGTCACCACAGCAAACAACGGCACAGTACGGAGTTAAACTTTCCGTATATACGAAACACTGGCTCAAATGCTCAACAAAATTCTTTACATATTTATAGTCATAGCTTGTGCATTGAAATTCATAAAGAATACATGAAGTTGATATCAGACTTGCCGTATCCATGGCGATTTTTCCACGACCATTGCTGTTCCCATTTGTCCCCATCAATCTTTCAGCTTCGTAACCGATCAATGGGCACAATGTTGATATACAAACAGTGGTATCGAATTGATGGTCTTTGATCCAGAGTATTTCTATACTATTTCAGTTAACGTGAACGGCTACTTTTTCGGAACAATAGCCGAGTGACTGTAATCTGGAGACCGTCTTTTATTCATTTATTTGAGCTAATCTATAGGCACAGCATACCGAAATATTAAATGAGACGTGGGCTACCACTTAGTCTCAGACTGAGACCTAACAGGGAAGCTAATAGTACGATACTGTAACAAGATAGATCTAACGGAACTTGAATAGCGTATTTGCCTCTATTGGTTACGGTAGAGACATAGATCTTTCGGTCCTGTCTGTATATTTATATATAATATTGCATGAATAAAGGCTGGGTGAGTGTAAAGCTATCGTTAAAAACGCACGCCGCGCGATTTGTTACGATTTGGTCGGTCATAATAATAATAACATGCTTTTGCATACAATTAAAATATAACGGCGATACCTGTTTAGTGTTATTGGAAATAATATGTAGTAAATTAATGAGTAAGGTAGCCGATCCTATAAGAAGAGGTAAAATTGGGCATGTTGAGGTGTTTTGCTTCATATCGACGAAGCCGATGATACGGAGTCATTTTTTTCATTTACTCTTAGAAATAAACAAGTAAAGAAGTGTTAATTGTGCGTATTGAACAAATATAGGGGCGAGTTTTAAATAACTACGGTATACAATCAGAGTAACAAAAGGACATTTAGTTACACGAAATCGCGGATAGCGAAGTGTGGTTATTAAATTGAGTACACCTACAGGGCGGTCAATTCCGGGGTAAATCTATACGCATCTCACGAGGGAGGCGGTATTGAGACCGTTTTTTTTTTATTATATCGCGGAGAGCGGGCTCCAATTTATGAAAAGGAGAAAAACGTTAACTTTGACGGGAACTCTTAATAATTGCGTGTCGGAGAGAAAAGTGTGTAATTGTCTTACTCCTAACAGACGTTCGTGGAGGCGGTGGCTAAACTAGAAGAGTCAATTACAAAATACTGTATCATTATCATTGACTGTTGGTGTCGAGCAACCAAAACTGTTCATCAAAGGGTTTCGATGGAACTTGGGAGTTAGGGTTCAGGCACTCGCATATACTCCACATCAGAGTGTGAATGAGTGGTGAATGCGAAATAAAACTGTGAACAAAGTTACGTTAAATAAAACAGAAGAAACAAGACAGTTTGGTCGTATCTGTCATTATTCCATAAACTGTAACATTTCTTGTCGTTGTACGAAGCCTTTATAGACGATCGTTATGACAATTTGCTTCGAAGGGATCTCGTTACGAGTTAAGTTTTGGGGACCTGGTCAAGAGGGGATAGTTCGTAGATCCTAACTACTGCAGCTATTCTGGAATCAGGTGGTACCGTGACCGTTGTGTGTTGTCAGTGACTTAAGGTTACCATATCTCATGCTCTAAGATCGACGCGCATTTCCACTTGGTATAACGGTGCCTCACAGCAACAACGACAACGCCGACGACGAAGGAGGATACGGTAGAATACCTCTCGGATTTATCCGTTGTGTTACACTGCCTGAAAACAAAGTTTAGCTCCTAGAAGGGGAGGTAAAAACTAAATGAAGCTTCACAGGTTGAGAGGGTATATGCTGTTACTGCAGTGCGTACAAAATCGAGTCCCATATACTAAGATCTCGGCAGTATGAGCCCACTTATCAGTATGACGTTACACTCCGTCTGACCTGGATGCGTGCACTGATTGGTTGGGAAGGGTGTCACAGAGCCGTTGTATCGTCTCCTGAGGCAGTATTTCACACAGTGCTGTAACTAGTCCTTGACCTTGTGGATTTCTTTTTTGAGTCATCGGTCTTCTGACTGATTTGGTGCGGCCCGCCAAGAATTCCTCTCCCTCGTCAACGCCAACCTTCTCAGAGTAGCACTTGCAGCCCACGTCCTCAATTACCTGCCGGAAGTACCCCAATCTCTGTCTTTCTCTACAGTTTTTACCCTCTACAGCTTCCTCTACTACAATGGAAGTTACTTCGTGCTGTCTTAAGAGGTTTCCCATCTTCCTGTCCCTTCGTCTTGTCAGTGGTTTCCACATATTCCTTTCCTCGCCGATCCTGCAGAGAGTCTCCCTATTCCGTTCTTTATCAGCCTACCTAATTTTCAACATCCTTCTGCAGCAGCACATCTCCAATGCTTCGATTCTCGTCTATTCCGGTTTCCCCACAGTCCGTGTTTCACTGTCACACAATGCTGTGCTCCATATCCTGGAAACTGGCATTGAAAAGGAATTGACTTCCGAACTGGACCCACACGTGTTGTATCGTGGACAGATCTGGAGATCTTGCTGCCCACGGAAAGATTTCAACACCAAGCTTGTAGTTCATAGAGACACATACCATTTGTGGACGAGCATTGTCCTGTTGAAAAATGGCACCACAGTTCTGTCGCAGGTGGACGCAGGATGTTCGTGAAGTACCGCTGTGTCATCAGTTCCTGCAGTCATTACCAGCCGTGACCTGAAGCCATACCTGACGGCTTCCCGTTCTACGACACCCGGATTGACACCGAGGTGCCCATCCAAAGCAATGGAAGATGGGGACACCTCCGCAGGTGGGCACGATATTCGCCGACGATGGTCATCCTGAGTAGTGCGGAACCGCAATTCACCGCTGAACACAATGCGACGCCATTCAGCAGCAGTCCACGCTTCCCAGTCACGGCACCAAATGCAGTCGTTTGTGTTGTGGGGTTAGCGGCGGCCTACGCATGGCTGTTTGATTCCCTATTCGGTTGCTGCTAGTATCCGATGAATGGTGTGGGATGACACAGAAAACTACAGGGAGCCTATTACTTGTTTTCGGATAGCAGGTGCAGATGAGAAGTGGTTGCGATGTGTTTATGGTAGTAAGCGTGATCAAATGGAACCTAGACGATCAACATGCTCCCCCTTACTTTCACACGCAGTCCAACATTGGTCCTCTGTCACAACTGAATGCCACAGAAATCCGGATATTGCACGATACGACCAGTCGGATAAATGGAGACCCACAAAGAGGCACTATTCAAATTCTGTCGGCTGCTGATAACGCAGTCTCACACGAGAACGCACCATCTCCGTGTCTTTCATAGGGATCACTCAGGAAGACACTATTCACGCCCCTTATGTACTATATTAAGCTCAGTAAAAATACTGACCATGTAAACAACTAATGCACTGTGGTGGCCGTTTTACCTGTCACAGATACTTACCCTTCGGTGGTGTGAACGTGCACGAAGTTACATTGGCATCCAATGAGTGCTTCACTTTCTCTGTCAGGCAGTGTATTTCGGGATTGATGGATGATTTTCTTCCTCAGCTCCATTGGTATATCTACAGTCTCAGAAATTCTTTACAGTGAATAATAGCTTAGTTGCCGGTTCGTCTACTATTTTTGGATACTCCCCCGCATTTTAATGTACGCAGATCAACAACAGTTTTGCGTCACCCCATTATTTCGAAATGCGTCACTGCATGCGGGTATGGAGGGGCATGTGTTCAGCACACCGCTCTCCCGGCCGTATGTCAGTTTACGAGACCAGAGCCGCAACTTTTCAATCAAATAACCCCTCAGTTTGCCTCGCAAGGGCTGAGAGCACCCCACTTGTCAACAGCGCTCGGCAGACCGGATGCTCATCCAGCCATGTGCTAGCCCAGCCCGACAGCACTTATTTTCGGTGATCTGACGGGGACCCGTTTGGCCATTGGCTATGTACTGTATTACTGACATCAAATGTGATACCATTTGACTGCATTTGTCGTTATACTGCATCTGATACTACTGCATATACACTGTGCACAACTATTCCAATCGAAAATGTTAATTTTCCTACAGATATCCATGCCTTTATACTGGTTTCCACTACCGTATTTACTTCCTCATTTAAATGTGTGACACCACGTACAGTAATGGAAATAAGTATTCATACACTAGAGCGGGGAAAAGTAAACTGCCTTTAATGACAACACGGAACCAAAAACACTGATTGGATATGCACTATACACATTGGCCTGTAGCCTATGCTGGTATATAGAACGAGAATGAACAAGCTATTACAAAACAAAATACAAAAACATCTGCCAAGTTCTCTACTGCGCTGGGAATTAAGTATTCATACACCAACAGAAAATTACACTTATAACAAAGCCAGAACATGTTTAATACTTCGTATGCATACCCTTCCGATGTATTACTTCTCGCAACCTCCGTGGCATGGAATGGACCAGTTTTGTTGTAGTTTCCGACGTGATACCTTCCCATTCTCGAAGGAGAGCCTCTTTCAAAGAGGCCTTACCACGGATGTCGTGTTTTCTCACTCGTGTTTCCAGCTCACTCCACAAGTGTTCGATGGGATTCAGGTCCGGACTCTGAGCTGGTGTTTTAAGAGTGTGAGGTGTGTTGTAGAGCAACCGCAGCCGGACAATTTGCACCGTACGTTTGGGATCATTGTCCTGCTGGAAGTAATAATTTCTAGGAAGACCCAAGGCGTCAACACTCTGTTGTAAGTTCTGTTTGAGAATGTTCATATACACAAATCTGTCCATGGTACCTTCTACATACACTAATTTTCCGACACCGGAGGCTGACATACAGCCCCATACCATCAGTCCACCACCTCCGTGCTTCACCGTGGGTTGAATGTTGTTTCGGTCGGGGTCTGTATTCGGTCTTCCCCAGACCAAGATCCTACCATCATTGTGCACGATATTAAATTTGCTTTCATCACTAAACAATACAGTATCCCAGAAGCCTGCTGTCTTGGATACATGCTGTTTCGCGAATTCCATCCGCCACTTCATGTTCTTTTTACTGATGTAGGGCTTTTGTCTCGGGACCCCGGCACTGTAGCCCGAACGACTGAGAATGGTACGAACTGCCCTTGGAGTGATGTCCTTTCGGAAGTGGTCACGTACATATGCGGATAGTGCCGACGCTGTCGTTTTCGGGTTTTTCTTGATGATTCTTAGGTTCTGGTCTCTCTTGTTGTAAGCTTCTGTGGACGACCGTGTCGTTCACTGTTTATTACTACATGTCTGTCCTTATATCGGTTAATGATAGATTGCGCAGTCGCGCGGCTTCGTCTTATGATGTTCACAATTTCAGCAGAGGACTTGTGTTGAAGATATTGGGTGACAACGATGTTTCGTTCCTCAATGGTCGTTTCCTTCCCCTTGCGGCCCATTCTGCTGTTCCACCCTACCCACGTCCGACGTGCTGTTGCTTCACGGCCGTCACACGACTACACAAGTGTGGCATGCATTCCGGGGCTACATCAACCGTTTGTGATTACGTAGGCTTTCGCGATGTAATAAGTCTTGAAAGTCTCTTCGGGTTTGCTGCCGGATCCTAAAATCAACTTGACTCGATATTTCGGCGATCCAACTGTTCGCCATCTTCAGGAAATGCTGCTTCTGCTGATGAGTCCCGCTGAGAAACATCAACCGTTTGTTTGGTTGAAAGTAGTCCGCTGTATGAATACATTTTGCACTGTCGTAGACCGTGCGGAGTGTATCATATTTTATTTTCCCAGAATAGATTCATGGCATACGAGAAGCTTCATTACCAAAAACATGGTTATCTGACGCTACATCATCGTACTAATTCGTATCGGCGCTGTGGGTGATTTACCATCCCAACACACCATCATAGTTTGTCACCACCTACAGTATGAATACACTATTGCCCATTAAAATTGCTACACCAAGAAGGAATGCAGATGATAAACGGGTATTTATTGGACAAATATATTATACTAAAACTGACATGTGATTACATTTTCACGCAATTTGGGTGCATAGATCCTGAGAAATCAGTAACCAGAACAACCACCTCTGGGCGTAATAATTGCCTTGATACGCCTGGGAATTGAGACAAACAGAGCTTGGATGGCGTGTACAGATACAGGTGCCCATGCAACTCCAACACGATACCACAGTTCATCAAGAGTAGTGACTGCCGTATTGTGACGAGCCAGTTGCTCGGCCACCATTGACCAGACGTTTTCAATTGGTGAGTGATCTGGAGAATGTGCTGGCCAGGGCAGCAGTCGAACATTTTCTGTATCCAGAAAGGCCCGTACAGGACCTGCAACATGCGGTCGTGCATTATCCTGCTGAAATGTAGGGTTTCGCAGGGACCGGATGAAGGGTAGAGCCACGGGTCGTAACACATCTGAAATGTAACGTCCACTGTTCAAAGTGCCGTCAATGCGAACAAGAGGTGACCGAGACGTATAACCAATGGAACCCCATACCATCACGCCGAGTGATACGCCAGTATGGCGATGACGAATACACGCTACCAATGTGCGTTCACCGGGATGTCGCCAAACACGGATGCGACCATCATGATGCTGTTAACAGAACCTGGATTCATCCGAAAAAATTACGTTTTGCCATTCGTGCACCCAGTTTCTTCGTTGAGTACACCATCGCAGGCGCTCCTGTCTGTGATGCAGCGTCAAGGGTAACTGCAGCCATGGTCTCCGAGCTGATAGTCCATGCTGCTGCAAACGTCGTCGAACTGTTCGTGCAGACGGTTGTTGTCTTGCAAATGTCCCCATCTGTTGACTCAGGGATCGAGACGTGGCTGCACGATCCGTTACAGCCATGCGGATAAGATGCCTGTCATCTCGACTGCTAGTGATACGAGGCCGTTGGGATCCAGCACGGCGTTCCGTATTACCCTACTGAACCACTGAACCCACCGATTCCATATTATGCTGTCATTGGACCTCGACCAACGCGAGCAGCAATGTCGCGATACGATAAATCGCAATCGCGATAGGCTACAATCCGATCTTTATCAAAGTCGGAAACGTGATGGTACGCATTTCTCCTCCTTACACGAGGCATCACACCAACGTTTCACCAGGCAACGCCGGTCAACTGCTGTTTGTGTATGAGAAATCGGTTGGAAAGTTTCCTCATGTCAGCACGTTGTAGGTTTCGACACCGTCGCCAACCTTGTGTGAATGCTCTGAAAAGGTAATCATTTGCATATCACAGCATCTTCTTCCTGTCGGTTAAATTTCGCGTCTGTAGCACGTCATCTTTGCGGTGTAGCAATTTTAATGGCCAGTAGTGTAGTAATTTCCATGACTGTATTTTATCGTATGTTGTGTCCTATTGGTGTGGCGGGTGAGGCCAGAGACCCGGCGAGGAGCAGTGAGACACGGGCGCACAGCAAGTACAGCGACCCGTGCCGTCTTGATGGAGGCGGAGGAGGGAGGGTGGGGGTGGAGGGAGCAAAGCTGTGCGCGGGGGAGAGCGAGGTCCTGGCGGGGCGGGATCCGTGTTGGTGCTTTAGGACAGCGGCTCTAGCCTTGATCTCTGTTTGCCGAGGTAACGATGTTTGTGTTGCCTGGTGCGCGTGTAGCGCTCCGCGCGGCGCCGTCGGGCCCCGGAGAGCCGCGGCGCGGGCCAGCAGCGGGCCAGCTACAGGCTGGTGGGCGGCTGCCCGGCCCCCTCCGCCACCCACACCCGGCGCCTCCTCGCCGGCATCTCCTCGCCTCCTCGAGGCCCGGCCCAGCACGGCCTGATTAGATCACGTGCCGGCCCCGGCGCGCTGCTCGTTGCCCCAGAAGGCGCAACTGCCTGCTGCCTGCCTCTCTGTCCGACAACCGACGCGCGCGCCTCCTGCGCCAATACCAGAACGCCTGACGCGGTTAGGCTGCACAATTTTATGTGGCCCTGACCTCCGCGCGCCGATGCTGCTCCTGCGCGGCGTTCTCGCCTGCTGGTCCCCGAGTCGGTAGTAAGTGGGTCAGCAGTATAGTCAACGAGATGTATTATCAGGGCTGATCCACTAACGATTTCCAGACAAAACTGTAGAGATGGGGTAGCAAGTTTAGCTCCGCCAAGGGCGCAGATATAGAGGGTGTTACAAAAAGGTACGGCCAAACTAACAGGAAACATTCCTCACACACAAAGAAACGCTTACTTTCCATGTTAGAGCTCATTTTATTACTTCTCTTCAAATCACATTAAGCATGGAATGGAAACACAGAGCAACAGAACGTACCAGCGTGACTTCAAACAATTTGTTACAGGAAATGTTCAAAATGTCCTCCGTTAGAGAGGATACATGCATCCACCCTCCGTCGCGTGGAATCCCTGATGCGCTGATACAGCCCTGGAGAATGGCGTATTGTATCACAGACGTCCACAATACGAGCACGAAGAGTCTCTACATTTGGTACCGGGGCTGCGTAGACAAGAGCTTTCAAATGCCCCCATAAATGAAAGTCAAGAGGGTTGAGGACAGGAGATCGTGGAGGCCATGGAATTGGTCCGCCTCTACCAATCCATCGGTCACCGAATCTGTTGAGGAGAAGCGTACGAACACTTCGACTGAAATGTGCAGGAGCTCCATCGTGCATGAACCACATGTTGTGTCGTACTTGTAAAGGCACATGTTCTGGCAGCACAGGTAGAGTATCCCGTATGAAATCATGATAACGTGCTCCATTGAGCGTAGGTGGAAGAACAAACTAAAATGAGCTCTAATATGGAAATTAAGCGTTTCCGGAAACTTGTCCACATAACATCTTTTCTCGCCGGCCGAAGTGGCCGTGCGGTTAAGGGCGCTGCAGTCTGGAACCGCAAGACCGCTACAGTCGCAGGTTCGAATCCTGCCTCGGGCATGGATGTTTGTGATGTCCTTAGGTTAGTTAGGTTTAACTAGTTCTAAGTTCTAGGGGACTAATGAGCTCAGCAGTTGAGTCCCATAGTGCTCAGAGCCATTTGAACCATCTGAACATCTTTTCTTCATTTGTGTGTGAGGAATGTTTCCTGAAAGTTTGACCGTACCTTTTTGTAACACCCTGTAGAGCGCTCTGCGACCGTAAACGCATGCTGTTATCACAGTCACAGTTAACAAAATGTAACGCCGTAGTCGAATGGATTCCCCATTCTACATCTGCATGTACATCGATACTCTGCAAATCACATTCAAGTGCCTATCAGAAGGTTCATTGAGCCACCTTCACAATTCTCTATTATTCCAATGTCGTATAGCGCGCGGAAAAAATGAACACGTATATCTTTCCGTACGAGTTATGATTTCCCTTATTTTACCGTGGTGATTGTTCCGCCCTATGTAGGTCGGTGTCAACAAAATATTTACGCATTCGGAGGAGAAAGCTGGTGATTGGAATTTCGTGAGAAGATTCCGTCGCAACGAAAAACGCCTTTCTTTCAATGATTTCCAGCCCAAATCCTGTATCATTTCTGTGACACTCTCTCCCATATTTCGCGATAATACAAAACGTGCTGCCTTTATTTGACCTTTTTCGATGTACTTCGTCAGTCTTATCTGGTAAGGAGCCCCCACCGCGCAGCAGTATTCTAAAAGAGGACGGACAAGCGTGGTGTAGGCAGTCTGCTTGTAGGTCTGTTACATTTTCTAAGTGTCCTGCCAATAAAACGCAGCCTTTGGTTAGCCTTCTCCACACCATTTTCTATGTGTTCTTTCCAGTGAAAGTTGTTCGTAATTGTAATAGCTAGGTATTTAGTTGAATTTCCGGCTTTTAGATTAGACTGATTTATCGTGTAACCGAAGTATAACGAGTTTCTTTTAGCACTCATGTGGATGACCTCACACTTTTCGTTATTGAGGGTCAACTGCAACTTTTCACACCATTCAGATATTTTTTCTAAATCGTTTTTCAGTTTGTTTTGACCTTCTGATGACTTATTAGTCGATAAACGACGGCGTCATCTGCAAACAACCGAAGATGACTGCTCACATGGTCTCCCAAATCGTTTATATAGATAAGTAACAGCAAAGGGCCTATAACACTACCTTGGGGGAATGCAAGAAATCACTTCAGTTTCGCTGTCTGACAGGAAATCGCAAATCCAGTCACATAACTGGGACGATATTCCATAAGCACGCAATTTCACTACGAGCCGTTTGTATGGTACACTGTCAAAAGCCTTCCGGAAATCCAGGAATACGGAATCGATCTGAAATCCCTTGTCAATAGCACTCAGCATGTGAATAAAGAGCATTTGAGGAGGACATTTTCAAGGAGGTTTGTAGCTTTTTTGAGTGTCCGGGTGTGCTTCCGCGCATTGGTGCGACGTCATATGTTTTGAATACCCGAGCGCAGTTGGCCGTTATCGACAGCCGTCGTCCGCAGTTGCTTTCACCCTTGGTGTAAGACTGGTACACACCTTACTCAGCACCGTAACCCACGTATCATTCAGTTTCAAGCCCTCATCCTTCCTATTGAAATTCATGGGGTGTTATGGACTCTCTGTACAGCCATTCATGGTAGCCGCTTATCGCTGCCAGTACTTGAGTCATGTCAAAATGAATGTGCTGGTTTCCTGGCTCGGACACTCAAAGAAGATACGGTCCCGCTTGCAAATGTCCTCCGCAGATGGAGTTGGGTTTAAAGAAAGAAGGATCCCTTATTGTATGATTATATGATAGCGGAACAAACACTGGTAGCAGCTACTTCTGTAAAATATCTGAGAGTATGCGTGCGGAACGATTTGAAGTGGAATGATCATATAAAATTAATTGTTGGTAAGGCGGGTACCAGGTTGAGATTCATTGGGAGAGTGCTTAGAAAATGTAGTCCATCAACAAAGGAGGTGGCTTACAAAACTCTCGTTCGACCTATACTTGAGTATTGCTCATCAGTGTGGGATCCGTACCAGATCGGTTTGACGGAGGAGATAGAGAAGATCCAAAGAAGAGCGGCGCGTTTCCTCACAGGGTTATTTGGTAACCGTGATAGCGTTACGGAGATGTTTAGCAAACTCAAGTGGCAGACTCTGCAAGAGAGGCGCTCTGCATCGCGGTGTAGATTGCTCGCCAGGTTTCGAGAGGGTGCGTTTCTGGATGAGGTATCGAATATATTGCTTCCCCCTACTTATACCTCCCGAGGAGATCACGAATGTAAAATTAGAGAGATTAGAGCGCGCACGGAGGTTTTCAGACAGTCGTTCTTCCCGCGAACCATACGCGACTGGAACAGGAAAGGGAGGTAATGACACGTAAAATGCCCTCCGCCACACACCTTTGGGTGGCTTGCGGAGTATAAATGTAGATGTAAATGTGAAATCCATTCTACCAAGGCATAATAAACCAGAACATTTTATTAAGTGTGAAAGTTTGCGTTTTACTGTTATCAGCGTCCACTCCCGGTAGATGAGTGGTCAGCGCGGGAGAATGTCAATCCTAAGGGCCCGGGTTCGATTCTCGGCTGGGTCTGAGATTTTCTCCGGTCAGGGACTGGGTGTTGTGTTGTCCTCATCATCATTTCATCCCCATCGACGCGTAAGTCGCCGAAGTAGCGTCAAAAATGTGTGTGAAATCTTATGGGACTTAACTGCTAAGGTCATCAATGCCTAAGCTTACGGAAGTGGCGTCAAATCGAAAGACTTACATGCGGCGGACGGTCTACCCGACGGGAGGCCCTAGTCACATGACAACCCAACTGTTATCAGCTTGTTACTTCGTGCAACTAGCATTACAAACAAACGACTACTGCCAAACAGACGTCTACTGGTCCCAAAGGCTGGCGAGCAGATACGGAAGAAAATATGCTAATTTGACCGAAAGATCACGAGTTTCGCCCATTTTTGCCGACTTAGTACTGGAACGATAGGTGACCGTCGACAAAGTAAACAAAATACGTGGAGGAGACATGTAATTTATTTGCAGGCAGACATAGTTCTTTATTACACGTCATACTATAACAAATGCACTGCCATATACTATAAATTATCTACACTAAGGAAAAAAATCACAACGCGAAAAAATATTTAGTGAAGATTAATGAAATTTCGGGAACAAGTTTGTCTAGGTGGTGTATTTAAGCGATTAACATTGCTAGATGCCAGGGCACTGTATGCGTGTTAAGCCATTAAAAATGTGAAAAGATGGCACATTAATAATCTTTTTTCAAAGAGTAAACCGCCATTTAACTACGTACTTACCTTCTATACTATCTAGATTTCAACTTTTATGCCATTACAAAGAACAATGCTTAAAGCTAATAACCATTAACATATTAATTTGTACTTGATAATAAAACTAAATCCGAAATCTAGATAGGACAGAAGATAAATACAGAAGTACAGAGTCATGGTGGTTTACACTTAAAAAAAAAATTGTATGATAACAGCTCAACACAATCTAAAACATTTTACATTAATAATCGGTGTAACCGTCAGAATGTTGAATGAAAGTATGCAGATGCGCATGCATTGTGTTGTACAGTTGCCGAGTGTCGGTTTGTTGGATGGACTTACATGTCTGTTGAACTAGGTTGGTCAATACAGTGACAGTTAATGCTCGTTGTGGGTGACGCTCGAGTTGTCGTTCGATGATGTCTCATATGGGCACCACTGGACACAGATGTGGTGATCTAGAAGCTGAAGGTAACATACTGTCACTGCGTAGAGCATGTTGGATAACAACAGCGGTATGTGGGCGAGCGTTGTGCTGTTGGAAAACAGCCCGTGAAATGCCGTTCATGAATGGCAGCGCAACAGGTCGAACCACCAGACCGACGTACAAGTTTGCTTTCAGGATGCGTGGGATAACCACGAGAGTGCAGCTGCTGTCATACGAAATCGCACCAAAGATAATAACGCCAGGTGTAGGTCCAGTGTGCCTAGCACGCAGAGAGGTTGGTTACAGGCCCTCAATTCGCCTCCTTCTAATCAACACACGACCGTCACTGGCACCGATGCAGAACCAGCTTTGATCAGAAAACACAACAGACTTCCATCCTGCCCTCCAGTGAGCTCTCGCTTGACACCACTGAGGTCACAAACGGCGGTGGTTTGGGTCAGTGGAATGCACGTTACAGGGCGTCTTGGAAGTAACCGCTTCGTAACAGCTGGTTGTGTCACTATGGGCTAACTGCTGCTCAGATCACTGGTGTAGATGCAGTACGCAGCCATACACCGAACACGATGGTATTCCCTCTCGTAGTGTCGCGTGGCCGTCCGGAGTCCGATCTTCTTGCGATCGTACATTCTCGTGACCACGGTTGCCAAAACCATGTATATCGCTACATTCCTGCCAAGTCTTTCTGCAATATCGCAGAAGGAACATTCAGTTTCTTGTAACCCTATTACACGACCTCGTTCAAACTCAGTGATATATTGATAATGGCTTCTTTGTCGCCTTGACGGCATCGTTGACTAACATCAATTCACCATATCCAGTCTCAGAGGTAACGCGACCGTTACAGAAAATTGGAAATTTGTGGTAAGGTCTTATGGGACCAAACTGCTGAGGTCATCGGTCCCTAAGCTTACGCACTACTTAATCTGACTTCAACTAACGTACGCTAAGGACGACACACACACCAATGCCCGAGGGAGGACTCGAACCTCTGAGGGGGGAAGCCGTTCGGACCGTGACAAGACGCGTAAGACCGCTCGGCTTACCAGCGCGGCCCGACCGTTACAGCGCGTATATGAATCAAAACTGACTGACATCTTCATAGTGGTGCTAGTAGCGCTACTCTTATGCGACTGGCAAGAAATTAGAATAGACGTCGGCTTTCAGATGTAGAAGCACGTCTACCAACTTTCGTTTATGTCGCACATCTCCTTCTTCATGCTGCGTTTTTTTCCGTCAGTTTATTTTGTTTTACTTTCAATCTTTATAGTTAGTTTATACAATTTTTGATTGATTTTCTATAATGATACAGTTCGTGATGTCGTCCGAAAAGTGAGTTCCCAGGTTACAGTTGCTACCTCACGACTATACCGCAAGCTAAGGACAGCTGTCAGACGCAGCCTCGAATGAGAGTCGTCGACGAAGACACGCCGTTAAAAGGTTCCATACATACCCGCTGCTGGAAGACTATCTACGTCAGAGCGCTACGCAGTTTAGCCCACTTTGTAATTGTCAATTAAGATTGCAGCATCAGCGTAACTCTGATAGCTGCCAAGTTAGCCGAGAGCGCTAATGCGCTGCTTCCTGGACTCAGGTAGACGCGCCGGCCCCGCATCGAACCCTCCCGGCGGATTACCGACGAGGGCCAGTGAACCGGCCAGCCTGGATGTGGTTTTTAGGCGGTTTTCCACATCCCACTAGGTGAATACTGGGCTGGTCCCCACGCTCCGCCTCACTTCCACGACAACTCGCAGACATTTGAAAACATACGCACTATTTCATGGCTTACACTAGATGCAGACACCTGGGGTGCACTAACTCCATCCAGGGGGATGTGGGGTGGCGACAGGAGGGACATCTGGCTACCCTCTGACACTAACATCGCCAAATCCATAGTAACAAGGCCACAAAGGCCCTAAGAAAATGATGATGCTAATGATGATCAACATATCTCTGATCCGTCAGAGATAGTATGATTACTCAGAATTGTGTAACAAAGTTTAATGTTAACTATTCATTCATATATGGCTGGCTTGCAGTGCTCGCCAAGCTTGAATGGTATGCTTGCACTCGGTGACAGTAACAAATATATATTGTTATCAAGTGGACACAGACTGCATCCAAGTTAAGTATTAAGCATTAACGCATTTTACTAAAGTTTACTAATATTTTGTGTGTTTTGCAGTAACCAATCGTCCTCCGCCTGAAGTAAATCTAGGCTTGCTACCATGCACAGGACGTACGTAATTCGTGATGTATTATACTTTTCATACTGTATGATTCAATGATGATGGCGTCCTCTTGGGTAAAATATTCCGGAGGTAAAATAGTCCCCCATTCGGATCTCCGGGAGGGGACTACTCAAGAGGATGTCGTTATCAGGAGAAAGAAAACTGGCGTTCTACGGATCGGAGCGTGGAATGTCAGATCCCTTAATCGGGCAGGTAGGTTAGAAAATTTAAAAAGGGAATTGGATAGGTTGAAGTTAGATATAGTGGGAATTAGTGAAGTTCGGTGGCAGGAGGAACAAGACTTCTGGTCAGGTGACTACAGGGTTATAAACACAAAATCAAATAGGGGTAATGCAGGAGTAGGTGTAATAATGAATAGGAAAATAGGAATGCGGGTAAGCTACTACCAACAACATAGTGAACGCATTATGGTGGCCAAGATAGATACGAAGCCCACACCTACTACAGTAGTACAAGTTTATATGCCAACTAGCTCTGCAGATGACGAAGAAATTGAAGAAATGTATGATGAAATAAAAGAAATTATTCAGATTGTGAAGGGAGACGAAAATTTAATAGTCATGGGTGACTGGAATTCGAGTGTAGGAAAAGGGAGAGAAGGAAACATAGTAGGTGAATATGGATTGGGGCTAAGAAATGAAAGAGGAAGCCGCCTGGTAGAATTTTGCACAGAGCACAACATAATCATAGCTAACACTTGGTTTAAGAATCATGAAAGAAGGTTGTATACATGGAAGAACCCTGGAGATACTAAAAGATATCAGATAGATTATATAATGGTAAGACAGAGATTTAGGAACCAGGTTTTAAATTGTAGGACATTTCCAGGGGCAGATGTGGACTCTGACCACAATCTATTGGTTATGACCTGTAGATTAAAACTGAAGAAACTGCAAAAAGGTGGGAATTTAAGGAGATGGGACCTGGGTAAACTGAAAGAACCGGAGGTTGTACAGAGTTTCAGGGAGAGCATAAGGGAACATCTGACAGGAATGGGGGAAAGAAATACAGTAGAAGAAAAATGGGTAGCATTGAGGGATGAAGTAGCGAAGGCAGCAGAGGATCAAGTAGGTAAAAAGACGAGGGCTAGTAGAAATCCTTGGGTAACAGAAGAAATATTGAATTTAACTGATGAAAGGAGAAAATATAAAAATGCAGTAAATGAAGCAGGCAAAAAGGAATACAAACGTCTCAAAAATGAGATCGTCAGGAAGTGCAAAATGGCTAAGCAGGGATGGCTAGAGGACAAATGTAAGGATGTAGAGGCCTGTCTCACTAGGGGTAAGATAGATACTGCCTACAGGAAAATTAGAGAGACCTTTGGAGATAAGAGAACGACTTGTATGAATGTCAAGAGCTCAGATGGAAACCCAGTTCTAAGCAAAGAAGGGAAAGCAGAAAGGTGGAAGGAGTATATAGAGGGTCTATACAAGGGCGATGTACTTGAGGACAATATTATGGAAATGGAAGAGGATGTAGATGAAGATGAAATGGGAGATATGATACTGCGTGAAGAGTTTGACAGAGCACTGAAAGACCTGAGTCGAAACAAGGCCCCCGGAGTAGACAACATTCCACTGGAACTACTGACGGTCTTGGGAGAGCCAGTCCCGACAAAACTCTACCATCTGGTGAGCAAGATGTATGAAACAGGCGAAGGGAGTAAGACAAGGTTGTAGCCTCTCCCCGATGTTGTTCAATCTGTATATTGAGCAAGCAGTAAAGGAAACAAAAGAAAAATTTGGAGTAGGTATTAAAATTCATGGAGAAGAAATAAAAACTTTGAGGTTCGTCGATGACATTGTAATTCTGTCAGAGACAGCAAAGGACTTGGAAGAGCAGTTGAATGGAATGGACAGTGTCTTGAAAGGAGGATATAAGATGAACATCAACAAAAGCAAATCAAGGATAATGGAATGTAATCTAATTAAGTCGGGTGATGCTGAGGTAGTTAGATTAGGAAATGAGGCACTTAAAGTAGTAAAGGAGTTTTGCTATTTGGGGAGAAAAATAGCTGATGATGGTCGAAGTAGAGAGGATATAAAATGTAGACTGGCAATGGGAAGGAAAGCGTTTCTGAAGAAGAGAAATTTGTTAACATTGAGTATAGATTTAAGAGTCAGGAAGTCATTTCTGAAAGTATTTGTATGGAGTGTAGCCATGTATGGAAGTGAAACATGGACGATAAATAGTTTGGACAAGAAGAGAATAGAAGCTTTCGAAATGTGGTGCTACAGAAGAATGCTGAAGATTAGATGGGTAGATCACATAACTAATGAGGAAGTATTGAATAGGATTGGGGAGAAGAGAAGTTTGTGGCACAACTTGACCAGAGGAAGGGATCGGTTGGTAGGACATGTTCTGAGGCATCAAGGGATGACCAATTTAGTATTGGAGGGCAGCGTGGAGGGTAAAAATCGTAGAGGGAGACCAAGAGACGAATACACTAAACAGATTCAGAAGGATGTAGGTTGCAGTAGGTACTGGGAGATGAAAAAGCTTGCACAGGATAGAGTAGCATGGAGAGCTGCATCAAACCAGTCTCAGGACTGAAGACCACAACAACAACATATACTTTTCATCGATATAGATGACTCAAGTAATGTTTTTCAACAATGCTTCAGTTTATTAAAAATATTCACAAAATCATAAAATTTGTTGATCAGATTAGGAAAAAGTTACAGAAAGATAATGTTATTTATGGAGAGGGGGGGGGGGGGGGGGGGGGAGCTTTGGCAATACTGTCAGCGGCGCAGGATCACGTCGTTACGACGCTGATTCCGGAATACACAGTATGTGGTCAAACAGAATACAATGTTGTTATTGCTGCTGTAGTGATGATCTTCACTCCGAAGACTGATTTGATGGAGCTCTATTGATTGCTTTATCTTATACAAGCCTTTTAACTCTCCATAACCATTTCAAATCCATCTTGTATTAAAAATTGCTTGCTGTTAATTGGGACTCCCTCAACAATTTTTACACTTCCACCCGCTACCAAATTGACAAATTCCTTATCGCTCAAGCTGTGTCTTGTCAACCGATCCCTTCTTTTAGCCAACTTGTAACGAAAATTTTCTCTCTCCCCAATTCAATTCAGGTCCTCTTCATTACATATCCGATCTATATATCTAGTCTTCAGCATTCTCTTGCAGCACCACATTTTGAAAACTGTGCTCTTCTTGTCTGAACTGTTTATTGTGCGCTTTTCACCTCTGTACAAAGCTATCCAAAAAAATACCTTCAGGAAAGACTTCTTAACACGTCTATATTCGATATTAACAACTCTCTCCTGTTTAAAACCGCTTACCAGTTTGTTTGCTATATTCTCTCTGCTTCAGCCATCGTCACTTCGCAGCATGAATAACGAAACTTTTTTCTTATTTACCAATCCAGTTACCTCACAGAAGACTGATTTTAGACGGTTGTTTTCAGTTACCGTTGTTTTATCTTCATCCGTCTAATTACCTCTTTTCAAGACACTCTCTATTGCATTCAACGACTCTTCATCGCCTTAAGAAACTGTAGTGGTTCGTATTTTACACACGGAGCTACACAGACTCTTAACAAAATGCACGATAACTCGGAGAAAATTTCAATTTGGTGTAATGAATGGCAGTTCTCTGTGAATGTGGATGAAAGAAAGATGATAAGAATAATTCAGAGAAATAACTTGACAGTATCTGATTAAAGGTTCCTGGTGA
The DNA here is from genome assembly GCF_023864345.2 of Schistocerca serialis cubense. NCBI lineage: Eukaryota > Metazoa > Arthropoda > Insecta > Orthoptera > Acrididae > Schistocerca > Schistocerca serialis. The sequence goes on from NC_064638.1 coordinate 264,450,498, forward strand.
ACGTTTTGGCACGAGACAACGTACGGTATAGTTATTTAGAGGTAATTCTAAGAAGCAATAAGTTCAGGGATGTTCACGTAAAAAGGGACAGACTGTTACTAAGAAAACGGCTTTTACGTTTGAGAGCCATAGCATTTTCAGCAATTGCCTCTCTAACGGTAATCGCATACAAGACGCTAGTGCAAGCAATTCGAGGCTATTGTTACAGTGTTCGGAGTCATTACGAAGTATTCTTGTTAAACAAAACCACAGCAACTGTTGTATAATCCTTTATTAGTACAGCCGCTTTCGTAATTTAAAAGTGCAGTATCATCAGACACATCTGAACAGAATAAAACAGACTAGAGGAAACATTAAAAAAAATGATAATAGAGCCAGTGAAATCAGTGTTTAATTACTATGATGTTTAGATACTAAGTATACGAAATGGACAATAATCTTCAAGAGAATCGGGTATGCAATAATCAGAATGCTCACATTTTAAATCATTTACAACGGAACATAAGGATTATTCGACGCTCTCTCACTCAAGTTATATTGGAAAAAATGGAAATGAAGTCCCATGCTTCTTGACAGGGCGTAGGGGAACGATGCGGGAGACCCGCACCGCCGTACTAGGCAAGGTCCTAATGGAGGCGGTTTGCCATTGCCTTCGTCCGACCGTAATGGGGATGAATGATGATGATGAAGACGACACAACAACACCCAGTCATCTCGGGGCAGGTGAAAATCCCTTGCCCCGCTGGGCATCGAACCCGGGAACCCGTGCTCGGGAAGCGAGAACACTACCGCGAGACCACGAGCTGCGGACCAAGTTATATTAAAACGTCCTTAAAAGAAAAGGTAGTCAAAAGACGAGTGGTGTAATGAAGGAGGTGGCCGTAACGCAGTCGCGCAAAACAATGGATAGAACTCGTAAAGCCTAGTGTATCATAATGACAATTAGGCAGCCGGAAGGTAAAAAGAATTGCACAAAATAAATAGAAAAAAATCCAGGGTCTCACCGTGTAAACCCAACGCATTACGGCGCGAACATGCACGGTCGATACTAGATGTACTAAGTGCTTGGATGCGTGATACGTCGGTTGCATACAGTAGGACCAAAGACTGTTATTCTTATATTCATTTTGTTTTTATTGCGATTCTTTTTATCAGCTACCCATATAATTTTCATTATAGGTTTATGTATTTCACTACTGTTTATACGATTTCTGTATTTCTACACTATAGTATGCATATAATTTTCATTATAGGTTCCTGTATTTCGCTACTGTTTATACGATCTCTCTACTTTTACAATGCAATCCATTCTATGGCTCTACGATAATATGGTTTGTTTCCTTCAGATGAACATGATACTACTGAGTTTGTGAGCTCTAACCATTCTTTGATCCGAAGGGTATACTTTTATGACATTATGATCGTCTCCATCGTTCCGTCACTCGTGTTTTGACTACCGTTTCTTTTAAGACTGTTTTTATACAGCTTGACTGAGAGTGATGGGGATTTCCAATAATCTTTACGTTTCGCTGTAAATGATTTGAATATGAGTATTCTGCTTATTGCGTACCCGATTCTCTTGACGGTTAGTGTCCATTTTATATATGTGCTACATAAACATTACTGAAGTCACATATTGATTTCACTGGACATCTTGTCAAAAATTTTTAATTTTTCCTCCAATCTCCGTTTTTTATTTATTTTTTATTCAGGTGTAATTGAGATGCAACTTTAAGTTACGAAACCGGTTGTACTAATAAAGGTTTTTCAACAGCTGCTGCCGTTTTGTCTAACAAGAACGTATTCTTCTTGCAGCTGTCGGTGCCCACAGTATAAAGCGTGTTGCTGCCATGTCAAGTAGGCATACAACACACATCGAACAAATGCGTAGACTCGCTGCCCATACAGAAGTCCAACAGAGATGTTCCGAGAACGTAAATGGGATTCCTTGCAGGAAAATAATTCTAGCGAAACCCTCTTACGTAAATTTAGAGAACTGGTATTCGAAGAAGACTTTGCTGCCACCTTGTAGATAACCCTTAACGATTGTGAGTTTGAGATAAGAGAATTAAGACATGTCTCTGACGGCGAACGTACAGGGACAAATATTCGTAGAAATCAGATACCTGGTTAAATTCGATGGTCTTCCACAGCCAGTGCCAGTTTGACTTTCTCCTTTTCCGAGAATAATTTTCTGGTAATTATTTTCTCTCTGAAAATCGTGCAGCCTGAATTACTCAGAAGTTAACTTCACACATATTTAGAACTGTTGAAGACACCGATCTTGTTTTTAACAAGTGTTTGTATGTAAAGAGGCTAATATCATAGTGTAAGTTAATAATGGTAACTTCTTCACCTACTCAGACGTGGCGCTGAGGTTTTTGAATAGAACTATGTAACTTTCAATGTAATTAAAGCAGAAAAGGATTATAGTGCTGTGAGATCTGTTAGTGAGCGGTGAAAAGTTTATACAAGAAGAGATTCTACCACTTTTATCAAAGTGCTTACTGCGAAACAGGTGAAAGTTACCTTTGTCGGCAACTCCTCACCTCACCTTGTTTTAAGTTTCACTGAGAATGATAAAATATTCACCCCTCCACCACTGTTAGTGCTATCAATTGCTTCAATGATTCCAAGATCACTAAGAGCTCTGGGGACTCAATACAGGGGCTGGTGATGTTAGTATAGTGAAAACTTTACCATTAAGTAGAAATTTACTGAATGTTTGAGATATATCTTCAAAAGGTATGGATACAAATATATCTCTGGGCTTAGTGGGTTGTTCATCATGTTGTTTAATTTATTTACATTTCATGTCATTTATTATTTCCACTGATTTGGAAGTATTATTTACAGCTACATATGATTGATTAAATTCCAATATACATTCATTTTTTACGTAAATTAGCGCCACTTCATTCACAACCCGGAGGCAGTTACATGCCATTTCATATTGCAGTTCAGCTGCTACCCTTAGAGCTTGTACGATGTCAGCACACGGATGATATTCTGACGTACACACAAATACTTCTGACGTATTCTGATTTTCGCCATATCAGCAAAGTAAGATTAGGGCTTAATGTCCTCGCACCTCGCAAACAATTACTTCTAGTTCTTTAACTGGTACAGACGTGCTCTCTGCACTCTGTGCTGAGTCTAGCTTTGTTATCGCTTTATTTCTGAGAGACAGCGTGCCAGCCGCTATGATATACTTATCAACCGGCTTTAAGAAAGCTATTCAGCGAAAAAGCTTTTCTTGCACATCTTACCGTCTGATATCATCGCTAGATACAGAAGTGAATTTCTTTGTGTTATTCGCCATAGTTATTGTGTTGCGTCAAATTAAGGAAAGCATTGCACGAAATTTTAAAGTTTGCAGCTACAAAAACGCACTTCGTAGCCTTTGCGCATAGTTTTTAACATTTTTAAATGTTCGGATAATAAGTTGCCGTCTGTTTATCTAAGAATAGATGATGAATGCAGCTAGCCGCTATCTCTGTGTAATGTCTTGTCTGTATAGACGTGTATCTGTTGCCTTTAAGATCACTTCACCTTCACACATAAATCTATACAGTAAAGTAAGGCCCTCCCCGTTTTTCGCTGATCCGTGATAAGACAGGCGAAAAATTAGACTAATGGAGGATTATTAGTATGATCTCTATTTTCATTCGCTCTCTCTCTTTCTCTCCTTTATCTATGTACAGTTTTTAATATAATATTTCATTACATGAAATCAGCCAAATAGGATCTTTGGTGGAGTCCTTCGTCTTGGTAATCAGCGGCTGGCTTGCTGTAAGAGATCTTTACATTTATTACTACTGTTAAATACTGCAGTCAGCCGGGAGAATCAATCGTTTGGACAAGTTATTCCTTTTACGAAAGATTGCGAATTCCAGATGTGTACGAAGCCTTTTTGAACGATTTAACACAGACTCAATGATTGCAGGCTCTCTTCGACACAGCTGAAACTTCCCCACTAATTACAGGGCCAACGTAATCATCATATGATTCAGAAAAAACTCATTCGTTCATTCACTCCAGAACAAAAAATTCACAAACCTTATTTATGGAGGAAATTGTGTATTAAATCCATCTCCATTACATGTCCAGATCTCCGGTGATTCCTTGCCTTAATTATATTCCGTTTACAGTCTCTTTCTCTTCAAACAAACCGCTAGCGGCACAAATGTTAATTGGCTCGCTTTAGCGGGAAGAAAAGCAGAATATGTACCTCTCAGAAACACGTCAATACCTCAACAGATACTCCAGAAGCTGTCCTAGTTACCACTCCTAACAACCATGGAGAATGCATATATGCATCTCTGTTATTTCAAAGAATACACACACTAGAAAATGCTTTGGCGTCGTCGAGCTGTCGCCGCATATATTACGAGAAAATCAGATCAGATAACTTTTCCAAAGTGAATGAATGTGGATGGTTTGATTGAAAATGATTAATTGGTGCGTGGTAGAGGGTATTTTCTGTGGGGACATTACAAGTTGATTATAGTTCATACATTCCTGCATTTGAAATGTAGATAAGATATCGAATTCTTCTATAAAAGTGAGAGCAGAACGATGTCTCAATTCTTTCTCAACATATTGAATTTTATATCTGGTGGACGGTCATGGACGGTGCGCCCAATTCTGTCCCTGTGCATCGGGAATCATAGCAGTTGTCATATTTCATGATCGGAGCTCAGACACGATATTATAAGTTTTCTCATGACTTCTGTCACCTCAGTGCATACAAGATATGCATATCAGTTAATCTTTTGTCAGTAAAGCTACCCACACTGCTGTATATCACTGTTGTAGTGCAGGGTACACACTCGCAAAGACGTATCCGAGGCAGAAACGAGCAGCACTGAATGAAAATTTGAAGGTGAAGAGTAAAATGGGCGTTCCTTTTGTCAACGACAAGCACAGGTAGTGAATGAAACAACTGTCTGCCCCAACTGTTGTAATACAGTTGTAGTACAGTGCAGTTGTAGTACAGTGCAGTGCGTACAGATACAAAGGTAAATGGTGGTAAGAAATGAAACAAAACGCAAAGCCTCCAGCGGCCACGATACCTTATACTAAAATACTCAGAAAATATAGCTGAAAAACCTTTTGCTAATGGATTTCCGATGAACCTTATATAAAATTCTTTTCAGCAGTTTGAAATAGTAACACGTATGCAGCGGCTTACGTCGGTGTGGAAAAAAAAAAAACCCTCGCCTTGGAAAGAATAGAACTGTAAATCACATCACAGGCGGCTGCAAAATCGGTAACTGCCATGAAAACCAAAATTGCGAAACTTTTGTGTGTTCTTCCAGAAGCATTACGCTTGCGACTTTTTCTGGATGGGAGCGGGGGGGAAGCATATCATAACTCAGAATTAGCCTTAGGGGGAGAGGGCAGAGTGCCGATACGCTGGGCGACCAGGATATGTTTTTAAGCGGCTTTTCCTACTGGTTTATGGGGTACTGGGCGTTGTTGTAAGTCCCCACCTCTCAGCTCTTCCCCGTGCGATTTACGCTCTAATGAGTCTGCATTATGTAGTAACGTATAGCTATCTACGAGTTTTACATATTTCACTGTAAGTAGATCTTGTTTGGCTATTAACGCACTGGCCACTTTCCGGAAGCTAATTCAAAACTTACAGATATTCCAAAATCATCCCATTTCCGCTTCAGTCCTCTTTACAGGGTTGATTATTTGTTGCTTTCGGAAGAGAGAACGCTTGTTGTCATCTTCACAGCTCATTTGCCATTAACTTTACAAGAAACACAGACTGTCTTCTTAAAGTGCGTCCTCCTCATGCTCTTATTGTGTTGTGTATGTGAGTTTTACCTTACCTTCGACTTTTCCTCCTACGTGGCACACTAAATTATCAAAGATAAGTTATTGGTAAATCTTCCGGATCATACGCTCGTGGCCGGTGAAACTTTTTTGTTCTTGACGTCTCGCTCCGAGCTGCGTAGGACATCTGAGTCTTTCCTACTGGCAGGTCGGACGTCGGAGTGCGATAACAAGTGAATACCGGGAACAGGTGGGCGTTGTAGGAGTGTAAACATTAAAGATAAAACTTAACTATCGAACTATCGAATTATCGTAGAGGAGAGCGTTTAACAGTATTAACTTCTTACAGATCTCATAATGGACCAATAATGTTTGTAGCTGAATGTAAGAAATCTGGCGTGCTTCAGCATTAGAAAGCACAGCCGTAATTACTAAGTCAAGAAGGAGGTAAAGCGTAAAAGGACCGCTGTTCTTCGCGCTATACATCAAGGACAGATAATATTTGTTGCAATCTCTGATTTTTCTCATTGTTACAGTTATTTATGAAGAAATTCGACAGAGTAAAAACTGCAGTAAAATCCAATTAGATCTCTACAAAATGCGAGCCTGATGCGAAGACAGAAGAACTTGCCCTTAATGTGGAGAAATGCAAAGTTGTAGCTATCCGATGAATGGTTCAAATGGCTTTTAGCACTATGCGCCTTAACTTCTGAGGTCATTTGTCGTCTAGAACTTAGAACTACGTAAACCTAACTAACCTAAGGACATCACACACATCCATGCCCGAGGCACGATTCGAACCTGCGATCGTAGCGGTCACGCGGTCCCAGACTGAAGCTCCTAGAACCGCTCGGCCACTCCGGCCAGCTATCCGATGACTACAGGTCATTAGTCACTGGCTAAAGCGGTCATGTCTTAGAAATATTCGACAGTGTAGCTATGATGTGGAACGATCACGTAGATTCAGTCGCAGGCTGAGCGAGTGATAGACTAAGATTCATTGGTAGAGCACTAGAAAAGAGTTATCTTCAAAAGAGATCGAAGAACCCGTACTTGAGTACTGCCAAAGTGTATGAAACGTATCTTTGTACGGGCGAACGAGGACATAGCATTATACAGAATAGAGTGGTGTGAGTGGTCACAGACATGTCTGAATGCTAATATTTTTGGAGAGAAGAGTTGAAAAATCTTTGTGACGGCACTCGAAGAAAGATGTCGTACGTCTCCGGAAACCAAGTTAAAATTGAATACTTGTCATTTAGTGCCGTTTTGTTTTCGCCCTGTTAGCGGTGTGCTGCAGTACTGTGGCTCGAGAATTTCAAGGTGCTCCTGGACTGCAGACATCTAAAAGCAAATAAACAAGAAAAGAATGAATAACTTCATTTTTTCGAGGTGATAAAAACTGCTGCATCTCAGGGACATAAACTCGGCCGTGTCATTTGAGTTGCCTACCCAGCAGGCGCTAAGCCGCGAGTATTGGCTCAAATGGCTCTGAGCACTATGGGACTCAACTGCTAAGGTCATTAGTCCCCTAGAACTTAGAACTATTTAAACCTAACTAACCTAAGGACATCACAAACATCCATGCCCGAGGCAGGATTCGAACCTGCGACCGTAGCGGTCTTGCGGTTCCAGACTGCAGCGCCTTTAACCGCACGGCCACTTCGGCCGGCTGACGCGAGTATTGCAGAAGCTGTGGTTCTGTTCTGGATTACAGTGGGAAACAACTTTGCCGATCTACTTTGCTTTGCTTGTCACGTGGGTGGAAATAGTGCGTTGCTCGGTTTCCCTTCACCTGCCAGGTAATTATCTGATCTGCACGGCCCGACGCGAGAAAGTCGATTCGTGAGTCAATTGGCTGGTCTACTTCCGGAAATGATTCCCACCCGTCTGGTTACTACGAGCGCCAACAGGCAACAGCCTCCGGCCAGCCTCCGATGGCCGCCGCTCGTCCAGGAGTTCACTGCTTCGCGGTTGGGATTAGGACTTTGATTCAGAGTGATAATTGTCAAATGTGGTATCAGACATAAGATTTATTCGAGACGAGAGGTAAGTATCGTATATAATTGATTCCGCAATAAATATTGTTAACTTTGAACAGTCAGTAGTTGCGTTAGTCGTGGCTACCTTGGATAACTGATATGAGCAGTTTTACGCCTGTTAAGTGCACTAGCACGCTGAGATGTGTCAAACCTCAGTGCTAGAGTATACCCTAAAACATAGCACAATATGGCAAAAACTTTGTGACTACCCCTTGTATACTTTCACCAAGTGCCACGAATGAACTGTACAAACATTCTTCTAGTTGACACACGAGTATAAGCTCAACGGACAGACGATTAGTCACTCGAGTGCGCTCGTACTGATGAGTCGATGAACGTTCACAAATGGCGAAGATATCGAGCCACGTGCTCAAGAGCGTGTGCGTAGCCTCTACGTGAGCATAACGCAGTATCAGCCAGTGAGATATTTATGCTTCGCCCGGACATTGTACGTAAACGCGGGAAAATGTAAGGATTTGACAGAGTGGCAAAAATGGGCAATCGTGTTTATCAGAATACATGGCAATATGGTGTACCAAGTTGCTCGAGTTGTTAGTGTTTCACGGCGGACTGTCAACGGATCTACAAGCAATGATGTAAACAGAACATAAGAATTTTGGTCGGAAAAAAAATCCTGACTAGAGGCTTGCGAATAAAACTCGCTTCCAAACCCAACAGGAATTGCTACAGGTGGTGAATGAAGGTCTATCTCAAGCTTTTACCGAGAGAACATTGCGATGGGAACTACATCCAACGAACATCAGTCACCTCGCAAAAGGCCATTGTTGACCCAGGCACGTAAAGACAACAGCAAAGATGACCTGGCTGGAAGAGTATGTGACTGGTTTTCTGAGCAGTCCCCCAACCTAATACATCTCGTTTGGCTTGCAAAATCACTTGACTTGAAACCCATAGAAAATCCATGGGGCATGTTGGAACAGGGGGTAAAACGCCGACCCCAGCATCCCCGAAATTTGTTGGAATTGCCTGATCAAATCCTCAGCCAGTGGTTTAACCTAGATATAACGTACGTGAAAAACCTTATTTCGTAACTGAATTCAGCGCATATCAAGTCAAGTCAAGGAATTATACTGCTGTAATGATTTATGTAGGGGTGACTAAGTTTTTGTCCAGTTAGCTTAGTTATACTATCATATGCTTCGCGACTGGCTCTCATTTCGAACACGAGCTAAGCAAACGCGGGTCTCCTGAAGTCACAAGTCATTATGATCCCGACAACACACGGACCAAATCTCTTAAGCCCATTTTACATAAGCGACTTTCTGCTCTTGTCGACTACTCTTTGTGCTTGCGTGTCACTTGGCTGCGTGTGAATCAACCGCCAACTACATTGCTAATGGGACAGTGACGTCAGTGATCAACTGACTGTGCCAAGTGTGGAGTTCTAAAATCCTGAGGGTACGCAGCATACTGCGCCTGCGCGAAAACGTGTGCTGGGTGTTAACATTTTAAGTAGACATATTGTCGCCGAGCTCATTCCTATTACAGAAATGGCTTTTCTATTTTTGTGTTTCCTTAATCTTCAATTTATTGAGCACTTTGTATTTGTGACACGTTGCAAAGGCTACAGGGGTTGGTATGTTTCCTGCTAGTATTCTCCCACAAGAGAGATGAACTGTCTGAAAGAAAAGAGGTATTCGTTTTATAATACCTGGACAAAGATAACACCTGCACGGCGCATAAAATATGAACGTAAATATATAAGAATTTTAAAATAAAAATCGTTTCAACAGTGAAAAAGGTGGATCTGTTTCACGAGAAAAATAATTTCGAATGTTATTTGGCGCTTTCAAGGTATGAACGCGACTTCGAATGCTCAGAAACACACGAAAGCGTGCTGATAAAATAAATAGCTCGTTCCAAAAACAGTGCTATTAGCCATTAGCATGGAAAACTTCGCGTCTTACCACGAGAGACGATCGCCTATTCAAAATCTAGGATAGGGACTTCGGAAAAGAAAAAAGAGTCGTATTTCAATGTTGTGACTTATTATTTTATTTCCCTCTGCTTAAAATACTTACGCTTTCTAAATAATAAACTTTTTCTACTGATCTGATAGTGTTGCACAGTTATTAAGTCTTCAACGTGCAGTTCTGTGATTTCAGTGAAGTGGTCGATGCAGACTGGAGCGAAGCAGTATGCACACCTGACTAAAGCCACTTTTTTCACATTCATCGCTTCTGCAATAAAACAGTCGAATACCAAACGCCACAGTAATTACATTTTCATGCAATGGTAGTGGTATGTGAGTGTCTTAATCTTCCTTTTGCTAAGCTTACTGAAACACAGGCTTGCGCTTCAGTGGAGAAAGTTGTTTGTATATTGTTCTGTTCCACTACGCTTTGAATACTTCATTGAAAAGCGTCACGTGCACATTGATGACTGAAAGCCATGCAACATTACTACGTCAGTAGGAAAAGTTTGTTATTCAGACAACGTAATTATTTCGAGGAGAGGGACATATAACACCAAGCATGACATTGAAGTATGTGGTCCTATTACATCGATATTTTGTTTCTTCGCATTGTCAAAGTTCCTATCTTAGACCATGATAAGTGATCATTAAAATGTTTCTCGTGCAGGACGCGCAATTTTGCAAGCGAATGGCTCATACCACAGTTTCCTGTGATGAGCGATTTATATTTTGAGCCCATTTTCGTGAGGTTCTGAGCTTTCGATGTCACGCACTACCCTTTTTAAGAAGGAAGTACATTGGAAAGGACGAAATAAAAAGGAGGTATTTCCTGCTTTTTAAAAATTGTTAGAGGTGTTTGTAAGTATAACTCTTACGAGAGGGCGTTCGATAAGTAACGCGCCACATTTTTTTCTGAAAGCAAATTAGCCTTATTCAGGATTCCCATACACGATATTACGTCCCTCTCTTTGGGCTAAAAAGTCCTATTTCTCAACATAATCCCTGTTCAATGTCACTACCTAACGCCACTTTACTGCCAGGGTCTCTATGACCTCGTAAAACCACTCTACTGGTCGGCGTCGAAGCCAGTGTCTTGCTCCATCATCCATGTACTGCTTCCCGCAGAGTAAATCCTTCATTGATCCAAACAGATGGAAGTTGGGAGGTGCGAGTTCCAGACTGCAGGGTGGATAAGGAAAAACAGTTTAGTGAAATTTTGTGAGCTCCCTTCGGTTGCGCAGATTTGTGTGGGGCCTTGCGTTGACATGGAAAACGAGAAGTTCGTTTGCATTTTTGTGGCGACGAAAACGCTGAAATCGTACTTCAATTTCCTGAGGGTAGCACAGTTGATCATTGCACGATGAGGCAGGACATCACATAGAATAACCCCTCTAGAGTCCCAGAAGACCTTCATCATCACGTTACCGGCTGAACTTTTTCTTCGAAGGAGTGGCGTCAGTATACGGACTGCCATTTTGTTACCGATTCGAAGTGATGAAACCATGTTTCATCGCCTGTGACGATGCTCGTCAAAAGATTGTCACGATCAACCTCGTAATGTGCAAGCAATTCCGCATAGACGGTCCTTCGTTATTCTTTGCGGTCTTCTGTTAGGTGGCGAGGAACGGTGGGGCACACACCTTTGTGTATCCCAACTCGTGGACGAATGTGTCAGCACTAACAACAGAGACGTGTAGGTGAGCAGCCATATGTTTGAATGTGGTCCGTCGATCACCTCGAATGAGAGTGTCCGTACGATGGCACATTACAGGAGTCACATCCTCTTGTGGCCGCCCCAGATCGGTCAGTTTTGCGCGACCTTGTTGCGATGACGACAGACGCCTGGCCCAACGACTTACCGTGCTTTTGTTCACTGCCGGATCTTGATAGACATTCTGCAAGATCCTACGAATATCTGCTATGCTCTGGTTTTCCGGCAAAAGAAACGCAATGACAGTTCTCTGCATGGAATGCACTTCCGTTACAAACGCCATTTTGAAGACTGCATATAGCGCCGCTACGTATCGGAACTTCATTAAACTATAGGGGTCGAAGGGGAAATATTTATGTTCCACAATAAATTTTTTTAGCCGTAAGTGGCCGAGAAGAAAGATGTGTTCATTTCTTATTGAACGCCCCTGTATTTTGTCCACCAGGTAAATTTAGACATTTTGAAATATTTGGACGACACGTTTCCTATTCTTTGAGTCTCAAAGACTGTGGAAAGTCTGCCACACGCCCTTTGACGAGAACATCCACTATGATGTCTCTTTTGGTTGTTAATAAACTATTATCTTTGCTTGTTACTAGATTCTGTTGCTGTATTTCGATTTTTTTCGCGAAGACGATGGTCCCTCATGACGTCACTTTCACCATTGGGGTGCTAAAGTGCACAGCAGACAGTTCTCACAACACAAACAGTTTTGGCACTTACGTGTAAATCGAAACACTACCAGTATCAGGCGATACTCACAAGGCTACTGCCCCTATTCGTCATCATCGATTCTTTCAAATTTGTGGAATATGCAGCTCTTGGCTATAAACGAAAGTGAAAGAAGTGGGATCTTCAGATGGCTAAGCTTTTACAACAAATAGGCTCGGGCCGGGTGAGGCATGAGCCATTTATGTTAGTGTGGCTTTCTGGCAGTAGAAACAAGTTTCCACGGAGGGACTCGAACCCACGACCTACGCATTACCGTTCTGTACATTACTTAAAATACAGGTAAACCGAGATAGTGCTCGATATATTGTATTTTTATGTGATGAAACCCTATGTGCAGGAGAACAAAGTTCTTCTTTTAACTTACTCTGGGGAGCACAAACAAATCCACAACTGTACCGGAAGATTTTTCAAGATGAAGGATCACCATCGTGCAGTATTAAAATGATCCCCCACCCCTCCACCCCAAAATACACTCCGCTAGTGCATATCGTCGCGGGAGAAAAGAAATCACATTCCGTGAAGACTACATCACAATACATTCCATTATACACTCCTGGAAATTGAAATAAGAACACCGTGAATTCATTGTCCCAGGAAGGGGAAACTTTATTGACACATTCTTGGGGTCAGATACATCACATGATCACACTGACAGAGCCACAGGCACATAAACACAGGCAACAGAGCATGCACAATGTCGGCACTAGTACAGTGTATATCCACCATTCGGAGCAATGCAGGCTGCTATTCCCCCATAGAGACGATCTTAGAGATGCTGGATGTAGTCCTGTGGAACGGCTTGCCATGCCATTTCCACCTGGCGCCTCAGTTGGACCAGCGTTCGTGCTGGACGTGCAGACCGCGTGAGACGACGCTTCATCCAGTCCCAAACATGCTCAATGGGGGACAGATCCGGAGATCTTGCTGGCCAGGGTAGTTGACTTACACCTTCTAGAGCACGTTGGGCGGCACGGGATACATGCGGACGTGCATTGTCCTGTTGGAACAGCAAGTTCCCTTGCCGGTCTAGGAATGGTAGAACGATGGGTTCGATGACGGTTTGGATGTACCGTGCACTATTCAGTGTCCCCTTGACGATCAACAGTGGTGTACGGCCAGTGTAGGAGATCGCTCCCCACACCATGATGCCGGGCGTTGGCCCTGTGTGCCTCGGTCGTATGCAGTCCTGATTGTGGCGCTCACCTGCACGGCGCCAAACATGCATACGACCATCATTCACACCAAGGCAGAAGCGACTCTCATCGCTGAAGACGACACGTCTCCATTCGTCCCTCCATTCACGCCTGTCGCGACACCACTGGAGGCGGGCTGCACGATGTTGGGGCGTGAGCGGAAGACGGCCTAACGGTGTGCGGGACCGTAGCCCAGCTTCATGGAGACGGTTGCGAATGGTCCTCGCCGATACCCCAGGCGCAACAGTGTCCCTAATTTGCTGGGAAGTGGCGGTGCGGTCCCCTACGGCACTGCGTAGGATCCTACGGTCTAGGCGTGCATCCGTGCGTCGCTGCTGTCCGGTCCCAGGTCGACGGGCACGTGCACCTTCCGCCGACCACTGGCGACAACATCGATGTACTATGGAGACCTCACGCCCCACGTGTTGAGCAATTCGGCGGTACGTCCACCCGGCCTCCCGCATGCCCACTATACGCCCTCGCTCAAAGTCCGTCAACTGTACATACGGTTCACGTCCACGCTGTCGCGGCATGCTACCAGTGTTAAAGACTGCGATGGAGCTCCGTATGCCACGGCAAACTGGCTGACACTGACGGCGGCGGTGCACAAATGCTGTGCAGCTAGCGCCATTCGACGGCCAACACCGCGATTCCTGGTGTGTCCGCTGTGCCGTGCGTGTGATCATTGCTTGTACAGCCCTCTCGCAGTGTCCGGAGCAAGTATGGTGGGTCTGACACACCGGTGTCAATATGTTCTTTTTTCCATTTCCAGGAGTGTAGATCACCAACTGTCTTCCTATCATTTTTGTCGATAAGACTCCTTATGCGTGGTTTGCTGCCAAACAGTGCGATGAATGTAAACCAAGTTTGTTTTTATTCACAAACTCCGAAAGTACCACGTAATTTTGAAAATGCGTCGTTTGTAAATAGCGCAAGTTGGCAAGAAAAGTACTGCTTCTACATATACATCTGTATATATATTCCGCAATCCGCTATTTGATGCATAGTGGACCAGTACCTTGAGCACAACTAGTCCCCTGTTTTAATAATGCATATAGTCCCAGCACGTGTAAATTAACTGTTGTTCAACAATAAAAGTTTCTAGATTTACGTACGAACTTCTCATGTATGTTTTACTCTCCCTTCCCGGAAATTTAATGCATATTTGTATAAATGTGGAAGTGCGTAAATGGAAATATATCTAAACATTTGTTTTTTAACGTAAAGTGCTTTTATATTACCACCTCTCTCAAATGCAATCTCGGAGAGAATGCGCTGATGCCTCTTGTGGCACTATTTTATGTTATTTAATATTACTGCACATTATTCATATTTTGTTTATACTGTCTCTTTATACCTTTTGACACTCATTAGTGAAATATGTTGTACAAAACTTTTGTAAATGGATTTTTAATCCATTAGTATTATTGCAATATTCAACATGGTTTTGACGCAATGTAATCGTATAGGAGACGCTTCCTGTCTTTTATGACTATTTCCATTTAAATTCTGTTGTTTCCTTCTTGTGTATTTTTAAGTATATTCACTATATAGTTTGCATATCCCAGATATAATGGATTTTAAAATTCATTTAAGTATTATGGTCCTCAATAAAACTAAGCCATAGCTTCTTGGACGTATACTCCAATAGAGGGCACTGCAGGTCATCAATGGCGCGTATTCTTGCTGTCTGCACTGGTTGTAAGCAACGGCTTGTTTGAGAAATGTAAGTGCCAGCGTCAATTGTTATAAGTTCAAGTTATGACATGATTTGTGCCTACATGACTCTTCTGGTAGTGTTATATTACCGCTATGTTCCCATTCATTCCTACAATAGCGTCATATATGTGTTTTTACCTGCTCTTGGTTCTTTCTGTTTTTGTATTTGAGCAGCCAGGATGACTTTGTCGTAGTCGACATCTACATCTGCAATAAATTACGGATTTCTGCGACTGACTAATGTCCTTCTTTACATTTGAATATTAAAAAATGGTTCAAATGGTTGTGAAATCTTATGGGACTTAACTGTTAAGGTCATCAGTCCTAAGCCTACACACTATTTAACCTAAATTATCCTAAGGACTAACACACACACACACACACACACACACACACACACACGCACACACACACATGCCCGAGGGAGGACTCCAACCTCCGCCGGGTCCAGCCATATTTGAATATTCAACGATAGCTGTGCGTCACCGGTATCGAATGGATTACCGTTTAGTTACTTGGGTTCATTTAAAACTGAAAGAAAGGCTCCCTCATAGGGAGTCGATCCCATGACCCCCGGATTGCCGCTCAGTATTCTTTCCACTGCACCAACCGCTTCTTCGAAACTACGCTAGCATAAATAGCTCATGCCCTGCCCGACCCACGCTAAAAAGAACCTATTTTTTCTAAATGCTTGACCATCTGATGCTCTCCATTCTGTCACTTTCACTTCTGGCCAAACCCCGCATGTTCTACAAATTTCAACGAAATCGGTGACGATGAGTAGGCGTGGTCCTCTTACCAGTACGGGAAAAAAGGACAAGGCCACGAGTAATTCACCGACAAGGAGAACAAGGCGAAATCCATCTCCCGATTTCTTAAAAGCAAAAAAAAAAATGGTTCAAATGGCGCTGAGCACTATGGGACTTAACATCTGAGGTCATCAGTCTCCTTGAACTTAGAACTACTTAAACCTAACTAACCTAAGGACATCACACACATCGATGCCCGAGGCAGGATTCGAACCTGGGACCGATTTCTTAGAAACTTCGCTCAGAGGAAGAGGAGTGGAAAGTAAGCGAACGCATGTCTCAGCTTATCTGTAGATAATCGACCGTTTCTGAAAAAACGACGGGTAAAGTTTTCGATATATTGTCGAGTTACTTCATGTGCTTTCACCGCGTGACGTCATCAGACAAAATTGTGACTCAGTGTACCAGTAACTTAGTAGAAGAGGAAAGGACCTCTGACTGCCGAACGGAGATCCGAAAGAAAAAGGTGGTTTTCGTCGCGGCTTATTGATTTTGCGCCCCGTGTTCAAAATTCGTGTATTGTTTTTATTTATTTTATTTTTATTGTTTTCATTTATCTACCCACGTCCGTAGAGGGGTTGAAACGTCCCCTTTGAACAATTATACACGACAGTCCTTAAACTGACACACAATATTTTGTTAGCGCAACGCAATCTGACTTTCAATAATCCCTACAAAAGAATGGGCCCTGACTAACATTAAACTATACCTTTCACAAATCACTTACCTCACAAAAATCTTCGCTACTCAAGCTACTGCAATACAGCGAGCGCCACTACTGCCAGCTAAATAAAAGATTCAAAGTACTGAAGGCACTAACTACTGATAGGCATAGTTAGCAAATGAAAGATTTTGATAGAGAACAACCAATGTATTTACCTCAATAGTCATAATACACTCCTGGAAATTGAAATAAGAACACCGTGAATTCATTGTCCCAGGAAGGGGAAACTTTATTGACACATTCCTGGGGTCAGATACATCACATGATCACACTGACAGAACCACAGGCACATAGACACAGGCAACAGAGCACGCACAATGTCGGCACTAGTACAGTGTATATCCACCTTTCGCAGCAATGCAGGCTGCTATTCTCCCATGGAGACGATCGTAGAGATGCTGGATGTAGTCCTGTGCAACGGCTTGCCATGCCATTTCCACCTGGCGCCTCAGTTGGACCAGCGTTCGTGCTGGACGTGCAGACCGCGTGAGACGACGCTTCATTCAGTCCCAAACATGCTCAATGGGGGACAGATCCGGAGATCTTGCTGGCCAGGGTAGTTGACTTACACCTTCTAGAGCACGTTGGGTGGCACGGGATACATGCTGACGTGCATTGTCCTGTTGGAACAGCAAGTTCCCTTGCCGGTCTAGGAATGGTAGAACGATGGGTTCGATGACGGTTTGGATGTACCGTGCACTATTCAGTGTCCCCTCGACGATCACCAGTGGTGTACGGCCAGTGTAGGAGATCGCTCCCCACACCATGATGCCGGGTGTTGGCCCTGTGTGCCTCGGTCGTATGCAGTCCTGATTGTGGCGCTCACCTGCACGGCGCCAAACACGCATACGACCATCATTGGCACCAAGGCAGAAGCGACTCTCATCGCTGAAGACGACACGTCTCCATTCGTCCCTCCATTCACGCCTGTCGCGACACCACTGGAGGCGGGCTGCACGATGTTGGGGCGTGAGCGGAAGACGGCCTAACGGTGTGCGGGACCGTAGCCCAGCTTCATGGAGACGGTTGCGAATGGTCCTCGCCGATACCCCAGGAGCAACAGTGTCCCTAATTTGCTGGGAAGTGGCGGTGCGGTTTCCTACGGCACTGCGTAGGATCCTACGGTCTTGGCGTGCATCCGTGCGTCGCTGCGGTCCGGTCCCAGGTCGACGGGCACGTGCACCTTCCGCCGACCACTGGCGACAACATCGATGTACTGTGGAGACCTCACGCCCCACGTGTTGAGCAATTCGGCGGTACGTCCACCCGGCCTCCCGCATGCCCACTATACGCCCTCGCTCAAAGTCCGTCAACTGCACATACGGTTCACGTCCACGCTGTCGCGGCATGCTACCAGTGTTAAAGACTGCGATGGAGCTCCGTATGCCACGGCAAACTGGCTGACACTGACGGCGGCGGTGCACAAATGCTGCGCAGCTAGCGCCATTCGACGGCCAATACCGCGGTTCCTGCTGTGTCCACTGTGCCGTGCGTGTGATCATTGCTTGTACAGCCCTCTCGCAGTGTCCGGAGCAAGTATGGTGGGTCTGACACACCGGTGTCAATGTGTTCTTTTTTCCATTTCCAGGAGTGTATATATAGCAGTTCATGACAAATTTCAAAACTCCGCCATCTCTCTCCTCACATCCACCACTGCTGGCAGCTCACCTCGCGCTGTTCACATCCAGCTGCCGCTGCCCAACACTACAATGGCGAGTATTACAACAATGCAAAGCAGCCACAGACTGCACACAGCACAGTCAGTGATTTTCATACACAGGTGGTGTTACCAATAAAAAACATAAACAGCCTACTTACATAGCCCCCATGCTCCCCACAAAAAATTTTACAAATTGTTTTGGGCAGTGGCCAATAATGATTTGATAAAATTTTTCATTATTACAATAACATAGATATCAAATGCACACACTTATTGATACAATGTTGGTCAAGAGCTAAAATTTTCTCACAGTCCATAAAGACAGTCCTGCTCATTCATCACAGTAAAACTGCCGTTTCTTTTCTCAAAGTCTGAGCAGTAAAAGACAATGCATACAGAAGTAGTGGGTTTCCATGCATTCTTGAAGAAGTAATGTTGTTCTTCCAACGGAAAGACAGTTCTGACTCTTGACATGCAGACAGGTAATGGGCCACACCAGAGCAAACCCACAGCAGAGTCAGTCGAAGTTTTGAAGAATATTGGTAGGTAGGTCACCACAAAGTAGACCCACGGTAGTCCTAGTAGAGAGTATGGTATTGGTGGGCCACCAGAGGTGCAGACCCACTGCAGTCCTTGTAGAAATAATGGTATAGGTGGGTCATCAAAGATGCAGACCCACTGCAGTCCTTGTAGAAATAATGGTATTGGTGAGTCAGCAAACGTGTAGACCGACTGTAGTCCTTGTAGAAATGGCCAACAGCCATCTGTTGTGACTGTGCAGGTGCACAATCACCATTGAAGAGTCTTGCGGATAATATATCAAGTCCATAACCACCACCTGTGCACTCACAAAGTTTTTGGAATTGTCCTTAGAACCAGCAATGCTGTTATCCAGTCCCTTGCTGAATTATTAACAAACGTGCAAACACTAACAGTCCCAACTTCTCACATATTGTGCATTACTATGACCAACAGAAATGTGTGCAGTGAAATGAATGCTTACAAGTTACTTAATTTGATAAACTGGTGTCAATTACAATTTTATAACATGAGAATACAATTACAGTGATACAGAAAACATCATTAAAAACATAATAATACAGATAACATTTGTAGTAAAACAGGCTTAAAAAGAATAGAAATAAACTTGCACATCAGTGTTACAAAAATAATGACATAAGTACATACATAAAGATCAGAATAACTTTTGAAACATCAACTTCACACATGAGCATTAAAACAAAACAGAATTAATAATGTCTAACATCTTTACAAAGTAAATAACATATTATTAATGCAAATTATATTTGAGGATAACAGTATTCCTCATCATAGTTCATGTAGCTGAGTATGAGAAAAATTCTACAACATAAGTCTTATGAGGTAAACATATAGACAGGAAGAACATAAATATACAAGAGTACACAAACACAGCGGAATAACAGAAAGGGAAAGGACAGGGTTTGTTTTACTGCAATATCTTGCAAACAAAACTTTCTTTACTTCTTGGAGATCTCCCTTCATTCTTCATTATTTCAAAAAGTGCTATCTATACCTGCTTTCTGTATTCTATTCATATTTCTTTCGAAATAATTATTTCTCAGTGTACAATACTCATTTTGGCCCAAATCTTTTTCATATAACTTCTCAATGCATTTTTTCCTATTGTCCATAGTCAGTTTCTTATGTAGTCTACCCCCACTTAAGCTAACTTAAATCTACTGAGCTCAGATGCTAAACTAAGGGACGAGGCAATGCAGCAGCACAAAACAATTAACACAAACATGAATGACAAAAAATTCAGACTGGCAAAGCAACTGCAATATTACCACTAATATAAGGCACTGTGCAGCAAACAAGAAAAATAAATGCGTAGTAAAGTGGCTTAACAGCGTAATACAAAGTCAAATTCAGTAACATTATGCCTGGCAAACAGCAGCAGCAAATAAAAAAAATGTATATCTAAACATGACATAGCTCAAGCAGAAAAAAATAGTACACTAAAAATGGCCATTTCTAATACCTATGTCACATCTTAACACTTGAGTGATGCATCACAATTTATTCTACAAAAGAAATTACCAAGTACTTGAAAAGAAAATTATGAATGCAGTTCCTGTGAAGGTAAATGTCTTTTTATGTGCCCTCGTTTTCTTGGAAGTAGATCATAAATTTCTTCTGTAGGCATAAAATAACTATATTAAATTTTATTTTAACCAATGCTGCAGTGCAGCTAGAAACTAGATATTAAAGAAAATGAGCAAATATGTACAAAGGACGGTGTAAGTAGGCTGCTTATGTTTTCTTATTGGTAACACCACGTAGCGCTGTATATGAAAAATCGCTGGCTGTGCTGTGTGCAGTCTGTGGGTAGTTTGCATTGTTGTCTGCCATTGTAGTGTTAGGCAGCTGGATTTCCATGCTGTCTTGAAGAAGTAGTGTTGTCCTTCCAACGAAAAGACAGTGCTGACTCTTGACATGCAGACAGGTAATGGGCCACAACAGAGCGAACCCACAGCAGAGTCATTCGAAGTTTTGAAGACTATTGGTAGGTAGGTCATCACAGAGTAGA
Source organism: Schistocerca serialis cubense (assembly GCF_023864345.2). NCBI lineage: Eukaryota > Metazoa > Arthropoda > Insecta > Orthoptera > Acrididae > Schistocerca > Schistocerca serialis. The sequence goes on from NC_064638.1 coordinate 264,471,383, forward strand.
CCCACTGTAGTCCAGGTAGAGAGTATGGTATTGGTGGGCCACCAGAGGTGCAGACCCACTGTAGTCCTTGTAGAAATAATGGTATTGGTGAGTCATCAAAGGTGTAGACCCACTGTAGTCCTCGTAGAGATGGCCAGCAGCCATCTGTTGTGACTGTGCAGGTGCGCAATCACCAATGAAGAGTCTTGCAGATAATATAGCAAGTCCATAACCACCACTTATGCACTCACAAAGTTTTTGAAATTGTCCTTAGAACCAGCAATGCTGTTATCCAGTCCCTTGCTGAATTATTAACACACGTGCAAACACTAACAGTCCCTACGTGTCACATATTGTCCATATACTATGACCAACAGAAACGTGTGCAGTGAAATGTAACTTAATTTGAAGAACTGGTGTCTATACAATTATAAATTTACAACATGATAATACAATTACAAAGGTGCAAAATACATCATTAAAGAACATAATAGTGCAGATAACATTTGTAGTACAGGCTTTACAAAAGAATCGAAATAATATATACCTTAGTGTTACAGGAATTATGACATGAGTACATACATAAAAGATCAGAATAATTTTTGAAACATCAACTTCACACATGAACATTAAAACAAAACAGAATAAATAATGTCTAAACATCTTTACAAAGTAAATAACATAGTATTTGTAAAATTCTACAACATAGATCTTATTAGCTAAACACATAAAGACAGGAAAAACACAAATACACAAGGGAACACAAACACATAGAGGGATGACACAAGAGGAAAGGGCAGGGTTTGTTTTACTGCAGTATTTTGCAAAGAAAACTTTCTTTACTTCTCGGAGATCTCCCTTCATTCTTCATTATTCCCAAAAGTACTATCTAAGCCTGCTTTCTGTATTCTGTTCACATCCTCTTTCAAAATAATTATTTCTCAGTGCACAATACTCATTTTTACCAAATCTGTTTCTTATATCTTCTCAATGCGTTTCTTCCAATTCATCGCAACTCATTCTCTTATATAGTCCACCCCCTCTTAAGCTAACTTAAATCTACTGAGCTCAGATGCTAAACTAAGGGACGAGGCAATGCAGCAGCACAAAACAAGTAACACAAACATCAATGACAAAAAATTCAAACTGGCAAAGCAATTGCAATATTGCAACTAATATAAGGCAATGTGCAGCAAACAAGAAAAATAAATTCGTAGTAAAACTGGCTTAAAAGAGTAATACAAAGTGAAATTTAGTAACACTATGCCTGGCAAACAGCAGCAGAAAATGAAATACCTAAACATGACATAGCTCAAGCAGAAAAAATAGTACGCTAAAGATAACAATGCAGATAAGGGAAATGTATAATCACATCTTAATGTCTAAGTAATTAAAGTGGTGCACCACAAGTAGTTATTCTACAAAGAAAATTACCAAGTAGTTGAAAAGAAAATTCCGTATGCAATTCCTGTGAAGGGAAATGTCTTTGTGCTCCCCCATTTTTGGGAAATGTATTACAAAATTAGTATTTACTGGATCTGTAGACAGAAAATATTTATATTAGTACATCTATAAAATTCTATTTTAACCAATGCTGCAATGCAGCTAGAAACTAGATATAAAAAAATAGGCAATAGACATAAAAATGTTTCTCATCATTTCATTTCAGTAAATATCATAAATTAAGAACTCTACAGTGTAATCATGTTTTCAAGTTTGAGGGTGTCGTATTTACGATGCTTTCTACAAAGGAATGTCGATAGCGAGGATAATGGCCTCTTTTTTTTTTTTTTTTGCACCTAATGGCTTTCTTTTGTCAGACGTCTACCTCTCATCTAGGCGCCCAAAACGCATTACGCCAAGGTCACTTACCTTTCTTGCTGAAATATTTACGATGGCAGTTTCCACTACAGTGACAGTCTCATATAAAAATATTTCACAGGTCAAGAATTTGGGTTACAAATCTGTAGAAACAAAATCCTATTGATATAACAGTGTCCAAAAAATTTTCCTCGGCATTGTAATACATTCACACTTTTACCTACATTTCATAACTCTTAAACTACAATTCTTGGTTTCCAACATCCTTTTTCACAAGTCAGAGTCCCTAACCACTACTCATTATTCCTTACCTTATTCGTCAACACTTCTTCAATATTTCATCATAACAGATACGTAGCATATTCAAATAACTCATATAGCATCAGCTTATTGATCATAAACATACCGCAACAGCATAATACTCATAGTAATCATGATAATAACATCATAACACCTCAGTCAACTCTCAAAATCGTCGTAGCTTCCTCCAATAATTTCAAAACCTAAAAAAAATTCTCTGCTCATTTCAATAGTGTCATCTACCTCAAACGTACTTTAAAAAACATGATCTCATACCAAATACATCATTCAAAGCTCTCATAGTATCACAATGGTTCTGAAAAAATATGAACAGTTCACAAAGTACAGACAAAATACAGTTTCGTAAGTGTGAAGTAATCCAACTCTGTAATTGCGTAAACATGTCACTAACATAGTAAAAAAAAATGTTTATCTCTCAGTTAAATGATCAGATAGCTGTGTAATTTGTGTGTTAGAGAAATATGGTACCGATGTGTAAAGTTGTATAAGCAAATACCATATTAGCTAGGGCTCCTTGTGCTTGCAAAACACATGGTACACAAAGTAAGCGTGTACCCCCAGAGGATCAATGTAATTATACCCTCAGGTGTTACAGATTACAGCAATGGAATGAAATGTATCACGGAAAAGCTTCGTATCATTGTACTTCAAATATCTTTAAAAATAAATGTTTTAAGTATAAAATTAATCACTCAAATACGTGTACTGTAGCGCTAAACTGTGCGTCTTGTTCTGAGATAATCTCTGTGGAAGTGTCGTAGTTATTGTCCTCCGAAAGCTAAGTTCTGCAGAAGTCAATGTACTTACCTCATGATAAACAAAAGTGAAATGCTTTGCGTATAGATATCTTAGTTATTACGCTTATTGTTGTGATGAAGAAATTACCGTGCTGTAACATATTGTTGTGCTACGGAAAAGGCTGTCTCATTGTAGTTATACCACAAAAGTTACTACTAAAACATGTTTTACTTTCCAGAATAATACAGAAAAATTGTGCAGATCTAAACCAGATACACCGCAAAAGCAACATTGTAAATTGTCACTCATTAGTAGCGTCGTGATAAAATCGTGTAGCTGTCACATAAACTAACCTCTGTGTCATCTGGTATCTCTCAGAAAGCACTTTAAATTCAGAATGTATTTTCAAATAAACCAAAATGTTGCATTAAAATCTCATTAGCAGTACTAGTAAATGTTCTAAGTATGTGAGCCTTATAGTCGTTACGTAATCGCGCAACTAACAAGCAAGAATGTACTAGTAACAACATTGTGTCGTCTGTTCACTATAACAATGCATTCATAATTTCTGTTTAAAAATGTTCCCTAGGTTCTAGACTGGATATTTAACTTCAAACATTGTTGCATGTTAACAGTTTCAAAGTCTGACAAAGCCTACTAGCAATGTAAAGTGAAAAGTTATATGGCAAAGACAAAGTTAAAAAGCAGATTATCTTTCAATAAACGGTTTCACATGTGAAATGTGGTGTAAACCTTTACTCTTCCTAGTACGCAGAGGTTCAACCTGAACGGAATTATCATGCGGTATACGTCGGTGAGGAATGCTAAAATTTTCTTCAAGGTTAGCGTCGATGTTATTTTTTCCTGAGCCAGCCGGCGCACGCGGCTTCCTGCGGTGCGAGTCATTGTCTGTTCCTTTGTTGGCGCGCATCGTTATTGGGATTAGGAGACCTAGCTTCTACAAATTCACGTTGTCGAAAGTGCCCTGCTCTGTTTGAATCCCGCCAGTTCTGATGAAATTCAGGTCTGTCGTTATGATTATCTCGTCTGTCGTCATGTCGGTAGATTTCATAATTTCTTTCTTGTCTGTCATCTGGTGGAGAATTTCTTCCTGAATCGTAACTGCGCGCCGAACTGTTGCGTCTGAAGTTATTCTGTCTCCCTTGATAATAATTGTTTTGGTCCCCATATTGTCCGTTTCTAAGGTTATCTCTGTCATATTCACTACTTCGGAAATGCGATCTTTCTCTGTAACTATTATTACTCTGCCAGTGGTTGTCATATGGGTGGTGTCTGTTTTGGTCACGATTTGCGTTGTAAGAATAGACTTGTCGTGTCCAGTTATTGTTTCTGTCGCCACGGAATTGTGACGGATGTGACCTGTAATTGTTGTGCTCCTGTTTTCGCGTTCCGCAAATGTCAGTGTCAATTTCCAGTTCTTGTAAGAGCCCCTGAAAAGCTTCAATGTCGTCTTTGCAACGTCCTGCTAAAATAATATGTCGTAAATGTTCAGGCAATTTGAGTAAGCAAATGCGGATGAGTTCTGAGGGGCTGTATGGGTTTGAAAGATACTGATTCTTATGCAACATGTCTTCAAAATATTTGACAAGACTGGAAAATTCAGATTGTTCAAAGTGTTTCATCATCATGATGCTATGTTTTACTCGGTCTTGTGTAGCTTGAGACCAATATGCTGAGAGGAAGGCATGGTAAAATTCTCCTTCACTGTGGCAGTCGTGAATGACCGACCGCATTCTTACAGCTGGTTCATTCTCTATGTAGCCACACATAAATTCTAATCTGTGCTCTAATGACCAGTTGGGAGGAAAACAATGAGAGAATTGATGGAGCCATGCTTGTGGATGAATGTCGTTGCCAGAATTCTTAAATGTTTTGAATTTACGTGTAGTAATGAACAGCTTATAGTCAAAGTCATCATGTCGGCGAGTCGCATATCGGTCATTGTTACGTCGTGTCGGCGGTTCCATCTCAAAATTCGGTGCACCTTGCCAATTTCTTTCATAATTTCCGAAATGCCCTATGTTATTATTTTGTGGCTTTTCCGTATTTCTAAGTTCCTCTTCCCGTGTTGGAGCGCGAGTGTCCTCTGAAATATGAAATTTTTGTATTACTTGTGCCAACTGATCTTGTAATTCCCGGATTTCTCTTTTGTATTGCGTATTAATTTGATTCTGATTTTGTTTGAATTTCTTAATTTGTTCATACTCTTCTGTGTCAGTGATGGCTACAGGTCTTGTGTCATTCAGATCATCATCTACCTTTGCAGATAAGTTAGTGAAGTGATCCGAAAGTTCGGCTACTTTCTCCGATAGTGTACTTATTTCCTCAGTGTGTTTTTCTGAACCAAGTTTCAGAGTGCCCATTTGTGTTGAAATCGTATCTACTGTGTCCTTTAAGTTTTCTTGAGTTTTTGCAAGTTGCGTAACCGAATCGGTAGATGCAACTGATTCAGTTTTAGCTTGCAAGGTGTTGTGATTTTCATGAACAATAGTTTGCAGTTCTTTTATGGATGCTTCGTGATTCTGTAATGCATTTTCATGACGTGAAAAAATAGGTTGGAAATGCTCAAAAATTTATGTTTTTACGTCATTACAGACTTTTTGACATTTCGATTCGATGTTATGTAACTCAGTAGTTAAATCTTCACGTGTTTGTTCAGGCGTGGTGTGAAGATTTTGTTCCATTGCGTCTAACTGTTGCTGTATTTGTCTCTGGTGTTGTTCCATTGTGTCTAACTTTTGAAGATTTTGTTCCACTATGTCTAACTTTTGAAGATTTTGTTCCATTATGTCTAACTATTGAAGCTTTTGTCCCATTTGTTGCATTAACTGTAATAACAATGCACTGGTGTCTGAAACATGTTCCTCAGTGCTATTCGGCAATGCATTTGAACCGGCAATATTCACAGTTTGAAAAGCAGAAAATGTGTCTTGACTTATTTGAGAAAACGGTGAGGACGCAAAACCTGAATCTACAGTATTTGCAAGATTGTGTCCTGTCATTTCGGATTCCTGAGGCAAGCTGTTGCCGACCGATCGATCGATAATGCTTCCCTGTTCACTAATTGTTTCACTGTCTACACCATTGTTTGCAGCCCGCTCCATTTCCCTATGCACAATTACCAAATTACTACTTTGAACATCAGTTAATTCATTACTCGGTGGCGCTAACACACTGCTTTCGTTTTCACTGTCATTTCTCAGTTTACTTTGAAGCCTAGTATTACGTTTTTCACACGCCATTATTGTCACAATATTTCACACGATAACACAGAAAAGCACAATTTGAAGAGCAAAATAAGAGAACACATTAACATAACACTGAAAATAATATCTAGTTAATTGCAGCTGCGAAATACTTGGTGCAAATCTAAATGCATGCCACAACTGTTTTACTGTACGACGATGAAAGACTGCAACTACAAAGGAGATTTTCTCTACAATTACGCGCTAGCAATAAACAAAAGCTACACTAATTACACAAACTACAAGAAAAAAAATCAGAAGATTCCAGGAGCCGCCAGCAGTGGTGGATGTGGGGAGAGAGATGGCGGAGTTTTGAAATTTGTCATGAACTGCTATATATATTATGACTATTGAGGTAAATACATTGGTTGTTCTCTATCAAAATCTTTCATTTGCTAACTATGCCTATCAGTAGTTAGTGCCTTCAGTACTTTGAATCTTTTATTTAGCTGGCAGTAGTGGCGCTCGCTGTATTGCAGTAGCTTGAGTAGCGAAGATTTTTGTGAGGTAAGTGATTTGTGAAAGGTATAGTTTAATGTTAGTCAGGGCCCATTCTTTTGTAGGGATTATTGAAAGTCAGATTGCGTTGCGCTAACAAAATATTGTGTGTCAGTTTAAGGACTGTCGTGTATAATTGTTCAAAGGGGACGTTTCAGGGTCTCTACACGAATGTTTCCTTTTAAATTAGGGGTCACAAGGGCGTGATGTTAATTGTAAAATTACAACTGGATTTCACAATAAGTGTTGCACGTAAAATATGTGTGTATATGGTAAGCTGAGGGATTACAGTCTTTTGAAAGTGTCATATTCTGATATTTCATTCTCACATCAGTTCCTATGTTAATTCTTTTATTTTATTCATATGTTCATTCTTCTGGAAGATTTGAAGCATTCCCTTGGATGATTCCTATCGTAGACACATTCGAAATACGGATATTCCGAACACCTCGAGAATCGCTCGAAAGCAGGTTTGCCACTGTGACATTTCTTCGAATGAACTCACTCTGGAAAGAAACGTCGTTAACATTGGTGAAGATTTCATGCGTTGGTAATAATTTCTCCGGAAACCACGCATAGTGGATCAATTTTCCGAGAACTGGTAATAAAAGATATACTACAGGAATTTCACAGAAAGCAATTTCAGATAATTTTCTCATTCTATTTTTTTTAAATTCATACAATTAGTAGAGCCGCGCGGGATTAGCCGAGCGCTCTGGCCCCGGCGGAGGTTCGAGTCCTCCCTCGGGCATGGGTTGTGTGTGTTTGTCATTAGGATAATTTAGGTTAAGTAGTGTGTAAGCTTAGGGCCTAATGACCTTAGCAGCCAAGTGCCATAAGATTTCACACACATTTGAACATTTTTGAACAATTAGTAGATGAAAAAAGACAACGTTATATTAATATACGCTTAAAACATTCCTCCTGTACTTTTCTTCAGACACTGGTATATAAACGAAAAATAAAAATTAAAGCAATAATCGGGCTTCAATTGTTGTACTCATATTTCGTTTGAGGATATCGCACAGTAAAAGGCACATAAATTACCTGGACAAAATTCCTCGAAAACTTTCAGAAACGTTCGAATATCTACGGATGAGCCGAGACACGTTTCCGCATATTTTGACCCCTCATCCACTGACTGAATTTTCTGAGAAATCGCGTCACGGCACTTGAGGCGAGAAAGTCACAGGTTCAAAAGGGGCTCTACTTTGTCAGAATACATATAAGTTATCCTCTTGCTGCAGGTTGAGGGTGAAGCGTTGGGGTGTGAAGGTGATTCTAGACGGCATTCCTTCGACGCGAGGCCATCAGCGGTACAGCAGTGGAGCGGAGCGCTTGACCGCGCGCCTGCTCAGGTGGCAGATGAAGTGCTTTAAACGAAGCGGCCGCGCCATTAATATGTATGGGTGGCCGGGGCGGGGGCTAACATTGTTTCAGGGAGCGGCATTCTCATGCTAATCCCAGCGTCCCCGGGCGCACGCGGCACCGCCCTCTCGGCGACCGCTTTTATTCCCGCGAAAATAATTCCTGTTTTAAACAGCGGCTTACCCGCTGGGGGGTTGTATTTACATGCTAATTCCGTCGTAACGGCTAAGCGATTTTTTGGCTTCAATGTCCACTCCGCGTACCGCAACGAATTTTAGTGTAAAATCCGTCGCAGATCGATATACCGGAATAACAGCGTGCTTGGAGCATGATGTTATAAAATTAAAACTCGCATCGTGGTTTCATTGTCTTCCCCCGTAAACGCGGACCTCGGCGCACTGGCCATTCCGTCCGCGTCCTAATTTTGTTGGCTTTCTAAACTCCTAATGGACGTTTGGAATCGTGATACAATTGTCGACTGAAGTATCGGATTTTCATGCAGGCTTTGCGTTGAAAAGTTCCTCAAGTATTAGGAACGTTATGTTTTGCTCAGACTGATAGGTAATCGTTGTCTTCAAATTTTATATTATATCCAAACCAAAATTATGAGTCATCTTGTGACTGATTTACAACCATTTTTCTGGTAACACCTCAGTGACAGGATTAACTTTCGCTAGCGCAGCGTGAAATTTATTCGTGTGTCTCAGAAGGAAACAAATCAGATGATATTATTAGAGAAGATTCGCAAAGCTAGACTCTTCTTGCGAAGAGGTTCGTCTTACCAACACTCGTGCAAAAAAATGGCTCTGAGCACTATGGGGCTTAACTGCTGTGGTCATCAGTTCCCTAAAACTTAAAACTACTTAAATCTAACTAACCTAAGGACATCACACACATCCAAGCCCGAGGCAGGATTCTAACCTGCGACCGTAGCGGTCGCGTCGTTCCAGACTGTAGCGCCTAGAACCGCTCGGCCACTACGGCCGGCAAACACTCGTGCAGTACTTCTGTCCATGCAGTCTGTGGCATCCAAAATAAGACTGAAAACTCAATTACGCACCAAAAACATTAACTTCTAAATATTAGTGAGTTTTAAACAAACTCAGTCGCATCTGATCTAAAAGCAGATCTGGCAGTGGAACAGCATTGATCACCAAACTACTACACAATTACTTAGAAAAACTGTAAAATTACTTAAAGCGTGATAAAAGCATGTGACACTACGAAGTGATTGCATCATTTGGTTTAAGCAGCGCCATTAAATAGGACAAGGAATTACAATATGATCGATGCAGACCATGTAAATGCATAACCACATGGTACCAGGAACGAAGTTCAACATAATAAGTGGACGAATGTGTGTTCTTGATATGAACAGCGTATAATTGTAGCGACTTCAGATAGAGAATAGATAGTTTTGTATAGATGCCTGCAAACACAAAGCACTACAATATTCAGCATTTTTACTAGTCACAAAATAGCCTAATAAAGATATGTTTTCGTTTTTGACACTCCGTCCGAACAGTTCTCGGAAGGCCCAACGATACCGATCGACCGACCATCGTGTCATCCTCACCCGATAGGCGTCATTGGATGCGGTTATGGAGAAGCATCTGGTCAACACCCCGCTCTCCCGGTCACTGTCATTTCCTGAACCGGAGCCACTATTTCATACTCAAGTAGCTTCTTTAGCCATGAGGGAGTGCACCCCGCTTGCCAGCAGCGCTCGCCAGGCCCGGATGGTCATCCAACCAGATGCTAGGCAAGTCCGAGAGCGCTTAATAGACGGAATGGGACGGGAACCGGTGTTACCACATCGGCAAGGACGTTGGCCTTGTGTGTTCATGGTTTTTTTTATTGGGATATATAAATTATGAGTGGACATTTGCTCCTCAAGTGGATACGCAATTAGAAACCGATCACAAAAAAAAAAAAAACTAAGTGGTCTTTCAATTGGAACACGCAGCTAGTGGAAATGACTTACCCATGTAGCCATTACTTCGAGAAACAGACAGGTCCTACATATGAGAGAACATGGCATGAATCTTCATTTAGTATTCGCGCCTCCGAACAGCCCTAGATTCAGAAGCCAGGTGCCCTTTCGTTCTACAGCACACTTCGGACTAACTAAAAATTCGGTTTCACTTGCCTGATTGGCTAGTGCCAGTCAAATGGCCTAACCCATGAAAGATATGTCAAGTGTGCAACATCCAGAGAGGCGAACAGGCTGCCAGTGACGGCACCGTGTCTAAACTACGTGCGTCTTTGAAGACAGAGTGGTGATAAGTTACATACTACTGCGATAGCCCTCTTTGAGTGTATGAAAATAGGTGATTTTCTTTATTTTCTCAGGTAAAATAAAAGGTAATTACAATTCTTTGCAACTTTATCTTTAAAAATCTTTTTTGTGTGCACATAGGACGCTTTCTGTAACCACTGCACCAGGTGGTAGAACCCCTTGCAGCTGGAATATTGGTCATCTGCGGGAATTCCCGAAACCTTCCTATTGCACCTGTAACAAAATAATTTTGTACAAGTGATTTTCAGTATGTTTTTATTAGCATACATATGATAACCAAAAAATATTATCGTCTACCAAAAGGGTGACGTCTTGAAGCGTATATTATTTTCTTTCCCCCCTAAATCGAGACAAAAGCGCGCACCGATAATAGGCTTTTAAAGAGATAGTAAAACGGCGACGTACACTGATATAGAATTCAATTTAGAATGGCATCGTCAAATTGCGATCAAAACGTATGCACCATCCTCATGTTTCAGGCCAGTTTGAAAGCTACGGTTTCGAGACAAACGCCTTTAAAATTTTAGGTTATATTTATTGTAGTTATGTTAAATATACCTCAAATCAACAGTCACTGGACCATAAAACAATCCTTCCAGATTTAAAAGGAGGTTCTCCTCCATCTTCTTTGTGGCCATGGCAGCACTGTGGGCCCATTTGGCAGCTTCTGTCATCCGCCACTCTGCTCGCTCCATACGCTTTCCGTCCTCTTTTGGGCAGAAGTTGTAACACGGTGGTCCGATCTCAAGTTAGAGCACGTTAATAACTTCCATAAAGCCTGTTAGGTCATCGCTGAAATTACATATCGGCTATTTTTTAAGACTGTTAATGGTTTTCGGAGACTTCTACAAATTGTCTTCTAATATAGGATGACACTACAATAAAATAGGCATCATAGAAAACATTTTAAGCAGAAAATCGATTTTTTGAAATTTTCAAACAGGTCTACTTCCTCAATGAGATGAACTGATTCGAACAGCAAACGTTTTTCAAGATTCATCAAGGTGTAAAATAATTCTCTCTGTTAGTACTGTCGCTATGGTTAGCTCGAATATTGGTTTTTGAGATATAAAATAGATGGGGACCTCATTTCTGTCTATAGATAAACAAAGGAGACTTTTTTTGCGACACAATTGGTTTCAGTAGGAATCCGTATGTGACAAACTGCACATTTTCTTCAGAATCAGTCTTGAACTCTAGGGCGGATAATGGGCTGTTTTGAAATTTCCTCCCGGGACTTTTCAAGAACACTGCCTGTTTCTGAGTTCGAGTACTAGTCCGGCATACAGCTTACATCTTTCTCTCTCTCTTTTTTATTTATTTTTTCTCTCCAAGTTGACTGTATATCAGAATTTGACACGCTCACTATCGTTGATGGTAGGGTTTTCTAAGTCTTCGATAGTGTACTAAACTGGGGATTTTCGGAATAAGTGGACTGAGATCTGCCTAACGCCACATGTACAAAACACAGAGTGCGCACTGTAACCCAGTCTCTGGAGATAAGCTGCGTTCCTTGTGAATCGAATGTGAAGACGAATGATTTGTGTGTAGTCCATTATTTCCAGTGGCCATCTTTCTAAATGCAGCATTTCGTCTACTCTGATGCTGTGAGAGTCTCGCTTGTTTTAAAATAGATCTTTCGTGTCTTTAATCGTGAAATTTTTTGCTGGTACCCGGATTATGAGCTTAATTTTTTTATTGCTTTGATCTTTTCCTTTCTGGCTTTTTCTTCGCATGGATAATTTATGAAAGGGAGCTATTCCAGTAAGACAATACAACTTTTCCAAAAGGAACAGGAAAGCGTCGGTGTCAGTTTGTACGACGCAGCGTGTCTTACTGAGAGAGAGATATCACTGCTTCAGTAAGGTGGACTCAATGGCGTACAAGGGTTCTACACTCGACTGTAGATCTTCATAGAGCAAGAGGCGCACTGAAAACTTGTCACAGACGTTCCCAGACCATAGCCAGTAGAATTTCTCAATAAGGAAGAAGATTGGCAGTGGTGTCTGTTGAGTTTGGAGGTTAGAATCTAATGGTTATGGCGATACCAGCTTGAGATAAGCCATTGTACGCCAGAAATTTACAACAGTCGTTCTCAATGCGTAATCGTAAATTACAGGACACGTTAACGGGGAAATTAATCTTCAAACCACGCTATCGACAGCCATCGTAATTACAAACAGACTAAAAAGCCAAACGCGATGATCACAAACACCAAATCTCGTTATAAATTTACAATAAAGTCTACGAATCAATCTCAGTCCGTGATGTTATTTCATACGTACAAGCTTGTTTTTTTTCTGTAAGGAGTGCCGTATTATTCAGGAAATGTAATGCGCCATGGCTATATTGTGTTCCTTCGACAAAGCTTGTTGTTCATTCTCTAGGAGGTCACGTCTTGCTTTTCTAAGCATTGTAGTGTTCATATGAGCTTCTCTGGCTCTCGTTTACTGCCTATTCGATGGAGTGCAGTAAACTGCTTCCCTCGCTGCAGCAAACACACCGGAGCCAGCTTATTACTACAGCCGAACTGCAACTGCTGACTCAGATCTAGGACACCACCACACTTACACTTTGTTCAAACTCTTATAATTTCTAGGCCGCCTCACGACATACTGAAATTTACAAAATCGATGGACTACGAGGTGCAGTCAAGTTCTAAGTTTCTCCGGACTGGAAAGAGATAGAAATATGCGCATTGTTTTAAAATGAGGCCGCGTTCATTGTCAATACATCCCAGAGATGGCAGCACTGTACGGCAGATGGAATTTTACCGCCAGCGGCGAGAATGAGAACTGTTTTAAATACTTAAAATGGCGACGTTTTCTTTACTTGAACAGCGTGCAATCATTCGTTTTCTGAATTTGCGTGGTGTGAAACCAATTGAAATTCATCGACAGTCGAAGGAGACATGTGGTGATGGAGATATGGATGTGTCGAAAGTGCGTTCGTGGGTGCGACAGTTTAATAAAGGCAGAACGTCGTGTGACAACAAACCGAAACAACCTCGGGCTCGCACAAGCTGGTCTGACGACATGATCGAGAAAGTGGAGAGAATTGTTTTGGGGGATCGCCGAATGACTGTTGAACAGATCGCCTCCAGAGTTGGCATTTCTGTGGGTTCTGTGCACACAATCCTGCATGACGACCTGAAAATGCGAAAAGTGTCATCCAGGTGGGTGCCACGAATGCTGACGGACGACCACATGGCTGCCCGTGTGGCATGTTGCCAAGCAATGTTGACGCGCAACGACAGCATGAATGGGACTTTCTTTTCGTCGGTTGTGACAATGGATGAGATGTGGATGCCATTTTTCAATCCAGAAACAAAGCGCCAGTCAGCTCAATGGAAGCACACAGATTCACCGCCACCAAAACAATTTCGGGTAACCGCCAGTGCTGAAAAAATGATGGTGTTCATGTTCTGGGACAGCGAGGGCGTAATCCTTACCCATTGCGTTCCAAAGGGCACTACGGTAACAGGTGCATCCTACGAAAATGTTTTGAAGAACAAATTCCTTCCTGCACTGCAACAAAAACGTCCGGGAAGGGCTGCGCGTGTGCTGTTTCACCGACAACGCACCTGCACATCGAGCTAACATTACGCAACAGTTTCTTCGTGATAACAACTTTGAAGTGATTCCTCATGCTCCCTACTCACCTGACCTGGCTCCTAGTGACTTTTGGCTTTTTCCAACAATGAAAGACACTCTCCGTGGCCGCACATTCACCAGCCGTGCTGCTATTGCCTCAGCGATTTTCCAGTGGTCAAAACAGACTCCTAAAGAAGCCTTCGCCGCTGCCATGGAATCATGGCGTCAGCGTTGTGAAAAATGTGTACGTCTGTAGGGCGATTACGTCGAGAAGTAACGCCAATTTCATCGATTTCGGGTGAGTAGTTAATTAGAAAAAAAATCGTAGGCCTTAGAACTTGAATGCACCTCGTATTTTAAATTTTTAAGCGTTGTTTACTTTGTATAATCCAGACTGAAATTATCTTTTTTACTGTGTATAAAGTCATTAGTATTTTGAATCACTCTTCACTACAATTTGTCTTCCTCAAGGATCTGTCGCAAAATTATAGATACTACTTTCCCAAGGTGTTGTGACACAAACAATTCTTCGAAATGTTTCATACAGATGTCTCTCTACCTACGCAATCGAAAAAGTGTTACACATTATTCTCAAACGTCCATCATGCTCCCTGGACATTGCCCCTGCGCACTTCCTTACATCGCATCGCCTCAGTGGCTCCTCTGTCCGCCCCGGTAGCTGAGTGGTGCCGGTACGGTAGCTCAGTGTGTTCGGTCACAGGGTTAGCAGCCCTCTGTAATAAAAAAACTTAGCTAATCGATCAACAACGAACTGAAACGGATGTCTTACGACGTCCGCCCCGAGCGGATTCAACGAACGAAAACGAACAAAATGAGATTAAAAAAAAAGAGGGTTAGCTGCCCTCTGTAATAAAAGAAACTGAGTTAACCAATCAACGCCGCACTTATACGGGTGTCTTCCGACGTCCGCCCCGAGCAGATGCAACGAACGAAATCAAACTTAACGAGATTTTTTTTTAAAAAGCCTGAAAAGAGTGGTCAGCGCGACAGAATGTCAATCCTAAGGGCCCGGGTTCGATTCCCGGCTGGGTCGGAGATTTTCTCCGCTCAGTGACTGGGTGCTGTGTTGTCCTAATCATCATCATTTCATCGCCATCGACGCGCAGGTCGCCGAAGTGGCGTCAAATCGAAAGACCTGCACTTGGCGAATGGTCACACGACATTTTTTTTTAGTGGCTCCTGTTTTTGACGCTCATCAGTCCGTAAAGAAACCTTCGTGGAATAAAGCCTTATTGTCTGCATCATCTGGCAACTTTGTTGGTAGAAGCCAATGACAGAACTTCGCAGAATGCCCTTGGTTAAGCTCCAAACGTCATAATATTTCAGAGTGATTCTTTTACTTTGAAGCAGAATGAGCATAGTTGTTAAACTTGCTGACAGATTAAATCAGTGAGCCGAATCAGGACTCGAACCGAGAGCCCTGTTTTTCGCTAACTTAGCTGTTAAGGCACGTCAGAGTAAATGACTTTCCAAATTGGCTAGTTTCGCAACAGCGCACACTCCATTACAGGGTGAAATCGTCGTTCTGTAAGCAACTCTCAGGCTGTAGCTCAACAGTGCTCACAAGGTGAACGTGATTCGGGTAATGGACTGGGACAAGATTTGCAACATTATACTGGAGCATTCCCAAAGGTAAACTAAGGGCTAACCTGCGTCGGACTCTCACAACGTTCTGTGAAATGCGAACCATTGAAAATATGCATTATCATTTTCTACGTCACAGGCTGAAATGCGCAGGTCCCATATTGAAATACAACACTCCGCACATAAAGTATTGTACTTTGTGGCTTTTGCTTTAAAACCTTCACACTCTGAATATGTGCTGCTCCAAGACACGGGCGCATTAAATCTATACGCTAAGGTGACAAAAGTCATGAGATATGTGTTGGACCTCCTTTTGCACGGCATAGTGCTGTACCTCGACTTGGCATGGATTCTACAAGTCGTTGTATAACTTTCCTGCAGAAATGTTGTGCGATGGTGCCTCTGCAGCCATCCATAATTGCGGAAGTGTTGGCGGTGAAGGATTTTTGTGCACGAAAGGACCTCTAGAATTTGTCCCATAAATGTTCGAAGATATTGATGTCGGACGATCTAGGTGCCCAAATCATTCGCTCAAATGTTCCAGAATGTTCCTCACACGAATCGCAAACAATTGTGATCCGGTGACATGGCGCATTGCCATCCATAAAAATGTCATAGTTGATTGGGAACATGAAGTGCATGAATGGCTGCAAATGGACTGCAAGTTAATGGACTCCGTCAATGATCGTTTCAGTTGGACCAGAGGACTCAGTCCTTTCCATGTAAACACAGCCCACACCGTTATGGGGCCACCACCAGCTTGCACAGTACATTACTTTGTTGACAACATGGGCCCTTGGCTTCCTGGGGTCTGCTCCACACTCGAACCCTATGATCAGCTCTTACAAAATGAAATCGGGTCTCATCAGATCAGATCACGGTTTTCCAGTCGTCTAGGATCCAACCGAGTTGGTCACGAGGCCAGGTGAGGCGCTGCTGGCAGAGACACTCGCGTCGGTCGTCTGCCATAGCACATCAACGCCAAATTTCGCAGTACTTTCGCAACAGACACGTTCGTCGCACGACCCACATTGCTTTATGCTGGTCGGCTGGGGTGGCCGAGTGGTTCTAGGCGCTGCAGTCTGGAACCGCGCGACCGCTACGGTCGCAGGTTGGAATCCTGCCTCGGGCATGGATGCGTGTGATGTCCTTAGGTTAGTTAGGTTTAAGTAGTTCTAAGTTCTAGGGGACTGATGATCTCAGAAGTTAAGTCCGATAGTGCTCAGAGCCATTTGAACCATTTGAAGTTTCTGCGGCTATTTAAGGCAGTGTTTCTTGTCTGTTAGCACTGACAACTCTAAGGAAAAGCCGCAGTTTTTGTTAAGTGAAAGCAGTCAGTGACTGCATAATACGTGGTGAGAGGTAACTTGGTAATCTCGGCACACTAGTGATGTTGGGGATTTCGGAATTCTGAATTCCCCAACGATTTTCAAAATTGAATGTCCCTTGCGTCTAGCTCCAACTATCATTCCACATTAGAAGTCTGTTTATTCCTGTCCTGCGGCCATAATCACGTCTAACACCTTTTCACATGAATCAGCTGGGTACAAATGACAGCTCCGCCAATGTACTGCCTTTTCATAGCTTGTGTACGCGATATTATCGCCATCTGTATGTGGACATATCGTTGTACCATGACTTAGCTCAGTGTATAAAAAGATTCGTTTTTGGTATAATGTTTCATAGCAAAATTTTGACAGATGGGTAATTACTGATTAGAAGAGCCACCACAAACTAAATGCTCGTTTTCATCAACTAATTTTCATTTGCATCTAGAATGATTATGTAGGAGTGAAAACTCTGTTTGAGATGAATTACAAGATATGAATGGAAACATGTCAGAAATGTAAACTTCGAAGGAAGTAATGGTATGTGCCCAAATAATACGAGGGTAATCCGAAAAGTAAGGTCTCCTATTTTTTATAAGTACATAGACCTGTTTATTTCTACAATGGTTTACATCAGTTTACAGCTTGAACATTTAGCTATTTTTCGACATAATTACAATTTACAAATTGTGTCGATACATTTTTGTATACGCTGTGGCAGTTTTTGTATGTCCATGTCGTACCAGCTCGCCGCCATGCTGTTCAGAAAGTTACGAACCTCTCAGGTGTAAAGTGATATGCCCAGGTTTCACCCGTGACAGTTGAGTCCAGAAGGTTGTTCCGTTCGGCTTCAAGGCGGTGAAGAAATGCACGGGAAGCGTCAACTCGTTGCCGCATGTGGTCCTCAGTCAGCATGTGTGGCACTCATCTCGCGCACACCTTCCGGTAGTTCAAGGTTTCCGTTAAAATTCTGTGAGCGGTGCTTCGGGAAACCTCAGGAACCAACGTTCAGAGATCATCCAGGGTGATCCGCCGATCTTCACGCATGCTTTGCTCAACCTTCAACACTGTCTCCTCAGAAATTGACGGTATCCCGCTCCTTTGTTCGTCGTGAATTTCGACCCGACCAGCTGCAAACTCTCTATACCACTTACGAACATTTTTGACATCCATGCATGACTCACCATACACTTTCGTCAATTGACGATGGATTTCAATCGGCGCAGTGCCCTTTGAGTTAAAAAACCGAATAACTGCCCGCAATTCGCTCTTGGCGGTAACATCCAACGGGAGCTCCATTCTCAACGGCTGCGAATCCAAGACTGAGCGCCTCAGCGCGGCGTGCGCATCTTTACACACAGCGCTTGAAGCACTCTTTATAATAGTGTGACCAACTGCCACAGAAACAGAGTTCTGCACTTATAAAAAACAGGAGACCTTACTTTCGGAATTACAATCGTATCATCATCATTATCATTATCATCGTCATCATCATCATCAGCCAATTCAATCATTAAATGATGTGGCATCTTCTAGTCGTGGATTCAGGTAGGCTTTCAGCACTCCTCTCCAAGTGGAACGCTCTTGGGCAGTTCTCTGCCAGGTGCTACCAGCGATCTTCTTGATATCTTTGTCCCATCTGTCCGGTGGTCTCCCTCTAGGCCTCCGATACTCTCTCGGACTCCAATCCAGTACTAGCTTCGTCCATCTGCCGTCTTTTCTTCTCGCGACGTGGCCAGCCCACTGCCATTTCAAGAAGCTTACTGTCTCTAAGATTATTCATTATCAAGTATCAACACTATCTCATCAGAAATATCAGTTTATTCTTGCGTAAAGCGGAATTGACCAGTGTAAAAGGAGGCGGGAAGTATTGTGTTGGCAGTAGAGTCTGTGTTGACAGTAGAGAAGCAATAACAGCAGAATGAGTAGGTGAGGGGAGTTACGTCACTTTTCACGTGGGCTAGTCGCTGCATGTCACCTGAGTAACAAATACGTCAGGGACATTTCAACCCTTCTAAGGCTGCCCAAGTCGACCATTGGTTTTGTGGTTGTGGAGTGGAATCACGAAAGGACTGCCACAGCTATACCAAGACCAGCAAGACATCATGTACTGGCGGTCAGCGACCGTCGAACTTCACGTAGCGTTGTTGTAAAACATCGCGTGAAATCAGCGGAAGAAATCATTCATGAGTTTCTGAATGCCTCCAGCAGTCCGCTTAACACAATGGCTGTCCGAAAGGTTTTAAAAGGAATGTGATGTAATAGTCCAACAGCTCGTCATAAACCACACATTTCTGTAGACAATGATAAGCGACGCTTGAGGTGGTTGTAAGGAGCGAGGCCACTACACTGTGGACGACTGGAAAAGAGTGGAGCGATGAACCACACTATACCATGCTGGCAATCTGATGGAAGCATTTAGGTTTGGGCAATGCTTGGAGAACGTTACCTACCATCATGGAAGAACAGAGGAAGTGAGGAGGTGGTGCTATGATAAGGGGGTGTTAGTGATCCCCTTGTTGCGGTTAAGAAAATGCTAAATGCGGAAGTATATGATCAAGTTTTATAGGATTGTGTACTGCATACAGTGGAAGAAGAGTTCGGAGACAATGATAGTTTGTATCAACGTGACAATGCCAACTCTCATAAAGCAGCATCTGTGAGGCAATCTTTTGTGCACAATAACGTTCCTGAAATGGGCTGAACTGAGTCCAAACGTGAAACCAATGGAACACCTTTGGAATTAGTTCGTCGATCGCAACAGACCACAGCGTCCAACATCACTGTCTTATCTGATTTCTGCTCTTGAGGAAGACTAGGTTGCCATTCCTCCACAAGTATTATGACAACTCATTCAACGTCTCCCCAAAAGACTGTAAGGCGTCATGAAGTGGGAGGGTGGACACATCCCATATCCGTGTCCGTATAATTTCGATCAGATAGTGTATATTTGTTTCCAGGTTAGACACAGAATTTTAATTCCGCTCAAAAGTTGGAAACATAGTTCTGTTGTTCACATATTTTATGAGTAATGTGTTTTCTCATATTATCTCAAATATTTTCATAGTTTCCTTTCTAACACGGTAAGCGCGTTTGAATTTACTGATACATCCACGATGTTCTTAGAGAGAAAACTCAAGAAGTTAACGCAGCTACTCCACTCCTGTCAGTTTTCGGTAGTAATAGCTGAGCGTTTGTTGAGTACGATGTAGTCGACACCAGGCACTGGCGAACGCCGCAGTCTCACACTCGCTGAAGCTAACGAAGACGAGCACCTCGCGAGCGATAGTTTCTGGGCGCTCACCAGCCACTTTGCAAACTACACGCACATCCATGCCCGAGGCAGGATTCGAAACTGCGACCGTAACAGTCGCGCGGTTCCGGACTGAAGCGCCTAGAACCGCTCGGCCACCGCAGCCGGCAATTCGTATTCAGCGAATATGTTTCAAAGATTAGTTTTATGTACTTATATCGTCGACTCTGATTTTCATGCTAGTTTTTATGCATTAGAATTAGCAGTTCTCTATGGTACGCTTTATTTCAGGCCGTTAAGTGGAGTTGTTGACGTTATTTTTCTGAACGACATTTCGACGGCTTTCCCAGGCGTGTCTTTCAGGTGCTCGAAGCTTTGTTATTTTCCGACCGTCGGCAGTAACACCACCTTGCTCCCCGCCACACCACCCACGTTTCTTTAAAGAATCGAACGCACATGTATAAGATAGCTCGGTTTTTAGAAAAAGCTAGTTTTTGACGCACCACAATGTTTACCACGTCGTATCTCAGATATGCGTCGTACAGTGATACACTGTTGCAGGCAGTGTTAATAACACGTATATGTACTGTGTGTAAAATGGGCTGCGAATAGAGTTCATGGTAAAGAAGCACTAAAGGATGCCTGCTACTGAAGTTTTACTGCATGAACAGCGAACACCTGCTTAACGAAAAATCTGTATACTTCACATTTTGTAGGGGCTGTCAGCGAGGAGAAGTTTCTAAATGGTCTGGAATTATGAGTAAAATTTGTGAGCGGTCCCTAAGTGCACTAACTTGGAAATACTGAATGAATACAATCTGGGTAACTTGTTCACCATCAGTTACGCTGCATGAAGATTTACGCGGCTTCCAGCTGTAACATTTGACTTGTTGTGTTCAACCTTTAACATAAGATTATACTTCTTAATGACTGTGTTACGGTAGCGTTTTAAATTTTCATATTTGGTCATCAATCATATAAAATGTTGAAAACCAGATTTTTGCTGCTCCTGTAAGCCATTAGATAGACAACCTACATCTGAGGTCGAGTGGCCAGGTGATGGCTTTAGTCGTTTAGTAATACACATACTCGCTGCCTCGACTCAAACAAAAGCGTGAAGTATTGATGGTGTTGCACCAATATTTAGTAATTTTGATGGACGTTGGTACAACTTAATAGTCTCGACACCTTGTTAGAAAGATCAGCGTACTGAGAAGTGGACGTTTCTTCCAGGGGACTTATGGATGTATACATCGATGAATATCTCCTCCTGACAGAATTCTTGAACATATTCTTAGTTCGAATGTACTCGTAATAAATTTCCTTGAGACGGAAAACCTCCTGTCCACGAATCAGCGTGGTTTCAGAAAACATCGCTCCTGCGAAACTCAGCTTGCCCTTTTTTCGCAGATGTTCTACGAACTATGGATGAAGGGCAACAGGCAGATACCATGCTTCTATATTTCTGAAAAGCAGTTGAGACGGTACCCCACTGCAGACTGTTAACGAAAGTACGAGCATATGGAATAGGTCCCCAGATACGTGAGCGACTCGAAGACTTCTTAACTAATTGAATCTAGTCCGTTGGCTTCGGCGGTGAGTGTTCGTTAGAGACAAGAGCATCGTTAGGATTGCTCCAGGGAAGTGTGATAGGACCGCTTTTATTTTCTGTATGTATAAACGATATGGCGGACAGGGTGGGCAGCAATCTACGGCTGCTTGCTGATGATGCTGTGGCGTACGATAAGGTGTCACTGGGAATGACAGTAGGAGGACAGAAGATGACTTAGCCAAAGTTTCTAATTGGTGTGATGAATGGTATCTAGCTCAAAACATAGAAGAATGTAAGTCATTGTAGATGAGTAAGGAAAACAAACACGTGACTTTTGGAATACAGCCTTAGTAATGTGCTGCTTGAGAGAGTCAGGTCATTTAAATATGTGGGTGGAACGTAGAAAAGTGATATTAAATGGAACGAGCGTGTAAGGATTGTAGTAGAGAAGTCGAAACGATCGACTTCAGTTTACTGAGATGATTTTAGGAAAGTGCGGTTCATCTGTAAGGGAGACCGTGTAAAGGTAGCTAATGTGCCCTATTTTTCAGTACTGCTCGAGTGTTTGCGATCCGCATCGCGTCGGATTAAAGGAAAACATCGAAGCAATTCAGAGACAGGCTGTTAGATTTGCTACCGGTAGTGAAATATGGAGTGTGGGAACACCGGACGGAAGAGTATCTAAGCATCTGAATGTGGTACAACAGACGAATGTTGAAAAATAGGTGGACTGATAACGAAAGAAATGGAGAGGTTTTCCGCAGGATCGGTGAGGAAACCAATATATGGAAACCAATGACAAGAAGAAGGGACCGCGTGATAGGAAACCTGTTAAGACATCAGGGAATAACTTCCACGATACTAGATAAAAATATAGATAGAGATTGGAATACATCCAGCAGATAATTAAAGACGTAGTTTGCAAGTGCTGCTCTGAATGGAGAGTTTGACACAGGAGAGCAATTCGTGGTGGCCCGCATCAAACAAGTCAGAAAGCCTTCGTGGAACATCCATTAGGTGCCATATCGCCGACGACCCCGTCTTGTCGGTAGGTACGCTCCGCCGTACTGCGATAGAGTTTTAAGGTTCGCTATTTCGAGCACAGTCTAATAATGATGCTCGGATTCGATCGCCGTTTCGGTCGTTTGGGGATCGCGAGTATTTCGCGGTACTACGACAAACGCCACAGCTGGCACCACAGCCTGTCTGCTTGCTACTGACCAGACCTCCACCATCCTCCCATGCTGTTCTCGCTGAATCTGAAACTGAAAAAAGAACTACGTAAAATACTCAAGAGTTACGGAGGTATTTGGGGAGTCAAATGGAAATCCGTGGAGAAAAATTAAGGGTGATTTTGCCAGATGAACAGGACTAGTAGCGATGCAAGAAGCCTTCCGCTAAGAAAGATACGGTGGCTTTTAGGGTATATACGTAGATATAGAAGTGACGTTATCTCTCAGGTATTTTGCGCCCGATTGATTCCGGGTGTCGAACGCAGCACTTGAGGAAGATGACTGGATCGATCATCGAGACGTGCCGAAAAATGGAACCGGTAACATGGCTGAACCCCAGTAATCAGTCAGGCCGACAAAGATCACAGCAATGTCGGTAGATTTAGCAACGGGTAGCACCACAATGGGCAGACAAGAGATCGGCTGGGAGTCGCTGTTTTGTGCCGGACAGCCACAGACATACAGTACTAGACTGGCAATACAGTATATAGTGCTATCGGTGTCAGTGAAGCCTGCACTTTAGAATCACAATATGGCGGCGAGCGTAAAGGACTTGTAAACAGCTGTTTCTTTACTGGTAAAACAGTCATAAGAAATGGGGCTGAACTGATACAGCTACGTTACCTTTAGAATTTTGACATAATGGTCAATATATAATTCGCGATGGCTGTAATTTTTCTTACAGCAGACGGAAGATAGAAGGAATGGAATATGTCTCAACGCAAGCATAACTAGGAACATTGTACTTATTTTTCCTTTTTTGCTGTGTATAAGCCTAAATAATTACGTTAAAGTTTGTCTTATCTGAAATATCGGTAGCGTTTAAATAGTTTATGTACCATATATTTTAAGACGTTTAATAAATCGAGTATTAACATACGTATCTTAATGATGTGTTTTAATCAGTGCTTTTCGTCCTTGATAAGGAGTTAGATGTTTGCACCTGTTACTGTCCTTCAAAGTAGTTACCAGCTTTGTGTAGAGCCCTTTGCCATCGATGTGGGAGGCGTAGTATAGCATTAGCAGAGCCTGTTCTGTTGATGGTACGAATGGAGCGGTCTACTGCCTGTCGAATCTCTCTAACAGTTGTGAAGCGAATGCCACGAAGTGGTTCCTTCATCTTCGGAAACAAATCAAAGTCAGAAGGACTCAAGTCCGGGGAGTATGGTGAATGGTACTGTACTTCCCAGTCCCATCGACCGAACAGAGCAGCCACAGCTTGCGCTGTGTGCGCCCGCGCACAGTCAGTGCACAGTATTACTGTTCGTTTTTGGAGCATCACCTGCGACCAGCTTTGCAAAAGAAGCGGCGACTGTTTCTGTGAAACCCACCCATCATTTTGCATGACAATGCGCGGGCGCATACAGCGCAAGCTGTGGCTGCTCTGTTCGGTCGATGGGACAGGGAAGTACTGCACAATCCACCATACTCCCCGGACTTAAGACCTTGTGACTTTGATTTGATTCCAAAGATGAAGGAACCACTTTGTGACATTCTCTTCAGAACTGTTCCACAGATTCGCATCATCAACAGAACAGGCTCTGCTAACGGTATACTACGCCTTCCACAGGGCTGACAAAGGGTTCTACACAGCGGAACCGGTGTTATCACTGCGGCAAGGCCGTTGGCGCAAGAGAAGTCTTCTGGTATCAAACATAAGCCGTAATTCGAGTAGGAACTTTCTTAGAATGTACGTTTGGAGCACAACATTGTATGATAATGAAACACGGACAGTGCGAAAACCGGAACAGAAGAGAATCGAAGCATTTGAGATGTGGTGCTACAGACGAATGTTGAAAATTAGGTGAACTGATAAGGTAAAGAATGACGGGGTTCTGCGCAGCATCGGAGAGGAAAGGAATGAATGGAAAACACTACCAAGGAGAAGGGACAGGAAGACAAGAAATCTGTTAAGACGCCAGGGAATACCTTCCACGGTATTAGAGGGAGCTGTAGAAAGCAAAAGCTGTAGAGGAAGAAAGAGATTGGAATGCATCAAGCAAACAATTGAGGACGCAGGTTGCAAACGCTGCTCTGAGATGAAGAGGTTGGTACAGGAGAGGAATTCGGGGCGGACCGCATCAAACCAGTCAGAAGACAGATGACTCAAAACAAAACAAAAAATTAAAAAAAAACTAACGTTATGTTCTTCTCATAACATGATTCTACAATGTATGTATTAAACTCAACTGCAGAATTTGTTTTGACGACCTCGTAACGATTACATCATTTCGTTTCAGAAAATCGTAGTCGTATCATACACAAAGTTAAGAACCGACTTGACAGCAAATCCTACGAAGTTCTGGTCTTACGTAAAATCAATAAGTGGATCGAAACAGAATATCCAGACACTCTGGGATGATAATGGCATTGAAACAGAGGATGACACGCGTAAAGCTGAAATACTAAACACCTTTTTCCAAAGCTGTTTCACAGAGGAAGAGCGCACTGCAGTTCCTTCTCTAAATCCTCGCACGAACGAAAAAATGGCTGACATCGAAATAAGTATCCAAGGAATAGAAAAGCAACTGAAATCACTCAACAGAGGAAAGTCCACTGGACCTGACGGGATACCAATTCGATTCTACACAGAGTACGCGAAAGAACTTTCCCCCCGTCTAACAGCAGTGTACCGCAAGTCTCTAGAGGAACGGAATGTTCCAAATGATTGGAAAAGAGCACAGGTAGTTCCAGTTTTCAAGAAGGGTCGTCAAGCAGATGCGCAAAACTATAGGCCTATATCTCTGACATCGATCTGTTGTAGAATTTTAGAACATGTTTTTTGCTCGCGTATCATGTCATTTCTGGAAACCCAGAATTTACTCTGTAGGAATCAACATGGATTCCGGAAACAGCGATCGTGTGAGACCCAACTCGCTTTATTTGTTCATGAGACCCAGAAAATATTAGATACAGGCTCTCAGATAGATGCCATTTTCCTTGACTTCCGGAAGGCGTTCGATACAGTTCCGCACTGTTGCCTGATAGACAAAGTAAGAGCCTACGGAATATCAGACCAGCTGTGTGATGGATTGAAGAGTTTTTGGCAAACAGAACACAGAATGTTGTTCTCAATGGAGAGACGTCTACAGACGTTAAAGTAAAGTTAAAGTAACAGGGGAGTGTTATGGGACCATTGCTTTTCACAATATATATGTAAATGACCTAGTAGGTAGTGTCGGAATTTCCATGCGGCTTTTCGCGGATGATGCTGTAATATACAGAGAAGTTGCAGCATTAGAAAATTGCAGAGAACTGCAGGAAGATCTGCGGCGGATAGGCACTTGGTGCAGGGAGTAGCAACTGACCTTTAACATAGACAAATGTATTGTATTGCGAATACATAGAAAGAAGGATCCTTTATTGTATGATTATATGATAGCGGAAAAAACACTGGTAGCAGTTACTTCTGTAAAATATCTTGGGAGTATGCGTACGGAACGATTTGATGTGGAATTGTTGGTAAGGCAGGTGACAGGTTGAGATTCGTTGGGAGAGTCCTTATAAAATGTAGTCCATCAACAAAGTAGGTGGCTTACAAAACACTCGTTCGACCTATACTTGAGTATTTCGCATCAGTGTGGGATCCGTGCCAGGTCGGGTTGACAGAGGAGAAAGAGAAGATCCAGAGAAGATCGGCTCGTGTCGTCACAAGGTTATTTGGTAAGCGTGATAGCGTTACGGAGATGTTTAGCAAACTCAAGTGGCAGACTCTGCAAGAGAGGCGCTCTGCATCGCGGTGTAGCTTGCTGTCCAGGTTTCGAGAGGGTGCGTTTCTGGATGAGGTATCTAATATATTGCTTCCCCCTACTTATATCTCCCGGGGAGATCACGAATGTAAAATTAGAGAGATTCGAGCGCGCACGGAGGCTTTCCGGCAGTCGTTCTTCCCGCGAACCATACGCGACTGGAACAGGAAAGGGAGGTAATGACAGTGGCACGTAAGGCGTCCTCCGCCAAACACCGTTGGGTGGCTTGCAGAGTATAAATGTAGATGTAGATATAGAAAGTTCAATCGCCGCCATATTACCTCGGCAAATGTCAGGTTTGAGCAAAAGTTGCGCCTCTGCCAGTCTAGTAACGCATGTCTGTGCGGACTGCACAGCACAGAGCAGGACGGGGTGCGGACCGGACGTCCGGCGGAAGAGCTGTAGCGCCGGCAGCGCCGCGTCCCGTGCTGTTGTGTCCCGTGCTGTCCTGTCTGGCCGAATGCCGGCCGCATTCCGCGGTGGCCGCTCCGCTGCCCGGCCGCCCCTGGAATGCGGCGCGCCCGAAAAAGGCCGGCCAAACAACAACACGATGGCATAACTGCACGGACCAGGCGCCTCATAAAATTCCCGCCGCGACGAATAAAATAGCCCAGGGCCGCCGACAGCTGCGGCGCTCGCTCCACTTTCAGCTGTGCCACAGCGCTACACAACTACACTGCCACACTTTTCGTATCCCAGGCGGCCTGAATGGAAAGAGTTTGCCCCAGTTAGCAGGCGAAATAAATACTGATAATCCATCGGGACTCATTATTCTAGCCAGTGTTAGACAGTGGGAAGGCATAGACTAGACCGTACTTGCAGGAAGCCACTGATTTGAATGGATACTAGGGGAAGGGTGGTGAAAATCGCAATACAAATACAATTTTTAGAAACTAACTCAAAGAGATATATTCTGGAAGTATCACAGAAAAAGTACTCTTAACCGAGGGCAGCCTCCGATAATGTAGACACGTTCACAGAACGACATACACCGAAGCAACGAAAATCATGGGATAGCGATAAGCACGTATACAAATGGCGGTAGTATCGCGAATACAAGGTATAAAAGGGCAGTGCATTGGCAGAGCTGTCATTTGTACTCACAAGGGAACCTCCGAATCGCACCCCCAATCAGATTTAGTTATAAGTTGGCACAGTGGACAGGCCTTGAAAAACTGAACACAGATCAATCGAGAAAACAGGAAGAAGTTCTGTGGAACTATGAAAAAAATAAGCAAAATATACAAACTGAGGAGTCCATGTGCAAGGGTTTCTATTGGCTCCAGCTCACTATATAGGCCCGGCTGGTCGAAGGCAGACCAGTCTTTGTCCGCTGCTAATGGCAACCGCTGTAGCAGAGTCTCCGAGAAGATATCACCGAAGCCACTGTACTGCACCGCCGCAGTATCAGCACAGGAGCGCCGTGGTCCCGTGGTTAGCGTGAGCAGCTGTGGATCGAGAGGTCCTTGGTTCAAGTCTTCCCTAGAGTGAAAAGTTTACTTTCTTTATTTTCGCCAAAGTTATGATCTGTACGTCCGTTCATTGACGCCACTGTACACTGTAATAAATTTAGTGTCTGTTTTGCGACCGCAACGCAAAACCGTGCGATCAGTAGACGAAAGGACGTGCCTCTTCAATGGAAACCGAAAACATTTGATCGCAAGGTCATAGGTCAAAAGATTCCTCCACAGGAAAACACGTCTGATATATTCTATACGACACTGGTGACGGCATTTGCGTCACATGACAGGAATATGTTGTCGACCCACCCACCTTGTACACTTGACGAATGGGTAAAAAGATTCTTCTACCTTTCCCGATTTAGGTTTTCTTGTGGATGTGATAATCACTCCCAAAAAAGTGATGAAAACATAAGAGTTTGTCACATAAACTGCAACAAATGAATGCAACAGTTTCACAGTCACACAGTTTTCCCTGTGCTCTGTCAAAACATATGTTTTTAACGTTTTCAAATTTTTCCGTGTGTAGACCGTCAAATCCTGCATATGTCCAAGCAAATCTGAACATGTCCTCGAATTCTGGAGAGCGAAGTTGATTATGTGTGAGTGCCTGAACTTTGATAATTGACACGGACGGACAGATAATAATTGCCTGAAAATAAAAAGTTAAACTTTTCACTCGAGGGAAGACTTGAACCAAGGACCTCCCGTTCCCCAGCTGCTCACCCTAACCACGGGACCACGGCGTTCATGAGCTTACACTATCCTTGATGTTGCCTATCTTGCGCATGGACAACTCAGTTCGTATATTTTGCTATTTTTTTCATAGTTCCATACAACTTCTTCCTGTTTTCTCGATTGATCTGTTTTCAGTTTTTCAAGGCCTATCCACTGTGGAAACTTGTAACTAAATCTGAGGGGGGTGCGATGGGGAGGTTCCCTTGTCAGGTGTTTCACGTGAAAATGTTTCCGACGTGATTATGCCCATACGAGGGGAATTGACAGACCCCGAACGCGGAAGGGTACTTGGAGCTAGACGTATGGGACATTCCATTTCGGAAATCGTTAGGGAATTCGGTATTCTGAGACCCACCTTTCAGGCATTACCTTCACATCTACATCTACATCTACATCTACATACATACTCCGCAATCCACCATACGCTGCGTGGCGGAGGGTACTTCGTACCACAACTAGCATCTTCTCTCCCTGTTCCACTCCCAAACAGAACGAGGGAAAAATGACTGCCTATATGCCTCTGTACGAGCCCTGATCTCTCTTATATTATCTTTGTTGTCTTTCCGCGAAATGTAAGTTGGCTGCAGTAAAATTGTACTGCAGTCAGCCTTAAATGCTGGTTCTCTAAATTTCCTCAGTAGCGATTCACGAAAAGAACGCTTCCTTTCCTCTAGAGACTCCCACCCGAATTCCTGAAGCATTTCAGTAACACTCGCGTGATGATCAAACCTAACAGTAACAAATCTAGCAGCCCGCCACTGAATTGCTTCTATGTCCTCTCTCAATCCGACCTGATAGGGATCCCAAACGCTCGAGCAGTACTCAAGAATAGGTCGTGTTAGTGTTTTATAAGCGGTCTCCTTTACAGATGAACCACATCTTCCCAAAATTCTACCAATGAACCGAAGACGACAATCAGCCTTCCCCACAACTGCTATTACATGCTTGTCCCACTTCATATCGCTCTGTAATGTTACGCCCAAATATTTAATCGACGTGACTGTGTCAAGCGCTACACTGCTAATGGAGTATTCAAACATTACGGGATTCTTTTTCCTATTCATCTGCATTAATTTACATTTATCTATATTTAGAGTTAGCTGCCATTCTTCTCTCACCATGGACAACCGACACCGCGTGAAATAACCGCAGAAATCAATGTAAGACGAACGGCAAACGTGTGCGTTAAGACAGTGCTACGAAATATGGCATTAATCGGCAGCAGACGACCGACGCGAGTGCCTTTACTAACAACACGACATCGTCTGCAGCGTCTCTCCTGGGCTCGTGACCATATCGGTTGGACCCTAGGCGACTGGCAAACCATGGCCTAGTCAGATGAGTCCCGATTTCAGTTGGTAAGGGCTGATGTTCGAGTGTGGCCCAGACCCCACCAAGCAATGAACCCAAATTGTTAAAATGGCCCTCTGCAAGCTGGTGGTAGCTCCATAATGGTGCAGGCTGTGTTTACCTGTTTGGACTAGGTCCTTTGGTCCAAAAGAACCGATCATCGACTGGAAATGTTTGGTTACTTGGAGACCATTTTCTGCCATTCATGAACTTCATGGTCCCAAACAACGGTGGAATTTTTGTGGATGGGAATGCGCCGTCTCACCGGGTAACAATTTATGTGATTGGTTTGAAGAACAGTCTGAATAATTCTGGCGTAAGATTTGAGCACCCGAACATTTCTGGGACATAATCGAGTGGTCAACTCGTGCACAAAATCCTATGCTGGCGACACTTTTGAAATTATGGACGAGTACAGAGGCCGCATCGCTCATTATTTCTGCAGGGGGCTTCCAATGACTTGTTGAGTCTATGCCGCGTCGACCTGCTGCTCTCTGGAGAAAAGGAAATCCGAGACGATATTAGGAGGTACCTTTGACTTTTGTCATCTAATTGTGTAGAGGGAGCATTGACTTATAAATACACAAATTTAACACGAGAGCGATTCGGACGAAGAATACTGAACTATGAGAACTATGCTTCGGCAACAGGAAATGGGTGACAGATTTCGGGTAACATCACCACATGGCCGGCGCTGCTGCTCTCCCGCAGTATCGCGAAATATTCGCGATCGTCAAACTACCGAAATGGCCATCGAATACGAGCGTCATTACTTGACGGTGCCCAAAATAACGAGCCGTTAAACTTTATTGCAACATGGCGGAGCGTACATATCGACAAAACGCGTTCTGGGGCGATACAGCAGCTGTTGCACCTTGAAAGAAGACGTTACAGAAGGCGCCGGAGCGGTGATGCTGATTGTCTTTGTTAGTCTGTCGGCTCCTCAGACAAGTTGTGCCTACGACTGAAAAGAGTAGTTCTGGTGCATTGCTAGGTGGTCAAGCGGATAGTTGTTGCCAGCTGTGTCTTAGAACTCGCTGCTTCCTTTTCGCATCAGAGGTTTCCTAATGTGGCGCAGCGTCGGCCGTTGAGACGACGGGCTTTTCTGTGTCCATGCGCTGCTCAAGACGAAGAAGACGCACCTTTTAAACTTGAATGCTTTTAACGACTGCCTCCATATTGGACACTTCATTAATTCTTCCCAAAATGACGGCAGTCGAAATCTGATTACAGACCGAGCGAGGTGGCGCAGTGGCTAGCACACTGGACTCGTATTCGGAAGGACGACGGTTCAATTTGGCGTCCTGCCATCCTGCTGTAGGTTTTCCGTGATTTCCCTAAATCGCTCCAGGCAAATGCCAGGATGGTTCCTTTGAAAGGGCACGGCCGACTTCCTTCCCCGTCCTTCTCTAATCCGATGGTCTCGCTGTCTGGTCTCCTTCCCCAAACAGCCCAACCCAACGGATAACGGATTACCGTTTCTGTAAGTATTGATATGGTTTAGTTAGCGGTTGAATATTTAGATGCTTCCAAATAAAACTGGTATGCAAATTATGCATAGAGTAGCTATTTGTCCCCCTTCAAAAGGTTCTGAATCTCTCACTTGATTTCGTATTCGTTAATGACTTCTCAGCTCATCCTCTGTTTCCAGCCTTGCGCTGCCGCCCACGCACTCGTCACTGCACGTGTTCGTAACACGATATGCTATAGCCATACCACCACCTCCCTGCACGAAGGACGCGCTTGAGCTGTAATCGCACGCTGTAACATAGGTTTTTCTTTATATCACTTAAAGGGGCACACGATCACACAGTCCGCGTTGAAGATTGCCTATCTAACGGCGTCCAGGGACAACAAAGATTTGATTTTCAGTTTTTCATGTAATTACTGACTGCAGTCAGATAGAGTCCTCGACAACCGCCGATATTTCGATTGGTGAATACGAAGCTACTTGCGAGGCACAAATAAAACGAAAGACTGCTGTGGAAAGGCGTCTCATATGTGCCTTTGAAAATGCCGAGCTGTTTATCTGTCGAAAGACCAGCTGTTACCGAGGACGTCGCCCGACTACGTTTCCGTAAGTTACGCCGCCAGAATTTCAAGGTTCAAACATGATGGAATACTTTCCAACACGCACGTAATGTCTCCTATCTACGAATAAAACAATAACTTATAAGCTATTCGCCAAAAACTTTACCTTGTGTTGTACTGTATTGAACTGGGGACCTAGAAACGACGGAGACGCTTCGTCCTCGCCGTAGCCCGCAGTGGTACACAACCTCACAAAAGTGTTTGCGCAGTAATCACCGACATAGTGTAACTGAGGCGGAATAAGGGGAACCACCCCGCATTCCCCAAGGCTGATGGAAAACCGCCTTAAAAATCTCCATAGACTGGCCAGCACACCGGACCTAGCCGGGCGGATTCGTGCCGGGGACCGGCACAGCTTCCCGCCCGGAAAGCAGTTTGTTAGAGCGCACAGCCAACTAGGCGGGCAACTTTACCTTCGTTCAGTCTGTGCAAAAAAGAAATACTTTCTGTCATTGTATGACAAGCTAGGCAGGCCACTGTCGCGAAACACGTAACTTGAGGAAACCAAGGCCGACTGTGAAACCAAATATCCAAAAAGTAGGCGAGAGCGAACTTTACGACTGCAAAATCATGTGTTCAAATCAGTGCCGATGAACAAAGCTACGAGTAAAATCGTCTGAATACTACACACGCAGAGTTAAAATTCAGTGTACAAGTCGAGAAAGCCAGTTTAACTGTTGTATCTGAGGATAAAAGTACAGGGACATCATCAACAGAAAATGAACTTCCCATCTAGCAC
The DNA here is from genome assembly GCF_023864345.2 of Schistocerca serialis cubense. NCBI lineage: Eukaryota > Metazoa > Arthropoda > Insecta > Orthoptera > Acrididae > Schistocerca > Schistocerca serialis. The sequence continues at coordinate 264,504,363 of NC_064638.1, forward strand.
CCAGGAAGGGTGTTTACTCCCTCTAGGAGCGGAGCCGATCCAGGCGTTGGTTCGGGTAGAAGTGCTTAATTCTCCATCTTTTCACTAACACAGTTTGTCGTCATCAACACTTTAAACGTGTCACATATGCCTACGATTTTCAAAAAATGAAAAATATATAACACAATCTGAGTGCCTCGCATTACCAAGGTATGTTTTTATTCGAATTCTATAAGTCTATCTGCTTCTCCCCTCTCTTTCTGCCTCTCTATTTCCTCCTCACCCCCTATATCTCCACCTTCTCCTTCTCTCTGTCAGTCACCTCCTTCCCCTTTCTCAGTTCATGTCTCCTCCTATCATCTCTTCCATATTTCCGTTCATTTCCCCCTCCTCATCTCATTGTTCATTTCCTTCCCCTCTCTCTCTGTCTGTCCATTTCCTCTTCCCTTTTCCTGTCCATTTCTTCTTCCTCATCTGTTTCTCCACCTCCTCCTCTCTCCTTCCCCTGTCATTTTGGTCCTCTTTCGTTTCTCTGCGCTTTTGCCTCTCCTTCTCTTCCCGTTGAACTCCTCCTTCCACATGTCCGTCTCCATGTCCTTCCCCCTCTCTGTCTGCTCATCTCTAACCCTACAGAATTTCTTTCTAGGAAGTAAGTAATTTGTGTGCCGAGGCAGGTTGAAAACGATTGCGGGGTTTAGTAGGATTTCTTTACTTGCGACTTTGCCCACAAACCACATGTATTTCACTTATATTTAAAATATTTGACACATGTTTGGACACACATTTCACCTGTGTCTCTATCGAATTCCACCCTGCAATTCCGTCTTCATGCATCTGAAAGTTTATGACGCCATATGTCCCGAACTATGTGCGGTACAATCATTTAATTTTGGAGGTACATCTTGTGGTATATGTGCCTATTGTCTGTGAAATGTGTTATGAATAATGTTAGTAGTGCAGAAGTAATAAAATTAAATGTCGTGTACGTTGCGGTAGTTTTCCATGCGTTTCAGTGCTTATGACATTATGTCACCGGAACTATGTGTCACACAGTGTTTTATTTTTGTAGCTACATTGACCGGCGTATGAGGATATGGTATGCTTAATGTGTTGTGAATAGATTTAGTACTAAAGAATTAATGAATTTCAACGTCATGCACGATGCGGCAGTTTTTCATCCATCTCAATGTTTATGACGTTTTATCTCCTGAGCTATGTGTGGTACAATGATATATTTTTGCAGCAATATTCGGGAGTAACTGTAAATACTATATGTAAAATATTTTGCTAATAAAATTAGTAGTAAAGAAGTAATAAATTAAAATTTCTCGCCTAGTACGGGAGTTTTCTGCACGAACAGTGAAAATGGAGTAAGCGATAAACTTTTCTCCTTTCAACATTTTGTGGGGACTGTTAGCGAGTAAAAGTTTCGCAAAGATTTGAAATCGCGTGTAAAGTTTGTTGCAAATCAATAAGTTCTCTCATTCTCAAATAAAGTCTGAGTTTCGCTCGTCGTGGGTTACAACCCCTCCCCTCTTACCCCCACAGTGATTCCTTCCAGACAGTAAGTGATGTGTGCACCAAGTTTGCTTGATATCAGTCCAGTGGTTTAGAAAGAGATGTGGTTCAAAATGGTTCAAATGGCTCTGAGCACTATGGGACTCAACTGCTGAGGTCATTAGTCCCCTAGAACTTAGAACTAGTTAAACCTAACTAACCTAAGGACATCACAAACATCCATGCCCGAGGCAGGATTCGAACCTGCGACCGTAGCGGTCTTGCGGTTCCAGACTGCAGCGCCTTTAACCGCACGGCCACTTCGGCCGGCCAAAGAGATGTGGAACATACATACATACATACAGGTACATGTGTACATCAATCTTTATAATACGTAAGGATGAGTGCATCCTTTAATATAACAATGAATTGTTTAATTACAAAAATGTTTTAATGAAATAATTGGTGTAATTGAGGTAAATGCTGTTTTCTCAGGTCGTTTCCACATACGTTCAGTAAACCATCCTTCTTGTTAATAAATTTTTTAAGGCTCTTTCCCTTCCTTCTGTCTTGCCTTACTTAGCTTCCTGAAAGTATCATAGTCATTGAGTAACCGAGAACAGATGCATGAAGTGATCTACTTTGGCGAGTTGAGGCGGTAGCCAGTGGCAAGCGAGTAAAGCTGCATGCTCTGTGTGCGTGTGCGTGTGAATGTGTGTGTGTGTGTGTTTGTGTGTGTGTGTGTGTGTGTGTGTGTGTGTGTGTGCCAGTCTGAATCACGCTAAGGAGTCTAGTCACTTTGGTCGGACCGTCTGTTGTCGCTGTTTCCGCGTAATCGTCTGCTGCAGCTCTCCTATGGATGAACGATGTATAGTGAAATTCCAGCAAGCTTTGCACAGCATAGCGTATTATTGTTTACAGCATTTTCAGATCTTTAATATGCGTCTGCTTATATTCAAAATTGACTATTTGTTGTCCAATGAGGCGATTGCTTTCGAGGCGCTGGGCAGAGAATAGATTCGTAGTACCAGAGCTACCCTCCGCCACACACCGTTAGGTTTCTAGTGGAGTACTGATGTAGAGGTAGGAGCTTCAGTAGAAAAGTAAAAGAACGTTTTTCTCCCTACAGTCTTTCAATTGATATAAACGAAACAATATTTTGCATATACTTTGACACCCAAGGTACTTTTCTACGTAGTCACTGCTCAAATATGGGCCCTTGACGTCTTGTTTTACCGGTTTTTCTATACCTTCTGCATACTCAGTTGCCGCCAAGTTGTTAAGCCACTGATTAATTGATTTTTGAAGTTCATCATCACTTTCGCAGCGTTGCCCACAAAAAAATTTTTTCGATTTGGGGATTAAGTCGTAATCACTTGGGCTAAATCTGGACTGTTTGGCGGATGTTGAAACACTTCTCACTGAAACTGCTGAAGCAATTCCTGTGTAACTCCCGCTGAATAGGGACGTGCTTTATCGTGCGAAGTTGTTGAAGCTTCTGAGTACGACGCTGCAGTTATGGTCGCTCTAGTCATGTAGTCGATGAGTAGGATATCCTTACGACCCCAAAACACCACAGCCATAAGCGTTATGATACTCAAAACTATTCGGTTTCGTTGGAGATTGCGAATTAAGCCATTCCGTTGATGGGCGTTTATGTTTCTGGTGTGAAATGTGACATCCAAGTCTCATCATCAGTGACAGCATGACTTAAAAAAATCATCACCTCCCTTTTCACAGCGACTGAGAAGTATGAATGCAGCTGCTATTCTTTTGGTTTTGTCTTCGTCTAATAAAATTCGAGAAACACGCCTGGTACATACATTCTTATAGTCCAGATATGCACTAACACTCTCATACAACACAGTTCTTGAAACATCTGGAAAGGATGAGTGCAGTTCACTAATTGTGAAACGTCTATTTACTTGGATTTTTGTTTCCATCCTTGCTTTGAGTCCGCCAGTCATCACTGAGGACAGGCGCGGGCATCTTCCCTCAGCCATTTAACATGATACCCCACCTCCAAACTGATGCTTCGTTCATCATATTTCGATGGTCGGACGTTTTGTGTGTTTAAAAAGCAGATAACACTTGGCGGCATAGTCAATTTCATCACACATGTTAAAGTCGCACAGCTAAGCAGTAAGCAACCGTAATGGGTAGTAGCTGCCGGTAAACTGAAGCGGACGAGTACGAAGGTCAGTGGTACGTAGCCTGTGTTTTTGGGAGGACGGGATCAAGTGTCAAAACAAAACGTTCTTAACTTTGCGAATGACCCTGTTAGATGACGGAAACCCACTAAGTTTACGTTTGATGAAACGAAAATTTCAAATGGCTCTGAGCACTATGGGACTCAACTGCTGAGGTCGTAAGTGCTCTAGAACTTAGAACTACTTAAACCTAACTAACCTTAGGACATCACACACATCCATGCCCGATGCAGGATTCGAACCTGCGACCGTAGCGGTCGCGCGGTTCCAGACTGTAGCGCCCAGAACCGCTCGGCCACTCCCGCCAGCTGAAACGAAAATTTTATGTTGTGATGTACTTACTAGGGGTTTTCGGCCTTGTGAATTCTTTCACATAATGTTTATTCTGTACTAAAGTAGAAATCTTGTGACCTTACCTATTATAAAATGAAGCATTAATAAAGAAACGTCGATAAAGTCAATGGACAGTCACAAATCGCTAATTTGCGGACGTCTCAGCTCCAAAGTTGGATCTTCCCGTGACACTTCCATTATTATATTCTAGGAAGCAATTTCGCAGTGCTGCTGCAGCATCAAAGATTTGGCATCACGATCAAATCCTGTACAATAACTAAAAATATGGGCACATTCGTTTCCTGAAAGAAAACATAGCAATATAAAGCTGTGATACTTTCACGAACAAGCAGAATGTATTCATATCTTACCCTTAGAAGATTTAAGCCAAGTTCGTTTCAGATATCGAATGCAAATTATTAAGATCCCAATGGAACTTGTGTACAAAATACATAACACTTTTCAATGAAATTTGTCTATATTAGTGATTACTAAATCTCCATATCCGCAGAGCACTTACGGACTAATCTTACGCCATAGCAAATCGTGTGACTTTGAGAATCAATGTTGTTTGGTGATAAAAAAACCTGTTCGGCGATTGAGATCGCCTACTCCACAGAGATACCTACTCTATGGACCTGCTAGTAAGACAATTAATCCTTGATGGTGACGACAAAGTATAACGGATCTTTTACTTTGGGATAAATGTATTTTTTTGTTAGATGTTTTCGTTAAATAGCTGAATAAACTGTAATTAGGAATAATTTAACTAAGCAGAGTAGAAAAGATAAAGTGAAAGAGATGGTCATTGGGCGGACATTGTCGTAATGCAACGTCATTGCTTTGTTCGGTTGTTAAAACAAGTCGTTTGAGTTACGTTCTGCTGTTCGGTCGTGCGCGTATCTGAAAGGAATTAATTCGGGGACTATAATAAACTTTCACATAATAGTTACGATTCGATGTTCCGACAAAAGGGGTTAACGTCAGTGTTAATTCGAATTGTGGGCGACAGGATTAGTTTTGACAGATACATAAAAACGGACGTAACGAAAGCTGTTCGCATACCATCCTTGAACGTGACTTTTTATTTAATTAACGATTGCGGGCTCATTAAAAGCTATTATCTCATGATTAGGATCAATCCCTCTTTCTTCCTAGATAGGGATCATTCATTAACATTTACGTCATAAGAAAAAGGATTATTAATAAAAGTGATGTTAAATGACAATTACGTGTTATTCCGTTAGTGTGGAAGCGACGTAATATGTCTGAAATGACATTGATATATAATTTGTGTTAAATACTGAACGGAGATAGGAAGTAAATTGAAATTAGTGAATATTTGATACTGAGACTATAGAAGCAGAAGCGCTTAAGGTTTCTCTTCTCGAAAATGGCGAAACAGGTACGAACTTTAACTCAATAGTCGACATTATGTATTGCAATGACATTAGCATTTCATACTTATTTTGACGACGCGCTGTTAAACAAAGGAACGTTGAGTCTCTGTACGAGTAATAAAATTAAATCTAAAAGCATAATTAATAACGGCGAACTCCGCTTTAACAAGCTGTATTGCGTGTCGTCATCAGGCAATAACTGGAGACTTGTGTGGTGAAATTAGAAGTCGTACATATAAAACAAACTTAAAAATCCATTCAAGCTACAGTGAAGTCGGCACAACACGACGTTGGCAGTTATGAAAGGAACTCGTTGGGAGGTCAAGTGAACAAAAACGAGCCTGACCTAGCTACAAAACCGAGGAACATTGATCCAAGAATGACGCCACCATACGTTCTCAAAAATTGTTCTTCCACGCAGCAATGGAGCGATTTATTTATACGCTTTCGCAGGGTTATAAGTGAAATAATTTTTATAACACTGTATGGTTCGTGCGATTTTGCTGACGTGCAGGTGCTCGGCTGCGGTTGTCGCGCTGGCGGTGTCCGGAGGACGTGGCGGGCAGGTGGCATGAGGGCCGAATCGTTACTGGCGGGGGCGAGAGACGGGCGTTTGCGAGTTACGGCTTCTCTTCCATAAAAGAGCCGCTCAGGTGAGCCAGCCCAGCTCAACACGTATACCTGACGCGGGCTGGCTGCCAGACGAAACTCTGCCCTTCAGACAGATCGTCACACCGAAATGGGGGAAGCCCGATCCCAGCGCACAGGGGAGGTATTTTAAGCCATCAGGTCGCTTGCGAATGAAGTTAGCTCAAGTAAGAAGATCGCTCCGGCAGTCAATAACACTACGCTCATGTTTCGTGGCAGACACTCATCGAGCTGTCTGCTCTGTAAAATGCAAAGCCTTGGACAGTGCAGTCTGCGCTATGCAAATGAATGATTAGTGGACAAAGTATTAGCTCTTTGACTGCTGTAGATGAGTTATCTCGTCATGCTACGCCTCCCCAAGGTGCTGCGGACGTGTATCAAGGGATCCACAGGGTTTTCTTTAAGCGCTTTTGAGCTCTTTATGTGCTCCATTCCTTCGATCCTCTCGCTGCGACGAAGGAGTTATTTCCATATCTCGCTGAATCTAGAAGTTTCGACTATTTATTAGACACCATACATGCCTCTTTGCTTGCTGTCATTTGCGAAAAACCTCGTTTGGATTCTTGGACCGTTTATGAAATATGACGATTGTAACCACCACATCATTCCCGATACATATGAACGATATTGAGTGTGCTGTGCGCAACATTTCACCGGATATAAAAACAATTAACTCGAGGCTGAAATGAGATATCATTCTGCTCTCAATTTTAAATAAAATTTGAATATCTTATTTACATTTCATAAACAGCAACTTATGAGCTAATATGAATCATACGCAAAGTTTATGCAATGGATCTTGGCCTGTGCAAACTCTTTAAAATTTCTCGGACTGGTTTACTTAATTTGCTCCACCACAATGACTATGACGAATAGCGAAAGGAAATTTAGTCCTTTATCCAGCGAAGACATGAGACTGTAAGATGAATTTTTTCACCAGATTTTTTAATATCAGACGACAAGTATTTCATAGAGGCCGGAAAGCCGTCTCTCAGCACAGGCAAGGAGTGCAGCGAAAACAAAGTACGCTTAGAACGGATTGTAGAGAACACGTTTGTATGAGTCAGAAGGTCAGTAATCTATTATAAAGGCTCACTGGTCGCTTTTGAGCGCCGTAGATGGAATAGGACTGGTACCATGCCGCCATGTAAGCCACTACTACTGAATTAAGGCATAGTAGCGAAGTGGTGTGTATGTGCCAAGGCTGTGTGGAATCGGCGGTGTGAGACGGGTTGATGCAACAGAGTGGACATGCCTATGACCGCACAATGACAGAAGTTGTCCAGTTTGTTGGTATATCAACGTGAACCATCGTCCAAGTGTCCACAAGGACTGGTGTAGTCTACAAATCGCAGCCATTTAACAGGAGGTGAGAACAGTGGTCGTAAAAAGCTCTTAACAGACAGTGACCGCAGATGAACGTCAGTGATAATCAGTTTCGAACCCGGCAGGAATTGCTGTTTTTAACGAATGAAGATCCGTCCCAAGCAGTCTCCGAGTGAACATTGTGAAGCGGCACCATTCTATGGACATTTGCAGTTGAGTACTCGGCAAAGGACTTTTGCTCACACAGGCACAAAGGAATCAGGCCGGGCAGCAGCTGACTGTAGGCGTGTGGTATGGACCGATGAGCAGCCATTTTGCCTCTTTTCAACTGATGCGAGTCGTGGAGTGCATTGCCACGTCAGTAAAGCGTTTAACTTGCGGTGGATGCAGGGTGTTGCTCAGTCTGGAGGTAGTTCTGTGAAGTTTTGGATGTAGTCTTCGTACCATGAAATAGGCTCGCTCACTAGGATAGCCGTTGTAAGTGGGCTGCTTCTGTGTTGGCAGCGCTGTGTAGTGTTTTGTATTGGATCTTTGACTGCGCTTTCTTTGTAAGAGACTCTGTGGCTGGTTGGACTTGTTGTTGGAAGTTAATCGCCAGTAGTGTTGGTCAGTTGGGAGTTAGTCGCCAGCAGTGATGGAAGTACTGTTGGGCAGTTGGAGGTGAACAGACAGCAGTGTTGGATGTTAAATGTGAGAAGTTAGCATTGATGGAGGGTAGAGGTCTGAAGTGTTAGCGTAGGCTAACGATCTGGAAGTATCCGACTTGGAGATCGAAAATTATTTATGACTATATATCTTTGTACTGGATGTCAATGACGATTTCTATTCGTGTTTGAACTAGATGTCACATTATTAAGGTAAAAAATACATTATTTGGTTTGCAACAAAGTCTTCCCTTTTCTAACCACATGCCTATTAGTAGTTAGTGGCTTTAGCAGCTAGAATAGTTAATTTAGCTGGCAGCATTGACGCTCGCTGTATTGCAGTAGTTCACGTAATGAAGATTTTTGTGAGGTAGTGCTTAATGAAATGTATGTGTTATTGTCAAGATTGCTTCTTATTCAGGGCCATTCTTTTGTATTAATTATTTGAAGTCAGGTTGTAATTTTTTTTTGAGCAGTCAGATTTAGTTTCGCTAGAATATTGTGGGTCAGTGTTGACGTGATAAGAAAAAGTAAAGAGAAAGTAGGCTCAGTATGTTCAGTTTTACTCAGCTGTTTCATCTTTTCAGTCATTCAGCAATTTAAGTAGAGATTCACACATGGAAATTAAGAAGTTTCACCGTGAGCATGAGCATGGCAAAATGTTAAATTTTGTTACACATCTTCATCATGTATTTGCCGTGAGACACTTCCATCTTCGAAGGTGACAACAGTTGTGTTGATAGGGCTGCACACTGAGAAGCTCCCGCACTTCCCGTGAGGTCGCTTCTAGCTTCAATATCGGGGACACTTGCATGAGTATGTTCAAATGTGTGTGAAATCTTATGGGACTTAACTGCTAAGGTCATCAGTCCCTAAGCTTACACACTACGTAACCTAAATTATCCTAAGGACACACACCCATGCCCGAGGGAGGACTCGAACCTCCGCCGGGACCAGCCGTGCTTGAGTATGTCCGTTTACTATGTTTTAATATAGCTCACACATGCATTATTTGGAAGACTGTATGCAATCTAATAATACATGGGTGCATTGCTTGTGATGAATTCACCAGTGAAATGTTTAATGTGAATTTCTCTTGTGCAAGCGAATGACCACTTTAAACTAAAATACGACAGGCGTGCAAACTCACTTTGAACTCACTGTATATGATTTAGATTTTTGGTGCTCATGTAATCCTCCATACCCAACCATACTGGGCTGCACCTCATTAAATATTGTCCTCGTTTTCTTTTCATGTGTGTATTTCATGTTAGTTGAAATATTATGCCACTGTGCAAGTGTGATAGGCCACAAGGCAAGACAGTTAGGCCATGAAGCTTGTTGTAATAAGGGAGGATCAGGTTTTGTATTAAACCAACATTATAATCACCCCAACTTTAAGCGAATCACGTTACTCAAGTCTCCAATCTGAGCAGTCATCTTAGGTTGTTTGCAGCTCATGCTGTCATTTATCGTCTACTAAATACATCAAAAGATCAAACTGATTGCAAAACGATCTAGAGAAGATATCTGAATGGTGAGAAAATTGGCAATTGATTCTAAATAATGAGAAGTGTTGGGTCATCCAATGAGTGCTAAAAGGAATCCGTTAAACTCTGGTTCCACGATAAATAAATGAAAGCTGCAGGCCGTAAATTCAACTAAATACCTAGGATTTACAATTATGAACAACTTAAACTGGAAATATGATGGTCGAAGTAGAGAAGATATAAAATGTAGACTGGCAATGGCAATGAAAGGGTTTCTGAAGAAGAGAAATTTGTTAACATCGAGTATAGATTTAAGTGTCAGGAAGTCGTTTCTGAAAGTATTTGTATGGAGTGTAGCCATGTATAGAAGTGAAACATGGACGATAAGTAGTTTGGACAAGAAGAGAATAGAAGCTTTCGAAATGTGGTGCTACAGAAGAATGCTGAAGATTAGATGGATAGATCACATAACTAATGAGGAGGTATTGAATAGAATTGCGGAGAAGATTAGTTTGTGGCACAACTAGACAAGAAGAAGGGACCGGTTGGTAGGACATGTTCTGATGCATCAGGGGATCACAAATTTAGCCTTGGAGGGCAGCGTGGAGAGTAAAAATCACAGAGGGAGACCAAGAGATGAATATACTAAGCAGATTCAGAAGGACGTAGGATGCAGTAAGTACTGGGAGATGAAGAAGCTTGCACAGGATAGGCTAGCATGGAGAGCTGCATCATACCAGTCTCAGGGCTGAAGACCACAACAACAACAAAAAACTTGTAATCACATATAGGATATATTGTGAGGAAGGCGAACCAAAGACTGCGTTTTATTTGCAGAACACTCAGAATATGCATCAGATTTACTAAAGAGACCGCCTCCACTACGCTTGTCCGTCTTGTTTTGGAGTACTGCTGCGCGGTGTGGGGTCCTTACCAGAGAGGATTAACGGAGTATATCGAGAAATTTCAAAGAAGGGCAGCACATTTTGCATTATCGAGAAGTAAAGAGAGTGTCACGGACGTGGTGCAAGATTTGGAATGGATGTAATTAAAAGGAAGCCATTTTTCGTTGCGGCGGGTTCCTCTCACGAAATTTCAGTCACCAAATTTCTCCTGTGAATACGAAAATATTTTGCTGACGCCGATCAGCGCAGGTAGAAACGATTATCATAAGAATGTAAGGGGAATCACAGCTCGCACGGAAAGATATGGATGTTCTTTTCTTACCCCTCATTGTTCAACAGTGGAATAACAATGTGAAAGTGGTTCGATAAACCCTCTGACAGGCACTTAAATGTGATTTGCAGAGTAGGCATGTAGATTTAGATCTAGATATAGAGGAGTTTTGTAGGTATTTTATTAAAGCACACATTAAGTATTCAATTGACAATTGACACTGCGTGTTTCTAACAGTCTTTTTTTTCTTTACACAATGACGAAGCAATTCTCAGTGCATCATGCTACCTTCCGCTCCTTAGAAAACAATGCCTACTGTTCTTACATTTGCAACAAAGCATGCTTCCCCTGCACTACTCGTCTCCCTAGTGACACTCATTTCACACATACTCTGCACTCCCATTTAAAATTGACGAATTAAAAGTGTTGGACTATACTTGTAAATCACTTGACTGTTGGACGCTTTACTTCTGAAATGACAGAAACGGGAAGGATCCGTGCTACCAGAGCTTTCCATTTGTCTACCACTACTACTACAGTTGCTACTAAATGGGTCAAATGGTTCTGTGCACTATGGGACTTAACATCTGAGGTCATCGGTCCCCTAGACTTAGAACTACTTAAACCTAACTAACCTAAGGACATCACACACATCCATGCCCGAGGCAGGATTCGAACTTGCGACCGTAGCAGCAGCGCGGTTCCAGACTGAAGCTCCTAGAACCACCCGGCCACAGCGGCCGGCCTACAGCTGCTACTACTTCTTCTACTACTGCTTAGAATAATAATAATAATAATAACAATACTGTGTGGTCCGAACAGCATTGTACGAGGTCGGTTCAGAAAGTAACCTCCGATTGGTCACAGTGCGGGTTGTGGGGGGAGTAGCGACGCCATCTGTGCGTTCACGCACTCAACAGGTCAGTCGGCATCAAGCCGTGGTCGAGTGAACGTCGTACCTGCGCTAGTTTAGTTTTTGTGGCAGTTTGAAATGTGTGCTGCAATAGAAAACCCCGCCAAATGTGAAGTGCGTGCTGTCATAAGGTTTTTTACAGCCAAAGAATATTCTGCAGCAGCTATTCATCGTGAGCTTTGTGCCGTGTATGGACCAAGAGTTATGAGTGAAGGAGTTGTCCGTGAATGGGTACGTTTATTTAAAAGTGGACGAGAAAACGTTCATGATGAAGAGAGGAGTGGTAGACCATCATTGGTGACTGACGAACTCGTTCAGACAGTTGATGCAAAAGTTCGTGAAAATCGACGTTTCTCAATGTCGGAGTTGTCTACTGGTTTTCCACAGATTTCTAAGACTCTCTTGTACGAGATAGTGACAGCAAGATTGGGTTACCGTAAGCTCTGTGCACGATGGGTGCCCAAAATTCTTACCGACCACCACAAAACTCAAAGAATGGCCTCTGCATTAGACTTTCTGTCACGTTATGAGGACGAAGGAGAACCATTGTTAAACGGAATCGTGACCGGTGACGAAACCTGGATTAAGTACGTGAACCCTGAGACAAAAGAACAATCAAAGATGTGGGCACATTCAAATTCGCCTACCAAACCAAGAAAAGCCTCGCAAGGTTTTTCTGCCAGAAAACTGATGGCAACGGTGTTTTGGGATGCCAAAGGGGTGTTGTTGGTTGAATTCATGGAACGTGGTACGACCATTAATCAAGACGTGTACTGTGAAACAATAAAAAAGTTACGACGGGCTATACAGAACAAACGCCGTGGTATGCTGACTTCCGGTATCGTTTTTTTGCACGATAACGCCCGTCCTCACTCTGCTCGCAGAACAACGGCCCTTCTTGAGTCCTTCAAGTGGGACGTTATCAACCATCCACCTTACAGCCCAGACCTGGAGCCAAGTGATTATCACCTCTTCATGCATTTGAAGAAATGGCTCGGGTCACAGCGGTTTGATGACGACGAAGAGTTCAAAGATGCGGTCACAGGCTGGCTCCAGGCACAAGCGGGTGATTTTTATGCAGAAGGAATTTCAAAGCTTGTGAAGAGATACGATAAGTGCCTCAATCGCTATGGAGACTATGTAGAAAAATAGTGCAAAGATGTAGTTGTAAGATGTATATATTAAAATATTTTGATTTAACTTGGTATATTTTTTTAAATCAACCGGAGGTTACTTTCTGAACGGCCCTCGTAGTTTACATGCTTACTGTTTCCGAAGTGATTGATGTAGCGGCTTCTGATCCATTGCGGGAACTACCTATGACTCAGAAAAGGCATTTTCGTGAGACATTTAAGCATAGGTGACATTTATATCACAATTTTACTGTCGTAGATGCATAGTATATGTGTTTTGTGTGGGCTATGTGAAGAAGACGTTCGTACATTCGTTTCATAAACCGTAAGCTTCACCACACTATGTTCCACAGTGAAGCTAGTATTTGAAAAAGAAGTGTAATTACTGGTAAATTTCGTAATCATTATTACAAGCTTATGAAATAGTGACAATAGAAGCGATCCTTTAAATATAATTTAGTCCCGAGACGGAAACATAATCGAACCCTTTTACACTCCTGGAAATGGAAAAAAGAACACATTGACACCGGTGTGACAGACCCACCATACTTGCTCCGGACACTGCGAGAGGGCTGTAAAAGCAATGATCACACGCACGGCACAGCGGACACACCAGGAACCGCGGTGTTGGCCGTCGAATGGCGCTAGCTGCGCAGCATTTGTGCACCACCGCCGTCAGTGTCAGCCAGTTTGCCGTGGCATACGGAGCTCCATCGCAGTCTTTAACACTGGTAGCATGTCGCGACAGCGTGGACGTGAACCGTATGTGCAGTTGACGGACTTTGAGCGAGGGCGATGAGAGTCGCTTCTGCCTTGGTGCCAATGATGTCGTATGCGTGTTTGGCGCCGTGCAGATGAGCGCCACAATCAGGACTGCATACGACCGAGGCACACAGGGCCAACACCCGGCATCTTGGTGTGGGGAGCGATCTCCTACACTGGCCGTACACCACTGGTGATCGTCGAGGGGACACTGAATAGTGCACGGTACATCCAAACCGTCATCGAACCTATCGTTCTACCATTCCTAGACCGGCAAGGGAACTTGCTGGGCAAGGGAACTTGCTGTTCTAACAGGACAATGCACGTTCGCATGTATCCAGTGCCACCCAACGTGCTCTAGAAGGTGTAAGTCAACTACCCTGGCCAGCAAGATCTCCGGATCTGTCCCCCATTGAGCATGTTTGGGACTGGATGAAGCGTCGTCTCACGCGGTCTGCACGTCCAGCACGAACGCTGGTCCAACTGAGGCGCCAGGTGGAAATGGCATGGCAAGCCGTTCCACAGGACTACATCCAGCATCTCTACGATCGTCTCCATGGGAGAATAGCAGCCTGCATTGCTGCGAAAGGTGGATATACACTGTAGTAGTGCCGACATTGTGCATGCTCTGTTGCCTGTGTCTATGTGCCTGTGGTTCTGTCAGTGTGATCATGTGATGTATCTGACCCCAGGAATGTGTCAATAAAGTTTCCCCTTCCTGGGACAATGAATTCACGGTGTTCTTATTTCAATTTCCAGGAGTGTATTTTTACCCCTTAGAAAATTTCATTTTACCCCTCAGGGGGTAATTACCCACATTCTCGGAAACAATGTTGTAGAACAAAGCAGCATTCGTACTTCGACTTCTGGCTCCTGCACCTACGACAAATGGGTTGAGGGTATACTCTTATCTCGTCTGTTACGAGATGGGCGCATTCAACACGCTGTTTCAAAAGTGTTGGTGAGATACCTGCTTTCATCATTCGTTCACGTCTCGCTTACCTTGTTACAGTTTTACATATCGTTCAAGCTATGCTTAAACGAACTAACTTGCCATATAGAGTTTTTCATTCGATTTGTAGAGGGAACTTAGAAGTCTTTGTGCTCCACTGGATTTCATTTGTGTACGTGGATGCATTATCCGTTTTTTTACATCCATCCAAGGATAGAAGTGACTTTTTCCCTCCCCCCTCCCTCTCTCTCTCTCTCTCTGTCGTAAAACTACGGTAACCAGCTTTGTATAGTATTCTGAAGATCTCATGTGAGACGATATGAATTTGCAATACTAAATGACATGGATCGGATTTATTGCATTCTTCCATTTGGGGTAATTCATTCGGCCAACTCTGATTTCATAAGTAACTGATGTGCACAGTCACTGGAGACTAATTAATGGTTCAAATGGCTCTGAGCACTATGGGACTTAACATCTGTGGTCATCAGTCCCCTAGAACTTAGAACTACTTAAACCTAACTAACCTAAGGACATCACACACATCCATGCCCGAGGCAGGATTCGAACCTGCGACCGTAGCAGTCACGCGGTTCGGAGATTAATTAAGGAAGGATGGGAAAACAGCAGTCAGTCGCAGTTCCACTGGTTGTTTATTATTCTTGAGTATCCAGATATCAGCTGAAGCGACTATTTATAGCTGAAATCTGGTTTGCAAGAATAATAAAGAACCAGTGGAATTGAGACTGATTGCAGAGTTCCTATCCTTCCTTAATTCATTCGTCTTATTCAGCACTTTCGGCGTTCGTGAATTCATTGCTTTGCATACTTCCATCTATGCTTCCGATCACGTGTGCGTCACCTGACCAGATTTGTGTCAGAGGAGCTTTATGGAAATGGTTGTTATTTTCCTACATTGTGTTGTTTTCAGGAACAACAGCACTTCATTATGCAATACTTTTGCTATTATCTTTCTTAGAATTTTCACAGCATTATAGGTAAGAATATACGATACAGTTCTTCGAGGCATACGGTCTACAGTTCAAATATTTATCAGTATTTAATGCACTGATTGTTACAGATTGCTAACACATTGCACCTACGCAACTGGGTCTATAAGGGAAGGCTTAATACACGACGATAGTTAATTATGCACTGTTTGCAGTCAGTGTTCGAATCTAAGCCTTTCAGTGTCACTTCAGACAGCTCCTAGATGCACATTTTAAAGTTCAACGAAATCCGAAACATCATTATCTGAGTCAGATTGCGTTTCCAGGGGGCCATGACTAATAATTTTGAGGCAAATTTTAGGGCAAGCCATGTTCAGTATTTGTCATGAACATCTAGCTTTAAATTTTCAGAGGTAGCTGATTATTCCGTCGCTTACTGGTAGAACGGTTTCAGAGTTATATATTTGTAATTATTGTAAATAACTAAATATTTATTGCCCAAACGACCCGAACATAATGTATGAATATCAACGTAAGTGTCGTATTTTTAGGCAGTTTCCTCTCGTTGCATGTAGTCCAATGGGTACAGCGCCAAACCAGACATGACCATATGTACTTAGGCATCAGGTTTTTCTCATCAGTGGCACAGAGTTTATAGAGTTCAGTGAACGACGCTTCGCTCTCTGGTACTGCTACCAGAATTTGCAATACTCCTCGAATGTCCACACGTCCACAGTGGCAGCTCCTGAGCATTACAGTGCGTGAATTCGGCTCCTTCTGTTGCTCGGCAGGGCTCAGCGACCTTCCTGGGGGAGAGGCGTTGTATAAGCGTTCTTGTAATTGCCTTAGGCCTGCCCCCCGTTCCTGCTCGTTCTAATTGGCCGTTCCTCGCAGCGCTACGTCATTGATTATTCCGAGCCAGCGGTTCGCCGTAACGCGTCATTGGTCAAAGGTTTCGAGCCACGAGTGGTGTCGACTACGTCAAGAGGCCTCTGGCGAACGCCTGCCGCGTTGCGTAGCAAGCGTCGACAGCAGCTGCCTGGCTGGCTGGCTGCCTGGCCACACAGTAGCGATGGCGAGAATCGACAACTTCAAGGAATAGGCAACCAAAAGAAATCGAATACAGGTTCGAGAAAAAGGAGGTTTCGCGGGGCAGCCTACTTTCTAGGGGCACTGCACGCTTCAGTCGCCCACCGTTCTATATTTGGAAAGTTGCCGGTGATGAATGAGCACCTAGTGTGGCTGCGTCCGTAATGCGGGATTTCACGTCAACTGCTACGATTTTATCTAAATTCACCAAAACTAAATTGTACTGTAAGGATCCTATATCCTCACACGTAACACAGGTTATTATTTTTCGCAAGTTAATTCTTTCGTGTGGCTGCATCTATCGAAAGTCATGCGGCAACCGATGGTCCAGCTGTACCTAGAGATAAAAAAAAATCTGAACCTGCCAACAGTATACGCGTTTCATCGTCACCGTTAGCGCTATGCGCGCGCTGGTGTAAGATTTGAGTGCGTCGGCAGCTGCAATTGGTTGGTAGTATTACTGAGATGTGGGTGCGTCGACATGTGTGTCATGGCACAGTATCATATTAATTATTGTTTCAGATATGTTGTTCGAGATGAGATTAAACAGTTGCCTCAAAAATGTAGGCTGAAAATTAAGATTTAGTTTTTAAAAAATTTCTCTACATTCATGACATTCGTGCATTTTTCAGACATTTTGTATTTTCGACTATCGGTATTCGTGTAACAAAAAAGAAACTAAACAAAATGTGTGTTGCCCTTCAGTCACTTCCAGCCTGCATTGTCTCTGTCATCATCCAGTCCCGACTATTTCTTTTACTATACCATTAAAAGCGGTGTAATTATATCCAGTAAAGTAGATATTTATGGCCCATAATTAGAGACAAGATAAGAGAGAAGTGAAACAGGAGAGGAGAATCGTATTAATCATCGAAATACCAATGGGGAGGGGGGGGGGGGGAAGGTACTTTATGCTCACCTTTAGAAAATGTTGTAATTTAGCCATTTACTATATTTTTTAAAATTTAGAAAAATAGTGTTTGTTGTTTCTGATGATTTATTTATATCGGGTTCCCCAATTCTTTTTTAAATTTTCAGTACAAATTTACTCAAAAATGAAAGTCTTAGTGGTGAATGTGACTTTTCACAATAAATATCATATTCACATTTTCAGGTTTAGAATCTTTCTTAAATCTTTAGGGCAGTTAACGAAGGTTGTATTTACTTTCTTATATCTTTAGGGAAGTTAAGGAAATTGTATTTTCTTAAAAAAAAATTGTGTTGGCCCTAAAGCACGCCTCCCCACGGGGTACCACGTTACAGAAAATACATTAGCATTTCTACGATTGTGCTAAAAGATCCGGTTCTGGAACGTACATATACATCAATACCTATTTAAAAAGTATGTTCTTAATAGAAGTTAAGAACACTTAACGAAATTAAAAAAGACATTTTGGGATTGGCACGAAGTCTTCTGCAACCCCACGCCCCTTGTTATTACAAATCATGGAAAATGCGTTGGTACTGCTAGGGTTAGTGTGACATTGCCATTTCTGTGAGAATATTATTCGTCTGTAAGATAGCTTTGTCATAACATTGTAATTTTGTCATAAAAACCAAAATTTTTAAGAGTTCTTTGCCATGTAGTCATTCAGATGTGGCTTTAAGGATACCGTTCACTTGCTTATTGCAGGCTGACATAGCCACTTGAAAATGAACTTGTTATCATTTCGTTATTGGTCATAGTTATTATGATGTATCGAAACCAATCACACGAACACACGAAATGCTAAGGCTTTTAGTGAAAAACATAGTCGTCCGGTTGGCTGACATTAGTTCATGCATTGCTATATACAATCCGCCGGTAATACATCAGTTAAAAAGAAGTAGTGTCAGCCGTTAATCGAATTTCTACAGTAAACTACGCTATCTTATAATATTTATAATGACTAGATTCTCAGATGGATGTATAATACATCATTACCATGCTATTTGCCAGAAGCTGAAGCCTCTTGTACCTAGAAATCGATCGCAAATAGTCAAAATCAATAAATGTAGCTGACTGGGGATGAATATAACAACAGATAATAAAATTTTTTTGTACTCTATAATAAGATATACACAGTGCTCTAGAACTCCAGCGGCAAACATTCAGATGTATGGACAAAACTAAGGAGAAAATGTCTGGTAAACAGGGGATATAAAATGCATAGCTACCGTTAAGAGCTATGAGCGCTCGTTCAGCAGGAGAAGTGTTTCATAGTAGCGAAGATGAGCAAGTTCTTATAGCACTTAAGATATGCACTTTAGAGCCCATGTTTACTAGAATTTTTTCCTTGTTTTGGACCATACTACCGAGAGCTTATGGGCAGAGTTCTGGTTCACCTTGTATACACAATGTGTATTAACGCTAGCTTGAAAAGTAGAAACTGGTTGCATCGCTAGCTCAGTCAGAAACGAATATGATGTGTGGTAGACTCTAAAGCCTTACAGGCGTAGCAATACTATCGTATAAGTCAGCTGAGTGCAGGCTATGTTGGCCTGATTTTGTGGTAGCTGACGGAACAGATACGATTCTACAAGGACAGAACACACCCGCATGCATAGTGAGGATGTCACCAAAGCAATGACTTTATGCGTTTCCTGAAGCAGGTATGGTTGAAGGCGAGGGGCGTTATAGTGTTCTTTAATCTTATGAGACGTCCGCCCCCAGTAGCTGAGTGGATGTCGGCACGGTAGCTCAGCGTGTTCGGTCATAATAATAATAAAAAAAAAATCTACGAACAACATGAACGGGTGTCTCATCGGACGTCGGCCACGAACAAATTCAACGAAGAATATAGGGAAAAAAAAGATAAAAAAAGAAGGTCAGCGTGACAGAATGTCAATCCTAAGGGTCCGGGTTCGCTTCCCGGCTGGGTCGGAGATTTTCTACGCTCAGGGACTGTGTGTTGTGTTGTCCTAATCATCATCATTTCATCCCTATCGACGCGCAAGTCGCCGAAGTGGCGTCACATCGAAACACCTGCACCAATCGAACGGTCTATCCGACAGGAGGCCTTAGTCACACGGCATTCACATTTATTTATCTTGTGGGACAACGATGTTGGTTGTACCGAAAGTCAGTCATTACTGCTGGATTTACTTTTGTATAATCTCAACCTTTATATCAGGACAACTTTTACCAGTCTGCGTTTACCTCTCTGACGCGTGATTTGCCGTCGTTTAAAAGAGCTGCAGCTGGTGCTTCGTTGTGTTTCGTCTGAATGGCTGTTTTGGCTACTCTTTCAGCTGTATCAGTCCCATAAATTTCTTGTTGAAATTTTGCGCAGTATACGGTAACATCGTGATTGCTAGGCGTGAGCTTTACGATCAGATATGATTGTTTCGTACACCGTGAAGACTATAGAGGTAGCTGGAGTCGTCTAATGTATGCTAGTGTGTAAAACTTTAAGGCCGAAAGTAAGACATGCTGTCACTCCAAGTAAATTAGCACGATGAAACTTGAACCATACATAGAAAGAACTGCTGCAGTGCAGTACAGAAGGTACGTGAAAGTGATGTACAATGAGACGAACAGAAGTTAAACTTATCCAAAGACAATAATTACACTGAAGTCACCTCGATTTGTGATGGTCCCCCTGGACGTCGCAAAAGGTGAGACATGGTTTGTAATAGAGTGTGTGATCACCATGGATATCAGTGCATGCTCTGCAACGTGGTCCCATGCTGACCACAAGAATGGTACGTCTACATCATGTAAATTCACCTGATGGTGTGTCCGTCTGCCTAGCTGGGTGGTAACGTTCTCGCGTCCCAAGCACGCGGGCGCGGTTTCGAGTCCTGGACAGGTTAGAGATTTTCTCCGCTCGGGGACTGGGTGTTGTGTTGTCGTTATCATCATTTCGTCCTCATCACCGGCGTGCAAGTCGCCCAGTGTGGCGTCGACTGTAATAAGACTTGCACTTGACAGCCGAACTTTCCCGGTTGGAGCCTCCCGGCCAACGATGCTATACGCTCATTTCCATTTTTACCTGATGGTGTGTGGCGGAAGGTACCTTTTTTACCACTAACCCCTTCCTGTTCAACTCGAGAATGGCGAATGACTGTTGGTAAGCTTATATATTACCCCAAATTTCTCGAATTTTCTCGTTGTGTTCATTTCAGCTGGCTACTGTGGCCGAGTGGTTCTAGGCGCTTCAGTCCGGAACCGCGCTGCTGCTTCGGTCGCATGTTCGAATCCTGCCTCGGACATGGATGTGTGTGATGTCCTTAGGTTAGTTAGGTTTAAGTAGTTCTAAGTCTAGGGGACCGATGACCTCAGATGTTAAGTCCCATAGTGCTTAGAGTCATTTGATCCATGTTTTGTGTTCGTTTCATGAATGTATGTGTGAGAAAATAATATTTGTCCGACTCTTCCAGGAAAGCACTCACGAGAAACTTCAATAGCAGACCTCTCCGTGATGCACGACGCATCTCTTACAGGGTCTGCCACTGGAGTTTGTTCAGCATCTCTGTAACGTAGTCGCGCCCGCCAAACGATCCCGTGACCAAACGCACTACCCCTCTTCTCTATCTCATCTATTAGACGTATCTGGTAGGGATCCCCGATTGATGAATAATACTCAACAGTCGGTTGAACAAGCGCCTTGTGGGCCACTTCATTCGTGAATGAGTTATATTTCTTTAAGATTCTTCCTACGAATCTCTCTGGCATGCGCTTTTCCCGCTAATTGTTTTATTTATTCATTCCAATTAAGGTTGCTGTGGATAAGGAGTTCTTGCGGTAAGTCGTTCCATCCCCCACCAGCTTGGTTGATAACTGCTGGATGGTCGTTGGTGCATGTGAACGTGACGCAGTAAGTCTCCGCAACACATCCCCCACGTACTGGATTGTATTTTAAGTCGAGGGGGACGGACAGGCCAATCCATCCGGCGAATATCCTCCACTTGCACTGTCCGACGCGCTCATGCTTTGTTATCCAGAAGAATGAAGCCAAGGCTAAATGTACCACTGAAAGAACGGACAAGGAGTACAGTGTCACAATAACGTTGCAAGTAAGTGCACCATGTTCAAAGATTTGGCGATCAGTGCGCCCTTTTTTTGTTTAAAAAAAAGAAAAATATTCTTTATTGACAATACATTATAATTACACAAATGTAGTCCACCACCTTAATGATTAGCGGGTCCTAAGTGTTACAATGTTGTTATTTGCAGCTAATTACATTTTTACTTGTGAACTACAGACAGTACAGGTTAATGGGCAAACTTAAGTTTTATGTTAAGCTATATACACTAATACCTACTTTTAGCTAATCTCAACTACCTGCAGTGTTACAGGTGTGTCAGTGTGGATATAAACCTACTGCAATGCCTTGCTCATCGAGCTAATCCCGATGAGCGTGACTCTGACACTAGGCAGGCCAAAATTACTAATCGCTGCAGGTTCGTATTCCGGTTTCTATTTCTAAATCCTACTAACTACTAACTAACCTACGTCAAGTCCGGTGCATGTCGTTGCTGTGAAGTTAATGTACCCTACTCCCCCTAGCTCGGAACGCCGGAACGTGGCGGATCCAACTTACAAGTCGACCTGTTTACGCACAGGCGGTACAGGATTAGGGTATTAGGACACGTTCGGTAGTTTGCTATTCATCACGAATGTCCCTCAAGTATGCTGTCAGAACTTTTCGTGATACCTCGTTAGCCAGATTATTCAAGGTTTGGAATGTCTCCTCGTGTCTCAGCAAGTCGTATGTGTCGTTGTTTGGTAGTTGCTGTCGTAATGCAGCTGCTACATCATCGAAAAGGGGGCACTAGTAAACCACATGGTCGGGAGTACTCTCCGATGCGCCACAGCCACACTCGGGCATAGCCCTCTTCCCAAACCGGCATCAATATGTTGGATAGGGCCCATGACCAGTGAGAAAATGGAACAAACCCTGGGCTGGCTCAAAATACCTCATACCTAGCCTTTCCCTTACGTTTGGTAAGAGTTGGAAAGTTGTTCTTCCAGATTCGTACATTTCCCACGACTCCTGCCGTAGTTCTTCGGCTCTTTTCCTTATCTCACCCTTGTCCCTAACCCGAACTCCCAAAATGTCTTCTATTTTCATATCATCATCTTTCTTAACCCAATACCATGCGGCTTGTTCCCTGATTTTGATGTCCAGAGGACAGAATCCCATTATCACTAATAGGGGCCCCCCTCTAGAGATGTCCTGTAACCCCCCACAGACCTTAACAACATGTTTATCTGTACTCTTCTCACTGTCATGGTGGGCACAACCCTCGTGAGCTTGTGTGCCCAGATTCCCGAGCCGTAACCCACTATTGACGTTAGTACGCTAATCAGTACGCCCTTGAAACTTAATGCCTGCCCACTCCTGGACCACCAAAAAGATCTTGTTTGACAATGTTAGCGTGTGTATCACGTGTTCCCGTCTCTCGCCATGTGAGGGTACGTCCAAGAATCATTACTTAGACTGCATCTACTCTCATCCGACAGAAGCACTCGGCACCACTCGTCGTTGGTCCGTGGCAAACTGTGCCGCCGGTGTGCGGGTGTTAATGGAACACAATGTACTGGTCGCCGGTCAAAGAGACCGCCCCGATGCAGTAGCCGTTCCACTGCGGAGCGTGAGATTGCGTTAGAGTCCTGTTAAATTTGGTTGGGATTGCACCCCATATGTTGGACCTGGTTCCCGTCTTACCTGTCGCACAATGTAGCGGTCATCTGTTGCCGTAGATGACTGTGGCCGATCACCTCCTCTACTTTGGACTGCAGTGCCTGTAATTCGGAACGCTCCTCATGCTCGTGAAACAATGCTGGAGCAATACCAGATTCCTGGGCTCCACGCGTCACACTTGGTCCTGCTTCCAGATTCCCGATGATTCATCCTCGTGTGAAGTCATCCAAAATTGTAAATGTTTTCCCGAGCCATGTTGTGATGATGAAGACACCGTAAGTGCTCGCTGACTCACACACGCTGTCTTTTCCTTTTCCTTCAAAAAATGGTTCAAATGGCTCTGAGCACTATGGGACTTAACATCTGAGGTCATCAATCCCCTAGAACTTAGAACTACTTAAACCTAACTAACCTAAGGACATCACACACATCCATGCCCGAGGCGGGATTCGAACCTGTTCCTTCAACTGCCTAGTGTTGTGGCCTCACATCATGTGACGTCCAGCTTTCTGTGCTCGACTGGCAGACCTCTGGCAACATGATCTCGCATTTTCTTTCATTTCCTCCGAGTTGTTAATATGTTCTGTTTATTTATTTACTTCGTCTTTAACCCTGCAGTGGTGTTGCCTGGGATTCTATCGCTAGTGGTGTGTGGTAGTACACCCCATGTTGTTTTTGTAAACATTTTAAATACTTTAACTTTGAAAATAGTGGTTTCATCAACTGTGAGCTATTTCTATGGCTAACTATTATTGAATATTATTGATATACAGCGACAATAATGAAATTGAATTTTAATCATTAGTTATTAGTCACATACCAGTTAGAAATTTCTCACCCAGTGTAACATATTCACTGACAGGGAAAAGTTTATTACAGTTAGCTACAAATTGGTCAAGAACGTCTCCAATTGGAGCCAATGTTTCTGCTTCCTTCCTGGATGCTGGAGTATCTTGATCATCAATACGGGGACAGCGCAAGAATTATCTGAATCTTTTTGGAGGGGTATAGTAGCCCAAAAAATTTTCGACCCCTTTCCGTAAGGTGCTCAAAGGTATTCAAGATTCATTCTACTTGCATTATCGGTTTCTGATAAATACAGGAGCCCACTGCCATCATTTTGTGATTTGTTATAGGTTTTCGTACGCTTTGTTGAGAATGCTTCTCCCCCTGACTCTCTTTGCAGTTATTTGTAAATAAAAGAATTTTGTTCGATAACATCAGGAAATATAAAGAGAGTGAAACACTCTAATGGTGCAACACGTTGCTTGGTATGACTGACGACGCCTGGAAGATGGGTAATAATATTGTGCGACCTCGTTCTAGCATCAGGTCATGGACCTTCTTTTCTCCATTTAGTTGTTTCACCTTTCCATAGATAATAGCTACCATGATCTCGTCTTCATCGTCTTCGTCTTCTTCCTGTTCTAATGACGTTTAGTGATCACTGACAATAACAGCATCCTTTTTACATTCACCACCGGATTTAATTGGTCCCTCATAAAGTATGCGAATCAATCGGCCCCTCATCAAGCCCGCGATCAATCAGTGCTCGCGCTTTGTCCCCACATAGCCCATAACAGTCCATATATAACAGTATTTGCTAGTAATTATTCGGGAAAATATCATATCTTATGCAAATACGCACAAAAATGCAATGGAATAGCTACCTGGACCTTTTCTTCTTATGAGACGAGGCAAACATGTAGGCGTTTCACAAACCACAGCATGCTCAAACTTGTTTCAACAGCATCTCACGAAGTCCTATTTACAATTAAACTTACAAAGACACACTTGTACCGCTTGACATCTTGTAGCAGATACCAGGAGCCATAAACAACGTGATGTGCAATGTAGCAGTTAATTATACAGAGAGGTCCAGAAGAATTTTGACACTCTTTGATAGTCATATCAGTAATAAAGGAACTAAAAGACATATCGTTACAATTCTTGCATTGGGGGAAGGTAATTTTATCTGTTCGAAGTAACCCCCATTAGCAGCCAGACAACATCCATACCGCTGAACGAATGGTTCAAATGGGTCTAAGCACTATGGGACTTAACATCTGAGGTCATCAGTCCCCTAGACTCAGAACTACTTAAACCTAACTAACCTAAGGACATCACACACATCCATGCCCGAGGCAGAATTCGAACCTGCGACCGTAGCAGCAGCGATGTTCAGGACTGAAGTGCCTAGAACCGTTCGGCCAACGCAGCCGTCTGATATCGCTGAACTACGGCTGTCAGTGCTGCCGGTGTGATAGCCGCACAGGACGCCTCGATATTTTCTCGTTGCACGTTCAGTGTATTTGACTTTTTTTGATAAACTTAATTTTTCAATGTCCCTCATAGGTAGAAGTCAAGAGGTGTCAGGTCTGGAGGCCGTGGTGGGTGCAAAACAGCTCCTCTTCGACCTATCCATCGTCTAGGTAGATTTTCATCGATGTAGGTTCTGAAATCTCTGTGGTAGCTAGGCGGAGCCCCATCTTGTTGCAGGTAAAATTTTTCATTTCCAAACACCTCTCGGCTGGCAGGTAAAATCGATGTTTGCAACATATGTAGATACACTTCACTGGTTATGGTACCTTCAAAGAAGAATGGGCCAATCAAAGCAATAGCGCGTTGACAGATCCCCACCACACATTAACAATCGGTAGATTAACGGGTTTGTCCACGTGAACATTAGGATTTTCAGGAGCCCAATAAACACAATTGTGGCGCATTACAGTACCGTTCAGGATGAATTACGCTTTGTCAGACCAGATAACCATCCCTGCAAAGCGTTCATCCACGTGAAGCATGCCTTCAAACCACTCGCAATGCTCCACCCTTCGATCCGGGTCGTCCTTGTTTATAGCGTGCAGTGATCTTGGAATGTGCATGTTCTACTTTACAGCCTTCAGAATTCCTAGTACGTTTGATTGGCTTACCCCTCTTTCAAGTGCACCCTACTTCACAGATTTTGTAGGTGACGTAGCAAAATGTAGTAACACAGCAGCGCTGGAAGCTGGACTTGGTGATGTTTTTGATCGGCGAGACCTTTCCTTATGGACATCCTCAACAGTACCGTCGGCTTTAAATTTATACGATAAACTGTTGTACATGTTTGCGGCTGAGTTCCGTACGCATTACGCCACTGCTGTTGTACCACCTTCATGTTTTCGTACTTCAACACGGCCTTGAGTTTTTTTTAGATAAATTCTTCCTTCATTGATTGCTGCACTGTAATCTGCTGAAATCCCGCGGCTCGTGGTCTTGCGGCAGCGTTCTCGCTTCCCGTGCACGGGGTCCCGGGTTCGATTCCCGGCGAGGTCAGGGATTTCCTCTGCCTCGAGATGACTGCGTGTTGTGTGTCTTTCATCATCATTTCATCCTCATTCAATCGCAAGTCGCCGTAGTGGCGTTAAAGAACTTGTGGAGCGTCATTATCTGCTGGAAAACGCGGCCCAGATCTGTTGGGAAAACAATGGACTGCGGTACCGCGCAAAATTGATACACTATGTCGTTTTGTTCCCAAGGTATTAATTATCACAGAGTGTCTAAATTTTTGTGGACTCCTCTGTAGAAATTCGTCATATTGGGTACATCACACCCCTAGACATGACATTTTGCAGAGCAGTGTTCTTGACGGTGGCACTTCCCGGACTCTCCATAATATTAGCCCATCGATCGGAGGTGTCCAGAGTGGAGTGGTTTGATCATCAGCGATGCCAGCACGGTGTGTGAGATGAGTAGGGAGCGTGTGACACGGGGCGGGCTGTGGTCTCCGCCTGTGTGGGCCGCGGCGGCCAGCGTCGAGGCGGTGCCCGCAGGAGCGGCTATTAATCTGTGGGGATTAGCTGCTGCGGGCTGGCAGCGGCTGCCGGCCCGAGATAAACACCTCGCCCTGATCGATGTGCGACGCCCGCGCCCGCCAGGGACAAGTGACGCCACTGCGGGCGCGCGGGTAGCCTACCCAGCTTTGTCGCCGCGGTTCCTTCTGCCCCGACTCGCTAACACTACTGACACGAAGGACTATTTGACATGAGAATACGGAAGCAGAAGGTAACACATCGGTTCTCAGATGCTGTGATTGACAAAAAGTGTTATAGACCCATCATGGTCAAGCAGAGATTCCGAAACTGTAAGGCGTACAGGATTGTAAGGCGTACGAAGCCCGCAGCTCGTGGTCGTGCGGTAGTGTTCTAGCTTCCCACGCCCGGGTTCCTGGGTTCGATTCCTGGCGGGGTCAGGGATTTTCTCTGCCATGTGATGGCTGGGTGTTGTGTGATGTCTTTAGGTTGGTTAGGTTTAAGTAGTTCTAAGTTCTAGGGGACTGATGACCATAGATGTTAAATCCCATAGTGCTCAGAGCCATTTGAACCATTTTTTTAAGGCATACCAAGGAGCAAATATAGACTCAAATCACAATATAGACTACTGGCCATTGAAATTGCTACACCAAGAAGAAATGCAGATGATAAACGGGTATTTATTGGACAAATATATTATACTAGAACTAACATGTGATTACATTTTCACGCAATTTGGGTGCATAGATCCTGAGAAATCAGTACCCAGAACGACCACCTCTGGCCGTAATAACGGCCTTGATACGCCTGCGCATTGAGTCAAACATAGCATGGATGGCGTGTACAGGTACAACTGTCCATGCAGCTTCAACGCGATACCACAGTTCATCTAGAGTAGTGACTGGCGTATTGTGACGAGCCAGTTGCTCGGCCATCATTGACCAGACCTTTTCAGTTGGTGAGAGATCTGGAGAATGTGCTGGCCATTGCAGCAGTCGAACATTTTCTGTATCCAGAAAGGACCGTACAGGACCTGCAACATGCGGTCGTGCTTTATCCTGCTGAAATGTAGGGTTTCGCAGGGATCGAATGAAGGGTAGAGCCACGGGTTGTAACACATCTGAAATGTAACGTCCACTGTTCAAAGTGCTGTCAATGCGAACAACAAGTGACCGAGACGTGTAGCGAATGGCACCCCATTGCATCACGGCGGGTGATACGCCAGTATGGCGATGACGAATACACAATTCCAATGTGCGTTCACCGAGATGACGGCAAACACGGATGCGACCATCATGATGCTGTAAACAGAACCTGGATTCATCCGAAAAAATGACATTTTGCCATTCGTGCACCCAGGCTCGTCGTTGAGTACACCATCGCAGGCGCTCCTGTCTGTGATGCAACGTGAAGGGTAACCACAGCCATGGTCTCCGAGCTGATAGTCCATGCTGCTGCAAACGTCGTCGAACTGTTCGTGCAGACGGTTGTTGTCTTGCAGACGTTCCCATCTGTTGCCTCAGGGATCGAGACGTGGCTGCACGATCCGTTACAACCATGCGGATAAGATGCCTTTCATCTCGACTGCTAGTGACACGAGGCCATTGGGATCCAGCACGACGTTCCGTATTACCCTCCTGAACCCACCGATTCCATATTCTGCTAGCAGTCATTGGATTTCGACAAACGCGAGCAGCAATGTCGAGGTACCATAAACCGCAATCGCGATAGGCTACAATCCGATCTTTATCAAAGTCGGAAACGTGATGCAGGCATTTCTCCTCCTAACACGAGGCATCACAACAACGTTTCACCAGGCAACGCCGGTCGACTGCTGTTTGTGTGTGAGAAGTCGGTTGGAAACTTTCCTCATGTCAGCACGTTGTAGGTGTTGCCATCGGCGCCAACCTTGTGCGAATGCTCTGAAAAGCTAATCATTTGCATATCATAGCATCTTCTTCCTGTCGGTTAAATTTCGTGTCTGTAGCACGTTATCTTCGCGGTGTAGCAATTTTAATGGCCAGTAGTGTAGTAGCGATGAGGAGTAGGCTGAACTTTAAGGCTTTAATCAGGAAGAATCAATACGCAAAGCAGCGGGATACGGAAGAACTAAGGAACGATGAGATACGCTTGAAATTATCTAAGGCTATAGATACAGCAATAAGGAACAGCTCTGCAGGCAGTACGCCTGAAGAGGAACGGACATCTCTAAAACGGGCAACTACAGAAGTTGGAAAGAAAAACATGGGTACAAAGAAGGCAACTTCGAGGAAACTATAGGTAACACAAGAAATACTTCAGTTGATCGAGGAAAGGAGGAAGTACAAAAATGTTCCAGGAAACTCATGAATTCGGAAATAAAAGTCGCTGACGAATGAAATAAATAGGAAGTGCAACGAAGCTAAGACGAAATGGCTGCATCAAAAATATGAAGAAATCGAAGAAGAAATGACTGTCGGAAAGACAGTCTTAGCATACAGGAAAGTCAAAACAATCTTCGGTGGCATTAAACGCAAGGGTGGTAACATTAAGAGTTTCTGGGCAAGAAGGCGTGCCGGAATCCGGCAGGAATCCGACCGGCGGGCTAATGTGTCGACCAGTTTGTGGATGGTTTTGAAGTAAGTTTTCCATCTGCCTCGGCGAATGCGGGCTAATTCCCCTTATTCCGCCTCAGTTACACTATGTCGGCGATTGCTGCGCGAACACTTTCTCTCCACGTACGCGTACACCAAATTACTCTACCACGCAAACATTGAGGTGTGAGACGTTCCCGTGGGGTTCCACTGGGGGCCAAACCGCACAATAACCCTGAGTTCGGTGTGAGGCGGCGTTGGGGTGAGACATGCAGTGAGAAGTCTTTCAAGCTCTGTCAGATGCCGGATAACGCTGCCTCACATTATTACGCATTTACCTGTCCTAAAAAGTGATCACCAAACATCTGCTGTTGTTCGCACTCCTTATATATACACTCATGCCCATAAATTAAGGATAATTGCAGAATGTGGTGCCACACAACGTGGCACTACACAAAACTGCCGCTAATAACATAGGCACATAGGGAACACACACAACACAGATCTGTAAGTCCACGGTATTGGTGATAAGTTGAAAAAACCGTCCCGAAACACATGTGCTACAAAACGCCACTGTTTCCTGCCTATGTACCCCGACGTCAATATGGTATGTGATCACAATGCACACGTAAACAGGCCGCACAACGGGTTGGCATACTCTGGATCAGGTGGTCGAGCAGCTGCTGGGGTATAGCCTCCCATTCTTGCACCAGTACCTGTCGGAGCTCCTGAAGTGTCCTAAGGGTTTGAAGATGTGAAGTGATACGTCGACCGAGAGCATCCCAGACGTGCTGGATGGGGTTTAGGTCTGTAGAACCACTCCATTCGCCTGATATCTTCTGTTTCAAGGTACTCCTCCATGATGGCAGCTTGGTGGGGCCGTGCGTTATCATCCACCAGGAGGAAGGTGGGACCCACTGAACCGCTGAAAAGGAGGACATACTGGTGCAAAATGGCGTCCCGATACACCTGAGATGTTACAGTTCTTCTGTCAAAGACATGCGGGAGTGTACGTGCACCAATAATCCCGCCCCACACCATTAAACCACGACCTCCATACGGGTCCATTTCAAGGACATTAAGGGGTTGGTATCTGGTTCCTGTTTCACGCCAGATGAAAACCTGGCGATAATCACTGTTCAGACTATACCTGGACTCGTCTGTGAACATAACCTGGGACCACTGTTCCAATGACCATGTACTGCGTACTTGACACCAAGC
The DNA here is from genome assembly GCF_023864345.2 of Schistocerca serialis cubense. Taxonomy (NCBI): domain Eukaryota; kingdom Metazoa; phylum Arthropoda; class Insecta; order Orthoptera; family Acrididae; genus Schistocerca; species Schistocerca serialis. The sequence goes on from NC_064638.1 coordinate 264,535,083, forward strand.
TTTACGGCTCTCCTGTGAGCAGGGGTCCGTGGAATGCACCTTGCAGATCTCCGAACGAATAAAACATGTCTGTTCACTCGTCTGTAGACTGTGTGTCTGGAGACAATTGTGCCAGTGGCTGCTATAAGGTCCTGAGCAAGGCTACCTGCAGTACTCCGTGGCCGTCTGCGGGCATTGATGGTGAGATATCGGTCTTCTTGTGGTGTTGTACACTGTGGACGTCCAGTACTGTAGCGCCTTGACATGTTTCCTGTCTGCTGGAATCGTTACCATAATCTTGAGATCACTCTTCGTGGCACACGGAGGGCCCGTGTTACGACCTGCTGTGTTTGGCCAGCCTCCAGTCGCCCTTGTACTCTACCCCTCATAATGTCATCAATATTTGTTTTTTGAGCCATTTTCAACATGGAGTCACCATTAGCAAATTTGAAAAAGTCTGCACACTTACTCGCTGCACCGTGCTCTGACATGCACCAACACACCTCTGCATATGTGGACTGCTGCCAGCGCCACCGTGCGACAACCGCAGGTCAAATGCAGCGCTTGGTCATATCCCGAGGTGATTTAAGCCCGCAAACCGCCCACCAGAGCGTTTTTTCACCATGCATCAGCATTATCCTTAATTTATGAGCATGAGTGTATTTCAAGGCCTGAGAACGTCACTAAATACGAGCAACACTAACGCACTTTGGTGGCCGTTCTAATGGTTACAGAGAATTGCAACTCTAAAAATTTAGATACCTGCTAATGGCTTGTGCGTGTGCGAAGTTACACTGACATCCAATCTTGTCTTCTAGGTGCTTCACTTTTTTTGTCAGGCAATGTATGTGATCAGAAGTTACAAAGATCTGTAACTGGAGTGCATTAGTATTACCACGACTAACAAGTAATCAGGTCTGAGTGTGGGGTATAGTAGATGTGTGCTGCGCCTGTTAGTGGGCGCGTTGAATGAATTACAGAGAATATCTCATGCTCGCTCGAGACGTCCAAATACTGACACAGTTTGAAAGGGGCATCATTCTTGGTCTCCATGTGACTATCAGGTCCACTCATGCTGTATATAGCTAGGTGGAGCGTTTAGATGTGACACCATTACGATGTAGGCCCGGATGGGAACTTGAGGATAATCTTACGCGTCGCCAAGTTTGTATTCGGCCGATTCCATCCATACCAAAAAAGTGTTCAAATGTGTGTGAATTCCTAAGAGACCAAACTTATGAGGTCATCGGTCCCTAGACTTACACACTACTTAAACTTACCCGTGGTCTAGGGGTAGCGTCTTTGATTCATAATCAAAAACGTCTTCGGTCCCGGGTTCGATCCCCGCCACTGCCTAAATTTTGATAAATAATCAGCATTGGCGGCCGAAGACTTCCGGCATAAGAAGTCAGCCTCATTCTGCCAACGGCCTTGTCAAAGAGGGCGGAGGAGTGGATAGAGGTTCAGGGCACTCTCTTGTCCTAGGGGTGGGAAATTGCCCCTAAAGGCGGAAGAATCAGCAATGATCAACGGCATGAGGATGCAGAAGGCAATGGAAACCACTGCATTAAAGACACGTAACGTGTGTCCACAGGACATGTGGCCTGTAATTGACGAAGTGTCATGATGATCTCTCCATTGGCAAAAGATTCCGGAATAGTCCCCCATTCGGATCTCCGGGAGGGGACTGCCAAGGGGGAGGTTACCATGAGAAAAAGATTGAATAATCAACGAAAGGATAACGTTCTACGAGTCGGGGCGTGGAATGTCAGAAGCTTGAACGTGGTAGGGAAACTAGGAATTCTGAAAAGGGAAATGCAAAGGCTCAATCTACTCGTAGATATAGTTGGGGTCAGTGAAGTGAAGTGGAAGGAAGACAAGGATTTCTGGTCAGATGAGTATCGGGTAATATCAACAGCAGCAGAAAATGGTGTAACAGGTGTAGGATTCGTTATGAATAGGAAGGTAGGGCAGAGGGTGTGCTACTGTGAACAGTTCAGTGACCGGGTTGTTCTAATCAGAATCGACAGCAGACCAACACCGTCAACGATAGTTCAGGTATACATGCCGACGTCGCAAGCTGAAGATGAACAGATAGAGAAAGTGTATGAGGATATTGAAAGGGTAATGCAGTATGTAAAGGGGGACGAAAATCTAATAGTCATGGGTGACTGGAATGCAGTTGTAGCGGAAGGAGTAGAGGAAAAGGTTACAGGAGAATATGGGCTTGGGACAAGGAATGAAAGAGGAGAAAGACTAATTGAGTTCTGTAACAAGTTTCAGCTAGTAATAGCGAATGCCCTGTTCAAGAATCACAAGAGGAGGAGGTATACTTGGGAAAGGCCGGGAGATACGGGAAGATTTCAATTAGATTACATCATGGTCAGACAGAGATTCCGAAATCAGATACTGGATTGTAAGGCATACCCAGGAGCAGATATAGACTCAGACCACAATATAGTAGTGATGACGAGTAGGCTGAAGTTCAAGACATTAGTCAGGAAGAAACAATACGCAAAGAAGTGGGATACGGAAGTACTAAGGAATGAAGAGATACGTTTGAAGTTCTCTAACGCTATAGATACAGCAATAAGGAATAGCGCAGTAGGCAATACAGTTGAAGAGGAATGGACATCTCTAAAAAGGGCCATCACAGAAGTTGGGAAGGAAAACATAGGTACAAAGAAGATAGCTGCGAAGAAACCATGGGTAACAGAAGAAATACTTCAGTTGATTGATGAAAGGAGGAAGTACAAACATGTTCCGGGAAAATCAGGAATACAGAAATACAAGTCGCTGAGGAATGAAATAAATAGGAAGTGCAGGGAAGCTAAGACGAAATGGCTGCAGGAAAAATGTGAAGACATCGAAAAAGATATGGTTGTCGGAAGGACAGACTCAGCATACAGGAAAGTCAAAACAACCTTGGGTGACATTAAAAGCAACTGTGGTAACATTAAGAATGCAACGGGAATTCCACTGTTAAATGCAGAGGAGAGAGCAGATAGGTGGAAAGAATACATTGAAAGCCTCTATGAGGGTGAAGATTTGTCTGATGTGATAGAAGAAGAAACAGGAGTCAATTTAGAAGAGATAGGGGATCCAGTATTAGAATCGGAATTTAAAAGAGCTTTGGAGGACTTACGGTCAAATAAGGCAGAAGGGATTGATAACATTCCATCAGAATTTCTAAAATCATTGGGGGAAGTGGCAACAAAACGACTATTCACGTTGGTGTGTAGAATATATGAGTCTGGCGACATACCATCTGACTTTCGGAAAAGCATCATCCAAACAATTCCGAAGACGGCAAGAGCTGACAAGTGCGAGAATTATCGCACAATCAGCTTAACAGCTCATGCATCGAAGCTGATTACAAGAATAATATACAGAAGAATGGAAAAGAAAATTGAGAATGCGCTAGGTGACGATCAGTTTGGCTTTAGGAAAAGTAAAGGGACGAGAGAGGCAATTCTGACGTTACGGCTAATAATGGAAGCAAGGCTAAAGAAAAATCAAGACACTTTCATAGGATTTGTCGACCTGGAAAAAGCGTTCGATAATATAAAATGGTGCAAGCTGTTCGAGATTCTGAAAAAAGTAGGAGTAAGCTATAGGAAGAGACGGGTCATATACAATATGTACAATAACCAAGAGGGAATAATAAGAGTGGACGATCAAGAACGAAGTGCTCGTATTAAGAAGGGTGTAAGACGAGGCTGTAGCCTTTCGCCCCTACTCTTCAATCTGTACATCGAGGAAGCAATGATGGAAATAAAAGAAAGGTTCAGGAGTGGCATTAAAATACAAGGTGAAAGGATATCAATGATACGATTCGCTGATGACATTGCTATCCTGAGTGAAAGTGAAGAAGAATTAAATGATCTGCTGAACGGAATGAACAGTCTAATGCGTACACAGTATGGTTTGAGAGTAAATCGGCGAAAGACGAAGGTAATGAGAAGTAGTAGAAATGAGAACAGCGAGAAACTTAACATCAGGATTGATGGTCACGAAGTCAATGAAGTTAAGGAATTCTGCTAACTATGCAGTAAAATAACCAATGACGGACGGAGCAAGGAGGACATCAAAAGCAGACTCGCTATGGCAAAAAAGGCATTTCTGGCCAAGAGAAGTCTACTAATATCAAATACCGGCCTTAATTTGAGGAAGAAATTTCTGAGGATATACGTCTGGAGTACAGCATTGTATGGTAGTGATACATGGACTGTGGGAAACCCGGAACAGAAGAGAATCGAAGCATTTGAGATGTGGTGCTATAGACGAATGTTGAAAATTGGGTGGACTGATAAGGTAAGGAATGAGGAGGTTCTACGCAGAATCGGAGAGGAAAGGAGTATGTGGAAAACACTGATAAGGAGAAGGGACAGGATGATAGGACATCTGCTAAGACATGAGGGAATGACTTCCATGGTACTAGAGGGAGCTGTAGAGGGCAAAAACTGTAGAGGAAGACAGATTGGAATACGTCAAGCAAATAATTGAGGACGTAGGTTGCAAGTGCTACTCTGAGATGAAGAGGTTAGCACAGGAAAGGAATTCGTGGCGGGCCGCATCAAACCAGTCAGTAGACTGATGACCAACAAAAAAAAAAAAAAAAAAAAAAAATTACTTATGCTAAGAACTACACACACACCAATGCCCGAGGGAGGACTCGAACCTCCGGCGGGAGGGGCCACACAATCCGTGACATGGCGCCCTGGACCGCGCGGCCATGCGCGCGGCTGTTCATACCAAGGAAGGATCGCCCTGTCGTTGGCTATGAACATAGCAGCCTCTCCACATCAGAGCCTGCTAACTGCGCACAAGTAGTGGACTCCCTGCAACTTCCCCTGGCTCTACTGATTCAATATGGTTCAAATGGCTCTGAGCACTATGGGACTCAACATCTGAGGTCATCAGTCCCCTATAACTTAGAACTACTTAAACCTAACTAACCTAAGGACATCACACACATCCATGCCCGAGGCAGGATTCGAACCTGCCACCGTAGCGGTCGCGCGGCTCCAGACTGAAGCGCCTAGACCCGCTCGGCCACATCGGCCGGCACTGATTCAATACACCACCCGTAGCAAACGGTTAACACCAAAACTCCGATTAGAGTGGTACCGTACTTAGCAAACATGGCGAGTGGTGTTTTGTGATTTTCAGCAATGAATATCAGTTTTGAATCACCTAGGACGCGTATCGTGGCGTATATGCTGGCGTCGAGGGGAGAGAACACTTTCGGAGAGACACACCGGTGTCATCTCTACCATCGTGGTGTGGGAAACCATCGGGTGTGACTTCAGGTCATCTCCGGTACTGATTCGGGGTCTCTGAAAACACAGCATACGTCACAGAAACCTGCACTCTCATGTGTTACCTCTCATGAGACAGTATCCGTTCGTCCACACAAGACACATGACTCTCGTTGTACCTGTATGACGTACGCATTTCCTTAGCCACCAGGACCTCCATTCCTGTCCAGGGCAGAACATACACTCCTGGAAATGGAAAAAAGAACACATTGACACCGGTGTGTCAGACCCACCATACTTGCTCCGGACACTGCGAGAGGGCTGTACAAGCAATGATCACACGCACGGCACAGCGGACACACCAGGAACCGCGGTGTTGGCCGTCGAATGGCGCTAGCTGCGCAGCATTTGTGCACCGCCGCCGTCAGTGTCAGCCAGTTTGCCCTGGCATACGGAGCTCCATCGCAGTCTTTAACACTGGTAGCATGCCGCGACAGCGTGGACGTGAACCGTATGTGCAGTTGACGGACTTTGAGCGAGGGCGTATAGTGGGCATGCGGGAGGCCGGGTGGACTTACCGCCGAATTGCTCAACACGTGAGGCGTGAGGTCTCCACAGTACATCGATGTTGTCGCCAGTGGTCGGCGGAAGGTGAACGTGCCCGTCGACCTCGGACCGGACCGCAGCGACGCACGGATGCACGCCAAGACCGTAGGATCCTACGCAGTGCCGTAGGGGACCGCACCGCCACTTCCCAGCAAATTAGGGACACTGTTGCTCCTGGGGTATCGGCGAGGACCATTCGCAACCGTCTCCATGAAGCTGGGCTACGGTCCCGCACAGCGTTAGGCCGTCTTCCGCTCACGCCCCAACATCGTGCAGCCAGCCTCCAATGGTGTCGCGACAGGCGTGAATGGAGGGACGAATGGAGACGTGTCGTCTTCAGCGATGAGAGTCGCTTGTGCCTTGGTGCCAATGATGGTCGTATGCGTGTTTGGCGCCGTGCAGGTGAGCGCCACAATCAGGACTGCATACGACCGAGGCACACAGGGCCAACACCCGGCATCATGGTGTGGGGAGCGATCTCCTACACTGGCCGTACACCACTGGTGATCGTCGAGGGGACACTGAATAGTGCACGGTACATCCAAACCGTCATCGAACCCATCGTTCTACCATTCCTAGACCGGCAAGGGAACTTGCTGTTCCAACAGGACAATGCACGTCCGCATGTATCCCGTGCCACCCAACGTGCTCTAGAAGGTGTAAGTCAACTACCCTGGCCAGCAAGATCTCCGGATCTGTCCCCCATTGAGCATGTTTGGACTGGATGAAGCGTCGTCTCACGCGGTCTGCACGTCCAGCACGAACGCTGGTCCAACTGAGGCGCCAGGTGGAAATGGCATGGCAAGCCGTTCCACAGGACTACATCCAGCATCTCTACGATCGTCTCCATGGGAGAATAGCAGCCTGCATTGCTGCGAAAGGTGGATATACACTGTACTAGTGCCGACATTGTGCATGCTCTGTTGCCTGTGTCTATGTGCCTGTGGTTCTGTCAGTGTGATCATGTGATGTATCTGACCCCAGGAATGTGTCAATAAAGTTTCCCCTTCCTGGGACAATGAATTCACGGTGTTCTTATTTCAATTTCCAGGAGTGTATTTTGGACTATGTCTGAAATAAACTCCATCTGAATGCCAGTATCCAGGTTGTTGGAAACTAGTTGAATTAGTTATGGAACAACGTGCCTCAGGAAAGGGTAGATTTGTCGTATTACACCGTTACAACAAGATCACTCTTTGCAGTGAAATTCAACGAAGTGTAACATCCTATGGACGGGGAACTAGCAGTGTGCCTATGATCCCAATTTCGTTCTGTGTTTAACTTGATTTTATTGAAATAAAACCACATTACCTCTCAACCGCGAATTTGTGTGTCACTTCTTCCTCTTTTTGTAGATGCTTAACTTCCTTTGTCAGTGAGTGCATACAAGTTATTTCAAAATATCTTTGTGATAAATGTTTTCACTCCATTATATCATAGGATACGTATTTTGTTAATAAACGTCTGTCGACTGCATGTATTTTTAATTTATAGATTTTTATTTCCGATTCGTATTTCTAGGCGAAAACTCCGTCGTCAGGGTTTTCAAAATGAACTTGCACACAGAAGGGATGTTATGTTGTTACATAAACGGAGAAACATTCAAGCCCTAGTAAAAACGAACTGCACCGTCATAAAATACCTGGATGTTGAGCTATCTGCTTCACTGGTGATCCATGGTGAATTTCTCAATTGTTTGTTTTTCATTGTGCGTGTATCGTCAACAAAAGCGTCTGAGAAAATGTCGAAGTAAATGCTGTATGTGACCAGATGTGTTCCCTGAAATTACTTCTACTCAATAGACATGATACAACGTAGTACAAACTCACTGTCAAAGTCCATAAATTTCTTACTACCACGATTAATTATGTAATAATAACGAAAAGAGGTACGTAGTTTTTATACTTAATTTTTTGTGGGTAGTTGTGATTTGAACGAACAGGAAAAGATAAGATAACAGCTTACAGTGGCTGGAAGATTTTAATGCAAACCTTCTTGAAAGCATCGAGAAGTCTGTTGCATTTGTCGTCTGTCTTATCGCTAAGAACGTGATGTGGCTGTTTAGCTTTGGGCCTGAAAATCTCTGCATATTATAAGATGTCCAGTATTCGTCTTTTGCTTTGTATACTTAGGACCCTTGGGTCGTTTTCAGTATCGTCGACAATGTGTTCAGTTTAAAGGAAGTAGACAGCTACTAATGATTTATTTGGTTGTTGGAGGCAAAAGGCTGCAAGATATTAATTAAATCTCACGCTAAAATTCCTGCCGCTCTGGGTCGCAGTTTTGGCAGTTGAACTTATATACGCCAGAATATAACAGCTTGTCTGCATTAAGTGGTTTGTTTAGTATCTGGAGTGATAGTTTATTTTTTGCACAAAAACTAATATTTACATTTAATTGTTAGAAAACGTTTGCTGAGTATTATGACATTTGTCCAGCAAATCGTCTATCTTTTTGGAACAGCCAGTGGTGATCGATGTAAGTGCTTTATCCTATATTTTTAAATTTTTATGATAATCGGAATATATTTTACTTGAGGGATGCCTATTCCTTAAGGTAATTTATTTCATAGCTTTTTTAAAATTTGCTGAAGGCAATCGTAATTTGATCTCTTTGTGTATGATGAATCTGGAAGCAGCAATTTGTGTGATTGCTCGTGGCGTGATGTGGTACGTATGATAATGTGTATGGTAGAAGGTTTCCTGTCTCTGATAAACATTAATGCCTTTCATCTGAAAAAAATAATAAAAAAATGTCGGGAGGAAGTTATAAACTGCGTGAAGAAGTCAATTTTATGCAACACCCAGAGCTGATGATAACACTATCCCCTTTATTTGCTACCGTTTTGTTTCGAAATGATCATCTGGCAACATAAAATGCTTGAATAGCCTATACGGTATGCTGCTATTCTGGCGTCAGTAATAAGAATCAAATAAAAAAAAAAGGCGTTGTGCATCACTGTCGTGAAGGATAAAATACATCTAGTAATCTTAGTACATTGTCCGTTTCTATGTTTCCTGCTACGTGGAGGGCATTCTGCATTCTGACTTGAATTTGGTACAAGCTCTTGGAGCTACGTAAAAGCAACTTAAGGTGATTGATAGGATTCAGCTCAACATGGTAGCAAGTCTCACTGCTGAAAATTCTTGCTTCATCAACGACTATTCGTATGCAAGACTATCTAAAAAGAATTTAAAATAAAGGCCTACTTTGATTAAATCCTGTAATTCGTGCACATAAACCTTCAATTATACTTACTGCAAATGCCACACTCCAACTCTACAAATGGAGCTGTGGTGTCGTAAGTTGCCTTCGCCACAGGCAGCGCTCAAACGTTCTGCGTTTTAAATAGCGTTCCTATTCGTAGCCTCTCCTAGAGTAGGTGCAAATGAAGACGTTGATACGGATATGTCCCTTACGGGAGGAAGTTATATTCAGCCACGTCTCGATGCCATTCAAGAGGAACGTGCGATGATTTCTAATCCGTTGCGAAATTTTAGCGCTTTCAAATCCATAACGCACAATTTAGCAAACCGCCATTAAGAGATTTTGTTCAATGAATAAGAAACAGACTATTAATAACTTGTCTGGAGCTCAAAATATTGACAGATACTAAAATGTGTAGGCAATCACAAATTCATGTTGCTAATATAGCTAAAGTAATATTAAACGCTATGAACGCAGGTTAATGGCTTTTATCTTATCTGTCTGACAAAAAACAGTGTGTATCAGTTCTATATCGACATAACAGTAGCCAGCCAGAATCTGAGTAATGAGAGATGGTACACAGTAGGGCTCTACTTTTGGAGCTCTGCCGCTTCTGATATACATAAATGGTCTCTCGCTTGACCTGACAAGGCCCCACAGAAAAAAATCACTAACTCTCATAAAGCTCCACAAGTCACAGTGTACTGTTCTCAAGGAATTACTGTAAGCAGAAAACGTTAAGTTTTAAGAGAGCACAACCTTGAATGGAAAACCGACACCTTAGATTTCATGAACTTATTTGCAGTACGCAGGATTACTGTTATATGGGATTTAAACATGAAGTAATTTGTCTGTTCGGGATATTTCCATTTACTATTGATTTAGGAATTAATTTTTTGTGGAAGCTTAACTTAAGGGCAGTATCTAAAGAATATAGAGGCATTTCATGCGAATTATATCGGCAGTTAATTTTCGAATACACTCTTGAGATATCACCTAAATTCTTGGTGATTTGACTACTACTTCACAATATGTGTATATTCATTAACTCCCTTTGTCGTAAAAAAAAGAAGAAGAAGAAAGTATTCGTCAACCTGCCAGAAGATATGAAATGTCTTGTAGGTAACGTGATAAGGTTTGAGACTGAATTTATGAATATTCTGTAGGGCAACACCTTGTACTGTATTGAAGATTTTGTTCACACACTTGAAATTAATGTTTTATGTCAACAGTGGTGTCCTTTCATTGTATCGTAATTAATTAAAATGTACACTTTTGTCTTATTTCCACATGTGAGGTAACTCTTTCCGCGGTATCCATGGATTACGACTAAAGTAATGTAAAGCTTGTATGAAACTGGTAATTCCTAGCTTATGACGTCCAGTTTCTCAGTCTTGGTACCCACCTGGATGATCACCCTTGCCTACGGCGTTGTGCTTCTCTGTTTGCAGTTTCTCCTCCTCTCTCACAAGGCCACTCTCTTTTGTTTCACCTTCACCTCCGCTAAGCAGCCTTCAGACGTCGGATTCCTACTTGTCTCCCTTCAGCTTTAACAACCCCTGCTTCGCGAACTGTCCCAAATGAATACCCTCCGGTGATTTCAATAGGCTGCGAAACTAATCCGCTTTCCCCTCCAACCGCTCTCCGATAACAAGTACAGGGGTCGGTGGGCTCTTCAAGGGGAGAACCGACTCGACTGAATGCATCCAGAGTATCTCCAGATGCTGGATGCTAGAGGGAAGGCCGAAAGCGCGTTCGTTCTGCGCTACTCCCAGCGCACACTTTTATCGAGTGGCACGGTGAGAGACTGATATCATTCACCTCCGACGTACGTCTCTCTTTCTCGTACTTTTATACGCTTCTAGCCGACATGAGAATACATCCGACGCCATCACTAATGAAATTTGGCACAGTGTATATAATTCTACGGGACTGCACGTTGATTTTTCTGTTTATTCAACGTAACTACACTTAAGGCGAGCTTCTATTGCAGTCTTAGGAGGATGAAGAAGATGCCGCCTTAGCTGTTGTGACCATCGTATAATAAAAGATACAAACCACAAAAAATATACCTGAAGCGCTATCCCAACTGTTTCTGGAGACCAGTATGTGAGTTCAGAACTATGACAGTTTGGAACGGTAGGGTATGGATTCACTACTGATTATTTTCTTTTACACCTAATGTTGAAGAAGTGACACCAGCAAATGTAGAGTTTTTTGCAACTCATAAACAAAAATTCTATTTTGCTACATCCTGTTTTCTTTTCTTAGAGTACTCTCCAGCAATTAAAAGGTAGGCAACCAGTTGATGCAACTAGTGCATAGCTTGTCTGCGGACTTGTGTATTTATATGACCACACATAAATTAATTTGAAGAAAGTCCTGAGGTATACATATTAAAGAAGTCAACACTGTAGATGCCAAGGATTTCAGATAAACATATTTCAAAACCGTTGACTATAGGGCATATATTCACACGATGATTTTCCGCCTCCACCTATTTCTATATCCACATTACAGATCACAAATGAGCTCCGTATACTCGCTTTAAACTCCTCAATGGTTAGCTTGACGTCATCTACGAGCTCGCCGTCTCCGTACGTTCGGACATTCGACTTGCGAGTCTATGTTGTCAGGGGCTACCACCAAATGGGTACATGACAGCCCACCACAATCGATTGGCGACCGTGCTGGATGTTGGGTGCCAAAAAATCCAATATTGTCATTGGGGGCAAAAGAGGGTAGCAGACTATGGAAGGAGATAATGTACACTGTAAGGTGCCCTTGCCCAGATAACTGGATTGCAGGTGGAGCTGCAGATCCAGGACAATATGAATGCACCACGTAAGGCATCCTTCCCGAAATGGTACACACTTTCAATAAGTTTGAAAGATGTGTAGGACAAGCCCTAAAAGTGGACCGTAACTGTTTAGGCTGAAAGGTGTGAGACTCCTTTTAGTCGCCTCATACGACAGGCAGGAACACCTCGGGCCTATTATAACCCCCGGACCCACAGGGGGTTTCGATTAAGTGTTGGAGACAAGTTCACTGGAAGAAAAATTAGACTGCATCATCAGCATCTATATCACTTCCAAAATATTCGTATCTCTGAGCAATTTTGTTACTTTTCTCTTTCCTCTTTTTATTTCCAGTCACATAGTTAGCAATAAGACTTAATTTCCTCATTGCAAGTCTTCATTAGTCAATGAAGGAGCCATTTAATTTTTGTAGAGCGAGCTTGTCATAACTACAGTTGCTCCTTTTTGAGTGTTGTCTGCTTCATCTCAGGTGCTGTTACAAATGAGGAGGCTGTATTATATTAAGAGAAGATACTTGGTTACATCGTCTCATTCTCAACGTCGGTTTGACCCGAGTGTTACAACCGCTCAAAATAATCGGTTTCTGAAATAACCTATTTTCGTTTTTTTTTATTCTTATTATTTCCTGTAATAAACGTAGAAATCGGACAAAGACTGAAAAATTTCGACTGCCTTAGTTTCAAGATACATAGAATCAAAATATTAAATTAAATGGGCAAATAAAAGAAACTTAGTCTGTGAATTGTTTGCTGCCTGCCGGTGTGGCCGAGCGGTTCTAGGCGCTTCAGTCTGGAACTGCGCGACCGCTACGGTCGCAGGTTCGAATCCTGCCTCGGGCATGGATGCTGGTGCTGTCCTTAGGTGAGTTAGGTTTAAGTAGTTCTAAGTTCTAGGGGGCTGATGACCTCAGCTGTTAAGTCCCATAGTGCTCAGAGCCATTTGAACCAAATCGTTTGAATTGTTTGCTGCTTTTCTTGAATAGTGATAAATGGTTGAGCATTATAAAAAAATCAGAAGTTTTCTCCCACTGCTTCTACGTTTTTGAAAATCTGCTCATAATCATGCTTTAATCGAAGATCATACCACTATTTGGGTATTACGAATAGTTTGTGCTAAAGGGTAAAAACTGAGTTTGAAGAACTATTTTTCATGTTAATTTGTATGTTTTAAAGGGCTACGTTCAGATAAAGTTGTATTGTGTAGACAGGGGCAACAGATCAGCTACTTTCTATTTTTATTTTAAACTATGAATAGAATATTAAGTTTTACGTTTTCTCCTTATATGGTACTGCAAGTTTGTTGTGGTTGTTCCTGTTATTAATCTTTTAAAGCAAATGGGGTATTTATTTCACTGAGGTCACACTTCGTAAAATACTTTCGGAATGGGGATGGTGCCATTCTGTACTACAAAAAATGGTTCAAATGGCTCTGAGCACTATGGGACTTAACATCTATGGTCATCAGTCCCCTAGAACTTAGAACTACTTAAACCTAACTAACCTAAGGACATCACACACATCCATGCCCGAGGCAGGATTCGAACCTGCGACCGTAGCAGTCGCGCGGTTCCGGACTGCGCGCCTAGAACCGCGAGACCACCGCGGTCGGCTTCTGTACTACAACCAATGTCCAACAGCAACAGCGAGGAACCAACGTGCAGATCAAATGGTGCAATTCTCGCACACTGCATGTACACGCGTATCATCAAATAGGCTAAGCCACACTGTAAAATGTACAGTATTGTCGCAGCCATGCTGTACCAATTCGTATGCTATGTGTTTGCTGCTCCTTTCTGTCAGGACTGTTATGAAAACAGTTCTGATCTCTTTTCCCATTTTATATAATTACGCAGTATTTCAACCCAATGCAAATTTTACGAACAAAATTTTTTCCTTTTTTTAAAAAAAGGTTTATTTGAAAATGAAAAAATTAACACTGCTGCTATGGCTAATAGGTATTTCGTTTTTTTACCAGGTTATTAGTAAACAACAAAAAATACCTGTTATAACTGAGACCAAACAAATAGTGAAAAATACCAGTTATTGAAAACTAAAATATCGATATCGGTTCTAACCGGTCGGTTTTTCCGATCGCTACAAGACGCCGACATCAACTTAGAGCCAGAAATACTCGGAGAGCTTTTAGTAGCCTGTTTCACCAACTCTCGAGCCATGGATAGAAAAGTCTTTACTAGCAAGTTGCAAAAACATGTTTAAAGGTTAAGACGAAATAATTGAAAACGATAAGAGTGTGAAGGAAACAACACACAGATTTTGTTACTTAATATGGTATATAGCACAGTATTACTTATATTGGTGACATAGTTACCTTGCAGGTTTGAATAATGGGGACGTTCTTCCTCCTCTCACACTGGGCCCATTCCTTGCGGATATGTGAGAATTGTATGTAGCTGTTGTGTTTCTTGTGGAGTGCAGGTGAGTGTAATGGACAGTGGATAGTGTAGTGTTTACGTATGTGTTCTATGATGATGAGGACGATGATGACAAGAGAACGGAAAGGGTGAAACGTGGTACCGGCACATAGCCTAATTCTCTCGATTAGCACCAAGGGAACCGTCGAGCTTAACATTTCCATCCCACAAACGGTTAACCGTCAAGAGTGTCTCACTTCACGGGAGACTGCGAAGAGGTTTTAATCTCCAGAACTTACGGAACCCTCTCTTCAGCCCTTGCTGGACAAAGATAGGCAGGGAAAAATTCATACACTACTAGGAGTCGAACAGGCTTAACTCCAAGTTTAGCTGCCGCACAGTTGTACGATAGTGAGCTCGGATTTTATTTATTGATTTATTTTTCCTTTTGGAGGAGGGGCCCCCATCTCTGCCTATAGTCATGCTTTCTCTCTTCAAAAATATTTTTTTTGGCGAGCTTCTTATGCTATATTCTTCAAATTGGCATTTCCCTTTTTTGCCCTGGTCTTTTTTTTTAATCTAAATTATCAAAATTAAATTTCTTCATATTTAAAATGAATAAAAAATTACCCGACTTAATCTAATCGAGTACGTGTGGAGTACGTTGCGGAGACATATTGCATTACGTTAACATGGGCCAACGAGCCTCCAGTAGATATCAACAATGCTGGTGGCGGATGTAACGACTTAACTCAAGAACTCCTTATCCAGAACGACGACGTTTCACAGATTTTTAAAACTGATTCTTCCAACAGCACAGTTCACTATTCACTTTCTCTTATGGTCCAGGTTTCATATCCATACATCACAACTGGAAAGATGTTCGAACAATGTTTTCGTTACAGAATTTCTAATAACTGATAGGAAACCGGAATAAAAACAGCTGGGATAAATATAAATAACCTTAGATACGCAGGTAGTACCTTACTGATGGTAGTAAGTGAATAAGAGCTGAAGACCCTCTTACTGAACGTGAAAGAAGAAAGTGCCAAGGCTGGTCTAATGCTGAATGTCAAAAAAATAAATAAATAAATAAACAAATAAAAAATAAAAAAAATAAAAAATAAATAAATAAATAAATTACGGCATCTACACTTATTACTTCATGGCATACAGGAGGAGAAAAAATGAAGTGGTTTCTACATTCATTTATCTCGGCTGCCAGATTTCTACTGATGGTGACTGCAGACACGAAATCGAGAGACGTTTGTCACTCAGCAGGAAGGCTATGTCCATCCTTGACAATTTTTTTAGGAGTAGAGATAACAGCAAAGACCTGTATAGTAAGGGATATGGTCTTTTCAGTTGTGACGTACTGATGTGAAACATGGACCATAAGAAAGGCTGAATGCCGTATAATAGGTACCTTTGAACTGCGGTGTTGCAGGAAACTCTTTAAAGTTCTATGGACACCAAAGAATGGAATAGGTCAGTACTACTGCAAATAAAACCAGGTTGCTTCCAGGAATGTCTGATATTGAGGCCTACTTTAGGCGCATAATCAGAAGACTTGAGTCGCTGAAAATACTGAGGAAGTTCGAAGGCACAAACAGAAGCGGCAGGCAAAGCATAACATGGACCGATGACGTCACAGAAGTAATTGATTCCGAACTGGAAAGTGTGCGGGAGAAAGTGCAGAAAAGAATAAATTGTCGTGTTTAGTTCATGGGGTCGTAAAGAGTCTGAATCTGCTAAACGAATAGTGAGTGAGTGAAATAATGATGAAATGGATTAGAGGATTACGCGTACCCTAATCGCTTTCGGAAATGGATGTGGCTGTCGTTAGGAAGCTAGGTTGACACAGCAGCAGCTTCCATAATTTTTTTTCGCCATGTTGACAGGAATAGGTTAAATTGATGTGACGAGGTGGAGCCTAGGTAAAGTATTATAACGAAGAAAGCAAGCCAGTTTAGAAGAACGCAACATCCCTAAGATTTTTACGGATGTTCGAAGCGCAAACTTCAACGCGATATGCTTCTACTAGCTTTCACAAGGAAACCCTGTCTCGATATGTGACAGAAAACCAAAAAAGATTCTGGTCGTATGTAAAATACAACAGCATAAGACATAACCAATGCCTTTACTACTAGGTAACAGTGGTGATGTTACAGATTACAGTGCCACTAAAGCAGAGTTACTCAACGCGATTTTCCGAAATTCGTTCACAAAAAAAGGTGAAGTAAAAATTCCTTATTTGGATCCAAGAACAACTGTCAACATGAGTAACTTCAAAGAAGATAATCTAGGTGTAGCGAAGCAGCGTAAATCACTTAATAAAGGCAAGGCCTCTGGTCCAGATCGTATACCAGTCAGGTGCCTTTCAGAGTATGGTGATACAATAGCTTCATACTTAGCAATCATATACAACCTCTTGTTCGTAGAAAGATCGATACCCAGAGACTGGGAAGTTACAAAGGTTATATCAATGCCCAAGAAAGGAAGTAGGAGTAACCCGCTGAATTACAAACCCACATCAGTAACGTCGATTTGCAGTAGGATTTTGGAACATATACAGTGCTCGAATATTACGAATCGCCTCAAAGAAAACGAAAAATTGACAAGTAGCCGACGCGGATTCAGAAAATATCGTTCCTGCGAAAAGCTACTACTTCTTTATTCTCACAAAGTAATGAGTGCTATCGACAGAGAACGTCAAATTGATTTCATATTCTCAGACTTCCGGATGACTTCTGACATTCTTCCTCAGAGGCGACTTCTAATTAAGTTGCGTGCTTACGGAATGTCACCTTAGTTGTGTGGTTCGATTCGTGATTTCCTGTCAGAAACATCAAAGTTCGTAATAATTGATGGAAAGTCATTGAGTGAAACAGAACTAATATCTGGCGTTCCCCAAGGAAGTATTATAGGCCTTCTGTCGTTCCTGACTTAAATAAACGATTTAGGAGACAATCTGAACAGCCCTATCAGCTTGTTTGCATGTGTTGCTATCATTTACCGCCATGTAAAATCATCAGATGATCAAAACGAATTTCAAAATGACTTAAACAAGATATCTGTATGGTGCAAAAAGTGGCAATTCATTCTTAATAATGAACGGTGTGAAGTCATCCACATCAGTACATAAAAGGTGTCTGGTTAATTTCAGTTACGCAATAAACCACTCAAACCTAAAGGTTGTAAACTCAACTAAATACTTAGGGATTTCAATTAAGAATAACTTAAATTGAAACGATCACATGGATAATGTTGTGGGGAAAGCGAACCAAAGACAGTTATTTATTGGAAGATCACTTAGTAAATGTAACAGGTCTACTAAAATAACTGCTTGCACTACGCTTGTCAAAATGGTTCAAATGGCTCTGAGCACTATGGGACTTAACATCTATGGTCATCAGTCCCCTAGAACTTAGAACTACTTAAACCTAACTAACCTAAGGACATCACACAACACCAAGTCATCACGAGGCAGAGAAAATCCCTGACCCCGCCGGGAATCGAACCCGGGAACCCGGGCGCGGGAAGCGTACGCTTGTCCACCCTGTTCTTGAGTACAGCTGAGCGGAGTGGGATCGCATCAGATGTGATTGACGAACATCGAAAAAGTTCAAAGAAGGACAGTTTGTTTTGCATTATCGTGAAATAAGAGAGAGCCACGGATATGATACACGAACTGGGGCGGAAGAAATTAAAACAAAGGCGTGTTTCGCTGCAGAACGACTTTCCCAAGGAATTTCGATTTCCAACTTTCTCCTCAGCGTGTGAAAATGTTTCCTTGGTGCCCAGGTAATTGGAACATAATCGTCTTAATAAAATAAGAGAAAGCACAGCTTGCTCGTGTTTCCCGCTCGCTGTTGAGAGTGGAAAATTGGAAATTTGTGGTAATATCCTATGGGACCAAGCTGCTGAGGTCATCGGTCCCCAGGTTTACACACTACTTAATCTAACTTACGCTAAGGACACCACACACACATCCATGCCCGAGGGAGGACTCGAACCTCCGACGGGGGAAGCAGCACGAACCGTGCGTCTACCCCGCGTGGCTGTTGAGAGTGGAATGGTAGAGATGTACTTAAAGGTGGTTCGATGAGCTCTTTGCCAGGAACTTAATTCTGAATTGCAGAGAAATCATGTGGATGTAGATGTATTTGTATTAGTGAAATGGGCTGCAGTCGGTGCTCTCCTAAGGTTACCCAAAAGGGTTGCATTTTGTTCATCCAGTTCTTGTGCAATGTGACCTTGTGGTTGGCTGAGAAGCTATGGAGGCGTGTACAAGTATATGGCAGATGGCACAGTATCTAATAACGCGGGAAAAATTATACAAGCGTTCGAAGAGTCGTACCTTTATACATAGCGGGTATGTGTCTTGTTCTAATGGTCCCAGGGGCGTACTTTTACTATCATTAGGCGATATGCTGAAGGGCTCTTCAGCAAACAAGTGCTTGGAATGGCATTGTGGTTGCTCGTGTCTTGGCTAGCAAACAAGGCGCAGTTCAGCTATGCGCAACAGGAGCTGTAACAGTCATATTTGGTCGGAAACGTAACAGCTAGCTGCTGTTTGTCTTCTCATTTGCGTAATACGAGTGGCAGGAGTGCCATGCTGTTCCTGCCTGCAGCTTACCCACTCGACCTTTCGCCGTCTCATAAACATCTCCAGCCCTTCGGTGCCGATGAGGTTTTAATCCCTCCGTTGGCCGCGACCCCACGACCTCGCACTACGGCCTATTACGGCGCTGCTACGTGTTGACGGTTGACAACTTATTTCCGTGTACCGTTAAACCGCGCCAGTAATATTGGCGCTATAGTCGAACTTGGCCTGAGTTACGCCGCCATAGGGCCCTACGTGCCCGCCTTCGAGATGTGCGTCGTAACCTTTAATGTGGCTCCCAAATTCCAGCATGTGTGCAAACCCTCCATCGCGCCCTCTAATGAAATTTGCCGCACGCGACATGTCACAGCCACCCTATATCCACCCTTCCCGCGCTCTTTTCGCCCTGCTCTGGCAACGGACACTTCTTCTGTCCTTTGTTTGCAGTCGCAAATTGCCAGTGGTAGTACGCAACAGCTTACACGTAAGGCGGCGATAGAGAGGAAGGATTCTTATTTCGGCCCTACGAAATTGTTTGTTGCCCATTAAAAGTTAAGTGCTAGTTCCGTAAGCTGACGGCTTAGTTTCTGGGTCGTCGGCTGCGACACTCTAGTAGGCAACTGCACTTCGCCGAGGAAACTTGGCTGGCGCCTTTAAATAGGGATGGTGTCACTGGCAACTGGAGAGCACTTTTCCGTAAAGGGTCTATATAAACAGCGAGGCCACTCCATAACATTTAGCTGTCCACACCCACTCTCGTCGGCTTCTGTACTGGCGTCGTCACCGATAGCTTGGAGTGAAGGCAGCCGGGGCAGCGTCTCTGTCGTTTTAATTCTGCGAGCAAAATAATCCTGCCTCACTGTGTTCGATATTACTCCCCAGAAACTTTCCCTTCTTCATTTTTATACCGTTTCCTCCCTCACTAGCCAGCCTTACTGTATTTAAGGATAGATTATGACTTACTTTAAAAGGATTGCATCTTCTTCTTACTCACTTTAAAGGGATTGCATCTTCTTCTAACGTTGCAGATCAGCTAACAGCCAGGCATATGACACAACTTCATTTTCACGCTTTCTCCAATACTTTTATCTATTTTTTCCAAATTTTCCATTTTCGTCCATGCCAACTAGGAAATGTTTTCTTATGGAAGCCTTCTAGTTCTTAAATTTGGTTCTGTCTCTTTGTTCTCTCTTAAAATTTCCTCATTATTTAGGTCAGTCTCAACTATATCTTCATACATTTTCCCAAACCAATTGTGTTCGCCTTTGTCAAAATGTTGCACAATTTTTCTTGTCTGTCTATTTGGGCATTTTCTTTGCACAAATCCATAGTACATTACTCTACTCTGCCTCATAACTGTATCTGCATTTTTATTCTCCTGTGTTATTTCCTAATTTAAATGTCCCTACTGGTATTCTAGTCCCAAGCACAAGGGAGGGGAAAGCAATACGGAAACATAAAAAACACAACACATTACGATGCCTTAAAGGGTGTAGGAAAACCATTAGCATTCAAAATAGTTACAGCCGTCTCTGAATGGATAAATATAATAAACTAGCTAAGTATTCGGTGTTGCCTGAGTATGTATTTATTCTGATCTCCTGTTAGTCCATCTCCTGCTTCCGCCAACCTCTGACCCATCTACTCCACCATGTCTCTCTGTCGAACTCCTTCAACCCCCTCCAACTCTCTTTCCATCTCCTCCTGCCCCTCCCTCTGTCCAGCTGCTCCTACCAGTCTCCCTCTGTCTATCTTGCGTTCACCCCTCTCTCTGCCCGTTTGCTTGCTCCATCTCTCCATCTACGCCTTCTCCCTCTGTCCATCTCCTCCTCCATATAATTCCATCTCCTCCTGCCCCTTTCTTTTTCCATATCCTTGTCCCTCTTTCCTTGTCAATCTGTTACACCCCATCATTGTTTATCTCTTCTTCCCTACTCTCTTTGCACCTTCGCCTCTTTCCTTTCTCTCTCCCTCCTTTCCTCCTTGCTCTCGACGCCCATCTCTTCCTCCCTCTGCCTCTGTCCATATCTTCATTTTTCCTTTCTCTGTCCGTCTCCTCCGTTCCCACCTCTCTGCCCATTTCCCTCTCCCCCCTCTCTGTCCATTTACTTCTCTCCCTCTCGCCATCCATGTCTCCTTTTTACCCTTCTTTCTCTACGTTGTCTCACCCACCACAATAGGAGGGTGATGGTTATCAACATCACAGTATTGCTTCCCATATCGTAACTGGTATGTGTAACAAATTTGCTTGAAATCGTTCCAGGGGTTAAGGATGAGCTTTCTACCCATCGTTTTTTCTACACATATTTCCCCTGTATCTCCAGCAAATTTCGCCCTGCAGTTTCATTTTCACGCAGCTCAATGTTTATGACGTCGTTTTTTCTGAACTATGTGTCGTACAGTGATCTACTCGTGGGAGTACATTCAGCGAAATACGTGGATCAGTGTGCTTGGACATTTACTTTGCACGTACCCATGGTAAATTACTCTTCCCTACTTCGTAACTGTATCTGCAAATTTATACATGTCTGTATGCTCTATGTAATTTCTTAATTTAAATGTTTCTACTGGTCTTCTATTCCTATGCACAAGGGAGTGGACAGCAATATGGAAACACCAAAAGCACAACACATTACCATGCCTTAAACGGTGTAGGAAAATCTTTCGCTTTCAGAACAGCTCACAGTCGTCTCGTAATGGATGAATATAATAAACTAGTTAAGTACTCCGTGTTGCCTGAGTAAGTATTTATTCCGATCTCCAGTTAGTCCATCTGATCCGCCGGCCGCGGTGGTCTCGCGGTTTTAGGCGCGCAGTCAGGAACCGCGCGACTGCTACGGTCGCAGGTTCGAATCCTCCCTCGGGCATGGGTGTGTGTGATGTCCTTAGGTTAGTTAGGTTTAAGTAGTTCTAAGTTCTAGTGGACTTATGACCTAAGATGTTGGGTCCCATAGTGCTCAGAGCCATTTGAACCATTTGAACCATCCATCTGAGCCTTCCTCCTCCGCGAACTGTGCAGCGAACAAAGTTAGGAGTAAACAAATAATAAATTTAAACGTCAGGCATTATGAGGACGTTTTTAAGGCATCTCTGTGTTTATGTAGTCGTATCTCCTGCACTACGTCTTGTATAGTGATACAATTTTGCTGCTACATACAGAGGTATATGTGAATACTGCCTGCAAAATGTGTCGTGAATACAGTTAGTAGAAAAGAAGTAACAAATTAAAACGCCATGATTCATGTGGCAATATGGACATTCGTGCATCTTGGGCTACAGTGGTTCCCCCTCCACCCCCCCACTTTGACTGGTTGATGGTTCTTACCCTTACAGTGATCATCTTCGACAGTGAGTGATATGTGTACCAAGTTTGACTGAGATCAGTCCTGTAGTTTAGGAGGAGATGTGGAACATACATACATATATATGTACTGTCGCGGACAAAACGAGCGAGACCCCTCGCCTTTTCGTTATGCTGATCCACACAGCTTTGAAGTCTGCTACACAGCATAACAGGCAAGGAGACGAAGTGCTACCAACATACTACGCACAGGCGTGAAATTGAAAAAAAAACATCCGAACTATGTCACACTGTTTTCAATCATGTGTGAGACTATATTGAAGCTGATTAGTGTGTTAAACACAACACGTAAATATAAGATATAAATGAAAGAAGAAACGCTAATTAGTATGAACTGTACTAATGAAAATGAGTTTTAGCTTATCGAGATAACGTAACTGTTTTAGTAATACAAGGTAACCCAGATCATTACGGATTAGCAAAATAATATACGCATTCGGCCTCGAAACGGTCTGTGTCAACGTTCAGACCAGCCATACTGGATTACCGTTTCTGACCTACCATGAAAGTGTGCAAATTTAACAATGCGTGAAGATTCATAACGAAATTCAGTTAAAAATCATTCAGTGCCACACTAAAGTCAATTCATATTGACATCCACAGGGCGTCGGTACAGAATAAAGGTAGCAATGAAACATATTGAGGGTGCGATAATTTCTTAAAATTGCTTCACTGATGGACTATCTGCCTCCATCGAGATTAGAACCGAGAACAAAACAGACCTCTCTTGCAGTAGCATAGATCTATCACTGCGCTGGCAGACAATCCAGGCAAATAGCTCTCTATTAGTACCCCAGACATGAATAAGTCGGCAATTTCGCAATGAAAATGGCAAAATGAACTGCAGTTTCTGTTGCATAGAGCTTTCTGGACTCAAAAACATGAATTTTCTACCTTTATGTCACGGCTTATGTGACAATAATCCGGGATGTTTATCGAAATATCAAATCACTGTGATTAGCGAGTAAATTTAGTAGGATAATTCTGTACCACCACAGGAAATAAACGGCTACATAGCTGCCAAACGTGTTATACAATGTTTCGAATTCTCCATTAGACTCGCCACAGCCAGAAAACGTTCATTAGCCAAAGTGTTTCTTAAGATAGCTAGCAATGGGAATGCTCGCACTTCTAAAACGCGGTGGCATTAATGTTGGGATATGAATTACGACTTGTATAGACAGGCAAATGGATTTTATTTGCATTACTGTAAATGTGATTTGGATCGAAAGCGTAGCTACGAGTAATATGCTGATGTATTGACTGCAACCAGAACATTTCGAATATAGAGTAGGGGTAGTTATTTATGCGGCCCTCATCTTCAGTAACTGTCGTATCTATTTTCGTAACCTAAATCGGTAAAAATGGAATCTTACTAGTCTCACTTTCTTGACCGTCTATCTGTCTACCCAACCCTTAAAACCCGTTTACCTCGATTACGGGTATACATAATAAGCGGAAATGTATCACACTTCCTGCGATGTATGCTCCTTTGGTGGTGTAAAAAAGT
Source organism: Schistocerca serialis cubense (assembly GCF_023864345.2). NCBI lineage: Eukaryota > Metazoa > Arthropoda > Insecta > Orthoptera > Acrididae > Schistocerca > Schistocerca serialis. Next base: position 264,558,803 of record NC_064638.1, read on the forward strand.
GAGCTTCTATGTCAACGCAATCAAAAGACACCGCCGTTTATGTAAAGAAAATTTACGCTAAAGGTCAAAAAATGGCTCTAAGGACTATGCGACTGCTTAGTCATCAGTCCACTAGACCTAGAACAACCTAAACCCACCTAACGCGACCAAACTGCTTAGGTCATCAGTCCACTGGACCTAGAACTACTTAAACCCACCTAACCTAAGGACATCACACACATCCATGCCTATGGTAGGATTCTAACCTGCGACTGAAGCAGCCGCGCAGTTCGTGACTAAAGCGCCTAGAACGCCGGCACGGTAGTTCAGCGTGTCTGGTCAGAGAGCTGGTTGGTTGCCGTCTGTAATAAAAAAAAAACTGAGTGGAAGTATCAACAAACGAACTTTAACGGGTGTCTTGTGACGTCCGCGACGACCAAACACAAAGAACAAGATGAAAAAATAAATAAATAAATAAAACAGCCGCTCGGCCACCGCACCCGACGAAACCCTTTTCACCTCGTGTATAATGATAATGTATACTGTCTAGTGAGGATAAACTGTATTCGCCAGCAACTCAGATCGTTTGATCACAGGACTTTTACAAAGCTACATTCAAATTTTGTTCGAAGTCTTCTGCAACAGCTAGTTATAAACACCCTAGAAACGTCGTATGCGATATCCACTTCTGAGGACGCTGGAAGATACTGCAGTACTGTAACAAGTAGTTACGAATTTATTATTATTGGTCCATGCATGACACTTTATTTCAGTATCAATTTAATGCACCTAGGTGTTCGTCTATGGCTGAAAATAATGAACAAAAAATAAATAAACAGCAAACAACTTCAATGTTCAAATCATATGTAACTCACATGTCGCAATTACATCAAAATTTCGTTGTTACATCTAAATGATTACATCTACAGGATTTCTTTACCATTCAGACTTACGTTCCTGGCAGAGGGTTCATCGAACCAACTTCGAACTATTTCTCTACCGTCCCACTCTTAGACTATCAGTAAAGGCATTTTTAGAAATTTTCGCGCCTCCAATACGTTTTATTGCTACCTTTATTCTGTACCGACGCCCTGTGGATGTCAATATAAATTGACTTAAGTGTGGCACTGAACAATTTTTAACTGAATTTCGTAATGAATCTCCACGCATTGTTAAATTTGCACACTTTCATGGTAGGTCAGCAACGGTAATCCAGTATGACTGGTCTGAACGTTGACACAGACTGTTTCGCGGCCGAATGCGTATATTATTTTGCTAATTCGTAACGATCTGGGGTTCCTTGTATTACTAAAACAGTTACGTTATTTCGGTAAGCTAAAATTCATTTTTGTTAGTACAGTTCATACTAATTAGCGTTTCTTCTTTCACTTATATCTTATATTTACGTGTTGCGTTTAACACACTAATCAGCTTCAATATAGTCTCACACATGATTGAAAACAGTATGACATAGTTCGGATGGTTTTTCAATTTCACGCCTGTGCATAGTATGTTGGTAGCACTTCGTCTCCTTGCCTGTTATGCTCTGTAGCAGACTTTAAGGCTGTGCGGATCAGCATAACGAAAAGGCGAGGGGTCTCGCTCGTTTTGTCCACGACTGTACATCCACTTTTATAATTTGTATTGATACGGACAGAGGTTCTGCATGATTTTCAAGGGAATGTTTTACCATCCTTCCTGCAAAAAGATTTGCAACCTCAGGTAACGGTAATTGAGGTGAATAGCGATCACGCACTCTTCACTCCAGACCAAAAGGCTAAATAGCATTGGGGTCTGATGACTATGGTGGCCATGGCAGTTGTAAAAATTCGTCCTGGTGCTCACAAAATAGGGTTTGGACGATGAGAACTATGTAAACAGGGGTTCTGTCTCCTTGGAACACAGTTTCACCATTGGAAAACAGACGTGCAGTGCTATGGACCGAATCATCCAAAATGGTCACTTGAAGTAATGGGGTCCATGGAACATCAAGATATAGCTGATCAAATCTTCATCTAATCCCCGTCAGGTTTCTCTTAACGGAAGATGGAAGAAACAGCGTGCAATAAGACCTAGGCGACCAAAGTACCTTCTTCCATTGCCGTAAAGTGCTCGTTTTTGTGGCTTCAGCGCCATGTGTCCCAGTTACGGTCATTTGCACCACTGATGAGTGGTTTTGGAATTCCAACTTGACCTGCAGTTCCCTTCTGATGAAGATCCCTTACTGTCGTTTTGATACTGATAGGGTTCGCGAGTGCCACATTCAGTTCTGCAGTGACCTTAGCAGCTATTGCCCTCTCATTTGTCGTCACAATCCTCGTCAATGACCATCCATCACAGGTCACTCAGAACACACTTAGGTCAGCGTTGAGACTTAGCGGATGACGTTTTTCCGCTTGCGCTGTATATGGTGAAATTCTTCGATTCGGTACCTCCCTAAACACCAAACACTTCAGTTACCTTGGGTATGTAAGCATCCACCGTACTACCGTTAATGATCTGCCCACGTTAAAATTCGCTTAGCACCGACATAATGCACCCACAACTAGAGACAAAACTGTTCTGAACCAAGAATGACATGTGCAGCGTACTGAGGACGTTGCACTGGTGCCGTTATTGGTAAAAAATAACAGCACAACCAACAGGTTACGATAGCATCTGCATTTACGTTGAAGCGTGCATTTCTCGCGGAGTTTTCATATTTATGTCCACCCTTCTGCCTTCCTCATAATCTGTCTTTCTTTGTTATTAATTTCTGCATTTTTATTGATCTTAAACTTTGTATTTCTCTTGCATATGTGCATTCTGGCCATATCACAGTCTTGTAATAATGAAATTTTCTATTCCAGTACAGTGATACTTGATCATAAGCAAACTTTTTTGGGGTGTTGTAATAAGTCTACCGTTCGTATCGTCTCCTGATATTTTCTTAACCCCCACCCCCACTGCATCCCCACCTAGTACACATCAAGATTTTATCTAGGTACCCTTTTATGATGCAGTCTTGTTACTTGTCGACATATCTCTGTCTTTTCGAAGGGAATTTGTAGCCACTGTGTTTCTGGTATTTATGTATTCCTATCTATTTTGTGCTACCTGTATACTGTTAGCTATGACTGCTCCATCAAAAGCATATTTATTAGGTTGCCCCATAAGTTCCTAGCGTTTTGCCATAACTTGACAGATACATATAACAGAGACTCAATAATACATTCTCCTTCATTATTTACAACAGTTTGCCAATGCTGGGGCAACTTTTCGGTTTCGCAACCGTAGAAATCAGGTAGTTTTGAGGCGAAGAACTCGTCGAGCCATGTTCGAAGCGCACTTTTATCCGGAAGGGAACTTCCTTGAAGTTTGTTCGTTAGAGAGAGGAAAAGGTGAAAAATCTGCGGATGGAACATCGGGTGAATAAGGTGGTTGTTGAATGACTTCCAAACCCAACCCCTGTACTCGTATACTGTTTTTGTCAGTCTAACAGAATGCGAACAGTCAGCTCCTGACGATGACGATGGAGCTAATCGTCGAAAGCTCGGTTTTTTATCCAGAACTGACGCGGCAAGAATACCGAGAATATTTTATATATAAGTGCCGTCGCGAAAAAGTTCGTTCCCATAACAGAATGCCGGCTAATGGTATTGTGGAGTAGCATCTCTTCACGAGGTCTGCCTGGTCATTGTTCCTGTATTGCAATTACAAGACGTCTCAGTTGTCGCCAACAAAAGGCAGCGGGATGGGTACACCTCGGAGAACTAATTCGCGTTACACCACACCGTCGCTGTTCCACCAGATGAATGACATTATATTTGGTGGATGCATAGGGGTCTTTGTACGGAAGTTGCTGCTTCTTTTGGGCTCAACCATTTCTTTCTTTTCCTTATGTTAGCATACGGTTCAAATGACTCTGAGCACTATGGGACTTAACTTCTGAGGTCATCAGTCCCTTAGCACTTAGAACTAGTTAAACCTAACTAACCTAAGGACATCACACACATCCATGCCCGAGGTAGGATTTGAACCTGCGGTCGTAGCGGTCGTGTGGTTCCAGACTGAAGCGCACTCCGGCCGGCTATGTTAGCATAAAGACACAATTCTTCGTCACCAGTAACGATACAGGAGAGGAAAGGTCGGTGTTGTTCACGAGCCAATTGATGACGAGCAAGCAAAGACGTACATATAGCCACTTGTTGATTTTTGTGATTTTGGCTTAGAGAATGCAGTACCTAAACACCTGATTTTTGAATCTTCCCCGCTGCATGTCAGTGTCACATGATGGTACAATGATCACAGTTCATCACATTTGCCAGTTCTCGGGTCCTGTGAATTAATGCGTATAAACGGTCTTCATCAAATCCCCTATGGTCTTCCTGGACATGAGAGTCGCTTATGTCAAAAAGATTCTCTTTAAAACGAGAAAATCATTTTCTTGCCGTGCTCTGTCCGACAGCATTATCCCAACACACGGCGCAAATGTTTCTGGCCGCCTCCATTGCTGTCAACCTTTTACTGAACTCACACAGAACAATGTGCCGGAAATGTTCTGATTTCTCTACTTGGCACTCCATCTTCTAGCGCCCATAGTTCCGCTCACTATCTCCAGATGACAATATGTAAAGTCAAATAGCAACATTGAACAACAAATATAAAACGTCAATAGATAAATAAACCCAGACCACACACAAAATAAAAAGGTGCGAACTTATGCATCAACCTATTATATGGTTTTAAAAGTATTTATGAGATGGGGAACATACACGACTTCAAAAACCTGACACAGGCCATTGTGTGTGAAACATTTCGGCTCCTTTCGATATTGTGCGGGGATAGACAGCAAGACTGTTACTAAGCAACGGCTTTGCGTGTGTCGACACAGAGAGAGTGCGCGTCGAGTTCCGAGCCTTTTACGGATATACCGGGCTCGCATCGAGAGTATTGGTCTGACAGTCGATGCAAGGTAGCGACTGTCAGCAAGAGTGCCTTCTGCACTCCTGGCGAACAAGCCGGGCGGGCGACTTCATAGGAGGTCGGTGCGAGCAACTGCCTGAACGTGCGCTCAGGAGGTCAAGGTAGCAGCTATGAGACGAGTGAGATCGCCGCGTAGCGAGATGGGGCCAGAAGATAAAGGCACCAATGGCCATTTGGGACAGCTGCTGTTCAACCGATAGAACTGTACTCGGTGAGCAGGTTTCAGAACTTTGCTTGACGCCGAGAGTTATGCCGGAAAGCTAACTTTAAAGTACAGTACATCTACATCTACATGGTTACTCTGCAATTCACATTTAAGTGACTAGCAGAGGTTCATCGAATCATTTTCATACTACTTCTCTACCATTCCACTCTCGAATGGCGCTTGGGAAAAAGGAACAACTAAATCTTTCCGTTCGAGCTCTGATTTCCCTTATTTTATTATGATGATCACTTCACCCTACGTAGGTGGGTGTTAACAAAATATATTTGGGACAGCCGCTGTTCAACCGATAGAACTGTACTCGGTGAACACGTTTCGGAACTTTGCTTGTCGCTGAGAGCTATGCCGGAAAGCTTACTTTAAAGTACAGTACATGTACATCAACATGGTTACTCTGCAATTCACACTTAAGCGACTGGCAGAGTGTTCATCGAACCAAATTCGTACTACTTCTCTAGCATTCCACTCTTGAATGGCGCTTGGGAAAAAGGAACACCTAAATCTTTCCGTTCGAGCTCTGATTTCTCTTATTTTATTATGATGATCATTTCTCCCTACGCAGGTGGGTGTCAACAAAATATTTTCATATTCGGAAGAGAAAGTTGGTGATTGAAATTTCGTAAATAGATCTTGCCGCAAAGAAAACCGCCTTGTTTCAATGACTGCCACCTCAACTCGCGTATCATATCAGTGACGCTCTCACCCCTATTGCGCGATAACACCAAACGAGCTGCCCTTCTTTGCACTTTTTCGATGTCCTCCGTCGATCCTACCAGGTAAGGATCCCATACCGCGCAGCAGTATTCCAGCAGAGGACAGACAAGTGTATGTGGGCTGTCTCTTTAGTGGGTTTGTCGCATCTTCTAAGTGTTTTGCCAACACAGCACAGTCTTTGTTTCGCCTTCCCCACAGTATTATCTATGTGGTCTTTCCAATTTAAGTTGCTCTTAATTGTAAGTCCTAGGTATTTAGTCGACTGACAGACATTAGATTTGTGCGATTTATCGTATACCCAAAATTTATCGGATTTCCTTTAGTACCCACGTGGATGACCTCGCACTTTTCTTTGTTTAGTGCCAGTTGCCACTTTTCGCACCATACAGAAATTCTCTCTAGATCATTTTGTAATTGGAATTGATCGTCTGATGATTTTACTAGACGGTAAATTACAGCGTCAATCTAAGGGGGCTGCTCAGATTATCACCTAGATCATTTATGTAAATCAGGAACAGCAGAGGGCCTATGACACTACCTTGCGGAACGCCAGATATCACTTCTGTTCTACTCGATGATTTATCGTCCATCACTGCGAACTGTGACCTCTCTGAGACGAAATAACGAATCCAGTCACACAACTGAGACGATAGTCCATATGTACGCAATTTGATTAATAGTAGCTTGTGAGGAACGGTATCAAAAGCCTTCTGGAAATCTAAGAATATGGAATAGATCTGAGATCCCTTGTCGACAGCACTCATTACATCATGGGAATAAAGAGCTAGCTGTGTTGCACAAGAACGATATTTTCTGAATCCTTGTTATTCAGCGCTATTTGCAAAATCCTGTTTCTTTTGAGTGTAGTCGCATTTTACTCGGTGGATGATACTTCTCGGCAAATTCTTTCGCAGTGGACAATTTTTCAAATTAAATCGTTTCCGCCTGTTATTTGTTCTTGTCATTGAGGGCTGAAATTGAATGTTTTGTCTTATGGTTTAAATTTGCCATTTATCAGTTTGTAGCCTGCGGTAGATGGCAGGAATACACTGACGAAAAAATCGCACAGATAACGGAATTGTGAGACATAAACTAAAGTTGGAAGATGTGTTTATACATCTGAAAGATGCCTATTGACGTTTCGCGCCAGTTGCATAAGAGTGGCGCAGTAGTGCCACTATGAGGATGAAGATCAGGTTTGCTTTAAATACACGCTGTAGCTGTCGTGAGCATAGTTACCTTTGAGACTGTACGTGGTGAGTTGATGTCTGTCAACAATCCCTTCAAGGCGACAAAGACGCCATTATGAACACCTCACTGAGTTTGAACGAGGTCGTGTAATAGGACTACGAGAAGGCGGATGTTTCCTCTGCTGTACTGCAGAATCACTTGGCAGCAATGTGGCCACTGTACACTACTGCTTTCAGCGGTGGTCACAAGAATTTAGGGTCACAAAAAGATCGGGTTTCGGACGGCCACGTGACACCACCGAGAGGAGAGACCGTCGTGTTTTGTGTATGGCTATAGCGCATCGAAGTGCATCTGCAGCAGTTTGAGCAGTAGCTGGCACCGCAGTGACACTATGGATTGCTACAAATCGGTTACTTCAAGGACAGCTCCGGGCCAGATGCCCCAAAGCAGGGCCATTTGATACACTACTGGCCATTAAAATTGCTACACCCCGAAGATGACGTACTACAGACGCGAAATTTAACCGACAGGAAGAAGATGCTATGATATGCAAATGATTAGCTTTTCAGATCATTCACACAAGGTTGGCGCCGGTGGCGACTCCTACAACGTCCTGACATGAGGAAAGTTTCCAACCGATTTCTCATATACAAACAGCAGTTGACCGGCGTTGCCTGGTGAAACGTTGTTGTGATGCCTCGTGTAAGGAGGAGAAATGCGTACCATCACGTTTCCGACTTTGATAAAGGTCGGATTGTAGCCTATCGCGATTGCGGTTTATCGTATCGCGCCAGTGCTGCTCACGTTGGTCGAGATCCAATGACTGTTAGCAGAATATGGAATCGGTGGGTTCAGGACGGTAATACGGAATGCCGTACTGTATCAGAACGGCCTCGTATCATTAGCAGTCGAGATGACAGGCATCATATCCGCATGGCTGTAACGGATCGCGCAGCTACGTCTCGATCTCTGAGTCAACAGACGGGGACGTTTGCAAGACAACAACCATCTCCACCAACAGTTCGACGACTTTTGCAGCAGCATGGACTATCAGATCGGACACCATGTCTGCGGTTACCATTGAAGCTGCATCACAGAGAGGAGCGCCTGCAATGGTGTACTCAACGGCGATCCTAGGCGCACGAACGGCAAAACGTAATCCAGGTTCTGTTTACAGCATCATGACGGTCGCATCGGTGTTTGGCGACATCGCGGTGAACGCACATTGGAAGCGTGTATTCGTCATCGCCATACTGGCATATCAACCGGCGTGATGGTAATGGGTGTCACTGGTTACATGTCTCGATCACCTCTTGTTCGCATTGACGGCACTTTGAACGGTGGACGTTACATTTCAGATGTGTTACGACCCGTGGTTCTACCCTTCATTCGGTCCCTGCGAAACCCTACTTTTCAGCAGGATAATGCACTATCGCATTTTGCAGGTCCTGTACGGGCGTTTCTGGATACAGAAAATGTTCTACTGCTGCCCTGGGCAGCACAGTCTCCAGATCTCTCATCAACAGAAAGCGTCTGGTGAATGGTGGCCGAGCAACTGGCTCGTCACAATACGCCAGTCACTACTCTTGATGAACTGTGGTATCGTGTTGAAGCTGCATGGGCAGCTGTACCTGTACACGCCATCCAAGCTCTGTTTGACTCAATGCCCAGGCGTATCAACGCCGTTATTATGGCCAGAAGTGGTTGTTCTGGGTACTGATTTCTCAGAATCTATGCACCCAAATTGCGTGAAAATGTAATCACACGTCAGTTCTAGTTTAATATATCTGTCCAATGAATACCCGTTTATCATCTGCATTTCTTCTTGGTGTAGCAATTTTAATGGCGAGTAGTGTACTTTAGTGGTGTCAAGCGAGAGCTCATTGAGGGCTGAGTGGAGGTCTGCTGTGTTTTCTGAAGAAAGTTGTTTCTGACTCGGTGCCAGTAATGGCCGTGCGTTGGTAATGTTGAGAGCCTGCAACCAACCTGTCTCCGTGCTAGATGCACTGGATCTACACTTGGAGTTACTGTATGGAGTGGGATTTCTTATGACCTCTTGAACACTCTCGTGGTTATCCCACGCACCGTAACTGCAAATATCTACGTCTGTCTGGTGATTCGACCTGATGTGCTGCCATTCATAATCAGAAATCCAGCGGATGTTTTCCAACAGTATAACGCTCGCCCAAATACCGCTGTTGTAACCCAACATGCTGTATAGAGTGTCAACACGTTGTCTTGGCCTGCTAGATCACCAAATCTGCCTCCGTTCCAGCACATATGGAACATCATCGGAAAACAACTCCCGTGTAATCCGCAAAAAGCATTAACCGTCCCTGTATTGACCGACCTAGTGCAACAGGCATGGAACTCCGTCCTATAAGCTGACAACCGGCACCTGTACAAAACAATGCGTACACGTTTGCATACATGCATTCAGCATTATGACGGTTACTCCTTTTGTTAATGTAGCAGTATTTCACATTTGCAATGGTTTATCCCGCGCTTACAGTAATCTGTGATCGTGCAGTGTTAATCACATGATATTTTCCCTAGATAACTATATTCCAGAAATCTAATTACTCCACATTAAATATTTTTTAGTGCTGCGATTTTTTCCGTCAATGTAGTTTGATACAGTTAGTCTGTCGTTGCTCAGTGATTACGTTTGGCCCTAAATTTCGGAGTTGTGATGTTGGTAAATTGTCTTATTTGACGCACTACTTTGCTTAATTTTATTTGATTTGGCTCTCCTCATTTGCAGTGTGCTTGCGTGTTTCAAGCTAGCTGTACTACCCTTGGACCAGGGTTAATCAGGACTCTCTGTTTAACTATTCAAGTGTTTGCGGCCATTGTCTTTAGTTACAGCTACTACAAAAATGAATATAGCTACTAGTGTTTTAACGTGTTCTTTTTTTTTTGTGTAGGGTTTAAACTATTTGGAGCTGCCGTCAGATACAAGCACTGCTCTAATTCATTCTTGCTTTTATTTGTGCAATTTAAAGTATTGGAGCACTTCTTATTGCTGCTTGACTAATGGTTCAAATGGCTCTGAGCACTATGGGACTTAACTTCTGAGGTCATCAGTCCCCTAGAACTTAGAACTACTTAAACCTAACTAAGCAAAGGACATCACACATATCCATGCCCGAGGCAGGATTCGAACCTGTGACCGTAGCGGTATCGCGGTTCCAAATTGTAGCGCCTAGAACCGCTCGGCCACTTCGGCCGGCCTGCTTGACTATTCAAGAGCTAGCAGCTGCTGTCGTAACACAGAAGCATTGTTGTTTTAACTTGTTTTATTCGTGGGATATAAACTATTTATTGGTAGCTTGAATCATTCTTCTAAAAATATTTCTGGCTAGGGACTATGTAATATGTAATTTTGGGAAACTTAAAAGAGGTATTCGCTTTGTGAACTGATTACTGTGTATCTGTTAATTGTATTTCAATTTTAAGTTTTAGAAATATCAGTCACTGTGTTACTTGGCCACATGCTGTAGGACGTTGCTCCCAGTTTCGTGAATTGAATTATTGTATAAACTAATTTATTGGGCGTTTGCTGCGTTTGTTGTTATTTCGTTGTATTATTATTTATTGTGTGCGCAGCGTCGGACAATTCAAATAAAATTTTGTTTTATTGTGTTGATGATATTTACTTGATGGTTTGGGCCTACCACTCCCCAAGCACCTTGCTCTATGCTCATTGCGTTGTTGACAGGTTTTGTGTGATGTTAGATAAAGTAGCAAAGGTGGTAAATGAGGTATAGTAACAAATGAAGGAGCGGCGTTTAGGAGAAATGGTTCCGAAGAGGAAATTTGGGAGATGTGTCAAAGTGCAAGAAAGGGACTGAATATGATTGATAATTTCCTAATGAGGCTATGGTTGAAAATCGTAAGCCCTTTATTTTTGTATAGCACAGTATAAGTCGAGCCATCCTTCGTAGTCGAGACGGCAAACGTAAGCTTGTGCAGTGGCGCTCGCTTCGGGGTAGTTGGTTTGAATCCTGGTGGTCGGAAAAATTTTCTTCGCGTATTTGGCCAGATAGGAAAGGAGATATGATGGCGCATAGTTTATGATCACTAGACTTTGCTTTTATGTCCTGGATAAAATTTCGAAAACCTCGGCAGTGCGTTGTGGAGTGAGGGCATGTGACACTGTTGCGAATGATCCGTCTGTCGCATGGGGATGTAATCCTCGGGGGCCCACTTGGTGCTATTCGAAATGAGTAAGGTAAGTGCTGGCACTGGGTTTCATTTTCCCATTTTAGTTCATCCATAACAATTACAAGACAAACAGAACACTACCTTATACAAACATTCGTTACACTATGAAAGGCGGTCACTTAGTAACGAGAGCCTTTCCATTCTTCCTAAATCTGCGATACGCATTGCGTTTCTCCCGAATTAGGTCAGGCTGTCGATCAGAGTCTCGAATGAAAAATGCAGGAACCATGCATCTTTCCTAGTGCGGTGATTTCTTCTGAGATTCTGAAATGCTAAGGTATCTGAAACCGAGTCACCCGATTGGAATGCTTGAAACATCCCCTTAGAAAAATTATGAATTACTGAGCTGGTAAACTTCTTACGTTATTTGATTTTCAAACAGCTGATCAAAACTGAAAGTACTCAGGCATTTCTCTCTTTACTTATTCTGATCATCGCTAAACTGACACACAATATTTTTAGATCAACGCAATCTGACTTTAAAAAATCCCTACAAAAGAATGGCCCTGACTAACAATAACCTATACCTTTCATGACTCACTTACCCCACAAAAATCTTCGTTACTCGAACTACTGCAATACAGCAAACGCCAATACTGCCAGCTAAATACAAGATTCTAGCTACTGAAGACACTAACTACTGATAGGCATATAGTTAGCAAATGAAAGATTTTGATAGAGAACAAACAATGTATTTACCTTAATAGTGTTCAAAAGTCATAATATATATGTACAATTTGTGACAATCAGTTTGGCAAATTTCCTTTTTCTGACGGACACACGTCCAGCTCGTCCGATCATGTTAACATTTCAAAACTCTGGCTTCTCTCTCCCCACATCCACCACTGCTGGCGGCTCACCTCCAACTGCACAACCCTACGCGCTGTTCACATCCAACTGCCCAACACTACAATATCGAATATTCCAACAATGCCAACCAGCCACATACTGCACAACTGTACACAGCACAGCCAGTGATTTTCATACAGAGCGCTACGTGGCGTTACCAACATAAAAACCTAAACAGCCTGCTTACATGCTTAGCGGTAGTTTCGCTTGTTCCAGCCACATGACTCGCAACACACAGACCACTCTACTTCTCGGCTGACCTTCGTTTGGTGAGGCAGGCATTGCCATGTTCAGCACGCCATATCAAGCAGATGTTCAGACGTAATCAGTTTAGTAACATTAATGTGACCATCACCTACGTCCGACGTCGACGTGCAACTGCTCGGAGACGATAGACGTCAGCATTAGCAGCACTAGCAGCGTTACACGGGAAACAGTGCAACCGTTGTCGTAATGCGGAAACGTAGCAATTTATCTGACATCCAGAAGGGCGTGATCATTGACTTTGGGGCTAAGGATGGAAGAATTTCCAAAACGGTTGTCTTAATAAGCTTTTCGTGTGCCGTTGTGGCTAAAGTATACCGTACGCGGCAAAATGGCGCTATCCAAAACTGTCGTAGAGGCAATTGTGGTGCGTCGCGGGCCATGGATGCAGGGGTGAACGACGGCTGCAGAGATGTGTACATCTACATCTACATTTATACTCCTCTAGCCACCCAATGGTGTGTGGCGGAGGGCACTTTACGTGCCACTGTCATTTCCTCCCTTTCCTGTTCCAGTCGCGTATGGTTCGCAGGAAGAACGACTGCCAGAAAGCGTCCGTGCGCGCTCGAATCTCTCTGATTTTACATTCGTGGTCTCCTTGGGAGATATAAGTAGGGGAAAGCAATATATTCGATACCTCATCTCGAAACCTGGACAGCAAGCTACACCTTATGCAGAGCGCCTCTCTTGCTGAGTCTGCCACTTGAGTTTGCTAAACATCTCCGTAACGCTATCACGCTTACCAAATAACCCTGTGACGAAACGCGCCGCTCTTCTTTGGATCTTCTCTATCTCCTCTGTCAACCCGACCTGGCACGGATCCCATACTGTTGAGCAGTACTCAAGTATAGGTCGAACGAGTGTTTTGTGAGCCACCTCCTTTGTTGATGGACTACATTTTCTAAGGACAGGCGAACAGCCGTGCAACTGCTGAGCAGCTGACCACACAGATGAATCAAGGGGCTACCAACAGTGTGTCCTCAACGACCTCTCAGCGAACGTTGCTGAGTATGGATCTCTGCGTCAGGTGCCTGGTTCATGCATCCATGCTGACTGCTGTTCATATGCGACCAAGACTGTAATTTACACCTCGGTACGCGACTGGACGTCCACCTAATAGAGACAGGTGACCTTTTCGGATGAATCTCATCGTATGCTTCATCGGACAGATGGCTGTTAGCGTGTACGGCGTGAAACGTCTGAGAGCAAACTCCCTGCGACAATAGTCGAAACAGACTAGGCCAGCGGCCGGCCGAAGTGGCCGTGCGGTTAAAGGCGCTGTAGTCTGGTACCGCAAGACCGCTACGGTCGCAGGTTCGAATCCTGCCTCGGGCATGGTTGTTTGTGATGTCCTTAGGTTAGTTAGGTTTAACTAGTTCTAAGTTCTAGGGGACTAATGACCTCAGCAGTTGAGTCCCATAGTGCTCAGAGCCATTTGAACCATTTTTGAACTAGGCCGGAGGTTGGAGCGTTATGGCCTAAGGAATGTTTTCGTTCCATTTCCTGCGTCATCTCGTCGTTGTGGAAGGCACAAGGGATCAACACGAGTATTGATCTATCCTTCGGGACAAATCCATCTCTATAAGCTGTATGCTTTCCCTCGGCTCGATGGCAACTACCAGCAGGACACAGCAACGTGTCATAGAAATCGCAGTGTACGGGCGTGGTCCGAAGAGCACCAGGATGAGTCAGTGTCTCGACTGAAAAACGCAGGAACAATGGTTCTTTGTTAGTAAAATGTAAATGTCGTGTGACTAGGGCCTCCCATAGGGCAGACCGTTCGCCGGGTGCAAGTCTTTCGATTTGACGCCACTTCGGCGACTTGCGCGTCGATGGGGATGAAAATGATGGTGATTAGGACAACACAACACCCAGTCCCTAAGCTGAGAAAATCTCTGACGCAGGCGAGAATCGAACCCGGGCCCTTTGGATTGACATTCTGTCGCGTTGACCACTCAGCTACCGTGGGCGGACTTTATTGGTACGAGAATGTGATGATTTCATCCGAGACTCGAAACTCCCCGGATTTAAACCCAGTCGAGAATCTGGTTGACCAACTCGATCGAGCGGTTCGCTCCATGGAGCTTCAATGAAGAAACGTAGCACAGCTGGCCACGGCACTGGAGTCGGCGTGGTTCCCACATCCCCTGTCGATACTTTTCAGAACCTCATTCACTCTCTTCCTGCACGTCTCCCGCTGACAAGGTGGTTATACAGGCTTTTGACAGGTGGTCACATTAGGAAAATTTGTAGTAGGTTCCTGTGGGACCAAACTGCCGAGGTTATCGGTCCTCAGGCTTACACACTACTTAATCTAACTTAAACTTTCTAACGCTAAGGACAACACTCACAACGATGCCCGATGGAGGTCTCGAACCTCCGGAGGGACAAGCCGCGCGAATCGTGGCGAGGCGCCTGAGACGGCGCGGTTACCTCGCACTGCGGTGGTCACGTTAATGTGACTCGACAGTGTATGGTAGCTTTTGAGCAGACGTATATCGAAGTGTGCATTGTATTTAGCTTCGTTACAAGTGAACTTCACAGGATTACCGGATTCGGAAGGTCGTGTGCTAAATGTGGGTCTTTCTTTGACTTAGTACTTGTTCTGTAGGACATGCGATCCGAAAGTCAATTCAGTGATAGGCATCATAAGTCTTATGTGACCTATAAGCAGCTTATCACACTTTAAATGACATTTTTCTTCTATGTGGAGTGTTACATTTGTAATGTGCCTTTGAGTTACTGTACAGAAAGCATTTCACGTCGGACTATTTCAATATATGAGCTCAGCCCTCAGCGCTGAATTGTATATTTGATTTCATATACAATTATAGCACCTGTCAATTTAAATGGCGTATGAATGTTCATTTATTTACGTCGCCTTTTCCCTGAATCACAAACTTGTCTGTGGCATGGTATCCATATGAATGAAATCGGTAACGGCGTTGTATCTAGAACCAGACTGCTACCAAACGCGATTTTATTGCTGGGATACAATCGTTCGTGTAAAAGGGCAGCCTCCAGGTGCCAAACATCGGGAGTAAAACCGATCGTATTAAAGATGCAGCTAATCATATCACAATACCGTTGCGAGACCCAGATATTAGGACAGAATACTTGAGAATAGTCAAACAGTGGATTGTGAGCCCATCGCAATAACAGCAGATAAAGACTATCGGTCTCTAACTAGGATCTATTCCAAGGGACCAGAAAAAATATTTGCCCAGAACCTGTAGGAGACGTGTTAACGAGAAGAAATAGTTCAGGAATGAACTGTTTGTAGAGAGGGAACAGCAAAAGACTGGTCTAGATAAACGAAAAACGGCCAGTAGCAATGGGAATTCTATATCGGGAAACCACGGGATTAATTATAGACTCAGGACGTATGATGAGTGCGATGTCACGTAGTATAATACAAGAAAGCAATAAAAGAGGGTAAGATTCTCTTTACAGGTGTGAGGAGACTACCCATAAGGGAAAAAGTCTACTTCGGGAATATCAGACTTGAAATAGCCTTTTTAGAAAAAGCAAATTTTAGTTTACCTATTTTGTTGAAACTGAATTGGTTATGTCTAAATAAAGCAGTTGTGGACTTTGAACAACAGGCTTTAGTAGTTAATGGAGGGGATGATTCCAAAGTCGTTCCTTTCTTGGATGAGCCAGAGCACAAAGATATCGGAAGCGACGAACTTTACTCAGCAGCAAGTGCATCAGTCGTACCGACAGTAACAGGGGACGATACCAAGTTATCATATCGAGTGCAGTAATCTAAACTGTGCTAACATTACTGAGAGTGAGATGTTTTCTGATCGAGAGAAACAAGAACTATACGATATTCTCTGTATAAATAAAACGTTCCGCTTCGCCGTTTGACTGTGGATGGAACGGTGCGCTAGTTAGATACTGTATGCCATTGAACTCACAGAATGTTTCAAATTCATTCTACGTTAACTGAGGGCCGTTGTTCGACATTATGTTTTCAGGCAAATCTTCGAGACAAAAAATAGAGGACAACGCCTGAACTGTGCTACGTGACGTTGTCGAGTTCATTGGCAGAGCAAAAGGAAACTTGCTATATGAGTCTACCACAATCAACCAACGAGTGTTCCAAAAAGGACCCTCAAAGTCTATGTGCATACGTTGCCATGGTGATTACGACT
The DNA here is from genome assembly GCF_023864345.2 of Schistocerca serialis cubense. Taxonomy (NCBI): domain Eukaryota; kingdom Metazoa; phylum Arthropoda; class Insecta; order Orthoptera; family Acrididae; genus Schistocerca; species Schistocerca serialis. Next base: position 264,575,375 of record NC_064638.1, read on the forward strand.
TAGGCCAAACAGAGAATTTTTGTCACGGAGCGGACTGATTTTCAGCACATGCGTGATACTGTGACGTCATTCACTCTATTTGGGCGTCCATAGCCTGCCAAGTACAGTTTCGTACGAACAATCCTCCACTGTCCTTGGTGAAGTAACTGCAGCACTTCTTCCTGCAGTGCTTTGGGGATCAACACATGTGACTGTCCACCGTCATTTTGAACAAGAATCACACCTTGCTGTGTAGTGAAGCTATGCAGACGTGCAAAGTATCGGCGCACTACAGAGTTCCTTACGCTATGCAGTGAGTGAGGCCAAGAGGTGTGAATGCTTTTTTGCAAAATGTTAAATCTGAATCAGCTTCCGTGGTCTGCACAATTTTCCTTCAGGTTAGAGCAAAGGAAGATGCAATTCAGAATCCTGAGCATCGATGTGACAACAAGATGCAGTAGAAGCGTCAAAGTCTGGACCAGGTCCAATCGGAAGACGTGAAAGTGCGTCCGCATTATCATGAGCTGTGGGACGATATCATGAGCTGTGGGACGATACACAATCTCGTACTGGTATTGAGACAACAGCAAAGCTCATCTTTGCGGGTTTTGGGCAGATCGTGCAGGAACTGGCTTCATAATAAGGACTGCAATGACTTGTAATCCGCTACTAAGCAAAGTTTTCTGCCATACAAATAGTGCTGGAATTTGGTGACACCATACACAATAGCCAATGCCTCACTCTGTATTTGTGGATAGTTGCACTGAGCTTTGGGCAACACTTTTGACGCGAAAGCAATGGGCCTGTCGTTCTCACCAATTTTGTGCGAAAGCACTCCACCGATGCCGTAAGAGGAAGCGTCAACCTGCAACACAACTGGTTTGTCGGGGTCAAAGTGAACCAAGCATCAATCAATGAGCAATGCATCTAAAAGTTTTTGAAAAGCGTCTTAGCACTCATCTGTCCAGACAAAGGGGACTTTCGTGTGACGCAAGCGATGCAATGGAGCTAAGATTTGTGCAGCATTCGGTATGAACCGAGTATAATAGTTCATTTTCCCAAAGACTGACTGAAATTCTGTGACATTGCGAGGAACTGGCCGGTCCCGTATGGTTAACAAATATGACTAAAGAGGATGTACACCTTGACTGTTTATGACATGACCAAGATACTGCAACTCAGGTTTTAAAAATCACACTTCTCCAGTCTACACTTTAGTCCTGCATCAGGTAACACCCGAAACAATGCACCCAAATTTGCAATGTGTTCTTCAGTTGTGCGACCTGCGACGACGATATCGTCCAAATAATTTGAACAGTTTGGTACTTGCGCAGTCAGCTGTTCCAAATACCGTTACAAAATGATGGGCGCGGAAACACTGCCAAAAGGCAAACGCAAATATTTAAAGAAGCCCAGATGAGTGTTCACAACACATACGGTTTGAGATTCTTCATCTAGTGGTATTTGAAGATATGCGTCGCGCAAACCAATTTTTGGAAGGTAGCGACCAGCGCCTAATCTGTCCATGAGATCATCTTGGCGTGGCAATAGATAAGTATCAATTACAGTTGCGGGTTGAGTGCATACTTAAAGTCAACACGGAGGCGAATACAACCTGACGTTCTTGCCCTTTGACTAGCTCCACTATCTTGCAGTTCTTTAAGTTCAGCAGCGAGTTTGTCCCGTAATGCAATGGGAACAGTTCTGAGCCGGAAAAATTTCGGCTGAGCATTCTCTTTCACGGTAATATGTACAACAAAACTGTTTTCCTTGCCTAAACCTTCAGAAAAGAGTTCAGGGAATTCTTTCAGCAAGCTAGCTACACTGTCTTAGGCACTGAATGCAGTCACTGAGTATGAAAGTGAAACAAATAAAACGAATCGAGGCCAAATACACTCCTGGAAATTGAAATAAGAACACCGTGAATTCATCGTCCCAGGAAGGGGAAACTTTATTGACACATTCCTGGGGTCAGATACATCACATGATCACACTGACAGAACCACAGGCACATAGACACAGGCAACAGAGCATGCACAATGTCGGCACTAGTACAGTGTATATCCACCTTTCGCAGCAATGCAGGCTGCTATTCTCCCATGGAGACGATCGTAGAGATGCTGGATGTAGTCCTGTGGAACGGCTTGCCATGCCATTTCCACCTGGCGCCTCAGTTGGACCAGCGTTCGTGCTGGACGTGCAGACCGCGTGAGACGACGCTTCATCCAGTCCCAAACATGCTCAATGGGGGACAGATCCGGAGATCTTGCTGGCCAGGGTAGTTGACTTACACCTTCTAGAGCACGTTGGGTGGCACGGGATACATGCGGACGTGCATTGTCCTGTTGGAACAGCAAGTTCCCTTGCCGGTCTAGGAATGGTAGAACGATGGGTTCGATGACGGTTTGGATGTACCGTGCACTATTCAGTGTCCCCTCGACGATCACCAGTGGTGTTCGGCCAGTGTAGGAGATCGCTCCCCACACCATGATGCCGGGTGTTGGCCCTGTGTGCCTCGGTCGTATGCAGTCCTGATTGTGGCGCTCATCTGCACGGCGCCAAACACGCATACGACCATCATTGGCACCAAGGCAGAAGCGACTCTCATCGCTGAAGACGACACGTCTCCATTCGTCCCTCCATTCACGCCTGTCGCGACACCACTGGAGGCGGGCTGCACGATGTTGGGGCGTGAGCGGAAGACGGCCTAACGGTGTGCGGGACCGTAGCCCAGCTTCATGGAGACGGTTGCGAATGGTCCTCGCCGATACCCCAAGAGCAACAGTGTCCCTAATTTGCTGGGAAGTGGCGGTGCGGTCCCCTACGGCACTGCGTAGGATCCTACGGTCTTGGCGTGCATCCGTGCGTCGCTGCGGTCCGGTCCCAGGTCGACGGGCACGTGCACCTTCCACCGACCACTGGCGACAACATCGATGTACTGTGGAGACCTCACGCCCCACGTGTTGAGCAATTCGGCGGTACGTCCACCGGGCCTCCCGCATGCCCACTATACGCCCTCGCTCAAAGTCCGTCAACTGCACATACGGTTCACGTCCACGCTGTCGCGGCATGCTACCAGTGTTAAAGACTGCGATGGAGCTCCGTATGCCACGGCAAACTGGCTGACACTGACGGCGGCGGTGCACAAATGCTGCGCAGCTAGCGCCATTCGACGGCCAACACCGCGGTTCCTGGAGTGTCCGCTGTGCCGTGCGTGTGATCATTGCTTGTACAGCCCTCTCGCAGTGTCCGGAGCAAGTATGGTGGGTCTGACACACCGGTGTCAATGTGTTCTTTTTTCCATTTCCAGGAGTGTATGTTCTCACAATCGCGTGATTATTGCACAATGAATGTTACAGTTCGCATATGCGAGTGATACATGGTAGGCAATGTACATTTTCGAAGAATGGGAGCGTCTTGTCCATTATAAGCCGTCAGGTGCGTGGTAGTTGTAGACAGGCGTCAGGAGCTAACAGTTCATACGTGTTACGATTCAGCAATGTAACAGAGGCACCCATGTCCAACTGCAATTCCACGCGTTTCCCACGAAGATGCAAATGAAAAAAAAAGTTTGTTGGAATGGCGTAACATTGAAGAAATTGTTCGCTTGCTAGTTGTTCTAATGCCTGCAGCAGGCTTTGAATACAGTGCATTGATTACATGGGCCTTGTCACTAGATTTTTGTGAGTGTGCAGAATTCCGGTATTTGTTCTATGACAAACATAGTGATTATGCATGACCTCTCTCGCCACAAGCATAACACTGGTAGAGCACTTGCTCGCGAAATGCAAAGGTCCCGAGTTCGAGTCTCGGTCGGGCACACAGTTTTAATCTGCCAGGAAGTTTCATATCAGCGCACACTCCGCTGCAGAGTGAAAATCTCATTCTTGAAACATCCCCCAGGCTGTGGCTAAGCCATGTCTCCGCAATATCCTTTCTTTCAGGAGTGCTAGTTCTGCAAGGTTCGCAGGAGAGCTTCTGTAAAGTTTGGAAGGTAGGAGACGAGGTACTGGCAGAAGTAAAGCTGTGAGTACCGGGCGTGAGTCGTGCTTCGGTAGCTCGGTGGTAGAGCACTTGCCCGCGAAAGGCAAAGGTCCCGAGTTCGAGTCTCGGTCGGGCACACAGTTTTAATCTGCCAGGAAGTTTCATATCAGCGCACACTCCGCTGCAGAGTGAAAATCTCATTCTGGAAACATCCCCCAGGCTGTGGCTAAGCTATGTCTCCGCAATATCCTTTCTTTCAGGAGTGCTAGTTCTGCAAGGTTCGCAGGAGAGCTTCTGTAAAGTTTGGAAGGTAGGAGACGAGGTACTGGCAGAAGTAAAGCTGTGAGTACCGGACGTAAGTCGTGCTTCGGTAGCTCAGTGGTAGAGCACTTGCCCGCGAAATGCAAAGGTCCTGAGTTCGAGTCTCGGTCGGGCACACAGTTTTAATCTGCCAGGAAGTTTCATATCAGCGCACACTCCGCTGCAGAGTGAAAATCTCAGTCTGGAAACACTGTGATTGTCTGGACGGGCAATCCTGCCGTTTGTTGTAATACTATTCTCTGACGTAGCCACCTGTTTAGAGAACGGTTTACATGGCTTGGCGCACGCATGCTGTTGCTGCCTACTGGGCCAGTCGTGATCAAGGGAAGACTCAACCCAACAAATTGATGGCTGCGCAGATTTATCTGCCGCTATGGCACCAGAATCATACCGATCTAGAATTTGCACTATATGATGAAATGATGGACCTGACTGTTTCAAAATATTTACTCTAAGTTTGACACCAGTTACACTGAACATGATCGCGTCACGCAACATAACATCTGAATATAAAGCACCACAAGCACATTTGAATTTGAATTTCCTCGACATAACCTGAAAATCTGTTACCCACTCGCGATAAGTTTGTTCTGACCTTTCTTGCAACAAAAGAATTGGTACCTAGCAGCAATTACATTGAATTGTTGGTGATAATAGTTAGGGAATCTATATCCTTATCATAGGAAAGTTCACTCAGAGTGGCGTTAGGGAACAATTTCTGAATGAGGCGAAACATCGCACTTCCTACCGTTGACAAAAAGTAATGTATTTTCACGGAACCTGGTACTTTGGGAGCAATGCTGTGGACTTCATACTGTTGCAACCATTCCTCTTCTTTTTCGTTACACTGGCGAAAAGGCGGTATGGCACTCGTAGCTACAGTTGTTGCATGTTGCGCTGCATTCGGTGCGTGGTTGCCGATTAACTACTGTACCGTATTTAGAAGGGTTGCAATCTGCTGCGTCTGAAACTGAAACATCTGTGTTAGCTGCGATGCATCGATCGCTAGCAGCTGAGGCGCCAGAGCAAGGGGTGGGAGAGGAGGGTAGCTCATTTTGCAGTAGGCATATGCAATAAACAGACAATGCAAGCAAGAAAAAGAGACACACAAGCAAATAAAATTTCTGCAACTCCCATCTGAAAACACTGAATAGAAAGAAACACTATAAGAGCCACTGTTAAAACTTGGAAACACCCCTGCAAAGAACAAACAAGGTAGAATTAATGCGCCAGCAGAACACAAAAGCTCACGACAAAAAAACTGTGGCAGCTGTTGCTCAGGGTTCGAGAAATTAACAGGTTGTCGCTACGTTATTCTTACACCTCGTCGCCAATCTTGTCGTGTCTAGGAAGCCTGCATACTCGGTTCGCTAGACAAACAATCAAAAAGTGGTATTAATGGGTTTTATTACAATTGTTCAAATGCAGCACAGATATGTCGCAAGTAAATGGCGGCATACGAAGTAATGTCTGATCTGTAACAGTCTGCTGATCTGTAACAGACAAAAGTCTGTCCTGAACTGCTATCGAAGTGGCTAACATTGAGACTGCTATCCAAGTGGCTAAGCTTGAAGCTGCTATCCAACTGGGTCGCCACCAATTAGGCGTGGCGCTAATGTCCTCTTCACATAGGAGCTGCTGCTGTCGCATTGTCGTCCTGGAAGGGAGGTTGGTCAGCATGCGATTGGCTGACACCTTCTCACAGCCTTCTCTGCTTTGTCGTTCCCGACTGCCGTGCCAGCGCTTGACTTTACGCCGTAACACATTCTAGATAACTTGTCCTACGCGCATAGCTTTAAAGAAACCAGTGTGACTGGAAATAACAGCCATGAGAAAACAGGGAATAATCGCACTGTGACAGACTTAAAGGAGGTATTGAAGTTTTCCACCTCGGCCGTTTATCACAAGTATCCAGTTTATTATACCTTGAATTATTGGTTAATTTCGGCCTTGCAAGCCATTTTAAAGCGCAGTAGGTGTAGATGTACTGTACAATTATCCTCTTCTTAAAATAAGACAATCCCGGTTACAAAATCTGTTTTATTTACTGGAAATGACGCGTTTTTGGCTCTTGGGCTTCATCAGATTGGCCTAGGGGTGAAAAATGGCAACAGCTTTTTTTGTGAATGTCGCACTACCTTTTTTACTTCTTACCTTTTAACTGATTTTATCGGCCTGAGTAATGCTGTAGCGTCATTTTAAGCTTTACTGCTCGACACGTTTTAAAAATTTCGCACTTAATACATGCCTTTTCGGCCGTACTAATTTTGTGTTTTCGAACCTATTTTTTTAATATTCTTGTACTAAATTTAATTTTAGTAATTCACTGGTTTACATAATTTACCTTTACATATGTAGCTTAGTTAGGCAATCACTTTTAGTAAGCACGTTGGTTGGCCAACGCTATCTACCTTTAATGTCTGCCAACTGCAGCATCTCGGGCCGGAATCCTTGAGTTGGCGGTCGTATGTGCATGAGGTGTGCTTGCTTCTATGTATGACTGGTGTGTGTGTCGTTTTTACTGGTGAAGGCTGTGGCTGAAAGCTTTATGTTAGTTTCTTTTAAGTGTACCTGTATGCTACTTAACGTGACTTCTGTACGGTAATTATCAATCTGTCTTTTCCTACATTTTTGATACTGCTACCTGGAGTTTCCATTGTTTGAACCACTATTTGAGCTTATTACGCCACTGAGAATCGACTGCCACCAGAAACATATTTGCCTTCTGTCCACCGTTGTCACAATCTCAAAACAAGGTGCAGTTACTCCTACAAGTAAACTCTTCCGTGTCTGTGACGTGAGATAGGCTACGTAATTTTTTAAGGAAACGTAATCAAAATACTTTGTATAAACAGTGACGAACTCTTAATCTCACTCGGTCCTACTATTACGAGAATTATATTAAGTGTATTTATTTCCCAAATAGTACAATTACTGACGCACTGTTTCATCTCCCTCCTGCTTCAAGGGACGTGACTGAATTGACTCCTCTAGATCAGAGGAATACTTGTGTCCATTGGGCCCTACTTTTCACTGGAAGCGTATCTACATGGTCCAGTTACGTTCATGTGACCACCTGTCAAAAAATCCGATAAACACCTTTTGCAGCGCGGAGGCGCAGTAAGAGTGTCAGAGAGGTTCTGGAAGGTATCGACAGGGATACTGAGCCAAGACAACTCCAGTGCCTTTGCCAGATGCGCTAGGTTTCTCGGCTGAGGATCCATTACACGAACAGCCCGATCGAGGTAGACCGACATATTCTCTACTGGATTTAAATCCGGAGAGTTTGGTGGCCAGGATAGTACTGTAAACTCATCCACGTGCTCTTCGAACCACGGATGTACACTACGAGTTGTGTGACACGTTGCATGCTCCTGCTGGGAAGTTGGAAATTTGTGGTACGGACTTATGGGACCAAATTGCTGAGGTCATCTGTTCTTAAGCTTACGCAGTACTAAATCTAACTTAAACTAACTTACGCTAAGGACAACACACACACACCCATCCCCGAGGGAGGACTCGAACCTCCGACGGGGGGAGCCTCGCGGACCGTGACAAGACGTCTGAGACCGCGTGGCTACACCGCGCGGTCGGTCCTGCTGGGAGATGCCATCGTACCTAGGAGAAACAAACTGCATGTAGGGGTGCACATGGTTCCCGAGGATAGATACATAGATGTGTTGATTCATTGCGCCTTCCAGGATGACGAGAACATTAGGAAAATGCAATGAAAACATTCCCAGACAAAAACACTCTATCCTCCGGCCTGGATTCTTTCGACAATTCTAGCAAGGTGTTTGCTTTCAGATATCTCAGGCCGATTTATTTATTTATTTTTTATTTATTGCCTAATTATAGACCTGTTGCCTGATGTTTAAAACAGGTCGTACATCTTACAATTTTCGTTTTTCATCTTTTTACAGTTTTCTTTTCTTTTGTTCTATCTACAACATTTACAAAGAATGATACTTTTGAAAATAGTAATTTAAGGTTGAAATATAAATAAAATTTTGTTGTTTTTTTAAGAAGAATATAAAAAGAAGATAGGATAGAGGAATAGAGGAGAGATTTGTCAGTACCATCACCGAATGTCACTGACGGTGCATACCTCGGAATGGTTTCTTCGAGCCGTTGACCGCCACTCACACACACACACACACACACACACACACACACACACACACACACACACACACATATATATATATATATATATATATATATATATATATAAAAATGATTATTAGTAGAGAAATAATGTTGCTTATCCTATTTATTACTAATCCTATGTATTAACTACTTTAGGTGCCCATCCATGTACAGCATTTGGTGTTTTCTTGGCTAGATCGCCAGCACTTTTGCTTATTTACTGTCACATCTCAGCTCCCTCCTCCTGTTCCTCCTCATTGTCACTATTTTCGCTGTTACTGTGGGTATCGCTGTCCATCCTCTGGAGATTGTTGTTACGCTGCACATAGGCATATCTGTAATGTCGTGTCCGCACATACTCTTCATGTGTTGTTTTTGAAATACTGTTTGTCAGTGCGTTTAATTGTGCCCATTGTTCTTCGTTTCTTATTGCTGTGTATATATCTATGTCTGTATCTGTGTAGTCTTAGTGTAGTGTATGTCTACTGTTCGGGTATTGCCCGCAGAAAAAGACAGTGAGTTCTGGGGAACCTTCTTCCCCGCATGTGCATGTAGGTGTCTGCCTCAGACTTACGCAGTTTAAATGCGTGTGATAAGGTCCGTGTCCGGTTAAGAAATGTACCATACCGCGGCTGGGATCGATATGTCTCATTCTCAACCGCTCCCTTATGTCAGGGAGGAAGTCGTGCAGTCTACGTCCCTTATCACTTACATCCCACTCACCTTGCCATGTATCCAAACGCCAACTTTTTAGGTGTCGTATGGTGTCATCGGCACACCGTTTATTGTGTGTACCTTATCTAGTCTCCCCACCTTGCAGCTCTGTATTTGATAGTGATATCTATGGGGCGTATTCCGAGCACCACACACAGTGCATCCGATGAGGTGGTACCGAAGGCTTCAGACAGCCTAAGTAGGACACTTCTCTGCCATCGTCTGACGAATGCTTTGTTGGTGACCACGTTCAGTCTATGTGCCCACGTACTATCTCCGAAACTGAGTACTGATTCGAAGAGCGCACAGTGGTATGTACGTATGACTGGTAGTGGTAGTCTGTACTGTTTTGAATTTAGCCTCAATTTTTCATCTATGTGTACCCCAAGATAGCGCGTAATGTGTGCTCGTTTGATGTTTGTGTTCACACTTTTAACCGAAGGATTCCTTTGGAGTGATCCTTTCAGTAAAGTGTATGTTATTTTGTTTTCGGCTATCCTGAGTTTGTTGTTGTGACACCAATGAGTAATTGTTTGTAGTATTCCACCGGCTTTCTCTTCTTCTTTCAAGCCGATGGAACATAAAAAGTGATTTGTATGAGAAGACTACCTATCGCCACTCAGTGGAAGTCCAGCTGCCGTATAGGTGTGCAAATTCCAGCCGTCGTTACCCGTGAACTGCAGTCAGCACGGATGTATGAACCAGACGCCTGCTGTATGGAGGACCATAGCAACGTTCTTTGAACGGTCGTTGAGGAGACCCCGGTGGTAGCCTCTTGGTTCATCTGGACAGTCAGTTGCTCAACAGTTGCGTGTCTATTCACCCGTGCGCATCATCGCAGCCGTCTTGCACCCCTACTATCTACGGACCGTGGTGCCCTTCAGTTGCCTCGGCGCCGGTTTTGGATGGTGCCATTTTGTTATTCACGTTATGCCTTAACCACGTCGGCAAACAAACAGTTTACTATCTTAGCGGTTTCGAAAATGCTTCCACACTTGGCCCGGAAGCCAATAATCGTGCCGTTTTGGACGTCAGATAAATCGCTCCGTTGTCGTCCGGCTACTGCACAGTAGCCGGATGACCTCAGAAGATGTCTCCCGCAGATGGAGACGAAACGTTAGGTGAAAATTTTGTACATCGACCACGGCCACTCAGCCCGGAAGTTTTAAATGAAAACGTTCTAGAAAGTTCCAGAAGCCACATCGGCATCTCCGCGTGGTGCGGCTCCCGCTCACGCCTGCATCGCCGCTGATCGCCAGTCCGTTTTCTTATTGTCGGTGAACCAACCACAAATGTTAAGGCTTTTGCCTCATACTGTATCTTACATTGACAATTATTGCGTCTGGAATATCTTGGAGTATGGTTAGTAAAGTTGTAGTACCAAATGTTTAAAAGAGGTTTTATTAGTTTTTTATAGCTCAATCATCCAAGTAAAATATTTGCTGTCCTTAATAAAGCAGTTGTTTTACGCCCAATATCCAAATGACAACGACGGATGCGACGACGACGACAGGAACAGAAACTGCAACAACAATTTCTAATGTAAATATTGAAGTTGTTGAATCATAGAATGCCAGCTTCCACGGCTGGTGCCCGCAGCTCGTGGTCGTGCGCTAGCGTTCTCGCTTCCCACGCCCGGGTTCCCGGGTTCGATTCCCGGCGGGTTCAGGGATTTTCTCTGCCTCGTGATGGCTGGGTGTTGTGTGATGTCCTTAGGTTAGTTAGGTTTAAGTAGTTCTAAGTTCTAGGGGACTGATGACCATAGATGTTAAGTCCCATAGTGCTCAGAGCCATTTGAGCCATCCACGGCTGGTATTTGCGTATTTGGTGATTTTTGCATTATAGGCATTAGGACGTGGTCCAAGACATATTACTCTGCCTAACGTTTCATCTTCCATACTTAGAGACTACATAAAATACCTTGTACATGCGGTCAAGTTTACATGGGAACTACAAAAAGACGCACACACACGAAGGAACAAAAGAGCAATTGCCGTCTGGACAACATGTATAAATCGCCAGTAACTGATCATGCACTGGGACCACAACATTCGCCGGCCGACGTGGCCGTGCGGTTAAAGGCGCTGCAGTCTGGAACCGCAAGACCGCTACGGTCGCAGGTTCGAATCCTGCCTCGGGCATGGATGTTTGTGATGTCCTTAGGTTAGTTAGGTTTAACTAGTTCTAAGTTCTAGGGGACTAATGACCTCAGCAGTTGAGTCCCATAGTGCTCAGAGCCATTTGAACCACTTGAACCACAACATTCGTTTATCTTATATTATGGTTTTATGAAGATCTAACCACTACTATTCAAGCATGGACGGAAAGACATTAATGTCGCTATAGCCGCTGATGTCTCGAACATTGAGAGACGAAACGTTAGGCAGACATATATGCCTTGGACCACGGCGTAAGTCCATAAAAAATTACCAAGAATGAAGTTGAATTTTTAATTTGATTTCTAATGTGCACCACAAATAATTGTTTAATTTATGGTGCATCGGAAAAAATGCACAGTTACTGCATCTATTGGCTACGAACATAACCGAGTAAGAGCAACTGAGAATATTGCGAGTGTTTCCAGTTGCGTGGCTGAAGCCTCTAGTGCTGTAGCAGCTCGGCTTCGCTCCGTATTTGGATGTATATTCAATTCTGCTTGGTTCTCGATAGAGTCTCCGCCAATAGTTGCCTCGTCTTCGTAAATGATGGGAAGAGTGCAGGTATGGTGTGGTGTCGTGTTCTAAGCAACACGCAGCGCATTCTCTGAGGTGGTGAGCGCTACGAGCTGTCGCGAAACTGGCGGGCGAGCAGGCAAGTTTTTCGGCTCGGCGAAAATCCCTGGAAAATTAAAGGGCGGAGGCGGGAGGCGTCGCCGTGAGGTGTAAACTGAGCGTCGCCCGAGGCGTCGCAGCCGCCTGCGCCGGCGCCGGCAGCGGCAGCGGCCTACTTCGCAGATCATTATTTTCATATCGTTACCGCGCGCCCGCACGCTGGCGCTGAATAAGAAGAAGGGCGACGACGTAAGTACATTGTGCCGGCAGCTGCGCTGGCGTCAGCGCGTCGCGTGTACTGCTGCGCTCCTACCGCCGCTGGCGTGCCGTGCGCTCTCTCCTCGGGGCGGGGAGAAAAAGGACGTCGCTGCCTCCGAGAGTAGAGTGGGATGAGCAAAGGACGGATAGCGCACGATGACAGAGAGAGAGAGAGAGAAGACAGGCAAATAAGCAGGCTGGTGTGGAGGTAGGAGCGGAGACGCGGCAGTACAGTTGCGCTCATTAAAGGCGCGCGCGAGCCGCGAGGTCCCGCGGGGTTTCCCCGCCAGAAAAGGGATTCCCCGCTCCTCCGACAGGGGAGTTCCGCCTCCTCTCCCCGCCTGGGGAATCCCCCCGACCGCTGCCACGTTGCAGGCGGAGGCCACGCGCTCTCCCAATCACGGCGGGGGTTAATGACGAGCGTCAGTTTTAGGCGGCATATTCCCTTTCGTTACGCGCACGGCGTTCTGCCGCCCCTAATGAAGGACACGCGCCAGCCGTGTCGTGTCGTGTCGTGTCGTGTCGTGTGCTGCCGCCAGCGACCCACCGCCCACTGGCGACTGCCCGACAGCCGGCAGCCCTTGCTCCCGGCCCTCTCTCGCGGCAGTACAGATTTTATTAGAATCTTTCGCCGCTTCAGTCACGGTACAAGTGCTACGTAGAAGAAAATGCTGCCTATCGTGAGGCGAACACTGAATGTTCTTGTAACGTCTACAGTGTGTAAACTTTTAGATGGCAGACCTCTCCCTAGTCCTGAATCGGTAGAAGTCGGTAAACGTCGGGAGGCTTCGGTAGGCACGCAGTTGCGACTGCTGCCAACATTACGTAGATGACTGTGTTGTACAAGGTAGCCATTGTCGTCTGCTTCGTTATTGTTTTGCGCTGTACTGTTCTGCGTGTTTTTATCGTGCAGTTGTGCTAAACGTTATCAAAATGAGTGCAGAGGCAGTTGCTGGCCCACCTCGGGAGTCGCCAACAACCCCTACCGGTAGGCCTATGGTTAGAAGGAAACCAGTATTACGTAGCGATGCTCGCAAAATTATATTGCGTGTGATTGAATGCTGCGAAAGGGAAAGGGAGCAGAAAAAATTGCTTCCATTACTCTTTTCGGGCGTTCGGAGAACAACTCACCAAGGTTTCATTGCAATCGGATGAATGGTTTGTGAGCGCATAGTAGACAAACATACATACATTCATTTATATATATATATAGATTTTAATGTACATGACGATTTCAGTTTCGTTTACGAACAACATTTAAAGCGAGTTATACTTCCAAGCCTTTCGTCTGCTTTCGTGTAAGCATGATGCGCAATTTGTAGTGCCAGCACTGCAACTGGTAGGCGTGCCTTGTCCCCCCCCCCCATCGGCTCCTCTCTCCTCGCCAGACAATACTTGCTTCCTCCTCTCCCTGCACTCCCCTCACAACTCTGCCGTCTTACAGTTAACTCACTGTACTTTCACGTAGTCGATCCTGGTTCAAAAATGGCTCTGAGCACTATGGGACTTAACTTCTAAGGTCATCAGTCCCGTAGAACTTAGAGTTACTTAAACCTAACGAACCTAAGGACATCACACACCTCCATACCCGAGGCAGGATTCGAACCTGCGACCGGAGTCGTCGCGCGGTTCCAGACTGTAGCGCCTAGAACCGCTCGGCCACCCCGACCGGTTTGTCGATCCTGGACACTCAAAGAATACGAGGGTCATTCCATAAGTCATGGGAACTATGGTATATCTTTCGATAATGTGAAAACATGAGAACTCCACGATGTGCATTGAGCCGGTAAGGCAGTTTCTATCTGACTGCCAGCATAAAAGGGATTCCAGTACAGGAGGTCACGGGAGATGGTCCAAATGGCTCTAAGCACTATGGGACTTAACATCTGAGGTCATCAGTCCCTAGACTTAGAACTACTTAAACCTAACTAACCTAAGGACAACACACACATCCATGCCCGAGGCAGGATTCGAACCTGCGACCGTAGCAGCAGTGCGGTTCCAGACTGGCGCGCCTAGAACCGCTCGGTCACAGCGGCCGGCGGTCACGGGAGAGCTTGAAAGAAAACACAGCACTAGATGAGTAAATTTATTGTGCACGCCTACAAATGGATCAAAATTGATTCAGAATCAACTACTGTCCTTCAAAATAGTCCCCCAGTGCTCTCATACAGCGTTGCAACGATGGGGCAGGTGCTGAATGCCATTTGCACTGCTATCAATGAGTGCCACCTGTCGCCGATATGCCGTGAGGATATCCGCCCCGTTTGCAAAGCACCTCCCGGGCAATGGTTTCTTCAGCTGTGGAATGAGGTGAAAGTCATGTAGATTGAGGCATGGTGAGTAAGGTAGATGGGGGGATGCATTTAGTATCTGGACCATGCTCACTCTCAATGTTTCATGCAGTGGTACCGAGTCATCCTCATATGCGGTCATAATCTGTCGGTTGATTTGGGTACTATTTACCGCTGGCTTTCGAAAGAATTTACTACGATTATGGTGATACCACATTTTACAATATATAAAAAATGGTTCAAATGGCTCTGAGCACTATGGGACTCAACTGCTGAGGTCACTAGTCCCCTAGAACTTAGAACTAGTTAAACCTAACTAACCTAAGGACATCACAAACATCCATGCCCGAGGCAGGATTCGAACCTGCGACCGTAGCGGTCTTGCGGTTCCAGACTGCAGCGCCTTTAACCGCACGGCCACTTCGGCCGGCTCACAATATATACCATAGTTACAATAGTTGCCATGACCCTCCTATTAGTTCCGATTCAGGTGAGATCACCCGGAACAGTAGCCTAAAATAAATCCCCAGCGAATGCGCAATGGTTAATTAGAATTATGAACCTGATTAGGGGGTTATGCATCTGAGTAAAATTAAAGTTGTCTCTACACACAAATTGCAATAGCTGTCATTAGAGACGGAGAATAAGCTCAGACTGTGTCAAAGATTGGGAAGGAAATCGGCCGTGCCTTTTGAAAGGAACCATCCCGGCTTTTGTCTGGAGCGATTTAGGAAAATTACGGAAAACCTAAATCTGGATGGCCGGACGCCGATCTGAACCGTAGTCCTCCCGAATGTGCTAAACACCACGCCACCTCTCTAGGTAATTCTCTAGGAATGTTTATCAGTTTGAAAGAACAAGCATTTAGCACTATTTTTTTAATTACAAACGCGGGACAAAGATATGGAAATATCGCGAGAAATTCGTGGTCGAACATTAACGCGGATGCGAGCCAAGTCAGTAGGTTGCGCTGTTATATTTGTTCATGAACGGTACCTGTGCGTTGGTCTTCAAGTGTCAGTCGTGGTTAGAACAGAGGGAGCCGAAGTGTTTGGTGTTTCACGAGGCACCGTATCGAAATTTATACCGCATACAGGCAAATATAAAAAAAAAATTAAAAATTATCATCTGCTAAGTCACAATGCGGACAGTGATGACGACAGACGAAGACCGAACAGAAATGAGGCACAAGGGGGATTTGAACACGGATCATGGTCCAACACCGTGACCACGCAACTACGACGCCGTGCTACTTATAATTCGCTCGATGTTGCACGTCTTGAGCATGAAGCTGTATCTATTTTGTTTCTTTTTTCACAGTTTAGTGCACTTTCTTCTTGTTTTTCGTGGTTGATCTGTGTTCAGTTTTAGATGGGCTGTCCACTGGGTCATTTTATCACTAAATCTGACGGGGTGTACTATGGGGAGTTTCCCTTGTGAGAGACGGGGCTACTCCAAGATTTGTACATGCTTGGTATTTAAAAGGTTGACCGAGCGGAATAAAAGAGCAAGGAAAGCAACTGCATCCAATCTTACGTCTGGAGAGGGAGTTCTTGGCGGAAATTATGACTGGATGTGAGACCTGAGTACTTTTTTTTATTTCCACTTTTAAGAACAACTGTGAATTTGCCTCACAGGTATACACGCTCTTGAGTGAAATTTTCGCTCTGCAGCGGAGTGTGCGCTGATATGAAACTTCCTGGTAGACCGGACCGAGACTCGAGCTCGGGACCTTTGCCTTCGTTGGGCATGTGCTCTACCGATTAAGCTACCCCAGCACGACTTAGTTCCCTTCCTCTTAGCTTTACCTCCACCAGTACCTCGATTTCTGGCTTCCAAACATCACACAAGCTCTCCTGCGAAAGTTGCAAAATTAAACAATCATGGAGGAAAGGATATTCCGGAGATGTGGCTTCAAAGGTCTCGATTTCGAGTCTGGATCTTGAACACAATTTTAATGTGCCAGGCAGTTTCATACACGTTCTTGGTTCATGGTAAAAAAAAGTTGAGAAGGATGGTGATTATATTGGAAAGTTATCGATTATTTACGAATGTTATAGCCATTTACCCTATGTGTATGGGGTTACTTTTCTTGCAAAATTAAAAAGAAAGTAGGAGTGATACTTTCTGTCTGGCATTTGAATGGAATTTTAAAACTTTCATTGTGAAACAATTGGGCAGTGTTCTTTAACTGCAGTTTTTAGCTTGCGTAGAAGCCTAGTCACTTACACTGCAATGGGAAGTGGAATTATAAGTATACCGAATTACCAATTTTAGAGCGATATCTATTCAGCTGTGTGATACTGTTGGGTAATGTCTTCTCGGTTTTCTCGAGGAGTAACATCGAGCCGCGCATGGTAGCCGCATGGTCTAGGGCGTCTTGTCACGGTCCGCGCGGCTCCCTCCGTCGGAGGTTTGAGTCCTCCCTCGGGCATGGGTGTGTGTGTATGTTGTCCTCAGTGTAAATTAGTTTATGTTAGTTTAAGTAGTGTGTAAGCTTAGGGAGCGATGACCTCAGCAGTTTGGTCCCGTAAGATCTTACCACATACGTACAATAACATCGAGTTCTCGAATCCGACAACATTGCGTAATCGCTAGGGTTGGCAGCAGTGTAGAGCAGACATAAGCTGTAACAGTTGTCACTTCTCAGGCATATTCTCGCTTTTATTTGTTTCCAGCCTCCTCTAACTACTGGAATTCGTGCAGTACCTTTCACTTGGTGTACAACAATGTCCGTTCATTGAAAGATGTGTTGAAAACTATAACGGTTCATGCATACTCAAAGCATTGAAAGCTGTCGTCAAGGTTGGTTTGACTCTGTACAGTGCTTTACTAGGCAGTGTCGCATTCGAAGTCCCATGCCGTTGCCTTCCTCCTGCCTTTGAACTGATAGTCAGTCAGTTGCAGTAAGGCCTACAGTTTAGTGTGGACTCAATCCGTCTCAGCATTTATCACATCGACAAACACTGGCCAGAGATGAAGACAATAACTCATAGATAAAAATTTTATGACTGTCGGGGATCTAACCCTAAAGCTTTGGGTCAGAAGCATTTTCAAAACAAAAAAAGGTTCTTCTAAAATACATCTACAAGACTACTCTGCAAGGCACACTTATGTGCCTGGTAGAGGGTTCTTCCAACCGCCTTCAAACTATTTCTCTACCGTTCTAACAGGGCGTGGGGAAATAAACATACAAATCTTTCTGTACAAGCTCTGATTTCCATTATTTTATTACGATGATCACGTCTACCTATGTACACTGGTGATAATAAAATATGTGCACATTCAGAGTAAAAAGCTAGTGATTGAAATTTCGTGAAAAAATCTCGTCCCAACGAAAAGCGTCATTGATGCAATGGTTTCCATCGCAAGTCGCTATCATATCCATGAAACTCCCTCCCCTATTTCACGACAGTCGGATTCTTCTTTCAAAGAAAATAAAACACCTCTTCTTTAGCAAGCAAGATTTCTTTTACGTCAAACAACACTCCCCTTTTATAACAAACATTTATTTTCTTCTAAAATAAACTAGACTCCGCTTCTTAAACAAACTTTCCTCCTCTTGTAAAACAAGGAGGACTCCTCTTCTAGAACAACCAGATGTATAATAAATGAAAAGCACCAGTTTGTTTTTGTTCTACAATATTACTTTTGAAAAGTCCCCTTAGAAAAATTATACGTGACTGTGCTTAAACTGACACACAATATTTTTAGCGCAACGCAATCTGACTTTCAATAATCCCTACAGAAGAATGGCCCTGATTAACATTAACCTATGCCTTTCACAAATCACTTACCTCACCAAAAATCTTCGTTACTCGAACTACTGCAATACAGCGAGCGCCACTACTGCCAGCTCAATAGTGCTCAAAAGTCATAATGTATATAGCAGTTCATGACATCCAGTCTTACAAATTTCAAAACTCCGCCATCTCTCTCCCCACATCCACCACTGCTGGCGGCTCACCTCCAACTGCGCAACGCTACGCGCTGTTCACATCCAGCTGCCCAACACTACAATGGCAGACAACAATGCAAACTAGCCACAGACTGCACACAGCACAGCCAGTGATTTTCATACAGAGCGCTACGTAACGTTGCCAATAATAAAACATAAACAGCCTACTTACACTTTTATTGTTAAATGTCTGAAGATGACCTTGTAAGCCGAAAACTGGTTAACAATAAAAGTAATATTGTTGAACAAAAGCAAACTGGTGCTTTTCATTTATTATAATGTTGTTCTATCAAGAACCGACGGAAGATTCTGTTAACCAGATTTATATTTTGAAGTAATAAGGCTCTTCTTCCTTTCCTAAATTTAACTAAAATAATCTTGACCAGACAACGTGTAAGGCTTACTGAGTGACACATACGACCATTAAGCGTGCGGTCACTCTGTCCAGCTAGCGACTTGCGCCTCATTAAAGTAGTAGCAGCATCAGTCTATTCCATATCGTGGGTTCGTACGGTAGTACAGCAGTAGAAAGCCAGGCTAAGTTATCTTTGCCGAGTGTGTATTGTAGCATTTTATTATGTTACGCTGTCAGGTAATACCAGTAATCTTCGAGACTGATTTCGGTTTTCCTGCTATCGAGTAATACGTTTAACTGCCCTGCAGTCTGAGAATTTTTGGGTAAAAGAACTTCTTCGGGAATAGAATTTCTCCTGGTCTGTATGTGGATGGCGAAGTGATATTTATGACTGCAACATTTTGTCTCTTACACTGCCAGATTTCGGGTTTCTCAAGCATATTAGGCTGTGTTTTGTAGTACGCTCTACGTCACAACAAATACACATTTACGAGGGACTAAGCTTGCGTTATGTAGATTGCAGTTCGTAGTGATCTTTTTGTGTATTAGCCTGTGCCTGAGAGTTATTGCAATCGAACTGATCAGTCCTTGCAGTTATTCTCAGTTCCCATTCTGCTCGTAACTTCTTAGTGTACTGCACTGCATATCGTCCTAGCTGTTGGATTTTCTTCGACTGAATTCTGTATTTAACTGTAATTTGTGAAGAATGGTTAGACGTGTGTAAGAAGCGAACTGATGCGGCTTTCGTCAGTTGGCGGCTCGCTACCATTTTGCTTTATATCACTGACTAGAAGACGAACCAGGCATTGCCCGAGTATACATTTTACCTTTTTTTATTAGTAATGAGAACAAAAATGAACTGTGTTTGTAAGGTAAAATCGAAAAAAAAATTCATTTCCATGTTTACGTGAACACTCCTTTGAAATTATGAATCAGTTTCTATACGCTGGGTGCAGGTCTTTCACGTGTCTACAACACCGTTTTGTAAACGTCTCTGTGACAACACCGCTTGATGGCTCTATAGACGGCTATTGTTTTCGCCTACAGCCGCTTACGCTTCGCAGTCCAAAGATGTCAAAAGCGCTGCCAGTTTTCAGAGATTTCGACTCGACTGTATGAGTATCTTAGTTAGAAGTAAAGTATAAATGTATTAAGGGGGGTAGGACGTCAAACGGGCCGACTTGGAGCAGGAGAGGCACCACAGGACATTTCAATTTCCGCTGTCTATACTTTTACAAATAAATTTATAAAACTCTGTCAGCATGACCAGGAAGAATTCAGAATTCACACTTTTAGCAGTGGAAGTTTTTTTTTTACATGTGAAATTTTATCATTTTTTCACTTACTAATGACAGCATTTGTTGCTATAGGTACATTTTTCTTCATAAGTAAGAGAGATTCTTCGATGAATTTTGCACAGCATACAAACCATACTTAAAAGGTGTATGGAACTCTAGAATTTTCCAAATCTATTAAAAAAATTGAGGTAATTAACTACAAAATTTGTGTTTCTTCAAAACATGAAGTTTAAAATACAACAGCTCATTCGTTTTTTCATAAATTAAATAAATTCTAGAGTTTCATTCCCCTTTAAGTATGGTATGTATGCTGCAAAATTCATCGAAGAATCTATCTAACTTATGAAGAAAAGTGTACCTATAGCAACAAATGCACCCATTAGTAAGTGAAAAAAGGATGAAATTTCACAAAAAAAATTAGTTCGTTATGTTTTCGAACTTCCACTGCAATGAGTGTGAATCATGAATTCTTCCTGGCCATGCTTACAAAGTTTTATGAATTTATTTGTAAAATTATAGACACTGGAAATTAAAATGTCCTGTGATGCCTCTCCTGCTCCAAGTCGGCCCGTTTGACGTCCTATCCCCCTTAAAACTTCATCCATGATGAGGCAGTTTTTCAGGCATATAATTGTTTATGGCGTCATATCTTCTGAACTGTGATAGGCAGGTGGTTCCTATCCACATAATGATCGTTGTCAGACAGTCTGGAATATGTGTACCACGTTTGGCACAGAACTATCCAGTGGTTTAGGAGGAGTTACGGAACGTACAGCTATACGTACATACACACACATACATTCATCCGTTTTATACTACGTATGGGTTATACGGCATGAAACGCTTTTCTAAAGTACCGACGGTCAAGCATGTTTCGCAGAAAGATGCCATACAATTTTCTCCTATGTTTACAAGTTTTAATCCTCCTCTTTCATAGGACGTCTGT
Organism: Schistocerca serialis cubense; assembly: GCF_023864345.2. NCBI lineage: Eukaryota > Metazoa > Arthropoda > Insecta > Orthoptera > Acrididae > Schistocerca > Schistocerca serialis. The sequence goes on from NC_064638.1 coordinate 264,596,402, forward strand.
ATTATGCTATGCTGATTTTAAAAGCAGGACCACCTAACAGCCATTTCCATTCTACGTGCTATACCAGATGAAACTGAAAATACGTGTACTAGCTGTCATTGTTTGGGCAGTATCGCACTGTTTACGTACTGATTTTTTTATATTGCTTTCTATATGGGAGTGTTATAACCGCCGTATTACAGCTTCTACGCCCATTATCTGATTGGCTGCTGTGTCTTGTGAAATGGTAGCGTAGATAGTGTCACTTGCTTTTATCCATTTAGGTAAACTGCATTTTGCGTTAGGCACTGTGTTTACAATTCTAGATTTTCGTTTGTTTATTGTCACATTGGAGACATTGTAGTAAGTAATATGTTGACATCGTTCGGGGTGGTGCATTCTGCTAATTTCTCTCCTTGACACTGCAGCCCACAAGCCTCTCGAGTGATAATTGCAAACAAGGGCTCTAGCGCGCAAGTGAACAATATCATTGACGGATCGTTTGCTTAGTATTCCGATTTACTGAATTCTTGTCGAGGCCTCATACGTTGCAAAATTCTTCACGTAAGCCTAGTTTTTTTCAGAGAATTATTTACGTATTGATGATTTATATGCTAGAAAGCTTTGTGGAAATTAAAAGGAAAGAATTGTTGACGTAGCTTTAGTCGCATATGCATCTGCTACTGCACATACGCAGTTGGTTAGGGTGTGGGCGATGAACCTCTGCTGCCGACACAAGTCTCATACTCGTTCACAAGTTTGATTATTGTTTTATTCTTCCCACTATTATTCAGGTGAGTATCTTGAAACCAGAATTAAATAAAATTAACGATCTATTTTTTCACTGTTTACCTCTTCAGCGTCTTTGGCGTCATGACTATTAGCATTTTTAGAATTTCAGCAGGAACATGGCTCGTTTGTAGCATAGCAATACCGATTCCTGTTAAGGATATTTCGATAGTTCCCAATATTCTACATGAGGTAGGCCTGGTGCCTTGTTCTTTATGATATCAGCTACCTTTTTCTCTGAGATTTGCTCCATCGTGGCTGACGTCTACTTGAAGGAAATCTATCAATTTTTTCGGCTTCATATTCGTCTGTCGGTTTTCCAAGCGTAACTGGAACTGATGTACTGCAATTTTTGTCAGTATTTCTGGCTATAACTGCAATTTCTTCCATCTGTTGTTTTTATTTCGAACATTAGCTTCCTCTGCACTTTGGTCTGGGTGGCTGGGGTCTCTATCATGGACTGTTCTCTGGCTCTCACTTCCTCCCTGTCGCTTTGATTATTTTTATCACTGAGTCACTTTGACAGATATACACACGCTATACCCACAGCTCATGGGTTTGAAAATAGTTCAAATGGCTCTAAGCACTATGGGACTTAACATCTGAGTTCATCATTCAGCTGGAATTACAACTACTTAAACCTAACTAACCTAAGGATATCACACACATCCATGCCCGAGGCAGGATTCGAACCTGCGACTGTAGCAGCAGCGCGGTTCCGGACTGAAGCGGCTAGAACCGCTCGGCAACAGCGGCCGGTTCATGAGTTTGAAGCGGGACTCATTACTGAATGCAATTCTACTCCAGTAAATGAGATACCAGGCCACTATAAGCAACGAAGACGTGTCTGGAAAGGCCACATACGGCGGTGGGATACAAACATGACTGTTTCCCGCCGCACGGCACGACAATCAGGAGTGATGGTCTATGATACCATTTCTTTTCATAGGAGAAACCTTTTGGTTGTCATCTGCGATGCCCTTACAGCAGAGCTGTACTTCGACGATGTTCTACGACCCATTCTGTTACCCTTCATGGCAAGCCATCCTAGGTTACTTTTCAGCAAGATGACGCCCGCTGCCTGCACACTGCGGGAGTTTCTGCTGCGTCTCTTCGTGCTTGGTAAACCCTCCCTAGGTCAGCAGGATCGCCGTATCTCTCCCCCACTGAGAACATTTAGAACATAATGAGCAGTACGCTCCAACCACCTCGGGATTTTGACGACCTAACGCGCCAGTTGCACAGAATTAAGCACCATATCGCTCAGGAGGACTTACAACAACTCTGTCAGTCAACGCCAAGCCGAATAACTTCCTGCATAAGGGCCAGAGGTGGACCAACGCGTTATTGACTTGCTCAGTATGTGAAACTCTTTCTATTGAATGAATCATCTAATTTTTCTGAAACTGTAATAATTTGTTTGTCTGTACATGTGCGTCACATCTACCGATTTCTGTCTTACTCGGATAATTCCTTCGTGGTGAGTGTCTTTTTTTATCTTGGAGTGTATTACCCAAATGTGACATACGAAAAATTACACTACTGGCCATTAAAATGCCACACCAAGAAGAAAAGCAGATCATACACGGGTATTCATTGGACGAATATATTATACTAGAACTGACATGTGATTACATTGCCGGCCGAAGTGGCCATGCGGTTAAAGGCGCTGCAGTCTGGAACCGCAAGACCGCTACGGTCGCAGGTTCGAATCCTGCCTCGGGCATGGATGTTTGTGATGTCCTTAGCTTAGTTAGTTTTAACTAGTTCTAAGTTCTAGGGGACTAATGACCTCAGCAGTTGAGTCCCATAGTGCTCAGAGCCATTTGAACCATTTTATTTGTGATTACATTTTCACGCAATTTGGGTGCATAGATCCTGAGAAATCAGCACCCAGAACAACCACCACTGGCCGTAATAACGGTCTTGATACGCCTGGGCATTGAGTCAAACAGAGCTTGGGTGGCGCATACAGGTACAGCTGTCCCTGCAACTTCAACACGATACCACAGTTCTTCGAAAGTAGTGACTGGCGTATTGCGACGAGCCAGTTGCTCGGCCACCAGTGACAAGACGTTTTCAGTTGGTGAGAGATCTGGAGCGTGTGCTGGCAAGGGCAGCAGTCGAACATTTTCTGTATCCAGAAAGGCCCGCACAGGACATTCAACATGCGGTCGTGCAATAGCCTGCTAAAATATAGGGTTTCTCAGGGATCGAATGAAGGGTAGAGCCACGGGTCGAATCACATCTCAAATGTAACGTCCATTGTTCAAAGTGCCGTCAATGCGAACAAGAGGTGACCGAGGCGTGTAACCAATGGCACCACACACCATCACGCCGGGTGATACGCCAGTATGGCGATGACGAATACACGCTTTCAATGTGCGTTCACCGCGATGTCGCCAAACACGGATGCGACCATCATGATGCCGTAAACAGAACCTGGATTCATCCGAAAAAACTCAGGGATCGAGACGTGGCCGCACGATCCGTTACAGCCATGCGGATAAGATGCCTGGCATCTCGACTGCTAATGATGCGAGGCCGTTGGGATCCAGCACGGCGTTCCGTATTACCCTTCTGAACCCACCGATTCCATATTCTGCTAACAGTCATTGGATCTCGACCAACGCGCGTAGCAATGTCGCGATACGATAAACCGCAATCGCGGTAGGCTACATTCCGACCTTTATCAAAGTCGGAAACGTGATGGTACGCATTTCTCCTCCTTACACGAGGCATCACAACAACGTTTCACGAGGCAACGCCGGTCAACTGCTGTTTGTGTGTGAGAAATCGGTTGGAAACTTTCCTCATGTCAACAAGTTGTAGGTGTCGCCACCGGCACCAACCTTTTGTGAATGCTCTGAAAAGCTAATTATTTGCACATCATAGCATCTTCTTCCTGTCGGTTAAATTTCGCGTCTGTAACGCGTCATCTTCGTGGTGTAGCAATTTTAATGGCCAGTAGCGTATGTCGGTCTGGGACTCATACCCGAGTTCCTTACTTAACCATTTCGAGTATTTGTCCACTCTCCCTAGCCCGATCCAAATCTCCATATATCACTTTCCACTTCTTTATGTCGTAGTTTTATGTACGTCTCCCAGGTCGCTACATTACTTGATTCCCACTTAGCGAGAATCATACTACTACATGGAAACGAGACCGTTTTTAACGTCGTGTGCCCATTCTCGGCATACGGTGCTTAGGCATACATACGATTTGACGGTCAGGAGTTGTACGTTATGAAATTCACTTTCAGCTAGTAATATGGAATAATATATGGCCCAGTCTTATTAATGTGACCACTTGTCTGTAGAGTATAGGGGCACTTCTGACACCAGTTGTAAATGTATACAGGGTTGGGGAAAGGAGGGAGGCGGTTGTTACATATGCCTCGTGACGACAGTTTGCAGGAGGTCGAGCGGTCAGGATTAGAGAGTGGGCATCCAGGGCTGCCGTTAAATGACAAGCAGGAAATAAGGTACAATAAAGAGAATATATTTCAATGTACGGTGTACAAGGGACGCGCCTAGGGTCGAAAGTTACCAGCTTTAGGCCAGTCTAGGATGTCGAACAATTCAATTGGAATGGGGAACGGAACGGGAAGCGGTTTAGGTTAACTTACGTTGGTGGCCAGAGGCTCTGCCTTCCGAAAAGACGTCTGTTCTGCTCGAGGTCTGGATCACAAGAGAGAGAAGCAACTATTTTCGGCACCGCATAAGACTCCAGCGTCCATACACGTGATCAGTATCCCCTGCACGCTATTGGCTAAAACCAATGGTGTGAATTCGCAAGCAGTTTCAGCAGAGGGCTCAGGGCGTCTCCTGTCAGCAGCTTTAACTGGACAGAACTGCCTAGGTTTTGAAAGACAAGCGACTTGTGTCACGTAGATACGGCGTGAATTACTCTGGGAGAAAATTTGTAAATATTCCATTGGGCCTTTGAAATAAATTTCTTAAACCAATTCCCTAAAATATTCCTTGAGTGGCTGCCATCCTGTACATCTCAAAACCATAAATAAATACATTTGCAACGCGGACGTGGAGGAAGAGAGTCAGTGACATTCTCGCGGTTACTGACAGGGATGTGGAACCATGTCGACTCCAGTGCTGTGACCGATTGCATTAGATTTCACGGTTGAGGATCAATGGCTCGAACAGTCCGACGGAGGTAGTCCCACAGATTTTCGAATGGGTTTAAATTCGGGGGGTTTGGTGGCCAAGGAAGTACGGTAAACTTATCCTGGTGCTCTTCGAACCACGCACGATCACTGTTAGATGTGTGACACGTTACACTGTCCTGCTCGTAGATGACTCTGTGCCGAAGAAAATGAAACTGTATATGGGGATGGACATGATCCCAAAATTTAGGTGCATACTTGTGTGAGGTGAGGGTATTATCTGGAGTGCCCCAGGGAAGTGTGGTAGGTCCGCTGTTGTTTTCTATCTACATAAATGATCTTTTGGATAGGGTGGATGGCAATGTGCGGCTGTTGCTGGTGATGCTGTGGTGTACGGGAAGGTATCGTCGTTGAGTGATTGTAGGAGGACACAAGATGACTTGGACAGGATTTGTGATTGGTGTAAAGAATGGCAGCTAACTCTAAATATAGATAAATGTAAGTTAATGCAGATGAATAGGAAAAAGAATCCCGTAATGTTTGAAAACTCCATTAGTAGTGTAGCGCTTGACACAGTCACGTCGATTAAATATTTGGACGTAACATTTCAGAGCGATATGAGGTGGGACAAGCATTTAATGGCAGTTATGGGGAAGGCGGGTAGTCATCTTCGGTTCATTGGTAGAATTTTGGGAAGATGTGGTTCATCCGTAAAGGAGACCGCTTATAAAACACTAATACCACCTATTCTTGAGTACTGCTCGAGCGTTTGGGATCCGTATCAGGTCGGATTCAGGGAGGACATAGAAGCAATTCAGAGGCAGGCTTGTAGATTTGTTACTGGTAGGTTTGATCATCACGCGAGTGTTACGGAAATGTTTCAGGAACTCGGGTGGGAGTCTCTAGAGGAAAGCAGGCGTTCTTTTCGTGAATCGCTACTGAGGAAATTTAGAGAACCAGCATTTGAGGCTGACTGCAGTACAATTTTACTGCCACCAACTTACATTTCGCGGAAAGACCACAAAGATAAGATAAGAGATATTAGGGCTCGTACAGAGGCATATAGGCAGTCATTTTTCCCTCGTTCTGTTTGGGAGAGAAACAGGGAGAGAAGATGCTAGTTGTGGTACGAGGTACCCTCCGCCAAACACGTACGGTGGATTGCGGAGTATGTGTGTAGATGTAGATGTTAATGCGTTGTGCCTTCCAGAACGACGAGGACCGCAGGGAACGTCATGAAAATATTTCCCAGACCATAACCATCCTTTCTCTGGCCTGGGCCTCTGTTGCAGGGGTTTTTCTTCCTTCACGTCCGCCATCATTGCGATGGAGCATAAAATGTGGTTCATCAGAAAAGGTCACCTGTTGTCACTTATAGGACGTCCAACTGCGGTAGTGGCGTGTAAATCCCGGCCTCCGTCGCTGATGAACAGCACTCAGCACGGATGCATGAACCGGGCACATGAGCAACGTTCTTTGAGCAGTCACTGAGGAGACGCGGCTCGTAGCCCCTTGATTTATCTGCTTGCTCACATTCTCAATAGCTGCACGTTTGTTCTCCTGTACACATATCTGCAGCCGTGGTTGATTCCTGTCATCTATGGCACATGGTGCACCGCAGTCGCTTCGGTGCCGGTTCTGGATAGAGCTATTTTGCCATGCATGGTACACTTTAACCTCAGAGGCACCAACAGTTTACAAACTTAGCCGTTTTGAAAATAATTTCACCTTTGGCACGGAAGGCAATGAACATTTTGGACGCCCGATAAATTTTCTCCGTTTCAGTATTACGACAACGACCGCATTGGACTCCAGGCCCCCCCCCCCCCCCTCACCCCGCCGCACTTTATGTAGCAGCTACCACTTGCCGTCTGTGAGTGGTTATGCACATTGACATGGAACATAGGTGGTGGTCACTTTAGCCTGACTGATAAATCCTTTATGTATGTTGTTGTTGTTTTGGTCTTCAGTCCTGAGATTCCATGCTACTCTATCCTGTGCAAGCTTCTTCATCTCCCAGTTCTTACTGCAACCTACATGCTTCTGAATCTGCTTAGTTTATTCACCTCTTGGTCTCCCTCTACGATTTTTATCTTCCACGCTGCCCTCCAGCGCTAAATTTGTGATCCCCTGATGCCTCAGAACATGTCCTACCAACCAGTCCGTTCTTCTTGTCAAGTTGTGCCACAAACTCCTCTTCTCCCCAATTCTATTCAGTACCTCCTCATTAGTTATGTGATCCATCCATCTAATCTTCAGCATTCTTCTGTAGCAGCACATTTCGAAAGCTTCTATTCTCTTCTTGTTCAAACTAGTTATCGTCCATGTTTCACTTCCATACATGGCTACTCACCATACAAATACTTTTAGAAACGACTTCCTGCACTTAAATCTATACTCGATGTTAACAAATTTCTCTTCTTCAGAAACGCTTTCCTTACCATTGCCAGTCTACATTTTATATCCTCTCTACTTCGACCATCACCAGTTATTTTGCTCCCCAAATAGCAAAAACTCCTTTACTACTTTAAGTGTCTCATTTCCTAATCTAATTCCTTCAGCATCACCCAACTTAATTCGACTACATTCCATTATCCTCGTTTTACTTTTGTTGATGTTCATCTTATATCCTCCTTTCAAGACACTGTCCATTTCGTTCAACTGCTCTTCCAAGTCCTCTGCTGTCTCTGACAGAATTACAATGTCATCGGCGAACCTCAAAGTTTTTATTTCTTCTCCATGGATTTTAATACCTACCCCGAATTTTTATTTTGTTTCCTTTACTACTTGCTCAGTATACAGATTGAATAACATCGGGGAGAGGCTACAACCCTGTCTCACTCCCTTCCCAACCACTGCTTCCCTTTCATGTCCCTCGACTCTTATAACTGCCATCTGGTTTCTGTACAAATTGTAAATAGCCTTTCGCTCCCTGTATTTTACCCCTGCCACCTTTAGAATTGGAAAGAGAGTATTCCAGTACTTTATGTATATCGAGAGCATTAGTGGCCATAAAAGTAATAGATACTGGTGAAGATACCTTGCAGACTGCTGTGTTTTGCGTCAGTTCGGTGTGCCACCGCTTTTTGTGCCTGGAGTGTACTCTCGGTAAGACTCTGACGAAGTGAAAGTGGTGACCTTGTTTTCTCGTTGGCGTCTATGTCGCTGTAGAGGGCGGAGCGTCCCCCTCACGCCGCCGGTTGGCGTTTCTCATTTCCGCGGTGGTAATTGTGGGGACAGACGCGGGAGTAGCGGGGGCCGCGAGATATCGCCGCGGGGAGCACCGGCGCACCGCCACGGTGCCACTAGCTGCCTGCTCCGTGTTACTCCCAACTTCTGTACACTCTGCCGATTAGTTCGCTAACTCTTCCCTTCTAAGCCTCCACGCAAGTTTTTAAGACACTCGCTCCTATGGTAATGCATACAATAACGTTGCGTCGGGGCGCCGAAAACTTCGCCGGACGGAGGCCGGTTATAAATAAGTTTTCTCGAAATATTTAATCAATAAGTGCACCGTAAACTTTGTAGAAGCAACTCGTCGGTAACACAGAAATACCCACGATCCGATATACTGGCACGAAGTACTTAAATCCCATACAAATTCTGCAGCTCTTTCTGAGTCTTTTCAACTGTGTTGTTTAAATCTTTCGGCATTCTTGAATGAAGTTTTCACGTAACTGCTTTTCTGCTTCCAGAGCTAAAGCGCACTTAAAGAGCAGGCAACAGTAATTTCCTACTTGTTTGCCTGTCATTCGTCTCCGCAGATATTTCGTGTATTAGACACTATTCAAAGCTCGTCATCATCGTCTTACAAACAGAGATTGAACATATGCCTGTCTGTCTTCAGAAATGTTATGTGCGTTGATTCCCTGATTCTTCCCTTTAAGCATGCAGTTTAGAATTGCCTAGGGTATTCTTTCAGGTCACATTGTGTTTACACGTTGTTCCCACGCTCTCTGTATCCAGTTATTCATCATTAACGGCTTGCGCTGTACAACAAACCCATTATGACAGTTTATATTTTGTCAGAACTGGGCATACCTGTTGGCTGGGGGATATGGCACTAAATATCATAGTGTTACGCTATAACCGGTTACTCTGTAACCTAAAGAAATGATCGTTTCGAAAATATTATACTTTCCTGGGCGTTGTAGTTATTTACTCGCTTTGTTGTTACAAGTACCTCTTGAAACTGAGCAGCTTTTCATTTATATTTTATCCCCATAATTCACATTGTAGCTCGATTATGTAGTCGTTAATTACGATTGACTGTATTGGGCATTTACTCAATAAGGCTATACCTTTCGTCTGACGTAATGAGGTTTTAAGGTTTTATTCTGTACTTATTTGGTTAAGCTGAAGGACTGCTAGTTGGGATTTGTCTTCAGTTCCTTATCGTATTACTTTATTTCTGTAGACAGTAGTGAAGTTAAATTAGTGTGTTTATATAGTAGATTGGTAGTTCTCTGATTTCCAGTTTTTAATAACATCGCGAATACAAATGTTAAAAAGACGGCGTGCAAGAGAACCCCCTTGTCTCACAGTTAAATTACATCGTGTCCCATTTATCTCCTATACTTATTATTACTTTTGTTCTTGATCGCCTTTATAAAATGTATGACGAAAGCTGAAATCTATAAAATCATTCTTATCTTACTGCTCCTACATTAATGTCATTTTCTTTATCCACTTTCATCCTCTTGAAGTAATGCCTCAGCTAGAATAATTATTCTGTTGTTCAAAATTTTTCAGTAGATATTATATGCAGCATTCAACAGACTAAGATCGCTATAATTTACACATCCGTAGTGATGGGTACCTCGGTTTACTTTCACTAAAGAAAATATAAAAATTACCTTAAAAGAAAGTTCGACTCTAGCGTCTCGTTGACCTTTGATTGTTCATCTACATCGATACAGAATGTTCAAGAAATCCTACTGCAAACCTATAGAGGATGTCGAGGAGATTTACTAAAAAAAATTGTGTGGAAAATGTTTTTCCACGTCACAAGAAAACAATTAATTACGTTTTAGCTCTCGCATCGATATATTTACATTTTTCTTGGATCGTTAGTGTTCTGACTGGTTTAATGTAGTACTCCATGTCTAACATACTATCCTGTTACTCCTTATAGTGTGTGTTTTTTCACATGTTTCTTTCCTAGATAACTCTGTAGAGGTCTTCCTTAGTCCACCTAACTTTCGTTATCTTTCTGCAATACCACATCTCAAACACTTAAATTTGCGGTTTTCCTACTGTCCTTCATATACTTCCATTCAACGCAGTGCTCAAGACGTAAATTCTCAGAAATTTCTTCCTATGTTTAATACAAGTAGACTGCCTTTAGCGAAGAACGTCCTCTTTGCCTGTGCTACTCTGCTTCTTATATTCTCCTTGCTTAGCCCGCAATGCGTTATTTTGCTACCAAGGCATGAGAATTCCTCCACTTAGTCTGTAAGGTACTTATTAATTTAAATGTTCTGTTTTACACTAATTCGATTTCTGATATTCATTGATAACTTGACCTTTCTCTGTCCTCAATACTTCATACTTGGTTAACTAAAAGAATACTCTTGGCGAGACGTCTACTCTTGCGCACATTATATCTGCACATTACACTCGGACATAAGTAGCTGATATGAGGTGTGATTAAATTTTGCCACACTCATAGTCCATGGACTTAGGACTTCGTACATATTAAGGTATCTTAAGCAAGATTCTTCACACAGCATCACAAGAAGAGAAAACTATCTTAGTGAAATTCGCGAGTGCACCTGGATCTACCGACGATAATGCGTCGCGATGATTTCGAAAGAGAACTACAACGTGCGCTCGCACACCATCGTGTTATCGTGTTCACGAATGTTCGGTTCCATGTCTTCCAAGAACTCTACCAAAACCACCTGCATGAAAATCAGGTGTTCCTCACTCTTTAGTTGTGCAGGAAGAATGTAGGGAACAATCAAACTAACGTCGACGACTCATGCCGACGCGTTGTTGCCGAATAGTGTCAAAGTCAAGGAGAATCTGTGACAAAATTGTTTATGACATCTCTAGTGTGGTTGTTCCAACTGTTGAAAACAACATTCGTGGTGAGATTCGCTTCTTCAGTGAACAAAAAAATATGTCAACAAGATCTGTAAATCTACACGTTGCGCGAACTATAAGGTGGTGATAACAAATAGTCGCTTCACACGTAGAACATGTCAGACGGTGTTGTGAGACACATTAATATCATGTACAGTGTCTCAAATACTCGCTCTAGGGTTCTTTTGATATAAGTGAAATACTATTATTTATTTATTCAAATAGTCTCAAAGCAAGTGTGTTTTTCACGTTAGTGTTTAGACTACATCTACTCTTGAAGCACCTCAGCCTGTCCTGTTGACTGTCAATGTCGCTACTTTCAGCAGTAGTTGTTCCAGTGTCCCAAAACCTGTAAAAGAAGCGTTATCATTTGCTGGAAGCACTGTTTTATTTTTATTCGGCGGGTTGTGATCGTGAAAGATACGAGATGACAAAGTGTAAATCACGCGAATAACGGGCCAGTAGTGGTACCCTGAAAATATTCTATGTTCGGAGTTGGCGTGGCCGCACGAGCCGCTCGGCAACCCGGGCCTTGTCAGCAACCGTGTGGTGCCGAATGTTAGCAAGAGGGGTAGCCCCAGCGCGTCTAACAAAGGCAGTCTACCTTCTTTCTTCAACGACATGCGGGCGGGCGTCTTGGGCACTCTGTACACCGTAAGCCGACGCATGCCGATTTATACCTGAATGCACAGCTTTTCCATCATCCTGTTCAGAAGAGAGCCGTTTTGAACACGCTGGTATACAGAGCCAAAACTGTTTCTGACGAGGACCACTTAAGGTGCGAGATTAACCATCTGAAGAACGTGTTCCGAAAGAATGGCTATGGTGCGCGTGATATAAAGGCAGCGTTTTCCAAAAGAAGGAAACGTGAAAATGCTGCAACCTCACAGGATGAAACACCGATTGCGGTTCTTCCTTTTTGTGGCGCGATTTCCAGCAAAATAGGAAGAGTCCTGCGTAACCGAGGTATAAGACCGATTTTTCGTCCTCCTAAGAAAATTAAGGAGAAGATGCGCCCTGTTAAGGACAATCTCGGCCTCAGGGTCCCTGGAGTTTATAATATACCCTGTGAGTGTGGAAGCAATTATATAGGTCAGACGATTCGTACCGTTTCCGACCGCTGTGCAGAACACCAACGCCATATTAAAAATAGAGAACTGGAGAAATCGGCAATTGCGGAGCACAGCCTCACGAACAAACATAAAATATTGTTCGATGAAACAAAAATTGTGTTCCATGACATTGGAATAAGAATGAGCCAAAAGAGCTTTAACCGCGATAGCGGATACCATCTGAGCTGTGCGTGGAAACGAGCGCATGATGCAGAGAAGCAGCAGAGACGTTCCTTCCAAGGTTTACGTTCAAACGGAAGCGGTGGCGCCACCGGCGCACACAGTGACACCGTCTGCGACAGCTGTACGTAATCGCCGAACAATCTGAAGCCGTCTTCGGGCTATATAGAGGCTACTACAGCAGCAGTGAAGACAGTCAGCTCTTGACGATGACGATGGAGGTAATCGTCGAAAGTGTGGTGTCACTGCCAGACACCACACTTGCTAGGTGGTAGTTTTAAATCGGCCGCGGTCCATTAGTACATGTCGGACCCGCGTGTCGCCACTGTGTGATCGCAGACCGAGCTCCACCACAAGGCAGGTCTCGAGATACGGACTAGCCCTCGCCCCAGTTGTACGGACGACTTTGCTAGCGACTACACTGACGAAGCATCGCTTCTTTGCCGAGCAGATAGTTAGAATAGCCTTCAGCTAAGTCAATGGCTACGACCTAGCAAGGCGCCATTAGTAACATTGCATGTATCTAAAGAGTCTCACTTGTATCGCCAAAATCTCCAGATGTACCAAAAGGATGAATTAAAGTTAAGTATTCCAGAAGCTACGTACTTTGCTTTATAGCATTCATTACGTATCCTGTTTCAGACCTCATGCCATCCTGCTTTAACTTAGCGCGTGCCTTTCGGCTTCCTCTCATTGTGTCTAGGCTGTCTTGTCTAGACGCAACAGAAAGCTCGAGATTTTATCCAGAACTGACGCGGCAAGAATGCGGAGAATATTTTATATATAAGTGCCGTCGCGAAGAACTTCGTTGCCATCAACATAATCTTGTCAGCCGTTTACTAGGAGTGATAGACGAAGCAAAGAATTTCAAGTACCCAATTGATTGTTTACTGCTTTTAGTCACAGATGCCATTTTAAAGTAAATTATTTGCAGTACTGATATTTACATACCTACCATTCGTTTAAGATATTGCAGAGAAAGGGGTGATGCCGACACTGACATTATATAAACTAAAGCGTGTTTAGGACCTCTTTTCTTGGCGGATGTTTTACAAGCTTCTCATACAAATTTTCAAGATTTTGGGCTGCAGGTGGTACTGGAGTGCAGCACTTCAGACTTTCAATGGACATAAATCAGTTTCGTTTCTTGTCGACATGTGTGATATTAGAGGACTTCAAAAACAGAGTTCATAGGAAAGAAACACGCAAATTAGCCACTTTCTGATTATTTATCTATCATTTCAATAACATTTCAAAAACATTACAGTTTGTCAGAACTAGTTAGATTGACCGAAATGCTGGATGCAGTCAGGGCCACATGTGGATTTGTAAAATACGCTGCATCAAAACCGGCAATATCCGTTATAAAAATGTTTGCACCTGCAAATGCGAAGATGGTTTATACTAGTCATTTAAAGATATTGCTGTGCCCCGAAAGAGGGCGGATCATGAATCGTAAATTTTTTAAAATTTTTTCCAGCCGCGGCCAGGGAGTAGAGGTTAACCGAGTAAGCCACTGGGCAGTATTGTTGATATAACGTCAAAACACTCCAGCCAGATGTGGTTTGCGAGACCGTTCACTGCCGAGGCGCATAGACCCGCTAACGCCACAGCACAGTGTGACCACCGTGTAATGCGGAGCCCAGAGTGCTAACGAGAAATTCACGTGCTGACAAATTTAATCGGGGCTATCAACTCGTGTTCGGGGCAGAGGGAGGTAGGAGAAGCTGATAGGACAAGTGTATGGCAAACCTATTCGTCCCCTCCCCCAACCCCCCCCGTCACCACTACCAGTTGAACGACGTCAGAAGCGTAGCTATAAGGTTATAAATAAAATAATCGAGACTCAAAGCATTCGGACTTGATTCCTTTCTATCTACGTCTCGAACCGATAAGAATGACGTTCTTTTGAATTTCAGATAAATCATGGCTAATCCTTGGTAATTAAAATCTGGTGGCTGCTTGCATGCAGATTAGCTCGCCAAGTTCTAGTACGAGGCTCAATATACCTATGATGGGGCGACTGTGGAAGTTGGGGAAAATTCACCAATGTTCAGAGCTATTGACTGGCCCGCCTTCGCCCTCTGAAGGAGTTTGACCGACAAACTGAAAGTTGTTTGCGATCTAGCTGAGAAAGATGTGTCCAAGCGGCCTCCTTTCCGTCTACACATCATCGGCCACTATCCTCTTCGACCCCTGGGGGCTGATCAGGGCATTACTGTTCGGCATCAAACAATTAGTGTTAGTTGTTCCACCCAAGCGCGCGACATAGGGATCACGAGTAGGTTTGGAGATGCCTAGCCGGCACAAATCCAGAAAACCTGGGCCGGCCGTGCTCGTTCTTCGGCGCTCGAGCCACTGACGGCACCGCGGCAGCTTCCGGCCGCGATCCAGGACAACGAACGCTACAGGCGCCATCAGGGTGTCGGGGCATTCAGCAGTCGGTTGCAATCGCACGCACACGGTGCGGCCCTGAGGCCGAACAGGATGCTGTATTAGGCAACCTGCCTCACCATTTCTCTCGCTCATCCTGATGCATAGCGACCCGGAATAGGCCGGCCCTTTATAGCGTACTGTGAGAAGCAGGTGGATGGTGTGGTGTCACCGCCAGACACCACACTTGCTAGGTGGTAGCCTTTAAATCGGCGGTCCGGTAGTATACGTCGGACCCGCGTGTCGCCACTGTCAGTGATTGCAGACCGAGCACCGCCACACGGCAGGTCTAGAGAGACTTCTTAGCACTCGCCCCAGTTGTACAGCCGACTTTGCTAGCGATGCTACACTGACAAATACGCTCTCATTTGCCGAGACGATAGTTAGCATAGCCTTCAGCTACGTCATTTGCTACGACCTAGCAAGGCGCCATTACCAGTTATATTGACATTATATTAATGTATCAACAAAGGCGATGTTCTCCAATTATGGATTAAAGTTAAGTATTCCAAGATCTTCGTACTTTATTTGCAATTCTCAAGACATTGTCCTGTTCCAGACCTCACGCCAGTCTGCGTGAGCTAAACGCGTGCCTTTCGGCTACCTCCGAGTGGCTTGGCTGTCTTGCCTAGTCACTACAGATGGGCCGTATTTCTGTGGCAATACACCTCATGCTATACGCACTTGATATCCGTTTGACCTATGACAGCGCCATCTAGCGGGCCATCCATAGCGCCATCTGGTTTTCCCCTTCAAGCTAGACGAGTTTCGTTCTTTGTAGTGTTTTCGTTTGATGCTTATTTCTTGAGATATTTGGCCCGGTCACGATCAATGGATCACACAATGGCAAATAAAAATGATATCACCGATCACATCACAGCTTAAAGAAACAGTTAGTGATCCCCTAAAATCCGCTAAAGTAAAACAATTGCCTTTGTTACTGTGTACCAGTGAATTGACAAAACAAACCAATACTTACAATCCTGACACCAGCGACTGCTAGATGGCGGACGAGCTCAGACCATTCGCCCAGTGACAGGGCAGGGACAACTTTCTGTTAGCCCAAGGGCAGAGTACCAGCTACTTCCTGGGACTGGAGGGGAGGAGGGGGAGGTCCATCGACTTAGCCCTCTATGATCGACAAACTCTCTGGAATCTACGTCTTCCTATTACCCGATTACACTGAAGTGATTTAAGTCATGGAATAGCGACAAGCACATATAAAAATTGCGGTAGTATCGCGTACACAAGGTATAAAAAGGCGGGGGCGTTGGCGGAGCTGTCATTTGTACATTTGTACTCAAGTGATTCATGTGAAAAGGTTTCCGACGTGATTAATAGCCGTACGACGGGAATTGACAAATTTTTAAAGCGGATTGGTAGTTGGATCTAGATGCATGGAACATTCCATTTCGGAAATCGTTAGGGAATTCAATATTCCGAGATCCACTGCGTGGAATAACCGCAGAAATCAAACTGGGATGTATAATGAATGTTTATGTTAGGAGAACCGACTCGTGGAGATAACATCTTGGACCTACTGATAACAAACAGACCCGAACTTTTCGACTCTGTAAGTGCAGAACAGGGAATCAGTGATCATAAGGCCGTTGCAGCACCCCTGAATAAGAAAGTTAATAGGAATATAAAAAAAGGGAGGAAGGTTTATCTGTTTAGCAAGAGTAATAGAAGGCAAATTTCAGACTACCTAACAGATCAAAACGAAAATTTCTGTTCCGACACTGACAATGTTGAGTGTTTATGGAAAAAGTTCAAGTCAATCGTAAAATGCGTTTTAGACAGGTACGTGCCGAGTAAAACTGTGAGGGACGGGAAAAACCCACCGTGGTTCAACAACAAAGTTAGGAAACTACTGCGAAAGCAAAGAGAGCTTCACTCAAAGTTTAAACGCAGCCAAAACCTCTCAGACAGACAGAAGCTAAACGATGTCAAAGTTAGCGTAAGGAGGGCTATGCGTGAAGCGTTCAGTGAATTCGAAAGTAAAATTCTATGTACCGACTTGACAGAAAATCCTAGGAAGTTCTGGTCTTACGTTAAATCAGTAAGTGGCTCGAAACAGCATATCCAGACACTCCGGGATGATGATGGCATTGAAACAGAGGATGACACGCGTAAAGCTGAAATACTAAACACCTTTTTACAAAGCTGTTTCACAGAGGATGACCGCACTGCAGTTCCTTCTCTAAATCCTCGCACAAACGAAAAAATGGCTGACATCGAAATAAGTATCCAAGAAATAGAAAAGCAACTGGAATCACTCAACAGAGAAAATTCCACTGGTCCTGACGGGATACCAATTCGATTCTACACAGAGTACGCGAAAGAACTTGCCCATATTCTAAAAGCCGTGTACCGCAAGTCTCTAGAGCAACGGAAGGTTCCAAATGATTGGAAAAGAGCACAGGTAGTCCCAGTCTTCAAAAAGGGTCGTCGAGCAGATGCGCAATACTATAGACCTATATCTCTGACGTCGATCTGTTGCAGAATTTTAGAACATGTTTTTTGCTCGCGTATGATGTCATTTCTGGAAACCCAGAATCTACTCTGTAGCAATCAACATGGATTCCGGAAACAGCGATCGTGTGAGACCCAACTCGCCTTATTTGTTCATGAGACCCAAAAAATATTAGATACAGGCTCCCAGGTAGATGCCATTTTCCTTGATTTCCGGAAGGCGTTCGATACAGTTCCGCACTGTCGCCTGATAAACAAAGTAAGAGCCTACGGAATATCAGACCAGCTGTGTGGCTGGATTGAAGAGTTTTTAGCAAACAGAACACAGCATGTTGTTATCAATGGAAAGACGTCTACAGACGTTAAAGTAACCTCTGGCGTGCCACAGGGGAGTGTTATGGGACCATTGCTTTTCACAATATATATAAATGACCTAGTAGATAGTGTCGGAAGTTCCATGCGGCTTTTCGCGGATGGTGCTGTAGTATACAGAGAAGTTGCAGCATTAGAAAATTGTAGCGAAATGCAGGAAGATCTGCAACGGATAGGCACTTGGTGCAGGAAGTGGCAACTGACCCTTAACATAGACAAATGTAATGTATTGCGAATACATAGAAAGAAGGATCCTCTATTGTATGGTTATATGATAGCGGAACAAACACTGGTAGCAGTTACTTTTGTAAAATATCAGGGAGTATGCTTGCGGAACGATTTGAAGTGGAATTATTATATAAAATTAATTGTTGGTAAGGCGGGTACCAGGTTGAGATTCATTGGGAGAGTCCTTAGAAAATGTAGTCCATCAACAAAGGAGGTGGCTTACAAAACACTCGTTCGACCTATACTTGAGTATTGCTTATCAGTGTGGGATCCGTACCAGATCGGGTTGACGGAGGAGATAGAGAAGATCCAAAGAAGAGCGGCGCGTTTCGTCACAGGGTTATTTGATAACCGTGATAGCGTTACGGAGATGTTTAGCAAACTCAAGTGGCAGACTCTACAAGAGAGGCGCTCTGCATCGCGGTGTAGCTTGCTGTCCAGGTTTCGAGAGGGTGCGTTTCTGGATGAGGTATCGAATATATTGCTTCCCCCTACTTATACCTCCCAAGGAGATCACGAATGTAAAATTAGAGAGATTCGAGCGCGCACGGAGGCTTTCAGACAGCCGTTCTTCCCGCGAACCATACGCGACTGGAACAGAAAAGGGAGGTAATGACAGTGGCACGTATAGTGCCCTCCGCCACACACCGTTGGGTGGCTTTCGGAGTATAAATGTAGATGTAGGTATAGAGTATGGCGATTTTGTCGTTAATGGGCTACGGCAGCAGACAACAGACGCGAGTGCCTTTGCTGACAGGATGTCACCTGCAGCACCTCTCCTGGCCTCGTGACTATATAGGTTGGACCATAGACCACTAGAAAGACGTGGCGGGGTCAGAAGAGTCCCGATTTCAGTTGATAAGGGCTGATGGCGGGGCTCGACTGTGGCACAGACCCCACGCAGCCATGGCTTAATTTGTCAACAAGCTGAAGATGGATTCATAATGATGTGTGCTTTGTGTACACGGAATGGAATGGAATCTATGTTGCAACCGAAGCAAGTAAGACCAGTTTCTGCCATTCATGGACTTTATGTTCCCAAACAACTATGGGATTTTTATGGATGGCAATGCGCCGTAACTCCGCGCCCCAATTGTTCGCGATTGGTTTGAAGAACATTCTGGACATTCCGAGCGAATGATATGGCCACTCAGATCGTCCGGGATGATTCCCATCGAACGGGACACAATGGAGAGGTCAGTTCGTGCACAGAATCCAGTACCGGCAACACTTTCGCAATTATGGACGGCTATGGAGGCAGCGTGGCTCAATATTTCTGCGGGGGATGTCCAACGACTTGTTGAGTTCACGCCACATAGTGTTGCTGCACTCCGCCGAGCAAAAGGAGATTCGACATGATTTTGGTGGTGTCTCATGATTTTTATCACCTCATTCTAAGATGGCAATGCAAATCTTACATTTTAAAAACTGTGACCTTGGGGAGGCAAATGCAAAATTTCATCATGCTCTTGTTCATCCACACAATAACACATACAAGGAAAAATAGGTACAAAGGGGGAAAAATGGAAATGCAATGTGGCTAGGGCCTCACGGCGATTTGTCGATTGGGATGAAATGTTGATGATAAGGACAAGAGAACAACCAGTCCCTGAGAGGAGAAGATCTCCGACCTAGGCGGGAATCGAACCAGGGCCGTTAGGTACGACATTCCGGGGCGCTGACAACTTTTTTTAAATTCTTTATTGATCTCATTTTGTTCTATATTGTTCGTCGTATTTGTTCGGGGTGGACGTCCCATGATACCCGTTCAGGTTGTTCGTTGATCCACTCACTCAGTTTTTTTATTACAGAGGGCAGCTAACCCTCTGACCGAACACGCTGAGCTACAGTACCGGCTCTCATTTTGCTGTATATTGTTCGTTTACTATGTCGTGACGGTCGTCCGATGACACTCGTTCAGGTTGTTCGTTGATCCGTTCACTCAGTTTTTTATTACAGCGGGTAGCTAAACCCTCTGATCGAACACGCTGAGCTACCTTGCCGGCACCAGTCAGCTACCAGGTGCGGACACAAAGGGGGCTGTGTACGGTAAATACACAAACAAAGTTTGCCCTTCTCTGCGGGCTGTGTGTGTTTGCGGCAGCGCGAACATGGCAGAGAACTGAACTTGCTCGCAGGTTAAGACGCGAGAAACTAAACACGAATCCGATTCAACTGCCTCTTTTCGACAGTGTATGTAGACGCAGATATAGAAATCATACTCTCACACGGACATCGCCCCAACTCTGCGTCATCCCTCCTTGGCGGCGGCGGGCGAGCAGTCGTAACTTTTCGCGCTTTAATCCCGTAACAGAGATTTAACGTGAAGTTAGGGCCGGCACAACGCGATCCCCGCCCCGGCCTGCCCTTAATATATCGGCGATGCGCCGCTGCGGACCCCACGGCGCGCCGGGCGTGGTGTATAATTTCTGGCGGTATTTGCTTTCCATAATTCCCGGGGCCCGCGGGCATACGGCGCCGCACCGGGGATCAAATTAAGTTGCCCGAAATTTCGGCCGGGAACGTTCCGGCGCAAAGTTACGCCCCGTCGGCCTGCATTTACACATTAAATTCAATTATTATTTGAACGTGAAACATCATACGCAACACGAATTAAATCTTGCATGTTTAAAACTCATATTCTAGGCGTATGTGTGGATCTCCTTTTTATCCTCTGTCTCTTTATCTTTCGACGAAATATTCTTTTGTAGCCAGACGCATACTTTATTAATACTTCAGCTAGATGAAATCAAACGTGTAATGATTTCTCCCCAGTTGCGTTCAGAACGTGAATCACAGGAAGTAGTAAATATAATTCGGACTAGAGTTAAATTCTTTCTCACATGCAGCCGAGATTTTTACATTCAGGCTGTCATAATTACTACTACTTTTTCTTTGTCACAACCTACTCACAACTGCAAGGTGCAGTCATGAAGTTTTAATCATCACCTCGAAAAAATCTTCCTCTGCTTGCGTACTCTCCTCTGGAATAAGGTCTTCATAATTGAAAACCTCTTGTCTTCAATTGCTTAGACAGACATCTCGGTATATACAAGATATGGTAAACGTCGTACTCTTGCTTCAGAAGTACCGACATTTAACTAAAATTTCTCAACGAATCATTCTGATTATAAAGGGTGGTCCATTGATAGTGACCGGGCCAAATATCTCACGAAATAAGCGTCAAACGAAAAAACTACAAAGAACGAAACTTGTCTAGCTTGAAGGGGGAAATCAGATGGCGTTATGATTGGCCCGCTAGATGGCGCTGCCATAGGTCAAACGGATATCAACTCCGTTTTTTTAAATGGGAACCCCCATTCTTTATTACTTATTCGTGTAGTACGAAATATGAATGTTTTAGTTGGACCATGTTTTTCGCTTTGTGATAGATGGCGCTGTAATAGTCACAAACATATGGCTCACAAGTGTAGACGCAATAAACACTTTCGTCTGTACAGACAACCACTTTTTAGGAGATTCTCACGAGACCGATGCAATCTGGACGTAATAAACAGGCTACTCGTGACATCTGATCCATTAATAACAGATATAAGACCGAATACACTAAGCAGATTCAGAAGGATGTAGGTTGCAGTAAGTACTGGGAGATAAAGAAGCTTGCACAGAATAGTGTAGCATGGAGAGCTGTATCAAACCAGTCTCAGGACTGTGCTACGACTCAAACTGTGCGCAATAGGCTGCATTATGGGCCACTTCACTCCCGACGTCCATGGCGAGGTCCATCTTCGCAAGCACGACACCATGCAGCGCGGTACAGATGGACCCAACAACATGCCGAATGGAGCGCTCAGGAATGGCATCACGTTCTCTTCACCGATGTGTGTCGCATATGCCTTTAACCAGGCAATCCACGGAGACGTGTTTGGAGGCAACCTGGTCATGCTGAACTCCTTAGACACATTGCCCAGCGCTAGCAGCAATGTGAAGGTTCCCTGCTGTTTTGGGGTGGCATTATGTGGGGCAGATGTACGCCGCTGGGGGTCATGGGAGGCACCGTAACGGCTTTACGGATCGTGAATGCATCCTGTGAGCGATAGCACAACCATATTGGCAGCATATTGGCGAGGTATTCGTCTTCATGACAAGAATTCGCGCCCCCATTGTGCACATCTTGTGAATGACTTCCTTCAGGACGACGACATCACTCAACTAGAGTGGCCAGCATGTTCTCCAGACATGAATCCTATCGAACATGCCTGGCATACACTGAAAAGGGCTGTTTATGGACTACAGGCGTGACCCACCAAACACTCTCTCACAATCGTCGTTGAGCTTTGGGACAATCTGGACCAACAGTGCCTTGATGAACGTGTGGATAGTATGCCACGACGAATACAGCCATCCATCAGTGCAAGAGGACGTGCTACTGGGTATTAGAGGTACCGGTGTGTATAGCAATCTGGGCCACCACCTGTGAAGGTCTCGCTGTATGGTGGTACAACATGCAATGTGTGGTTTTCATGAGGAATAAAAATGGTGGAAATGATGTTTGTGTTGATCTCTATTCCAATTTTCTGTACAGGTTCCGAAACTCTCCGAACCGAAGTTAAGCAAAACTTTTATGATGTGTGTAAAAGGCATCACATGAATAATACAGAGAACCTAATTAAAATAACATAATTTTGTTTTGTTTCGTACTGGACAGTATGTACGTACATTTTTACCTTACAAATAATGATGTCCGGTACAGGAAATACCAAATACTAGTTTTCGCAGACTTTTTACAAGAAATACCCTTATGTGCGGTGGGACGACACCTCATGAGAAAATTTCTTCGTAAATAATTTTGCATCTTCCTTTGTTGTAAATATATTCCAACATCTTTAAATAAATGTACATCAGGTTCGTTTTATTTGCCCCTGTGAGAAGGGACTGTATTTAAATTGAGGCAGTCCCGGCAAGAGTGCCAAGCCACCTCTTTATGCTTTCGAGATAATGTTTGAGCAAATCCTCAAATCGTGTGAATTATTAACTGAACATATGTAATACGTTCCTCTGGTGCATTTAATTTTGCTTTATGAGACATAATATAAATATTTTAAACTAAATTATATAGAAACTAATATTTTAAAATTACATGGTATGTTGCTTGGCACTATGTTGAACGAAAAACGTAACTTGTCTTAGGTTAATATTTTTATTGACATTATACGTGCTGACAAACAAATGTTTATTTATTTTCTTTCTTAACAGACAACGTTGCATTTAAAAAATAGATTAACAATGACCTAAAATACTTCATCTACGCCTTCTTCTCCATTATCTCCATCACTAACAGCAGCAGGCTGCAGTTTGCGAGAAAAGTCGTGGTAGTATGGTGGAACGTAATCCATTAGCTTCATTACATCATACAATTTGATTTTCTTAATTTCAACAGGTCCATTGTATAACTCTTCAGGTTTCCCCGGCGATCTGTTGACATTTTGACAAAAAAGAAAAAAAAAAGAAACGGGACTTCTGCCAGACGTTCGCTTCGTTCTCGCTCGATATTTCGACGGCGTAACTCGCTGTCTTCTTCAGGTGCTAGCCAAGAAATATCTGTGTCACAGAGACAAGTAAAGAAGTATCAGAAACGTGTCTCGTCTACAGAAATCCACACTTTGTCCAACCAGAAACACACATGATGAACTATGAGAACAATATAATGCCGGCTGGTGTGGCCGAGCGGTTCTAGGCGATACAGTCTGGAACAGCGCGACCACTACGGTCGCAGGTTCGAATCCTGCCTCGGGCATGGGTGTGTGTGATGTTCTTAGGTTAGTTAGGTTTAAGTAGTTCTAAGTTCTAGGGGACTGATAACCTCAGATGTTAAGTCCCATAGTGCCCAGAGCCATTTGAACCATTTGAACAATATAATGCCAAGCAACACGTATCTTAATTCCACTTTCTGATGTTAATTGGTCCTCAGAACATGGTAAATATTCAGAGTGGCAACTAGCGTCCGTGTCTTCATCACTGTTTTCCGTAGAAAAGTTCGGTTTCTTTCTAGAAGCCATCTTCATCAAATTCGTGTTATGCTTGACCACAGATATATTTACCAGCACTGCTGCATAACGCCAAAATATATCACTTTCTTCTTAAATACCGATCACTAACTAATAAGAAACTGTAATAATTACTATTCGCGTAAGTTCATATGTTCACTTGCTCGGTAAACACTCCTTAGACCTACAGTGTTGGTCAGTAAGCCTCACAGATTTCATCGCAAGGTTAAAGTTTCCTTACCGATATCGGTTTCTTAAATGACCACCATGAAAAAGTCTGAATGTCAAGAAGTCAAACAAAACTACTTCGTCCAATGTTCATTGTTCTTTCTCAGCGATATAATACTTTCTAAACTTAATTCGGGCACTTTTCACAATGGGGAACTGCCTTCACTATATATCTCGTAGAGAAGTCATTTGCGAAAATCATCTTGTACATCAATAACTTCAAAACTGGCTCCCCGGTTCTTCTGAGGAACAGGTTTCGGGCATTATCTATGGCTGACGAAGTTTCTAAGCCGGATGCAGTCGTCCACCCTGTTCCAGGGGATGCTTCTCTGCCGGCAAGGTCTGGTCATTCACAAAGGGTGGGTTTTCTGGTAGTTGGGAACTCCAACGTTAGGCGCGTAACTGAGTCCCTTAGAAACATGGCTGCCAAGGGGGGAGGGGGAGGAGAGGAAGCCAGTGTGAACTCTGTGTGCATACCGGGAGGAGTCATTCCGGATGTGGAAAGGCTGCTTCCGGATGCCGTGAAGAGTACAGGATGCAGCCAACTACAGGTGGTGGCTCATGTCAGTACCAATGACGTGTGTCTCTTTGTATCGGAGGAGATTCTCTCTAGTTTCGGGCGGCTAGCGGAAATGGTAAAGACTGCCAGCCTTGCTTGCGAGATTAAGGCGGAGCTCACCATCTGCAGCATCGTCGACAGAACCAGCTGTGGTCCTTTGGTGCAGAGCAGAGTAAAGGGTCTGAATTAGAGGCTCAGGCGTTTCTGTGACCGTGTAGGCTGCACATTCCTTGACTTGCGCCATCAGGTGGTGGATTTCCGGATTCCGCTTAATAGGTCAGGAGTCCTCTACACTCAGGAAGCGGCTACACCGGTAGCGGGGGCTGTCTGGAAGGGACTGGGCGGTTTTTTAGGTTAGACGGTCTCAGGGAACCACAGAAAGGGCGTCGGTCTAAAAGGAGGCAGGTAAAACACAGTAACGTAGTTATAGCAACAATTGGTATTGTAGTTGTAAACTGTCGTAGCTGTGTTGGGAAAGAACCAGAGTTCCAAGCTCTAATAGAAAGCACTGAAGCTCAAATAGTTATAAGTACGGAAAGCTGGCTAAAACCGGAAATAAGTTCAGCCGAAATGTTTCAAACGACCTAACAGTGTTCAGAAAGTACCGATTAAATACAGTTGGTGGTGGAGTATTTATTGCTGTCAGAAGAAGTTTACCTTGTAGTGGAATCGAAGTAGATAGTTCCTACGTAATAGTATGGATAGAGGTTATACTTGACAATCGGACTAAACTATTAACTGGTTCGTTTTACCGACCCTCCGACTCGGAGGATATCGTTGCTGAACGGTTCAAAGAAAATTTGAGTCTCATTGCAAATAGGTACCCCAATCATACAATTATAGTCGATGGTGACTTCAATCTACCCTCTAAATGCTGGAAATATTATACCTTTAAAGTCGGCGGCAGGCATAAAACATGATCCGAAATTGTACTGAATGCTTTGTCAGAAAATTATTACGAACAATTAGTTCATGAGCCCACTCCAAGCGTAAATGGTTGAGAAAGTATACTTGATCTCTTAGCAACAAATAATCCTGGGCAAATAGGGAGTATCATGACGGATACAGGGATTAGCGACCACAAGACAGCTGCTAGGCTGAACACCGTAGCACACAACCACCACAAAGAAACGCAAAGTACATCTATTTAAAAAAGCTGATAAAAATTCTCTTAACGCCTTTTTTAGAGACTGTCTCCATTCCTTCCGATCTGATCATCTAAACGTAGACAAGATGTGGAATGATTTCAAAGAGATAGCATCGAAGGCAGCTGAGAGATATATACCACATAAATTAATAAGTGATGATTTTGATCCCCCATGATACACAAAACGGGTCAGATCGCTGTTGCAGAAGCAACGAAAAAACATTCCAAATTTAAAAGAAATCCCCAATATTGGCAAAGTTTTCTAGAAGTTCGAATTATTGCGCGTGCTTCAGTAAGAAATGCTTCCTATACTTTCCACAATGAAACTCTATCTCGGAATCTGATAGAAAACCCAAAGAGATTCTGGTCATACAAAAAGCACGCCTGTGGCAAGACGCAATCAATACCTTCAATGCGTGACAACAGTGGTGTAGTCACTGATGACAGTGCCACTAAAGCAGAGTTATTAAACACGGGTTTCCGAAACTCCTTCACAACAGAAGACGAAGTAAATATTCCTAAATTCCAATCAAAAACAACTGTCAAGATGAGAAACATAGAAGTAGATATCCTCGGTGTAGCAAAGCAGCTTAAACCACTTAATAAAGGCAAGGCCTCCGGTCCACATTGTATACCAGTCAGGTTCCTTTCAGAGTATGCTAATAGCTCCATATTTAGCATCCATATTCAGCAATTTTATACAACTGCTCGTTCATCGAAAGATCCGTACCTAACGACTGGAAATTTGCTCAAGTCACACCAATACCCAAAAAGGCAAGTAGGAGTAATCCGCTGAATTACAGGCCCATATCACTAACTTCGATTTGCCGTAGGGTTTTGGAACATATACTGTGTTCTAACATTATGAACTACCTCGAAGAAAACGAGTTATTGACACATTGTCAGCACAGATTCAGAAAATATCGTTCTTGTGAAGCACAATTAACTCTTTATACTCATGAAGTAATGAGTGCTATCGACAAAGTATGTCAAATTGATTCCATATTTTTAGATTTCCAGAAGGCTTTCGACACCGTTTCTCACAAGCGTCTTCTAACCAAATTGCATGCCTATGGAATATCGCCTCAGTTGTGCGACTGGATTCGTGATTTCCTGTCAGAAAGGACACAGTTCGTAATAACAGACGGTAAATCATTGGATATATCGGAAGTAAATCCTGCGTCTCCCAAGGAAGTGTTACAGGCCCTCCATTGTCCCTGATCTACATTAACGACATAGGAGACAATCTGAGTAGCCCTCTTAGATTGTTAGCAGATGATACTGTCATAAACCGTCTTGTAAAGTCATCAGATGACCAAAACGACTTGCAAAATGATTTAGATAAGATATCTGTATGGTGCGAAAAGTGGCAGTTGACCCTGAATAAAGAAAAATGTGAAGTTATTCACATGAGTACTAAAATAAATCAGCTAAATTTCGATTACGCGATAAGTCACACAAATCTGAAGGCTGTAAATTCAACTAAATACTTAGTGATTACAATTACAAATAACCTAAATTGGAACAATCACGTAGATAATATTGTGGGCAGAGCAAACCAAAGACTGCGATTCATTAGCAGAACACTTCGAAGGTGCAACAGGTCTACTAAAGAGACTGCTTACACCACGCCTGTCCGCCCTATTCTGGAGTATTGCTGTGCGGTGTGGGATCTGCATCACGTGGGACTGACGGATGACATCGAAAAAGTACATAGAAGGGCAGCTCGTTCTGTATTATCGCGAAGTAGGGGAGATAGCGTCACAGACATGATACGTGAATTGGAGTGGCAATCATTAAAACAAAGGCGTTTTTCGTTGCGACGGGATCCTCTCATTAAATTTCAATCACCAGTTTTGTCCTCCGATTGCGAAAACATTCTGTTGGCACCCACCTACATAGGGAGAAATGATAATCAAGATAAAACAAGAGAAATCAGGGCTCGCACAGAAAAATTTGAGTGCTCGTCTTTCCCGCGCAGCTTTAGAGAGTGGAACGGTAGAGAAACAGCTTGAAGGTGGTTCATTGAATCCTTTGCCAGGCACTTTACTGTGACTGGCAGAGTAATCATGTAGATGTAGATGTAGATCAAGGACCTTCAGATTAAAACAAGAGATGTATCCTCCCAATAAACATCACTCAAGGGTCTTAAATTTTCTTGTAAGAAATCCAATTTCAATAACTTCAGTAAACTTCTACGGCACAGTTACTACTTTGATCAGCAGGCTAGTTCATACAATGTAAGCTTTCACGGCTGGTACTGACATCACTTAAAACTTCCGGGCTATTAGGCCGTGGTCAATGTATAAAACGTTCTCCTGACGTTTCCATTCCCGGCGGGGTCAGGGATTTTCTCTGCCTCGTGATGACTGGGTGTTGTGGGACGTCCTTAGATTAGTTAGGTTTAAGTAGTTCTAAGTTCTAGGGGACTGATGACCATAGATGTTAAGTCCCATAGTGCTCAGAGCTTGACGTTTCCCCTCCGACTGCGGGAGACGTCTTCAGAGGTAAAATGGCGAACTACAACCAGAACTCGAGGAGCGCCGAATATATGGACACCACAGTCTTATCACGTAGCGTCGGCTACGAGATTATCGCTGGTGATTCGTACATTTTAGATTGAAAGTAATCGATCGTCACTCTTACGTTGCAATGTTGAGATGCAAATTTTATCTAATTTAACACTTTCCTCTTTTCTGTTAAAATTATTATGATGTTTATAAGTTTCAATAACCTCGCTATACATACACGCATGATAATCCGATGTTTTTGGTATGACACTCGTCTCAGCGAATTTTATTTCATGATCACCCTCTTGGTAAAGATGTTCCACGAAGGCCGATTTATCCGTATGTCCCACGCGGCGGTTCTTCTTGTATTCAGCGAGACGGGTTTTAACCCTTTTTTGGTACCAATATAATGCAGGCCACAATTACAAGTAATTTTATGTACACCCGGTGTAGCCAGAAAATTTCGTACAAATTTTGCGGATCTTAAACAGTCTTTTATCTTCGTGGTGGGTCTGAAGGTAGTGTCTACACAGTAATTGCTCAAACCTTGCCCAATGCGGTCTGCAATCGTACTGATGAACCGAAAGAAAATTTTCCCTTTGGGCGGCTGTCGTTCCTCATCGGTGTTGATTCTCTCTCTAGGACAAAGTGCTCCACTACCTCCTTGTTAGAAAAATTTTATGCGCCAAGGTTTTAATCACCCCTCTCTTTTTGTCTGGGGTGGCGGTTAGAATCTTTATGCAGGTAACGGTCAGTGCACGTGGTTTTTCTGTATACTCTATGGCACAGTGTCCCGTTCTCTCGCTTGATAACAGGCACATCCAAGAAATTCAGCTGACCATTATTCTTCGGCTCCGTAGTAAATAGTATTTTCGGATTGATACTGATGAGACGTATCAGAAAGGCATCGTGGTGGCCACGAGCTATCACGCTGACATCTGTCGTTCCCAGCCCTGTTGGAGAGGCAGTCTGTTGAGTTTTGCAACACTCACGTTGTGTGAAGTTTTGGTGCATTTCTTAACTGTAAGTGACGTTGTTTATTCCGTTTAGAACGAGAGCATGAACGATGGTAATGGTCCTTTTCAGCGGCCCGAAGTGTACTGGCAGTATTCCCGGCCCAGAGCAGAACGATACGCGAGAAGACGTTTGATATCTCGTTTGCTCCGATGAACTCTTAGAGGCACTGTAATTGTCCAGGTTTCCGCGCCCAGGAGCAGTGGACATAAAAGTTTTCTGAGTATGGCACGACTTCATAATGGAAAAAAATGGTTACTGGAGAAACCAATGTTTCGCCCACGGTTACAGTGGCCTTCTTCTGAGTCTGCTTGTGTGTTCTAGCAGTGCAGTGTCATTACTGCTCACTGAGCACGACATTATGTGACAGTTTTAAAAGATGGTTGTTAAAACTGGTCTGTTAAGGAAGGAGGAGTAGGAACTTGATTTTAATAGGTTACTTTAGTGGAGACTGACGATTTCTGCAGTTATCTATTTTCTTGCACTATTTGTCACGGTTACTCCTCATCGGCGAATGAGACGTGGGCTCCTGTTTTTCAGACATGTCCGAAAGAACAGATCCCATCTTCATATAGTTAAGGCTAACCGGCCATTGTCCTTCTTCTTCTGTGCTGGATGCACACGCATTGCCCGAACTCTTCTGGGACTCGCAAAGATTGTCTGCCGTGAGACATGAGTGTAATGGGCAGGAGTACTACGAATGTAGTGTGTGGACATTAAGTTGGGAATGTGGATCTCACTGGGAGCATCTGCAGTCGCACTATCCTCTGTGCCCTCGGTGGCTCAGATGGATGCCGGCACGGTAGCTCAGCGTGGTCGGTCAGAGGGCTGCTCGCCCTCTGTAATAAAAAAAACTGAGTAAAGGAATGAAGACGTCCGCCCAGACCAAACGCAACGAACAATACCGAACAAAATTTAAAAAAAGATGGATAGAGCGTCTGCCATGTAAGCAGGAGATCCCGGGTTCGAGTCCCGGTCGGAGCACACATTTTCAACGGTCCCCGTTGAAGTATAGCAACGTCGACAGCTTAGAGTCTTGATTTAATTATCGTTTCATAATAAAAGTATGTCAACGATTTCCAAGGCAACGTATTTAATTTTCTATCTATTGATACTATACTGATAGAGAAATCAAGTGCAATGTGAAAAGAGGTCACAGTGCTCTGTGGCCAGAGATACCGTGTAATTATACTCTTTGCCGCGGTAGAGGCGTGGGGGTGAGAAAGTGTGAGCGAGGGCATAGTCACGCGTTTTCGGTCACTACAATCAGTTGTGCAAGTACGCCAGCAAGTACGGACGTGATTATTGTATTCGCTCTGAGTGAGCATAAAATGGACAAGTTTCCGAATTAATGTTAAACAAGGAATTACGTAATTTTAATTTTTGTATTGCAGAACCCCTAGTTTTGAGACAAATTGCAGGATGTCTATTTCATTTCACTTTCATTCACTTTCAAAAGAAGGCAACATTTATTTTTAATTAAGTACGAGAATATGTAGTATATAGTTTTACAAATGATGGTACTAGTTTTTTGTAACATTTTTCAACTGCTTTATCAAGCACTATCAAAAAAACAATGATTCACTTCA
This sequence comes from Schistocerca serialis cubense, assembly GCF_023864345.2. Taxonomy (NCBI): domain Eukaryota; kingdom Metazoa; phylum Arthropoda; class Insecta; order Orthoptera; family Acrididae; genus Schistocerca; species Schistocerca serialis. The sequence goes on from NC_064638.1 coordinate 264,627,236, forward strand.
CGACAATCACCACAATTAACTACACGAAAGAAATGAGAAATTAACCAGGTGACCAGCAACGACGATTTTGTGAGAATCCCGATGAAGCCACAGAACTACGAAAATAAAAATAATACCAACATGCAGTGTGTGAATTAAAGTCTGAGTTGAGCTCAGGCATCCTAGATCCGCTCGGTAGAAATTGCTGTCCTTAGTGCCCTGTCTCACTGCTGCCAATCCTAGCGATCTATTGTTTAGTTCGAAGCTTGTTACTGAAAATGGTTCTAGTAACCGTGGTGCTAAATCTTTCATGTGGGCTGTGCGCATGTTATTGCAGCCATTTTATATCAAATTTGAATGTGGGCATCTTTTGAATGCGCTTTCATAAATTGTTCTCGTTCCGTGTGATATTTTTATCACAGCAGTAATACGCAAGATGCTGCCATTGCATCGCCGTTCCAGCCCGGAAGCTGATGTGGTCCTTTCCCTCTGCCTGCACGACTCTCGGAGGTAAATATTACCTGTACAAGACTTAGTGACTCTTGCCGCCCCAGTTTCATTCATCAGAAATGGGAAGAGATCGATAGGCATCGTGTTGCTTCTCACTGCTGCAAGTATTTGCGTATTTGAACTGTTCAACAGGTTTAAATTAAATTCGTATTCAGTATTGTAAATAAGTACCAGATCTGAATGTGAGCGAATTTTCAAGGTACTTTCACAAAATCTTGTTACTTCCGTGTGACATTTATACTATAGCAGATGACCTTCATGACAGATACGTTACCAGCCATGCTACAACTGCTTCGGCTGCGACCGCACCCCTGAGCAAGGCTTCGCGACCTCCTTCCCCCCCCCCCCCCTCTCCCCCTCGGCTGCCTCTGGTTGAAAAGCACTGCTCTACACTGGTCAGCATATTGTTGTCTGTGCCATAATTTTGTCTTTACAGCTAGCGGTCCATCAGAGAGAGCCAAGTCCGGGCAGTGTGGTTGGTGATCAAATTTCCCATTGAAAACGTCGCAGCAGCGTTCTCATTGCCCCTACAATGTGCGTCAGAGAATTGTCAGGAAGAAAGAAATGCATTACAATTACGTTGTGTGGACTGCATGAAACCTGGCAAAATCTCTCAGGCGCCCATACTTGTTGTTGGTATCTTTAATTGCTCACTATGCGCTCCGAACTTGAAAGAGTTGTAATGCGATCAACGGATTTTCAGTGTGGTTTCTGTTTCGCGACCGATCTGAGCTCACTTTCCGAATGGCGCTCGTAGTTTTCTGTCTAGACTGGCTGAAACAGCGAAAGTTTAATAATAACCCTCATGTATTTTGGAAGTGAAACAGGAACGTTTAATCTTGCTGGACTTCGTATGCAGCAGATGACTGGACACTCAAGGGGTACGCATACTGCAGATGCTTACATCCTACTGTCTCTGAGGAGCATAACCAATGCAAAAGGGCACCTAGCGCTCCAGAATGCATCGGCGATCTCCAAGAAAAGTTGTTCCCCATGAAGCGGTATATCGCTCAAAGACGTTTGGTGCAAACAGTCTGAAACACTCGGCAGAGTTATTGAAACATGCTATAAGACCGAGTCACAAATTATTCTATGTTTATGCTATTGCGAAAGTTAGATCTAGATCACTAGTGTGAAGAACAAATATTTATACAGTTTCACACATACCTTATATGGCGGTGGCGAGTTATTTTCTGCTGTTAGCTTCCTAACTACCACACGTTTTTTTACAAACAATAAAACAGTTTTTACGCTCCTGTTTTTCAATAATTTCACACGTAAAGTTACATTCCGTGGCGCATTACTTACGAATTTATAATCAGTTGCCTTATTTGCTGTTATTTTTAATGTCTTAAGACACTTATTTTCTTTATCCACGATAATGATGTAGGTTAAAGGAATGAATTAAAATTTGTAGCAGCGCCAGGGTTCAAACCCAAGTCTCCTGTTTATCCGGCAGCCGTTACGCTACACTGGGACTGCAGCTATCACCTCTCCGCGGAACACACTAATATATCTCACTCGCTGATAAAAATTCCAACTCACTCTTCAGCCCATTGCCATTCCCCTTCCAAACTCACATCATCATTGCCGAGGCTCTCCAATACTGGAATAGCACCAGCGCTGGTAAACATTTTAATTCTTTGCTTCGGCGTACATGATTATCATGGATAAAGGCGGGACTCAATTTGTCTCAGAAACATCAACGACATATGACACATATATCACCTACGCCCAAGGTACAGGCTAGGTTAACCCTGTTCCTCTCATTGGGAAGGTGCCATTCCAGTCCTGGAGATCCTTGGCAATACTGACGTGAGTTTAGAAGGGGAATAGCAATAGGCTGAGGCGTGAGTTGAAATGTGTATTGGAGAGGGAGACGTACGTCTATTCCGTGTAGCTGGGTTAGCCGCAGCTACAGTGTGGGGTAATGGGTAATGCATTGCCCAGTAAGCATGGGGCCTTGGTTCGAATTCTGGCACCGATACACATATTAATTCATTACTACGGCCTACATCGTTTATCATGGATAACGGTGAGACTCAATATGTCTCAGGAACATCAACTTCGTTAGTAAAATTTTTGATGGTTACCCACGAATTTTTATATGTTTTATCAGAAAATATAAACTTTCAGTTGTCATCTTGTATGTTATAACGGCTATACAGGGTGTTACAAAAAGGTACGGCCAAACTTTCAGGAAACATTCCTCACACACAAATAAAGAAAAGATGTTATGTGGACATGTGTCCGAAAACGCTTAATTTCCATGTTAGAGCTCATTTTAGTTTCATCAGTATGTACTGTACTTCCTCGATTCACCGCCAGTTGGCCCAATTGAAGGAAGGTCATGTTGACTTCACGTCATCAACACAAATTTTCCGTGAACGTTTGGGCAGGCATTGTTGGTGATGTCCTGATTGGGCCCCATGTTCTTCCACCTACGCTCAATGGAGCACCTTATCATGATTTCATACGGGATACTCTACCTGTGCTGCTAGAACATGTGTCTTTACAAGTACGACACAACATATGGTTCATGCACGATGGAGTTCCTGCACATTTCAGTTGAAGTGTTCGTACGCTTCTCAACAACAGATTCGGTGACCGGAGGATTGGTAGAGGCGGACCAATTCCATGGCCTCCACGCTCTCCTGACCTCAACCCTCTTGACTTTCATTTATGGGGGCATTTGAAAACTCTTGTCTACGCAACCCCGGTACCAATGTAGAGACTCTTCGTGCTCGTATTGTGGACGGCTGTGATACAATACACCATTCTCCAGGGCTGCATCAGCGCATCAGGGATTCCATTTGACGGAGGGTGGATGCATGTATCCTCTCTAACGGAGGACATTTTGAACATTTCCTGTAACAAAGTGTTTGAAGTCACGCTGGTACAACACTGGACTCGCATTCGGGAGGACGACGGTTCAATCCCGCGTCCGACCATCCTGATTTAGGTTTTCCGTGATTTCCCTAAATCGCTCCAGGCAAATGCTGGGATGGTTCCTTTGAAAGGGCACGGCCGACTTCCTTCCCCATCCTTCCCTAATCCGATGAGACCGATGACCTCGCTGTTTGGTCTCTTCCCTCAAAACAACTAACCAACCAACGCTGGTACGTTCTGTTGCTGTGTGTTTCCATTCTATGATTAATGTGATTTGAAGAGAAGTAATAAAATGAACTCTAACATGGAAAATAAGCGTTTCAGGACACATGTCCACATAACATATTTTCTTTCTTTGTGTGTGAGGAATGTTTCCTGAAAGTTTGGCCGTACCTTTTTGTAACACCTTGTATAATGTTCATCTGTTTCGCTGTGTGTTTGTTTGGAGCGTTCTGCGCTATTTCTAAACTCTTAGTGACATTCGGAATATCCATTACGTGTGTGTGTGTGTGTGTGTGTATCCAGGTGATTCGTAAGCATATAACAGGTGACCCAGTTGCAAATTACGTCTGCATAAGAACTGTTGGACTGCAGGGTGCTGGAGGGAAACTGGGACGCATATGGCACAGTAATTCGACATTCGCACCTGCTCTTTCTGCTGCAGTCGCGCGGCAGGTAGCTCGCGGACTGGGAGGCGCTCATTTATGAAGTCTGCGGCGCTCGCCAGCCGTGGCTGGGGGGTGGCGGCGCGGCCTGGCCGCGGTAACGAACCGGCGAATTTCCCGCGGGAGCGCCAACTGCATCAGCCGCGCCACCACCGCCGAATCACGCCCCCATTGTGGCGCCGCCTCCGCCACCATTGTCTGCGTGCGAGTGCGAACTGCCGCCACCTCTCTCCCTCTCTCTCTCTCTCTCTCCCCCCGTGCGTCTGTGCGTGTGCCGGCCGTGTCCGGTGTCTGAAAAGAGGCTTTTATCAGAGTTCGTGCTTTAACGCTCTCTGTGCTGGTAGTGGCCGGCGGAATTAACAGACGAGGAGAGGGCGGCTAGCGACGTATAAGCAGACCAGTTGCGAAAAATAAAGGAGCCAGGTAGGAGCCTTGTTGAGTGAAGCATCCCACCATTCTCTCGAGACGTTATAAACAATCTTAATGTCAATGACTTCACGGGAATTGCCTCCTACTCACTTTTTTAATGTAATCTGAGTACAGTACTGGTATGATTTCACTGTCAATGCCCTGAAAACAGGGCATGTATTTTTTGACCGTTGAATAAGTAGTATTAACGTGATCTGACCGTATGAGATATTCGGAGGTTGATATGACTTTCGTAGTGCAACGATAAATACAAGATGTTCAGAAATCCCCGTTAAAAATTTCTAGGACTTATAAAGGGTAGTGAGTACACAATGTCTGAATAGGAACTCATGTCCGGAAAAGTACCGTTTCCATTCTACGACAGTTTCAGTTCAGATGTTTAACTCATCCACTTCTGCTTGAGAAACTGAATTAGGCATGACGCAGTATAATTATTAGGTAACAATTAAACATCCATTTATCAATTAAGCGCATTTGTTTGCATTAACATTTAAATATTACGTCTTTACATTTTCCCAAAACAAAAAAGAACACCATGTACTGTACACACAGAACAGTACTGATGCATTACAACAGCGGTTCGATGTGGCGACCATCAAAGTTGTTACACTCATTGTAACTACGAAACACGTTGTGGTACATACTCTCCATCCCACCTGACGTCTTTTCAGTTTGTAGTGCAGCGGCTACAGCTCGTGCCAGCAGGTCTTCCATTATCTTTACAGAAGTCTCATTAATTATACTTTGCGTTCGACCCCGCAAGAAGCAGTCCACAGGAGTTAAATCCTGCGATCGCGGCGGTCACGCGGTTGGACCACCTTGGCCCATCCATATTTCACTGTATCGTCTGTTGAGATGTCTCCGAATCGCACTTGAAAAGTGAGGCGGTACACCACAAGATGAAACCACTTTTCCTGGCGGACATTTAGGTGACCGTCTGACGTAGTACACGTCATCCTGTCTACCATATTTCACACCAGTACGAGCAACTCTGATACTTCTCTCTTCCCCTCAGCAGACGTGGACGCGCTACACATTTGAACTGAAACCGTCGTAGAACTGAAACTATACGTTTCCGAATATGGGTTCTATTCAGAATTCGGTTTACTCGCTTCCCCTTACAAATCCTAGAAGTCTGAAACCGCAAGTTCCGAACATCCTGTGTCGGGGCTCTTTAACATATGTGTAACTAATATCGACGTAAAAGATTTTTACCGGTATCTACCATCTCTGTGTTACGACAGGTTAGGTGTCACTGTTCCCACCTGTACCGAGAATGCAGTGCGTGCGACGTGCCTAGGAGCTTTCACTACGCTCAGTGAAATGTACGGAGTTTCTGATAAAGCGCGTCAACCCGCAGTCTTCTGTAGATGTCCACTGCGCGGAAATCAGCACGAAGATCGTAGATATACCGTCTTGAGGCTACAATGAACCGTTAGCGAGAAACTGATACTACCTAAATGACAGGTTCTTTCACTATTTTCGGATGCCACTCGTATTTATTCCAGCAGAACACGAGAAACTGAGAATTATAATCATTATTCACCGCCTGTTTAACCATTCACACATCATTATTAAGTGTTGAAGTTCTCTCTCTAAATACTTGTAACTGATCACACATTTACTTATTCTTCTGAAAGTTCTAGCCGGCCGGAGTGGCCGAGCGGTTCCAGGCGCTACAGTATGGAGCCGCGCGACCGCTACGGTCGCAGGTTCGAATCCTGCCTCGGGCATAGATGTGTCTGATGTCCTTAGGTTAGTTAGGTTTAAGTAGTTCTAAGTTCTAGGGGACTGATGACCTCAGAAGTTAAGTCCCATAATGCTCAGAGCCATTTGAACCATTTTTGAAAGTTCTAGATTTAACATTTCTTTATAGAAATGAGATAAACCGTTCGCACCAGACAACCCGTCTGTGTCTTCCGACTGCTCGTTTCGGAATGATCAGGCAGCGCAATGCACTTCGCTTGCGACCACAATTTTGGTGGGACCCGGAGATTCCCGAAATTATTCGCCTACTTTATAGTTTAACTTCTGTTCTTCTTTTAGCTTATTGTTATGACATTTGAAAAAGGTGGGCCTTATCATGATGCTCGTGGTGTTCGCAATTTCTATTATTCGAATGTCTCTACGATCTGTGTTACCCAAACGAATGCATCAAATCTTCCTGAAGAATAAACATAAGAATGAAATATCAGAATTAGTATAACAATTGATATAATAATGAAATATAAGAATATGAGAATTCAAAAGATTTTAACCCCTGCAATTACTATACACACTTACGGTGAAACCCAGTTATAATTTTATCATTAATGTGACGCCGTTATATCTCCTAGCTTGGTAAGAAACATTCGTGTAGTATCCTTCCACGAACATGGATAGATAAACGGAAAAAAATATGAAAACAATAATCGGGTATTGAACACGGTGTGCAAAATTTGAAAGGTCGCGACGCTAACAACTGTTGGGCCATTTTGACTGAGAATAGCGCGTCCTAAAAAGCATCTAAATTACGTCGAAAACTGTGACCGTCGTTTTCTTAATGGTCGAGTATCTACTTAAAAGCCGAGACACGTGTTCACTTACTTTGCCTCCTCTTTCACTGAGCGAAGTTGCTGTGACATTGGGTTATGGCACTTACCGTTTTCTCCTCGTAAGTCGTTAGCCGCTCGCGCCTGCCTGCTGAGTTTATTGCGGTGCTCGTCTCTATGTGCGTGCGGACCCTCTATTTCCCGTAGACTGACTCTCACGGCGAGTTAGTTTCCTCTCACTGGCTGCTCTTGCCTGGTTGTTATCGAGACACTGTCAGTCCGTGAAGCGCCTGCGCTGACGTTGTAGAGTACCGGCGTTCCCACATCTGTGCATCCCTTTCGGCATTAGAAAATGGTTCAAATGGCTCTGAGCACTATGCGACTTAACATCTGAGGTCATCAGTCGCCTAGAACTTAGAACTAATTAAACCTAACTAACCTAAGCATATCACACACATCCATGCCCGAGGCAGGATTCGAACCTGCAACCGTAGCGGTCGCTCGGTTCCAGACTGTAGCGCCTAGAACCGCACGGCCACTCCGGCCGGCCTTTCGGCACTAGAGTACCCTGTTGCAGGTGCCAGGCGTTGGACAGGACAATGCCACATGCCATCATACTTTGGCCACGTACAGGCGGTATGTTGAATGCTGACGTGAATTCAAGAGCGTAGCTTAACCGCCCAGATCGCACAATCAAACATTTATAGGATCCTGTCTATACCCGTCTACGCTCGATGAATCCCGCACCGACTGCACAGGAACAGATACGAATAGAACGGTTGATCAGCATCTCAATTCCTACACCTCGCAGAGTCCATGCAAACTGCAGGTTTGAAGACTCTCAGACGAGTGATTCGCTATTAACACCATATCCAGTGTCCACTTTCTGGCACAGTCCTCTTCGATGTTAACAATACCACAGTATATAGTATAAAATATACCCTTAATTCCTATCTTTTATGTGTCATATATATTATTCTTTTACTGTTTTTGATGTCAGGATTTCCATTACTGATTAAGTTTGCGTTTGATTTCATACTCAAGTTATGTTCCTTATAAATCGTTTTGTGTTAAAGGAAAGCTTAAAAATACATAAAGAAGCGGATGTTACCGTCGAAACTGTGGTGTCACCGCCAGACACCACACTTGCTAGGTGGTAGCTTTAAATCGGCCGCGGTCCATTAGTACATGTCGGACCCGCGTGTCGCCACTGTGTGATCGCAGACCGAGCGCCACCACAAGGCAGGCTCGAGATACGGACTAGTACTCGCCCCAGTTGTACGGACGACGTAGCTAGCGATGCACACTGACGAAGCCTCGCTCATTTGCAGAGCAGATAGTTAGAATAGCCTTCAGCTAAGTCAATGGCTACGACCTAGCAAGGCGCCATTAGTAACATTGCATGTATCTATGGAGTCTCACTTATATCGTCAATAGCGATTACCAAGGATGGATTAAAGTTAAGTATTCCAGAAGCTACGTACTTTTCTTTATAGCATTCATTACGTATCCTGTTACAGACCTATCTCGTGCCTGCGTAAACTAAACGCGTGCCTTTCGGCTACTTCCGTGGCGTGGCTGTCTTGCTACGCCACAACAGAAACCTCTCCATGTGGGTTATTTTTTCTTATATTTCAAACAATCCGTAAAATTTTAAGTACCAGTATTGATCCAAAACATAGTATCGAGCCTGCCCGAGTGGCCGAGCGGTTCTAGGCGCTACAGTCTGGAGCCGCGCGACCGCTACGGTCGCAGGTTCGAATCCTGCCTCGGGCATGGATGTGTGTGATGTCCTTAGGTTAGTTAGGTTTAAGTAGTTCTAAGTTCTAGGGGACTGATGACCTTAGAAGTTAAGTCCCATAGTGCTCAGAGCCATAGTATCGAATGTGGTACTGGCATGTCTAAACAGTGATTCGTTGCTCGTTCGTTTTTAGCTAGTTTAATGTACCATTTCTCGTTACTGACTGCCTCCGAGTACGTAAAATCACAGATTCAAAAACGGAACAACATGTATCGACAGAAGTAATATATTCTATGAAGGGAAAACAGTAAGAGGCAGGATCGCTGCTGGGCGGAACCGAGGTGAGAACTTACGAGACTGGAATAGTATACTGCTCTTTTACTGTCTAAATGAATAATTATATCATATTAAAATGCCATTGTCTCAAACAATTCAGTTAATTTGACGATCGACGAGAATCAGCTGCATACGCTCTCTCGAAGTAGAGCAGGCAATTTCTTCTTATTAGGAAACGTCTCCGCAAATGAATACGCTGGTGTCTCTCGGAAAAGGACGGTGAGGCTGCCAATAGGAGCTCACCATTTCACTACTTATTTCTTAACTGCAATTTTCCATGTGGTTTGGTTTCACTTTCTGGTTGGCTTATACATATGAGTTACAGGTTGTCACATATACTGTGCGTATCACACAATTGTTCAAGACAAAACGACTCAACGTAAGACCTAAACAGCCTCCAAGACGTAACGATAGCATTCACCCTCGGTTCTTGGCGAGCAGCTTAAGGCAAATGCCAGGGTCTTTACTTTTAAAAGAGCACGGCCGATTTCCTTCGCCATCTTTCCTTAACCCGTGCTTGTTCTTCGTCCCTAATGACCTCCTCCTCAACGCGACGTTGAAATCTAGCTTTCTTTCCCTCTTGGCGAGCAATACAAATAGTTGCATCGCTCGAATGTAGCACCCTCAGTGTGAAGACTGTGTTGCATGGTTTTCAGTATCAGTGTTGACCAAGCTGGGCAAAACACACACACACACACACACACACACACACACACACACACACAAACGTATGGGAAGACACTGGATATGGTGTTTATAGAGAGAGAGAGAGAGAAACTGCAGTCGATCCCCCGACCGAACTCTATGGACGGCAAGTATGGACTTCTGACTTCAGAAAACTTTGCAAATATATTGTACAAAAGTATTGTACAAGACGCCAGGTCAGTCGAAGTCAGTTTCAGAAACTTCTTCTCTGCGAATAACTGCGTCACGATACGAAATAACATCCAGTATCTGTTAACGAACGAGATGCAACCTGATGGTTTTGACAATTTCGTGGTGATGACATCGTTTCCGAGCCACCACAGGATGCCTCGCCTGTTGGGCCAGTGGCCGATTCTCCGGCAAGGTCCCGACAGTCACAGAGGGCGGGCCTATTAGTTATAGGGAGCTCCAACGTTAGGCGCGTTATGGAGCCCCTTAGGAAAATAGCGGGTAGGTCGGGGAAGAATGCCAGTGTGCACTCGGTGTGCTTGCCGAGGGGTCTCGTCCGTAATGTGGAGGAGGCCCTTCCGGCAGCTATTGAACGCACTGGGTGTGACCGGCTGCAGATAGTAGCACATGTCGGAACGAATGACGCCTGCCGCTTGGGTTCTGAGGCCATCCTTGGTTCCTTCCGGCGGCTGGCTGATTTGGTGAAGACAACCAGCATCGCACGCGGAGTGCAAGCTGAGCTTAATATCTGCAGCATAGTGCCCAGAGTCGATCGCGGTCCTCTGGTTTGGAGCCGTGTGGAGGGTCTAAACCAGAGGCTCAGACGACTCTGCGACTATAATGGTTGCAAATTCATCGACCTCCGTTATTGGGTGGAGAACTGTAGGGCCCCCCTAGACAGGTCAGGCGTGCACTACACACCGGAAGCAGCTACTAGGGTAGCAGAGTACGTGTGGCGTGCACACGGGGGTTTTTTTAGGTTAGAGGGACCCCCCCCTTGGGCGAAACGATAAAATACCTAACGACTTACCAGAGAGGACATTATCATCGTTGATAAAGAACGTCCGTCCTCAGAGACCTAAAACAGGAAAAGTCAACGTAATATTGGTAAACTGCAGGAGTATCCAGGGCAAGGTTCCTGAATTAGTATCTCTTATTGAAGGAAATAGTGCGCATATAGTATTAGGAACGGAAAGTTGGTTAAAACCGGAAGTGAACAGTAACGAAATCCTAGACACAGAATGGAATATATACCGCAAGGATAGGATAAACGCCAATGGTGGAGGAGTATTTATAGCAGTAAAGAATTCAATAATATCCAGTGAAGTTATTAGCGAATGCGAATGTGAAATAATCTGGGTTAAGTTAAGTATCAAAGGTGGGTCAGATATGATAGTCGGATGCTTCTATAGACCACCTGCATCAGCAACCGTAGTAGTTGAGCGCCTCAGAGAGAACCTGCAGAACGTCGTGAAGAAGTTTCGTGATCATACTATTGTAATAGGGGGAGACTTCAATCTACCAGGTATAGAATGGGATAGTCACACAATCAGAACTGGAGCCAGGGACAGAGACTCTTGTGACATTATCCTGACTGCCTTGTCCGAGAATTAATTCGAGCAGATAGTTAGAGAACCAACTCGTGAAGCTAACGTTTTAGACCTCATAGCAACAAATAGACCGGAACTTTTCGACTCCGTGAATGTAGAAGAGGGTATCAGTGATCATAAGTCAGTGGTTGCATCAATGACTACAAGTGTAATAAGAAATGCCAAGAAAGGAAGGAAAATATATTTGCTTAACAAGAGTGATAGGGCACAAATCGCAGAATATCTGAGTGACCACCATCAAACGTTCATTTCTGAGGAAGAGGATGTGGAACAAAAATGGAAAAAATTCAGAAACATCGTCCAGTACGCCTTAGATAAGTTCGTACCGACTAAGGTCCAAAGCGAGGGGAAAGATCCACCGTGGTATAACAATCATGTACGAAAGGTACTACGGAAACAAAGAAAGCTTCATCATAGGTTTAAGAGTAGTCGAATCATAGCTGATAAGGAAAAGCTGAACGAAGCGAAAAAGAGCGTAAAGAGAGCAATGAGAGAAGCATTCAACGAATTCGAACATAAAACATTGGCAAACAATCTAAACAAGAACCCTAAAAAGTTTTGGTCATATGTAAAATCGGTAAGCGGATCTAAATCCCCTATTCAGTCACTCGTTGACCACGATGGCACCGAAACAGAGGACGACCGAAGAAAGGCAGAAATACTGAATTCAGTGTTCCGAAACTGTTTCACTGCGGAAAATCGTAACACGGTCCCTGACTTCAGCCGTCGCACGGACGCCAAAATGGAAAATATTGAAATAAACGATATCGGAATTGAAAAACAACTGCTATCACTTAGTAGCGGAAAAGCATCCGGACCAGACGAGATACCCTTAAGATTCTACAGTGATTATGCTAAAGAACTTGCCCCCTTTCTATCAGCAATTTATCGTAGATCGCTGGAAGAACGTAAAGTACCTAGCGACTGGAAGAAAGCGCAGGTCGTTCCCATTTTCAAGAAGGGTCATAAATCAGATGCGAATAATTATAGGCCTATTTCGCTTACGTCAATCTGTTGTAGAATAATGGAACATGTTTTGTGTTCTCGTATTATGACGTTCTTAGATAATACAAATCTCCTTCATCATAACCAACATGGATTCCGCAAACAGAGATCATGTGAAACTCAGCTCGCCCTATTTGCCCAAGAAATTCACAGTGCCGTAGACACTGGCGAGCAGATTGATGCCGTATTCCTGGACTTCAGGAAGGCATTTGATACGGTTCCGCACTTACGTTTAGTGAAAAAAATACGAGCTTACGGAATATCGGACCAGGTTTGTGATTGGATTCAGGATTTCCTAGAAGAAAGAACACAACATGTCATTCTTAACGGTTCAAAATCTGCAGATGTAGAGGTAATTTCGGGAGTACCGCAGGGAAGCGTGATAGGGCCTTTATTGTTTACAATATACATAAATGACTTAGTTGACAACATCGGTAGCTCCGTGAGGCTATTTGCAGATGACACGGTTGTCTACAAGAAAGTAGCAACATCAGAAGACTCGTACGTACTCCAGGAGGACCTGCAGAGGATTAATGCATGGTGCGACAGCTGGCAGCTTTCCCTAAACGTAGATAAATGTAATATATTGCGCATACATAGGGGCAGAAATCCATTCCAGTACGATTATGCCATAGGTGGTAAATCATTGGAAGCGGTAACGACCGTAAAATACTTAGGAGTTACTATCCGGAGCGATCTGAAGTGGAATGATCACATAAAACAAATAGTGGGAAAAGCAGGCGCCAGGTTGAGATTCATAGGAAGAATTCTAAGAAAATGTGACTCATCGACGAAAGAAGTAGCTTACAAAACGCTTGTTCGTCCGATTCTTGAGTATTGCTCATCAGTATGGGACCCTTACCAGGTTGGATTAATAGAAGAGATAGACATGATCCAGCGAAAAGCAGCGCGATTCGTCATGGGGACATTTAGTCAGCGCGAGAGCGTTACGGAGATGCTGAACAAGCTCCAGTGGCGGACACTTCAAGAAAGGCGTTACGCAATACGGAGAGGTTTATTATCGAAATTACGAGAGAGCACATTCCGGGAAGAGATGGGCAACATATTACTACCGCCCACATATATCTCGCGTAATGATCACAACGAAAAGATCCGAGAAATTAGAGCAAATACGGAGACCTACAAGCAGTCGTTCTTCCCACGCACAATTCGTGAATGGAACAGGGAAGGGGGGATCAGATAGTGGTACAATAAGTACCCTCCGCCACACACCATAAGGTGGCTCGCGGAGTATAGATGTAGATGTAGATGTAGATGGTGATGTGTGTTTTAGGGACATGATATGTGGTTCTTTAGTGCCATTATAAAAGTCTTTGACATGAGTATGTGGCCGTGATGGTATCCTGTCATTGTCTACTGACGCATCAGTAAACACTTTCTTCCGGGCGTCTCTACTTGGTAGTGTTTTTGCACCCTGCTGCTCCACTTAATGCATTACTTAAGAGTTTTTTCAAACTGTGGATTCAAGCTCCGATATGCTATAGTGGAATATCCTCAGAAACAGAGTTCTTCGATTTAACTAACATGGTTTCCCCAGGGCAACGACAGCTTTCTTTCAGAGTTTCCCATTAGTTCTCTGTTTGTCTCTTTTACACCCATCAAAAAATATTGGTCCAGATTGTCCCACTCCTCAAAGGCGAATCGGCGTAGATCCCTCAGAGTGGTTGGTCGGTCACGCCTGTCGTCCACAAATAGCCCTTTTCAACCTATCCCAGGTATGTTCGATAGGGTTCATGTCTGGAGAACATGCTGGCCACTCTAGTCGAGCGATTTCGTTATCCTGAAGGAAGTCATTCACAAGATGTGCACGATGGGGACGCTAATTGTCGTCTATGAAGACGAATACCTCGCCAATATGCTGCCGATATGGTTGCACTATCGATCGGAGGATGGCATTCACGCATCGTACAGCCATTACGGGGCCTTCCATGACCACCAGCGGCTAAGTTGGCCCCACATAATGCCACTCCAAAACATCGGGGAACCTCCACCTTGCTACACTCGTTGAACAGTGTGTCTAAGACGTTCAGCCTGACCAGATTGCCTCCAAACATGTCTCCGACGATTGTCTGGTTGAGGTCATATGCGACACTCATCGATGAAGAGAACGTGATGCCAATCCTGAGCGGTCCATTCGGCATGTTGTTGAGCCCATCTGTACTGCGCTGCATGGTGTCGTGGTTGCAAAGATGGACCTCACCATGGACGTCGGGAGTGACGTTGCGCATCAAGCAGCCTATTGCGCACAGTTTGAGTCGTAGCACGACGTCCTGTGGCTGTACGAAAAGCATTATTTAACGTGGTGGCGTTGCTGTCAGGGTTCCTCCGAGCCATAATCAGTAGACAGCAGTTATCCTCTGCAGGAGTAGTTCTTGGGCGGCCTGAGTAAGGCATGTCATCTTCATTTCGTGTCTCTCTGTATCTCCTCCATGTCCGAACAAAATCGCTTTGGTGCATCCCGAGACGCCTGGACATTTCCCTTGTTGACAGCCCTTCCTGGGACAAAGTAACAATTCGGACGCGATCGAACAGCGGTATAGACCGTCTAGGCATGGTTGAACTACAGACAACAGGAGCCATGTATTTCCTTCCTGGTGGAATGACTGGAACTGATCGGCTGTCGGACCCCCTCCGTCTAATAGGTGCTTCTCTTGCATGGTTGTTTACACCTTTGGGTGGTCTCTGAACAGTCAGAAGGACTGTGTCTTTGATATAATATCCACAGTCAACGTCTATCTTCAGGAGTTCTGATGCAGAACTTTTTTTGATGTATGTGTGTTTTTGGATGGTTTAAACCAGTGGTTACCAACAGGTGGTCTGCAGACCCCCAGGGGTCCGCGAGCAATGCCAGAGGGGTCTGCAAGATGCTATTAGAATAAAAATATATTAAATATATTTCGTATGGTAACAGATTTTTTGTTGTGGCCGCTTCCTGCATGAGCAGAGCTTTAGCGAACGCTAGCTTCTGCGTCTAGCGTCTTCCTAGAGCCAACTGACACTAGCACACTCTAATGCAAAACTAGAATTAGATAGAGGCAAATAGTTCTGCTGTATGCCGTTAGACTGCGCGCGCTGCCTCTTTGCAGCTGACAACTAAGAACTGAAAATTAAAACTAACTGTAAACTGATGGAGCACTCTTTTGTAACTGTATTTTTTCAAATAAATAATACCTTGCATGAAATTAGCCGTTTCTTATTTTTCACACACGTCTCCTCAATGGTATCTCAAATGTAGTACGGTTGAAAGACCAGTACACTCAGTTTTCATTTTTTTCTGTAATTTTCAGTTCATATTCAATTTTTACTTTTTTAAGGAGTTTATTATACTAAACACCCAGATTTGAAGACAAAGATTTTGAGCAATAGACAAAAATTTAACAATAACAATTATGGCTAGATTGAAAAAGTTTTAAGCTCAATATTTTTTCAATAAGGAATATGTCAATGTTTTTTCTAAGTACCAAAAATAGAAAATGTATAAAAAGACTCTTAATTTGGAACTTTTTAGATACCTGATAGTGTGATGTGATAAGATACTAATCATGCTTGATGAGAGGTCCTCGAGAAAATTTTGTTGGGAACCCCTGGTTTAAACGCTCTGTTACAATCCTCACAACGTATCTTTGCCTTCATTTGATCTGATTTGTGTCGTCATGTGTATATTATATGGATTCATAAACCCTAAGTAATACTCAACAGTTTATGGCATTAGCGTCTGGTATGCAATTTCGTTCACATCTGCATTACACTTTTCCAGAACACAGCCACTAATAGTTTCTTGGTACTACCCCTATCGGGTCTTGCCCACTCGTCTCGTACAGAGGGTGCCTAAGGGATGCTGTTTTCTTCGAATGCTATACAACAGTTCAAGCAAATAACAGTAGTAGTTTTATTTCTATAAAGCAGATTGACAATTCTTAACTTTAATGCACAAAGGTGTCGCAAGTGATGGGCTTCATGCAACATAAATACGAGTCCTTGCTGTACACAAAGTTCAAACAAGTCTCTCACACAGTTTGTGGATCGCTACTAACTGTTCTCGTAGCACTCTCTGCTAGGCCGTGCTAATACTCCACGAATACTTTCCACTAATCTCTGGCCGAGGCTGGCTGGAGCCGTCTGCTCCCTTCGCCTAGGGGGCGCTCCTGTCACGGTGCTGTCCTAATTAGCGCACCATTGGCTGACGTCGTTTCACCGCCTTCTCTGGTCTTGGGTTCTTCATCTCCATCCGGCACTTGTGGTTACGCCAGAACAACCCCTAATTACACTGCACTATTAAAGGTACGTTTTCGAAACCCTGTAATCGTCTCCCTTTGCGATTCATGAGTTTGACATTTTACTTCCGTAATGGTACAAAGTGTGGCGTCCTGTGACGACACCCTCGGACCCTGCGACGCTTCAGACAGCAAAATGTCGACACATGCGATAAAAGGCCGGAGCTCAGACGTAATTTGAGGTATAAGGTGGGTTAAAGACGTCACACTGGAAACAAATTTCACAACAATTCTGTCCCACGCCATCATAGACGACGTACTGCTCAAGGGCCCCAGGGCAGGCAACCCTTCCGACACCCTTTGGAAGGGGTTTCCCTGCCCTCAGCTTCTAATGCCACAGCGAAGCGCAACTCAGGTGAATGTCTGTCGAAGACCCTGTATACAGGTTTTTTGTTTTCTTTGAGTCATCCGTATTCAGATTGGATTGATGCGGCCCGCCACGAATTTCTCTTCTGTGCCATCCCTTTACTCTCAGAAAAACTTGCAACCTAAGTTCTCAATTATTTGCTAGATATATTCCAATCTCTGTCTACCTCTACAGTTTCTGTCCTCTACAGAAGCCTCTAGTGTTACGGTAGTTATTCCCATATGTCTTAACAGACCTCCTGTCATCTTTTCCATGTTTTTTTTCAGTGTTTTCAATAGATTACTTTCCTCGCCGATTCTGTAGAGAACCTCCTAACTCCTTACCTACTTTTCAACATTCCCAACTAATTTTCAACATTCTGTTGTAGCACTCTATCTCAGATGCTTCGATACTCTTCTGTTCCCTTTTTCCCAAGGTCCACGTTTCACTACCATGCTACGCCGTGCTCGAAATGCACATTCTCAGAACTTTCTTCTCAGATTGAGGCCTGTGTCTGATACTAGAGTGGCAGTCAACAAAGTAGACACCTCAACGTCACACCCGCTGTCCGTATTCCACAGGCACTGTAATTCACTCACCTCATAACTTTTTTAACATATTGTTGGCAGTGCAGTACGTCAACGCCAGCTGAATGTTCAGTGTTTCCGTCCGATGTCGTGTGATTTCAGTCTTTCATGGAACGCTGCATTGACTTGTGTTTGGTAGCGACCAAGGGCCTACGTAGGAGACAAAACACATTCGAAAACAATCTAAAATTATCGTATCGAATGTACTATTGTTTTCCACTAATCTGACTAAAAGTGAAGAAATCAAGAATAATGTAAATTTTGACAAGTTCATAAAATCACTACAAAACTTTTTGGTATTTCGGAATCAACTGTATTCTATATTAACATTTCAGTAACTTTGGCAGAATCTCTCGACGTGAACATAATTTTGATTCTCCAAGAAACGGGTGTAGACGAAAACGGAAATCTTTGGAATTTGACGATTCTGACTTAAAGTTAGTGCACAGAGCTGTAATTAGATACCACGACCGTTGAGAGTATCCAACGGCTAGGAGAATACAGGGTGATCTCAGCGGAAAAAAATCTTCTTGCGCAGAGACTTTCTTTCTCTGTCATCTCCGCTCACTTGGTTGTTGGCTCAGCAGGTGTAATTGTGGACGAAATTTTCAATAGAATGCAGAGACATTGCAGCAGCAAGAACGAAGGTTTGTTTACAGTGCACTTATTGCTTGCCGAGAACAATAGTCTTGCAGTATACTTCGATAAAAATTGACTTTCACAAAACGATATACACAAAGGTATTTTGCAAGACTTCAACGGAAGAAGTGGACTGACAGTACGTACAGTCAGTCACTTTTCTGTAATGTGGGTGATGGCTGCAGTGACGAAAGGCCAGTAAGCGCTGCAATAAAAATTTTCGGGGGATAGGGAATGTTTTCGGTCATATTAAGACTTGCTGTCGGGACAAAAACCCTGGCGGCTGCATGCAAGTGCTGGCGCATTGTCACAAACAGAGCCTCTCGTAAATAAATACTTTCTTACGTGACATGATACAATAACGATATCTCAGATGTTACCAAAATTAATTTTATAGTTTTCTTAGCAAATTATTCACTGGAAGGTCGTAGAGAACGCAAACTCGTCAGAGACGACAGGTTTCATTGTATGGGCGGAACAGTTTCACATCTCTCACTGTATTTAATTCTTTTTTATCTCGGTATACTGTAATGTTTTCACGATAAAATATGTATCACGTGCGTCTATAAACTTTTAGAATGTTCATATATTTTTTCAGTCCTAATTTGCCAGTGGCTCTGTTTTATCAACCGGATGAAGTAAAAAATTACTTTTCTTCAAATGTTCTTGGAATATTTTTTTTTCGTAGCAGCTGGGAAGAACTTTCTTCTAGAAAGTATTTCATCATATTCTACGCTAAAATAGAGATGTATAACATTTTTTCAAGATTTTTAGTAACATTTGAAATTATCAGTAACTGGCAATACTGTAAGACGGTGAGACGACCTTGAGGTGCCTACTTTCATGATGGTCACTATAATAGACTTCTCTTGGATAGGAATGCCTTTTTGACAGTGCTAGTTTTCTTTTTATGTACCAAGGGTCTGTCGCAGTGGTAACACTGGTTCACGTCACATCACCAAAGATAAGCGCTGTCGGGCTTGACACGCACTTGGATGGGTGACCACTAGGTGCGCCGAGCGCTGTTGGCCAGCTGGGTGCACTCGGCCCTTGTGAGGATAGTTGAGGAGCTACCTGACTGAGAAGTACCTGCTCCGGTCACAAAAACTTAACAACGGTCGGGAGAGCGGTTTGCTGACCAACTGCTTCTCCATATCCGCATCCAGTGATGCCTCTTGGCAGTGGATGTCACTATGCTCGGTCGGTACCATTGGTCATCCGGAGCCTGTTCGAAATGAGTTTAGTTAGTCTGCTTTTTATGTCCTTGCCCCGTCCATCATGGGTTACTTTGCTGTCTAGGTAGCAGAATTCCTAACTACATCTACTTCGTGATTACCAGTTCTGACATTAAGTTTATCACTGTTCTCCTTTCTGCTGCTTTTCATTACTGTCGTCTTTCTTCGATTTACCCTCAGTCCATATTCTGTGTTCATTAGACTGTTCCCTCCATTCAACAGATCTTGTAAATTTTCTTCACATACGCTGAGGACAGCAAAAACTTAAGTGAATATTATCACTGCCGGCTGGAGTGGCCGAGCGGTTCTAGACGCTTCACTCTGGAACCGCGGGACCGCTACGGTCGCAGGTTCGAATTCAGCCTCGGGAATGGGTGTGTGTGAAGTCCTTAGGTTAGTTAGGTTTTAGTTAGGTTTTATCTGCAGCCATTTCTCTAAATTCTGGGGGACTGATGACCCCAGCAGTTAAGTCCCATAGTGCTCAGAGCCATTTGAACCATTTGAACCAATATTATCAATGATACCTTTTCACCTTGAATTTTAATCCCTCTCTTGACCCTTTCTTTTACTTCCGTCATTGTTCTTTTATTTACGTTATTGTTTCTTCGATGTAGATATAGAGCAGCAGGGCCGAAAGACTACTTCCCTGTCTTACACCCTACTTAATTGAAGCACTTCGTTCTTGGTCTACCAGTCTTATTGTACCCTCCTGGCTGTTATACGTATTGTATATTACCCGGTTTTCCCTAAGCTTACACCTATTTTTCTCAGAATTCCGTACATCCCTGCACGATTTTGTACTGTCGAACAGTTATTCCAGGTCGACAAATCCTATGAACATGTTTTGATATTTCTTCAGTCTAGCTTCTATTACCAGCCGAAACGTCAGAACTGCTTCTCTGGTACGTTTAACTTCCCTAAAACCAATAAAAACTGAACGTCGTCGAATAGATCTTCAGTTTTCTTTTCCGTTCTTCTGTATGTTATTTTTGGCTGTAGCATGGATGCAAGAGATGTTATGCTGATTGTGCGATAATTGTCATACTAGTCGGCTCTTCAAATCTTCCGAATTGTGTGGGTGATGTTTTCCCGAGAGTGTGATGGTATATCATCAATGTTATACATTCTACACACGTACTTGAATACTAGATTTGTTACCACTTCCTCCAGTGATTTTAGAAAATCCGATGGAATAATATCTGTCCCTTTCGTTTATTTGATGTTAAGTCGTCCAAAACTCTTGTGAATTCTGCTTCTAATACTTAATTTCCTATATCTTTCCTGTTGACTTCTGTTTCATCTTCGGTCACGTCATAAGACAAGTCCTCCCCCTCATAGAGGCCTCCAAACTACCCTTTGCACCTATCCGTTCTCTCTTCAGCTTTTCATAAAGGAATTGCCTTTCTACTCTTAATGTTTCCGCCCATGCTTTTAGTTTCACCGAAGGTTCTTTCGATGTTTCTATACGTTGAGGCAGTCCTCCAGACAATCATTTCTTTTTCAATTTCTTTACGTTTTATCTGCAGCCATTTCTCCTTACTTCTCTGCATTTCCTGTTTATTTAATTCCTGTGACTTGTATTTTTGGATTCCTGAATTTCCCTGGACATTTTTATACCCTTTCTTTCGTAGGTCATCTGATGTATTTCTTCTGTTGCGCACGATATCTTCGCAATTACCCTCCGTGGATCTATGTTTTTCTTTCCCACTTCCTTTTTAGAGATGTTCATCGCTCTTCATCTGAACTGCCTCCTGAGTTGTACCAACAGCCTCAGAGAATGTCAGGCGTATTCTTCATTCCATACTACTTCCGTACCCCACTTGCTTGCAAATTAGGTCTTCCTAACTAGTCTCTCAAACTTTAGCCCACTCTCCATAATTACACTCCTGGAAATGGAAAAAAGAACACATTGACACCGGTGTGTCAGACCCACCATACTTGCTCCGGACACTGCGAGAGGGCTGTACAAGCAATGATCACACGCACGGCACAGCGGACACACCAGGAACCGCGGTGTTGGCCGTCGAATGGCGCTAGCTGCGCAGCATTTGTGCATCGCCGCCGTCAGTGTCAGCCAGTTTGCCGTGGCATACGGAGCTCCATCGCAGTCTTTAACACTGGTAGCATGCCGCGACAGCGTGGACGTGAACCGTATGTGCAGTTGACGGACTTTGAGCGAGGGCGTATAGTGGGCATGCGGGAGGCCGGGTGGACGTACCGCCGAATTGCTCAACACGTGGGGCGTGAGGTCTCCACAGTACATCGATGTTGTCGCCAGTGGTCGGCGGAAGGTGCACGTGCCCGTCGACCTGGGACCGGACCGCAGCGACGCACGGATGCACGCCAAGACCGTAGGATCCTACGCAGTGCCGTAGGGGACCGCACCGCCACTTCCCAGCAAATTAGGGACACTGTTGCTCCTGGGGTATCGGCGAGGACCATTCGCAACCGTCTCCATGAAGCTGGGCTACGGTCCCGCACACCGTTAGGCCGTCTTCCGCTCACGCCCCAACATCGTGCAGCCCGCCTCCAGTGGTGTCGCGACAGGCGTGAATGGAGGGACGAATGGAGACGTGTCGTCTTCAGCGATGAGAGTCGCTTCTGCCTTGGTGCCAATGATGGTCGTATGCGTGTTTGGCGCCGTGCAGGTGAGCGCCACAGTCAGGACTGCATACGACCGAGGCACACAGGGCCAACACCCGGCATCATGGTGTGGGTAGCGATCTCCTACACTGGCCGTACACCACTGGTGGTCGTCGAGGGGACACTGAATAGTGCACGGTACATCCAAACCGTCATCGAACCCATCGTTCTACCATTCCTAGACCGGCAAGGGAACGTGCTGTTCCAACAGGACAATGCACGTCCGCATGTATCCCGTGCCACCCAACGTGCTCTAGAAGGTGTAAGTCAACTACCCTGGCCAGCAAGATCTCCGGATCTGTCCCCCATTGAGCATGTTTGGGACTGGATGAAGCGTCGTCTCACGCGGTCTGCACGTCCAGCACGAACGCTGGTCCAACTGAGGCGCCGGGTGGAAATGGCATGGTAAGCCGTTCCACAGGACTACATCCAGCATCTCTACGATCGTCTCCATGGGAGAATAGCAGCCTGCATTGCTGCGAAAGGTGGATATACACTGTACTAGTGCCGACATTGTGCATGCTCTGTTGCCTGTGTCTATGTGCCTGTGGTTCTGTCAGTGTGATCATGTGATGTATCTGACCCCAGGAATGTGTCAATAAAGTTTCCCCTTCCTGGGACAATGAATTCACGGTGTTCTTATTTCAATTTCCAGGAGTGTATTAAATAGTGATCGGATGCAGTTTTTAAAGTGCACAACAAAGGTGCGCGGGTAGCACCAACTGCGTTGCCCAACTGTGGGTGTTTTAGAGGGGCCTTTTGTCGTTTTATTCAAGCATGTATCCATGTTGAACCTCTCCCACAAGAGTGCCCGAAAAAGGAGATCTGAATAAGCGTGAAAACCTTTTCCTGCTTCGGATCATGTTCAAATTTCATCGAATAGTTTTAAAGGGTCTGTAGGGGTCCCACCCTGCATGCCAGTGAAAAACTTGCGTTCGCGCTACACGCCAAAGGGGTCAGATGACGTTCAGTGGTGATAGAGTCCCACAGCGTCCTTACAGAAGGGTTGAATCGTCCTGGTGGCATCAGTAGTGTCAAACGTTGTCGAGAATGTCCAGTTGTTCATCGTATTGTAAACCGTCGTTTTCGATCATGAAATGCGTGGGAATTATCGGCCGTAGGAAAAGGGTGGTTTCATTGACGCCTATCATGCTAAAACCTAAGCCATTTTCGTGTCTGTTCTGAGCGGCGGTATCTTTGAAATGTTTATCTTGGCCACCTATAGAAAAACCGTATCATCTAAAAGCTGGGCGTCGCACTTCTGACCTCCATCGCGGAGGCGCCAAAAAAAGGGTTTAAATATGGTAAGAGAGGTTGTGAAACTCACCTGTACTGTACAAATTTAATTTCTATGTTCCGTTCGAGTATATTCTAGAAGTTCCCACAAATGTCAAGAAACATTGTACTGGAATATTCTGTAGCTGTACATATACTGTATGTGTTCTGGCCGGAGGCAGTTCGTTCCGCGCTCTTGTATGTGCAAGTGCTGAATAAACCTTCTTTAAGTGAAGATAGTGTTCGTTATTCATCTAATTACACCTTCTTCTACGTCACAATATGACGTGTTGCAGATGGCCACTACTGATGCTGAAACCTAAAACTAATTGATTCAGTCTCTTTGTTATTCCTCTGCTTTGATGCTGTTTCATTTTTGACGTGAAGTGTCTCCATGTCTTGTTTACGATAATGAAACACCCGACGACATGAGTTGCGTTCTTTATCAAAAGCGTCCAAGAACCTACATATAGAAATTCTTTCTTTTATTCAGCATTCAATAAATGCAGAAAGATTTTCCATATTGAATTCTTGACGTAAAATGTACCGTGATCTTTCCTCTCATCTACCTCTGATATTTCATTCATCTCTAATCGCCGATAGTCGACTACAACTTTGTTCACATTCTCGATATCTTGATCTGTTGTGCAATATTGCGACATCGACCACGCGGTTTATAGCCGAGAGAAATAGAGCCACAATTTAAACTACGCCTCATAATTTTTCAGTTGTGAAGAATCAGACCCCTTATACATATTAACGAGATTCGAATTGGTTTCTGCTGACAACAAACGATCCTAAACAAGGAATTTTGTGGCTCTACGGTATTCAAGGTTTTCATTTAAATCAAACACATAAAATATGATTGGCTCAAAAAGCCCTTTGGAGTACATATTAAACTGATACTCAGCTTGCGTTACTGGCCAACATGTGCAGACATAATAGAAGACAAAAATTATTTGAGTATCAGCGCTGTATCTACGTCAAACGGAGAAATTTTCTGCGAAGGAAAAGGCTTCTCAGAGGTCGCTATAAGATTGAAAATTTATTGACTTACTTAAATTATTTTAAAAAAAGCTACTCGATTTATTCAACCCTTTGAGTATCAGTGCAGACTTCCTGAAATCACCATTTCATTACTTTCTTTTTAAGTACCAGTGCATTTAGCATGAAACTTCCGATGCTGTTGCAAGAGAGATAAATCTACACTCAGGTTCTTCTACGAATGTAGTGCTTTGTAACAATCACTTCAGCAATCAAAGCAACAGTCGGCGCAGAGTTTGTGGGAGATTGTGATCCTGCACATTTTTGATAGTGGCCATGTTGAAGAGATCATTGACAGTGGAAGTAAGTCCCTCCAAAGTTATTGTAAGATAAAAGTGAGTCTATAATACTGATTTTGTGAGTGGTTTCGAAATGGAACCACTTGGGCTTTTGACCCAAAATTTATTAAATTTTTTGCCCTTTCTGCTTGTTGTTTAGGAATACAGTTTGTTTTAGGCATTATGAGCTCATGGAATTTTCCTTATGTGGGACTGTGTCTAGAAAAAATGTGAATTGGTATTTAAATATATCACATTGAATTAAATGTATCACATTGAATTGTGGATGAATGAAACCTGTATGACCTACTGTTTTCAAACCGAAACCTCCTCCTTAGAACAATTGATTGCTTACTTTTGATAATCTCTCCTTGTATTAGCTGTTTAATAATGAAGGATAATTTTGCGAAAAATTTTGAAATTATATATTGTTTCATATTTTCAGGATCCAAAGAGTTAAAGAAGCGACATGTATAGAGAGGTACAGATGTCGTCTTCAGGTTATAATGGTAGTAAAAACATTTTTAACAAAAATATACATAGGTATTAAACGTTTTCATATTTTTGAAACAATCTCGATCGATTAACAGTCGGTACGGATTTGAATTAATGTTCTTGATCTAGTACTTTCAAGATGCTGGGTATAGTGAGCTCAGGTGTGGCTGAGGGTCACGTAGGAGTCGTCTTGTACGGAATACCAGGAGGAGTGGTCGTCCATCATGTTTTCGCCTACTCATGGTTTCTCCATCCTTCAACCGACTTTCCATAGATTCTCACGAAAGTAGCATGTGAGCGGACGACCAGATTAGCCGTTCTCAAGATGTTCGTTCCCATGCGCTGAACCATAACAATCTGCTGTTTGTAGAAGTTGCGTATGTCGGTGGATTTCCACGTTTGTGCATCGTATCGTCGCCAGGATAATTCCCCATTCGTCTCTGCTCCGCTTTTATACAGGCTGTCCACAATGAAAGTTCCAGTTTCAAATGGTTCAAATGGCTCTGAGCACTATGGGACTTAACATCTGAGGTCATCAGTTCCCTAAAACTTAGAACTACTTAAACCTAACTAACCTAAGGACATCACACACATCCATGCCCGAGGCAGGATTCGAGCCTGCGATCGTAGCAGCAGCGCAGTTCCGGACTGAAACGTCTAGAACCGCTCGGCCACCACGGCCGGCCCAGTTTCAAAGCTCTGTGGAAAGAGTACCGCTGCTCAGACTGACGTCAAATTTGAACACGGCTGTTCCTAAGTTTGCGTCTGAGGCGCCCAACATCACTATGTCCGTGAAGGACTGCGCGCTGCTGGTTAAGCTCTTTTACAAGAACGGTGACAGTGCGCCTGTAACACTGCACAAAGTTCCGGCGTTCCGGACACTCAAGAGTATGAACAGAGCATTGGTCCGATGTCTGCTAGAGATCTGGAGAAAATGATTACAAAATTCGAAAAGACAGGTTTTTCGAAGTGAGTGTAGCAGAGGAAGAAAATCTATTGATCCGTTGTCCATCGAAGATGTGGCCACAGCCAAGAAGGGCCGAGTAGTGTTGTGCAAACACACAGAGCACGGGGAATTGCCCGAACGATGGACATACCTACTACCACGTTTCATAATATTGCATTGCTGTACATATAAAAACACTCATGTTCAGGAGTTGCTTCCTGCTGACCCTCCAGCAAGACAAACATTCGCTCTAGAATTTCTTGCTCGCATGGAAGTGGACAATGAATGGCTGTGGAACATTCTGTGAACAGACGAAGCTCACTTCTATTTCCAAGGCCATGGCGGTAGAAGAACTGCAGAATATGGGAAACGGAAAATCCACACGCACATAAACCGGTACCACTTCATTCTGCAAAGGTGACTGTGTGGTGCGGGTTGACGGCGTCGTATATTGTACAGCGGTATTTCTTCGAGGAGATGAGTACTGCGCGACCTGTTACGTGTGCCGTAACTAGTAAACGATATGAGAGTCTTTTGCGCACCAGCGTCAATCGAACCCCTCAACAGCGTGGATGTGTGGGTAGGTTCATTTTTAGGCAAGATGGCGCTCCGCCGCACATTGCACAGCCAGTGAAGCGGGTGCTGAAGCGATTTTTGAGAAATTCAAGAATTATAAGCCATCATTTCCCTACATCCTGCAACTCCAAGTCACCTGATCTTAAACCATGTGACTTCTGGCTGTGGTGTTATCTGAAAGATGTTGTTTCAGTGCTGCAAATACGAGCGTAGCTGAATTTAAGGCACATATTGCGCAACGTATTCCTGTCGTGACCCCTGAGTCATTCCAATCTGTTGTGGAAGAAGGTGTTTATCGGTTCCTCCTTGTCGCACGTAGCCGTTGACAGCATATCGAACATGTCTTGCGCCAGACTTACGACAATTAGGAACCGATGTCATTTTGCTTTTTATGCGGGTTTTGGCCACAGGCCAATTGAAAACCGATATCGTTTTGCATTTCTTGCGGTTTTTGACCCTAGTGGAATTAAAAAAACCATGTCATTTTGCTTTTTATAGGTTTTCGGCTTCAGCTCAATTAAAAAACCGATTTTTCCCATCCGATGTTGTACGACCTTGGCATCGAGGATGGGCTTACCTAACTAACAGTGACACAACTGTTGACTGCCGAACTTGTGCAGTCATGCACACTGAACAGTACGTATGATTTAATGTGCTACTCAAATCAAAGCAGTCGTTTTGCGATTCAACTGTCCTTTGTAGCCAACCCAATTTACGTCAAGACTTTTTCAGCTCCATCTGTTCCTAAAATTTTCGCTAGTTTTTTTTTTTTGTTCTATAACGTTTCTCCTCTTGTTAATAACATGCTTTTCAAATTTGACCTCATTCTGAACAGTGGTTCTCTTTCTACAGCTTTGTGAAACGGAAACTTTAATTATGGACACACTGTATTTTATTTACCGCGTCACGTGCTGGCAATGTCCACCAGGCGGCTTTTGCTTTCGCTGTAGGCACAACTCATAATGATTTTGCCCGTCAATATAGACCATGATTAATAGTTATTTGTTACTGTTCTTAAAAAGTGAGCTTAAAGTAAAACAAAAAAAAAATGTCTTATAAAACTCCATACACATTAATACGGTTCCTTCTCAGTTTTCTTTCGAAAGCCATCTAGACACAGTGCCCAATACCATATGAAGAAAACAGAGTGGTGTAGCTCGAAGTGAACGTAGCTTCGTTTGCATTCATTCGCGCAGACCGTCCCACGACGCAACATCCCTTGCATAATAATCTGTACCATAGATTGCCAGTGCGGTCGTCGTCTGCACAGGACTCTCTAACTCTGCACGTGGCTACTACGGGCGCAATGGAACACAGTCGGTCAACTTTTGCAGCCACAAGTAGAGCTGCTACCACCTGTAGGTTAAATATTACACGCTGTTATTTTCATTTGCCACTTCCCACTGCTTGCATTTATTCTCTCTCGCTCGTCTCAACTTATAGTTATTTTTTAAATAATAAAATGTTATTAATAACTTGAATACACAGTATTAATGTTACATAATAATATTTATTTAATAGTTCATTATGAACCGGCTTTCGAATTCTTAGGCCATCATCAGATAACTTATTTATTAATATGTCTATGCTCCTTCAAGAACCGACGGAATATTTGATAAATAACATAGTATATGAATGAGTGGCGTTTGTTCTTTCGGAAAAGTCCGCGCAATTTCCATAAATAGTATCTCTGGATGGCTGCATAGTAACCAGCCGGTACCAGATTCGAGTCTCGGTCTGGCACACATTTTCATTCGTCGCAACTGATTCTGCATAAAGTTCCTACACAGCTGAGATCAATAATTCCTTCTCTATTCTTTCATTTCCCTCCCCTACACCTTCAATTTACATAATAATCATAATTTTGTAACTTTTATTTTTTATTTTATTTTATTTTAAATTCATGTTTTCATTGACCAAGGAAACTGATGATCACCAATGATGCAATATGTTCCTCCAATTGGAGAGCAAAATAGTTCTTTCTCGAAGTGCATTAAATTGATGGCGTTAAATGTAACAGATCGAGGAGGCACATAATACACTCGCATTCGGGACGACGACGGTTGAGACCCGCGTCCGACCATCTTGATTTAGTTTTTCTGTGATTTCTCTAAATAGCTTCAGGCAAATGTCGGGATGGTACCTTTGAAAGGGCATGGCCGACTCCCTTCCCCACCCTTCCCTAAACCAATGGGACTTATGACCTTGCTGTTTGGTTCAAATGGCTCTGAGCACTTTGTGAGGTAATCAGTCCCCTAGGAATTAGAACTACTTAAACCTAACTAACCTAAGGAAATCACACACATCCATGCCCGAGGCAGGATTCGAACCTGCGACCGTAGCAGTCGCTCGGTTCCGGACTAAAGCGCCTAGAACCGCTCGCCAACCGCGGCCGGCTGCTGTTTGGTCCCCTCCCCAAAATCAACCAACCCGCCAACGTTAAACGTGGGTTTTTCCAGGAGCAACGAGTAGGGCATAGTCTTTCCTGTTACCTTACATGCCCATGATTAATCGATGTACCATTTAAGTGCTTGATTAACGCCTGTTAAGTGGGATCGTGTGCGATAGTTTTGAGGGTGCACGGAACGGAATTTCTATCTCTGGGTTCCAGTTGTCAGAGCAGCCGATGAACAGGTTACATACACTAGAACAATATCCTCTGATAATCTACTACGGCAAAAATTTACTCAAGCCAAACTGTGCCAAAACCCACACTTTCCCCTTACGAGGTGGCGGGGTCGGCGCGTATATACGAACAGATCTCAAAGCGAAAGTCTTATGTACGTCAAACCCTGCTGAAGAAAAAGAGGCTGAATTCATGTTCATTGAAATAAATATACAAAGTCGGAAGCTCTTGACTGGCGTCGTGTACAAGCCGCCAAAAATAAGCTCAATGAGTTCCTTCCAGTCGGAATTACATTCACTTCAGTGTCAATACGAACATGTCATCGTAATGGGTGACTTGAACATAGACCTGCTAAGAGACACTCCCTCCGCAATAAACCTAAGAAGACTGTTAAGTTGCAATAGCATGACCATTCTTCCATTACAACCTACACACCATACGGCGCACAGTCATACTCTTATAGACGTAATCGCAACGAAACAGACTGACATCGGCCTGGCCTCTCAGCACATGATGTAATATTCCTGGCCTACTCTGTGCAGCCCCCAAGGATCAAATCGCGTTACATAACTTGTAGGAAGATGAAACGTATTGACCTTGACGCTCTAACAACCGATTGCTCAGAAATCTCATGGCATCAAATAATCAGAAAACCCACAATCGACGGCAAAATTAATGACCTTGGTGATAAACTCACTGCCCTCTATGACAAACATGCACCTGTACGCACAATCCGTGTAAGAAAATCTCCTGCTCCATGGCTGACAGCTGAATTACGTCAAATGGTGACTAATAGGGATGCTGCCCACAGGCGTTTCAAGGCAGATCCGAAACCCGAGCGTTTCGAAGAATATAGAAAGCTACGGAACAGAGTGAAACAATGCATTCGCAATGCTAAAATCAGGCACGCTCGCTCTCTTGTATGCAGCGATCTGACGCCCACGACTCTATGGAAGAATCTCCGTAGCTTGGGGGTCGGAAAGGCAAAATCGGAAACTACTTTTCATGTGTCAGCTAACGAATTAAATGAATTCTTCTCTGCACCACTGAATACCCGCACGGCTGATAATTACCGTCCACAAGAATCCCCAAACAGGATAACTAACAACGATACCTTCCATCTAAAACATGTAACAACAAATACGACAAGAAAAGCAATAATGAGAATCTCTTCTGATGCAATAGGCAACGACAGTATCGGTATAACTATGATTAAGAATGTTGCCGATATCTTAGTACCTGTCTTAACTGACATATTTAATTTTTCCCTCGTGAACGGAATATACCCCACTGCATGGAAAAGAAGCATAATTCGACCCATCCCTAAGCTCGAAAACCCGCAACTGCCTAGTGATTACCGACCAATTAGCATACTGCCTGCTGTTTCCAAAGCACTTGAATATATTGTTCATGACCAAATCACTGAACACTTGCATGAATTCAGCCGATATGACAAATTTCAATCCTGTTTCCGTAAACATCACAGCACAAACACTGCTCTAATTAAAGTAACTGATGACCTGAAATATGCCATCGACAATCGAAAGGCAACAATATTGACGCTACTGGACTTCAGCAAAGCTTTTGACACTGTTAACTTTGACATATTGCTCAGTAAAATGCAACAGCTTAATTTCTCAGATAGTGCAATGAGATGGTTTGAAAGCTACTTAAAAGACAGAGAGCAAAGTGTTGTCTGCGTAAATGAAAAATCTTCCTGGAAACATGTTTCCTCAGGAGTGCCATAAGGATCAGTCTTAGGACCACTTTTGTTTTCTTTATATGTCGACGATATTTCGTCGGTTCTGTCCTCCTGTAAATATAATTTTATGCCGACGATCTCCAGCTCTACCTAAGCGTCAGACCTGAAGATGTAAACACTGCAATCGCTCAGATGAATGATGATCTGTCTTCAGTAGTGACACGGGTGAAAAACCTGGGGCTTAAACTAAATGCAAAAAAGACGCAAGTAATCTTAATAGCCCATCAGAAATTAATAAGTTCAGATTTCCGCGAACGGCTATCTCCTATTCTGCTCGACGGTACTCCAATACCATATCAGAAAACAGTTAAGAACTTGGGTGTAACTTGGGATGAGCATCTCAACTGGGCGGAGAATACAGTCGCAGTATGCCGAAAGACGTCTGCTTGTCTCTACGCTCTCAAAAAGTTTCGGAACATATTGCCACAGGACTTGAAACGCCAGCTCGTGCAAGCACTCGTTCTACCGAACCTCCACTATTGTGATGTGATTCAACAAGGAATGAGTAGGGAAAACAAAAGACGGCTAGAACTAACCATGAATGCCTGTGTGCGTTACGCCTGCAACATTCGCCGATATGATCATGTTAGTGCTTCATACTGCGAGTTAAGGTGGCTGCGGCCGGACAAATTGCGTGACTACCACACTCTTTGTCTACTTCACCGACTCCTCGTCGCGCAAGCACCCCAGTACCTTGCTTCAGATATTAAAAACCTGTCATGCCATCATAATCGAAACACGAGGTCACTCTTATTTGGTATCCTAACTGTGCCCACTCACAAAACAAAAACTTTTGCAAACTCCTTCTCAGTTGCCGCTGTCCGCCTCTGGAACAAACTGCCCCTTACCTTGCGCAAAATTCAATCTCCTGCTGCTTTTAAGAAGAATTTGAAGCATTTCCTACTATCATCCTCATAACGTTCTCCACAAAATTAATGTACAAGGCCAATCCTCTCATCTGTCAAATAGCAAAGCCAGCGTCTCCCCTCTTGCTCCTGAGATGCCTTCCTCTTCATCTATCTCTATTAGTCACGCAATCTTCTTTTTCTTTATATTTCCTTAATTATGTTTCATCATGTCTCTATTCTTCTCCTCCCTTCACCATGAGTCTCCCTCATACTCCCTGCTGCTAGCACTCCTATCTAAAATCTGTCTCTTCAATAATGTCTAATTATAACAGTACTTATGATCTACGAATATAAACTCTATATATATGTATTTTTCCAGGCGTGCCTTTCTAATTGTTTATTTCACTTTTTGTACTAGATGTAGTTTAACATGCCTACTAAAACATATGAAAGTAAAATAAGTAGAATGCCTGGTTAGATGTAAGAGAGGGCCTGATGGCCCTAATCTTGCCAGGTTAAATAAATAAAATAAAAATAAAAATAAACTATGAAAAAATATGTCAAGAAGTTGAAAGTTATACGACCTGTAATTACTTTAACCTGAGGAATCATACGAGACTATGGGCCTGGTTTTATGCACTGAAATGTTACCCGTTCATATTGGATTCGACCCACATGTAAATAAACGCAATGCGACTGTGATGGCCGTAGTTTCAGAGTGACAAGGACTTTCGTACGGTGTAATGAAAGAAAGAGTGTTTAGTCAGAATAAACTACATAAAACTTAAGTTCGAGTTTACACCGTAGATCTTATACATCTACTGATGGTATTTGTATATAAATTGTATCTTAGAGATACAATTTGTTCAACGTAAATATTTTGGCCATCTGTGCCCTAGACCAGCATTTCTCAATCTTTCAGTGTTCGCTACACAGATTTCAATCATAATTTTAATCGTGACCATCTCTCGGCCTCCTTTTATATATATATATATATATATATATATATATATATATATATATATATATATATAACTTTACTGAGTTTCGCAACACCTACCTGATTCATTGGTAAAAGCAGAATAGATGACTCTTTGTTGGTCTCTGCCTTACAGGTACTGCGAGAAATTACCTTAGGGATGTGCGGCGTACAGAGGGAAAGTAGCACAGCCGCAGTGTAAGGACGTGAGAGGGGGAATGCTTTCTTGTTTGTATTCCAGTGCTGACAGCATATGGACATGCACGCCCCGTAGTGATTAATTGCTACGGCGAAAATTATACACGCAAGTAACATGAGTTCGTGAGTGCACATTGTCGAAACATATAATTTATTTATTTATCTGCACACATTATTCATTTATTCCACTGTAGCCTCTTACCTACAATTTAATCACAGGCTTTATTTATTCTTACACAAATTTTGCAATTGCGAGTACATTCATAGCTCCTACACTATACTGCCTCTCATCACCATAACTATTTCTATTATTATTATTATTATTATTATTATTACTACTACGAATAATAATAATAATAATAAGAAGAAGAATGATATATATTAGAAAAAACTGTTTCACTATAAATAAAAACTACACCTTCTACCAAATCTATGTCTACTACTATTATAACAACACCAGTTCTTGTCTGTGGTATTCCATAATGCACTCCGTCGCTGATCGAGGTAATCATCTTGAAATAATGCACTTACTTATCGCTTTTTGTATCACGCAGTTAGTAGCTACACTGTGCAGTCGACTTCGACGCGATCCTAACGTCTCTGTGTCACATCTGCTGTTGTAGAACCACAAATCTGGAGCGTACGATGCCGGCCTGTGTGGCCGTGCGGTTCTAGGCGCTTCAGTCTGGAACCGCGTGACCACTACGGTCGCAGGCTCGAATCCTGCCTCGGGCATGGATGTGTGTGATGTCCTTAGGTTAGTTAGGTTTAAGTAGTTCTAAGTTCTAGGGGACTGATGACCACAGATGTTAAGTCCCATAGTGCTCAGAGCCATTTTTCTGGAGCGTACGTTGGTTGCCTGCACTGTGTATGAAGGGCGAAGCTTGTGCCCTCGAGGTCGCACCAGTTATCGATAAACTGATTACTGCATAGAACTCGATTCTGCAACCTATCAAGTGTCAAGATTTCTTTATTCTTGTAGGGGCTGGGAATTATTGTTAATATATACAGCTATATTTGAATTCTGCCTACTTTCACAGTATTGCAATGCACATTCATTAAGTACTACCTTGGACGAAATGTGAATGTTTCAAAATGGTTCAAATGGCTCTGAGCACTTTGGGACTTAACATCTGTGGTCATCAGTCCCCTAGAACTTAGAACTACTTAAACCTAACTAACCTAAGGACATCACACGCATCCATGCCCGAGGCAGGATTCGAACCTGCGACCGTAGCGGTCACACGGTTCCAGACTGAAGCTCCTAGAACCGCACGGCCACACCGGCCGGTGAATGCTTCAAGGAACGCAAGTCAAAACTAACTACTTCTAGCCACGAATTAAATTAAAAGCATTGTGCAGTACTGATAGAGTCCCTATAGTGCATTACAACAGCGCAATTTTTTAATATGTCAGAATAACTTTGCTTTGAATTTCTTTCAGTAAATTAATCAGGTTCTGAATTAATATTTTTTTTTCTTTTCAATAAACTCACCCCCCCCCCCCCATTTAGTGTTATCATTATCCTATGGGGACGCGGCCTACAGGTCTGTAAACCTCTGATCTTTGTCGTCGCAGAAATTCCATAATCCATAACTAAGTCGGTTGAATTTGTCCATTTCACTATCACAAGACAGAGCGTCTATACTACACGGAAAATTGGCACGTGCATTCATCACATTAACTGGGGCAGCAGCGGAATGCCTCTATGTTCACTCACCACGAAATTTCCAACTCGAAATATACCGCCCACAATCCTGACTAGCCAAAGGCTGCCAAAGCTCGCTCGAACCATCGCCTGTATTTCCTATACAGAGATGCACCGTGCCAGTAGATAAAAAGGTAAATGCACATGTCTGAGATTGACAAGTCACTGTAGTGGCGCGCACGAATACGCTGATAAAAGACGTTCGCGTCATAGAAGACGCCTTTCAAAGTGTGCTATATGAGTGTGAGGACGCCACTCCACACCAAAATACCTGGGAAAGACACTACACAAGTAATGTAAATACATATTTCATTATGCCTTTGTACTATTGATTGCTTCCTGCACTGCCGGTCAAAAAAAGAACAAAAAATGGCTCTGAGCACTATGGGACTTAACATCTGAGGTCATCAGTCCCCTAGAACTTGCAACTACTTAAACCTAACTAACCTAAGAACATCACACACATCCACGTCCAAGGCAGGATTCGAACCTGCGACCGTAGCGGTCGCGCCTTTCCAGACTGAAGCGTCTAGAACCGCTCGGCCACAGCGGCCGGCCGCCGGTCAAAACTTTTCGATCACGTATCACCACTATGGATTTGTTAAAACGGGAATTCCGTTTTGAATATTCCTTGACATCCTCGTTCTATAGTAAACAAGTAGAACACGTAAAGGCTAAGCGCCTCTGTTGTGTATTTGACTGGTTGGGTGCATAAAGGGGAGCTGATGAGTGTCCACAACAACAATGTCATTCTAGCTCAGCATCAAGGAAGGCAAATGTTGCGGTAGCCCAATCTACTGTAGTGTATATATTGCAGCGTTTCAAGCAAACTGGTGCCAATGCAAGTGTTTCGCGATCTGGAAGATAACGAGTAACAACACTCAGGAAATATCAGTTTATATGTGTACAGAGTAAACGTCAGAGGAGTCGTACTGCACCTGAAATAGTATACGAACTGCTCCAGTCACTGTCTCAACAGTGCAACGCCGTCTTCGTGAACAGTGTGTGTCGCCAACGGTGAAGCGTGGTGGAAGGTCGGTAATAGTGTGGGGATGTTTAGCGGTTGGTAAAGTCGGTGATACAGTAAGATTTAATGGAACATTGAAGAAGGAAGGATATCACAGGATACTGATCAACAATGCAGTTCCATCTGGTAAGAGACTTATTGGTCGAGCGTTTGTGCTGCAGCAAGATGCTGATCCCAAACGAGCTTCTAAATTTTGCAGAAGATATGACAATAGAACAGAGAAATGGGGAACTAAAGAATACAATTATTCCAAGTAGGTCGACTGACTTAAATTCCACTGAACTCCTACGAGAAGAACTTGACAGGAAGGTCAGAAAAACCGAGGTAATCTAATCTTCAGAATAACTTGCAGGCATGTTCGTCTGCAATACCTGAAAAAAAAACACTAAAATATCTTACTTCCAAAATGCCAAGAGTTTGTGCCTGGGGATTTGCCGGGAATCCAACCGAGGCCATTCGAATAACAAGCGCGCATTCTACCACAGAATCACACTAAGTATCGAACAGTCGGTCTTACTTTAAGGTGCTGAAGGCCCTCGGAAAACATCACGGTCGATTTTATCAAGAATTGTTAAGAGTTGCATAGAACTGACGATTATTGTCTGCCGGCCGGAGTGGCCGAGCGGTTCTAGGCATTACAGTGTGGAACCGCGTGACCGCTACGGTCGCAGGTTCGAATCCTGCCTCGGGCATGGATGTGTGTGAAGTCCTTAGGTTAATTGGGTTTAAGTAGTTCTAAGTTCTAGGGGACTGATGACACCTCAGAAGTTAAGTCCCATAGTGCTCAGTGCCATTTGAACCATTTGAACGATTATTGTTTGAGTTCTGAACTTCACGTACTATAAATATAAAACATTACAAAAATCCGACTGCTGTGTGGTCTCCTAGTTAGTTTGACAAAACGCTCTCCTAGACACTCCCAAATACGTTCACAAACTTACGCTCGCTTCTCACTGATTGGTAGACGTTTCAGGTCCGCAACGCTACGTTTCCGACCAGTGGTTAACTGGAAAAATTTCCTCGATTCGGAATTTGCTCTAAGCTAACCTTTCTTCCGCCCTGTACTTCTCTTTTATGTTTTGTATGTATATCTCGTGTTTTCTCCAAATCTTTTATGATATTTCCATCACGAAAAATAAAATCAATTCGAGTAGCACAACGATCTGCGAAACAACTTGCTGTTATTATTATACGCAGAAACAGTGTTTGTTTACTTTCAGTGTTTCCATAGGTTCGCGTGTTTTGATACGAGAGCGATATTTCTCCCCCACCTGCTGCGCGAGGATTTCCTGGCCGGTTGCTGCCGTCGATTGTGTACGGTTGCTGTGGTCCCTCGCGCTGAAAGAGATCGTTACAAACGGGAAAAAGAAACCCGGAAGCGGTGGCGGAGGCGTAGGTGGGAGAGGGTGCGGGGGCGAGGGCGGCTGAACGGCAGTGCGTGATGTGGCGCCAGGCCGGACACTCAGGTGGAGGCTGGAGAACTGGAGGCTTGGAGAGCTAGAGGGCTGTTGGTCGCTAGCAGCGCGCGCGACGCTTTTTGCCGGCCGCTCCCTCCTTCCCACCCAGGGCTGCCAACTTTCGTTTCCGTCTGCCAGCAGCCTCTCTCTGGCGCTGCGCCCTTTGTTTCTGTCGGAAATTACTCCGGAAGCATAACTTTCGCTTACCTTTTGTGACGCGTCACCGTTTCTTGTTGACGCTGAGTGGCCAGCGACGGCCGCGCGAGGACGACTTCCGCCGTTCCGGCCGACGCCACTGCGCCGAATGACCTCGAGAGCTCGCGAACGTTCAGCGAATGGAACTGTCTCTCTCTCTCTCTCTTTATACTTCCTTTCTTCGTTTCTTCTCCTTGTGTCTGTCCTTTCGACTCGGACCTGAAACATCTACAGTCTCGTTACAGAGTGTATGAATAACAAATACGCTGTGTGACTGAAGTAGTACAGAAAGGTACGCATAAAATGTGTGACTGAAGTAGTACAGAAAGGTACGCATAAAATATCATCCAAAATTGTGTTAAACACATTCCCTGAAAATTATTTCGAGCATTTAGTTCATGAGCCCACGCGAATAGTAAACGGTAGTGGAAACACACTTCACCTCTTAGCAACAAATAATCCTGAGTTAATAACGAGCATCAAAACCGATTCAGGGATTAGTGAACACAGGGCTGTCGTTGCAAGATTGAATATTGTAATCCCCAAATCCTCGAAAAATAAGCGAAAAATATACCTATTCAAAAAAGCAGATAAAAAGATCGCTTGTCGCCTTCCTGAGAGACAATCTTCACTCATTCCAAATTAATAATAAAAGTGTAGACCAGATTTGGCTTAAATTCAAAGAAATAGTATCGCCAGCAATTGAGAGATTTGTTGTTGTTGTTGTGGTCTTCAGTCCTGAGACTGGTTTGATGCAGCTCTCCATGCTACTCTATCCTGTGCAAACTTCTTCATCTCCCAGTACCTACTGCAACCTACATCCTTCTGAATCTGCTTGGTCTCCCTCTACGATTTTTACCCTCCACGCTGCCCTCCAATACTAAATTGGTGATCCCTTGATGCCTCAGAACATGTCCTACCAACCGATCCCTTCTCCTAGTCAAGTTGTGCCACAAATGTCTTTTCTCCCCAATCCTATTCAATACCTCCTCATTAGTTATGTGATCTACCCATCAGCATTCTTCTGTAGCGCCACATTTCGAAAGCTTCTATTCTCTTCTTGTCTAAACTATTTATCGTCCATGTTTCACTTGCATACATGGCTACACTCCATTCAAATACTTTCAGAAACGACTTCCTGACACTTAAATCTATACTCGATGTTAACAAATATCTCTTCTTCAGAAAGGCTTTCCTTGCCATTGCCAGTCTACATTTTATATCCACACTATCCATTCCGTTCAACTGCTCTTCCAAGTCCTTTGCTGTCTCTGACAACTCTCGGCGAACCTCAATGTTTTTATTTCTTCTCTTGAGAGATTTATTCCAAATAAATTAACAAACGACGGAGCTGATCCTCCTTGGTACACAAAACGGGTTAGAACACTGTTGCAGAAACAACGAACCAAACACGCCAAATTTAAACACACACAAAATCCCCAAGATTGGCGATCTTTTACAGAAGCTCGAAATTTAGCGCGGACTTCAATGCGAGATGCCTATAACAGTTTCCACAACGAAACTTTGTCTCGAAATCTGACAGAAAATCCAAAGAGATTCTTGTCTTATGTGAAGTATGTTAGCGGCAAGAAACAAACAATGCCTTCTCTGCACGATAGCAATGGAGATACTATCGAAGACAGTGCTGCCAAAGCAGAGTTACTAAACACAGCCTTCCGAAATGCCTCCACAAAAGAAGACGAAGTAAATATTCCAGAATTCGAATCGAGGACAGCTGCCAACATGAGAAACATAGAAGTAAATATCCTCGGAGTAGTGAAGCAACTTAAATCACTTAATAAAAGCAAGTCTTCTGGTCCAGACTGTATACCAGTCAGGTTCCTTTCGGAGTATGCTGATGTTTTAACTCCATACTTAATAATCATATACAACCGTTCGCTCGACGAAAGATACGTACCCAAAGACTGGAAAGTTGCATAGGTCACACCAATATTCAAGAAAGGTAGTGGGAGTAATCCACTAAATTACAGGCCCATATAGTTAAGGTCGAAATGCAGCAGGATTTTAGAACATATATTGTGTTCGAACATAATTAATTACCTCGAAGAAAACGGTCTATTGACACACAGTCAATATGGGTTTAGAAAACATCGTTCTTGTGAAACACAACTTGCTCTTTATTCACATGAAGTGTAGAGTGCTATTGACAAGGGATTTCAGATGGATTCCGTATTTTTGGATTTCCGGAAGGCTTTTGACACTGTACGACACAAGTGGCTCGTAGTGAAATTGCGTGCTTATGGAATATCGTCTCAGTTATGTGACTGGATCTGTGATTTCCTGTGAGAGTAGTAACTGACGGAAAGTCATCGAGTAAAACAGAAGTGATTTCTGGTGTTCCCCAAGGTAGCGTTATAGCCTCTTTACTGTTCCTTATCCATATAAACGATTTTGCAGACAGTCTGAGCAGCCGTCTTCGGTTGTTTACATATGACGCTGTCGTTTATCGACTAATAGTCATCAGAAGATAAAAAAAACCTGCAAAACGATTTAGAAGAAATATCGGAATGGTGCGAAATGTGGCAGTTGACCTTAAATAACGAAAAGTG
The DNA here is from genome assembly GCF_023864345.2 of Schistocerca serialis cubense. NCBI lineage: Eukaryota > Metazoa > Arthropoda > Insecta > Orthoptera > Acrididae > Schistocerca > Schistocerca serialis. The sequence goes on from NC_064638.1 coordinate 264,667,314, forward strand.
TGAGGTCATCCACGTGAGCGCTAAAAGGAACTCGTTAAACTTCGGTTACACGATAAATCGGCCTAATCTACAAGCCGTAAATTCAACTAAATACCTAGGTATTACAATTACGAACAACTTAAATTGGAAGAACAAATAGAAAATGTTGTGGGGAAGGCTAACCAAAGATTTGCGTTTTATTAGCAGGACACTTAGAAAATGTAACAGACCTACTAAGGATACTGCCTACACTACGCTTGTCCGTCCTCTTTTAGAATACTGCAGCGTGGTGTGGGACCCTTACCAGGTACGACTGACGGAATACATTGAAAAAGTTCAAAGAATAGCAACACGTTTTGTATTATCGCGAAATCTGGGAGAAAGTGTCACAGAAATGATACAGGATTTGGGCTGGAAATCATTAAAAGAAAGGCATTTTTCGTTGCGACGGAATCTTCTCACGAAATTCCAATCACCAACTTTATCCTCAGAATGCGAAAATATTTTGTTGACACCGACCTACATAGGGAGGAACGATCACCAAGATAAAATAAGGGAAATCGGAGCTCGTACGGAAAGATATAGGTGTTCATTCTTTCCGCGCGCTATACGAGATTGGAATAATAGAGAACCCTCTGCCAGGCACTTAAATGTGATTTGCAGAGTATCCATGTAGATGTAGATGCAGAAATAAAAAAGACTCTGAAAATATTTCGTGGGCCTTAAAGTAGGCAACCCAACTTGCGCTATTCCCAACCGTGGCATATGACGTAAGTTGGGTTGCCTATATGGAACTACATGAAACATTTTCTGAGCCGGTTTTATAAGGGGTGATCAAAAACTTCTTGTTTGAGGGTCCTTCAGCAGCGTATACGCAGCGTAGCGAGACTCTAGTGCGGGTGTATAACTACCGACACCTAGGCAAAGCATTAGTGTGGCATTCATGTATTTCCAAAGTGCGTGCGATAAATGGGGAAAAGTGAACTATGGTGACAGGATCAGCGTGCTGTTATTCATTTATTTGCTGCCGAAAGACAAACACCTGTAGACATTCAGCGGAGAATGAAGATTGTTTATGCAACTAAGCCGAAATGTCCGGGAAAACTGCGACAAGAGGTGCTGCTGCTATATAATGACGCAAATGTTGTAACACAGAAGTTACACCAAACACATGTGGGAGACCTCGAGCACCCATCCTATAGTACTGATCTCTCCCCATACGATTATCATGTCATCAGTTTCTTAAAAAAGCCTTAAAGCGTCGACGATTCTTGTCGGAAGAGCATGACAGTGGGCAGCTACGAACTCTTCACGCAGCAGGTCAATCCGGTGGGTTGGTGGGACGATTTTCTCAATGCTCACGGTGATTTTGCCTTGCTGTCATACCGAGTCTGGACTGTACGGACCTCTAACGGAAACGTTTTGATCACAATGTATATTTTACCTGCTCTGTATAAGGTTGACGGGTTTCCAACCAGATGAGTTCACTGAAATGGCGCCACGTTTCAATGACTATTGTTGCCACCGTGTCCTAACGAAGATTTCATGGACGTAACTGTGATTTCACAACCTGGGAAATTTTTTAGGTCCCCTGCCTCGCGCCAGGATGAGGACTCTTTTGGCGTCCCCTATAAAAAGGGAAAAATGAAAATATGAAGGAAAAGTAGAAAAATACATGTATACGTCACGCATCGACGCACGTTTACAGATGTCCATAACACGGTCATGGTCAACAGCTGTATTCTGGAAATAATCCTTTTTAAATGCCGGTAATTTACAGCTGCTAAATATTTTTAGGTAATCATGATTTGCGCAATAGCTTTATGTTTCGGTCAGACAGAGGCCATCCTGAAGTATAAAACGACATCAATTACAAGATATTTGCTATATAATGAGAACTTCCGTATGGAGAGTGTGAGGCTATGATTGGGTAGTGGTAGCTGGTGGGGCATTATAGTCTTTGGGGCAGCTATTACCGTGCATGTGCCTTTCACAAGTAATTCGAATTTCTTTGTCTAGATACAAGAGAGGTTCGTGTCTTGTAACTCACTGTGGATTCTCTATCTACCATGTCTTGCAAGGGATATGGTATCTTTTTCCTGTCGCCGTTGCGCAACACAATAAAACATCGTATTTGTCAGAAAAAAAGTAAAAGCAGTTTAATGTCTTTAGCAGCGATGACATAGTTCATATTGTTGTACCTTTAGGTTACCGATGGGGGTGGCGCTATAGTTAGTACGCTGGACTCTAGTTTGGCAGGAAGACAGTTCAAATCCTCATCCAGGCATGCAGATTTAGCTTTTTCGTCTTTCCGTAAATCGCTTAAGGCAAATGCTCAGATGTTTCCTTTAAAACGGCGCAACCTATTAACTTGCCAGTCATCCCATAATCCGAACTTGTGCTCCGTCGCTAATGACCACCCTGTCGATGGAATGCTAAACACTTCCCATTCTTCCTTTCTTCATATTTAAGTTAGAACCTAGCTATGGACGAAAGTCGCATTGAAATTAATTAATATGTATACGTTAGAGTACCTACACACACAGTTTAACAGAAGACCATGGTACAGCACATTTCTCTACTGCACGTAGTCATCCCAAGGAGCACTTTAATAATGGCCTAACTAGACTGAAAACGATGGACTTTACGGCCAAGGGAAGTAGTGACTAGACTGGCACATCTCTTGGAAAGTTGCTCACATGTTGGTATGGCGCAATGTATGGAGACAGACCGAGAACGACTGCATAATTGATCTGATGACTTAACGATGAGGCACCGGCAGTTTTATACTTTCGCCGTTCGAGACCTCCCCTGTGTACCTAAAAACAGATTACGGTTGTGCTTCTACTGTCTGATTTGACCAGTCTGGCGCAAGTAGGGTGCTGTGCAGCGCAGTGCTAATTAGCGAAGTTACGGAACGGATTTTGGATACGCTCTCTGGAGTATGGGGCCCCAAGCCCTTTGTTCCGAGTGGGGTCTCTTTCAACCCTCCCTAACTCTCTATTACTGCACTGGATTTACTGGCTGTGAAAGTAAAGTCACGATTTACGATGTCCGGAATTTATTTCATAAACAGCGTTGGAATTTGCGAGGACTGAATATTTGATTGACAATCTCATCTCAGTTAATATATGACACTTCACATTGACGAGCATCATTTTTGGCTGACAAGGTTCGGAGACGAGTAAGGATATCAATTAGGATCTGAAGCGAAGCTATCATACTTACTTCTTTAGCACCTGTCTCTACTCAGAAAATGGAACATAAGGGCAAACGTCACAGCCCGTCCACCAATGACAGCGCCACAATGGGAAAACGAAAAGAAAAAATAGTTGTGGTACATAAGCTATGATTGAACAGCAAGGAATTGACGGAGAATGAAGATAACTCTCTTGTCGGGGCTGAATGACCATTTTGGAGGCCGTCGCTTCTATTCGAACGAGCGCATCATTATTTCTGTTTCTGGCATGCTGCTGCAGGAATGCATTCTCGCAATGAGCCGTGCAGACTGATGTCGAACCGCAGTACTCGAGGTGGCCTTCTGACTCTGCCAGTCGTCCGTACCCTCGCTGATGTCCTCCGCCACCTTTGGGATGTTACATGCTTGCTCGCTTCCTCGTCGCCAGACTAAATGTTTCTGTTCTCCATTATACTCCAGGCCCCTGTCTCACCCTAGAGAGCACAATCCTTCGCGTTGGTCTACATTTTTTTCGCGCCTTCCCAAATTTTCTATCTAGTTTATCTCTTTGTCGCCAACATTGGTCAGTCTCTCCTACTCCCTCCATCGGATATTAAAACCTCCTCTCCCAAACCAATTCTTTAGCACCTGTCTCTGCTCAGAAAATGGAACATAAGGACAAACGTCACAGACCGTCCACTAATGACAGCGCCACAATGGGAAAACGAAAAGAAAAAATAGTTTCCACGCTTTTAGCATCAGTTGGAAGAATCACCTGCACCGCTATAACGGTACTGTGCTATGCATGCGACTGGCATAGTAGTCCGTAAGTGAAAAAGATAGTTGTTGAACTCAACAAATCCATGCGAATTGTTGTTGGATCGATACTATCTAGTCCCACTTACTGCTTTCCTATCTCGAGTCACATTCCACGCCCTGATATCAGACGGAAGAGTGCGCCACTACATGAATACAAGAAAACTGTTGACAACCCTTGAGCTTCCAATTTTGAACGGCATATTAGCCACGGAGCGAAAAAGATTAAGAGCAAAACATCCCGTTCTAATCACAGCCATCATTTTTACTGAAAATCATTTCAACGCTACTGAAGGATGGAAACGCTGTTGGCAACAAAACTGTCGTCCACAATGCCTGAAACTCCCTTGCACTGAGGAGAAAGCCATTGCATTTGATCAGCAGCAGGCAGTTGTGACTACCCTGCACTACATCCGAAGAGACGATGGAAGATGTGCAGACACTCTCCATGAGAGAGGCAAATCTTCACCACCATCTTGTGATTGTGGTACTGAACGACAGTTAGTTGATCATATTGAATCAACATGCCCCACTCGTACCTATGAAGACCTTTTGAAGATTTCCTGACCACAGTGAATGGTGTAATAAACTATATAAAACACCTTGATATTCTCTTTTAGCTGTTATCATGTGTATCATACACACCAGGGAGCTATGTTGGAGTGATGATATGTTGTGGTTAAGTAATTTTTGCATTTCTATAGCTATTCTGTGATTCAAAAACTCTTAATATATGTCGTAAGGTAAAACTATTTCAGAGTGTGTGTGTGTGTGTGTGTGTGTGTGTGTGTGTGTGTGTGTGTGTGTGTGTCTTGATCTCCTCACAAACCCCTAGATTCGATTTCAACCAAATATGCCACATAAACAGCAGGCCTCATGAGTACCAACAGTGTGGGTTTTATAGCCAAATAGCTCCGATAGGAGCACAAATATAGTGAAAAACGTGTTTCTTTCCAGCTCCTGCCATCCGCAACAGGTCAACAACTATGTTGAGTGGGAACGGTATTTGCGTACCAAATCAACCTGCATTGCAGGACAGTTTACATGTCAGAGGCAATAAACTGTTTTCTGAGCCCCAACATATAGGCTGCCTTGCATGACAGGTGTGTTGTGTTGGAGTAGTATCGGCTTGCTTTATAGACCTGTTCCAAATGGCAGCTTTTATGTCATAGGCAAATAAACGATTTTCAAGCCCCTGATATAGCCTGCTCTGCATAACAGGGATGTTGTCGGAGTGGAATCGATCTACTTTACTGAACCGTATTGCGGAGACTACACATGCAGATGAACATGGCTGAGTACAGGGTGAAATGGACAGAGGAGGGGACGGATAGAATGAGCGGGGGGGAAGGAAGTGGACAGAGAGGAGGAGTGGGAGGAGTGGGAGATGCTTAGAGACAGGTAGAGGAATATAGGTGTAGAGGAAGAGGGAGAGGAGGTTATGGTCAGACCGAATGGGGAGGAACATGTGGTCAGAGAGGGGAGTGGTGGAAATGTAGAAAGAGAGGGAGAGGAGGAGATGGAGGTGGGGGATGAGGTGGACAGACAGATGCAGGAAGAAGTGGAAGAGGAGGTGTGTTTAATACATGGGTCGAAAGCAGATACGAGCTAAGCTGCAGGGAAAAGGCTAGTAAATAAATAATGAGCGAAGGGTGTGGGTGACTGAGGGACGGGATGAAGTTGCCATCTTATCGGGTTGCGCAAAAGACAGGGGGGACAACTCTTTAGATACTTGCCCCAGGTGTCCCATGACTGTAGTCATGTCACTAGATTAAGTTTGATCTCCTTAGTGGAAAATGACATCCCGATCTATGATGGAGGCTTACGCTCATGGGGTGACGGTTCATACGTTCGTAGTTTCACTTCTAGTTTGTTTCCTTCTTGGTTGTCCTCAACCGTCTCGATCTGAAACAAACGAATTCAGTTGTATTTATTTAATTAAGTACGGTTTATTCCGTCATCAGAGGTGGTCACTTCGAATGGTTGTGGCGCTGCAGTCTGGTACCAAAGCTGCTGATGTGTCGGTTCTGTAACGTCCTAAATCTCTCGTAGAAGTCACCAGTCGATCGCCTCAACACTTCCCAGACGTAAAGTACTCGATTACCGGACAGAAAATCCCGAATGTCAGGAAATCCCGAACTAAGTGCAAAGTGAGCTCGAAGGCTCGATTTTGCGTCATCTGTAGGTGATCCAAAAGTATTCCACACAATGACTATGTACTCCAAAATTTTGCCCAGTAGCGCCTTGTACAGAACAAGTCAGAGATCCTGTGGGAATGTGGACGCCTGGTTTAACAGCGCGTAGATCTGTCGCAGTTAGCGCTTTATTCCTCAGTTCTTCGTCGTGTTGGCACATGTTGGCGCCATGTTGGAAGACTATTGAGAGTAACAGCAAGCTACCTGCCAGAATGCAGGGTGTCTGCATCAAGTCAATGAGAACAAGACGTCAACGGTCAGCGTAAATCTAATACTGGTTATTTGTTTTTAGGACTCTAAGGTCTCCAAAATCTGATTTAACACATTCTTTATATCTGATCTAGATAAATGGATTGACAATTGTTGGATCTTAATTGGTAATTGCCGGATTTTGAATTTGTCATATCTGTGTAATGTGCTCTAAATATTTTCCGAGTTGTATTATCTGTACGGTATCACTGTTTCTTCAGTATGTACTTCTACCTTTTAGCAAATTTTATTATTGTTAGTGAATATGTCTAGTCGATATGTCCCACTTTTGTTTCAGATGAGGGGAGGGCGTAGTGGGATTCTTGTTCTTCTGTTTCATGTGTCTTGTCTTCTCTATCCGGGTTTGTCATGTGTTTCATGAACTTACGAATGAGATTGTCTGTCATGCGTATTACGCAAGGTGAACCAGATCTACCCCGACAAATCTTCAGAGGTTGTTCAGAGATACCTTCTGAGTAGTTTTGTACAAAGAACCCACGGCTCGTTACAGAGTTCTAGCATTTCGTTTCTTATCTTGCCCTAATTAGCTTTGTATTTGTATTGCACTGAAAATAGTGTACAACAGAGCAAATATCGACGGAATTAGGTTTGTATAAGAAACGAACTGAAAATAGTACACAACAATGCCAATGTCGACGGTATGCACAGTGTGTCTTGCTTCCATTCGCTCACAATATTTGCTGTTGACAACAGTAATGCCCTCCTTACCTCGTTGTCCTCAAATTTATAGTCAGTACTGCTCGGTTCTGTCTAGGGTTTTGCTTTCGGGTTCTGTTAGTTTTGTTTTACGTGCGTTAACAGTGATACACCGTAGTACTTTGGATAGGTTTCCTGATGAAGAATTGACCGAAGTGCACCTCGTGTATGAGTTCACTGAAAGTACTGGAAGACCGTCACTACGGCACTATGTTGAGCTGTTGCCACACCGACAGCAAGCACGTCACAGTACTTTAGCATCTGCGTGCTGTTGCTTTGCTCTGTGTTTTGAGTTGTACGTTTCGCCGATGGCATTTTATTTTACTGCAGTGAAGGAATTTTTACAGAAACAGGGTGATTGCTGTAACAAGCCAAATAAATCATAATTACATTATTACTCTGTAAGAAGCCACTGGAAACCATGGGTCCCCTACACCAAAATACTCTGAAGATATCCCCGAACAGCCTCTAAAAACTTGTCACTGGAGTTCTGTTTCACGCTGTACACATTCTCCAACACTATTTACTTGATTGTGTTTAACTTCTGTGTTCCCGCATCTATGATTTACTTAATCAGTGAAGTATAATGGATGATTTAGCTGCACCTACCGATTCGCTTTATGCAAACCACACTACGTCTGTATCGGGAACGGTATCCAGACAGGCGACTTGAGCTGTGGGCGATTGTTAGCAAACGGTATCATATTTTCAAAAATACAAGTGTGGATTGGCCATGAGCTGTGCGGTATTATTGGACCAAGATACACCTTACTTCTGCCATACTTAACCAAGTGTCTCCAATGTTTCTTTGTATATCTATCGGTGTAGTCATACAGATTTTGGATGTTTCTGTAAGTTTATTCCATTTATAGTACGTATTATTTCGTAAATGGTTCAAAAACATTGTTTATAAAGTTTGTTTTACCTTCGGAAAAAATGAAGTTAACAGAAGATATTAAAATGGGAAGTGTTTAAGAAACAACTTTCTGCTATACAGCTTCTGATCTATTTCCGAAAGACTAATGTATATCTCGGTCCAAAAATACCGTGTAATTTAGGCAGATCCTCATTTGTATTACTTACAATATGAATCCTTTTGCTAACCGTCGCCCAAAGCTCTGAGAGGGAACTTTTATCAGGTATGTGGCTGTTGCCTGTCTGGATTCCGTTCCTGATACAGACTTAGCGCAAGTTGCATAAACTGAATCGGTAGGGACAGCTGAATCACCATGTACGTCGGAAAATTTCTTGTTTGTGAGTCACTGGGAAGTTAATCGATTCTGTAGGTTGTGCTTCTGGTTATGGATGTTTGGTATATTATGAAATCACATTTCAGAGCCCAATAAGCAACAATAGGCATTCCACTGTCAACGTTACCCAACAGGCACAGACAATGACAAATATTTAAATATAGCCAGAAAGAGCACTAAACCTCATTATTGAGGAAACTTTCCGCGACGACATATAAGCACAGTTAGGCAGTTAGAGACAGGAAGAAGGAAAAGAAAGACTTTCAAATGACGTTCCAACGTAGGATTTTCTCTAGAGTACCAGTGTATCGCAGGACTTTGGCGGACAACGCCTACTTGTCCCTAAGCTGCTGCGAGCACAACAAGCGTGGCACTGACCTACGAGGCGACGGAGCGACTCGCTAACAATCAGCACTTCATATGTAAATTGAAGATAGAGGGGGGGATTGGGAGGAAAGGAAAGTGAAGAGACTATTGATGGCAGCTGCTCCGGGACATTCAACGGAATCAGCGGCGAGGAGTGAAAATGTGTGCCGGATCGGGATTCGAACCCACGATCTGTTGCTTACAAGGCAGTTGCGTTAATTATTGCGCCATTCGGACACAGTGTTTATAGCAACTGCACGGACTATCTCAGCTCGCCTCTCGCCCGACCTACACTCCCATCGAGCGCCAGCTATCCGCATTCCCTGCCCACGTACTCCATGCTCGCTACTCAGAGATTCTTGGAAGGCGGTCGGACGTAATTGTGCATTTGTACTGGTGAAGGTGAATTCGTCACCCACCGAGATGAATCAGTTATATCAATGCGTGGAGTCTGTTCTTTTAGACATGTCCGAAAGAACAGACACCATGCATTCATAGAATCACCACTTCCTTGCAGCACGCACATTTACGCCTGGCCACTGTACACTTTACTCGAGAAGTAAATATTACTGCAGGTATCACTGTGTCACTGACGCCTCATCGCGTGAACCAGACCACTCACCGTCACTCTAAGCTGAACCTTTTGTTTACAGTGCCACCATACCTCTCCGGAGCGTAGCAATATTATACTAAGTATTTGAAAAATAGACAGCTGTTTGAAAATAAAATTTGTTACTTATTTTACTTCTCGATTCAGGCAGCAGGAGAAGATCCTGTATCCTAGAATAGTGGGGTAGGGAAAGGAGGGTATGGGATACTTAGCTACGAGAAATGTGCAGCTGTGTTTTGGAGAGTAGGAGAATGGGGAATGGACAAGCGCGGAGAAGGAGGGGGTAGCCGCATCTTAGGTACATCAGGCAACTTCTACGAGGCAGATCTTCACTGTTCTTATCTAACAAGAGTGGCTGAATATTGGTATCATTTCATTGGCAACTTCCCAGGCTAACAACCCTTCTTACATTAATGTGACAGTACTTGGAATGAATACCTGATCTGAGGCATGTAAACAGACTGAACAGAGTACACCAACCGCATTGTCCTCCGACCGGAGGGTAAGACAGCTCTGCTGAGCCTTACTTAATACACTATATGATCAAAGGAATCTGGACACCTATATGTAATGTGGAATTGATCATTAGATATCACCAAACCCAGACCTGTCAGTAGAAAATGAGAGGGAGTGTACTGAGTTGTCAGTAGAAGTAGTAGTAACAGAATGGATAGGTCAGGAGAGCTCAGTGACTTAGAAGCTGCGTTAGTCATTGGATGTCACTGGGTAACAAATCCATCATGGACATTTCAACCCTTCTAAAGCTGTTGGATGTAAGGACCACCAGTCATGAAAAACGCCGTTTTTTCAAAGTTCCCAAACATGTTTCAGCACTACTGTGCCATCATCAGTGGGTTTATGTTTTATTTAATCCGTAGGTGAACGTTTTTACTAATGGATTACAAAATTACAGAAATATTTAGTTCAAACAACTATTTGTTTCTGTTAGTTAATACCTTTACATTCGGTTTGCATGGTTTTGCAGGACCACTTGCGTATTTTGTACTGGTAGCTTGTCATCTGCAACCAAACGGTGTTGACCTATGATTTTATACTTTAAACGTTCTTTAGTTTGTCGCGATATTTCGTGCATATATTAGTTTTGACTTATGTTTTTGTGTGGCAAGCCCTTTTTCTCAACATCCTGATGGGGTGTTGTGAAGGACACGTAAATATAACATATTTTCAGAAATCTGGTCGTAAAAAGCACTGTATACTTCACCAAAACACACTGTAATTGTGGTTGTTGAGTGTCCCAGCCCAGTCAGTGTTCATTTGTTCACCAGTGAGTTTGGCGCCAAATTTGAGTTTTATTTACATTTTATGTTTGCGCGTGCGCGCGCGTTTGTGTGTGTATGTGTGTGTTCTGAACGCCTCTTGAGTTGTCTTTTACGTTGTGTCCCTTTAGCTTGTAAAGCGTTGAACCTTTGCACAGTGTAGTGTATTCATTTATCATATGTATGTGTGTGTGGGTAGACGTTTTAGCTTTTGTGTTGTCTTTTCTGTAGAGTTCCTTTAACGTGTCAAATAACTTGCCCTTCCAGAGTGTAGTGTATTCATTTATGATCTGTTTTCCTTCTGCTGTTGCCTTCTGTATGTGGAAGCTTCCCTCAATTTTCAGTTTACTGTATAGGCTGTGGCTGGGTTTTAGTATTCTATAACGTAAAATCACGTTTTCAGTAAACAAAACCCACTGATGATGGCCCAGAGGTGCCGAAACACGTTTGAGTAGCAAGGAGAAACAGTGTTTTTGTATAAAAGGCGGAAAATACATCCAATAAATTAACTACATTAAATTTTAGGCAACAAGGTCTTGCTCTTTTTTTTGTGTAAGGCTAATAGTCTGCGCATAGCGAGCGAGAGAATATGAAAATCTCGCCCGTGGTTTGAGAGAGAGATAGGCTGATATATCATTGCAGTTTGCATAAAACGACCTCGGGAGGGGCAGCTGAATAACGCTGTATAATCGCTACAGTAGCTCAGTGGGTATTAGGCATATTGAAGGCGCTCTTTTTGACTCAGGTCGGTGGGAGATGGAGCGGCGTTTGCACGTGAAATGAGAGACTCGGCGGCCTACCTGGGAAGTATCACTGGGGGAGAGCCCCGTCTCGTGCTGCCGGAGTAACCGGCGCGAGTAGGCAGTCGGAGTTGGCACGGGTCCATCCTGTCGCGCGAGCGAAAAACCGAACGGAAACGTGATGTGAAAAGCGAGGCGGAGCGAGACGCCGGGGGAATCGAAATTCCGACCCCCGCAAAAAAGATGAGTCTGGGAGGAAATAAAAATGTATAGGGAGGGCGCGGAAGCAGCTGCGGAAGGAGGAGAGCAGATTAGGAGAGTCCTTTGTTCCCTTATTTGATTCCCCGAACGTGGAGAGGAAGTGCGCTCCCTGGTCGATCTATTGAATGTTTGCGATGAGCGGGCCGGCCGAGGTCGGTCGCCGCCTACACGCCTCGAGATCCCGCCTGCTCTTAGCGTTCGTCTGCTTCTATCAGCACTGCTGAAATTCCTGCGTACCTCAGGAGCCCCCATATTTACGCTAGTAATTTTATCACGTTCCTACTACCTTCTTTATAGATTGGTAATATCATCATTGGAAGAATTTATTGACAGCAAATCTGATATGCGAAAGCAGTATTTGGAAAGTGCGAGCTGTTCGATTATCTATATAAATGACGGGAGTTCAATATATAGTGCAACGCTTTTTTTCCGAAAAATTTCGGTTGAAAACACGTGGAATTAGTTTTGCGACATCGCGGAATATCCTCGCTTCGTTCTCAACAGTTTCATGAAGAGACAGCAGTCGTAGGACAGAACGAAGTGTACTGTGACTGTGATACTGGAGGCAGTAACAGAGACACACAAAGATATAATGATAATGAGTTGGGATCAATGAGTGAACGAAAAAGGGCAACTGGAAGTGGATTTTTTTAGATTATGGATTTTGGGTGCAAAACAGCTATTGTCATAAGCGCCCATTCTGTGGCTTAGTGAAGGGTAATACCAGGAATTTAAATCAGAAGCAATGGGAGCAAAATTCGAGAAGGAGGGAAACTAAAAACGGCAGGAAATCTTAGAAAAGTGCTGTTGAAGGGGGTTTGTTTTCCCCGTCCACGATTGAGAGCAGTGGGGACAAAGCGGGGGATGATCGCCACTTAAAAGATGTCGATGGCTAAAAAGACAGTGCCCAATCAGGAACCTAGTTAAAACTATCTCCTCCCAGCGACGACGCCGGGAGGAAGAGGTCCAAGCACAGGGAAGAGATTTTATGTCCCATAAATTATTATCCTGAAGTGCACACCAATGTGTGTGCCATAAAAGAGCAACACGACGACATAAAACGCTCTGTAGATCGGCAAGGGGAACCATGCGAACAGCGGGGCTGCCTCGTTTCCGCTTATACTAACACGTCCTGTGATCCAGGGGAATACCACAGAGATGCCCCCCAAGTGATGCATGTGGAGGCAGTCCTGAATTCAGTGGACCAGAGGTTAGACGGGATAAAGAGCTTAGAGGTTGAGGAGAGAGCTGAGCGAATCCGAGCGTAGATATTTTCAGTAAAAACCGAACACTGGTCGGGAAGCCGAAATCTAATAGGGTTGTTGTTAATAATGTAGGCACTCCCGACACAAAAGGTGGTCTTGGAGACATCAGTGTAAATAAATGTGGCATCCTCCATTTGTGCGCATAGAGCAGCAAATGCCCGGCGATAAACTATAGGAGGGGGGGTACAGCCCCCTTCGTCCTGTCCTACTACCACAGTCCCCTATAGTCCCCTCACTGTCTCTGTCTCCGTCTTGCTCTCTGTTACTGCTAATATGGCACCTTTTCCTCCCGACTGATGCTATCTCTTCACACTGCTACTAACCTCATTGCCATTGTCTCTCATTATCACTGAGTCTCACCCACTTCCACTTACTCCGCATTTTATTCCTCTCCCACTGGCACTGTCTCCTCCACTCTTTTCCTAGCACTGATCTGTCACTGTCAACTATGTCCCTTTGCCACTGTGTCCCTCCCTTTCCTTCACGAGGGTACCGTGAATATTAGGAATCCGGTAAAACGTCAAATCTCCGACATCGCTGGGGCCGGAGAAATATCTTTCAAGAATGGGACCAACGATGACTCAAGAGAAACATTCAGTGTGACAGAAGTGCAACCCTTCCGCAAATTGCTGCATATTTCAATGCTGGGCCATCAACAAGTGTCAGCGTGCGAACCATTCAACGAAACATCATCGATATGGGCCTCCGGAGCCCTTGATGACTGCACGACACAAAACGTACGCCTTGCCTGGGCCCCTAAACATCGACATTGGACTTTTGATGACTGGAAACATGTTGCCTGGTTGGACGAGTCTCGTTTCAAATTGTAACTAGTGGATGAACTTGCACGGGTATGGAGACAACCTCATGAATCCATGGAACCTGCACGTCAGCAGGGGACTGTTCAAGCTCGTGGATGCTCTGTAATGGTGTGGGATGTGTGTTGGGATGATATGGAACCCTTGATACGTCTAGATACGACTCTGACAGATGACATGTATGTAAGCATCCTGTCTGATCACCTGCATCGATTCCTGTCCATTGTGCATTCCGACGGACTTGGGCATTTCCAATAGGACAATGCGACACCCCACACATCCAGAATTGCTACAGAGTGCTCCAGGAACAGTCTTCTGCGTTGAAACACTTTCGCTGGCCACCAAACTTCCAAGACATGAACATTATTGAGCATGTCTGGGGTGCTTTGCAACGTGCTGTTCACCCTCTCGTACTCTTACGGATTTAGGGACAGCTATGCAGAATTCATGGTGTCAGTTTCCTCCAGCACTACTGCAGACAGTCGAGTCCATACCACGTCGTGTTGCGGCACATCTGTGTTCTCGCGGGAGCGCTACGCGATATTAGGCAGGTGTCTCAGTTTCTTTGTCTCGTCAGTGTACAATCAGACCACCCTGCACTACCGATCCCTATTCTATCTGAAAAGTGAACATTCGGAGACACAGTGAAACTGAAGGTTGCAGTAACGAAGGCGTGCCTGGACAAATCCGACCCATTGCTACAACGAATTACGAACTCTCACCGCCCAACAGTATAAACCACCAGTCAACTACAACATAAAAAATAATAAAAAAAACCGCCTTCTATCCACACGTAATGTCCGGTGTTGCATTATCAGTACCACAGTCATAATAAAACAAATCCCTTAGAGGACAGGTCAAAGAAGTAGGTGGAATCAGCAGGTCACTATTTCCGGCCAACGCTATGTTCCCAAAAGAAAAACATTCAACACTCCTTGCTATGGACGCCGTACTACCAAACACGCGACTCGCAAACAGGTTATTTTACGACAAGTAATTTCCAGAGCCTGCTGCCACTATCTGCTTTCCCCAAGCACTCCACGCTTCTCATAGTGGGCTCTCCGCTGACAACTTGGAGGAATGTTGCAGGCCAGCGCCACTCAAGTTCGCCGTCGGGTGGACAGGAGCGCGGATTCATATCGCCGGAAAGATGGACATCCGGCACAAATGGAATGGTTCAAATGGCTCTGAGCACTATGGGACTTAACATATGAGGTCATTAGTCCCCTATAACTTAGAACTGCTTCAACCTAACTAACCTAAGGACATCACACACATCCATGCCCGAGGCAGGATTCAAACCTGCGACCGTAGCGGTGGTGCGGTTCCAGACTGAAGCGCCTAGAACCACTCAGCCACACCGGCCGGCGGCATAAATGGACTAGGCGCTGGAATCAGTAATTCGAAATGTTTTGGAGCAATTGGATTTGCCATTCAATAGAACTAATCATTTTTTACCAGTATGGATCTCTTGGATTTGGTCCATGTGACTAGCTAGGACTGAAGCTGTTGCAGCTTACGTGCTCACCCGGAGCAGCCGTACAGTCACGGGTACAGGAGGACAAACGAGTTGCTGAGACGTCAAGGATCGTAATACCGCAGCTCTCCCAACGATATAGTTGCAGTTTAGAATTACACACAGGCTGTCCTAACGGAACTGGGACACACCACGTATGTGCTCGCTTTCGTTGTCGAACAGCATCATGTTCGATAACGAAAGCGAGCACATATCGTGTCCTATAACGTAGCATTATTTATGAACTGGACTATTACTGCACACTGTATGCTTTCTGGTTTTAATTCTGACTCGTACGTTACGTGCTCCCTGTGCTCCCTTTCAGATCGTCTCTATCGCAGTTTATTAACACGATGATTGTTCAACACATCCACAACTACTGAGCTTGAAAATGACCTACGTATAATGCCGAAATTCGCTAATAGTGCAGGGCATAGTAAACTGAAAACTTGGAACACTTCAAAATGTCCTTTAACAAATATACAACTGTGGTTCACTACACGAAGAAAATAAATTTATATAATTTCATTATAAAGTGATATACTGAAATTACCCTCCGATCTCTTATCCTACCACATATAAATTTTATCTTGAAACGTGGTATAAACAAACACGTAACGAATTTGTGTGTTTTTACTTGCTTTTATCGTCTACAGAATTACTGAAATATGTAACTCCAAATCCCAGTCCACCTCATTCAATACTGGAGAGACACGGCTCATTATATTAATGAACAAAAAAATCTCCCTTCCTAGAACCGCGCAAATCAGTCAACTGATAGCGAGGAAACATACGCTCGGAAGCATGACCTATTTCTTCTTCAGAGATTTCTGTCTAGGCTATAAGAAGCAATGCCTCACTCAAAAAGTAGCAAAATGGAATACGGTATATTCACATCTATCCGTTCTGGTGTTGTCAGTGTCGTACTCGAACCCCGTCGTGGACCAGGAGCAGTCTCTTTACTCGTTTCAAAATAGAACAGTAAAACAACGAGCAAATTGCAACACAGAGCAAAGAGCAGTACACGAAGTATTCGCTAACGGCTATAGCGCAGTTCGTTTGCTGAGATTGGCAGTAGCTTAGGCCTGGTCTCTACTGGTACCTTATCCCTTTGAGTATCAGTGATTTCCGTTTCAAACCACAATTTTACAAATTTTTTGGTTCCAGTGCCTTTCGCATGAAACCACCAATGCTACTGCAAGACAGTGGTACACTGAGGTACTTCTAAGAATGTAGTGCACTGTGGCAGGCATTTGCAGCGCTCAAAGCAAATATCCGCCCGGTGGTTGTGCTGCGTGATTGTAAGAGACTGTACTTTGTGTGTTTTTTTTTTTTTGGATTATATAGAGGAGACCATTGTCAGTGAATGTTAATGTTATTGTAACATAAATTTATTGTAACATAAATTTAGGTTTGTACTATTGCTTTTATGAGAGGTTTCGGGATGCGAGCAGTGGAGGAGTATTTACGTTTGGTATTAATTTGTGGAATTTTTTAAATTTTAGACAGATTTTTCCGAATTATTTAGGTTTATAATCTGTTTTAGGCGTTGTGAGTTCATGGAAGCTTAGAGATGTGGGACCGTATTTAAGACAACTGACTGTTTAATTTTTGCCACTTTGTTCTTGCATTCGTTGCTTCTTATGACAATAAAACTAAATTTTGTGAAACATTTTGAAATTATATCCCAAAGTGAAAGCACCTTCTTAAAAATTGATTGTTTTTGTCACTTAAAAATTCTTTTTGTAGTCGTTGCTTACTATGATATGGAATCTTAATTTTATGAAAAATTTGGAAATTATATTCCAGAGTGAAACAACTATGATGATAAATCTTAATATTGTGAAAAATTTTGCAGTTACAATCAGAAGTGAAACTACTTCCTTAAAACAACTGATTGTATACTTTTTTCCACTTCATTCTTGCAATCGTCTCTTACTATGATAATGAAGCTTAATTTTGTAAAAAAAATTGCAGTTATATTCCAAAGTGAAACCACTTTATAAAAAGACAATTTATTATCAACCTTTTGCCAATTTCTGCTTGTAATCGCTGTTCACGATGTTATTAAATTTTGTGAAGATTTTTAAAATTATATATTTCTTATATTGTTGGGTTTCAAAAACATCCCCGCTCTCCCCCCCCCCCCCTTCCCGTTCCCCTCACAACACCTACGTGTCCACAGAATACCATTATCAATGTGGAGCCGGCTGTAAAGTAGTCAACAGTTAAGGCGCAAATCTGGCAAACAATACAAAGCGACTTCCCTAGTCTCCACAGGGAGACAGCACTGTTCCCTGCTATCAGTTGCGTGTTGCAAAATGGTGCCATTACCAGTCCCCGAAAGCCATAGTCGCCTAAAGCTGTGGCAACACTGGAGCGTTGTCATAGAAACGTAAGCATCGCACAACCCCCTTCAACTGTTGCAGTTCTTGTCTCGCAGTAAGGACTGTAGCCATCTAAGGCACTAGACATGCTACTGGCGTGGCCGTGACTGTACTATCTTAGCCACGACGGACGCTAGATTGAAAACTTCCACTGCTGCTCTCAACGCGGGCTGCGCGTGCTGCGCGAGTAACGTCCCCATGCGCCGCAAAGATTGGGGGCTCTACGAAGCTGAGTAGCGGCCGTTCGATGCGGCAGGTGGGAGATCCCTGTTTGGATCAGCTGGCAACCAGCACACATCACCTCCACTGGCAGCGGTACTACACGAGGGGTCTCTCACGCGCCGTAACGCCACGGATATGGCCCCACTGGCTGGACTTGTCACCGACGAACTTTTTTCGGTCAATACAGATCGTCTTCAGTTTGTGCGAAGGAAGACTTTGTGCAAAACAAGAAAAATCTTGCTCATGGGACATATCAATGGAAACGTTGGAGATTCCATTATACCAGGCATTAAACAGAGAGTTAATGGAATAGAAATAAATGAATGTGGCGAAGACCTGATCCATATTTGTGCATTGAGCGAATTCCGTATTAATAACAGGTAATTCGACCATAAGCCGCAGCATAAATACTCTTGGAGTAATACAAGAAGTCAGTGCCCGGTTATTGATTACATCATAACCAATATAGCCGTTTTTCCAAGTCAAATATTACAAGTGAGAACGCTAACATCAGCCGATGTAGGTTCGGATCATGGACTGGTGATGTGTAAATTGAACCTGCAATTTAGATCGAAAAACAAAAAATTGAGAGGCTGACTAACGAAAGAATTAAAACTGTCATAGAGGATAAGAGTACAAAGGTGTTGTATGAAAATAGATTGAAGAAGAAAATCTTTAATAACTTATGTTTAGACGAACAAGATGTAGAAGCTAAATGGACTATTTTCAGATCGACTATGCTAGAGGGAGCACGAGAAGCTTTAGATATGAAAAGGGTAAATGTGACAGAAGATGGCACTACATATAAAACACCATAGTTTAACCAAGGTGTTAAAAAATTAGCCATTCAGAAGAAGAAAGCATTCCTAAAACATAAAGCCAATCAAAATCAGAAAGATTGTGAGGAGTATAGGATCATTATAATGGAGTGAACTCGGATATTCGGAAAATATAAAAGGATTATTGGGAGTGATATACAAAAGTTATGGAATGAGACCTTTGTGGATCACAAAAGAACGTATGGTGGGTGCTCCAAAATAAAATGAAGATATTAATGAACACATTCAGATACACAATGTAAGCAAAATTCTTTGGGAAGATTATTTTAAATTACAGTATAAGGACGTAGCAAAGATGGAAATTGAGATTAGTCGCCAAAGCACAGTAAATGACAATCAAGTACACTTCTCATTGGGCGAAATATGCACTAAAATAACGAAATAAGAAGGAAAATTTCCAAGGCCAGATGGAATGTATGATGAATTAATAAAATAGGGGGTGGGGACAGGCATTATATCAACAGCTCCGTACTTTGTTTAATAGTATCGTTAAGGACAACAGGATTCAAGGAGAATGGAAAGAGAGTATTGCAATTACAGTGTATAAAGAAGGAGATAAACAAGTATTAGATAATTACCAGGGAATTACCCTGATTGATACTACCTTAAAACTATCAACATCACTAATTAGAGACAGAATACAGGATTCTATAGAAATAGCAGAAAAGCAGGAAGGATTCAGGTAAAACAGGAACACAATAGATGATGTTTTCACTCTAAGATAGAGTGTGGAGAAATCCACAGAATTCGATAACCCAATCTACCTGGTCTTCGTTGACTTATGAAAAGCCATTGATAGGATTACAAAAATGGATATAATTGAAAACTTAATCGACAATAGAGTACCAATGCGTTTACAAAAATTCATAGAAGATATATATACAGAAAGTAAAATGAGAATTAAAACACATGAAGGATTCACAGATGAAATTATACTAGATAAAGGAATTAGACAAGCAGACTTATTACGCCCACTCCTGTTCAACTTAATAATTGACAACCTAATTGATGGCTTTAGAAAGAAAGCATGCTACAAAATGGGAAATAAAATGTTAAATATAGTATGTTATGCTGATGGTGTTGTACTGATAACTAGTAATGAGGATAATTATAAAGATCACTTCACCAATTTAATAAAACAGCTAAGCAATATAACTGGAAATCTCACTTAAAAAACCTAAGAATATGCTAATATGAGGAGCACCTGTACAATGTAAACTAGAAGTAGATGATGTCTCAATTGAACAGGTGATGAGCTTTAATGATCTGGGGACTGTTATCACAACTATAAAGACTTATCCACGGAAGTGAAAAATCGAGTAACAAAGACAGTAAGCCACATACCTGCAAAACACTGTATAGACAAACAAATTTATGACATCTGAGGAGAAAATACAAATATATAAAACTTTGGTGCGTATTGTTTTGACATATGCCGTAGAAAATAGAGCAGAAATTAAAAAGGGAAACGACTACTCACACGACCACCCAAGAGATGGGACAGCAGCTGTTTAGTGCATCCACGGAACGAGGCAGACAAACAGGTGCAACCCTCGTCAGCCACAGCGGCAGCAACAGGAGAAGAAGAAGGGTTTGTATAACGAGTGAATTCTCGTGTGTTTTGGGGTCT
Source organism: Schistocerca serialis cubense (assembly GCF_023864345.2). NCBI lineage: Eukaryota > Metazoa > Arthropoda > Insecta > Orthoptera > Acrididae > Schistocerca > Schistocerca serialis. The sequence goes on from NC_064638.1 coordinate 264,687,629, forward strand.
CATGTTATTATTCGGTTGCTGATTTGTTCGTGAATTTTATTATTTCAGTGTCAGTCAGTGACCTGAAATTTGTACAAATTCGCTTAATTCGCCGTGGCGTCTCCAGACATGTCTTCGGCCTGGAATCTCACTGAATGGAGAAAACTGTCTTCACTGAAGAGTCCCGCTTGAGACGTCTGGAGATGGCCCCGACAGCGGTGGGATACCTGGCTGACTATCACCTGCCATATGGCGCGACAACGAGGAATAGTGGTCTGCGGGTACTAATTCTTTTCTTTTCATGGCCGGACCCTTTTGGTGGTCATCCTCGGTACTGTTACAGCACAGCGGTATGTCGACGATATTCTAAGCTGCATGTCGTTGCCCTTCATGGCAAGCCGTCTCGGGCTTGTATTTCAGCAAATTAACGCCCCCCTCCCTCCCCACCCAGTGAGAGTTTCTACCGCTTGCCTTCGTGCTTGCCAAACCCAACCTTGGCCAACAGGGTCGCTGGGTCCCTCCCCAGCTGGGAACGTCTGGAGCACTACGGGCAGGATCCTGGAACCATCTCAGGATTTTGACGATCTAACGCGCCAGTGGACAGAATTTGGCATGATATCTGTCAGGAGGCCATCCGAGAACTCTATCAGTCAATGCCAAATTGAATAACTGCCTGCATAAGGGACAGAGGAGGATGAACACGTTGACTTGCTCAGCTTGTGAAGCTCTTTCTCTTTAATAAGTTATACAATTTTCCTAAATTTGTAATTGTTTTATTTGTCTTGCCATTTACATCTACCATCTTTCGTCCTATTCAGATAATTCCTTCATCGTGCGTTGTTTTTTTCCTAGGGTGTATTTTGGCACACTTCCAGTTAGTGGTTAATAATTATTATGGTGTGTAACCAATTTCAGATTTTTGGTTCAAATGGTTCAAATGGCTCTGAGCACTATGGAACTTAACATCATAGGTCATCAGTCCCCTAGAACTTAGAACTACTTAAACCTAACTAACCGCTCGGCCACCGCGGCCGGCAGATTTTTGGTATTTTTGATGTTTTTTGCTGGAGATACCAGTGGGCATGAATGAGAGCTTGATACCTGACTGTTTTAAATGAATGATTTGTTTTTTTTTTAGAGGTAGTTCTGTGGTGTCACCGCCAGACACCACACTTGCAAAGTGGTAGCCTTTAAATCAGCCGCGGTCCGTTAGTATACGTCGGACCCGCGTGTCGCCACTATCAGTGATTGCAGACCGAGCGCCGCCACACGGCAGGTCTAGTCTAGAGAGAGACTTTCTAGCACTCGCCCCAGTTGTACAGCCGACTTTGCAAGCGAGGATTCACTGTATAAATACGCTCTCGTTTGCAGAGACGACAGTTTAGCATAGCCTTCAGCTACGTCATTTGCTACGACCTAGCAAGGCGCCATATTCAGTTGCTACGAATGTATTCTGAACAGATAATATTATGAATCATGTACCGTCAAGAGCGACGTTCATCATTAATGGATTAAAGTTAAGTATCAAACTAATTATTTCCGCTTTCTGAAGTCTAATTCCTTGTCATGTTCCAGACCTCACGTCAGTACTTCCCTCCTCACGCCAGCCTGCGTGAGCTAAAACGCGTGCATTTCGGACTCTACTAATAACACGGTGTTGGCTCTTCTGCCAGCACAACAAGTTCAATGACTGATAATTCATTTTAAAGCATAGAATATAAATCTGTTATTCTTGAGATAGTTTTTCAAGCTGAAGATTGTGCAGCGAGAATAATTTCAGGTTGTATTTTGTAGAACTATGCTGAACTTTTAATTGTGGGTGGTGTGCGTCTTGCATCTCTTTAAATTACTGACTTGATTGTTAATGGGAGGTGGAGCACACCACTTGGTTTTAGTTCTGCTACAGTAATGTATCTGCCAATGAATCACACATAGCCTTAAAGGCCTAAAACGTGAAGAAGATAGCCAATTGTGGACCAGCTGTGAATGAGGTAAGTGTTTTCGGCGCAGCCTCGGTCGTGGTTGTGGTTGTGGTTGCGTGCCAGCGCGCCGTATTGACAGCGGCTTCCGCGCCCTGATTAATGGGCGCCGCCTCAGATATTGCTGACTCGCTTCAGCACCGCAGCCTCTGACTGCGCGATAATTGAATACACCCGCGCGGGCTCCGCCGGTTATTTATGTTGGCCCGCAGTGCAGCGCAGCGCAGCACGGCGCCTATCTCCGGAGCGCGCTTTCATGAAACACCTCGCGAGGCCACCCCTTCCCCCGTAACCGGAACGCTGACGCGCACTTCTCAACTCCGCTTCCGCGCGGCGGCGAAAGCGCTCCACCCTAGGCAGCGAATAGCTGCGGCCGAAGACGGTATCGCAAGAGAAACGAGCGTCTGGCTTAGTTAATTGCAACCTGCTACGGAAGACAAAGCGAGGAACTCACACCACAAGAATTTGACACGAAAATGATGTTTCGAGAGAGGCCCGTGGGAAATGGTATTAATGGCAGCCGCCAGACCAGACGATGAAGACGTTCGAACGATCGTAGGTCTGTTACATTTTTTGCGGTATCTACACTACTGGCCATTAAAATTGCTACACCAAGAAGAAATGCAGATGATAAACGCGTATTCATTGGACAAATATATTGTACTAGAACTGACATGTGATTACATTTTCACGCAATTTGGGTGCATAGATCCTGAGAAATCAGTACCCAGAACAACCACCTCTGGCCGTAATAACGCCCTTGATACGCCTGGGCATCGAGTCAAACAGTTTGGATGGCGTGTACAGGTACAGCTGCCCATGCAGCTTCAACACGATACCACAGTTCATCAAGAGTAGTGACTGGCGTATTGTGACGAGACAGTTGCTCGGCCACCATTGACCCGTCGTTTTCAATTGGTGAGATATCTGGAGACGTGCTGGCGAGGGCAGCGGTCGAACATTTTCGGTATCCAGAAAGGTCCGTACAGGACCTGCCATATGCGGTCGTGCATTATCCTGATGAAATGTAGGGTTTCGCAGGGATCGAATAAAGGGTAGAGCCACGGGTCGTAACACATCTGAAATGTAACGTCAACTGTTCAAAGTGCCATCAGTGCGAACAAGAGGTGACCGAGAAGTGTAACCTATGGCACCCCATACCATCACGCCGGGTGATATGCTAGTATGGCGATGACGAATACACGCTTCCACTGTGCGTTCACCGCGATGTCGCCAAACACGGATGCGACTATCATGATGCTATAAACAGAACCTGGATTCATCCGAAAAAATGACGTTTTGCCATTCGTGCACCCAGGTTCGTCGTTGAGTACACCATCGCAGGCGCTCCTGTCTGTAATGCAGCGTCTAGGGTAATAACAGCCACGGTCTCCGAGCTGATAGTCCATGCTGCTGTAAACGTCGTCGAACTGTTCGTGCAGATGGTTGTTGTCTTGCAAACGTCCCCATGTGTTGACTCAGGGATCGAGACGTGGCTGCACCATCCGTTACAGCCATGCGGATAAGATGCCTGTCATCTCGACTGCTAGTGATACGATGCCATTGGGATCTAGCACGGCGTTTTGCATTACCCTCCTGTAAACCGCAATCGCGATAGGCTACAATCCGACCTCTATATATGGTACGCTTTCCTCCTCCTTACAGGAGGCATCACAACAACGTTTCACCAGGCAACGTCGGTCAACAGCTGTTTGTGTATGAGAAATCGGATGGAAACTTTCCTAATGTTAGCACGTTGTAGGTGTCACCACCGGCGCCAACCTTGTGTGAACGCTCTGAAAAGCTAATCATTTGCATATCACAGCATCTTCTTCCTGTCGGTTAAATTTCGCGTCTGTAGCACGTCATCTTCGTGTTGTAGCAATTTTAATTTCCAGTAGTGTATGATGTGGGTGCTTTTAGACGATAGGTGACATCTACTTCTACTGCCAGGAAACTTCAATGATCCTCTGTTCATTTGATACACGGTGGCACTGCGGGACGCCTTAGGATAACTTATCACCACCAGAAACACTCGAAGTGCTAATCGGAATTTAGAACACTTATCCACGAAAATAAATCATGTCCTCTGTATATGGACACACCTAATACTACACAGGACAAAAACTTTGTCACCAGCAGGTTCATACCAGGCTAATAATGTTGAACACCTCCTCTAGCTTTGGGAAGACTGGCATCCTGTACCAACTCATTTACTTCCCATACCCTTTCTCTTACTAGAGCGCTTTCGGATTTGATACATTAATCGAAAAACCCAGCTCCGGCGTCCAATTTCCCATCCATTAAACACTAATCCAAATATTGTGCTGGGCCACTGCATCTATATTCCACCTTCCATGCACCTTCATGACTTATCTATCATCTCCCGCTGGAATTTCAATCAGCTCCCCAACGCTGAAATCCGACCCGAAATACACCCCTCTTTCCAACACTAGTGACTACACTCCACCTCCATTTTTTCCCTTAAGTGGAAATTTGAATCGCTTCTTGCTGTTCCACAGGCCCTACACTCAACTCAATCTTTCTCCTTCCCTCCAATGAGCAATTTCATGCATCACCAGATCATCAATACACCATAACATCATTCACATTATCATCAGTGATTTTCTTTTACATGTGATTTTAAATCATTGATAATTATTTCAAAATTATTCAGTATTGTCCATCAATGTGTTTTTTAAAATGTCAATTTTATCATCCACTGTGGTGTAAAAATTGTTATTTTTCACTATCTGCTTTCTAAAGAGATTATTACTGATTGTCGTCAGTTTTTGTATACAGTTTGTTTCAAAATGAATATACAGGTTTTAAGGCTTTGTAGCACTTATTACATTCACCTTATAATTAAAAATAATACACCAACTGAAAGAGTAACGCAAACAGTTTCTTTTTTTTTTTTTTTTACAATTATTCACTGTGAGCACCGATCACACATCGAGTCTATAGGCGAGTTGTTCCGAAAGCTTGATCAATGTGTCAGGAGTACCTGTTGCAATAAGTGTTTCTAAAGTCGGATAGATCAGCTGGTATCGGCGGCACATACACATGATCGCGTCAGGTCGTGAGTGAACGTGGAGGTCATGCATAAAGGGCTGTGTCAACCGGCCCCTTGCGCCCAATCCACCGGTCGCATACAACATCGTTTAACCAGTCTCGTACTGAGTTATGCCAATGAGGCGGCGCACCATCTTGCTCCCAAATAAAGATATGTTGTTCAGTTTCTTCCCATTGAGGCACGGGCTATAGCTGTAGCACATGAAGATAAGAAACATCAGTTACAATTGATTCACCGAAAAAGAAAGGCCCATAAACTTTCCTCGGGGAAATTTCTTGGGGCCAAGCGTAAAAGACTCGCACTCGTTCAACACATTTTTCAGTCACTCTTTGTCATTCCATGCTCTTCCCATTGCACACAGGTATGCAAACAAAACTGTTTGAGTTGCCCTCTCATTTGGTGTATTATTTACAGTTGTAAGTTGAACGTAATAAATGCTGCAACGCCTTAAAACCGGTATGTTCATTTTGAAACACCCTATATTTTAAAACATATTTCAATTTGTGTAACCCATAGCTGTAGATTGGCTTTCTCTGCCGTCACCCCGCCCCCTTTGTAGGGAATTGAAGAAACAATGAATAAAGAAAGTTGACAAGGGTCTCTCTTCAGTTTTGTAATGGAAATGGAAATGAGCGTTTGGCGTCATTGGCCGGGAGATCCCTTGCGGGGCAGGTCTGGACGCCTTGGTGCAGATCTTATTACATTCGACGCCACATTGAGCGACCTGCGAGCTGGATGGGGATGAAATTATGATGAAGACAACACAACGCCCAGTCCCTGAGCGGAGAAAATCGCCTACCCAGCCGGGAATCGAACCCGGGCCCGTAGGACGGCAATCCGTCACGTTGACCATTCAGCTATCGGGGCGGACAGTTTGGTAATAAGGTCTACGAGTTTCTAGATGTATGCCACATCCACCTCTAGCCACTCACTGAGGATTACATACTGCAGAGCTACCAATTAGTGGAAATGTAGACTGCTTTCACCCACTGTTCCAATTATCCCCAATAGTCCCATTTTTAGTGACTAATATAGGGACATTTAGTTGGCCATTCAAAGTACTGTAGGGTGAATGAGTATTTGTCAAAGCAAGAACCTATGTGTACACCGTTGTGCACATGGCTCTTATAATCTTGAAAGATGTCCACAGTATACCCAGCAGAAAGATTTACATGAAATGGCAACACTCAGTCATCTAGAATGTGGAAATAAGTCCTGGTTTATATTGATGGTGACCTGAGCTGAGCGTGCCCAGTTCATCATATGGAGAACATCCGCAAAACATCAAAGAAGCACCTCTATCCTAAGCTAAACTCTTCTCACACGGCAGGTTAAACTCGTCTTTGGGTAGAGAATAGAGACAGAGCGAGTACGAGTCTAATATTACGGGTTACATACATTATAAATCAAGGCCTCGCTCTTACATCAGTCATACAATGACTTTCATTTTTCTTGCCATAGTTCAGCGAATATGACAAGTCTCAGAATGGTAGTGCTGCTGTCTCTTCCTACCCATCGATTCGTTCTCATTCATAATGTGTGCAGGAATGTTAGATTTGTTGTGACTTAGTATTACTGATTATTGGAACCATGTGGACTCCGACGAAGTTATATAATGATGAAATATTAATATAAATTTACAACAGTCTTTATGCATACACATTTACATGTGCGCACATGCACACACACACACACTATATATATATATATATATATATATTCCAAAGAGATACAGCAAAGAGATATGTTTTTAAATGGAGCAGTTCTTGTTTCTATCATGCAGTGGAATAATTCAAACAAAACTACAGCCATTAAAAGTTTTAGGGACAGATATCACATGCTGTATACAGGGTGTTACAAAAAGGTACGCCCAGACTTTCAGGAAACATTCCTCACACACAAAGAAAGAAAAAATGTTATGTGGACATGTGTCCGGAAACGCTTACTTCCCATGTTAGAGCTCATTTTATTACTTCTCTTAAAATCACATTAATCATGGAATGGAAACACACAGCAACAGAACGTACCAGCGTGACTTCAAACACTTTCTTACAGGAAATGTTCAAAATGTCCTCCGTTAGCGAGGATACATGCATCCACCCTCCGTCAAATGGAATCCCTGATGCGCTGATGCAGCCCTGGAGAATGGTGTATTGTATCACAGCCGTCCACAATACGAGCACGAAGAGTCTCTATATTTGGTACTGGGGTTGCGTAGACAAGAGCTTCCAAATCCCCCCATAAATCAAAGTCAGGAGGGTTGAGGTCAGGAGAGCGTGGAGGCCATGGAATTGGTCCGCCTCTACCAATCCATCGGTCACCGAATCTATTGTTGAGAAGCGTACGAACACTTCGACTGAAATGTGCAGGAGCTCCATCGTGCATGAACCACATGTTGTGTCGTACTTGTAAAGGCACATGTTCTAGCAGCACAGGTAGAGTATCCCGTATGAAATCATGATAACGTGCTCCATTGAGCGTAGGTGGAAGAACATGGGGCCCAATCAAGACATCACCAACAATGCCTGCCCAAACGTTCACAGAAAATCTGTGTTGATGACGTGATTGAACAACTGCGTGCGGATTCTCGTCAGCCCACACATGTTGATTGTGAAAATTCACAATTTGATCACGTTGGAATGAAGCCTCATCCGTAAAGTGAACATTTGCACTGAAATGAGGATTTACACATTGTTGGATGAACCATTCGCAGAAGTGTACCCGTGGAGGCCAGTCAGCTACTGATAGTGCCTGCACGTGCTGTACATGGTACGGAAACAACTGGTTTTCCCGTAGCACTCTCCATACAGTGACGTGGTCAACGTTACCTTGTACAGCAGCCACTTCTCTGACGCTGACATTAGGGTTATCGTCAACTGCACGAAGAATTGCCTCGTCCATTGCAGGTGTCCTCGTCGTTCTAGGTCTTCCCCAGTCGCGAGTCATAGGCTGGAATGTTCCGTGCTCCCTAAGACGCCGATCAATTGCTTCGAACGTCTTGCTGTCGGGACACCTTCGTTCTGGAAATCTGTCTCGATACGAACGTACCGCGCCACGGGTATTGCCCCGTGCTAATCCATACATCCAATGAGTATCTGCCAACTCCACATTTGTAAACATTGCACTGACTGAAAAACCACATTCGTGATTAACACTAACCTGTTGATGTTACGTACTGATGTGCTTGATGCTAGTACTACACCGAAGTCAACATTACCTTCCTTCAATTGGGCCAACTGGCGGTGAATCGAGGAAGTACAGTACATACTGACGAAACTAAAATGAGCTCTAACATGGAAATTAAGCGTTTCCGGACACATGTCCACATAACATCTTTTCTTTATTTGTGTGTGAGGAATGTTTCCTGAAAGTTATAACACCCTGTATAACGCAATGCGCTTTCTAAAGGTGCTGTAGATGAGATGTAAAGTTGCCGATGTCACGGTGTGACAAACTTCCTTAGTGAATTGTTATATTGCCGACTGTCGCCATACACAGCTAATGCGCGAAAGGACGAACCATACAAAGAAATGGGGTTCAGTGTGCCACAATTACTGATGTCAGATGAAGATGAGAACATTGACATGTTGCTGATGCTCAGCGAATATCGACACGATGCCACTGAGGTAGCCATGGAGTATGCCATGAGATATCCTCTGACAACCAATATGTTCTTATTTGCTGAACAACTACTTCGGGAAACAGGCAGTTTGGATATACGCAGGAGTAACAGACGAAGATCTGCAAGAAGTCAGGAGATGGAGGTGAGTGTTTTAGTTGTAATACACTACGATCCCCATGTCAACTTACGAGATGTTACTGCAGCCGCTGGTGTTAGCCTTACAACTGTGTGGCCTGTAGTACAAGGTCACAGGTTTCATCCATACTGCCTGTCACTCGTTTAATTTCACTCTAGACTGTTTACAATGTGATATGCTCTCTGATGAGGCAACGTTCAAAAGTTATGGTGCAGTGATTTATCATAACATCGACTACTGGAGCACAGCCTGTCGAAAATTAGTGTCGGTGGTCTGTTAATATATGGCGTGGAATCGTCGGGATGAAATCATTGTCCACACTACTTCGTGAGCACGCTGTCATATTAGAGGTATAGGGCTTTTATAGTCAACAGATTGGGTGCTCTCCTTGAACATGTGTCTAGACACCAGTGTCCATATGTGGATGTAGAATGACGGTCACCCAGACCCTTCTGCACATCCTGCAGTGAAAGAACTGAACACTAGATTCCCTGGAAAGTGGTTGGGGTGCCGTGGTCCTCGTGAATGGCCGGCGCAGTCATCTGATTTAACACCAGTAGATTTCTGTTTGTGGGCATCTCTAAATAATCGTGTTTATGTCACTCAGACGACAACCCCAGATGATCTAAAACAGCACATCAAAGAAACATTTCACTCTGTGACACCGGCGACATTACATCTCGTCTGCAGATCCTTTAGAAGGCGACGTGCGTTGTGAATTCATGGACATGGACAGACATTTGAACACCTTATTTAAATCAACGTTCTGCTGCCAGAACGTCCAACCACATTATGTACAGTGTGTGCTATCCGCCCCTGAAACTTTGAAAGGTTGTGGCTCCCAAAGTAAATGTGATAGGAATGTGATTTAAACTGATTTGTACCCAGCTAATTTCAATGATTTCATTACGTGATAGAAGCAGTTATTGTTCCATTAAAAAAGTTGTATCTATTTTCTGTAACTCTATGGAAAATAACACAATAAACCATGAAACTTCCTGGCAGATTAAAACTGTGTGCCGGACCGAGACTCGAACTCGGGACCTTTGCTTTTCGCGGGCAACTGGTCTACCAACTGAGCTACCCAAGCACGATTCATGACCCCTCCTCAGAGCTTCAATTCTGCCAGTACCTCGTCTCCTAAATTCCAAAGGCAAATATCATGTGACGTCCGCAACGACCAAACACAACGATCAAAAACGAACAAAATGAAAAAAAGTTGGTAGATCACTTGTCCGCAAACGGCAAAGGTCCCGAGTTCGAGTCTCGGTCCGGCACACAGTTTTAATCTGCCAGGTAGTGTCATATCAGCGCACACTCCGCTGCAGAGTGAAAATTTCATTCTACAATATACCATGTTCATAGTTCCGCAGAAAGTGTAGCATTTATTATGTTCACCTAACACAATAAATTTTCCCATCACGTATTACTACGCAAGTTACAGAGACAATTTTTTTTTATTTTGAAACACCATATGTAATAACATATAAAGCACCGATGCAAACTTCAGTGGCAGGTTCCTTACACCAAAACAAAAAAAAGGATCTAGTGAACAAGGGCATTACAGCACATATCTTAAGAGATACGAGCACTTGTTCAGAAGAAGAGATGTGTTTCACAATAGCGAAGATGAACAAATGCTCATAGCTCTTAAGCTATGCCTTTTAGACCCCATGTCAACTAGACGTTTTTTTTGTTGTGATCAGTACTTCATCCTCCCAAAATATGGAAAACAAAGGCTTTCCAGTAGAAGAAATCTGTTTCATATTATCGAAGATGAACAGGTGCTGATATCTCTTACGGTATGCATTTTAGAGCCAATGTCTACAAGATTTTTGAATATATATATAATGTGCGTGCGTGGACATGTATACATGAAGAGTCCTTTTCGAAACATATTTTTTATTTGAAATTATTTTTATATATAATGAGATTAGGTGCATCTGCTAGAGGATACTAAGTAGAGTATATTATTATCGTTTCACCACATGTTCTCATTTTGTTCACAGCAAGTTAATTTCAGATACCATTCAGAAAACAATAATATTATACAATTAATATCTTTCATCTTTCTTTTCGATCACTATGATTAAAAGACGAAACAATAATATATGCACCATATCAATGATAACTCTTAAGGCATTTTCATTAGGTTTCGTTTATTATTGCTCTGAGACAAAGTGGTCATTCGCAGACAGACTATAAAAGGCTTGCTTAAGTAGATACCACTACCAGCTGGTGATTAATCTGTCAGCAGGACCAACACAGAAGTTGGTAGATAACTTGACGGGCTACCACTGATGAACATCACGGCTGTGTGTATATGACCCACGCTGGAGGGAGCTATGGTGCCAGTGACAGTGATTTGCACCGACTATCACCGCGGGCAGAAAAACGTCTTGAGAGATCTCCAAGCAATGCATCAAGTACATCACACCAGGCCTAACAGCGGCATGTCTCTCATGAAGGGTAGCAACAAAGTATCGTAAGCTGTCTCCAACCGAGCGCTCTGTACGGTTTTCTGTGTGTCTGATAAGCCAAATTAGCTTCTTCGTTTCGTCAATCAAAAATTTGATAAAAACTTTTGTTGCTGTTCCATGGTACTCTGTTCTTACATTAAGATGCACGCATGCCAAAAAAGTTTCAGTCTGGAAACATTCCAGCTTCACCTTTAGTTACATAACAACCATCACGGTGTCCAGTTGTTGTCGGTTGTTTTCGACGAGCACCTTGTAGCCACCCAGAAGATGATCACATGATCAGAAAATGCCGCTTGTAGCCCGGAGCTCCATCTGACTCCAGATGACCATAACACTCTTGGTTGAAACATAACAAGTTGTTTGTTCTGTTTATTTCAAATTTTCCAAGTGGGATTTTGGTTTCTTCATCTCAGCATTGTTTACAACTGGCTCCCCAAAAACCTCCAGTTACTTGCTTACATTGCATTTCGTTTTACTAAAGTTTTCTGGCGTTGCAACGATTCTATAGGTAACAGCATATCGACAAACAGCCTCACAGAGCATACAACTTTGTTCACTAGAACATCTTAGCCTGGGAACTGATTTCCTAATATTTATTTCACGTGTTCTATCCTTTACGTCACTATAGACGGTTATTCCTAGATATTTAAAGTATCCGGTGATTTTTCGCCTTTTCCTACTTTTTATTTTATGAGATTATTCTACTTAACGTCGCTCCAGATGGTTATTGATTAATATTTTACGGTAAATGCTGTTTCCAGAAATTTGTCATCAATGGTAGACTCGAATAATAGTGAATTCTTCCCCTATTTTTCCTCTCTACGTTACATTTACTTTCCAGTGAACTGCCAGTCCCTGCCCCAGTTGTGGATCCCATTATAGTGTGCGCATTCTGTTAATAAATGAAGTTGAAGTTACTCTCTGACAAAGTGCAGGTTCTATGTTGCTTAAAGAAAATGATTAGTAAATGTCAAAACTAAACGTCAGGAGATAGAATTATAATACTCAACGCACTATAAGATGAACTATCCTTTTTCTACTAATTCTTAGCAATAAAGAAACCATTGCTTGTTTATTAGTTTCAATAATACCACTATCAGGTTTCTTTGATTATGTGTGCAGATACAGTTCTCTTGACTGATATTTTATTATCTCGCAACAATTACAATACTCATACCTTATCATTTTAAGCAGTAACGACGACAAAATGGCACACCGGCAAAAGGGGGTTTTCACATGCGTTAGTGCATTTTATAAATTCAGACGAATGCTTACGCGTTTCTGCGAAGACTCTAAAATACTCGTGGATATATGTAACAGCGTTTTCCAGGCACAGACAAGGCTAGTGCACAAAGTACGCACTTATAAATTGATGGGGGTTATGGCATAAAGTGTAAGTCAGTTTAGCTAATTTTGAGAAACTGAGTGTTTTGTGAAAGATTGTACAAAAAAATTCAAGTAAGCCTAATAGAAGTACATGTCGATATATTACGTCTAAAAAGGGATAGAATTAATTTTGCAGCACAAATTTAGTATAGTAATATTCGTATTATCACCATAATTATTGTAAATATCTTAAATTTCACATTGAATTAAAAATACTTGAACATAGTTAAAGGTAATATTAATAATATCATCATGTTATAATACAAACCTAACCAGAAAACATTTTGATAATGTTATTATGAAACCAACATTTCTGAAAAATAAAAATAAAGATAATGAAACAGTGGTGGTGGAAAAGAAAATCTAATTTTGTTTCACGGTATTGTGGTACAAGTCAGACTTACTTCACTTTGCCATAATATGTGTCACACAAACCATTTCACTGCGGAACGTGTGGTGCCATGTGCGATGCTGTTGTGCATAGAAAGACGTACAACACTATGCCATCCAAAAGAGTACGATTTCTACTATATGGCGTAGTACTTAACTCATTTTTGTCAAAATCTTACTTACACCATTATACCACAAGCCCCTTCAATTATACGTTAGACTATGCGGGTATACTTCCTTTTAACGAATGTTTTATGACGTTGCAACGACCCTATAGACAATAGCATCATCGGAAAATGTCGTGACATAGCTTACAATATTATTCAGTAGATCGTTAGCGCATATTGTAAACAGAAACGGCACTATCACTCTTCCTTGGAGTAGTCATGAGCTTAGCTTAATGTCTCTCGATTTCGTTCCGTTAATAACGACGTGTTGAATTTCATTTGCGAGTCCTGTTCTCCCTTTGAAACACAGATCTTTCAGTCCGTGATAAGTCTCCAATATTCAGCCCTGTTGGCCGGTATCTCGTTCGGGAAATTGGCACTGTCCTCAGGCCGCTAACGTGGGTGAAACCCCTCGTGGGGTAGCAGCGCTTTCGGCCAGTCCACCCTTCTCCCCTTCTTCTGCAACTTTGGCCCCGCGCGAACGGCTGTCGGAGAGAGCCGCAACGCATTTCGCCGGACCCGGGCCGTGTCTTTACTTCTCTTTTGAAGCAGCATTTGATTGGAGGCGAAAGAGATGGAAGCGCGGCGACCGAGCCGGCACAGAAAAGTCGGTGGAGGAACATTCGCCAGGGGACATAAATTAGTTGGCGGGCGCGAGGGGAGGAAGCGCGGCCGGAAACTTGGCTGCGCGGACGCAACTTGGGCCGCGGCTGCGGGGGAGAAACTTATTAACGAATGGCGGGTGGCGCGGGGTAGCGGGGACCGCCTGTGGTCTGTGGCGGTGGCGGCGGCGGTGCACTCTTTAAAGTGGGACGTGCCGAGGGTTGCCTACGCCGCAGGCGCTTCGCTCCACGCAACGTGCTACGCCACCGGCGGTTCGGTTTAAGGACTGCCGTCATTTATTTTGACAAAGAATTCCACTTTGGGACAATTGTGAACTATTAGTCGGTATAGATTCTCAGTTATTCTGACTCCTTCCTTGCCACAGCATCCCATCGCGATTTACATCTACATCTACATGATTATTCTGCAATCCACAATTAAGTACCTTGCGGACGGGTCATCGAACCAGCCTCAAACTATTTCTCTGTCGTTCCGCTCTCGAACGGCGCGCGAGGAAAAACGATTACTTAAATCTTTCTGTGCGAGCTCTGATTTCTCTTATTTTATCCTGATGATCATTCCTCCCTGTGTAGGTGGACGCCAACAGAATATTTTCGTAGTTGGAGGAGAAAGTTGGTGATTGAAATTTCGCGAGAATATCCTGCCCAAACGAAAAACGCCTTTGTTTTAATGATTGGCACCCCAATTCACGAATCGTGTCTGTGGCACTCTCTCCCCTGTTTCGTGATAGTACCTAACGAGCTGCTTTTCTTTGAACTTTTCGATGTCCTCCATTAGTCCCGCAGTCCCATCTGATGCGTATCGCACAGCTCACAGCAATACCACAGAAGAGCACGGACAAGCATGGTGCAAGCACTCTCTTTAGTAGACCTGTTGAAAATGGTTCAAATGGCTCTGAGCACTATGGGACTCAACTGCTGTGGTCATAAGTCCCCTAGAACTTAGAACTACTTAAATCTAACTAACCTAAGGACATCACACACATCCATGCCCGAGGCAGGATTCGAACCTGCGACCGTAACGGTCGTGCGGTCCCAGACTGTAGCGCCTTTAACCGCTCGGCCACTCCGGCCGGCCAGACCTGTTGAAATTTCTAAGTGTTCTGTCAACAGATCGCAGTACTTGGTTTGCTTTACCGCACAATATTATCTACAATATGTGATGAAAAGTATCCGGACAACTGGCTGATAATGACTTACAAGTCCGTAGAGCCCTCAATCAGTAATGCTGGAATTCAATATGTTGTTGCAAATGGTGCAAATGGCTCTGAGCACTATGGGCTTAACTTCTGAGGTCATCAGTCCCCTAGAAGTTAGAACCACTTAAACCTAACTAACCTAAGGACATCACACACATCCATGCCCGAGGCAGGATTCGAACCTGCGACCGTATCGGTAGCGCCTAGAACCGCGCAGCCACTCTAGCCGGCTCAATATGGTGTTAGCCCACCCTTAGCCTTGATGACAGATTCCACTCTCGCAGGCATAGGCATATGTTCAATCAGTGCTGGAAGGTTTCTTAGGGAATGGCAGCCCATTCTTCATAGACTGCTGCACTGAGGAGAGGTACCGATGTGTGTCGGTGAGTCCTGGCACGAAGTCGGCGCCGGCCGGTGTGGCCGTGCGGTTAAAGGCGCTTCAGTCTGGAACCGCGTGACCTCTACGGTCGCAGGTTCGAATCCTGCCTCGGGCATGGATGTGTGTGATGTCCTTAGGTTAGTTAGGTTTAATTAGTTCTAAGTTCTAGGCGACTGATGACCTCAGAAGTTAAGTCGCATAGTGCTCAGAGCCCTTTGAACCATTTGAACGAAGTCGGCGTTCCAAAACATTCAGAAGGTGTTCTACAGGATTCTAGTCAGGACTTTGTACAGGTCAGTCCATTACAGGGATATTATTGTCGTGCAACCACTCCGCCACAGGCTGTACATTATGAACATGTGCTCGATCGTGTTGAAATATGCAAACGCCATCCCCGAACTGCTCTTCAGCTATGGAAAGCAAGAAGGTGCTTAAAACATCAATGTAGGCCTGTCGTGTAATAGTGCCACGCAAAAAAACAAGGGATGCAAGCCCCCTCCATGAAAAACACGACCCACAATAACACCACCGCTTCCGAATTTTACTGTTGCCACTACACACGCTGGCAGATGACGTTCACCTCGCATTCACCATACTCACACCCTGCCATGGGGTCGCCACATTGTGTACCATGATTCGTCACTCCATACAACGTTTTTCCACTATTCCGTGGTTCAATGTTTACGCTCCTTACACCAAGCGAGGCGTCGTTTGGTATTTACCGGCGTGATGTGTGAATTATGAGCAGCCGCTCGATCATAAAATCCAAGTTTTCTCATCTCCCGCCTAACTGTCACAGTACTCGCAGTGGATCCTGATGCTGTTCGGAATTCCTGTGTGATGGTCCGGCTATTACACATTACAATCCTGTTCAACTGCCGGCGGTCTCTGTCAGTCAACAGACGAGGTCGGCATGTACCCTTTTGTGCTGTACGTGCCCCTTCATGCTCCCATTCACTATCACATCGGAAACACTGGACCTAGGGATGTTTAGGATTAGGGAAACCTCGCGTACAGACGTATGACACAAGTGACACCCAATCACCTGACCACGTTCCAAATCCGTGAGTTCCGTCGAGCGCCCCATTCTGCTCTCTCACGATGTCTAATGACTACTCAAGTCGCTGATAAGGAGTACCTGCCAGTAGGTGGCAGCACAATTCTCCTAATATGAAAAACATATGTTCTTCGGGGTTTCCGGAAACTTTTGACCACATAGTGTATGTGATCATTCCAATTTAAGTTATTCGTAATGATGACACACTTGTCATTATTTAAAAGCAATTATCAGTTTTTGCGCAGTGCAGATATGTTGTCTAAATCATTTGAAATTGATTTTGATCATCTGATGACTTTACAGGACGGTAAATAACATTATCATCTGCAAACAATGTAAGAGGGATGCTCCTATTGTCTCCTACGTCTTTTATTTAGATGATTAACAGCATGAACCATAGACTTTGCCGTTGGTGGGAGGCTTGCGTGCCTCAACGATACAGATAGCCGTACGGTAGGTGCAACCACAACGGAGGTGTATCTGTTGAGAGGCCAGAGAAACGTGTGGTTCCTGAAGAGGGGCAGAAACCTTTTCAGTAGTTGCAAGGGCAACAGCCTGGATGATTGACTGATCTGGCCTTGTATCACTAACCAAAATGGCCTTGCCTTTTCTGGTACTGCGAACGGCTGAAAGCAAGGGGAAACTACAGCCGTAATTTTTCCCGAGGGCATGCAGCTTTACTGTTTGATTAAATGATGATGGCTCCCCTTGGGTAAAATATTCCGGAGGTAAAAGAGTTCCCTATTCGGATCTCCGTGCGGGGACTACTCAGGAGGACGTCGTTATCAGGAGAAAGAAAACTGGCGTTCTACGGATCGGTGCGTGCAATGTCAGATCCCTTAATCGGGCAGGTAGGTTAGAAAATTTAAAAAGGGAAATGGATAGGTTAAAGTTAGATATAGTGGGAATTAGGAAAGTTCGGTGGCAGGAGGAACAAGACTTTTGGTCAGGCGAATACAGGGTTACAAATACAAAATCAAATAGGGGTAATGCAGGAGTAGGCTTAATAATGAATAAAAAAATAGGAGTACGGGTAAGCTACTACAAACAGCATAGTGAAGCATTATTGTGGCCAATATAGACACGAAGCCCACGCCTACTACAGTAGTAAAAGTTTATATGCCAACTAGCTCTGCAATTGACGAAGAAATTGACGAAATGTATGATGAGATAAAAGAAATTATTCAGGTAGTGAAGGGAGACGAAAATTTAATAGTCATGGGTGACTGGAAATCGAGAGTAGGAAAACGGAGAGAAGGAAACATAGTAAGTGAATATGGATTGTGGCTAATAAATGAAAGAGGAAGCCGTGTCTTAAAATTTTGCGCAGAGCATAACTTAATCATAGCTAACACTTGGTTCAAGAACCATGAAAGAAGGTTGTATACATGGAAGAACCCTGGATATACTAGAAGATATCAGATAGATTATATAATGGTAAGACAGAGATTTAGCAACCAGGTTTTAAATTGTAAGACATTTCCAGGGGCATATGTGGACTTTGACCACAGTGTATTGGTTATGAACTGTAGATTAAAACTGAAGAAATTGCAAAAAAGTGAGAATTTAAGGAGATGGGACCTGGATAAACTGAAAGAACCAGAGGTTGTACAGGGTTTCAGGGAGAGCATAAGGGAAAAACTGACAGGAACGGCGGAAAGAAATACAGTAGAAGAAGAATGGGTAGCTCTGAGGGATGAAATAGTGAAGGCAGCAGAGGATCAAATAGGTAAAAAGACGAAGGCTAGTAGAAACCCTTGGATAACAGAAGAAATATTGAATTTAGTTGATGAAAGGAGAAAATATAAAAATGCAGAAATGAAGCAGACAAAAAGGAATACAAAAGTCTCAAAAATGAGATCGACAGGAAGTGCAAAATGGCTAAGCAGGGATGGCTAGATGACAAATGTAAGGATGTAGAGGCTTATCTCACTAGGGGTAAGATAGATACTGCTACAGGAAAATTAAAGAGACCTTTAGAGAAAGGAGAACCACTTGCATGAATATCAAGAGCTCAGATGGAAACCCAGTTCTAAGCAAAAAAGGGAAAGCAGAAAGGTGGAAGGAGTAAATAGAGGGTCTATACAAGGGCGATGTACTTGAGAACAATATTATGGGAATGGAAGAGGATGTAGATGAAGATGAAATGGGAGATATGATACTGCGTGAAGAGTTTGACAGAGCACTGAAAGATCTAAGTCGAAACAAGGGCCCCGGAGTAGATAACATTCCATTAGAACTACTGACAGCCTTGGGAGAGCCAGTCCTGACAAAACTCTACCATCTGGTGAGCACGATGTATGAGACAGGCGAAATACCCTCAGATTTCAAGAAGAATATAATAATTCCAATCCCAAAGAAAGCAGGTATTGACAGATGTGAAAATTACCGAACTATAAATTTAATAAGTCACAGCTGCAAAATACTAACGCGAATTCTTTACAGACGAATGGAAAAACTGATGGAAGCTGACCTCGGGGAAGATCAGTTTGTATTCCGTAGAAATGTTGGAACACGTGAGGCAATACTGACCTTACGACTTATCTTAGAAGAAAGATTAAGGAAAAAAAGAGACTAGTCC
Organism: Schistocerca serialis cubense; assembly: GCF_023864345.2. Taxonomy (NCBI): domain Eukaryota; kingdom Metazoa; phylum Arthropoda; class Insecta; order Orthoptera; family Acrididae; genus Schistocerca; species Schistocerca serialis. The sequence goes on from NC_064638.1 coordinate 264,706,683, forward strand.
GACCAGGCAACATGTTTCCAGTCATCAACAGACCAATGTCGGTGTCAACGGGCCCAGGCGAGGCGTAATGCTTTCTGTCGTGTAGTCAAGGGTACACGAGTGAGCTTTCGGCTCCGAAAGCCGATATCGATGATGTTTCGTTGAATGGTACGCACGCTGACAGTTGTTGATGGTCCAGCACTGAAATCTGCAGCAATTTGCGGAAGGATTACATTTCCTTCACGTTGCAAAAAATGGCTCTGAGCACTATGGGACTTAACTACTGAGGTCATCAGTCCCCTAGAACTTAGAACTTCTTAAACCTAACTAACCTAAGGACATCACACACATCCATGCCCGAGGCAGGATTCGAACCTGCGGCCGTAGCGGTCACGCGGTTCGAAACTGACGCGCTTAGAACCGCACGGCCACACAACGGCCGACTCGTCACGTTGCACAATTCTCTTCTTTCATCTTTGGTCCCGTTCTTGCAGGACCTTTTTCCATCCGCACCTATGTCTGAGATCTGATGTTTTACCGGATTCCTGATATTCAAGGTAACTCGTGAAAAAGTAGTACGGAAATTTCCCCACTTAATCGCTTCGAGAGATGTAAGATATAAAAAAAAATCATTTTACTTATCTTCCTTTTCTCTTCTTGCTGTTGGCTCCAAGTCTTACGTCTAGGGTTACATTCTTACGTCTGAAATTATGATTTAACGTTGTAGGTTCCTGATGGCTAAATAACTGATGAAGATTGGCCTGTATGTTTCTTCAATTTTATTCTTTGCACGTTATTAAGTATATAGAGGAAAGTCCACTGGACCTGACGGGATACCAATTCGATTCTACACAGAGTACGCGAAAGAACTTGCCCCCCTTCTAACAGCCGTGTACCGCGGGTCTCTAGAAGAACGGAGGGTTCCAAATGATTGGAAAAGAGCACAGATAGTCCCAGTCTTCAAGAAGGGTCGTCGAGCAGATGCGCAAAACTATAGACCTATATCTCTTACGTCGATCTCTTGTAGAATTTTAGAACATGTTTTTTGCTCGCGTATCATGTCATTTCTGGAAACCCAGAATCTACTATGTAGGAATCAACATGGATTCCCGAAACAGCGATCGTGTGAGACCCAACTCGCCTTATTTGTTCATGAGACCCAGAAAATATTAGATACAGGCTCCCAGGTAGATGCTATTTTTCTTGACTTCCGGAAGGCGTTCGATACAGTTCCGCACTGTCGCCTGATAAACAAAGTAAGAGCCTACGGAATATCAGACCAGCTGTGTGGCTGGATTGAAGAGTTTTTAGCAAACAGAACACAGCATGTTGTTGTCAATGGAGAGACGTCTACAGACGTTGGGGTGACCTCTGGCGTGCCACAGGGGAGTGTTATGGGACCATTGCTTTTCACAATATATATAAATGACTTAGTAGATAGTGTCGGAAGTTCCATGCGGCTTTTCGCGGATGATGCTGTAGTATACAGAGAAGTTGCTGCATTAGAAAATTGTAGCGAAATACAGGAAGATCTGCAGCGGATAGGCACTTGGTGCAGGGAGTGGCAACTGACCCTTAACATAGACAAATGTAATGTATTGCGAATACATAGAAAGAAGGATCCTTTATTGTATGATTATATGATAGCGGAACAAACACTGGTAGCAGTTACTTCTGTAAAATATCTGGGAGTATGCATATGGAACGATTTGAAGTGGAATGATCATATAAAATTAATTGTTGGTAAGGCGGGTACCAGGTTGAGATTCATTGGGAGAGTGCTTAGAAAATGTAGTCCATCAACAAAGGAGGTGGCTTACAAAACACTCGTTCGACCTATACTTGAGTATTGCTCATCAGTGTGGGATCCGTACCAGGTCGGGTTGACGGAGGAGATAGAGAAGATCCAAAGAAGAGCGGCGCGTTTCGTCACCGGGTTATTTGGTAACCGTGATAGCGTTACGGAGATGTTTAATAAACTCAAGTGGCAGACTCTGCAAGAGAGGCGCTCTGCATCGCGGTGTAGCTTGCTCGCCAGGTTTCGAGAGGGTGCGTTTCTGGATGAAGTATCGAATATATTGCTTCCCCCTACTTATACCTCCCGAGGAGATCATGAATGTAAAATTAGAGAGATTAGAGCGCGCACGGAGGCTTTCAGACAGTCGTTCTTCCCGCGAACCATACGCGACTGGAACAGGAAAGGGAGGTAATGACAGTGGCACGTAAAGTGCCCTCCGCCACACACCGTTGGGTGGCTTGCGGAGTATCAATGTAGATGTAGATGTAGATGTACGTCGGAGATGCTGTGTGTGTCCCATCGCTCGTTACCGGCTATAACCAGACATTCAAACTTACTTCAATCTTGATAACTGCCGTTGTAGCAGCAGTAACTGATCTAGCAACTGCGTCATACACTTGTTATCTTATAAGGCGTTGCCGACAGCAGCGTCATATTCTGACGGTTTACATATATCTGTATTTGAATTAGCATGCCTATACCAGATTCTTTGGTGATTCAGTGTATACGCGGTATCCTTTATAGATGAGCTACACTTCCCTAAAAATCGAGAATTCCCTTTCTCTTTTACCGCCCTTACGTGATCGTTCTATTACATATCACTTTCAACCGTCTTGCTTTCTTTATTATGACGACAACGCCGCCATGATCTGGTCACTTGGGGTTACAGCTCTTTACCTGTTCCTTGATCACACAAGACCAGCAGGAAAACCGTCCACCACATGGCCACGTTCCAACAGCCCCAGTTCCAAGGTTGAAATCCAGAAGAAGTTTCTTCATTCCACTCCAGTCTTGCAGAAACAGCAGCTACAGCAAGGAAACAACTGCGGAACTGCTAAGTTGAAACAACTCTGCCTGTTGTCTCCCAGCAGATACCCTACCACGTTGGTATCAACAGATCTGACCCGTATGGGGTTCTCCGTCTTCGTTCTGGAGTTGGAAGATCCTGGTGTAACCTCCGGAAATGGCACTTCCCTGCGGACTTCCCTGCCGGTGCCACCAGCAATGGCTCTTGTAATCGTACTCTCCCACACATCACTGTTAAAATTCTCTTCATCTCTTCATTATTTCCAAAAGCTTCGAGAGATGTAAGATATAAAAAAAATCATTTTACTTATCTTCCTTTTCTCTTCTTGCTGTTGGCTCCAAGTCTTACGTCTAGGGTTACATTCTTACGTCTGAAATTATGATTTAACGTTGTAGGTTCCTGATGGCTAAATAACTGATGAAGATTGGCCTGTATGTTTCTTCAATTTTATTCTTTGCACGTTATTAAATATCACACCGTTTTTTTTTTTCAATTTCCTCTTAATATTCCAAACTACATTGTTACTGTCGATCACATAAATACGTTTGTCTCCATCAGAGGCATGCCCACTACTACTAACATTCTGCGGTACTCACAATATTCCAAAGAGTTTACATACTTTCATGGCAAAAGAAGAATCATTAAGTTATATCATTATTTTATAAATGAGTCCAGAAATAAATTTAATAATTCGCGTTCGATTGTGCAATTAGTAATATGAATTTTAGATGTGCCAGAATTTCTAATTTCAAATATTTCTAAAAGAAGAGTAATTTTAACTGCACGTACAAAGTACCAACACATTAATTTCTTTTTATATATTTAGCCTGCCACGTAATACATCGTATATAAAATCAAATGAAATTATTTAAGTGTAACAGTCGTGAATGTTCACATATACTAGATTCGGGATTAATCCTGGTATCGGCTACTTCTATAAACAAAGGTTTTGTTAGAAAGGGGTGCCCCATTACACTCTCGAGGACAACAGAACACGGAGCGCCTATTTGGTTGTCAACTATGCCCTGTCTCTTCGAAGAAGAAGAAGAAGAGCTTCTCCTTGCTACACTGGGTGTAACTGAAGTTACAAGATTTTGGCGAGAGTAATGTAGCTTGATAAATTCTTTATTTCATTAGTTTGTAATAGTAATTAGCATGTAATCTTTCTGCTTTCTGGCTCGAGTAAATCATAATAAAAATATCGCTCTCACAGCTGATGTGGAAAGAGAAAAATTTTCAATTTCAAATGTTTGGGCCACGCGGGGTAGCCATGCGGCCTGAGACGCCTTGACACGGTTCACGTGGCTTCCCCCGTCGGAGGTTCGAGTCCTCCCTCGAGCATGGGTTTATGAGTTGTCCTTAGAATAAGTTAGTTTAATTAGTGTGTAAGCCTAGCAGCAGTTTGGTCCCATAGAACCTTACCACAAATTTCCAATTTTTTTTTTAATATTTGGATCCATCGAAAATCACATTGGTGCTTCAACCACTCTGTTTACTGCAAAGCCAGCGCATACGACCTACATCTCAGTGCGCAGATGTTTCATCTTCCAGCTAAAAAATGCATTTTTAAACGCGCTAATGCACAGAGCTAAAATCGTTTCTTACAAGACCCAGACGGATATATATATATATATATATATATATATATATATATATATATATAAAGAGATATTGTGAGAGGCTTAGTGTCAGTTTATAAAATTACTTGTCGGTGTGGTGGATTACCTTGAGAATAGATACGCATTTACGGATGTTGTAAAGAACTTTGATTTCACATTAACGATCACGACTTTGACAGATATCCTGTTGCCAAACACAGCGTTATGGAGAAACATACGATTATGTTTGATGAAGCTAAAATCTTATCCCATGCACCTGCCTATCGAAATTTTATCATGGAAGAAGCGATTGAGATTAGAATGGGCAACAAGAACTTTAACTGGGGCAGCGAACATACAGTTAGTGATGCATGGAAACGTTCGTTCGTTGATGAAAGGGTACACAGAAATAAGCCGAGTTATCCACCACCTAATGAAATCAACATTCCTACTAATGCTCCTCCGTCAGAGGTATCGATGTATGGAGACTCCGTGACTTGGTGACGATTCAACGACATAATTCGGCCAACTGCATAAGATAATACCTCACAGACTATTTGCGTGACCTTTAACTCCTAATGATGAAAGCAGCGAAAGCCGTCGAAATACTGAGCATATAAAAAGATCTAAAGCACCAAGAAAACTGAATAACGTTTATCCAACCACTAGAAATCGAGAAACCTTGTTCGGGGAAGGCGCTACACAGAGATCAATGGATCATTTGTGAGAAAGACTTCGTTTGAAGACTGAAATTTCCCCAGATGAAGCATCGTCAATATTTACAAGATAAAGAATAGCACGTTCGTGCTTTTTGCCTCACTTTTCAGAATCAACGTCTACACAGCACCATTTTGTGGCCGTGCTAAAAAAATCAATTGATGATGCAACACGTATGTTGTTCTCTTACGGTCTGTATCAGGCTGCAAGGAAAACGTTTATTTAGCACTTGGGTTCATTACTATTACTACTTACACAGAAACTTATATCAATTTTCAGTGACAACAATGCACAAGTTCTTGCATTAGCCACTGAACTCGAATCGAAAAGTAATGTTGCTACATGAACTTGTTACAGAATTCACGATTCTAATACCTTGTGAGATGATTTCCTGCACTGTTGTTATTTGTGTTTCACGTGAGCTCTGCATGAAACTACACCCCAACAACAAATTAATTGACAATCGTTTGAATACTATCAGTTCCATTGACCTCGAAAATCCCTGTATATCAACGCTACCCCACAAACAATTCACTAGATCCAACAACCGCCCATTGGCAGTTCGACATCTCTGTAATATACCTTGCAAGGGGGGAACTAAGAGATGCCATGCCTTCGAAGTACCAGTCATGACTGATAAGACAAACACTACTCCCAGAGTGTATTAGAGCACAGACGGGTTCATGATTGATATACGCGCAAACAAAAGGTAGTTATTGATTAGCTCTGATGAAGTGATACAGCTTGGGTCGGGAAGGACCCCTAGAGAACCCAAGTCTTTGGAGTCAGCTATTTGGACTCCCACTATGCTGTACGGAACGGTGGCATATTAAATGAGGGAATCGCCACACCGAAAACAAACTTTAGCCTTTGATAGAATCGGCTGTTTGACCCTTTCACTCTGAACATTTGCAGTATGTTCCTTTTTGCTGGTTTTTCAAAACTGTGCCTTACGTCGGTGAAATGTATGCTCTAGATTTTAAACACCAATTCATTTAAATCTGGAAAGGTGATAGGCCTCAGCAAAAAACTGAGTCTTCAACTGTATTCAGGTTTAACGCCTTGCAAAATATTCTCAGGAGCTTTCCCCTCAGTTACCGGCAATTCCAATGCAACCACCACGTTGGGAATCTGCTCAGAATACGAGTATTGTTGGAGAAAAGAAAATTTATTCATCAATTCGTCTATAGCTTGTGATGATATTGTCTCCCATCACCTTTCTCTTTGAGTCGCCTAATATTCCCCAAAACTCCAGTACCTCTGCTACCTTCTTACTTAACAAACCTCTGGTTTGCAGATACATCAACTGAAGAATCACCGGATATGGAATACTAAGTGCATTCGCGTGTTTCTGAGAGCGTTCCAACAACCATAAAACTTTTACCACTTGTATTTCATATATGGACAGCACTGACTACTTCTGAAATAGATACAAATGCGGATTTGGCAACCTCGCAAAAGATTCAAACGCAATACGAGAAGGTGCTTTACTTACAATACGCACCCTGACTCATTAAGGTTACTATGTGTAGGGCTACCCTCTTCTTCAGTAACCACTATATCTCTCCAATCCAACCTACTAAGTCTAGTTTGCAACTGCATAACCTGGGTGAGTAACTGCTTGCCAATAGCTCTTTGTTCACACATGCACTGAAGTTGTCACAAATCGTGCAATCTGTTAACCCAGTGACTGACTTGTGCCTAAACGCGGAATACCTGCATACGAGCAGGATTGCTATCTTCTAAAAACTCTATATTCTCCCACACATCGGAGAGGACCAGCAAGAGACAGATAATGTGGGACCTACCTTGCTGATGTTTTCAGCAGTCAGGCACACTGGACAGTGGAAAACAACATGCCAGCGCGTGACCACGTCAACGATACTTCCAGCTGTCGATTCTCCATGAAAACAGATTTTGTACCTAGACTGGTCCTTTTTGACGCAGGCAAAACCCAGACAACGTCTCAGATGCATTACACCAGTGTTGTTACCCTGAAACACAACTTACGGTTAGCATCTCCAGCCTGACAAAAACATATACAGAAACACAAGCTAATAACAAATTCAACTGCGAATGGTGCTACAAAATTTGAGCAATTGGCCACTCCTCCCATACAAAACCACGCTCTGCTACCACTGCAATAGTCTTGCATACTCTTTAATCAGCCTAATGTGCTGTTGTGTGGTAGGACTGGGTCAGACAACGAAGAGCAGCATTCACAGTTGACAACACCAATGTTATTTTATTCAATCGAACATTAGCACAATTTATTTTGTACGCTCACTTTTAAAGCAACAAAAACATAAACAAAACCAAGACTTTTACAGTACTCTTAACAAGAAAATTTTCTGAGACTACCGAAACTCGCCTTTTAGCTATAAAAGTTTACCAAAGACAGAAAATTCTTTTTTATATACACTTCATAATTCCTTGAACTGACCTTGGATTTAAAATTTAAACAATACCATTAAAATTTACCAAAAACTGTTGATAAATACGCAACAAATGTGTTACGCTTATTGGTGACACAAGCTTAGAATAAAAGTAAGTTATTTGAATACAAATCAAACCCCACCACAGGTGGTGATAACGCAATGGATGGGATGGGTAGCGCAGCCTCTTCACTCACGGCAAGTGGGTCCCATACAAGATCAACTACAACAGACTGAAAACTAAATTTAAAAACTAATAACAATGCTCTGTTTTTTTCAACAAAGGAAAGACACATTCTGGTACAAAACAATTTGCATCAGCAATACAAATTGGTAAAAACATCCACCCACTTACTACATATGGTCATAAGAAAAATATCAATACATGCAACTCAGAATACTATTGTGCAATACAATCATTAAAAACTGTGTAACACCAGAATTATAATAGTAGGTGGCGAGAAAATACTCTAGAAATATTTTACCAAATTATTTCCTGGGATAATTGCACTGAAAAGAATAGCACTTATTAAAATAAACTTCACTGTTCCAAATGGCAGATGAGAAAAAATGTCAAATCCCGAAATTGCTTTAAAAATGGTTGCTTGTCGTAACTACAGTGAAACGGATAGCTCTTATTAAAATAAACATCACTGCTTTTAAATAGCAGACAAGACAAAATTTCAATACCCAAAATTGTTTTACAAATAATTGCCCAAAAACTTGCTATCAAGGGGGCAGGTCATATTAAAGTAAACTTCACCGCTGAAATAAGCTTCACTTCTTTTAGAATAAAAAGGGCAGACAACATTTACAGCACTATGGTTGAGGAGAAACTGGTCAGAGTACCATGATGTTGACGTGGCAATCACACAGTTTACAATAAAAAAGCTCACCAATATATTTGTTGAATCAATAGGGATGGGGCATTCAAGGTCTCCACATGATCAGCTCAGGCAAATTTACACAGCGTACCACTGCCCCGCCGGCCGTTGTGGCCGAACGGTTCTAGGCGCTTCAGTCTGGAACCGCGCGACCGCTACGGTCGTAGGTTCGAATCCTGCCTCGGGCATGGATGTGTGTGATGTCCTTAGGTTAGTTAGGTTTAAGTAGTTCTAGGTGCTAGGGGACTGATAACCTCAGCTGTTAAGTCCCATAGTGCTCAGAGCCATTTGAACCATTTGAACCACTGCCCCGCAAAGTGCCAGAACAGTGTCCTCGTACAGATCAGATCTCCACTCGCTGAGACAGAGTTTAGTATGTCAATGCTGAACAACGGCAGACCCGCCTCGCTCCCCTTTGTGCTCTTTCCGCCATAGCTAACGGTCTCCAACTGCCTACCCACGTGCCGGTCAAAGTGCATGGTGCGGTGAATCTTCAATGATTCCACAGAGTTATCTGATCTAGCGATCTCTCAGACTCTGTGTGTTTAGCTCCATCACCCATATCCAAAGTTTCGTGTTTGAATACAATTATGTTTGTAAAAGACGTTTTTCTGAACATAGAAATATGTTTTGAAAGACGCTTCGTGCTATAATCTTTGCACTCAGAACATGTTGTAGCAAACAACTAAAGACGTCTATTAGCCATATTAGTCCTGTGTATCCGATCTTTTGCCATTTTTTATAAACATCACACGGGGCTGTTCGTTGTCAACATTGTCGGCACACAGTCACACAACCCCCCCTCCCACACACACACCAGCCGTCCAAGAGTGACAGATCACGTCATGAGTAACCACATTTGTTACAGGCAAAACGATCGCTGACTCTTCTTGGCGACATTACGTGTAGTTTAATATTCTGGCCGTGGGAGGACGAGATTTCAACGACTAGCAGGGTGTACTGAGCAGGTGTGCTGCATACTACCTATGTAAGTAAATTGATGTACAGGAGTGTATTTAAGTGGGAACGATTTTTTAGAAGCGAACCAGGATCATTAATTTTGCTTTGCTCAGCCTCTTGCGCTTATATGACTGAATTATAGACAACACGCAATGCATACATATGCGCCCTATTGCCTACATCCGAGCAACGGGACTTTCCACGACTTACTGACGTTGCTCACGAGTGCTGCGGACACCGCCTCCCCCGTACTCCTCTTCCCCATGGGAAACGACGATTATGTCGTTACACAAATGTTATTTTATTTTATTTTATTTTTTTGGTTCGTTAACCTAGACAGACGCCACTATGAATATATGCGTCACGAATTTCGAAGTAAATGGGTGACGGAAAACTTTTATTGATGGAGGAATGGTGAATATTCAGGGATACGACAGGAACGATCATTCTAAGCAAGAAAGTGTAATATAAATGCGCTCCAAATTGCGGCGTAGGAGCTATAAGTACTTGTTCATCCCCGTTACGGTGAAACACACTCTTCTACTCAAGCTCTTGAAGTGTAGATTTTAGAGCTTATATTTACTAGACATTTTTGCTTCGAATGAGCTTTTTTATCACATTTCTTAATACTGGCCAGTGCTCTGGGGACACACAACGTAGGGATATATATATTGATTGAATTGATACTGACGTAATGTTCTTTCCTTTTTAGGAAGGCCATGTATGAACCACAAACCCCGAGAGGGATTAAGCGCTATCTGATAAAAAGTATCCAGACATCACTACATAATGCGGAATACATTACTATATATTACAAGAGGCAGACCTATCAGTACAAAAGGAGACGAGGCAGGAAGTATTGCGCTGTCAGTAGAGATCCAATAGCAGCACTATGGGTCCGTCAGGACACCTTAGAACGTGATCTAGTTGTCGGATATCACCTGATTAACTTATAAATAAGGGACATTTGAGACCTTCTAAAACATTCCACGTCGACTATTGGTGATCTGATTGTGTAGCGGAAACGTAAAGGAGCAACCATAGGTAAACCAAGACCAGGCAGATATCATGTACTGACGGAAAGGCACCGTCGAGAATTGCGGAGGGTGGTTGTAAGATGTTTCATAAAATCAACGAAAAGAATCACTTGGGAGTACCAAAGTGCTACCAGGAGTCCAGCTAACACAATAACTTTGCGTAGGGGGTTACAGAGAATGGGGTAGAAGGGTCAAGCAGCTTCTCATAAACAACACATTTGTATAGTCAATGGTAAGCGACGCTTAAGGTTATGTAAAGAGCGATTCCATTGGACATCGGATGATTGGAGAGACCGATTTGAAGCGATGAATCACGCTATACCCTATGGCAGTGCGATGGAAATGTTTGGGTTCGGAGTCTACCTGGAAAACTTCACCTGCTCTCATGTGTATAGCCAACAGTGAAGTACAAAGGAGGTGTTGTTAGGGGATGGGGGTGTCTTTTGTGATTTGGGTATGGTCCTCCCTTATTGTCGTTAAGAAGTACTAAATGCGGAAATATATTAATACATTTTACACCACTGAGTACTACGTAGTGGAACAATTCGGTGAAACAATTCGTGACGATGATTGTACAAGCCTGACAATGCACCAAGTCATAAAACTGTAACTGAGAGGCAGTGGTTCATGGACAGTAAAATTTCAGAAATAGACTGGCCTGCTATGAATCCCGGCCTGAAACCAGGGAACCACCTTTAGGATGAGTTAGGACTTCGACTTCGCTCCTCACCTCAGCTTCTAAAGTCACCAGCTTCCTTGGCTTCGTTTCCTGAAGAAAAATGGGCTGCCATTCCTCCAGGGACATTCAGTCACATCACTGAAAGTATCTCCAGTAAACTTCAAGGCGTCATAAAGGTGAAGTGTAGACACGTTCCCTATTAATGTCCGTTAATAGGTGTGTGGATACTTTTGAACAGATAGTGTATATTCAGAGACAGCTATGTTAAACTCTCGAGACTCTTGAACATCGGCATGCATGAGAACTGATACTACTAACGGTTGTAATCTTTTGTTTTTCGAAGCTAATTAGTTTGTTTTTGAATGCAAGTAATAGGTCACAAATATGACACAGTAGAACGTAATAGAATGACAGTTTTTGAGGAAAAGTCTCAGTGTCAGAGACAACAGAAATCATTCTTATTGCAAACGCAGCAGTACTTAATTTCCGAAAGAGATTCCAAATTTCAGACTTCGAAGAAATCCTTCAGCTACACTACTGGCCATTAAAATTGCTACACCACGAAGATGACGGTGCTACAGACGCGAAATTTAACCGACGGGAAGAAGATGCTGTGATATGCAAATGATTAGCTTTTCAGACCATTCACACAAGGTTGTCACCGATGGCGACACCAACAACGTGCTGACATGAGGAATGTTTCCAACCGATTTCTCATACACAAACAGCACTTGACCGGCTTTGACATGCGAAACGTTGTTGTGATGCCTCGTGTAAGGAGGAGAAATGCGTACCATCACGTTTCCGACTTTGATAAAGGTAGGATTGTAGCCTATCGCGATTGCGGTTTATCGTATCGCGACATTGCTGCTCGCGTTGGTCGAGACTCAATGACTGTTAGCATAATATGGAATCGATGGGTTCAGGAGGGTAATACGGAACGCCGTGCTGGATCCCAACGGCCTCGTATCACTAGCAGTCGAGATGACAGGCATCTTATCCGCATGGCTGTAACGGATCGTGCAGCCACGTCTCGATCGCCGAGTCAACAGATGGTGAAGTTTGCAAGACAACAACCATCTGCACGAACAGTTCGACGACGTTTGCAGCAGCATAGACTATCAGCTCGGAGACCATGGCCGCGGTTGCCCTTGACGCTGCATCACAGACAGGAGCGCCTGCGATGGTGTACTCAACGACGAACCTGGGTGCACGAATGGCAAAACGTCATTTTTTCAGATGAATCCAGGTTCTGTTTACAGCATCGTGATGGTCGCATCTGTGTTTGGTGACATCGCGGTGAACGAACATTGGAAGTGTGTATTCGTCATCGCCATACTGGCGTATCACCCGGCGTGAAAGTATGGGGTGCCATTGATTACAGGTCTCGGTCACCTCTTGTTCTCATTGACGGCACTTTGAACAGTGGACGTTACATTTCAAATGTGTTACGACCCTTGGCTCTACCCTTCATTCGATCCCTGCTTAACCCTACATTTCATCAGGATAATGCACGACCGCATGTTGCAGGTCCTGTACGGGCCTTTCTGGATACAGAAAATGTTCGACTGCTGCCCTGGCCACCACATTCTCCAGATCTCTCACCAATTGACAACGTCTAGTCAATGGTGGCCGAGCAACTGGCTCGTCACAATACGCCAGTCACTGCTCTTGATGAACTAGGTATCGTGTTGAAGTTGCATGGGCAGATGTACGTGTACACGTCATCCCAGGCGTATCAAGGCTGTTATTACGGCCAGAGGTGATTGTTCTGGGTACTGATTTCTCAGGATCTATGCACCCAAACTGCGTGAAAATGTAATCACATGTCAGTTCTAGTATAATATATTTGTCCAATGAATACCCGTTTATCATCTGCATTTCTTCTTGGTGTAGCAATTTTAATGGCCATTAGTGTACCTTTAATTGTAAGAATTTAGGAGCGTTCTATGCCAGAAACTGTATGCACTGTCGTATAATATTTTCCACCTTCGGCTTTAGCTGTTACCGTTATAATTTCACATACTTTGCACCTGCCTGAAGAAAAGAGGAGCGGTTAATATATAGGTTTTGTTTTGTTACAGCTAACAATCAATACGTCCTCCGCAATCCACGAGATGATGTTACTCTCTACGTTATCGCCTGTATCATTTACGTTCCGTTCCATGTCTAATTCAATGAAATGCCTGTTATCTGAAAATTTATATTTTTCTATCGATTGCCACAACTGTCATCAGATCATTACATCTAGAAAGCAACCGTATGGCATCCGTCGATGCACAGAATTCAGTCTGATTCAATGACCTGCTGTTTGTTAACGCCTGGGGATGACTTTTCCTTGCTGTATACGAAATAATAATTGCTATGCTTTTCGTTATTATACTGTAACACAGCGTCCATATAATTAAATGCTTCTATTCAAAAATGGCTCTGAGCACTATGGGACTTAACATCTGAGGTCATCAGTCCCCTAGAACTTAGAACTACCTAAACCTAACTAACCTACGGACATCACACACATCCATGCCCGAGGCAGGATTCGAACCTGCGACCGTAGCGGTCGCGCGGTTCCAGACTGAAGCGCCTAGAACCCCTCGGCCACTCCGGCCGGCATGCTTGTATTAAGTCAACGAACGTACATACTGTACTCAAGTGATAAAATTAACCCCTCAAGTGACGCAAAAGAATTACTAACATATTCTGCTCCTCTTTTCTTGAAGCAAAACGTTACAATCTCTTCATTTTGCTAAAAGATTTTGCTAATACTTGTTCTAAATTGTAACAAAGTACATCGTATTTGAAAGACACATTGTACTAGTTTTTACAGTTGTCGTGGTTTGTTTTAATATCTTATAACATGCAAAGAATTGGAAGTTACACTTGTTTTATGGTATTATATTACATGTAATTATCATGTGAGCAAAACTGCCCGTTTTACCACAAGCGTAAGATGTACATATGACACGCCATAGATTTCAAAATCATTGAAGTTATATGTTGTTCAAACTCTATTATAACGCTACTTATTAGTTTTATCTTGTCAGTTTTAGTTTCTGGTTCAAGAACTTGTTTTAATTGCTTTGTTTTATTCTTTTTAAGCATCCACTCGGATATCTGGTGAGTACAGTCGTCGAACTGTAGTGTAATATAATCTGTCGTAGATATTACAAATCTTATATACTCTGTAAATAAGTGCAGCTAGGGAAAAATATGTCCAGTAAGGGAAACAGTTGGTAAAGTACTTGATAACGTGTTACTCTTTAGGTGATCCTTTTTGCTGGTTGTGTTATATATATATATATATATTTGGAAAATCTAGTTGTCTGTAAGAGCTGACGATACTGATGATAATCACTACCACGAAATCTTTTAGATCATGAGCAATGTTTAATACAGATCTTCTCTCTCTCATTCTCTCTCTCTTTCTCTTTCTTTTTCTATTTCTCTCTCTCTCTCTCTCTCTCTCTCTCTATCTCTCTCTCTCTCTAGAGCGTCATTTTCTTATTTACTTCATAAGTATAAGATAAACAACATCGATCTTAGTAGTAGAGAAAAGTTGATACTTCTATTCACGAAATTTTACACCTTTAATTTTAAAGGATTAGGACAGATTACTGACAATGTCAGCCCTAAAATATATAATGAATCCAGCAGAGACAAGAAAGTAGGAGGTATAATTAGAATTAGTTGGCGAATTTATCCACATGGAATATCTCTTAACTTGAATCATTTCTAATACAACATTAACAAGCTGGTAAAGTACGAGTTTTTTTTCACTTGTATGTACCTTATTGACATAGATACTGATATGATAAGCTGACGATGTGATTCAATGATGATTATTTTAGTTGAAGTTGTTAGTAAGTGAGAAGCCTTTCCCGACTTGAACTCCTAAGGAATAGTGTCATTGTCATTGCGATGATCAGCAGTGCTTGTAAGTGGAGGAATACTTGTAATGAGGAGCGAGACTAACTGCTTCAGACCAGAGAATACGACACAGGATAATTCTGAGTTACACACCAGTATATGCCATTCGACGCAACATCTCCGAGAATTAGCAAAAGATCTCACTAGAATGTTGTCGTCCAACTAGAACAACAACAACTTTCACTAATTAGAAAAAGCATTGTATGGCTGATTCATAGATAACTTTAAAAAAATCGAACCACCTTGAGAAGAGAAAAACCAACGACATTGGCATATGCAGAGCCTTTTGTAATCCTGTTCGACGCAGCATAAACTTGTAAGAGTGTCTTTTGCTCTGAAGAGTTTGTGAGGCTGCAGCTAATTTGGAAAAGCCATTGGAAAGGAACGCCGACGAATCCATCTGATTCTGCTATGATTTAATCTAGATGAGTAGTGATGATTTTATGAGCAACCAATCTCATAATCACGAACTATATTATATTCCGGGCAATCATAGCAGTTGAAAGGGATGATGTTAGGAAGAAACTCCGCTAATAGTTGGTAATATTGTTGTTTATTAAAACACAACCGGTTTTGGGGCCTCAAGCCACATCATCAGGAGGAACACACATGGTAAAAACCGAATAACAGTGTCGCAGTTTACAGATATTAAAAGTAATAAAGAAATGTCTAAAATATGCTCAAAAAGTTAATAGATTATAAGCATACTCCTCGCACCTAGTGGAGAAGATCCCATCGCAACGAAAAACGCCCTTGTTTTAATGATTGCCACCCCAATTCACTTATCATGTCTGTGGCACTATGTCCCCTATTTCGCGATAATACGAAACGAGCTGCCCTTCTTTGTACTTTTTCGATGTCATCCGTCAGCCCCACCTGATGCGGATCCAACACCGTACAGCAGTACTCCAGAATAGGGCGGACAAGCGTAGTGTAAGCAGGACCTGTTACACCTTATAAGTGTTCTGACAATGAATTGCAGTCTTCGGTTTGCTGTACTCACAATATTATCTGTGTGATCGTTCCAATTTATGTTATTTGTAATTGTAATCCATAAGTATTTAGCTGAATTTAAAGCCTTCAGATTTGTGTGACTTATCGCGTAACCGAAATTTAGTTGATTTCTTTTTGTACTCATGTGAATAGCCTCACACTTTTCTTTAGTCAGTGTCAACTGCCACTTTTCGCGCCATACAGAGATCTTATCTAAATCATTTTGCAAGTCGTTTTGATCATCTGATGACTTTACAAGACCGTAAATGAGAGTATCATCTGCAAACAATCTAAGACTGCTATTGAGATTGTCTCCTATGTCGTTAATATAGGTCAGGAACAATAGAGGACCTATAACACTTCCCTAGGAAACGCCGGATATCACTTCTGTTTTACTCGATGACTTTCCGTCTATTACTACGAACTATGACCTTTCTGACAGGAAGTCACGAATCCAGTCACGCAACTGAGGCAATATTCCATAGTCACGCAGTTTGGTTAGAAGACGCTTATGAGGAACGGTGTCGAAAGCCTTCTGGAAATCTAAAAATATGGAATCAATTTGACATCCTCTGTCCACAGCACTCATTACTTCATGGGTATAAAGAGCTAATTGTGTTTCACAAGAAAGATATTTTCTGAATCCGTGCTGACTATCTGTCAATAAATCGTTTTCTTCGAGATAATTCATAATGTTTGAACACAGTATATGTTCCACACCCCTACTGCAAATCGACGTTAGTGATATGAGCGTGTAATTCTGTGGATTACTCGTATCTCCCTTTTTGGGTATTGTGTGACTTGAGCAATATTCCAGTCTTTAGGTGCGGATCTTTCTGTGAACGAACGGTTGCATATAATTGCTAAATATGGAGCTATTGTAACAGCATCCTCTGAAAGGAACCTGACTGGTTTGCTATCTGGACCGGAGGCCTTACCTTTGCTAGTGATTTGCTACACCGAGGAAATCTGCTTCTGTGTTTCTCATCTTGGCAGTTGTTCTTGATTGGAATTCAGGAATATTTACTTCGTCTTCTTTGGTGAAGGAGTTTCGGAAAATCGTGTTTAATAACTCTGCTTTAGTGGCACTGTCATCAGTGACTTCACCGCTGTTATCGGGCAGTGAAGGTATTGATTGTCTTCCTTTATGTATGACCAGAATCTCTTTGGTTTTTCTGCCAGATTCAGAGTTTCGTTTTGGAAATTATTATAAGCATCCCGCATTGAAGTACGCGCTATCTTTCGAGCTTCTGCAAAATTTTGCCAATATTGGGCATTTTGCGTTCTTTTAAATTTGGCATGCTTCTGCAACAGCGATCTGACCCGTTTTGTGTACCATCGAGGATCTGTACCATCACTTATTAATTTTTGTGGTATATACATCTCAATTTCCGTCGGTATTATCTCTTTGAAATCATTCCACATCTTTTCTACTGTTACATGATGAGAACGGAATGAGTGGAGATTGTCTTTTAAAATGGTGTTAAGAGCATTTTTATCAGCTTTTTTAAGTAAATGTACTTTGAGTTTCTTGTTGATGGTTCATGGTGTTACGGTATTCAACTGCTTTGTTGTCGCTAAGCCCTGTGACCGTCAGGATACTCCCTATTTGTCCAGGATTATTTGTTGCGAAGAGGTCATGTATACTTTCGCAACCATTTACGCTTCGAGTGGGCTCATGTACTAATTACAGAAAGCATTCAGTACAATTTCGGATGAAGTTTTATGCCTGCCGCCGGCTTTAAACGTATAATTTTTCCAGAATATCCAGGGTGGATTGAAGTCACCACCGACTATAATTGCATGATTGGGGTACCTATTTGAAAAGATAGTCAAGTTTTCTTGGAACTGTGCAGCAACTGTATCTTCTGAGTCGGGGAGTCTTTAAAACGATCCAATTAATAGTTTAGTCTGATCGTCAAGTATAACCTCTACCCGTAGGAACCATCTGCTTCAATTTCGCTACAAGTTAAACTACTTCTGACAGCAATAAATATTCCTCCACTAACTGTATTTAATCTGTCCTTTCGGAACACTGTTAGGTCGTTTGAAAAAATTTTGGCTGAACGTACTTCCGGCTTTAACCAACTTTCCGTACCTATAACTATTTGAGCTTCAGTGCTTTCTATTAGGGCTTGGATCTCTGTTTCTTTCCCAACACAGCTACGACAATTTACAACTACAATATCGATCGTTTCTACAACTACCTTACTGTGTTTTACCTGCCCCTTTTAGACGGACGCCCTTTCTGTGGTTTCCTGAGACCCTCAACCTAAAAAACCGCCCAGTCCATTCTACACAGCCCCCGCTACCGGTGTAGCCGCATCCTGGTGTAGTGGAGCTGACCTATCAAGCGGAACCTGGAAACCCACCACCCGATGGCGCAAGTCAAGGAATCTGCAGCCTACACGGTCACAGAACCGCCTGAGCCTCTGATTCAGACCCTCCACTCAGCTCTGCACCAAAGGACGACAGTCGGTTATACCGCAGATGCTGCATATAGTGAGCTCCGCCTTAATCTCCTAAGGAAGACTGGCAGTTTTTACCATTTCCGCTAGTCACCCGAAACCAGAGAGAATCTCCTTCGATCCAAAGCGACACACGTCATTGGTACCGACATGAGCCACCACCTGCAGTTGGCTGCACCATGGCAGCCATGTTCCTAAGGGGCCCCATTACTATATCGTCAATAGTGTGGCGAGCGAAAGGCAAAGAAGACGTGCTCCATTCTTTAAAATTTGCCTGCTAAAAAAAAAAAAAAAAAAAAATAATCGGTAAGACACCTCCACCTGATACATTCCACACAGTAATTTGCATAGTGCCGTGACTAATCATGTTAGCAGTGACAATTTTTTATCACCAATCCGGCCCCTTCTTAAAAACCTTTAGTGTCCGCTCACTATAAATTATTTCATTTTTTCTTTTTAGATGCAGGCAAATTTTAAAGAATGGAGCACGTTTTCTTTACCTTCTGCTCGCCAATGTATTGACAATATTCACTGAATAGTAAATTTTGACTGGGAGCGGTGGGTATGCCTATGATCTTTTAGCGTTTTGAGTATATTTTAGACATTCCTTTATAATTTTAACATTCATAAAATGTGACACTGAACTTTGTTTTTTACCATGTAGGTTGCACCTGATGATGCGCTTAGACTCCGAAACCAGTTATGTTTTAATAAACAACAATTTTACCGGCTGTTAACGGAGTTCTTCCTAACATAAAGTCTCATAATCGTTTAGTGTGAAAGCATCCTTACACAATGTGGAAGAACCAAATCTCTGTCTAACATCAACCTAGGTGATGTGCTGCTACGTCGTAACTCCATTATTAACAAAAAGTGACTGTTATCAGCATGTTATGCTGTAAGATGCCGACTTGAGCTTACGAACCTTTTGGACCGAACGAGAGGCATACCACTGTCTGGGAACTCTGGTACTTAATTGAATTTGTCATGTAGTGGATCGCATATCTAGAAAGGAAAGGGCCTCATAAGTGAGTTCTGGCTGCTGGTTCTTATCTAACTATTGAATTGAAAACATTCGTCGAGATTACCACCATTTAATTTACTCTTAGCGAGCACACACACAAAAAGGTATCACACATTAATGAGATTATTAGAAAGCAAAAACCGAAGGAAATACAAGCCATGAGCGTCGGGATAATTTAACTGATTCATGGATCTGCTTGGCAGGCCCCCAAGAAATGGATAAGGCAGAAGGGATAATAACCGCAACAGGTTGTCATCCTGAAGTACGTAATCGCCGTTTGGTGCGAAATTTTTTACAGAAGACATATTTGTACAGAAGACATATTCTGAGAAATTGTATACATGTTAATCTGTCGAAAACTTTTGATTAGAATTGAAGTAATATTCATTAGTTTTGCGAATTCACTCACGGTTTTATTTCTAAACCTATCATTTATGTACACTAAAATTAGCTCATTATTCCATCAAACTGCCTTCGAATGGTCTTCGAAAGGCTAACTCCTATTTTCCCAGAAAACACACTGTATCAATAAGCCTTGTAAAGATGTCTATTTTTCGCTTTTTCTTTCTACTACGTAGAGATATTTCATTTTCAAGCTTGTCACCAAGCGCAGTTTCTATCCTACAGGGTGGTCAGAAATAGGCTGAAGAGTTTGTAAAGATGTTGCAGAGTAGGTTGTGCTGAGAAATAATTGTTAAGAACGAAACTCCTAGTTAATTTGCATTGGAGTTAGCCAGTTAGACCGCTGCGCTCGCAAATTCAAGAGGCCCGCTAGAGACGGTGTTACCAAACGTGTATTTCTTGTTTGTTCCTTGGGACGGTAGTAGAGACTGAACCTACGCCAAAGGCTGAGCCGTATTGTTTCAGTAAGGTGAGCTTCAACAGCCTTAAAGTATTTTATAAAAAGCATATTAACCGTCAGCTGCTTATTTGTCCCATAGTCATCTACCGGTTTCGGTTCTGACCATCATCAGGATGTAGTGTACAATAGATTAGTTGAAAGCGTTCCATATTCCTTTGAAGCTGAACAATATCGAAACTATCCAGAGAAATTGTACAAACAAGTTGTCTTAGAATACTAACAATCATATCTTATGTCAAACAGACAGACATCACAGAAATGTGATGCCTGTCTGTTGGGATGCATCACTAGTGAAATTTTGAGAGTCGGACAACATATTACTTCCTTCCACATACGTCTTAACGACGAGAAAATTCGATAAACTAGAACCAAGACAAGGGTTTACCGACAATCATTCTTCCCATGCCAATTCGCAAATGGAAGAAGGACGGGGGGGATCAAGTACTAAAAGTATCCTCCGCCACATATCGTTCGGTAACTTGCGGAGAATTAATGCAGATGTAGATGTAGGACGCTTCTATTCTCTGTAAATGTGTGGTGTTGTATGATGGACAATCAGTTGACTCGGTCTGTTTTATTGCTGCATCATCTCACGGGTCCCGGTTATGTGGACTCTCATGGATACGAGCTTCCGGTATTATTGTGTTGTAAAAGGCTCCTTTGGCTACAAGGATAGGTATGTTTCCAGTACGACGGGGCCCAAGGACTTTCTGCTAGTCAGGGGACACAACCCCTAAATCTAACGTTCTCTGGAATATGGATCTGTAGAAATGAATAGCTTTCTTGCTCACCGAAGTTTCCGTATCTTACCCTTCTCACTGGTGCCTTTGGGATGGTTATAGGTGGAGTCTACAGTCAAGGGATTTACCCAGAAATTCTTCAGCGTACAAGTGGAACAGTGGATACCAAAATTTCGAGTTTGTCTCATGGCCTTAAGTTTTTAATCATCTTGAAGTTGAAGCTCTTTTATCTAGATTTGCTTACAAACAAATTTAGTGTTAGTGGGAGTACGCCTTGAGTGAAACACAATTGTTTCTTTTCGTCTATGTACCCAGATACGTTTCGTTGAAGTTTCAGCATCGTCAGTTTTCTTCCTGTTAAACAAGAAAAATGCTCTTTACTAGTTGTACGCATATAAATTTGGGTTTTTTAAAGGAAAGTAGTTACAAATTTGAAAAACAGACCAAGTTTTTTATATATACTTTGTCACCACATGGTATGGTTTTCCTGCTTTCCTATCTGTTGCATTACAGTTGTTTTTCTTTCACAGTCTTTCATCTGCAACCACACAGAACTAAAATATTTACCTCGAAATTTTACGAATGGGAATGTTATGGTTAGTCGTAACGTTAATTAGTTCTCTGTAGAAGACAGTGTGTATCTGTCTCTCTGTCTGTGAGTGTGTCTGGAATGTGTTTCACTTACTTTTTCTGTAGCCCCAACACCTTCACTGTGAAAACCTGCTTCCAGTGACTGTTTACAAAACACGAAAACAAGATTCAAAATCCCCGCCCAGAACACAGCCATTTGTTTAACTGTGCGCCAAGTTGATTTCGTAGTTTGTAAACATTGACAGTGAAAGATAAATAACGCAGTTTTTCACATTGAAGATAATGGGGAAACCAGAGAAAGTGAGTGAGGCACATTTCTCTCTCTGTCTCTATCTCTGTCTCTCTCTCTCTCTCTCTCTCTCGCTCTCTCTCTCTCTCTCTCTCTTTCTCTCTCTCTCTCTCTCTCTCTCTCTCTCTCTCTCTCTCTCTCTCACACACACACACACACACACAGACATTACAACTGTAATGCGGAACACAAGCAACCAGGAAAACCACAGCACAGGGTAACAGGGTGTAAACTGAAAACTTTGTTTCTTTAAATCTGTAACTACTTTCTTAAAAACGCAAATTTATAGAAATACAAGTTATGAAGATCATTGTCCCTATTTAAAAGAAAGAAAATAAAAGCGCACTGATGATGCTGAAACTTCAGCGAAACATGTCTGGGGAACAGAAGAAAAGAAAAAAAAAATGTGTTTTGCTCAAGGCTTTCACTTCCAAAAACAAATTCATGCGTAAATATTTAACTTCAAGGAAATGGAAAAGAGTGAATAAAATCATGAACAGAATCGACAATAATTTTATTACACGCCTCTCCTTCAAAACTGACATTGTACCAGGAAGGACGGCAAATAGCGAAGTGTTACTTATTGGCAAGAAAAACTGTCGAACACGCCCTGTAGCGAGGTAGGTCACGACATCACAGGCAGTTTGCTGTCTTGCGTTGTCTTGTTCAAGCACGTCATGGAGATCTGGAAGATATGGCAGAACCACTGGCCGTAACGCGTCTGAATTGTAACGACTGCCGTTCGCTCTCTGCAGACGCGCCAAGAGAAGCTGCAACGATGTCCGGCGAGCTGGCAGCCCATAGTGGCACAGACGCAGTCGCAGTGGTCGTGTGGATAATCATCCTGCTACAAACAAACCCAGTTTCTGAATAGAGGTAAAGTAGGAGGGAGTAGAGCCACGGGTGGGGTAAGCACTCACATAGAATTTTTGGTTATTCTCTTGAATTGATCACCAAGTGTCATGTTTGTACACACATCAAAAAACGTTTTGCATCACCCCGGCTCCCAGAACTCCTGAAGATAGACGTTGATTGTGGATATTGTATCACAGACACAGTTCCTTTGCTGGCCGCAGTGGCCATGCGGTTCTAGGCGCTACAGTCTGGAACCGCGCGACCGCTACGGTCGCAGGTTCGAATCCTGCCTCGGGCATGGAGGTGTGTGATGTCCTTAGGTTAGTTAGGTTTAAGTAGTTCTAAGTTCTAGGGGACTGATGACCAAAGAAGTTAAGTCCTATAGTGCTCAGAGCCATTCCATTCCACAGTTCCTTTGACTGTTCAGAGATGTCACTAAACCCGCCCAAAGATGTAAACAACCATGCATGAGTAGTGCCTCTTAGACGGAGGGGCTCCGACAGCCGATGTTCCAGTCATTCCACCAGGAAGGAGGTACACGGCTCGTGCTGTCAATAGTTCAACCATGTCTAGACGATCAATACCGCGGTTCGGTCTCGTCCGCTTTGTTACTTTGTGCCAGGAAGGGCTCTCAACAAGGGAAGTGACCAGGCGTCTCGGAGTGAACCAGAGTGACGTTGTTCGGACATGGAGGAGATACAGAGAGACATGCCTCTCCCAGGCCATCCAAGGGTTACTACTGCAGTGGATGACCGATACCTACGGATTATGGCTCGGAGGAACCTTGAGAGCAACGCCACCATATTGAATAATGCTTTTCGTGCAGTCACAGGGCGTGTTACAACTGTGCGCAACAGGCCCGACGTCCATGGCGAGGTCCATCTTTGCTACCACTACACCATGGTACAGATGCGCGCAACAACATGCCGAATGGACCGCCCAGGATTGGCATCACGTTCTCTGCATCGATGAGTCTCGCATATGCCTTCAACCAGACAATCGTCGGAGACGTGTTTGGAGCCAACCCGGTACGCCGAACGCCTTAGACACACTGTCCAGCGAGTGCAGTAAGGTGAAGGTTACCTGCTGTTTTGGGGTGGCATTATGTGGAGCCGACGTACGCCGTTGGTGATCATGGAAGGCGTCGTAATCGCTGTACTATACGTGAATGCCATCCTCCGACCGATAGTGCAACCATCTCGGCAGCATATTGGCGACGTATTCGTCTTCATGGACGACAATTCGCGCCACCATCGTGCACATCTTGTGAATAACTTCCTTCAGGAAAACGACATTGCTGGACTAGAGTGGCCAGCATGTTCTGCAGACATGAACCCTATCGAAAATGCTTGGAACAGATTGAAATGGGCTGTTTATGGACGACGTGACCCACCAACTACTCTGAGGAATCTGCGCCGAATCGCCGTTAAGGAGTGGAACAATCTGGACCAACGGTGCCTTGATGAACTTGTGGATAGTTCGCCACGATGAATACAGGCATGCATGAGTGCAAGAGGACGTGCTACTGGGTATTAGAGGTACTGGTGTGTACAGCAATCTGGACTACCACCTCTGAAGCTCTAGCTGTATGGTGGTACGCCATGCAATGTTTGGTTTTCAGGAGCAATAAAAAGGGCGGAAATAATGTTTATGTTGATCTCTGTTACAATTTTCTCTACTGGTTCCGGAACTCTCGGAACCTGGGTGATGCAAAACTTTTTTTGATGTGTGTATTATTGTAAATTATTGTTCGTCTAGGCAGGTCGTTCCACAGATGAGAAAATGAGATAAGTATGTCTTTACGATTTAGATGCATACATGTAAGTTTTCTGATGTTTTACTTGAACATTGTACAATGGAGGATTTGAAAAGAAGAATCAAAAATTACTCACTGACACTACTATCGCGTGGAAATAATACACTCCTGGAAATGGAAAAAAGAACACATTGACACCGGTGTGTCAGACCCACCATACTTGCTCCGGACACTGCGAGAGGGCTGTACAAGCAATGATCACACGCACGGCACAGCGGACACACCAGGAACCGCGGTGTTGGCCGTCGAATGGCGCTAGCTGCGCAGCATTTGTGCACCGCCGCCGTCAGTGTCAGCCAGTTTGCCGTGGCATACGGAGCTCCATCGCAGTCTTTAACACTGGTAGCATGCCGCGACAGCGTGGACGTGAACCGTATGTGCAGTTGACGGACTTCGAGCGAGGGCGTATAGTGGGCATGCGGGAGGCCGGGTGGACGTACCGCCGAATTGCTCAACACGTGGGGCGTGAGGTCTCCACAGTACATCGATGTTGTCGCCAGTGGTCGGCGGAAGGTGCACGTGCCCGTCGACCTGGGACCGGACCGCAGCGACGCACGGATGCGCGCCAAGACCGTAGGATCCTACGCAGTGCCGTAGGGGACCGCACCGCCACTTCCCAGCAAATTAGGGACACTGTTGCTCCTGGGGTATCGGCGAGGACCATTCGCAACCGTCTCCATGAAGCTGGGCTACGGTCCCGCACACCGTTAGGCCGTCTTCTGCTCACGCCCCAACATCGTGGAGCCTGCCTCCAGTGGTGTCGCGACAGGCGTGAATGGAGGGACGAATGGAGACGTGTCGTCTTCAGCGATGAGAGTCGCTTATGCCTTGGTGCCAATGATGGTCGTATGCGTGTTTGGCGCCGTGCAGGTGAGCGCCACAATCAGGACTGCATACGACCGAGGCACACAGGGCCAACACCCGGCATCATGGCGTGGGGAGCGATCTCCTACACTGGCCGTACACCACTGGTGATCGTTGAGGGGACACTGAATAGTGCACGGTACATCCAAACCGTCATCGAATCCATCGTCTACCATTCCTAGACCGGCAAGGGAACTTGCTGTTCCAACAGGACAATGCACGTCCGCATGTATCCCGTGCCACCCAACGTGCTCTAGAAGGTGTAAGTCAACTACCCTGGCCAGCAAGATCTCCGGATCTGTCCCCCATTGAGCATGTTTGGGACTGGATGAAGCGTCGTCTCACGCGGTCTGCACGTCCAGCACGAACGCTGGTCCAACTGAGGCGCCAGGTGGAAATGGCATGGCAAGCCGTTCCACAGGACTACATCCAGCACCTCTACGATCGTCTCCATGGGAGAATAGCAGCCTGCATTGCTGCGAAAGGTGGATATACACTGTACTAGTGCCGACATTGTGCATGCTCTGTTGCCTGTGTCTATGTGCCTGTGGTTCTGTCAGTGTGATCATGTGATGTATCTGACCCCAGGAATGTGTCAATAAAGTTTCCCCTTCCTGGGACAATGAATTCACGGTGTTCTTATTTCAATTTCCAGGAGTGTAGTTCCAGTTGGTCCCCAAAATAAATACGACGAATTTTTCAGAAAAGGCGAAATGGGGCAAATTCCGGCAAATGTATTATGGTAAATCCCCGTTGCTGTAACAATATGGCGACAATTCTTCAATGATAACCCCCCTCACTTTATAACATTCAACCCACAATGCGTGAGATTATCTCATGTGAAGATATAATTCCGCTGCTTAAAGTAACGATTAAAAGGAAACTTTCTCGTAAAGCATTGAAACGTCGACACGCAATAAGAAATGATGCAAGAGGATCAAATGAGAAAAGAAAAGCTTGTTATTGAGAAGGAAAGTAGTGCCGACAAAAGAAAAGAGTGCGGTATAGAAACGAAACGGGGCAAGCTAGATTTCACTATATCGAAGCCAGAAAAAGGAAGAAAACATGTCAGAGTCAGGTTCAGACTTCTTAGTTCATTACAGTAGCTCAGATATAACTACTGACTTTCTGTTTGGCAAAGAAACATACGAAGTAGGGAAACAAGAACCTAGAACTCAGGTTTCCTATCACTCAGTGACTTTACTGTAGTAAAATTCCAGGGAAAAACCGAAAATTCATTCCAATCCCTTATAGCCAAGGTAATTTCAGCGTACCAAGAAGAGGGCTATGAAGGAATGTTTTACAAAAGCTTCCAGGAGCCCACAAATTTACTGAGACAAAGGGATGAGCGCAGCATAGTCCAATAAAGCAATAACTTTTGCATAGCACCTAACAAAGTACAGTATTTACTAGATACCTAGGTGACTTAGTACTGAACATGGGACAAAGGCCCGCACTGCAGAGCTTTACCGCATTATGTGAGCGTAAACTGCGGAATTTTTTTTCCTACTCAGTATATTTCTCTCTAATTAATAGTCAGATAGAGCTGGTATTTGGATGGATCACGGCTAACAGCGCACTCTACGACTTCACTTAGAAATCGCAGGAAAATCTACACCTCATTGACCTCCACATTCTGAAAACTGAAAATTGCAGGGCTTTACCCCAAGTCCCGGAAGTGACGTGGTTCTACGATTCTGCTCGGGCAAGCGAATGATATTTGTATAAAGTAAGAGACGATCGGTAGCGAAATTGAAACAACTGTGAAAATCCGAGGAAGTTTTGCACAGATGTGTTGGATAGTGTCTCTAGTATGCCCATCGATGACGGCACATTGCTCTTGCAATTCTCAGTGCACAGTGAAGGCGTACAGATGCCTAGAAAATAGTGTCTATCGCCAAGTATGAGGGCCTGATGAGAGATTTCGCCTATTGTCACGCAGCCCATATGATGTAACTGTCACGCGTTTCGTTCTTCACAACAACTCTCGACCGCACTCAGCAGGGGCAACGAATACGAATATGAATATCTCTGCTCACGTGAAGCGCTGGCTATGAAGACAACATTTTGGCACAGACAACGAGCTGTAGACGAGCTTCGAGGCTTTGCGGAAACCTCAGGCGGCTAGCTTCTCTGACGAAGGTATTGGAAAGTTTGTACAATGTTACGACATTGTCTAAGTCGGAGCGGCGGCTACCTGGAGAAGCAGCTGTAAGGTGTAGCTTACTATTACAAATAAAACAGTTTTGATTTTTACAGCGGCTTCCATTTCGCGACCGATCGGAATTTACTTCCCCAATAGCCCTCATATATACAGTATATGCGTTGTCTGCTCTTTTGGACATGACCAAAAGAACAGACACCATTTTTGATCAAACAGCCACTATAAATTAAGACACAAACGAATTACAGGCATTGGCGAGACAAGCGAGACGCCCAGTGATCTCTTCAGTTCAGATGCACGCCAGATTCTAACTCTTTTGGGAATCCGTGAAATGGCGCCAGTAATGAGGATAATGGGCAAGGGGCACTGCATTAGTAGTGTGTGGATAAGTTGAAAGTTTGGTTCTGATGGGAAACGTGCTATGGTTGTCCCTGCAGATGCAAGGAACATTGTGTCCGGATCGTTGAGTGGTCAGACCATCTGACTAGTGAGCACGAGATACGGGTTCGAATCCCAGTCCAGCACAAATTTTCAACTTTCCCCATTGATTTCAAACAACGCTCGCTGGTGCGCAATATCTGTAATTCCTTTGTGTCTTAATGATATGAATGTCCACTCGGGCGCTAGTCGTACTGAGCCGCTGATGTGTTGAATAGCGTTGAGTAGACGCGCAGACCACTTCTGGAGCCGTCCGTTTCACATTCGTATGAATGTCGTTGGATTCCGACCAACGCGAGCAGCAACACCACGGAAGCATAATTCGCGTTATCTATTGGTTAGGATCTTGCAGCTGTAGAATTCTGATACGTATTGGTATACTTTTCTGTTTTTAATACGAGGAATGGCAAGACCTGTCTCCAAACGACCAACATTCGAATGCCATTATTGAATGAGAAACACTCTGCATAACCCTTCTTAAATACAGTACGATAGTTTGACGTTTGTTGCACGTCGACTTCGTGGTATGTCGTTTAAATTTCTGGGCGTAACGTTGTAAAAGCGATATGAAATGGAACGGACGTCTGAGGATTGTGGTAGAAAAGGTTCATTGGGAGAATTTTGTGATAGTGTGGTTCATCTGCGAAGGAAACCACATATAGGGCGTTATTGGAACCTATTCTTGAATGCTACTCGAGTATTTTGGGTCCGCACCAGGTCGGATTACAGGAAGACATCGATGTAGTTCAGAGGCGGGCTGCAGACGGGAGGCGGTGGGTTCGAACAACACGCAGATAGTACGGAGATAGTTCGGGAACTCAAATGGGAATTGTTCTGGCGTAACCGTTGCTTCAGAACATAGCGAGTGGGCAACCGCGATTTGTTCCTGAGAACCTCTCAAGACTGCCACCCATGGATTGAGGAAAGCTTTTCCACAGCAGCTGGACAGTGAACACGTATTGACCCGGTGTATGCTTCTTTACGTGAGAGCTTTCAGCCCACTTCTCTGCATGAAATACATGTCATTTAATATATACAGAAACTTGAAGCCATAAGTACACCTGTCGTGTTACATTGCGTCTCTTCTGGCAGACCATGCTCTCCGTGTGATTAAGCTTTGCAAGATGAATTCGTTGAGCTCTGCTAGACATAACACACGCCGTAGCACAGAGATAATGCGGAGCGAACTGGGTAGTGTTGCCTGTTAGAACCAGAACACTTTGGAAGAAAATAGAAGAATGGCAAGCCGCGCGCTGGAGCACTTATTCACAAATCAGCGCTGATTGCCGAAGTGTTTCGGGTTTCCTGTTTCAGTCACGACAGGAGGATTACTTTTAGTAATAATGTTTAGTTTACTGAATTTAGTAACAAATGATGTAAATACTAAGTTTTTGCAACAAAATTACAAGTTGCTAAATGCCATAAAATAAAATGTCTATGATTATCATATTCTGTTATGATTAAACAAAGTAATTTTTAAGAAAGGAGCAAATTTGTAAATCATTATTTGTAATCTGAGACCTTTTCGTTAATACTGTAGTATAAAAGACATTTTCCATAGTTTTTATTTTAAGTAATTTATTTCTCCAGAATTTTTTTTTTTGTAAAGTCAAGACATTCAAAAAAATGTTCAAATGTGTGTAAAATCTTACGGGACTTAACTGCTGAGGTCATCAGTCCCTAAGCTTACACTCTACTTAACCTAACTTATCCTAAGGACAAACACACCCATGCCCGAAGGAGGACACGAACCTCCGCCGGGATCAGCCGCACAGTCCATGACTGCAGCGCCTTAGACCGGTCAAGACAATATTTATGTCTCCACATAATAATGATTTACCGACTTGTCTATGTTTTCCTAAACATTTCCGTTTCATTGTTCATTGTTACTCTGAGACGTACTTTGAATAAAACTTTTCTTGGTGTGCTACTTGGAGTGAGAGAGAGAGAGAATCGGTCAAAAATTGTACGATGATGTCTACGAATGCTCTTGGAGCAAGGCGAAAATAATTTTTTCAGTAAACAGGAAATGTTTTCAAATCAAAAGATAATTTTCTATTTAAAAATTCACATTCCCCGATGTAACGACATTAACGTAATTTAATATCCTCCACTGTACTGTACAAATTTTTGAAGCTTTTAACTCTCTAAATCTCTCTCTGTCTCTATGTATCTCTCTCTCTCTCTCTACCTGCCCCTCTCTTCCTCTCTCTCTCACTGTGTTTCTGTCTCTCTTTCTCTCTGTTTCTCCCGCTCTACAACTTTCTCACTCTCTTTCTAAACTTCTTTCTTCCTCTTTCTTATCCTCTCTATGGATTTCATAACGTTTTACAACCCGCCAAAACACAGTAAACGGCTCTTAGACAACCTTAATTCAGTTTCGAGATATCTTTCAATTACAATAATTTTGAATCATCTTCGAATTAAAAGTTACGATGTTAATCATATTTCCACCAGATACTACGCTATTGTAGGTTTGAAATTTATTTATTCCATTATGAGTTCTTTGAAGAGTTTTTTACGCGGGAAAAGTCACACGCTTCTAGTGAAACGTGTTCTAGTGTGTGAGTCGTACACGGCAGAAAACATTTCTAATTCTCTGAGACGGTTCGCTGTCGACGCATTTGAATAAGAGTAAATGAAGTTATCATTAATAGTAAGGAACTACAGGAATGCCTGAAGATCAAAAGAGTTTGCTGTGAAGATTGGCAGCTCGTATTTTACATAAATAAATTTTTACTAACCCACAAACGGAGGAATATCATCAGTATAGCTAGATTTCACAACTGGAAATCATTAAGTGAAAACAGCCACAAGTGTCAGACGTTTGGAATAACTGAAGGTGCAACTACCATCTATAGCTAGCGATGCGGATGGCAGATGACAAACTCAGATTTATTGGAACAATGGTAACGAAGTGTAATCCACTAGGGTAGGAGACTATTTTTTAAGGTGTAATTCACTAACGTAAGAGATTTTTTTTTGGGTCATCAGCCTTCTGACTGGTTCGATGCGAATGGTTTTAGAAATTCCTAAGGAATGTTTGTTCGCAAGTCTCGAAAGCTCTATTAAACTCTAATGCTGGATCCTCTGTGTCTTCCATATCAACTCCCATTTCTCCTTCTGCTCTTCCCTCGCAGAGGCCTTCAGTGTACTCTTTCCACCTATCCGCTCTCTATTCTGTGATTAACAGTGCAATTCCCACTGCACTCTCAATGTTGACGCCATAGCTTTTAATTTCACCAAAGTATGGTTTAACTTTTCCATACTCTGAATCAGTCCTTCTGACGACCAGTTCTTTTTAGACATCTTCACATTTATTCTGCAGCCATTTCGCCTTGACTGCCCTGAACTTCCTATTTCATTCATTCGTAAGTTACTTATATTTCTGTACTCCTGACTGTCCCTGAACTGTTTTGTATTTCTTTCACTCGTCCATAAACTGAAGTATTTCTCCTGTTATCCAATGGGTCTGTGCGATTACCTTCCTTGCATCTACGTTTGTCAGTCCAATTTCTGTGATTGCCCATTTTAGGAACGTCTATTCCTTCTCAACTAAACTTCTTACTGTGGTATTCATTATCGCAGTATGTATGGCCTCAGAGAACATCAAACGCGTCTCATTACTCCTCAGTACATCAGTATTCCACTTCATCCCACACTATACTTCCGGACAAGTCTCTTTAATGTCGGCCTACTCTTCATCGTTAATAAATTATGATCCAAGTCTATATCTACTTCTGAATACGTCTTACAATCCAATATCTGATGTCGGAATCTCTGTCTGACCGTGATGTAATCCAGAAGGGTTCTTCCCGTACTTTCAGGTCTTTTCCAAACATATCTCCTCCTCTTGTGAGTTTTAAAAAATGTATTCGCTATTACTAGCAGAAATGTATTGAAGAAAACTATTAGTGTTTCTCCTCTCTCGTTACTACTACCAAGCCCACATTTTGAGCTAACTCTTTCTTCCGTTCCTTCCCCTCTACCGTGTTCCAATCTCCCATGGCTATTAGATTATCAAGTCCTTTTACAAAGTAAATTACCCGTTAAATTTCCTGATATAGCCGGCCGAAGTGGCCGTGCGGTTAAAGGCGTTGCAGTCTGGAACCGCAAGACCACTACGGTCGCAGATTCGAATCCTGCCTCGGGCATGGATGTTTGTGATGTCCTTAGGTTAGTTAGGTTTAACTAGTTCTAAGTTCTAGGGGAC
The DNA here is from genome assembly GCF_023864345.2 of Schistocerca serialis cubense. Lineage (NCBI taxonomy): Eukaryota > Metazoa > Arthropoda > Insecta > Orthoptera > Acrididae > Schistocerca > Schistocerca serialis. Next base: position 264,739,041 of record NC_064638.1, read on the forward strand.
TAATGACCTCAGCAGTTGAGTCCCATAGTGCTCAAAGCCATTTGAACCATTTTTTTCCTGATATAGTTGCTCTATATATCTTCATTTACTGCTTTTCAAGTCGGCATATGTACTTGTTGTTGGAGCTGGTTTTCTGTTGAGCCTGATGAGAATAATCCTATAACTGAACTGTTCGCATAGCGAATCCTTGTACAGTTATATCATTTTATTCTGTTGTTGATGTTGTCCTATAACAGTATAACCAGAAATCCTTATGTTCTTCCATTTTACTGCACTGACCATCATTGTATCGACGAGGGCTGACTTAAAAATAATCCCTCCATCTTCGTACACTTCAACAGTTGGTTGCATTGCTGTGCGGCAGGTTCTGGCTTGTTCCGTAGCCTCTTCTCTACAGCTCCAGTTGGCGGGAAGCCTTAGCGTCGAACGGCTGTGTTGTTGCAGTGTAAAGTGTGGAACCCTGCGCAGGCGGTCGGTCAATGTGATTTAAGCAACGTGCAGTCATTGAATTCTTGACAGCAGAAGGTGTCACCCCAAAGGAGATTCATCAAAGAACGAAAGCAGTTTATGGTGATAGCGTTCATGTGAGTCCCGTGAGTCGCTGGGCGAGTAATTTTAAAGATGTTGAGGCGGTAACACCTGACCTGCGTGAGAAACAAAGATATGGACGTCCTTTGACAGCAACCACCGAGTTTCACAAGCAAAATGATGACAGATTGCTTCAGGACGATCGTCGTGTGATTCAGAGAGAACCTGCAAGAACAATTGGCGTTTCACAAGCACGTGTGGGTCACATTAGGCTATTGGGAGATGTGTGCACGACGGGAACCCCAGATGCTGACTCCTGAAGTGAAAGCGCACCGACTTGAAATTCGCCAGGAACTTCTCTCGCGTTACGAGAATGAAGGTGGCGCCTTTCTCCATTCAATTGTGGCAGGAGACGTAACATGGGTACACCATTACGATCCGGAGACGAAACGTGAGTACACCATTACGACCCGGAGACGAAACGTCTGTCTATGGAATAGCGACACAACGACTCGCCCCAGAGAAAGAAATTCAAGACGCAGCCCTCAGCTGGGAAAATCATGGCCGCAGTGTTCTGGAACGCAGATGGTGTTATCCATGTTGATTTCCTTGATTGTGGAACAACAATAAATTCAGAGCGTTACATCACAAACTACGAACTCTGAAACGACGGCTAACCAGAGTCCGAAAGGAAATGGGAAGTGACAACGCCAGATCACACACTTCACGTGTCACCACAGCAGAAATTCAGAGACTGAATCTCACCACCGTATGGCATCACCAATCCAGTCCAGATTTAGCACCGTCTGACAGCCATCTGTTCCTGATAATGAAAGACGATTTGCGGGGAAATCATTATGCTTCTGATGAAGACGTTGAGAGAACTGTGAGACTGTGGTTGCGGAAAAAGAGTGTCGACTTCTTCCGTGACTGCTTCAGAAAACTTGTTCATCGTTGGCAGAAATGTATCCAATTGGCTGGTGATTATGTGGAAACGTGAATATTGTTAATTAAAGATCACATTCTAAGGACTATTTCTGCATTTGATTTATTAAAATATTCCTATCCAAACCCAATTAACGAAGGTGGAGGATTACATTTCATTCAGCCTTCGTATATTAATCATTTGCATTTTCATTTTCAGATGTTCTAGCTTCCGTACGACGTTCAGACTTCAGACATTCCGTGTTCCGACTCTTAGTATGTTACCGTTTCGTTGGTTTTCAATCTTTTCCTCACGGAGGTCTTGTTGGGATCAATATGTAGCAAATAAGTATTGTTCATTGGTATGTGATCCATTCCATGATTGCAATAGGAAAAGAGCAAAGTGATACTTGAACAGAATACACACACTGCATGGTGTTTTAAAGAGGAAATGTGTAAACGTATGGGAACCCAAAGCACAAGGTGAAAATGAGTGAAAGCTTTTTGAACATCTACATAGAAGTATCTCAGGTTATAGTAAACTACAGGGCTATTACAAATGATTGAAGCGATTTCATAAATTCACTGTAGCTCCATTCATTGACATATGGTCACGACACACTACAGATACGTAGAAAAACTCATACAGTTTTATTCGGCTGAAGCCGCACTTCAGGTTTCTGCCGCCAGAGCGCTCGAGAGCGCAGTGAGACAAAATGGCAACAGGAGCCGAGAAAGCGTATGTCGTGCTTGAAATGCACTCATATCAGTCAGTCATAACAGTGCAACGACACTTCAGGACGAAGTTCAACAAAGATCCACCAACTGCTAACTCCATTCGGCGCTGGTATGCGCAGTTTAAAGCTTCTGGATGCCCCTGTAAGGGGAAATCAACGGGTCGGTCTGCATTGAGCGAAGAAACGGTTGAACGCGTGCGGGCAAGTTTCACGCGTAGTCCGCGGAAGTCGACGAATAAAGCAAGCAGGGAGCTAAACGTACCACAGCCGACGGTTTGGAAAATCTTACGGAAAAGGCTAAAGCAGAAGCCTTACCGTTTACAATTGCTGCAAGCCCTGACACCCGATGACAAAGTCAAACGCTTTGAATTTTCGGCGCGGTTGCAACAGCTCATGGAAGAGGATGCATTCAGTGCGAAACTTGTTTTCAGTGATGAAGCAACATTTTTTTCTTAATGGTGAAGTGAACAGATACAATGTGCGAATCTGGCCGGTAGAGAATCCTCACGCATTCGTGCAGCAAATTCGCAATTCACCAAAAGTTAACGTGTTTTGTGCAATCTCACGGTTTAAAGTTTACGGCCCCTTTTTCTTCTGCGAAAAAAACGTTACAGGGCACGTGTATCTGGACATGCTGGAAAATTGGCTCATGCCACAACTGGAGACCGACAGCGCCGACTTCATCTTTCGACAGGATGGTGCTCCACCGCACTTCCATCATGATGTTCGGCATTTCTCAAACAGGAGATTAGAAAACCGATGGATCGGTCGTGGTGGAGATCATGATCAGCAATTCATGTCATGGCCTCCACGCTCTCCCGACTTAACCCCATGCGATTTATTTCTGTGGGGTTATGTGAAACATTCAGTGTTTAAACCTCCTCTACCAAGAAACGTGCCAGAACTGCGAGCTCGCATCAACGATGCTTTCGAACTCATTGATGGGGACATGCTGTGCCGAGTGTGGGAGGAACTTGATTATCGGCTTGATGTCTGCCGAATCACTAAAGGGGCACATATCGAACATTTGTGAATGCCTAAAAAAACTTTTTGAGTTTTTGTATGTGTGTGCAAAGCATTGTGAAAATATCTCAAATAATGAAGTTATTGTATAGCTGTGAAATCGCTTCAATCATTTGTAGTAACCCTGTATTTAGTGGTAAGGACATTATACAAATAAAATATTTTACTGTGGATAATTGACGAATGTCAATATGGATATAAGTGACGTAAGAAACACGAATGTGAAGAAGCATACGCACTGTTTTCCATATCTGCAATAATTTGACACCAAATCACTGTTAATTATTATGTGCCGAACGATTACTTTAGAGTGAGAGCAGCAATATTACTAAATGACTTTGAAATGTGACATGATGTCACATAAGTGGCATGTGATCATTTTATAAATTTGAAATTTTTATTTATATACTGCTCTTATGGTCGTTGGAGAAAAATTTACTCACTTGATGAGTAGCAATTCAAGTTTTTTTATGAATTTCAAGAAAGACTCATCTTGTACTTGACGCCTTGCTGTGTGTATGAGGCCACTTACCTCCTTTGATATTCTGAAGATGAAATTACTCGAAGCATGTATGTAAAGTTGAGATGCTGAAGAATTGATAACAAAATTTTTCTCCGTGATCATAACAGCAGTATATAAATAAAAATTTCAAAATTATTAAGCGTGAAATGAAGACAGTTGGAGAGAAATGGGCACAGTGGGACAGAGAGAGAGGGAGAGGGAGAGAGGGGTAGAGTGAGTGAGAAAAGAGTGCGAGATAGGGAGAGATAGGGATAGAATGGAAAGGAAGAAAAATTATGGTTTATCGTCCTGTGGGCGACGAGGATCATCAGTGACGGAGCCGAAGTTCGGACTGTGAATGGATGGGGGAAGGAAATAAATTGTGTATGCTCTTTAAAAGAAACCAATCCGCTTATCTAGGAAAATTATGAAAAACTTAAATGTGGGTAGCCAGATGGACTGCTGTCCTCCAGATTATAGGTCCAGTGTCTGATCACTCGCTTGGTGGCAGGGAAGGAGGTGATAGGAAAGACTGGAGACATCGAGTGGGAGAAGAGGGAGAGCTTGAAATAGAAGTGGGAGAAAGAAGAGTTTTAATGGGGGGAGAGAGAACAATGGGGACAGAGATACTAATTTTCCACTCAACAGTGTATGTTGCTTATTTTATTCATAATCAATTTCGAAGCTTTTCACCGTTCCATCTTCAGGCACACCCACAATCATATCCTGTTGTTGTACTCCAAAGTCCTCCATTGTATCATTATTGTTTATTTCATCAAAGAGCAAGAGAGAGAGTGAGCTGGTGAAGGGGAGGGGGGAGTGGCAAAGCAGTTTAGAACAAAAATGGCGTTAAGAAAGAGATGGAGAAAGATTTTCATGTAAGTGTATTCGCGAGTGGTGGGCGAACCCATACACACACACACACACACACACACACACACACACACACATACACACACACACCCCCCCACACACACACAGTGGGGTTGGGGTAGAAGGAGGGAGAGAAGGGAAGAAAGAGAGAGACTTCAGAAACAGAGTGCCGTCCAGAAAGGTAGAGTTGTTGACAAAGATAGTGAGATTGACAAAGAGAGACGGGGAGAGAGGAAGTGGGAAGAGTACAGGGACAGAGAGGTTGTGAAAGGGGGAGAGACAGGTGGGGAAAGGGAGAGAGATGGGAAAGAGAGAGAGAGTGAGGTTGAGAAAGCGAGAGGGAGAGGTTGAGGAACACACACACACACACACACACACACACACACACACACACACAGAGTGAGCGAGTGAGAGAGAGACAGAGAGAGGCTTAGAATGAACAGCTCAAGGGCAATGGAATATACCCCGAAGTACGTGTCTCACAGCGTATATGCTTCGCAGCGACAATGCGACATCTGTTTGGATTAGTGGATTCAGAGCGCGGGTGAATTTGGCGTCGTGTAGAGGCAGTCCACAGCAGGGTGGGCGCCCTTAGGCCCAGGCCGCCTCTGCCGCCGGGGTGCAAGTAGTAGCGTAACGCAATCCTACTCGGGTCGATACGGGAATATAGGTCGAGTTAAATGGAGCTGAAGAGATTAGTGGCGTCGTCTGGGAGGAGGCGGAGGCGCTCCCGGCGTCACAGCAGCGCTCCCCGCGTCCTCTCGCCTCTCCACTTATCACGCTGCGCCGTGTTTAAATTATTACTCCCGCTTGCCCCGTTATGGAGTCTCCGTCGAAAACATCGCACGATCCTGGTGATGCCTCGGGGAGTCGTGAATGCGCCGCGGGCCACGTGTTCGTGTCACGCCCGTCTTACCCCACCATCCCCTCCCACAATAGCCCATGACACTATCTGCGCTAGGCGTATCGATTTATAATCGCCACTTCTTCAGCTTGGTTTCTTGTCCATGCCTATACAGGAACTGCTGGGTACTACCGTAAATAATCGCAAGTATTCTGTTGTCCAATATTAACTAGTGCGGCAAGAGTACACATCAAATTATCAAGTCCCTGAAGCAGAAGTTTACCATTCTCCCACTAGGCAGCACATAGGTCATCATCTCTTCGGTTATATTCTGGAATCTGGTGGCAGTCGGACGATTAAAACTGGAGAAAATGCGGTAAGTAACTTTTGTACGTTTACAGTGTAAAATTTATATAGTTTTGATTGAGTGTTAGGCGAATCTAAATCTATTTAAAAATTAAACTCTTTACCAGAATTGACGACTATAAGCTTCCACTGTCCCCCTTGATCTCCACGACCCCACTTGTGTGTGTCTGTAGATTGCTGAAAAAAAAAAAAAGAAACAGTGAAATGCCTGTAAAAGTACACAGTATAATGAGGTAGAAGTTCCTCCCCCTCCCTTCCTTCCCCTCCATAAGAAACTATTTGCGAATTTTTACTCTATAGCCTGTTCTTTGACTTGTGTAATTCCTCCTAGTGTATGCAAGCACTTGCATTGGTGTTTATTTACCTTACATACCTCATTATTCACCTTAGAGAGATTAAACTAATTTCTCTTTTTTGTAATTTTTATGGCGTTGGGTAGTGCTTCTTCAGACATACCTGCCTCTAAAACACACCTTGAAGATAGCCACTTCTTCGATAGTGGCACTTCTTTTTCCAGAAACTGACCAAGAACATCAACTCGACAACCATTAACGCAGCCACTCCATCATCAAGCTCTTGGCCTATGGGAGCTCAATACGGCAAGCATCCAAAACTGCCGGGTTTTCAGAACTTGCCTCAAGAAAACATTTTAAAACTTTCAAAGGTACTGAACATCCTAGACAATTCACAAAACCTTTTTAATTGGAGGAAGAACAAACAATAGACCAGGACTGCACTTCCCTCGATACATATTTTTTCGACCTTACTCTCAGATCGTTACCATATTTACTTTTTGAATTCGCCGAAAATAAAAGAGTTCCTAATTTGTTTTTCCGTATACTTATTTGTAATTCTTTTTATTTCCTTCATGGGGTAAGAATAAGCAAAATTACTATTTAGCAACACTGTTCTTACTCCTTTAATGATAACAGGATGAGAATGAGACTTCTACACAACGTTACTAAGTTGTCAAAGTAGGTGTTGCTTGCGTCATTGATATAACATTGCTGCACCTTTTTTAAATATTTAGTAAAAGCAAAAATCCGTTTTTTACCCCAACTACCATACACTAACTAATCAAACTTTTTCTGACACCTCTACGTAACGAACAATTGAGCAACAGATATCGCAAAAGAATGACCCGGTTGTGTGCCGGCAGCAGTGGCCGTGCGGTTCTGGCGCTGCAGTCTGAAACCGCAGGACCGCTACGGTCGCAGATTCGAATCCTGCCTCGGGCATGGATGTGCGTGATGTCCTTAGGTTAGTTAGGTTTAAGTAGTTCTAAGTTCTAGGGGACTGATGACCTTAGAAGTTGAGTCCCATAGTGCTCAGAGCCATTTGAACCATTTTTGACCCGGCTGTGTAAAAGGAGGAGTATTGTGTTGCCAGTACAGAACCAATAACAGAAGTGTCAGTCGTTCAGAAGACCTCAGTGACTTCGAACGTGCACTATGTGTTGGATGTGACCTGAATAACAAATCCGTTAAGGACATTTCAACCCTACTAATGCTGCCCAAGTGGACTGTTGGTGAATCAACTGTGAAGGGGGAACGTGAAAGAATAGCCACAGTTAAACCGAGACCAGTCAGACCTCTTGTGTTGACAGACAGGGACTCTCGAGCATTGAGAAAAAATACTCGTAAAAAATCGCTTGAAATCAACGGAAGGGATCACTCGTGAGTCCCAGCGTGCTACCAGCGGTCAAGCTAGCACAATGACTGTGCGTAGTGGAGTTGAAAACAGTAGACTACAGTGGTCGCGCAGTTCCTCATAAGCCAGACGTTTCTGTAGTCATTGCTAAGCAACGCTTGAGGCGGTGTAACCAGCTTCGCCTCTTACCAAAGGATGACTGAAAATGAGTGATTTGGAGTGGTGCATCACATTATACCATGTGGAAATCTGCTGGAAGGGTTTGTCTTTGTCGAATGCTTGGGGAACGTTACTTAATACGATGTAGCGCTAGTGACGTAGTACAGAGGAGGTGATGTTGCGGTATGGGGGTGTTACTCGTGATTGGAATGTGGTCCTCGTACTGCTAGCGATAAAGAAAAAGGTAATGCAGAAGGATATGAGCAGATGTCACACCACTGTGTACGTCAAGCAGTAGAGGAACGGTTTGGAGAGGATGAGTGTCTCAGCACAACAGTGCATCCTTCCATAAAACATCATCTGTGAGGCAATGGTTTGTGGACAATAACATTCCTGAAATGGACTGGCCTGTAAAGAGTCCCGACCTGAACCCAATGAACACCTTTGGGATGAGTCAGAATGTCGACTTCACTCCAGACCCCATCGTCCACCACAACGTTCTGTGCTTTCGTCTCTTGGGGAAAAATGGACTGTCATTCTTCCAAATATTTCCAGACACCTCACTGAAAGCGCCTCCAGCAGACTTCAACCCTTCATGAAGACGAAGGGGTGACTTATTTAATATTAATATTCTCTAAGAGGCGTCCACATACTTTTGATCAGATAGTGTAGGTGATTTCTTAGCGTGATAAATACGAAATTTGGGGATTTTTCACATTTTTTCATTTATACTCATAAACACTTTACTGTCACCAGCCACATTTATTGTTCTTCAGACACTGTGTTTTGTCAAATTCTAGCTCCATTTTCTACATTTAGAGAAAGCGATTGACAATGTTGACTGGAATAAACTCATTAGGATTCTGAAGATAGTGGTTGGTAAATACAGGATGTGAAAGTTTACAGACAAATTGTACGGATACCAGACTACAGTTTGTCGTTATTCATCTCGTTTTAAGTGAATGTGTGTTGTCACATTTCCTGTAGATATATTTAATTAAACAGCCGTTTATAGGTGTAATGTCTCTTTGTTTGCATGTTCTTGAAGGAAGGAAAGTTTATTATTAGTATCAAGATGCGCAGAAAATTGCACAATGTCGTAGGACAACACCATGAGAAAGTTTATTTTTCTTCTTTACAGCGTCAACCAGTGATTCGGTTTATACTCAACTCTGCAGATATTGTGTAACTTCACAAAACTTTTTACATTAATATTTTGTAATCTGTGGTATATTCAGCACTGACATAAAATCTCTTTTCTTTAAATGAAATTGTATAATAACTGAATCTTTGTCAGTATTATATAATTCAGATATTTCCAGGCTGGCTCCAGGAGATGGAGGACGAGAAGAGTGGCTGTTCATTTGCCTCGATCCTCACTACAGTCTGTCTAACCTTGTCTTCTAGGGCACCAAAGGAGAGACATGTAACCCATTGCAGGACATTCCTTGATTCGTCTCTTAATACTGGTTCTTGAAACTGCGTTGGCCTTGGATGGTTGGGTGTCTGATTCCCAGTACAGTTCACAAAGCACACAACCACTGACTAGCAAATTAGCCACTCACTTTAGCATCATTACTAGATACAGCTCCACAGCAGAACCGTCAGAACCATGATCTGTTCGTTCAGGTATACCACTTTCTATGCAGCATGACAATGACAGACTACACAGAAGTGCTGTGACATCTGCAACAATCCGACGCCTTGGATTCACCGTCACCGCTCATCCCCCTTGCAGTCCCGTGTTGGTCCCATTAGATTTTCATCTGTTTACAGAATTTAAAGAACACCTTCGAAGAATTCGCTTTGATAGTGATGAAGCGATACAGGCAGAGGTGCGGTTATGGCTCCATCATCACTCAAACATTGTACAGTGGCAGTGTCAACAAGCGGGTCTCTCTCTGCGAGAAATGTGTTCATTGCCAGGATAAATATGTTGGGAAATAAATATGTAGACATGAGTAATAAAGATGTAGAATGTTAATCCCATCTGTTTTCCTGAAAGAGATTTCAGAGTTTTCACATAAAAAATTGGGAGGCATTACTTTTTAGCTCACCCCCGTAACACCTGTTAGCTTCTAATATGCCATGTTTATTTAGTTCCATTAATACAAAGCGTGAGTGAAGTAAATTGCATTGGAAAAGCGGTCTGTGGGCACGGAAACCATTTTTGTTCACATTACTGTACGCCGTTCTATCAAAGCACCCACATTTCTTAAAAATTCATGCAGAAATAGATTTCTTTTTCTTCTGTTGTCAGACAGGTTATCCAGAAGTCACGGTATAAATCCTTCGTGTCTGATGTGGAGGTACAACACTCGGAAACTCAGAGTAGAAAGTAAAAGATATGTAGTTGGTCAAAGTTACTCTTTATTTTCGGTTTATATCTTACTACAGTATTTTGTACAAGGGAAGCAGTGTATGTTCTAGATGACTTTGACTTTTAGTGTCAGGTTACACTTTCAGTGTCAAGTTACACATTGGTTTGAGAGCATGTGGCAGGTTACAACTAAGGCAACTGCTTTTGTTATGTGTGCGCTTTTCCTTTCCTCAGGTGCTGTGTGTTAAATCTTAGTTTCATCGCTGTAAAAGCATATTTGCCGTATTAAATTCAGTATCAACAAAAAGTTCTGACACATAAATTGAACCTCTAATGTACATTTTGTGCTTTGTTAACTGTGAAAAATAAATAGCTATCGTTAAAAGAATGTCATTCTCCTTTCATATATTGTCATATAAAACACTTGTAGTATAACTCCTACAAGTGTTGATTAATTTAAAAGTATTTATCAGTAGTGCCAATGTGCAAACTATATGCATTTTAATAAGTAACACAGACATTTTAGATGAGAAAACATTTAATTTACTTACAAAATATATGAGATTTTGCAATAAGTGATCAATAGTTTTATTTTCAAGATATCGACTTCTTGGAGATGTCACATTTCTTTATTACCATATTTGGTCGTCTCGTGAGTGTGCATACATAAAGGATGTCATTCTGCAGTTTAAGTGATATATCACAATAAAAGATGTTATTGTACACAAGCTCCAGAGGGCCTGCGTCATTAATAATATCAATAATTGTCAGTGAATATCATGCCATATGTTTTTCTAGTGTAAAACATGATACATTATCTTAATTCCTCCTGAACTGGTACTTGAAAACAATTTAAATTTTGGATTTATTTGAGGGCGTATTGTGACTTACATCAACAGTAGACCTAATTAATTCCATTCAGACTTTCAGTTTGCTTGTGTGTTTTCCTACTTATCGTTGCAATTTAAATAATATTTACGTTCTGCAGCTATAAGCCTGTTCAGGTCAGTTTCACAATATCGATTTCTTAGACATAGCTTATGTCAACCGTTATTTGTAACTCTTTACGTATGGAAACAGCATTGGAGTACTTACTTTAGAGTTTTCAATCATGTTTTAGGCACTAATTTGACGACTACGTGTATATTAAAATCATTATACGTGATTTAACAATGCAGTTTCATTGTATTTCACACGAATTTTTGCAGGAGTGACCTTAATATAATAAAAACAATTGCCTCAGCTCTAACCCGAGAACCCCTAACAAGATAAAATGTAACGTGACTCCAAAAGTCTGACCTTGTGCTGTAGGTCATAGTGATCTAGAACATAAACTGCTTCCACACTATTTCTAATCAGTGTGACAACCTCTTCATTCATAATCAGTCTATGTGAATATGTAGATAGCTTATAACTACTTGCAATAGGACTTTCTATTTTTATAATTGTATGTTCTTCAGATAAAAATTAAATCGACGTACTTTCGATGCTATCGAACAAATTAATCGGTCGTTTGCTTTATTCTTGCCTACAATATTTTGTAATGAGCCACATGACGTTTATTCCATCACATTATAATGAATTGTGTCTAATGTCTTTTAATATCATTTATATTAATTTTGAATTTAATGTGAGCAAATATGCCTCACCTTACCCAATAACAGTGGGAGTTGTCTTTGTGGGATGGTATCCTGCACACCACCTCTCACTTCTCTGTGCTTCCATTTTCTCCAAATAGAACTGTTTACTTGTCTTGCTCCTCTTATTTTAGCATATGTATAATGAATTATAAATAATCCTTTTTAGTACTTTTTTAAAGAATGATGTAGTTTTCACCAAATTGTTAGTATAAAATAATACTTTTACTTCGTTAAGCGCTAACTGCTGTGCATAGCTGTGGATGGTATATGATTCCAGTTTTATGCTACTTAAAAGCCTGATGTCAACATCTATTATGCATTTGAGACTGAGCTAAGTTTGAAAGTAGTTCTTAGCAAGGTACTAATATAAAATAACAATACCATTTATCGACACTGTTACTCCCTCCAACAAGAAATCAGTTTAATAATTTCTATCTGATTTCCGACTTTGATTTAAAATATCCTCACTGACATATGTGACCACAATAATCACTGGCATTTGCCTTTATTTGGTTTTACTCTCCACCCTCTCTCTTTCCTTCCTAATACATTTTGAAAGGAGAGCTACTAAGGTGTCTTCATCATTCCTACCGAAACTAAGTATAGGCTACAGATGACTAACAATGTTTTCATAAGGCATTCACTGGAACAGCATGAACATCATACCACCAATGTAGCATAATTTGTGTTCACTCTGAATAGCAACCTTAACCAAAGTTTGCCATGGTGACAAAGGAATGTCTGAAAACCCACACTTATATATTGAGAATCTGCTCCTATTTTGTCAGTGTCACTCCTAACACAGTTGTTCCAGTTTGGGCATCTATGTGAACAGGTATCAACGATAAATAACGATATCTTTCAGATAGCGCATTCCGACGTCACTGTCGTGAAACTCCAGCTTCAAAAATTCTATGATGTTATTCTCTACAACGGTTGATGGTAAACTTTATTTTTTATTTATTATACAAATTTGGCCGTTAAAGACCGTGAAAACAGTTATTTCTTGCGCTTCTGGGAAGTCTTCTTTCTCTCAGTCCACACTTCTTTCGTTCTTGCACTGAAGGCGGCTTTTCTCTCTTCAGACCATTTAGTTCCACAAGTCTTCTTAATTTTCACACCGAAACCCGTGAATGAATTCAGTTTTTTTCTAAAAAGGTTTCTGTTAAATATTGTTTCCTGATCTATGTCCATTTCTTTTAGATCTCTTTCTGTGTTGATAAACCATAAATTTTTATTTTTTAGATTTGCGATGTACGAAAATATTTGTTTTGTAAGCCTATTCGGGTTCATCCTCATGATGTGAGCATAAAAGGAGCATCTTATTTTTCTAATTTCGTCTGTAATTTTGCTGCACTTCGTATACACTTCTTTGTTGCTTTTTAGTCTGTATACAGGCTTGCCTTGATCATCTGTTATTTTCCTGTGTCCAAGAATTGTCCTCACAATTCTTCTTTCACGATTTTCTATCTGTTCTGCGTATGTAAAATTTGCCAGTGTTTCTGATGCATATAGTATCTGCGGTCTAATGACAGTCTGTTTTTGGATATACATTTTTTTGAATACATTTGTCTGCAGTAGTGAGTTGCTGTCTCTAGTTTTTGTATTCTAGCCCTGCAGGCTGGATGACCTTTTGCCACAGGCTGAATTAGTTCACCAAGATATTTAAAATGTTTAGATACCTGTATTTTCCCGTATTTCGTAGTTATTTTCTTTGGTGGATTTTTTATATTTGTAATGATTTCTATCTTTTCAAATCAAATTTGCAAGCCTGCTTTTTCAGCAGTTTCTTTAAGTAATTCTATTTGTTTTATTGTGTCTTTTTGTGTGTAAGCTAAACAGGCGAGATCGTCAGCGAAGGCAAAACAGTTGGTTTCAATGGCTTTGTAGCACTTCCCTCCAATTTGGACTTTCTCAACTCCATGTTTTTGAGTGAGTTTCCTCCATTCTGCTATGACTTTATCCAGAACACAGTTGAAGAGTACCGGGGACAGCGCATCTCCTTGTCTGACGCCGGTTTTGACATCGAAATGCCGTGAAATTTCTCCTTGGAATTTTACTTTTGATGTTGTATTTGTTAATGTTTCTTTGATTATGGTGACTGTTGTTTCATCTATTTCATATTCTCGAAGTGTTTTGAAGAGTGTGTCCCTATCGATTGAGTCATAAGCTTTTTTGAAATCAATGAATGTTATGAAATATTTCTTGCTTCTTGTAGATAAATAGTTCATTGTTGTTTTGAGGTTAAAAATTTGTTCGGCGCAGGATCTTCCTGGTCTGAAGCCAGCTTGATATTCTCCAAGTTTTCCCTCTATAATTGGTGATACACGATTGAGAAGGGCTTTTGATAGAATTTTGTATGGGACTGGGAGAAGCGATATTCCACGATAGTTGTTAACATCCCTTTTGTCACCTTTTTTAAACAAAGGGTGAATTAGGGCAGTTTTCCAGTGACTTGGGATTTTCTTGGTTTCTAATACTTGTTCAAGTTCTTTGTGTAGTGCTTCTACTGATGTTTCTCCCCCAAGCTTGAGCATTTCTGCTGTAATTGTGTCTTCTCCACATGCTTTCCTGTTTTTGAGATTTTTGATTATGTTTGTGATTTCCTCTCATGTCGGAGGTGTTGAATGTGTTGGTAATGTGTCTGGTTGCGTAAAACTGAGAGTCTGGATGGGTGTTTGGCAGTTTAGGAGTGTCTCAAAATATTCAGCCAGGATTTCACAGTTTTCAGTATTGTTGGTGGCGATAGTCTTATTATTTCTCATAAGGTTTAGGCAAGGGGACTGGTATCCTAGGAGTTTCTGGTTGAATGTTTTGTACCAAGCTGCCGTGTTGCAATTCTTGAAATTCTCTTCGATTGAGTCCAGTTGTTGTTTTTCATATTGTCTCTTGGTGTTGCGAATAGTTTTCGAGGCATTCTTTCTGGCTTTCTTAAATTCATCAAAGTTGTTTTCAGTTTTATGTGAGTTCCACTTTTTCCAGGCTTTAAGTCTTTCATGCAGAACTTCATTACAGTTGCTGTCCCACCACGGGTGTCTCGGTTTGCTCTTTTTTGGAAAGGTTGTTTCTGTTGCCTCAATCAAGTTGTTCTGAAATTCTTGGAGGTTTTGTGAAGGGGAGAATGTCTTTAGTTTTTTCTGAAAATCCTTGAGGTTAGAGTTGGACTTAAGGTTGTAATTTCTCAGGGTTGTAAGATCAAAATTTATTTTATTTCTGTTTTTATATTCACCGTTCCTGCTTTTCTGTTTGTTTTTTGGGATCAGTTTAGTTTTTATTTTCGTGAGATAGTGATCGGAGTCGAGGTTTAGAGATTTTCGGACACGTGTGTTCAATATTTCTTTTTCACATTTGGAGGAGATGGCAACGTGATCTATTTGAAATTCTGCGATACTCTTTGTCGGAGATACCCAGGTATTTTGTTTTCTGGGAAGATGTTTAAAACGTGTTGACATTAGCTTGAGTTTAAACTGCTTACAGAGCATAATTTACCTTTCTCCGTTGGAATTCATCTCTTTCTTCCCTATTTTTAGCATTATTTTTGTCATTTGTGGGAGCGTGAACATTGATTAATGTGTATTTTTTCTTTGCACATCGAAAAGTGAGGAAAGATGTTCTCGATGATGTTGACCAAAAATGTTCGACGGAGTTCAGAATTTTTGTGTTTACAGCAAAAGCTGTGCCAAGCTGAGGGCATTTCTTCATTACAATTTTTCCAGGTTTTCCTTTAAATATTCTGAATTTGTTTGATTCAAATGTGTTTTCATCAGTGAAGCGAGTTTCTTGTAGCGCCACAATTTGTATGTCTTCCGTGTGTAACTGGTCTGTTAGGTGCTTAAGTTTTCCCACTTTGAGAAGGGAGTTTATGTTGAGAGTTGCTATGTTGAAGATTTTTCTGGGTTTAATCTTGTTGGATTTGCATGGTGTTGCAGACTTCCCAGAATCCATGGGTCTGCTTGCGTCGTTGCCGACGGTGGATTGGCCACCTGGGGTGGTTTCGTTATTGAAAGACATTTCCATCATGCGTTAAGATTGTAACTGTTGAAATTCTTCAAAGTTGGGGAGATTACTTGCGTAACCTACCAGGAATACGACTAACGTTGTTAGCGTTAGAAGGTTTTCTTGAAACAGCCGCCTCTAACATGAGGAACAGACGCTGCCCACAAGCCGCCCAATCTGGGTACAGACGCTTGCAGTTATAGATTTTTGGTTCCTCCGCTCTCTCAGCCGTTGGGAGTTAAAAATTCCTCATCCGCCTATGAGACCGTTGACCGGTTTTCACCCGTAACACTAGGGAGGGGCCCTCACAGGGTGCTACCATCCGGAGCCAGATGGACCCAGGTTTTTTTACGAGGTTGTTACTCCTCCCCCTCCTCCTCCCTCATCACTTGTAAGATGAAGATCCGGGCTTGGGACCGGCAATGGCGGAGTTTAAACTTTATTTTTATTTAGAATTCATAAATTTACTGCAAAACCTGCTGAACGTGACATGTACACAAAATGTACATTGATCACCTTCTTGCAAGAGGTGAGGGAGACCCATGTCATATCCATTAAACGGTTAACAATCGATGGTCTGGCACATAGGCTAACTTCAGTGTTATTTTTTCCGTCTGTTTGCCACACTCATTTATATGAATGCCTTGCTAGTTTCTCATCGTCGTACATAATTCCGATATGACAAGTGTGAAGCTCTCTTCCTGTGATATTTAAAAATTTAAGTTTTAAGAAGCTTCGTTTATACACATTTTTTCCCTAAATATGTATCATTTGAGCTAAAAGGATGAGACTAATCTATAATCCTTCTCACAACATCAGAAAATACATTTGTATCTGTCGTGGGAGCAAAGTCTCGTAAGGTTTTTTAAAAAAATGGTTCAAATGGCTCTGAGCACTATGGGACTTAACATCTTAGGTCATCAGTCCCCTAGAACTTAGAACTACCTAAACCTAACTAACCTAAGGACATCACACACATCCATACCCGAGGCAGGATTCGAACCTGCGACCGTAGCGGTCTCGCGGTTCCGGACTGAAGCGCCTAGAACCGCACGGCCACAAGGGCAGGCGTTTTTTAAAAGACTCCATATTCGCCTTCGACTGTGTTGTTTATTACAATATTATTTACTGCGATTTCGAGCTTAGTTTATTTTGAAGTCGCTACGTTTGATGAAAAAACAACAGTAATCGACATTAATACAAAAATAAAAATGACATGAGCCCCTATGGCTCGTGTCAGCCTTTGTCACATGCACCATTGATATGTGACAGGTGGGAAAAAAAACTCATGAAACTAAATTATTGCTTATTGCATTTGTGCTGGATGGTTTTAATTATATTGTTTTATCTGTGGTTGTTGAAGAGGAGGGATGATTACTATTAAGTCTGATTCTAAGGTAATTGTGTTTATTGGTATGTGTATAATACACACACCAAAAAAGTTTTGCATCACCGCGGTTCCTAGAGTTCCGGAACCAGTACAGAAAATTGGAATAGAGGTCAACATAAACATCATTTCCACCCTTTTTATTGCTAATGAAAACCACACACACTTCATGATGTACCACCATACAGCGATACCTTAGAAGTGCTGGACCAAATTATTTACACACCGGTACCTCTAATACCCAGAAGCATGTCCTATTGCATTGATGCATGCCTGTATTCGTCGTGGCATACTATTCACAAGTTCATCAAGGCACTGTCGGACCCGACTGCCCCACTCCTCAACGGCGATTCGGCGTAGATTCCTCAGAGTGGTTGTTGGGTTACGTCGTCCATAAACAGACTTTTTCAATCAATCCCAGGCATGTTCGATAGGGTTCATGTCTGGAGAACATGATGGACACTCTAGTCGAGCGGTGTCGTTATCCTGAAGGAAGTCATTCACAAGATGTGCACGATAGGGACGCAAATTGTCGTCCATGAAGACGAATGCCTCGCCAATATGCTGCCGATATGGTTGTACTATCGGTCGGGAGATGGTATTCACGTATCGTACAGCCGTTACGGTGCCTTCGACGACCACGAGCGGCGTACGTCGGCCCCACATAATGCCTCCCCAAAACGGCAGGTAGCCTACACCTTGCCGCACACGCTGGACTGTTTGTCTAAGGCGTTCAGCCTGACCGGGTTGGCTCCAAACACGTCTCCGACGATTGTCTGGTTGAAGGCATATGCGACACTCATCAGTGAAGTGAACGTGATGCCAGTCCTGAGCGCTCCATTGGTCATGTTGTTGGGCGAATCTGTATCGCGCTGCATGGTGTCGTTGTAGCGAAGATGGATCTCGCCATTGACGTCAGGAGTGAAGTTGCGCATCATACAGCCTGTTGGGCACAGTTTGAGTCGTAACACGAAGTCCTGTGGCTGCAAGAAAAGCATTATTCAACACCGTGGGGTTGCTGTCAGGATTTCTCCGAGCCATAATCCGTAGGTAGCGGTCATCCACTGCAGTAGTAGCCCTTGGGCGGCCTGAGCGTGGCATGTCATGGACAGTTCCTGTCTCTCTGTATCTCCTCCGTGTCCGAAGAACAACATCGCTTTGGTTCACGGCGAGACGCCTGGATACTTACCTTGTTGAGAGCCCTTTCTGACACAAAGTAACAATGCGGACGCGATCGAATCTCGGTATTGACCGTCTAGGCAACGTTGAACTACAGACAACATGAGCCAGGTACCTCCTCCCTGGTGGAATGACTGGAACAGATCCTCTGTAGGACTCCCTTCATCTAATAGCCGCTGCTCATGCATGGTTGTTTACATCTTTGGGCAGGTTTAGTGACATCTCTGAACAGTCTAAGGGACTGCGTCGGTGATACAATATCCACAATCAACGTCTATCTTCAGGAGTTCTGGGAACTGGGGTGTTGATGTGTAAATATCATTTTGAATTATATATAATTTGAAGTATGTGTTGCTCATAAGTCAGATATTGTATTCCATTATTTCTATGATGTAGGTACAAGACAAGAGGTGGCTACGAAGATAATTCTGTGCCGTTTCCGACGTCAAGAAGACATGAAACGTTGGCTGATTGAAATGATATAATTTTGTGTATTAACGAAGTTCTTTCACTCACAGGTGGAGCGTCTACGAGCAAGGTTGTAGTGGTAATTAAAAACACATACATATGTGGTCGTTTATTTCATTTTTTCATAGAGTTTTATTTGGCTGTATCTGATCTTCCTCATATGAATAGACATTCATATAGAAGAGGTGCCCACCGAAATTGGAATAGTAACATAATGCTGAAAGGGAGAAGTTGTGCACGTGAAACAGGCTTGCTTAAAGTGTCTAATCATCACACAGTCTACACATTACACTACTCTCATACAGAATTTATTCAATATGACTGTGTATGGCATTTGTACATTTGCTTATTGTAATTACGAGTGTACACTGTTTATATCTGTTCCGCTCTTAATAAATTAAAATTTGTCTAGTATCTGTTGCATAATCTATTTAAACTCTGTCTCAGATGCAGGATGGTTAGGTTATAAGAAGTTGTGTTATCAACTGTGTATCGGTATATGGATATGTTGTACTAGATTTAGAGTCCGCCCTCGGTAGCTGAGTGGTCAGAACGTCAATCCTAAGGGCGCGGGTTCCATTCCCGGATGGGTTGGAGATTTTCTCCGCTCACGGACTGGGTGTTGTGTTATACTAATCATCATCATTTCATCCCCATCGACGTGAAAGTCGCCGAAGTGGCGTCAGATCGCAAGACTTGCACCTGGCGAATGGTCCACGCGACAAGAGGCCCTCGTCACACGACATTTTTAACTAGGTTTCGAACTAACTCTTGTGTCACATCACGTGTCCCATGGAGAATAGAAGGAATAGTGCACGATGACATACTGGCACACGAAGTATAGACTAACTATTCAGCTGATGTATCATGAGAGAATATGCTTCCTGTAGGAGGTACACAGGTATCAATGATGCTACTGAGCAGTATAGCACTAATAAACACCCGCGCAGGGAGCACTTGCAATTTCGGGTGAGACGCTTGTTACAGTGTGACGTAACGATGAAGAGGCTGATGCTCTAGGACCCATCCACGAGCTTAAATCGCTTCAGGCATGTCATAAAGACTGCCAAAGCAGCAGTGGCATGGACAACCAATGATTTGTCAAAACTTCAAGAGATTTCGACAATGCAGCATACCATCTCCAGAATCATTGCCCAGAAAAGGAGCCGACGGCTGTGGCCGAGAGGTTCTAGGCGCTTCAGTCTGGAACCGCGCCACCGCTACGGTTGCTGGTTGTAATCCTGCCTGATGATCTCAGATGTTAAGTCCCATAGTGCTCAGAGCCACTTGAACCATTGGAACCAGAAAAGGAAAACAAGTGGTTGCACATGGGTGCTTCTGATTGTGTGCAAATACACACCAGTGTCACCTTAAATGTCTTATAATACTGCTCCTTTATTCTGTAGAACAAAGAAATTTTTATTGGTGTAGGATATTTGCTAGGAACGAAACAGTTTTATTTAAATGTTGTTGGTGAGCCCTGCTCTCCTAACAACCAAAATATTATATTCATTTCCAACCTCATTTTTAAATTGGTTTCAACATCTGATGAGTGAATGTGAACCACGTAACGTGTTTGATTTATAAATGTGTTATCAAATTTTACTATGTAACACGTCCTCGTATTGTCTTGGAGCATTAATCACGTTATTAATCCATTATTTCAGAATAACGGCACTTTTCCAGTAAGCGTCACACATAATCTCAAACCTTCTAGAAATATCTTCTCGTTGATACTACCATTCCCAAAAACAATGAAAGAATAAAAATGTCTCTCTTACTACATTTTCGCTGTTCATTCAGTAAAACTTAAGCATGGAGCACGGCATTTTAAATTATTATTTCTTTACTTCTAACCCAGTGCGTAACACGCTTTTCAGACAGTGTCCACATGCCTGAATGAATGTACAAGGGGGTTCAATAATTAATGCAACACAGTCTTTTCTGAAAGCACGTTGGTGTTATTCAGGATGCCAATGCACCTTGCTATTCCTACTCCTTTGGTTACAAAACCCTATTTCTCAACGTAATCACCGTTCAGTGCGACGGCCTTACTCCACTTTACCTTACCGAGAGGCTCCGAATGTCCGCATGGTATCATCCTACTGGTCGACGTTGGAGCCAACATCTTGCTGCAACAATAACCTCCCCATCATCCACCTACTGATTCCCGCGGAGTGCATCCTTCATTGGGCTAAACAGATGGAAGTCGGAAGGTGAGAGATCCGGGCTGTTAGGCGTGGGAGCCAGCGGGCAGACACCATTGTGTACACCAAAAGGTGGACAAGTGTGTAAGCACTACAGAGAGAAG
This sequence comes from Schistocerca serialis cubense, assembly GCF_023864345.2. Classification (NCBI taxonomy): domain Eukaryota; kingdom Metazoa; phylum Arthropoda; class Insecta; order Orthoptera; family Acrididae; genus Schistocerca; species Schistocerca serialis. Next base: position 264,759,948 of record NC_064638.1, read on the forward strand.
TCCAGTTTTGCAGCGCGGTGTTTCATCGTGATCCGTCGATCACCTCGAATGAGACTGTCTGCACGTTCCAACATTGCAACAGCCACAACTGTGTGCGGCCAGCCGGCAAGCGAAGATGGAACAGGTTTGCGCGTCCTTATTGTGATGATGACGGACGCCACGTCCAGCGACTCATTGTGCTTTTGTTCACTGCGAGACATTCGTATACATTTTGAAAACGCCTATGAATATCTGCAATGCTCTGGTTTCCGCCAAAAGAAACTCAACGAAAACTCTCCATTACAGATACCATTTTGAAGACTACGTATAGAGCCACCAGCTATCGGAATTTCATGAACCTACAGGGCAAGAAGCGGAAATATTCCACGATGTCCGACAGCAAATTCAAGTTTTTTGAATAGAAACCGTCCGAGAAAAAAAAGAGTTGCATCAGTTATTGAATGCAGTTCGGAAGGTATGGTGACGTAAACAATAAGATGTGCGAAAAACTAGGCTTTGTTAAAACGAAGCGCAAATTACGCAGAGAATATGAATCCAGCTTTCATTTTGATATGTTTCTTTATCCTGCGGGAGAATAATCAGAAGTTAATGGAACAAACACAATTAGGATTTTGTGTCTTCACCCATTTAGGTTTTGGGTGGTTAACGTCAAATATGTAACAACTCAACTCATTTGTAAATTCGTCACACATTTGAGGCTGTTTTGTACAAGAGAGTTCAGTTCTTGAAAGAATTGAGTGTGTGGAGCAGGGTGGGATCGATTACAGGTTAGTTAATAAATGTGTCACTCCTAAAGAGTTTGGTATAACAAGTTGGCGTACCATTCCGCCCCGTCTAGTACCCTTACTTTCCCTCACCTTTAATCGTGTTATTTCAGTCTGTCACCTAACTCTGGAAAGCACTTAAGTTTTCATGTAAATAGCAACATGCGGAGTACCTTCCCCCGTAACATCAGTGCGGTAGATGCCCTCTGTCAGGCAGGACAAGTAGGCATTTCCGCACGGGTAGAGAGAGAGAGAGGTAGAGGAGGGCAGGGCGCCACGACAAATCAGAGGGAGCCCGCCGGCCTCCTCAGCGCGGCGTTGCCAGGGCGGGCTCGCTATCGATCAGAATTTTAATTTTCTGCTGCGGGCGGGCGGCGCGCTCAAGTGCGAGCAAACACCAATCATAGTTAGAGCCGCAGCACGGCGCGGGCTGTGCTGTGCTCCACTCCACGAGCCGAGCCGAACCCGGCCCGGCCTCGCTTCGGATCGACCGGAGCTTCGCGGCGGGGGCGCAGACTCCTCCTACAACACTTGCTTAGCCGCTCAGGCGGCACATTGCTTCCTCCTGGCCCGAGCCGTCGGATCATCTAGGAGCGACCAGCTCTGCTGTTGCTGCCAAGTTCCTCATCTGTACTGATATCCACTGCTAGATGCTCTTCCGGGCAGCCAGCCCTAACGTTCATGCCGTCATAACAAAGCCAGTTTAGTAGTGCACGAACCCTATAGATGTCTCTGTTATCAGATTATCCTGATCCTAGACAGGCGTAGCCCTTTTGGTTCAAAAAAATAGTTCAAATGGCTCTGAGCACTATGGGACTTAACATCTGAGGTCATCAGTCCCCTAGAACTTAGAACTACTTAGACCTAACTAACCTAAGGACATCACACATATCCATGCCCGAGGCAGGATTCGAACCTGCGACCGTAGCAGTCGCGCGGTTCCGGACTGCAGCGCCTAGAACCGCTTGGCCACCGCGGTCGGCAGCCCTTTTGGAAGACTATGTAATGCAGCATATAGTTATACACGGTCCAGTCATATTAATGTGACCACTGCCTATGTTCGACGTCAGAGGGCAATAACCAATCACAAAGGTCAGTTGGCAGGACTAGCAGTGGAGGGTATATAGTCACGTCGGGGAGGAGGGGGTGGGGGTGGGTGAGGGGGTGGGACGCCGGAAACAGTGTGGTAGCTGTCTTGATGAGAAAACGTGGCAATTTACCTGACGTCCGAAAGGGCATGATCATTGGGTTTCAGGTCAAGAGTGCAAGCATTTTCGAAACAGCTAAGATTTTAAACAACACTGCAGACGTACATGTCAAAGTGGCGCTATCAAAAACCGCGCCGAGGCGACTGTGGGCTATAGATGACAACGGTGGACGACGGCTGCAGATATGTGCACAGGAGAACAGACGTGTACCTGTTGAGCAATTGACCGCCCAGATGAACCAAGGGGATACCAAATGCGTCTGCTCAACGACCATTGGGCGAACTTTGCTGCATACGGGCCTCTGCAGTGGGCTCCTGGTTCATGCATCCATGTTGAGTGCTGTTGGCCGGCCGGGGTGCCCGAGCGGTTCTAGACGCTATAGTCTGGAACCGAGCGGCCGCTACGGTCACAGAATCGAATCCTGCCTCGGGCATAGATGTGTGTGATGTCCTTAGGTTAGTTAGGTTTAATTAGTTCTATTTTCTAGGGGACTTATGACCTCCGAAGTAAAGTCCCATAGTGCTCAGAGCCATTTGAACCATTTGAGTGCTGTTCATCGATGATGAAGGCAGTAATTTGCACGATAATACCGCAGTTTGACGTCTACTGAGTGGCGACAGGTGTCTTTTTCAGATGAATGACGTTTCATGGTTCATTGGACAGATGGCCGTTGACGTGTGCGGCGTGAAACGTCCAAAAGCAAACACTCTGCAACAATCGTCCGATAGCTCCAGGCCGAAAGCGGGAACGTTACGGTCTGGGAAATATTTTCGTTGCTTTCCACGGGTGATATTGTCATTCTGAAAGGCACAGTTGGTCAATACAAGTATGAATCTATGGTTGGGAACTATGTAAACCTCTACATGCACGGACGGCCGCGGTGTCCGAGCGGTTCCAGGCGCTTCAGTCTGGAACCGTGCGACCGCTACGGTCGCAGGTTCGAATCCTGCCTCGGGCATGGTATGTGTGATGTCCTTAGGTTAATTAGGTTTAAGTAATTCTAAGTTATAGGTGACTAATGACCTCAGATGTTAAGTCCCATAGCGCTCAGAGCCATTTGAACCATTTTTCTACATGCCGGTTGTTTCTCCTCGGCACGATGGTATCTATCAGCAGGAAGGTGCAATGTGTCAAACAGCTCGCAGTTTACGTGCGACTTTCGAAGAGCACCAGGATGAGTTTACCGTACTCTACTGGCCACCAGACTGCTCGAATTTAAATCAAATCGAGAATCTCTGGGACCACATCGATCTGGTTATTCTCGCCATGGATTCTCAACCACGAAACCTAGCACAGCTGGCCAAGGCACTAGAGTCCTCATGGCTTCATATCTCTGTCGGTGCCTTGTAGAACCTCACTGACACTCTTCCTGCACGTCTCGCAGTGGTCCGAGCTGCAAAATGTGGGTATTTAGGATTTTGACAGGTGAATACATTAATGCTACTGGACAGTGTATCTTCAGGTAACACTTTCATCTCAATCTTCGAAGCTATTGCTGTCTTTTCTCACTTTTTAGTTGAGAACCTGTTAATCACATTCTCGGTTGTAGTTCTGCAGAAAGAGAGAGAACACCCGTCCCCACCACCCTGCCCTACAAGAAAAAGTCTGTATTTGTATACAGGGTTTGGGCAAAAATATGACACCAACGACAGAAATATATTTCTGATCATATATGCAGACGCCAACCAAGGCTGCAGTTTATGCTGATGTATTTGACCACGAACGTCACCTGCGGAATTCCCTCATTACGTCGCAAATGTCATCGTGGTCTGAACAGTGTTCTACGTAGCTGTGAGCGCATTACTCCGGAGCTATGTTAATTCGAACGTGGGGAAATAGTTTGTGCTTGTATGGTAGGTACTCCTTCACAAACGCAGATCAAGTGTTTGGTGTTTCAAGTGGGGCCGTATCAAAGATTTATACAACACACAGGGAAACCGGAAAAACATCTTTCGATAAGTCGCAATACGGACTATAGTGTGTGAAGAATGATTCTGGCAGAATAAGATTGACGAGGACTGTAGAGGGTCGTCAGCTACAACAGTTTTTGCGGAACTGAATGTCGGTCTCATGAACCCTGTCAGCACCAAAAAAAACTGTACGGAAGTCCCAGTAGTTGGGGACTGCAGGCCAGCCGCTGTGGCCGAGCGGTTCTAGGCGCTTCAGTCCGGAATCGCGCTGCTGCTACGGTCGCAGTTTCGAATCCTGCCTTCGGCGTAGATGTGTGTGATGTCCTTAGGTTAGTTTGGTTTGAGTAGTTCTAAGTCTAGGGGACTGATGACCTCAGATGTTGAGTTCCATAGTGCTTAGAGCCATTTGAACCAGTTTTTTGGGGGACTACAGGACGAGCTTATTAATGATGCAGATGCCCGTAACAGGAAAAAGTGATGCCAAAGCCATGAAACTTGGACCTTGCAGCAATGGAAGAACGTCATTTTGGAAAAAACGACATTTTGTCAATGGAGTGAGTTACTGATTATTTTGTAAAAATTTTTTGTTTATTTATAGACGCAATCACATTCTTATGACACAGTCATAACCGGTTTCGGCCATACAATGACCATCTTCAGATTCTAAAGGCGGCGTACACTGAACACAGATTCATGCATTGTCATTCGGTCGGATGGCTCTAGTTTCACGCTATTTAGTCCCTAGAGTGAACCATGGCAGTGGTTCGGTGATGATGATTTGTGCAGCCATATTGTGGTACTCCATGGGCCCCATAGTTAGTCTCCAAAGTCGCACTACTGCAAACTGTTATGTGACCATTTTGGTTGATCAGGTCCACCCCATGACGCAGTGTTCGTTCCCCAGTGGTGATTCTGTGCGCCAAGACGACAGAGCCTCTGTTCACACAGGCTGCATCGTCCAGGACCAGTTTTGTGGCTAAGAGGGTTAATTATCGCGCCTCTGCTGGCAACCGCAGTCAGCAGACTTGAACATTTTTTAGCCTCGGTGAATGACTTTTTGGTCTACTTTGGAGAGAAGTGTGCGTGATCGCTGCCCACCTACATCATCGGTAGCTTCACTAGCCACTTACTGTTGACGGTCATGTGTGAATGGTAAAAACAGTGGTTCTACTACCTACGTACATTGAGTGACTGAAAATTTAGTAGCTTGTATGGGAAATATTTCACAATGAGACCAAGCATTGTGAATATTGTGTTATAAAGACAGTGACAAGAGCGAGTACGAACTACGATTTAGGGTTGGAATTTTTGTTTAATAAACAGTGACTAACATCATCCTGCATGTTTTTCCGTGTCGGTTATTGAATATAAACAATGTGCGAACTGTCATCTACTGAAGTACGATGAAAAATAACGGAAACTGTATTACAATGGAAATAGGGACGTGGGACTGGTACTAGGAGCACTTCACCCTCCCGTCTTTACCTGTATTTGAGTTTTTCATCGTGAACCACACAATTTACGATTGTATTTAATGAAACTTGCGACCGCTATCGTTCATGAAAAATAAGAGAAGAGAAGGTGGACGCTAAGGGTATTATTTTACTTACTTTGCATGTGACAAGGGATTTCTCGACCATACGCCTCATGTAAGCCTCTTCAATTTATTTTCTGTAGAGTGCACTGTCTGTATACTTGCAGTTGATTTTCGTCTTAGCTGTGTCCTTATTTCGCCACTTAATTGTGCGTATTCCTCTCGTTTCATCAATATCCCAGAAGTAGTTTATTCTGGGTAGTCTGTTCTCCATGATTCTTGCTGTATAGTCAGTCCACTGAACTTTCTCAACACTTCTACGATGTTTGTTACGTTTTTAGTGCAGCTCTCTTAAGTCTTAAGTTTTTCTTATCCTGCATTCCACGTTACTTTCATCGCATACAGGCCAAACAATTTTTCTTTTGAATATATTGGTTTTCGTTCATATTTTTTCATAAATAGTAATGCTTCACATCCGTTTAATATTATCTGTATAGTAGTCAACTGATTTAAGAGGATATTGTAGTTAGTACTAGCTTATCTCTTTCTTAAGATATTCATCAGACTGAAAAGTGTTTCGTTCACTGCTGCTAGACGGATGTCTGTTTCTTCATGCGTTGTGTTGTTGTTACTAAAACCACTCAATAACTAGTTGAAGCGGTCTTTTTTTGAGACGTAATCTTCTTTTCTCAGCAATTTTGTAATAATTTTGCATCATTATGATCAATTCCGTTTTGAAACTACCTATTAATGCGTCATGATCGGCGTGGGCAAGTCTAGTAAAGTTTGCCCCTGCAGTTGGATCCGTTGTGGATTACTTTCAGTAAATTCGTTATCGATATTACGTAAATAGGTGAAATGGCGTCCCGTTATCTCAGTTCAGTGTACACCTTAAAATTTTCGGTTTCTCTTATAGATAACACTATATAAAATTTCGAAGCTAACAGTATACTGACTAAATTTCCACTCAGTTATTGTTAATGGGAGACATTCATATTACATCATAGATTTAGGATTGTACTACTGTATTCACTGGGTACAGAGGCTTCACACGATATAGCAGAGTCAGCGGGGTTGCTTGCACAATAGGTGTCAGCGGTGAGACGTCACCGTGGTTTTGTTGCGGCGTACAGAGGGTATTGTCTCGGCTGCACTATTTTGCTACGTCGATCACATGGGCGGAACTACTGTAGAACTTTGCTCAGTACCTCTCCGCCGCCGAGTAATTAGGAGACTGCACGGCTCAATGACAACAGAGCGAAGTAGTAATGCAACTGGAGTTCAGCTGGAGTGCCAGTGATCTACGACATCCTGGAAGCTAGTACGACGAACGCGACGACTCGTCTTCGGTGGCTGCCGCTTGGCCACGAAATTCATTGCTCGGCGAATGGAGTTGGAACTTTATGAAATTGTAACTTAACCCGATCAGAACTTTGATATCAAGTGACTGCTATCCAAAGACTGTGTCTAACTTAGGTGCTCTTTGGAACAGAGCCCCCTAAAATCTCCAATGTTTTTCAATACACAGGAGAAAACTAAACTACGGATAGAAACTCCTGTTCGAAACCGTCATCCACCGAGACAGCAGAGCATCGCATTCATAGGAGACAAGGCTTTTCTACGCAGCAGCTAGCTCCATCTTCTTCGATGGCGATCGTGGCAATCAATCGCGATCACTGTATAACAAACAACATTGTGAGACGTTCCATATAAGGTCCGTCAGCATATAAAGTCACATTTGCTGCTGAAGGGGTAGTGTAGCGGTAGGCGTCAGCGCCTATCACTTCCACACTCTGTAGCGTCTTTGGATAACGACTCTGGACACATTTCTGGGGCGCCCCGTATATACTTTACTTCATAATAAATATTGTGAATATTTACTGATTATTGATATAACATATACAATCCTATTTTCAGATACCCATAAAGTTGTTCCAGTCAATAGGAATCTGAATACGTCATCCTAATGCCAGTTTTGATTTGGATTACACATGTTGATGTTGATTAATCAGAACAAAGTTTGGTCCTCTGAAGATGGGATTGTATAACCTGAGACTATGTAATATACGGAGTAAATATGTAAAACAAATGACACTTGTATGCAAATTTACCCAATATACGATTGAAAAAGTACAGCTGAAAGCTCCACCATATCGATCTACAGTTATGGAATCTACAAAACTACTGACTTCCATGGTTACAGGTTGACACAAATAAATGTCTGCAGTCCACACTTTCGAATTTTGTTCAGTGTTTAAAACGACTATAATGTAAATATTTATGTAAGTCGTAATTGTACCGTTGCTGACTGACTATAGCTATTCTAAACACCATTTCTGCATTTCACATGTACCTATACCAAACTAGAGTCACACATCTTTTCCGTTGACGACGATCTGTCTCTACTTCTACGCAGATGCAACTTTAATGACTATTTTGTAGTAGAACTGCTGTAAACAAATGTCTTTACTACTCTGTTGCTTTAGGATACTTATTGGTGATGAATTATTAATCATGTTGAGTCCGATATTGGAATAGTGCACCTGGGATCCTCTCACAGTGAAGATTAGTTTCTGATTAGGCTATAACGATTAGTCGTGTGGAAACTGCAGTGAGTGCGTAGAGACTACTTATTTTTGTATTGTGTTGAAGAACAGCACTAAGCGCTTCTGTTACGGGACTACTGTTTTATTGTGCAGCGTTAACTAGCTCTGAAGTGTGATAGTATCTTTACCTGAGTTATTATTTTGTTTGGGCACAAAGGAAACATTAAGACGAGCCATGTAAGTGCTATTAATCACTTACAAAGAAATTGTGACAGAAAGATAGTCAGCAGACAAATAAATATAAGTGTTAGTGTTCGCACTCATCCGATATTGTATTCAGAACTGTCGATTGATGGGCGCTTGGGACGCTGCTATCGTTGTGAGTAACAGAAAAGCCAGAATGTTCTGTACCTTGCGCTGTTGAGCTTCCCATGACTCTGACTTCGTAACACCGGTTGGCGACAAGAAATGCTTTACGCCATTTCGGGTGGGATGTCTGGAAGGGATGCAGAGAATTATTTTGTGGAACACATAAACACAATTATTATAGAAAATTGAAGCATTATACAGGTAAGTGGTGAAAATGTCAGTGTTAACGTGCTTGACAAACGGGCATCTACGCAGATGTTAGGTTCTTGCTTATTATGATAGCCTTGAAATTGCCAAATTTAGTTTTTTAGAGCACAGTTAGCTAGATGAATTTAAGACTTGCTATCGTAAATGCTGCTAAAGTGGATCAGGAATTCTAGAGTCGATCATTCACATTAGATTTAAGATTTTCACGTTATGACATCTACTGGCGGCAGATGGAACTACAAATTCTGTGTAGCTGTTAGCGAGAAGAACAGTAATCATCTTGTGCAGTTGCAGTTGTTCTTGCTGTGTCCCATCTTGTTAGGAAAATATGGAGCCAGGAATTCCGCCTGATGCAAGACACCTTTTTTCTGTTTTGTTTCACCCAGACATGTTTCACCCATTTTTGGGGTATCTTCAGTGGGTTATTTATTATTTTCGAACTGTTAAATTGTTGATACATATTAACATTTAGCGAAACTTTTGTTACATATTACTTACAATTGTGAAGGAATAATTGTTGTAAAATATTATACATCATTCCTTCATAGCACACAGTTGAGACATGTATTAACGACATGATGCACTGCTTGTTGTTTATAACATAATGTCAAAGTTCTATTTATAGCTTGGACGTTTATTTTGCCGTTAATACATATCTCAACTGTGCACTATGAACAAATGATGTATAATATTTTACAACAATTATTAATTCACTGTTGTAAATAATATGTAAAAAAACTTTCGCTAAATGTTAATATGTAACAACAATTTTACAGCTCGAAAATATTAAATAACCCATTGAAGATAGTAAAAAAAAGAGGTGAAACATGTCTGGGTGAAACAAAACAGAAAAAAGGTGTCTTGCATAAGGCGGAATTCCTCAATAAGAATAGTGCTTTGACATCCCAACATTTAATAGCGTGTGTCTTGGTGAGTATAGCGGTAACAATATTGTGTTTTGCATCATATTTTCAGTTAAATTTTAAATAACAAAAAAAAATCTACTGCACATACTGCTTTAAATATAATAACCTCGTAAAATTCATATCCGTAGTTCAAACATGTCCATAACAGTGCTATGGAGCTTCCATTTTAATTTAAAAGCGTTTTGTATAAGTAATTGTTTAAGAAATTAATTAATTTGTTATGTTTTAGGGTAATTTTACCGCAAAAAGGAAAAAAATTCTCATGCCGTGAACAATGAAAAACGGAAGTGCCTCAGACTGCATATAATAAAAAATATTTGCTGTCAGCAGTTGAAACTGTGAGACCAGGTCGTATGAGTGTTTGAAGGTCTTACCGTGAATATGCTGTGCCATATCTGCACTCAATGACAGAGTTAATAATAGGCGTTCTTTAATTTATGGGCGACAGACAGCGTCAACCTGTGATAAAGAACGACATTTAGCAGAGGAGATTATGACATTTGCTGAATGGGGATTCCCTATGACAAAGAAAGACACTGGTGATGTAGTTCAAGATTATGGATTAATGAAGAAAAGGTTGAACCAAGATTTGAAGGTAACAGACCAGGAAAGGAATGAGTAAATAAATTCATGCAATAAAATAAAATATTAGCAACCTGATTATGTGAGAATGTAAGAAGATCAAGATATGACATGATAAGAGAGATAATGAAAGACTGTTTTACGAATCTAAAGGAAACCCTCCAAGATATTCCATCATCCAAGATACTTAACTTCGACGAAACCAATTTTAGCGACGATCCGGGAGTCAGCAAAGTTGTGATAAAACGTGATGTAAAACACGTGGAGCCGATTGCAGTCTCCTGTAAATCAAACACGAGTGTCATCACTTGTGTATGAGCTGATAGAGTGGTCCTTCCTCCTTATATAGTGTGTAAGGCAAAACACGTCTACCCAGGATGGTGTGACGGAGGTGTGAGCGAAGTAGTATACAACCGAAGTGCTAGCGATTGGTTTGACCTGCCAGCTGTTACTGATTGGTTCAGGAAACTTTTGCTCCCACATGTGAGAAAATTAACTGGGCGTAAATTGTAATTTGTGACAATCTATACAGTCATTTGTCTTAGAATACTTAAACTTTGTAAAGAAAATGATATTTCTTTTGTTTCACTACCTCCAAACTCAACAGATCTCTGTCAGCCTTTGTGTGTTACGTATTTCAGATCTCTGAAGAGAGCTTGGAGGAAGGTGTTGAATCAGAGGAGGACGAAGAACGGAGGGTTTCTTCACAAAACTGCTTTTTCAGCTGTCCTTTGTGATGCTTACGAGGAGGTTGGTGTGAAGTCTGTAACAAATGTGGGGTGTGTCTGTGGGATGTACACATTCAGTCCTGACGAAACCTGCGAGAAAATCCCAAACTTAGATGACAGTAAGTCCAGTGAATCATTCTCGACTGATGTCTTCACCGTTCATCTACAGAGAGCTCATGTTGTAGAAACTGCGCAGTCTGCCAGTAGCAAGGGCATAAAAGAGTGTTCCTTCCACCTGGGAAGGGTATTCGCATGGAAAGTATGTGTTGCAGTGATATCGAAGACGATACAGAGGTATGAGGGAGGGAAATGTGCCTGATGGAAATAATAACAAGAGTTTGCCTTCGGGAAAAATGGCAAAATGTATTCCTGTCATTGAGGACGAGGAAATGCAAGCAGAAGGGGGGGGGGGGAGACGTCTCTGACATGCCTAATACTGAGAGTGATGCTATGGAATGAAATATTTGCACAGTAGGAGATCTTGGGCTGGTTGATCTAAGACAATAGTGGAAATCAAATTATTTGTTGGGAAAATCGTTTTGTGGTATCAACGATGACGTTGAGGACCTCACAGTCAGTTTCATGAAGAAAAGGGTCACTCACAAAGAATAATATTTTGTGTTTCCTCAAGCAGTTGACAAAGCTTCTCTGAAGCAAGTTGATATTATAACAAAAGTAAGAGATCGAGATATCAGACGAGGTCGATATGTATTAATACCAATTATTGATGTTACACATATCAATTCATATATTGACATTTTTGCATAGGCTATGTTTTGGTAAGAAAGACTATGCCCATGGACGTTAAATAAGTCTGAAATTATACGAATATTTCCTATAGTTTGTAATTCGTAATGCCAGTTATTGATATTAAACATATCAATTAATATAGTGACATTTTTGCAGTGATGGAGGAGCATTATTTGTTTATGATATGCTATGTTTTGGTAAGAAAGACTATGCCCATGGACGTTAAATAAGTCTGAAATTATATGAATATTTCCTACTGTTTGTAATTAATAAATAGTGTACTAGTTAATAATTATAAAACGCTAACAAAAGGTTTATAGGTGATTTTTATTTTGTATTTGTTACATCTTCTTTTATAACATGTAAAATAGAGATCAACTTTTCAATGACTATCTTCTAAAGTCGGCTTTCATGTTACATTTAATTGGATTTTTACTTTAGCAGTCTCCTATGCTAAAGTAAATCACTGTTGTATCGATTAATATGTATCGATAATCACATATGTGTACTTAATTTTTATTGTGTTAAGAAATAAGAAGGAGAGAAGATCCTAAATGATATTTTCCACATTTTAATTAATTACCAAAAGAATGAGAATATAAAGAAAATCTTCAATTTTGACCGAATTTAGCAGCATTGACGGTAGTGAAAGAAAAAAGTATTTTGAAATTGTGTTCTGCAACTTAAAGTACTTTGAAATTTAGTGAGTCGTTGTAGATAACACTGTGTCTTTGCGTAGTTACTGTCCACTGATACTTTAAAGTTGAATTCATAACGGAATTGCTGCTGCTATTGAACGGATGTTAGTATGATCTATGAAACGAACTACTGGTAGCAAAAATGTCCCAGCTCTCCTGTTTTCATTAGGTAAGGTTGGCATTTCTGATTTATACCTATCCCATAAACAAGAAACAACATGAAAAAAAAGTTAAATAGTCAAATATGTCATCGATGCATTGATTAGCTTCAAAACTACTTCTGTGTGTAGTTTCCAGCAGTCTTACAAGCGTTGCAGAAAGTGTTTGTGGAAAAGATTACTTTGAAGTGAAATATTTTGCTTGACTTATTTCACGACGCAATTTACCGAAATTCTAGACGCATTTCGTACTCTTGCACTGTGACCTGAGGATACTACCTCATTATCACGTGCCTTCGTTTTAATGGTGGTTACCAAATAAAGTTTTTCTTCAATTTCAAAATATAGTTCGTTTTATGTTTCATCTTTCTAGGAAAGACACGTAAGTGAGGTATACTGCACTTCTACGATTTAAAAAACAAACTGTGTTTGGCATTACACTCACCAGCCTCATAATATCCAAGCTCACGGTGGACAAAATTAAACTTGTAGGTTAATTCAGGGCATATTAGTGTATGGTATCACTGATTATCTAGTTAACGTTTGGCTGTGGCCGAAACTGCAGAATTACAATACTCTCACAGAGTAGTATGCTTAATGCGTTTAAATTTTGTGTTTCTGCTGATTAACGAACTGCTGACGTCAAGCTTTATTATTTACGTGCTATTTTGCTGCATTATTGGATTTTCTAGCGCTGTATGAACTGTGACCGCGGTATTACAGTGCTGAACTTTGTATGTAAACTCAGGCGAAAATATATAGACAGTGTGGTCTGCAAATACACGAGATGTCACACGTAATTCGAATTAAATATATGTTTAATAAGCTAGATATAAGCTTTAATTGTAAGTATACCTTTCCGTATACTTTTCGCATCAATCATATTTTAGTGGCACAGGATGATCATATATTTTAGTGGTACAGGATGATCAATTAAAGAAACTGAATATTATGTGCTTAAAGACCTCATTACCTGTCGTGGAGTTGCAAATGTGATCTGATTGAATAATACAGTCGATATCAAAATTTCATTGCATTTTCGATAAACTGTTTCAGCCAGTATAGATTATTTTTGGATCTACAATTGATTGTAGAATAACTGTATATTACACACAATAAGTATACGGTCAGCAAAATAACATACATGAAATACATTATATGTAAATGACGCCGGTTACCTAAAAATCCGTCCATGCAACATGTTACACGTCCTCAGCTGAAGTATTAGCAAAATCTGATTTCTTTTTTTTTAAAGTCAACAGTTTTCTGACTTATGTGCCCACCACTTCATCTCAGAGTAGCTCTTGCAACCTACGTCCTCAATTATTTGCTGGGTGTATTTCAATTTCTGTTCTCCTCTACAGGTTCATTGTATATATGCCAAAATGTCGGTGAGCAGCTGTCGAGACAAGGAAAAAGTGAAATACGGTACTGCGTCGATATTGAAATGTACTTCTTTCTCCCAGGCACATTCATTAGAATGTGTGAAAGAAGACAGACATAGTTTAAAATGTTAAACGTCTGTTTACATGCAAAATCACTCACAATTCTTGAACTTGCAATGTTGACTACGATCTTCAAAATGTTAGTTGCAGGAAAGTTTGAAAGGTCGTAAAATAAAAGGAAAAAGTTATAAAAAGTAAATAAATAAAACGTTAAGACTTAATTTCTGTAGCTTATGTGAACGTATAATACAAACATTACAATCAAAATTTTGTCATTACTTTCTACCTTATTATTTCACTTATTTACTTTTTACGCTTTTTTGTTGTTTTTTTTCTTGTGGTATAACACCTTGCAATCTTTCTAGATTCTGTAATAGGTCGATCATGCTTTCAAGCCTGACAATATGTTGCAGCCTTCAGATTGCATGGAAATAGATAAGAACGCAGTACTAATCTGTACACTGAGGACCATTAATTTTTCTCGTTTTTCTCAGGTACACCTGTGCCCTGCTCGCTTCACTGTTCACTGGCTCTAGCAATCATAGAGCTATTAGGCTTCGTTCTCATTTTTTTTTTTGGCTAATATACTGGCTTTCTTGTCTTTGATATACTGTCGATTGATCACTGGCGGCTCGTACAAAATTTTGCCGATGTGCTACGGTGTGGCTACCCACAGCCTTATGGCTTAGAAGGGCAGTAATCGCACTACTTTGAATATGTTAATTTTATGTATGTACAGGGGATAGGAAAAATAATGTGAAAAACGGTAGGATGGTTGCGTTTGAGGGTCATCAACGCAGGTAAGGCACGTGTAGTGCTAGACAATGGAAGTTGTTTACGAGTAGTGCACACTTCGTATCTGCATTCAGAGGCCGAGGTCGACATGCAATGAAAGAACTAACAGAGGTCCAAAGAGGGGAGATTGCGGGGGCCCGATTAGCTGGAGCATCAGACAGCTAACTTATTGAATGTTTCAAGAGCAACTGTTTCAACAGTCATGAGATCCTACACAAAACGTAGAGAGACATCATCGTGTAAACTCAACAGAAGGCGCAAATCAAAACTAAATGACAGAGATCGCCGTACACTGACACGAATTGTGTCAAAATAACACAAAACTACGGAGGCTAAATTGACCACAGAGATGAATAACCATCTTCGAGACCCCGTATCTATCGACACTGACCGCCGAGAACTCCATGAAGCGAATATTCGTGGAGGAGCTGCTATACCGAAACCATTAGTGACGACAGCCAACGCAAAGAAGCGTAAAACATGGTGTCAGGAGCATAAATCCTGGACGGCTGATCAGTGGAAAAACGTCATGTGGTCCGACGAGTCAACGTTTTCGTTATTTCCAACATCGGGCAGGGTTTACGTCTGGAGAACGCGAAAAGAAGCCTACAATCCTGACTTCTTGACTGCAACGGTTAAGCACGGAGATGGAAGTGTGATGGTGTAGGCAGCCATATCATGGTATTCTGCTGGGCCCATCGTTACTATCAAAGCGCGTGTTGCAGCCAACGATTATGTGAACATTTTAGGTGACCAGGTAAACCCCATGATTCAAATGTTGTTCCCCAGCAATGATACCATATTTAAGGACGATAATGCATCCATTCACACAGCCAGGACAGTACAATCGTGGTATGAGGAACATGCAACTGAACTGCAGCGTCTTCCCTGGCCAGCACAGTTCCCGAACTTAAACATTATTGAACCCTTGTGGGCGGTATTGGAGCGCAAACTACGGAACCGATTTCCGCCTCCGTCGTTACTACAAGAGTTAGAAGAGATTTTGATCGAAGAATGGCATAACATTCCACTGAAGACTATACACTCATTATATGCAAGTATTCTAAGAAGAATCGCAGCTATATTACGGGCAAATGGAGATCCAACCCGTTATTACTGAACCATTTGCCCGTAAGCACAGGTGTTCACATTATTTTGCCTATCCCCTGTAAGTTGAACAATTTAAATATATTTAAATTTTATGATGAATCAGTTGACATAGTGAAGACTGAAATAAAATGGAACAAAAGTCATATCAGCAGCAGGAATCAAACATGGACCGACGAAACGCCAGCCGGAGAGATTGACTACTTGCCAACTGCGCTAATACATGAACCGATGCTCAGAAAACCCTCAGACTCTACGCATAAATCTTTAGAGAGGGGTTTACATTATCCTACGGCCCAGTCACGCAAAGTATTCTCGGCACTTGAAACGGGCATCTATCTGCTTCTACTCATATAGTTTGAGCCAAATCATCTAGCCTCATCGCATGCTCTCCTGTTGCCAGGTTTACATTTGGAGTAGGTCTACCTAACTGATTAAATCTCACTTTCTCCTACACAGATAAACTGGAAAAGAGCCTCTTCAGCAGTGTAGCTACAGAAAACACTTTTACACTAAATTTCATCATTTAATAGCTTTCTTACCACCTTCTATATCCATTTCACGCCCAAAATCATAACTAAACTGAATATATTACCTTTACGTGTATAAACTGAACTATTTAAATACATTTAAATTTTATAACTACTAGTAAAATAGTGCAAGGAGTAGAAAGAAAGTATGATTGCATCAGGAATCGAACCCGATCTGACGAATTTCCAGCCAATGTTATTGACCAGTTTTTATTTTATTTTATATTTTAAAATTTTATACGACGATAGTGCTTTTGCCGGCAGGAAAGAACAGACACAAGTCAGCTACAGGCTGGGTGGAGACAAGGGGGGGCAGAGATCGAATCCCGAGGCCTGGCCACGATGCCTCTCCCTACCCCCTCCCACCCCCAACTATCACTGTGCTGATCCCTCACGTGGTACTGTCCTTTTTTAAACTTTACAAGTTGCTACTCAACAGATAGGAAAACAAAATTAGGTTAATCCTACATGGCCCTGGCACTTTTACACTTAAAAAAAATCCTTTGGAGTCGTTGCCTACAACAGTTTTTTTGCTTATTTTTTATGAAAAAGGCCGTAGGAAAAACGAGATCAACAGGGCCATAAAAATTAAATGAATTGTTCAAATATACATCTGAAAATGGGACATGACGAGGATTCCACAAGGACCAGTCAACCCAACCGACACCTTGACGACGAAATACAAGGTGCAACATATTGGCGAACAAGTCTTGATACGGTGGCAGGGGCAAATACTTCCAATATGCAGTGGCCGTATATTGGTGGGAGGCGAATGAGTCCCTATGGTCTCTTTCTCTGCAATGTAATGAATATAGAGGCCTAGAAACCACTCAATTGTATTTGATTTTGCTCTCAGAAATTTGGAGGAGTCTGGACGCAATAGGACATCAGCTGAAAAGGCACTCGCAATGGATCGAGGTAGAAACGCTAATTGTTTTTCAAGACAGTGCCAGTTCGCTTCGTGACCATGACCGGTAAATGTATGTCACAGCGTTTCTATTGTGAGACAGCGACGGAACTCATCCTGACACTAAAACCAATACGAAATAGGCGCTCATTGGAGGACAACAGGTTATGTACCACTCGATACCATGTGGATCCCACAGCCATTGGTAGAACAGGAAATCTAAGACGAAACACACCGTCTTCCACGAAGTTTGCGGCGATGCCCGTTCAACAGGTGCCATACAGTCAATACTTCTCGTCCGCACTAGCAAATATGCGGTAGTGAGATATACCTCTGTAGAATACCAGCCTCCAAGTAACTGACAGCAATATAAAATTCAGGGACCAGTTGGGCACAGCGTCATTAGTTCATTGGCTGCTCAAAAACCCCTTTTAATCTACGCTTGCAAAATTCACTACTGGCCATTAAAATTGCTACACCACGAAGATGACGTGCTACCGACGCGAAATTTACCGGACGGGAAGAGGATGCTGTGATATGCAAATGATTAGCTTTTCAGAGCATTCACACAAGGTTGGCGCTGGTGGCGACTCCTACAACGTGCTGACATGAGGAAAGTTTCCAACCGATTTCTCATATACAAACAGCAGCTGACCGGCGTTGCCTGGTGAAATGTTGTTGTGATGCCTCGTGTAAGGAGGATAAATGCGTACCATCACATTTCCGACTTTGATAAAGGTCGGATTGTAGCCTATCGCGATTGCGGTTTATCGTATCGCGACATTGCTGCTCGCGTTGATCAAGATCCAATGACTGTTAGCAGAATATAGAATCAGTGGGTTCAGGAGGGTAATACGGAAAGCTGTGCTGGATCCCAACGGCCTCGTATCACTAGCAGTCGTGATGACAGGCATCTTATCTGCATGGGTGTAACGGATCGTGCAGCCACGTCTCGATCCCTGAGTCAGCAGATGGGGACGTTTGCAAGACAACCACCATCTGCACGAACAGTTCGACGACGTTTGCGGCAGCATGGACTATCAGCTCGGATACCATGGCTGCGGTTACCCTTGACGTTGCATCACAGACAGGAACGCCTGCGATGGTGTACTCAACGACGAACCTGGGTGCACGAATGGCAAAACGCCATTTTTTCGGATGAATCCAGGTTCTGTTTACAGCATCATGATAGTCTCATCCGTGTTTGGCGACATCGCGGTGGACGCACATTGGAAGCGTGTATTCGTCATCGCCATACTGGCATATCACCTAGCGTGATGGTATGGGGTGACATTGGTTACACGTCTCAGTCACCTCTTGTTCGCATTGACGGCACTTTGAACAGTGGATGTTACATTTCAGATGTGTTACGACCCGCGGCTCTACCCTTCATTCGATCCCTGCGAAACCCTACATTTCATCAGGATAATGCACGACCGCATGTTGCAGGTCCTTTCTGGATACAGAAAATGTTCGACGGCGGCCCTGGCCAGCACATTCTCCAGATCTCTCACCAATTGAAAACGTCTGGTCAATAGTGTCCGAGCAACTGGCTCGTCACAATACGCCAGTCACTACTATTGATGAACTGTGGTATCGTGTTGAAGCTGCTTGGGCAGCTGTACCTGTACACGCCATCTAAGCTCTGTTTGACTCAATGCCCAGGCGTATCAAGGCTGTTATTATGGCCAGAGGTGGTTATTTTGGGTACTGATTTCTCAGGATCTATGCACCCAAATTGCGTGAAAATGTAATCACATGTCAGTTCTAGTCTAATATATTTGTCCAATGAATAGCCAATTATCACCTGCATTTCGTCTTGGTGTAGCAATTTTAATGGCCAGTAGTGTACTTTATACGCAAATTCAAAGGAATGTGCTGACCTGGTGCTGTGAGCAACGTAGCACTCACACAGCTGGAAGGGATGACGTCACATCAGAGCATGCGCAGCCGAAAACAGACAGCTGCATCCCTTCTCTAAGTCAGTCGTAGTGCGGCTGACCATCACTTTAAAACACGACATTGGTTTCCAGTTATCATGGAGACAGCAGTGCAAAACATGTTTTCCTCCAGTTTATTTGAATACCAGCAAGCATTCGAAGAGAATTTTAGTGTACTTACTGGCTTGCATTCGAAGAGGAATGGCATAATTTTAGTGTGATATTTACAGTGCGGTGCAAGCACCACTGCTGTTCCCTACAAATCACTGTGATTTTACTCAGATAACATGAGCCAGAAAATTTGGAATATCGGAGTCCTCTGTTACTCTATTTGTGCTGAGGATGTATTACATGAAGACCAATTTAGCTCTATGAAAGGGAAGAGGACCATCTAAACTGCACAAATGGCGCGGCTGATGCTGGTACTAACAGACTTTTGTAGTATTTGTCTTCCTAGGAAGAAGAAAAGACGAAGTCAAATGGTACAATATGTCTGAGAGTCGTAGAAAAAAAGTAGTAAATTACAGGAAAAGATGGATACTATGTAATACGTACGTTAACAAAGAGGGAACAACAAAAATGGAGGGCAAAGAAAGAGATGTTCAGAGGGAAAAGGATGAAAGGCAGGGGTAGTCTTTCTCCACTACTGTTAGATCTGTGCATCGAAGAAGCAATGATGGGTTAAAGAGTGGGGTTACAAAATTGGTTCAGATGACTGTAAGCACTATGGGTCTTAACATCTGAGGCCATCGGTCCCCTAGACTTAGAACTACTTAAACCTAACTAACCTAAGGACATCACATACATCCATGCCTGAGGCAGGATTCGAACCTGTGACCGTAGCAGCAGCGCGGTTCCGGACTGAAGCGCTTAGAACCGTTCGGCCACAGCGGCCGCCGGCTGCTACGGTCGCAGGTTCGAATCCTGCCTCAGGCATGGATGTGTGTGATGTCCTTAGGTTAGTTAGGTTTAAGTAGTTCTAAGTTCTAGGGGACCGATGACCTAAGATGTTAAGTCCCATAATTCTCAGAGCCATTTGAACCATTTGAACCACAGCGGCCGGCGTGGGGCTACAATTCAGGGTGTAAGGATATCAGTGATACGGTCTGCTGACAATGTTGCCGTCGTTTGTCAAAGTGAGGAAGAATGAAACTAACTGCCTGTTGAGCACAGAACAAGGATAGATACTAAGTTAAAAAAATACGAAAATAATGAGAAATAGCAGAGATGAGACTAGCAATAAGCATAATGTCAAAATTGCGGATCACGATGTAGAATAGGGGAAGGAATTTTAATACCTGGCAATAAAAATAACGCTGATGGACGAAACAAAGCTTATACAAGAAGCAAATAAGTACAAGCAAAGGAGGGATTTTTCACTGAAACAAGGTCAATAGTATAAAACACAAACCTTAACTTTTAGGAAGAAGTTACAGAGAATGTACATTTGGAGCCTGACATGGTATGGAACTGAATCGTGAAATGTGGGGAAACCGGAAAGGAAGAGAATCGAAGCGTTTGAGACGTGGTGGTATCGAAAGACACTGAAATTTAGGTGGACTGACTACGAAATGTGAAATCTTTGCACAGAAAGGAATGTATCGAAAACACTGAGAAGAAGAAGGTATAAAAAGATAGGATATTTGTTAAGATGCCAGGGAATAATTTGTATGCTGCTAGAAGGAAACGCAGAATGTAAAAATTTTAGGGAAGACAGAGATTCCAATACTGACAACAAATAATATTGGATTTGTGATGTGAGAGAGTGTCTGGGTAAATAAATTTCCGCAGGAGTGGAAACTGCAATGGAATGCATTCAACAATTTCTGATCTAGGATGCTCTGTATGATGCAGTTTTACGGCTCCACGGGGCTGCCATGTCTGGAAGTCACACTGCCAGCTCTGATCATGAGGAGTGGTTTGACGAATACGGAGATAGACTGTAAGAACTCCTGCACTTTTTTCTAGTTAGCTGGATAACTTATTAAACGTAGAGACCTGTCATATCATCATAAAAGTGATTTCCTTGCTTTCGTTTTTGGAACTTGGGAGCGCTCATCGCGGTCGTTCCATAGATTCATTAATAAATACTTTGTTGTTGCTCTCAATACTAACGTTTTCATGAAAAACTGAATGATGAATCAGCGTTCGGTAACCACATAAACAGTGATCATAAACTTGCACACAACAAATGACTATTTAATGTCTTTCGGCTTAACTTTATTTTTCATTTGGAATCACAAATTAACTCACTGAGAACCATACTACTCGTACAACGAAAATTTTTTCCTGTCATAGTATTCGAGAACGTAAACTGTATGACAGTTATAAGACTCTCGTTTTCGCGAGACGGAATTATCGTTCGTAAAGATCGGAAACGAATCACATACTCGTTCTGTCGCAGCGCACACTCTGACGAGGTAACACTACAATTCAAAATACAGAGTGACTAAGAAGGATACATCCGATCTCACAAGAATTTATCTCCTAGATGAAAGAAGAATAGAAGGAAGGAAGGGAGGAAGGAAGATTGGGTTTAACATGACGTCGACATCGAGGTCATAAGAAAATCACTACAAGCTCAGATTGTGTCAACGCCTGGGAAGAAAATCGGCAGTGCCATTTCAAAAGAACCATCCCGACATTTGCCTGGTGTGATTTAGGGGAATCACGGAAAACTTGCCGGCCGGGGTGGCTGAGCGGTTCTAGGCGCTACAGTCTGGAACCGCGCGACCGCTACGGTCGCAGGTTCGAATCCTGCCTCGGGCATGGATGTGTGTGAAGTCCTTAGGTTAGTTAGGTTTAAGTAGTTCTAGGGGCTCATGGCCGCAGCAGTTAAGTCCCATACTGCTCAGAACCATTTTTGAACGGAAAACTTAAATCTGGATGGGTGACGTGGTTCTCCCGTATGTGAGTCCATCGTATAGATGAACTAAAGATATAGAAACTAAAGGTACAATTTATCTTATAAAAAAAAAGGTTCAAATGGCTCTGAGCACTATGGGACTTAACTTCTGAGGTCATCAGTCCCCTAGAACTTAGAACTACGTAAACTTAACTAACATAAGGACATCACACACATCCATGCCCGAGGTAGGATTCGAACCTGCGACCGTAGCGGTCGCGCGGTTCCAGACTGTAGCGACTAGAACCGCTCGGCCACCCCGGCCGGCTTTAACTTATCCACCGAAACTAATAGTTTACCTTGGTGCAGTGTTTAGTTGCTGATTTATGGTACAGAAAGGAGTTGTGGAGTACAAAACTACAGGGAAGACAGTTATTGAAATAAGACACTAAAGGCAATGCCTTCTTGGGTCAGTTATCGTTCTACCCCTCTCCATCTGTGCCATTTGATTGTAGTTACTACATTTCATTACTCTGACAACACTTTGTTATATAGAAGTGCTGGGACTACCTCTTGAGTTCTACCTCATCATTTTTTCGAAATGTTTTTATGAAGCTGCTATGTCTAATCAGGTATGCAGTTAATTCAGTTTTTCCCCTCTGTATCATGTTAATCAATACCTTTTTCTGTTTCATTTCTTCTTGTGATTTTTCACTGTATTTCTCTTTAGTCCAGGATATTTCTGTATCTCTTCTGGATATCCAGATCGCTGCTGCTTATGATTTTTAACTTTTCTTGTTTCGCCAGACACAGCTTTAAAAGCGCTAAATAATTAATGTTTTGATGAATTTATTTTCGTCTTCATTATGAACGAAGAAATTTGTTTGTTGATACATTACTCTTACTCCTGAATGTTTATTTAGTCATTCCATTTCTTCTCTTAACATACATTTTATCTGTCATTGTTCTTCTCCTGTGTTCTCTGGATTCAGCGAAGTTAAGACTCGTCGAATCAACTCAGTACTTGGATGAGTGACGGCATAGTGCTGTCGGCTTAGGGGCACCCAAGACGAAGTAGTATCTTCCAATTTGAAAACTAACACGAAGGCGTTGAGCCGTGCGACACTATTATTATTGTGTTTTTCTAGTGTCAAGTACATTTACTTGCATTAGTATTTCATTTCCTATCTTAATGTTTCCCCCTATTGTTGTTCGATTTATCTGCCACCCTTATTTTAGTCTTGTTTGGGTTTATTTTCAGTTTGAGGTTATCCAAGGCGTGGTACAAAATTTTGAACACGTAATTCGTGTCGTTCTGATAACATGCTTAGACTACTACATCATCATCTTCTAGTCAACGACTCTGTCACGTTGGTAACACCTGTTCCAGCCCGATCACCGAACTTAAACAATGTTGGGCCCGGCAAGTACCTGGATGGATGACCGCCCGGGGAAAACCGCGTGTCGTCGGCTAAAGGACACGGAAGTCTGTATCATCAGCATATCGAATACAGTATGTTTGTTTATCATTAATTCGATCCCTTGGTGCTGCTTTTCTTTGATTATGTTGAACTTTCTATAAAGAAATTAAATAAATAAGGAGAGAGACGACAGCCTTGCCAAACACTTACTCGTGGCCACCGATTTCGTCAAAAAACACAGAGCTTGGCTAGAAATGAAAGTGACACAGGTGGAAACTCCAGATGGCGAAGTGTTCAGAAAAAATAGCATTTTTCCCAGGTTGGAGGAACCATGAGCCATTTATTTTGGCATAATTTCCTGCCAGCGTTTGGCGCAGCGGGAAGAGATCAGAACTGTAATACAGAGGTCATGAGGTCGAGCCCTATGTGGAAGTTTCCCTTTCTTAATCTCAATTGTTGCGCTGTCAACACTGCAAATACAGGAAATAATGCTCAACAGGCTATATGGTTTTTCTTAATACATTTATAAGAAGCAGGAAATGAAAAGGCAGAAGAAAATTCAGGATTGCAAATCTTTTCCAGGAAAGGATTGTACTTACCTCCCCTGTTTTTATGATGAATATCGCCTCAGCAAGCGGAAATCATCAACTGCAAAATAATAAAAAAATCTAATTTTGTATATCAAGTTTTAAAACACGCTAACAATCACTTCCAGGAAATTTATTTTCAGTCCTAAATTTTTCTTTGCCTTTCTTTTTCATAAAAATATTTTATGAAAATATTAACAAATAAAATACATTGAGCATTGTAATATCTCTTTATATTCTACTAATTATGCCTGCACAATTCAATGAGTGAATTACGTTTCCTACTTGACCATCTATATACATCTACATCTACATGATTACTCTGAAATTCACATTTAAGTGCTTGGCAGAGGGTTCATCGAACCACAATCATACTATATTCCTACCATTCCACTCCCGAACAGCGCGCGGGAAAAACGAACACCTAAACCTTTCTGTTCGAGCTCTGATTTCTCTTATTTTATTTTGATGATCATTCCTACCTATGTAGGTTGGGCTCAACAAAATATTTTCGCATTCGGAAGAGAAAGTTGGTGACTGAAATTTCGTAAATAGATATCGCCGCGACGATAAACGTCTTTGCTTTAATGACTTCCATCGCAACTCGCGTATCGTATCTGCCACAATCTCTCCCCTATTACGTGATAATACGAAACGAACTGCCCTTTTTTGCACTCTTTCGATGTCCTCCGTCAATCTCACCTGGTAAGGATCCCACACCGCGCAGCAATATTCTAACAGAGGACGAACGAGTGTAGTGTAAGCTGTCTCTTTAGTGGACTGTGATATACTAGAAGAATCGATGCGCAAAGTAGTACAGTATTGTTACTATTCCATGAGCGCATAATTACTCTTTGTAATATTCTCTCCGGTGTGTGTTGAGAGGACTTCTAGGATATTCTCCTTACCGAATTGCCGCATTGAATAATTGTAATTTTGCTATCGAGATTATTGGAAGAAATAGATTGAAAATATATTGTATGTTACTCAAGAAAATACATACTAATGATTTACATTTCATTATATATGACTTCTCTAATTGGAAATTTGCACGGAGGTGTCGTTTCGTTGGTAATCAGAAGGGAACTTCCGATGAATTGGAAACGAACCTGCAATTATTAGATCCAAGAGCCCCATTATTTCATCGGATAATTAAACTCTATCAAAGCAAAATTTCCGCTTGATCTGAGGTTTCCCGATTGAGTACGCAACGCAAAAAAACCAAGACATTTTACTTACGCAGGATTGCAGATCGCTTCGAATCATCGAGACTGCGGACAAGGAGAGTCATCGTCCGATTCTGATTAAACAAGTAAAGCTTAATTATAACTTTCTTGAGTGACTATGATGACTGTGATATGAATTAGATCCTTAATAAAATACTAATAACTAAATTTCCTCTTCACCAGCAACCAGTATAAACACAATATCAATTACAATTATAGCATCATTTCGGTTTATTTGAGGTATAAGGAACATAAAATTATGAAACAAAAGTTTCCACGAAGGATCTCGATCCCACCATTTCTTATTGTTTCCATTGCTCCAATCGCTTTCCGGGTACTAAGTTAGCGCTGAAGATTTATGTCTCTCCCGATGGTCGCAAAACTGCTATTTGTTCTAAACGTTTGGCCATCTGGAGTTCCCACATCCGTCACTTTTATATCTGGCCAAGACCTGTGTATACGATGAATTTGGATGTAATCGGTGATGACGAGTAGGCGCGGCCCCCCTTTCAGTAAAATTTTTAGAGCGTGACATAATAATGCCAAGTTTCTATGATTTGAACGATCATTGGCACTTACATTTAAGTATGGTAACTGTTTGACATTTTATTAAGAAGATGGATGACACAGAAATTAAGTACGTCCTCGCTGCATCTCAAACAAGGGTACAGTGAGAGGAGTACCGGGTGATCAAAAAGTCAGTATAAATTTGAAAACTTTATAAACCACGGAATAATGTAGATAGAGAGGTAAAAATTGACACACATGCTTGGAATGACATAGGGTTTTATTAGAACAAAAAAAAAATAAAGTTCACAAAATGTCCGACAGATGGCGCTGGATACCAAAACGTCAGTGACTGAGAATGACAATCGTGTATAAAAGGAGCTGTAATGAGAGAGAGAATCAGATGCGCCAGCAGTAGCAGCATGTTGGCGTTACCTGAAAAGGCGCTTTTAGTGAAGCTGCATTATCAGAATGGGGAATGTGCTAGTTCAGCGCGTGCTCAGCCTCCACTTTCGTCGTGCTTGGCCTTCCTGGTCCCCAGACCTCAGTCCGTGCGATTATTGGCTTTGGGGTCACCTGAAGTCGCAAGTGTATCGTGATCGACCGACATCTCTAGGGATGCTGAAAGACAACATCCGACGCCATTGTCTCACCATAACTCCGGACATGCTTTCCAGTGTTGTTCACAGCATTATTCCTAGACTACAGCTATTGTTGAGGAATGATGGTGGACATATTGAGCATTTCCTGTAAAGAACATCATCTTTGCTTTGTCTTACTTTGTTATTCTAATTATTGCTATTCTGATCAGATGAAGCGCCATCTGTCGGACATTTTTTGAAATTTTCTATTTTTTTAGTTCTAGTAAAAGCCAATGTCATTCCAAGCATGTGTGTGAATTTGTACCTCTCTATCTACATTATTCCGTGATTTATTCAGTTTTCATATTTATACTGACTTTTTGATCACCCGATACTTTGCGCTGCTGGTGAGGGAAGTTGGCTGGGAAGCCCATCGGATCACATGTGCCGGCGGGTAGTTGCTAGGCGGCTGTGGTGGCCACGCCGAGCCGCGCATCGATCTGCAGCAGCCAGCAGCCGATCGGCCCAAACGCCATCCGGAGGAGTACGAGGAGGAGGAGGAGGAGGAGGGGGGGGGGGGGGGGGAGAGGAGGCCCCGTCCAATAAAAGTGCCGGATCAAAGCCAGGCCGCGCCGCGCCGCCAGCTAATCGCCGTCCCGTGCCGTCCAGCCGACAAAGGCCCTGCCACGCTTCGTGTCACAGCGTTCGCATCATTCGTTACGCTACCCATATTCCCCACGACAGCTCGCATTAAACTTGCCCCGCTCACCTGTCCGTTTCCACTTGGCAGAACGTCCTGCGTCACCAAATGATATGGCTCCTACCTCTGCACAAATTGCCGACATGGGCGCACACGGATACCAGTTCCGATGTGATAAACTGATTCTGTTCTTTTGGAATTCATCACAAACTCACAATACAGTTTTCTGTCTCCTCCTAAGTTTGTTCCTTTCTTGCTTATTTGACGTCTCGCCAGCAGTGCGTCATATCCGGCACCATAAAGTCGTAATGGAAGGTGGTAGTATTAGGCGTCCCCAGACTCGGAATTAGATACGAGTACTATACTCTTTTCACTGTGTGTCAATGATGCATCAGTAGTTTTGTCCTACTGCAAATACCACATCTACGCTGTTGACCTCCAGTGGCATCTAAGTGCCAAACCAATAATCCCGAAGATAACTACCCAGAATCTCAATACCGACCTATGCATTATTGTTATTATTGGCGCTGTTATTGCTTTAAACACTGTTAGTGGCAGCAGCTGCAGTAATGCAAATGCTGCCAGTTTTTATTTTATTAGTTCATAGTCAGTATAATATAGTCTACTCTCACTGTCACTTCAGACCCTTATATCATTTTAATACTGTTTGTCATGTTAAAATTGTCATTTCCCAGGTTAGTATGATGTACAAAACACCTGATGACCCTAAATAGACCAGGTTAAATAAATGAATAACTAAATACTGCCTTGCTCTTGTTCAACGAAATAGCTCGAATCTAGTCTCTTCTGAAACAACAAAAGTTGGAATAGTGTATGTACAGCAATTCAAGCAAAACTAGGGTCTTCAATTTACTCACATTCACCGATTTTCTTGTCACGTTTCATATATATATATATATATATATATATATATATATATATATCGTTCGGAATGGATAAACGTGTACTATGTCCTGATAATAGTTTTCATTAAATGATTAAGTCCTTTACATAATTAATAAGTAATGTGGTGCAGTAATAAAGCAAAACTTCCCTCTAGTTATAATTCATACAGTAGCACCTATATGTTCATAAATCGCTAACAGAGTCCCATCAACCTTTCACCATTCAATGTCATTTTGATGCACCTTTTTTTACTAACTGTTAGATCAAGGTAAATAGAAATACACATTTCTATATATTCGATGTTCAGTCCACCACACATGGGAGACAGTCTTGAGTTATTTCTCTCCCTTCCTACCTTTCACTGTCCAACTCTCATGATCGTTTTCCTTCACACTCCCTTATTAGTTTATCTGGAAAAACATTCTACAGTAAATATTACACACAACAGATCACACAAAAGCTTACTTTAATATAATAGACTGAGTAGTGAAAGTAGGAAAATTTGGAATCTACAGCTGTATCGATGGTCCATAATGTACTAGAAATGATTGTTAGCAATATTAACACAGTTTGTATAGATATTTGAATTGAGGTGTGACAAGCAAAATTTGAAATTGCCTTAGCACCAAATGAACAAAATAGCGTAGTATTTATGTAGCATTCAACAGCTTTCATCTTTTAGGTGCTGTGTGATAGTGGCTTAAAGAAAGATGTTCCAGTGTTTGGGTGGGGACAGTTGGTGGCAACTTATGGCTGCAGGTACATAATTGTGCGTGCCTACCCAGGCAGGAAAGGTGGTTGGAAAAAGACAGATACTGTCTAAATGCCCAGAATTAAATTTTCACTCTGCAGCAGAGTGTGCACTGATATAAAACTTCCGGGCAGCTTAAAAGTATGTGCCAGATGGAGACTCAAACTCAGGACCTTTGCCTTCCATAGGCAACTGCTTCACCAACTGAGCTACGCAAGCACGACTCACGCCACGTCCTCACAGCTTTAATTCCGCCAGTACCTCGTCTCCTACCTCGTCCCATCCTGAATTTGAGTCTCGGTCCAGCACAGAGTTTTAATCTGCCAGGAAGTTTCACTGTGTAAGTCACTTTCTACTTTTATTTGGATTACGAGTTTTGTCCTTTGTTACATCAGGAGATGGAGATGTCCTGCAACAAAGATTGTTTCACTCATTCCTTCACTAACTCACAAAATGTACCCAGAACCAACTGAATTAATCTCCTATCGTCCATTTTTAGGTCTAACTCACTTACTTTAATTTCAAGAAAGTGTATTTTGTAACAAATTACTTAGAAAATTAAGAGAATTAAATATTTTTTTATCATGTTCACTTGCAAAAAAATTATGTTTTCCTCACAAAAGGTGAATGTAAGAAACTAAATTTAATACTTCTTTTATATAAGCCACATGAAAGAAAAAAGTTTAATTCATTCTTGAAAAGAATAATTCGTATTAAAATTTTATTGGCTCACTAGTTCAGTATATTTTATTATAAAAAGTGAATGTAAGAAATCCATTCCTTACCTAAAATTTTTCTAATTATTTCTTCGTTGGTAGCAATAAGATTTTTTATGATATGTAAATGGTTTTTGCGATAAGGCTCAATCACAGTTTTACAACATTCACAAGTATGTTTAATTTTCTGTTAATATTTTTTACATTCTTAAAATACACTACAATATCTATCTGTTTGATACTTATCTTTATGAAATTCATTAATATTCTTTTTGTTCAGACAGTCACCACAATGCTTTAACTGTTTGGTATTATCAATTTAAGATTTAGAAAATTTAATAGGAAAAATAATGTTTTAAAAAATTTCACAGAATGAATTTAGATAATGAAATTCATTATTATTATTATTTTTAAGTTTCTTCATCCCTTTGTATCTCGGTTTAATATTTTCATTTTCAATTACTGAAAATCCCATCCACTCATTATATTTAAGTATCTACCTGGCAAAATAATTTTTCAAAATCTTTTTGGCTTTAGTTTTCATAATTGTTATTAAATCTATATATTTCTTCAATTAATCTGATTGGCTGTATTTTAAGAATATGTCTTTTTGTTATTTTCATTGAAAGCGACATGTACTGTTTAAGATCTGTGTAGTGAACTGCATAATAATGTTTGTCATTTACATTAGTCAACAACATCCTTTCTTTAATTGCTGGTACAATGTTATTTTCAGGAGCTAATGGCAAGTTTTTTTGCAAATCATGTAGTTCTTTTGGACACTTTTAATCTACTTTAAATATGCTTCCAATTTTAGCATTGTCTGAATTTCACTTTTTCTACAATCAAAATTATTTCGTTCATTTCATTCAAATTCATACCATAACCATATTAATTGTTTGCATCTAAATATACTAAATAATTTTTCTTTTTACCATGAAAATCCTTCACATATTTTTATTTTCTTTGTCATATCCTTTGCAAGATGGGGTAAATAACCTCTTATTCCTTTTTTCTACCATTAAAATGATATTGTAACCATGTAATAATTCCAGCAGTTGTTTAGTCTTTTTCAACACCGCATCCCAAGACAAGCCAGGTAAAATTTTCACACACATCAGCCAACAACAATACATCATTCTTAAGATACAGTTAATAATATTCATCAAGATTTTTCACATTAAATTTTCCCCAAACTAATTTTGAATGTTTATAATCTTCTCTGCCTGTTTCATAGTCATTAAGTTTATGTAAAATTCTTAGTTTGGTAGTATTTGTGTTTCTTCACATTTCTTCCAGGAATCCATGCAATAATATGGATATACCCTTTTTATGATCACTAGATTGAACAATTTTTCTGAGAAAAATTTTCTAATATTTTTTATTTGATCCCTTTTTAAATTTGATAAAAATTTGTCAAGTGACAAAGCCATATATTTAAATGTGACAGTAAATCTCATTTTCCAATCTTATGTCCTCTTACCAAAACTAAAATATTTATCATCATTATTTGCTATTTAATCAATTCCTTTTCTATTATAGCCAAGTTCTTTCACAAACAGGTGTGGCTCATATATGGCTAAATTATGTAAATAAATTGGGCGAAACACAGGTAACAATTATTACATAATGTATTTATAAATTTTCTAGTTAAATGGTAATGATGATGAACCTCTTTGTTTTTCTGTAAGTAATGACATTCACACAACGTACAAATTTTAGATCTTGCATACCTTGATTCTTTTTCAGGGGTTCATTATCTCATTTCTTCAATTTCAGAATAAATTTTCCAATTTCTTCAACCTCTTTTTTTATACAATCAATAATTTTTTAATGACAATGTGGTCCTCTATAAACAACACAATGGATATAGAAACAGAATCCATGCATTTCATGGTTCCAATATGTCATTGTATATGAATTTTCTGGATTTGGTTTACAGTTGTCCACCTTTCATGGAAAATTTCAAAATCAGCATAAATAGCAAATGGAACTTTTTGTGTATGTTGATCATTTTTAAAATTTACATATGAACCTTTCTCTGGTATTTATTTGTTTAGTGGTTTGTTAATTAAACAGTTTTTGCTATGACTATCCAATTTTTCTTTACTAGTGAAATGGAGTGAACACATATCAGAAACAATTTTTTTTTGTGTTTACTAATTTCACTAGAAACAAGTGGAGATACATTTTTCGATGTCATCTGTCAGACCCACCTGATGCAGATGCCATACCACACAGCAGTACTCCAACACAGGGTGGACAAGTGTGGCGTAAGAATTTAGTAGACCTGTTGCACCTTCTAGGAGTTCTGCCAATGGATTGCTGTCTTTGGTTTGTTCTACCCACAACATTATCTATGTGATCGTCATAATTTAGGTTATTTGTAACTGTAATCCCTAAGTATTTAGTTCAATTTACAGCCATCAGACTTGTGTGACTTAACACATAATCGAAATGTAGCAGATTGCTTTTAGTACTAATGTGAATAACATCGCACTTTTCTTTACTTAGGCTCAATTGTCACTCTTTGCACTACGCAGATATCTTATCAAAATCATTTTGCAATTCGTTTTGGCCTTCTGATGACTATACATGACGATAAATGACAGCAACATCTGAAAACAATCTAAGATGGCTACTCAGATTGCCTACTATGTTGTTAATATGGATCAGGAACAATAGAGGGCCTATAACACTTACTTGGGGAACGCCAGATATTACTACTGCTTTACTTGATGACTTTACTTTTCTTACTACCAACTGTGACGTTTCTGACAGGAAATCACGAATCCAGCCGCACAACTAAGGCCATATTTCATAGGCATGCAGTTTTGTTAGAAGATGTTTGTGAGGAATGGTGTCGAAAGCCTTCTTTAAATCTAAAAATATGGAATCCATTTTCCATCCCCATTTAATAGCACTCATTACTTCATGAATATAAAGGGCTAGGTGTGTTTCACAGGAACGATATTTTCTGTATGTGTGCTGACCATATGTCAATAAATCGTTTTCTTTGAGGTAATTCATTATGGTCAAATACAGTATATGTTCCAATACCCCAAAGAAAATCTTTTTTCTTTTGTTTTTACATCAGCTCTTTTTTGTTTATTACTGTATTTTCTACAAGAGTAGCCAGTGTTGCACCACCAAATAAAAATGGTAATGCAGCCAGTAGTAATATAAGAAGAGCTCATTCATTTTTTGTTCATCCAGAACCTGTTGTTTCTTTTCTTGTTTTTTTTTAATAAGATATTCAATACCTTTTATCACAACAGGAATGACTTATGTTGTGAGTAAATGACCACCAGTTTTCTCATTTCTATCTCTCTTTCGTTTTTGAATGTCAGTTAAAAGTTGGTCAGTAAACATATAATTATCCTTTATTAAGTTTACATTTAATTAATTTTCGTGTAGGTGTGACACTAGGCAGCAAATTATAATAAATGCCGAAGTTATTTATTTGTACAGGTAAAACATTTGTATGGATTAATGATTTTTGGAATCCTCATTCATTTTCGACTAGTTCAATAACCATACCTATTATTCGTTTCCATACATTATTTTCCTAACTGCAGTTGCAGCGATTTTTTCTCCTATTTAACCATCGGAAGCAAGCATTTTGTGTTTTGTAGCTGTCTGAAGTTTTTGTTTTTTGAAGTCTTCTTTTTAAATCTTTATTGTCTGTATAGGCAATATCCTGTTTTTCCCATGCGTCATATAATGGATTAATTGCTTTATCACCTCTAGGTGATCTTTCTTCCAATTTCGTTCCAGAGGCACAGTAATTATAACCAGGAACATGCATTTCGAATGGAAGATTGTTAATCAAAGTGTTTACAAATCCTTTATCATGGTGTTCACTTGTCCAGGAAGTGTGAGGAAGATTATTTAAAAATATTATGAAGTATGGAATTCCTTTTGGATTGTTGTAATGAGATCACTGAATTTATTCGTTAACATTTGAGTTTTTTCAACTTTTATATTGTGATAATTTTTATTTCCATATAATTCCTCTCTATAAATTACAGCTAATCTATCGATTAAATCTCTAACATCATTCGTCCAAACATATTCAACTGGTTTATATGTATGTTTCTCTATCAAAGTGTTACCAGCTTTTACATCTGAACTTGAGTCAGAATAAACTATTGTTTCACTTCTTAAGTTTGGGAAATAGTTGTCAGCAATTTGTTTCATAAAATATTTTTATTTTTTACTGCTGCTCCATTTTATTTTATTTGGATTATTATCAGAATATAATGCACCTGAATTGTATAGTATATATGCATAATTAGGTCAATCACCACCTTCAAATTTTTTACTGATATGACCTATAGTAACATGTTTTTTAGTGACAAGAGTTATCAATCCATCTGCATTTTCATATTGTTTATGACCAGTTATTATTTTATCATAACTGAAATTAACTGGTGAACTATCAACACATTCAAATCCACCAACAGGTCTTAATCCAAAATTTATTTCTTCACAATTGTTGATATACTTTAACATTCTTATACATATATTTATTTTTTAACATCATCCTATTTTTTATTTTTTAATGTTGTCCTTAGTGTGTATTCTTTTATTTTTTTTAAAACACATTTCTTCTCTTCTCCATATTTATTCAATGCTGCTTTCATTTCTGATTCACTTACTGTGTAGTCATATTTACTGGTATAATCTTCAGACCAATTGTATAGTTGTCTAATTGGTGATAAATCTCCAAAAACTTCTGTAAGATGCTGATAGGAAATCATTTGTTTTTCTACTTCACTATTTTTTCAATAACCTTCAATACAGTATCATCTAATCCTTCGATTCCTTGTTTTACTCGTTCAATAACATCGATAAGATGGTGATTAAATTTTTTATATTTTTCATGTTATGTTTTTGGTTGTTTCCTCCAAAGCTTGAGTTGTTCTTTCATTTTTTCATCTTTTTTCCGTTTCGTTTACCTTTCTTGACAACCTCTGGGTCATATTTTGAAAACATTTATTATGGATGGAAAAACAGTAACTAAACATTTTTAACATTTAATATTTATATAGAAGATTTATGTTTATATTTAATTTTATGTTTATCAATTATGTTCATATTTAAAGTTTATGCCAAACATTTGTGTTGCAAACAAATCTTTAATGTGATGCCTGCATTTACATTCATTAGAGTTTCTTTGTCATGGCTTTTGTAAAAAATCTGAATTTATCATTCCTACATTTTTTATAAATGTCTATAAAATTCTCAAACTTTAAATTATCAGCAACAAACTAGTGACAAATATGATTTAAAAATGTGTCATCATGCCTAAATATATAAAAAATTAGATTATCTCTGGCTAATTGTTTTGGTATTTTTGAATATGTTTGAACCAAATAAAAACAATCTACTCCTTTGTGTCTTCCTCCAGTAAAATATTCTCTAATTACACCCTGATTTTCAATAAACAAATCATTAAACACTACCAGTGAATTTTCCCTGCATCTATCTAGTGGTACAATTTCATTGTTATTTTCAGTAAAACTAGTAATCTGCTCACTGAGGTTGTTTCTATTTTTTTACCCATTTTTATAAACTCTGAGTATTTTGATTCATCTAAACTTTTTGGGTAAACATACCAATAATTAATTTTATTCCAATTAAACAACCTGGAGCTAGAACATAGTTGTCAACCATTACCGTGGTTTCTCCACAACCATCTGTCCTATTACTGCACATGGAATAGAAGTTGGTAAACGTTTACCACATTATTTTTCTTTCTTCTTTGGAATTCTTATTTTTGCTTCCCAGACAGTTTTAGTTATTTAATAATATTTTACTAAAATTTGAAATGTAGTCACCTATTTCAGTTGAGTGGTCAGTTATACGTTCTCAAAAAATCTTGACTGTACTTATACAAGAAAATTATGAAAATATTGCTCTAGTTAGTTTTTATATAACTTTATTAGCTCCAAATATTACATCAAAAAATAATAAACTGTATTGTGACAAAGAAAAATTAAAAGTTTCTGTTGACTAGTACAGTTTAAAAAACTTAGAAAAATGTATTCATTCAAAAAACCAAATATTCATGTAACAGAAAATGAAATTTTAAATAGATTTACTGTTGAAAGTGATATAAAATTGTATACTGATATAAAAGATAGTATCAGATTTAGTGGACAAGCTGTTGAGACCATCAAAAAACTGTTGCTAACGATGTTCCTAAAGTATTCCATTTGAATTACTTAATGTAAACTTTAATCTAGCTGATGGAATGATTGTAATGTTTACTGATTATTTTAATCGAGAAACTATTATATTGCTTCATTCAAGCCTAATGCAGAATTTGTTGGACCAATAATTCATTATCCTGTAAATATGCCTATTTTTGATCCTATTCAAGGCTTAGAAACTGCTATAACTGATGAAAATGACAATTTGATTGACTTTAATGGTTCTAGTGCAATAGTTGTTTTAAAAATGTCTTAATAAATTTTATCCTGAATAAATCGTTGAACAAAATCAAATATCATCACTTTTATACACTCCCTGTAAATGAGAAAATAGAAAGTAATTTCAATTCACCCAAAAGGATACAGAGATCGAAATTAATATTGGTGATGGTTGGCTTCATCCTAGTCACACATAGTTATATATGAACTTTAGAACTGTTGTAGCTAATCCTGATAGATCAGAATCAGATTATCCAACTTATGATGGAAAATCCAATAAAAATTAATCAATAAATATGTGGAAAAACCATCTGATTTTATAATTGTAAAGAAATGTAATTGTATTCTATCTAGAATAGAATATCGTCTTATTTCTTCATCACTTCTTGCTGATAAAATAACCTTGGAAGGACATATTCTTAATAATGGAAAAATAAAGAGTAAGAAAGACGAGGTACTTTATCCACTTGCACTACTTGGTGGATTAAAGATTATACAGAAATTATGTGCAGAGGAGATTTTACAATAATTTTTACAACGAGTTCAAGTGCAGGAGATGCTATTCTTAGATGGCCTGATTATAATGAAGCTGAAGTTGAAATTAAATATACGCTTCCTAAGGAAAGAAAAACTGTTGTAGAATCGATGCAAATTCGTGTACCAATTGTTAAATATGAACCACATTACGAGCTAGAACAATGGGAAAATATACTGAAAAATCCAAAGGTTCTGATATATTTTTATGAACCATAAACTGTTGAAGTTGCAGTATTGAATGGTAAGAAGAATTTTGAAGTTGATATCACATATTGTTATGACTGTGCAGAATTTGATACGCTACATTTCGTATTTGTTACCTGTCAGACAAATCATAAAAATAGTCAGTTACTTGACATGTCATTAATGGATCATGTTAATCTACACTATATATACTGTACTTGAAAAATGAAACAAACGAAATTTTCCAACAGGAGGTGTGGAATATTCATCCTCCAAATAATTTTCTCAGAGTATACAATTAGATGTATATATTAGTCCATATAATTTCATAATGGACCATCTGTCTCCAGCTTGTGGTCTAGTGGCTAGCATTGCTGCTTCTTGTTCACGGGGTCTCAGATTCGATTCCCAGCCAGGTTGGGGATTTTCTCTTCCTCAGGACTGTGTGTTTGTGTTGTTCTCGTCAGTTCGTCATCATAAACCATTCGTCGTATGCTGTTCCATATGTGCTCGATTGGAGACAGACCTGGTGATCGAGCAGGCCAAGGCAGTATATTGACACTCTGTAGAGCATGCTGGGTTACAGCAGCACTATGTGGGCAAGTGTTTCACTGCTGGAAAACATCATCAGAAATGCTGTTCATGAATGGGAGCACGACAGCTTGAATCTTTGGACAGATGTACACATTTGCAGTAAAGGTGCGTGGGTTAACCACGAGAGTGCTCCTGCTATCATAGGAAATCGCACCCCAGACCATAACTGCAGATAAAGGTCCAGTATGTCTAGCAGGGATACAGATTGGGTGCAGCACCTCAACTGACCTCCTTCTAAGCAACTTACAGCCATCAATGGCACTGAGGCAGAAGCGACTTTCATCAGAAAGCTCAACAGATTTCCACCCTGCCCTCTACTGAGTTCTCGCTCCATACTACTAGGGTCACAATTGGCACTAGTGTGGGGCCAGTAGAACGTCAACTCACTATGTCGAAACCGAAAGCTAACTATCGCTCACAATCTTTACAGCATGTATTTAAATCATAACTGATTTGAATTTTCATAGTGGCGCCACTCTTATGTGACTGACGCCAAGTTTGAATAGACGTAATTGTTCTGAATTAGAAACACGACTACCAACTTTCGTTTATGTTGCACAATTCCTTCTTGGTGCTGCGATTTCTTGTTCTATCAGCACATTCAGCGCCAGGCCGTGATTCTACCGCTGTATCCATCGTACTTCCTCTAGCAGTTGTGCTCAGTATCTGCATGTTTTAAACCAAAATCTGATGTAATGCTCACACCAGATACTTTTCCTGCCTTAAACAAAGTAGCTGAAACTATTCCATTCATGTTTCTTCCAGCTGCCATCAAATCATGAAAAAAGCTTTGTTAGTTCACCTTCACTACTTTCAGACACAGTTCTTGTAGCAGTTCTATTCATTAACGATCTAAAACATTTGCTGTAACTGAAACAATAATCCTACTATATTGGTCGCTAATGTATGTAGAAAATTGCTCTTAATGAATTTCCAACTCTGTGTTTCGTAGTTTCCGTTGCCGTGCACACAAGCACAAAAGTGGGGGTCGTTTTTAGATTACATGCTGAGACATGTATGTTACACGTAAATTATATATCGTATCGACATGAAGCAATTGTGAAAATTACGCAGAGAGATCAGAAAATACAGATATATCATTGGATATAAAATGAATTTTTTCATTCAGTTGCTTAGCATCTCTCTTTATTTTTTCTGGCCTAAATGCTGGAATTGTTTCTACAAAATATTTACTGTTATTTTATGACATCGTCTCTTAACTAAATTCTGACGAGAAACCTATTCGTTTGTTCTGATGAATTCATTTTATGTATAATCGAGTTGTGGTTGAGAGTTTTCAGTTTTTGATCTAAATAACAATGTAACTTGATTGTATCTATTAGTACAGTGTTGTGTACGTCTTCTCGGCCACATACGTTCAATATTTTCGAAATGACAAACTTTCTCAACTACATGGTGATCAACTTGTTGATATTTAATTTTTTACGCAAGCTTTCGTTTTAATGATGAAATTTCTCTGCTAAATGATGGTCACATGACCAAACCTAGTAGTTAAAAAAGAATACCATCCAAACAACAAATACTGGCGATTTATTATGGAATTTTTCAAATTCAATCAAGCTACTAAACACTAGTAAATTTTTTGCGCCTCAGAAACAAACTGGTCTCCAAATTAAGTTCAAATTCAGTGGCGTTAAGTAGAACGGATATACACCAAGCTATGAATATGTGAAGGGACAAGATATTTTAGTGCGACAACTCCAGCTTCATTATAATCAGGCCATCTAAGAATAGCATCTCCTGCACTTGAACTCGTTGTAAAAATTATTGTAAAATCTCCTCTGCACATAATTTCTGTATAATCTTTAATCCACCAAGTAGTGCAAGTGGATAAAGTACCTCGTCTTTCTTACTCTTTATTTTTCCATTATTAAGAATATGTCCTTCCAAGGTTATTTTATCAGCAAGAAGTGATGAAGAAATAAGAGGATATTCAATTCTAGATAGAATACAATTACATTTCTTTACAATTATAAAATCAGATGGTTTTTCCACATATTTATTGATTAATTTTTATTGGATTTTCCATCATAAGTTGGATAATCTGATTCTGATCTATCAGGATTAGCTACAACAGTTCTAAAGTTCATATATAACTGTGTGTGACTAGGATGAAGCCAACCATCACCAATATTAATTTCGATCTCTGTATCCTTTTGGGTGAATTGAAATTACTTTCTATTTTCTCATTTACAGGGAGTGTATAAAAGTGATGATATTTGATTTTGTTCATGATTTATTCAGGATAAAATTTATTAAGACATTTTTAAAACAACTATTGCACAAGAACCATTAAAGTCAATCAAATTGTCATTGACCACGTGAGTACAGCCAGCTTTACCCCACAGCATCTGTAGCTAAATAAAATCTGTATAGAAGGGTCGGTTAACAATACAGGTAACCTTAATTAGCAACTGCAAAGGAACGTTTCAGACGTAATTCTTCCAGTTGATCGACCACCATAGTGTGGTTATTTATGACTGTGTTCTTAATCGTTTATGTACGAGAATTTTTCGAAGCCAATCAGCATATCGAGAGGAGTGAACTTGCCTGGCTGTTCACCACAATGATCTACACCATAAATAAAAGAACTCACTAAATTTTTTGTCTATATGAGGAACTAGAAAGATTCGCACCCCCCATTCCCCACATTAGGCTCTAGCATCTTATTTTTTTTTTCATAAGAAGCTACTCTAACGAGTGAAGGAGACAGCGTTAACGCAGCCTAGCATGGAGGGAATTAGGATGCAGTTCCGTTCAAAAGCAATGGTACTAAGCTAACGCCGCAGGTGAAAGTTCATCACCCCAGCTATAGCTCACATTAAAGACACAGACCAGTTATACTAAGCAAACTGTGTTCTGCTGTAATTAGCACATCCGTAGGTAATAACGTCGCCGTTCCTAATTAATCACAGTTGCAGTACTAGTTGGTTACACAATGTATGTTTAGTAATGAATGAAGTAACGCAGACCCTCATGAGAGACAATGTGTTAGTTATTGTGCTATGGTAGAGGACGCTGTGGAATGAGTTTCACGATTAAAATAAGCTATTACATTTTTTATACTAAATGACTCTGATCTCTGACAGACATTTAACGATTTGGGTAATTTACTGCTGTGGAACCGAAGAAAATTACTTTATGTAAGGGCATTTTAATTAGGCTCCCCATATTGAAGCTACTGCCCTATATATCACAGTTTAAAGATACTCAGGTTTCTTAAACAGACATTTTGGACGAAATTAACTACGACAGAAAATAGCGGACAAAACTTCACTTCTTAATATGATAAAATATTGTAGTTGCTCCGGTTTGAAAATTTTGCAATAAAATTTGCACCAAAGAAAAAAATAACTCATCAGACAAAAAATTGGTTCCCCCAGTTCTCAAGCACAGATGAATCGTTAAACCTTTACAGATGGCGAAGTGATCGAGTCACATACTGAAGATCGTGCGAACTGCCTCTACGTGAGCATAAGGAAGTATCGATCAGTGAGATTGTAGTCTCAAGTGTACATTGTAGGTAAAAATGGCAAGGACGTGACGGAGTGGCAGAACAGGGCAATCGTGTTTGGCCTTGCCCTTGGCCATAAGTGTACAAAATCGCTGGACTGTTGGTGTTTCGCTGCGGACTGTTCAACGTGTCTGCAAGCAGTGGTCTAACACACGTGGTCACGAATCACGCCAGGGTTATAGTCGGAAAAAGATCCTGACTGGATACGCGTTACACGGCTTGTGAATCGAAATCGCTTCCAAACCCTACATGAATTGCTGCAGGCAGTCCTGTTAGCGAGAGAACATTGCGAA
Organism: Schistocerca serialis cubense; assembly: GCF_023864345.2. Lineage (NCBI taxonomy): Eukaryota > Metazoa > Arthropoda > Insecta > Orthoptera > Acrididae > Schistocerca > Schistocerca serialis. The sequence goes on from NC_064638.1 coordinate 264,800,871, forward strand.
AGGAACTGCATGCAAAGAACATTTATACTCGGTCACCCAGAAACATACCATTGTTCACACAGGCACATAAAAACAACAGTAAAGTTCATCGGGCTAGAAGAATATGTGACTGGTTGACATAGAAGCTTTCTGCGTATGGCGTCTGGGCGCTGGCCGTGGAAGTCTACGCAATTATAAATATATGAATGGCTTTCTGAACACATCCTCATCCTATTACATCTTGATTGGCCCGCAGAATCATCTGACTTGAGACCTTTAGGAAATATATGGGACACGTTCGAAGAGCGGGTATAATGCTGACTTAAGCATCCCTGCAGTCTGTTGGAATTTCGCGATATTATTCTCAGTGAGTGGCTTAGCCTGCATGCGACGACCCCCACAAGCCTGAGGACTCAATTCCTAACCGAATCCAGGTGATTATCAAGTTTAGGAACTGAGTCTGAACTCAGTCTTGTACTTTGTCTTCTACATAGCAAAATAAGGACTACGTTCAGCAGAGTAAGTCTTGCTGCAGTGGTACTGATTTTCCCGAAATAAATTTATGTGTTGCGCTAATGTTTCCAGGGAGATTTGTCCCTCTTGCTGGTTCAGAGGCGTGTTCATGGCCTGCATTTATTCTGGCCCTATACCTTAATTTATGCTTGTTAGATATGTGGCACTTTCATGAGCTCCTCTAGCGAATACAAACAAGGCTGTGAAACATTTAGGTGAGTAATCCCTGAAATCGCGGTGGGCAGATGCAAAGAAGGCCCATTATCTCGCACGCTGTTACATTTAATAACAAACCACTCCTGTTTAATTGTAGCCTATCTGCTAACAAAAGTTTCCCCTTCTGGGAACAACTAGCCACTACCACCGTCTTGTCAAATGTAAAATGCAACAAGTGCTCCTCGACCAGATGAAAGAACAATTTCAGCTCGATCACCTCTTTATTACAACTCTTACCTCCTTTTGTCCCATTAACTATTTCACTGTGTAGGAATCCTGCTCCTCTGTTATTATCACATTCAAATAGACTGTGATTTTCCCCTCGGTAGCATTTTCGCAACTTTGCTCCCTCCATTTATACATACCTCCCCTTCTCTTATGCAGTTAATAATGGTCGTTGCGTTTTTATTCTTACAAATTTCTTCACTGTCCTCGACAGGATACAAACGAACGATGTAGCACTCGTAACGTGCTTGTTTCTCTGCTACTGGTTTGGAGACGGAAATGTAAATTTTCACTCCATCTACTCTCACCAATACTGTGGCTATCTTGAAATAAAAGATAAGTTTTTGTTCTCGGGTTCTGAATCCAACCCCAACTAAAGTTCCTACGACAATAAGTTTCCCCTAGCTGCCGTCTTACAGCCTGCTGCATACTCTCTTGTAGTTCTGATACTTTCCATCGTGCTTCCCAAACACTATTTTCTGTGGACTGCAACCATTTTTTCATTACTATTCCCCTACACAGGATTTCTACTTCGGTTTGTAGTTCCCTGATATTCTGATGAACTGCCTCTCCTCTGGCGTACCACCTTATTTCTCCAGTCACCTGTCGCAGTAGTCATGTGTTACTCAAATACGTCCTTCTCTAAGTGCCGATCACTCAGGGCTTTGTTCCGTTTTGCTCAATGCTTAACCTCTTCTGTGGTGTCTTTCACCCTCCGAAAGTCTTCCTCATCAGCAGTGCCAGATATTAATTCATAAATCGACCTCCAGCTTCGATCCAACCCCTCTTTCTTTTGGTATGTAGAATAACTTCCAGTGCCTGTGTCATTTCACTCCTCAGTTTCTCGTACGCTCCATGTATTCCCTCATACACCGTGGTACATCTTTCGAGTATCCCAGGCCTTTCAGTTCCCTTACGGAATTTTTTGATTGCTTCTTTCAATCTTCTCATATACCTACACATCGCCCATCACTCCATCCTCCTGCTTGGCGAACAGCACTCTCCTTTCCAGGTGTTGGAACCGTAGCGCTTTCATTCCGACGAAGATCAGTAGTCCCTCTATTGACAACATCATTTCGCCTCCTCTGCAACACACCTACGGGCAGGAATACCTATCACCTTTTTCCTCCTTAAATTCATTGCTTCTCCGCAGATACTTGTACTGATTACACTAAATCTACATGTAACCTTAAAAAATGTTAAAGGACTATTTCGTAGGCCGTAATCCATACTGGTTCCTCGTTACCGTTGCATTCACCACCTCTTGTTTATCTTCCGATAACTTTCTCCTCACTCTTCCTTTCTGGTTCGCATCTCTTATCCATGGAATAACTTACGGACTCTCTTGAAAAGGTTTCAGCCACCCTGCATGATAATTTTTGTTCTCATTGACAACTGAATCTTGAAATTTACTGTCGACGTAGCCTCTACCACTTGGTATGGCCCCTGATACTTTGTAAAAAACTTCTTTATCTTTCCCTCTGAAGTGTACAAAGTTGATAGCATCACCCACTGGCCAACATTGCAGTGTGGAATTCATGCTGTATTGCCCACTGGTTCTTTCTCTTTCTCTAGTGCTCGAGTATTTGCCCTCCATACTCTATTCCAAGTTTCCCTATTCACTCTGGCAAATTCCTTAACAGACCCTCCAATCTTCTATTTCTTCGTTTTCAATATATCGAACGGTGATGGCAATTTTCGGCCGCATACTACTTCATATGGCGATAATCCTGTATTCGTGAGCTACATTGAGTTGTAGACGGAGACGATGTACTTCAAATAGACATCCCAGTTGGAGTTAAGTACGTCAACATAATATCCAAGCGCCTTCCTGATTGTCCTATGCACTCTTTCGGTTCTTTCATTGGCTTCTGGACAGAGAGGACTCGTCCTTAACTTCTTCACATTCAATAACTGATACAATTCCTTGTATGTATCTGACATGAAGTTCGTTCTCTGGCCTTTTGCTATTGTTTCAGGCATTTCAAACTTCTATATGGAATTATTCACAAGTGAATGTGCTGCGGCTGCTACCTGCTGGTTTGGAATCGCGACCATTTCTACTATCTTGAAAAATGATGATTGTACTTACTTATTCCCTGCTGGTGTTTTACTGAATGGATCCTCAGAAATTCGAATGGTGCTAACACTTCAGGTAAACTCTGTAATCTTATTCTCGCTTGACACAAATCCGCTCTCTGTGCGCCCTGTATGAACATACGTCCGTCTGCCTAATCCTCCACCAATAACTTTCTGCTACTCTTCTGTTGATAGATCTGCAATCTTAACGATCCACTAGTAAGTGATCATGATCTTCTTGTAGCGCTCTACTCCTCTACTTCACTGGTACCACTACCAGTGGGTCCAACTTGCTTTTAGTGGCAACCCCTGCTGCATACAAAACTGCTGCTGCTTAAAACACTTCTTACATTCGTCACCCGCTTCCTGTACGGTTTGCCATTCCTTATCCTTATTACCCCCAATGTACAATGGAGAGTGAAAAAACTAGTATGGGCATGCGTACTCAAATACAGAGTTATGTAAACTGACGCCGGCCGTTGTGGCCGAGTGGTTCTAGGCGCCTCAGTCCGGAACCGCGCTGCTGCTACCGTCGCAGGATCGAATCCTGCTTCGGGCATGGATGTGTGTAATGTCCTTAGGTTACATAGATTTAAGAAGGGGACTAATGACCTCAGATGTTAAGTCCCATAGTGCTCAAAGCCATTTGAACCATCTGAAACAGGCAGAATACGGCGCTGCGTTCAGCAACGCCTATGTGAGACAATTATCTGGCGCATTTGTTAGATCAGTTACTGCTGCTACAATGACAGATTATCAAGACTTAAGTGAGTTTGAACTTGGTGTTAAAGGCGACGCACGAGCGATAGGACACAGCATCTCCGAGATAGCGATGAACTGGGGTTTTCTCATAAGATCATTTCACGAGTGTACCGTGAATATCAGGAATCAGGTAAAACATCAAATCTCCGAAACTGCTGCGGCTGGATAAACATCCTGCAATAATGGGACCAACGAAGACTAAAGAGAAACGACCAACGTGACAGAAGTGCAACCATTTCGCAAATTGCTGCAGATTTCAATGCTGGGATATCAACAAGTATCAGCGTGCGAACCTTTGAACGAAACATAATCAATGTGGGCTTTCGGAGCTGAAGGCCCATTCGTGTACCCTTGAAGACTGCACGACACAAAGCTTTACACCTCGCATGGACCCGTCAACACCGACATTGGACTGTTGATGAGTGGAAACATGTTGCCTGGTAAGACGAGTCTCATTTCGCATTGTATCAAGCGGATGGACGTGTACGGGTATGGAGACAACCTCATGAATCCATGGAATCTGCATGTCATCAGGGGACTGTTCAAGCTGGTGGAGGCTCTGTAATGGTGTGGGGAGTGTGCAGCTGGAGTGATATGGGATCCCTGACACGTTTAGATACGACTCTGACAGGTGATACGTAGGTAAGCATCCTGTCTGAAACCTGCATGCATTAATGTCCATTGTGCATTCCGACGGACTTGAGCAATTCCAGCAGGACAATGCGACACCCCACACTTCCTGAATTGCTGTAGAGTGACTCCGGGGACACTCTTCTGAGTTTAAAAACTTTCGCTGCCCACCAGACTCCCCAGGCATGAACATTATTGAGCATACCTGGGATGCCTTGCGACGTGCTGTTCAGAAGTGATCTCCACCCCGTCGTACTCTTACGGATTTATGGCCAACCTTGCAGGTTCATGCTGTCAGTTCCCTCAAGCACTACTTCAGACATTAATCGAGCCCACGCCACGAAGTGTTGAGGCATTCTCCGTCTCCCGGGGGCCCTACACAATATTCGGCAGGTATACCAATTTCTTTGGCTCTTCAGTGCATAATACTGCTATTTTTCTATTTATGTTATTCGCATTTCCGTGCTTTTTCCCATGTTTATGCGTGACTTAGAAATCAAATTAGCTTACTCTTTTGCCCACCGTGTCAACCTAACCTTCAACATGAGCAACCATTTTAATACCGCATGATCTATTAATATTCTAAACTTTTTTCCATACAGATAACATTTGAAACACTTGATTCCATAAATAAGACTTCACATCTCGTCCTCCATTGTGGAATAATTTCTTTCTGCAGCGTTCAGTTGCCCTGAAGCTTAAGCTACTGGATGTTCTATGCCTTCTACGTCTTCCGACAACACGCAGCCAAGTGCATTGTTTGATGCATCGCATGATAAAACAAATTCTCCGTTGAAACATGGAAATACAAATATTGGACTCGATGTTAAAGCTTCTTTTAGCTCCTCAAAAGCACACTGAGTCCCTTTTTAACAGCTGTGTCAATGGTCTGCAAATATCTGCAAATCTTCTAATGAACTGGTGGTTCACGACTTCGGAGCGATTGGAACTCCGTTATAGATTCTGGTACACGAAATTCACATACAGCTCTAACTGATGTTGGGTCGGTCTTAATCTCATCTTTACTTACGGCATTAGCTTGGTATGCTACCTCTTCCATCGCAAAATTACACTTTTCTGTATTCAGTGTTAACTTCACTGCTTTTAACCTTAGGAATACTTCCTTCATCGCTGCATATGCTGTTACACACCACTCCTGAAAACTATTATGTCGTCGAGATACACTAAACATTGCCGAGGTTTAAATACTCTGGTACGTTGCAGGTGCTTTTTTTTTAATCCGAAAGGAATTGTTCTGAATTGGTAGTGTGTGCAGTGTGCCAAAAACTCTGTTTTGTATAGATCCTGCAGTGCAACATCTGTTTGATGATAACCACTCTTCAAATCCACTGTTGAAAATTATTTGCATTTCTCTAAACGATCCAAGGTTTCTGGGATGTTTGGCACAGGGTAGGCATCCGTTATGGTTTTCGCATCTCTACTGGCGATCAACAAATGCTCCCCTGTATCCAAATATACCCTGAAACCCTTGTTTCCTACTATTCGTCTTATCGCACTTTCCACCTTTGCATTCAATTTAGCATCCGGTATTAGTGAGAATAACTGTAAGTTGGCCTGGGGTTTCCGTTGGCATTTAAGAACTTATTTTTCCCTGGTCCTCTACTTCTAAATCGGTTACTTCCGCTTAGTTTATTGACATCACATTCACATCACACACTGCATCCTTACATGCCCAATTGATGCACACATGAAATATTTTATATTAGCTGTAAACACTGTCCGTTTACCCTGCATGCCAGTCGACAAATCGATGTCCTGACACTTTATACCTAACCGCACAGGTGTGTGCAAATTCGTCGGACCCCCTGTCCACACACATTTTGACATTACTGCATGCAATCCTTTAAAAAAAGTATTGAGCTCCATCTTTCAGCTTCTTGCAAAATAATTTTATTAACTGCAGCATCCTGTCTTTATTCATAGGTAAATCCACTAATTTTCCTTATTATGCCTGCAAACTGTCCCACAGTTTCCGTATTTATTTTAGTTGTTACCGCTAATTGTTCCCTATGGTGTCTGGCACTATTTAGATTCACGTACCTCTGAATTAATCCTTGCTTAAATTCTTCGATTGTTGTCGGTCCTCTAAGAGCGTCTGTATACCCTACATCAGTTGTAGCTTTTCCTGTTAGTCTCAGTTTTGGAATACTCATTAATTCCTAATCAGACCAACCTTCCATCTCAGCCAGATGAACATCCTCGATTGCCTTCCCAGAAAAAGGAGCAATTAAACTTGTGACTGACAAATCTACAACTGCGTTGCTACCAACCTACGGAGTTCTGTATTATCCAATGTTACTTGTACTACCTTTTCCAACTATATTCATACTGCTTCTTGTTCTGATAAACCTTGCATCTCTGGTTCTGTAGAAGCTTTGTCCTTGACATCATTCATCTTGAGAACTAACATTCACAAGACAAGAAGACAAAAACATAATGCTTACTTACTTATTCTTACTCTCTTGGCGCCACAAACCGCAATCGGCTTTTGGCCTCGTCAAGTAGCCTCTTCCACACTATTCTGTCTTCGGCATCTTCGTTCCTGTTCCCACTACCTGGAGATCCTGGTAACCTGGTATCTCCATCTCATTTTCGGTCTGCCTAGAGGTCGTCGTCCTTCCGGTTTATTCTCTGAGACTTCATTCAGTAAAGATCCCTGTTCTCTTCTATATACGTGGCCGGCCCATCTTGGTCTTCTTGTCTTGGTTTCTGCAACTACATGTGGTTCATTGTATAGCTCCATGAGCTCCCTGTTCTTTCTTCTTCGCCATTTTCCTCCCTCATAGATCGGTCCAAATATCCTTCCCAGGATTTTATTTTCAAAAACTTTTTTCTTTCTCTCCGTGTATTCATCTATTCTCTATATATCTGCCCCAAATAGATTACGGTTTCGTATATTCTTACTTTGGTCCCCCTTGAAAAAAATTTAGATGACATTAGTTTGCTGAGTGTGTGTGTGTGTGCTGTGCTACTCTGGATGCAGCTTTGATCCTCGCCTCTATTTCTTACTTCTCATCGTTTTTATTGTTTACTACTACCCCGATAAATTTAGACTTATCTGTTTCTTCAAAAAGGTATTTATCGATCTGCAGAAATCTTCATGTCTCTGACAAGACCCCACCTAGCAACAAAAAATCAACGTCATATTATGACCCCCGCTGTCCCAAGCAACTTTTGTCCCACAAACTTTTCAGCTCCCATCATACATTTGGAGTTATTCTTGGTGGCGATAGTTAGTGACTCACTCTGTATATATCTGTAAAACTGTCGTGTTTTTCTGCTGAACATGCCTCTCCAAAACTACTGTACGAATTTTCGTGGGGTTTTCACAGGTAATTTAAGCGTAGCTTGGGGCCCCAAATAGGTTTTATTTCATCAAAATCGGATCGCAAGAAAAGGATATTGTAGTTTAGTTTTATCCATACTCCTAATAATATTATAAATACTAAAGTAACTCTGTTACTTTTACGCGTTCAATCCGCTGAACCAGTTTTTATGAAATTTGATATGTAAATAACTTGAAACCTGAGGAAGATTATAGGCTACTTCAGAAAATAGTTCTTGTTTTGAGGAATATTACGCGAATTAGGGTAAAATATTTATTCTTTGGGAAAGCTATTCTTTATTTGACTTTTGATCTTTATCGTATTTCTGAGAACGCTTTTATTGATTCAGATGTGCTTCCTGATGCGATACATAGTAATGAATACAATGTTTATACAATCTTCAACGTATTTAATCCATACTTCGACACTATTTGTTGCATAATGTACACACTGTATAATGTACAGCCAGTTCAGTAGCAGAATGCATACGTGTGCACTCCTGAAGATGTCCCTCTGTATGCACTGCTCGGCTACGACGCTACACATTCACTATGTGATCAAAAGTATCCGGACACCCCAAAAACAAACGTTTTTCGTATTAGGTGCAATGTGCTGCTACCTACTACCAGGTGCTCCATATCAGCGGCATCAGTAGTCATTAGAAATCGTGAGAGAGCAGAACGGGGAGCTCCGCGCAACTCACGGATTTCGGACGTGGTGAGGTGATTGGGTGTCACTTGTGTCATGTGTCTGTACGCGAAATTTCCACACTCCCAAACATCCCTAGGTCCACTGTTTCCGATGTGATAGTGAAGTGGAAACGTGAAGGGAGAAGTACATTACAAAAGCGTATAGGTCGACCTCGTCTATTGACTGACAGAAACCGCCGACAGTTGACGAGTGTCGTACTTTGTAATAGGGAGACATCTATCGAGACCATCACACAGGAATTGCAAACTGCTTGAGGATCCATTGTAAGCACTATGACAGTTAGGCGGGAATTCATGGTCGAGCAGCTGCTCATAAGCCACATATCACGCCGGTAAATGCCAAACAATACCTCGCTTCGTGTAATGAGCGTAAAGATTGGATGATCGAACAGTGGAGTGACGAACCACGGTGCACAATGTGGCGATCCGATGGCGGGGTGTGAGTAAGGCGAATGCCCGGTGAACGTCATCTGCCAGCGTGTGTATTGGCAACAGTAAAATTCGGTGGCGGTGGTGTTACGGTGTGGTCGTGTTTATCATGTAGAAGGCTTCCACCCATTGTTGTCTTGCCTGACACTATCACAGTACAGGATTACATTAATTTTTGAAGCACCTTCTTGCTTCCTACTGTTGAAGAGCAATTCGAGGATGGCGACTGCATCTTTCAGCACGATCGAGCACCTTTTCATAATGCACGGCCTGTGGCGGAGTCGTTACACGACAATAACATACCTGCAACCGCCTGGCTGCATAGAGTCCTGACCTGAATCCTACAGAACATCTTTGGGATGTTTTGGAACACCGAATTCGTGCCAGGCCTCACCGACCGATCTCTCCTCAGTGCAGCAGTCCGTTAAGAATGGGCTGCCATTCCCCAAGAAACCTTCCAGCACCTGATCGAACGTATGGCTGCGATAGTGGACGCTGTCATCAAGGCTAAGGGTGGGCCAACACCATACTGAATTCCAGCATTACAGATGGAGGGCGCCACGAACTTGTAAGCCATTTTCACCCAGGTGTCCGTATACTTTTGATCACATAGTGTATACTATGCTTACCTGAACAGGCAGACGCACGAGGGCAGCTGATGTTATTGCACTTACAGTAGCATACTTACTCACTCATCTTAGCTTTCTGAATGCGAGCACAGCTGTCGATAATAGCTAGTACACAATAAGAAAGGTAGTAGCTGGGTGACCGCTCCAACTTTCTAATTTTGCACGTGTGCCACACTCTACAGACGCAGTCGATCTGAAGGCTTCCAATTTCGCTAGTGCTGAAGAGCATCCTCTGTGTCCAAAGAAGCAGACATACGAAGAAAGTCCCTACTGATAGGTGACTACAGTTATGTGTACTATATCTTACAGTTGGGGAAGCAGAAGTGCACTCAGGGACATCTGTGGCAGTGGCTGGGAGGTTCTCTCTCCTGGTCTAGTGCCCGCTTATGGCGCGCTGCAATTCGATTCACTCGGACAGGGCAGAGAGGACACAAATGTACCGTGAGGGACTGGGAAACCGATTCCTGGGCGCCGTCCGCCCTTAAAGGGCTTAGTGGCGCCCACTCCGGTGCTCCCTGTCCAACTGCCTTCGCGGTGAGGAGGCCGAAAGAAAATTCCCGCCCGTTTCCTACTTCCACAATCGGACTACATGCATACTAATGAAGTATGGAGAGTTTTGCTGGTGTAATGCAGCTTCGAAGAATCAGGCAAATGCAAACAGCAATTTTGTAAGGCGTGGGAAACATTTCTGATGTTTCGCGCCTGAACAGAAACTCTACGTTGTAACGCGGTGGTGATGTGGTTCGTACGTTATATGATGATTATTGGGGACTCACAAAACAATGGCCGTCGTCTCGCTCGGCTCTTCGTGCGTATACTCGTTTACAGGGATAACGCGAAACCTACCGACAAAATGACGGTGATTCTTCAGGGATATTAACTTGTTTTTATTAGACCGCTTTTTTCTCTGTTGGTTCGATACAAATTTTGCAATTCATTTTAAACTAACTTCTCTATGAGCTAGAGGCTTGAAGGTTTCAACGCAGTTCGGAACTGGTCTGATGTGTGGCGGATGGTACTTTGTTTACCACTATTATTTCCCAATGAGTTTGAGGCTTGAAACATGCAACATAACTCAGAACTCGATGACAATGGAATGTTAACCCACTTTCGTGTCTAGTGTGTGGTGGAAGGTACTTTTTGCACCACTGCTATTTCTCCCTTTTCCTGCCCCACTTATAAATATTTCGTGGTAAGAACGGTTGCTAGTACATTACAGTGTGAGCTCGGTTCGTTCTAATTTTTACCTTGAAAGTTTTTCCGTGAGATAACCATAGGAGGAAGTGAAGTATTGGTTGACTCAGGTGAAGAGAAACTGAAATAAATCCATGAACTGGCAAAATTTTTTATTGTAATCTCATCAAAATGTTTGAAATCAGTTTAATACTTCGGCACACACAGGATTAAACAGCAGAAAATAATTATTTAAATAAAAAGCTTTTTAATATAACGCATTTTCAGAACAGAGTATAAAATAACTTTTCCTAGCCCCATATGGATTCATATTTCCACACAGATAGTCCTGAAAATTTGTGCTTGGGTATTTTCAATTTCTTTGAAAATACTTGTATAATTTGAAACCAAAACATTGGGGTGCATTTAATACATAACATGCATGAGTAGGTCACTTTCTTACTACACTCCTGGAAATTGAAATAAGAACACCGTGAATTCATTGTCCCAGGAAGGGGAAACTTTATTGACACATTCCTGGGGTCAGATACATCACATGATCACACTGACAGAACCACAGGCACATAGACACAGGCAACAGAGCATGCACAATGTCGGCACTAGTACAGTGTATATCCACCTTTAGCAGCAATGCAGGCTGCTATTCTCCCATGGAGACGATCGTAGAGATGCTGGATGTAGTCCTGTGGAACGGCTTGCCATGCCATTTCCACCTGGCGCCTCAGTTGGACCAGCGTTCGTGCTGGACGTGCAGACCGCGTGAGACGACGCTTCATCCAGTCCCAAACATGCTCAATGGGGGACAGATCCGGAGATCTTGCTGACCAGGGTAGTTGACTTACACCTTCTAGAGGACGTTGGATGGCACGGGATACATGCGGACGTGCATTGTCCTGTTGGAACAGCAAGTTCCCTTGCCGGTCTAGGAATGGTAGAACGATGGGTTCGATGACGGTTTGGATGTACCGTGCACTATTCAGTGTCCCCTCGACGATCAGCAGTGGTGTACGGCCAGTGTAGGAGATCGCTCCCCACACCATGATGCCGGGTGTTGGCCCTGTGTGCCTCGGTCGTATGCAGTCCTGATTGTGGCGCTCACCTGCACGGCACCAAACACGCATACGACCATCTTTGGCACCAAGGCAGAAGCGACTCTCATCGCTGAAGACGACACGTCTCCATTCGTCCCTCCATTCACGCCTGTCGCGACACCACTGGAGGCGGGCTGCACGATGTTGGGGCGTGAGCGGAAGACGGCCTAACGGTGTGCGGGACAGTAGCCCAGCTTCATGGAGACGGTTGCGAATGGTCCTCGCCGATACCCCAGGAGCAACAGTGTCCCTAATTTGCTGGGAAGTGGCGGTGCGGTCCCCTACGGCACTGTGTAGGATCCTACGGTCTTGGCGTGCATCCGTGCGTCGCTGCGGTCCGGTCCCAGGTCGACGGGCACGTGCACCTTCCGCCGACCACTGGCGACAACATCGATGTACTGTGGAGACCTCACGCCCCACGTGTTGAGCAATTCGGCGGTACGTCCACCCGGCCTCCCGCATGCCCACTATACGCCCTCGCTCAAAGTCCGTCAACTGCACATACGGTTCACGTCCACGCTGTCGCGGCATGCTACCAGTGTTAAAGACTGCGATGGAGCTCCGTATGCCACGGCAAACTGGCTGACACTGACGGCGGCGGTGCACAAATGCTGCGCAGCTAGCGCCATTCGACGGCCAACACCGCGGTTCCTGGTGTGTCCGCTGTGCCGTGCGTGTGATCATTGCTTGTACAGCCCTCTCGCAGTGTCCGGAGCAAGTATGGTGGGTCTGACACACCGGTGTCAATGTGTTCTTTTTTCCATTTCCAGGAGTGTATAATCCATTGAATGCGTCCTACGTTTTTCCCTTTAAATTCTACAAATATATTCTTAGCTATCAAAACTTCACAAGAACAAGTTTTCAGCTGTGTATGTTTGGGGTTATGAATTTGTGTTTTGTCTGTGGATCTCCGATTCACTTTGCATAAGGTCTCTGTAATTTCGCTTTAGAGTCTCGATGGTCAAACCGCGTCAAGCCTGTTGGTACTCGAAGATTTGAGGATAGAAACCACTTTTTCTTTCTCAGAAGATGTGCATCACATCCATAAAATTTCATACAGTTCGATATAAGGCTCATAATTACCGAATTACCTCTTTCGGTAGATGAACTGCTCTGCGCAGCAGTTCATGTGTGTAGCTGAGAAACGTGTTACGGACACATAATGTATTGCTGTAATACGTGTCTTAATTTATCACATTCATTGCCGTGTGTCTTGACTTCAAGTTACTATTTGATACGTTTTTGCTTGGAATCCGGTGAACGAAATACTAACTTAAGGAATATCGAATTCTGAAGTAACAGAACCCAGTACGTTGTCTTGGACGGCATGTTCATCAGAGACAAGGTCGTCGTTAGAATTGTCGCAAGAAAGCGAAATAAGGCTGCTCTTTTCCTCTATATACCACGAACGGTCTGGTGGATAGGGTGAACAGCATTGTGCGAATATTTGCTGACGACGCTGTAGTTTACGGAAAAGTGTCGTCTTTGAGTGACTGTTTGTGGATACAGGTTGACAGAATTTCTCTTTGGTGTGATGAATGACCTTAAATGTATAAAGATATGAGTTAAACAGATGAGTAAGAAGAACAACCCCATAATCTTCGAATATAACATTAGTTGCGTGCTGCTTCACACAGTCAAGTCGATTAAATATCTAGGCGTAACGTTGCAAAGGTAGATGAAATGGAACGAGCGCATAAGGTCGGTTGTATGGAAGGTGAATAGTCGCCTTAGGTTTATTGGGAAAAATTTGAGTAGCTATATCTCATATGTAAAGGAGACCGCATATAGCATACTTGTGCGACCCTTTCTCGAGTACTGTTCGAGTGTTTGGTGCCCACACCAGATTGGATTAAAGGAAGACATCGTATCAATTCAGAAACGTGCTACTAGTTTTGTCACGGGTAGATTTGATTAACATGTGGTTACCTGGAGGGAAGGCGACATTCTTTTCGCGAAAATAACTGAGAAGCTTTAGAGAACAGACATTTGCGGCTGACTGCACAACTATTCTACTGCCACCATCTTATATGTCACGCCAGTATCGAGAATACAATGTAAGAGAAATCAGGGCTCGTACGGAAGCGTTTAGATGGTGGTTTTCCTCTCACTTCATTTGCGAGTGGAACGGGAAAGAGAACGAGTAGCAGTGGTAGAAGGTAATCGCCACCGTGCACCTTATGGTGGCTTGCGGAGTATGTATGTAGATGTTAAATCAGCACGTTGTTATTTAACAGGAAGAATTTCAATTCATTGTTATTTATTTCATTTATTTGTCGTACTCCACTTTTTTGACGACAACAATGGTCCGGTAATATATGTGAATTTGATGATAGTTTATTTTTATGCATGTTGACTACTTTGTTGTTTGGCCTCTTTTTCCGCAGTTACACATATACAAGTTGTGTTGGTTAATTGCCGCCTTTAGCAACAGTGATAAAAGTCTTATTAAGACCAGCCGTGTTACACTTTATTTTAAAGCATAATCAGTGCTCCGGTTTTTTTGTTGTTTATTTAATTCTTCTTCATCTTTCGCGTTTATGTATTGAGTATTTGCATTTGCACACGGCCGTTTCACTGCACTTAACACATTTACCTTTCTGTGCACTGTTGTCTGATAATTTTAAAATGCATAAAAGTGGAAATGTGTTAAGATCCAGTGAAAGTGCTGTGTACCCATTAACGTGGAAGACGCAGAAAATTGAAATAAACAACAAAAAACCGGGCCACTGAAGGTGCTTTAAAATAAAGCGAAAGGCGTCTGGTCTTGATAAGACTTTTGTTACATTTGCTAAAGATGGCAACTTCTATTTATTGTTTCTCTTAATTTTTTTCTGTTCTGGATATTGAATTAAATTTGCAGTGTGTATAATGCTATTTTTCCCTATTTCTGTTTCTTGTTACTATTATTCTCAAAGATTTAGATGACTTCCTATACTCTACATATACTTTTCCTATGGTATCTTTCCCCTCCCTCAGTCGGATTTTCCTTTACTACGACAGAAGAAGAGGCGTAAGTTTTCGTTATTTCAAATTATCTTGACTACTATTACGGTTATCTTTACACTTAGTGTTATTAAGATTGTTACAACAGCATATATTACCACTAGTACTACTACTACTTCAAACAACACAACAAATACAACTGAATTTTATTCAGTATCTACTATGTTACTCAAAATTATGTTGCTGAAACTAACAGTACTACTTCTACTACGACGATGTAATATTAGGATTCCTGACCGTCGGAGGAAAGTTGAATGATATATGATCTTGAGCAGCTTCTCCATTTCTCCTTACTATAGTCTGAAATGGTCGCAGATACACATACACAATTTATTAATATCGGAATATGACAAGTTCCTCTCTCTGTTCCATTCCAGATCGGCCACCCCATCGAGTCCAAAAATATTTTACTACTCCAGAGACAGCATGACGACAGATCAGAAAACATCATTTTTATTTGTCTGTCTTCTCGATCTTCTTAGGTACGCTGGTCATAATCTCTCTTTATTCTTTACGTTACCAGGCCAAGCGTTCGTAGAGCTTGGTTCTCGGTCACTGGTGTCGTATAAGGTCTTACACATCTCTTCTGTGGTGTGTGTTCTGCTACAGCATCAGCTACGAGATTCAAGGTATCGATGTCCTCTTTTACTCTAATTATGTTGCATAGTGTTTTACCTCTTACAGCCTGCCTAGCTGTCCTTGCTGTATCTTCAACTAGAGGACATTCCCATAGGACATGATGTGGTGCGCTGCTTCACCCACAGTGGTTGCCCTCATTCCAGTTCTATTTAGATATGTACGATATGGCCCAATTCCGGAAAGGTAGTGGACCAGTCCTCTACTTGACTCAGAATGTTTTGTATGAATCCGTCCGTTTACTTTAGATGTGGTGCTGAAGGCTCCACTCCATCTTAGCAGGATTACTCAGTGTACTGCTCTCACTATAGCGTGACCAGTCGCAAACTGTGCGCCAAAACACTGGCACCATAGCACACAGTTCCATTTGACATATACTCGTGGTACAGCGTAATTACATTGAGGGAGAAACGAAATCTCCTTTGTCCCATATTAAGAATTTTATTCATTACACAGCTTCATTTCCTTGCCACTAATTCTATGTAGGCATTAAATGTCAAGCGTTCATAGAACTCTCGTTTGTCGATCCGTACGTTAATTTATTCATTAGCCTACTGACTGATCTTTGTGGTTCTAGATGAAATTACCTGGAAAAAGCAGCAATCAACTCGTCAGTCTTTGATTCTCTTCAGGCAGGATTAAAAGAATAGATAAAGAAGAGTGACTTTCACCGCGAATTAGATTCGCAAAGGCGAGAGTGGCAAGGGGACGCTGATCAGCTCCGGTAGCAGATGGTACACGCGTGACACCGTGCACGACGGATGAATAACTACTGATGTTATTAAAACGTGGTTTCCATGATGAGTGAAGGATTATATCTCTTCCTGTGACGTTTACCTCACAAAACGACGAAGACGGGACAGATAGGCCCACCAATAGTTGTTACTCGTCTACATCATACGCAAAAAGTGTTAAATGGTGAAAATGACAGTGGCAACTGACGTAGCCCCTTGCTCTTCAAAGTGGCGTGTGGAATATAAATGTACTTTAACATTGTTCTGCTTACAATCACCGAATTCACATATTAGAAGCTGTCATTTTCGCCAAGTAAGAGTTATGAAATATAGAATTCCTAGTCAGATAACATTTGTGCCGCCCAGATAGCCACGCGCGTTAGCACGCTTCTTTCGGGATTCAGGGAGACACGGCGGCCTAGCACCGAATCCGCCGGGTGAATTGATTTGCCTGTCAGCCTGGATGTGATATTTGCATCTGGCTAGATGTATACGGGGCTGGTACCCTCGTCTAGTCACAGTTCCACGATTCTCAGACATTTAGAAAACGTTCGTATACTTTCGGTTGCGATAACAGTAGACACAGACACACAGGTAGTGTAGCTGCAGCCGTCGAGCCGAGAGGACGCGCAGCACTGTAGCTGCGGCACTTGTGTGATAAACCGTAAATTAATTTAGTCTTTGTTTCTTTGTTCACTTGCTTCTGCAAAGACTTGAACTATACGTGTGTATTTTATTGTATAGACTAGGGGTCAGAAAATTAGTCGTAGTTTTTGTTGTTGCATAAGTCTTGTGAATATCCTTGTGTAGGGCGGCCTCCTAGTGTATATTTTCCGTGTAGAGAAATTTATTTCTCTTTAATAGCTTGCGGTCTCAGAGTACAGTGAGCAATCTACACACCAACTTTTAGTGTTGCTTTATTCTCCTTTGGTATATTTTCAAACTCAGTAGAGCGATTTGAGACCTTTTATCTACTTTATACACAGTACGATATGGCTAGGGACTGTGCTTGTTGTGAGCGGACACAAGGAGAGTTGGCTGCCGTCCGTAAACAGCTGGAAGCTGCGTTGGCTACAGCCGAAAGCTTCTAGCTAATGGTCGAAGTTGCGGTGACGTCGGGGCGCCTGTGATGAGACCTGTACACCTTTGGTGCCACTGGAATCCTCTGGTGACACAGATCTCGCTGCGGCTTCCGATACGCAACATTTGGCCGACTCGTCCTCACTCCAGAGTGGGTGGCAGACAGTGGTGGGTTCGCGTGTCACTGGGCGGAAGGCGAAAGATGGAGCAGGCCCTGCGTCTTAGCAACAGATACGAGGTGCTTCTCGGTGTTGATGATAACTCTGAGCCAGCACAGGATGCCTCTCCTGTTGGGCCAGCGGTCGGACAAGCACAGAGGGTGGGTATGCTAGTCATTGGGAGCTCCAATGTTAGGCGGGTCATGGAGCTCCTCCGGGAGATACTAGACAAGGCGGGAAAGAATTACAGTCTGCATTCGGTATGTTTGACGGGAGGTCTCATCCCTGATGTGGAGGAGGCCCTGCCGGCGGCTATCGAGCGTACTGCGTGCAACCGGCTGCATGTAGTGGCACATGTCGGCACGAATGGCGCCTGCCGCTTGGGTTCTGAGGCCATCTTCTGCTGCTTTCGGCGGCTGGCTGATTTGGTGAAGGCAACTAGCAACGCACACCGGTGCAGGCTAAGCTGTCTATTTGTAGCAACGCACCCAGGGTTGATCGCGGTCCTCTGCGACGGTGTCGGATGCGAATTTCTCGACCTCTACTATCGCGTGCAGAATTGTAGGGTTCCCCTTAATAGGTCAGGCGTACACTACACGAAGGAAGCGGTAGGTAGCGGAGTACGTGTGGCGTTCACATGGGGCTTTTTTAGGACCCCTTCCTTGGGAGCAAACACTATTTGCCTGTTAAATCAGCCACAGCAGCCTCAGAGAATCTTGGTCCTCGCCGATCAGAGGCAGAAAAGGTTAATATGATTTTAGTAAACTGCAGGAGCATCCAAGGAAAGGTCCCAGAATTAATATCGTTTACTGAAGGTTATAATGCACAAATAGTATTGGGAACAGAAAGCTGGTTGAAGCTAGACGTCAAGGACAACCAAGTCCTATGCTCAGCCTGGAATGGTTATCGTAAGGTTGGGTTAGTCGCCAATGGCAGCGGCGTCTTTATTGCAGTAAAAAAAATCGATAAAATCTAGCGAGGTTATCACGGATTCCGAATGTGAATTAATCTGGGTGAAATTGAGTATCAAAGAACAGTAAAAAAATGGTGATCAGATGCTTTTATAGACCACCTGGGTCTCGATCTATAGTTGTAGAACGCTTCATACAGAACCTGTAGAATAGCATTAGTAATTCTCCTCACATTTCGTTGTAATAG
This sequence comes from Schistocerca serialis cubense, assembly GCF_023864345.2. Classification (NCBI taxonomy): domain Eukaryota; kingdom Metazoa; phylum Arthropoda; class Insecta; order Orthoptera; family Acrididae; genus Schistocerca; species Schistocerca serialis. The sequence goes on from NC_064638.1 coordinate 264,819,447, forward strand.
TGGGTGACTTCAACTTGCCAGGTACAGGTTGGGAGTGTTATGCCATCAAAACTGGTACCAGAGGCAGGGAATCGTTGACATTGTTATGGATGACTTGTCCGAAAATTACCTTGAGCACTTAGAGTACCAAATCGTGAGGCAACCTCCCAGCAATAAACAGACATGAACTTATCGGATCAGTTAACATAGAGGAAGGTATCACTGATCATAAGGCTGCGCTAGCATCTATGACGACAGGTCCTACAAGGAATGTTAGGAAAAGTAGGTAGATATATTTGCTCGGAAAAGGTGACGGGATACAAATATCAGAATATCTCAGCAGTCAGCATCAAATATTCGGTGATGAGGACGAAGATGTGGAGACTAAATGCATAAAATTTAAAGGCATCGTTCAATATACCCTACACAGGTACGTTCCGAGTACGTTTTTAAGGGATGAGAAAGATCCACCATGGTTTAATAGCCGTGTTAGAAAAGCGCTACGTAAACAAGGAGCACTTCATCTCAGATTGAAGAGAAGTGAAAACCTAACTGACAAACAAAAGCTGAACGAAGCGAAAATGAGCGTAAGGAGGGCAATGAGAAAAGCGTTCAATGGTTCTGAACGTAAGACGTTGTCAACCGACCTAGATAAAAACCCTAAGAGATTTTGGTCGTATGTGAAATCAATAAGTGGGTCAAAGTCGTCTATTCATTCTCTCAGCAACCACACCGGCACCGAAACGGAAGATAACAGAGAGAAGGCCGAAATACTGAATTCGGTCTTCCGAAGTTGTTTTACCGCTGAATATCGTAACAGTGTACTTCCTTTCAATCGCCGTGTGAACGTAGAAATGGCAGATATTGAGATAACCGATCGCGGAACTCAAAAGCAGCTACAATCGCTTAGTAGTGGAAAGGATTCAGGAACTGATGAGACACCTGTAAGATTCTATAAAGATTATCCGAAAGAACTTGCTCCCTTTCTAGCAGTAATTTGTCATAAATCACTTGAGCAACGAAAGTTACCTAACGACTGGAAAGAAGTGCAGATCATTCCCGTAATTAAGAAAGGCCGTAAGACAGATCCACACAATTATAGATCTATATCGTTGACGTAAATCTGTTGTAGAATTATGGAACATGTCTAATGCTCAAGAATTATGCCGTGCTTGGAAAATGAACATCTACTCTATAAAAATCAACATGGATTCCGCAAACAGAGATCCTGCAAAACTCAGCTCGCTCTGTTCCTCCATGAGATCCAAAGATATCAGTAAGGCATTTGACACTGTCCTGCATTGCCGTGTAATGAAAAAAAAAAAAAAAAAAAACGAGCTTACGGAGTATCGGAGCAGACCTGCGATTGGATGCAAGACTTTCTTGCTGATAGAACTCAACACTTCGCTCTTAACAGAACTAAATGGACAGACGTAAAGGTAAGCTTGCACAATGCTTTGTTGACAGCTTGGGTCCGTGGCTTCGTAGGCTCCGCGCCGCGCTCGAGCTCTACAGTCAGCTCTTACCAACGGAAATCGGGACTCATCTGACCAGGCCACGGTTTTCCAGTCACCTAGGTTCAACCAGTATGGTCAAAGCCCAGGAGAGGCGCTGTAGGCAGCATCGTGCTGTTGGCAAAGGCAGTCGCGTCGCTCGCCCGCTGCAATAGCCCATTAACGCCAAATTACACTGCTGTGTCCTAACGGATGCTTTCCCGTATGTCCCACATTGCTTTCGCGATTATTTCATACAGTGTTGCTTGTCTGTTAGCACTGACAGCTCTACGCAAACGCCGCTGCTCTCGGTCGTTGAGTGAAGGCCGTAGGCGACTGCATTGTCCGTGGTGAGAGGTAATGCCTGAAATTTGGTATTCTCAGCACACTCTTGACACTGTGGCTCTCAGAACATTGAATTCCCTATTGATTGCCGGCCGAAGTGGCCGTGCGGTTATAGGCGCTGCAGTCTGGAACCGCGAGGCCGCTACGGTCGCAGGTTCGAATCCTGCCTCAGGCATGGATGTGTGTGATGTCCTTAGGTTAGCTAGGTTTAACTAGTTCTAAGTTCTAGGGGCCTAATAACCTCAGAAGTTGAGTCCCATAGTGCTCAGAACCATTTGAACCATTTGAACCAATTCCCTATTGATTTTCAAATCGAAATGTACCATGCATCCAGCTCCGAATACCATTCCGTTCAAAGTTTGTTAATTCCAATAGTGCGGCCGTAAACATCACGGAAACATTTTCACATGAATCACGTGAGTACAGTGACAGCTCCGCCAGTGCAATAACCTTTTACACTTTATGTATACGATACTACCGCTATCTGTACATATGGATATCGCTGTTCCATGTTTTTTGGCACCTCAATGTATAACACTAGGAAACTTTGCAAAAGTAAAAATCTCGATGATTTCAGCATATTTTATGGCAATTAAAGGCTTTGTTAAATAAGTAATTGGTGCGTGAAACCCTTTTAGCTTGTTCGAACGAAATGGCAACAAGCATAATTAACTGTTTTGCCCATCCCTAGGGTCGACAGTTACAATCCTGAGTTCAAAGTGAACTGCTTCATTCGTTAGTAGTAAGGTTAATTCAATTTATATGTTTCACAATAACTCGGCTCCATATTATTGTGAGTACCAAAGCGTTTGACACGGTGCCCCACTTCAGACTGTTAGGGAAGGTCTGAGCATATGGAATAAGTTCCCACGTACGTGAGTGATTCGAAGACTCCTTACATAATAGAACCCAGTAGGTTGTCCTCGAAGGCTAGTGTTCATCGGAGACAAGGGTATCGTCAGGAAATGTGAAAGGATCGCTCTTATTCTCTTTGCACATAAATTATCTGACGGACAGGGTGAGCAGCATCTGTGGTTGTTTTCTAATGATGGTGCGGTTTATGGGAAGGTATTGTCATTGAGTATCTCTAGGACGATATAAGATGACTAAGATGAGTTAGACGAAATTTCTGCATTGTGTGATGAACGACAGGTAACTGTAAATGTAGAAAAATGTGAGTTAATTCAACTGAGTAGTTAAAACAATCCCCTAACAACAGCTTTAATAGTGTATTGCTTGACGCCATCATATCGATTAAATGTCTAGGTGTAGTAACGTTGCAAAGCGATATGAAATGAAATGAGCGTGAAATTGTTGTAGTAGGAAAGGCTGGTGGTCAGTTTCGGTTTATTGGGAGAATTTTAGGAAAGTGTAGTTCATTTGTAAAAAAGACCGCGTGCAGAGCACTAGTGCGACCGATTCTTGAAAAGTGCTCAGGTGTTTGAGATTCCCACCAGGTCGTAATTGTTACTTGTAAGTTCGATCTTCACTCAAGTTTTGGAACTTCGGGAATTCAAATGGAAACCCACTAAGGGAAGGCGACGTTCTTTTCGAGGAACCCTGTTGAGATAATTTAGAGAACCAGCATTTGGAGTTGACTGCAGAACTATTCTACTGCTGCCAAAGTAAATTTCGCGTAAGGTCCACGAAGAAGGAAAAAATGTAGCCTGATACGGAGGCATATAGACAGCCGTCTTTCCCTCTTTCGGGAGTGGAACAGGTAAGGTCTGACTAGTAGTGGTACAAGATGTTCTCCGATTAGTTCAAGACGGTGGCTTCTGGGATATGTATGTAGAAGCAGATCTAGGTTGAGACACTTTAGATTGATGTAGGCAATGAATGCATGTGCTACAAGCACACTAGTACACTAGCAAATTAGTCCAGTCACGAAGGAAAATAAGAGGGAAAAATAGTGTAGTTTCAAATTTTTGCACAGTGCTGCGAGGGAATATCCTGAATAACACACTGGAAATCCTGAACGGTGAGGCGTGAGCATTGGAATCGTAGCTGGTGTTAAGGTTACTTTTTTATATTTTTCTCGAAAACAGCGCTTTCTAGCGAAAATGTTTCCCAGTAGAAAATTTAAAAAAAATAAATTTCCTATGATAAAAGTCCTACTTATTTTTACTCTAGGACTAATAATTTCCTAGATTAGGGGAACGAAAAATCGCAAATTATTAAAAATATCTATCTAAAGGAATAAAATTCATGTGTCTTGAAAACAAATATGAAATGTGTGTACCATAAGCAAGAGAGCCATACTGAGAGATTAACTGTGATCCGAGGGTGTATCTACCTGCAACGTCTCTAGTTTTACTAGACATGGCAGGCAGGTGTCTGATTTTGTAGGTCTAGAACCGGTCTAGTTCCACCACCTTTCGGACTTACAACTTTTCTCTGTGCCGGCGTGTAAACATTTTAATAGACGTGGCTGGAACAATTCACTGCCGTAAGTTCTTATCAGTTTCGGTTAGGGCATCCGTGACGGAATGCAGGTCGCTGGGCTGTTTTCACGCACGTTCCTCCCTCATAGTTCTTTAATCTGAAGGTCGAGCAGGCTATTCCCTACTCTTATCTACCTCACGACATCACAAGAAGCAACTAACGAGTGATTCACAAAGTTATGCCGACTCTCCATAGCGGGCCTTATAAGTCACTGGCGATGCAGTGCGCAGACGTGCACGGGAGTGTTTATTTTACACAAAATGCGTTAACACTGCATGGAAAGCGGATGTGAACCCCCAATAACACTAACGCAGATAATGCAAATGGACAGAACACATGTAAATCTATGCACACTGTTCTACACTGCTAGAGGAGGAGCCACTGATTCTTACTCATCCCGTACAGCAGCTGTAGTGTTATTACGGGAAAGGCAACTTCCCCCACAGTGAACATGTTCACTTTTCAGTTTACAGATTATGCATCCCCAACATTTCCTGGCCAATTCTCTTATGTAAGTATACAAACTTTCTGTGCTCGTGTTTATATTTTCAGTTTGCTATGTTAGTACTTATTTGCACATATCGAGTGAGATATTACGCAAAAAAGCTCAACAGGTGGAGCCTTTTCCAAATGACCAACCTGCAGCATGCTCTCAGTATGTATTCAACAACGTCGATTTCAATTCCTCCAGTATCACTGTCTTGAAACTTTTCACAGCATGAGGGTATCAAATGCATCACCTCAGCCTCAGTTCTTCCAGAATTTGAATAAAGCCAAAGACTTAAACTGTTTACGTCTGCAACAAAAGTAGATCATTGACGTGTTATAGAACTCCAGATACTCGACATAAATCAAGTAAATTCATTACAACAGGTTACTACTCTAGACATGAACATGATGAGTCCCATTCCATCAGTCATATTCATCTAGGGAGATATACTGTGGGTATGTGGTAAGTGACTCCACTCAGTGCAGTCCACTCTACAAACGTCAGCAGTTCCTATATGGAAAATATTTATGCAGTCTACCAGTAACACAATAAATGGGGAGAAGGATGCAGTTACTTTTTGGTTATTCATTATTTTCACCAACAAATGCCTCAGAACACAATTACAAGGCTTTACAATATGCTGTCAAGGATAGACAGTAGCAAGGTGCCATGTTTATCAGTCCCATCTCTTTCCCACCAACATTACATAGGTCACACGTATTAAACACACAGGAACGTATTTCACTTAACAACCGCAAATAAGTACTAACTTAGTGTTAAGTGGAAAATAAACCTCTTAACGGATGTTTTCTCACTGTGTCACCAGTGATTTATAAAGCACGCTGTGGAGGTCCCGTATAATTTTATGAAACACCCGGTAGTTGCTTCTTGTGGCGTAATGGGGTCGGTAACATTAGGGAATCACCTGTTAGTCTTCAGTTTGCAGAACTATGAAGGAGGGACGTGCATGAACATAACCAAACAACCAATCTTCTGTCGTCCTTCTAGCTCACACATATCTCCCTTCCATCCTGTTACAGCCCAGGAACACAACTTATCTCTTAATATGGCTCTGCTGCACTTAGATGTGTTACCCAAATTTAATAGTGAAATTTATTTGTTTATTTATAGACACAATCACATGTTTATGACATAGTTTATGGCAACGCATGAACCTGTGTTCAATGTATACCGCCTTTAGCATCTGAAGATGGTCACTGTATGGCCGAAACCGGTTATGACTGTGTCATATACATGTGATTGTGTCTATAAATTAACAAAAATTTTTTACAAAAGAATCAATCACGCACTCCATAGACAAAATGTCGTTTTTTTCAAAATTTTATAGTTGTTTGTAAGTCACTTTGTTTAAGGATAAATCTTAATTTTACACCTTCAGAGCAATATTTTTAATAATCTACTATTTTTCTATCCCCTAAACGCGAAAACTGTTAGTCTTCGAGAAAAAAGAAATAGGACTTTTTCTGTAGGAAACGTAATGTAGTTTCACTTAATTAAGTGAAACATTTTAGATAGAAGCTGCGGTTATCGAGTTACTCAAGAAAAATGTGAAAAAGTGACCTTTACACTCACTACCACGTAAACCGCACGCCCCACCGGTCAGGATTTCTAGTACGTTGTTCAAACACTCTCCCTAGCACCGTGCAAAAATTTACAACCTCACGATTTTTCCCCGTAATTGACCTTTGTTGGTCTTAGTCGACTGGGCAACATGCCTGTAGTGATGCGTAACTCTGATATTCCTATTCCTGGGCGCAGTATTACTAGCCATTCTGGCAGACAAGAATCGTTTGTCTTGGCCCTCTGGCTGGCATCGCAGCCGGTGTTGAGCAGAGGCGGGCTGCGAGCGTCAGCGCCCAGCCGCTGGGGGAGGAAGGGAAGGGAAGGTGCCACGGCGGAGCGAGATGGGCCCCGAAATTAACGTCCCGTGAGACGGGCCGTGCGCATAATTCGGCGGCCGTTATGCCGTGACGCGCCGCGCCGCACCCGCCGTAAATAACGGCGAGCGAGCAGCCAGGTGTCTGGCGGGCTGCCTTCCCACCACGCTTTACTGTCTGGCCGGTTGCCTACCCGCCAGGGGTAACTGGCCACCAGGCAGCGGCGGCTTAGAGCGCGTGCAATTGCGTGCCCTTGCCGAAAGTATGAAGCCGTTTGCCAAATTGTAATTAAACGTTAGGGCACGAGCACCCAGAAATTACGCACCCTCCAACTGACAATAAGGCGGAGGGTAACGACACACCTTCCTCCGTCACAAGAGCGAACCCCTTCCTGCATTGCGTAAGGCTTAGCAGCTTTCTCACCAGCCTTATTTTCATTTGTACCTCGTCATTATTGAACTAATTTGTGAAAATTCACGAAATACCAAGAAACCGTCTTTTACTACGATTAATTTATATGTTCCATGCCGACACGACAATTGTCAGGTCTTTCTTACCCCCATCACTTTGCCAGAGCTGATATTAACTTTCATTCGAGTTCTTCCTGGCATTATTCCACTGCCGACGTCCGCATCTAATTCGTCTCTACTCATAACGATTTCTCAGTACTCCAGCTCTCTGGATTTCAGACCAGTCAATCGCCATCCATCGACGTCATTAGTGTGCGACTTCTCTGTCACGCATATCACTATGAATAACATGTTTCGTGGAAACCGATCAACTTCTGGTTGATTCACTACTTGTTATGTGTCCCTGAACCTCTGTTGTCTTTGTGTAACAGTAATGTTACTCAACTCTGTGTCATTCTGAAGCAGACACTCAAGTACATGGGTACGAGGGCATGCTGAAATGTAATGCGTCCGAATTTTTTGTATGTGAAAATCATTAAAGCAAATTAAACATTGTTAACACTCTACAGGGCCGGCCGTTGTGGCCGAGCGGTTCTAGGCGCTTCAGTCTGGAACCGCGTGCCCACTAGGTCGCAGGTTCGAATCCTGCCTCGGGCATGGATGTGTATGATGTCCTTAGGTTAGTTAGGTTTAAGTAGTTCTAAGTTCTAGGGCACTGATGACCTCAGAAGTTAAGTCCCATAGTGCTCAGAGCCATTTGAACCATTTGAACACTCTACTTTTTTATTCTTCATGTCTACATATTTATTTGTCAACATAGTCACCACTTCGACGAGCGCATTTCTTCCAATGAGAGGCCAGTTTGTTGATACCTTCATTGTTGAATGTTTCACTTTGTTAGAGGAAACACAACCTGATCTCTGCTCTCACCGTTTCATCACTTTCACAGTGAAGTCCACAAAGGTGTTTATTTAAGTCCTGGAAACAGATGAAAATCGGATGGGGCCAAGTTCATAGTGTATGAAAGATCTATGACAGTGAAACCAAGACATTAGATTGTTGATGATGTCGCAGCGCTCGAGTGGCGTCTGGCAGTGTCATGCTGAAGAAGAGGTTGCTGCTGCATGTGTCGAGAAATTCTTCGAATTCGTTTTTTTTTTCAGTTTTCTGAGGGCCTCGCAGTAACTTGCAGAGTTTATGGTGGTGTATTTAGGCATAAGTCTAAATACACCACACTTTTAACATCCCAGAAGACTGTGAGCTTGACTTTGCTGATGGCACGTTGTTGAACTTTTTGGCGTCGGTGATCCTTTTTTGGTGGAACGCCATTGAGTTCTCTTGTTTTCGGGGTCAAAGTGATGAACCGAGCTTTGATAACCTCTCACACTTTTGCTAGGGAACCTCACACTCAAAACCCAGAATAAATTGTTGAAATGTGTCCAGTCTTCTCTGTTACATCTGAGGATTGATATTTCGCCGCACCCATACTGTACTCACTTTTCTGCACTGCAGTTCGTAAGGACGGCCTATGCACGTTACACTCCGACCTGTGTCAAACACGCTGAGGTTAACGCCACCGTTTCCTTCATTACGAGCACGAAGAGCCAACGTCGCAGATTACAGCTGTCGATACAATCATCGCCGTACACAGCTTTCATTCTTCTAAGGATTTCAATTGGAGGCACGTTTTCTGCAGTTAGGACTGATAGATTACAGCACGCTGTATCTCATGCACCGCCATATTACACGCCTCTAGCGGCAGAGGGTTGCAACTTGCGTCAGCGAAGCAGGAAAGTCGTGTGCGTGGTATAAAATTTGGAGGTTTTACTTTTTAGCACGCCGTCGTAGTTACTACTATACCACAAAATGAGGTTTAAATCAGATGCACATATTAGTAAGAGTTTCGTCCAATAAGATATGGAAACAGGTGTGGCACTTGTGATCTAATCGAGACTTGAAGCACCAGCTGTCGCAGGCATTCGTAGAGGTACTCGGCCATTATGATATAGTGAGTCCGCTCATCGTAGATACGACACATAAGTCTGTGGTAAGACGTCATTTGTAAGACCACATCGTCAGCTGTAAGTACAAGGACGAACGTAGTATAGAATTGTTTATAAATTGAATAAAGACTAACATAAGATACGTGATTACTCGTTTTAATTATTTCGTTTTTCCGATGTGCATATTGGGAACAACCCACTATTTGCCCAATCAGGAACATGGGACTACTTAAGAAAATACCCGCTGACCCATTACCGTGTCATCAGTCATTGATCTGGTATGCTTAGTTCTCCCATAGTGATTTACTCTCACGTTTTGCAAGTTAGCACTCCAATTGCTGCGCCGCATGTTTAAGTCCATGAATGGGTCTGTATGCCTTCCCCATACAGAGAGCAATAGACAACTCGAGGTTCTACTCTCAGTTCATACATATTCTCCTCTAATTTCCACAGCTGTACATAATCTTAGGTACTGGTAGTTTTTTATATGCTCACCGGATAAAAAATTAATCACCCGAGGGCACACACACATATGAATCGTTAAGCCTTTACAGACGGCGCAGCGATCGAGTCAAGTGCTGAACCGCACGCCTCTGCTTGATGATAATGAAGTGGTGATCTGTAGGACACGTTATATTTCAAGCGGACATTTTATGTAAACATCGGTAAATATAACAACGTAACAGAAAGGCAAAAGGGGCAATCGCGTTTGGGCGTGCGCATGGCCATACGGTGTATGAAGTTGCTAGAGTTGTTGGTGTTTCGCTGCGGACTGTTCAGCATGTCTACAAGTAGTGGTGTAGCACACATGGCCACGAAACACGACGAAGATAATGGCCGAGAGGGACAGGAAAGGCGTTTCACGGATCGTGAATCAAAATCGCTTCCAAACCCGATAGGAACTGCTGCGGGAAGTGAATGAAGGTCTATTCCCACCTGTTAACGAGAGATCATTGCTACGGGAACTGCGTGCAATGAACATTTGGAACCGATCATCTCGCTAGAGGTTATTGCTCACACAGCTACATAAATGCCACAAGAGCAAAGTTCATCGGGCTAGAAGGATATCTGACTGGTTCGCGTAGAAGTTTTCTGAGTATGGTCTCCGGGCCCTGGCCGCGGAAACCCACGCATATATAAATCTCGATTGGCGTGCAGAATCACCTTCAAAGAACGCCATGGAATGGCTTGCAACAGCAAAACCTTTTGGACTAGCTCTGTAACCGGTTCCAGGCTTTTGTCAATTCTAGAGCCGGAATTAAACGGTATTAAACGATGTGTGTAATGATTTCATTAGAGGTGACTAATTTTTTGTCCTGTGAGCTTAGCGCGACATATTAAACTTTGAACATACTACACAGTTTTGCAGGATTTTTGTTTTGTTTTGTACCGTGAAGATTTGGGGGAGCGGGGGTTGTGGAAACGTTGGCATATTTTACTATAGTATCTATTAAGAAATGTCTATCATCACATAAATCTCAAAAGACATCACCAATTAATATCAAAATAAACAGCATACCAGGAAACAATTAGAAAGTTTTTACAAGTTGTTTGGTACTGAGAAGAAAACAGCAACCACGTACTGTTATTAATGCTTTTTATTTACACATACACTACCGTTATAAGTTTAGAATCGACAGGTTCATCTTCAGACGTCTGTGCACTTTCGCATTAAATTTGTTGTTTTTTACATTGTTCCTTGGAAAACAAATCCGACAACTAACGTAAACAACAACAAATCTAATATATATGCGAACAGCCGTCTGAAAATGAACGTGTCGGCGGGAAGTCGGAAACGGCGCTATTTCTGTCAATAAATAGCCTTATTAAGAGTGTCTGGTTGCTGTCTTCTTTGCAAGAATACGATTGTACTTAGTACACAACCACGGTGTCAAAATGTCAGTTTTCGACAAAATTGAAGAAAAAGGTCCTCATTCCAAGTGATATTGATACTGAGGAAATACACTCCTGGAAATTGAAATAAGAACACCGTGAATTCATTGTCCCAGGAAGGGGAAACTTTATTGACACATTCCTGGGGTCAGATACATCACATGATCACACTGACAGAACCACAGGCACATAGACACAGGCAACAGAGCATGCACAATGTCGGCACTAGTACAGTGTATATCCACCTTTCGCAGCAATGCAGGCTGCTATTCTCCCATGGAGACGATCGTAGAGATGCTGGATGTAGTCCTGTGGAACGGCTTGCCATGCCATTTCCACCTGGCGCCTCAGTTGGACCAGCATTCGTGCTGGACGTGCAGACCGCGTGAGACGACGCTTCATCCAGTCCCAAACATGCTCAATGGGGGGCAGATCTGGAGATCTTGCTGGCCAGGGTAGTTGACTTACACCTTCTATAGCACGTTGGGTGGCACGGGATACATGCGGACGTGCATTGTCCTGTTGGAACAGCAAGTTCCCTTGCCGGTCTAGGAATGGTAGAACGATGGGTTTGATGACGGTTTGGATGTACCGTGCACTATTCAGTGTCCCCTCGACGATCACCAGTGGTGTACGGTCAGTGTAGGAGATCGCTCCCCACACCATGATGCTGGGTGTTGGCCCTGTGTGTCTCGGTCGTATGCAGTCCTGATTGTGGCGCTCACCTGTCACGGCGCCAAACACGCATACGACCATCATTGGCACCAAGGCAGAAGCGACTCTCATCGCTGAAGACGACACGTCTCCATTCGTCCCTCCATTCACGCCTGTCGCGACACCACTGGAGGCGGGCTGCACGATGTTGGGGCGTGAGCGGAAGACGGCCTAACGGTGTGTGGGACCGTAGCCCAGCTTCATGGAGACGGTTGTGAATGGTCCTCGCCGATACCCCAGGAGCAACAGTGTCCCTAATTTGCTGGGAAGTGGCGGTGCGGTCCCCTACGGCACTGCGTAGGATCCTACGGTCTTGGCGTGCATCCGTGCGTCGCTGCGGTCCGGTCCCAGGTCGACGGGCACGTGCACCTTCCGCCGACCACTGGCGACAACATCGATGTACTGTGGAGACCTCACGCCCCACGTGTTGAGCAATTCGGCGGTATGTCCACCCGGCCTCCCGCATGCCCACTATACGCCCTCGCTCAAAGTCCGTCAACTGCACATACGGTTCACGTCCACGCTGTCGCGGCATGCTACCAGTGTTAAAGACTGCGATGGAGCTCCGTATGCCACGGTAAACTGGCTGACACTGACGGCGGCGGTGCACAAATGCTGCGCAGCTAGCGCCATTCGACGGCCAACACCGCGGTTCCTGGTGTGTCCGCTGTGCCGTGCGTGTGATCATTGCTTGTACAGCCCTCTCGCAGTGTCCGGAGCAAGTATGGTGCGTCTGGGGCACCGGTGTCAATGTGTTCCATTTCCAGGAGTGTATGTTTTGTGTGTTATAATACAAGGGCAGAAATACAGTAATAGGTACGTTTACGTTAATACAATTACAAAAATGCTAAAAAACAAATGTTCATGTGGGCTTGATGGAATTTCAGTCAGAATTCTGAAAAGTTGTTCCAGCTTAAAAGTAACTTCGTTAGTGATAAATGCTGTGAATCACTGCTACAGGGAATTTCTCCAGAAGGTTAAAATGTGCAACTGTTAAACCACTTCATAAGAAAAGTGACAAGACAGACTCAAACAATTATCGTCCTGTTTCCTTACTGACATCTTGTTGCAAAATATTCAAAAAATGTATGTACTCAAGAGTAGTCATACACTTAAACTGAAAGAATTTACTTAGTATTTTACAGCTGAGATTCCAAAAGGGACACTTGACTGAGAATACTATTTATACATTCACTCATCAAACAGCATAAAACTAAAATTAGCATATGTCGCCAGTTGGTATTTTCTGTCATTTTTCCAAGTCACTGGATCGTGTAGATAGTGTTACCCTCTTAGAAAATCTTAAGTTTTATGGAACTGATGGCTTTATACACAGCTGGTTTGAATCATACTTAAACAGAATGCAAAAGTTTGTGCTGAATAGTTTTGACAATGTCGGTAAGGTAGAAAATTTAAGTGACTGAAAAAAAAAGAGCGTGAAGGAAGTTCCACAAAGTTCAATTCTGGGTCCTCATTTATTTGAATGATCTTGCACTTAATAAGCAACAAGCAAAATTGGTAGTTTTTGCAGATGATACTAGTGTTGTAATAAATCCCATTAGAGAAAAAGGAACAAAAGACCTGACAAATGATGCTTTCCAAAGAACTATTAAGTGGTTCTCTGAAAATGGACTCTCCCTAACTTTTGAAAAAAAGAAAAAAAAACACTACATTCTATTCTGTGCAAAAGCTGTGGCACATGAGCTGGAGTAAGTAATCAGGGTAAAATGATCAAAATTTTTGGATGTATATCTACATCGACATGGATACTCTGCAAATCACGTTTAAGTGCCTGACAGAGGGTTCATCGAACCAACTTCACAATTCACTATTATTCCAATCTCGTATAATGCGCGGAAAGAACGAATACCTATATCTTTCAGTACGAGCTCTAATTTCCCTTATTTTATCGCGGTGATCGTTTCTCCCTGCGTAGGTCGGTGTTAACATAATATTTTCGCACTCGGAGGAGATAGTTGGTGATCGAAATTTTGTGAGAAGATTCCGTCGCGACTAAAAACGCCTTTCTTTTAATGATGTCCAGCCCTAATCCTGTATCATTTCAGTGACACTCTCTCCTATATTTCGCGATAATACAAAACGTGCTGCCCTCCTTTGAACTTTTTCGATGTACTCCGTCAGTCCTACCTGGTAAGGATCCCACACCGTGCAGCAGTATTCCAAAAGAGGACGGACAAGCATAGTGTAGGCAGTCTCCTTAGTAGATGTGTTACATTGTTACATTTTATAAGTGTTCTGCCAATCAAACGCAGTCTTTGGTTAGCCTTCCCCACAACATGTTCTATATGTTACTTCGAATTTGAGTTCTTCGTATTTGAAATTCCTAGGTATTTAGTTGAATTTACGGCATTTAGATTTGACTAATTTATCATGTAACCGAAGTTTAACGAATTCCTTTCAGCACTCATGTGGATGACCTCACACTTTCCTTTATTTAGGGTCAACTGCCAATTTTTTCACCATTCAGATATCTTTTCTAAATCGTTTTGGGATTTGTTTTGATCTTCTGATGACTTTATTAGTCGATAAACGATAGCGTCATCTGCAGACATCCAAAGACGACTGCTCGGATTGCCTCCCAAATCGTTTATATAGATAAGGAACAGCAATGGGCCTATAACACCTCCTTGGGGAACGCCAAAAATCATTTCTATTTTACTCGATGACTTTCCGTCAATTACTACGAACTGTGACCTCTCTGACAGGAAGTCACAAATCCAGTCACAGAACTCCTTAAGCACACAATTTCACTACAAGCCGCTTGTGTGGTTCAGTGTCAAAAGCCTTCCGGATATCCAGCAATACGGAATTGATCTGAAAACCCTTGTCAGTAGCACTCAGCACTTCCTGCGAATAAAGAGCTAGTTGTGTTCTACAAGAAAGATGTTTTCTAAACCCATGTTGACTGTGTGTCAATAGACCGTACTCTTCGAGGTAATGCATAATGCTCGAACACAATATATATTCCAGAATCCTGCTGCATACCGATGCGAATGATATGGGCCCGTAATTTTGCGGATTACTCCTACTACCTTTCTTGAATATTGGTGTGACCTGCACAACTTTCCAGTCTTTGGGTACGGATCTTTCATCGAGCGAACGGTTCCATATGATTGTTAAGTATGGAGGCAATGCATCAGCACACTCTAAACGGAACTATACAGTCTGGACCAGAAGACTTGGTTTTATTAAGTGATTTAAGTTGCTTTACTACTCTGAGGATATTTACTTCTACGTTGTTCATGTTAGCAGCTATTCTTGATTAGAATTCTGGAATATTTACTTCGTCTTCTCTTGTGAAGTCATTTCGGAAGGGTATGTTTAGTAACTTTCTCTTTGACAGCACTGTCTTCGATAGTATCTCCATTGCTTTCGCGGAGAGAAGGCATTGACAGTTTCTCTCCTCTAACATATTTCACATACGACAAGAATCTCTTTGGATTTTCTGCCAGGTTTCGACTCAAAGTTTGGCTGTGGAAACTGTTATAATCATCTCGCACTGAAATCCGGCTAAATTTCGAGCCTCTGTAAAAGATCGCATATCTCGGGGATTTTGCATCTGTTTAAATTTAGCACGTTTTTTTCGTTGTTTCTGCAACAGTATTCTGACCCGTTTTTTGTACCAAGGAGGATCAGCTCCGTCTTTTGTTAATTTATTTGGTATAGATCTCTCAATCACTTCTGATGCTGTTTCTTTGAATTTAAGCCACATCTAGTCTACACTTATATTATTAACTTGGAAGGAGTGGAGATTGTCTCTCAGGAAAGCGTCAAGAGAATTTTTATCTGTTTTTTGAATAGGTATATTTTTCGTTTATTTTTGAAGGATTTATGAGTTACATATTTAATCTCACTACGGCAACCCTGTGTTCACTAATCCCTGCTGATGCTCGTTAATAACTTAGGATTATTTGTTGCTAAGAGGTCAAGTGTGTTTTCACAACCGTTTTCTATTCGCGTGGGCTCATGAACTAACTGCTTGAAATAATTTTCAGAGAATGCGTTTAGCACAATTTCGGATGATGTTTTATGCATACCTCAGGAATTAGACATGTATTTTCGCCAACATGTCGAGTGAAGATTAAAGTCACCGCCAACTATAAGTGTATGAGTCGGGTACGTGTTTGAAATCAAACTCAAGAAGTTTTCTTTGAACCTTTCAGCAACTGTATCATCTGAATTGATGAAAACTTGAACTGAATATCTCAAACTATAAAGTTTAGCTACTTTTGCTCTCTTCGTACCATTACTAATCTCGGAAACAAATGTATCATCCTACAGACATAATTTGCATATTTCCATTCAGTATGTCTTCTGGGATAAGCTTCTGAGGCAACAGGTCACTTAGAAAGAAAGTGTTGATGGCCAAAAAGGAGCACCGAGAATAATATGTGGTGTTCATCCGCGGACGTCAAATAGGTACCCACTGGAGGAAAAATTTTCAAATGGGTGTGAAATCTTATGGGACTTAACTACTAAGGTCATCAGTCCCTAAGCTTACACACTACTTAACCTAAATTATCCTAAGGACAAACACACGCACCCATGCCCGAGGGAGGACTCGAACCTCCACCTGGACCAGCCGCGCAGCCCATGACTGTAGTGCCTTATACCGCTTGGCTAATCCAGCACGGTCCTACAGGAGGAGATAGGCTTTTTAATTCTGTCGTCACAATATATATATATTCGCTAATTAAATTCGTCATAAACAATCCATCATAGTTTGCGAAGAACGATGATATCCATACCTACAGCACTAGAGGGGAAGACGACCTTTAATAGCTGTTGTTAAAGCTGTAAGTGGCTCAGAAAGGAGTTCAATATGCAGCAACAAAAATTTTTGTTCACTTTCCCAATAACATAAAATGTCGGACAGGTAGCGAAGCAAGTTTTAAATATCATTTAAAACTATTTTTGCTCGACAACTCCTCCTATTCCACTGAAGAATTTCTACCTAAAAACTGGTAGCCAGTAAAAAAAAGTAATCATGTGTAGTTACATGAATGGGACTAAAAATAATGTGTTCATTAGGAACTCCAGGAGGAAGCAAAGTTTGGCACAGAGACAATGCGCCATATACTGACGCATATTTGAAAGACCCTCCCTATGGTTTCACACCTGGATCCAGTCTAACATGCAACAGAGTACTGAGAATACAACAACGATGAAAACTCGTTTTGTGAGAAAATGAAACTTTGAGCTTTTACATTTTCAAGCTTCATTTGTACGGACACTCTAAAAGTCTGGACACCATTATCTAGCGTTTCGTTCACTCATTAGTATAAGATCATAAGATAGAAAGCAACTCTTCATCATTCTGAGCATCTACATGTCTGTTGGACACCAAAGTCGTATCTCAGCATTCAAGTCGTTGCTGGCGGGAGCAACAAGTTTTGAAGACGTTATTGTTCGCTTTCGATCAGACAAACGACTGCCGAATGAAAATAATGACTTCCGTGGCTTCGCAAATAATCAGTGGAAAGCATTTGTGCGACATAGTTGCAAGTTTCTACCATTTAAATAAAATCGAAAGACCCTTATTTTCCGAAAGAAGCGTAGAATATTATAGACCGTCGTGTCACAGCAGATGCTTTGCATGAATGACTTCCCGGCCAGGGCATACAGTAACAAGCGCAGCTCTCGGGCTCCTATTTAACGCTCCGGGCGCGAGGCATAACGGACGACGAAAGGATTTGCAAAGCAATTAATTACCGCGCTACAGCGTGCTAAGTGCGAAATAAAAGCAGCGCGTTAAGCTCACCCGTAAAATTAACGGAGCCGTACTATCTGGCGAGCTTATCTCAGCAGCAATGTGCCAAGGAGCGGAATGGGGCTGCAGAGATGGAGGGCGGGAGGGGAGAGGGGGAGGCTCCGTGGTGAGCTCATTCTGGCTGCAAATGTGGAGCGCGAAACAGCCCCGCACGGTTATGGCGAGCTGGCGATAGCAGGTGAAGTACGGCGCGCAAGTTTCACTACGTCAGGGGACGCTGGCGCTCCCGGAGTTTCCTTAAGCAGTCAGAAGACTGATCTGTTGAAACTCTCAACGACAGGAGGGCTGCTAATTCTCAACCTTGACTTGCAGATGCATCTTTTATCTCGTCCCTCGTATATATGACAATGTCTTAGAAAGAGTACCTGTACAAATGGTACAGAAGACACGTAATAACCTTTAATTGCGATCTGAAAACGGTAATCATGCTTACCAAAACATCAGTAATAAAGGTTGCTTACAAGCGATCTTCGCTGAGATGCTCACCTTTCCTCAAGTAACTTTTGAAATAATGAACAGCCTACTTGCTTTTTCTATCATCTTTCTCTTTTTCATTTCCATGCCGCTTACAACTGCAATAAGAGGAAGAAGATCGGTTTCACTTACTGTGTATGTGTTGCCGGCCGCTGTGGCCGAGCGATTCTAGGCGCTTCTGTGCGGAACCGCGCTGCCGCTACGGTCGCAGGTTCGAATCCTGCCTCGGGAATAGATGTGTGTGATGTCCTTAGGTTAGTTGGGTTTAAGTAGTTCTAAGTTCTAGGGGATTGATGACCTCAGAAGTTAAGTCCCATAGTACTCAGAGCCATTTGAACCATCACTCTTCTGTTACTGCTCTCATCGACGTACACAGGTTACAACCACCTCCTCTTCCCTGTGGAACCGACAAGTGGTGAACTGGGCGAGTGCCTCCTGACAAACAATCCATCTAACACTCCTCCCAATAGTCGCCACCTATAGCAAGCGGATTACAGTTACATTTGTATGTTATTTAAGAGTGTTCATGGTGAAAAATTTAGTACACAGATCTGCCACTTCCAGAAAGAGCGAGGGTGTACTTAGGCTGACTGTCGTGTTTAAAGGGCTGAGGTAATAGGTAAGGGTACATCATTCCCTGCTGCTTCAACTCTACGCCAGATTTCACCAATATTAGAGGCTGGCGTCTGAGGCGTGCGTCTCTAAGCACCCATGAGCAGATGTTGATAGTGGGTGACAAATCTAGAAGCGTGTCTGCAAAGGCTACAGAACAACGTCCTCTGTGTAGGGGTAAGCTTGGATGGCAGGGGAATACACAGTCTTGCATTGACTTGTTGAAAGATAAAGCCGTCATTTAGATCTCGAAGACAGGACACAGCACCGGCCTTAACAAGTCAGACATTTAGATCTACTGTCAAAATTACCAGATATGGCAAAGGGAGGTGGGTGGTGTACTCAGTAGCTCCCAGTACCTTCACGAAATTTGGCGCATAGCCACACACACATGTGTCGATCGTGATGCTCTCCGCAGAACCGGAACCCGTCAGGAAATAGATTTCAACATTCTGTATACGAAGAGTCATGTCGCTGTAAGGTTGCGAGAATCGTATACGTCACGTCGCCACAAGCGACAGAAGGTCTCTGAGCTTGAGAACGATGAGATGAGAGGACCCGTATTGTGCTGGACTTACGGAGGTAGCAGTGATTCACCAGCCAGGCTTGTCGCGAAGGAGCATAGTCATCATCGTTTATATTTCCATTGTCAAGTATTGTCACTCGACGCACCATTTTTGGCACCCTTCCCTCGGCTATCAAGTCATGGGAGCCACAATTGTTGCAGTGCCGACATTCCATTGTTTGGCGAAGAGTTCTCGGGCTTCCAGCTGGGTGGCGATGTCTTCAAACTGCGACGTTTCGACGAGTGACATACTCATCATCTTCGCCAGAAGTATACGCCGGGAAAGCATACATTCACATTCCATTGTTTGTCTGTCCAGGGATATTCCAGCAAAAATAACGAAAACAATACAAATTTATCATGTAGTGCTAGAAAACACGATTTCCTCAACAAACAGGTGTAGTAAAAATACCCGAAACAAAAGAATAATAAATATCACTTCAGTACTTTGCCGGACTTATATAAAACTTATTTCTGTTATCCGTAAATAATTTTCAGATTTATCAATAATAGCAAGAAATTCTTGCCTTCGATATATACGATACGTTACATTGAGCACAAAGTAACAACAATGGTTATATACATTTTTTATGTCTGTGTATGTTCCATCAAAAGTGATTGCTTTGGTTTTATAAAAGGGTAGAAGTTGCGCGATCAACTAATTTTTATTATGTGCAAAAAAAAAACAACCAAACAAACAAAAAACAAAGAGAAGTCGTCAGTTCCCATTTTTTTTCTTAAACGTTCATTGATGTTTGTTCCCTACCAATTCTGCCAATACTATCTGTAATCCTACCATTTACTACGTTATTTATGTAGTGCGCCAGAACTACCAAAACTTATATTTCGTAGAGCCCAACTTTATGCATGACACATGGGAGCAAGACTAATTGGACAGGCGGGAAGACAAACGTACCGCAAGATTTCAATTTTTCGGCATAGAATGAAATAAAAATTCATGCAAAGTACCTGTTTCCTTTACATGTTATCTTCATTATTGGCGTAAGTATATTCAGATCATGTAGAATGGCCGAAGTCTCAACAGTATAACAAACAAATGTGACTAAATACAGGCAGACAAAAATAAATAAAGCGATGGTTATTACCTAACATCAGAACAAAAATAAAATTGGTGGTAGCTATTCATAGTAATAATGCATAAGATTAATCTAGAGACACTAAAGCATTTCACATAAACTGAATTTTGACTTTGCTGTTGGCAGTAATGTTTAAAGAACTCAACATTAAATTACTAAAGCGATAAAATGGGTATCTTACACAGAACATGAGGATGTGAGGAATTACTCTTTATACAAGCAGTTTAATGAAAATGGAACGTATACTCTAACTAAATTGTGCCTTAAATAGAGAGTTTTAGCTGAATGTTCTGACCAGACGAAATTACAATCGTCCTGTCACAGCTGTGGGTTCTTTGACTGCTCTGGAAGATGACTCGTTGGAACTACAACATATGAAATATAAGTTCACTTTATTACAAGAAAAATAAAAAGAACTACTTAACTTGATACAATCCTTTGTCAGAAGAGTGCTTGATAATTTACTTCTCACATTGACTATTAGAGCATCAATCGAAACACTAATTAACAAACTCTTCTCTTGAAGTTCAAAGTTCAACATTTACAAAAGTACATTTCCATCTGCTGATAGTCTTGGCAATTACTGTACGTCACACGAGATTATAGTGTTTGTAGATTCCGAGACCACGTAAGCAATTCTAGAAAGATTTTAATATTGCTCATAGAGAACATTATTCGGATTAGTTCGTTGTGATAAAAATATTTTCAGTATTCATATAACCAGTTGACAGAAGGTATGGAGGACACAGAATACGTTTTCAGCAATATTTTCCTCCGCAGTTTTCAGCCTGCACCTCCGTTGCTCCGTCGTCCTCTACTGGGCACTACGAAACAAAAAGTAAAGCACAAAATTATTGAGGAGATACCTTATCGCAGTGTGCTGTGCACCCTGAAGAATTACGTGGACAACTGTTGAGTCACCTACAAAAAAGACCAGTAAATTTTTACATTTCCAGTTACTCCTCGACGATGTGTTATCGACAAGGTTTCTCGCGTTAGTGCTGGTCTCCGATAACTCCAACGGCAGTGCAAGTGCCCCATTCACAATTTATGATTGTATTGAGGTTACGGTCAATAAAGCGGTTACAGTCACTCATATAACGTCGATATGTGCCCCATAGGCAGTAAAAAATGCAGACGGCGAACCTAGGAGACATTCGTTATTAAGACATATTTTTTGCTTTATTATCCTCTTGGTGAGGGGCTGAGGCTCTTCTAGGCAACCAAACGGGTCGTTATCAGTGCGTCAGGTTCTGCTGCATACACTCTTATCGGCTTATGGAATGTGGCATTCTCTGTACGAGTAGCTACATAGAACGTGTGGGAACGAAGAGAAGATAAATTTCCGATCCAGCATTTGCACGAAGATGAAGTACTTACAAACCAATATCGCGGAACAAAGAGTTCGCGAATACTGCATAATAGAGGACATGTTCCTTTATTGGGCAAACTATTTTACAGACTCTCAAAGAGAATTTCAAATCCCCGTCTGACCATTCAAATTTAGGTTTTCTGTTATTTTCCTATATCGCTTAAGGCGGATATCGGTGCAGGGCCGATGTACCTCCACATCTTTCCCTAATCCGAGCCTGTGCCCCATCTCTAATGGCTAGACGCTCCTTCCTTTTTGGAATGAACTGACAGCTAGGATGAATGTAAACAACACAATACGCTGATCTGAAATTAACGTGTGTACGACACACACACACACACACACACACACACACACACACACACACACACACACACACTTCGCAACACAGTTGAAGGATGAATTTACTTGAAACGCTGTAATTGTCTCCCATTGCGACGCAGTAGTTTGAAATTTGACTCAGAGGTGACTACAAACTTCTTCTGTAATGTTGCGGAACAGTAACGACCTGTGACGTCACCCTCCGACTCGATGACGCTTCAAACAGCAATGCGTAGACACATGCGAAAAGTAGACCGGAACACAGATGCTCACGTGAGATGTGAGGTAGTTCAGTGATGAAACTTCTTGACAGATTAAAACTGTGAGCTGGACCGACACTCGAACTCGGGACCTTTGCCTTTCGCGGGCAAGTGCTCTACCAACTTAGCTACCTAAGCACGACTCACGACCCGTCATCACAGCTTCTCGGTCCGGCTCACAATCTGTCAGGAAGTTTCATATCAGCGCACACTCCGCTGCAGAGTGAAAATCTCATTCTAGGTTAATGATCTCAAATTGGCACCAAATTTCACCTAAGTTCTGCCTAAAGCCACCGTGAACATTGACACCGTGGGAAAGTCGTTACACCGTCTTTCATCCAAATTTCACCCCTTGTTTTGACGTCTCTGTGCTGGAGGTCAGAATCGCGATGCCCAGAGTTGAAATCACGTAGTTATCGGTGAACGAGGAAAGCATTTCAGACACACCGTCGCTCAGAATCAACACGGTCTTAGGTGGGGGCAAAAAGCACACCAGCGAATTCGCCCCTTTCTTTGGGCGTCGGTTCCCCACATTTTTCCGGTTGAAAACAACAGTTCTCAGTGTGATGACGTTTTCGACAGCCTTTGACACTGCTGACACGACCTCCAATCCATCTCCCTCCCTCCCCCAGACGACGATTCAACCCTTCTCTATGAACATCATTGGCCGGTAGCAACACTGAATGTAATCGCCCTTTTGGAATGAAATGTGATGGCAGTGTTTGCTCTGGTACACAGCGTTTAACCAGTAGTGGCCGTTCAACACCATTCGACAATATCTGAACGCAATCCGAAGCAGCAAGGGGTGCTTATACTTTTCGGTGCCCTTTGTTTGACAGTCTCCTGTAGCGTGGTGTGACATTGACACATGTAGTAGTAAAACAGCAAAACGTCCCTCTAAGAGCCTCTAGTTTGGTAACAGCCTTAGTGCTTCCTGCCCGTCTACGTCGAGTGTTTTAAAAACATGTTTCAGCAGACACGAGCTGTGACGAGAGTACTTGGCGCCTGCAGGCAAATGGTTCAAATGGCTCTGAGCACTATGGGACTTAACATCTACGGTCATCAGTCCCCTAGAACTTAGAACTACTTAAACCTAACTAACCTAAGGACAGCACACAACAGCCAGCCATCACGAGGCAGAGAAAATCCCTGACCCCGCCGGGAATCGAACCCGGAAACCCGGGCGTGGGAAGCGAGAACGCTACCGCACGACCACGAGATGCGGGCAAAGGCCTGCAGGCAGATTACACTGTTTTTCTATAGCCTGCTAACAGGCATTCAGAAGCAGAGGGGTGTCAATGAGTCTCGCCTGTATCTTTAAGTATGTATGCAACAATGAACAGAGATTTTCTGTCAGCCATTAGATGCAGCTTATTCTTTTTTTACAAAATGTACCCCACAAATACAACTTCTAAGCAGACCGGGGGCCTCATTTTTAACTGTCCTGGGCCTCTGACAGGCTTACTCCATCACTAGGTAATGTGTTGCGGTTTTGGTGTTTCCGCATTTTTTTTTTCCACCACCTGTACATGAACCAGACTGGCTACCGTTTCTCAAAGGCTGCACTCGTGGCCTCTAATTTACAACAGGCTGGGTTGGCCAGAGGTAACAGGAATCTATGTCGTCATTTGTCCTCATTTTCCTATCTGGTTCTCCTGAAGCCTTGTTGGAGATGTGGGGTGTCAGAAGTTCGACTTTCGCAGATGGTGGCCTACTTGTTCTATATCGTCTGCATATTGAATAAGTTTTCTTTCACACTCGACATGCGATCTTGTACCACGGCTTCCAGTTATCGTGCTGGCATGTGCATCCCCCCTTATGGCATTCTGTTAAACCAATGCAGGGCCACGTGTCACACTGGGCATTGCTTTGGTGCAGCTCTTTTATACCCTTTGAGAGAGATCCAGTCCCCGGATTATGAGCTATTTGCCTTTCTAAAGGAAATCTTAAATAGATGTTTCATGATCTATCTACAGTAATCTTCGGCTATTACTAACTTAAGTACTATTTCCTAATATTCAATTTGCTGTAATCTATTGGTAGCTCAGTTGGTCAGACAGAGACTATGGTACTATCATACATATTGGAGCATCAGCTTAGCATTAATGAATTCTTCTGGTATAGTTTTAAGTGAGTATCTAACGTCATGGTTCAACGTGCTCTTTAGTTAAGTTAGGTTCTGGGTTGATAGTACCTCCAATGGTTTTTTCGGTCAGTATCAGTGATTGTAGTTAGAAGTCGAAACGTAGTTCCTGCTAATTCACTGTTTGTACCATTAATCAGTAATGCATTACCTCGTAATTCTATCCTTACCATCCCTTAGGTTAACGACGCTCATAGCAATTTATAATAGCTATTTCAGGTGTGAATATAGAGTAGAGTCAATGCATGCTGGCCATTTGGAAGTAAGAGTGCAGTGCCAGGATCTCCATTTGGCATCCTACTGCATGTATCTGACCCAAAAATAGCAGTATCTGGCATGACTGTTTGGTAAGGACCATCTGGGTTAGGTATATTGTAACTCGATCTCCCTGGCACCAACGGATCTCAACCGGCGATATTAATACATAGATTTCTTCTTTGGAGCTCAGCATCATCTCCTACATCTTTACTTGCAAGTACTTTCCCAGCACTTGCACTTTACTGGAGAGGGGTGGTCTATGAAACATGCACAATGCACATTGACACCTGCTACTGGAAACTGAACCAGTGTATGAAGTCGTACTCTATCAGTGTTGATTCCTACTGTAATAACATTGTGGAGCAAAGACAGGCTCTACTGAGTCGGGTTAACTGTGTATTGTAGTTCCACTGTAAGCTCCTCCTGGACATTCGGTGGGCTGACCAAAAAAATGTTTCGAGGGTAGTAGTGCACGACTCACTTGGTCCACCAAGTACTGCATGGTGTGTTGCCTTTTGTAGCGCTGTTACCTCCACCCTAATAGCATACCGCATACTATTAGCTAGCAACCACAGAAGTCTTACCACTACTACTTTGGCAGCTGATATATCCAGTTGCGTCTGTATCATATTCAGATATTGACTCATCACCCCACGGTTGCTTTCACATATGTCGTCATTTCTGCTGTAAGTCCCCTCAAAGCACATTGCCTGCAATATAAGTTCGCACTTCGGTTGTTCTATGCGATATGCTACTTTTACTGCGCGGCAGGCAGTTGTTTCACTTCATGAAACATTTAATTAATTCTGAAGATCTGCGCGTCGCCTGATTCCCTCAGTTTGGACAATGCTTCTTCACTTTTTCGGCGGATTTCCGAGTTTTGGTCCGTCCTGCTCTCTATGCTCTGAACTAACATTTATTGCACGATAGTGAAATCGTTCGTGAAATTATATTTAATTGAATTTCTGGTAAAAAATCGACAATCTCTCATAGCTGACATTCTTTTTCCGTTGATGTACGACATTTCTTCTGCGCATTCTCGTTGCCCTTTTCAGTTTGCCCACATTTATTCGTTTTGCTGACCGGTTGATCATGGCTTTCGGATCTCTTTGTCTTTTGGTTAAGTTTCCTGTCTACTGTTTGCTTCTCATCTTCCTTAGTTTCAGTTGTCCAACATTTGAATACAAAGCCACACCACTCCCACAAGAGGATTATTAACCGTCGACATTTCGTTCCACTTTCTTTTGCCGCTCGCTGTTAGGCCGTTTCACATTTTCGTTGGTTCCTACAACTACTGTATGTGTAAAAATTCTCCTCACGTGGGAAATGTTCATTAAACGCTCTCCTCTCTCACATAATAAATGGATGAACAACAACGCCAAGTAGTCAAAGATGCCAATATTACACATGATGTGCAGAATCACGAATCTGAGTAAGAACGCATCTAACGAAATGTTTTTTTCCTATTGATTCAGACCTGTCCACTGCCTCGCCATATCACAAGCACGATTCAAATCACTGTAAAGACTCTAATCAGTAGACTATCCATTGCTAAATTTTGCCTTAATTATTACTTTTAAACAACGCTCGGTCATTGTCTATTGCTTCCCTTCACATCCCTCAATACTCAGCCTATTTCTTTCTCCTTATGCATAACTAAGCGCAACTCTCACATATCTGTGCTGAGTGGCCATACTGTCCACATGTTCCACAAAATAAATGCTTTTATCGATTACATGGCTTGCTGTACTCAGTCAAATGACACTGAGTGCACCTAGTAGGACGCAGACTATCTGCTCCTCGCGAGTTCCCCTTGAACTGGCACAAATCCGGTAAAGCAGTGTCCTGTTCCAGCCTCAGTCGAAATACGGGATATTGTGACATATTCCTATCGCTAACGCACACACGAGTGTCCGAAAGCTAGTCCCCAAAAATTCCTACAACTTTAATCTAGTTCCCTGAACACAATTCTTCCAAAAGCAACGCCGAAACGATTACAACAATAGCCCCTAAAACTTTTCAGCGGTGAATCAGGATAACGATGGTAACAATGGACTTCACTCAACAACCTTTCCTGTCAAAAAGTAGAAATTAGTAAAGCACAGGCAACTTAATCAGTTATTTGTTTGGTTGACTCTAATTATTATTAAGGTGCTACACATCATCTTCTGCTCTAAAGAACAAGGAAAGGAAATGGCTAAAATGCTTGAAATTTTAGAGGACTACATATCAGGAGTCGTCAATGAAGGTTCTAAAAAATTGTCAAAAAAGTCTTATTTTGGTGACTTATAAGGCGACTGTGTACGTCACAAAGCTGCCACGGCTGCGAATCCTGACAGGGTCGCCAAGATCGTGAGTTAAAC
Organism: Schistocerca serialis cubense; assembly: GCF_023864345.2. NCBI lineage: Eukaryota > Metazoa > Arthropoda > Insecta > Orthoptera > Acrididae > Schistocerca > Schistocerca serialis. The sequence goes on from NC_064638.1 coordinate 264,846,373, forward strand.
TACTGTCGGGTAGTCAGCATACCCCTCTAATGCTAGTGAGACTCATAACTGTTCCCTAATCAGTAAACAAATCACTCCAGCCATAAAATCATGTGAAATTAACTTATCAAAAGTCGCACAACGGAAATTACTGCAGTCTGGGTTGACAATAGGGGTGGCTCTAACAAGCACGACAACATGGGTCCATAGCTCAGACAGATATATTAAAGAAGAGTTTCATCAAGTTCCAGAAGGAAACTAAAGGTCGCAATCAAGTTCAATTTATTAAAATTCAACAGTTCATTAACATTCGTGTAATGAAGTTACATACAGAATGCCCAGTGATTCAGTGAGATTACAAAAATACCGGGCATGAGTGGGTGGAAAAAAGATTGCGAATAAAATGATCAATAGTTCTCACGTAGACACAAATGGTTGTGAATACAACTAATCGATAGGTCTGAAAAACAGACCAGAAATAAACGACCCAGAAAGTTATATGCAAGCACCTGTTCCCTCGCATAAGCGCGCTGTACATCAGGTGAACTGCCACTGTGAATTCAGTTAAGCCAAACCAATCAGGAAGTAAGCAAATTCGCTGTCCCCTTGTCACGACGTGTGCAGTTGCTGCACATTCTCACCATACTGGTATTCAATAGATGTATATTGTATTGGCTGCTGCGGACTCTGCCTCTGGCCACGGGACCTGTGAGCGTTTTGCGACAGAGTCCTAAGACGGAGGAGATGATGGCCGCTGGGCTATCAGAGACGAAGAGATCTCTGTGCCCGCCTAAGATGAAATGTTCTCTCTGCCCGTCCAAGACGAAGTGTGTCTGGTCGCCAGTGGCGTACCGAACATAACTGACGCCCGAGGCACGACACCTTATTGGCGCCTCCCCTCCCCACCCCCACCGTCCCACATCGGTGCCAGTGGCACAACAGTTTATTGACCCTCTCCTCCTCAGCGCCAGGGGCACGACGCTAAAGCGCCACCCTGTCCAGAAACACATGTAGTAATATAAAATATAGAATGTACTCCAATAATAAAAATATGTTTCTCGGAAAATCTTATTTATTTGGAGACCGCTGCCGTTCGCTATTACAAATTTAAGCGCCAAAGCTACAGGTATAGGGAGAGATATTCAAATACAGAGATATGTAAACAGGTTGAATACGGCGCTGCGGTCGGCAACGTCTAATAAGACAAGGGTCTGACGCTGTTGTTAGATCGGTTACTGCTGCTACAATGCCAGGTTATCAAGATTTAAGTGAGTTTGGACGTGGTGTTACAGCTGGCGCACGAGCTATGAGACACAGCATCTCCGAGATAGCGATGAAGTGGGGATTTTCAAAACACCAAATCTCCGACATTGCTGCGACCGGAAAAAGATCCTGCAGAACGGGACCAACGACGACTGAAGAGAACGGTTCAACGTGACACAAGACCGACCCTTCCGCAAACTGTTACAGATTTCAATGCTCGGCCATCAACAAGTGTCAGCATGCGAACCATTCAACGGAACATCATCGATATGGGCTTTCAGAGCCGAAGGCATACTCGTGTACCCTCGATGACTGCTCGACACAAAGCTTTACGCCTCACCAGGGTTCGTCAACACCGACATTGGGCTGTTGATGAGTGGAAAAATGTTGCCTGGTGACGAGTCTCGTTTCAGATTGTATCGAGCGGATGGACGTGTAAGAGTATGGAGAACCTCATGAATCCATGGACCCTGCATGTCAGCAGTGGACTGTTCAAGCTGGTGGAGGCTCTGTAATGGTGTGGGGTGTGTGCAGTTGGAGTGGTATGGCACCCCTGATACGACTAGATATGACTCTCAGAGGTGGCACGTACGTAAGCATCCTGTCTGATCACCTGCATCCATTCAGGTCTATTGCGCATTCCGACGGACATGGGCAATCCCAACAGGACAATGCGACACCACACACGTCTAGAATTGCTACAGAGTGGCTCCAGGAAAACACTTCTGAGTTTTAACACCTCCGCTGGCCACCAAACTCGGCATTGCCGGATTCATGGTGTTAGTTCCCTGCAGCACTAGTTCAGACATTGGTCGAATCCAAAACCACGTCGTGTTGCTGCACGTCTGTGTCCTCACAGGAGCCTTCCCGAGATTAGGCATCGTAGCATCGTACCAGTTTCTTTAGCTTTTCATTGTAGAAACTGTGCTGCCTTTCCCAATGTCGGAAACTCTCTAGCCATTATGCAAACGACTGCGAGTTCAAACGAAGGAAAAGTTCCGAAATAAATTACCAAAATCGCATCTCTTACGTATTTCGATCTGATTAACCAGTGAGATTAACTGTATACAATACGGGGGCAGAAGATAGGCGTTCTTTCCCGACAAGTGCGTGAAATTCCATCCTGGCACAATGACAGGGAAGCCAGATCCATACACGCGAGCCCCTCCTCCGATCACCAAATAATTTTCGCGAGTGAACGAGCGTTTGTTTTACAAATTTGATTATGAACACCGAGATTCCTCCTTCCCCACTACAGCGACGTTTTCCACTATCATAGCATGTCGTTTTTGTCTCCTTCCATAGATCCGTATTTGTTTAAAAGACTTCCGTATATGTCTGAAAAGAATTGCAAAGTGTCCGGGCGGCCCCTGATGTTTCACAATCTCATAATTTTGCCAGGACGCTCTCCCTTCTTACGTCCTCCTTCTAAATGGCTCTGCCCTTCAGTCCAGGGCGGTGGCGACCACTTCTGTACTCAGCGCCTGCAGAAAGCAACACATTTATATCCCAGTATCGCACCCCTGCGCAGAAATGTCCCACGGCAGTTCGCTTAACATGCTGGCAGAAAGAATGGACGCCGGAGAGTAAAAAGACGTAACAGAAACTAAAGGGATTCGCAGTCATTGTAATAAAAAGCGAATTTTGTTTTTCAAGGCTTTTAATTCTGAAGTGTGATTTACTATTAATTGGTGGCCTCTGTTGAAGTCAGATTTTGGCTATAACCTATGAGAATAGTGTAATAATGGTATAAGAAATTGTCATATTTATACAATTTTAAGACATTTTAATATGTTGATAATGACACTCATAGCTATACTAGTAATCTGTAAACTGTTGCCGGCCGGGGTGGCCGAGCGGCTCTAGGCGCTACAGTCTGGAACCGCGAGACCGCTACGGTCGCAGGTTCGAATCCTGCCTCGCGCATGGATGTGTGTGATGTCCATAGGTTAGTTATGTTTAAGTAGTTCTAAGTTCTAGGGGACTGATGACCTCAGAAGTTAAGTCCCATAGTGCTCAGAGCCATTTGAATTTTTTTGTAAACTGTTTACAAATGAATACATCAAACGAAATCAAACAACACTTACTTGTTCAGCGATCTAATAACAATTAATATTTAACATATTCCTAGCCTTATGGAGACATTGCATTTTTTCAGTACCGCTTCCTCTTCATATTGAAATTTTGCCTTCGACATTTTCTTCTTAGCTGTAGCTCCACATGATCTCTTTTTAGAGACCGACAGTAGTCCCATAATTCCTTCGTCCCACCTTCCTTGATAACATGATTCTATTTCTTTCATGTTTTGATGAGCCTTTTCTCCATGTTCTTAGCTAACATCTCCAAGATTGTCAGAGAAGAAGTCTAGATGACTGTGAAGAAAATGGATTTTAAGACTCATATTTCATCCTATATATTTCAGAGCTGTCAACACATTTTACAACATGACTTGAAATTTGGATGTTTCTTATTCCCTAAGAAACTCTCAACCGTATTCTTAGATCCTGTCGAAGCCAGTCATTCTTCTTGTATTTAGTAAATTTTCAGTTACTTAATCTTTCATCAAATTTCTAATGTTCTATCCCACAAATATTCCTTCTTTAAGTTTAGCCGCAGACAGAAAAGAAAATTTTGAACTTATATATTTAAAAGAGTAAACAATCTTAGGCAATGCTTTGACGAATAGTTTCATGATCCCAGTTTAATATGAAGAGGCGGCAAGATGATTTTCTCTCGTTTCACCAAAAACTCTCTTATCTCATTTTCTCTCCTAGGATTCATTGGTGTTTTGTTAGGCCACTCTATTCGACTCCAACGCGATTCACGGGCACGATTACCCCAGAGGCACAGGAAACTAGGATAAATCGTAAATCCTGCAGCAATCCTATCACTTTCACGTCTCCACATACAACTCATTGATGTTTCGAATAGGTTCGTGCTTCAGTATAATCTCCATATTTTCACAGGTTTAAGTACACAGAATATGCTATTAGAACTGAGCCATGTATATTTCCAGTGTTAAAAAGCACTGCCTTGAGGCTTCTTTTATGAGAATCTATAAATAGACTCATTCATTCGTGTTGTATGTAACACCATATCTTGATAACACACCTTCAGTGGTCTTACAATAAACAGGAGAGACTTCTACAGTGATGCACTCACGAAATTTGTATTTTTTTGATCGAAACCAGCACGATGTTGTGCCGGGGGTAAGTAAATGTTTCTTCTTTAACTGAGACCCCAAAAATTGTGTTGCTTCTTTTTAGAGAGGCAGATGTCTTACCACGTCATTCAGTTCTTCTCGTGTAAACTGCTCTGATTGTCCTTTTGTGGACGTGGAGTCATAATCAGGATCTGAAGTTTCATTTGACGATGATGATGAAGATTTTTAAGTAATGGGGGGGGGGGGGGGGGTTCAGACACGGAAATGTTAGGACCATGTGCTATGGGTCTAATGACTCATTTTAGATTTGGATAGACAATCATGCATGTCAACTTTCACGATACAAAAATAACAATAATCTACATAGTATTCTTGTTATTTCCATACAACTGGAATACCGAATGGTAAATCTTCATTCTTGCTTTGTGTCAATTTTTTCAAACCTGCAACACATATATGACAGACAATGTGTCGTACAAAAGTTTTGTCCTGGTCTCCTACTTTTGTTCCCAAGTAAGATCCGTACACTTTTGTGACAAATGAAATTATTTTCCTTCCCTTGCGTTTGAGAGTCAGAGAACCGCAGACGTAACAAAACTCATCAGGGCAATTCACGCATGATCTTCTTGATGAAGTCGCCGTTATTAGGCTGATAACGTGGTAACGTCGGTATGTACAAATTTCACTTCAAATTTATACTCAAATGACTGTGATGAATTTGTGTAGTCATAGACAACAACTCGAGAAGTATCGGTCTTTTCACAGTCTATCAGGCTGAAGCACTTTACGACCTATTGCAGTATAAATTATGTGGGCAATTTAAAAGTAGGAAACCCTAGGAATTACGTGAAAACTGTGAGTATTATAAGAAAACAGATTGCATTTTCGTAAACAATTCAAAGGTCATTCTGCTTGACCAACTTTAATGTAAATCACCGAAACATCGTAGCCGTGTGTAACTCGTGCTTGCATGCATATGTAAGTGGACTATACCTACTATGAATTTTATGGAGGTCTCCAAATTTAAGGCACGATTCTCATTCAAACGAGCAAAAAAAATAGGAAAAATGTGGAATTTTTTTTCAGACAATGAAAAGACAGACATAGGATCTATTTGGAGATTATGATTTATGATACTACGAACTCTATCTTAAATTTCCAGTACAAAAACAAAATAAAAATGTCGCCCATAATTACGGTCTGATCAAGGGTCTGCGAGTTTGACGTATGCGTACTGCGTGCAGTGTAGCTCCTGAGGAGTTATCTGACATAAAAATAACATGAGTCGATACTAAATTAAATTTATGGGAGCTTATACGTAACCACAACATTATATTTAACGATAGGGTGCTAAGCCCAATTTTGATATTGATTTTTGGGGGTTTGCTTCACTCTTTTCAAAAAGTGGTTAATGTTAACAAATATCATATATAATAAGTATAAGCTCCCAAGAAATATCTCTACTTTTCAGGGTCAAAGGTAGAAGTTAATAGGTTGAACGGTTTTTGTGTTGCACGCAGTTTTGAAAAATCGTTTCTCAAGAAAAACCTGTTTAAAGCTTTGGAAAACTTTTATACGTGTTAGTTCAATTTGTATAAAACTTGTATGTTATTATGTATTTATGATGTCGCTTAACACGAATCAGAAGCTAGCTTTTCGAAATTCAAAATGGATAATCCTGTCTGGTGGACCAAGAAATATGTTTTGACAAAAATGTGAACAAAAATAAAGTGTCTTCGTTACTTAAGTTTAGTCTACAATTCCAGGACCGTCTATCAACCTTTCCTCTAATGCGAAGAGAGCAATTCCCTCGTTCTTCTTGACGAGAAAAGCCAAGCTCACCATGCTGGATATGCTGTGTTAAGCATTGCTCGTCAGCTTTTTCGGTGAATATGTTTGCATGCATAGTGGAATACACATCATTTTGTTGTACCTGTGTCACGGGACCACAAATTTTGAACCTGAGCCGGGCATCTCGGGCTGAGGGATTCCCTGGGTTGCCGTGACAGTGCTTCGAACAATAGGCTGTAGAAACTTTCGTAACGCACGGATTAAAAACCCTTTTCGTCCCAACATTATAGACACAAACACCTTTCAAAAAATGCAGTTATAAAACCGAATATTCGATGATTTTTAATATGAACCTGGACTTAAACAATTGAATGGTTCAAATGGCTCTGAGCACTATGCGACTTATCTTATGAGGTCCTCAGTCGCCTAGAACTTCGAACCAATTAAACCTAACTTACCTAAGGACATCACACACATCGATGCCCGACACAGGATTCGAGCCTGCGACCGTAGCGGTCGCTCGGTTCCAGACCGTAGCGCGTAGAACCGCAATTGAATGGTAATCAGGTTCTGTGTTAATTTTTTAAAACTGCGATGTAAAAAATTACTTATTTCTTTTGTAGGAGTAAAGTCTACTGGTGACCGTCTTATGCAGAAATTAAGTTGTTTATGCTGCATTACAGAGTTACCTGCTGACTTAAATCACGGCCTTATGAAATCCATAATTCAGCAAGCCGTGAGACTGCGTGAAAGATAAATGAAGGTACTGTAAGTAGGCTGTTTAGGTTTTTATGTTGGTAACGTCACCTAGCGCTCTGTATGAAAATTACTGGCTGTACTGTGTGCAGTCTGTGGCTGGTTGGCATTGTTGGAATATCCGCCATTCTAGTGTTGGGCAGTTCGATGTGAACAGCGCGTAGCGTTGCGCAGTTGGAGGTGAGCCGCCAGCAGTGGTGGATCTGGGGAGAGAGATGGTGGAGTTTTGAGAGCGGACGATCTGGACGTGTGTCCATCAGAGAGAGTAAATTTGTAAGACTGGATGTCATGAACTGATATATATATATATATATATATATATATATATATATATATATATATTATGACTTTTGAACACTATTAAGGTAAATACATTGTTTGTTCTCTATCAAAATCTTTCATTTGCTAATTATGCCTATGAGTAGTTAGTGCCTTCAGTAGTTTGAATCTTTTATTTGGCTGGCAGTATTGGCGCTCGCTGTATTGCAGTAGTTCGAGTAATGAAGATTTTTGTGGGGTAAGTGATTCATGAAAGGTATAGGTTATTGTTAGTCGGGGCCATTCTTTTGTAGGGATTATTGAAAGTCATATTGCGTCGTGCTAAAAATATTGTGTGTCAGTTTAGTTATGATCAGAATAAGTAAAGAGAGAAATGTCTGAGTACGTTCAGTTTTGCTCAGCTGTTTGAAAATCAAATAACGTAAGGAGTTTACCAGCACAGCCATTCATAAATTTTTCTAAGGGGATGTTTCATAGTACTAACGTTGTAAAACAGCTGGTACTGAGAAAGTCAGCCATAACCGACCCACATACTTCCTGTACGTAATTCCATAGTGTTGCAAAATTCTTGAACAGATTGACGCCATCGAAAAAAATGTTAAAATGTGTGTGAAATCTTATGGGACTTAACTGCTAAGGTCATCAGTACCTAAGCTTATACACTACTTAACCTAAATTATTCTAATGACAAACACACACACACACCCATGCTCGAGGGAGGACTCGAACTTCCGCCGGGACCAGCCGCACAGTCAATGACTCCAGCGCCTAGACCGCTCGGCTAGTCCCGCGCGGCCGATGATATCGATGTAGGCCCTGTAAAATGGTAATTTCGTTGTATCTGCCTTTCATCGAACTTCAGTCCAAGCCTCTATAAGTGATTACATTGTGCCTGTATCGGTTGGGTGGAGCTTTTTCTTTTTTGGGGGAGCCAGGGGGGAGGAGGGTGGGTGGGAGATGCTCCTGTGTCAACAGACGCGGCGAGTGAGCCCGCGGCCGGCACTGTGTGGTGCGGCGGGGAGAAGTGGCGGCTCAGCGGTCGTCCGCCACCAGGAGAGGCCCTCCACGGCGGAAGAGCTCCAGCCGCGGCACTTTTGACGGCCCGCGGCTTCCCGGCGTCGCTAATTGGTGCTTGTCCTCGCCGAGCCGCAAGTAATGGCCAATTAGCAGTAATCTCGCGGCACACACAGGCACCGATGCCGCAACCTCAAGTCCGAGATCTGCGTGTCGGGTCGTGCCGTGGCGCGACTGCGGTGTAGGCGAATGTTAGCCGCGTAACAAAAAGGCCGGCGCCGAATGTCCGTTGTCCTTCAGTACGTTACACACTTCTCTGCGTACCGCTAGCAGCGATGGAGACGTTTATGCCACCGAATCCCAGCCTAAGGGGTCAGTTGTGATGGTTCGACGTAGATATCGTGACTGCTTTAAAGTATATTTGTTTTTAAGATAACAACTATCAATATATTACGGTAGAATCCACTACAAGCTCGCCTGACAAAACATTACTCATCCCTAGAGAAAAAATTACACTACTGGCCATTAAAATTGCTACACCACGAAATTTAACAGACAGAAGAAAGATGCTGTGGTATGCAAATTATTAGCTTTTCAGATAATTCACAGAAGGCTGGCGCCGGTGGCAACATCTACAACGTGCTGACATGAGGAATGTTTCCAACCGATTTCTCATACACAAACAGTAGTCGACCGACTTTGCCTGGTGAAACTTTGTTGTGATGCCTCGTGAAAGGAGGAGAAATGCGTACGATCACGTTTCCGACTTTGATAAAGGTCGGATTGTAGCCCATCGCGATTGTGGTTCATCGTATCGCAACATTGCTGTTCGCGTTGGTGGAGATCCAATGACTGTTAGCGGAATATGGAATCGGTGGGTTCAGGAGGGTAATACGGAACGCCGTGCGGGATCCCAGTGGCCTCGTATCACTAGCAGTCGAGATGACAACCATCTTATCCGCATGGCTGTAACGGATCGTGCAGCTACGTCTCGATCCCTGAGTCAACAGATGGGGACGTTTGCAAAACAACAACCATCTGCACGAACAGTTCGACGTTTGCAGCAGCATGGACTATCAGCTCGGAGACCATGGCTGCGGTTACCTTTGACGTTGCATCACAGACAGGAGCGCCTGCGATGGTGTACTCAACGACGGACCTGGGTGCACCAATGGCAAAACGTAATTTTTTCGGATGAATCCAGGTTCTGTTTGTAGCATCACGATGGTCGCATCCGTGTTTGGCGAAATCGCGGTGAACGCACATGGGAAGCGTGTATTCGTCATCGCCATATTGGCGTATCACCCGGCGTGATGGAATGGGGTGCCACTGGTTACACGTCTCGGTCACCTCTTGTTCGCATTGACGGCACTTTGAACAGTGGACGTTACATTTCAGATGTGTTACGACCCGTGGCTCTACCCTTCATTAAATCCCTGCGAAACCTACATTTCAGCAGGATAATGCACGACCGCATGTTGCAGATCCTGTACGGGCCTTTCTGGATACAGAAAATGTTCCACTGCTCCCCTGGCCAGCACATTTTCCAGATCTCTCACCAATTGAAAACGTCTGGTCCATGATGGCCGAGCAACTGGCTCGTCACAATACGCCAGTCACTACTCTTGATGAACTGTGGTATCGTGTTGAAGCTGCATGGGCAGCTGTACCTGTGCACGCCATCCAAGCTCTGTTTGACTCAATGCCCAGGCGTATCAAGGCCGTTATTACGGCCAAAGGGTACTGATTTCTCAGAATCAATGCACCCAAATTGCGTGAAAATGTAATCACATGCCAGTTCTAGTATAATATATTTGTCCAATGAATACCCGTTTATCATCTGCATTTCTTCTTGGTGTAGCAATTTTAATGGCCAGTAGTGTGCAAGCATTATTCAGTGTCATGTAATTCCGCCGCTCAACTCGATAACTGCCAGGATTCGGCTAGAAACTGAATCTACAAGATTGTGCAAGTACGTCGCTTCCAGGGTAAGCCACTCGCTGGCGGTCTGATAGCACAGTTCCACCAAACTGCGGGGACGCTGATATCGCGTTTTACCCCTTGTCCCAGCATGTCCCACTGATCTTCTGTGGGATTCAAGACACGTGGTGTTGCAGCCCGCCGGCCACTGTGGCTCAGCGGATCTAGGCGCCGGGTCTCGCAGTGTATTTTACACTAAATTCTTCTAGAATCTTCATATGGAAATGATGCTCTAAGCCCGCCCCCCGCCCCCCCTCTTTTCTAACTCCGACTTTTGCTCTTGCACATGAATTAAGAATAAACGCGAACTGACTGTACTCGACCCTGCAAGTGGAGTAGAAAAGAGTTTGGCACCTGCAATAATTTAATTTGATATTAATTAATTTGATAAAGGAAAGTTTCATTAACGTAGTGAAAAATGAAAGGGTGGCTCTACCGATCAACAGAATGAAAGTTCTGTCCAAAATAACAATTTGATTTATTATGACTAACTCAAAATAATAAACAAAACACATGAAACATCTACAATACGTTAAAATGGATACTCAAACAACTGCTGTGAATGTGAAGTTGTCCATTGCGACATTTATGACCAAGTGGTATGTGGAGCCGCAGAAGTGGCCGAGCGGTTCTAGGCGCTACAGTCTGGAACCTCGAGACCGCTACGGTCGCAGGTTCGAATCCTGCCTCGGGCATGGATGTGTGTGATGTCCTTAGGTTAGTTAGGTTTAAGTACTTCTAAGTTATATGGGACTGATGACCTCAGAAGTTAAGTCCCATAGTGCTCAGAGCCATTTGAACCATTTTTGATATGTGGAGCCAAATCTTATATAAAGTACTTTGGTTCAAATGATATTCTGTAAATAAATCCACTCACAGAAGTTTGTAGTTTTAGGACATTTGTTTGAATCCCAAATAGCTTTGAACTGCAGTGGCACGAGCCAGTTTGAACATGGCGACTTGAGAAAGACAAAGTCCACTTAATCTCTCGTAGAAACCTTTATGCTCAGGTCTTTCGAAACAGAACGTAATTATTTATAAAAGGAAACGTCATCACATGTGGACGGCTGTTTAAATAAACGCAAAACCATATGTCCCGTAAGTAATTCTATATTCGAAACTAGTGGTCCCATTGCTACTCAAACCATACTATATCCTCCTCTGACCGCTGTCAGTGTGTAATTACGCCCGCTGTACTACGCTCTCAGAGGCCGTTTTAAGCGTACCGCCGTTACTCCACTTGGTAGTAGACCCATCTCACTTCACGCTAGTGCATACACTTTTTCTGAATTAACCAATAAGTATGATATTTTCATTGCTAGATACGCGCTCATGGGCCAACTTCCGATGAAAAAGTTCCGTCTAAAATCATTAATCAAAAATTACGAAAATAGTCGTATAATTGTAACAAAGAAAAAGATACATTATAAGGTAATGTATAAGTTTCCTAGTTAATCCACACTGCTTTCCTGCTGATTTCATTAGGGCATCAGTTCTGCGTAACATGTGCCATTTTTAAATCTTAGGAGTTGCTTAAACAATAAGAACGCAATACTACAACTGCAAAATGCACATATAAACTTTTAACGATATGAAATAATTCCTCCTACTACAGCTATCGCAGAACTCCAACATACAGATCCTAGCTCGTGTGGGAATGTCCAAACCAGGTCGGCAATATGGCCCTGACGGAGTAGTCGATACCGACCGAACGCCATGTCATCCGCTGCTCACAGTGTCATTCGGATGCATCCTGGAGGTGTGGAGTTAGCGTAACGCTCTTCCAGCCGTTGTCAGTTTCCAAGACATTGACACAACTGTTTATCAATCAGGTTGTCCCTCAAATTTCATCGCGAGATCAGTGCATCCCGTTCCAGTCCTTCCACCATAGAAAAATCTGTGGCAGGATCGGGAATTGAACCACTGCCCTCAGCAGAGTACGCAGACACGCTGACCACTTAACTATTGAGATGGACTGGTCGTGTGTAAATTGTGTGTCATGTCAAATAGGTGTAGTCTTCGGCTTCTGCAGACTTTTGTGAATTGAAACTGGTCAGTACATTATAAATTTAACCTATACGTTCATAAGATACTATGACCCAAATTTCAGTGACCTGACCGAATAATAACGCGAACTGACCAACTTTTTATCGTATTTGCTTTAGTGGCCCAGTGGGATTTAACATAAGCTAAACAAAGATAAATCGAAACCGTAACCTCTGCATTAAAACTCCTCTAGCTACTCCCTAACTGTGTTGTAGATACTCCTTGTAGGCTTAATTTATGCAGTTCCAATACAGTTACACGCGGTATCCTACAACGCCTAACAAATGGAAAATAACCTTGTATGGGAAGTAAATATCGACATCTTCCTTACTGCAGTCACATGGCTTGAAATCCAGCTGTGACAGACGCGCACTTTGATAGCTGAAAATTCCTTATGAAAATAAAATAATCTGGCTACTCTAGGAAGACCATTCCCTTTCTGATTTATGTTATTAAAGATCAGTGAAGTGGAAAAATGACTTCGTTGTCTGTATTATTCAGAAAACGAATACAAAACCCTCTTGTCTTACATACAATCATGTAAATGTTACACATCATAACTCAAGATTCACAGTGGAGGTCTAGAATGATAGGAAGTAACCTCTCTTAGAGGTGCTGATCGAATGGAAATCAGATGGACGACTAGGCTATTCTGCATACAGAAAACAGATGCATACATATCTGTATCCTCATGGGCGTAGCTTTCACCACCCAGCTCACAAGAGAGCTACGCTGAACACCTTAGTGCACAGAGCCAGGACTATTTGGAAGAAGAACCACATCTGCTCTGACGATAGTGTTTAGAAGAACGATATTATGTTCCTGACAGCAGCCTCACGGAGTGGCCGCTTGGTTAGAGGCCACGTGTCACGGACTGCGCGGCCTCTCCTGCCAGAGGTTCGAGTCCTCCTTCGGGCATGTATACCTGTGTTGTTGTTAGCATAAGTTAGTTTAAGTAGTGTGTTAGTCTAGGGACCGATGACCTCAGCAGTTTGGTCACTTAGGGATTCACACACATTTGAACATTTTTTTCGTGACAGTATACTAACGCCCTCGAGGTAACCAAGACGCGACGCCGTTCAGGCAAGCCAAGAGGGCCAACACAGAGCGCGGCTTCCATTCTGCGGTGTAACAATGGGTAAGGTTGGTAGAGTTCTGAACAGGCAACGAATCAGACAAGTCTTCTGCCCACCCAGAAATGTTGCAACTAGTCAAGGATCATCTCGGCCTGAGACAACCGCAAATTTATAACATTCTTAGCGAGTGGGGTCAGCTTATACGATCTGTTGCCTATCGCTGCGTTGAGCATCAGATTCCCCTTACATGGAGGTATCTGGATATATCAGCTGTCGCAGTGGACAGTTTTCAAAATAAGCAGAAGATTTTGTTTGTACAAACGAAAATACTTGCTCACTCATCGGCCTATCGGCCTATAGGGATTCTGCGATCAGGGAAGCAGCTGAAATTAGAGTTTGTGAAAAGAATTTCAACAGAGACACCTGCTATGCATTTAGCAATGCCTGGAAGCATGCACTAAAAGAAAAAAAAAATCTCTGATACGAGGAATGGCGCTCGAAGCCCCTTAGGGACATGGCTGCGAATAAGGTTCAAAATGGTTCAAATGCGACTTAGCTTCTGTGGTCATCAGTCGCCTAGAACTTAGAATTAATTAAACCTAACTAACCTAAGGACATCACACACATCCATGCCCGAGCACAATTCGAACCTGCGACCGTAGTGATCGCTCGGTTCCAGACTGTAGCGCCTATAACCGCACGGCCACTCCGGCCGGCGCGAATAAGGGAAAGACAACCAATTTGCACTTCGTGTGCACACTGGGTGAAGTCATTCCAGATGTGGAACGGGTCCTCCCGGATGCCATGAAGAGCGCAGGGTGCAGCCAACTGCAGGTGGTTGCTCACGTCGGTACCAATGATGTGTGTCACTTTGGATCAGAATAGATTCTCTCTGGTTCAAACGGCTCTGAGCACTATGGGACTCAACTGCTGAGGTCATTAGTCCCCTAAAACTTAGAACTAGTTAAACCTAACTAACCTAAGGACATCACAAACATCCATGCCCAAGGCAGGATTCGAACATGCGACCGTAGAGGTCTTGCGGTTCCAGACTGCAGCGCCTTTAACCGCACAGCCACTACGGCCGGCGATTCTCTCTGGTTTCGAGCGGCTAACACAAATGGTAAACGCTGCTAGTCTTGCTTGCGAGATGAAAGCAGAGCTGACCATTTGCATCATAGTCGACAGGACCGATTGCGAGCCTCTGGTACAGAGCCGAGCGGAGGGTCTGAATCAGAGGCTCAGACGGTTCTGCGACCGTGTAGGCTGCAGATTCCTCGACTAGAGCGAATGGGTGGTTGGGTTTCGGGTTCCGCTGAATAGGTCTGGTGTGCAATATACGCATGAGGCTGCTACAAGGGTAATAGGGATTGTGTGGCGTGGACTGGGCGGTTTTTTAGGTTAGAGGGTCTCGGGAAAGCACAAGAAGGGCTTCAGCCACAAAGGGCGAGGGTCGAACACAGGAAGAACGTAGATACAGGAACCATCGGTATAACAGTTGTAAATTGTTGTAACTGTGTTGGAAAGTACCAAAGCTCCAAGCGCTAATAGAAAGCGCTGATGCTCAAATGGGCCGGAGATAAGCTCAGCCAAAATTTTTGCGAAGGACCTAACAGTGCTCTGAAAGGATAGGCTAAACACGGTTGGCGGTGGCGTGTTTGTTGCTGTTTGAAGTAGTTTATGTTGTCGCGAAATTGAAGTAGATATTTCCTGTGAGTTAATATGGGCAGAAATCATTGTTGACAACCGGAATAAAATAACAATTGGATCCTTTTTTCTAACCTCCCAATTCAGATGGTACAGTTTCTGAAAGGTTCAAAGAAAAATTGAGCGATTTCAAACACGTACCCGACTCATACGATTATAGCTGGTGGTGACTTTAATTTACCATCGACATGTTGGTGAAAATACATGCATAATTCCGGAGGTACGCATAAAAAAACATCCGAAATTGTACTAAACGCATTCTCTGAAAATTATTTCGAGCAGTTAGTTCATGAGTTCACACGAATAGCAAACGGTTGTGAAAACACACTTGACCCCTTAGTAACAAGGGTTGACGTAGCGAGAGTGAATATTGTGACCCACAAATCCTCCAAAAACAAACGAAAAATATACCTATTCAAAAAAAGCAGATAAAAATTCACTTGACGCCTTCCTGATAGACAATCTCCACTCCAACCAAATTAATAATATAAGTGTAGACCAAATGCGGCTTGAGTTCAGAAAAATAATATCGGCAGCAATTGAGAGATTTATACCAAATAAATTAACAAATGACAGAGCTGATCCTCCTTGGTAAACAAAACGGGCAGAACACTGTTGTAGAAACAACGAAAAAAACATGCCAAATTTAAACAGACGCAAAATCCCTAAGATTGGCGATCTTTTACAGAAGCTCGAAATTTAGCCGGACTTCAATGCAGGTGCTTATAACAATTTCCACAACGAAACTTTGTTTCGAAACCTGGCAGAAAATCCAAAGAGATTCTTGTTGTATGTGAAGTATGTTAGCGGCAAGAAACAATCAATGCCTTCTCTGCGCGATAGCAGTGGACATACTATCGAAGACAGTGCTGCCAAAGCAGAGTTACTAAACACAGCCTTCCGAAATGCCTTCACAAAAGAAGATGAAGGAAATATTCCAGAATTCTAATCAAGAATAGCTGCCAACATGAGTAACGTAGAAGTAAATATCCTCGGAGAAGTAAAACAACTAAAATCAACAAAGTATGCTGATGCATTAGCTCCATACTTGACAATCATATGCTACCGTTCGCTAGACGAAAGATCCACACCCAAAGACAAGAAAGTTGCACAGGTCACACCAATATTCAAGAAAGGTAGCAGGAGTAATCTACTTAATTACAGGCCCATATCATTAACGTCGATATGCATCAGGATTCTGGAACATATATTGTGTTCGAACATTATGAATTACCTGGAAGAAAATTGTCTATTGACACACAGTCAACAAGGGGTTAGAAACATCGTTCTTTATTCGCATGAAGTGCAGAGTGCTACTGACAAGGAATTTCAGATCAATTCCATATGTCTGGATTCCCAGAGGGCTTTTTGACACTGTACCCCATATGTGGCTTATAGTGAAATTGCGTGCTTATGGAATATCGCCTCAGTTATATGACTGGGTTTGTGACTTTCTGTCAGAGAGGCCATTGTTCGTAGTAATTGACGGAAAGTATTCGAATAAAACAGAGGTGATTTCTGGCGTTCACCAAGGTTGTGTTATAGGCTCTTTGCTGTTTCTTATCTATATAACCGATTTGGGAGACAATCTGAGCAGCCGTCCTAGGTTGCTTTTGCAGATAACGCTGTCGTTTATCGACTAATAAAGTCATGAGAAGATCAACACAAGCTGCTAAACGGTTTAGAAACGATATCGGAATGGTGCTAAAATTATGAGTTGAATCTAAATAACGAAAAGTGTGAGGTCTTCCACATGAGTGCCAAAAGGAATCCGTTAAACTTCGGTTACACGATAAATCAGTCTAATATAAAGGCCGTAAATTCAACTAAATACCTAGGAATTACAATTACGAAGAACTTAAGTTGGAAGAAAGACAAAGAAAATGTTGTGGGGAAGGCTAACCAAAGACTGCGTTTTATTGGCACGACACTTAGAAAATGTAACAGATCTACTAAGGAGACTGCCTCCACTACGCTTGTCCGTCCTCTTTTAGAATACTGCTGCGTGGTGTGGGATCCTTACCAGGTAGGACTGACGGAGTACATCGAAAAAGTTCAAAGAAGGGCAACACGTTTTGCCTTATCGCGAAATATAGGAGAGAGTGTCACTGAAATGATACAGCATTTGTGCTGGACATCATTAAAAGAAGGCGTTTTTTGTTGCGACGGAATCTTCTCGAGAAATTCCAATCACCAACTTTCTCCTCCGAATGCGAAAATATTTTGTTGACGCCGAACTACATAGGGAGAAACGATCACCACGATAAAATAAGGGAAATCAGAGCTCGTACGGAAAAATATAGTTGTTCCGCGCGCTATACGAGATTGGAATAATAGAGAATTGTGAAGGTGGTTCGACGAACTATCTGTCAGGCACTTAAATGTGATTTGCAGAGTATCCACGTAGATGTAGATGTAGATATATGTTTGTATTTCATTTGGCTTTACAGTTTGGTGACTCGAAATTATGCCATTAAATTTGGACACCAGTTTTCAATATTAGAACGACACATTAAATTTGGCGACTGTGTCGGGACTATAAATACATTGTGAAGGAAGGAAGATTGTTTATTTCATCCCATCGACAACAAGGTAATTAGAAACATAGCACAAGTTCAGATTGTTATTCAAGGATGGAGAAGTAAATTGGCTGTGCCCTTCAAAGACATCATCCCGACGTTTGTCTGGAGAGAGCAGAGAAATCACAGAAAACCTAAATTAGGATGGCCAGTTGCAGATCTGAACTGTCATCCTCCTTAATACGCGAGCAGTGTTGTAACCGCTGCACCACGCCACTCAGAAGAAACACCGTGGAATCAGCTATCAGCATTAGCACGGATATTTACAAGTATACAACTGCAGACAAAAGGTGAGAGGCAACGCTGATGAAAATTGAACAAACTGAGACATGAGTTATAATTAAAAATGTTTGTGGTTATACTGGGTAATTCAGCTGCCACTACCGATGGGTTTTACGCAACCCACAACGCAAGATTATCATATTCTCTTGCTCGCTATATGCAGACTATTATTCTTACAGAAAAAAATGAACAGAACCTTTTCAAACGAAATTTAATGCAGTTAAATTTGGTATTGGGATACGTTTTCGAGTTGTTCAAGAAAAAAGTTTTTTAAAGTCACTTTTGTGCGTTTTCCTTGGATAATTATAAAATTATGGCCTCTACCGAAAACATATCTCAATGCAAAGTTTAAGTACATTAAATTTCCTTCAAGAACGTCCCGTTCATGTTTTCTGTGGGAGTAAGGGTTCGTGCATAGAGAGCGAGAGAACATGAAAATGTTGGGTGTGGTATTTCAAGGCGCCGTGGGTTGCATAAAACCAACCAGTAGCGGCAGCTGAATCACCCTGTATTTATACTCACCATGACTGGAAATTTGAATTATCGCATTATATTTCGCGTCACTGTGACAGGACTAAGTAAACGTCAGGGCGCTATTATATTTGGCCACCGTGACGGGAGTCGCAGCCCCAGTTGTCGGTATTAGACCGCACGGCTGCCAGGAGACAGCTGGAGGCAGAGGAAACTTTAGCGGGGCAATATGTTTGGAGAGACAGGACAGCGAAGCGGCCCGATGACACGGCGGGCGGCGCCTTGGCCAAACTGAAAGCGAGTTGCGTGAAAGAGATCCCAGCGGGCGGGCCGTCATGTGGGGGCGAGGCGGCGGCCTGACAGCGGGGGTTTCCCAGGTGGCAGGCAGCAGCTGTCCGGGCCACGCCGCCCTGACGCACACAATTGAAGGCGACGCGTCGGCCGAGCGCCGCGCCGCATGGAGATGAAGCCGGGGAATAGCTCGGCTCCCCCTAACGACGCCAGCCGAGGCTCTCTCTGCTGAGTGGGGGCGACAATGCTTCTGGCTCGGCCTGGCTGAAAGCTTTCTGATAACCACCGACCGTCTGCCCTTATTAGGGGCGCGGGACCACATGGGCGCGATAAAGCGTGGACGAGTAAACCTCAACCCAGGGTGTGCATCAAGATGTACTAGATAATCACCACATGTACGGGATCTCACACGAGAATGACACTATTATCTGTCACGTTTATATTTAGATCGCTGCCTTCCCCCACGATATCTATGAATTTGCCGTAACGTTTCCGAACTCTTATCCGTTTACACTCTTATTTTACAGTGGTCTGTGTACAATATGTTCCAAAAAGTAGCGCGTGAAAATGCTATTTTTGAGTGGGTAATTTCTCGATCTATTGATGACAGAGATAAGATGTCAAGTGTTTTGGATAGTTATTGGCCTAGCGACCATTTGTATACCTATTGGAAAAACGAGCATACTGTAAGTATCCCAGGGTCAAAATTTAAACATGACACTTCCTTCAGCCCAGGGCAATTAAACAAATTGGTTGGTTCTTTTGCGTTAGGTGCGGTCTAAAAAATGGCTCTGAGCACTATGCGACTTAACTTCTGAGGTCATCAGTTGCCTAGAACTTAGAACTAATGAAACCTAACTAACCTAAGGACATCACACACATCCATGCCCGAGGCAGGATTCGAACCTGCGACCGTAGCGGTCGCTCGGCTCCAGACTGTAGCGCCTAGAACCGCACGGCCACTCTGGCCGGCTAGGTGCGGTCTAGAGCAGACCTTGATCATCTTATAAAAGTGCCATTTTTTCATGTTCGATCCTGAGAAAATCAAGAAAAACTATGATTTTGTTTATCTGAACAGTACCAATTGTGGGGACGGCCACACATATAATCTCTGTTCGTGGTAGATTGTCGAAGTTTTCACGACATGTTCTTAAGATGATATCCTCGGGGACCTTCAAAACGTTTTTCAATTGCGTCATCCATTACCGATATCCAAAGGTTCAAAGTTACCGTACTTACACACACGAAATATGCACATAATATCCGGTCTGGGGCGTAAATGTAGTTTTAAATAACGTAGTGTACACATAGTAAGGGTTCTGGGATCATCGCAAGGGTTCTGAGGTTACCAAACGATGATTTTAGTCTGTATTGGAAAATGAACTGCTCCTCTATAAAAATCAACATGGATTCCGCAAACAGAGATCCTGTGAAACTCACTCGCTCTGTTCTTCTATGAGATCCATAGCGCACTGGACAACGGCGCTCAGGCTGATTCCGTTTTCCTTGATTTCAGTAAGGCATTTGACACCGTCCCGCGTTGTCGTTTAATGAAAAAAATACGAACTTACGGAGTATCGGAGCAGACCTGCGATTGGATTCAAGACTTTCTTGCAGATACGAGGTTTGGAACTTTCATAGTGGCATCTATTTATTTACAGCTCGTACAAAATAGATGCGAGTTTCAAAGTTTTACTGACCTTCAAAGTAGTCACCAGCATTGTGTATAGCCGGTTGCCAGCGATGTGGAAGTCGTAGGATACTCTTAGCAGTGCCAGTTGTGTTGACAGTTCGAGCGGCGCGGTCTATTGCCCGACCAGTTTGTAGCAGTTTTAAAGCGAGTGCCGTGCAGTGTTTCCTTCAGTTTAGAAATCGAGATGAACTCAGGAGGGCTTAAGTCAGGGGAGTGCTGTAGGTGGTATAGCACTTAGCTGCCCCATCAGTCAAACAAATCAATAACAGCTTGCACTGTACGTACTTTAGCATTGTCCTGCAAAATGATGGTCAGGTCCTTCAGAAAGTGTCATCACTTCTGTCTCTATGCTCTTCATTTTTGGAACACAACCTTCGACCAGCTTAGGGTCTTTGAAGGCCAGTACAACTTTGAAACACTTATCTATATCGTACGAGCTGTAAATAAATAGTTGCCGTTATTAAAGTTCCAACCTTCCTACATCGTGAATCAGTCTATTACTGGAGGCCATATCAAACTCCCTACAGCAGTTTCTGAGTGTAGCCTTCACATACAGAAAAGGGGGTTTAATTTATAACGTGCACAGCAGTGTATTGGCGGAACTGTGCTTATGTGATTCATGTGAAAAGGTTTACGACGTGATTATGATCGCACGACGGGAATTAAAAGAATTTCAATCCGGTATAGTTGTTGGAGCTAGATGCATGGGACATTCCATTTCAGAAATCGTTAGGAAATTCAATATTCCGAGAATCACAGTGTAAAGAGCGTACCAACAATACCAAATTTCAGTCATTATCTGTCACCACGGACAACGCAGTGGCCGATGGTCTTCACTTAACGACCAAAAACAGCGAGTTGGCAGTGCTAGCAGACAGGAAACGCTCTGTGAAATAATGGTAGAAATCAAAGTGTGACGTACAACGAACGTACCTGTTAGGACAGTATGGTGAAATCTGGCGTTAATCTACTATGGCAGCAGCGACCGAAGCGAGTGCCTTTGCTAACAGGACCTCAGATGCGCCTCGCGACCATGTTGGTCGGACCCTCGGTGATTGGAAAACCATGTTCTGGTCGCATGAGTCCACATTTCAGTTGGTTAGAGCTGGTGGCAGGGTTCGGGTATGACGCTGACCTCACGAAGCCTTGGACTCAGGTTGTTAACAAGACACTGTGCAAGCTAGTAGTGCCTTCATAGGGGTGTGGACTGTGTTTACATCGAACGGACTGAGTCATGTGGTCCAACTGGAGCGGTCATTGATTGAAATGGTTATGTGCGGCTACTTGGAGACCAACTGCAATGTTTCCAAAGAACAATGAAATTTTAATGGAGTGCAATGAGCCATGTTCCCTGGCCACTATTGTTGGCAATGTCTTTGAAGAAAATTCTGTACAGTTCGAGCGAATGATTTGGCCATCCAGACAGCCCGACATGAATCCCATCGAACATTTATAGAACGTAATAGAGAGGACAGTTCGTGCACAAAACCCGACACGGGCAACACTTTCGAAATTATGGACGGGTATAAGGCAACATGGGTGATTATTTCTGCAGGAGACTTCCAACGACTTGTTGAGTCAACGCCACGTCGAGTTACTGCACTACGTCGGGCAAAAGGAGGTCCAAAACGGTATAGGAGGTATCTCATGACTTTTTTTTTACCTCAGTGCACGTATAGATGTTAAGCTTTGCTGCTCTCTGGGGTTACTGCAGCTGTTTTATTCGCCAGATGCATGAGACTCAGAAAATATTAGATACAGACTCCGAGATAGATACCATTTTCCTTGACTTCCGGAAGGCGTTCGATACAGTTCCGGACTGTCGCCTGATAAACAAAGTAAGAGCCTACGGAATATCAGACCAGCTGTGTGGCTGCACGGAAGAGTTTTTAGCAAACAGAACACAGCATGTTGTTCTCAATGGAGAGACGTCTACAGACGTTAAAGTAACCTCTGGCGTGCCACAGCGGAGTGTTATGGGACCATTGCTTTTCACAATATATATAAATGACCTAGTAAATAGTGTCCGAAGTTCGATGCGGCTTTTCGTGGATGATGCTGTAGTATACAGAGAAGTTGCAGCATTAGAAAATTGCAGCGAAATGCAGGAAGATCTGCAGCGGATAGGCACTTGGTGCAGGGAGTGGAAACTGCCCCTTAACATAGACAAATGTAATGTATTGCGAATACATAGAAAGAAGGATCCTTCATTGTATGATTATATGATAGCCGAACAAACGCTGGAAGCAGTTACTTCTGTAAAATATCTGGGAGTATGCGTACGGAACGATTTGAAGTGGAATGATCATATAAAATTAATTGTTGATGAGGGGGGGTGCCAGGTTGAGATTCATTGTGTAGTCCATCAACAAAGGAGGTGGCTTACAAAACACTCGTTCGACCTATACTTGAGAATTGCTCATCAGTGTGGGATTTGTACCAGGTCGGGTTGACAGAGGAGATAGAGAAGATCCAAAGAAGAGCGGCGCGTTTCGTCACAGGGTTATTTTGTAAGCGTGCTAGCCTTACGGAGATGTTTAGCAAACTCAAGTGGCAGACTCTTCAAGAGAGGCGCTCTGGATCTCATTGTAGCTTGCTGTCCAGGTTTCGAGAGGGTGCTTTTCTGGATGAGGTATCGAATATATTGCTTCCCCCTACTTATACCTCCCGAGGAGATCACGAATGTAAAATTAGAGAGGTTCGAGCGCACAAGGAGGCTTTCAGACAGTCGTTCTTCCCGCGAACCATATGCCACTGAAACAGGAAAGGGAGGTAATGACAGTGGCACGTAAAGTGCCCTCAGCCACACACCGTTGGGTGGCTTGCGGAGTATAAATGTGGATGTAGATGTACCTCTATATCAGTCCAGCTCGTTGCTCCCAACAGTGCTATGAAATGTCACTCCAAAATATGGAATAGATAACAATACATATTTTACTCACTCATCACTACTGTAATCATAAATTATACACTAACCTTCCTCCTGCCTCATCTGCCTGTTAGTGAAAACCATATGAAAATTACTACTGTAGTTTCTGAAGATATACAGCCTGAAAGACGCGAGCGACTTTAATTTAGTAGTGAGTATAGATAAACAGTCACTGGCTCTAAATATACGTAATGGACACAGTTAACTACTCTGCATATGACTTCTAACAAATGACGGACCAATAAAGTGATGCCAGTCTACGCAGCATGTGCGGACGTCTCGTGAAGTATGTCTGCTGTATGGTTCTGGACTGAGATTAATACCTTAATTAAAGGTACAAGCACCGGAGTTATATTGGCGGACCGCTAACGGCTCTCTCTCGCAATGAATTTAAAGACTCATCCGTCTACTGAATATTTATTCTCGCCGGCAAACGTGAGCTAAATTCCCTGGAACAATTGCTGCAGGGCCAGTTTGCGGAGCTCTCCCATTTTACATCGACGTCCCGTGCGGCCTTAAATTTGTGGCTACCCAAGCCTTCCGAAGCGAAACAAGTTCATCTAAACGTGCCGTACCTTACTAGTTCGCTGAAATGTTGTTCAAGCTTAACAGGATGTATTTTCCTCACTGTTCCTCATCGGATACCAGTACATGCAGCTGAAGAATAAAAGTTGAATGGCTTCGGTGTAAAAATTTATAGTTACGAGCTGCTTCCAAGAAGAAAGTTCAGTTTGCTAGTAAAAAGAGAGCAAGTAGAGCTACAAAAACCTATATATGGAAATCTTAAACTATCTTTATACAGACTGCCACCACTTTCCAGGTACCTGCCATAGCGTGGCACATGTTTTGTGTACCATCGTCACAGAACGTAGCCAACTCTGTTTTCAATCACGTCGTAATATGTAGCTCGGCTTTGTTGTTGATTCGTTGACTGCCAAGTTTGAAAAGAGATGGAATAACTAGGTGCGAGTTCAGGGCGGTACGGAGGTTGTGTCAAACAGCCACCAGTCTGAATGCCGAACGAGTTGTGTCTTGTTCGCCGTGTCAGGTCTGGAATCTGTCACGAATCAAAACAACATCGTTTGTCACCTTTCAGCGCCGCTTACTCTATACTTCGCGACGCAGTTTCATGTCTCACAGTAAACATT
The DNA here is from genome assembly GCF_023864345.2 of Schistocerca serialis cubense. NCBI lineage: Eukaryota > Metazoa > Arthropoda > Insecta > Orthoptera > Acrididae > Schistocerca > Schistocerca serialis. Next base: position 264,870,820 of record NC_064638.1, read on the forward strand.
TGCATTGATTGCCTCACGTTGCGGCAAATTAGCACCAATAGAAACCGATGCTTGTCCCAAAATACTGTGCACAAAGCTCTCGGAGGTGTTAAGATTTGCTTCGCTTTTGTTTTCACTGGCGACGCATTGTGACCCAGTTCCACTGATTATCGTTTCGATAGAGTGGTTTCATAACAGAGACAAGTCTCATCTCAGGTCAGTATTTTTATTAGAAAATTGTCACCATATTTGCTGTAACGTGTCAAAACATGAAGTGCGCTGCCCGGACGCTGCTTTTTGTGTTGCTCTGTAAAAGTTCTTGGCTCGCGAAGAGCACAGCTATCGAAAATTAAATTATTCTTCAGAAATAATAACTTGAAGAAATGACCTTACAATTTGTAGAAAGTTCTTAGGAAGATAGCATACCTTAATTTACGGTTTTTCATTACGGGTCTTAAACTGCACGAACCAATTCTTCATTGATCAAACACACAACCCACTTCTTTTGTTACCGTGCACTCCATTGTGTCCTGCCTGACCCATTTCCTTACCATCGAATCACTCAACGCATTTCCTCCGTAAATCTCGTGAATCTGTCGATGAATTTTGACCGGTTTTTGGTCCTTCGTATTCAGAAAACAAGTTACAGATATTTTCTTCCAAAGACGTGGGATTTTCTATCAATTCGCCATTCTAAACAAGCACCATATACAATGAACATCACACAAGGTATTTAAAATGTTGTCATTTCCTTCTCCTTGATTCGAAACAACTGTCGTGCGTGGATCAATAGGCGACTATAGCTCTGCCGTGCAAGGAAATTCAAGCAGAACTTGCTTTCCGGTCGTTCCTCATATGTAAAACAAATGATACCATCTTGCCTTTGCTCCGACCATTGCGACAGGTTTTAGACAACACACACATTCTGAATTACTTTCATCTTTCGCTTGGTGGCACAATCGTGCAGTTAATATGTAAAAGAAATGACTCCATCTCGTTCGAGCTGGAATCGCTTGTTTCATGTATTAACTGCACGATTGTGGCACCATGTAACGGTTAGGAGAGAGAGTTGTACCTGGAGGATGGTGTACGTATGAACATTTGATGTTTCTTCGTCCGTGTTTTAATCCAGTGACCGATTTTAGAATCGCATGAAGGTTTGCGCACTGAGCTATAAGGTGTTTATCCAATTTTCTGCTTCTTTCGTTATCGTTGGACATGAGGATGTGCAACTCATTTAAGTGCCGCACAATATATTCAAGTTATTTGGAAAACATTGTTAATTTTTCTAGTAGAGAATTTCATAGTGAGTAAAATTCTTTATATTTTTAAAATTAGTTACACAATGTGTGGAAAAATAAGCCATAATTCCACAGTTGTGTTACCTCTTGTACATTAAAACGGAAAAGGTCATCTACTATGGAACATGTGATATTTGCAAATGAACTGCGTTTCTCTTTTAACGTCTTTGCAATTCTAACGGTCTTAAATATGGAAGTTTGTATCGGTTTTCAGTAGCTTCTATTGCAAAATGTTTTTAACTTGTAACTGGTTTTTGGTAATACTTCTACTTCATTTCGAGTCACTTACTGCTTATTAGAATGTCCTAGGTTAACGATGTGAAATACCATTAAACATATTATTGACAAGATTGTCTCGTTTGTAACACTTTTAAATTTCAGTAGAATATTTGTTCCTAGGTACGTGACCTTATTGTACCATGGAATACGTTCCCAAATTAGGAAAGACCTTACTTTCCTGTAGTAATTTTTCTAAACTTAGAAAAAAGCTGAAATACATTAAAACTGAATGCTGTCATTTAAAAATGGAATACGAAAATGTATTAACCAAATACGACGGAACTGGCTACATAGGAAAATCGGGAAAGTGTACCAAGATACCTAACTCTTCGCTATTGTTAAATTGTTAGGTCATCCTACGAATGTCAAAAGGCATCATTTTACTGAGACTATTTTTGTGTAGAGTTGTTTCATGCATTACCATACGCTCATATGCGCTGATGGACGAAAATATTATGATCATTTGCTTAATAGGGCGTTGGCCCCCTCTGGAACGAAATGCAGCCACGATTATGCGTGGCAAACTCCTTGGTATTTCTGGAGGTACTAATGCACTATACTCCAAGCACAGGTCACTAAATTCCTGTAAATTACGAAACTGTGGTTCGTAGGAGCGCAGCTGGCGCCAGAAATCGTCTCAGATGTCTTCAATAAGTTTCAGATATTGTGAACGTGGTGGCCAAGGTATCAAGCGCGGTTCAGTATCATGATCCTGAAACCACTGCAGAGCGATTCTGCCTTGTGGCACGAACACTTATGCTGCTAGAAGGGGCCATTGCAGTCGGAAATACATCAAGCATGAAGGGATCCTTGTGGTCCGAAATAGTGATCACATATTCGACAGCTGTCATGGTGCCTTCGGTTGCGATCACAGATCCCATACAGTAGCAGGTGACTGTCCCCCATAGCATAACACCACTCTCGCCAGTCATGGTCCATGGTGCACTGCATGCTTCGAGAAATCGTTCATCCTATGACGACGTATCTGAATATGACCATCAGCTTGATATAATAACAAACGTGATTGATGCGATAAAGTGAAACTTTTCCATCGATTCACGGTGCCTGGCCCGCATCTCGTGGTCGTGCGGTAGCGTTCTCGCTTCCCACGCCCGGGTTCCCGGGTTCGATTCCCGGCGGGGTCAGGGATTTTCTCTGCCTCGTGATGGCTGGGTGTTGTGTGATGTCCTTAGGTTAGTTAGGTTTAAGTAGTTCTAAATTCTAGGGGACTGATGACCATAGATGTTATGTCCCATAGTGCTCAGAGCCATTTGAACCATTTGAACCACGGTGCCTGTATCGATGAATCGATGACCCCTCTGCAATCGTGGGGGGAGGAGAAGAAGGAGGAAGAGGAGATTAATGTTTAACATTCTATCGACAACGAGGTCATTAGAGGCGGAGCACAAGCTCCTCATTTGAATTTCAGCCCGTTCGTGTTACGAGAGAAGGCCAGTGGCTACTACACTCCTGGAAATGGAAAAAAGAACACATTGACACCGGTGTGTCAGACCCACCATACTTGCTCCGGACACTGCGAGAGGGCTGTACAAGCAATGATCACACGCACGGCACAGCGGACACACCAGGAACCGCGGTGTTGGCCGTCGAATGGCGGTAGCTGCGCAGCATTTGTGCACCGCCGCCGTCAGTGTCAGCCAGTTTGCCGTGGCAGACGGAGCTCCATCGCAGTCTTTAACACTGGTAGCATGCCGCGACAGCGTGGACGTGAACCGTATGTGCAGTTGACGGACTTTGAGCGAGGGCGTATAGTGGGCATGCGGGAGGCCGGGTGGACGTACCGCCGAATTGCTCAACACGTGGGGCGTGAGGTCTCCACAGTACATCGATGTTGTCGCCAGTGGTCGGCGGAAGGTGCACGTGCCCGTCGACCTGGGACCGGACCGCAGCGACGCACGGATGCACGCAAAGACCGTAGGATCCTACGCAGTGCCGTAGGGGACCGCACCGCCACTTCCCAGCAAATTAGGGACACTGTTGCTCCTGGGGTATCGGCGAGGACCATTCGCAACCGTCTCCATGAAGCTGGGCTACGGTCCCGCACACCGTTAGGCCGTCTTCCGCTCACGCCCCAACATCGTGCAGCCCGCCTCCAGTGGTGTCGCGACAGGCGTGAATGGAGGGACGAATGGAGACGTGTCGTCTTCAGCGATGAGAGTCGCTTCTGCCTTGGTGCCAATGATGGTCGTATGCGTGTTTCGCGCCGTGCAGATGAGCGCCACAATCAGGACTGCATACGACCGAGGCACACAGGGCCAACACCCGGCATCATGGTGTGGGGAGCGATCTCCTACACTGGCCGTACGCCACTGGTGATCGTCGAGGGGACACTGAATAGTGCACGGTACATCCAGACCGTCATCGAACCCATCGTTCTACCATTCCTAGACCGGCAAGGGAACTTGCTGTTCCAACAGGACAATGCACGTCCGCATGTATCCCGTGCCACCCAACGTGCTCTAGAAGGTGTAAGTCAACTACCCTGGCCAGCAAGATCTCCGGATCTGTCCCCAATTGAGCATGTTTGGGACTGGATGAAGCGTCGTCTCACGCGGTCTGCACGTCCAGCACGAACACTGGTCCAACTGGGGCGCCAGGTGGAAATGGCATGGCAAGCCGTTCCACAGGACTACATCCAGCATCTCTACGATCGTCTCCATGGGAGAATAGCAGCCTGCATTGCTGCGAAAGGTGGATATACACTGTACTAGTGCCGACATTGTGTATGCTCTGTTGCCTGTGTCTATGTGCCAGTGGTTCTGTCAGTGTGATCATGTGACGTATCTGACCCCAGGAATGTGTCAATAATGTTTCCCCTTCCTGGGGCAATGAATTCACGGTGTTCTTATTTCAATTTCCAGGAGTGTATATATTCTAACGTAGATCCAGTTGAAGCTTTAACATTTCTCCTCTGTGACGTGCCATTGCAGTCCACTAGTAACAACAAAATCCTTTTATTGTACTTAGCAGCCCTTTGTCAAACAAATACTATGGTACTATTTGTGTGACACAGAAGTGAGAAATATAGTAAAAAGATTTCTTTACATGATGGTCAGCATGTCTCCCTTAGGTAGTATATCTAGTTCGAACCACCATACCCTCCATAGCATAACCATAGATGAGGGTGACGCATGTAAAATCTCACTGCTAAGTTGCGTATCAATCGAAATAAAACTCATCTTGGAAACAAAAAGTCGACGTGGGTTCAACACCCTCTGATATCCCACTGCCTCGTAACCAACATTCTCAATATGATTCGATTCTTCCGTCCTCATCCTCCCAAAAACATTTATATCCGCAACCGCAGATTTTTTAAAATTTCTTTTTATTTTTGGCGAGCGAGATGTATGAAGCTGAGATATTTCCTGTTTTAATTTTCTGATTCCTTGGTCACTGTGGATACATTTTAAAGACCTAGTTTGCCTAATGGCAATCTTCAGTCATACAAATAGTGTCACACTATGTGTGCCCCAAGGTTGGGAAATACAATAAAAGAAATTCGTTAAAAGATGACCACTGTTTCTCTCTCATGCAGTATACCTAGGACTGTATGCATATAGTCATAGAACTACCATAGACACGACAATGAAGGATGTAAAATCTCATTGGTAACTTGCGTATCAATCTAGCACAAAAATAAAATGAATACGGTTCCTAGAAATGAAAAGACCATGTGGACCGACACTCCCTAAGATCCTTGAAGTTCATGACTTGCTTTCTCAATATGATTCGCTTCTGCCGTCCTGATCATAGCACAAAGAAATTATATCCGTAACCACAGATTTTTCTATTTTTTTCCCTTTAATTTTTGAAGATCATGAGGTATGGAAGTGAGAGACTTCCTACACAAATTTTTCGAATCCTTGGTTAATGTAGATACATTTTGAAAAAACTGGTGTGCATAATGGCAATCTTCAGTCACAGAAATAGTGTCACGCTACTTCGAAATCCCGAAGATGGGAACTACAATAAAAGGATGGCCACTGTCTTCCTTAGGCAGTATCACCCGGCCTGCGAGTAATCAAATGGTTCAAATGGCTCTGAGCACTATGGGACTTAACTTCTGAGGTCATCAGTCCCCTAGAACTTAGAACTACTTAAACCTAACTAACCTAAGGACATCACACATATCCATGCCCAAGGCAGGATTCGAACCTGCGACCGTAGCGGTCACGCGGTTCCAGACTGTAGCGCCTAGAACCGCTCGGCTGCGAGTAATCCTTCATAGAATGACCATAGAGATGAGGATGAAGAATTCAAATTGTCACTGGTAAGTTAGGTATCAGTTTAACCCAAACACTATTCTTGGAATAGAAAGACCTTGCTCACTAAGTAATCCCCGACATCCCCTTGGTTCGTGACTCGCTTTCCCTAAATAATTTCTTATGCACATCCTGATCATGCTTAAAAAATTTATGCCCTTGGCCGTAGATTTTCTTTGTTTTGTTTTCGGAGAGCGTCAGGAGTGAAGGTGAAACACTTCCAACCTTAGTTTTCTGTTTCTGTAGACATTGTGGATTCGTTTAAGAAAGTCTAGTTTGCGTAATAACAATCTTCACCTTCCGTGAAATTTTTTAAGTTTACGAGGAAATCGACATACATTTGTTGAGCAGTAACCCTGCATGTATTTCACGGGATGATCCACTCCAGTGCTAATGAAAATGCGATCACTTAATAAATCATGCGACAGCAAATGCGGCGAACTAAACGCCGTGGGAGGTACAGAGAAATTTCACATTCTGGTACGCGCAAAAATTTAAGTAATGGAGGATCCTAATTTATGGATCGGCACTAATTCACGGACACTGTGTGCGCGTCCTAGGACTAATTGCTTCTCTTTAATTTACATAGGGTGTAATTTACAGCTGGAGGGGTGGAGCCGAATTAGAATTTTAAAAGGAGCGGCGGCAGAGCGGAGCGGCGTGGGCGTGGGCACGGGGCTAATGGGACGGAACGGTGATGGCGCGGTGTGCCTGTAATCTGCTGCTAGTGCAGCCGCTACTGCTGCGGCCGGCACCGCAGCTGCCGCGGGAGGCGCGTTTCTGCGGGCTGCGGCTCTGCGCGCAGCTGGCCTCGTGGATGTCACGCGGGTTGTCTACCGCACAGGCGCAGAGCGCACGACTTGCTCGTTCTGCAGTTCTCCCAAATAAGGACGTTCCGATATTACTGGTGTCAGTAAACATCGATAATTTCGTTTCGATACATGTGGCATCGTGTGGATACAAGAAATGAGGATTTTTCAGAGATTAACAGAAATGGAAAATGTTTCACCACTCACAACCTGTTCGAAAATTATCGTACTTCATGAGGTTTATCACAGCTTTTTTGGATCATCACGACATTCTATCCTGTGCCAACCTTCATCTCGGAGTTGCACTTGCTGTCAAAGTCCTGACTTACGAGGTGCACTGAATAAGAATCCGACGCACTGAATAAGATCCGGCTGCAATCCCGAAATCTTGTGGAACAGTAATACAACACATTTTTTTTTATCGGCCAATTTCGGTTGGAAACATGAGGGATTTGTTGTGACACATCTACATCTACATTTATACTCCGCAAGCCACGCAAGGGTGTGTGGCGGAGGGCACTTTACGTGCCACTGTCATTATCTCCCTTTCCTGTTCCAGTCGCGTATGGTTCGCGGGAAGAACGACTGCCGGAAAGCCTCCGCACACGCTCGAATCTCTCTAATTTTACATCCGTGATCTCCTCGGGAGGTATAAGCTGGACAGCAAGCTACACCGCGATGTAGAGCGCCTCTCTTGCAGAGTCTGCCACTTGAGTTTGCTAAACATCTCCGTAACGCTATCACGCTTACCAAATAACGCGCCGCTCTTCTTTGGATCTCTGTCTCCTCTGTCAACCAGACTTGGTACGGATCCCACACTGATGAGCAATACTCAAGTATAGGTCGAACGAGTGTTTTGTAAGCCACCTCCTTTGTTGATGGACTACATTTTCTAAGGACTCTCACAATGAATCTCAACCTGGCACCCCCTTACCAACAATTAATTTTATATGATCATTCCACTTCAAATCGTTCCGTACGCATACTCCCAGATATTTTACAGAAGTAACTGCTACCAATGTTTGTTCCGCTATGATATAATCATACAATAAAGGATCCTTCTTTCTATGTATTCGCAATACATTACACTTGTCTGTTAACGGTCAGTTGCCACTCCCTGCACCAAGTGCCTATCCGCTGCAGATCTTCCTGCATATAGCTGCAATTTTCTAATGCTCCAACTTCCCTGTATACTACAGCATCATCCGCGAAAGGCCGCATGGAACTTCCGACACTATCTACTAGGTCATTTATGTATATTTTGAAAAGCAATGGTCCCATAACACTCTGCTGTGGCACGCCAGAGGTTACTTTAACGTCTGTAGACGTCTCTTCATTGAGAACAACATGCTGCATTGTGGGGTATTCTCCCTTCGGCCCATATAGTTCCATGAATTTCAGAAGTGTGGCGGCGCTATACGTAGCCTTGAAAACGGTGTCTGTAACGGAAGGGTGTTCCAAGTAGAGTCCTATCATTGAGTTTTTTTTTTATGGATACCCGCTTGTAGAATGTCTATGGAGACCTGGAAATGGATAAAAGCTCATTGATTCGTAGGGCGAGATGTCTGTCGTCATCACAATGAAATGGATGAGCGTTTGACGTCATTGGCCGGAAGGCCTCTTGCGGGGCAGGTCCGGCCTCCTTGGTGCAGGTCTTATTACATTCGACGCCACATTGGGCGACCTGCGCGCCGAATGGGGATGAAATGATGATGAAAACAGCACAGCAGCCAGTCCCTGAGCGTAGAAAATCCCCGACCCAGCCGGGAATCGAACCCGGGCTCGTAGGACGGCAATCCGCTGACCACTCAGCTATCGGGGCGGACGTCATGGCAATGAGATCATGCAAATCTGTCGGTTCTCCCGTGTGCCGGCCAGCCGCACACAGTTGCGACTCGTGCTATGTTGGAATGTGCGGACATTCTCATTCGAAGTGATCCACGTATCACAGTCAAACACCTCTCTGCTCAACTAGATGTACCAGATGATAATGCTTACACACGCGTCCACCAGTTGGGGTACTCAAAAGTGTTAGCCCGCTGGGTTCCTCGCCGCCAGACAGCAGACCACAAAGAGCAACAAAGGTCCCCACGTGCGGAACTGCCTGCGCTTTCCGAGGCTGATTGTGACAATTTTTTGTCGAACAGCCGCGCGGGGAAGCCGTGCGGTCTTGGGCGCCTTGCTACGGTTCGCGCGGCCCCCCCCCCCCCCCCCCCGTCGGAGGTTCGTGTCCTCTCCCTTGGCTATGGGTGTGGTGTGTGTCTGCTGTCCTTGGCGTAAGTTAGTTTACATTAGAGTAAGTCGTGTGTAAGGCTAGGGACGAGATGACCTTAGCAGTTTGGTCCCATATAACTTACCACAAATTTCCAATTTTTTTTTCTTTTTTGTCGAACAACTTCACAGACGATGAAAAATTGATTTATAATTTCGAACCAGAAACCAAACGACAGCCCATTGAATGGCACCACGCCCCGGGCCCATAAAAGAAACGCTCAAAGTGTTGTTCTGATTCATGTCCTCACTTACGTTGCAACGTTCAACCCTGAAGTATTTTGTGTTACACTCACGAAATTGAAGGAACGACTTCAATGGGTTTGTCGTCACTAAAATGCAAATGATCTTCTCCTTCTCCATGACAATGTAAGGACTCACACAACTCTGCGCACCAAGAGGAACTCACAAAATGCCATTGGACTCTTTTTTTCTCATCCACTTTACAGCCCGGATCTCAGGCACTGCGACTTCCATCTGTTTGGCCCAATGAAGGACGCACTCTGCGAAAAGCAGTAAGCGACTGATGCTGAGGTTATTGCTACAGCAAAACGTTGAATCCTATGACGACGTGTAGAGCAGTACCCTGCTGGCATACAGGCCCTCCCATTAAGGTGGCGTAAGACCGTCGCCATGAAAAGAGGAAATTTTGTTTAAAAATAGGGTTCTGTAGTCAAAGGAGTGAGAAATAATGTTGTGTATTGCAATACTGAAGGAAACATGCTTTCAGAAAAAAATGTGTTGCATTACTTATTGAACGCCGGTCGCACTTGTTGGATACATTCCACTCTCCGTCTTCACTTAAAGGTACTACCCACTGCAGCTTCTTGTACCACGAAAGTTAGTCCTTAGTATTTTAACACATCCTGCCATTTTCTTGTCAGTGTTTTCCGCTTATATTTTTCCTCGCTGATTATGCACAGAAGCTCCTAATTTATCTTATCAGTGAACTCAATTTTTAACACCGTTCTATAGAATCGCACCTAAAACACTTCAATCGACTTTTTTCTCTTTTCCCCACAGTCTATGTTTCACTTCCACACATTGCTGTACTGCAGAATTTGCTTTTTAAAAATCAAATGTTTCAAATGGCTCTGAGCACTACGGGACTTAGCATCTGAGGTCATCAGTCCCATAGAACTTAGAACTACTTAAACCTAACGAACCTAAGGACATCACACACATCCATGCCCGAGGCAGGATTCGAACCTGCGATCGTAGCGGTCGCGCGGTTCCAGACTGAAGCGCCTAGAACCGCTCGGCCACACCGCTCAGCTTGCTTCTTAAAATTAAGACTCATGTTTGATAATAGTACACTTATTTTGCAAGAAACGCCCTCTTTATCTGTGATAGCTTGATTTTTATGATGTCCTTGCTTCATCCGTCGTATGTCATTTTGCTTTCCTGGTAAGGAAGGAGACGAGGTACTGGCAGAAGTAAAGCTGTGAGTACCGGGCGTGAGTCGTGCTTCGGTAGCTCAGTTGGTAGAGCACTTGCCCGCGAAAGGCGAAAGTCCCAAGTTCGAGTCTCGGTCGGGCACACAGTTTTAATCTGCCAGGAAGTTTCAACCCTTTTTATGTTTCTGGACTGTATCAATGGCTTTAGTCATTTTAGACAGACTCCAGTTTCCCTGAAGAGCCTTATCCATCGGAATCTGCAAGAGAATAAGTGTGTGTACAATCACAGGCAGACTTTCAACAGGAAGAAGTAAGGGCTCCGGTTTAAGCAACTGAAGAGGACACAGTTTACACTACTAGAGCCTACATTTTGCTAACAGAATAACTTTTAATCAAATATCCTCCCATGAACCATGGACCTTGCCGTTGGTGGGGTGGCCTGCGTGCCTAAACGATCCAGATAGCCGTACTGTAGGTGCAACCACAACCGAGGGATATGTATTGAGAGGCCAGACAAACGTGTGGATCCTGAAGAAGGGCAGCAGCCTTTTCAGTAATTGCAGGGGAACGGTCTGGATGATTGATTGATGTGGCCTTGTAACACTAATCAAAACGGCCGTCTTGTGTTGGTACTGCGAACGGCTGAAAGCAAGGGGAAACTACAGCCGTAATTTTTCCCGAGGGCATGTAGCTTTACTGTATGGTTAAATGATGATGGCGTCCTCTTGAGTAAAATATTTCGTAGGTAAAATAGTCGCCCATTCGGTTCTCTGGGCGGGGACTACTCAGGAGGACGTCGTTATGAGGAGAAAGAAAACTGACGTTCTACGGATCGGAGTGTGGAATGTCAGATCCCCTAATCTGGAAGGTAGGTTAGAAAATTTAAAAAGGGAAATGAACAGCTTAAAGCTACGTATAGTGGGAATTAGTGAAGTTCGGTGGAAGGAAGAACATGACTTCTGGTCAGGTGAACACAGGGTTATAAATACAAAATCAAATAGGGGTAATGCAGGAGTAAGTTTAATATTGAATAAAAAATAGGAGCGCGTGTAAGCTACTACAAATATCATAGTGGACTTATTGTAGCAAAGACAGACATGAAGCCCAAGCCTACCGCAGTAGTACAAGTTTATATGCCAACTAGCTCCGCAGATGATGAAGAGATTGAAAAAAATGTATGATGAGATAAAAGAAGTGAAGGGAGACGAAAATTTAATAGTCCTGGGGGGACTGGAATTCGATAGTAGGAAAATGAAGAGAAGGTAAAATAGTTGGTAAATACGGAATGGGGATAAGGAATAAAAGAGGAAGCCGCCTGGTAGAATTTTGCACAGAGCATAACTTAATCATAGCTAACACTTGGTTCAAGAATGGAAAAAGCCAGGAGATACTGGAAAGCCTCAGATAGATTATATAATGGTAAGACAGAGATTTAGGAACCAGGCTTTAAATTGTAAGACATTTCCAGGGACAGATGTGGACTCTGACCACACTCTATTGTCATGAATTGTAGATTAAAACTGAAAAAACTGCAAAAAGGTTGCAATTTAAAGAGATGGGACCTCGATAAATTGAAAGAACCAGAGATTGTAGAGAGTTTTAGAGAGAGCATTATGGAACGACTGACAAGAACGGGAGAAAGAAATACAGTAGAAGAAGAATGGATAATTTTGAGAGATCGAGTAGTGAAGGCAGCAGAGGATCAAGTGGGTAAAAAGACGAGGGCTAGTAAAAATCCTTGGGTAACAGAACAGATATTGAATTTAACTGATGAAAGGAGAAAATATAAAAATGCAGTAAGTGAAGGAGGGAAAAAAGAATAGAAGCGTCTCAAAAATGAGTTGGACAGGAAGTGCAAAATGGCTAAGAAGGGATGGCTGCAGGACAAATGTAAGGATTTAGAGGCATATATCGCTAGGGGTAAGATAGGTACTGCCTACAGGAGAATTAAAGAGACCTTTGGAGAAAAGAGAACCATCTGGATGAGTACCAAGAGCTCAAATGGAAAACCAGTTCTAAGCAAAGAAGGAAAAGCAGGAAGGTGGAAGGAGTATACAGAGGGTCAACACAAGAGCGATGTACTTGAGGGCAATATTATTGAAATGGAGGAGGACGTAGATGAAGATGACATGGGAGATATGATACTGCGTAAAGAATTTGACAAAGCACTGAAAGACCTAAGTTGAAACAAAGCCCCGGGAGTAGACAACATTCCATTAGAACTACTGATAGCGTTGGGAGAGGCAGCCCTGACAAAACTCTACCAACTGGGGAGCAAGATATATGAGACAGGCGAAATACCCTCAGACTTCAAGAAGAATATAATAATTCCAACCCCAAAGAAAGCAAGTGTCGACAGATGTGAAAATTACCGAACTAAGAGTTTAATTTGTCATGACTGTAAAATTCTGACACGAAACTTATACAGACGAATGGAAAAACTGGTAGAAGCCCACCTTGGGAATGATCAGTTTGGATTCTGTAGAAATAATGGAACACGTGAGGCAATACTGAACCTAACAATTACCTTAGAAGGTAGATTAAGGAAACGCAAACCTACGTTTCTACCGTTTGAAGACTTGGAGGAAGCTTACGACAGTGTTGACTGGGATACTCTCTTTCAAATTCTGAAGGTGGAGGGTGCGAAAAGCTTTTTAAAACTTGTACAGAAACCAGATGGCAGTTATAAGAATCGAGGGGCATGAAAGGGAAGCGGTGGTTGGGAAGGAAGTGACACAGGGCTGTAGCCTATCCCCGATGTTATTCAATCTGTTTATTGCGCAAGCTGTAAAAGAAACAAAAGAAAAATTTATAATTGGCATTAAAATCCATGGAGAAGCAATAAAAACCTTGAGGTTTGCCGATGACACTGTAAGTATGTCAGAGACAGCAAAGGACCTAGAAGAGCAGTTGAAGGAATGGATAGTGTCTTGAAAGGAGGATATTAGATGAACATCAACACAAGCAAAACGAGGATAATGGAATTTAATCGAATTTAATCAGGTGATGCTGAGGTAATTAAATTTGGAAATGAGTCGCTTAAATTAGTAGATGAGTTTTGCTGTTTTGGGAGCAAAGTAAGTGATGATGGTCGACTTTGCGAGGATATAAAAAGTTTACTGGTAATGGCAAGGAAAGCGTTTCTGAAGAAAAGTAATTTGTTAGCATGGAGCATAGATTTAAGTTTGAGGAAGTCTTTTGTGAAAGTATTTGTATGGAATGTAACCGTGTACGGAAGTGAAACATGGACGATAAGCAGTTTAGACAAGAATTGAATAGAAGTTTTCGAAATGTAGTGCTACAGAAGAATGCTGAAGATTAGGTCGGTGGATCACTTAACTAATGAGGGGGTACTAACAGAATTGGGGAGAAGAGGAATTTGTGTCACAACTTGACTAGAAGAATGTATCAGTTGGTAGGACACTTTCTGAGGCATCAAGGGATCATCAATTTACTATTGGAGGGAAGCGCTGAGGGTAAAAGTCGTAGAGGGAGACCAAGAGATGAATACGCTAAACAGATTCAGAATTATGTAGATTGCAGTAGTTAGTCGGAGATGAAGAAGCTTGCAGAGGTTAGAGTAGCATGGAGAGCTGCAACAAACCAGTCTCTGGACTGAAGACCACAACAACAAAAGATCTAAACATTAACCTCAAACCTTAGTGTTTATGAACACTTATATGCTGAAAGTGCCGGCCGGGGTAGCCGAGCGGTTATAGGCGCTACAGTGTGGAACCGCGCGACCGCTACGGTGGCAGGTTGTAATCCTGCCTCGGGCATGAGTGTGTGTGATGTCCTTAGCTTAGTTAGGTTTAAGTAGTTCTAAGTTCTAGGGGACTGATGACCTCAGAAGTTGTCCCATAGTGCTCAGAGCCATTTGAACCATTTTTTAAGCTGAAAGGCTTACCTGCCAATATCTAGGAGAGAAATCGAAAAATATACTGCAATACGAAAAATTTTTCCATTGGCAAAAAATGGTGAACTGACAAATAATAATTGAAATGGGCTACTTGTGCATCCCGCTGCAGAGTGATAGAAGCCTGAAGTGTTATTTACATTTAATACCACTAACGTTCAGGAAAACGCAGAGCCAAATGATAAAGGAATCCGGTTTAGGTGGGCATTCCAGTTTACGGCACTTCGCTCTACATTATCACCCAAGAAAGTGATCCTCGAGATACAGATACCGAGCTAAACGTAACTAGAGAGTTAATTGTTTATGAGAAAATTCTGACGTCAAAGCAAATTCACCGCGGTTTTTATCACGTTCACGTATCTGTCTTTCCTATTCAGATTTTTTCCATTCTGAAGTGTTGCTCAATATCATCAGCAAGCTCATTGCCTCAGCACAATCCTGCTCTGGACTAAGATACAGTCATTGATATGTCAATGACTGATAGTATGTCACGTAACTAACTGCTCTGCGCTGGACTACTCTACCCTGCATTGCCAGTGTCTAGATATGCTCCCAGACTTAAGGTTTAGTTTTAGGTTTAGCGAGAGCCGTGCGGGGGGAAGGTGGACGTCCGGCCGGTAGACAGGCCGTAGGCTCGGGCGCCGGCCGTCGCGTCTGGTGGTGGCGGCGGGGGCGGCGGCGGCTGCGGCGGGGCGGGCACATTTTAGTGCTCCGCGAAATTGCATTTTGATCTTATCGTCGCGGGCCGCCTGCCGCCAGCCGCCTACCGTCGTGGTGCCACTGGCGGCGGCGCCGGAATTAAATTTGCACCCTTCCATCCCACCCCCTCCAGTCTCGCCATCCCACTCGCTACCGCCGAACTTGGGTGCTGCGTCTCGCTTTCTCGCCAGACAAGGTCACGGTGAGCATTGTTACGCTGTTGAGCGGGACGGTAGGTATCGTGTGGGGACTGGGCCTGAGGTACGCTATATGATCAAAAGTATCCGGACACCTGGCTGAAAATGGGTTACAAGTTCGTGGAGCCCTCCATCGTTAATGCCGGAATTCAATATGCTATTGGCCCACTCTCAGCTTTCATGTCAGTTAAAATTCTCGCATTCATATCTTAAATCAGGTGCTGGAAAGCTTCTTGGGGAATGGCACGCCATTCTTCACAAAGTGCTGCACTGCGGAGAGGTATCGATGTCGGTCGGTGAGGCCTGGCACGAAGTCGGCGTTCCAAAACATCCCAAATGTATTCTACAGGATTCAGGTTCAAAATGGTTCAAATGGCTCTGAGCGCTATGGGACATAACATCTGAGGTCATCAGTCCCCTAGAACTTAGAACTACGTAAACCTAACTAACCTACGGACATCACACACAGCCATGCCCGAGGCAGGATTCAAACCTGAGACCGTAGCGGCCGCGCGGTTCCAGACTGAAGCGCCTAGAACCGCTCAGCCACATCGGCCGGCCAGGATTCAGGTCAGGCCCGTCCATTACAGGGATGGTACTGTCGTGTACGCCACAGGCCGTGCATTATGAACAGTTGCTCGATCATGATGAAAGATGTGATCTTCAACTGTGGGAAGCAATAAGGTGCTTAAAACATCAATGTAGGCCTGTGGTATGGTAGTGTCACGCAAAACAACAGGGGGTACAAGCTCCCTCCATGAAAAATACGACCACGCCATAACACCACCGCCTCCGAATTTTACTGTTGGCACCACACACGCTGACAGATGACGTTCATCATACCCACACCCTGCCGTCGGGTCGCCACATTGTGTACCGTGATTCTTCACTCCACACAACGTTTTTCCACTGTTCAATCGTCCAATGTTTAAGCTCCTTACACCAAGCGAGGCTTCGTTTGGCATTTACCGGAGTGATGTGTGGGTCATGAGCAGCTGCTCGACCCTGAAATCCAAGTTTTGTCAGCTCCCACCTAACTGTCATAGTAGTTGTACTGGATCCTGATGCAGTTTGGAATTCCTGTGTAATGGTCAGGCTAGATGTCTGCCTATTACACATTTCGACCCTCTTCAACTATCTCTGTCAGTCAATAGACGAGGTCGGCCGGTACGATTTTGTGCTGTACGTGCCCCTCCACGCTTCCACTTCACTATCACATCGGACACAGTGTACCTAGGGATGTTTACGAGTGTGGAAATCTCGCATACAGACGTATGACACAAATAACACCCAATCACCTGACCACGTTCGAAAGCCGCGAGTTCCGCGGAGCGCTCCATTCTGCTCTCTCGCGATGTCTAATGACTGATATGGAGTACATGGCAGTAGGTGGCAGCACAATGTACATAATATGAAAAACGTATGTTTTTGGGATTGACCGTTTACTTTTGATCATATAGTGTAGGTCCTTCTGGTAGTTCACTATATCGAAAGACGTTTTGTATTGTTAGTGCACTGGAGTATATGGCCTGAGTTATCATGACAGTTTGAAAGTTCTAGCCCCTGATTAATGAAACCAACTTGTGGTAGCACGTGATGAGACGTCTGCATGCTTGTTGCTGTCAAGGATAAAAAGTAAATCCAAATCGTACTAATGGAAGACAAGCGATTGCAAAGCTCGCTGCTTCTGCAAAGTTACAGGTAAATAATTGTTACAGCTAGCAGCACTGCCCGATGACAACGCCGACACAGTGAAGCGAACAATTAGACATATAACAGTTCACTTTTTTCCAACCGGTCGTTCAAAAATGGCTCGGAGCACTATGGGACTTAACATCTGAGGTCATCAGTCCCCTAGAACTTATAACTACTTAAACCTAACTAACCTAAGGACATCTCACACAGTCATGCCCGATACAGGATTCGAACCTGCGACCGTAGCGGTTGCGCGGTTCCAGACTGAAGCGCCTAGAACCGCTCGGCCACCTCGGCCGGCTAACCGGTCGTCTAACGAGGAAACGTTATAGGACAATTTAAAGGACCTCTAAATTCATGGCAAGATCGAGACTGACGGTCATTTACACCGGTGGAAAAAAGCGCAAAACACACGCGCGCGCACACTCACACACACACATACACACACACACACACACACACACACACACACGCACAGAGGTTAAATGATAAGTGCGTCTTTGTCGCCTAAAAGGCATTCTTGACTAACATCATCTCATCATGTGCATTCTCAAAAATAACTAACTTTCACGAAACCTGATTTGCAGACTCATAGTGGCAGTACTAGAGCACTCTTAAGCAATTGGCTCGAAAATTGGAGTAGACGTCATTTTTCAGATCTTGAAATGAGCATGCCAACTTTCGCTTATATCGCACAACTCCTTCTTCATGACTCAATTTTTTTCTGTAGGTATATTTGTTCTGATGATTGACATCAGTCTCAATAAAATTAACACAGAACAAAGTTTTCTGTAATTCAGACTAAACTACAAAATGATGTTAACACAGTGGTGGTGGTGGGGGAACCAAAAGTTTGGAAGTTTGTTTGGAGTACGTGCAAGATCTGTGTATCTGGACAGCACGCGAAATCAAAGTTAACGTTACAAGAAGAAGCCAAAAATTTATACCAAATTAAACAACACAGTTTGCGTGGCAAAGCGAGAGAGTAACGAGCTACACGGAATATAGATCATGCTACTTTAATTGTGACACATAACAGCTAGAGTGCGCTGATCAGCACCATATGGTGCCCCTAAAATTACGCCACTCTACGATTACGTGGATCAGAAATGCCAGAATTCCACTTCAGAGTCTTCAGTGCCTTACTTTCAAGAAACTCTATATGGTACGAGCGACTAAATGACATTGCAAATGTGATAGATGTGAACTGTAGCTAAAATAATGAAGAATTAGGGAAAACGGATGTAACTTGCATTCTTTTACGTAAAAGACGCACATTTTTAAACATGAAATTGATGACGCCTGGATCTTTGAAGTACACACAGAAAGACCGAAAGGTCGTGCTCAATTGTTCTCTGGGGGCTATCGGGTGGCCGCAGCATTCACTGACCAAGGTGGGCGCAAGCCTCTGCCAGTAAATTAATAACCGCGGCGTGGATTGCTTTCCGACTTCTGCGAAACTACCAGTCACCCCCTGAGGAGGCCCTCTTGTCCTAATGAGATTCATAGACTACCTTTTGCCAAGAAAAGAAACCATAGAAACATATCTTACATTACACAACATGAGGGTGGTGAACGAATGGCTGCCTTTCAAACACACCACTCCTGCATACTCACTGAAATAACTGCAAAATAGCGGCAGGATTTGAATTAATATTGTATAATGTGTTACCGTGACACTAACGTCACACGTTTTCTGGAAGTAGAGCCACATCATATTGCAAAACGAACTTCTGGCCACAATTGTGATGGCCTTCCTCTGAATATATTAAGGAAAAATCACTTTCTCGAGTAGAAGACCCTTCCCATAGATCTATTAATATATCAGTTTCTCAATTAGTAGGACCTTCACCGGATCTATTAATAAAGAAATCAGATTCTCCATCAGCTGACCTCTCCTCTCGATCTGCAATGGAGGAGCCAGCTCCTCAGTAACTTGTGGAAGGCCTCAGTAAAGCTGGCTGAAAAAAACGTGATTTAACGCGTACTACTCTATACCTAAGAAACCTTTCTGTTGACATCCTGCGTTGTTTGGAGCGGAGAACGCATGTAGAAGGTGAGTGAGCACTGGACTGTGTAATGATTATAGCGAGCAGCAATTTTCAGTTAACATTGGAACATTTGTAGATCAATTAACTTTATGTAAGCAGTGCTCAAGAGACTTCATTGTCATCATCTTCACAGTATACCATGAAGTAGGAATTACAAGATAGCCATCTGTTCCTCGGGAACTCACCATATCTGTGACCATTACTTCCCCTAAAACAAGACGCGGTACCGTGGTTAGAACACCTACCAACGTAAAGGGTGATGGTAATCAATTTCTTCCCATTCTCAACATGTCATCACTGTGTGCGATGTTGTCTGCTTTCAACGTTATGAAAAGAAGTTGAACCGCTAACTAGTTGTTGTGTGGGTAGGACTTTCATTGGAAATTAACTTTGATGATTGAGGTAAGATGGTGTTTCAGTGAGGTACTCACTCACTAAAGTTTCCAAAGTTATGTGAAATAGGTATCTGATTTGTTTCTGCAAGTACGAGTGACAATTGTGGCCATAATCTGTTCTGAGCAGCAAATAACTTCTCGCCCCTGAACTTGGACGTCACACAGTACTGTATGACGTACACGATACAAGTTATACATTGCTAGGTGTTATATGGAATTTATTTAGTTATTCTGGCGGCGTGCGGCTTATAGGTCTCTCCAAAAATCTCTCACAGGTAGCTTATACAATTCTCAATGCTCTTCGATACAATCAGGGAATACTTTTTACATCATTACATACTACACACTTCGTTTTCCATATGAACGATTAAAAATGTGTCACGCTGATGGCGGGGTTAGAGGGCGGCCACCGAAATAAAGCATTCCGATGGTTTGGGGACTCGCTGCGATCAACCCCATAAGGAACAGGAAACTACGTTATCAGACAGGTAATTTATGTGACAGAAAATTTAATGTCTGGCCACCTTAGTCATACTGTACAGTCAGCTTTGCAGAACTCAAATAATATTTGAGCATCAGTAGCAACCGATAAAACACAAAGGTTTACCTTTACATCGTAAATAAAATTTAGAATCAACTGCGTCGGTTCTTAATTGCAAAAACAGGAACAGTGGATACTTTTTGATTACGGCGACAGATACCACGAGTAGGAAACAAATGTTTGAATGAATCGTACGTATTTTTGGCGTAGAATCCGAATATGCAATAAAATGAGGGGAAAAAAGTTGATCCCGCCTGCACAGGAGGAGGTGAGTAGAAGGTGTCCATTCGTAGGACAGACAGGCGTCCCCATTAATAACATTAGTTTTTCATCTAGAACCTCTTTTCGAGCGATGTGTCATAATCGCTTATGTAGGAGCGCTTTTTGTTGAATTAAGTGCTATATGAATTAACTGCGATATCAGCACCTACACTCCAACCGGGCAGCAACCGCAGCACACCGGCGATTTGCGGGTGGCCTAGTCTCAGGAGTTGTCCAACTTGCTGCACAGGCGTCTGCAAGAGGGCTCGACGGTAACAATTCCGGGCCATAAGTCAGCGCAATCACAACACATACAATGCGCTCTGTTATCGCCGGGAACTCAGGACGCCATCACTGCAGACACTACTTTCTCCGTTTGGTGGCGTTCCAATTGACAATATGAGGCGCAGCCTGTGGGGGACCCTTTGCCTCTGCAAATAAAGTGCCTGAAAATAGCCCGCGCTGTATACCTACGCTTCAGCCGTACGTAGCCCCGGGCACGGTGTACGCCAACCAGCACCAATCTCCGTGGGTTAAGGAGCCATTGTTAAGCGAATCTATCTCGCTCACCTAAACTTCCCGCTGCTAGGACTTCAGTACACTTTCTTGAT
This sequence comes from Schistocerca serialis cubense, assembly GCF_023864345.2. Classification (NCBI taxonomy): domain Eukaryota; kingdom Metazoa; phylum Arthropoda; class Insecta; order Orthoptera; family Acrididae; genus Schistocerca; species Schistocerca serialis. The sequence goes on from NC_064638.1 coordinate 264,891,505, forward strand.
ACTATTATCTCTTAGTGTAAGTCACACGAGCTGTACCTAACCTCTTCCGGTAATTGTTCCTGAATAAACAAGTAATCATTCCATTCTGTGGGTCACGAATTATTTCCTGTGCATATCTTCATCACTCACTCGCGGAATACTAGGAGGGTGCGGTGAAAAAAAATGCCTCCGAATTTCCTATGCGAAAACTCCCTAAAACTTATTAAATAAAACAAACTTTATTAACTTTCTACATATTTTTTCTTCCTGTCTACATGTTTATTCCTCGACATAGTCACCATGGCGATGAACTCATTTCTCCCAACGAGGGACCAGTTTGTTGATACTGTCGCTCTGGAAAGTTTGTTGACGGAGCCACAACTTCACCTCTGCTGGCACCACTTCATCTCTATCACGCCATTTTTCAGCATGACAATGCACGACCACATGTTGCTGCACGTACACGTGCCTTCTTGGTGTCACAGAAAGTCAGCCTTTTCCTCTGGCCCACCAGATCACCAGACATTTCGCCAATCGGAAATGTGTGGGATATGGTGAAGCAACCGGTGTAGCGCTGTGACCCACGGCCAATCGCCACAGATGAACTTTGGAACCAGGTGAATGCAGCATGGATGGCTGTACCATAGAACGCCATTCATGCCCTCTACGCATCGATTCCATCAAGCCTGGAGAAAGATATCAGGACCCAATGCAGACCCTGCGACTACTAGGCAACAGGACTCATGCTGAGCCAAGGTGACCCAAATGCTAATCATTTCTGCAGAACATGAGAGTGAGTATCAACGTCTTATCTCGAAACAAATGGTTCAAATGGCTCTAAGCACTATGGGACTCAACTGCTGAGGTCATTAGTCCCCTAGAACTTAGAACTAGTTAAACCTAACTAACCTAAGGACATCACAAACATCCATGCCCGAGGCAGGATTCGAACCTGCGACCGTAGCGGTCTTGCGGTTCCAGACTGCAGCGCCTTTAACCGCACGGCCACTTCGGCCGGCCTTATCTCGAAACGTGTACTACGTTATCCGCACCTACATTCCGGCCGGACAGCAACCGCAGGACACACACCTCTCGCGGATGATCTGACTTACGGCAACGTCCAGTTTGCTGGACATGCGTCTGCGAGCCAGCTCAACGGAACAGTTCCGGGTAGTAAGCTAGCGTAGTCACAACAAATAAAATGCGTCGTGTTATCTCCGGGAACCTAGTTTTCGCTTTTAAAAAATATTGAGGCTGTGACCAGCAACAAGAAAAATTTCTAAATTGTACAGCTACCGGTATCTTATTCGTGTCTACGTATTTATTTCTCAACATAGTCATCCTTGCAACGAATATATTTCTCCCAAGGAGAGACTACTTTATTGACACCACCACTGAAGATTTCTTGACGTTGTGTTGGAGCCACTACCTCAACTCTGTTTGCACCGCTTCAGCATTGTCAAAGTGATATTCTTGAAAGTATTCTTTAAATTTTGTAAGCAGGTGAAAATCAGATGGGGCCAAGTTGGAACTGTGTGGAGGATGATCGATGACAGTGAACCCAAGGTGTCGGATTGTTCCAGATGTCGCAGCACGCGCGTGTGATCTGGCATTGTCATCCTGAAGGAGAGAGTGGTCCGTGTATGGACGAAATCTTCGAATTTGTGCTTCTCATTTTCTGAGGGTATTGCAGTATTGTGATGCCTTTAGGTATGAATTCCAAATGCTCTAGACGTTGAACATCCAGGAACACTGTGAGCATGAGTGCGTGCTGAATCGCTTGGCCTTCAACTTTTTTGGCCACGGTGATCCTCTGTGGTGGAACTCCATTGATGATCTCTTTTTTGCGTAGTCAACTTGGTGGACCCAGCTTTCATCACCTGTAACAAAGTTGTTAAGAAACGCATCACCCTTGCGATCAAAACGTAAAAGAATTTGTTGACGTGCAGCTTCCCCTGTTTCATGTCAGGACTGATCATGCGGGTCATCCTTAGTGCACACAGTTTTCTGTACTGCAGTTGTGCAATGATGCCCTGTACATGCTCCTGTAATATGCCGTACTTTCCTGAGAGGACTCAGAGCTCTGTGACGTACGTTGGGGTTTGCCCCACCGTTTCCTGCATTACGAGCACGAACGTCGCAGGTTAATGGTGTCAATACAGTCATCACCATACACAGCTTCCATTCTTCTTATGGATTTCAATTGCAGGTGCTTTTTTTGGAGTCAGAAACTCGATTATAGCGCCGACGCAGTTACGTTCCACACCGCCATATTACACGTTACAGTTCGGAAGCTGGAAAGTCAATCGTGTAATCTGCAGTACTTCAACAGATACTGTGAAGAGAATAAAAAAATCGGATGCATTACGTTTCAGGACGCCCTTTTATTACTTTCTTTTCGTAGCACAGGTTCATCATAAAGATGAACCTATAAAGTGTTCATTAAGTTGTTTGAAACTAGTCAGTTCTCATAATTTCACTGTGTCGTTAAGAGGAGACTCGACCCAAAAATTAAACTTTTCTTTTCGTTTGCCGATTTCAACCACATTTTAAAATCTTGTCTATCACGATAGATGTAACAACACACAACCTTTAAAGTCGAGAATTTCATTAGCTTTTTTTCAGTTTTTAATTTTAATATGATTTTAATCGTATTTTGGAAATATATTTTTGTTGCTCAAAATTGCATTTTCACATTCTAAATTTTGTAGGTACATTCACAAGGCATTGTCGAACAATTGTATGAGCTCATTTTATGAGAAATTTTCTTAACTTGCTTTCAGTATTGTGTTCATGTTCAAAACTTAAAAAATTTCTGTAATTATCTGGAAATAGTGTAAATGTGATAATGAAATAGACAAACTACATTTTCGATAGTATTAATGCAAATATACAAAGTTTGCACTGAACTTATAAAAACAAACTTATAGGAAATTAGATTTTACAATTTTACTTAAAATAAATGCTAGTATAAGACACATACACATTAAAAGTCTCCGGCACCTTACGTTTTCTCTTCTTGTTCATGTAGGGATTCTTCTTGTTCTAATTTCAAGACCAGGGTAGACTTTTACTTGAATTTTTCCGATTCGAGGCAGTAGTTTGTGGACTGCTTGAATCATCATTGATGTCTAGATAAGCAGATCTTCTCCTGGGAGGGTGATAAACGAGTGCTGCGACTTCTGTTTTCTCCAGTCTTCAACATTCCATATTCTACTAAGTACAGGACAAGACCCAACAGTAACAAAAACCCAAAAATTTCTTTCTTTTCTTTTTGTTTTCTCTGGGACACTAGGACCAAATGACATTGTGCAAACTTTCACTTACACTTTGTGTCTTGCCATCAGCGCATCTTGCCAGTAGTACATCAGATGCAAGACTCTGACAGATAGGTACTATCTTGACTACAGAATGAGATTTTCACTATGCAGCGGAGTGTGCGCTGATATGAAACTTCCTGTTAGATTAAAACTGTGTGCCGGACAGAGACTCGAACTCGGGACCTTTTCCTCTCGCGGGCAAGTGCTCTACCATCTGAGCTACCCAAGCACGACTCACGACCCCTCCTCACAACTTCAGTTCTGCCAGTACCTCGTCTCCTACCTTTCAAACTTCACAGAAGCTCTTCTGTGAACTTTGCAGAAGAGCTTCTGTGAAGTTTGGAAGGTAGGAGACGAGGTACTGGCAGAACTGAAGTTGTGAAGACAGGTCGTGAGTCGTACATGAGTATCTCAGATGGTACAAAAAAAAAAAAGATGGTAGAGCACTTGTCCGCGAAAGGCAAAGGTCTCGAGTTCGAGTCTCGGTCCGGCACACAGTTTTAATCTCCCAGGAAGTTTCACTGTCCTGACTACTTTGACAGTTGTAAGCATACCACGGCTCCTCGCGTAGTCCATATCTCAAAATATTTCTTAGACGTACTTTTAAAAAATGGTTCAAATGGCTCTGAGCACTATGGGACTCAACTGCTGAGGTCATTAGTCCCCTAGAACTTAGAACTAGTTAAACCTAACTAACCTAAGGACATCACAAACATCCATGCCCGAGGCAGGATTCGAACCTGCGACCGTAGCGGTCTTACGATTCCAGACTGCAGCGCCTTTAACCGCACGGCCGCTTCGGCCGGCAGATGTACTTTTAAATCGAATACAATCAGTACATTCCAAAGATGTGAAATAGCCTTTAATTTTTTTTAAAAGATATTTGAAGTCTCCGTTAAACAGGCAGAGAGAGAGAGGTCGTTAAACTTGCTCTTTAGTGCCACTACTGGGTTTATAGTTACCAGACTGACTAAAGAATCAGTTCAGAGGTTGAGACCGGGGCGTTAGAACCGCTCTGCTGAAATTGCGACGCTAAAATATCCGCACATCACGCGGGCGTGCATGGATGAGATGAACTTGGCTTTGCGTCGACTGGAGACTGTCTAGCGAAGTTGTAATACGACAGCACACGATTCGATTCTGCGGGTGACACGCGGGGCTGTCGTGCCGGAGTGGCAGGCGTTCGTTACGGGCGGGTGTTATTTGTTTGGCCGGCGTGAGATTGGCTGTGAGCCGCCGCCAGCAGCAGCGGCGGCAGCACGCCCCGCTGCTCGCGCCGTGTTTCCGAGCGGCCGGCCAACCGCAGAGCGGGCCTGGCGCGGCGCGGCGCGGCTGCAGGTGCTATTTCACGGCTGATTGCAGTGGCGCGGCCCCGCCGGCCTGCCGCGGCGCGCTGGCGCGTGAAACCGGCGCCGAGTGGCGCATTGTGCGCTGCGGGGAACCCCCAACCGGTCTGGCCCGGCCCCGAGGAAGCCCCCGCGCCCTCGCCGCACAGTGACGCTGCGTGCCGCCCCCCACGCCCTTTCCTCTTCTTCTGGAGCAACCTTCAGTTCACAAGACTTCGTGGATACGTGACGTCACACGCAATTATCGAAGACAGTAGGAACTGCTATCGACTTACGAGGCGGGGTGCTCGCGTAGTTTATACATGACTCCGTTGCATTAACGTGAACACCGCCCATGTCTGACGTCGGCGCGCAATAACCTCTCACAGATGGCAGGTGGCAGCACTAGCAGTCCAAGGTATACAGGGTGTTACATAAAGGTACGGCCAAACTTTCAGGAAACATTCCTCACACACAAATAAAGAAAAGATGTTATGTGGACATGTGTCCGGAAACGCTTAATTTCCATGTTAGAGCTCGTTTTAGTTTCGTCCACCTACGCTCAATGGAGCACGTTATCATGATTTCAAAAAAAAAAAAAAAAAAGTCCAAATGTGTGTGAAATCATATGGGACTTAACTGCTAAGGGCATCAGTCCCTAAGCGTACACACTACTTAACCTAAATTATCCTAAGGACAAACACACACACCCATGCCCGAGGGAGGACTCGAACCTCCGCCGAGACCAGCCGCACAGTCCATGACTGCAGCGCACTAGACCGCTCGGCTAATCCCACGCGGCAGTATCATGATTTCATACGGGATACTCTACCTGTGCTGCTAGAACATGTGCCTTTACAAGTACGACACAACATGTGGTTCATGCACGATGGAGCTCCTGCACATTTCAGTCGAAGTGTTCGTACGCTTCTCAACAACAGATTCGATGACCGATGGATTGGTAGAGACGGACCAATTCCATGGCCTCCACGCTCTCAACCCTCTCGACTTTCATTTATGGGGGCATTTGAAAGCTCTTGTCTACGCAACCCCGGTACCAAATGTAGAGACTCTTCGTGCTCGTATTGTGGACGGCTGTGACACAATACGCTATTCCCCAGGGCTGCATCAGCGCATCAGGGATTCCATGCGACGGATGGTGGATGCATGTATCCTCGCTGACGGAGGACCTTTTGAACATTTCCTCTAACAAAGTGTTTGAAGTCACGCTGGTGTGTGTTTCCATTCCATGATTAATGTGATTTGAAGAGAAGTAATAAAATGAGCTCTAACATGGAAAGTAAGCGTTTCCGGACACATGTCCACATAAAATATTTTCTTTCTTTGTGTGTGAGAATTGTTTCCTGAAAGTTTGGCCGTACCTTTTTGTAACACTGTGTATAACGCGTGTGGAGGGAGGGAGGGGGGGAGGGAGGAGCGGAAAACAGCGCAGTTGTGGTCTTAAAGCGCAAATGGAGCGATATATCTGACGTCCAAAAGTGCTTCAGCGTTGGGTTTCAGGAAACGGGTGGAAGCATTTCCGAAACGCCTAAGTTTGTATACCATTCCATACTGCCATGGTTAAAGTATGTTCAGCATGCCAAAATGGTACTATCCAAAAACGGCTCCGCGGCTACTGTGATGCACCACAGGCCATAGACTACAGGGATGACCAAGGGCTGTGGAGATGAGTACGGACGAAAAGACGTGTAACTGTTGAGCAGCTGACGGCACAAATGAAATAAGGCGCTATCAACAGTGTCTCCTCAAAGACCGTTCACCGAACCTTGCTGCATGTGGGTCTCTGCAGCAGGCGTCTACTTAATGCACCTGTGCTGAATGCTGTTTATCGGCGACGAAGGCTGCAATTTGTACGCCAATACTCCAACCGGACTTTTCAACACCCTCATTGGCATTGTAGCGAGAAGGAAGTACTTCTTTGGGCGGTATCAGTAACCTGGTGTCTTGCTGCTTCGGTAAGTCGTAGCCCAGAACTAGCGCTCAGTCGCCAGGTTCCATGTAGGTGGTGATCCTGCTCAATTGGAGTGTTTAGGGATGCCAGTTGTTCATTCTCAACAACGCTTGTACTATACTTCTTTCAATACAGAAATTACTTTGTCACACACGTCACAGAATCTGAATTTTCAATATGGCGGCTCTGGACTACGCCGTTATTCGACCCTTTACACACATTAACACATTTCATAATGATAGACACTGCCCCCGACAAGTGGCGTTCTTATAACCAATAACTTCACTTTATATCTTGTTTAACATTTGAAATATGAGCTCGCGACCGTTCTTTTAGAGCTGCCCCGGTTACTGCGTTATGAGTGGCTCCTCGCGACTAACTTACCCTGTCTCAAGAGAGACCACCCCACCTTTCTTCCTCAGCCAATAAGAACACTTCTCTCGTTCTCTCTCTCTCTCTCTCTCTCTCTCTCTCTCTCTCTCTCTCTCTCTATATATATATATATATATATATATATATATATATATATATATAGCCAATGGGCGTTCAGATCGATGTTGCTAGTCGGATCTGACGTCACGTTTGCGGACATTGTGACGAAGTTTGTCTCGGAACTCTGTCTCAGATTGTAAGATCCTACTCCCGAATTGTCGGATCTTGTCCCTACTAAGGTTGCACAACATTGACTCCTATGATTTCATCACTAATGCTCCTTGCTGACGTTCAACTGTTAAATGTACCTGTAGCCTGGCTGCTAATGAGCATTCCCGATCGCATAAATATGCTTAATGCTTGGCTGAAACACGTGAAGGGAATGCAAATAATCATTACAACGTCCACTGAGTGATGAAAGTGACCTCTTCAGACGAATCATGTTTTAGGCTTCACAGGATAGATGACTCTTGGATCGACGGAAGGGTCTACTGCAGTGACGGGGGCGTTATGGTTTGGGGAATGTTTTCGTGGCTTTCCCTGAGTAATCTCGCCATTAGTGAAGGTACAATGGATCAACACTTCATCTATCCTTGGGGATCACATCCACTCATAAATGTGTTTCTTCTCGCCGCCACGGCATTTATCAGCAGGAGAATGCAACGTGTCACACAGCTGGCTGGGGATGTGCGTGGCTCGCAGAGCCAGTGCCCTGGCCACCAAACTCACCGGATTTTAACCCGTCGAGAACCTGTGAGATTACTTCAATAGGGCTATGTATTCTCAACCAGAAAATCCAGCGCAGCGGTCCATGCCACAGGAGGCAAGTTACCTGTCGGTAACTTCCAGAACACCGTTGACAATCTTCTTGCACGTGTCGCAGCGGTCTGCTCCGCGAGGTGTGGTTATTTAGGATTTTGATAGGTGATCACATTACTGTGAATGGACAGCGTACTTTCCGTATCGTAAATTGCGTATAATGAAAGCATGCCGTTTCAAGGCAACGGCATATTGAAGATTTATAAAAACACATCATTCTCGGTACAATTTGTTATAATTAAACAGTGGTTATATGCGTTCAGTTACGAAGTGTTAGGTAAGTGTTTCGCGTCGTGTCGTACCCGATTTCTTTTGCCTTCGCGTTTCTTCCAGTACTTCCAGTATTTGAGTCCTATCAAAATGAATGTGGTGGTCTCCTGACTGCGAAGCACGTTACACAACAGATGATCTATCCCTTTCTGCAATAGCCCTTGTGTTCTAGTCGTCTTTTGACTGTCCTTTTTGTAGTATACATGTACGTCTCTCCACTACTAAACGGAATTCTATAAATGCCTACTTTATCTAGCGGTTTACGAGCATTCTTTGCCAGTTTCAGATGATCTAGTCTCTTCCGGGTGGGTTTGTAGATCACTGCAGTGTTCCGTTTTTCAAGATTTTCCCTACGCGGTCAGTAACGTCCTTAATGAAACTCAGAAAAACTTTCAATTCCTCTGGCGCTCGTATATCGCTATCAATCGTGCGCTTGGGTATTAACGCTCTTTGTATCTCAGCAGACGAATAACCATTCTTGAGCAATGAATCGGAGAGGTGTTTTAATTCTGCATCAAGCAGCTCTGGTTCGCAGAAGTTCCTTGCAATATCCACCAACGCTTTTATGATGCCTCGCTTTTGTTGTGAGTGGTGGTTCGAATCCCGCTGTAGGTAACGGTCTGTGCGTGCGTTTTCGGTAAACTGTGTGGCCTAAGCTACCACCTTCTTTCTTGAAAACTAGCACATTAACGAAATTTAATGTTCCACCTACCTGTAAAAAGGCTCAGTTCCTCTCTGCCATGCACGCAGGAAACAAAAATGTCATCCAGATACCAAAAGTAAATATTTGGTTGGCAGTTTCCAAAACCTGCATCTCGAATTTTGCTGTAAGGAATTTCGCTATAACTGGTTCTCTATAGGTACTCTATCCGTATGTTCATAGTAATGATCATTCCATTTGAAGTATGTGGTTGTAAGACAATATTTAAACAAATCTTGAAAACATTATTACGAAAGGATGTGGGCCGATCGGATTTGTATATCAAGAATTCGGCACATTTTATCAGTAATTTAAAAGGCATAGTGGTGCAGCCGGAGAACATGTTATTTAGTTTTGATGCAGTATTGCTATTTACTATGGTCCGGCTGAATGAGGTGGTGCAGCTGAATCGGATATTTCCCCCTGATATAGCAGTGCTCTATATACATTGTCCCACAGCAGGGTATTTCAAATGGAACCTTGAGCTTATGAGCAGACGGATGGCGTGGCTAAGAGGAGCCGCTTTAACCCCAGCTCCAGCAAACTTCTTTAAGAAAAAATTCGAGGACTAGGCATCGGCAACTGCAAACGAGAAACGAAATATTTAGAAGCGGTACGTGGATGATACGTTTGTTTTGTGCAGGAATGACAGAGAGGAACTACATAGTTTTTATACCACTGGCCATTAAAATTGCTACACCAGGAAGATGACGTGCTACAGACGCGAAATTTAACCGACAGGAAGAAGATGCTGTGATATGCAAATGATTAGCTTTTCAGAGCATTCACACTAGGTTGGCGCCGGTGGAGACACCGACAACGTGCTGACATGAGGAAAGTTTCCAACCGATTTCGCATACACAAACAGCAGTTGACCGGCGTTGCCTGGTGAAACGTTGTTGTAATTCCTGGTGTAAGGAGGAGAAATGCGTACCATCACGTTTCCGACATTGATAAAGGACGGATTGTAGCCTATCGCGATTGCAGTTTATCGCATCGCGACATTGCTGCTCGCGTTAGTCGGGATCCAATGACTGTTAGCAGAATACAGAGTCGGTGGGTTCAGTAGGGTAATACGGAACGCCGTGCGGGATCCCAACGGCCTCGTATCACTAGCAATCGGGATGACAGGCATTTTATCCGATTGACTGTAACGGATCGTGCAGCCACGTCTCGATCCCTGAGTCAACAGATGGGGACGTTTGCAAGACAACAACCATCTGCACGAACAGTTCGACGACGTTTGCAGCAGGATGGACTATCAGCTCGGACACCATGGCTGCGGTTACCCTTGACGCTGCATTACAGACAGGAGCGCCTGCGATGGTTCAAATGGTTCAAATGGCTCTGAGCACTTTGGGACTCAACTGCTGAGGTCATTAGTCCCCTAGAACTTAGAACTAGTTAAACCTAACGAACCTAAGGACATCACACACATCCATCCCCGAGGCAGGATTCGAACCTGCGACCGTAGCGGTCTCGCGGTTCCAGACTGCAGCGCCAGAACCGCGCGGCCACTTCGGCCGACGCCTGCGATGGTGTACTCAACGACGAACCTGGGTGCGCGAATGGCAAAACGTCATTTTTTCGGATGAATCCAGGTTCTGTTTACAGCATCTTGATGGTCACATCCGTGTTTGGCGACATCTTGGTGAACGCACATTGGATGCGAGTATTCGTCATCGCCATACTGGCGTATCACTTGACGTGATGGTATGGGGTGCGATTGGTTACACGTCTCGGTCACCTCTTGTTCGCATTGACGGCACTTTGAACAGTGAACATTGCATTTCAGATGTGTTACGACCCATGGTTCTACCCTTCATTCGATCCCTGCGAAACCCTACATTTCAGCAGAATAATGCACGACGGCATGTTGCAGGTCCTGTACGGGTCTTTCTGGATACCTAAAATGTTCGACTGCTGCCCTGGCCAGCACATTCTCTAGATCTCTCACCAACTGGAAACGTCTGGTCAATGGTGGCCGAACAACTGGCTCGTCACAATACGCCAGTCACTACTCTTGTTGTATCGTGTTGAAGCTGCATGGGCAGCTGTACCTGTACACTCTGTTTGACTCAATGCTCAGGCGTATCAAGGCCGTTATTACGGCCAGAGGTGGTTGTTCTGGGTACTGATTTCTCAGGATCTATGCACCCAAATTGCGTGGAAATGTAATCACATGTCAGTTCTCGTATAATATATTTGTCCAATGAATACCCGTTTATCATCTGTATTTCTTCTTGCTGTAGCAGTTTTAATGTCCAGTAGTGTACGAACATCTCAACGGTATTGATTCGAAGATTCAGTTTAGCATGGAGGAGGAGGCAGGCGGAAGTTTAAACTTTCTTGATGCACTAGTTTTCAGGACTGAAGATGGTAGTTTAGGCCACACGCACACATACCGTTTCCTACAGCAGGATTTGAACCACCACCCACAACAAAAGCGAGGCATTGTAAAATGTTGTTGGATGGAGCACGGAACATCCGTGAATCAGAGCTGCTTGAGGCATAATTAAAACATCTCACCGATGCATTGCTCATGAATGGTTGTTCGTCCGCTGAGATACAAAGAGCTTTAAGACCACCGCGTAGAAATCACAAATATGCACAAACGCCTGCGAAACTGAAAGTTTTCCTGCCTTTAATGAAGGAAGCTGTATGGGGAAAATCTTGATGAAACGGAACATCGCGGTAATCTACAAATCCACCCAGAAGAAAGAAGATCACCTAAAATTGGTCAAGGATGCTCCAAATCGCTCAGGTGTTTATAGTATCCCGTATCGGTGTGGGGAGCCGTACGTGAATACTACAAAAAGAATGATGAAAAAATGACTAGAAGAGTGCAGGATGTATTTGCAGAAGGGGGAGACAGATCAGCTGTTGTGGAGCATGCTTCGCAGCCTGGAGACCAGCACATTCATTTTGATAGAACTCGAGTACTAGCTGCCACAAGCGGATACCATGAAAGGTTATACAGAGGGGCCATAGAAATTGTAAAACACCCCAAGAATTTGAATGTGAAGACACAGGGCGTGAAACTGAATAACCTCGGGATTCAGGCGCTGAAGAAGATGTGTACCTGTCATCCACCATGGGGTGATATTAACAGCTGACAACGGCAGTCCACGATGGTCAACTGTGTTTGGCTATTCGAAACATGTGACGTCATGTCACTGCGATGAAACACACGTAAACTGAGTTTTGCTGCAGACAGTATCGAGCCAGAGTGCGAAAGGACACTCAAATAAGCTACGATTGCCCTTCAAAATGTACTCTGAAAATGGGGACCAACGTTGGGTTTAAATGTTAAATCCCTTCGACCATGGTGTGGCAGCCCGGAACATTAAATTAATTGTGGAAGGAAATCACAAAGTTAGATCAACAGTTTTTTTTTGGATCCACTCCTGTTCCTTATATACAGTGGTGTCCAAAATTATCGTAACAAACTGCTATTTCCCTGTCCTGTGACTAATTCAAGATGTAATCATACAAACTGTCAACAGTCGTTACGATCGTGTTCTGCACGGAACATGGGTTTGCGATCAACAGACAACCACGCCAGTAATGGCGTCAGGGTTTAATATTTTTTTGTGGTATTCAAAAAATTTAAAAACCTCTCTCACACCGGCCTGATTTAGCTTCACTGATCAGGATAGTAAAAACATGCGTATGTTAAGGGCATTTTCATTCACAAAGCAGGCTTATCACATTCACACAGTTCAATACTGTTCTATCCTGATTAAATTGAGCTTAACTTAAATTCCATAAGGCAGTGAAGCAATTTCGAAGTCTCGGTGCGACGAAAATTGTCAGTCGATCTCCTGAAAACATTTGTAATAATTATTAACTTTCTCTGATCACATGGGGAAGACCGGAGATCTGCTGGTAAGACCATGTTAGCCTATTTATTTGAAGTAACTGGATATCTTGAGCATACAAAACGGCAGGTTCGTCCAGTGTAAATCAGACGTTCCCCACTGATCCCGTGCAACACAGCGTAGTAAGCAGACAATGTCAATAATAATCTGTTAAATAATACGCGAACACACTTACTTTAGTTTAGTTCATGTATTAAATTCCTTCTCATTCAGAATCTCATCAAGATGGCGACTAGCTCAACAATACATTCATATACATCCTCCTTCTTTCACGGCTAATCGGCAAGATCCCTCATTCTTTTCATAAGAGAAAACAGATAGCAGAGAAGCTATTCCATGGAGTAAATGGACGCTCCAAGGAATAATAGGGCTTGAAACTACTTTGCATTGATAATCATCGTATATTAAAGTTTAGGAATCGGTAAGATAAGAAGAGATATTTCGAGATATGTACTGAGTTATATAATATATATACTTTCTGAAAATTTCGCGGAGAGACCGCTGCAAGAGACATTACAAGGGCTCTAATCAACCGGGGTAGTATTTGCAGGGTAGTCGTACATCCGTATCCAGGGAGCCAGAGGAAGAATGCAGGAGAGTCGCGAACTGATGTGGCCCGGTGGCTTAATGTGTATCGTTCTCTTGTTTCTCGGATGAGGCGACAGTTTATAAGCAGCGAAACTGTATCCCTGATACTAGGGCATGGCCGACCGAGTGTGACATCAGAAAGAGTGGACCGTCCTTTGGCTATAAGGGCACGACGGTACCGCCTTAATACTGCACTGCAACTGGCATCTGATCTCGCAGCATCCCGTGGACCTTTGCAGCGAGGGAAACGGTGTGCAGAAGGCTTCAGTGAGTGGCCTTTATTATTGGAGACCTGCTGTCTGTTTACTTCTGGCGTGTCTTCACAGAAGGGAACGTCTAGAGTGAAGCCGTCAGCATGTCATCTGGACTGGACTGCCGAACGGTGGGCCAATGTTCTTTTTACAAATAAGTCCCGATTTCGTCTGGGGAGTGATTCTCGGCGGATTCGCATTTGGAGGGCACGTGTAACATGATTACGGGACCCAAACATTGTGGAAAGAGACCGATATTGTGGAAGATCCATAATGGTGTGGGCAGGAATTATGTTGACCACTCGAATACCTCTTACTGAAACTGTACGGGTGAGTCAGTAAGATTTAACTGCTGTCATGTACCGTGAGGAGATCTTGGGATTTCATGCTCGGCTGTTGCGAGGTGCTGTGAGCCCAGACTTCGTACTGCTGGACGACCTCATAGAGCACGATGGATGATGATTTTCTGGAAACGGAAGACACTGCACGCATGGTGTGGCCTGCTCGCTCTTCCCATATGTATCCCATAGAGAATGCCTGGGATGCATTAGAGAGACGGGTTGCATAACGACAGCATCCACCAACCACTCTCCAAGACGTTCGAGCAGCTCTGTAGGAAGAATGGGCGTTAGTGCCTCAACATGAGACTGATGACATCATTCAGAGCATGTCCCGTCGTTGTCAGGCCTGTATTGGTGTCGCAGGTGGTCACGCCCCATACTGAGCACATTAATCAGATGTCAGAACGTGTTTGCAAATCCGTTAAGTTGGAAAAAAACGAGGAATTTTTTCTCGAGCGTTACATATTGCAGCTGATTGATTCTACTTTACTATCGCTTCTTTATACATTTTTTGGCAAAATTAACGCAACCTTTGTTGCTTTAATTTTGGGCACCAGTATATGTGAATGACCTCCCACTCAACATTCAGAAAGCAAAATTGGAACTTTTTGCAGACGGTAGTGGTGTTATAAAGCAACAGGAAAGATCGTTAATGACTTTTTCAAAGAACTACTGAGCAGTTCTCTGCAAATGAACTCTGATTTAATTTTGAGAAAACGCACTATACTCTGCTCTGTACAGCAAACAGATTATAGCAATAACTGATGTGGCACACGAACAAGAGTCAATGAAGAGGGTACAATGTTCCAAAATTTGAATATACATATTGATGAAAACTTCAAGTGGAAGAAGCATACTACGGAGACTCTCAAACAATGAAATTCAACTGCTTTTGCTCTTCGTATAATGGCTACTCTTGGAGACAGACACTAAACCTCTTGACATATTTTCCTTATTTCCACTCAGTGATGTCTTATGTAGTAATTTTCTATAGTAGCTCATCACTTAGAGAGAATGTATTGATTACACAAAAGCGAGCAGTAAGAACATGTGGCGTTCACCAGCAGTCGTCGTATAAGTACTACAACGACTTAGCCATTTTAACTGCACTAGCAGAATACATATATTTACCAATGGAATTCGGCATAAATAAGCCGTCACAACTCGAGAAAACTGTCAGTGGCTCAGAAATGAGTTCAATATGCAGCAAAAAATTATTATGATCATTTGCACTCTAACATAAAATATCTGACAGATAGTAAAGCAAGTATTAAGTGTAACCTAAAACCATTTCTCGTAGACAACTTCGTCTGTTCAATGGACGAGTTTATGTTTAAAAACTGTAACCTGTAAAAAACTAAAAGAAATTAATTTTTAAGTGTGATTGCATGAGTGGGACTAAAGGTCTTTTCCTTAATATTACTACTAATCTTGTATATATATATATATATATATATATATATATATATATATATATATATATATATATATTCTGAAAACTAACTTGTTTCACATCATTTCGATGAAAGAATCGTTCGAATGATCTATGGTATACGTAAGTAACTGACAAGTGTATCCCTAGATTCCTTGCTTAATATAGGTTCTTTTCATTGCAAGTAGGTTCTCGCGGAATCCTGCTACCCTCCAAAGTGTAGTTGTTGTACTTCATGTAACAGTAATGCGACTTTGCAGCTTAGATGTGTCCTGTCGGTGGTCCATCACAAAGCAACCTGAGATTTCAATTAAGATTACTATATAGCACCACTCACTGATGAAAGATATATTGACTAGATGACAACAAACAGCCGTTACGCCATGCAAGTGTCTGCTACGGACATTAATCGAAAAATCTGCATCACTTTCTTAGAATAAGTGAAATTTAAAGTTACTCTACCAGGCATAATAATTCGTCTTCGGGTACAGCATGCTTTGTTTCGCTTTCTTTTAGTCATTCCTAACTACAGAAATTACTTGTAGTAACGATAATTTCTAATGGATATTACGCATTCTCCTGGCAAGCTGCTCCAGATCGTTTTGATATTTCAGGATTCCAAGATGTGCATTGGCAAAAATTCGTCTTAAGTTCTAGTTTGTTTACCCTAATACAAGCCCTGAAAACCATTATAATTTCATTCAGGAAAATCCAGAAGGAAATATGTTGTTCCCTTACGAGATAAACGAGAGCATCTGTGTTTCTTAGTTACATTTTCCCATTACGGTACGGCTTGTTTGTCAGCGGTTTTCGCCTAGTCGTTGTCCACGTTTTGCCTCAGCCATTTGAAATCGACCTACCTCTGAATATATGATCTTTTTAATACATTGTCGTCTCATGTTCAGACTGTGCGGCTGGTCCTGGCGGAGGTTCGAGTCCTCCCTCGGGCATGGGTGTGTGTATTTGTGCTTAGGATAATTTAGGTTAAGTAGTGTGTAAGCTTAGAGACTGATGACCTTAGCAGTTAAGTCCCATGAGATTTCACACATATTTGAACATTTTTTCTCATGTTTAGAAAAAACAGAACAACTTGAATGACTGGAGATAGGACGTTCCTATTCACAGGACATGTACATTAGTACGTTCTGCAGAAATGATTAGCATTTCAGCCACCTCGAATCAGCATGTGTTCTGTTGCCTAGTAGGCACGGGATCTGGGGATCCTCCGTGGGCCATGATTACGTGATGGGATCTACACGAATAAGGCACGAACGGAGTTTTGTGGTACAGCCATTCATGTTGCATGTATCTGGTCCAAAAGATCATTTTTGATGGTTGATATTGCATCACAGAGCTGCGCCCGTCCTTTCGCCATATACCAAACGTTTCTTATTGGTGACAAGTCTGATGACCTGGCGGGCGAGAGCAAAAGGCTGACGTCTTGAAACACCAAGGAGGCACGTGTCCTTGCTGTAACATGTGGTCATGCATTACCTTGCTGAAAAATGGTGACAGGTATGTTGCGCAGAAAGGGTATGTCTGCGGGGCGCAGGATATCGTTCACCTAGATCACACTGGTCACAGTTCCCTGGACATACATCAAATTTGAGTTGTGGTTGAGCGCAATAGCACCCCACACCATAACTAAATATGCAATACCTTGACAGTTTACTCGTCATCACTACACTCAATAATCTCATTATTTGATTAATACGATACAATTTTTACTCTTACGATATTTATACGACTTACCTTTGTTAGGGACTGATAAGTATGTTCCATCACGGCGAATCGAACAGTCTGCATCGTGCTTCTTTCTTCCTCTTTTGAATGGTCTACGGTCGCAGGTTTGAATCCTGCCTCGGGCATGGATGTTTGTGATGTCCTTAGGTTAGTTAGGTTTAAGTAGTTCTAAGTTCTAGGGGACTGATGACCACAGATGTTAAGTCCCATAGTGCTCAGAGCCATTTGAACCATTTTTTGAATGGTTTTTATTTACCCATAAGCACATTATTAAACACTGACTTTCTTTTCGGCATTTTGATTTTGGGTTCTTAACTTAATTTGCCGGCCGCGGTGGTCTAGCGGTTCTAGGCGCACAGTCCGGAACCGCGCGACTGCTACGGTCGCAGGTTCGAATCCTGCGTCGGGCATGGATGTGTGTGATGTCCTTAGGTTAGTTAGGTTTAAGTAGTTCTAAGTTCTAGAGGACTGATGACCACAGGTGTTAAGTCCCATAATGCTCAGAGCAATTTTTTTCTTAACTTAATTTAGCGCAAAAGACACACCACTATCTCAGATAAACAGCAAAATTTTAACTTCAACCACCAAGACTAGCAGAAGCAGCACCAAAGAACATAATGCGGAAGGCAGAACATACCAGCTGAATACACGATAGGCAACTTCCTAATGATGTCACCAACGACGCAAAAATAAAAAATCAAACGTAGGTTATTTTGTAAAAAGTATTACAATTGCATTTATTTACAGTTAATTGTAGTGACAACTGATTTCATTTGTTTAAAACTCACATTTTTTTCTAGGAGACAAAAAAGAGGACGCTTGTAGATTTCTATGCCTCAGAAAAAGTATGTGGCCGGGAAAAAGATGACGCTTGGTAACGCTACTTTAATATACTGTGGACAAATGTTTTTCCCCCTCGTCCAGGGAAAATACTGTGGCAGAAGTAGAAGATTTAACATCTCTGCCAGAAAACATTTCAGCGTTACGGTGTTGAAACAAATATATAGACTCAGAACGCTTTTATGGATAAAGCGTGCCCATTTATTTCGCGGGAATAAAGTACTCGTCGAAAATCATTGCATGTGCGCTAACTGTCGGCGCAATGTTATTGGAGGTAACGCGGTTACTTCCGGCGCGACTAACCTCGTTTGCTCGGCTGGCGTTTAACGGCCGCTCGCCCACCACGCCGTCGCTGATGTAACGCTCACGATAGCCGGAATACGGGACACAGGCGAACAAGGCGATCGAGGAAGGGATGGGGAGAATCTCTGGTGCGATACCGCCACCGAACACTGAAACTGTCTGCAGTATATTGGCCTCTGTAGCTCCAGGTTGGTCGGCGAATCTTTGCCAGATATATACGAGGCGTGTTTTTCTAAGTAAGTACCGTTTTGAAATTAAAAAAAGGCGTGCTAAGATATCTCAATAATTTTATTTTTACATGAAAGCCTGTACCTTAATCTACTTTTCTACATTATTTCCGTCAATATTGAGGCACTTGTCATAACGTTGTACCAGTTTTTGAATACCCTCTTCATAGAAGTCTGCCGCCTGACTTGTTAACCACTGCATCACCATTGTTTCGACTTCGTCATCGTCTTGAAGACGCTGACCGCCCAGGTGTTTCTTCAAGTGCAGTAGCAGATGGTAGTCACTGGACGCAAGATCGGGGCTGTACGGAGGATGATCTAGAGTTTCCCATTCAAAAAATGTGATGAGATTTTTGGTTTGATTCGCCACATGCGGACGGGCATTGTCTTGCAGCAAAATGATGCCCTTACTCAACTTCCATGGACTATTGCTTTGATTCTGGTGTGACGTAGGCCACCGATGTTTCATCGCCCGTAACAATATGGCTTAATAAATCATCACCGTCGTTGTGGTACCGCTCAAGGAAAGTCAATGCACTGTCTAAACGTTTGGTTTTGTGCACATCCGTCAACATTTTCGGTACCCAACGTGCGCACAATTTTCGGTAATTCAAGTGCTCGGTCACAATGCCACATAAAACACTACAAGAAACATTAGGAAAGTCATCCTGCAAGGAGGAAATCGTAAAGCGTCTGTTTTCTCTCACCTTATTGTCCACTTCCTACTTCAAACTTTCATTAACGACCGAAGGACGCCCACTCCGTTGTTCATCATGCACATTTGTGCGACAACCTTTAAATGCATAATGTTTTCTCGGTAAACTGCACAGATCTCATGATCAATATCGATCGCTTTTAGGCCTTTAGCACTAAGAAATCTTATAACAGCCCGTACTTCACAATCGGCGGGACTCACGATTATCGGAGGCATCTTAAACACGCAGTACACAACGTAAACAAGGAACAATGGCGTCAGTGCGTAGATTAAGGTACAGGCTTTCATGTAAAAATAAAATGATTGAGATAGCACGTCTTTTTTAAATTTCAAAACGGTACTTACTTAAAAAAAATTCGCCTCGTATTATAATTGCATTTGTTGGTTTGCTGACTTCAATCATGTAACCTGCTCGTCACTTCAATAAATCTCTTAAAGCAGCCACATTTCATACATTCCTCGTAGCTTTTACAACGCTCATAAGGTAACTTCTAAACGGTGGTACCGTTTTGAAAACCACCGTAAACTGTCAGTTTAATTATGCAAAGTGCCCTTACTGTAACATGTATGTAGTATTTCACTTTATTGGCCAATTTCAGTCTCTATCAAAGTGGAGTGTATCTCATTCGGTACACTTTGTAGAACGAAAGCATGTGCAGTCTGTCATTTTCAGGACCTCATACATGTCGGAATCGATCAATAACGACTGATATTTGGGTTGTCGAGTGCAACTCAGCGGGCAATATACACTCCTGGAAATTGAAATAAGAACACCGTGAATTCATTGTCCCAGGAAGGGGAAACTTTATTGTCACATTCCTGGGGTCAGATACATCACATGATCACACTGACAGAACCACAGGCACATAGACACAGGCAACAGAGCATGCACAATGTCGGCACTAGTACAGTGTATATCCACCTTTCGCAGCAATGCAGGCTGCTATTCTCCCATGGAGACGATCGTAGAGATGCTGGATGTAGTCCTGTGGAACGGCTCGCCATGCCATTTCCACCTGGCGCCTCAGTTGGACCAGCGTTCGTGCTGGGCGTGCAGACCGCGTGAGACGACGCTTCATCCAGTCCCAAACATGCTCAATGGGGGACAGATCTGGAGATCTTGTTGGCCAGGGTAGTTGACTTACACCTTCTAGAGCACGTTGGGTGGCGCGGGATACATGCGGACGTGCATTGTCCTGTTGGAACAGCAAGTTCCCTTGCCGGTCTAGGAATGGTAGAACTATGGGTTCGATGACGGTTTGGATGTACCGTGCACTATTCAGTGTCCCCTCGACGATCACCAGTGGTGTACGGCCAGTGTAGGAGATCGCTCCCCACACCATGATGCCGGGTGTTGGCCCTGTGTGCCTTGGTCGTATGCAGTCCTGATTGTGGCGCTCACCTGCACGGCGCCAAACACGCATACGACCATCATTGGCACCAAGGCAGAAGCGACTCTCATCGCTGAAGACGACACGTCTCCATTCGTCCCTCCATTCACGCCTGTCGCGACACCACTGGAGGCGGGCTGCACGATGTTGGGGCGTCAGCGGAAGACGGCCTAATGGTGTGCGGGACCGTAGCCCAGCTTCATGGAGACGGTTGCGAATGGTCCTCGCCGATACCCCAGGAGCAACAGTGTCCCTAATTTGCTGGGAAGTGGCGGTGCGGTCCCCTACGGCACTGCGTAGGATCCTACGGTCTTGGCGTGCATCCGTGCGTCGCTGCGGTCCGGTCCCAGGTCGACGGGCACGTGCACCTTCCGCCGACCACTGGCGACAACATCGATGTACACGCCCCACGTGTTGAGCAATTCGGCGGTACGTCCACCCGGCCTCCCGCATGCCCACTATACGCCCTCGCTCAAAGTCCGTCAACTGCACATACGGTTCACGTCCACGCTGTCGCGGCATGCTACCAGTGTTAAAGACTGCGATGGAGCTCCGTATGCCACGGCAAACTGGCTGACACTGACGGCGGTGGTGCACAAATGCTGCGCAGCTAGCGCCATTCGACGGCCAACACCGCGGTTTCTGGTGTGTCCGCTGTGCCGTGCGTGTGATCATTGCTTGTACAGCCCTCTCGCAGTGTCCGGAGCAAGTATGGTGGGTCTGACACACCGGTGTCAATGTGTTCTTTTTTCCATTTCCAGGACTGTATTATCCCCACCCCCGGGAGACTCCACCCTAATGCCTTGTAACAGTGCCTCTAGCGTTCGTAATTCACTCAGTGCACCGAGGATGAGCGCCCAAGAATGTGTCCATGTTTGCCACATCCAGCTGAAACCACACAGTGGTGATTAGATCCCGTACAGTTACCAAACCAAGAGGATGTTGGCTGCCACGCTTCCCTGATGCACCAGATGGACACAGCCATTTTATGTCGGATTAAGGATTATTAAGCGGGTCACTGGGCCAGTATTGATCAAACGAGTATGTGCAGCTCCATGAACACGGCTGTTGTCATTTTGGAAGACTGGAGTGCCTGCAGCATACCAGTCGTGAAGGTGTAGACGAAAGGGCAACACTTGGTTACGAGAATGTTGAAATAACTATCCTGTTTATGTTCTTGCTAAACTACATGAGTGTTGCCAAGTCATTGTACTGAAACACCCCCTACCCCAAGAAAAACGTCACAAAACAACCTACAGCCTAAACTGCACCCTCCACAGTCTGGCGGTTAAGAGCGTCATTGTGTTGCTGGTGCACTCGATATCTTGCATCGTCTGAAAATAACCAGATCAATACGTACTCCACCTGCTCTCTAACTTCTACGTTGTTTTATTCATTGGCGACGTCCCGCTGTAATAAATGACCTTTTACGAGGCAACCGAGTACAAATATCAATTGTAGGCAGAACCCTTCACAGCATTCACTCGGAAACTGCTTCAAGTGGACCGGAATTCACTGGCAGTAGCCATTCATCTCGGAATTCAAACCGATTGTCATTGGCGACTCTCGTCCTAGGTCTCTGTCGGCTAGGATATTTGACGACCACATTTGATACGCCTTCTTGCAGGTTGCGGGTAGTACACCGTTCCTTGTAAACAAGTTGGTGAGTATTCGACACACCTGCAATATAGGTAGCTTCTCTCACCTTGTGATCATAGGCACATGCAAACACGGTAGCCATTTCTGCCAATCTGTCACGTTTCCATGCCAACCCATCTCACTATTCTGATTCTGTACAATAGACTGGTACATACACACCACATCTACTACCTTCGTATGCATGTGCATACATGTACCATTTACAGCACTTCAAAGACACCAGTGCACTCTTTACGGGGGTGAGCAACACATTTCCCGGTGATTTTACCTTCATAAAAGAGATATCATTACTACTGATTTAGCTTCATTTCCTCTATAATAGTGTTAAAATGTTGCTAACTCTTTCCCATTTACGATCCGACGGAGAAAATCGAAGATAAATTTGATTATAGTCCCGCATAATCGTGTTTTATGTCATGGTATGAGGGAGTTAAGTAATGCAACACATTAATTTGCTGGAAGTCTGTACTAACGCCCCAAAGGACTGCAGGCTTGATTACGTCATTGACTAGGAACATAGATCTTTTTGTAAAACTGCTGTTTACTTCTGTTAAAACTTTTGAGAGGCCTATGTTCGTATTTGGGGCTATTAAGCAGTTAGTGCTCTCATGTGCAGTTATCATGAAATTACGTTTAGACTATGCAGGGTTGTGGATTAAAGCGTTAGTTGTATACCATGACGCTTGCGATTGACAACATTATGGGCATGGAAGACTTTTGTGGCTTTTCTCTCAACGGTGTCCTTCCTGGCATACCGAAATAATACTCAAAATGCAATCACATCAAATATTTGTGGTACTTTCATCTGTTAAGGCGATACGTATACATATCTAAAGCAAAATTCTATGCACATTTGCGTAAAACATGTTGTTGTTGTGGTCTTCAGTCCAGAGACCGGTTTGATGCAGCTCTCCATGCTACTCTATCCTGTGCAAGCTTCTTCATCGCCTAGTACCTACTACAACCTACATACTTCTGAGTCTGTTTAGTGTATTCATCTCTTGGCCTCCCTCTACGATTTTTAGCCTCCACGCTACCCTCCAATACTAAACTGGCGATCCCTTGATGCCTCAGAATATGTCCTACCAACCGATCTCTTCTTCTAGTCAAGTTGAACTACAAATTTCTCTTCTCCCCAATTCTATTCAATACCTTCTCATGTGATCTATCTTCAGCATTCTTCTGTAGCACCACATTTCGAAAGCTTCTATTCTCTTCTTGCCTAAACTACACTCCTGGAAATGGAAAAAAGAACACATTGACACCGGTGTGTCAGACCCACCATACTTGCTCCGGACACTGCGAGAGGGCTGTACAAGCAATGATCACACGCACGGCACAGCGGACACACCAGGAACCGCGGTGTTGGCCGTCGAATGGCGCTAGCTGCGCAGCATTTGTGCACCGCCGCCGTCAGTGTCAGCCAGTTTGCCGTGGCATACGGAGCTCCATCGCAGTCTTTAACACTGGTAGCATGCCGCGACAGCGTGGACGTGAACCGTATGTGCAGTTGACGGACTTTGAGCGAGGGCGTACAGTGGGCATGCGGGAGGCCGGGTGGACGTACCGCCGAATTGCTCAACACGTGGGGCGTGAGGTCTCCACAGTACATCGATGTTGTCGCCAGTGGTCGGCGGAAGGTGCACGTGCCCGTCGACCTGGGACCGGACCGCAGCGACGCACGGATGCACGCCAAGACCGTAGGATCCTACGCAGTGCCGTAGGGGACCGCACCGCCACTTCCCAGCAAATTAGGGACACTGCTGCTCCTGGGGTATCGGCGAGGACCATTCGCAACCGTCTCCATGAAGCTGGGCTACGGTCCCGCACACCGTTAGGCCGTCTTCCGCTCACGCCCGAATATTGTGCAGCCCGCCTCCAGTGGTGTCGCGACAGGCGTGAATGGAGGGACGAATGGAGACGTGTCGTCTTCAGCGATGAGAGTCGCTTCTGCCTTGGTGCCAATGATGGTCGTATGCGTGTTTGGCGCCGTGCAGGTGAGCGCCACAATCAGGACTGCATACGACCGAGGCACACAGGGCCAACACCCGGCATCATGGTGTGGGGAGCGATCTCCTACACTGGCCGTACACCACTGGTGATCGTCGAGGGGACACTGAATAGTGCACGGTACATCCAAACCGTCATCGAACCCATCGTTCTACCATTCCTAGACCGGCAAGGGAACTTGCTGTTCCAACAGGACAATGCACGTCCGCATGTATCCCGTGCCACCCAACGTGCTCTAGAAGGTGTAAGTCAACTACCCTGGCCAGCAAGATCTCCGGATCTGTCCCCCATTGAGCATGTTTGGGACTGGATGAAGCGTCGTCTCACGCGGTCTGCACGCCCAGCACGAACGCTGGTCCAACTGAGGCGCCAGGTGGAAATGGCATGGCGAGCCGTTCCACAGGACTACATCCAGCATCTCTACGATCGTCTCCATGGGAGAATAGCAGCCTGCATTGCTGCGAAAGGTGGATATACACTGTACTAGTGCCGACATTGTGCATGCTCTGTTGCCTGTGTCTATGTGCCTGTGGTTCCGTCAGTGTGATCATGTGATGTATCTGACCCCAGGAATGTGTCAATAAAGTTTCCCCTTCCTGGGACAATGAATTCACGGTGTTCTTATTTCAATTTCCAGGAGTGTATTTATCGTCCACGGTTCACTTCCATACATGGCTACACTCCATACAAATACTTTCAGAAACGACTTCGTGACACTTAAATCTATACTCGATTTTAACAAATTTCTCTTCCTCAGAAACGCTTTCCTTGCCATTGCCAGTCTACATTTTATATCCTCTCTACTTCGACCATAATCAGTTATTTTGCTCCCCAAATAGCAAAACTCCTTTACTACTTTAAGTGTCTCATTTCCTAATCTAATTCCCTCAGCATCACCCGACTTAATTCGACTACGTTCCATTATCCTCTCTTTGCTTTTGTTGATGTTCATCTTATATCCTCCTTTCAAGACACTATCCATTCCGTTCAACTGCTCCTCCAAGTTCTTGGCCGTCTCTGACAGAATTACAATGTCATCGGCGAACCTCAAATTTTTTATTTCTTGTCCATGGGTTTTAATTCCTACTCCGAATTTTTCTTTTATTTCCTTTACGGCTTGCTCAATATACAGATTGAATAACATCGGGGATGGGCTACAACCCTGTCTCACTCCCTACCCAAACACTGTTTTCCTTTCATGCCCCTCGACTCTTATAACTGCCATCTGGTTTCTGTACAAATTGTAAATAGCCTTTCGCTCCCTGTATTTTACCCCTGCCACCTTCAGAATTTGAAAGAGAGTATTCCAATCAACATTGTCAAAAGCTTTCTCTAAGTCTACAAATGCTAGAAATGTAGGTTTGTTTTGTAAAATATATAAAATCAGAATTAAGCATGTGTGGGCGTACCTTATTATGTGATACAGGATATCTAGACGATCATATACACACACCATTCCTTACTATATGACTCAGTAAGCACTCTTATACTTTCTTTGTTCCATTTCATTTCCGCAATAAGAAGCTGTAATAACACACAGACCTATTTCCAACGGAAATTCAGAAAAAATAATTTGCGTTTGTTTTATTATAGTATTTATAAAAAAATATTGAGAAAGTGTAGAATATCTTGCACAATAGCCATAAATAGTCCTCAAGAACTCAGTAGATCTCGTCTGCTGACCAAAGGTCAAAAAATAACAAGTAGAAAGCCCACTCGAAATGATGTGTATTGCGCATTTGCGTATACACTTCTACGGCGCACGCACGGATGCGCGGCAGAAGAGAACGGTTCCTATTTCTTCCCGGCGGATAAATGAAATCGCAGTTGCACCTATTCTGCTGCGAGGTGGCAGGCCGTTAACATCTGACTTGTACACGCTAAGTTTTTGGTGTAATAGCGGCTTCAAATTCCTCTCCTTGA
Source organism: Schistocerca serialis cubense (assembly GCF_023864345.2). NCBI lineage: Eukaryota > Metazoa > Arthropoda > Insecta > Orthoptera > Acrididae > Schistocerca > Schistocerca serialis. Next base: position 264,917,626 of record NC_064638.1, read on the forward strand.
TCGAGGATCGCTGCCAAATCTATGGTAGTGTAACGAGTGGAGAGACACTGGACCCGATTAGATTAAGAGGAACAACGCTGCATCAATACATCGCGAGTTAGTGGTTGTGAACAGTAACAATACATCGTCTTAAGATGCAGCAGTTAGATGGTTAGGTGGCACTTGCAGTGTGGTCAGTCAAGTCTGAATGCCAAAGAAGAAAGAGGCAGCCCATATCTCTACTATGAACCGTGAATCAGAAGAGAACTGAAGGCCCTGCTGCCCGAAGAAATCCATCATAAATCAGTTTTCACGATATTTCGAACACGTTACCGAGAGATTGGTTCCGCGCATGCTCACACACATTCAAGAACTCGTCGAAGCGAGACACCGGCAGAAATGTTTCACCTTCGTCAGGTCAGGCCAGTCCAGATACTTCTTCAGCCGCCTAGTCATGGCGGACAAATGTTGGGGTATCACTATGCCCATGAGATAAGGGAGCAAAGCAAGCACTGGAAACCACCGTCGAAAATGGCGAATGGCCTGTCATCATCGGACAGTGTGATGCTGAATTGTTTCACGGGCTGCCATATTGTGGTTCTAACAGATTATGTTCGTTACAGACTAACCGTGACAGGCTCATGTTACTGAAATTCTTGACAAAATTACAAGAGACAATGAAGTTGTCGTGTCGCGGGAAGCTGCTCATAGAGATGTTTCTGCTGCACAACAATGTCCCGGCTCGCTCTGCAGAGGACACAGTCAAACTTGATGCCTTTCTGAGCTACCATATTTTGTCCCACCCCTCATATTCTCTTGATTTGGCACTGTAACGTCGTTTATAAGCAATCCGAGTAAAGAACTAATAACGAAAAATCCTTTCGCTTAACAGTGTCCACTGTAGGACTTATTCATTAGCGAATCGTGGTTTCAGATCACATAAAAATGCCCGATACATCGGTGAGAGAGAAAACTGTGCGGAGATTTCCATAATAATGTTACTATCCTTGAATCTCTCTCTCTCTCTCTCGCTCTCTATCTCTCTCGCTCTCTATCTCTCTCGCTCTCTATCTCTCTCGCTCTGTCTCTCTCGCTCTCTCTCTCTCTCTCTCTCTCTCTCTCTCTCTCTCTGTCTCTCTCTCTCTCTCTCTCTCACCGTCGTTTCATATGTGAATATGAAATATTTCTTTCAGAATTAACTGGCTTCGCAGAAAACTTTATGACCCTGAATCTTCAAAATTATAAGTACCTCAGTTTCTGTTAGCACTGATAGATCGGTCTATGTTAAGATAAAACATGCAAGTTCTACGTAGGAAATAAAAATGCTAATTGTCACAATGAGATGTACAGAATGGCGGCTGTGCAAATAGAGACCAAGACGGCTAATTCTTCTCACAAAAGCTCGCTGACTGATGAGTGAGGTGAGCTGTTAAAAATAATAAGCATTCAGCATCTAGTGAGCAAGTTGTGGTATTGAAATGAAATAATTTGGCTACTGTATCATTCCTTATTATTTAAGAGCACTTGTATGAACTTTCCGTCCCAAAAGTGACAAGCAAGGAAAAACAAGAGAGAAAAACAAAACTGACAGGTCGACAGTCTTTTTTACTCATGAAAGCAAAAAATTAATTAGCGTTTTAAAGAGACTACATGTATCTGACCGAGCGAGGTGGACTCGCACTCGGGAGGCCGACGGCTCAAACCGGCGTCCGGCCATCCTGATTTAGGTTTCTCGAGGTTTCCCTAAATCGCTTCAGGCGAATACCGGGATGGTTCCTCTGAAAGAGCACGGCCGATTTCCTTCCACATCCTTCCCTAGTCGGATGGGATGGATTACCTCGCTGTTTGGGCCCCTCCATCAAATCAACCAACCAACCATGTGTCTGAGATGTAGATATATATTTAAACACGACGCGAGTTCCTCGCTCTGCGGAAACGTATTATTTTCTGTTGGATTTAATATCATTATTCACTCGAGTTGAATTACAGTTCAGGTCTGAAATGGTTCAAATGGCTCTGAGCACTATGCGACTTAACATCTGAGGTCATCAGTCCCCTAGAACTTAGAACTACTTATACCTAACTAACCTAAAAACATCACACACATCCATACCCCAGGCAGGATTCGAACCAGCGACCGTAGCGGTCACGCTGTTGCAGACTGAAGCGCCTAGAACCGTCGCCCACTCTGGACGGCCAAGGATGAAAAAAAACCATCGTTACATTTCAGGACCTCTTTCCTTGGATGAAGAAACCACTGAGGGGGAGCAAGCATTTCCAAAATGACTATGAGATGGTCTCCAATGCAGAAAGTTTGTTTTTCTCTTTTTATTGTGAATTAATACAACATTAACGTTGTTTCTCGGAACATAACATTCAGAATCTCCTGCCTTTACAATCTTCCGCCTTCAGAATTATCTCTGACATAGCTCTTCTGACTCCCTGTTAGCATGTTGTTTTTGGCCGTTTTTTTCTTCTTCTTCTTCTTCTTCTTCTGTCGGATCGAATCCATTCCTTCTATTCTCTTAGACCATCTGTCCTCACCCGAATGGCATACATGCCCGTACCATACCAACCGCTCAATAATCTGATTATATTCATTACAGTGGTGGTCAGACTTATTCTCTTACTGATGCAGTCGTTTTTAATTTCATCCCGTTGTGTTAGCCAACACCAGCACCTATGAAAACCCATCTCCATTCACAATAAGTTCCTCTTAACTCTTTCAGTTAGTTCCCATGTTACTGCTCAACACTTTGCTATACTTTCTACAATATTTTTTAATGTCCTAATCTTCGTTTATGATCTAATGGTCGTGTTCGATATATCTGTTCGGTGGTTTGTCAACCTTGGTCAATGCGGTTCTTAATTTCGATTTCATTGGATCCATCTTCGTTGCCAATGACGCTCACATGTGTATAAGAGTAATCATCCCGGATATCTATGCGTTTAAAAACGCTGCTTGCGAGAGGGAGAGGTGTTCCGACCCCAGAACGAATCCGCCCTTCAATTAACTAATGTCGCTGTCCTAGCCAGCCTGGATATAATGTTTAGGCGATTTCTCACACTCCAATAGGTAAATACCGGACTGGTACCCAAGTCCCGCCTCAGTTACACGATACGTAAACAATTAGAAAACTTCCACTCACTTTCACATGACACGACACACAAACAGTTGGGGTACAGATATTGCGTCCTGGGGGTAACGGAGTGCGACAGAAATGGCATCAGGCCATCCCTTAAACTAATCGTGTCAAATCCATTCATAACCATGTCGACCCTGCGCCAATGAAGGACATAAGGCAGAAGAAAAGAAGACGAAATACAAGGGCGTAATGAAAAGCAATACCTCCGAAATTTTATGTTAAGGCTTGTGGTGTCACGTACCGATACCACGTTACCAGCGTTAAGTTGGCAGTGGAATAGCAAGTTTTTGTCTGACGCCTTTAGCAGTCGCATGGGATCTGCCCTCCCCCCCCCCCCCCCCCCCCACCCGGCGCCCAATCGTGCGCCCCGTATGAGCAACATTTTAGGCAGCTCGTCGGCGTTCCAGAACATCCCAAATATGTTCTATAGGATTCAGGTATGTGCAGGCCAGTCCATTACAGAGATGTTATTGTCGTGTAACCACTCCGCCACAGGCCGTGCATTATGAGCAGGTGCTCCATGGTGTTGAAAGATGCAATCGCCATCCCCGAATTGTTATTAAACAATGGGAAGCAAAAGGTGCTTAAAACATCAATTTAGGCCTGTGCTATGATAGTTCCACGCAAAACAACAAGGGGTGCAAGCCCCCTCTATGAAAAACACGACCACATCATAATACCACCACCTCCGAATTTTACTGTTGACGCTACACACGTTCGCAGATGACGTTCACTGGGCATTCGCCATACCCACGCCCTGCCATCGGATCGTCACATTGTGTACCATGATTCGTCACTGCACACAACGTTTTTCCATAGTTCAGTCGTCCATTGTTTACGCTCCTTACACCAAGCGAGGCGTCGTTTTCCATTTACCGGCGTGATGTGTGGCTTATGAGCAGCCGCTCGACCATGAAATCCAAGTTTTCTCAACTCCCGCCTAACCGTGACACCCGATCACCTGACCACGTTTGAAATCCGTGAGTTCCACGGAGCGCCCCATTCTGCTCTCTCACGATGTCTAATGACTACTGAGGCCTTTGACATGGAGTACCTGGCAGGAGGTGGCAGCACAATGCACCTAACATGAAAAACGTATGTTTCTGGGGGCTTTGGGATACTTTTGATCACGTTGTGTATAACGCTTCATTAAGCTACGCAGATGGCGCCTATTCATGGCTCCGTCACCATCTTTGTTGCTACTGCAGTAGCTGAATCCTGATTCTTACTATATTGTTTCTAGTGTCGTACACAACAGTGTCTATATATATATACTTTTTCTCTACTAGGCACCCAGGCGTTGAACACATTTCTCCCAACGAGAGACCAATTTCTTGTACCGCCACTATAGAATGTTCGACGGAGCCACAACCTCACGTCTGTTTGCACCGCATCATCTCTACCAAAGTGAAGTCCTTGGAAGTGTTCTTCATGTTCCTGAAACAAATCAAAATCGGATGGAGCTAAGTTTGGACTGTATGAAGTATGGCAATTGCAGTGAACCCAAGGCGACAGCTTATTTCAGACGTTGCAGCGCTTGCGTATGGTCTGCCATTGCTATACTGAAGGAGAAGGTGCTCCATGAGTGGATGAACTCTTCGAATTCGAAACTCAATTATAGCACATAGTTTCTTACGCACAGGCGTAGTTAACACCGCCGTGTTAGATGATACAATTCGGAGCCATCTAGCGGCAGAGCGCTTCACATTTGTAGACATGAAGAAGAAAGTTGTAGAATATTAATAACAGCTTTAAAAAAAATGCTTTAAGAGTTTTTACATAAAAAATTCGGAGGCTTTGCTTTTGAGCTTGCCCTCACATTTGTAAGAGCCCACGAACCTTAGTAAACCAGATTCTAACGTCATCTTTTGAATCATATTCCAATAAACAAATTGTGCCGTTATCAACTTTTATGGGCGACAGTTCGTTGCTATGTTGAATCTGCTAAGTGCGATATGAATTAGTCTATTGTCACTAGTCCTGCCTGTTAGCTGAATTCTTGTGACTTCTTATCTGTATGGGGAAAGACTAAATGCGTTTGTTGAACGACAAGGTCTGGGAGTTGATACTTTTACTAAATATGAAAGATATGCTCTCTGTAGCAAATGTTCTGCTGTAGTGTCAATTATTTAAATTTCTGGGGAATCTGAATGAATGTAAAGTTTCTGGCGAACGTATAACTAACGAAGTTTGGCAGAGAATGACACAAACTTAGCAGACCTGTTATTGGAGCTTTATGCATATCCAATTTGAGTAAATGTCTAGATAAGTGAAACAGGTCCTAGGCTACTTGCTGAAGCATGACTGAAGTCATGATCATTTGTGTTTGGCTTGCTCCAGTATTTTACGAGTAATTATGCTAAATAAGCTTGGTAATTTCTGAATAAAAATTCACTTGCGGGACAGGTAAAGAGTTCAAACTTCATTGGAATGTGCTAATGGTTGGATTTTAATAAAAGTTTTAGTGGTATCTAAATATTGGTGTGTTCTCTCTCAACCCAGCACCAACCACACCCACTGCAATTCCATGCCTTCTACACAAATACCCCGTTTTCTGAACCAGATTTGTGAAACTCTTTGTGCAACATCCTAATAAGGTAGTCCGGGTTATCCTCATTCTCTGCAGAAATGATTTGATTATCAGCAAAATGGAAAGTGAAGAGCTTGTTATCATTTACACACACACACACACACACACACACACACACATACACACACATACACACACACGCTACGCCGGGAACGTTTACATAATATTAAAGCAGAATTTAAGAGTACTTAAAATTATATCGCTCTATCGTGCACGCTTATTGTAACGCTTTGGTCAATGGAATGTCTCCAAATAATTTTTTTACCTACTTTAATTCTAAAAGTTGTAGAACTATACAAAGATACAACATGTAAATGACTCACCCCTTTCTCTAACATTGCAGGCCACAATTTACGGAATGGGCTGTTACGACAGACATTCTTAAGATCAATGGATTCAAAAATGGAACGTCTGCTGAGCAGTAGACTGCTCCGCCAGACCATCAGCCTTTGGGAAAAATGTGTCGCACTGAAGAATATAGAGAAGGACAACCACCATCGGCAGCATTCATGGGCGCAGCTTGTTTCGAAGCGTTCACTAAAACTGTGTGACTGGAAACTGTTTGACTGGCCTCTGTACGCATGAATCCGCATTTGCTTCTCGAACGATAAAGGGACAGGAGGGCGTGTAGCGAACCTCGAGGTCGGAGAGAGACGCGCTCGTGCATTTATTTCGCCGCTCCGTCCGGCTAGCGTGTGCAGAGCGTATTCGCTGGCTGGGAGCTGCTCGGAGCTCTTGCGCTGACACGACACGACAGGTGACGGATGCACCTCCAGCGCTAGCGCCGGCCGCGCTGTCTATTTTGAGCCGATTGCCGTTTAATCCTCTGCGCGGAAGATTACAACGCGCGCCCCGCGTTTAATTAATACGTGTGAAGCCAGACGGCGGCAGGCAATTTTCCGATTACGCAAGTCCGCGGCCAGCAAGCATAACATGTCCGCTTTTAATCAGCTAATTAAGCAGGGTTTAAAAGCACGTTGTGGGTTGGAAGGGGTAGAGATGGACGGCTGTGTGGGATCGCATGTGTGTATGCGTGGCGCGATGACACTACCTCGCCCTGCGGTAACACTACCTCTATATAAAATGACTTTTGGCTATTTTCACGGATTAATTTTACAGGCTGATGAATCATTTCAGGTTATCAGATGAGTCGTGGCGTCATGTTGTCACAATATTTCCTACACAAGCGACGTGACTCCTCCTGAAGATTACTAGAAGGAAACTCGTGGAAACGTTGCGACAACACGACGCCACGGCTCGCCTTATAGTACGAGAAGACTTCAGCAATGATGTTCACCAACAAAGCCTGCATTCCCTGTTTTATAGGAATACAGTAATGGTCTCGATAGATAAGTTTCGTTGATCGAATCATTGAAGGAGATGAGAGCTCTAGCAGAATTATTCATGCAGTGGCTTGTCAACGAACATTATCAAGTTTATCGCCAGTATCCGTGGCATCAGCCGTTTCCGCACAGCAGTAAGGCAAGCTTGAGTATCACATTCAAGTGTTGGCAGGTATCTGGGAGTCATGTTACCTTCCAATAAAGGCTGAAGCGCATATGGCGCATAAATCGCAGAATACGACTGTCAGAATGCTCTAGCTGATTCTAGTCTCGATTTGGAGGGTTTCGTGGCTACAGAGAGAAAAACTTTTCTACTGGGTTGATAAAATTAACACCTGAAGAGCTGCTAGGTATTTAATGCAAATACAGGGCTATTACAAATGACTGAAGCGATTTCATAAATTCACTGTAGCTCCATTCATTGACATATGGTCACGACACACTACAGATACGTAGAAAAACTCATAAAGTTTTGTTCGGCTGAAGCCGCACTTCAGGTTTCTGCCGCCAGAGCGCTCGAGAGCGCAGTGAGACAAAATGGCAACAGGAGCCGAGAAAGCGTATGTCGTGCTTGAAATGCACTCACATCAGTCAGTCATAACAGTGCAACGACACTTCAGGACGAAGTTCAACAAAGATCCACCAACTGCTAACTCCATTCGGCGATGGTATGCGCAGTTTAAAGCTTTTGGATGCCTCTGTAAGGGGAAATCAACGGGTCGGCCTGCAGTGAGCGAAGAAACGGTTGAACGCGTGCGAGCAAGTTTCACGCGTAGCCGCGGAAGTCGACGAATAAAGCAAGCAGGGAGCTAAACGTACCACAGCCGACGGTTTGGAAAATCTTACGGAAAAGGCTAAAGCAGAAGCATTTCTTAAACAGGAGATTGGAAAACCGATGGATCGGTCATGGTGGAGATCATGATCAACAATTCATGTCATGGCCTCCACGCTCTCCCGACTTAACCCCATCCGATTTCTTTCTGTGGGGTTATGTGAAAGATTCAGTGTTTAAACCTCCTCTACCACGAAACGTGCCAGAACTGCGAGCTCGCATCATCGATGCTTTCGAACTCATTGATGGGGACATGTTGCGCCGAGTGTGGGAGGAACTTGATTATCGGCTTGATGTCTGCCGAATCACTAAAGGGGCACATATCGAACATTTGTGAATGCCTAAAAAAACTTTTTGAGTTTTTGTATGTGTGTGCAAAGCATCGTGAAAATATCTCAAATAATAAAGTTATTGTAGAGCTGTGAAATCGCTTCAATCATTTGTAATAACCCTGTACAGAGTTTGTAGACCATGACTGTTAACAAAGCTCTGCCTCAGGCATCTGTACTTTGTCCATTACTTTCCAACAGACACACCGATGACCCAAAACACTATGGTCAGCTTAATGGTGCGCTGGTCCACCTGTAATGCTATACAACTGTAAGTAGGCTGTTTAGGTTTTTTATTGGTAACGCCACCTCTGTATGAAAATCACTGGCTGTGCTGTGGGCAGTCTGTGTCTGCTTTGCATTGTTGTAATACTCGCCATTGTAGTGTTAGGCAGCTGGCTGTGAAAAGCGCGTAGCGTTGCGCAGTTGGAGGTGAGCCGCCAGCAGTGGTGGATGTGGGGAGAGAGATGGCGGAGTTTTGAAATTTGTCATGAACTGCTATATTTATATATGATGATATCAAGGTAAATACATTGTTCGTTCTCTATTAATATCTTTCATTTGATAACTATCCCTATCAGTAGTTAGTGCCTTCCATAGTTTGAATCTTTTATTTAGCTGGTAGTAGTGGCGCTCGCTGTATTGCAGTAGCTTGAGCAGCGAAGATTTTTGTGAGGTAAGTGATTTGTGAAAGGTATAGTTTAACGTTAGTCAGGGCCATTCTTTTGTAGGGAATTTTGAAAGTCAGATTGCGTTGCGCTAACAAAATATTGTGTGTCAGTTTAAGCACAGTCATGTATAATTGTTGAAAGGGGACGTTTCACAACAATGGTTTTGTGTGGCATGGATTCGACAAGTCCTTGGTCGGCTTCCGGAGATGTGTGGCGCCAGACGCTTATCCACAGGTCACGTAATTCGGGTTTGTGGGCGGCGAGTTGGCTGACGGTTGCGTTTCAGGTGTGTTCTGTTGGATTCAGATGACGCGAACGTCGTGGTCAAGACATGAATGTGGGTTCATTACCGCGCTCCTCCAACGATTGTTTCACGATACCGGCCTTGTGACTCAGTTATCATAAGCAACGCAATCTATACGGTTAATTACAATGATCTCAAGATGAATTTATGGATAACATATGTGAATTTGAAATATATGATGGCCCCTCCACGATGGTAGTCTCTGCTGCTAAGAGATACACAATAAATCAGTAACCCCCCAATCGCCTGATCCTTTAAAGAATTGAAATCTTATGTATGAAGCAGGTAAAAAGTCCGACTACAAATGACCTAATCTGTTAAATATTTCACGAGCATGTAAAATTTTTAGGGATGAGGATGCAGAACCCTATCTTCATTATCTGATACTTTCGTCTAGGTAATATATGTAAATGGTTAATATTGCAAGATCACAAGGTTAATTTAAGCCACTGTAAATGTTAATTGCTGGTACATTAATAAACGGTATAACCAGAATGTTGAATGCAAGCATCCAAATGTGCATGCATTGAATTGCACAGGTACCGCAGGTCAGTTTATGGAATGGATCCCTTGCCTGTTGTATTCAGTCGGTCGATAGGGGAAGGTTAATGCTGTTTGTGGATGACGCTGGAGTTGTTGTCCGAAGATGCCCCATATGTGCTCGACTGGAAACAGATCCGGTGATCGAGCAGGCCATGACAGCATATGTACCCTCTATAGAGCATGTTGGGTTACAACAGCGGTATGTGGGCGAATGTTATCTTGTTGGAAACCACAGTCTGGAATACTGTTTACGAAAGGCAGCACAGCAGGTCGAATCACCAGTGTGATGTACATATTTCCAGTCAGGGTGAGAAGGATATCCACGACAGTGCCCCTGCTATCATACAATATAGAGTCCCAGACCGTAACTCCAGATGTAGGTCCAGTGTGTCTAGCACGCAGCCGGCCTGAGTGGCCAAGCGGTTCTAGGCGCTACAGTCTGGAATCGCGCGACCGCTACGGTCGCAGGTTCGAATCCTGCCTCGGGCATGGATGTGTGTCATGTCCTTAGGTTAGTTAGGTTTAAGTAGTTCTAAGTTCTAGGGGACTGATGACCTTAGCAGTTAAGTCCCATAGTGCTCAGAGCCATTTGAACCATTTTTGAATCTAGCACGCAAACAGATTGGTATCAGGTCCTCAGTTGGCCTTCTAACCAAAACATAAACACCACTCACACCGAGGCAGAAGCAGACTTCATCAGAAAACACAACAACTCCTACCTTCCATCCAATGAGCTCTCGTTTAGTACCACTGAATTCACAAATGGCGGTGCTTTGATGTCAGTGGAATGCACGCTACAGGGTGTGCGGCTCGGAGCTCTCCTTTGAGTAACTGATTTGTAACAGTTCGTTGTGTCATTGAGGTGCCAATTGCTGTTGTAGATGCAGTACGCTGCGCCAGAGCCGTACGATGAACACAATGGTCTTCACTCTCGGTAGTGTCACGTGGTCGTCCGGAGCATGATTTTGTTGCGACCATACACTATTGTGACCACCGGTGCCAGCAGTCATATACCCTGGCTACATTCCTGCGAAGGCCTTTTTCGATATCGCAGAAGGAACTTCCAGCTTCTCGCAGCCCTATTACAAGAGCCCGTTCTCAGTGAGGTGCTGATAAAGGCGTCTTCGTGCCCTAAAGGCATTCTTGAGTAAATCAACTCACAGAAATTAACTCTCATCACTTTTACAGCGTATATTTAAAGAAAGCCTGATTAGCATCCTCACCGTGGTGCTGCTAGTACCACACTTAGGTGGCTGGCGCGAAATTTGAATAGACATCTTTCATGTATAGAAACACGCCTACCAACTTTCTTCTAGGGATACGATACGATTCTGCAGTGCCTGTGTTATTCTGATTACGATGCAAAGCTCCTTTGGACACGCATGCACGTAGACACATGCCTGATGACATACACTACTGGCCATTAAAATTGCTACACCACGAAGATGACGTGTTACAGACGCGAAATTTAACCGACAGAAAGAAGATGCTGTGGTATGCAAATGATTAGCTTTTCAGAGCAGTCACACAAGGTTGGCGCCGGTGGCGACACCTACAACGTGCTGACATGAGGAAAGTTTCCAACCGATTTCTCATACACAAACAGCAGTTGACCGGCGTTGCCTGGTGAAACGTTGTTGTGATGCCTCGTGTAAGGAGAAGAAATGCTTACCATCACGTTTCCGACTTTGATAAAGGTGGGATTGTAGCCTATCGCGATTGCGGTTTATCGTATCGCGACATTGCTGCTCGCGTTGGTCGAGATCCGATGACTGTTAGTAGAATTTGGAATTGGTGGGTTCAGGAGGGTAATACGGAACGCCGTGCTGGATCCCAACGGCCTCGTATCACTAGCAGTCGAGATAACAGGCATCTTATCCGATTGGCTCTAACGGATTGAGCAGCCACGTCCCGATCCCTGAGTCAACATATGAGGCCGATTGCAAGACAACAACTATCTGCACGAACAGTTCGACGACGTTTGCAGCAGCATGGGCTATCAGCTTGGAGACCATGGCTGCGGTTACCCTTGACGCTGCATCACTGACAAGAGCGCCTGCGATAGTGTACTCAACGACGAATCTGGGTGCACGAATGGCAAAACGTCATTTTTTCGGATGAATCCAGGTTCTGTTTACAGCATCATGATGGTCGCATCCGTGTTTGGCGACATCGTGGTGAACGCACATTGGAAGTGTGTATTCGTCATCGCCATACTGCCGTATCACCCGGCGTAATCATATGGGGTGTCATTGGTTACACGTATCGGTCACTGGACGTTACATTTCAGATTTGTTACGACCCGTGGCTCTACCCGTCATTCGATCCCTGCAAAACCCTACATTTCAGCAGGATAATGCACGACCGCATGTTGCAGGTCCTGTACGGACCTTTCTGGATACCGAAAATGTTCGACGGCTGCCCTGGCCACCTCATTCTCCAGATCTCTCACCAATTGAAAACGTCTGGTCAATGGTGGCCGAGCAACTGGCTCGTCATAATACGCCAGTCACTACTGCTGATGAACTGTGGTATCGCTTTGAAGCTGCATGGGGAGCTGTACCTATACACGGCATCCAAGCTCTGTTTGACTCAATGCCTAGGCGTATCAAGGCCGTTATGACGGCCAGAGGTGGTTGTTCTGGGTACTGATTTCTCAGGATCTATGCACCCAAATTGCGTGAAAATGTAATCACATGTCACTTCTAGTATAACATATTTGTCCAATGAATGCCCGTTTATCATCTGCATTTCTTCTTGGTGTAGCAATTTTGATGGCCACTAGTGTATTTAAGTTTCGGTCTGGAAGTGAGTCATGTACTGATAACAAAATGGTGAGGTCACCGCTCGTGATAATTCGCAAATCCAGATTCGAGTCCCGGTCCGGCACAAATTTTCATTGTCATCGTTCTATTCTGCAGCTGAAGGTAGTCCTTATTACGTGACTCCTTGGTGATGGGTTTTTTTCCCGTCGTGATTGTCACTTAAAATGATATAATTTTGCAGATACATTCAACAGTATATGTGGATACTACCTACAAGATGTGTTACCAATAGAGTTAGTAGTAAAGAAGTAATAAATTATAATTTAATGGCTGATACTGATATTCTAGTGCATCACCAGCTAAAATGTAGTAAGCAATAAACGTTATTTCTCTTATTATTTTGTGGGAGGTGTCAGTGAGAAATATCTCTCAAATATTTGAAAATTTTTATCAAGTTTGTTGTAAGTCGCCTAGGGCTTTCTTTATCAAGTACTGCATGGATAGTGTCTGCGTAATTTGCGCGATGCGAATCGCGCTGCGGCAAGAAGGATCTACAATTTCTTATTTCGGTAATTGGCTTATTTTGTTGTACTTGTAATGTAAGGTTGCTTCTCTTAGTGAGTAATTATCAAAGCATTTTAAATTTTTCAGCTTGCTCAATAATTATATGAAATTATGAAAAGCAAAGTTTTGTTGCTCCTAGGAGCCGATATATAGGCAACCCGCCATTGATACTGATGACTGCGTTATCGTTTCAGCAGTTTAGTAGTACAGGCTGCATAAAAGCATGTGTGATAAACTTCAGAGACTTGATCGTGGTATGAAAACATTAGAAGATGTTCATATGAACATGGGCCCAAAAACCTTCGTTAGGAAAGTACAGGAGAAATTTTTTTTAGTGACTCCTGATAGTGTAATTTACCTCAAACGTGCATTTTTTACTCACTTTCTTATTTAAAATTGGTCATGGAATTTGTTTTGATCAGTCTGGTTCTTGTTTCTTCTGTTTTAGAGTAACTTCCACCAAAACTCATCACAATGATGTATTCAGTGTTTGAAATAACAGATGTGCACTACTTGTGCGACCCAGTAGGTGAAAATGCGGGCGCACCTTGCCAACTCTTTGCTTCTCTAGGAGTCTGTTACCTTATGCAAGAATGTTTGTACGACTCCACCAAGGCTTGTGAGAGACAGGATCATTTGAGAAGAGAGTTGAAGATGGCAGGAAAGCACGCGATATCCAAACGCGTGAAGTTCTGGGGATGAAACTCTATCATCTAGTTCAAGGAGAACTGCGAGAAGGGAAGGTGTTAATTACATGGCCATCTGGGATATTCTTCTGTACTAGTATCACGTAAAACTGTTGCCAAAGATTAAATTAGGCAGACTTTCAGCCAAGAATAACTCTTTGTAACCAACGTCAGGGCAGAGTACTTTTTACTGTTGTTACCATGTATCTTATTCACTGATGTTGGCTTTTCACTTGATGCCATTCGGTCCGAGGGGAGCTGGGAAACGCCTGAAAACCTAGTCCAGGGTGCACGCCAACATGCGGTGTATGCGCCCGCAGAGAGACAGGAGGGGTCGAAGGGTCGACCTCCATCAGAATGGGGCACCCGACGGGCGAAGACGACATCTGGTCCGGAGCGGGCAAGAGTTCCATGTCGGAGGACAGCTGGTCACTGGAAGCGATCGGCGGCGCGTGACCCAGGGAGGCGCTTGGCGTCTGCAGCGAAGCGTCCACTGCGGGCGTCGCTGGCGGGAGAACAGGCGGCGGCGGCGGCGGCGGCGGCGCGTCGCCATGGGGCAAAATGGAAGGCAGCGTCGGTAACACCTGGGGATGAGGCGAGCCAGTAGATGGGTCCCCAGGGCGCTGACCGGACGGCACCGTCGCTGAAAGCAGACGGGGAGCGGCAGAACCCGTGCGACGACAGAGGCGCAGCTGATTGAGATGCCGAAGCACCTCACCAGAGGCCGGCCGAAGTGGCCGTGCGGTTAAAGGCGCTGCAGTCTGGAACCGCAAGACCGCTACGGTCGCAGGTTCGAATACTGCCTCGGGCATGGATGTTTGTGATGTCCTTAGGTTAGTTAGGTTTAACTAGTTCTAAGTTCTAGGGGACTAATGACCTCAGCAGTTGAGTCCCATAGTGCTCAGAGCCATTTTAGCCACCTCACCAGAGGCCCCCAAAACCAGATACATAGCGCGGCCGAGGCAGCGAAGAATGCGCCCTGCGAGCCAACGCCGTGAACCTCGATAGTTGCGATAGTATACAACGTCGCCTGGAGCAAAAGCAGGTGGCTGCCACTGCACAGGAACCTGATGCGGCGGATGTATCAAAGACATCCAGGTTCGAAGAGGACGACCGTGGAGCAACTCAGCCGGTGAGCGACCATATCGGGGCTGAGAGCGATATGAGGACACTTTTTTTTTTTTTTTTTTTTTTCACTAGCTGCTTATATTTTATGACCCACCGTCTAATTTCTTATGGTGGGTCGTATATTGCCACTTAGCCGCTGTGACTGGGTCCGGGGTCCGCAGTGACTTAAAGTAACACCACACCGGCTACCGTCCCCACTCACACCGTTGCCCGTGTCCCGCCACGTGGAGGCGGGCTCTGTTTAGATCCATTTGTTATCTTTTTTTTTGTGCAGCATTAGAAAAACTTATAACTAATACAAAATCAAGTAAGATATTAATAAACAAAACGAAATTAAATATTTAGAAAGAAGGAAGGAAGAGAACTGAATAGAGAAGTTATAGGTATAATATGGCCCGTCACCTGGTTGTGGGCGGCGGCCCGGGTCTTGGAATGACCCTCAAGACGCTGGCCGTTGCTCACCATGCCTTTAACATCTACCATCCTAAAAACTACCTTAACTAGAAGAGATTAGGGTACGTTAAAGCTAGAAACTAAGACTAAGACCTCTATGTCCAGCCTGCTAAACTATTTACGATATACAATAGAGAGGTAACTGATTTTGTGCTTGGCTCAAGGTTGCTAATGAAAGGGTACTCGTGATAAAAGTAATAAGGTAATGACGCTAACGGTTTGTGTTGAGCCTGCAAGGCTCCTAGTAGAGTACATCAGGCGCAAGCACCTCCCGGCCCCGCCGACAACACGACCTGAACGGTGGTTTTCCCCGATCTACCATAGGTATCCGTCGGGTTGGGCTCAAAAGAGAGGAACCACAATTAAGATCCTTCCATCCAGGACGTGCGCCGCCTCTTACCAGGGGGGCGTAGGTCCCTTGAAGAGGTGCCCAACTTTAAGCTTCAGATGAGAGGTTCTTAGTATAGTGGAGGTTGAGGTATAGGCTGTGTAGGTTGGTTGTACAAACAGTTCACACTGAGCCAATGAGACTTACAATGATACGTGGTGTGGCAGTTAGCACCTTCCGGCCCCGCCAGCAACACAGCCTGAGCGGTGGTTTTCCCCGATCTACCATAGGTATCCGTCGGGTTGGGCTCAAAAGAGAGGGACCACAATTAAGATCCTTCCATACAGACTGTGCGCTGCCTCTTAACGGAAGGTGTAGGTCCCTTGAAGAGGTACCTAGCTTTAAGCAATTATTGGACATGGAGATGCTGTTAACTATTTATATATACGGTGCAATCTGTTTTTAGGATTGTGTGTGACTTGTGCACCTCTTGTCGGTTGTTCCACTATGTTCTTTGAATTTGACTTGGTTGACACTATGGATCATCCGCGCTGGACGCTTCAATATCTGTGTTGGTGCCCTGGTCTGTATCTGTTTCTTCTTCATCACTCGTGGTGCTAATCATATCTGTATCCCCCTGGGCATCGTGACGTCTGTTTGGACCGACTTGCCTTCGGTAGGGTCTGTTGCGCAAGTATTCTATTTGTTGGATCTTCGAGATTTCGTCCGTTAGTTTGTTGAGTTCAGTCCACCTTTCCGGGTCGCGTATTATGGCATGTAGTTCGTTCTGAGTGTTCAGGCGATTTATGTGTACTGTGTGTCTTATGTTCGTGCGTTGTCCGCAGAAGAAGACAGTATGTTCAGGGGAACCTTCTTCCCCGCATGTGCATCTATTAGTCTGCTGCAGACTCACGCGGTACAGGTGCGTGGGATAAGGGCCATGTCCTGTGATGAAATGTACCATACCGCGGCTGGGATCAATATGTTTTAGTTTTAGTCTTTCCCGGATGTCAGGGAAGAAGTTGTAGACACGGCGGCCCTTATCGCTGTTGGCCCACTCGCTCTGCCAGGTATCCACTCGCCGTGCTCTGAGTTGGCGTGTTGTCTCAATCGGTACACCAGTGATCTGCCGAACCTGGTCTATTCTCCCCATCCTAAGCCAGTACATTGCTGCGCGATACCTGATGGTGATATCTATGGGGAAAATTCCCATGACGACACATAGTGCGTCATTTGATGTTGTGTTGAATGCCCCTGTTAGTCGAAGTAGAACACTTCTTTGGCCTCGACGTACAATGGTTCTGTTGGTTGAGAGATTTAAACTGTGGGCCCACGTACTGGCAGCAAAGCATAGTACTGACTCGAAGAGAGCGCAATGGTATGTTCGTGTCACTGACAGGGGTAGTCTGAATTGTTCCGAATTTAGCATAGCCAGTTTGTGTAGTATCTTTTCTGCTTTGTTTGTGCATATTCGCATGTGTTCGTGGAAGTTCAGTCGTTCATCAATGTATACTCCTAGATAGCGTGTGACTGCTAGTCTTTTTATGTTTGTGTCCCCAATTTTGACTATTGGGTTCCTGCGCAGGATACCCTTTAGCAATGTATAAGTTGTTTTGTTTCCTGCTATCTTTAATTTATTATCTGTGCACCATTGGGTTATTGTCCTAAGTGTTCCATTGGCTCTTTCTTCTAGCTGGGCACGGTTATTTGCTGAAACTACGACGAGTAGATCATCAGCATAAGCGACAGCTCCATCTGTCAAGATGTGCTCCTCTAGTAACTGTAGGAGCGGTTCTATAACTATGTCCCAGAAGATGGGGCCGCAGATCGACCCTTGTGGATAGCCTTTTGTAATTCGTTTAATCACTTTCTGGTTGTCCATTTGCCAAACGACCGTTCTGTCTCTGCAGTAGTCCATGAAACTATTATACAGAGACTCCGGTACCTGCAGGTGTCTGAGCCTCTTGAACAAGGCCGGCCACCAGAGGTTATCGAAGGCACCTGAGATGTCTATCATAATTGCAAGTGTGTATTTGGAGGGTGTGTCGTGTACTATTTGGAGTGCTCTGTTAATTGCGTCGTCTATAGATTTCCCTTCCCTGAAGCCGTATTGGTGTGGTGTCAGTCCCCGTAGTGTTCGGTGTGCTTGTAGTCTTTTGCAGAGTAGTTTTTCTTGTACTTTACCGAGTGTATTGATAAGGCAAATTGGTCTGTATGACTTGGGGTCTGATGGGTCTTTGTCTGGAGCCTTTTTGATGATAACCGCCTTCGAGGTCTTCCACACTGCAGGCACACGGCCCAGCCTTAATGCATCGTTTAACAACGTTGTGAGAAACGGGGTGATCTGCGGTGCAATTTGTTTCAGTACCTCAGAGTGGATACCATCCGGTCCAGGTGCCTTTTTGTTTTTGAGTTCTGAGATCGCTGTCGCCACTTCTTCCTGCGCAAAAGGACAGGTGACGTTTGGTGTGGTGTATACTGTGTCTACTTCGCGTCTCAGTGCTGCATGTTGTGGTGTGTCTGTGTCTGCGATGTCGTCGGGCAGGAGTTTGCTCAGCAGGAACTCCGCTGTGCGTCTCCAGCCCTTAGTCATCTCACCATCCTCCTGTCGCAGCGTTCCCAGAACCAGTGGGCTCTTAATTTTCTCTGTCACGATTTTGTATGGTTCCCCCCAAATGTTTAGTTGTGTTTGTGTTGCTACATGGCTGTTCCAATGGTCTTTCCTGGTCTTATTCAGCTCAAGTTTATATTTATCCTTGGCAAGCCGGTAGTCGTGTAGTCGTAATTGTCTTTCTCTATCTGAAATTGCTCGTTGGTAAAGTTTACGTTTACGTTTTGAGTCTTGTTTGAGTCGTGTTAATTGTGTAGTCCAGGGAATATTTTGGTGTTTTGTCATTCTTTGTGTGGGTATGCAGGTGTTCTGTGTGTGTGTAATGATATCTGTCAGCATGTGTGCTCTGTAATCAACACTGCCGGTGATGTATTGCGGTATGTGCTCATGTACTTTTTGTCTGACCCTGTCCCAGTCTGTTTTGTCAAATAATAGTCTTTTTGGTAGTGTTTCAGTGTTGACGTTTGGTGTGCCACTTAAGGTTAGTGTGATGATGTTGTGGTCGCTAGCAGTGATCTGGTTATGTACGGTCCAGTCTCGTACGTGGTTGATGGCGGCATTATTAACGAGGGTGATGTCTATGTTTGATGAATGACCGTTGTGTCCGATGTGAGTCGGGTGATGTCCTTACTTGTTGAGTACGTGTAGTCTGTTTTCTTGGATGATGTCATTTATTATTCTACCTCTGTCGTCAGTTCTGTCTGAATGCCACAGGGTTGATCTGGCATTTATGTCTGCACAGATGAGAAGTTTTTTGTTGCCAGCGTATTGCGCAACATCTCTGATGAGGTCTGCGTATGGTTTGATGCAATGACAGAATTGGGCGTACAGCGACGCGATGATCCAAGTATCCCCCTTGTGTGTGACTTCAACTGTAACTAGGTGCTCGGAACAGAGTTCTGTAATTTTGACTGGATGTATTTCTTTGTTTAGGATTATGACAGATGCCATGCAGCCTGTCCCCTCCGCAACTGTCACCGCACTTGGAGGAAAGTTGGGGATATGCCCTTGTCTAGTGTAGGGCTCCTGTATGCACAGAATGTCACTTTTTAGTTCACGTAGGACCCGTGGGAGCTCCGAATTTACAAGTATACTCCGCATAGCATTAAGCTGTGCTATTAGCAGTTTGGGTGTTTAACTGTGGCGTAGCACTTGCTGCCAGTTTGACTGTAATCGAAGTATATTCTCCCATGAGCCCTTACGTGATCCTTGTAAAGCTTGTCCATATCGAATGGTTCCTCCCTGCGGGCGCACACCTGCATGAGCAGGTCTAGTAGGCTGTCTGGATCTGTTGGAATATTCTCCGTTTTGAGAATCAGTCTATCAGTTTGCTCTGATGTACGGAAACAAACAGATTGGCCGTACGGGTGTAGGGTGCGGATGAGCATCCGCTGTGCCGTCTCTAAGATGTCTCTTTTTTCTAGCCTACTTAATTTTACATTTATATCTAGCTTGTCGTAACTAAAACTATCGGTGTCGATGGCGTGTGTTGGCGTCTCTGCAGCCGTGACGTGACGTGATGGTGTAGTGGCGTTGTTGTGCACCTCTGCGGGGGGCGCTGGATTGACTTCCTCGTTGGTTGTTGTGGGGGTTTCCTTGGGCGTCGGCATTGAGGTTGTTGGTTGGGAGGCTGCGAAGGTGTTGGTATCATCAGGGGTATGCACTTTCGTATCACTAGGTTTTGAGGCAGCCTGCGATTGCCGCGATTGGTCGTCACACGCTTTCACTTTCGGGACTCTCTTAGGCTGTTTGGGTTTCCTATGCGGTTTTAGTTTCCTCAAGGCTGCGATGATTCGTTTGTTTTTTGTGTGTGTTTCGTTTGTGCAGTCTTGATGTGTATCAGATGTGTTGGTTGTTTGTGCCTCCATTCTGCATTGATTTGACGTGATTTGGTTCCCACTTGACTGCTCGTCTGCGCTACCTGTGACAGACATAACAGCTTTTGGTATGATATGCGCACTGTCGCCTCTGTTGCCAGACCCGCTGCAGACTTTTGTTGCTGCGGCTTTTTGTGTGGCATTCGTGATGTCTGCCGGCGCTGTAGCCTGTTCAAGGTCGGTATTACTGTTTCGAATATCATTATTATGAACACTACAATCTCTGGCGTAAGGGCAATAATAGACGTCGTCTTCTTCCTCTGTCAGTGAGTCAGAGAGAGTTATTTTGCTTTTGATTTGATTACAGTCTGAGGTGTCTGATTTGTTCATGTTTTCCGTTTGGACTCCAGTTGTGCTTGCTTGCGTTACGGTTGTGTTTAGCACCGTTGGGTTCAAGGTCTCGCCTTGTATGAATTTGATTGGTTTGATACGTCCTTCGCATTTTGTAGTGTCGTATGTGCGTCGTTGTGCTGGAGTGGATGGGTGATCTTGAGTCGTTAGCAACGCTGTTTTGTGCAGTTGCTTTGGTTGGTCATGTGTGGTATGGTTTTTTGGTCTGTCGGTATCAGGATTTGGGGTTATCATGTCTATTCTCAGTAGTTCGTCTTCGAGTTCGTCTATCCTGTTCATAAGGGTCGTCTGGAATGTCATCCAGTACATTATTTGTCTTTTGATTAGTTTGGCGGCTTCTGGTGACATTTGTCCTGTGAGTGTTAGGTCGTCTATGTATTCAGTGATTGCATGATGGCTGTCCTCCAGGTTTGTATTGTGTATCAAGCCTGGAATGTGACCATTGTTGGGGTAGTCGTCAGGTAATAGTTTTTGCCTCTTACGCCAGAGTATTGCACGTAGATGGTTTCTGTGCCTGGTGGATGGTGACTTGTATGATCTTATTTTTTCAGGGGTTGATTCATGGAGCATGTTGTTTGACTCAGGGGGATGTTCAGTTGCCATAGTCAGTACTGTCAATTAGTCTATCAAGCAGCTGTTTGTAGGTCTGGCAGACGCCACCCCTGCTCTTATTGCAAATTCGGTTTCTGTTCCTGCAAGGGATGCAATCGATGGGCTCTGATGCTCGACAGTCCGCGCGTTTGTGGCCCTTTTTGCCACACCTTGAACAGGTCGTACCTGTGTCTGCGCAGGCTTTGGTTGTATGGCCAAGGTCACAACAGTTGTAACACTGGCTCACTGACGTATAGTCTTTGACGGATAGGGATTGGAAGTCTATGTACACCCTTCCTTTTTTGGTGAGGTACCAATAAATTCTTGGTGTGACTTCCAACACTTGGTCGTTGTATCCCTTTCCTTTGGGCCCTGTGCGGAATCTGATTTTCACGTCTTTGTCGAATTCGTCTTTTGTGAAGTCGTCACTGAGATTTTGGTCGTATAAACACTCAAGAAATTCTCTATCCGAGATAGTGTCTGTCACTCGATAGACTATCACCAAAGGTTGCCGCTTTCTGGGCCCCTCACACGCGATATTCTCAATATCTTTCGTCTTTTCTATTATTTTCCTACAGTCCTCCTGTGTTGCTGCTTCGACAAGAAGAGCAATAACGCGTACTCCCGAGAATGCGACTCTTTGAACTTCAACATCTGTGACTTGAAAGTCCGGACCAATCGTTCAGCGCCACCGTTTGACTGAGGCGAAAACGGTGCGGATGTCAGATGTTGAAAACCATTGGCCTTGCAGAATGACTGAAATTCTGCGGACATGAATTGTGGGCCATTGTCGGAAACAATAGTCTGTGGAAGACCTTCAATACAAAAGATAGCGGTTAACGCTTGGATGGTGGCAGATGACGTCGTGGAAGACATCCTGACAAAAAAAAGGAAAATTACTGAATGAATCGACCAGAACCAACCATCGAGCATTCCATAATGGACCAGCAAAATCGATGTGTAAGCGTTGCCAAGGGGAAGTGGCTTTCGGCCATGCAAAGAACTTCCGCGGTGGGGCGGATTGTTGGTCGGCACACGCCATGCAAGAAGAGCACATATTCGTAATCGCAGCATCGATTCCGAACCAAGTACAGTGCTGACGGGCAAGTTGTTTCGTTCTCGTCCTTGGTGGAGAAGCCGTAAGACAGAGGACTGTAACGAACGTGGGACCACGACCCTGGACTGATCATTATCAGAACGCAACAACAAAACACCACGTCGTACAAAAAATCTCTCCTTGTGAGCAAAAAATCGACGAACCAACGGATCCTCGATCCGTGACTTTGACAAGGGCCATTGCGTAGCAACAAAACGCAAAACTGTAGCAAGGACAGGGTCAGCAGCTGTGGCTGTAGCTACACGACGAAAATCAATCGGAAACGATTCGACCACGTCATCGGTTTCCGAATCAATGAACAGGCAAGCAAGTTCGGAAGAATCGAATGCTCCATGCTCAGCAACAGGCAAGCGGGACAACGCACGGCGTTTCCGTGTTTAGCAGTGGACCGATACAAGATATCGTAGCGGTACTGCGAGAAGAAAATTGCCCAGCGAATGAGTTTCTGCGCTGTACGTGGAGGTACAGGCTTGTTCGGATGAAAAAGCGATGTCAAAGGTTTGTGGTCTGTGATGATGGTAAAGTGACGACCATACAAGAAATCATGAAACTTAGTAACACCAAATACGAGAGCCAATGCTTCTTTCTAGATCTGTGAATAATTGCGTTGCGCAGACGAGAGCAATTTGGACACAAAGGCAATAGGGCGATCATGCGATCCATCTTTGTGCGCAAGCACAGCACCGATCCCGAAATCCGATGCATCTACCATCAATAAAAGGGGTTTCTGAGGATCGAATGGCGTAAGGCAAGTAGCGGAAAGCAACGCCGATTTCAACTGCCGAAAGGCGCGTTCGGATTCCGTCGTCCAGACGAACGGAACACCTTTACGGCGTAAGCGATGAAGCGGAGCTGAAATGGAAGGGGCATGTGGCACATATCTGTGGTAATAATTAATTTTTCCCAGCACACTCTGTAGCTGCTTCAAATTCTGCGGCGACGGCAAGTCTTGTATGGCACGGAGGTGTTCTGGACTGGGATGTATGCCTTGGGCATTGATTACATGGCCCAGATAGGGTAAGTCACGAGCAAAAAACACACATTTGTCCTTCCACAAGCGAAGACCATTTTGTCGCAAGACCTGAAATAATGTTCGGAGATTGGCTAAATGTTCTTCTTCTGTCTTTCCGGAGATCACAATATCGTCCAGATAGTTCGCTGCAGTAGGGACTGAGGCACACACAGTTTGCAGATATTGCTGAAACAATGCAGGGGCGGATGCACACCCGAATGGCCGTCTTTTGAATCGATACAAACCAAGATGCGTGTTAACCACCAAAACGCGCTGGGAGTCTTCATCCACCGGTATTTGCAAGTACGCATGTGCTAGGTCCAGCTTCGAAAAATATTTACCCGGGTACAGTTTGTCAAAAAGATCTTCCGGGCGGGGTAAAGGAAAAGTTGCAATCACTAGTTGTGGATTCACTGTAGCTTTGAAGTCCACACAAAGTCTCAATTTTCCGGAAGGTTTTGGCAAAATTACTAAGGGTGATGCCCAGAGAGAAGCCTGCACACGTTCAATCACACCTTGTGATTCCAAATCGTGTAATGTTCTTGCGACCTCATCACGCAATACATGGGGAACATTGCGCACTCTGAAAAATTTCGGTTGCGCGTTCACTGTCAGGTCCAAATGTGCTTTATAGTTCTTAGCGCAACCGAGGCCCGGTGCAAAAATGTCTGCAAATTCTTCACATAGACGAGAAACACTGGCTGAAGGCACAGTCTGGTTCACTGAGAGGACCTGATTTACTATAGACAAGTTAAACAACTGAAATAAATCTAAACCAAACAAGTTCACTGCAGAAGAAGAACGAAGTACGTAAAATGACACAAGTTTTGTTTGTCCCTTGTATGTTGCAAGAAGGCTGCACTGTCCTAACACAGGGATATCGTGACCGGAATAACTATTTAACTTAACATTTGCGGCACGTAACGGAGGTGTGCCCAGTTGTTTGTATGTGTCTTTATTGATTAGTGAAACTGCAGCTCCGGTATCGAGCTGGAATGGTATCACGTGGCCATGAATGTCCAAATCTATGAAAAGTTTATTGTCCTGCTGACGACAAGAGCGACTGTCTCGTGCAACGGGAACTGACACTGGTACAGAATCACTGGCGACTGACGGGATTTCCGTCGATGTCGACGCACACTATTTGTGGGACGAACACAGTCACTGTTAGAGAGAGTGGCACTGGGTGGAGTGGATTGAACTACATGAATATCCATGGGCAAAGGTTCACGAGCCAGAGTATTCTTGGTTCGATTCCGATTCCGGCGTGAAGCAAAGGGCCTGGAATGGTTGTGAGTGTCCAATCTGAGCTTTTTCTGGCAAACGACCTGAACATGTCCTTTTTTATTACAGAAAAAGCAAATAGCTTGGCGTGAAGGGCAGTTCTCACGCGAATGTCTAGTAGCACACCGTGGGCATGATTTTAGCACTGCATTTGCTTGCTTGCGCGGCAGATGTAGCGGAGAGCTTGGTGGCAGCTGCGCGGACGGGCGCGAGTGCTGTTTACTGTTCCGTGCAGCTCGCCCAGCGGGCCGGTTAATGTGACACACAGCTGGCGAAGTTTCAAATGATTCCTGTGCAAAGCCAAGTGTGTCTTGCCTATCCAATATGTCCATCACTTGTTGAAGGGAGGGATTGACTAGTTTCAAAATTTGTTCCCTTATACGAACATCAGAAACGTTCTGTGCAATTGCATCACGTACCATAGTATCTGAATAAGGGAGTCCACAGTCACACTCAAAAGCACAATCCCTAGTAAGGCCTTGCAAAGTGGCAACCCACTCCCTATTAGTTTGACCGGCCATACGTTTTGTACGAAAGAAGGTATACCTTTTCGCAACTACATTGACTGATTCTTTGAAATATGCATCTAATGCCGACAAAATTTCGTTGTAGGACAGAGTTGCTACGTCGCGTCGGGGAAATAATTTCACTATCACTCGGTACGTGGATACGCCGACACATGCAAGCAAGCAAAAAAGGCTGCCGCTCAATACCTTGAATTCTGTAGGCGGCAAGATGGAATCCAAATTGGCGTGACCACTCCGTCCAATTATCCAGTGCCGCATCAAAAGGACGAAAAGGTGGTGCAACTGCGTGTTGTGGCTGCGGTAGCGATGGAGCGGCGGCTGCCGCATCGTTTTGCATCGCACGTTGACCCTGGACGAGCTGTCCAAGGGCTTCCAATAAGGCCTGCATCTGCTGATTCTGCAAGCGATAAATTTCGGACAGTACATCTGGAGATTGTGGTGAAGCCATCACAAGTAAATGAGTGCAATATAAAGAAGAAGAACGTTTTTGTACTCGTCGCCATATGAAGTGTTGGCAGAAGAGCCAACACTGTGTTGCTAGAGGAGGCCGAAATGCACGCGTTTAATTACACGCAGACTGGCGTGAGGTCTGGAACAGTTAACTGTAATTAATATAGCCAATAAGGTACGCTGTTGCTGGAATACTTAACTTTAATCCATAATTGGTGTATATCGGTCTGACGGTACAGGCATCACAAGTTAAATATCTATTGATAATGGCGCCTTGCTAGGTCGTAGCAAATGACGTAGCTGAAGGCTATGCTAACTATCGTCTCGGCAAATGAGAGCGTAGTTGTCAGTGAACCTTTCCTAACAAAGTCGGCTGTACAACTGGGGCGAGTGCTAGGAAGTCTCTCTGGACCTGCGTGTGGTGGCGCTCGGTCTGCAATCACTGACAGTGGCGATACGCGGGTCCGACGTATACTACCGGACCGCGGCCGATTTAAAGGCTACCACCTAGCAAGTGTGGTGTCTGGCGGTGACACCACACAGTTAATATGGTTTATGTGCTATGGTGCTCCATCTCGCTTCACACGGACAATTCGTCATTATCTCGACAGTTACGTAGTTTCAAAACAGGGGGCACGATCGAGGGGGATCCGCTGGCAGCCCTCTTAGATGCCAGCTTTGAAACCAGTAATTTTTTTCCCATTTGGGACATTTGATATCCTTGGTATATTCAGGTACCGTACTTAACGTCGATGTTCTGAGCGAGCATATCCAAGTGGCATTTAACCAAACAGGGAACACGCAAGGAGCTTTCCACAGAATACGGGAAAGTATGCACGGAAACAGATGGTGGTCACTGCGAACAGTTTATATAAATGATAATATGTTCAATAAACGTTCGTTTCTGTAGCATGAATAATAAATTCTGTCATACATATGAAAGTGTTTTGTAAATGCATCGTTTTTTGCTATGAATAATAAATTCTTTCATACCTCCCTGAGGAAGGATTGTCCGCCGCCACTTGTGGTCTCGCGGTAGCGTTCTCGCTTCCCGAGCACGGGGTCCTGGTTTCGATTCCCTGCGGCGTCAGGGATTTTCACCTGCCTCGAGATGACTGGATGTCGTTGTGTCGGCGTCATCATCATCATTCATCCCCATTACGGTCAGAGGAAGGCAATGGCAAACCACCTCCACTAGGACCTTGCCTAGTACGGCGGCGCAGGTCTCCCGCATCGCTCCCCTACGCTCTCGGAAGGAGCATAGGACTTTATCATCATCAACGAAAGATTTTCGGATCCATGTTCCTATGGATCTTTTGTGATAGTTTGATCTCAAGAAGAAATTCCAAAATACAAGTATTTCACACATCCTGTATAAATATGAACGTTGGAGCATGTCCATGACAATAAGGATTAATATATAACGATAATATTTGATCAAGCGACCGGAATTGTTTACATGAGCACAATACATATGCAGATTATATTATACAAATTCTAATTGTCAAGATACAATACTGGCAGCAGAGCATGTATCGCTTCTTACGAATTATAAGACGCACTTTTATCTTCGAAAAATTGCATTCAAAATTCCTGTTCGTCTTATACTCTAAATTAATGTAAAAATGTCCAGTGCTTGATTTAAAATTCCCGACAGTCCTAAAATGGCCATATATTCGATATCGCAGAACACTTGCCTCCATCTGGCAACATTGGTTTAAGCTGGCAGCAGGAGTGCATCATTGTCTAGCCTATTATGCGTCATTGCAGCCTACGGCGCCAGTGAATTTGAACTGCAAGTGATTTGTGTTATCGTTAACAGAATAACATTACTGCTATTAGCTAAATACATAATAGAAAAAATCCAAGTATACATACACTGAAGGGCCAAAGAAACTGGTATAGGCATGTGTATTCAAATACAGATATATGTGAATAGGCCGAACACGGCGCTGCGGTCGGCAACGCCTATATAAGACAAAAAGTGTCTGGTTACTGCTGCTACAATGGTGGGTTATCAAGATTTAAGTGAGTTTGAACATGGTGCTATAGTCGACGAACGAGCATCCTCGAGGTAGCGACGAAGTGGGAATTATCTCATACGACCATTTCAAGAATGTACCGTGAATATCAGGAATCCGGTAAAACATCAGATCTCCGACATTTCTTGGACTATCTTGACAATGTGTGGAAAGTAGTATCAAGGTCCTCGTAATCCTCAGAGTGTGGCCGTAAGGGGATTTGAAACGCCCTATTCCAACAATGTTAAATTTAGTGACTTGGCTTCCCTGTATTTCAGGAGCCACTGTAGCCATTGTCGTGAAACTTTTACAGCACATTATACTGTATTTTTGACTCTATTGAGCTACAATAATTGCATTTTAGCCATTGCTTTCGGAAATACTATTTTTAATTACACAGTTAAAATTTTGTGTACTTTTTTGTACGTTATCCTAAATAATTTTAATTGTACGTAACATTATGTTCTTCTTTTAGTTCATTAGACTCAGGATACGTATGTTTTACTTCCTGAAAATTTGAATACTCTACTCGAAGTGGTTTCTGAGATTTAGGGAAAGATGCAACACAAAATATAAATTTTCAGGAACGGCTTCTTAAGTTTCAAAAGACTGTATATAACTCATTTAATATACGCTTAACTTTTTCTTTATAGTCACTAAGAAGCACTTTACACCATACTGTATGTCATCCTCTTGATATTTTTCCATGTTTTTATTCTTTTCTTCTTTCTGGACTCCTCAGTGACCAATTGCGCTGCATACTCTGCTTTATCAATGCGAACCTTGTCCTTCCGTTCAAGTTCTCTGGTGCAGTTTTTCACCAGGATTAATTGCCATATTCTGTAGCACTTTCTCCCTACCAATGTTGTCATCATTAGAAGCAATAACAGCATCACTGACCTCCCACTTTAGTGTCTTCATTCCAACAAAAACATTTTTTGGCAAGCGGGTCCATATAAGATCACTGAACGACTCATTGGGATTTTGAGTCTGATCATGCAGACACTTCTTCAGTAATCCAGGATTTGCCAGGTCTCTGTAAATAGGTTTTATGATATCCATGACTGCTGCTGGAATGGAATGTTGATGGCTTTATGAACTATGTGAGTACTGGGCATTGCGGTAATTGCACCATAAGGTCCAGGAGGGAAAGATAGTGTACTGGTTTTTCATCAGTTGACAGTCTGTGGAAGAAGGTAGCCCATACTGCCTGCTTCATTTTCAACCAATCCTCAGTATTATTTCTAATGGCTATCCCATAATACTGCTGTAGTTCATCAATTATTTTGCCTATCAGCCTGCGTCTTATGGTTTTACCATCAGAAAGTTTCTTGCCTCTCAGACTTTGTTTGAATTTCCTCAACCTGGTGCCCATCCGCTTCTGGACATGGCCAACACATTTCGGTTTATAAAACAGCAATCGACAGTCTTCTATATAAAAATTACCGATTTTATTAAATCTAGAAGTAATGTGCGTAAAATTTTTAACATTTTAACTGGTGTAGATTATATTTAAAAAATAAAATAAAATAAAATAAAATACTTCCCATACGAGTTTATAAGCGACATATACATCATATGTGGTCTCGCGGTAACGTTCTCGATTCCCGAGCACGGGGTCCCGGGTTCGATTTTTCCTGCCTCGAGATAACTGGGTGTTGTGTCGTCTTCATCATCATCATTCACCCCCATCACGGTCGGAGGAAGGCAATGGCAAACCACCTCCACTAGGACCTTGCCTAGTAAGGCGGCGCGGGTCTCCCGCGTCGCTCCCCTACGCTCTGTAAAGAAGTACGGGACTCATCATCACATCATTTTATCCGGGAAAAATTGCAAATTTTATAATGAGATAAAAATTCGGAAAAGTGAAAAAATGTTATGTTATAACGTAATAACTTCCCTTAACTGGATTTGGTGTATATGAAGAAAGCTGTGGACTTTTTCCCTCAGCGAGACGGCACTATAAAGACTGGAAGTTGTGCCACGCAGTATTAGTGTGATGTCTCGTGGCTGCTGCCAAAGCTTTCGTCTGCTGTGCTTATCTGCGTGTGTTTCGGGATATCTTGGTCCACCATGACACCTTTCGAGTTATGCGCTGCGCCGTTGTAATATACACTGACAAAAACCATGGGATAGCTACATGCCACAAACAGATGGCTGTAGTATCGTCTACACGATATAGGACAGCGCATGTGCGGAGCTGTCATTTTAATTCAGGTGGTTCATGTAAGAGCTGATGGTAGGGTTCGAGTGTGGCGTAGTCTCCACGAAGCCATGGACGCAAATTGTCAACAAGGCACTGTGCAAGCTGGTGGTGGTTCCATAAGGGCGTGGGCTGTGTTTACATGGAATGGACTGGTTCGTCTAGTCCAACTGAACCGATCTTTAAAGGTATATCAAAATGCTGGGCTACTTTGCGCCCATTTGCAGCCATTAATTGACTTCATGTTCCCTGGTCTATTCGAGTGAATGATTTGATCACGCGGATCGTCCGGCAGTAATCACATCGAAAATTTATGGAACGCAATCGAGAGGTGAGTTTGTGCACAAAATCTTGCACCAGCAACACTTTCGCTATTATGGAAGCAGCATGACTGATACAATATTTCTGTGTGGGACTTCCAACGGCTTGTTGAGTCCAAGGCACATTGATTTGCAGCACTACGCCGAGCAAAAGGAGTGGCGACACGATATTAGGAGGTATTCCATGACTTTTGTCACTTCACTTTAGGATTTCATAGTTCTATTGTAACCAGGGCTGCGCATGTTGTGCTTTGTGGGACTGGCCGAACTTCGAGTGTCATCAGCTGGGACGCGCTTGGCTGTAGCGCCGAGCGCGCAGGCAACCCGCGCACTGCCTTGTCCTGTTTGAGCGCAAGAGCCTAGTTTCACTCTCCCCACGTGACAGCCTTTGAAAGGCGATCGCGCCAGCGCGCTTGTAACTAAATATTACGTGCGCCGCCACGTCGGTTGCGATCTCGTTACCGCGCCGCGTTCGTTAACGACTCCCGTCAGTGTAAAGGGGAATTTTGCGGGTGAATTCGGAGCCTGATGCTACCGAATATACCAGCATATCTCTCTACTGAATGTATTGGGCCTTCGCGAAGTGACGTTACTTATGCAAACAGTCGAGTCAATAACATCTTGGACTAAATTTTTACCATTGACTCAATGATTGTGAACTACGTAGAGTGAACTTTTCTGTACTAACACTTCTTTTTATAGTTGTTGGCGACAGTCTGTTTTGTGTAGTTCAGATGTGATATAGTGCGTGTTGTTAGGGAATATTACCTTAAATGAGCTCTGTAAGTGAAAGTGTCGTCTCAGAAACGCATTTTGTTCGATAAGAAGCTGTGAGAAGAAGCGTTGTTGACTGTTGAATGAAGGGTTGTTAAAAAAATATGGTAAATTAGATTTCTGTGGGCGGCTTCACCCACTTACGTGTATGTTACACATATTTCTCACAGTGACTGTGACTCCGAAAAAGCCTCAGTCGTATAAAGAGTAGATGGAGAAAAAACAGGTAAGTTAATTTCCGTTTCGAAATGGCTACCATTTAATCCTCAACTGAAAACATTTACAGGAATGAAACAGAAGCAGAAACGAGTTAGTCGTGGGTTTATTTGACATTAAAATTTTAGCATACAGGGAAAGAAGTAGGTAAGACAGCTTTTCCAATGAAAAGCTCGGGCAAATTATCTGAACTACAATAGGTGGCCAAAATTTGATAAAGTCGAGAATCTAATATCGCCTTTTATTGTGGAGATAGTATGTCAGTATAGTTGTAAAGACTTTTGAATCAGAAATATGTACTGAAATGTGAGTTTGAGATGTAGCTCGTGATGAAAATCGAGGTCTAATCCGTCCAACCTCGTGTACTGAACTGGGAAGAAACACACACAGTAGAGCCATCATAAGAAAGCCAGACGAAGGTGCTTAGACACAAAAAAAAACAAAACAGGATAGCTGGAGCTACCTGTTTCAACCTACAAATAAATCTGTTGTCTTCAGGTGTGCTAGGCATTTCCAGAGCAAAATATCAATATGTTAGGGGTCTTATGATAATATTATGAGTCTCGTAATGTTCTACGGCCAATCAGCAGTTCAGTTTTTTCATGGTTGGTACATGACTGATAAGGTGTGACGTTACTGTGAGTTATTTATCGTTGTAATTAGAACGAATGATATTATAAATTATATTAATAATTTTTTTTAGTTATGCAGAAAATATTGACAGTAGCTTATATGTCTCGTTCGCTTTAAGTTACAGCATAATTACCACCTTTTCCCAGAGGAATTTGGTGTTTGAGTGAAATTTTTGGTTTTGTTCCATATTATTTGTATTAACGACATCAAATACCATCTCATTTGGTCCAGAACACATAACATTTCAATATTTCACTTTCTTTGAAATAATTGCGTTATGTGAGAAGCGCATATTACACTTTGAAGTAAAAAATTGTTTTCTGTGCTTCAAGACAAAAGCGACATACTTTACTTTCTCCCCAGACCATTGATTTTTTTCGGCTTACCCTGTTTATAGGCCAAGATGGGGACATGATTACAGGAAGTAGTGTAGTCAGTTAATGAATGGCCAAATAATGTTAAAAACTTATTAACGATAAAAATGTAACCAGATACAGACATCTATAGGCTACAACTTCATACTATCGAGTCAAACAAAGGTGTATGTAAAGTTTCAGCCACATTAATTGCCAAGTGATTAATATGTAACAAGTCAATAGAACTAAAATCTGACACTGTTACATTATACCGCCTAATTGCTTAATATATAATTATACCATGTGAAGCTGTTCTGTATTATTACATGTCATGAGCCGCCAGAGGTATATTGAGTGTATACTTGAATAAAACGTATGGTACTGGCGGTATGGGCTGTTGGAAAGCCTATAAATTAATTTAAAAAACGTCTGTTTTGTTTTGCTGAATGTTTACTTGAATAAAACGGGTGGTAATGGTTTATGGGTTATGTTCAGGGACCCATAAATTAATTAAAAACATTTTGTTGTTCTCTTTTACCTGGGAATCACACTCGGTGACGATGTGCTAGAACGACGTCTTGTGCTTGGTGGGAATGTTAATTCTGGCCTTGGGCAACAGACGGAACCACAATCACTCAAACAGAAAAAAATGTTCGAACAATGTGTTTGAGTTAATACAAGAAATTGTTCAACTGTGGAAAAAAAATTTAAAGTATTTGTAAAGAAATGGTCATTTATAGTAACTATAAAGAAACAGTACTTAAGATCATTTTGTATTTTCTTAGTTTGCTAGACATTTTGGACGACAAGTATTTTTCTGGAAACTGCAAGAGCTATTGTAGTGGTATTGTCTCCAAGAAAGTATTTTGAATACTTTTTAGTAAAGAGCTGTCCAATGAATAGTAGTGTGAGGAATAATCGATGTTAGAAAGAACGAGAATTACTGCTAGTTTATCTGTGGTAGACTAATTTAAAATCAGGGGTTCTACAGTCCCAGCTTGCCGAGACCTGCAGACATTGATTGCAGTAGCAGTTTAAATTAAACTTAAGGTTTCACTGAAAATAGCCGTTATTATTTTTTGCCTCATTACTTTAAAAACATTATTGAACAAACTTGATTACGTATTCCGTCATGTTTCTGGCATGCATACGAGACAGAGATACTTCATTTTCCGATACTTCTGTGTTAGCCGCATAGCCATCCTCAAGGCGGCTCGCTAACTATATGACACAGAGTCAAAAAGTCACAGTGCTCACGAAATGAATGATTAATTGTTATTGCTGTCCAATATACAGTTCTTTTACAGTTCATGGTGTTTAACATGTACAACTTTTACCACTCCGAAAAGGAATTTCACAATTACCTGCCTTTCATCAAATCAGTTCACCTTTCACAAATACCAGAAGATCTTTTCTCTTGGCTGGTGGGCGAAAGATCACATCCACTTTTTTGTCATCGTCTGATGACTGGTCTGATGTAGCTCTTCATGCTGGTCAGCTCCCCATAATGACTGCAACTTACATTCGTTTGACCCCAGTTACGGTATTCAAAAATGGCTCTGAGCACTATGGGACTCAACTGCTGAGGTCATTAGTCCCCTAGAACTTAGAACTAGTTAAACCTAATTAACCTAAGGACATCACAAACATCCATGCCCGAGGCAGGATTCGAACCTGCGACCGTAGCGGTCTTGCGGTTCCAGACTGCAGCGCCTTTAAGTACGGTATTCAAGACTTATTTTCCCTCTACATTTTTCACCCCTACAATCCCCTCCTTTACGAAACTGACATTTCCTTGACGAATCAGGAGGTGCCCTATAAACCGACTCCGTCTTTCAATCAATTTTTGCCACAATTTTTCCCCAATTTGTTTCAGTACTTCCTTATTAATTATTCGATCTGCCCATCTAATACTTAGTTTTATCCTATAGCACCAAATTTAAAAGCTTCAATTCTCTTCTTGTCTTAACTGCTTATTAACCACGTTTCACTTCCATGGAAGACTACATTCCATACGTATACCATTAGGAAAGACTTCATAACACCTAAATATATGTTTCATGTTAAAATATTTATCATCCTCAGAAACGCTTTCACTGCAACTGCCATTTTTCTTTTTACATCCTATCTACTTGCGGCACAAACAGCAAAACTCATCTACTACTTTTTATGTCTCATTTCCTAATCTAGTTTCCCTAGTATCGCTTCATCTAATTCGACTGCATCTTATCACCCGTATTTTAATTTCGTTGATATATAATCTCTTTTCAAGACTCCATTCCGTTCAACTGCTCTTGAAAATGCTTTGCTGTCTTTGAAAGAATAAAATGTCATCGGAAAAACGCAAAATTTTTATTTTGTTCTTCCCAAACGTAAATTCTCCTTCCTAATTTCTCTTTGATTTGTTTTATAACTTGCTCTGTGTACAGATCTGATAACACTGAGCAGAGGTTATAACGCTGACTCATCCCTTTCTCAACTACTGCTTCCCTTTCATGTCCCACGACTGACAGATATTATAACTGCCATCTCGTTTCTGTACAGGACGGAGATAACTTCGCGTTACGTGCATTTTACGCCTGATACCTTCAGAGTTTGAAATACTGCATTCCAGTCAACGTTTTCAAAGCTTTCTCTAAATCTACAAAAGCTGTAAACGTAGGTTTGTCTTTCTTCAGTCTATCCAGGTCTTAGGGTCAGAATAGCTTGTTCTTACCCTTCCCCAGTTCCCAGAATGATCTTCCCCAAGATCGACTTCTACTAGTCTTTCCATTCTATTGCAAATAATTCATGTGAGTATGTTGCAACTATGACTTATTAAACTAATGCTACGGTAATAGTCACACCTCTCACCACATACTTTTTTGGGAACAGGAATTGTACTGGTGAGCAAAATATAAGTCGAAAGCAGCTTTTGTATCATGTGTCACTGCCAAGTAACATAGCTCGATGAAACTTGGACCAAACATAAAAAGAAATGCTGTAACCGAGGGAAATATGCAGTGACACGAACAGATATGACACTTCTAATCAAAGACATTACTAATGACGTCATCGCAATTCATGATGATCGCTGGACATTACAAAAGGCGAGGCATGGTTTTCACTAGAGTGTGTGGGCACACGAATGGCAGAGCATGCTCTGCAACTTGCTCCTATGCTGACCACATGGCTGGTGAGGAGGGTGTTGCATTCCTCCACCAGCTCTTGCTTGATGATCTCTGGTAAGTGTGGATGTGCTCCAATACGTATCAACAACGCATTCCACACTTGTTCGACGGCAGTTAAGTAGGGGAAACGCGGAGGCAGGTCGGTTCACCGAATATCCTCTCGTTTCAAGAAAAAAAAAAATGGTTCAAATGGCTCTAAGCACTATGGGGCTTCACATCTGAGGTCATCAGTCCCCTAGACTTAGAAGTACTTAGACCTAACTAACCTAAGGACATTACACACGTCCATGCCCAAGGCAGGACTCGAACCTGCGACCGTAGCAGCAGCGCGGTTCCGGACTGAAGCGCCTAGAACCGCTCGGCCCCAGCGGCCGGTCCTCTCGTTTCAAGAGCCCTTCCATCTGCGCTGTTCGATGCGGCCACGCATTGTCATACATAAAATGAAGTCAGGACCGAATGTACTCCTGAAAAGACGCGCATGGGGCAGAAGTAGTGTGACAATGACACTGCAGGTCAGTACACGGCGTTTTCGGACATTTGGAGGAGAGCACGCCGGTCAACATTATACCTCTTCACGCCATAACACATGGATCACGAAACCGATTATGCTTCACAATGTTTGTGGGTGCATTGCATATTCCCACCTCTGGCCATATGAAGGTATATCCAGAGTCACTGAATCTCCTCTCAACTGAAAGAGCGCGCGACCGCACTCATCCTGGTCCAGCCATTGTGCTCTCCGGCGCAGTACATATCTTTGACACACAGTAAAATCACAAACGTTATTGTGATACTGTACTCTTACCGAACGTGCGCCTTTTCTGGTTTGCATATGAATGTGACGACATTTTTATGGATGACAATGCACGACCACATCAAACAGCGCAGATGGAGGAACGAGAGTATATTCGACTGAAGTTCCATCGCGCACGTGAAATATGCGTTTGGGATACGTACAGCAGCACGTCCACGTCCACCACCGTCCGTCCAGCAGTTGTCAACCGTGCTGGTGGAGAAATGAAAAGCCGTTCCACAACAACTCCTTACCGACCTTGAGCACATTGCAGAGCACACACTATAGATAACCGTGACACGCCTTACGTAATGTCGAGGGGGCTATCATAAATCGCTGTGGCTTCAGTATACGTATTATCTTTGAACAAGTGTGTTACTGCTCTTCATATAATTGCGTTACCTTCTGTACTGTACTGTATTGTACTGCTGAACTTCGTACTATGTGTGGCACAAGTCACATGGGACTACTTGCTTGGCGGTGACACGTCATGCGAATATTTCATTCGTTCTTACGCAACTTTTTTTGAAGTCTGACATTTATAATTAGGTATCTACTGAGTTAGTTCACTTGTAAAATTGCACTCTAGGCCTCCTTTATATGTGTCTTAGATCGTTTAAAATGTGGCGAACTTTTTTAAGTACGGCTGAACGCTTCTTAGCAGGGTTTCTGTGGTTGTTATTTAAACTTCAGTCAGTTGCAGGTGACCGCTTGTTGAGTCACAAAATATATAGTAACACAACTTTTTCAGAAGAAGTGATGTTCTGTCATACTACTTACTTCGTCAATTTTCACCCCGTGTCTTAAGTAATTTATAGAGATATGGAGTTGATACATTCAGTAAAAGGAGGTAAGTAAATAACGTAACAGCTAATCACATGGTAGGCGACGTGGGTGGTATCACCAACAATTTCCCGAAAGATTGCGTATATATTGCAAAATTCGACTATTTGCTCCCACCTGTACTCCTAACATCAGAACTTAGCGGCAAACTTAATTTAAATGTTTAGTGACAGTACCATGGAACGACATGAAACGTAACGAGTACGTAACGTCAAGAGTAAGGAAGGCCAGGGGGAGACGTCGGGTGACAGTTGGGGCAAGGTAGCTTTTGGCAGATGAAGTCACATGCAAGACCTAAATGAATCCGCCAGTTATTATGTATCACGAAGGGAGCTCAAAAGCAGCGTGACAGGTTTGAAGGTGGTTACAGGAGAAGAATTACAGGATCTGTTGAACGGAATCAACAGCGTAATAAGTACAGAATATGGATTGAGAGCAAATTTATTGAAAGACGGAAGTAATGAGGATTAGCAGAGACAATAGGAGCGAGAAACTTAACATCGGCATTGGGGATCACGGAACTGACGATGTTAAGGAATTCTGCTACATAGACAGCAAAATAACTCATGATGGACGAAGCAAGGAGGACATAGAAACCATACTAGCACTGGAGAAAAGGCATTCCTGGTGAAGAGAAGTCTGCTAGTATCTGACAAAATTAATTTTAGAAAGAACTTTCTGGGAATGTTCGTTCAGAGCACAGAAGTCGATGGCAATGAAACTTGGACTTTGGGAAAATCGGTATAAAAGGAAATCGAAGCATTTGAGATGCAGCGCTACAGAATGATGTTGAAAATTAGGTGGAGTGATTAGCTGATGAATGAGGAGATTCTCCGCAGTATCACTAAGGAAAGAAATATATGGAAAACACTAACAAGAAGAAGGTACATGACAATAGGAGATCTGTTGATATATCAGACAGAAACTGCCATGCTAGTGTAGTAAATTGTAGAGGGTAAGAACTGTAGGGGAAGTCAGAGACTGGAATATGTCCATCAAATTATGAAGGACGTAGGTTGCAAGTACTACTCTGAGGCTAAGAGGTTGGCACAGAAGAGGAATTAGTGGTGAGCCGCATCAAGCCAATCAGATGAGTAAAAAAAGGAAGTTCCACAGTATGGTAAGGACTTAGTAAGAATATATTTGAAGAAATGAAAATATACGAGGGCTATTCGGAAAGTAAGGAATGACAGGTCGCGAAATGGAAATCACAGTGAAAGTCAAAGCTGTTTTGTTTGCAACAATTAGCTACAACTTCCAGCTACTTATCTCCATAATCACCGATCGGACTTCGACGTTTGTCGTTGCGTTGTACCAACTTTCCAATACCCTCGTTATAGAAGGCAGCCGCCAGTGCTTTCCGCCAATTCTCTACGCTGGCCTACAGCTCACTGTCTGTGCCAAAATGTTGTCTTCATAGCCAGCGGTTCATGTGAGCAGAGATGAAACTCAGAGGGAGATAATTGCGGACTGTATTGTGGGTAATCAAACATTTCCAGTTGAACACGATGCAGGAGCATCTTCATTGCCCCTGCAGAATGCGGCTGAGAATTGTCTTGAAGAAGAAACCGGACGACAGTTATGTAATGTTGGCTGCATAGCTTCAGGCAACATTTCTCACCAGACTTTCGTACTTGGTGGAAGACACTATGGTTCTAGGTATCTTTATGTGCTTCCTGTGTACTCAGAACTAAAAAGAACGCCGTAACGCGATCGACTGGCACACTACTCGTAGAAACACTGCCAACACACCTGTGTAAAACTTCATCGGATTTTCGCTGTGGTTTCCATTTCGCGACCGATCGTTCCTTACTTTCCGAATAACCCTCGTATATACATACGAGAAACTATCCACACAGACTTTAAACTCAAATACTTTAAAAATGAATGTTATCTGGAAAATTTTATTGACATACTGGAATGCATAGTACATTTGACACCGACAGATGATCAGACCAAAGATGTAATTCACAGCAAAATGCAGTAAGTGAAATATAATATTATTTTTACTTATCTATTTATACTTTATAAAAATAGAGAATCTTAGTAAACGAACTGTCAAATAAATGTCAAATCGTACATTACACTAAACGAAGTGACAAATATTTGTCGAAAGGTATTCCGTACGTTTATAATTTCCATATATCACGTAATCATTACGACTTAGACAGTACACTGTACATGCAATATTGGCGTCAAATCAAACTAAGAAACAACGTAAAATTAAAATGTATAGTTCTTCACGTGGACAACACACATATGAAAATAGTCTCACCAATGTTG
The DNA here is from genome assembly GCF_023864345.2 of Schistocerca serialis cubense. Lineage (NCBI taxonomy): Eukaryota > Metazoa > Arthropoda > Insecta > Orthoptera > Acrididae > Schistocerca > Schistocerca serialis. The sequence continues at coordinate 264,956,719 of NC_064638.1, forward strand.
TATTCGCAGATTACTTGAGAAAAGCAATAAAATCGAGACAGCTGTCGCAAAGAATATTGAAGTCATTGCAGCTAGCCTGGCTAGTCTGGACCTTTCATTTTCATAATGCTGTTATTTGTTGTATGTGATCTTTGCTTTGTGTGAGAGGTGTAGTAACGCTCTTACTTTATACAAAGATAGCATACATATAAGAATTGTCCTACGTTTACATTAAGTGCAAGAATAAGTGATAGGACCATAGTGCTTTTAAGGTCCGCTCCAGTAGCTGAGTGGTCAATGCGACAGAATGTCAATCCTAAAGGCCCAGGCTCGATTCCCGGCTCCGTAGAAGATTTTCTCCGCTCCGGGACTGGGTGTTGTGTTGTCCTAATCATCATCATTTCATCCTCGTTGACGCGCAAGTCGCCGAAGTTGCTTCAAATCGAAAGACGTGCACCCGGCGAACGGTCTACCCGACGGGAGACCCTAGTCACACGACATTCACATTTTTTTACTGTTTTTAAGATACCAGTGGATTGAAACTGATCAGAAACTATAAATGTATTACCGATAAAATGTAAAAGAAATGTAATTTTGCTCTTGTAAATGCTTACTGTCCCTCCTGCTGATGCACAGGTGCATATTTCGTCGTAATCTACGCTCACTTTATTAACGGAAGAGAAAGAAAATACTATAAAATTGAAATACTAACTTAATTGAGATGTTTATAAATTTAATACCAAAGCTTCAGAAACACCGCCGATCGATGAATAACTCCATCCCTCTGATATGTAGAATATCTTTGCATAATGTGAAGAAATAAAGTACGTTATGCATGAATAGTAGATGCACAAAAATGCTAATTCCACCTGATAGGTACCTGTACGTACACGTTACTCTTGCATAGCTTAAATTTTCAATTTTACCAGTGCACTACCTGCGAAAAATCACCTATAAAAGCCAAATATAGAATGTTTTGTAGCTGGTTTGCTGCTAATAAAAGGCGTCAGTGCTCTGCATAATTACCAAGAATTTAACTACGTCATTCTCCACTTCGTGAAAATGGTGGTGTGAACCACCGAAGCGGGTAATGGTGCAATAAACAAATAGCTGACTCAGAAAACTGGCGATATATATATTGTAAATGGTTTTGAGTTCAGTTTCCTAATTGCATTAGTAAATCCTTTAGTTGCTTTCGGCAATTACATTTTTAATGTTTTCTGAGCAAAAGCAACTTGTCCCCTAGGAGAAAGGATGGTTGTAACAATCAATAATCCGATAACCCCGCAGTCGAATACTTCGCTCTCTCTCCGTCCGAACAGGCCACGGAAGGCCCAACAGAAGCCTACCGACTGACTACTTTGTCATCCTTAACCAATAAGCGTCACTGGTTGGAGTGGAATGTGGCCAGCATATCGCTCTCCCGGCTGTTGTCAGTTTTTGTGACCAGAGCCGTTACTTCTCAGTCAAATAGTTTCTTTTCAATTGTCCGCACAAGGGCTGAGTGCACCCCGCTTGTCAACAGCGCTCGTCAGACACGAACGAAGACCCATCCAAGTCCGACAGCAAATGGTTCAAATGGCTCCGTGCACTACGGGACTTAACTTCTGAGGTCATCAGTCCCCTGGAACTTAGAACTACTGAAACCTAACTAACCTAAGGATATCACACACATCCATGCTCGAGGCAGGATTCGAACCTGCGACCGTAGCGGTCGCGCGGTTCCAGACTGTAGCGCCTAGAACCGCTCGGCCACTGCGGCCGGCGTCCGACAACACTTGGCTTCTGTGATCCGACGGAAACTGGTGTTACCACTGAGGCATTATTTTTTTACAGAGTTACCAAAATTAAAATACGCCATTTTAATTTATTCTTTCTTCGCAATTCATTCATTTGTTTTAACACAGTGAGTCTGTCATCTAGGCGTGCCACATATGCAGGCCGACATCTCCTAACATGCTTGCCCATAGTCTCTTATAATTGCTGCTACGATAATATGTGTACATTACTGACTTACTTAGACTGCGCACAACAAATAAAACTGAATGGCTGCTCTGCAACTACAGTGGATATTGTATACATATTATATTTACGATTGGTGTTTTTCGTATTAGTTATTTTAAATCAGAGTGCCTTACTTGTTTTAGCAGAAATGAAAATATTTAGAATATGCACGAAACTGGTAATCATTGTAAAGACAAAGGTGACAGTAAACTGTAGTAAAACGCGTTCTACAGTTAAGGTCATTGGAGTTTTACAAGACGAAGAGAAGCTACTGCCGTTGAAATAGCAGTCACACGTGCGATTTGTCGTAAGTACTTGCGCTGCTGTGAGTAAGCACGAGGATGAAATCGTAATAACATTCGACGCGGGGAACACATAGCGATAAAATTTTAATACTGTTTACGGCAAAGTTGTGCGACATAAGTTGAGGCCGTCGGCAGGCGGTGGCGGGAAGTTGTCGGTCCGCGTGGGAGCCGAGTGGCAGCGCCCAGTGTGTGTGTCGAACAGCGGCGGGGGGTGCGGGCCGGCCGGTCTCTTATTGATCTGCCAGTGAGTGGCAGTTTTTCTTGGAGCCGGGGCCCCCATGTGACGGTTTGTCTCTCAACTTACAACAGAGTCGTCCCCCGTAAAACTTGGGGTATAGACTCCGGAGCGGGCGGCCGCCGGGCGCCCAGTATATACAATATAAATGGTTCCCGAAGAAGCAGCCGACTTCCCGGCGCGGCGGGTCGTTAGAGTTGGCAACTGCTGCTAACAGCTTACAGCACCGCCGCGCCGGACCGGGTCGGGACCCGCCGGCCAAGTTGTCTGCGCCGCCCCCTGAAAGATGGCCGTCTTGTGTCCAGCCCACGCGCAGCCGCTCCCCGCGCGAGATCCTTAGCTGCGGAACATAATACGACGAGTGAATAATTTCCTAAGCGGATCTACAGGGTATCCCAAGAGGAATGGTCAATATCCAGGGATATTAGAGGAACGATCATCCGGAATAAAAGTGTCTAGTAAGCGTGGGCACAAAAATGCATACCTGAGGAGCTTCGATACGGTGAAACCGATCTCTCCTATCATAAGCTCTTTGCTTTCCATATGTTGATTGTGGTAGTACGAAGAAAGAAAAAAGGGTTCTAAAGCGCATACCTTAAGAGCTATGACCACTTGTTCATCTTCACTTCTGTGAAACACATCTTCTGATTAAGTGGTTATAGCGCTTACGGAATCCTTTTTTGAGACCGTAGTAACTAGACAATTTTTTCTTGTTTAGTTTCATACTTCCTCCTCCCAAAATAAGGAAGCCAAAGAACTTGCAGTAGAAGTGATTTGTTTCACAGTATCGAAGATGAATCGTTCGTAGCCCTTAGAACCCACGTTTCCTAGACTTTTTTGCTTAAAACGACCTCCTTTCTGGCAGAGAAAAAAAAAGGGGGGGTAATTGGAAGTGGTAAGGTGCCGCGGAAAAGTTTTAATCAGAATATTACCACAAAGTTTCTATTGTCACTAAGGGAAAAATACAAAATTCTTTTGCAAACATATTTACGCATTTTTCAGTTTCAGCATTTTGCTGAGAGAGAACGAGCAACTTTCTAAAATTTCTTAAAGTTTTTACTAACAATTCTGTCAACAGTTGCAGTACATACAACTGGCGACTAGTTTCAAAACTTACAGGTTAATTATCAAGCCTGGCCTATTGAGATTCTCTAACAGTGCCTAATCTTAATAATAAATATCAAAGTGGCAACACAAGTTTTATAAATCTTTGCAGAATGAATGCCACAAACCAAACTTGTCTTTCGACTTGCTAAGTGGCGCGCGTGGATTGTGACATTCATTCTGCAGACATTCAGAAAGCATGCGTTCCCACTTTGATATTTATTATTAAGATCAAGCATTGTCAATTCCGCCTCAGTAGGCCAGGATTGAAAACGAAGCTGTAAGATTTGAAACTAGTCGTCTACTGTAAGTACTGCAACTGTTAACGTAACAAGATATTTATACATTTCATCATAAAAGCATTTACTAAATTCAATAATAAAAACAAACATCCGTAATACTAACAACAGGTACAAACTTCAGATAGCTGTGGCCGAGCGGTTCTAGGCGCTTCAGTCCGGAACCGCGCTGCTGCTGCGGTCGCAGGTTCGAATCCTACCTCGGGCATGGATGTGTGTGATGTTCTTAGGTTAGTTAGATTTAAGTAGTTCTAAGTGTAGGGGACTGATGACCTCAGATGTTGAGTCCCATAGTGCTTAGAGCCATTTGAACCATTAGCCGAATTGACAACCAGACATTTCTTGAAAATATCAGTGCAATAATTAAACAATAAAAACGCTTAATAGCTTATAAATCAATCACTCTTGTTTTGAAATAATAAATGAATTGTACCTTTGGTTCACTGGTGTTGGCATAAACAGTCGACTGGCGCCTTACACGGTAATAACAAATGGACAGGGTTGCAAATAATGGAAGCAACAAAATTGAAAACAGTGCCTACTGAGATCTGTAAAACTTCAAAGTAAATACAAATCAAATCTGGTCACTAAAGGCGCTGGAAAGGCATAAACATACCTCGCTAAAATTTTAAAAAATTAAAAATTACAGCAGAGTATAAACCAGATAGTAAAATTAAACTATATAGTTACACAAACCTTTCCAAGTCTCAAACAACTATGATGTATGTATGCCCACTGACATGACGAATGAAAATTTGCGCCAACGCCGTGATTCGAACGTGGGTCTCCTACTCACACGGCAAATGGACTAAACACTTCACCACCCAGTCACAGTTGCTTTGCACAACTCCAAGGACTACCCTAGCATGGTTACATCGTCCCATTCATGCCTCAACCCACTTCGTATTCCCCCTTAGCTCGAAGAGCATTGCAAAGTCTCTCGAACGGTATGGTCTAGTGAGCAGGAGACCTGTGTTCGAATCCCAGCCGTGCCACTAATTTTGATTCATCTTAGATGTCTGAGAGTTGAAAAGGTCTCTGAAACCATTTACTACCTTTTTTAAATCGCCTGTGCTTGGGATTCGCGCAAGATTCTCCTTTCGTTCGTTGCTGAGTTGCTTTTCCAGTAAAGTTGGAGAGCGTCTACAGTGGTATTCGAATTTAAGGAGAATACCAAGTGGAATCTGACGTGACTGGAAATTTGTATCGAGGAGGGAGGTGTGAAAAGCATCTGTGCGAAGATAACGTAGTAGTTACCGCACCTCCTTCGTGAGGAGACCCGAGTTCGGAACCTGGTCTTGGTACAAATTTTCATTCATCGCTTCATTCTGCTTATACGCACCAGAAATGAGATAGATATGGTTAAGTGTTGTAAACTCTACTCTGTTTTTGCACTCCAAAATCAATATACCTTAAAAACAAAAACAATAGTTGTGTTAAAATAGATTTCCGCACCTAGGTTATATCACAGGAATATCAGTACGTGTTATCATTCGGATTAAGTTGACTCTGGTGAACAAATACAATCACCCGCCATGGCATCAGACAGCAGTACTTAAATGAAACCCCTTCGCAGATTAAAACTGTGTGCCAGACCGAGACTCGAACTCGGGACCTTTGCCTTTCGTTAACTACCATTGCCAGACCGCAAACGCATCCTCATACGGCTCGAAAACCAGGCGTGATGTTTTGGTGTGCCACTGGGTACAGAACACAATGACGTGTGGCTCACTTAGGAGCATCTCTAGTTGGTGCTGGCTAAGGCGACAGGTGGAAATCGTCTACATCGAGGCATGTCAGGACACTATGGCCAACATGCGGTCCTTTATTACCTAGTTGAAAACAAAGTTACGTACACCCCGGAGTTTTCACTTCATAAGGCTAGAGAGAATGTATGACGTCCAAACATTCCAGTTAAGAACCGATAAGTCACGTAACCTCTTAAAGGGTTCATCAAATGGCTAAATTTGAAATTATACGCCATGAGGTGGACGTCGGAACCGTCAAAACTCATGCTCCAGTAAAAAACCAAAGCTGTGTTTCAGTAGGCTCAGATCAGCACATTCCTTAAACTGGGGAACTATCAAGAATGGGGTTCCACAAGGGTCAGTCTTGGGTCCTTTGTTGTTCTTAATATATATTAACGACTTGCCATTCTATATTCATGAAGAGGCAAGGTTAGTTCTCTTTGCTGATGATACAAGTATAGTAATCACACCTGACAAACAAGAATTAACTGACGAAATTGTCAATAATGTCTTTCAGAAAATTATTAAGTGGTTCCTTGTAAACGAACTCTCACTGAATTTTGATAAGACACAGTACATACAGTTCCGTACAGTAAATGGTATTACACCATTAATAAATATAGACCTTAATCAGAAGCATATAGCTAAGGTAGAATATTCCAAATTTTTAGGTGTGTTCATTGATGAGAGATTAAATGGGAAGAAACACATTGATGATCTGCTGAAACGTTTGAGTTCAGCTACTTATGCAATAAGGGTCATTGCAAATTTTGGTGATAAACATCTTAGTAAATTAGCTTACTACGCCCATTTTCACTCATTGCTTTCATATTTTGGGGTAATTCATCACTGAGGAATAAAGTATTTATTGCACAAAAGCGTGTAATCAGAATAATAGCTGGAGTCCACCCAAGATCATCCTGCAGACATTTATTTAAGGATCTAGGGATATTCACAGTAGCTTCTCAGTATATATACTCTCTTATGAAATTTGTTATTAACAACCAAACCCAATTCAAAAGTAATAGCAGTGTGCATAACTACAATACTAGGAGAAAGGATGATCTTCACTATTCAAGATTAAATCCAACTTTGGCATAGAAAGGGGTGAATTATACTGCCACTAAAGTCTTTGGTCACTTACCAAATAGTATCAAAAGTCTGGCAGATAACCAACAAGTATTTAAGAAGAAATTAAAAGAATTTCTGAATGACAACTCCTTCTACTCCATAGAGGAATTTTTGGATATAAATTAAAAAAAATATTAAAAAAAGTTTGTTATATTAACTTAAGTATGTTGTTAAATTAACTTAATTATGTCATGTATTGGAAAATTTGACTCGTTCCACATCATTACGAAATATCGTATTCATGATCCATGGAACTAGTATTAATCTAATCTAATCTAATTTGTAAAAATTTGACTCCTTATTGAACGTGGACGTGGTCCTAAAATGCAGTTCCCATTGAAAGAGGAGTGCAGCTACCACGTCTCTGTCAGGTGGGTAAAACCATAGTTTATCTAGATCATCACTGTCTTAGCACAGTTTTATTGGTGATATACATGATCTATGGTTTTATCCACCTGATGAAGACGTTGTACGTGCTAACTGCGCTCCTCTTCCAATGGGGAGGTTTAAACAAGAGAGTGCATCTCAGCGAAAATATAACTATTGCTGGGCAGAAGCCTTATAATGAAAGAATTGCTTTTGTATGTCTGATGTATGTGCAGACGGCAACTAGCGCCTTATGCATTGTGTTCTGCCCGAGCGGATCATCGGATACGCCGGCCGGCAGGGCCTCTTCCCGCCGTCATTTCAGCGGGTCAGCCGCGGTGAATAATTCAGCCAGCCAGCGGTCGGCTCCTTTAAGCACAGACTCGGGCAGGCAGTCCTCCACAGGATCCGCGCTAAATCTTGCACGCGCTGCGGTCGAAGACGTTAGCGCCGCGTCGGGTTAGTTGCCTGTAATCAGCGGAGTAATCAAGTGAGATCCATCTGGAATGCGGGCGGGCGGAGTTCTGCTGTTGTAGGATGATATTCCGTCGGGCCGCGAGAGGAACTTGCAGCCCTGCTTCTCCGAACGGAGGTACCGGAGTGCTGAGCGGCGATTCATGTGAAATGCATCGCGCCCCATGCTGGGAACGGCTAACAGGTGATCTCATAACCGCGGGCTGTCTGCCAACATGGTTGATCAGCAGGTGCAGAGGCCTCCCACCTGCGTTTTGAAGTTTGACAGCTCTGTTCGTTGGCTCGATAGCGTACGATTACAAGGAGACCTCGTTTTCTACACGAGGAGGTGATAATGGATTATACATTTGTCTAGCAGGACATCCAGTCCGATTATCACTACTCAAACTACATGGTGGTAATGTCTTAAATAAATGAATTATATCGATATAGCTACTCCTCTTCCGGTCAGTTGATCGGTGTCTCTCCTTCAGTGCTCTTACGTTCACGTATGCAACTCTGTCTCTCCGTTTGTGTATAGTAATGAACTTTTTCATACAACCAGTGCGTCCGTGAACGCCTACCTTTATTTTAATATGTACCGGGTGATCAAAAAGTCAGTATAAATTTGAAAACTGAATAAATCATGAAATAATGAAGATAGAGAGGTACACATTGACACACATGCTTGGAATGACATGGGGTTTTATTAGAACCAAAAAAATACAAACGTTCAAAAAATGTCCGACAGGTGGCTCTTCATCTGATCAGAATAGCAATAATTAGCATAACAAAGTAAGACAAAGCAAAGATGATGTTCTTTACAGGAAATGCTCAATATGTCCAGCATCATTCCTCAACAATAGCTGTAGTCGAGGAATAATGTTGTGAACAGCACTGTAAAGCATGACCGGAGTTATAGTGAGGCATTGGCGTCGGATGTTGTCTTTCAGCATCCCTAGAGATGTCGGTCGATCACGATACACTTGCGACTTCAAGTAACCCCAAAGCCAATAATTGCAAGCATGACGAAAGTGGCGGCTGAGCACACGATCATCACCAAACGACGCGCGCAAGAGATCTTTCACGCTTCTAGCAATATGGGGTGGAGCGCCATCCTGCATAAACATCAAACGTTCCAGCAGGTGTTTATCAGCCAGGCTGGGGATGATGCGATTCTGTAACATATCGGCGTACCTCTCACCCGTCACGATAGCAGTTTTGATGTCCAGCGCCATCCGTCGGACATTTAGTGAACTTCGTTTTTTTTTTTGTTCTAATAAAACCCCATGTCATTCCAAGCATGTGTGTCAATTTTCACCTCTCTATGTACATTATTAACTGTATTACTGTATTAAGTTTTCAAATTTATGCTGACTTTTTGATCACCCTGTATGTCTCCTGTTTTTCCCCTCCGTGTATGTTTGTTTTTGTGTCTTCCTGTGTAATGTATGTTTTTCTATGACCAAAGAGTGGCATAGATAGACCGTTGCCGGCCTACTTTTATGTAAAGGATTGAAAGTCACAATAAACAAAAAAAGGAAAAAAAAGATATAGCTAGTAAATTTAGTCGTTGAAAATTAGACTTCGTCTCCAAAGTGCAGGTTCGACGTTTTAAGGAAGACTAATAATTGCAAATTAATCTCAAAATTATTTCCACAAGGTTGTAGGGAAGGCGTAGTTCATTATAAAATATAATACAGACCCTCTTCAGCATATGAAGACATGCGCGGAAAAACTGACTAAGCGTCAAACTCAGAGACAAGTGTTGCCATCTGTTGCTTGGTACGGGAACTAGCAGTATTGACATTGGTCTCACCCCTAAAAGATATTTAGGTGTGAGACCATAGTCAATTGCGATAGTTCCCGTCCCCAGCAACGAATAGCAACACTCATCTTTAAGCTTTTACATTTGAGGGTTAGCCCGGTTTTCCGCGCATTTCTTAGTATGTAAAGTAATATTCCATCGAATATGATTTCTCTTGAAATGAAGTATAACGATTTTATGAAAGCACGTACGACTACAAGATAAATTAATTTTATCTGCATTCATCTACACCACAATCTACATGATTACTCTGCAGTTCACAATTAAGTGCCTGACAAGGATTCATCGAGCCACCTTCAGGTTATTTCTCTGCGTTCCGGTCTCAAACAGCGCGCGGGATAGGCGGACACTTAAATCTTTCCGAGCGAGCTCTGGTTTCTTTATTATGATGATCATATCTCCCTTTGTAGATGGGCTCCAAAAAATTATTTTCACACTCTGAGGAGAAAGTTGGAGATTCAAAGTTCATGAGAAAATCCTACCGTAATGAGAAAAAAAACGCTTTACTTTAATGATTGCCAACCCAATTCGTGTGTCATATCCATGGGACTCTCTCCCCTATTTTGTGAGAATAACTTTGTGGGCTACACTCTTAAGTCCAGCGTTCTATCAGGTGCCCTTTTATTTGTCATTGAAACGTCACCAGGATAACATTGTGGAGACTATCGTTTTGATGTAGCACTAGAGTCAAATAATGTAACTGTTTTCTGAGCTGAATATTTTTTTGGGTTTGACACTTCCACTCCAAGGTCTTCGCCCTCTAAACATTCAAAATTTCAAGATTTTGAACGTGACTGCGCTTCAGCAACTGTACATGCAAGAGCTTCGATGAATTGGAAATAACAGCCAACCAGTGGCAAAATACAGGTTTATTTTTTTTTCCATTGTGTCGACGGCTTTAAAACTATCTTCTTCAGAATATGTAGTAGCTATTAACAAGATTACAACATTGTGTATGGAACAGAGATATTAGCATTACAATAAGCAAAATTGCAGGAAATGTGACCAAAAATTTTTAGAGAAGCATACTCACGTAAAATAATATTATCTATGGTCAATGTGGGAGTCGTTGACTCTGTATAGTACATGTCATCCACTTAATCACCATTTAAAACACATTATATAAAAGTAGTACCCTTTTACTGTAGGGCTTCGTCCTACAACTTTTAATTTTTTTAAAGTATCACACATTTGAAACAGGATACAACAACATACACTATGCCACTTGAAATATTTATCAAAAACTGACATTTAATTATAAAACCTGTTGTCAGATCCTATAGAGCGTAAATGTTTCGCTTTCTGAGCTAGTGACATGCGCAAACTGGCTGAAGAGTAAGAAGCACCAGTCTGAAGTCATCTCTGGCATGTGGCGCTCCTACTCGTCCTATATGCGCGTAGGTGCAATGTGCGGCGTGTGTGATTTCACTAGTACATATTATGAACAGAATTAATATTATTAATAGAATTAACATATTAACTAAATAGTTGAAAAGAGGGCGAGGGGAGGGGTTTAAAAGACACACACACGTGCGCGCGCGCGCGCGCGCGCGCACACACACACACACACACACACACACACACACACACACACACACACACACACACGTCATTAAAGTCATATGGCTTACAAAGAGCCCGCAGGCTGAAGCATGTAAACAGAGGAGATTCTTTGCAAACTGTGCAAACCACCCGAGAAGCTCTTGTGCGTGAATACGCAACCCTAACAACCAGAACAAGGCATTGTGTCCTATAGGATTAAACGCCTTTGGTGAATAAATATAAATGAAAGATAACTTTTTCTGCTAATAATAACTTAAAGAGCCATCTTGTGCATACTATCAAAAATGCTGAGGATCCGTTCTCAAATTCTGGAATTTACAAAATGATCTGCAGTAATTGTACCAGTTAGTAAATAGGTGGAACTGGTAGATCAATCAAGATGAGATGTAAAAAATATCTATTGGGAAAGAAAGGTAATAATATATAAAGTTCCGCCTTTGCAGAACGTTTATTTATTGCTGATCATACTACGAAAGCTTTAGAGGATATCGTAATGTTATACAAAGAAGTAAAAAGGCGTAGATGAGATGTATGGGAAGAGCTTGAAATTTTCGAACAATTAGAGAAAAACAACAGCTACATTCTAAAGTACCAGCTACAACCTGCAAGCAGAAGTTTCGTGGAAGGCTTTACGCCTCTGCTCCTGGCCGTGCAGCTAAGCTGACCGCCCGGTGGCAGCCTCCGCGTAATGTTTGTATTCCTCAAAATTCTATATTCAATACGAATACGTCTATTATTATTTTACCAAGTACTTTGTCATCTGCAGTTGGTTGCTGTTCAATATTTTTGCAATGTACCACCTTAGACCTATTGGCCCCGCCCTCTTCTTATTTTTTAGGGTGTTTTTACCCTACCTATAACATCGGCATTTCTAGGTTATATTATTGTTAGTGACGCTTCGTTTACTATTTTACTGGTTATTTTATCACACCTCCCTCCTAGTATATTTGTACATTTGATGATCTATCCTCCTACTTCCACCCGCCATTCTCTTCCTAACTTGCATGTCTCTTTCAGTATATGCGGTTTCTCCGTCACAGTGTGTCCTTTTACAATAGTCGTGGTCAACTGGATGCTTCTAGTGTTGGGTCTCTTATGCAGTGACAGATTTCTTTGAAGCGGTTTTGCTTTGATACCCATGCATGGCGTGGTTGCGTATTCACGCACAAGCGCTTCTCGTGCGGTTTGCATATTTTGTAAATAGTCTGCTCTGTTTACCCAAGCCTACGGGCTCGTTATAAGCTATACGATTTTAATGGCGCTCTTTTTACTCACTTCTCCTCTCCCTACTTTTAATTACTTAGATAATATTTTAATTGGTTCAAAATGCTTCAAATGGCTCTGAGCACTATGGGACTTAACTTCTGAGGTCATCAGTCGCCTAGAACTTAGAACTAATTAAACCTAAGGACATCAGACACATCCATGCCCGAGGCAGGATTCGAACCTGCGACCGTAGCGGTCGCCCGGTTCCAGACTGTCACGCCTAGAACCGCTTGGCCACCCCGGCAATATTTTAATTCTGTCAACAATGCGTACCAGTGAAATTACGCATTCTGCTCATTGTAGCTACATGGTTATAGGACGCGCAGGAGCGCCACCTACCAGAGGCGACTTAAGGCTAGTGTCTCTACCCTTCAGCCGGTCGGCACGTGTCACTAGCTCTAAAGCCCGCCCCAACAACTGAACGGTCAGCGCGTTGGAATGCCACACACCTGTGCGCGGGTTCGATTCCCAGTTGGGGAGGGAGATTTTCTCCCCTCAGGGACTGGGTGTTGTGCTGTCCTCATCATTTCATCCCCATTGTCGACGCGCAATAAGACTTGCACTCGGCGGCCGAGCTTCCCGCCTGGGAACTCCCGGCCTCTGACGCCATACGATCATTGCCACTAGCTCTAAACGTGACACTGTATAGAGTCCATGCCACGTTTTACATTTAAATGTCACTTTCATACAAATGTTTCAAGCGGCATAGTATATATTGTCGTATAGTGCTTCAATTATATCATATTTTAAGTTTTTTTAAGAGTTTTCAGACAAAGCTCTTTAGTGTGACGTTTGGTGGTTCAGTGGATGACTGATACTAGACTACTATAGAGACTCAACGACTCTCAGATTCACTACAGATAATGTGATTTTTTTGCGGATGTACTTGGAATGGATTGGATCCTGGCTATTTTCGGATACTTGTAGAACCTTTACAGCCATTCAGAGATTCATATTCCCAAGCAACAAAGGAAAATTTGTAGAGGACAATGAACCATGTTAGCTGGCCACAGTTGTTCACAATTGGTTTTAAGGACGTACTGGACAATTTGAGCGATCGCCCGACATGAAATCCATCGAAAAATTATGTTACATAATCGAGAGGTCAGTTTGTGCACGAGGTAATGCATCGCGATTATCGACGGCTATAGAGGCAGCATGGCTCAATATTTTTGCAGGGGACTTCCAAAGACTTGTGGAGTCCATGACACGTCGAGTTGCTGCACTTTGCCGGCAAAGGGAGGTCCGACACGATATTAGGAGGTTTCACTAACTGCGACATAATCGCGTGTACAAACAGTGATTCAATAATGTAAAATGCTTTTTTATTCCAGTCTCTGATCACAAATGACTTCTATAGACGATGTCTGGTTTCAGTCTGTAGTGACCATCTTCAGGAATGCATTTAGCAGAAACCGGCCGTACTGTAAACAATATCGAGAGCTGTATGCGTATTTTACACAGGGCGGAGAATGGTCGCGCTCTCGACTTGTTGGAGGAGTTAGAAATTTACAAAGCCAAAAGGCATGAGCCCACTAGGGTACTCAATGGACGAAGCGATTTTGTGCCCAACGCCTACTTTGCTTTGTTTGATAACATACCACCATAACCAAATAATGCCTCGCGTATTTATACCTAGCCTTACTTGATGAGTTTTGTTGAGAAAAGAAGGCATTTGACTTACTTCCGCACAGTAGTCGCTCTAAACTGATTATCTCCTACCTACTCATGGAATGTATAGCCAAACTATATAAATTTATTTATTGAGTGCTTATATGTTGTTTAAATGTTTTCTGTGGGAGACATGTCACGATGTATGCAAAGCCCCCTACTAGTTTAGTTCTTACGATCGGTGCGCGCCTACATAAGATCCTAGAGGCCGACCCAACAGAGAGTGCTGTTTCATTGATCTGTCTCTTTTTTCAGCTGTCATATAGACATTTTATCTGTCATAAGTAATTTATAGGTTGCCACAGGCAATGTATTACGCTATATTAATTGTTGACCTTAAAGTCACCATAAAAAAGGGTCAGACCTATACTCTTCATATATTTTCTTTTAATAATTTTACATGGGTAACTGCATTCATCTTTTAATGTATCACAGTTGGATTCTATGATAGTCACCAATTTTAATAAGTCTGCTACATGCATTTTATCTAATGTGCTTTTATCAGATTGTGTTTTTGCGTAAATGATGACTACATATAAGCAAGCCCACAGTAGCGACATCTAGGGAGGGTGTAGGCAAACAAGTTTCTGGATGCTACTGTACCTCAGTAGCTAGTTGGCAATAATCACTATGTGTACGATGTGGCCTATTCTACACCATATTTTAAAAATATGTGACGATGCTATGCTGATTATATTTATATGTTTTGACGATGCCATTATGGCTGTATCACTTTAGGACATGGTGTAAGAAAGGTACGTTATACCATATTTTATCTGTACATTTCCCTGTTGTATGACAGTATATTGTGATACATATTGCTGTTTTATGTTAAAAGACATGCTTCCAAAACCCAGGCGATCATTGTAGGCAAACCACCCCTTCCTTCCACCTCCTCGATTTCTATATCCCCATCTATGGCCTTCCTATTCCCCTCACCCCCACCTTTAAGTACCTTGCCGTCACCCTCGACCGTCGCCTCTCCTGGACCCCCCCATCTCCGGACAATCCAAGCCAAGGCACACTCCCAGCTCCGTCTCCTCAAGCTCCTTTCTGCCCGTACATGGGGTCTGGACCCCTCCACTATCATCCACACCTATAAATCCCTCATCCGCCCTATCCTCTGCTATGCCCATCCTGCCTGGATCTCCGCCCCTCCTACCTTTCACAAATCCCTTCAAATCCTCGAACGCCATGCTCTCCGCCTTGCCTATCATATCCGTCTCCCCTCCCCCTCGCGGATCCTGTATGATCTTATTCCATTCCCCCACCTCCTCCTCTTTCTCGAACAGATACGGATCCTATATACCTCCCGTAAACTAAATGCCCCTCATCCGCTTGTATCTCACATCCTCTCCCACCCCCGTCTGTTGCTGCACCTGTATTTCCATGTCCCACCTGCTCTCCATCTCTCCACCCTCCTTACCCTCTCCCAAGGTGGCTTCCGCCAGCTGCCCCTACCTGATGATGTCCTCCTCCCCTCCATCTACCCCTCCTATCAACTTTGATCCTCCCCTCCCACTTCCTGTGTTTCTTTTCCTTAGGGCACCCTCCCTCCCTTCTCTCCCCCTTCCCTCCCTCCTCCCTTTCTCCCCACTCCTCCCCCAGGATCCCCCTACCCCCATACCTCCATTCCTCCTACCATCTCCTCTGCCATTGGCATCTTTGTTCTCCCCTTCCCCCCCTCCCCCCTTCTTCCCCTCTCGGCAGGTCCCCGGACTCGCACGCGTTAAGTGGGCATTCGCGCGCCAGAGATCATCGCCATTAGTTTCTCGTGTGTATGCCATCGTGCTTGTGGTTTAGTGTTCTTCGCCGTCAGGATCCCTCGTTCATCTGTACCGTCTACGTCGTCAGTGTTTGTGCGCAGTGCCGACAGTTTTTTTAGTGTGTTTTTCGTCGAGTGTGAACGGCTTATTGTTATTTGTTTCTGTGTCTACTGTTTTTTGCCCTCCACTTTGTTCAGTATCTTATGTGTCTTCTTTGTATTTTCATTGTCAACCTTGAGGATGAAGAGCAGCGTAGTATGCTGCTGCCAGCCCACCTTATGTAAAGGTGTTTAAATAACAATAAAGGAAAAAAAAGTTAAAAGACACACTTAATTTTTTTTGTGGGATCTGAAATTTAAAATCCTCTCTCACATCGGCCTCATTTGGCTTCACTGATCAGGATAGTAAAAAACATGCGTATATTAAGGGAATTTTCATTCACAAAGCACGCTTATCACATTCACACAGTTCAGTACTGTTCTATCCTGATTAAATTGAGCTTAACTTAAATTCAATAAGGCAGTGAAGCAATTTCGAAGTCTCGGTGTGACGAAAATTGTCAGTCGATCTCCTGAAAACATTTGTAATAATTATTAACTTTCGGTGATCACATGGGGAAGAGCGGAGATCTACTGGCAAGACCATGTTAGCCTATTTATTAGAAGTAATAAACTGGATATCTTGAGCATACAAAACGGCAGGTTCGTCCAGTGAAAATCAGACGTTCCCCACTGATCCCGTACAACACAGCGTAGTAAGCAGACACTGTCAATAATAATCAGTTAAATAATACGCGAACACACTTACTTTAGTTTAGTTCACGTATTAAATTCCTTCTCATACAGAATCTCATCAAGATGGCGAGTAGCTCAACAATACATACATATACATCTTCGTTCTTTCACGGCTAATCGGCAAGATCTGAATCTTTCTTTTCACAAGAGAAAACATAAATAGCAGAGAAGCTATTCCATGGAGTAAATGCGCGCTCCAAGGAATAATAGGGCTTGAAACTACTTTGCATTGATAATCATCGTATATTAAAGTTTAGGAATCGGTAAGATAAGAAGAGATATTTCGAGATATGTACTGAGTTATATAATTTATAAAAAAAATTCTGAAAATATCGCGGAGAGACCGCTGCAAGAGACATTAGACACACTGCTCACTAGATGTATATATTTATATATTTTAGATCTGAAGATGGTCATTACAGACCGAAACCGGTCATCGTGTAAAGAATTCATTTGTGATCAGAGACTGGAATAAAAAAGCGTATTAGGAGGTGTCGCATGACTTTTGTCAAGTCAGTGTATAGGCCAGGATTGCAAATCCATCACTTTATAAAATATGTTGGCAGTGTGGTGCTAAGAAACTGTTCGTCGGCAGTTCCGCTAAAGGCGACCTGGACGTGTTTTCTACGTGCGTAGCCGGCGGGGCGGCGAGTGCCGGCGGTGGCGCAGCGCTGATGAACTGTTCGGAAAGCCAGCGGAGGCCGGTGCCGTAATGGTGGGCCGCGGCGCGCCTGAATCACACTCGGGGCCGCGGCCCTGCCCGCCGCATTACACATTCCAGTTGCACGCCCGCGTTACTGCCTGCGCCCCGCCACCGGCGCCGGCGCGCCCTGTAAATGGCCCAATTCTACACCCGCACCCGGAACCCCACCCCCAATGCCACACCTCCCCACCCCTTTTCAATATCGAAAATCCATAAATATAACCGGCCGGCCGCTACAACTACGGCTACACCACGCACCCGACCCCCCCTCCACCCTCCACACCCCCGCGCTCGGCTCGCACTGCCCGCCGCTTGTATCGAAAATCCGCTAAATTGTTATGGAACTTTTTTCCTCGCTGCTCCGCTGCCGCGTCGCTTCGCTCCCTTTCGCAACGCCGCGCGCGCGTCTAGATTTATAATATAGTTAAATTTAATTGAGTCAAAATAATGAATGCTGGTGCGCTGCCAGGTTTTAGGGCCCGCATCCGGATATAGGAATTATTTTAATAGGAGCGCCGCGCCCCTAACTGCGGGGGCAGTTGCAGCCCCGGCGCTAATCTTGGCCCGGTCGTATTTCAGCGACGCTATCTGTGCACGCCGCTGCCCGCGCGTCGCCGGTTTTTGCCCGGCTTACGCGCCGGCGGCGTCGCTGCTACTACTGTACCCTGCAATACAATTCTGTAGGATACCCCACTCGTTCGTCAGTACGTCACCTGAGTGTCGGTACTAATATACAGGGTGTTCGGAGATTCCCGTTACAAACTTCTAGGACTTGTAGAGGGGAGTGAGTACATTATACTTTGAATAGAAAACCATGTCGGGTTCAAATGGTTCAAATCGCTCTGAGCACTATAGGACTCAACTTCTGAGGCCATCAGTCCCCTAGAACTTAGAACTACTTAACTAACCTAAGGACATCACACACATCCATGCCCGAGGCAGGATTCGAACCTGCGACCGTAGCGATCTCGCGGTTCCGGACTGTAGCGCCTAGGACCGCTAGGTCACTCCGGCTGGCAAACCATGTCGGGAAACATAACGTACTACAGCCGTCTGAGAACGTGTTGTTAGATAAGTATGCCATCGGGCAATTGTGGTGGGGAGATGGTTACGTCGGGTCGGCTTACATCATTTGATTACTACGCTACCTCTCTGACATGGTTAGAGCCTCATTCTTGTGTCTGTCTTAGAGCAACGTAGTTGAGTACACGTTTGTAGAATACACGAACATGATATTACCGTACGGCGAAATTCAAAGTAATGTAAGAGCCGAAACTTCCTGACAGATTAAAACTGTGTGCCGGACCGAGACTCGAACTCGGGATCTTTTCCTTTCGCCGGCAAGTGCTCTACCAACTGAGTTACCGAAGCACGACTCACACCCCGTCCTCACAGTTGTACTTCCGCCAGTACCTCGTCTCCTACTTTCCAAACTTCACAGAAGCTCTCCTGCGAACGGGTCGTGAGTCGTGCGTGGATAGCTCAGTTGGTAGAACACTTGCCCGCGAAAGGCAAAGGTCCCGAATTCGAGTCTCGGTCCGGCACACAGTTTTAATCTGCCAGGAAGTTTAATACCAGCACACACTCCGCTGCAGAGTGAAAATCTCACTCTGTTAATGGAAGAGCTGCTCGTCGCCTGTATCAAGATGATTATGCTCAACGTCCGACTACTTCGTATACACTTTTTGCCAGAATTATGCGACGCCTTCGAGAAAGAGGTACCATCACCGTCAGCACGCGTGACTGTGGAGGTGTAAGGAGAGGAGTGCAAACTACAGTTTGTGAAAATTCATTAAGTTTCCTCTTCGTTTCTTTTGTTGTTAGTGGCTCAAATGGTTCAAATGGCTCTGAGCACTATGGGACTTAACATCTGTGGTCATCAGTCCCCTAGAACTTAGAACTACTTAAACCTAACTAACCTACGGACATCACACACATCCATGCCCGAGGCAAGATTCGAACCTGCGACCATAGCAGTCGCGCGGCTCCGCACTGAGCGCCTAGAACCGCGAGACCACCACGGCCGGCTGTTGTTAGTGAATGGTGTTGTAAGACAAATAATGTACTCAGTCCAGCCTAATAAATTACTTTTAAAAGTGGTCGCGTTATGGGCATGTTTTCAAATGGTTGTAGCGTGGAAACGTTTTCGTACGTCCGTTTCCATTCAACCCGGTCGCCTCTACAAGTTTTAGTAGTTTGTAACGGGAATTTATGAACACCGTGTATACTAATGTAGAGGGTAATGGCGCTAGAGAGGCAGTTCTGACATTGAGATTGGTAATAGAAGG
Organism: Schistocerca serialis cubense; assembly: GCF_023864345.2. Taxonomy (NCBI): domain Eukaryota; kingdom Metazoa; phylum Arthropoda; class Insecta; order Orthoptera; family Acrididae; genus Schistocerca; species Schistocerca serialis. The sequence continues at coordinate 264,976,222 of NC_064638.1, forward strand.
AACACTGAACAAAAATCAAGACACGTTCTGTCGATCTGAAAAAAGCGTTCGAGAATGAAAATGTTCGAAATTCTGAGAAAGATATGGGTAAGCCATAGCTAAGACCAGTAATACACGATATGTACAAGAACTATGAGAGAAAACTGGAAGAACAAAACGAAGTGCTCGGCTTAAAAAGGATGTAAAGCAGGGATGCAGTCTTCCGCCTCTGCTGTTCAGTCTGTACAACGAAGAAGCAATGGCGGAAATAACAGAAAGTTTCAAGAGTGCGATTAAGATTCGAGGTGAAAAGATGTCAGTAACAAGATTTGCTTATGACATTGCTATCCTCAGACAAAGTGAAGAAGAATTACAAGATGTGTTGAGTGAATTACCAACCTAATGAATACAGAATGTGGAATGATAGTAAATCAAAGAAAGACGAAAGTAATGAGAAATAGTAGAAAAGGAAACAGCGACGAACTTAACATCAAACACAAAGTAGACGAAGTTAAGGAATCCTGCTACATAGGTAGCAAAATAACCCGTGATGGACGGAGCAAGCAGGACAAATAAAGCAGAATAGAACTGGCAAAGAGAGTATTCCTGGACAAGAGAAGTCTGCTAGTATCAAACGTAGGCCTCAAGTTTCGGAGAATGTGTTAGAGGCACAGCAATGTACGGCAGTGAAGAAGGGGCTATGTGAAAGTCGGAGCAATAGAGAATGGAAGCATTTGAGATGTCGGGGTGGAGAAGAACGTTGAATAATAGGTGAACTGATAAGATAAGGAAGTTCTCCGCAGATTCGACGTGCAAAGAAATATATGTAAAACATTGACAAGCAGGAGGAGGAGGATGATAGGACGTCTGTTAAGATACCAGAGAGAGCTGTACGGGGTAAAACCTGTAGAGGAAGACAGAGATTGACATATATCAAGCAAATAATCATTGAGGAGTAGATTGCAAGCCTGCCCTGAGACGTAATAAAAAAAGAGTGCTTTACTTTCCTAAAGATATACCGATATCGTTGTCAGGTCGTATAATGACCCACATTTACGTAATTTGAAAGCTTCTAAGCGTATTGAACTGTAGGCAGTGTTGAGAAATAATTGTTAAAAAATTCGATACGTTGCGCCGCACTTGTTCTATTTTACGAAACTTACAGAAGGACACTTTGGGGCACACCGTCTTTGGCGGGCCGCTTGAATTTGCATGCACAACGGCCTGACTGGCTAACTTCAATGATAATCAACTCGGGAACAGCGCAAAGTATCGAAGTACTGAATTTTTTTCTTAACGTTTATTTCTCAACACAAGCTACCCTGCAACACACTTACAAGCTTTCCAGACTGTTTTCTGACTGTCCTGTATAACGTTCTATGAACACCAGTGTTGTGTTTCCGGCAGTACGTTCGAGGATGCGCAACGTTTAACTGTTTGAATCCTCAAAAAGGACCAAAAGTTACATCTTAGCAACACTAAAAGGCATAAAATAATACATCAATGACATTATCAGCAAAACCAGTGGCTGATGGTGAAAGACAAGAAACAGGAGTGAAAAACTTGTAAGAAAGTTGGGACGCTGGGGCCAGAAAAGTTGACGAGGAATAAATATTTCGCAACTTTGGTAAACAATTTCAGTGATATGTTTCGGAGAAAGGAAAACAGACCATACGACATCTTTCCGAACGGCAATCCTTAAACATGAAGAAATTTCAGCCAATAAAGCTGGTTTGAAAATATTGTCATCAACAAGTGAAAGGTCTTTGAAATCTGTCTGTTTTAAAACACTGGAGAACGACAAGTCAGTAACACCAAACGTTGTCAGCACTACCTACAAAGATTCCTAAAGAAGTCAGCCATTAAATGATTTTGTGACGGAAATTAACGTCCAGAAATTAGATGGAGTGAACCTAGGTGGTATTCTTCATTCCATGTTTGCATTTGTCAACAAAGTAAGTCACACTGCCGGAGAAACTATACCTAGGCTCATTAAAAACATAACTGAATCGCTTAGCAGAATTTCCTCCATAACGTGATGAAAGCTCAACAATCACCCAATTCTCTTAATTGATAATTAATATATGAACAAAGATATCTTGTATCATGGATTGAAACCGAACGTACGAGAGATGAAGGTATATTTAATACTGTAATGAATAATTGAAAGGGTTTTGATCCATTGTTTTTGAATGAAAATCTGATTTCTGTTGTCATTGACGGCAGGGCACTCATTCTAGGTAAACAAAAAGTGGCAGTTCCATTGCGGAAAAAAGATTTTCCACAAATTTAAAGTTGGCTCTGTGCCAGCCATACCCTAGGACCATCTGTTGGTGATGTTACAAGAACAGATTTTCCGAAAAAAATCAGTCATCTTAAATATTTCCTGGGTAAGCTGTACACTATCCGTCATCAGTCGCCCAAAAATGCCAGAGAACTAAGAAGACGTGCATAAGGATTTGAAGCACAAATTGTTAAAAGTAGGGTTTTCTAAAGAAAATTGTTATTACTGATTTTATCATGGAACTAGGTTTAATGTATGATGCTCTGTAGGAGTTCCCTGACCTTAGTCTAGGACTACAGGCTCTTGATACCACTCTTCATCCGACTACCAGAAAAATAAAAATACAACCCGTAGTATTCGAAGACAGAAAGGTAAGTAGAACTGCACACGATCATAAAACAAAACTGAAGGACAATCAAACATCGTGTTTTGCCTTCAAATTTGTTTTAATTCGCACACGTTACATTTTTCAGCAACGTTTGTAATACAAATAGGAACTTTAATGGTTCCAGAATGAAATTTTCACTCTGCTGCGTAACGTACGCTGATATGAAACTTACTATCAGATTAAAGCTGTGTGCTCGATCGAGACTCGAACTCGGGAACTTTGCCTTTCGCGGAGAAATGCTCTACCTATCAGCTCACTCCCCGCTGCAGAATGAAAATTTCATTCTGTAAACATCCCTCAGAAGTCTGCAGGAGAGCTTCTGTGAAGTCTGGTGGTGCCGGTGATTGCCACACATCCTTCTTCCTAAAAAAAAAAAAAGGAAAAGATTGGGATTAAAACACGACACCTCCAGCCGTGGAATGATACATTTTCTGAACGGATATGGTCCATATACATAAATCGGTGTGCGAACCAAGAATGCACATGTGAGTAAATTGGCTGACCCGAACATGTAATACTACACTGGACCTCGTATAACAGGCCAGACATCGATGAAAGGCACACGGCAACATAGACAACTTCTCCAAGAATCCAGACAAATGAGCAGAACTAAACAGAACAGGGGACACTGTTTCAGGAACGTTACAGGAAGAATACACAAGGAAGAGAGGCCATTTAGACCCGCACCCAGACCAAACGTAATCACAACACTAAATGACAACATGAAGATAGAGAAAATGAAACAACATACAGTGATACAGAAACAGAAGATGAAGCAGAAACACACTGATACTAGGTAACAAAGGACACAAACGTAGCTGCAAAACTAGATAAATATGTAGAATAACATCAGAAACTCTTAAAAATGCAGCTACATAGAGACTTACAAATAAAGGAAATACTGGCCAGCAATGCGTAACTCGATGACTCCATTCCGCGATCTGCTTTCTTTCAAGCGTCATAACGTACTGACAATAAGTACTACTACGTTTTTGAAGTACAGTTCACAATAGTCTTTAAAGAGTGATGGGCTTTTTTTGCCTAAGGGTCTCTTAAAAAAACGGTAATTAATTTAGGAAACGAAAATGTAATATGCAAACAAATTGTACAGGGTGTTTAAAATAATGTGTCTAGTATTTGAGAAGTGGTATTGCCCACTAAAATAAGAACAAATGTCCGACAAACATAGGCCTTAAAATACATACTTTTAGGAACTATGACCAGTAGTACTTCTTCGACACAGCGAAAATATCTCTTCTACTGCAAGCTCTTTGCTTTCTATACTTTGAGAAGAGCTTCAATTATCGACCAAAACAAGAAAAAAAGTCCGATAAACACAGGATCTAAACTGCATACCTTAAGAACTATGAAAAGTTGCTCATCTTCGCTACAGTGGAACATATCTATTCTGTTGAAGAAGTAATCATAGGTATTAAGATATGTATTTCAGAGCTCAGTTTTACTGGATTTTTTTGTCGTTTTGGTGAATCTACCATTATTAAAACTATTTTAAGCATATTTTCAACAACTTGTACATGAAACTGGTAATGTCAAATAGTAATAAGTAGCACGATACGATTTTGAGGCTTTCCCTTCTTTTCACTGGCGTTGGCGGACAACCTCGTTATCAAAGCTGTCCTATCTTTTTTATTTTTTTCTACATAACTAACATTCATACTTAACACCCTACGTTTCCTTTAACTAATTTGCAGATTCTGTCTTGTGTAATTTCCATTGTAACTCATTATTATTATAACGATTTATCTTTGCTGAAGACAATATTTGCTTCTATAATGGAGTAATTTACATTATTGCATGATGAAAACTAAAATGTACGACCTATTTTAAAATATTAGGTAACCGGCCTTTGACAATGCAATAAATGGGATGAAATAAAAAGCAAAGTGAATGTCCTCCAGAATTTCCACACAGTGAATCACACACCCTTTTCAATTCATCTTATTCAATTCAGATTGCGTCACACGCATTGTTCACACGCTCTTGTAACATCTACACACTGTAAAAGAGTTGGGCGTGTACCAATATCTTTAAATGACTCATAACCAGCATTCCAACGGATTCACGTCTGGTGAACGGGAAGCACATGCTACCGGATCTGTACTATCAATCCATCGCCTACGAAACGTTGTGATATGGTACTGCCGCACTGTAGAAATCTGGGAGGTGCCCCGTTGCGCGTAAGTCACAGCCGTTATCTTTCTGCAAAGGTAATGTTCTGCAAAATCGCTGGGAATTCATCGCGCAGAAATCTATGGCACGCAGTATCTGCTCACAGAAGTCACCATCACCATACACTCGCCTACTGCTGCTCGTATATTCCTCCATTGTGGTCTGCTCTTGGATCCTGCTGGAAATTTCAAGAAGCAGATTGGGATAAATTCTCAGAAGCATTGGATGAGTCAGTACAAGAAATTTCTGCCCTGCTAAACTCGTAGTTTCTAAGGACTGTCATATTTACTGCAAAAAGCAGAACACCCAGAGAATGCCATAAAGTGTACTTTCCTGATGGAATCAAGAGATATACCAGCTATTTAATAAACTCAAGGGAAGTGAAGACACAGAAACGTCTACTAATTTGATGACTTCCCTGAATGAACAAAGGAGAGAAAAATGGCACAAAGAAAGCAGAGATTTCCAGGAGTCCAACAGATAAAACAAATGTTTGGCAAATAAAGAAAGAACTTAGTGAAGTCAAGATATCTTTACAATATACCTAAAACCTTCAACCCTCCATTTACGGTCATTGAACTGGAGACGAAATGCAGGAAAACTGCAGGTGCAGACGGGTTCCATATTGAATTTTTAGTGCTCGAAAGAGAGAGACTTGATTGTCTTTTCAACGAAATTCTTCGCAGAGGAACGTTACAAGAAAAGTTTAAGAGATCTACAATTATTGCCACCAAAATAATAGGGAAACAAGGAAGCTACAGAACACTCTCGCCCAATAATTCTACATAGCTGTGGTTAAAAACAGTTGGAAAGAATGATCTTAAACCGAAAGCAGGACCAAATTAAATCTGTGGCAGCATCTGAACAAGCTGGATATAGACTTCACAGAACCTTCTGTGAGCAAGCGCTCATCTTGACTACTCACATAGCAAATTAAATCAGTACACTGCAAAACTCTAGAAAACGTCTCAAGCAACATGTTGAGCGATCGGCGGTTTAAAGTATACCAAGGTGAAGAGAAGAGCAGATGGCATTTACCCAGTAATGGGTTCCCTCAAGACTGTGCTATTTCCCCAGTGTTGTTCAATCTCTATACACCAGACCTGGCGAACTTGACCTATCGAAAGTTCCAATATGAAGATCACCATACAATTTCTTATGAGTATAGAGATCTTTCTGAATATGAAGAACACCTAACAACCAACCTCATTTAATTCTATGCATTTCTTCAGACATAGTGACGCAGACCGATTTTCTCTGAAACAGAAGTATGTCTTTTCCACAGCTCTAGCCTTCTAGCATCAGTGAAGAGCAGCCCATACTTCGGTCCCCCTGGCGTAACCAAATGCATCGAGAAATCAAAATACCTTGGTATCACATTAGACAGAATGCGGGCATATCATTAACATCTTTCGCATCAATCTAAGAAGGTACAAACACGAGTGAACTAGTTGAGGTCCGCAGCTCGTGGTCGTGCGGTAGCGTTCTCGCTTCCCACGCCCGGGTTCCCGGGTTCGATTCCCGGCGGGGTCAGAGATTTTCTCTGCCTCGTGATGACTGGGTGTTGTGTGATGTCCTTAGGTTAGTTAGGTTTAAGTAGTTCTAAGTTCTAGGGGACTGATGACCATAGATGTTAAGTCCCATAGTGCTCAGAGCCATTTGAACCATTTTTGAACTAGTTGAGGAAGCTGGCTGGTTGCACATTGGGAACAAATAAATCAGTTCTCTGTCTAGCATCCCTTGCTTTGTTGTACTCTGCATCAGAATAATTGTTTGGCTTCGCAGCACTCATGTAAAGTAAATTGGCATTCGTTTGAACATAGCTATGAGAGTACATGGTGGCTACCAGTACTATCGAACACCTCACCAGCTCACCATTGTTGAAAGGCGGCTCTCTATAGCCTTTGCCGGCAAGTTCCTAAAATGTGACTCAGTTCCCCCCTCACGAAAATTTTCTCTCGTTCTCTACGAAACGCCTCAAGTCCAGAAGACAAGCGTATGAAAAAGGAGTCCAAATGCACTCCACTGGGTTCAGTCGCTACGCTGAGAGGGAAATGTGAGTGGCTAACAGCTAACACCTGAAACCACGAACTTGTTGAGAAAACAGCTGTTAAAGTTCCATTTTTTCATTTGTTGATGGAGGTGTGGGTACAGCTTAGCAGACAGCAGACACCGGACTGAACAAATTATGTGCAAATACAACATGTACAAGTGGGGCTTTTGCACTTGCAGTACGCGTGCTGTGATGACATTAAGAAAATGAGCTACGTTGTAAATGAGTGTCCTAAAAATATTTCACCGGTGGCATCAATAATCTATAGCGTGCAGTCAAATGAAACGGTCCGTTTCCACGTACAGACATTATTACTGGATACATCTGTATTTAATTACCATGGCTGTTGGACCACTTATCTCACCTTGAACCGAGATGATGAATGTCCTGGAGAAGAACTCCTTGGGTTGAGTATGGAAACTCTATGTTCCTGCTTGTTGCACTTCTCCATCCGATCCACAGTAGTGCCGCCGCAGGTGTTTCTTGAGAGGCCCAGAATTGTGGAAATCGCAGGGAGTCAAGTCAGAACTACACTAATGCTCAAAAATTATGGATAATTGCAGAATGTGGTGCCACACAACGTGGCACGACACAAAACTAGCGTTAATAGTATAGGCACATAGGGAACACACACGACACAAATCTGTAAGTCCACGGTATTGGTAGTAAGTTGAGAAAACCCTCCAGAAACACATGTGCTACAAAACGCCACTGTTTCCTGCGCATTTACCCCGACATCAGTATGGGATATGATCACCATGCACACGTACACAGGCCGCACAACGGGTTGGCATACTCTGGTTCAGATGGTCGAGCAGCTGATGGGGTATAGCCTCCCATTCTTGCACCAGTGCCTATCGGAACTCCTCAAGTATCGTAGGGGTTTGAAGACGTGCAGCGATACGTCGACCGAGAGCATCTCAGACGTGCTTGATGGGGTTTAGGTCTGGAGAACAGGCAGGCCACTCCATTCGCCTGATACCTTCTGTTTCAAGGTACCCCGATGGCAGCTCGTTGGGGCCATGCGTTATCATCCATCAGGAGGAAGGTGGGACCCACTGCAACCCTGAAAAAGCGGACATACTGGTGCAAATTGACGTCCCGATCCATCTGACCTGTTACAGTACCTCTGTCAAAGACATGCAGGTGTGTAAGCGCACCAATCATAATCCCACGCCACAGCATCAAACCACGACCTCCATACAGGTTCAAATGGCTTTGAGCACTATGGGACTTAACATCTGGGGTCATCAGTCCTCTAGAACATAGAACTACTTAAACCTAACTAACCTAAGGACATCACACACATCCATTCCCGAGGCAGGATTCGAACCTGCGACCGTAGAAGTCGTGCGGTTCCGGACTGAAGCGCCTAGAACCGCTCGGCCATAACGGCCGTCCCTCCATACAGGTCCCTTTCAAGGACATTAAGGGATTGGTACCTGGTTCGTGGTTCGCGCCAGATGAAAACCCGGCGTGAATCACTGTTCAGGCTATTCCTGTACTCGTCTGTGTACATAACCTGAGACCACTGTTCCAATGACCATGTATTGTGTTCTTGACACCAGGCTTTACTGGCCCTTCTGTGACCAGGTGTCAGTGGAATGCACCTTGCAGGTCTCCGGCCGAATAAATCATGTCTGTTCAGTCGTCTGTAGACTGTGTGTCTGGAAACAACTGTTCCAGTGGCTGCGATAACGTCCCGAGCAAGGCCACCTGCAGTACTCCGTGGCCGTCTACGAGTACTGATGGTGAGAGATTGGTTTTCTCGTGGTGTTGTACACTGTGGACGTCCCGTACTGTTGCGCCTGGATACGTTTCCTATCTGCTGGAATCATAAAATAATCTTGAGATCACACTTTGTTGCACATGGAAGGACCGTGCTACGACTTTCTGTGTTTGACCAGTCTCCAGTCGCGCTAGTGTTCTACCCCTCATAACGTCATCAATATATGTTATTTGAGGCATTTTCAACACACAGTCATCACTACCACGTCTGAAAACGTCTGCACACTTACTCGCTGCACCGTATTCTGATATGCACGAACACACCTCTGCGTATGTGGACTGCTTGCAGCGCCACCGTGCGACGACCGCAGGTCAAATGCACCTCAAGGTCATATCCCGAAGTGATTTAAGCCCGCAAACCGCCCACCAGAACGTTGTTTCACCATGTATCAGCATTATCCTTAATTTATGAGCATGAGTGTATATGCGGGGGCGGTTTAGCATTTCCCACATCCATGAGACCGAAAATTTGGCAACATAAGGCTCCTCCACGACATCACTCTCCTACTTCGATAGCGTCGAGCTCCGTCTTGCACGAACCACGTATTGTCAAAATCTGGGTCATTTTGCATAATGGGGTTGAAATCAGCTTCCCAAACCTTCACGTACCATACAGTACACACCATGCCGTCAAGGACTATCGCACTGATTATTCTATGACTGGACACTGCACACATCACAGTTACCGTTTGAAGTGATGAGACTTCGCGAAATGCTCATTCTCAGTCCCCCAAAAGCGCCAGTTTCGCTTATTAACGAACCTATCCAAATGATAACGGGCTTTGTCGCTAAACCGAACCACACGCGCGTACTAATTTCCACCATGCCCCGTGGGCAACGGTGCGGTTTGAACGTCCTAACACAAACTGTTCAGAAGTTATGAAGATTTCATTTCATATAGTTCAACAATTGTCACCCTCCATCGGATTGTCATAGTACATTTTGTGATTCATCATTGCAAATCACTCGTTTCCAGTTATTCGCTGCCCACTAGCGTCATTCTTGACACCACCTCTAGCGTCGCTTAGCGCTGAGCAAGGAATATGTGTCTTATGAGGAGCTGTTCGTTGAACTCCAATCCTTTTAAGAGCCTACGCATTGTCACTGTGCAAGCTGGACTGCTGATAGCACTTTGGAACTCTCGATGGATACCTTCCAGCGATTTCAAACGATTTTTACAACCACCTTCCCCAATCCTAGACGGTCACTGTGTGTCCGTAGGTGAACTGTGCCTGGTCTTGGTTTACCTATAGTTGTTTTATGTTGTCTCGTTGTCTTTGTAGAGCCATGGGAAGCAAGGAGAGAATACCGTTTGGTGGCCGGTATTCTCTTTCCATAACACAAAACTGCACACATAGACTAACTGGGCTCTTTATTTATAAGAATAGAAAGTTACTTATTTCAGGATGGTCGTTGTGGTACAAGCTCTTTTGTATAGTCCACGTTAGTCCCACTGCTCTTAAAGTACAAAGTCCGCCATATTCAACATTATGATTTCTATGTGCTGCCTGTCTCTGAGTTAGCGGCGGAGCTAACTGCTAGTTCGATTCCCGCTAGGCTGCGACTGATGACACTGGAGCTTACTTGGTGCGACAGACTCGCCCTCCGGTTCACAGCGGGGATCCTAAATACTGGTGGCGAAGAGGGCGTTGTCGGCGCGTTTCCTGCAAGCCTGTTGTTGGCCGCTATCTATCGTCTCTCAACCTCTTTGCTGCATGGTGTGCTGGCGCCAACTTACGCCAGTTCAGAACAATATTATCAACAGTTAGATTGAGCAACTTTAGAATGTTGAAATGCGCCTGACGGATTTGTTATTCAGGTGACATCCAGTGATTCGTCCTCTTTCGAAGTAACTCAGCTCTCCTGGCCGACCCATTCTGTTATTACTGCTTCTCTGCTGAAAATAAAATACTTCCCACCTCCTTTGATACCAGCGGGTCTGCTTCTCTTGACACATAGTGGTCATTACCACATTATATGGGGGTGTCCTGATAGTTTTTACCAGACAGTGTACACAGTTTATCATACACGACAAGCAATGCTTCCAGATTGTTCGATGGAGGAGCATATGGAAATGCAGAACGACTTGGGTAAAATGCAAATAAAGGATGTTTCCGTAAGACCGTACAAACATCTAACAGGACATAGAGGATACTCCACTGAATAGTTTGAGGTATGCAACCTGGGGTCAGCGAAACCAGCTTAAGGAGACACGGAAGTAAACTTGTCTACCGGTATGTCTACCATTATTGTTTTCCACCGTATTTACAGCTAACTTTCGTACAAGTTTACACGTACTGTGCTGTTTATTTACATGTGCATTCCTTATTTCTTGCAAGGAAACAAGGAGATTTTTGCCCGTTTACTAGGAAGTCACGATGCAGGTTTTTTTCACTTTACTTGTCCAGAAGGTGGCTTTGCTGTATCGTATTCACACTGTCCCATGACAGAACGTGCTACCAATCAACGACAGACCCATTCATTACTCAGTGCTATTCGGAGATGTACAGTGCAATACGATGGAGCAATACAGGTGCAGAACTCACTGACATGCGCTTTGTGTATGTGGAAGTACGTTGCAATGCTCTCGCTGCTGAAAGGCTGTACAGGGAACGATTTCCTAACAGGCATAATCTCTTACGAGAAGTGTTTATTTCTATCGATTGACGAATGCGGGAGATTGGGTCATTGGAAAGAAGAAACGAGGGTCCTGGCAATATGAGGATCACTCAATTTTAAAGAGGAGGTGCTGGAAAGTGTACCAGCGCAGCCCACTACAAGTACTCGTCCTATTGCACTGCACGTATTAGCATGTGGCGAGTACTCCATGAAATATACACTCCTGGAAATTGAAATAAGAACACCGTGAATTCATTGTCCCAGGAAGGGGAAACTTTATTGACACAATCCTGGGGTCAGATACATCACATGATCACACTGACAGAACCACAGGCACATAGACACAGGCAACAGAGCATGCACAATGTCGGCACTAGTACAGTGTATATCCACCTTTCGCTGCAATGCAGGCTGCTATTCTCCCATGGAGACGATCGTAGAGATGCTGGATGTAGTCCTGTGGAACAGCTTGCCATGCCATTTCCACCTGGCGCCTCAGTTGGACCAGCGTTCGTGCTGGACGTGCAGACCGCGTGAGACGACGCTTCATCCAGTCCCAAACATGCTCAATGGGGGACAGATCCGGAGATCTCGCTGGCCAGGGTAGTTGACTTACACCTTCTAGAGCACGTTGGGTGGCACTGGATACATGCGGACGTGCATTGTCCTGTTGGAACAGCAAGTTCCCTTGCCGGTCTAGGAATGGTAGAACGATGGGTTCGATGACGGTTTGGATGTACCGTGCACTATTCAGTGTCCCCTCGACGATCACCAGTGGTGTACGGCCAGTGTAGGAGATCGCTCCCCACACCATGATGCCGGGTGTTGGCCCTATGTGCCTCGGTCGTATGCAGTCCTGATTGTGGCGCTCACCTGCACGGCGCCAAACACGCATACGACCATCATTGGCACCAAGGCAGAAGCGACTCTCATCGCTGAAGACGACACGTCTCCATTCGTCCCTCCATTCACGCCTGTCGCGACACCACTGGAGGCGGGCTGCACGATGTTGGGGCGTGAGCGGAAGATGGCCTAACGGTGTGCGGGACCGTAGCCCAGCTTCATGGAGACGGTTGCGAATGGTCCTCGCCGATACCCCAGGAGCAACAGTGTCCCTAATTTGCTGGGAAGTGGCGGTGCGGTCCCCTACGGCACTGCGTAGGATCCTACGGTCTTGGCGTGCATCCGTGCGTCGCTGCGGTCCGGTCCCAGGTCGACGGGCACGTGCACCTTCCGCCGACCACTGGCGACAACATCGATGTACTGTGGAGACCTCACGCCCCACGTGTTGAGCAATTCGACGGTACGTCCACCCGGCCTCCCGCATGCCCACTATACGCCCTCGCTCAAAGTCCGTCAACTGCACATACGGTTCACGTCCACGCTGTCGCGGCATGCTACCAGTGTTAAAGACTGCGATGGAGCTCCGTATGCCACGGCAAACTGGCTGACACTGACGGCGGCGGTGCACAAATGCTGCGCAGCTAGCGCCATTCGACGCCCAACACCGCGGTTCCTGGAGTGTCCGCTGTGCCGTGCGTGTGATCATTGCTTGTACAGCCCTCTCGCAGTGTCCGGAGCAAGTATGGTGGGTCTGACACACTGGTGTCAATGTGTTCTTTTTTCCATTTCCAGGAGTGTAATTACACCCATACCACCTACAACCAATCCTAGTAATGCTTGTGACTGGCTTTGCACCAAGGATCGCATTGTGCTAGTGGTTGCTCCAACAATGGATTGATCGAGCAGATTTCCTGCAAATCGTGCTGTTTACTGACGAGGTGCGATTTGATCCTGATGGTATTTCGAACAGCAGGAATAGCCATTTGATGTACGAGGAAAACCCTCACGCTTTAGTAGTCACGCCATCAAGTTCGTCTGGCTGTGAATATCTGGGCCAGTGTTGTAGACGACGATCTCACTGGACCATATCTTCTACCTACTCGTCTGAACTTGTCGTTCTTGCAAGGATTTCTGAGTTGTTGGAGAACGTGCCCTTGGCTGTTCGTGTGAGGATGTGGGTACAACATGGCAGTGCACCGCCTCACTTCAGTGTGGATGTCCGCAGCCATCTCAATGCTGTATTTACTGGTCGCTGGATTCGAAGGGGAGGTCGTATTCAGTGGCCTATCAGATTACCTGACCTAAATGCTCTTGATTATTTCCTGTGGGTATATCCAAAGTCACTTGTGTATGAGACTCCAGTGGATACGCAGATGGAATTACTTGCCAGAATTGTAGCTGCCTGTGATCTGATTCGAAACACAACACGGATATTTGTCAGGATGCGTCAGAATCTTGTTCGCCGATATCGTGCTTGCATTGAGATTGATGGCCGTCAGTTTCAGCACATTTTATAAGATGACAGTACAGATGGTCCGTTCATAGTGTCAGTGATGATATTTGTAGTTAACTGTAAATTAATGTAAATAAAAAAGTACAGAGTAATGTGATTTTATTTCTATTATCTTCTTAAGCTGGCTTCCCCGACTACAGATTCCCTACCTCAAATTGTTCAATGGAGCATCCTCTATGTCCTGTTAAATTTTTGCCCGCTCTTACGGAAACACCTTGTACAAAATAATTCTCTATAACAAAGAGACCGATTACAAGATTGGTAGGAAACTTTTGGTGCCACACAAATAGTTCAAGTATTTATGGATGAACTAAAAAAACAATATTGTATATGGAGAAAATGTGTAGGAAAGTCAAATGGAAAAACGTAAGTTTATCGAAAGTGCAGTACATCTGTAAAGGAAATCGCCGGCTGGTGTGGCCGAGTGGTTCTAGACGCTTCAGTCTGGAACCGCGTGACCGCTACGGTCGCAGGTTCGAATCCTGCCTCGGGCATGGATGTATGTGATGTCCTTAGGTTAGTTAGGTTTAAGTAGTTTTAAGTTCAAGGGGACTGATGAGTTCAGATGTTAAGTCCCATAGTACTCAGAGCCATTTGGACCATTTTTTTGTAAAGGAAATCACACACGACGCTAGTGTGGACAGTTTAAGATTGCCGATCCATTGTTCACCTTTTTTAAAAAGTCGGTGTACAAGTAAACACAGAATCGGAGAGGTGTTGGTAAAATCATAGCAGGCTGCTGCAGCATATACGGAAGTATAGCAAATGCATTTGTAATGCAAAAACCGAATAAAATTAAATTGAAAACGAGTATAACAGTGATGCTGTGCGAACTTAAATGATAATCGTTCATTTCACGAATCTCTAGAGGGTAATTGAACAAAAATCGTATTGAGAAAGACTAAGGAATAATTCCGCTTGTTCCATCGAACGTCTCGCGTATGAGTCATGACAAAAGGATACGTGAGATTAGGATATGAGTGGCGACATACTGACAGTCATTTCTCCCTCACTCATTTCACATATGGAACTAGACAGAAAATTCGCTGATATCGGTACGGAGTGCCCTACGCCACGTGCTAAGTGGCTTGCGGATTATATATGTAGATGTAGTTGTCAATGAAGGCTTAATTTGTAATCGATTGTCGCCGTTCGTGCGGATGTCAAACGAAATGCAATGCAGACGGCTGCTAACTGCGACTATGTCTGTTGTCCATTTGTCTCCAAAAAGAACTGATAGTAGCAGTTCTCTTTCCCTGTGATGAAAGTTTGCACGGAAGATATACTTGGGTCATACTTTTCGGTGTAGTCTCGAACGGTAAAAGATATGGAGGGTGTGTAGGTGTGAGGTCGATATTGACTCTAAAGGAAATAGGGTATGTGGCTAGGAGGAAATGATAGCAGTGTAGGAGGTAAGTTCGTAGGATGCATAGGATATACAGATATGTTTAAAGTGGTTGAAGAGTGAGGGAAACAGCATCAATTGCTAAAGAATTTGGGTAATTTAGTTCGGCGTTCAACTATTTAATACGGCCGGAAAGCCCAGCGTGTTAAGGCGCACGCTACCGCGAGATGGGGAGGCAAGCCTGACCCGCATTAACGAAGAGAGCTAGTAAGCTGACAAGGTTGGATGTGGTTTTTAGGCGGTTTCCCACATCCTACTAGGTGGATGCCGGGCTGGTACCAAACTCCAACTTCAGGTACTCACTATGCAAACAATTAGAAAATGTTCTCACACTTGAGCACGAGATCTACAAGTACAAACGGGGCACACGGACACACCTTCCTCGTGGTGGTGGTGGGGGGGGGGGGGGGGGGGGGATGATACGTGGCAGGGTTGAGGGGGCGGAGCGAGTGGTGGCGGCAGGTAGGGCGTCCGGTTACGAAATGCACAAATTATGCCGTTTTACAGCAATGCCGATCCCGTAGGGAAACAGGAAAAGGCAAAAGAAAAATAGGAATAAAAAACGTTGAAGCATTCAGAGCTGCTGGGTGGGTTTTGTAGGTACGGCGTTTGAAATGTTTTCGGTTACTGATAATATGTTGCGCTGCCCTTAACAAGACCTGGCATGCAGCTTTTATTAGTATTATGAAATTTAACAACTCAAAAAATTTGATGGATACTGGAATAGAACTTTAATAAAATAATTAGTATATTGTGACTTACATGTGAAAAAAATTACAAACGATGGAATACATAGTGGAGTGAATATTGACTTTTATGTTACATACTAAATTACGTGGTATTTTTATTTTAGGTACACTGTACTTCCACTCTATTCGAAATAAAAGTTCCAAACAAATTTTTTTCTTTCAACTATTAACTTGTTGAAACAGTAAACCAGGAATTTTTACCAACGCTAATATATTTATACCAGTGTAACCGCATGGAAACGTGCATACACTGCGTTGCACAGGTGCCGGATGTCAGTTGTGGGATGAGTTCTATGCCTGTTGCACGGGAGTCGGTTAATACAGGGACGGTCAATGCTGGCTGCCGATGACGCTGGAGTTGTCATCCGATGACGTCCCATACGTGCTCGATCGGAGACAGATCTGGTGACTGACCAGGCTAAGGCAACGTATCAACACTCAGTAGAGCATGTTGGGTTACAACATCCTGTTGGAAACCACCTTCTGGAAAGTTGTTTATGAATGACAGCAGGTCGAATCACCAGACTGACGTACAAATTTGCAGTCAGCATACGTGGGATAACCACGAGATTGCTCCTGGTGTCATACGAAATCGCACCCCAGACCGTGTGTCTAGCATGCAGACTGGTTGGCCGCAGGCCCTCAGATAGCCCATTTCTAACCAACACACGGCCATCACTGGCACCGTTGCAGAACCAACTTTCATCAGAAAACAAAACGGTCCTTCACCCTGCCCTCCAATGAGCTCTCGCTTGACAACTGAACTGGCAAATGACGATGGTTTGGGGTAAGTGGAATGCACGCTACAGGTTTTCTGGCACGGAGCTGTCCTTGAAGTATCCGATTTTTAAGAGTTTGTTATGTCACTGTGGTAACAACTGCTGCTCAAATTGCTGCTGCAGATGCAGTCCTGTGCGCCAGAACCATACGCCAAACACGATGGTCTTCTCTCTCGGTAGCGTCACATAGCCGTTCTGAGCCCGGTCGTCTTACTACTGTACACCCTCGTGACCACCGCTCTCAGCAATCATAAACAGTGCCTGCATTCTTGCCAAGTCTTTCTGCAGTATCACATAAGGAACATCTAGCTTCTCGTAGCCCTATTACACGAACTCGTTCAAACTCAGAGGGGTGCTGAGAATGGCGTTTTTGTCGCATTAAAGGCATTATTGACTAATATCGAATCACTACGTCCTATCTCAAACATAACAAACGCTCTTAAAAGTTACAGCGTGTATTTAAAGCGAATCCGATTTGCGTTCTCATAGTTGAGCTACTAGCGCCACTGTTATGCGACGTGCAAAATTTGAATAGATATTATCTTCCAGATAAAAAAACACCCTACAAACTTGCGTTTACGTCGCACAACTCCTTCTCGGTGTTGACATTTTTTTCCGTGACTGCATTTAAGTGTTATGTTCTTAGGTTAGGTTAGGTTTACGTAGTTCTAAGTATAGGGGACTGATGACCTCAGATGTTCAGTCCCGTAGTGCTTAGAGCCATTTGAACTATTTTTGCATGTAAGTCATGCGTCCCTCCCGACGCAAAACACTGTCCTGTTCGAAATTCCTGCCCCTTCGAAAACCCGGATGAGGAATAGTTGGCACTGGCCGCCATATTGTACATTCGGCGGTCCGATTATCCACGATTTATTATAGTAAAATGAATGAACTGTATTTACAGCACTATTGTCTTCAGACGGGTAGCGCTAGGTTTTTATTGCTGGCGGACTTGTCTGGCACAACGGTAATCTTGATTAAGGGGAACGGTGTACAGTTATGATTAAAAATTGCAGAACAACGTCAGGTAACCGAATGTCATCATTTTCATATGAATTAAACGATTTAACACACAAATAGGAACATCGTTTTACGGTGTGTTCTGGAGAACGTCCCACCTGGGAGGCAGAGAGCGAGTTGATACATCCGTTGTCGGAGGAATATAGCTTTTTCTAATATATATTAAGGCTTTGTTGAATACTGTGATTCATCTGAAAATTTAAACTGAATGTAGTGTTGTAGTTCAAAGATTTGAATTTCATATTTAGTTTCAGAAAACATTTCCGTGAAGCTTCTAGCGAAGTTTGATTTTTTTTAAAGAAAAAAGCTTTTTATAACTGGGATTCACAGTCATGTAAAATTTTTTCAAAGACATCATGTTTGCGCTAGTGGCTGTCAAACAAATTATTTTCCACTATTGAAATTTCGGCCTTAGGCCATTATGAAGTGCAGATGTTTTGGCTTCAAGCCATGTCAACTTTATACACATTGACACATTTATATGTCGTGTATAATGTATGTATAATGTATGTTGTGTTTAATGTATATAACAGCAAATTACAACTACATATAAATATGTCAGCGTGTATAAAGTTGATATGGCTTAAAGCCAAAACATCTGCACTTGATAATGGTCTAAGGCCAAAATTGCAATAGTGGAAAAAAAGTTTAACAGTCACTGGCGTAAACATGATGTCTTTCAAAAAAAGTTTTATCAGTCTTGCACAATATTTTTGCTATACAGAAGTAACGAACAGAGTCATCTGGGTAGTCCTGACATACACTAACAGAGGAGTTATGAGCAAGTGGTGAATTTGAGCGTCACATTTCGTATTTATTGCATTACACTGTCTTCGGAAGTGAGATTGCTCACTTTTTCAGTTTGGTGGTACTGATCGACTTTAGTAATAATAGATGCATTGCCTTTATACGAAATATTTGATCCAGTTCGTTTCGGATATTTCTGAGCCTGCGCCGTGTTCTAACGTTTTGACAGAACGTTCTCGTCTGTAACGTAAGCATCACTGGAGTGAACTTCAGAGTCATAGTCTTGACAGATATCTCCTCCGTCATCTGCATGAATTTTCTGCTTCCGTTAAGCACATTTTCTGGTATTTTTCCAGCCATTGCATGATAAAAAACCTGCGTTAATGGCTAAAGAGTTATAAAAAGAGTAGCTACCTATCTTCATAAACAAGCAAACAAACAGACAAGCAAGAAACATTGTCAACATAAATGAGCCATGATAAATTAAATCAAAATTGATACTGCGTAAGGTACATACTGTGGAGTCTTGCCCACTTGTCTCGTATAGGGCGCCTAAAAGGATGATGCGTTTTCGGAATACTGTATAACAATTCAAGCAAATAACAATTCAAATATAGTAGACTGACATTACTTAACTTTGAAATAACAATGGTGTCGCAAGCGATGGGCAACAGGCATCCGCTGTGGCCGAGCGGTTCTAGGCGCTTCAGTCCTGAACCGCGCTGCTGCTACGGTCGCAGATTCGAATCCTGCCTCGGGCATGGATATGTGAGATGTCCTTAGGTTAGTTAGGTTTAAGTAGTTCTAAGTTCCATAGTGCTTAGAGCCATTTGAACCATTTTTTGATGGACGACATGCAACATAAATCCGAGTCCTTTGTTATATATAATGTTCATGCAAGTTTGACACACAGTTTGTGGATCACTAATAACTGTTATCATAACACTCTCTGGTAGGCCGTGCTAATACTCTTCGATTACTGTCCACTAATGTCCGACCGGTGCTGGCAGGAACGGCGCTTATATTCTCCTCTTGTAGAGGCCTCTCCTGCTCTGGTGCGGTGCTAATTAGTTCACCATTGGCCAACGTCGTTTTACCGTCTTCTCTTGCGTTCCTCATCTTCGTTCCAGCGCTTGTGTTTACGCCAGAACACATACCTAAGTACAAGAAATATTAAGAACGAGTAGAATCGCAGTTAATATAGAAAGGGAACCAGACTAAAACGAACTGATCCCTCTGCTGGAACATCCGTCTGTGAGGAGTTGTGGGTCTGGAATGATAGCAAGTTTTGTTGGGTAAATCGGCATGTCGAGGCACGTGACCTTCGCTGCACTAAGGCTACATACCAAATAAGACTCCCGCAGCCATCTGGAACCGTAGGCGACTTTCAGCGCCTCTAGCTCACCAAACGCAAACCATATCCGTCTGCCAGACTGATGTTCGGTTGTAAGTGTTAGCAGCATATGCCAGTAACTGGTGCACAGCAGCACCTAAAGTCACGAGCGGACAGCCCGATCGCAACCAGCTAATAGTGCAAGCCTTGCGTCAGAGGCTCCGCGATCGCTCGTTTGTCGACGGGGCTGTCGTGGCAGTCCTCCACAATTATCAAAATCCGTACAGCAAATCCTAAGAGAAGCCTTCACATACAGGCAAAAATACACTGTGGGAGGCAGTAATCAATCATATTTCAGCCAATTTTCGCCAAAATATTTATAAATTACTTACACAGGCCTTCCTCGTGAACATCTATTAGTGAAAACCTCATCAAAATATAACAGTAGTTCCTGGGATTAGCCTTCATAAATAGAGAAAAAAGGCGGCGATAGATTTTCATTTATAACACGTGTAAAAGGAGAATGTACCAGGCGGTTATAATAAAATTGCTGCTAGTTGCGGAGGTGCAGTGTGGGCTGTAATTATCTTATTGCAGCGAAACTTGGTAGATATGCTGATGTGTTGATATGAGACCGATTTACGATGGAAGAAAATTAGTTCCAATTTTGGTGAACATCTTCAAATTTAGCTCTGTGCGGCATCTCGTCGACGTCTCTGGTTCTCATATTTAAAAAATTGTGTAAGCAGCAGTTAATAACAAAACCAAAATTATGCCTTTCTCTCTTGTTTGACTTTTTCTGTTCATGGGTTGTTTTGGGGAAGGAGACCAGGCAGCGAGGTCATCGGTCTCATCGGTTTAGGGAAGGACGGGGAAGGAAGTCGGCCGTGCCCTTTCAAAGGAACCATCCCGGCATTTGCTTGGAGTGATTTAGGGAAATCACGGAAAACCTAAATCAGGATGGCCGGACGCGGGATTGAACCGTCGTCCTCCCGAATGCGAGTCCAGTGTCTAACCACTGCGCCACCTCGCTCGGTTTCTGTTCATGTCCTATTTCTAATCCATTACCTGATGAAACATTTATATACGTCTTTCTTGCATTCACAGCGCCAGATTTGACCCTAGTGGGCAAAGCTGGAACTAATTTTTCTCCAGAGACAATTGGGTCTGCGTCAATGCATTAGAATATCTACCAAGTTTCGCTGCTACAGGATAATTATAGCCCACACTAGACCTCGGTCAGTATCTACATCTACATCTACATTTATACTCCGCAAGCCACCCAACGGTGTGTGGCGGAGGGCACTTTACGTGCCACTGTCATTACCTCCCTTTCCTGTTCCAGTCGCGTATGGTTCGCGGGAAGAACGACTGCCTGAAAGCCTCCGTGCGCGCTCTAATCTCTCTAATTTTACATTCGTGATCTCCTCGGGAGGTATAAGTAGGGGGAAGCAATATATTCGTTACCTCATCCAGAAACGCACCCTCTCGAAACCTGGCGAGCAAGCTACACCGCGATGCAGAGCGCCTCTCTTGCAGAGTCTGCCACTTGAGTTTATTAAACATTTCCGTAACGCTGTCACGGTTACCAAATAACCCTGTGACGAAACGCGCCGCTCTTCTTTGGATCTTCTCTATCTCCTCCGTCAGACCGATCTGGTACGGATCCCACACTGATGAGCAATACTCAAGTATAGGTCGAACGAGTGTTTTGTAAGCCACCTCCTTTGTTGATGGACTACATTTTCTAAGCACTCTCCCAATGAATCTCAACCTGGTACCCGCCTTACCAACAATTAATTTTATATGATCATTCCACTTCAAATCGTTCCGCACGCATACTCCCAGATATTTTACAGAAGTAACTGCTACCAGTGTTTGTTCCGCTATCATATAATCATACAATAAAGGATCCTTCTTTCTATGTATTCGCAATACATTACATTTGTGTATGTTAAGGGTCAGTTGCCACTCCCTGCACCAAGTGCCTATCCGCTGCAGATCTTCCTGCATTTCGCTACAATTTTCTAATGCTGCAACTTCTCTGTATACTACAGCATCATCCGCGAAAAGCCGCATGGAACTTCCGACACTATCTACTAGGTCATTTATATATATTGTGAAGAGCAATGGTCCCATAACACTCCCCTGTGGCACGCCAGAGGTTACTTTAACGTCTGTAGACGTCTCTCCATTGATAACAACATGCTGTGTTCTGTTTGCTAAAAACTCTTCAATCCAGCCACACAGCTGGTCTGATATTCCGTAGGCTCTTACTTTGTTTATCAGGCGACAGTGCGGAACTGTATCGAACGCCTTCCGGAAGTCAAGAAAGATAGCATCTACCTGGGAGCCTGTATCTAATATTTTCTGGGTCTCATGAACAAATAAAGCGAGTTGGGTCTCACACGATCGCTGTTTCCGGAATCCATGTTGATTCCTACATAGTAGATTCTGGGTTTCCACAAACGACATGATACTCGAGCAAAAAACATGTTCTAAAATTCTACAGCAGATCGACGTCAGAGATATAGGTCTATAGTTTTGCGCATCTGCTCGACGACTCTTCTTGAAGACTGGGACTATCTGTGCTCTTTTCCAATCATTTGGAACCCTCCGTTCCTCTAGAGACTTGCGGTACACGGCTGTTAGAAGGGGGGCAAGTTCTTTCGCGTACTCTGTGTAGAATCGAATTGGTATCCCGTCAGGTCCAGTGGACTTTCCTCTGTTGAGTGATTCCAGTTGCTTTTCTATTCCTTGGACACTTATTTCGATGTCAGCCATTTTTTCGTTTGTGCGAGGATTTAGAGAAGGAACTGCAGTGCGGTCTTCCTCTGTGAAACAGCTTTGGAAAAAGGTGTTTAGTATTTCAGCTTTACGAGTGTCATCCTCTGTTTCAATACCATCATCATCCCGTAGTGTCTGGATATGCTGTTTCGAGCCACTTACTGATTTAACGTAAGACCAGAACTTCCTAGGATTTTCTGTCAAGTCGGTACATAGAATTTTACTTTCGAATTCACTGAACGCTTCACGCATAGCCCTCCTTACGCTAACTTTGACATCGTTTAGCTTCTGTTTATCTGAGAGGTTTTGGCTGCGTTTAAACTTGGAGTGGAGCTCTCTTTGCTTTCGCAGTAGTTTCCTAACTTTGTTGTTGTACCACGGTGGGTTTTTCCCGTCCCTCACAGTTTTACTCGGCACGTACCTGTCTAAAACGCATTTTACGATTGCCTTGAACTTTTTCCGTAAACACTCAACACTGTCAGTGTCGGAACAGAAATTTGTGTTTTGATCTGTTAGGTAGTCTGAAATCTGCCTTCTATTACTCTTGCTAAACAGATAAACCTTCCTCCCTTTTTTTATATTCCTATTAACTTCCATATTCAGGGATGCTGCAACGACCTTATGATCACTGATTCCCTGTTCTGTGCATACAGAGTCGAAAAGTTCGGATCTGTTTGTTATCTGCAGTGTAATTAAAGACATCCGGTATGTATATACAGGTGTTACTGGCGTAAGTGCAGATACTGTAATAATTGGTACTATAAGTGCAGATATTGAGATAACTGGTAACTTAATAGGTACGTACTTCAGTGGGTTAGCTGTTTGTTTTCTGCAGCTAACAGTCTTTCTGAAAACAACACATAATTTACTACCTGATGTTTTCTTCACGGTCTTATCTTCACCTGTCAGTACAAGCTATCCATTTTGCTTCTGTGTGTCCACACTTCGGTAGCTGATCTGGTGCCCACAGGAAAATAAACGTTATTGGCTTGCCTGTGCCATCCATACCTTGAGGTGCTAACCAACCAAAAAACGTACTACTCGTAATACCTTAAGCAGTACTTGTTTTTGTTTAAAAAAAAAAAAGATTCTAGTACTAGGCCCACCCGGGGTGTGATTCTGAAATTTAGACTTCTTCAAACGTCATTTCAACGCATTTATAGAATTTTAAATGTGTTAATACAGTATCTCTACTGGTAAAAAATGAAACTTCCATTTGTGCCAAAAATCTTTATTTTGTTAATTAAGTTATAATTTTTTTCAGTTTACGATTTGTTACTAGAAGGAAATTGCAATAAGGTGACCTAGTGTAAATTCGAATTAAAAGATACTGGAAAGGGGAAAATGTTTTAACTTACAATGCCTCGAAAGGTTTTTGTTGTGTGTCCCTCTTCTCTCTTTCCTTGCTGTTTGTGTCCATATCGGAGTGCCGTTCGTGAAGCAATCAGAGTTCTACATACTTCGAAGGGTCAGCTTCATAAAACGCAATTAAGAAACAATTTTTGTTAACAGAGAGGCTCTACCCTCAGTACAGATCAGGTTCACTTGGGAAAACCCTCATTAGCATTCATTAGATGACACTGGAATTGTCTTGATGGTTACTGTCAATGGAAGCAAATTTGCTGGTTACTTTGTTTCGTTTTCACAATTTTCATTAAAGTTCTCACAATTGTAAAAACTATTCTCACGAATTGCTTTAATCGTATCTTGCTTGTGCAGGTGAAAACGAATTACTAGTGATTCAACATCTTTTTCTGGAAAAGTTTTGTCTTTGATGGCTTTGGGTCAAGGGTTTGTTTCAACTATACGACTAACAGGCTGAACTGGCCACAGCCATCTCCTAGATCCCGCCAATGTGTACGTCTAGATAAAGCGCAGTGTAGTCTCTCACCAGGTAGGCATAGTTGTGCATCACTTCAACCGCAGCAAAAGTTCTATCGTACCATACCTCAAAAGCTGCGGTCCTGATTCTTTCTCGTCAAAGTTACCTGTACGGAGTACCAGTGTGGACCGTCACAAGTCAGGCACTACCTATAACTATAACTATCAGTCTGCAAATGAAGTAAATCTGATGTAATTTTGTTCAGTACATTGGACACACTCATCATCAAAAATATCTGCACTTATTCCACTAACACCATGTATGTATAGTTTCTTTCAAGTTTCTCAGTGTCTTGTCGTGTTTCAATGAGACGTCACTTTCGCAAATTGCTTCCGTCTTGCCAGTTATCCAACTGGGAAAAAGGTGACCTATAGTTTAACGTCTAATCTGGAACAGATGTCGTTTGTGGTGAATGGCGAATCTCCATTTCATTGATAGGTGATTGCTAGTTTGAAAAAGAAAAAAAAAATCGTGGTCTAGCCAGGTTTAGATACCACGAAGTTCTCAACACCGAGCATGCACATTGCTTCTTGATCAACAAGACTTACTGCAGCTCAGGTGACACCTCAGCCATGATAGGGGTGGCTGGCATCGTCCTTCGAATTCCTGGCGCCAGTACCTCGATCTGTCGTGTGATGTTCCTCTGGTTTGAGGCCACTAAGATCTTTGCTCGAGGATTTTGATGGGGTTCAAATGGTTCAAATGGCTCTGAGCACTATGGGACAACTTCTGAGGTTATCAGTCCCCTAGAACTTAGAACTATTTAAACCTAAATAATCTAAGGACATCACACACATCCTTGCCCGAGGCAGGATTCGAACCTGCGACCGTAGCGGTCGCGCGGTTCCAGACTGTAGCGCCTAGAACCGCTCGGCCACACCGGCCGGCTTTTAATGGGGACGGGGCGTGTTGGGGCATGGAGAATTGGGGAGTGGTAACGGAACAAGGAAGACGGTGTGAGAGGTCCTCCCGGCGACTAAGATGAGAAATTGCGCAAGCGTATTGGGCACGGAGTCCGGCGAGTGGTTGCTGGGAATATATGTGGGCCGATTTGAATCCGTGGCTACCTTCGAGTGGTATCTTCGTGCGTAGCCTGGCCAGCCAGCTTAGGGACGCGGCAGAGTGATGAGAGAGTTGAAGATAGTTTCGATTTCCTGAAATCTGGGCTCCCTTTGGAGTCGGCAAGCTTCAGCTTCGATTCGTGAACTTCAGTAAGGTTTTGGATTTTGAGGTCTTAACCGTTATTTTCTTATTGATACCTCTAGATATGGTGCGATCATTTCGATTTCTTAGCTGATCTACTTCACCATCATGTGGTTCCTTGAAATGTGCCTGTTGTTTGCTTTTCCTGAGTCGGTATTGGCCATGGATGTTTGTTAACAGGGTATCGTAAACTGTGTGAGCCGATGATGTCTCCTGAGCCAGAGCGATAACGTGTTTCTTCTACGCTGTGGCCGGACCCCCCCCCCCCCCCTCCCCCACTCCGTCGGCACGCGGTACCTAGAACGTTGGGTTTTAGCCGACCTGCCTGCCAAACGCATTCGAACACCAGATAAGTACATTTCTCTTGTAATAGGGCCGGTTACCGGCTTCGAGATCTCTTCGGGCATTGCGGATGTCATCGTAATATTAATTATATTGGCTTAGGAGGTGCCTGGATCTCAAAATTTGTAATTGCTGAGGCTATGTAAGTGGATCCGGCAGCCTTGTTTTCTTTCGGGCTTTCGCCGTCGTTGTGGAGGCGGTATCTTGCAGTGATGCGGGTATACCGTTTGGCTAGTTATTGTTGGTTTAACGTAATTAACCGTGCTGTGTTAATATTTCTTTTGCCGATCTGTGCCCAACGGTAAGGCCCTTGGAAGGCCTATCCTCTCGTTGTAACCTATCTTGGCCTTGTGATCCTTGCATATAAGCCTCCTGGTGCACCCCTTGTGAAGAGCTGTTTTCTGTTTGGTAATTTTACTTAAGTGAAGCTGTTATTAAAGAAGGCCTGCCTGTTTTCTGTTTGATGATTTCACTTAATTGAAGCTGTTATTATTGGAGACCGGCCTGTTTTCTATTTGGTAATATTACTTAACTGAAGCTGTTATCACTGAAGGCCTGCGTGATTTCTATTTGGAAATTTTACGTAATTGAAGCTATTGTTATTGATGGCCTGCCAGTTCCTTTTTAATTAAATTAAGAGCTATTTTGTAATTTGGGTTAGGTGACAATCTTATTCATCTAGGCCTACCTGTTCCTATAGCCTATTATTGAGACGCGATATCTTAATCAGTCTGTGTTGTAATTAACTGAAATTGTGATTGTCAAACTTCTGCCTGTTTCATAGGTATTTATGTCAGTAAGATAGTATCACGAAATGACAAATGATGCACGTGGGTCCTAAACTTTCGCCTTACATCCCTTTATCCATAATTGTAGGTTTCAGCATCTACAGTTTAACATAGAATTTGAACCACGTTCTGCTTCTGATGAATGTCCACAGGATTTACAAGTGAATGAACGGTTAAAAGAGAGTGAATAATATATATATATTTTCCAGGCATACGATTTATTTGTAGGCTCAAATTCTTCTCAAGATTTGATATTGACTGCAAGATGCGGCTGTATTGCTAGGGGGCAATTTCATTGTTTTCACTGTGGCGGTGGACTTTAATTAATCAAGTTCAATCAATTTCCACAAAATTGTACTCTGTTTGCAAGACATTCCCCACACAAAAACACATATGCCGCTGAATGTACCTAGAAGAACATAGTTCAGGAGGTATGAACTCATAAAAATGGAGCTGCGTGAAAAAGAAACTGCATGGTGAAACTCGATAGATATACTGGTGAACTGTGTTTACAAATATGTATGAAATATGTTACTTGTCTGTGTAAAGTGGGCATACACAGGGAATGACATGAGTAAAATGCCCCTCCCAAACCCGGTCTGGAGATTTCAATCAAACTTGGTTCACAGACTAATTATTATCTGGAGAGAAGTACTGTGGGGGTAAGAGCCAGCAACCAACTACTGGATTAGGGGTGATCATGTGGACAGAGAAGGGGATAGGAGGAGTTGGGCGCAGAAAGGTGGGAGAAGGAGGTGGACAGAGTGAAGCGGAAGGGACAAGAACAGGAAGAAAACAGGAGAAAGAGGAGAGGTGAATATGGACAGAGGGGAGAGGAGGAGATAGACAGAGAACGGAATGAGGAAGGATAGACAGACAGAGGAGGAGAGGGAGATGGGCAGAGAACAGAAAGGCAATGGCTGCCCAGAGAGAGGGGGAGGAGGAGATGTATGTAGAGGGGATGAGGAGGAGGTTTAGATGAAGGAGGACATGGATTTACGGAGACAGTGGGGAGAGGAGCAGATGGACTTGAGGTGGAGGAGGAGATAGATTTAGACGGATCTGATGCACAGAGGGGGACGACTGGATGGACAGGGGAAGAAAGGGTGAGGACATGTACAGAGAAGGGGAAGAAGGAGATTGATAGAGGGAGTGAGGAGGAGGAGGCAGACAGAGAGACTGGGGAAGGAGAAAGTAGAGAAAGAGAAGAGGAAGAGATGCACAGAGAAAGGAAAGAGGAGGAGATGGACAGGGAGAGCAAGAGAAGAGAATGGACAGAGAGAGAGGGGTGCCAGGAGCAGACAGATAAATACATACCTGGGCAACTCTGGGTACTCAGGTAGTTTATGTATTGTACATAGAGCAGAAGAGCTGATACACATTTTGTATTCAACTGACAATGGACTTCTTGAAATAAGACGGTCCTGGTTGCAACTTGTTTCACCTATCTATTGGTAATGACAGCTTTCGTCCTTGTAATACCAACATATGGCATTAAGATAAAATTTATAAGGAAACATCCTACATATAATTTTCTTCCCAATGCCATATGTTGGCACTAACGGATGGTCGTTGCCTCGTAACATTACTTCTTACGTTAATCTGAAGATGCCCCACAACGGCGAAACGCATCATTGCTAGTAAATAGATAAAACACGTTGCAACCAAGACTGCGTTCAAAGAATTCATAGCAAGTTTCTGTACCAGACGCCCAGCGTAGAAAGCAACCAATTCTTGAACTTTGTGTTTCTATGGCGCTTCTGTAGTAACCTCTCCGTGCATTCACACATACAAAAGCACTTCAGCATTCTTTGTCGTATTGACAGCGGTGCTTTAATGATGCTTATAGGCGAACGTTGCTTCAGAACGGTCTGAGAAATTCTCTGTGCCAAGCAGTGATTTCCTGAAAACTACTAGTTTTTTACTTGAATGCGAACAGCAGCAATGGAGAGCACTAGCCTCACACGCACTGGAGGCACGGGCGTTTTACTCGGTAGTTGTGTTCTATGGCAGAGCTTTATCAGCGGCGGTGGGGCGTCCTACCTGCGGCCGTGAGAAATAAAGGGGGGGAGGGGATAGGGGAGGAGGGGGAGGCGGGGGACGGTGATAGGAAATGGCGTTTTGCGGGCCGGCCGTTAGATTGGGGCGGCGCGCCTTTGTGTGTGCCCGCCAAGTTCTAAATTGGGAAAGTTTTCTTTGGGTTTTTCGGACGTGCCGGGTAATTGGGCGGCGAGGTGCGCAGGGCGCTGGGCGAGGCGCGGGGGCGGGCGAAGGGCGACCTCTTGACACGTCGGCGCTAAACGCCGCTTGTCCGCCCTAGCCCTACCTGCGCCGTAATCCCAGCGCCCTACACGTCGCGCCCAAACTTGCAGCCCAAATTAGAAGCCGGCAGCCGCCTCGAATAGTTGGCCTTCACTCTACTCCCTGCCCTTCACAGAGCGAAATCTTTCTTTCTTTTACTTTGCGTAAATCCCGGTTTTTATTGCGGGGTCCGCTGTACTCGAGTTTTGGGAACTTTATTTTGTGGCTGGATGTCTTCCCTGTAGCCGTCCTGACACGAACCGGGCAACACACTCACTTCCTCTACACTGTGCTACTGAACGCTGAGAAGTGACGCGGCTTGTGCATACGGTACGTGTGCCTCGGCGTGGTGTACGTGGTCACAGCGCGCTCCAGCGGCAGTTGTCGGCGGTATCTGGCTCACAAATCAAACAGTTTGCTTACGAAATGGGCAGGTTCTATTAAAATGCACACATCCTCCATTTTCACACACAAGTCTTGTTGTTCTGCCTCTAATACACATAAAAACACCAGTATCCGTTGAACGTGTTATAAGGCAAATAGTAAAGTTTCATGTTCGGTCATTAGTTTATAGAAGATCCATTACAAATAGTGAGATACACATTTGCAGGCCTTCCATCTGACATAAAAATAATTCCATCGTTCTCACTTTTTTAGTAAAACCCTAAGATCACTTTTATCTGATCACTAGACCATCTGAAAAGCAAGGAATTTGGACAAGGACGGCCCCTGTGGCCGAGCGGTTCTACGCGCTTCAGTCGGGAATCGCGCTGCTGCTATGGTCGCAGGTTCGAATCCTGCCTCGGGCATGGATGTGTGTGATGTCCTTAGGTTAGTTAGGCTTAAGTAGTTCTAAGTCTAGGGGACTGACGACCTCACATGTTAAGTCCCATAGTGCTTGGAGCCATCTGAACATTTGAATTTGAGCAAGAATTTGCAAAACATCTTACTGCGAGTTATGCTCTCTTGTAGATAAAACAAATGGAACGAACACAGTACACTTATTGAGAAGGAGATTTTCACTCTGCAGCGGAGTGTGCGCTGATATGAAACTTCCTGGCAGATTAAGACTGTGTGCCGGACCGAGACTCGAACTCGGGATCTTTGCCTTTCGCGGGAAAGTGCTCTACCAACTGAGCTACCCAAGCACGGCTCACGCCCCGTACTCACAGCTTTACTTCACTGTACACTTACATTTACATAACATTTAACATTATAGAATACACTTCTATTAATAAGAAAGTCTCAGAACATATTAGGAAACGCGAAGTTTGGTGAAAAAAGTTGGATATAATGAGATGTGAGCCACCCACACAGCACACGTGACTTCGTAATTCTGCGCCCCGTACTTTAAGCTACGCTGATCTAACCTCTATATTGTAAGAATTGTCTTATACCTTACTATGTTCTGAAGGCTTTAATCACAGACATGTTATTTACTGACATTTAACTATGACAAATGGTACCGATAAAAGTGTGTTTTTGGTCTTTTCAATGTGCCTTTGTCCTCTAAGAGCATACTTTTACAATTCGAAAATCATTTAAGCACCAAGATGACATTTTCCGTCATTTTATTGTAACAAATCGTACCAATAAACGTCGGGATTTTCAGACATCATAAACTCACCGTTGCTTAATAGCATATATTCATAGGACGTATCATATAAAACCCACCAAATATGGACTTCAACTGAAAGCCAATATGACGTCTCTCGACAGCGCGTTGAAAAGAGACGGCCTGCACGTGACGTACTAGGTACCGCTTTTTCATCCACTGGTCTGTATTCAGAGGCTCGTTCAGAATATCTGTCATGTTTGATTTTGTTCCACACGTTTGGAAGGACTCGCCAACGTGATTTTTCAATGCTATGACGTCAGGAACGTGGCACACTCAATAGTGACATTCGAATGAACGATCCGTTTGACGACAGCTTAAGAGACGGAAATCGTGTTCGCCACCAGTCAATAAATTATGTAAACTTCATTCTGTGTGTGATCGCATTTTAATGGATTATGTATTGTATTTTCTGACAACTACAGAAAACTGTTTGACTTTAATATTGAGGGGATATCTCTCTATTCTTTCTAAACCGTCGGCGTGGGCAATAAATCCTAACATACAAATACACAATCTCAAGAAAGGAGATTGCGTCATTTTTAGTCACAATATAAACATGGGATAGGGGAAGCCACTCGTGTGAAAATGTAGGTTGTATTATTCGTATGCGATACCATACATAGAATATAGGTTTATCTACGGTGATGGCTGTTAAAACATTTGACATCCTGAAGGCGGGATGCAATACAAGTCAAATATAGTAAAGTAGCCACACATTTCAGTACAACCACGCCAATTAAGTACGAATAAAGCTGTCTACAGGGTGGGTAAAATACGAGGGCTATCTTTTTCCACGGTCATATTGTTCGAGAAATTAAAACCACAATGGAAATACAAAAAAGCTTTGCACAGATGTATTCCGAAGTGTCTCTAGTATTACCGTCGACCGCATCACATCTCTCTTTCCAGTTCAGAGCGCACAGTGAGCACGTGAAGATCCTTAGAACAACATAGTCTCCCACCATGTGTGAAGTGTGTGCTGTCATTCGGTTTTTTCATGCTGAGGGGTACCGCATGATTGCACGCAGCCCACTTAACGCAACTGCTATGTGTAACAGCAAAGTGTGGCTCTGGTGTAGGAGCTTCGAAGCAGCACATACTGACATTCATGATGCAGGCGGTCAGAGAAGGAAGCGAGTGTCACACGATGATCTTGTTCAGCGAGTGTTGCAGAGAGTTCTAGAAAATTGTCTACGAAAGGTGATGGGTCTCGATCTTCCACCATAACCGAGACCGTCAACATGAGGTAGCAAAGATGAGGTAGCCAAGGAGGTGGAAATGTGGGTTCTACCATGCCAAGACTGCTTGGTAGCTACAACAGTAAAACACACTTAATAAGCAGGAGTAAAAAATAAGAAAATATTTATTACTTAACTTTGTTGTAGTGCATGATCTGTTGGTTGACAATTATAGAAGACGTGACTAGACTAAGCGTCTGTAGAATGACATAATTTACAAGTCACAAGTCTTGCAGTGACAGATTAATCTCTCGTAATCTTGAATGTCGAATCCGGTGAATTTGAAGACTAACTTGGAATGGGCTGCAAAGACTTGACGGCAGCAATGACTGAGCTGCAGACGATGAGATGATTATCATTGGCGCTGGCTGGCTAGTGAGCGCGGCTACGAACTGTAGACTGACACAACTGCACTTCAATCCTGCTAAACATGAAGTGGCCTAACGGCGCCTCGCGGCGAGGATAAGTACTGCGGCTGACTGTGTACTCTTTGGGTAGCACAGCCGTTCTTCTGTTCTGTTTATCGAGAGAATGCCATCCGGTGGATCGATCTCTCAGTCGGCGGTGTGGTCGTATGACTGAAGACATCACAAGAGGCAATTCAGAACATGCGAAGAGCAAAGTTATCGTCAGGAACTGTCCTTCTGCACGAAAATGCTCCGCCGCACACTGCAGTTGCAACAGAGATACTCCTGCAGCATTATAGATGGAAAGTGTTTAGTCACCCTCCATAACGCCCAAACTTGGCTGTGATTTTCATCTCCTTGCTGACATAAACTACTGGCCAGTAGGACAGCATTTTGGCACAGAAAAAGTGAGCTGCAGACAAGCGTAAATAACTGGCGGAGAGGACAGCCTCTCGGGCACAAGTTGCGTGGGACAATTGTGATCCTGTACGAAACCGAGTGTGACCCTCCTGTACACAACAATTACATATTCCGCTGGTAGTCGTGGGAACTCGACCAATGGCAACAGCAATACAGTGGAAGGAGGAAGCACAGCGTCGATAGGTCATGATCCTGCCGCTGCCGAGTTCCAACATGCGCTGTTTGGTGTTTTTCTTCTTAAAGCAAGGCGAAACGATTTCCTCGCAAACAACATTGAAAGGGAATTTCTGAACGAGAAACTCGCTGCATGATCTTTCATCATACAGGGTGGTTGCAGGATTCTCGAACATATTCTCAGTTCGAATATAATGAATTTCCTTGAGACAGAGAAGTTACTGTCCATGCATCAGCACGGTTTTAGAAAGCATCGCTCCTGCGAAACGCAACTCGCCCTTTTTTCACATGATATCTTGCGAACCATGGATGAAGGGTATCAGACGGATGCCATATTCCTTGACTTCCGGAAAGCGTTTGAGTCGGTGCCCCACTGCAGACTCCTAACTAAGGTATGAGCATATGGGATTGGTTCCCAAATATGTGAGTGGCTCGAAGACTTCTTAAGTAATAGAACCCAGTACGTTGTTCTCAATGGTGAGTGTTCATCGGAGGTGAGGGTATCACCTGGAGTGCCCCAGGGAAGTGTGGTGGGTCCGCTGTTGTTTTCTATCTACATAAATGATCTTTTGGATAGGGTGGATAGCAATGTGCGGCTGTTTGCTGATGATGCTTTTACGTACGCGAAGGTGTCGTCGTGGAGTGACTGTAGGAGGATACAAGATGACTTGGACAGGATTTGTGATTGGTTTAAAGAATGGCAGCTAACTCTAAATATAGATAAATGTAAATTAATGCAGATGAATAGGAAAAAGAGTCCTGTAATGTTTGAATACTCCATTAGTAGTGTAGCGCTTGACACAGTCACGTCGATTAAATATTTGGGCGTAACATTGCAAAGTGATATGAGGTGGGACAAGCATGTAATGACAGTTGTGGGGAAGGCGGGTAGTCGTCTTCGGTTCATTGGTAGAATTTTGGGAAGATGTGGTTCATCTTTAAAGGAGACCACTTATAAAACACTAATACGACCTATTCTTGAGTACTGCTCGAGCGTTTGGGATCCCTATCAGGTCGGATTGAAGGAGGACATAGAAGCTATTCAGAGGCGGGCTGCTAGATTTGTTACTGGTAGGTTTGATCATCACGCGAGTGTTACGGAAATGCTTCAGGAACTCGGGTGGGAGTCTCTAGAGGAAAGGAGGCGTTCTTTTCGTGAATCGCTACTGAAGAAATTTAGAGAACCAGCATTTGAGGCTGACTGCAGTACCATTTTACTGCCACCAACTTACATTTCGCGGAAAGACCACAAAGATAAGAGAGATTAGGGCTCGTACAGAGGCATATAGGCCTCGTTCTGTTTGGGAGTGGAACAGGGAGAGAAGATGCTAGTTGTGGTACGAGGTAACCTCCGCCACGCACCGTATGGTGGATTGCGGAGTATGTTTGTAGATGTAGATGGTTTTTATTAACGTTTAAAAATCACCGAAACAATGTAGATAACGCTCAGACATTTAATTTAATTCACGGCACATGGGACCGAAAATGTCAGCAAATTCCCCAAAAATGGAAGACAAGTGTTGAAAATGTGACGTCACCAGATGTACTTCGCTGGATGTTCAGTGGTTAGACTTGTCGATGAAACCTCACCGGTGGAGGGCAGTGCTACACATCGCTCCTCTAGGCTACTCTGTTTTAGTTCTTGCGCTATGAGATACGGTAGTGCTTACGAAAGTGGTAATAGAAGACTACAATGAATCGATTTACATTTACGAAAACAGTAGCCTAAAGGAGCGATGTCTTGCACTGCCCCTACCAGCGATGGGTAAGATCTACAAGTAACAACCGCGCTGCACGTGCAGCGAGGTATATCAGCTAGTGACGTCACATTTTCAACATTTGTCATCCACTTTTGCGGTATTTCCCAGCTGCATGTCTCTTATATTCAATTACTTTTCTCGGTTTCATCTACGTCGCTTCGGTGGTTTTTTCAAACGTTAACAAGACACACCCTGTATAGAGAATGTACAGGGGGGTGTAAAATGAAACTCGCCCAGAAAATGTTTCATGCACCTTAAGATAGGCAACCCAAATTACGTCATCCACCCCGGTTTTCTATATTAACGTACATGAAGTACTTTCTTGGTCAGTTGTACAAGGGCTACTTTTTTTCTCAAGGTCTGACTGCTCGCGAAATGGAAACCACAGTGAAAATCAAACGTGTTTCATTTGCAGAATTTAGCTACACATTATAGCTACTTCTTTACATTGTCGCCCTCTCACGTGCACGTTGGTCGTAGCATGGTACCAACTTTCCAATACCTCCGCCAAAGCATGGCGACTATTGTTGATCCTTCCTCTGACACGGCAAATTACAGAGCCACTCCAACAAAGGTGGTAGCTCTGGGTGCTAAACTCACATCTTTTAAACATTCAACTCATCTACGAGGGCTATTCGTTTATTAAGGTCCGTTTGGTCGCGAAACGAAAACCACAGTGAAAATCCGATGAATCTTTGCATAGATGTATCGATCAGTGTCTCTAGTATCCCGTCGATCTCGTTTCCAGTTCTGAGCCCTCAGTGAGAGCTTAAAGATGCCCAGAAAATAGTGTCTCCCACAGAGTATGAGTCGCTGCAGGGGGATTTCGCCTTGTTTCATTCAGTCCATGTAACGTAACTGTCATGCGTTTCAATCTTGACAATTCTCGGCCGCACACTGCCGGGGAAGTGAAGACTCTCCAGTAGCATTTTAGATGGGAGGTGTTCGATCGCCCACCGTACGGCCCAGACTTGGCCACCTTTGAGTTTCATTCGTGCTCACATGAACCGCAGGCTGTGAAGCCAACATTTTGTCGTAGATACAGAGCTGCAGAGCAGCGTCGAGAATTTGGCAGAAAGCACGGGCGACTGCCTTGCATGTCGAGAGTATTGGAAATCTCGTACAACGAGACGAGGTGAATGTTCGTTAAGTCGAAGGTGTGACTACGTACAGAAGTAGCTTTAAGGTGCAGCTAACAGTTAAAAACAAAACATTTTCTATTTTCACTTTGGTTTTTACTTCGAGTACGTTCCTGTATACACAAAATAAGTATAATTTTAGTGTTAACTCTCCTTATGGTGTTTCGGTTTTGATCACCGGTAGCGTAGAACTCCAAAAGACTGCGCCACATCAACAACAAATACTCAATACCCGATGGTACGGAGTACCTTCAAAAATACGCAACTGGACACAATGAATTTTTCACGACCCAATGCGATTTATTATTGTTTGCGAATGCTCAATAGGAACGAAGGGAATATCGGGCGTGACCCAAATAATTGTAACAGTACCTCTAATTGACTTATAATGCTTAAGCGATCTATGAGGTAATGTCACCAGCACTCTCAGATTCTATAATCTTTCGCCCAGTAGCGGAGTGAGTGGTGTTATGAAAGTTTCTGATACAATGAAACTGTGTGCCGGATAGGAAACCGAAGCTGCTACATTGCTTTTCGCAGTCATTTCTTCTACCGACTGAGCGCTCCAAATGCGACACATGACTCATCACTATGCTGCGGCAACGCCATTTCGCTGCATCACCCTTTCTGCCAGCAATGAGAGACCGATACCCAAGCAGTTTGGTCCCTTCCCCCTCCCCCCCTCTCCTTCTAGACTAACCAACCAACCCAGCAAGGTATGGGGGAGAACTTCCGTAAATTTTGGGACGTAGAAGGGGTATTAGCAGAAGTACACGAAAGAGAGTGAATCATTTCTCGAAACTGAATACTTCAGACAGTGAAACAATTGCTAGCGAAAGCGATGTCTAGTTTTCGATTTCCAAACCGGTAGGAAGTTTTGATATGGCAGGAAGTTTCAAGGAACAGACTACTTACAAATCTGTCCCATACTGTCCCTCTGTAAAAAATCCATTCATAAGTTTTTGATGGTCTGTTATACAAGTTCAAAGATTTAAAAAAAAACATAGCATCATTAAAAATTTATGAATTGAGTGAACCACAGGTTGGAGGTAATTTCAAAGGGAGCTTTCGGCAATGATTGGTTGGAACACAAGAAAGGAGTCAACAAAAGACCAGTGGGTAGCAGCGATATCAAAGTATTAAATATGCAGAAACATGATGTCCAGAAGAGAACCTTCCATAACACCTGAGAAATGACTTGAACTGACGAAAAGGGAATGAAGTAGGGAAAAGAAATTTCAGGCACCTAAAAAGAGATTGACAGACAGTTCACACAGAGCTCCACAAATTGAGAAGGTCAGTAAGACGTTGGTCCATCTCTCGCCCCTATGTAAGCAGTTATTCGGCTTGTTATGGGTTGATCGAGTTGTTGGACGTCTTTCTGACGGATGGCGTGCCAAATTCTGTCCAATTGACTCTTTAGAAGGTAAGAATCCCGTCATGTTTTCAGGGCTCTGCCCATAATGTTCCAAATGTTAACTGGGGAGAGTTCGGTCTACCTTGCTGGCCGAGATAGGGTTTGGCAAGTGACAGTCAGGTTGGTATTCCACCAGAATCCGAGGCGTCTCCAGACACGTCTTCGGCCTGGTGAAATGGTTGTCTTGTCCAAGAAGATCGCTGGCCCTCCCCCTTGTTGAGGAAGTTTGAAGCATTGTGGACGAAGGGGAAGGGGCGGGAACCAGCTCGGGATTTTTGCGATATATCGCGCCATTTGGGCAGAATTTTGCACATCCGACTTCTCTATCAATCAATGCCAAACCGAATAAGTGCTTACATAAAGTCCAGCGGTGCACTAACGCTTTATTGACTTGCTGAACTTGTGAACACCTTTCCTTGAATAAAACATTCAGTTTTTCTGAAATCTTAATCATTAGTTCGTCTGTACATGTACATCTTATATAAAGATTTCCATCACATTTGGATATTTCCTTCACGGTTCGTCTTTGTTTTTTGTCTTTGAGTGTAGTTGCCGGACTAAAGACGATCATAACAGTAAGACGGTTTCCTCGGGGGCACCGCTCACGGAGTCTGCGGGGCGCCGCTTCCACAGCAGGTAGGCCGCCTCCTGCGCGGGCGCTGAAGGATGCCCTGGCGGCAGCTGCCGGAAGCTCAGCAGCTCGGCGTGTGTAGCGCTTTGTTGCGCGCCAGCTGACAGATAACGGCCTCCCACAATGGGCGGGAAATTAGTTGTAAAGATGGACGGCGGAGGCGGTGGAGGCGGGCTTTGTGCGCCGGCCGGAGGCGGCGTCGCGAGTGCTGGCGCCGGCGCCGCCGGAAGTCCTCGACACGCACTTCCGCCGCAGCTCGCCGTCCATCTCACCACACTGAGGACGCTTCAAGGAACAGCGCTTCTGCTTGCCAGGATTTCTACCCTCCTGTCAGCGGCAGCTGCTTCGTCAACTACTGGCGCAATGCTACTTTCTTTGGAAGTCCCGTTGAAGACAGACCACTGAAAGTAACGGAGAATTACAATATCATATGCAGTGACGGCTCTGCATCAACATCAACGCACACACAAGTCACGGAATAGTGCGTGACGGAGTGTACATCGCACCAATGTTTTCGATTCTTTTACCTATTTCAATTGCGTACTGAGTGAGGGAAAATTTGTTGTATAATTATAGCAATGGTGATCTCGTTAATGAAAATGCCACTAAAATAGAGTTACAAAACGTGGTTTTTCGAAATTCCTTCACCAAAGAAGAAGTAAATAGTCCAGAATTTGAATGAAGAATAACTGCCAATATGAGTAACTTAGACGTACATATCCTCGGTGTAGCGAAGCAGCTTAAATCAGTTAATAAAGGAAAGGCCTCCGGTTCATTTTGTATAGCAGTTACGTTGATTTCAGAGTATGCTGATACAATAGCCATGTAATTAGAAATCTTGTACAACCACTCGTTAGTCTAAAGATCGCCCATATCACTAACGTCGATTTGCAGTAGGATTTTGGAACATACCAAGAAGAATATGATTTATTGTCAAATAGCCAGCACGGATTCAGAAAATATCATTCATATGAAACACAACTGGTTCTGTATTCACACCAAGTGATGATTGCTATCGAAACGGGATATCAAATTTGTTCCATATTTTTAGATTTCCAAAGGGCTTTTCACACTGTTTCTCACAAACAGCTTCTAATTAAATTGGGTGTCTAGGATATCGTCTCTGGTGTCCTACTGGATTCTTGATTTGCTGTCCAATATGAGTAACTTAGACGTACATATCCTCGGTGTGGCGAAGCAGCTTAAATCAGTTAATAAAGGAAAGGCCTCCTGTTCATTTTGTATAGCAGTTACGTTGATTTCAGAGTATGCTGATACAATAGCCATGTAATTAGAAATCTTGTACAACCACTCGTTAGTCTAAAGATCGCCCATATCACTAACGTCGATTTGCAGTAGGATTTTGGAACATACCAAGAAGAATATGATTTATTGTCAAATAGCCAGCACGGATTCAGAAAATATCATTCATATGAAACACAACTGGTTCTGTATTCACACCAAGTGATGATTGCTATCGACACGGGATATCAAATTTGTTCCATATTTTTAGATTTCCAAAGGGCTTTTCACACTGTTTCTCACAAACAGCTTCTAATTAAATTGGGTGCCTAAGATATCGTCTCTGGTGTCCTACTGGATTCTTGATTTCCTGTCAGAATTTGTAGTAAGTGACGGTAAGTAGTCCGGTAAAACAGATGTGATATCTGACCTTCCCAAAAAAGTTTTATATGTGCTATGCTGCTAACGATTTACATAAGCGATTTAGAAGCCAATTTGAGCAGCCCACATTGTTTTCTGCAGATGGTCTGTCACTTACAGTCCTGTAAAGACATCAGATGATCAAAACCAATTTCAAAATGATTTGGACAAGATATCCATTTGGTGCGAAAAGTGGCAATTGATTGTAAATAATGCTCATTTTGTCGGAAGCTGGTGATTATAAGGCTGAAGTTTGTTTGAATAAATTACATCACACCATCGAGTGCTTCACTTGAATGGGTGACTCAGAGATCCAGTGCATTCAATTGATTCTAATACGGATGATTTTTAGAGCACAGGTGTAGTGATACGTCACGTGATTATTTTCCTGGTGCTGGATTTGTAAAGGATACCCCCAGTATTCTCTCGCATAATGTGCTCGACCCTCCTCTCTGTCCGAATAGGCTTGGGAGGCCCAACGGTACCAACCGCCCGCCGTGTCATCCTCAGCTCACAGGCGTCACTGGATGCGGATATGGAGGGGAATTTGGTCAGCACACCGCACTCCTGGCAGTATGTCAGTTTACGAGACCGGAGTCGCTACTTTTCAGTCGAGTAACTCCTCAGTTTGCCTCACAAGGGCTGAGTGCATCCCGCTTGCCAAAAGCGCTCGGCAGACAGGATGGTCTCCCATCCAAGTGCTAGCCCAACCCGACAGCGCTAAGCTTCGGTGATCTGACGGGAACCGGTGTTACCACTGCGGCAAAGCCGTTGACGTTGCTTGACCCTAATGTTGATAAAAATTAAAAATATTAGTTCACACAATGATAAAGCTGTTTTGGTGTGTGTTGACATTGATAGTAAAATAGTTACGCTCCATCTGGGCACTGATTCATAGAAAACCATCGTCAATGCTTTACCTGGGACCCCACATTTTTTCAAATTCCATGGACCATTGACAAGTTACAGTGTATAATTCTATTCACATCAAACGTGGTTCTGAAGTGCATGTTAGATATAAGAGCAAGAAGGTCAAGCGTTGCATTTGGTGATGAAACTGAGTACGGCAGCAAGTATCTTCGGTCTATATTCATTCCATCGTCTGTGTTTCACGGCCTGGTATTGCATCAATCACATCTAAGCCAGGGATCTTGGAATGGCCTGGCTGCATCTATAAGCAACGTACACGCATATTTTTTCAGGCCCACATGGGGACGTCAAAGACGATGATGTACCACTCATCACCTTGGGCTCTGAAACGGTACCTAAACTCTTTAAGGCACGCTCTTTTCCTTTGGCGTTGTGGGACAAGATTAAACAATAGTTGGACCGATTGGCACTATAAGACCAGCGTTCAACAGTATGTGGGTCACAAGGCTGTTCATCTCGAGACCCAGCAATCTTCGATACTGTAAAGACTTCAAAGCAACTATGAATGACCAAGACATTTTCGAAACGTATCCCATTCCATGAGCTGAAGAGATCACGACCAAACTGAGGCATGGTCGATTCTTCTCCCAAATAGATTTGACTGATGCATATCAACAGCTGCTTCACTACCAAAAGAGTCAACAAGGGTTAAGATCAATACACATTTTGGAGTCTACAAATACAAGCAATACTTTTTTGACTTTAACTTGGCCCAGTACTATTTCAACTATGTCTTTAATAGCTGATCCTCAACGTCCTTGGTACAGCCAATTATCTCGATGACAACATTATCACCAGCAACACGATCGATGAACACCAACGTAACTGGA
The DNA here is from genome assembly GCF_023864345.2 of Schistocerca serialis cubense. NCBI lineage: Eukaryota > Metazoa > Arthropoda > Insecta > Orthoptera > Acrididae > Schistocerca > Schistocerca serialis. The sequence continues at coordinate 265,017,441 of NC_064638.1, forward strand.
ATCACTGTAGCACAGCTTAAACCATGCGGGTCCCCCAGTTTAGTTATTGAAGGGTACTTGGGTCATATTCTCTCTGTATATGGCCTCCATCCCAGAATGAAACACCTCCAGATGATCACCTGACTCCCAGCGCCAACTAACGTGCAGCCACTTCAGTCTGTCTGAGGGCAAATAACACATTTCCGGAAATGCATGCCTGTGGTGCCACAATTTTAGAGCCACTTCGCAAAGTATTGGATAATGGTGAACGCTGAAATAGTACTGTGAATGTCATTTGCTTTCGAGCGACTAAAAGAAGCGTTCCTTAATCCTAAATGCTTGGTAGACGACGAATATCGCAACAAGCCCTTGACAGTCATCGCAAACGTATGTACTATATAGTTTACGGTTCATGCTCGCCATTTCTTTCAAGTTTCTCGCAGTCACAAGAAGGTGGCTGCACTTTCGAAAAGCACAGTTTTTGCGTACGAACGAAGATGTCAGGTGACACAAAAAGTAAGAAAAATGAATAGTATTACTTACGACGAATAATCATGAGAACTATAAGCAAATAAGTGTAAATACACTATGATCAAGAGTATCCGGACACGTTTTTCATAGTAGGTGCATTGTGCTGCCACCTATTGCGAGGTACACCATATCAGCGACCTCAGTAGTCATTAGACATCGTGAGAGAGCAGAATGGGGCGTTCCGAGGAACTCACAGAATATGGTCGGGTGATTAGGTGTCACTTCTGCCATACGTCTGTACGCGAGATTTCCATACTCCTAAACATCCCTAGGTCCACTGTTTCTGATGTGATAGTGAAGTGGAAACTTGAAGGGAAGATATGTAACAATGGACCGCGAATCAATACACTTCATCCCACTAGCGAAAGAAAGATCTAGAAATGCATTCATTGTATTTGCTGGGAGACAAAAATATAGATCTAGATGAGGAATGCAAGGTTACTCCAGTCATAAGTTCGTAAAATAAATGGCAGACTTGTGATGAGTTCCTGTGTTACACTTCAAAAAGGGATTGCTTCAAAACTTTCCACGCAGTATGAAACAGCTTAGAGTGTGAAAGCAGAAATGCTAAGCTGCGTGGTTTTCATATACAGGTGGTCCATTGATCGTGACCGGGCCAATATCTCACGAAATAAGCGTCAAACGAAAAAACTACAAAGAACGAAACTTGTCTAGCTTGAAGGGGGAAACCAGATGGCGCTATGGTTGGCCCGCTAGATGGTGCTGCCATAGGTCAAACGGATATCAACTGCGTTTTTTTAAATAGGAACCCCCAATTTTTATTACATATTCATGGAGTACGTAAAGAATTATGAATGTTTTAGTTGGACCACTTTTTTCGCTTTGTGATAGATGGTGCTGTAATAGTCACAAACATATGGCTCACAATTTTAGACGAACAGTTGGTAACAGGTATGATTTTTAAATTAAAATACAGAACGTAGATACGTCTGGACATTTTATTTCCGTTGTTCCAATGCGATACATGTACCTTTATGTACTTAACACTTCTGAGAACGCATGCTGTTACAGCGTGATTACCTGTAAATACTACATTAATGCAATAAATGCTCAAAATGATGTCCTTCAACCTCAATGCATTTGGCAATACGTATAACGACATTCCTCTCAACAGCGAGTAGTTCGCCTTCCGTAATGTTCGCACATGCATTGACAATGCGCTGACGCATGTTGTCAGGCGTTGTCGGTGGATCACGATAGCAAATATCCTTCAATTTTTCCCACAGAAAGAAATCCGGGGACGTCAGATCCGGTGAACGTGCGGGCCATGGCAAGGTGCTTCCACGAGCAATCCACCTGTCATGAAATATGATATTCAATACCACTTCAACCGCACGCGAGCTAGGTGCCAGACATCCATCATGTTCGAAGTACATCGCCATTCTGTCATGCAGTGAAACATCTTGTAGTAACATCGGTAGAACATTACGTAGAAAATCAGCATACATTGTACCATTTAGATTGCCATCGATAAAATGGGGGCCAATTATCCTACCTCCCATAATGCCGCACCTTACATGAACCCACCAAGGTCGCTGATGTTCCACTTGTCGCAGCCATTATGGATTTTCCGTTGCCCAATAGCGCGTGTTATGGCGGTTTACGTTACCGCTGTTGGTGAATGACGCTTCGTCGCTAAATAGAACGCGTGCAAAAAATCTGTCATCCTCCCCTAATTTCTCTTGTGCCCAGTTGCAGAACTGTACACGACGTTCAAAGTCGTCGTCAAGCAATTCCTGGTGCATAGAAATATGGTAAAGGTGCAATCGATGTTGATGTAACATTATCAACACTGACGTTTTCGAGATTCCCGATTCTCGTGCAATTTGTCTTCTACTGATGTGCTGATTAGCTGCGACAGCAGCTGAAACACCTACTTGGGCATCATCATTTGTTGCAGGTCGTGGCTGACGTTTCACATGTGGCTGAACACTTCCCGTTTCCTTAGGTAACGTAACTATCGGGCGAACGGTCCGGGCACTTGGATGATGTCGTCCAGGATACCGAGCAGCATACATAGCACATGCCCTTTGGGCATTCGGATCACAATAGCCATACATCAACACGATATCGACCTTTTCCCCAATTGGTAAACGGTCAATTTTAACACTGATAATGTATCACGAAGCAAATACCGTCCGTACTGGCGGAATGTTACGTGATACCACGTACTTACACGTTTGTGACTATTACAGCACCATCTATCACAAAGCTAAGAAAGTGGTCCAACTAAAACATTCATATTTCTTTACTTACTACACGAATATATAATAAAAAATGGGGGTTCCTATTTTAAAAAACGCAGTTGATATCCGTTTGAACTATGGCAGTGCCATCTAGCGGGCCAACCGTTGCGCCATCTGGTTTCCCCCTTCAAGCTGGACGAGTTTCGTTCTTTGTAGTTTTTTCGTTTGATGCTTATTTCGTGAGATATTTGGCCCGGTCACTATCAATACACCACCCTGTATACGTAATCATGTATGTTGTTACGGAAGAAGAGGTAATGAACATTGTTTTGCAAAATTAAGTACCTGAAGTGATTGTATCTTTTACATTCTTACATACTGTAGATTTTAGTTTCATAAAAACCCTTGAAACAAAAGTAAATAGTGTATGCAAGCTCTGATTTCCGTTATTTAATGTTTCGTAGCCCAAAATTCCTTAAAATTCCTATAAATGTAACAGATAAGCATTTTATACTTTTGACTATTTTAGCTTCATAGAGAACTAATGTATCATGTTTGACACATGGGCTACAGCTACGTTTGACTGATCTGCTGCATCGCAAAGTATACATGACCTGTAGGTCACATATGGAATTTTTTTTTTTTTTTTTTTTTTTTTACAAATTGTTGGCTTTTAGTGACGCCAAGAAGTGAACTATTACCATTTTTTTTCAATTATTTCTTTAAAAGTTTGTTTTCTGGTCTTTAGATGATAACTGTTTGGAAGAAAGTGTAAATAAAATGGTATTGTACAGTGAGGATTAGGCGAACATCACTGCGCTGTTTTGAAGCACTCAGTAGTATGGCGACTCTAATCCCTTCTATTATCCTAACCACGATTTTTCGAGGTTTTGGTCAGTTACAGTGCTGGCTTTTATAATTACACCATCATGAAGATCGGACGCAAGAAATGTCAGATTGGTATGACATGTAATACACTCCTTTGCAAAATTTAAGGACGCGGTAGATTAAGTAACACTACACATTAAGAACTCGCACCGAGCAGCTACTAGTGATGTTTCTGATTACAAGGCCCGGGGACAACATTTGGATGACTTGAGACCTGAAAGAAACACCGGGAAACGAGAAGAAGGATGAACTGTGATAAGTGTAGTCCAAGAATTTGGTATTATGCACAACATTGTTGCAAGTGCTTGGGGAGCGCTCTGAGCCACAGGCACTGCTGCCCGAAGTAGAGGTGGTGGCCAATTGAGGTGAGTTACAACAGCGGATGACCCCCACATTGTGCAACAGCAAGAAGATACACTACTGGCCATTAAAATTGCTACACCACGAAGATGACGTGCTGCAGACGTGAAATTTAACCGACAGGAAGAAGATGCTGTGATATGCAAATGATTAGGTTTCCAGGCCATTCACACAAGGTTGGCGTTGGTGGCGACATCTACAACGTGCTGACGTGAGGAAAGTTTCCAACCGATTTCTCATACACAAACGCCAGTTTACCGGCGTTGCCTGGTGAAACGTTGTTGTGATACCTCGTGTAAGGAGGAGACATGTGTACGATCACGTTTCCGACTTTGATAAAGGTCGGATTGTAGCCGATCGCGATTGCGGTTTATCGTATCGCGACATTGCTGCTCGCGTTGGTCGAGATCCAATGACTGTTAGCAGAATATGGAATTAGTGGGTTCATGAGGATAATACGGAACGCCGTGCTGGGTACACGAATGGCAAAACGTCATTTTTTCGGATGAATCCAGGTTCTGTTTACAGCATCATGACGGTCGCATCCGTGTTTGGCGACATCGCGGTGAACGCACATTGGAAGCGTGTATTCGTCATCGCCATACTGGAGTATCACCCGGCGTGATGGTATGGGGTGCCATTGGTTACACGGCTCGGTCACCTCTTGTTCGCATTGATGTCACTTCGAACAGTGGACGTTACATCTCACATGTGTTACGACCCGTGGGTTTACCCTTCATTCGATCCCTGCGAAACCCTACATTTCAGCTTGATAATGCACGACCGTATGTTGAAGGTCCTGTACAGGCCTTTCTGGATACAGAAAATGTTCGACTGCTGCCCTGGACAGCACATTCTCCAGATCTCTCACAAATTGAAAACGTCTGGTCAATGGTGGCCGAGCAACTGGCTCGTCACAATACGCCAGTCACTACTCTTGATGAACTGTGGTATCGTGTTGAAGCTTCATGGGCAGCTCTATCTGTACACGCCATCCAAGCTCTGTTTGACTCAACGTATCAAGGCCGTTATTACGGCCAGAGGTGGTTGTTCTGGGTACTGATTTCTCAGAATCTATGCACCCAAATTGCGTGAAATTGTAATCATATGTCTGTTCTAGTATAATATATTTGTCCAGTGAATACCCGTTTATCATCTGCAATTCTTCTTGGTGTAGCAATTTTAGTGGCCAGTAGTGTATCCACGTCAAACAGGACTGCCGAGCAAACATTCTCACGCTCCACAGTGGCGCGGTGTTGCTATAAAAGCATCTTGCCATTGTGTTACGTCGACCGATCTCACTGCGCTGAGACCATACAACCGACTAGCACATACACACTTCAGTGCTACATCGACGATGTAGGGTCACATGTTCGCATCGTGCCATTTTTATATCATTTACAACTCTCCAAAGTTACAGTTAGCCATTTTAAATGAAAGACGTTTCTTGCGCCCGTTCACTTCATATCCGCCGCTGGAATGCAGGTTTGACTTTAATGAGTCTTTATTAAACACCACCTCTCTGACTGCGTTCAATCCATTGTAACACAGACACTCGGAGATTACTGTGTACGGTACAGAAAAATAGCCTACTACTTTTGGAGAAAGCTAAAGCTCATCGAGATGAACGTTTTCCTCAGTCACATAGCTCTTTCTTCAGCGAACTGTGATGCTGTTTGGAACAGTGACGCGAAATCTGTAGACTAGGAATGACCCGTCACCTTCTTTCTCTAAATAATCGAATGTCAACGGTGTTTTAGGGTGAATCTGTGATATTTGGTCTACAATCACAATTCGCTTACAAATAAATAGTATTCAGTTCATGCAGCCATGTAATTTCAGTAGTTCATTACTTACGTGGCCTAACCTAAGAACTGAACGGATGCAATACAAAAATGGTTCAAATGGCTCTGAGCACTATGGGACTTAACATCTGAGGTCATCAGTCCCCTAGAACTTAGAACTATTTATACCTCACTAACCTAAAGCCATCACACACATCCATGCCCGAGACAGGATTCGAACCTGCGACCGTACTAGCCACGCGGTTCCGGACTGAAGCGCCTAGAACCGCTCGGCCACAATGGCCGGCTGATGCAATACATTAAAGCTGTTTCTCTACTAGCGGAGATGTACCTAGTCATTTACTAATAACACCAATACAGTATTTCGAAAGACACAACGAGAAAACACAAGAAAGTTCTGCAAGAAATAACGGAGGAATTATGGAGCAATGCACAAAGTACTGCACGCCTGAACTGACGGTCTTCTTTCTTTATATTTCAGTCTCTTCAACAGTTCATCACCCGACTTTCGCTTCGCCATACAAATTACAGGCAGCTGCCCCTGAATATGCTATAAATTATTCTCGTGTTTAATTAATTAATCAGGCAATACGTTTACTGTGAAGAATTATTCAGTAGCGACAGCATATTAAAGTGAGGGTAAGCTATATTGAAAGGTGAATAATTCAACCCATTCTTATTTGTCGTTTCCACGTGGTAAATGTTTAAAGCTCTATTTCAGAAGTGCAAAGAATGAAAAGAAGTATGAGGCCGAGGTTTTTCCTTAGTTCAGACGAGAACGTTGGCAATGAAACTTTCCAAGAAAAAACTATTCGTCAACAACTAAGCGAAATCGCTGTTAAGGAATCCTTGACTTAAATCTTTGACTTACTAGTTCGAAGAAGAAATATCTTAATTTTTGAGACTTAATTTTGATTGATCATGATTTTTTGTGTAAGATATAATAAGGACTGCCTGTATTAGCTCGATGGAAAGATGTACACAATTCATTGATCTCTGTTAAATAAAATGTAAGGAATTTATGCAATATAATATATAACACTCGTTTTTTTGTGCTTATTACAAACACAAACTCATTATTCTCTGTTAGATAGCGTGTAAAGAGCTTATGCATCATAATATGTAGCCGGCCGGTGTGGCCAAGCGGTTCTAGGCGCTTCAGTTTGGAACCGCGTGACCGCTACGGTCGCAGGTTGGTATCCTGCCTCTGGCGTGGATGTGTGTGATGTCCATAGGTTAGTTATGTTTAAGTAGTGCTACGTTCTAGGGGACTGATGACCTCAAATGTTAAGTTGGTTGGTTGGTTGCTTTGGGGAAGGAGACCAGACAGCGTGGTCATCGGTCTCATCGGATTAGGAAAGGATGGGGAAGGAAGTCGGCCGTGCCCTTTCAGAGGAACCATCCCGGCATTTGCCTGGAGTGATTTAGGGAAATCACGGAAAACCTAAATCAGGATGGCCGGACGCGGGATTGAACCGTCGTCCTTCCGAATGCGAGTCCAGTGAGATGTTAAGTCCTATAGTGCTCAGAGCCATTTGAACCATAATATGCAACACACATTTTATGTGTTTATTACAAACACAAACCCGCTTCAGTTTAGCGTGCAGCACAAAAAGTGGTCCCTTTCTAGAACCCGCTCATTGTCAATTTTTTTTGGAAACGTCGCTTCTCGAAAAAAAGTGATATAACTTCGAATGATTTTGTGGTGTTAGAACAGACCTCTAGCTAAACTAAAGCCAACGAGGATAGGAGTGTTTCGACTATCTTTCAGCTACGCACGATGCTATGGCTACAAGTAAGATATTTGTGGTCGATAAATATGTTTCCGAAATAGACCTCAGACCTTTGATTGCTTTATCGCACGACGAACGGCAGCGTGATCATAGGCGCAGAACAAATCACTGTGAAAAATGTGTATGAGAAACAAGTTCATTCTACATAGCTGCCAAGGCTACTTACCTAGAATTTGATGTGTCTCCAGTGCTTACGCAACGTGCTGTATAACAAATAGACTCAGGAATTCTTTCCAGCTCGTTGGTGAAAGAGAGGTAACATGTATACAGCAGCTATAGGTTAGAGCAGAAATTTGAATGGTAGCAATAGCTATAATAGTACGCCGTCCAGTCACATTAATATGACCACCTGCCAGTAGCCTGAAAAATCACCTTTTGCAGTGCCTTCCGCTGCGATACATGCAGAAACAGAGTCAATGAAGTTCTGGAAGGTATTGGCAGGGATGTGGAGCCATGTCGACTCTAGTGCTCTAGCCAGCTGCGCTAGGTTTCTCAGTTGAAGATCCCTGGCGCAAACAGGGTTGGTTCCCTACATTGTCGATTGTGTTTAAATTCGGGGAGTGTGGTGGCGAGGGGCATACAGTAAACTCATCCTGGTATTAAACTTCCTGGCAGATTAAAACTGTGTGCCGGACCGAGACTCGAACTCGGGACCTTTGCCTTTCGTGTGCAAGTGCTATACCACATGCCCGTGAAAGGCAAAGGTCCCGAGTTCGAGTCTCAGTTCAGCACACAGTTTTAATCCGCCAGGAAGTTTCATATTAGCGCACACTCCGCTGCAGAGTGAAAATCTCATTCTGGAAACATCCCCCAAGGCTGTGGCTAAACCATGTCTCCGCAATATCCTTTCTTTCAGGAGTGCTAGTTCTGCAAGTTTCGCAGGAGAGCATATGTAAGGTTTGGAAGGTAGGAGACGAGGTACTGGCAGAAGTAAAGCTGTGAGGACGGGGCGTGAATCGTGCTTGGGTAGCTCAGATGGTAGAGCACTTGCCCGCGAAAGGCAAAGGTCCCGAGTTGGAGTCTCGGTCCGGCACACAATTTTAATCTGCCTGGAAATTTCATGTCAGCGCACACTCCACTGCAGAGTGAAAATCTCATTCTGGAATCATCCTGGTATTATCCGACCCATGCACGTACAATGCAAGCTGTGTGACCTGTTGCATTGTCCTGTTGATAGAGACCGTCGTGCCGAGGGAAAGAATAAACTGCATGCAGGGGTGGACATGCTCCGCAAGGACAGATACATACTAGTGTTGATCCACTGTGCCTTGTGAAGAGATCACCTACGGAATGCCACGAAAAAACCATAAAGTTCCTCCCTCCAGCCTGGACCATTCGGATGGTTGTTGAAGGATGGGTACGCCAACGGCTATCTGTCGGATGTAGGATAAAACGCGATTCATTTGAAAAGGCCATGTACCACCATTCAACGGACGTCCAGTTGCAATACTGACCTGGAAAGTCCAGTCTTCGTTGCCGACGAACAGCAGTCGACATGAGTGCAAGAACCAGGAGCTTGCTGCGGAGGCCAGTACACGGCAACGTTCGCTGAGCGGTCGTTGAGGAGAGATTGTAAGTAGCTGCTTGATTCATCTAGGCGGTCAGTTGCTTAACAACTGCGCGCCTATTCGCCCGTGTAAGTCACCGCAGCCGTCGTTCACCCCTGTCACCTATGTATGGCCTGTGGAACAACACAGTTGCCACGGGGCCGGTTTCGTTAGCACCATTTTGCTATGCACGTTGTGCTTTAAACATGGCGGCACACCTACAGTTTATAAACTTCGCCGTTTCTGAACTGCCTCCATCGTTGGACCGCAAGTCAACGATCATGCCCTTTTGGACGTCAGATAAATCGCTCCGATTCCGCATTACGACAACGACTACACTGTTTTCCGCTTCTCCCGGACATACTTTATACAGGGTGTTACAAAAAGGTACGGCCAAACTTTCAGGAAACATTCCTCACACACAAAGAAAGAAAATATGTTATGTGGACATGTGTCCGGAAACGATTACTTTCCATGTTAGAGCTCATTTTATTACTTCTCTTCAAATCACATTAATCATGGAATGGAAACACACAGCAACAGAATGTACCAGCGTGACTTCAAACACTTTGTTACAGGAAATGTTGCATGGGGGCTTAATTATTTTTATAATGCAAATATTTTTTAATTTTAGTAGCTGTCTGTACGATTACGCAGTCTCGTAACCGGTTGGCCCTGACTGGTATTTGTACGCAATCTGACTGCATAGAACAACAACAAAGAATGAAACGAAATTTCCGTTAACACAATTAATTAATTTAGTCCCCAGCAACTATGAAAGCTACGAAACAACAAGGCACAAGTGTCGCTGTTCTGTGTGTGGAAGTGTGATTCAACGTACACATCTGGCACGGTTCTTCCTCAATACGACAAGATATTTTAAATACCATTTATACTGAAGTAATTAAAAAAACAGAAATACTATAAATGCACATAGAAACCAGAAGTACAGTCTAATACAAGAACACGAGCCAGATGCTTTGTTGACTGAACCTGTGACCAAGAGCCATTATTGTTTAAGACATTAAAATAATGAAAAAAAGGAATTTTTTACCTTCATATATATTGACGAAAAGCACACTCTGATCATTACAGCATCCCCAATCCAACAACATCTGGTGTCTAGCCCATCAAAACAGTACTACAACTTCTGAACAAGCACTCACTACCGCAACTTCTCAACTACGACTCACCACTGCTACATCTCAACAAGCACTGCCTACAGCTACTTCTCAATAAGCACTCTCCACTACCTCATCTCAACAAACACTGCCAGTGGAGGCGGCTGAATAATACTCTTTGGCGCAATCTCTGGCGCTGTGGCTCAGTGTAGCCACCTTTCAATGTTCAAAGTGTCCTCCGTTAGCGAGGATACATGCATCCACCCCCCGTCGCATGGAATCCCTGATGCGCTGATGCAGCCCTGGAGAATGGCGTATTGTATCACAGCTGTCCACAATACGAGCACGAAGATTCTATACATTTGGTACCGGGGTTGCGTAGACAAGAGCTTTCAAATGCCCCCATAAATGAAAGTCAAGGGGGTTGAGGCCAGGAGAGCGTGGAGGCCATGGAATTGGTCCGCCTCTACCAGTCCATCGGTCACCGAATCTGTTGAGGAGAAGCGTACGAACACTTCGACTGAAATGTGCAGGAGTTCCATCGTGTATGAACCACATGTTGTGTCGTACTTGAAAAGGCACATGTTCTAGCAGCACAGGTAGAGTATCCCGTATGAAATCATGATAACGTGTTCCATTGAGCGTAGGTGGACGAAACTAAAATGAGCTCCTAACATGGAATTTAAGCGTTTCCGGGCACATGTCCACATAACATCTTTTCTTTATTTGTGTGTGAGGAATGTTTCCTGAAAGTTTGGCCGTACCTTTTTGTAACACCCTGTATAGCCTCCATTGCTAGTGCTGCCATCCGCCGTATGTGACTGGTTATTGCACGCTGATCTCGAACATAGGCGGTGGTCACATAACGTGACTGGATCGTGTAATAAGTTCACCTTTGCATCACTTTTTCAAGGATAATGGACCTGTCGTGGTATTACAGTTTAAGGACGACTACCATAATTCATACAAAAAGATCGAGAACTCTACTAAAAACTTCCGGGCTGATAGGCCGTGGTCGATGTGTAAAACTCTCCCCTGACGTTTCGTCTCCGAGTGCGACAGATATCCTCCGAGATAAGGCAGGCAAACTGCAAAGAGAGCTCTAGGAAGCGCTGATTAATAGGCAGGACAGAGGGCGCCACTGTCCATCATGTAGCGTCGGCTGTAACACTGTCTCTGGTAATGCCAACATTCTTGACAGAAAGTTATCTATCGTCACGCTTCCGGTGCAACGCCAACTTCCAAATTTTATCCAGTTTAACACCTTCGTGTTTCTTGCCAAAATCATTACGGTGTTTATCAATCTTGCATACTAGTGCGAAGTTTTAGATACGGCGTTTGTCTCGCTGAATTTTTTTTCGTGATTACCTTCCTGGTAAATATTTTCTGCTACGGCCGATTTATCCGTGCGACACAGGCGGCGATTCCTCTTATGTTCAACAAGACGGGCGTTGACACTTCTCTTTTGGTACCGATATAAACCTGTCCACAACTACAGAGAATTTTATGTGCCCCCTGTGTAGCCAGAGGCTGTCGTGCATCTTTTGCCGAAGTTTATATTCTTTTATTTTCCTGACGGGTCTGAAAATAGTTTCCACTCCATACTTGCTTAACACTTTCCCAATGCAATCTGTGGCTTCACTAATGAATGGAAGAAAAACCTTGCCGTTGGGCGGTTGTTGTTCGTCGTTGCTCCCGGTTCTCTGCCTAGAGTGAAGTGCTCGATCTATGTCTTCGCTACAATAGTCATTCTTCATGAAAGTTGACCGAAGATGTTCAGTCTCATCTTTTAAATAACGAGGTTCACAAATTTTGTACACCCTGTCTACCAAGGTTTCTATTACACCTTTTTCTTTTGTCTAGTGTGGTGGTTTGAATCTTTATGCAGATAACGATTAGTAATAATTTTAACAGGAAAGAAGGTGTTAAACTAGATAAAATTTGGACGTCAGCGGTCCACCGGAAGGGTGACGATCGATTACTTTCAATCGAGAATGTTGGAATTACCAGAAACAGTCTCATAGCCGACGCCACGTGATAGACAGTGTCGCCCTCTGTAGTGCCTATATAATCAGTGCTTCCTCGAGTACTCTTTGCAGTTCGCCTGCTTTACCTCGGAGGATGTATCCAGCAGTCGGAGACGAAACGTCAGGCGAGATTTCTATAAATCGACCTCGGCCTATCACCCCGGAAGTTTTAAGTGAAGACAATACCGAGCGAAAGCCTACATTGTACACCTATAACGCTAGTTTTACAAATATGGGACATGTAGGTAACCATGGACCTAAAGCAGAAACCATCTCGACTTTACGTGAAGTACATTACTGGCCTTTAAAACTAAAATACCGAGATAGAGAGCAAATAACGAAATTTTACATCTTCTGCGTATACAGAATTGTAGGAAGAATAGAAGATTAAATTTGTTGGAGATTTCAAGGGATACGAAATGCGAATATGGTATACAAGGTTACCACCTACGGCAATAACAATGGCTTTGTAACCATGTTGAGAATCAACTAGAACTGAACTTGGATGGCAAATACAGTTACATCATACGCTGCATCTTCAACTCTGTCCGAGAGTTCGTCAATAAAATAGTACTGTGAACGTAAAGGGCCCTACAAACGAGCGACAGATCGCAGCCATCTGACGTGATCGATATAGCTGCATTGGGTAATTCGCTTCGACTCCTCCACACACAAGCGATTTACCAGGCAATTTCAACCAGTATTCTGAACGCCACTGTCTTGAGAAGTTCTGCTACGGAACTGCTATATTTAGTAGCAGTGGGAGTCGATCTCCGTATCCTCTCTAATACTTGCAAAAAATAAACTTAAATAAGTGGGAACTGCAAGTTAATAAAATTACCTTGAAGCGCTTTTCTTGGGGACTACAGATTACTTTACATAAAATGTAAACACTTTTCACCGATGCAAAATGAGTTGTGTGTATCTGTCCAGTGTAGTAACACAAGGTATTTTTGATATATTAGTCCTCAATAATTTTTTCATTCATTTATCTTATAATTTAACCGCAAGGAACTACACAACGGTTTTTTGTAATCGCTGTGTGTATACAGAAATGTTGACAATAGCAGCACTGTTAATTACCGTAACTCCTATTGTAAACTGTTTTAAGTAATCTGCTTGTAGTTGAAGCTTGTTCACGTCATAATAAAATGTGGTTGTGCCTAAACACAATTTTTCTTTTTGTAGTACCCAAACATGTTTCCGTGAAGTCTTTTCAGCTTTAGTTGTTTCATTTACTCTCTGTTAAATAACATGTAAACGATTTATGCCTTATAGTACAAAACAATTCTTCAGGTTGTAGTATTTACATTAGTAACTGACATAAATATTAACAACAAAAATAAATGTACACCTAGTTACTAAATGCCGGTGTTAACGTGGCTGCAATTAATAAACGTTCACCTATGTTTTGCTACGCAATTTGTGAAATTTTACGCCTAATATTAAATTATCTACATTTATTTTTCCTATTTTTTCTTATTCTTTTTGCATCTTCTTGTTTTTAGCACTGTTGTCATTATATTGCGTTGTGTCGTAGACAAATATTCCCAATTTTACTCTTTGACTAGCGTTATTTAGGTTACAGTACTTGCTTTCTAAAAATCTGTTGAAGTATATGCTGACTGTGAATAGGCTTTGTGAAATGATGAGTAGGACAGGGGAAGAGGAAGGAGGAATACGAACATAAATGTGTGTTTCCTTTAATTTACATCTATGGTCACAATCTTTTTTGTTTAACAGATTACCGGTTTCAGTCTTTAATGGCCATCATCAGATCTGTTTCATAAAAACAAAGTCCTAATGTACTGTAGCCATAGTGGCATCGTCAAATGTTAAATGCGGAATCAGTAGTTTTACTGACAAAATGACTCGTGCATGTGACGTGATTTATATGTATTTGACGATGCTGGTGCTGATTCCGCATTTAACGTTTGACGATGCCACTATGGCTACAGTACACTAGGACTTTGTTTTATGAAACAGATCTGGTGACCGTCATTAGAGACCGAAACCGGTAATCTGTTAAACAAAAAGGATTGTGACCACAGACGTAAATTAAAGGAAACTTATTACATATACGGGTCACTGTGTTTTTTCGCGACGATGTCGCAGCTTGTGAAAATAAATGTGTGTACTTACTTTTAATTGACATGGCGTTTTCATGCTTCTACATGGTGGCTGAGTGGAGCTTCCTAACACACAGTGTTTCACTTTTTGTCTAATGTTCACTTGTGCCTCCATCTTTTAACTTAAAAAATGATAGTTAGGGAGCAAAATTGTGAATCTTTCTTTACACCACAGCATAATATAATGACAGTGGGGCTATTAAAAGGAAGAAATCAAGAAAAGTATTAGAAAAAATAATCATCGATAACTACGTAACAAAGCATTGATAAACTTTAGGATCTTACGCATGGCTGCAGCAGCAACTGTGCAAATGTAATATAAGGAACAAAAACAACCATTTATATGGGCTGCAGCCTACCTCAAGAGCTTTTGACTGCTACCTTCCGCAACTGGTGGCTGCTTTTATTCTATATATTACACCGATAAACACTTATTAACTGCAGATGACAATTAGAACGCAATAAATATAGCTGTGCTGCAAATATCAGACACCAACATGTAATACTAAAGCATATATTTATTTTTCTTGTTAATATTTCTGTACGTACTTTTATTAATGTAAATACTACAATCTCAAGAACTGTTATGTATCATTGCGCATAAATTCTTTATATGTTTTTAACAGAGAATAAGTTGCTACGTAAGAATATTGAGAATCATGTGGATTGACAACGTAAGGAATGAGGAGATTCTCCGCAGAATCGATGAAGAAATTAATATGTGGAAAACACTGACAAGAAGAAGGGACAGGGTGATAGGACATCTGTCAAGACATCACGGAGTAACTTTCATGGGCTGGAGAGAGGTGTAGAGGAGATTAGGATACTTTC
Organism: Schistocerca serialis cubense; assembly: GCF_023864345.2. NCBI lineage: Eukaryota > Metazoa > Arthropoda > Insecta > Orthoptera > Acrididae > Schistocerca > Schistocerca serialis. The sequence continues at coordinate 265,032,659 of NC_064638.1, forward strand.
ACCAAATTATTGTGAACGTAGGTTATAAGTGGCACTCTGAGATGAAAAGGTTAACATAGAAGTGGAATTTGTGGTGCGCTGTATCAGACCAGTCAGACGACTGATGAAAAATAAGCATATAAATAAACAATAAAACGCCATCTGTAAGCGAAGAAACTTCTCCGAAACATGTTTGGGTAGAAAAACAGGAAAAATTGTGTTCGCAAAGCAGAAAGATGTTTCCCCATTACGTATTAGGTAGTCATACTGTATCAAACTTCAAGAGACTTACGTATAGCTACCTAATTTATTTTCCCCAAGTATTTAAATTAAATACATCCACTTGCTGTGGGTCATTTTGTTTAGGAGTTAAAAATTTCAGTAATGTGTGTAATTGTTCCGTAAATAACGATGTGATGATATGCCGAGATCCTACAGGCTAGATGAATCAACCAATGTACAGCTTTCTCGTGTGTATATGTATTGGGAAAAGACTGTAGGAATTATAGACATTCGAGCTCACATGGAAGCTTTCCAAAAGTCGTTCTTTCCTTGAGCGTTAGCAACTGGAACAGGAACGGTGAGACTGTGGCTGTGATACGTTCGCTATACAGTGCAACGTACACTGTGGAGTATAGATGTAGGTGCAGATATGAGGAAAAAGCAAAATCTCTGATTGGATGAATATGCGAGGGGAAAGCGCTTCTGTTCTTTTCAGAGGAACCACCGCAGGATTGACCCAGTGGTTTTAGAAAAACCGCTGAAGACCAAAATATGAATGACTGAACGGAGATTTGAAACTGACTCCTCCCAAATGCGAGGTCACTGCCTTAACCACTATGCCCCAGGTCGGTGTCGACAGTAAACGATTTTGCACAGAAAAAAAGTGCATGTCTCTCACTGTAAAATTATAAAGTCGAGAAAAAGGTAAACAATGCGCAGAAATTTCGTAGCGGATTGACGTTATGTGTGAAACAGGGATCAGTTGCTATCGCAAACTCTACTTCTCCGATGAGAAGAAGTTCGTCTTCCGACGCAGTGTAGAATTTAACCAGGCATGAATGTTCAACAGAACAACCTCCACGATATAAATTATAAGGGATGGTCCATAAGTTTAGGGGTGTTGCTGCAGCTTATATGCAGCTCAGCGCTATTCCATTGTTGGTACGTAAGCCCCGACATGAACGTAAGCGGTCAGTGTGGCCTTCGAACGGAAACATTTTGACGCTCTTTCTTCAAAGTTTGACATTCCTTATTCAAAGTTGGATAACAAGATCTCTCTATCGCGTAATACTAGAACAGGCAAAGAGGACATTCTTGGACAAGAATACGTAGGCCTTCATTCGAGGAAGAAAATTTTATGAATGTACGTTTCGAGTATAACATTGCACGGTAGTGAACCACGAACACTGAGAAAACCAGAATAGAAGAGGACCGAGGAATTTGAGATGAGATGTTGAAGAATGTTGAAAGACAGGTGGACTGATACGGCGAGAAATGAGGAGGTTTTCCGCAGAGCAGGCCAAGAAAGGAACATAATAATTGCATATATTGGACGCAGCTGCCATACCAGCGCCAAGCATCGATGTCTACATCTACATCTACATCTACATCCATACTCGGCAAGCCACCTGACAGTGTGTGGCGGAGGATACCTTGAGTACCTCTATTGGTTCTCCCTTCTATTCCAGTCTCGTATTGTTCGTGGAAAGAAAGATTGTCGGTATGCCTCTGTGTGGGCTCTAATCTCTCTGATTTTATCCTCATGGTCTCTTCGCGAGATATACGTAGGGGGGAGCAACATTACTGCTTGACTCCTCGGTGAAGGTATGTTCTCGAAACTTCAACAAAAGCCCGTACCGAACTACTGAGCGTCTCTCCTGCAGACTCTTCCACTGGAGTTTATCTATCAACTCCGTAACGCTTTCGCGATAACTAAAGAATCCTGGAACGAAGTGCGCTGCTCTCTGTTGGATCTTCTCTACATCTTCTATCACCCTATCTGGTACGGATCCCACACTGGTGGGCAATATTCAAGCAGTGGGCGAACAAGTGTACTGTAACCTACTTCCTTTGTTTTCGGATTGCATTTCCTTAGGATTCTTCCAATGAATCTCAGTCTGGCATCTGCTTTACCGACGATCAACTTTATATGATCATTCCTAATGCCTACTCCCAGATAATTTATGGAATTAACTGGTTCCAGTTGCTGACCTGCTATATTGTAGCCTTATAGGCCTTCCCGCATGTCGCTATAGTTTTCAATAGTTGTGACCTCTCCGTATACAATATATCATCTGCACACAACTTCATGGAGTTTGCGACAACAACTGTCTGATTTATGCATTGTAAAATATTAATGGTCCGATAACTCTGCCGTGGCGTTAGTGCGGACGTGACGTTTTCGTTTGAAGATTTGAGTTAAGAATAAGATGCTGGGTTCTGTTTCCTTTCTTCTCGTCAGTGGCTTAAATACTTTACTTGTGTGGTTTGTCTTTCAAATTTCTGTTACTGAGCTGATTGTACCCCGTCATGCCAAAAAATTTCAATACTGGATTAATAAAAAATAGAGAAAAGTTAACAAGTTCCTGTTAATGCTTGGGTCTACCACACAGCCTCGCGCGCTCTTGAGTAGTACGCACAGGATGTTCATACAATCACGTAAAACTGTCAGAAAAGCCTTTCTTTGTGAGATTGTTCGACCCTCATCATAATGACAATCCTCCGGTCTCGGCACAGTCCTCTGCAATTTGTCGGTTTTGTGGTAGCTTCATACTGATCTCGTCACCATTGATAAATTTTGTCAGGAATAACTTTTTACTTTCGCGGCAGGCTTCCACAAATCGCTGTTTTTGTTCGGACGTCAACGTGTACGAGACGAATGTCCTCTTCAGATTCTGGAGACTATCTTATATACTTGCTCGAGAGATATTCCGTTCGTTGCTACGCTGCGATTTGTGACCCACTACGTCAGCACGTCCACTACTTAACAACAATGCTTGCTTACAACTAACTGGTAGAATGCCCATCTGGTGTTTACGGTTATTGGATCAAGCTTCCACCGTGGAAACTGCGCTGACATCGCTAAAATGCCAGGAATAAAGTCAGTCTCGGAACGACATGGGCAGTTGATGATGTGTCAGTCTTAACTGACAAGTACTTGAGGGATGAAATTATTTTAATAGGCTTCTCTTTATACTTCAGTAAACAGGAGACTTGTGTTATGGAATTCTCTGCAATGCCAGGAGGGACAGGGAATAGTGATGCGGGGTAATGTTAAGCTACCAGCTGTAAAACATTTGGCATCAGTTCCGTCCTCCAGATACGATAAATGAGGGGCGGTTACTTCTACTAAATGTAACATTATCATGTACACTAAATTGCTACCGCAGAAACGTCTTGTGATTCACCAGTTTGACGTGAAATGACGGGGTTTGCCACAGTATTCAGAACTGAGTACCTCAGTAGGGAGTACAAATTTGTTTAGCCAGTGGTATCGATATATATCGATATTTAGTACACCAAGCTGTGAACATAGTTGCTCAAAAGCGTGACTTGTGTATATATTTGCAGGATAGATAGGATTTTTATAGTCCGATATTTGTAAACTATCGGTCAAGCATCTACATAAGGTGAATCTACCTAATTTATTACCATGTTTTAGTTTTTCCTTAACAAAGTTGATCTCCATCTGTACTTATTACACAATAACTGCATACACTTCATACAACAAAGGTTATGCAGTGTGTTAAAATACCGTCCAGAACGTTTATTGCGCTGTGCCATACACAGCTTGTAATGTGATACCTGATTACTTTCGATTAATCATTTTTCTTGGTCTCTCGCCGTTCTTTATTACAAAAATTTGTATTTATATGATGCGCATTCATTATATTCTTTTTTCGGTGTTCAGCAAGAGCCCCTTTTGCAGTATGACAACTACTTTCTTGCCATTTTACCGCAAGCAGCAGTTAGTATCTTCAACATCATCAGCTATTGCAACGCCAGCAAGTCCTATGCACCATGTGTCCGTGATTGGTATATTCAATTAGTGGAGGTAATGCCATGGCGAAATTCATCCAGAACCATTCTCTCATTGATTACACTATGTTATATAATCAGTATCACCCCTTGCCAGCTGCTGCCCCATAAATGCTATTGTTTCTCAAACAAATTGATTTTTATTGTGTGGTATGGCAAGCTCTATGATATCAAATAATACATATGCTTCTTAGCTATAGTCTAGTGTCATACACAGGGTTTAGAATGTGTAAATGCAGACATTTCTGTGCGACTGAGGACGATGTACTGAAGGATTTTACATGAGTATTTACTTCATCTGCAGACTAATAATCATAACTGTTAGGAATAGTATGTTTTTAGGTTGGTTAATAACTCCAATTACATGTGACAAGAGCAAGCCATTAATGCTTATTCTCCCTGGGCAGCAGGTCAGGCATTGAAGTGTGGATGCGTGAATGCGAATTTGTTAGTCTATTATGACACTCGTATACCACTTAGTGGTGCTGTTATGGCCATGCAGAAAACGTCTGGTAATACAGTTTGTGACATGTTTTGGGAAGACTGTTCGATGCAGCGAAAAACGACCAACACACTTATGTGTGTACATACTAAGGTAGCACATATAAACATATTTGCATTGCACCTCCCATATCCTGTATATGTATCTAAAGTTGTATGCCTGTGTTCTGTAATCTCTTTCGGACTCCTGCTGAAGTTTTTCCGAAGTATTTCATGTGACAGGAAACGTCGCAGCAACGCATCTTGTCCCGTTTTATTTGCTGGGAGTGAAATTCGTTCACAAAGCGGCCCGCCTGGGACTTCGGCTTGTCGTGTGTGCTGAGAGACGTCTCGCAGGAGGTGGCATCGCAAATGAGCCTTCACGACGCGGCGCTGGCGGCAGCTTTCAGCCACGCTGACAAATCACTGGCGGCAGCCGTCTCCATGGCGACAAGCCCTCATTGTGCGATGGAATTCATTCCGGGGCGCATCGCATACCTGCCCGCCCGCCCGGCGTAAACACGCCGCCATTGTCAGCATCTGGCGCTGGCGCTGCGCCTGATTGCTGGCGCCAGCAGCGCACGAGAAATGCGCCGCAAGTGGCTGCGCAAGTTGGGCGCTGCGGGCACAATGACGCTTGCCAGCGGTCTCTGCTGACGGGCCGGAAGTCTGCCAAAGTCAGGCGAGCGTCCTACCGCCTCGCGGAAAATCTTCTGACGAGTCGAGAAGACGGTGTTCCGGGGTGCATTACCTCCATAGGGGGGCCGGAAATCCTCTCCTGAAATTTGGGAAACCGCGAAGTCCTAAATCAATAAAATTTACTTTTTTCTCCCTTGACGTAATCTACGAGTACTGTACTGTATGAATGCGAACTGTGCACTAGCCGCGCGGGGTAGCCACGCGGTCTCAGGCGTCTTGCCACTGTTCGCGCGGCTGCCCCCTTCGGAGGTTAGAGTCCTCCATCGGGCATAGGTGTGAGTGTTGTCCTTAGCGTAAGTTGTAGCGTGTAAGCCTTGGCACTGATGACTTCAATAGTTTGGTCCCATAGAAACTTACCACCACCACCACCACCACTGAGCACTATGTCAGTCTAGTGTGTTAATCAAAGAGTGAAACTGAACACAGAAAAATCAGCTCAAAACTAAAATGTGATTAAGAGTGCCAGATGCAAGAAATAGAAATGCACATACAGAGAAAGTCGCTTAAGACGTTAACACCACTTTGATGTCGTAAACGGTACAAGGTATCCGAAGTCAGGGTACGATGAAGGGAACGTAACTCTCTAACATGTTTAATCTTCTTGACTTCTGTAGTGATCGAGATATTCAAGCATTGGTCAATTGCAATGCAACTATACAGGGAGCTTGACTGTTTCAGGTGCAAACGAAAGTTGCAAATAGAGGACAATGAAACGAAGTAATTCCCGTAAAGATAGGTCCGAAAACCAATGGTTTCCCGAATAAGACCTTTTCACAAGTGCAATTATTGCTGCGTTATAATCCTGTTGATGTCCAAATATCTGGATGACGTTCGTAATGGTGAAAGGATTTCCTGTAGTACCCTTTGATAGTGTGTATGGAGTCCGAGACCGCGGTAACGCATTATCGATGGATTTCAGTGCCTTCAGAAACCGCCTGAGGTTTCTCAGCGACTACTGGCGTGGATGGGGAGACACGTTCAACTCTGTTTTCACATTAACTGTTCACCTGGAACACTTTTTATAATCCTGTTTTCACTACGAGAGTTGTGCTCTTGTAATATTTCAAAAAATCTTCGTTTTTTGTTTGACCAATTCTCTGGGCTGTTTACTATCCTGTAATTTTCATCGCAAGTTACCCAGAAACTCCGTTATCGAGTTACAAGGCGATTTGTGAAAAGCGTCTCCGAAAACCATAGGCTGTGGGAAAAAAAACAGTCGACATGCAATTTCAACGACGGCCTAACAAACATTATGGAAATTATTAAGTGCTCCAAATTGAGGTCGGAGCAGCCTTTTACAACTTCTGCACGAAAAGCTTATCGAGCGAACGGAGCAGCGGATGATAGGAGCTGCCGAAGAGGCTCGCGGAACAACCACGGCTACGAAGAAAATGGAGGTGGACCTACTTTTGGACATGGAAGGGTAGCTGTATGATCCAGGGTTCACTGACAAGAGATATGTTTAATTTAACTAAAAAAAGATAAAGTAACCCAAAACACGTTTTTCTCGAAACCACATTTTTCATAATTCCGGGAATCATAACGTCAGAAGAGTACATACGATTTTGATACGAATTTGATGCCAGCATTCTATGTTGGATTCTCTACCCGCGTGCGTAGTCGCTCTGCGATATCTTCTGAAGTCTGTTTTCGGTGCATGCGTTGGTATCGATTTTGTGGGTAAAGATAATGACATTTTTTTCAAGATGTCCGAAATAACAGACACCACTTATATAATTAAGGCGATGGGAGGCCAATGTTGCCTCCAGATGCACACTATGCTCGAACTTTTACAGGAATCGGCTAGATGCCGCGAGTAATGAGGGTCATGAGCAGGGTCACTACATCAGTAGTGTGTTGCATAATTGCGGTTGTAATGGTCAGCGCATCTACCTAGTGAGCAGGAGACTGGGGTTCGTATCCCAGTCCGGCACAAATTCTCTACTTGACCCGTTGATATAAATCAACGTCCCGTGGCAGCTAATGTCTTTCATTTCTTTGTATCTTGTATTCTATGTACGCTGATTTACGTATCGAAAACAACTTATATAAAATTATTTTGTTACAGGCCCAATAGGAGGACTTGGAACGCTTTCATGTTTGGTATTACGAACTACAGCTAAACTGGGCTGAAATAGTTTCGTATCTTTAACTTCGTGTGTGTCTGTGTTGTAATCTTGGACAATGCAAGTGTTATAATTATGAAAGAGTATCTGCTAAAGTGAGTCGCCGAACTAAATGCAACTGTATGGTTATATAACTATGTTGCAATTAACTTCAACCAAATTAAACAGAAAATCTAATGCTGTAAACTAAAGAAACAGATCTGTGACATTGTTTGTTGTTCAGCGCAATGAACTGTGCAACAGTGCGTGATGTCACAATATGTGACTAGTAATTCCAGCACACAAAAGTAACAGAATAAAAAATGTTATATAAAATTAAAAATTGAATACTGAAAGAATAAATAAACAAAATTTTCTTTGAAAATGCACTGTGATTCCACGTTATCAAACTGACTAAATAATATTCCGAACACTAAGCGATGTACACACGACTGTTACACTGCACTGCAAAAATAAGACGGTCCGTATATGAAATGAAACCCGAAATGAAATTTACCTAAACTGAACCAGATAATTTTTAAAAGCAAAGCTTGCTCTGACTGTGATGTTAACTGGCCCTAACTAATTTTCATGGCTTTCTTGTGCAACTGAAATTCGGTACTGCTCAAAGTGATGAACATTTAAAAGAAAAAAAAAAGTAGACCAGCAGGAAACTAGTTAAAGAAAAGAAAGCCTTGCGCAGTGCACTGCGAGGACATGCAACTACTGTACACACATTCAGCTTAAGTTTTACTTTTGTGCAACTTTGTTCCGCTCAGTGCAAAGCGACGACGCGCAAAAGAAAATCGGAAGTTTCTCTGATGAGATGGTGGAAGATGTTCCTTTTACTAAATAACTGAAAAGAGACTAGCATTCGAAAACTTTACTGTGAACGTTGAATCAATACTTGTTATTAAAAATATGACTTTGCTGTGAAACTAATTGACTGGTAAAGGAGTGATGAATCTGTAACTTCTGAGCGCAAGCCATGTGAACTGATAACTTTACTTAATCATGTCTCAATTATCGAGCTGACTGACCTGAACCATAAAGAAGAATACTACTAGAACTTTCCTTTTTTCGATATACATCATAAATTACGTGCAGGTGAGCAATGCAGCTACAACATTACGTCGAAATCTTCACACTTCTCAAGTTAATCTGTACTGGATCATATCTCCAAATTTGAAAATCCCTTACACCTTTCTCGCAAGCTCTTTCCAGACCACTCAGAAGTGTGACCAACACCCAACTCACTCACTTACTTCTCACACAATGCTACTACCAACGACAGTGTTACTAGCTACCAAAGATCACAGCGCTTACACTCAGAAACTCTGTGGAGCAACATATCGACTATCGGAGACAAATGTTTGAAAAATGTCGAGAGTACAAATATGAAGTTGACACATGGAACGAAAATACAGAACTGACATCATATTTCTTGAATACCAAAAGGAAACAGTCTTCGGGAATTCCCGCCGATGACCAGTGTTCCTGCAGAAACGGGTCCTTCCACCTCGATCAGCTATTACGGGGAGCGATCGATGTGGGGTGATCTCTTAAATAAAAAAATGTGAGGAATAAAATAATATCCATGGTTTTAGCATTAGGTAGTATTTTATTTGACAAAAAACACGAAAAAGGTACATACGTGCTGTTTGGATCATCGGGATCTCCGTTATAAGATGTTCCTGTACGCAGTCGCAATAAATCGTATCGGGGAAACCGTCGGTTTTTGGGCATAAGTTTTCTAGGGTTATTTGCTTTTTTCACTGTTCTCTACTCACTTCTTTTGTTTATACCTGTAGTAATTAAACAAGGTGTATACTGCTGTAGTGTCATTCGAAACCACTTGAAAACATGAGTTCAATGATGTAACGGTGGTTAATATTGAAATATCCCGCGAAAATGGCTGAAAAATGTGCTAAAATTCGAAGGCAAACAGGCTATCGTTGACTACTGCGGTGTAAACACGGCAAAATGTGTCTCTCATGTCAAGACTTTCTACTAACTTTACTTTCTGAATTATCTGCTCAGTATCGTCATACACCCTCTCTATTTGTTCGTCTTCAGCTTGCGACGTCGGCAAGTATACCTGAACCATTATTGTCGTTGTTGGTTCTCTGTCGATTCTGACGACAAAAACCCTATCACTGACCTGTTCATAGTAACTTATCCTCCGCTCTACGTTCCTGTTCATAACGGCTCCTACTGCCGTCATACTATTTTCTGCAACTGCTAATATTTCCTAAACTTGTCTGACTAAAAATTCTGTCTTTTTTTATCAAGCTCCCAAATTTTTTACTTGTTTGTACAAGAGCTGTACGGCTACACAAGTGTAGGCCTACATACTTGCGTTTGAAATAGTTATCTTAAATACTTTCTTATATGCTACAAGTTAATAAATATCTCCATTTATAAAAACTATAACCCCCCTTACATATATTGTATAAAGTTTAACCGCAGGAAATACGTTTTTTTTGTAGAAGCCCAGGCCTATCTTTAGGCTGCATATGACGACGGAGCCTAGCATGAACGCTCCGTTAGGTGGTATATACACTCTACAGCCGATTCCCACCTTATTGCCTTTCAGTTTTAGCCTATTTATCTCACACTTTTGCGATAGGTTTCGCTGATACAACTGACAAGCATTGAAACTCTATAATTGTCCTTCGAAAGGTTTTCGAATGCTGTTAAAGATTACATCATTATCATTAAAAATATAAACTTGCTTCATTATTTCGGTCGATGTAGATAAAACTGTTAGCCGCAAAGCAAAACTGCCCTCTTCTATGCGTACTGGAAATTACCAAAACCCCGTCTCAGTACCTTGAAATGTTCACGAAACAAAAGGCGGACGTGCTACGCCCTACGTGACTCATTACATCTCTCGAACAAAATGTTTTTGGGTACCGGTTAAATTTCTTGTACTATTTCAGTCACAAGACTTTCATGGAGATATAGTAGATTTGTTGCAAGATATTAAGGGAACAGTACATTCAAGAACAACCCAACAGTAATGTATCTGAAATTCAAATGTAGTCTCAATTGATTAAGTTGCCTAGATTGCTTGAATATTCTTTAGAAATTCTTTCTGACAATTCAAGCTGATATAGCCTCTCACAGTTTGATGTTTTGTTACGCGTTACATGGGGCAGAAATCCATTCCTCAGCTTTGGAAAATCGTTTTTTCTCACAAGCAAGCTGATACAACCACTCATAGTTCGGAGTTCTGATACGTGGTATTGACACAGAGATGGTGCCAAACCTGTTCCTCAGTTTTTCAAAAGCGAAGAGACCTAAGTTCAATAAAAGTTATTCCTCTTTCGATGTAGTCTATTGCATCGAATATTCATCAGTACATCAGGTCAATTTAATAAACGTCGAACACCATATCACCGTACTGAATAAACTGAAATTTGAACTAGAACATGGCAAGAACACTACAATGCCAAAAAAATAACTGGGAGCGATCTGTGAGAGATACAGGAATGCACATGTAGCTCAAAAAAGTTTTGGGGCACGACTAAAGTACGAGGGCTGGAACTTCAATAGAGGCTACTATTTATTTACAGCTCGTACAAAATAGATACGTGTTTCAAAGTTTTCCTGACCTACAAAGTAGTCACCAGCGTTGTGTATAACCCGTTGCCAGCTATGTGGAAGTCGTAGGATACTCTTAGCAGTGCCAGTTGTGTTGTGACAGTTCGAGAGGCGCGGTCTATTGCCCGGCGATTTTGTTGCAGTTCTGCAGCCAATGCCGCGAAGAGTTTCCTTCAGCTTAGAAATCGAGTTGAGCTCACGAGGGCTTAAGTCAGGGGAGTGCAGTAGTTAGTATACCACTTAGCAGCCCCATCAGTCAAACAAATCGATAACAGCTTCCACTGTACGTGCTTGAGTATTGTCCTGCAAAATGATGGTCAGGTCCTGCAGAAAGTTTGATCACTTCTGTCTCTAAGCTGGTCGTAGGTTGTGTTCCAAAAATGAACAGCATAGAGGCAGAAGTGATGACACGTTCTGGAGGACCTGACCATCATTTTGCAGGATAATGTTCAAGCACGTACAGTGCAAGTTGTTACCAATTTGTTTGACTGATGGGGCTGCTAAGTGCTACACCATCTACTGCACCGCCCTGACTTAAGCCCTAGTAAGTTAAACTGGATTTCTAAGCTGAAGGAAACACTTCACGTCATTCGCTTCAGAACTGCTACAAATTCGTCGGGAAATAGACCGCGCCGCTCGAACTGTCAACACAACTGGCACTGCTAAGAGTATCCTACGACTTCCACATAGCTGGCAACGGGTTATACACAACGCTGGTGGCTACTTTGTAGGTCAGAAAAACTTTGAAACACATATCTATTTTGTACGAGCTGTAAATAAATAGTTACCGCTATTGAAGTTCCAACACTCGTATGTCAGTGGGAAGATATAAATGAAAACCGGTAGATCTGTAAAAAAATGTTCAGCGTATCGAAAATTCAAGACATTTCTAAAACTTAAAAAAACTGTAAAGGGGTGTCAAAGTTGCTCAGAAATTTGTTTTTGTTAACTAAAGACTAGTTTCGGACCTCTTCAGTACATTTTCAAATCATACATATAAATCATAAAACAACATCCATTACCTGTGAACGCTGGCTACATAGCGTGCGTATGTGTGCTTGAATGCAACACACACTGAGTTGACAAAATTCATGCGATGCCTCCTAATATCGTGTCCAACCATCTTTTGCCCGGTCTGGTGCATCAAGTCGACGTGGCATGGACTCAAAAAGCGGCATCCCTGCAGAAATATTGAGCCATATGGCCTCTATAGACGTCCGTAATTGCGGAAGTGTTGCCGGTGCTGTATTTTGCGCACCAACTGACCTCTCGATTACGTGCCAAAATGATCGATCGGATTCATCTCTGGTGATCTGGGTGGCCAAATCATTCGATCGAGTTGTCCAGAATGTTGTTTAAACCAGTCGCGATCAGTTCTGACCCGAGGACATAGCACATTGTGATCCATAGGATTTTCGTCGTTGTTAGGGAATATAAAGTCCATGAATGACGGCAGGTGGCCTCCAAGAAACCTAACATAATATCGCTTGAGTTGGATCAGTGAACCCAGCAAATTTCATTTAAACACTGGCCACACTATTGTGGAGCCATCAACAGCCTGCACAGTGCCTTGTTGGCACCTTGGGTCCGTGGCGTCGTGCAGGCTGCGCCACATTCGAATCCTACCATCAGCTCCACCAGTCTAAATACGCATAGAGTGTCAAGCCGCTTATGACCCATAACAGTAACCCATAAACTCAACATTATAACTTACGTCAGATCGACATCAGTCAGAACTCCATAAACATCAAAAGCGTGTATCTGATAAGAATATCATGTTATTCCACGTAAGCAAGCTGTATGGAGAAGTAAAGAACGACGCAGAAACTCTGATAAACTAGCGGAGTTCTACTCATGATATAGTACCGAATATCCCACAAATGAGCTGGGGATATTGTCAATTCGGATCCAAAAACGTAACCTGGTATCAACACTTTATTTAATCGGTTTGGATTTTTCCGTTATTTGCCATGTTTTGAGTAGTACTGTTTACTCCATAAGTACTCTATAATATGATTCCAGTTAGTAAATTCTGTCTCGTGCACTGTCGTTGACGCCCATTGGTGCGCAAGCATGTTACTTAATTAGTGTACTTAAAATTTGGTGATGCATTAGTCTTCACTTAATTACCTATCGTTTCGCTTTATTATTTAGCCCGCATTACTATCGCGATATAGCTTACGATGTGTCAGTTCCTATTTAGATGGTTTCGTCATTTTATAGACACATCGTAACGCTGTTATCTTACACTTTTAAGGAAGTATAATAAAGTTGTCGGCTGAGGATGTGGAGGAGTCCCCTTAGTTAAATTGGATTGCATTTGAGATCCTTGTTTGATTCACTTTACGTTTTACTTCAATTTGGTGTAGATTGTACGCTCTCAAGAAATTTGTATTTTTCGCATGCTCTTTGAATTCCATTTTCCTCTTAATATGTTGTCTACCGTAGGGTTTTGCGTCCGGTTGCAGTTTTGGTGCTGTGACGACTTATAATACCACCAGTTGTGATAGTACTTAGGCCGTAGATATGCGCATTATTGGGTATTTCATATATTGCAGTGTCACATTTTACCTTACATGAGGATAGGTCCTCATATATAGGCTACTGGGGATATTCTCATCTATAAAAATTATATAGGATTCTTATTTTAAAAAGTTGGCAAGCTTTGTTCAGCGGAGCTTCTGATTGTATATAGTCTAGTTCTGGTCTTTTTAATGTTTGGCACGTTCTCTTATAAATCCATGATGTTAAATAATTTCATGACTAACAAGAATGTACACATTTTATTCTGTTGCGCTGGATGTACACAGAGATTTATCTTAACGGCGCTATTTTCATTTTGTAGTTTTAAGTACGATTATTATTACCCGTCACTTTCTGTAAAGCTTACTGTAGTTCACAGTGATACACACTACGAGTATACTCTTTTTATCATGCAGGTGCCTGAAGATGGCATAATGGAATGCTGAAACTGGCAGTCAAAATAGTATAAAATAAAATCCCAATTGCACGGCTATTGCGAATTTCATTGTTAAATACTTGACCAGCCGCTGTCCCTTGTCCACAATGGATCAACAGAGACAGAATGACTAACTTCCTTCCGACCGACCGAGCTGTGCGCTGCGTGTCGGGACGTGGTCCATATCCCACCTACTTAATAAAAATACACTCCTGGAAATTGAAATAAGAACACCGTGAATTCATTGTCCCAGGAAAGGGAAACTTTATTGACACATTCCTGGGGTCAGATACATCACATGATCACACTGACAGAACCACAGGCACATAGACACAGGCAACAGAGCATGCACAATGTCGGCACTAGTACAGTGTATATCCACCTTTCGCAGCAATGCAGGCTGATATTCTCCCATGGAGACGATCGTAGAGATGCTGGATGTAGTCCTGTGGAACGGCTTGCCATGCCATTTCCACCTGGCGCCTCAGTTGGACCAGCGATCGTGCTGGACGTGCAGACCGCGTGAGACGACGCTTCATCCAGTCCCAAACATGCTCAATGGGGGACAGATCCGGAGATCTTGCTGGCCAGGGTGGTTGACTTACACCTTCTAGAGCACGTTGGGTGGCACGGGATACATGCGGACGTGCATTGTCCTGTTGGAACAGCAAGTTCCCTTGCCGGTCTAGGAATGGTAGAACGATGGGTTCGATGACGGTTTGGATGTACCGTGCACTATTCAGTGTCCCCTCGACGATCACCAGTGGTGTACGGCCAGTGTAAGAGATCGCTCCCCACACCATGATGCCGGGTGTTGGCCCTGTGTGCCTCGGTCGTATGCAGTCCTGATTGTGGCGCTCACCTGCACGGCGCCAAACACGCATACGACCATCATTGGCACCAAGGCAGAAGCGACTCTCATCGCTGAAGACGACACGTCTCCATTCGTCACTCCATTCACGCCTGTCGCGACACCACTGGAGGCGGGCTGCACGATGTTGGGGCGTGAGCGGAAGACGGCCTAACGGTGTGCGGGACCGTAGCCCAGCTTCATGGAGACGGTTGCGAATGGTCCTCGCCGATACCCCAGGAGCAACAGTGTCCCTAATTTGCTGGGAAGTGGCGGTGCGGTCCCCTACGGCACTGCGTAGGATCCTACGGTCTTGGCGTGCATCCGTGCGTCGCTGCGGTCCGGTCCCAGGTCGACGGGCACGTGCACCTTCCGCCGACCACTGGCGACAACATCGATGTACTGTGGAGACCTCACACCCCACGTGTTGAGCAATTCGGCGGTACGTCCACCCGGCCTCCCGCATGCCCACTATACGCCCTCGCTCACAGTCCGTCAACTGCACATATGGTTCACGTCCACGCTGTCGCGGCATGCTACCAGTGTTAAAGACTGCGATGGAGCTCCGTATGCCACGGCAAACTGGCTGACACTGACGGCGGCGGTGCACAAATGATGCGCAGCTAGCGCCATTCGACGGCCAACACCGCGGTTCCTGGTGTGTCCGCTGTGCCGTGCGTGTGATCATTGCTTGTACAGCCCTCTCGCAGTGCCCGGAGCAAGTATGGTGGGTCTGACACACCGGTGTCAATGTGTTTTTTTTTCCATTTCCAGGAGTGTACAACAGAGTATCACAGACGCTTGTGAATGTGGTGCAATCGGCATCTCGGACCACATCATCTGGGAAATTGCCACTAGGTAAGATGTTATTGACCAGGACAGGAATGCATTTGAAAATGCACGGTCTGCTGTGTGATAAGGAACGAGGAACTGTGGCCTCGCTGATAGCTAAAACAGCAGCTTGTGACCCACAAGCCCACATGGCTGAGAGACAGCAAAGAAGAGGCAGTACACCATGACAACGAGACAGCCGGCCGGAGTGGCCGTGTGGTTCTGGGCGCTACAGTCTGTAGCCGGGCGACCGCTACGGTCGCAGGTTCGAATCCTGCCTCGGGCATGGATGTGTGCGATGTCCTTAGGTTAGTTAGGTTTAATTAGTTCTAAGTTCTAGGCGACTGTTGACCTCAGACGTTAAGTCGCATGGTGCTCAGAGCCATTTGACAACGAGACAAACCGTGGCGGAATATCCACCTACAACGTCTGTCTGGAAGAAGTTAGGAGATGAGCCTCGGGAGAACCGGTTAAGATTTCCTGAAATCCTGATAGCCATCTCTGTCTCCGCATCTCGAGTGGCACAGCGGCACAGCCCTTGTGAATCCTGAGTTGGACCTCAGTGCATTAGGGCTAAGCATTTAGACAAATGAGGAATACAGATTGGTTCTGATACCAAGTAAGGTAGTGTAGTGTAGTGTTGTATAGTAGTGTAGTTCAGAATTATAAATTGCAAAATTTATGGTCTACCAATGCTGCGTAGCGTAGCAGGCCAGCAGCGTGTACCTTCTGGATTGTGGATGAACAGATATCTGATCTCCAGATGGCCAAATAGTATTGTGTAGACTTTCTTTTAGTTATTATTATTATTATTATTATGTGGATATTCTATGTATATTTCTCTCCCCCCTTAAATAGCATAATGCTTAGTTATTACTAACACATCTGAAATTACGTTAAAATGTTATTGCTATATTCATGCCATTTCATGCTAAACATCCGATCTGTTCTTTTTTGTAGAAAACAGCCTAAAAGAAAATAGCAAATAAATAAGTGAATATACTTCGCCTTACTTCATCCAGATGTCATAACGTATCTGTCATGCATTTCGTTCTTCATGACAATGCTCTAACGGACACTGCAGCTGCAACAAAGACAACATTGTAGCTTTTCGATGAGAAATCTTTGATAGCCCTATGAGTTTCATCTCTGCTCTCGTGAAACGCTGGCACAGACAACGAGCTGCAGGCCACCGTAGAATTGACGGAAAGGACAGGCGGACGTCTTCTATAACGAGGGTATCGCAAAGTTGGTAGAACGCTGCGACAAATATCTAAGTCGGAGTGGTGACTTTGTAGAGAAGTAGCTGGAAGGTGTAGCTAACTGTTGCAAATAAAACAGTTTTGATTTTCGCTTTGGTTTCAATTCCGTGACTGATCGAACTTTAATAAACGAATAGCCCTCGTAGATGAAATTGCCGCTGACCAGTTAGTGAGGCTGCACTGAAAATGCTGTTTATCCAAGCACACAGCCCACTTCATGATAATCTGACGTTTGCTACACGCCGTCGTGATTGTGTTACACTTTTAATGGACAGCAGTTAGAGATGTGCTCTATCAAAACTACTGCTCATTTGTGACACTGCTTAAATTATTACAGAATATAAATTGCATTTTATCAGATATAAATATTAGTTACTTCTACGCTTTTGTATAACCAACGCAATTACTTTTTATGCAAGTACAATTCACATGCAAAAACATATATACACAGTGACAATTAGTGAACTATAAGAAACAAACAAAAAACAGTCATAAACAACGGGATACACGCACTTTGTTCAAATGTAGTTACAGATATTCAGATTTAGGTTACGACATGTTCGATATGCCTGCCATCATTGGCGATGATGTGGCGCAGATGAATAGCGAAATTACACATTATCCGCTGAAGTGTAGGAATGTCGATTTAGTAGATGACCTCCTGAATAGCTGTTTGCAGCTCAGCATCGGTTTTGGGGTTGTTGCTGTACACCTTGTCTTTAATACAGCTTCAGAAAAAGGACTCACATGTGTTCAGATCCGGAAAATATAACAGCCAATCCACGCCCATGCTAGTGGCCCCTGGATACCCCAGAACCAGAATGCGGTCCCCAAAAGTGCTCCTCCAGGACATAAAACATTCTCCTGCTTTAATGGAGTTGAACTCCTTAGACGCAATAATCACAATCAAAACGATTCGACGAAATGATACTGAAGATATATTCAGGCTTTATACACTTAGAGTCTGACACCAATGAGCCACATCTTAACAATATTAGGGTCCCTCTGGATAATGGGGATGAAATCCAAAAAAACCCTCACGTGCCGTTCGGTAATCACCGTACCACCAAGGAATATCGCACCGATTATCTCGTGACTGGACATTGCACACCACATAACACTCGTTGAGAAGGAAGAGACTTCTCGATCGCGAAATACGGATTCACAGTCCCCCAAATGCGCCAAATTTGCTTATTGAAGAACCCATCGAAACGAAAGTGTGCTTCGTCGCTAAACCAAACTATACAAATCCCATCATGCCTGCGCGGCCAAGCATGCTGTTTGAGCGTCCTAACGCAAATCGTTCAGAAGTTCAGACGATTTTATTTCATATAGTTCAATAATTAATACCACACACACACACACACACACACACACACACACACACATATATATATATATATATATATATATATATATATATATATATATATATAGTCAGGCATGCGTATTCAAGCACAGAGATACATAAAAGGGGACAATACGGCGCTGCGGTCGGCATCGCCTATGTAACACAACAAGTGTATGGCGCAGTGGTTACATCAATTACTGCTGCTACAAGTGGCAGGTTATCAAGATTTAAGTGAGTCTGAACGTGATGTTATAGTCAGCGCACAAGCGAGGGGACACAGCATCTCCGACGTAGCGGTGAAGTGGCTGTTTTCCCGGACGGTCATTTCACGAGTGTAGCGTGAATATCAATGTGTGTGAATTCTTATGGGACTTAACTGTTAAGGTCATCAGTCCCTAAGCTTACACACTACTTAACCTAAATTATCCTAAGGACAAACACACACACCCATGCCAGAGGGACGACTCGAACCTCCGCCGTGAATATCAGGAATCCGGTAAAACATCAAAGCTCCGACATTACTGCGGCCGGAAAAAGATCCTGCAAGAACGGGACCAACGACGACTGTAGAGGATCGTTCAACGTGAGAGAAGCGCAACCCTTCTGCGAACTGCTGCAGATTTCAGTGCTGGGCCATCAACTGGTGTCAGTGTGGAAACCGCTCAAAAAACGTAGGTATGGGTTTTCGGAGCCGAAGACCCACTCGTGTACCCATGATGACACAAAGATTTACGCCTCGCCTGGGCACGTAAAAACCGACATTGGACTCGTGATGACTGGAAACATGTTGCCTGATAGGACGAGTCTTGTTTCAAATTTTTTCGTGCGGATGGACGTGTACGGGTATGGAAACAACCTCATGAATTCAAGGAACCTACATGCGCACTGTTCAAGCTGGTGGAGGCTCTGTAATGGGGTGGGTCGTGTGCATTTGGAGTGATATGGGACCCCTGATACGCCTAGATTCGACTCTGACAGGTGACACGTACGTGAGCATCCTGTCTGATCACCTCCATCCATTCATGTTCCTTGTGTACTCCGACATACATGAGCAACTCCAGCAGGACAATGCAACACCCCACACGTCCAGAATTGCTACAGAGTGCTCCAGGAAGACTCTTCTCAGTTTAAACACTTCCGCTGGCCACCAAAGTCCCCAGACATGAACCTTATTGAGCTTATCTGGGATGCCTTGCAATGTGCTGTTCAGAAGAGATCTCCATCCCCTCGTATTCTTTCGGATTTATGGACAGCCCTGCACGATTCATGGTTTCAATTCCCTCCAGCACTACTTTAGACATTAGTCGAGTCCATGCCACGTTGTGTTGCAGCACTTCTGCGTGCTGGCGGGGGTTCTACAGAAACGTGTTTTACATAATTTCGATAAATTGTTGAAAAGTCGTATGATATATTTTTGTTTGGGTTCTTTTATTTTACCTTCTTGGTGCGAAAATTATGTTTTCCAGAACTATATAATAATATAGCTCCGTATTACATTACAGATCAACAAATTTTTCATAAAATCTGAATTAATCGTTGACAATCTTGATTTTGCTATAAAAAATGCTTAAAAATGGTTCAAATGGCTCTGAGCACTATGGGACTTAACTTCTGAAGTCATCAGTCCCCTAAAACTCAGAACTACTTAAACCTAACTAACCTAAGGACATCACAAACATCGATGCCCGAGGCAGGATTCGAACCTGCGACCGTAGCGGTCTCGCGGTTCCAAACTAGAGCGCCTAGAACCGCTCGGCCACCGCGGCCGGCAAAAAATGTTTACTTGTAAGTAACAGACAGGAGGATAACTAGAGGAACAAAAATGTTCCATAAGTTACCCAGCTCTTTATACATCCTAGGTGGTTCATCACTTTCTTTTTTCAGGGGAATCTATTAAGACACTGATCACATCAGTAAACGAAGCGATCATTATGAGGAAACGCTCGATAGGTATGCAGCACACTTAATGTACAGGTAACGCGAATACGACTTATACCGCCTAAAGCTGCTAGGTGAACACCCAGTCTACGCTTACTTACGACGGTGTACAGCAACCTACAGTACCTCTACAGCTGTACCATTAATACGTTTCGCGCGTCGCATTTCACTTGGAGCCCGATGGAAGGAGGCTATCCGGTAGAGTGAACGACCTGCACAGGTGTCAACTGCCGCTGACCAAAGCAAAGCAACTTCGTCATAGTGGCGGCTGCGATTGGCGGGCATCTAGAGCCCTGGGGATTATTGGCGCAGCCGCACAAATCCCTGTCCCACGGTTTGGCGCCGCCGAGCTGAAAGGGTTAATCTGGCGGCGGCCTGCGTCCACCTGAGAGGCCAGAGAGAGGGTCGGCTAAGAGGCTTCCTTCCTCGGGGGATCGCAGTAATCTCCGGACCGGAGCGCCACGTGTCCAACCTAGGGGCGCAGCGCGACTGCGGTAGCACTGTCACTCTGCCTCTGCGTCCACCTTCCTGTCTCATGGTCAAATGGTGAAACTCTTCAGCATCATTTGGAAGCTTCAGTAATTCATGATCTGAATTCTGAGAAAACCACCCTTTAATTTTAGTGTTTTGTGATGTGTGTATGCAGACGGAAACGACGAATGAAAATTTTCACCAAGGCAGGCATTCGAAGCCAGGTCTCCCGCTCACTACGCATATGCGCTAACTACTACGCCAGCCGGGCGCAGTAGCTTTGCACAACTGCGCGGACTACCTTGGCATGCCTCTCTCCTCGCTCCTCGATCTAAATTCCCACTCACGCCTTAGCCCACTTAGTATTCTCTGTAAACTCGAACAGAATAGCAGAGACTCTCCCTATATATGGAACAGCACCTCAGCATCGAATGAAATGGGTGGTTTAATTAAATGAAATTGTATGGTTCCAGAGACGAATCTGTGAAGCAACGAAGGAAAACTTTTAGCATGGCCAGGATTCGAATCCGGGTCTCCTGCTCACTAGGAAAACGCGCTAACCACTACGCCACTCTGGCACAAACTTGAAAAGGTCTCTGAAACCGTATGGCTTTATAGTGATTAAAATTCTTGTGGGTATTATGCCGCGTCATTGCTAAAAACTAACAACAATAATAAACTGAAACCGACGTTTCGGCCTGAGGAAGGCCGTTGCAATTCGGCCGAAACGTCGGTTTTAGTTTATCATTGTTGTTAGTTTTTAGCAATGACGCGGCATAATACCCAGAAGAATTTTAATCACTATGACACCGGCCGCGGAAGCCTACGTCCTTATGTCATATGGCTTCAGTTTCAGGCAATATCTCCTGTTTCGTACGATGTTCAGGTGCTGTTCCTATAAGCTGCTCGAGTTTAGACGGAATAGCAAGTGGGCTGAAGCGTGAATGGAAATTTGGGTCGACGAGGAACACATGCTAGAGTAGTCGGTGCAGTTGTAAACAGCCACTGTGCTAGTTGGCATACTAGTTAAATCATCTGTCTAGCGAATGGGAGACCTGGGTTCGAATCTAAGCCTTGATATAAATTTTCATTCTTTCTTTCTCTCTGCATTTATACATTATAGACGTTTGAGACCTGAAGAGGTCTGTGGAACCAAGTAGTTTCATTTATATATTTGTTAATTTGAGTCATCAAACTTCTGACTGGTTTGATGCAGCCTTCCACTTATTTACGAGTATATCTTGTACAAATCTCTTCTTCTCAAAATGAAACGAAACGATCGTATGGCATTGATGGCTGGGAGTTCGCACCTGCGGAAGTTCGGCTGCCGAGTTGCACGTCTTCCTCAGTTGATTCCACATTGGATGCCTTGGGTCTCGAGGATGATGAAATGATGATGAAGACGATATAACACCCACCTCCCGACAGGTGAAAATCTCCAACCCGGCTGGGAATCAAACCCGGCTCGCTGCTTTGCAGTCAGACACGACCACTCTGCTAAGGGGGTGGACTCCTTTTCAACGTAGGACGTGCATACTATGTTCTCAACTAATTATTGTTGGATGTATTCCAGTTTCTGTCTTCCCCTATAATACAATTTGACAAAAAAAAAAGATCGTATGGCATTGTTGGCCGGGAGGCCCCATGCGGGCAAGTTCGGCCGCCGTATTGCAAGTCCTTTTTAGTTGACGCCACTTCGGCGACTTGCGAGTCAATGATGATGAAATGATGATGAAGAACATACAACACCCACTCATCACGAGGCAGAGAAAATCCCTGACCCCATTGGGAATCGAACCCGGAACTCCGTGCGCCAAAAGCGAGATCGCTACCGTAAGATGACGAGTTGCGGACACAATTTGACATAAAATGACCATATAGAAAGTGACCATGTGGTTGATATAATTTTTCATTTAACTGTTTTGATCACGTTTCTGGAACATGAGTATCAGTATCAGCTATGCAACAGTCATCTGCAGAATCTACAATAAAAGCAAAAGAAAAAATCGTTACTGTCTGTCACATTAAAGAGTTCAAAAACAAGGCAGAAATTATAGCTTAAACACAGTATGCCTCTCATCTGCTGCACTGCAACGAGTCATAAACATGTAAAAATAACACGAGTCTAAGTTGCCTTGCATGCTTCATGCAGTGTAAATAGGATACAGAAGCTGTCATAGAGGTCGTTGATGCATTCATACGTAGAGATAATCGAAGAAAGTAATTAAAAGAAGATTTATTTAGAGGTACATTTAAAAATACTCGAAAGGCCTATTATCAACGTGATTAAAAAATGCGAACACCACACACATAATGAAAGGTGAAAAAAAAAGACCGCACGTACCTGGCAACAGTGCAGTCAGCTCCTTGTGTACCACGAGAATATGTGAGTCTCTGTCGACCCAGCACCAAGACTCTTGTAGAAGTCACTGAGACTGCAGACAGACCTGTGAGTTATGATCAAATTTCAGCTGTGCAACACATCCCCGTATATGTGCCCACCACTAGCGAGCAAGTGCCACCTCATTGACTCCCAGAAACTGCGAGAAAAATAATACACAAATTGTGATTGGGGGGGGGGGGGGAGGGAGGGCATTGCCGACATGTGTCTAGTGAAACGGTTAGCGTCACGTGTGAACGCCTTCGCCACCTCCTGCTCCAGTGAACTATGGAAAGAAACCGGGTTCCATGGATCGAAAACGTGCTGCCAAAATCAGAGGAAACCGGCGATGGATAAATTTAATCGTGTGTGCCACCTAGCGAAAACAAATAACGAAAAAACTTAGATATTGTCTGCCGGATGTGTTTCTACATCTAACACAATTCCAGTGTCCAAAACATTAAATCACTTCAACGGTGAGACCAAACGTGCTATTTCTGTAACTGTGTTTCCGCACTCAAACAGGTATAGAGCTGACTGCAAAAATGTTTTTCATCTTCAGATGTGCAGTTTTTTTAAAATGACGTGTATGTGTTACGAAATGTATGAAACACAAGCAACTGATACATCTAAAATACAGGGTGGCGCACGATTGTTACCAATTGTTTCTTTCACAATTTACGACGCACATTAGATATCCCGCTGGGATGTCTACAGCAGTACCAGCAGAGCTTGGACAAACAAATGAGTTACGAAATGACGTGTAATTCACGATACTGCCGCTAGGAGACTAGTAAGCAGCAATGGCTGACAATGGAAGACTGACGACACAGCAACGATCGGCAATTGTGCTACTGCATCGGCTTACGACAGTTTAGTAGAGTGTCAAAGTATTGTGCTCATATTTCATAGTTCTTTTTCGGGTTTGTCTCCAGTGTTCCGTCTTATCTTTTGAAGCACAAGCTTTGTGGCTGGTATCCTGCCATATTTTCTCTGAATGTTCTGTAAACATTTCGTATGGAGTTTTTGTTAAGTCCTCTTCTATCTCTTTCAGTCTGTTTTCGTAACCTGTTTTTCCTTTTTGAATTATTTTCGAAGTGGTCTCCTGTATCCTGTTGATTTCTTGCTATTTTTCGGATTTTCTATGACTGGTAAATTTTTTACAATCTTGTATTCTGTCTTCCACAGCTGTCATATGTCATATTACACAATCTTTGTTTCCTTTTTCTCGCTGGTTGGCCCAATTTTATCAGTTTCTTATTTTTTCTGACAGTTCTGTCCAGTGGTCACTGTCGAAATTCTTAATTTTTCTGTTATTTATTTATTGTTTAAATTATGTATTTTGGGTCTGTTCTGATAGTTCTGCTCCTTTTCTTGTCTACTGGGTATAAATTTTGCTTTAATTTGGAATAGGTGATGGTCGGAATCGAAAAATCCTTTCCTTCGTTCATAAATTCTCTGGTGATTTTCGTGGATAACGTAATGTCATTTATATGAAATTCTCCTAGAGGATGGTAGGGGGATTCCCAGGTTCATAGTTTCTTGTGATTTTATGGAATTGATTAGACACGATTTTGAGGTCGAAATTACTGCAGAAGTTTCTCAGGCTCTCTCCATTCTTGTTTGTCCGCTTGTGGGCCATATTTTTCCTGTTGTCTCTTTGAATTTTCTGTCCTTGCATAATTAGGCAGTACAATCTCCTAGTAAAGCTTCCAATGCTTCGTGGGGATTTTGCTGTCGGTATCTTCTAGAAATCTCCTGTCAACCGTGGGTCCTTATTGTTATAAAAGTAGCGTCCATCAGAACGTTCATTAGTTTCATGTAAAAATTTGTAATAAATCGGTCAAGAACTATTAGAGATTTTCGATAACAATGTTTCCTTTTTACATATTATATATTTATATGATAGTAGCTGAGAAGTTTGTGGGACAAAAGTTGAGCTGGCCGCTGGGGCCGAGCGGTTCTAGGCGCTTCAGTCCAGAACCGCGCTGCTGCTATGGTCGCAGGTTCGAATCCTGCCTCGGGCATGGATCTGTGTGATGTCCTTAGGTTAGTTACGTTTTGCCTTGTCAGACACATTTATACAGGAAAACGGCGTGCCTCAGGGTTCCGTCCTGAGCGTTGTCCTCTTTGCTATCACAATTAACCCTAACGGGTCCATGGGGTAAGAATAGGTCAAAGGTATTCCTGCCTGTCGTAAGAGGCGACTAAAAGGAGTCTCACACGTTTCGGCCTTTATGTAATGGTCCCCTGGAGAGTTTGACTTCCATTTTTCGAAATTTTCCCGAAGGGCGAGCCAATTTGGGGAAGGGTGCCTTACATGGTGCATCATGTCTATTGTGCATTGAGGTCTTTAGCCCACTTTCTCGTCGTCGCATTGCAGTCCCGCCCATTCTCCATCTCTTGGGTGAGGACACCTTCCTAGGTGCGTTTTCCACTGTGGACTACGCAGTGTCACTTTCTGTGCCAACGATGACCATGGACTTGTTTGCACCTCATATCCAGCACGGTAGCCAGTCCATTATGGTGGGGACACCATGTACCCTGTTGGTTGTAGCCCCCTGACGAAAAAGGAATCGCTCTTCTGATGCCTGCACCGTTAACTCCCCACATATGCCAAGGAGTAGATGCCCATCACCTTGCGGCATCGAGACTCCCGACAATGGCCATCCTGCCAGGTGGCCTTTCCTGCAGCTGGGTGGTGCCCATGAGGAGGGCCCCTGGTTGGAGTGGGTGACATCAGGGTGGACGACATGCCGTGAAGCGTAGTAAATCATCTCTTGCTCGTGGTCTGCCGCCAGCAGTCTCTAAGTGGGCAAAGTCTAATGCACAGAAATATGACCCCAAGTCATTCCCCTCCCTGGCCACACCATGGGAGGAACGCCAGGCTAGGGACGGCAGTGAAGCTCTTTCGCCCCTGTACCTTGTATCTACAATAGTTGATAGGGACTCTTTTACGCCCATGAAGCCTCAATTTTTTGTGGAGCATTTGGAGGACAGGTTTGTGGAGGTGATGGGCTTGTTAAAAATGCGCTATGGGTCAGTTTTGATAAAAACAGCATCCTCTGCCCAGTCACAGGCATTATTCGCTTGTGGCAAGTTGGGGGATGTTTCTGTTACCATCACACCTCATAAGAGATTAAATATGGTCCAGGGTATTATATTCCACAGGAACCTTCTTCTGCAGTCTGAAGACGAGCTGTGCACTAGTTTAGAGTGGTGAGGTGTTCATTTCATCTGGCGCATCCATCGGGGTCCAAGGGATAACCAGGTTGCCACTGGTGCCTTCATCTTGGCCTTTGAGGATGACTCATTGCCCGAGAAGGTCAATGTGATTGTCTACTACTGTGACGCCAAAGCATATATCCCTCCCCCGATGTGGTGCATTAAGTGCTGGAATTCCAGCCCCACCTGTCGATTGTGGACATCCATTGCATCCCGATACTCCATGCGCCCAGCCTCCCATCTGTGTCATCTGCAGAGAGCATCATTCAGCTTGCTCGCCAGACCGCAGGATTTTACAGAAAGAGGGGAAAATCATGGAATATAAGACCCTGGATCGCCTGACCTACACTGAGGCTAAGAGGAAATTTGAGCACCTACATTCTGTGGCTGTGACCTCCTCATATGCCGTCACTTCGAGAACAGTTGTCGCCCCATCAGTTCCTCAAATTTCTATCGCCTCTCAAATCTGGGAGACTACACCTGCCCCCTTGATGGGGGGGGGGGGGGCACTTCTCTCCCTTTTCCTCTCACACCACTTATTTCGGGAGCAACACCCCATCAACCATCAGGGTTTCAATCCTCACTTCTGATCCAGAGGAGCTTGTGGCTTCTTCGGCTCCTCTCACTACGAAGGGGTCCCTTAGGTCACTACCTTCACAGGTTGCTGCTAGTGGGAAAGATGACACCTGGCAGAAGCTGAAGAGCCCAAAAGCAGCTGGTCATAAGGCTACATGCTCATCCTCAGTCCCGGAGACTGAATCAGGTAAGTCCTCCCAGCCAGGGAAACCCAAGGAAAAGCGTGATAAATCGAAAAAGAAGACCCCCTAAGAAGATGGAACTTGCGGTGGCACCTACACCACCGCTACCTACCAGCTCTGCGCCTGAGAATGTGGTGAAGATTCAGGCATCCGCTAAGGACCTGAGTAATTCTAGACCCTCAGACACAATGGATATAGACTACTCAGGCAAAACGTCGGTGGCAGGATGTGACCCTGAGGCGTGAACTGTCTCATTGAATGTTCCATGGTTTCCCAGTCTAATGATGACGCCATCCTACAGTGGAATTGTGGCGGTTTTATTCCACTGCCTGGCTGAGCTACGGCAACTGTTAAACTTTACATCTGCTTTCTGCATTGTCCTCCAGGAAACCTGGTTCCCAGCAATGAGGACCCCTGCCCTCTGTGGCTACAGGGGATATTACAGGAACTGTAGTGACTATAATCGAGTGTCAGGTGGAGTTTGGGTGTATGTCCTAAACTCTGTATGTATGACACTGTGTGCACCTTCAAACCCCTCTTGAAGCTGTGGCTGTTAAGATATGGATGATGCAGGAAATAACTGTCTGCAATGTGTATCTTCCTCCAGATGGTGCAGTACCCCTGAACACATTGGCTGCACTGATACACCAACTCCCTACACCTTTCCTACTTTTGGGAGATTTTAACACCCATAACCCCTTACTGGCCGAGTCAGAGATTTCGAAACTTTACTGTCTCAGTTCGACCTCTGCCTCTTAAATACTGGAGCCACCACACATCTCAGTGTGGCTCGAGGTTGTTACTTGACCACTGATTTATCAATTTGCAGCCCAGTACTTCTCCCATCTATCCACTGGAAAGGACATGCCGACCTGTGTGGTAGTGACAACTTCCCCCATCTTCCTGTCACTGCCCAGGCGCAGGCCCAGAGACAACTGCACAGATGCGCTTTAAACAAGGCACATTGGGAAACTTTCAACTCTGATGTCACCATTGACTCTCCCCCGCATTGTAACATCGCTGTGATGGTTGAGAAGGTGACTACAACAATCGTTATTGCGGCAGAAAACGCTATCCCTTGCTCTTTAGGGTGCCCCTGGAGAAAGACAGTCTCTTGGTGGTCGCCGGAAGTTGCTGAGGCAATTACAGAGCGTCGGCGAGCTCTACAGCGACATAAGCAGCACCCTTCCCTAGACCATCTGATAGCCTTTAAGTGACTCCATACCCGTGTACACCAGCTTATAAAGCAACGGATCCAGGAGTGTTGGGAGAGGTACATGTCAACCATTGGGTGCCATACATCACTTTCCCAAGTCTGGACGATAATCAGACGTTTTTTGGGTACCAGACCCCAACAGGTGTAATTGGTGTTACCATGAATGGCGTGCTATGTACCGACGCAATAACAATTGTCGAGCACTTTGCTGAGCACTATGACTGAGCCTGTGCATTGGAGAACTACTGCGCAGCCTTTCGCACCCTCAAAGTGCGGGGGAAAGGAAAGTCCTCTCGTTCACTACACACCACAGTGAACCCTATAACGCCCCATTTATGAAGTGGGAGCTCCTCAGCGCACTTGCAAATTTCCCCGACACAGCTCCTGGGCCAGATCGGATCCACAGTCAGATGATTAAACGTCTTTCGTCTGACTACAAGCGCAATCTCCTCGTCATATTCAACTGGATCTGGTGCGATGGCGTCTTTCCATCGCAATGGCCGGAGAGCATCATTGTTCCGGTGCTAAAACCCAGTAAAAAGCCGATTCATGTTTATAGCTATCGGCCCATCAGCCTCACCAACATTCTTTGTAAGCTGCTGGAATGTATGGTATGTCAACGGTTGGGTTGGGTCCTGTAGTCACATGGTCTACAGGCTCCATGTCAGGGCGGCTTCCTCCAGGGTAACTCTACCACTGCTAATCTTGTGAACAGTCTTTTTCAGACGCCAACACCTGGTTGCCGTCTTTTTTGAGCTACGCAAAGCGTGTGACACTACCTGGCAACATCATACCCTTGTCAGATTATATGGGTGGGGTCTCCGAGTCCCACTCCAGATTTTTATCCAGAATTTCCTTTCGCTCCACACTTTCCTTGTCCAAGTTGGTGCCTCCCATAGTTCCCCCCATATCCAGGAGAGTGGGGTTCCTCAGGGCTCTGTATTGAGTGTGTGACTCTTTCTGGTGGCCACTAACGGTCTAGCAGCAGCTGTAGGGCCGTCCGTCTTACCCTCTCTGTATGAAAACGGCTTCTGCATTTCATACTTGTCGATCAGTACTCGTGTTGCTGAGTGGCTCCTATAGGGAGTCATCCACAAGGGACAGTCATGGGCTTTCGCCCACGGCTTCCAGTTTTCGGCCGTTAAGTCATGTGGCATTTACTTTTGTCGGCGCCGTACCGTTCATCCAGAACGCGAACTTTACCTGCATGACGATCTGCTCACTGTAGTAGAGACACATCGATTCTTAGGACTGGTTTTCGACGCCTGGTTGACTAGACTACCTCACCTTCGTCAGCTGAAGAGGAAGTGCTGGCAGCATCTCGCTCCCCTCAGCTGCGTGAGCAACACCAACTGAGTTGCAGATCGCCCTACTCTGCTGCAGCTCTTCAAATCCCTTCTTCAATCCCGCCTTAACTATGGGAGTCTGGTTTATGGTTCGGCGGCGCCCTCGGCGTTGCGTGTACTCGACCTAGTACAGCACTGTGGCGTTCGCCTAGCGACGAGAGCTTTTAGAACGAGACCGGTGACCAGTGGCCTAGTGGAGGCCGGAGTCCCTCCACTGCAGATCCGACATGCACAACTGCTCGTCGGTTACGTTGGACGTATTCGTATTTCTGAGTATCCGAATTACCGTCTCCTTTTCCCACCCATGGCATTTCATCTCCCGCATCGGCGGCCCAGGTCAGGGATAACGATTGCGGCTCGCGTGCGATCCCTTCTGTCTGAACTGGAGTCCTTCCCTTTACCACCTCTCATCCAGGTCCGTCCGCATGCGCCTCCACGGTGTACACCTAGGTCGCAGATTCGTCTGAAACTTTCGCATAAACCTAAGGACTCACTTACTCCTGCCATTCTCTGTCACTCCCTCTCGATTCTTGACATGTTCCGGGGCTCTGAAGAGTTTTACACGGACGGCTCGATGACTGGTCATGTCGGCTTCGCCTACGTCCACAGAGGCCATTTTGAACAGCATTCCTTGCCCGATGGCTGCAGTGTTTTCACTGCAGAGCTGGTGGCTATATCTCATGCTCTTCAGCAAATACGTTCATGTCCTGGGGAGTCGTTTCTTCTGTGTACTGACTCCTTGAACAGCCTACAAGCTATCGACCAGTGCTACCGTCGCCATCCTTTGGTGGCGTCCATCCAGGAGTTCATCTATGCCCTGGACCGGTCCTGTCGCTCAGTGGTGTTTGTGTGGACCCCAGGACGCGTCTGCATCCCAGGCAACGAGCTTGTCGACAGGCTGGCCAAACAGGCCAGGCGGAAACCGCTTCTGGAAATGGGCGTCTCTGAACCTGACCTGCGGTCTGACTTACGCTTTCGGGTTTTTCGGCTTCGGGAGAAGGAATGACATTGCAGGCCACACAACAAACTGGGTATCATTAAAGAGATTACGAATGTGTGAAAGTCTTCCATGCTGGACTCTCTCAAGGAGTAAATTGTCCTCTGCCGGCTCCGCATTTGGCCACGCTTGGGCGACCCACGGTTACCTTCGGCGTCGTGAAGACCCGCCTGAGTGTCGGTGCGGCGCCCGCTTGACAGTGGCCCATATTCTGGTGCACTGTCCCACTTTGACTGCCCAATGATGAAATCTTGGGTTATCGGACTCGTTGCCGCTAATTTTATCTGACAACACCTCATCGTCTGATTTAGTTTCACGTTTTATTCGTGAGGGTGGGTTTTATCATTTGCTCTAAGTTTTAGTGTATGCCCTTTGTCCCTCTGTGTCCTCTAGCCTAGTGCTTCTAGGGTAGAGGTTTTAATGTGTTGCAGAGTGGTAGGCTTTTCTTTTTTTATCCTCAGTCAGCTATCCATGGTAATTTGCTTTGTTGTTTTAATCACTTCATCCCGTTTCTTGCGTTTCTGTGGTTTTCTTGTCCCCTTTTATCCACTTACATGTCTGTTGCCCTCCATCATTCTTATGATTTTTCGTTTCATTCCGTTTTGAGTTGTCAGTCTCGTTTGTTTTATTCTCACACTTGTGGCATTGTTTTATTCGGAACAAGTGACTGATGACCTCGTAGTTTGGTCCCTTTCCCCCTCTTTTAATCCAACCAACCAACTTATCGGCAATTTTTAGGCTTCACTGACTTGGCTGTGAGACTATAGATAAGCACATCCTGTAAACTCTTCTGGAATTTTAATTCCAACGTTATATACTCTGAGTTTATAGGAAAGTGATATGCACGTATACACATGGCGGTAGGACAGCGTACACAAGGTACAAAAGAACATCCCATTGCGGAGCTGTCATTTGTACTCAGGTGATTCATTGGAAAGGTTTCCGACATGATTATGGCTGCACGACTGTAATTATCAGATTCTGAACTTGAAAGATAGTTGGAGCTTGACGCATGGGACATTCAATTTCGGAAATCGTTACAGAATCTAATATTTCGACTTCCATAGTATCAACAGAGCGCCGAGAACGCCAAATTCATGGCATTACCTCTCGCCACGAACAACGGAAAGCCCGGTGAAATTCAATTAACGATTGGGAGCAGTGGCGTTTGTGTAGGATGTCAGTACTAACAGACAAGTACCCCGAGTGAAATAACCGCAGAAATCACTGTGGGACGTGAGAGAATGTATCTTTTAGGACAGTGCGTTAGCGTTAATGGGCTATGGGATGAGACGACCGACGCGTGTGCCTTTGCTAACAGCATATCTCCTGCAACGCCTCTCATGGGGTCGCAACCGTATCGATTGGACCGTAGACGGCTGGAAAACCGTGGCCTGATCATATGTCACGATTTTAGACGATAAGAGCTGATGGTAGGGATCGAGTGTGATGCAGACCCCACAAAGCCATGGACCCGAATTGTCAAAATGGCAATGGGTAAGCTGGTGGTGGCTCCATAATAATGTGACCTTTTTCGTGGACTGGGTCCTCTTGTCCAGCTGTACCTATCATTAGCCTGAAATGATTATGTTAAGCTACTTCGAATATTGGTTGATTCGGAGGAGGTGATCAAACAGCGAGGTCACCGGTCCCATCGGATTAGGGAAAGGTGGGGAAGGAAGTCGGCTGTGCCCGTTCAAAGGAATCATCCAGGCATTGACCTGAAGCGACTTAGGGAAATCAAGGAAAACGTAAATAAGGATAAGCGGACGCGGGTTTGAACCATCGTCCTTCAGAGTCAGTCCATTGCGCTAACCACTGCGCCACCTTGCTCTGTAGCTACTTGGAGACCATTTGCAGCCATTCTTTGACTCATGTTCCCGTACAACGACGGAATTTTTATGAATGATAATGGGCCACGTCACAGAGCCACAATTGTTTGCGACTGGTGTGAAATGGACACTTTGAGCCAATGATTTGGCCATTCAGATCGCCTGATATGAATCCCATAGAAAATTTATGGGACATAATCAGGAAGTCCGTTCGTGCACAAAATCCTGCTCCGCCAACACTTCCGCAAATAAGGACGGCTATAGAGGCAGCATGGCTCAATATTTCTGTAGGGGACTTCCAACGACTGGAGTCCACTCTTAGTCGACAGTACTGCGCCAGGCAAAACTATGTCCGACACTGTATTAGGAAGTACCCCGTGACTTTTGTCATCTCAGTGTATATAGATTTAAGCAGGTCACCGAGTTTCAACGAGACTACTAAATCTGCAGTTTACGTTGCCATATTATAATATGTAGAACGGAATCCGCTAGCTAGCTGAGTCAGGATCGTATTCAAATAAAATAAAAGTCAATGAACTTCGCATAGATTGTGTGACAGGAGACCAAGAATGAAAGCTGTTGGATACAGCCGGAAATTTAGTTCTGTTAGAGGCATTGCGTACATGGTGAGGCTGGTTTGGAAATACTGCCAGATACACTGTTGGTTTTTCTTCCGTTGTCGTCTACAGTGCCCGACATGGGGTCGGGAGTATTACGGATCCAATTAAGTGGAGCCTTAGAGGACGATGTTAATAGTTTCGGTGTAAAGTATCTGTTTAATTACGTAATTAGCTTGGCTGATGGAAAATTATTCTGTTACGTAGGCTGGTACATTTTTATGTGAATTTAAATTGGGACTTTATTACGGAAGCTATCTCGCGTCACCACTTGAATTGGACTACAACTTAATTATCCTGAACATTTTCTTAAAAAGAAATCAGTGAATGGGCTTGAATCCTGGAAAAAGGTAATAGAAGCCTGCTATATTTTGATAATTCTAGATTGATTCTGTGCGAGAATCAGCTTGGAAGATACTCTTAAAATGGCTCTGAGTACTATGGGACTTAACTTCTGAGGTCATCAGTCCCCTAGAACTTAGAACTACTTAAACCTAACTAAACTTAGGACAGCACACACATCCATGCCCGAGGCTGGATTCGAAACTGCGACCGTAGCGGCCGCGCGGTTCCAGACTGTAGCGCCTAGAACCACTCGGCTACTTCGGCCGGCGATGTTCTTAAATATGGTACTAATCATAACGTGTGAAATGGCATGGAAGAGTTTCAATAGGAAATTGGATAAATAATGGGTGAGTTATTGAATGTCAGGAATGCCTTGTTCTATACATTTATTTCACAATTAATCATTTTAAAAGGGAAGCGCCTGAAGAAACGTATACACGTACATTTAACAGTAAAAACTTAACCTACGATGGAGTATTGATGCTGAGTGTTGCTGGTATAACGAGCTGAAATGCCTATATGAATAGCACGAGTTTTTGAAACCAGAATCTCTATCGGATGATGGATTACACACGCACACACATATAGCAAAGAAAGTTGTTCAGTAACTCAGTTAAGCAAACAAAATCTAAATTGTGTTTGAGAGAGACTAGCCTAGTTGGTTGAACACTTTAACAAAAAATTATTCACAAAATTTATTAAAAAAAATTAGGCGAGACTGAAATTGAGAACAATGAACGGGAACTAAGTTCCGTCAACAATTTTTCCGAAAGGCAGGCGTTACCGGAAGTTGCTAGTAATCACGTGGCTACTCTTTACAAAGAAAAATCGATGAAATATAAAAAAAGATTCACTAGAAGAAAGCTCACGAAATCAAACAATAAAATAAAAAAAAATTTATTTAAGAAAGGAAACTGATTCATTTGCAAGCGCACAATACCAAACCACAGCTTCGCGAACAAAGCACGTGATAACAGCTACCAACCATGCACGAAGGAAATGTGGTGTCACCGCCAGAAACCACACTTGCTAGGTGGTAGCCTTTAAATCGGCCGCTGTCCATTAGTATAAGTCAGACCCGCGTGTCGCCACTGTCAGTAATTGCAGACCGAGCGCCGCCACACGGCAGGTCTAGAGAGACTTACTAGCACTCACCCCAGTTGTACAGCCGACTTTGCTAGGAAAGGTTCACTGAGAATTACGCTCTCAATTGCCGAGACGATAGTTAGCATAGCCTTCAGCTAAGTCAATTGCTACGACCTAGCAAGGCGCCATTTATCCTTTGCTATGTATCTAATGAAGCATGTACAGTAACAAGACCAATGTTCACCAATTGTGGATTAAAGTTAAGTATTCCAGCAGCTACGTACTTTTCTTTATAGCATTCATTACGTATCCTGTTTCAGACCTCACGCCAGCCTGCGTGAGTTTAAGCGCGTGCCTTTCTGTTACCCGTCACTGTGGACTGGCTGTCTTGTCAGTCCACAACAGGAAACTCACTAAAATCTGCACAAAACACGTTGGCCTTTATTAATATGACTATCCAATGTCAAAATAATATGCACTGCACTTAATCAGTTAAACAATTTATTCAGGAATTCAATTACAGTCTTAGAGTCACGTGGCCTCATGCTCCACAATTACAAAATTACAGGTCATAAAGAAAACATTGCATAAATTCCAAAAAATCCCGAAATTATTCTGAATTCCTGCTTACGTAAGGTACCCCGAGTCATTCTTTAACAGCTGAAACCTACTAAGAACTGAATTAAGGACTCAGTTAAGCTGAATCTTACACGTTCACAAAATGCCAACAGTAACTACTAAAACTAGATGTCACTTCTTCTACGATTCCTGCGCGGTGAGGCAGTTTACTAATCACCCATAGACCCTAGCGCGGACCGGAAGTCGGCGCACAGACAACATGCACTTTCTGCCTTTGCTAACATACCAAAACCGACGGAACATTGCTTGCCGGTGTCTCTCTGACTCAGAAAGGTTAGCCTTTCTTGCATACAGAAGTTGACTAAACTTTTCCAACGTTGAGAGATACTTTCCCCAAGTCCAGAGACATACACTCCAGCAGACACCAAACAAGCTTCCAAGCAAACAACCAGAGGTGTGGAACAAGGAACACATAGGCTGGCAACGCAGATATATGATGAGTCCTTTCCTGTATCAAATTAAACTCTTAGTATGTATGCAGTTAACGTGGAAAGTGATTATAGGTATGAGATACAATTCAGATATAGTAATTTTATATTGAAATGTCATTATGGCTGCCAGATAGAGCACCCATATAATCATCTTTCTCTTAATCTGAATTTATAGGAGCAACGACTCCTAAATGGTGTTGTACAGACGCCGGCCGATGTGGCCGAGCGGTTCTAGGCGCTTCAGTCCGGAACCGCGCGACCGCTACGGCCGCAGGTTCGAATCCTGCCTCGGGCATGGATGTGTGTGATGTCCTTAGGTTAGTTAGGTTTAAGCAGTTCTAAGTTCTAGGGACTGATTACCTCAGATGTTTAGTCCCATAGTGCTCAGGGCCATTTGAACCATTTTGTTGTTCAGACACGTAAATCTGGATATCTACCCTGAAAATCACCGAGCGAGATGGTGCACTCCGCCCCCCCC
This sequence comes from Schistocerca serialis cubense, assembly GCF_023864345.2. Taxonomy (NCBI): domain Eukaryota; kingdom Metazoa; phylum Arthropoda; class Insecta; order Orthoptera; family Acrididae; genus Schistocerca; species Schistocerca serialis. Next base: position 265,068,581 of record NC_064638.1, read on the forward strand.
CCCCTCACCCCCTTTCCCCTGATTTAGGTTTCCCGTGGTTTCCATAAATCGCTTCAGGCAAATGCCGGGCTGGTCACTTTGAAAGTGCACGGCCGACTTCTCCCATCCTTCGTTAATCCGATGCGACCGATGACCTCACTGTTTGGTCCCTTCCCCCAAATCCACCACCACCACCACCACCACCAACCCGGAAAGTCGATGAAGCGACTTAAATAGAGACTCTTCACCGGCTATCTCGTTGTCGTTAGCTGACATACCTACCGCTTGGGGAATGACATTTCCACTCTGCAGCGGAGTTTGCGCTGATATGAAACTTCCTGGCAGATTAAAACTGTGTGCCGGACCGAGACTCGAACTCTGGACCTTTGCCTTTCGCGGGAAAGTGCTCTACCAACTGAGCTACCCCAGCACGACTCACGCCCCGTCCTCACAGCTTTACTTCTGCCAGTACCTCGTCTCCTACCTTCCAAACTTTACAGAGACTCTCCTGCGAACCTTGCAGAACTAGCACTACTGAAAGAAAGGAATTGCGGAGACATGGCTTAGCCACAGCCTAGGGGATGTTTCCAGAATGACATTTTCACTCTGCAGCGGAGTGTGTGCTGATATGGTTCGCAGGAGAGCTTCTGTAAAGTTTGGAAGGTAGGAGAGCCGGCCGGAGTAGCCGTGCGGTTCTAGGCGCTACAGTCTGGAGCCGAGCGACCGCTACGGTCGCAGGTTTGAATCCTGCCTCGGGCATGGATGTGTGTGATGTCCATAGGTTAGTTAGGTTTAATTAGTTCTAAGTTCTAGGCGACTGATGACCTCAGAAGTTAAGTCGCATAGTACTCAGAGTCATTTGAACCATTTTTGAAGGTAGGAGACGAGGTACTGGCAGAAGTATAGCTGTGAGGACGGAGCGTGAGTCGTGCTTGGGTAGCTCAGTTGGTAGAGCAGCGAAAGGCAAAGGTCCAGAGTTCGAGTCTCGGTCCGGCACACAGTTTTAATCTGCCAGGAAGTTTCATACCTACCACTTGCTTCCATTTCTCCTGGCGTTTCTGCGCGGATACCGCTACGGGACACTAAAAGGAGGGCAGTGCGAGGATTCAAGCTCAGCTCCTCCGGTACAAGTGTAGCGCTGTGCCCGCTCGCTCGGTGCGCCATTAACGAGTTACCGAGTTGGCAGCGGTGCGTTAAACTCGTAGGATTAGGATTCTCTGGGCTCTTCCAGATGACTTGGTGCGCTGTCTGTCTGAGGGAGACGTCACGGTAGCGGCAAGTGCCCGCTGTTTGGCGAGCGCCGGTGTTAGCATTCAGCGGGCCGGCGCTGGATATTGGCAGCGGCGTCCGGCGGCCACGCTCGCTACGTGCGCCGAATGCCCGCCGCTGCCGGCGCAGCAGCCGCCGCCGGTTCGCCGCTACTTTGCGCCGCCCCAAAGACGCGGACAGCTGCTGCTGATACTCTGTGCGTCGGCCATTACGACGACCGTAAACGTACTGCGGCGCAGGGTTAATACCTTACTCTACTGTTAGCTAATATCGCCCCGCGCGCTTACTGGAGCGTGGTAATGACTCAGCATGCGACGCTCTTGTCGGAACGGGCCGGGTACTGAATGCGCAGCTAGTGTATACCACCAGTTCATCTTCGATGGCTAAGTCCATATCGACTTTGTACCTCCATGTGGAACGTGCTGGACACACAATTCAGTAGTGGCTTCAGTGCAGCGTTCTACAAAAATGGCTCTGAGCACTATGGGACTCAACTGCTGAGGTCATTAGTCCCCTAGAACTTAGAACTAGTTAAACCTAACTAACCTAAGGACATCACAAATATCCATGCCCGAGGCAGGATTCGAACCTGCGACCGTAGCGGTCTTGCGGTTCCAGACTGCAGCGCCTTTAACCGCACGGCCACTTCGGCCGGCGTTCTACATTGGTGAGACAGTCCAAACCAAGGTTTCATAGCCAACATCCTCTATGAGCGTACTGTGAAGGCAGTTCTGGGAGCCGCGAGAACTGTACCCCCTCCATCGTCACAGGGAATAGGGTGGGGAGCCGTGTGAAGACTTGTGTAAACGAGGAAACCGATAAACCGATCCTGAAGAAAAAGCTTCGAGGAACCTAGACTTTCTTTATATTCCGTGTCGCATCGCAGACCAATTAATTCAGGTGAGCCGTGGCGGCTGGAGCCAGGGTGTTCTACTTGCATCGCTGATATCGATATTCCGCTGTCTTGCTATCTTTGACTGTTCCCCCCCGGGCCCGGGGTGTTTTCCGGGTGAATGTGTGACGGAGAGTCTCCGGTCGCCGGCCGGTGTGGCCATGCGGTTCTAGGCGCTTCAGTCTGGAACCGCGTGAGCGCTACGGTCGCAGGTTCGAATCCTGCCTCGGGCATGGATGTGTGTGATGTCTTTAGGTTGGTTATGTTTAAGTAGTTCTAAGTTCTAGGGGACTGATGACCACAGATGTTAAGTCCCGTAGTGCTCAGAGCCATTTGAACCATTTTTAGTCTCCGGTCGGCGTTCATCGAGCTCCCTAACCGTGGTGCATGGGCCTCGCCGTGCTCGCCGTCCTTGTCTTTGGTCGCTCCTTATGTACCGTGTCGATCACTGGGCGCCTTGACGTGCAAAATTGTGATGGGTTCGTCGTCTCACGCTGGACAGCTTCCCAGCTCGTAATTTGCGAGTTCCAAGTTATTTGTGTTTAACCAAGATGATTGTTGAAACTTATTGTGGCATGAGTAGCTGCCGGAGATGGTTGTGAACTTGGTTCTACAGTGGCTATTTTAAGGAAGCTGATGTTCCTCATTTCGTTTCTCATCATTTGTAGAGCGTGTGTTTTAAGTGGTTTTCATGCAAGTTTTGTTTTAGGACATATTGACCGCTTGGGGACTGGTTGCTGTTGTGTACGCGCCCGGCAGCCATAGAGTTAATGGTTTAAGCATTTGTCACGGCAGGATTTGGTATGCTTATTTAATGTTGAAAGTGCCTTAAGGCAACTGAAAGTGATCTCTAGGTTTCTTGCTAATTTACTGGGAGACGTGTACTGTTAGAGTAGGGCTCCATAAGGATTTGGAGGCATACTTACTATATATTCCGGTGTGGCTGTGATTTGACCTTGTTTTCATTGCTATCTATTTGTGCTGCAGGCCATTTGTTAAGTCTGCTCGTTTCCTGGCGTCGGTGCGGTTATGGATTCTTGTTAGGACCGCACATTGTGAGGCCGGTCGGACTATTACAAATGTATACCGCCGGCTTGTGAGCCTGTGCACAAGCCGAAGGGAGTGAACGCTCGTATTGCCTGCCGACCGTAGCGTTATTGCTTCCAAATACTACTGTGGGCCTTAACGCTGTTCTCTAAAGTTAAGTTAGGCTACTTTGTTAATCTTAGCGTTTCTGTAAGTTATTTTACTGGTTATTAATAGCCATTCTTATTCAACACTTACGTTAATCATTTGTGTATCTTTAATGAATGAGCAACCTGCTATTTTTCCTGTATGCCAGTTTTGCGATCTTGGTTGGCCCGCTTGGCGTTTTTAGTATAAGCATGTTTCACTGTGGACCTTTATGTGGGCAGGTCAGTTTTATTAATCTTTAATATCTTTGCTTTTTAATGAACTTGTGGTATTATGTGGCTGTGTAACTTTGGGTTGGAAGTGTATAGTGTTACTAGCCTTTTGAGATATGGTTAAACAAGAATGATTGTTTATGACTGATTATTCACCGTGCCTACTATCTATGTTTTTGATTGCAGATGCAAAATATGATTCTTATTCGTGTTTACGTAGTTCAATTAAAGTAAAAATTGGTATGCTGCATCAGTAAGAGGGAAAATGTCGGAATTGAAGTTTATAATAGTCTGTTTGAGTCAAATTAAAATTGTAAAACAATCACAAGCTTGTCCATCACCAGTGATCCCGGGCTTCCTATTTTCCTTAAATAACTGCGGTGAGATTGTAATTTTGATTCTCTAAAGAATTGAGTAGTACCATGGTTCATCAAGTTCCTGGGAGAAGGCGGAGGAGGATGAAGGCGGAGATCAGTGTTTAACGTCCCGGTGACAACGAAGTTATTAGAGACGGAACACAGGGTCGGATCAGTGAAGGATGGTGAAGGAAATCGGCCGTGCCTTTTCTAAGCCATCAGTCTTAAGCAATTTTGGGATATCAGGGCAAACCTATATCAGGATGCTGGACGGGGGTTTAAACCGTTGTCCTCCCGAAAGGGAATCCAGTGTGCTTAACGACTAATCCAAGTTGCAGATTAGCGCTAATTGGTTACTGGAAGCTTTTACCGTTTCCCATTCAATTTAGTAACAGATCTTAATTTTTTTTCCCAACGTAACTGGCGATCCGTCTGTAGGAACAGTAACTAATTAATTCCACAACAAACTCATTTCTCTTCTCTTTCTTGAGCGTTGCTAAGAATTAAAAATACCTGACTATGTCAGCTGGAGAAAGATCATGAACTCAATGTAAAGCAGTAAACTTACTACAATAAACTTATAAATTGCAGGTAACTGGGGCGTTAGAGGTCACAAGGTAGAAAATACCGCTGGTTGCACTTCACTAATAAGAATAATACTAAATCCAACTAACATCAAGGAGTAGAAGGCGGCTAATAACTTCCGCCAACCAGACTGACTCCACTTGCGGTTGGTCTCACCGACCCTGGGAGCAGAAACACGCAAACAACAGTGAGATCTCAAACAGTGGAGGTTTGAGTACTGGACACGATTCACTCACCTTCAAACGTCCTGGGTTCAGTCGTCGGCTACAGCCCCTCGGTCTGACAGTGCCTGCACGCCGCCAGCGGTCCCGGCCTGCCTGTCCTCGCTGCTCCGTCCGAAGCCGAACTGACGTCCGTTCGCAACTCTCACCAAATCCAGTACGCAACAGCATTAAAATAACTGCCCATTCAAAACCACAAGATACACACAGAATATTGGAACACGTATTGTGTTCGAGTATAATGACTTTTCTGGAGACTAGAAATCTACTCTGTAGGAATCAGCGTGGGTTTCGAAAAAGACGGTCATGTGAAACCCAGCTCGCGCTATTCGTCCACGAGACTCAGAGGGCCATAGACACGGGTTCACAGGTAGATGCCGTGTTTCTTGACTTCCGCAAGGCGTTCGATACGGTTCCCCACAGTCGTTTAATGAACAAAGTAAGAGCATATGGACTATCGGACCATTTGTGTGATTGGATTGAGGAGTTCCTAGATAACAGGACGCAGCATGTCATTCTCAATGGAGAGAAGTCTTCCGAAGTAAGAGTGATTTCAGGTGTGCCGCAGGGGAGTGTCATAGGACCGTTGCTATTCACAATATACATAAATGACCTTGTGGATGACATCGGAAGTTCACTGAGGCTTTTTGCAGATGATGCTGTGGTGTATCGAGAGGTTGTAACAATGGAAAATTGTACTGAAATGCAGGAGCATCTGCAGCGAATTGACGCACGGTGCAGGGAATGGCAATTGAATCTCAATGCAGACAAGTGTAATGTGCTGCGAATACACAGAAAGATAGATACTTTATCATTTAGCTACAAAATAGCAGGTCAGCAACTGGAAGCAGCTAATACCATAAATTATCTGGGAGTACGCATTAGGAGTGATTTAAAATGGAATGATCATATAAAGTTGATCGTCGGTAAAGCAGATGCCAGACTGAGATTCATTGGAAGAATCCTAAGGAAATGCAATCCGAAAACAAAGGAAGTAGGTTACAGTACGCTCGTTCGCCCACTGCTTGAATACTGCTCAGCAGTGTGGGATCCGTACCAGATAGGGTTGGTAGAAGATATAGAGAAGATCCAACGGAGAGCAGCGCGCTTCGTTACAGGATCATTTAGTAATCGCGAAAGCGTTACGGAGATGATAGATAAACTCCAGTGGAAGACTCTGCAAGAGAGACGCTCAGTAGCTCGGTACGGGCTTTTGTCAAAGTTTCGAGAGCATACCTTCACCGAAGAGTCAAGCAGTATATTGCTCCCTCCTACGTATATCTCGCGAAGAGACCATGAGAATAAAATCAGAGAGATTAGAGCCCACACAGAGGCATACCGACAATCCTTCTTTCCACGAACAATACGAGACTGGAATAGAAGGGAGAACCGATAGAGGTACTCAAGGTACCCTCCGCCACACACCTTCAGGTCGCTTGCGGAGTATGGATGTAGATGTAGATGTAGATCTGGGGAAACAATTTCACCAATAACTCACGATACTAAAAGCAGTCACTGTGAAACAACACCGAAGAATTATGAGTCGGCACAAACACAGAGATGCCAGAAGCGGTCGGAGGACCAAGTGCACGTCGTCTGCTGCGACGACCGACCGAATGACCAACCAACGGTCGTCCCCACTCAAGTCAGGCACGGGAAAGATCTCAGTATAAATCGTCGACTGACAACTTATTGCCATGAGGTATTCGAAGGGCGGACACACACACACACACACACACACACACACACACACACACGTGAAACTTGCACTACTTGAATATCACGGTCCACACGACTAAAACTCGCTGAATCCGATACTTGACGGGGTCGTGCACTCTCGCGACCACACCCTTCCGTCGGACAGTAGATGTGTGTCGCCAGCGGTCGGGCGAGTACTGGCTGTCCGGACCTCACTGCTGCTCTGTCCCAACTCAACTCCCTGGGCACACGACGACCCGGAAGTACTAGGGGCCGCTCCAAAGATGGTACCACAGTACGCGCTATCGATAAGCGCTGCTGCTGCCACTCACGGACAGACAAGACGAACAAACGTAGTGGCGCCAGTGAACACACTAAGAAAACGAGACGCCACTATCGTTGTTACAAGATGCCAAGCTATGAACGGCATCAACGCGAGCCGCACACGGCTCACCTATCAGTAGGCGTAGTTTCAAAGTCGGCTTCCTGCGTCAGAGAACGCGCTAGACTGATCGATTCCACTAGAACGTTAGAGGAGAAAAGTCATCACACCAGATATCATCCCTTACCTCCAGGTGTAATTCCTCCTCTGTGTAGCATCGATGAATTGGATAAGAAGTAGTGATGACTGGGTGTTGTGTGATGTCCTTAGGTTAGTTAGGTTTAAGTAGTTCGAAGTTCTAGGGGACTGATGACCGTAGATGTTAAGTCCCATAGTGCTCAGAGCCATTTGAACCATTTTGGTAAGGAGTAGGAATACTCCAAATATGGTCTTCAGAAATCAATTAAATTAAATGGCTGAAAGTAGGTTCGAGATAAAAGGAAGCTATACTGCCAGTTTCAGAATATGCTAAGCATATCACTCAGCACTGTCTCCTGCAATTAGAAATCAAGCACTAGCAGAGTTCTCAACAAGAAGCGACGGCGACATTTCAAGACGGCAACACGTCAGTGGAGCACATACATTGTACACATGGAGTTCAGTTGCCTGCCTCGGTAGAGAATACACCTATTTATAATGCATAACGAAGCTGATTAATGCACGTTAAGGCTACAAAATGAATTCAGTTGAATTAGAAGTGAGAATCGCTTTCGTATTTTGCCCTTTGTAGTAGACAAACAGAGAAATAAGAAGACATGAAAACAAAGTTTGTAAATAAGATAAGCATGTTCGCCATCGAAACAGTGCTTTCTAGTCCTCAACGAGCAATTTAATTCGAAAACTTAATTTGCTATTTGCTTACACAATGAGTCCTATACTACTAATTTAAACCTTGTAGACACTTCTCGTTCATTTTGTCGAACTTAAATGCCATTTAAATCAGTTACTGGGGTGAAAACAGAGTATGATTTGGTGACTTTTGCTACCTCGAAACATTTATTTTGCCTACAGTTGTCACGGAAGTTACTGCATGTTTATAAAATGGCGGTGATTAAAGAAACTTTAATTTTTGGGAGACTTGCTGATCGAGGATGTGACGTTGTACAAACGTCTTAGAAAGCATGGAAAATATATTTAGCAATATACACGACTTTGTTCGCAAGAGAATCTCATTCACGCCTGTGAATAGTGCATTTTCCTTCGAGATCATAAAATGTCTGAGCTTTCTGGCTTCTACGACAACACCGTAACTTAATCTAAAATCTTCGAACGGTTCACGAACTGATAATTCCGTGAATGCAGTCGTCTGATGAGAATGCAATGGTTTGAAGGCCAGCTCACAGAAGAATAAGAATACACTGCTCAAAGAGTTCAGTGGAACATGACTCTGGACGTCTGCCATACTCCTCTGAATTATTGACTACTGGTTATGTTACCAAATTACACCCTAATCTTCCACAAATTAAGTACACAACAAAACATCACTACTCCCTCGATCTTTTACATAAAAACAACTGAAACGTCCTACAGGTGTCGAAAACAAAGTGGGAAAATCATTCATCCCATCATTCTGACTGCTTTTCATTGGACTTTTACAGAGCTTCCCTAACGTGTATGCGCCCCGTGAGCTTTTATCACTGTCTGACACCTACGTGACATGTTCTGTATAAGTCTATAGAAGTCACCCAATGGTATGCGTCCCCATTCTTCAATGAGCGCTCATGAGACTTCTTGGTGAGTCTTTGGTGGAACAGAATGCTGATGAACACGTTTGTCTACCACGTACCACAAATGCGTGATGGGCTTTAGGTCGGAAATTACCGCCGGTCATTCAATTATCTCAGTGTCCAGGCTTCACAAGACATCCCTGCTGACACGCGCCACATAGGCTGAATACAGGGTCACCACCGTATTCAGCAATAACAACATGGCACAACAGGATCTTTTCGATGTACTGCCTAGCGATAACTCAATCACGAACGACGACCAGATCCGTATGGCTGTCAATATCGAAGCTCCCCACAACAACACAGATCCTTGGAATTGGTCGACTTCCTGAATCACATTTGGCAGGTACCGCTCACAACGGATCTTCGTACACGAACACGGCCATCACCTTGAGTCAGAAGATATCTGGACTTGCCCGTGAATAACACGTTTCGCCAGTGATGGAGTTGCCAGTAGACTTGGGATCGGCAGAACTGAAGGCGAGCTGCGAGGTGTTGTCAGGCAGAACAAGACGTCTGGGTCGTAAAATTCCTTTCTCGTACCTGTTCATTATAATGTGATCGGACACAATCTCTCTAGTGGATCTTCTGAGATCGACTTTCAGTGCTCTGGTGGTATCCGTGCGACGCCAGATGGCAGAAAAGATCGCATATGGGACTTCACGTGAAGTTTTAATGCGTCGGCGTCCTTCCCCAATTAGCCTTGTCTACTGACCTGTCTCTTTGTAGCGTGCCCACAACCTATGGATGACGTATGGAGAGGCATTGTCATGTGCAGCAGTGTTATCGAAAGTCCGTTCTTTTTGGATGAAACAGACCGTCCTTGCACTGCATTATGATGCCGCGTTGGTTGAACACAGCGTACAAAATGGCAACTGCCATGTGTACCTTAGGAAGAAACACTGGGATACCGGTATTTACTTCCTTCTGAGGTGTCATCTGACACTGTAATGCATAACACTGCCGAAAAATTGCGAGTGATTTTTATTTTTCTACATTGAAAGGAAAGCCATGTAGTAAGACCACGGGTACCGTCTGTGTCAAAGAAGATTTAACATAGCGACGTCGATAAGCGTGTTTTCCTAATTCTTTGAATAGTGTATTTGCAAGATCTGGTGTAGCAAGACAGCATGTGAAAGTACTAAGAAACTCAGCAGTTTCTTTCTTTTCTGAACGACACACGAGAGAGGGGTGCATGAAGGACACGCTAGTAGTAGTAGTAGTAGGGATGGGAAGAGACAGACAGGGAGAGAGAGAGAGAGAGAGAGAGAGAGAGAGAGAGAGAGAGAGAGAGAGAAGCCTTCCGACCGCCGCCACGCAGTGCCCTGCTTGCTCTAGGGATGGCCCAGCCGCTGGAAATTAAGGGATTCGGGGAAAATCGTTACTGCTCTGGGATTTCGCCGCTGGAAGACCTCGATCGTCCTTCACCTGCCCCTATCCGTTCTGCTCCCGCAGCGAAGGAATGAGGCCGGCAGAAAAGAAGACGCTCCTGTTCATCTGTCCCCTGTGAGGGCTTCCTCCTCCGGCTGATCGATAAAATAACAAACAAAAGAACGAAGACCCGAGCACAGCGGTGTGTCTGCGTCCTAGAATAGCCGCACCGGGAACTGGAAGCAGAGCGCAGCCACCGAATTTCCCTGCGCCGAGCACGTGGCGTAACGGAGTGCTGATACCATATAAACACAGCAAGTGTCTAGGGGCCTGCTTCTTTACCCCTGCGTCAGAGAAAGAGCATCCACCTCCTGAATGAATAAAAGCAGACCACCGCAAGTAAATGAAACGCTAGGGGCTTTTGAAGGTAATTGCATCTTTATCATATACAGTATTATGGTTGACATTTTGGATATTCGGGAATCCAGCCGGAAGTTCGTGTCGTTCTCGCACGATATTTCGAGAGCGTGCCTCGCTGTCTTCTTCAGGTGCTACCTGAGACTGAATATCCTAGATGTCAACAGATCGCCGGAAAAGCACGAAGAATTACATCAGTATTGTGGTTTTTTGAGAAGAGAGAGATAGTTTTGTACCGCTAGTAATGGCAGAGAGCGTGATGTTGTGGTTGTACATATACCGGGTGATCAAAAAGTCAGTATAAATTTGAAAACTGAATAAATCTCGGAATAATGTAGATAGAGAGGTACAAATTGACACACATATTTGGAATGACATGGGGTTTTATTAGAACCAAAAAAATACTAAAGTTCAAAAAATGTCCGACAGATGGCGCTTCATCTGACCGGAATAGCAATAATTAGCTCAATAAATTAAGACAAAGCAAAGAAGATGTTCTTTACAGGAAATTCTCAATATGTCCACCATCATTCCTCAACAAGATCTGTAGTCGAGGAATAATGTTGTGAACAGCACTATAAAGCATGTCCGGAGTTATGGTGAGGCACTGGCGTCGGATGTTGTCTTTCAGCATCCCTAGAGATGTCGGTTGATCACGATATACTTGCGACTTCAGGTAACCCCAAAGCCAATAATCGCACGGACTGAGGTCTAGGGTCCTGGGAGGCCAAGCATGACGAAAGTGTCACCTGAGCACACGATCATGAACAACCGACGCGCGCAAGAGATCTTTCACGCGCCATCTGTCGGACATTTTGTGAACTTTTTTTTTTTGTTCTAATAAAACCCCATGTCATTCCAAGCATGTGTGTCAATTTTTACCTCTCTATCTACATTATTCCGTGGTTTATTAAGTTTTCAAATTTATACTGACTTTTTGATCGCCCTGTACAAACAAACGTGTTGCATCACCCCGATGTGTAGTGCAGATGTGTTGCTACTGTGGCTCCTACTGCACCGATATGAAGGTCTGCCCTGTTATTGTTTGCAACCATTTACCCAGCTACCATGAACGCTAATTATGGGTAGAAAGCTCCAGTCGAATGGAGTGCAGCGTTTCAGTTGAAAGTAAAGCACCTGTAGAACAGCGTTACAGGAGTCGTCTGTGGAACAGAAGGGTGAAAATCCATCATGCCACGAAGGACAGTCGAAGGTAGGAGCCGCATCGTCATGGAACCAGTAAAGTTGCTCGACGTGTGCACTGCAGTCAAAGTGAAGTAGTGCGTGCCTGGATTCGGTACTATTTGACAGGTAACATTAAGGACGCACGCCGCACAAACCGTTCACATTCGACAGGTGCACAAGATGATCGATATCTACGACTTTTGAGACCAAGGAACCATGGGCTAAGTGCTCCAACTTAATTCTGCTTTCGACGAAATTTCTTGACGCAATGTTTCACATCAGACTGTCAGCAGACGATTGCATGATGGGAAGCTGCATTTCCAAAGATCATGGCCACCAACACATGATACGCCACAACACTATGGGGTCCGATGCAAATGGACAAGATGTCATGCACAAAACACGCCTTGGGATTGGCGTGGGGTTTTCTTTGTGGTAGAAATGCTGATGTGTTTGTACCCTGATAATCGCAGACAACGTGTACGGAGGCAGTGCGGTAATACCTAACGCCACGCACTGTGTGTCACATGTACAACAACGTGTTGGTAGAGTGATATTCTGGAGTGTCATTACGTCGTTAATGTGCAAGGTTTTGCACCTCTCAAGGCTGCTGAGGGCAGTCTCACTGCTCTACGGTACTGGGTCGAGATTCTGTAACAAACATTGCGACCTTACCGCCAACAGGGCAAGCAGTAAAGGAAACAAAAGAAAAATTCGGAGTAGGAATTGAAATCCATGGAGAGGAAATAAAGTCTTTGAGGTTCATCGATGACATTGTACTTCTCTCTGAGACAGCAAAGGACCTGGAAGAGCAGCTGAACGGAATGGTCAGTGTCATAAAAGGATGATATAAGATGAACATCAACAAAAGCAAAACGAGGATAATGGAATGTAGTCGAATTAAATCGGGTGACGCTGAGGGAATTAGATTAGGAAATGAGACGCTTAAAGTATGAAATGAGTTTTGCTATTTGGGGAGAAAAATAACTGATGATGGTCGAAGAAGACAGGATTAAAATGTAGACTGGCAATGGCAAGGAAAGCGTTTCTGAAGAAGAGAAATTTTTTGACATCGAGTATAGATTTAAATGTCAGGAAGTCGTTTCTGGAAGTATTTGTATGGAGTATAGCCATGTATGGAAGTGAAACGTGGACGATAAATAGTTTGTAATAAAAGAGAATAGAAGTTTTCGAAACGTGGTGCTACAGAAGAATGCTGAAGATTAGATGGGTAGATCACATAACTAATGAGGGGGTATTGAATAGAATTGGGGAGAAGAGAAATTTGTGGCACAACTTGACTAGAGGAAGGAATCTGTTGGTAGGACGTATTCTGAGGCATCAAGGGATCACCAGTTTAGTATTGGATGGCAGCTTGGAGGGTAAAAATCGTAGACGGATGGTTAGCACACTGGACTCGCATTCGGGAGGACGACGGTTCAATCCCGTCTCCGGCCATCCTGATTTAGGTTTTCCGTGATTTCCCTAAATCGCTTCAGGCAAATGCCGGGATGGTTCCTTTGAAAGGGCACTGCCGATTTCCTTCCCCATCCTTCCCTCACCCGAGCTTGCGCTCCGTCTCTAATGACCTCGTTGTCGACGGGACGTTAAACACTAATCTCCTCCTCCTCCTCGTAGACGGAGATCAAGAGATGAATACACTAAACATATTGAGAAGGCTGTAGATTGCAGTAGGTACTGGGAGATGAAAAAGCTTGCACAGGATAGAGTAGCATAGAGAGCTGCATCAAACCAGTCTCTGGACTGAAGACCACAACGACAACATCGCCAACAGTTGGGTAGCCATTTCATCTTCGTAGATCTGTGACCATCGTACTGTTCTCGCGCACATGTTCCTTCCGGATCACCAGAATGGAGTTGACTGCCTGTTCCCCAGACATTTTTATCCAGTCGAAAATGTGTGCGATCGAAACGAGCTGATTTTGGACGTCGACAGTGACCACAAACTGTGCGTGACTTTCACAGGATTGCCATGAAAGAGTGGGGCAGTTTGGTTCGTTGATGATCTCATCGATGATACGTCACAACGGATTCAGAATAGGAACTAACCAAGGGGACGTTCCACCATATATTGACGTTTCTCAAGAGTGTTGTGAAGGAAACCCAGAGAGAGAGAGAGAGAGAGAGAGAGAGAGAGAGAGAGAAACGATTTTGTCGGTGCTATTTTTATTTGGTGATTTGAACACACTGCAAATTAGTATATATGAATGCATAAGATATCATTTTTGTTTTCTGTGCCATACATTTCGAAATAAAGGGGTGATGCAAAATTGTTTTTGATGTGTGTACTGCTGTGACCCGACGCAGAAAAGTACAATAAAACAATTTATTAACAAGAAGGTAGCTAATTTCCCCTTACGTTGTGCGCCTGGTCTATGTGAAGCATTTTTAATTTGTCACAGTACTTGAGTGAAACTGTGTCGTTGCATGTCACAGACATCTGTATATGTTTGAGGTTACCACGTGTTAAAGCTTGATAATGAGATTCAGGCCGAATGGTGCCGTACACACGCAGACAAAAGTGGTCTGTTTAATTTTATTTGCACTTCGTTATAGCAACGTGCCCAGCAGATGTTTGATTTAGCCGAGCATCGGACGGAGGCTTGTTTGTACGATCCGCACTTCAGTTCAAGCCGGATGTGTGCTGTGTACGGAATTACCGGCGCGTCTACATCTTCCTACTCAACGTTGCTGCAAGCAGCGTCGCATCGTCTCCTCACGAGTCCGCACCACGACGCCTTAGCGCTTCATAACAGGTCACGAAACCATAGATGTTACCCATAGCAGATTACTTTGTTCTTTCGAATTGCGAAAATCAGGAATATCTGTGCAACTTATTTTGTATTACACAATCGCATATTTAACGTACAGGGAGTGACCTTTCACGGAATCTCACAATAAAATCAGATACAATTGTTATCACAGTACGTGGAAGGCTGTGAAAATGCGAGATCCATACGTCCAATCCATAGTTAAAGCAACTAATTGTTCATTAAATTGTACTTTGAAGTCTTAAAATATGGTTAGATATAACTGAGCATAGACACATTGCAATGTAAAATTACAAAGTGAATTTCAGTGCAGTAACTTGAAGTACGTATATTGAAAATAAAGTTCTATTTAAGCAAGTTATTAATTAACTAACTGTGGTCTGCAGAGCTATTATACTACTGAACATTAAAATTGCTACACTAAGAAGATGACGCGCTACAGACGCGAAATTTAACCGACAGGAAGAAGATGTGGTGATATGCAAATGATTAGCTTCTCAAAGCATTCACACAAGGTTGGCGCCGGTGGCGACATCTACAACCTGCTGGCATGAGGAAAGTTTCCGGGTCACAGCAGTACACACATCAACAACGTTATTATGATGCCTCGTGTAAGGAGGAGAAATGTGTACCATCAAGTTTCCGACTTTCATAAAGGTCGGATTGTAGCCTATCGCGATTGCGGTTTATCGTATCGCGACATTGCTGCTCGCGTTGGTCGAGATCCAATGGCAATTAGCAGAATATGGAATCAGTGGGTTCAGGAGGGTAATACGGAACACCGTGCTGGATCCCAACCGCCTCGTATCACTAGCAGTCGAGATGACAAGCATCTTATCCGCATGGCTGTAACGGATCGTTCAGCCAAGTCTCGATCCCTGAGTTAACAGATGGGGATGTTTGCAAGACAACAACCATCTGCACGAACAGTTTGACGACGTTTGCAGCAGCATGGACTATCAGCTCTGAGACCATGGTTGCGGTTATCCTTGACGCTGCATCACAGACAGGAGCGTCTGCGATGGTGTACTCAACGACGAACCTGGCTGCACGAATGGCAAAACGCCATTTTTTTCAGATGAATCCAGGCTCTGTTTACAGCATCATGATGGTCGCATAGGTGTTTGGCGACATCGCGGTGAACGCACATTGGAAGAGTGTATTCGTCATCGCCATACTGGCGTATCACTCGACGTGATGGTATACGGTGCCATTGGTTACACGTCTCGGTCACCTCTTGTTCGCATTGACAGCACTTGGAACAGTAGACGTTACATTTCAAATGATTTACGACACGTGGCTCTACCCTTCATTCGATCCTAGCGAAACCCTACATTTCAGCAGGATAATGCACGACCGCATGTTGCAGGTCCTGTACGGGTCTTTCTGGATAAAGAAAATGTTCGACTGCTGCCCTGGCCAGCACATTCTCCAGATCTCTCACCAATTGAAAACGTCTGGTCAATGGTGGCCGAGCAGCTGGCTCGTCAGAATACGCCAGTCACTACTCTTGATGAACTGTGGTATCGTGTTGAAGCTGCATGGGCAGCTGTACCTGTACACGCCATCCAAGCTCTGTTTGACACAATGCCCAGGCCTACCAAGGCCGTTATTACGGCTAGAGGTGGTTGTTCTGGGTATGATTTCTCAGGATCTATTCACCCAAATTGCGTGAAAATGTAATCACGTGTCAGTTCTAGTGTAATATATTTATCCAACGAATACCCGTTTATCACCTACGTTTCTTCTTGGTGTAGCAATTTTAATGGCCAGTAGTGTACTTTCAATGATATCTTAGTTCAGAATAATCTGATACGTAATTAGATATCCGTTCCCGAAGTAATTCAACACTTATTTTCGGTACTTACCTGTCTCACTCGTCAGTTGGATGCTTTTCTGTTCAGAACTGTAGTGCCAGCAACTGAGACAGCAACCAGTACAATTCGCCTAGTGAAACTCCATCAGTAAGTCTACTAAACTTGAAATCGGTCGCTAGTCCTTTTAAGATATTTGTTTGTTTCAAGCGCCAACCAGCTGGTTATTAGCAAGAGAGAGTGTGCAATATTGCCACTTTGGTAAACACCCGCGTGGTGAAACAAGCAGAAAACTCATGTCTTTATATGAGTACCGGCAATCCTTGTGAACTGCTAAACATGTATGGGAATCGGATAATCATATTAATCTGTCGTGTGTCTCCTCACTGTTTCTGGACACAAACTACAGCTCCTCGCTGCGACTTCACCCATTGTAAGATACGGAACTTGAAATTATAATGAATCATATAGAATATGAAGGAAAGGGCCCCTTTGCTATCGCTTCCGGTTTTATTGTTTTTGAGTTTTTTAATTTTTTGTATGCAATTCAATTACAATCTGCAGAATATGAAACATTTTTGTTGTTTGGACATTGTGTGGTAGTAATATGACCGATCATAGTAAAAATAGCTTGATCGTAACTCAGTTCCGACTTACGTGGATGTTTGACCTTGATCCTTCTTTATTGTTTCTAGAAATTGAATGTTGATTCCCTCATATTCAAAGGGATCGTTGGGTAAGGTGTATGACAGAAGCCTCTGCAGTTGCTGAATTTGTGAGTATGGTAGGTTCAGTGATATCATTTTGCATAGATCAATGATTTTAAATGGGAAATTGATAGCACAATAAAGTTTCGGACTATTCAGATTGCACCGGAGTATCTCAGTCATAAGCCGATAATACATCAATTCAACTTCGCTAATAAACACGTTTTCCGCTAAATCGGACTGTGAGAAAGAAAACGATACTCGTAACTGTACAATTTCATAGTACAGCACAAAACAGCATTTCATTTCTTGTCACCAGTTTTAACAGAAGATCTGTACGTTGTTCTTAAATGAATATTAAATTTGAATGTTTACCAGAACATTGTATAAAAATTTGAAGTAAATAAGTAAAGAACTTCTCTACATATTTGTTAATGTGGAAGTGCATATATATGTACACGATCTCCTCTAAAACCCTCCATCAATTTTAACCAAATCTGCCTCACAAGCAGCAACCTTAAGGAGTATCATCATTGTGGGGTTAGAGCCTCATAGCTATCATAAGAGCGAAGGTTGGGCAAAGACAGTTTTCCCAGCACCTGATGTGTAGGCTGGTCTTGCACCACAGGCATGCTCCATTATTAACATGCTTTGCAGGGCAACCTACATGTCAGGGGCTGATATTCAAGTCCATGACATGTAGGCTGCCCAGAACAATAGGCTTGGATAGGAAAATGGGGGGGGGGGGGGGTGGGGAGAAGGAAACAAATCGAGAAAGGTGGCAATGGGACTGTGGATGGGCATTGTTATGCGAATGTTGAGGTAGAAAGAGGATGGATAGGGAGAGGGCAAAAGGGGGATGGAAGGACAGATTGGATGCAGGAGGAGAAAGGGGGAAGAAGGCGAGGCAGAGACAGAGGTAAGGAGATGTAAAGGAAGGAACGAAGATTGGGTTTATCATCCCATCAACATTGAGGTCATTAGAGACAGAGCATAAGTTCAGATTGCATCAAGGATGGGGAAGGAAATCAGCCATAACCTTTCAAAGGAGGCATTTCAGAATTTTCCTAGAATTTTACAGAGAAATCACAGAAAACCTAAATTTGGTTCGCTTGACACAGGTTTGAAGCGTTGTCCTTCCAAATGCGAGTCCACTGCGCTAACCATTGTGCCATCTCACTCGACAGGAGATGGATAAAGAAATGTGGCGAGGAGGAGATGCATATGAAGAGATGGATAAAGAAACGAGGCAGGAAGAGATGGACCAAGAGGTAGCAAGGGAATATCAACATAGGAAGAGGTTGGAGCAGGGGGAGACGGATAAAGGCAGACAGGGGAAGGAGAAGAGAGATAGCAGGAAGGGAAAGAAAGAGACAGACAGAGAGAGGGGAGTAGGAGATAGACAAGCAGAGAGGGGAAGAGAACAGAGAGGGGAGGAGCAAATGTACAGAGAGGGGTCGGAGGACACTTCCAGAGAGTGGTTGGAGAGTATTTTCAGTGTTTTTGGGAGGAATATATGGTCAAGGGGAGAGGGCAGAGGAGATGGGTAAAAGATAGGGAGAGCAGGAGCTGAAGAGACAGAGTCGCTAGATAGAGATGGACATATAAATGCGAGAGGATGAGATGGACAGCGAGACAGAGGTCTGGGAGTGCAGGAAGTGGAGGATACAGATGGGTTAGGAGGAGTTTTGTGCAATGTTTATGTCGGAAGTGTATGTAGACGAAAGTGCAGGGGAAAAGCCAATGTGTGTCTGAATGCTTGTCAGATTGTCATGTAAAAATCTGTAGCAAATTGGTCAAGAACTTTTCGAGACTGATGGAAACAGCATTCCCCTTTGCACACTCTAAGGATTTTTTTTTAAAGTGCACCACAGAGGAATTAACCAAATGGGACAGCCAAATGATTACAGTTACAAAAAATTAGATGATTTATTCAATGGAGAGAGCTTCAGAAATTGAGCATATCAATAAAACGTTTGTTCACCTCTGGCCCCAAGGCAAGAAATTATCCAGTTTAGAATTGATTGATAGACACTTGACTTCCTTCTGAGTGATTATGCGAGAAACCCTGGCCAATTGACGCGTAGATCGATAGAATCTCGAGCTGGTGGGAGGGTCCTACCCAAAATACTCCGAATCTGGCGGTCTTGCTGGCCAAGAGAGGATATGGCAAGTACGAAGACAAGCACTCAAGATAGAAATTCGCGCCGTGTGCGGGCGAGCATTATCTTTCTGAAATATATGCCCAGGATGGCTTGCCATAGACGGCAACAAAATGGGGCATAGAATATCGTCGACGCTCCGCTGTGCTATCAGGGTGCCGTGGATGGCAAGCAAAGAGGTCCTACTGGAAAAAGAAGACACCCCAGACCATCACTGGTTGTCGGGTGATATGGCGAGCGATGGTCAGATTGGTATCCCAGCACTTTCCGGAGCATCTCCAGACACGTCTCAGACTTGGAATCTCCATGACAGGAGTAGAATTTTCAGTGATGAGTCCTACATAAAATTTAGCCCCGATGACAAGCGACGACGTGTCTGGAGATGCCCTGGACAACAGTGCGATACCAACCCGACTGTCACCCACCATATGTTGTAACAACCAGGATTGGTAGTCTGCAGTATAGGACCTCTGTGGCTATCATCTGCAGCAGTATTACGGCACAGCGTTATGTCGATGATAATCTATGCCCTCCCCCCCCCCCATGAACCATGGACCTTGCCGTTGGTGGGGAGGCTTGCATGCCTCAGCGATACAGATGGCCGTACCGTAGGTGCAACCACAATGGAGGGGTATCTGTTGAGAGGCCAGACAAACATGTGTTTCCTGAAGAGGGGCAGCAGCCTTTTCAGTAGTTGCAGGGGCAACAGTCTGGATGGTTGACTGATCTGGCCTTGTAACATTAAACAAAACGGCCTTGCTGTGCTGGTACTGCGAACGGCTGAAAGCAAGGGGAAACTACAGCCGTAATTTCTCCCGAGGACATGCAGCTTTACTGTATGATTAAATGATGATGGCGTCCTCTTCCGGAGGTAAAATAGTCCCCCATTCGGATCTCCGGGCGGGGACTACTCAAGAGGACGTCGTTATCAGGAGAAAGAAAACTGGCATTCTACGGATCGGAGCGTGGAATGTCAGATCCCTTAATTGGGCAGGTAGGTTAGAAAATTTAAAAAGGGAAATGGATAGGTTAAAGTTAGATATAGCGGGAATTAGTGAAGTTCGGTGGCAGGAGGAACAAGACTTTTGGTCAGGTGATTACAGGGTTATAAATACAAAATCAAATAGGTGTAATGCAGGAGTAGGTTTAATAATGAATAAAAAAATAGGAGTGCGGGTTAGCTACTACAAACAGCATAGTGAACGCATTATTGTGGCCAAGATAGACACAAAGCCCATGCCTACTACAATAGTACAAGTTTATATGCCAACTAGCTCTGCAGATGATGAAGAAATTGATGACATGTACGACGAGATAAAAGAAATTATTCAGGTAGTGAAGGGAGACGAAAATTTAATAGTCATGGGTGACTGGAATTCGTCAGTAGGAAAAGGGAGAGAAGGAAACATAGTAGGTGAATATGGATTGGGGGGAAGAAATGAAAGAGGAAGCCGCCTTGTAGAATTTTGCACAGAGCATAACTTCATCATAGCTAACACTTGGTTCAAGAATCATGAAAGAAGGTTGTATACCTGGAAGAATCCTGGAGATACTAAAAGGTATCAGATAGATTACATAATGGTAAGACAGAGATTTAGGAACCAGTTTTTAAATTGTAAGACATTTCCAGGGGCAGATGTGGATTCTGACCACAATCTATTGGCTATGAGCTGCAGATTGAAACTGAAGAAACTGCAAAAAGGCAGGAATTTAAGGAGATGGGACCTGGATAAACTGAAAGAACCAGAGGTTGTACAGAGTTTCAGGGAAAGCATAAGGGAACAATTGACAGGAATGGGGGAAAGAAATACAGTAGAAGAAGAATGGGTAGCTCTGAGGGATGAAGTAGTGAAGGCAGCAGAGGATCAAGTAGGTAAAAAGACGAGGGCTAATAGAAATCTTTGTGTAACAGAAGAAATATTGAATTTAATTGATGAAAGGAGAAAATATAAAAATGCAGTAAACGAAGCAGGCAAAAAGGAATACAAACGTCTCAAAAATGAGATCGACAGGAAGTGCAAAATGGCTAAGCAGGGATGGCTAGAAGACAAATGTAAGGATGTAGAGGCTTGTCTCACTAGGGGTAAGATAGATACTGCCTACGGGAGAATTAAAGAGACCTTTGGAGAGAAGAGAACCACTTGTATGAATATCAAGAGCTGAGATGGCAACCCAGTTCTAAGCAAAGAAGGGAAGACAGAAAGGTTGAAGGAGTATATAGAGGGTTTATACAAGGGCGATGTACTTGAGGACAATATTACGGAAATGGAAGAGGATGTAGATGAAGATGAAATGGGAGATAAGATACTGCGTGAAGAGTTTGACAGAGCACTGAAAGACCTGAGTCGAAACAAGGCCCCGGGAGTAGACAACATTCCATTAGAACTAATGATGGCCTTGGGAGAGCCAGTCATGACAAAACTCTACCATCTGGTGAGCAAGATGTATGAGACAGGCGAAATACCCACAGACTTCAAGAAGAATATAATAATTCCAATCCCAAAGAAAGCAGGTGTTGACAGATGTGAAAATTACCGAACTATCAGTTTAATAAGTCACAGCTGCAAAATACTAACGCGAATTCTTTACAGACGAATGGAAAAACTGGTAGAAGCCGACCTCGGGGAAGATCAGTTTGGATTCCGTAGAAATGTTGGAACACGTGAGGCGATACTAACCTTACGACTTATCTTAGAAGAAAGATTAAGAAAAGGCAAACCTACGTTTCTAGCATTTATAGACTTAGAGAAAGCTTTTGACAACGTTAATTGGAATACTCTCTTTCAAATTCTGAAGGTGGCAGGGGTAAAATACAGGGAGCGAAAGGCTATTTACAATTTGTACAGAAACCAGATGGCAGTTATAAGAGTCGAGGGGCATGAAAGGGAAGCAGTGGTTGGGAAAGGAGTGAGACAGGGTTGTAGCCTCTCCCCGATGTTATTCAATCTGTATATTGAGCTAGCAGTAAAGGAAACAAAAGAAAAATTCGGAGTAGGTATTAAAATTCATGGAGAAGAAGTAAAAACTTTGAGGTTCGCCGATGATATTGTAATTCTGTCAGAGACAGCAAAGGACTTGGAAGAGTAGTTGAAGGGAATGGACAGTGTCTTGAAAGGAGGATGTAAGATGAACATCAACAAAAGCAAAACGAGGATAATGGAATGTAGTCAAATTAAATCGGGTGATGCTGAGGGGATTAGATTAGGAAATGAGACACTTAAAGTAGTAAAGGAGTTTTGCTATTTAGGGAGGAAAATAACTGATGATGGTCGAAGTAGAGAGGATATAAAATGTAGACTGGCAATGGCAAGGAAATCGTTTCTGAAGAAGAGAAATTTGTTAACATCGAGTATAGATTTAAGTGTCAGGAAGTCGTTTCTGGAAGTATTTGTATGGAGTGTAGCCATGTATGGAAGTGAAACATGGACGATAACCAGTTTGGACAAGAAGAGAATAGAAGCTTTCGAAATGTGGTGCTACAGAAGAATGCTGAAGATAAGGTGGGTAGATCACGTAACTAATGAGGAGGTATTGAATAGGATTGGGGAGAAGAGAAGTTTGTGGCACAACTTGACTAGAAGAAAGGATCGGTTGGTAGGACATGTTTTGAGGCATCAAGGGATCACAAATTTAGTATTGTAGGGCAGCGTGGAGGGTAAAAATCGTAGAGGGAGACCAAGAGATGAATACACTAAGCAGATTCAGAGGGATGTAGGTTGCAGTAGGTACTGGGAGATGAAGAAGTTTGCACAGGATAGGGTAGCATGGAGAGCTGCATCAAATCAGTCTCAGGACTGAAGACCACAACAACAACAACAATCTATGCCCCTTTTTGTTCCATTATTCATAACTTACGTTTCAGTTTCATAACGCCACACAGACACAGCGAGAGGTTCTGCTGCTTGTCTTCATGCCTGCCAAACTCTACCTAGGCCAGCCATGTCGCCTGATCTCTCCCCAGTCGACAACATTTGGAGCATTGTCCTCAAGGCCTTAGAATCAGCTCTAACGCCTCATCTTGACTGAATTTGACAAGAAATCACTCAATTGACTTTCTCAATTTGTCAAGCTGTTTCTCTTGAATTTATCAGCCAATTTTCTGAAACTTTAACCCTTTTTTTTTTTGTCTGTGCATCACATCTACAGGTGTCCGTCTCATTCAGATAATTTTTTTTCCCCCTATCGTTCTTAGGGTACACAATGCTGTGACAAATTCATGGGGCTCTGATAAACATACATACAGATGACGGTGGTAATACGTACACAAGGTTTCAAAGGATAGTGCATTGGTGGGCTGTCATTTGTACTCAGGTGATTCATGTGAAAAGCTGTCCAACGTGATTATGGCCGCACGACGAAAAATTAAGACTTTGAACACGGAATGGTAGTTGGAGCATGACGCATGGAACATTAGATTTCGGAAATCGTTAGGGACTTCAATATTACGATATTCGCAATGTGAAGAGTGTGCCGAGAATACCAAATTTCAGGCATTACCTCTCACCTCGGACAACGCAGTGGCCAACGGTGTTCACTTAACGACCAACAGCAATTGGCTTCACCCTAGACAATTGAAAAACCGTGGCATAGTCAGATGAGTCCAGATTTCAGTTGGTAAGAGTTGATGGTAGGGTTTGACTGTGGCGCAGAACTCATGGACCCAGGACTTTTACATCGTATTGTGCAAGCTGCTGGTGGCTTTGTGTGTAGGCTTTGTTTACACTGAAGGAACTGTGTTCTCTGATCCAAGTCAACCGAACATTGACCGGAAATGGTTATATTTTCATACTTGGAGACCGTTTGCAGCCATTCATGGACTTCGTGTTCCCAAACAACGATGGAATTTTTATGGTTGACAAAGCGGCACGTCACCGGACCACAATCGTACGCGGTTTGAAGAACATTCTGGACAATTCGAGTGAATGATTTGGTCACTCAGATTTCCCGACTGAATTCCATGGAAAATTTATGGGACATGTTAGAGAGGTGAGTCCTCCCCCAACATCTTGCACCGGCGTCACTTACGTAATTATGGACGGCTCTAGAGTCATCATGGCTCAAAATTTCTGCAGGGGACTTCCAACGACCTGTTGAGTCCATGCCACGTCACGTTGCTGCACTACTCCGGGCAAACGGAGGTCGGGCACTATTTTGCGAGTTATCCCATGAGTTATGTCACCTCAATGTATGTAATAAGAATTGGTTGGTTGCGCGTTGAACCCGTGCACAGAGTGTTCCGTAGAAACTTCCTTACTTAAGGAGACAGTTCATCCATCGCTGAAACAGAGAATCTCGATGATTTTGGTCTGTTACAGGTAGGCTGTCTGAGCCGAAAACTGCAAGGCTTTCGAGAATTTCTTAAGTTTAATGTCTAATAACGAAGATAGGAAATTTTTTTTTGTGTGATGTAGCTACAAATTAACAGTTTTGCGTTTTTTCGCTTTACTTGTACTATGAAACACTGATTCTTGAGAAATGACATGATTTAGGTCAAAAGGAAATACCCTAAAGGTTTTATTGTGTGAGATTGCGAAAGTCAAATTGGTTGACATAAGTGACCGTATCTTTTTATTGCATCTACATCTACATTTATACTCCGCAAGCCACCCAACGGTGTGTGGTGGAGGGCTCTTTACGTGCCACTGCATTACCTCCCTTTCCGGTTCCAGTCGCGTGTGGTTCGCGGGAAGAAAGACTGCCGGAAAGACTCCGTGCGCGCTCGAATCTCTCTAATTTTACATTCGTGATCTCCTCGGGAGGTATAAGTAGGGGGAAGCAATATATTCGATACCTCATCCAGAAACGCACCCTGTCGAAACCTGAACAGCAAGCTACACGGCGATGCAGAGCGCCTCTCTTGCAGAGTCTGCCACTTCAGTTTGCTAATCATCTCCGTAACGCTATCACGCTTACCAAATAACCCTGTGACGAAACGCGCCGCTCTTCTTTGGATCTTCTCTATCTCCTCTGTCAATCCAACATGGTACGGATCCCACGCTGATGAGCAATACTCAAGTATAGGTCGAACGAGTGTTTTGTAAGCCACTTCCTTTATTGATGGACTACATTTTCTAAGGACTCTCCCAATGTATCTCAACCTGGCACCCACCTTACTAACAATTAATTTTATATGATCATTCAACTTCAAATCGTTCCGTACGCATACTCCCAGATATTTTACAGAAGTAACTGCTACAAGTGTTTGTTCCGGTATCATATAATCATACAATAAAGGATCCTTCTTTCAATGTATTCGCAATACATTACATTTGTCTATGTTAAGCGTTAGTTGCCACTCCCTGCACCAAGTGTCTATCGGCTGCAAATCTTCCTGCATTTCGCTGCAATTTTCTAATGCTGAAACTTCTCTGTATACTACAGGACCATCCGCGAATAGCCGCATGGAACTTCCGACACAACCTACTAGGTTATTTGTAAATATTGTGAAAAGCTATGGGCCCATAACACTCCCCTGTGGCACGCCAGAGGTTACTTTAACGTCTGTAGACGTCTCTCCATTGAGAACAACATGCTGTGTTCTGTTTGTTAAAAACTCTTCAATCCAGCCACACAGCTGGTCTGATATTCCGTAGGCTCTTACTTTATGAGGCGACAGGGCGGAACTGTATCGAACGCCTTCCGGAAGTCAAGGAAAATGGCAGCTACGTGGGAGACTGTATCTAATATTTTCTAGGACTCATGAGCAAATAAAGCGAGTTGGGTCTCACACGATCGCTGTTTCTGGAATACATGTTGATTCCTACAGAGTAGATATTGGGTTTCCAGAAATGACAGGATACGCGAGCAAAAAACATGTTCTAAAATTCTACAAGAGATCGATGTCAGAGATATAGACCTATTAGTTTAGCGCATCTGCTCGACGACCCATCTTGAAAACTGGAACTAACTGTGCTCTTTTCCAATCATTTGGAACCTTCCGTTCCTCCAGAGACTTGGGGTACACGGCTGTTAGAAGGGGCACAAGTTCTTTCGCGTACTCTGTGTAGAATCGAATTGGTATCCCGACGTATAAACTTATTTTTTTACACCGCCGGGGGCTATAGACCATAGTACGTGACGTACTTCTCAACTTAGTACGACTACCTGTTCTTGAGAGAAAGGGGTCTTAACAGACGGACAGACAGTTGAACAACAAATGACGAAAGAAAATTTTTTCTGAGCTATATAATTACAAATTCACAATTTTCGAATTTTTTCGTTCACTTTTACTCTGAAACCTTGCTTCTCGTCAAATTTCAACAATCTCTTTCAACGACAAGTACCCTACAGTTTTGATGAGGGAGTTTATTAGTATCAAAGTATGTGACATATACAGGGTGTTACAAAAAGGTACGGCCAAACTTTCAGGAAACATTCCTCACACACAAATAAAGAAAAGATGTTATGTGGACATGTGTCCGGAAACGCTTAATTTCCATGTTAGAGCTCATTTTAGTTTCGTCAGTATGTACTGTACTTCCTCGATTCACCGCCAGTTGGCCCAATTGAAGGAAGGTAATGCTGACTTCGGTGCTTGTGTTGACATGCGACTCATTGCTCTATAGTACTAGCATCAAGCACATCAGTACGTAGCATAAACAGGTTACTTACTGTTCATCACGAACATGTTTTTGCAGTCAGTGCAATGTTTACAAATACGGAGTTGGCAGATGCCCATTTGATGTATGGATTAGCACGGGGCAATAGCCGTGGCGCGGTACGTTTGTATCGAGACAGATTTCCAGAACGAAGGTGTCCCGACAGGAAGACGTTCAAAGCAATTGATCGGCTTCTTAGGGAGCACGGAACATTCCAGCCTATGACTCGCGACTGGGGAAGACCTAGAACGACGAGGACACCTGCAATGGACGAGTCAATTCTTCGTGCAGTTGACGATAACCCTAATGTCAGCGTCAGAGAAGTTGCTGCTGTACAAAGTAACGTTGACCACGTCACTGTATGGAGAGTGCTACGGGAGAACCAGTTATTTCTGTACCATGTACAGCGTGTGCAGGCACTATCAGCAGCTGATTGGCCTCCACAGGTACACTTCTGCGAATGGTTCATCCAACAACGTGTCAATCCTCATTTCAGTGCAAATGTTCTCTTTACGGATGAGGCTTCATTCCAACTTGATCAAATTGTAAATTTTCACAATCAACACGTGTGGGCTGACGAGAATCCGCACGCAATTGTGCAATCACGTCATCAACACAGATTTTCTGTGAACGTTTGGGCAGGCATTGTTGGTGATGTCTTGGTTGGGCCCCATGTTCTTCCACCTACGCTCAATGGAGCACGTTATCATGATTTCATGCGGGATACTCTACCTGTGCTGCTAGAACATGTGCCTTTGCAAGTACGACACAGCATGTGGTTCATGCACGCTGTGGCTCCTGCTCATTTCAGTCGAAGTGTTCGTACGCTTCTCAACAACAGATTCGGTGACCGATGGATTAGTAGAGGCGGACCAATTCCATGGCCTCCACGCTCTCCTGACCTCAACCCTCTTGACTTCCATTTATGGGGGCATTTGAAATCTCTTGTCTACGCAACCCCGGTACCAAATGTAGAGACTCTTCGTGCTCGTATTGTGGACGGCTGTGATACAATACGCCATTCTCCAGGGCTGCATCAGCGCATCAGGGATTCCATGCGACGGAGGGTGGATGCATGTATCCTCGCTAACGAAGGACATTTTGAACATTTTCTGTAACAAAGTGTTTGAAGTCACGCTGGTACGTTCTGTTGCCGTGTGTTTCCAATCCATGATTAATGTGATTTGAAGAGAAGTAATGAAATGAGCTCTAACATGGAAAGTAAGCGTTTCCGGACACATGTCCACATAACATATTTTCTTTCTTTGTGTGTGAGGAATATTTCCTGAAAATTTGGCCGTACCTTTTTGTAACACCATGTATAGCCGTATCTTTTGATTAGACTGACTTAGAAGCTTTAATTTTTTACGACGCCATGGGACCGTAGACCTTAGTATGTGAGATAAAATTCTCGAGAAAAATGGTTTTTGACAGACAGACATACAGAAAGAGAGAGAGAGAGACCGACAACAAAGCGATCCTAACAAGGTCCGCTTTTAGCGACTGAGATACGGAACCCTAAAAAAAACGAGGATTGATTCTTTTTCATGGGAAAAATAGTGATTGCTTCTTGATTGTCATACAGCTAGTGCTGAACTACAGTGATGTTGGAGTTTGCCTCATAATGACGTAACGTTTACGAGATTTTCCTGTTGTTACTGTTGCAGGGGACGCTCATCTTGGCTGCCGCCGGTGACCGGTAAGTCTGAACTCTGCTCCACCACCTCACCTCTCGTTATTTCCACCGACCTTACCAAGATATTCAAGTTCCTGCGTACAAAAACTATGAATAACCTTTGTAACCTTGTTTATTAATCTGCATAGCTGTAATTCTGAACACTACAATCTACATTGCATCTAAGACCTCGTCTGCTCGAGATGATTAGCACACAAGGCTAGAAGAGACTGAGATTGAGATAAATACACGCCGTGTGTCTACAACCGTTGGTTGTGTATACTGGAACTCTAGAGTGGAACATTGACGAGGACTTCCAACAGTTCGCAATTAAAAGCGAATAATTCGATGAATGTTAATTTAAGAAAATAAAGCATAGTCAGTGAACATTGAGCGGCTGATTATCTTCCTTTTTTTATTGTGACAACAAACATAAAATCGTTTGTAAATTGTACCAATCAGCGGCCGGCGTCAGACTGTCTGTCGATAAAAAGAAGTAGCCAAGAATCACTGCAACATCTGCAAAGTCTGCGAAGTAATTGTGTTGTTCTGGTTCTCAGCCTGAAGACCAGTTTGATGTAGCTCTCCATGCTAGTCTGCGGGCCTCCTCATATCTGCATACTTGTATTCAAGTCTTCGGGTCACTATACAATTTTTATCTCCTGCCCTCTCCTACACCCCCCCCCCCTCCCCACTGACAAACACACTTGCAGTATCAATTACAATCGTTGATGGCTCAGGATGTGTCCCATCAATCGATCCCTTCTTTTTGTGAAGTTATGCCACAAATTTCGATTTTCCCTAATTCAGTCATTAGCTCCACATTTGTCCAATCTACCCATCAAATCCTCACCATTATTCTACAGCATCACATTTCAAAAGATACTGTCTCCTCCTTGTCTGAACTGCGTAATTTCAACGTTTCAATCCGATAGAGACTGTTAAATTTATATTACATTATTACGAATTCCTCTCTTTCAGAAATTCTTTTCTTCCTATTGCCAGTCTGCATTTTATATCCTCGCTACTTGGGCCAAAATAGAGAATCTTTTTGCTCAACTAACAAAACTCACCTGTAACTTTTAGCGTCCCATTTCCTAATCTAATTCCCTCGTCATCGCCTAATTTACTTCGATTGCAATCCATTGCCTTTGTTTTGCTATTATTAATCTTCATTATGTAACCTCTTTCCAGGACATTATCCAATCTACACAACCGCTCTTCCAACTCCACAGCCGCCTCTGAGAGACTTCTAATGTCACCGGAAAATCGCGAAGTTTTCATTTCTCCCTGAAATATAATTCCCTTTTCAAATTTCTCCTTGGTTCCCTTCACTGATTTCTCAGTGTGCAGACTGAATCACGCCAGTGACTGGCTAGTACCCTATACTAATCCCTTCCTCTTCCTGACTACTGTTTTCCTTTCATGCCTTTCGACTCACTCAGGTGCAGTCTCTGTAAAAGATGTAAATTATAAGTACCCATCAAAACGTTTCCATTCGGAGGCCTTACTGCCCAGAACCGGTGTGTCAATCGGACAAAAGCGCCGTGAGGACTGAACAATCATCCCACCGAAGCAGTAGGTTCACGACACCCATCGTGTTGCGTGAAGAAGTCTGTAACTTCTGAAACGTCCCCTTAAAACAATTATACAAGACTGTGCTTAAACTGACATACAATATTTTTAGCGCAACGCAATCTGACTTTCAAAAATCCCTACAAAAGAATGGCCCTGACTAACATTAAACTATACCTTCCAGAAATCACTTACCTCACAAAAATCTTCATTACTCGAACTATTGCAATACAGCGAGCGCCACTACTGCCAGCTAAATAAAAGATTCAAACTACGGAAGGCACTAACTACTGATAGGGATAGTTAGCAAATGAAAGATATTAATAGAGAACAAACAATGTATTTACCTTAATAGTCATAATATATATAGCAGTTCATGACAAATTACAAAACTCCGCCATCTCTCTCCCCACATCCACCACTGCTGGCGGCTCACCTCCAACTGCGCAACGCTATGCGCTGTTCACAGCCAGCTGCCTAACACTACAATGGCGAGTATTACAACAATGCAAAGCAGCCACAGACTGCACACAGCACAGCCAGTGATTTTCATACAGAGATGGCATTACCAATAAAAAAAACCTAAACAGCCTACTTACATAGCCCCCATGCTCCCCACAAAAAAATTTTACAAATGGGTTTGGGCAGTGGCCAATACAGATTTGAAAAAATTTTTCATAATTACAATAACAAAGAAATCAAATGCACACACTTATTGATACAATGTTGGTCAAAAGCTCAAATTTTCTCACAGTCCATAGAGACAGTCCTGATCGTTCATCACGGTAAAATAGTAGTGTTTTTCTCAAAGTCTGAGCAGTAGAAGAAAATGCACACGGAAGTAGTGGATTTCCATGCAGTCTTGAAGAAGTAGCGTTGTCCTTCCAACGGAAAGACAGTGCTGACTCTCGACATGCAGACAAGTAATGGGTCACAACAGAGCAAACCCACAGCAGAGTCATTCGAAGTTTTGAAGAATATTGGTAGGTAGGTCATCACAGAGCAGACCCACTGTAGTCCTGGTAGAGATTACGGTATTGGTGGGCCACCAGAGGTGCAGACCCACTGCAGTCCTTGTAGAGATTACGGTATTGGTGGGTCATCAAAGGTGCAGACCCACTGCAGTCCTTGTAGAAATAATGGTATTGATGGATCATCAAAGAGGTAGATCCTCTGTAGTCCTTGAAGAGATGGCCAGCAGCCATCTGTTGTGACTGTGCAGGTGCACAATCACCACTGAAGAGTCTTGCGGATAATGTAGCAAGTCCATAAACCACCACTTGCGCACTCACAAAGTTTTTGGAATTGTCCTTAGAACGAGCAATGCTGTTATCCAGTCCCTTGCTGAATCATTAACACGCGTGCAAACACTATCAGTCCCTACTTCTCACATATTGTCCATATACTATGAGCAACAGAAACGTGTGCAGTGAAATGGAACTTACATGTTACTTAATTTGATGAACTGCTAACAATTACAATTTGATAACATAAAAATACAATAACAAAGTTACAAAATACATCATTAAAGAACATAACAATACAGAGAACATTTGTAGTACAGGCTTTACAAAAGAATCGAAATAACATATACATCAGTGTTACAGGAATTATGACATAACTACATACATAAAAGGTCTGAATAACTTTCGAAACATCAACTTCACACATGAGCATTAAAACAAAACAGAATAAATAATGTCTAAAAATCTTTACAAAGAAAATAACATAGTATTTGAAAAATTCTACAACATAAATCTTATTAGCTAGATACATACAGACAGGAAAAACACAAATACACAAGAGAACACAAACACATAGAGGGATAACACAAAGGAAAGAACAAGGTTTGTTTTACTGCAGTATTTTGGAAATCTCCCTTTGTTCATCATTATTCCCAAAAAGTCATATCTAAGCCTGCTTTCTGTATTCTGTTCACATCCTCTTTCAAAAATAGTTTTTCTCCACTGTACACTACCCCTTTTTTTTTTTTTTTTTTGGCCAAACCATTTTCTTATATCTTCTCAATGCATTTCTTCCAATTCACCATAGTTCGTTTATTATATAGTCTACCCCCTCTTAAGCTAACTTAAATCTACTGAGCTCAGATGCTAGACTAAGGGACGAGGCAATGCAGCAGCACAAAACAATTAACACAAACAGCAATGATAAAAAATACAAAAGGCAAAGCAAGCAGCATAAATTACTACTAATATAAGGCACTGTGCAGCAAACAAGAGAAATAAATCAGTAGTAAACTGACTTAGCAGTGTAACACAAAGTCAAATTCAGTAACACTATGCCTGGCAAGCAGCAGCAGAAAATGAAATGCCTAAACATGACATAGCTCAAGCAGAAAAAATAGTACACTAAAGATAACAATGCAGATAGGGAAATGTATAATCACATCTTAATGTCTAAGTAATTAAAATGGTGCGCCACAAGAAGTTATTCTACAAAAAAAATTACCAAGTAGTTGAAAAGAAAATTCCGTATGCAATTCCTGTGAAGGGAAATGTCTTTGTGCTCCCTCATTTTTGGGAAATGTATTACAAAATTAGTATTTACTGGATCTGTAGACAGAAAATATTTATATTAGTACATCTATAAAATTCTATTTTAACCAATGCTGCAGTGCAGCTAGAAACTAGATATTAAAAAAAATAGGCAAAGCAAGGCGTCAAACGTCATTCACTAGCCATATGGCATTTCATAATGCAGTAAACAGTCTTTCAACTAACAAGACAATAGACATAAAATGTTTCTCATCATTTCATTTCAGTAAATGTCATAAATTAAGAACTCTACAGTGTAATCATGTTTTCAAGTTTGAGGGTGTCGTATTTACGATGCTTTCTACAAAGGAATGTCGATAGCGAGGATAATGGCCTCCCCTTTTTTTTTTCTACCACCTAATGGCTTTTTCTCAAGGCGGCTGGCACACCTGGCCGCTCACGACGCATTATGTGCAGGTGGTTACTTAACTTTCTTACCGAAATATTTACGACACCAGTTTCCGCTACAGTGACAGGCTCATAAAAATATTTCACAGGTCAAGAATTTGCGTTACAAATGCGTAGAAACAAAATCCTGTAAATATAACAGAGACCAAAAACTTTTCAGTGGCATTGTAATACATTCACGCATGTACACACATTTCATAATTCTTAAAGTACGATTCTTGGTTTCCAACATCCTTTTTATAAATCAGAGTCACCACAACTCATTATTCCTTACCTTATTCGTCGACACTTCTTCAATATTTCATGATAACAGATACATAGCATAATCAAATAACTCATATAGCATCAGCTTATTGATCATAAACATACCTCAACAGCATAATACACATCGTCGTCATAATAATAACATCATAACAGATCAATCACATCTCAAAATCGTCGTAGCTTTCTGAATATTTTAAACCTACAAAAAAATTCTCTGCTCATTTCAAAAGTGTCATCTACCTCAAATGTACTTTAAAAATCATGATCTCATACCAAATACATCATTCAAAGCTCTCGTAGTATCACAATGGTTCCAAAAAATAAATGAACTGTTCACAAAGTACAGACAGAATACAATTTCGTAAGTGTGAAGTTACCCAACTGTGTAATTACGTAAACATCTGTCACTGATGTAGTAAAAAAAATGTTTATCTCTCAGTTAAATGATCAGATGGCTGTGTAATTCTGTGTTAGAGAAATATGGTACTGATGTGTAAAGTTGTATAAGCAAATATCAAATTAGCTAGGGCTCCATGTGTGTGCCAAACACATGATACACAAAGTAAGCGTGTACCCCCCTGAGGATTAATGTAATTATACCCTCAGGTGTTACAGATTACAACAATGGAATGAAATGTATTACAGAAAACCTTTGTATCATTGTCCTTCAAATATCTTTAAAAATAGATGATTTAAGTACAAAATTAATCACTCAAACACATGTCCTGTAGCGCTAAATGTGCGTCTTGCTGTAAGATAATCTCTGTGGAAGTGTCGTAGTTATCGTCCTCCGAAAGCTAAGTTCTGCAGAAGTCAATGTACTTACCTCATGATAAACAAAAATGAAATGCTTTGCGTATAGATATCTTAGTTATTACGCTTATTGCCGTGATGAAGAAATTACTATGCTGTAACGTATTGTTGTGCTACGGAAAAGGCAGTCTCATTGTAGCTATACCACAAAAGTTACTACTAAAACATGTTTTACTTTCCAGAATAAAACAGAAAAACTGTGCAGATATAAAACAGAAACACCGCAAAAGCAACATTGTATATTGTCACTCATTAGTAGCGTCGTGATAAAATCGTGTAGCTGTCACATAAACTAACCACTGTGTCATCTGGTATCTCACAGAAAGTACTTTAAATCCAGAATGTATATTCAAGTAAACCCAAATGTTGCATTAAAATCTCATTAGCAGTAATGGTAAATGTTCTAAGTATGTAAGCCTTATAGTCATTCCATAATCGTGCAACTAACAAGCAAGAATGCACACACACAATAACACTGGGTCGTCTCTTCACAATAACAATGCATTCGTAATTTCTGTTTAAAAATGTTCCCTAGATTCTTGATTGGATATTTAACTTTAAGCATTGTTGCATGGTAACAGTTTCTAAGTCTGACGATGCATACTAGAAATGTGAAGTTAAGAGTTTTATGGCAATGACAACATGTGAAGTGTGGTGCAATCCTTTACTCTTCATAGTACTCAGAGTTTGAACTTGAATGCAATTGTCAGGCGGTATACGTCGGTAAAGAATACTGGAATTTTTCTCAAGGTTAGCGTCGATGTTATTTTTCTCTGAGCCACCTGGCGCACGCGGCTGCCTGCTGTGCGAGTCATTGTCTGTCTCTCTGTTGGCGCGCGTCGTTATTGGGATTAGGAGACCTAACTTCTACAAATTCGCCTTGCCGAGAGGGCCCAGCCGTGTTAGAATCCCGCCTGTTCTGATGAAATTGACGTCTGTCGTTATGATTATATCGTCTGTCGTCATGTCGGTAGATTCCGTAGTTTCTTCCTTGTAGGTCACGTGGTGGAGAATTTCTCCCTGAATCGTAACTCCGCGCTGAACTGTTGCGTCTGAAGTTATTCTGTCTCCCCTGGTAATAATTGTTTTGGTTCCCATATTGTCTGCTTCTGTGGTTATCTCTGTCATATTCATTACTACGGAAATGTGATCTTTCTCTGTAACTATCATTACTCTGCCAGTGGTTGTCATATGGGCGGTGTCTGTTTTGGTCACGATTTGCGTTGTAAGAACAGACTTGTCGTGTCCAGTTATTGTTTCTGTCGTCACGGAATTGTGACGTATGTGACCTATAATTGTTGTGCTCCTGTTTCCGCGTTCCCCGATTGTCAGTGTCAATTTCCAGTTCTTGTAACAGTCCCTGAAAAGCCTCAATGTCTTCTTTGCAACGTCCTGCTAAAATAATATGTCGTAAATGTTCAGGCAATTTGAGTAAGCAAATGCGGATGAGTTCTGAGGGGCTGTATGGGTTTGGAAATACTGATTCTTATGCAACATGTCTTCAAAATATTTCACAAGACTGGAAAATTCAGATTGTTCGAAATGTTTCATCATTATGATGCCATGTTTTACTCGGTCTTGTGTGGCTTGAGACCAATATGCTGAGAGGAAGGCATGGTAAAATTCTCCTTCACTGTGGCAATCGTGAATGACTGATCGCATTCTTACAGCTGGTTCATTCTCTAAGTAGCCACACATAAATTCTAATCTGTGTTCTAACGACCAGTTGGGAGGAAAACAATGAGAGAATTGATGGAGCCATGCTTGTGGATGAATGTCATTGCCAGAATTCTTAAATGTTTTGAATTTACGTGTAGTAATGAACAGCTTATAGTCAAAATCGTCATGTCGGCGAGTCGCATGTCGGTCATTGTTACTTCGTTTCGGCGGTTCCATCACAAAATTCGGTGTGCCTTGCCAATTTCTTTCATAATTTCCGAAGTGTCCTGAGTTATTTTTTGTGGCTGTTCCGTATTTCTATGTCCCTCTTCCCGTGTTGGAGAGCGAGTGTCCTCTGAAATATGAAATTTTTGTATTACTTGTGCCAACTGATCTTGTACTTCCCGGATTTCTCTTTTGTATTGCGTATTAATTTGATTCTGATTTTGTTTGAATTTCTTAATTTGTTCATACCCTTCTGTGTCAGTGATGGCTACAGGTCTTGTGTCATTCAGATCATCATCTACCTTTGTAGATAAGTTAGTGACCTGATCCGAAAGTTCGGCTACTTTCTCCGATAGTGTACTTATTTCCTCCATGTGTCTTTCTGAACCAATTTTCAGGGTATCTACTGTGTCCTTTAAGTTTTCCTGAGTTCTTGCAAGTTGCGTAACCGAATCGGTAGATGCAACTGAGTCAATTTTAGCTTGCAAGGTCTCATGATTTTCATGAACAATAGTTTGCAGTTCTTTTATGGCTGCTTCGTGATTCTGTAATACATTTTCATGACGCGAAAAAATAGGTTGGAAATGCTGACAAATTTGTGTTTTTACGTCATTACAGACCTTTTGACATTTCGATTCGATGTTATGTAACTCAGTGGTTAAATCTTCACGTGTTTGTTCAAGTGTAGTGTTTAACTTTTGAAGATTTTGTTCCATTGTGTCTAACTTTTCAAGCTTTTGTCCCATTTGTTGCATTAATTGTAATAACAATGCACTGGTGTCTGAAACATGTTCCTCAGTGCTTTTCGGCAGTGACTTTTCACCGGCAACATTCACATTTTGACAAGCAGAAAATGTGTCTTGACTCATTTGAGAAAACGGTGAGGACGCAAAACATGAATCTACAGTATTTGCAAGATTGTGTCCTGTCATTTCGGATTCCTGAGGCGAGCTGTTGCCGAGCGATTGATCGATAATGCTTCCCTGTTCACTACCTGTTTCACTGTCTACGCCATTGTTTGCAGCCCGCACCATTTCCCTATGCACAGATACCAAATTACTACTTTGAACATTAGTTAATTCATTACTCGGTGGCGCTAACACACTGCTTTCGTCTTCACTGTCATTTCTCAGTTTACTTTGGAGCCTAGTATTACGTTTTTCACACGCCATTATTGTCACAATATTTCACAGGATAATACAGAAAAACACAATTTGAAGAGCAACAATAAGAGAACACATTAACATAGCACTGAAAATAATATCTCGTTAATTGCAAGTGCAGCAGCGAAATACTTGGTGCACATTAACATGCATGCCACAACAACAATGAAAGACTGCAACTACAAAGGAGATCCTCTCTACAATTATGCACTAGCAATAAACAAAAGCTACACTAATTACACAAACTACAAGAAAAAATCAGAAGATTCCAGTGAGGTATCCTGGCAGGGTCGCCATATGAAACGTCCCCTTAAAACAATTATACAAGACTGTGCTTAAACTGACATACAATATTTTTAGCGCAACGCAATCTGACTTTCAAAAATCCCTACAAAAGAATGGCCCTGACTAACATTAAACTATACCTTTCAGAAATCACTTACCTCACAAAAATCTTCGTTACTCGAACTACTGCAATACAGCGAGCGCCACTACTGCCAGCTAAATAAAAGATTCAAACTATGGAAGGCACTAACTACTGATAGGGATAGTTAGCAAATGAAAGATATTAATAGAGAACAAACAATGTATCTAACTTAATAGTCATAATATATATAGCAGTTCATGACAAATTACAAAACTCCACCATCTCTCTCCCCACATCCACCACTGCTGGCGGCTCACCTCCAACTGCGCAATGCTATGCGCTGTTCACAGCCAGCTGCCTAACACTACAATGGCGAGTATTACAACAATGCAAAGCAGCCACAGACTGCACACAGCACAGCCAGTGATTTTCATACAGAGATGGCATTACCAATAAAAAAACCTAAACAGCCTACTTACACTTCCTGCTGCACATCCGCGCCTGACAGGAATCGTCGAAACTTCATTTTTTAAGGATCCGCAGGCGTGATGGTTGCATGATTACAGATGAGGACTATGGGGTGGGTGCTCGCATGTCTCCTACTCGTCCGTAATGGATGAGGCTGGCCAACCAGATCGACCGATGTACTGCGTCGGACCGTGACCAGGACAGAACTTGGCGCACCATTTGACAATGGTGGTTTTCGACAGATTTGCTGCCCCACACACATACCTCATTCTCTGATGGATGTCTGTCGATGTTTTCTCTTCGGCAGCCAAGAAAAGAACAGCATCGCGTTGGGCCTGTTTGGACGCATTAGGTAATAACTTCGCCAAAAATTCACGTTTCCGCATTCACTGCATGCACCTCAGGAAGACACAAATGCAAAACCAATCCCTTTCCAACAAGTCGGTGCTTACGTATCTGTATCGGAGTCGTGTTACGTAGCATATACGCCACAGCAGCGACCTCAAACAGGAACTGTTTGTTTGCCTCTTACACTTTTCGGTTCCAGTACTTTATCTCTGCTACCTTAAGAATTTCAAAGAGTGTAGTCCAATACACATTCCTCAAAGCTTTTTCTAATCCTACAAATGCTACAATGGTTGGTTTGCATCGCCTTTCTTCAACGTATAAGAGAATTTGTTGGGTCATTGTTGCTTCATGTGTTACTACGTTTCTTCGAAAGCCAAACTTATATTCCTTCACCGTTAGCCTCTACCAGTTTTTCCGTTCCTCTGTAAACAATAAGTGCCAGTATTTTGCAATTGTAGTATTTTTATGGTTCGGCAATAAAAACACATGGCAGGAACTGCCTTCATAGGTTTTCAATTATTACATTCTTCATGAAATATGAACGTATTTGGCCTGTCTCGTGTATCTTGCACAGCATGCGGAATAATTTTGTTATGGAGGTTTCTCTGTAGGACCTCAGCAATTCTGAGGAAATATCATCTACTAAATCTTCCTTTCCCTCAGCTCACGTTCTCCTTCTATTTTTCGTTCTCTTGCTTTTTTAAATACCACAAAAATTTGTGTCTCCCTTACCTGTCTGTACAATTTCTACGTAAAGATAAAACGAGAATAAAGATTCCCCTAAATTCACATGCTGAAACTGATCATGTAAGGTTAGGATCCCGTTGCGTTGTCTCCAGAAATGTAGGCAAAAGTGTGCAGAGCTCTGGGTTTTATAGGCGGATTGCTGTATTTTCTGTCAGTTCATATAAGTCTACATTTACGAAAGGAACAACTACTTGAAAAGACTTTACAGCTGCATTAGAAAATTAAATTTCACACTAGTTTACACGAGGGCGTACTGGGAAGCAATGCCTCCGAACGTTTTATTCAGTTCACAATATTTGTTGTAGTAGTATGACATCCATCTGAAAAAATGGTTCAAATGGCTCTGAGCACTATGGGACATATTTTCTAAGGTCATCAGTCCCCTAGAACTTAGAACTACTTAAACCTAACTAACCCAAGGACATCACACCCATCCATGCCCGAGGCAGGATTCGAACCTGCGACCGTAGCGGTCGCGCGGTTCCAAACTGTAGCGCCTAGAATCGCTCGGCCATGCCGGCCGGCCATCCATCTGACTTGCTCCAATTTCCCGCTTCGCTGACGGAACTTGCAACCGTTTACCACTGCTGGACTCCGAGCTGTAGCGTGTAACATGGCGGTTCATAACAGAACTATGTTAGCGTGTGAGAGACTCTCAGAAAAAATAAAACAATAGTTCGAAGAGTTCGTCCACACATGAAGCACCCACTCCTTCAGCATAACAATTCCAGACCACACAAGAGCTCGACAACGTCTGCAACAACCATTGTCATTGATCGTCCTCTGTACAGTGCCGGCTTGGCCCTGTCCGATTTTCATCTGTTTCCAAAACTTAGAGCGCGTCTTGAAGAACTTCACTTTGGTAGTGATAAAGCGGCGCAGGCAGAAGTGAGGTTGTAGCTCCGTCAACAAATATTCCACAGTGGCTGTATCAGCAAACTGTTCTCTCGATATCAGAAATGTATTCGTCACCAGAGTGACTGTGTTGACAAATCTAGACATCAAGAATAAAGATTCAGAATGATAACAAATTTTATTTTGTCTAAATTTTTTTGGAGTTTTCACATGAAAAGATCGGAGGCATTTATTTTCAACAAGGTCTGGAATATTTTAGTGTTGTAAAGAGGGGAGGAGGGGATAGCGGGAGTGGTATATAGGCACATTATGATGTTGGCGTATTAAACAAGTAATTATTGGGTAGGGACAATAATTAAATACACTAAAGTAATGTAGGTAAAGAGGAAAATACGTTAAATGCATTTTGTATTCGTCAGCGAAAATGAATATAAGGGGCACGCTGACGTCTAAATAGCACTGCATATCTGTATTGATTCATAATTGCCAGCGTAGCATATCCTCGTAACAGGCGGGACTACATAGATAAGCACAATCTAAGGAAAACAACCTCTTCCAAAGATGATATCACGCTAGTGTCGTGAATATCACCCCCGGCCATTATAATAAAGTCAATTCAGCAAGGGAGAGAATTAAAAAGTTTTTGCAATTCAAAGTAAAGCTAGTAACTGTTGCTGAGATTCCATTATTCTTTGAGTTACCAGTGTTCTAAATAGGTTGATTCGGCCCGCCACGAATTTCTCACCAGTGCCAATCTCTTCATCACAGAGTAGCAATTATTTGGCGTATGGATTCCAGTCTGTCTTCCTCTACAATTTTTACCATCTACAGCTCCCTCTAGTACAACGGAAGTTATTCCGTGTCGTCTTAGCAGACGGCCTACCATCCAGACCCTTCTTCTTGTGTGTGTCTTCCATATCTTGTACTTCTTTCCTCGCCAGTTCTGCGGAGAACCTCCTCATTCGTTACCTTATCAGTCTGTATTATTTTTAACCGTCTTCTGTTGCACAACATCCCAAATGCTTCGATTCTCTTCTTTTCCTGTTTTCCTATAGTCCATATTTCACTACATGCAATGCTGTGATCCAAACGTAGATTCTCATAAATGTCTTCCTCGTATTAAAGCCTGTGGTTGATCACAGTAGACTTCTCTTGAGGAGGAATGCCTTTTTTCGGTGTTAGTCTGGTTTTTATGTGCTTGAACTGTCCGTTGTGGATTATGGTTCTGTCTTCCTAGCAGAATTCCCTAACTTCATTGTGATAAGTTTCTCACCCGTCAGGGTAGGCGAGAGCGCGGACGCGCTGCTTCCTGGACTCGAGTAGGCGCGCCAGCCCCAGATCGAATCCGCCCGGAGGATTAACGACGGGGTCCGGTGTGCCTGCCTGCCTGGATGTGGTTTTTAGGCGGTTTTTTACATCCCATAGATGAATACCGGGCTGGTCCCCACGTTCCACCTCAATTACACGGATCGCAGACATCTCAACACATTCGCACTATTCCATGGTTTACACTAGATGCACACAGTTGGGGTACACTAATTCCTCCCCAGGGATACGGGGCGGCGACAGGAAGGGCATATGGCCACCCCTTAAACATTAACATGCCAAATCCGATTAGCCAGAAGACCACGCAGCGAGATACATGCTTAGGAAAGAGAGAGAGATTGTAATAAGTTTCGCGAAGTTCTGATTTCTGCTACTTCTTATACTTTAGTCTCTTTCCGATTTACTCTCAATCCATATTCTGTACTCATTATACTGTTCATTCCATTCAGCGGATCCTGTAATTTCATTAACGAATTTTGTCACTGATATCCTTCCACCTTGAATTTCAGTTCCACTTTTGAACCTTTCTTTTTGTTTCCATCATCGCTTCTTCAATGAATAGACTGAACAGTAGGACAAAAGACTGTATTCCTGTCAAAAAATCTTTTTTAAACCAAATACTTCATTCTTCGTCTTCCAGTCTTACGGTTCCCTCTTGCCTTTTTCTCAGAATATGGAAAATCTTCCACCGTTGAACTCTGCCGTTTCCTTTTTTTTTCTTTTGAGATCGACAAGCCTTATGAATGTATCTTTATTTTTCTTCAGGCTTGCTTTCATTATCAACTGCAACGTGAGAACTGCCTCATTGGTGTCTTTACCTTTCCTGAAGTCAAACTGATCGTCATATGATACATCCTCAATTTTTCTTTTTCATTCCTCTATCTTGCCATAAACTTGGATGAACGTACGCTTACGCTGATTGTGCGACAATTCCTGCACTTGTTGGCTATTGCAGTCTTCGGAATTGTGTGGACGTTTTTCCTGAAATTAGATGGTATATCACCAGACTCATATATTCTACACACCAGCGTGAATAGTCGCTTTGTTGCAACTTACCCAACGATTTTAGAAATTCTGATGGAGTGTTTTCTATCCCTTCTGTCTTTTTCCATTTAAAGTCTTCCAAATCTTTTACTGAACCCCTATCTCTTCTATATCGACTCATGTTTCTTGTTCTATCACGTCATCAGAAAAATCTTCCCCATCATAGAGGCTTTCAATGTACTCTTTCCACCTATCCGCTCTCTCCCCAGCATTTAACGGTGTCCTTCCCATTCAATTCTTAATATTACCACTCTTGCTTTTAATTTCACCGAAAGTTGATTTGATATTCTTGTATGCTGAGTCAATTCTTCCGACAAACATTTCTTTTTCGATTTCTTCACATTTTTCTGCAACCATTTCACCTAATCTTCGCTGGACTTTCTATTTGTTTCATTCCTAGGTTACCCGTGCTTCCGTATTCCTGAATTCCCCTGAACATTTGTGTACTTCATTCTTTCATCGATCATCCAGAGCATTTCTTCTGTTACCGATGGTTCCTTTGCTGTTACCTTCTTTGTACCCATGTTTTCCTTTCCTACTACTGCTATTGCCCTTTTTAGAGATCTCTATCCTTCTTCAGCTGATTTGCCTACTGAGCTATTGCTTATTGCAACATCTATAAGCTCAAAGAACTTCATTCCTTAGTGCTTCCTTATCCAATTTCTTTGCGCATTCGCTTTTCCTGACTAGTCTCCCAAACTTCAGCCTAGTCATCATCACTACTACTCCATGATCTGAGTCTATATCTGTTCCCGGGTATGGCTTACAATGAAGTACTCGATTTTGGAATCTCTGCCCATCGACGATGTATCTAACTGAAATCTTCCTGTATCTCCTGGCCTTTGACCAGGTATCCTTCCTCTTCTTCTGGTTCTTTACCAGA
The DNA here is from genome assembly GCF_023864345.2 of Schistocerca serialis cubense. Classification (NCBI taxonomy): domain Eukaryota; kingdom Metazoa; phylum Arthropoda; class Insecta; order Orthoptera; family Acrididae; genus Schistocerca; species Schistocerca serialis. The sequence goes on from NC_064638.1 coordinate 265,111,517, forward strand.
GTATTCGCTAATAAACTAGATGAAATTTATTACAGAACTGTGGTGTGCGTACTGTAAGACTTTCGGTACACACACCATCAGATTATTTGACTTGTCGCTCTAGCGAAGTAGGCGAGTTTCAGCAATATGTCTCGTGGTCTTATCGTGGCGTGTTTATCTTCTGCCGTTAGGTCAGACGATAGAAATGCCACTTGCACGCTTAGAGTAGCAGATTGACGGTGACCAACTTTAAACAGGACTTGATTAATTTTCACGCACATTTATTAAAATAATAAAAATCATAGATACTACGTAACTTGATTTTGGATGCTGTTTACAATTGACAATCTTAAGTTCATTTGGTCTTGGTACGTTAATCTTATTCTCACATGTCCCTGATACTTGACAAAGTGTCTAATCATTTATCTTCATGGCTATGTACAGGAATATGATAATCTTATTAGGCGCCGACTGAAACTTGACTACAGACTAATGCAGACTGGTACAGACTGGTGCAGACAAATGCAGACTGACTAATCGGAGGTCTGTACACTCGTTATAATACCTCGCGCGTTCAGGTATCACTACGCGAGTGTGATGCGCGAGGATAAAAGGTTCTACGTTAGCAGCAATCTCATTGGCTGCGTTACATATTAATACGCGGATCGGCAGAAGCAGAATTTGGTTCGTCTCTAAGACAGCGCCATCTCGTAGTGCGGAGACGGACGAGCGCTGCGCCTGCGCTGTTGTGCTTAGCGGGGCGCGCTCTAGTGGGAAAGTTGTGTACGCGCTGACTACGTGGAACTATGTACACAACAAGAACTCAGTTATTCTTTCTCCTCTCTCATTCCTAGTACCAAGCCCATATTCTTCAGTAACGCTGTTCTTCTCCTACAGCCGCATTCCAGTCCCCCATGACTTCTAGATTTTCGTCTCCGTTTACGTACTGAATTACCCATCCAGTATTCTTACATAGTTCGTCGACCTACTCATTTTCAGTCTGCGACGTCGGTATGTACAACTGAACTATAGTTTTCGGTATAGATTTGCTGTCCATTGTGATAACAACGCTGTTATTGAATTGTTGAATGTAACTAACTCACTGCGGTATCTTCTTATTAATAAAGAATCCTACTCCAGCTAAACCGTTTTCTGCTGCTGTTCGTATTAACCTATATTCATCTGACCACAAATTCATGTCTTTTTTTTTCATTTCACTCATCTGATCGCCTGGATATCTAAACTGATCGTTTGCATTTCCCTTCTTCGATTTTCTGTCTTCCCTACGCCTTTAGACTTCCGACATTCCATCCCCCAACTCGTTGGACGTTATCTTTACGTTAGTTATTCAATTTTATTGTCATGGTCACCCCTCCCTTGTCAGTCCTCTCCCAGAGATCCGAATGTGGAACTAGTCCGGGATCTTCTGCCAGTGGAGAGATCATTACGACAATTTTTCAACTACATTCTCTATGTCCTGTGGAGACACGTTATGTATATTTAATGCAGTGGTTTCCAATGCCTTCTGCGTCCTCATGCCGTTGACCATTGTCGATTTTTCCGCCTTCCAATTTTTGAATCCTTTGGTCCACTGGAGACGTGTATCTTCACTTACCATTGTTTTCTCGTTACGCACCCAGATTACAATTGACCATTTAGGTAGCGCGGGTGAGTAAGAAAAACAATCATGCAAAACGCCTGTACTGTACTGGCGGTGTACTGTTTGAGTGGATAACTAGATGTGCCGTTGCAGAGAGACATCAGATGGTTAGATCCCGTAAAATTTGTTGTAGCGAAGGTGAAAAGTAGATTCTTTTTTTTATTTTTAGAATTATGGGAATGTGTGGCTCAACTTTATAAAAATGTTAAAATGTGTGTGAAATCTTATGGGACTTAACTGCGAAGGTCATCAGTCCCTAAGCTTACACACTACTTAGCTTAAATTATCCTAAGGACAAACACACACACCCATGCCCGAGGGAGGACTCGAACCTCCACCGGGACCTACCGCAGATTTAAAAGAAGACAATGTACAGAACACTTGTGCAACCCATTTTTGAGTACTGCTAGAGTGTTTTGATCGCTATCAGTTTGGATTAAAGAAAGACTTCGAAGCATCTCAGAATCGTACAGTTAGATTTGTTACCAGTAAGTTTGATGTAAGTTGTAAAGATGTAGAGGCTTATCTCACTAGGGGTAAGATAGATATTGCCTACAGGAAAATTAAAGAAACCTTTGGAGAAAAGAGAACGACTTGTATGAATACCAAGAGCTGAGATGGAAACCCAGTTCTAAGCAAAGAAGGGAAAGCAGAAAGGTTGAAGGAGTATGTAGAGGGTCTATGCAAGGGCGATGTACTTGAGGACAATATTATGGAAATGGAAGAGGATGTAGATGAAGATGAAATGGGAGATATGATACTGCGTGACGAGTTTGTCAGAGCACTGAAAGACCTGAGTCAAAACAAGGCCCCGGGAGTAGATAACATTCCATTAGAACTACTGACAGCCTTGGGAGAGCCAGTCCTGACAAAATTCTACCATCTGGTGAGCAAGATGTATGAGACAGGCGAAATACCATCAGACTTCAAGAAGAATATAATAATTCCAATCCCAAAGAAAGCAGGTGTTGACAGATGTGAAAATTACCGAACTATCAGTTTAATAAGTCACGGCTGCAAAATACTAACACGAATTCTTTACAGACGAATGGAAAAACTAGTAGAAGCGGACCTCGGGGAAGATCAGTTTGGATTCCGCAGAAATATTGGAACACGTGAGGCAATACTGACCCTACGACTTATCGCGGAAGCTAGATTAAGGAAAGGCAAACCTACGTTTCTAGCATTTCTAGACTTAGAGAAAGCTTTTGACAATGTTGACTCGAATACTCTCTTTCAGATTCTGAAGGTGGCAGGGGTAAAATACAGAGAGCGAAAGGCTATTTACAATTTGTACAGAAACCAAATGGAAGTTATAAGAGTTGAGAGGCATGAAAGGGAAGCAGTGGTTGGTAAGGGAGTGAGACGGGCTTGTAGCCTCTCCCCGATGTTATTCAATCTGTATATTGAGCAAGCAGTGAAGGAAACGAAAGAAAAATTCAGAATAAGTATTAAAATCCATGGAGAAGAAATAAAAACCTTGAGGTTCACCGATGACATTGTAATTCTGTCAGAGACAGCAAAGGACTTGGAAGAGCAGTTGAACGGAATGGAGAGCGTCTTGAAAGGAGGATGTAAGATGAACATCAACAAAAGCAAAACGAGGATAATGGAATCTAGTCTAATTAAGTCGGGTGATGCTGAGGGTATTAGATTAGGAAATGAGACACTTAAAGTGGTAAAGGAGTTTTGCTATTTGGGGAGCAAAATAACTGATGATGATCGAAGTAGAGAGGATATAAAATGTAGACTGGCAATGGCAAGGAAAGCGTTTCTGAAGAAGGAAATTTGTTAACATCGAGTATAGATTTGTCAGGAAGTCGTTTCTGAAAGTATTTGTATGGAGTGTAGCCACGTATGGAAGTGAAACATGGACGATAAATAGTTTAGACAAGAAGAAAATAGAAGCTTTCGAAATGTGGTGCTACAGAAGAATGCTGAAGATTAGATGGGTAGATCACATAAGTAATGTTGTGGATTGGCTGGAGAGCCAACCCGCGGAGTTTGGAGGAAGCCGAAAGGCACGCGTTTAGCTCACGCAGGCTGGCTTGAGGTCTGGAACAGGACAATGAATTTAGACTTCAGAAAAAAAAGGATGTAGCTGGTGGAATACTTAACTTTAATCCATTAATGTTGAACGTAGCTCTTGTCTGTACATTCTTTACAATATCAATAGCAACTGATAATGGCGCCTTGCTAGGTCGTAGCAAATGACGTAGCTGAAGGCTATGTTAACTATCGTCTCGGCAAATGAGAACGTATTTTGTTAGTGAACCATCGCTAGTAAAGTCGGTTGTACAACTGGGGCGAGTGGTAGGAAGTCTCTCTAGACCTGCCGTGTGGCGGCGCTCGGTCTGCAATCACTGATAGTGGCGACACGCGGGTCCGACGTATACTAACGGACTGCGGCCGATTTAAAAGCTACCACCTAGCAAGTGTGGTGTCTGGCGGTGACACCACATTCCTCTCCCGCAAATCGCCGTACGGTTGTGTTATATGGCTTCCGCCCGCCGTGGGGAGGACCCCATGTTGACGTATGCGACGAGGTGGGGAGCCTAACAACAGGCGAGGCTGTGCCACCCGCACCCTGCCATTCGGTCCGAGGGGAGCTAGGAAACGCCTGAAAACCTGCTCCAGGGTGCACGCCAACATCCGGTGTATGCGCCCGCAGAGAGACAGGAGGGGCCGAAGGGTCGACCTCCATCGGGCCGGGGCACCCGACGGGCGTAGTCGCCATATGGTCCGGAGCTGGCAAGAGTTCCATGTCGGAGGACAACTGGTCACGGGAAGCGATCGGCGGTTCGTGACCCAGGAAGGCGCCCGGCGGTTGCAGCGACGAGTCCACGGCGGCGGCGCCGGCGGGAGAACAGGCGGCGGCGGCGGCGGCGGCGGCGGCGGCGGCGCGTCGCCATGGGGCAAAATGGAAGGCAGCGTCGGTAACACCTGGGGCTGAGGCGAGCCAGTAGATGGGTCCCCAGGGTGCTGACCGGACGGTACCGTCGCTGAAAGCAGACGGCGAGCGTCAGATCCCATGCGACGACAGAGGCGCAGCTGGTTGAGATACCGGTGCACCTCACCAGAGGCCCCCAACACCAGATACATCGCGCGGCCGAGGCAGCGAAGAATGCGCCCTTCGAACCAACTCCGTGAATCTCGATAGTGACGATCGTAGACAACGTCGGCTGGAGCAAAAGCAGGCGTCTGCCTCTGCACAGGAACCTGATGCTGCGGATGTAGCAAAGACATCCAGGTTCGATGAGGACGACCGTGGAGCAACTCAGCCGGCGAGCGACCATCTCGGTGCTGAGAGCGATACTAGGACAAAAAGAGCAACAACGCGTCCTCCCGAGAATGCGACTCTTTCAACTTCAACATCTGGGACTTGAAAGCCCTGACCAATCGTTCAGCGGCACCGTTTGACAGGCGAAAACGGCGCGGACGTCAGATGTTGAATACCATTGGCCTTGCAGATGACTGAAATTCTGCGGACATGAATTGTGGGCCATTGTCGGAAACAATAGTCTGCGGAAGACCTTCAATGCAAAAGATAGCAGATAACGCTTGGATGGTGGCAGATGACATCGTGGAAGACATCCGGACAACAAAAGGAAAATTATTGAATGAATCTACCACAACCAACCATCGAGCATTCCAGAATGGACCAGCAAAATCGATGTGTAAGCATTGCCAAGGGGAAGTGGCTTTTGGCCATGCAAAGAATTTCCGCGGTGGTGCGGATTGTTGTTCGGCACACGCCATGCAAGAAGAGCACATCGATTCCGAACCAAGTACAGTGCTGACGAGCAAGTTGTTTCGTTCTCACTATACCCCAATGTCCTTGGTGGAGAAGCCGTAAGACAGAGGACTGTAACGAACGTAGGACTACGACCCTGGACTGATCATTATCAGAACGCAACAACAAAACACCACGTCGTACAAAAAGTCTCTCCTTGTGAGCAAAAATTCGGCGGACCAACGGATCCTCGATCCGTGACTTTGACAAGGGCCATTGCGTAGCAACAAAGCGGAAATCGGTAGCAAGGACAGGGTCAGCAGCTGTGGCTGTAACTACACGACGAAAATCAATCGGAAACGATTCGACCACGTCATCGGTTTCCGAATCAATGAACAGGCAAGCAAGTTCGGAGGAATCGAATGCTCTATTCTCAGCAACAGGCAAACGGGACAACGCATCGGCGTTTCCGTGCTTAGCAGTGGACCGATACAAGATATCGTAGCGGTACTGCGAGAGGAAAATAGACCAGCGAATGAATTTCTGCGCTGTACGTGGAGGTACAGGCTTGTTCGGATGAAAAATCGATGTCAAAGGTTTGTGGTCTGTGATGATGGTAAAGTGACGACCATACAAGAAATCATGAAACTTAGTAACACCAAATACGAGAGCCAAAGCTTCTTTCTCGATCTGTGAATAATTTCTTTGCGCAGACGAGAGCAATTTGGACGCAAAGGCAATAGGGCGATCGTGCGATCCATCTTTGTGCGCAAGCACCGCACCGATCCCGAAATCCGATGCTTCTACCATCAACAAAAGGCGTTTCTGGGGATCGAATGGCGTAAAGCAAGTATGGGAAAGCAACGCCGATTTCAACTGGCGAAACGCGCGTTCGCATTCCGTCGTCCAGACGAACGGAACACCTTTACGGCGTAAGCGATGAAGCGGAGCTGAAATGGAAGAGGCGTGCGGCACATATTTGTTATAATAATTAATTTTTCCCAGCACACTCTGTAGCTGCTTCAAATTCTGCGGCGAAGGCAAGTCTTGTATGGCACGGAGGTGCTCGGGACTGGGATGTATGCCTTGGGCATTGAGTACATGTCCCAGGTAGGGTAAGTCACGAACAAAGAACACACATTTGTCCTTCCGCAAGCGAAGACCATTTTGTCGCAAGACCGTTCTGAGATTGGCTAAATGCTCTCCTTCCGTCTTTCCGGAGATCACAATATCGTCCAGATAGTTTGCTGCAGTAGGGACCGACGCACAAACAGTTTGTAGATATTTCTGAAACAAGGCAGGGGCGGATGCACACCCGAATGGCAGTCGTTTGAATCGATACAAACCAAGATGCGTGTTAACCACCAAAACGCGCTGGGATTCTTCGTCCACCGGTATTTGCAAGTACGCATCTGCTAGGTCCAACTTCGAAAAATATTTACCCGGGCACAGTTTGTCAAAAAGATCTTCCGGGCGGGGTAAAGGAAAAGTTGCAATCACTAGTTGTGGTTTCACTGTTGCCTTGAAGTCCACACAAAGTCTCAATTCTCCGGAAGGTTTTGGCAAAATTACTAACGGTGACGCCCAGAGAGAAGCCTGCACACGTTCAATCACACCTTGTGATTCCAAATCGTTTAATGTTCTTGCGACCTCATCACGCAATGCGTGGGGAACATTGCGCGCGCTGGCCGAAGTGGCCGTGCGGTTAAAGGCGCTGCAGTCTGGAACCACATGACCGCTACGGTCGCAGGTTCGAATCCTGCCTCGGGCATGGATGTTTGTGATGTCCTTAGGTTAGTTAGGTTTAACTAGTTCTAAGTTCTAGGGGACTAATGACCTCCGCAGTTGAGTCCCATAGTGCTCAGAGCCATTTGAACCATTTTTTTTTTAACATTGCGCGCTCTGAAAAATTTCGGTTGCGCGTTTACTTTCAGTTCCAAATGTGCTTTATAGTTCTTAGCGCAACCAAGGCCCGGTGCAAAAAGTCTGCAAATTCTTCGCATAGACGAGAAACACTGTCTGAAGGCACAGTCTGGTTCACTGATAGGACCTGGTTGACTATAGACAAGTTAAACAACTGAAATAATTCAAAACCAAACAAGTTCACTGCAGAAGAAGAACGAAGGATGTAAAATTACACTAGTTTTGTTTGTCCTTTGTATGTTGCAAGAAGGCTGCACTGTCCTAACACACGGATAGCTTGTCCTGAATAACTACTTCACTTAACATTTGCGGCATGCAACGGAGGTGTGCCCAGCTGTTTGTACGTTTCTTGATTGATCAGTGAAACTGCAGCTCCGGTATCGAGCTGGAATGGTATCACTTTGCCGTTAATGTCCAAGTCGACAAAAAGCTTATTGTCCTGCTGACGACAAGAGCGACTGTCTCGTGCAACGTGAACTGACACTGGTACAAAATCACTTGCGACTTGACGTGATTTCCGGCGATGTCGACGCACACTATTTGTGGGACGAACACAGTCACTGTTAGAGAGAGTGGCACTGGGCGGAGTGGAATGAACTACATGAATTTCCATGGGCGAAGGTTCACGAGCCAGAGGATCCTTGGTTCGATTCCGGCGCGAAGCGAAGGGCCTGGAATGGTTATGAGTGTCTGATTTGAGCTTTTTCTGGCAAACACACTGAACATGGCCTTTTTTATTACAGAAAAAGCAAATAGTTTGGCGTGACGGGCAATTCTCACGCGAATGTCTAGTAGCACACTGCGGGCATGATTTTAGCACTGCATTTGCTTGCCGGCGCGGTACACGTGGCCGAGAGCCAGGCGGCTTTGGCGCTGCCGGGCGCGAGGACTGTTTACTGTTCCGTGCAGCTCGCCCGGCGGTTCGGTTAACCTGACACACGGGTGGCGAAGTTTCAAATGATTCCTGAGCAAAGTCAAGTGTGTCCTGCCGATCCAATATGTCCATCACTTGTTGAAGGGAGGGATTGACTAGTTTCAAAATCTGTTCCCTTATACGAACATCAGAAACGTTCTGTGCAATTGCATCACGTACCATAGTATCTGAATAAGGGAATCCACATTGACACTCAAAAGCATAATCCCTAGTAAGGCCTTGCAAGGTTGCAACCCACTCCCTATTAGTTTGGCCTGCCGTACGTTTTGTACGAAAGAAGGTATATCTTTTTGCAACTACATTGACTGATTCTTTGAAATATGCATCTAATGCAGAGAAAAGTTCGTCGTAGGACAGAGTTGCTATGTCGCGTCGGGGAAATAATTTCACTATCACACGGTACGTTTGGACGCCTACGAAGGAAAGGAGAAAAGGCTGCCGCTCATTACCTTGAATTCTGTAGACGGCGAGATGGAATCCAAATTGGCGTGACCATTCCGTCCAGCTTTCCAGTGCAGCATCAAAAGGACGAAAAGTTGGTGCAACAGCGTGTTGTGGCTGCGGTAGCGGTGGAGCGGCGGCTGCCGCATCGTTTTGCATTGCACGTTGACCCTCGACGAGCTGTCCAAGGGCATCCAGTAAGGCCTGCGTCTGCTGATTCTGCAAGCGATAAAATGCACACAGTACATCTGGAGATTGTGGCGAAGTCATTACACAAGTAAATCAGGACAGTATAGATACGAACGCAGTTTGGCCTCTCGCCAATATTGTTGTGGATTGGCTGGAGAGCCAACCCGCGGAGTTTGGAGGAAGCCGAAAGGCACGCGTTTAGCTCACGCAGGCTGGCGTGAGGTCTGGAACAGGACAAGGAATTTAGACTTCAGAAAAAAAAGGATGTAGCTGGTGGAATACTTAACTTTAATCCATTAATGTTGAACGTAGCTCTTGTCTGTACATTCTTTACAATATCAATAGCAACTGATAATGGCGCCTTGCTAGGTCGTAGCAAATGACGTAGCTGAAGGCTATGTTAACTATCGTCTCGGCAAATGAGAGCGTATTTTGTTAGTGAACCATCGCTAGCAAAGTCGGTTGTACAACTGGGGCGAGTGCTAGTAAGTCTCTCTAGACCTGCCATGTGGCGGCGCTCGGTCTGCAATCACTGATAGTGGCGACACGCGGGTCCGACGTATACTAACGGACCGCGACCGATTTAAAGGCGACCACCTAGCAAGTGTGGTGTCTGGCACCACAACTAATGAGGAGGTATTGAATAGGATTGAGGAGAAGAGAAGTTTGTGGCTCAACTTTACTATAAGAAGGGATCGATTGCTAGGACATGTTCTGAGGCATCAAGGGATCACCAATTTAGCATTGGATGGCAGCGTGGAGGCTAAAATCGTAGAGGGAGACCAAGAGATGAATACACCAAGCAGATTCAGAAGGATGTAGGTTGCAGCAGGTACTGGGACATGAAGAAGCTCGCACAGGATAGATTAGTATGGAGAGCTGCATCGAAACAGTCTCAGGACTGAAGACCACAACAACAACAGCAACAAGTTTGATCAACGTGCTAGTGATACAGAAATGATCTTTAAACTCAAAGAGGAATCGCTGAAGGGACAAGACAACTTCTTGGCAAAACACTTTTGAGAAATCTCAGATAAGGGACACTTGCGACAGTGTTGAGAAAGATTCCGCTGCCACCAACGGACATCGTGATAAGGACTACGAAGACAAGAGAAATTAGGGCTGATACAAAACATATATATAGTCAGTTTTTGCTCTGTCCATTTGTTAGTGGAACAGAAAAGGGAATGAAAAGCAGAGGTACAAAGGTACCCTCCACCATGCACCATATGGTGATTTGTAGTGTGTGTGCAGAGATAGATATTGTGTAATGTTCTCTTCGCAATGTTCTCTCGGAAACAACTGAGATGTACTGTACCTGCATCCACTGATAGCAACAACACTTGTCGGGTTCGAAACAGAAATTCGCTTTGCGATCAGTGTCCTTAGACCATGTTACACTGCTGCTAGAGGTACATCTATCCTCATAGACAGTTCGGACAGTCAGCATTGTAACACCAACACATTCAAAACTTTAACTGACGCGCATGTCCAATACAATAGCTCCTTTGCTGAATTTTAATACCGTATTTTTATGTCCGTCATAGTCTATCAAAAAAATTTCATACAGAAAAACTTTTTTATACAGATAAACCATATTAATCTCTACGAAAAATTTATAACAGTTCACAGTGCACATAAAATATGCCTTTGGCTTACTACTTAAAGACTGTGGACCCCACAGATGAAGAAACTGACAGCTCCTTTCTTCCGTACTGTCACGTCTCCACATCGAACGATATTACTACGCTAAAACTGTACAACAGACTGGCATCTACTCACCACTCCACTTGGGGAACACTGGAAATACGGACGCCGCAACGAATCTGTGACGTCACACTAGTTGCCTTGTCCGTGAACGCCCAGCTACGTCGGGAGCCAGGTGGTAAACCAATATATCAATGAAAAGGTACCTGGTCCCGGCGGAGGTTCGAGTCCTCCCTCGGGCACGGGTGTGTGTGTTTGTCCTTAGGATAATTTAGTTTAAGTAATGTGAAAGCTTAGGGACTGATGACCTTAGCAGTTAAGTCCCATAAGATTTCACACACATTTGAACATTTAAAAAGGTACCAGAAAAGTTCTTAACTTCGTCATATCTTATCAAGAACGTGAGTCTATTCAAACATGCAGCTACGAAGGTTAAAAGTGGTTTGGCAAACATCATTAGACTATAGACATATGGAAGAACAACATAGTTGTATTGTTTAAAACATATGAGGATTACATATACTGTAAATCACTGAGAAAATATTACTATTGTTCACTGTTCAGAATAGGTATTGCCTAATATGATTCATGCGAACCTTCTATAGAAAATTTATCTAACCATGCAGCGTGGGAGCTGTCCCTCTCGTTAAAGGCGCTACAGTCTGGAACCGCACGACCGCTACGGTCGCAGGTTCGAATCCTGCCTCAGGCATAGATGTGTGTGATGTCCATAGGTTGGTTAGGTTTAAGTAGTTCTAAGTTCTAGGGGACTTATGACCACAGCAGTTGAGTCCCATAGTGCTCAGAGCCATTTGAACCATTTTGTCCCTCTCGCAAGTAAGGTAACGAGCATAGTAATAATGTTTCCTGAGACTATGCCGCTACTAACACGAATGACATTTCAACGCACTTGGAGATGAAAATTGTGGGCCGAACGATAAAGACTCGTTGGAAAGAGCAAGAGGGCTTTGTGATGAGTACTGTGGAGAATTGAACACCAGACATACTTTCTTAACTAGTTTAGCTGCGAGTGGTCCACAGTAAGGAGAGGGGCCCGGCGTTGCAGCAAAGTCGGCGTCGGTGGTCTGCGGATAACTTCGCGGCGCGGGTGTTGAAAATTAAAATTCCGTAACCGCATGGTTTAATGTGCCGAAACTTGTTAAAATTTTCTGTGCATATCTATATGAAACAGATAAAGATAGATGCCCTGTGCTAAGGCTATCGGCCTAGCGATACATCTGCGTCCTATACAGGATCACCGTTACTTGTCTCTGTTGGTTGGTCTCCTCCCAACCAAAAAGAGCGGTCATCGCTCCCATATGGTTAGGGAAGCATAGAGGAGGAAGTCAACCGTACTCTTTCTAAGGAAGCATCCCAGCATTTGCCTGAAGCGATTTAGGGAAATCACGGAAAACTTAAACCAGGATGGCCCGACTCGGGTTTGAACCTTCGTCCTCCCGAACGCGAGTCCAGTAAGCTAACTACTAATCCGCCTCGCTCAGTTTACGTCGGTCTGATCTGGACTAGACGGTGGCAGCAAGTGAAGAGGAGGCAAGGTGTGCTCGGAGTTTTGTTGGCTCGGTTTCATAAAAAAAAAGGGGACTGCCTAAATCTGCATGTAACAAACATGCTCGCGAAAAGGCGCCAAAGTCTATCACCATACAACAAGGAGCTCGAGGGGCCGTTGAGAAAGGCGTTCAGATCACATCCATTGTGCGGCGAACTGGGTTTTTTAAATAAATGACCACTTTCAAACTTGGAAAGAGCGTGGTAGAGGAGAACACCTAACGAAGTAGCCGCTTTCGAACTGGGCAAAGATTGCTTCCTTATAGCCACCATCTTGGGATTTTGATTAAATAATCGACAGTTGATGCTATGAAGCTGAACGTTTGGATAAAATTAATTACTCCTGTACCTAGGGAAGTTGTTGATTCACTTCGTGCTCTTCCCAACACAACTCAACTTATAAAATTCACTCATGAAGTTTTAATAAATCTTAACTAATTATTTATCGAAAATGCTACCAATAATTATTACTGAGTAATTGGTATGATGGTTTAAGGAAAACTCTCGATGTTTGAAGTGCTACGAATTTTGCTCTTTCAGGTGAGTGACTAATACTTTCCCCGGGTTCTTACGTGTACGAGGTTTGGTTGAAACTGTGACTTGTGCTCCAGAGATTACACCAGTGGGACGTAATGGAGCCGAGAGGTTCTTCATTATTTCAACAGTAATCACCATAACTGTAAATACATTTATCCTGCTGTGAGACAAGATTGTCAATGTATTTACGGATAAATGTTTGTAGTTGCCTATGGTATCTTGATTGTGCCCAGGCTTGCAGCCGTTCGTCCGAAGCAAATCGACGGCTACGAGTCCTCCTTCAGGGCTACAAACATTTGGAAATCGCATGGGGAGAGATGGAACTGTACGATGTGCAAGGGATTCCCAGCGTGACTTACGCAGTGTATTCGAAACGAGCTGTCCACAAAATGCCCGGCCACATGCTGCCAAAGTTTTTTTTTTCTATGCTGCAGAAGTTTCGCTGGGAATCCCCTAATCATTCTTCATCCGTACAGTCCCGATCTCTCCCCATGTGATTCATATCTTTGGACACCTGAAGAAGGCATTCGTGGACGTCGATTGGTTTCAAGCGAAGAGGTACAAGCCGGGGCACAATCATGTTCCACAGGAAAAAGAATCTGTACAATAACGTCGCCTATTCAATTGTATACTTATATGGACGACTTATATCCATATAGGTATATAATTCTGGCAATACCGGCCATGATCTTCCTCTTCCGTGCATATGCACACACATTACTCGAACTCTTACGGGACTTGGTAAGAATGTCGTCACGAGTAATGAGAGTGTTGGGTGGGGACACTACGAATGTAGTGTGTGGAAATATAAAGTGAGAATGTGGGTCTCGCGGGAGGCGTGTGCGAGATAGTCCCTGCAGTCGCAGTGTCCTGTGTGCCCTCGTTGGCCAGATGGATAGAGCGTCTGCCGTGTAAGCAGGAGATACCGGGTTCTAGTCTCGGTCGGGGCACACATTTTCACCTGTCCCCGTTGATGTATATCAACGCCCGTGAGCAGCTGAAGATATTAATAATAATTCTAATTTTATTCAGTAGTAGGTGAGGATAAATCTCAGTTTAATAAAGTGTTCGATATATTCATATTTTGAAGACGTTGCTTTGAAAATTGCATATCTTATTATGTAAGCTTTCGGGATTTCTGTGTTGTTTGGCGACTATTATTTGAAACATTAGCCTACTTCATATTTTTTCTAGTACATTTTAATAGTCCATTTCTTTCATTTTCGTGTTGCTTATGAAAACGTTAACTGTCCTATGAAACCAAATTTGTTTCTTTCGTCAGGAACAGTTAGGTAATTATAACTTATTACCAAAAATTATGCTTAAATCTACACTCCTGGAAATGGAAAAAAGAACACATTGACACCGGTGTGTCAGACCCACCATACTTGCTCCGGACACTGCGAGAGGGCTGTACAAGCAATGATCACACGCACGGCACAGCGGACACACCAGGAACCGCGGTGTTGGCCGTCGAATGGCGCTAGCTGCGCAGCATTTGTGCACCGCCGCCGTCAGTGTCAGCCAGTTTGCCGTGGCATACGGAGCTCCATCGCAGTCTTTAACACTGGTAGCATGCCGCGACAGCGTGGACGTGAACCGTATGTGCAGCTGACGGACTTTGAGCGAGGGCGTATAGTGGGCATGCGGGAGGCCGGGTGGACGTACCGCCGAATTGCTCAACACGTGGGGCGTGAGGTCTCCACAGTACATCGATGTTGTCGCCAGTGGTCGGCGGAAGGTGCACGTGCCCGTCGACCTGGGTCCGGACCGCAGCGACGCACGGATGCACGCCAAGACCGTAGGATCCTACGCAGTGCCGTAGGGGACCGCACCGCCACTTCCCAGCAAATTAGGGACACTGTTGCTCCTGGGGTATCGGCGAGGACCATTCGCAATCGTCTCCATGAAGCTGGGCTACGGTTCCGCACACCATTAGGCCGTCTTCCGCTCACGCCCCAACATCGTGCAGCCCGCCTCCAGTGGTGTCGCGACAGGCGTGAATGGAGGGACGAATGGAGACGTGTCGTCTTCAGCGATGAGAGTCGCTTCTGCCTTGGTGCCAATGATGGTCGTATGCGTGTTTGGCGCCGTGCAGGTGAGCGCCACAATCAGGACTGCATACGACCGAGGCACACAGGGCCAACACCCGGCATCATGGTGTGGGGAGCGATCTCCTACACTGGCCGTACACCACTGGTGATCGTCGAGGGGACACTGAATAGTGCACGGTACATCCAAACCGTCATCGAACCCATCGTTCTACCATTCCTAGACCGACAGGGAAACTTGCTGTTCCAACAGGACAATGCACGTCCGCATGTATCCCGTGCCACCCAACGTGCTCTAGAAGGTGTAAGTCAACTACCCTGGCCAGCAAGATCTCCGGATCTGTCTCCCATTGAGCATGTTTGGGACTGGATGAAGCGTCGTCTCACGCGGTCTGCACGTCCAGCACGAACGCTGGTCCAACTGAGGCGCCAGGTGGAAATGGCATGGCAAGCCGTTCCACAGGACTACATCCAGCATCTCTACGATCGTCTCCATGGGAGAATAGCAGCCTGCATTGCTGCGAAAGGTGGATATACACTGTACTAGTGCCGACATTGTGCATGCTCTGTTGCCTGTGTCTATGTGCCTGTGGTTCTGTCAGTGTGATCATGTGATGTATCTGACCCCAGGAATGTGCCACTAAAGTTTCCCCTTCCTGGGACAATGAATTCACGGTGTTCTTATTTCAATTTCCACGAGTGTATATAAATTTTTTCTTTATAAAATACGTATGTGTTCAGATTGTTACTGCCTTTATCAATATTAACTCATAGTTGCTGTATTGATGTTACCTTATAAACTTCTTGCACAGATGAAATCTACCATCGTAGTTTACTGTAATTTACACTGAAGCGCGATAGAAACCGATATAGGCCTGCATATTCAAATACACAGAGACGTAAACAGGCAGAATACGGCGCTCCGGTCGGCAACGGCTATATAAGGCAACAAGTGTCTGGCGGAGTTGTTAGATCGGTTACTCCTGCTACTATGGCAGGTTATCAAGAGTTGAGTGAGTTTGAACGTTATGTTATGGTCGGTGCACGAGCGATGGGATACAGCATCTGCAAGATAGCGACGAAGTGGGGATTTTCACGTACGACCATTTCACGAGTGTAACGCGAATAACTTAAAACGTCAATTCTGAGACATCGCTGCTACCGGAAAAAGATCCTACAAGAAGAGGACGACTAAAGAGAATCGTTCAACATGACAGAAGTGCAACCCTTCCGCAAATTGTTGCAGATTTCAATGCTGGACCATCAAAAAGTAACAGCGTGCGAACCATTCAACGAAACATCATCGATGTGGGTCTTCGGATCGAAGGCCCACTCCTGTACCCTTGATGACTGCATGACACAAAGCTTTACGCCACGCCTGGGCCCGTCAGTGCCGACACTGGGCTTTTTTTGCCTGGTCGGAAGAGTCTCGTCTCAAATTGTCTCGAGCGGATGGACGTGCACGGCTATGGAGGCAACCTCGTGAATCCATGGACCCTGCATGTCAGCAGGAGACTATTAAAGCTAGTGGAAGGTCTGTAATGATGTGGGGAGTGTGCAGTGTGAGTGATATGAGACCCATGAGACGTCTAGATACGACTCTCACAAGTGTCACGTATTCAAGAATCCTGTCTGATCAGCTGCATCCATTCGTGCCCATTGTGCATTCCGAGGGACTCGGGCAATTCCAGCAGGAAAATGCGACATCCCACACGTCGAGAATTGTTACAGAGTGGCTCCAGGAAAACGTGCTTGAGCAGAAGAGATTTGTACCATCTCGAACTCATACGGATTTACAGACGGCCCTGGGGGATTCATGGTGTCAACTCCCTTCAGCACTACTTCAGACATTCGTCGAATCCGTGCCACGTCAAGTTGCTGCACGTCCGCGCGCTTGTAGGGCGGCCTACATGATATTGGCAGGTTTACCAGCTTCTTTGACTCTTCAATGTAGCTCTGGATGAAGAGTATCCGGTTAAGTGTTGGTGGAGTACAGACGTAGGAAGCCAAGTCTACTACTTGCTTTCACGTTAGCTGATTTTAAATTTGTATTCTGAGCTGACTACGGTCAAACATGTTTATATGAAGAATGCATTGATTTGCAATGCATCAGTATGAGAAGAAATATAAATTCAGTCATAAAAACAGCATTTCACATGAAAGTGATACTTTTCAACCAGTGTAAATGGGAACCATATTATTGACAGTTGCGTCCAAGCATGTACGATAATCCATCGTCAACAAGTTAATATTTTACCGTAATCTTCTGGAGGAGTCACACCAAATTTTACTGGATGACGCCTGAGTCAACAGTACCTACTAAAAATAAGGATGAGAGTCTTTATTATCTGTTAATTACTACTGTGGTCAACTTATGAACAGTCCAGCTTTAATTATACGTTTATATGTCGTTTGATGCTGACAGAAATGTCAAAAAATCAACTATCAATTCTTCATTATCTTTGTGATTATTAGACGTAAGGAACGGGGTTGTTTGAGCAGACAACCACAACAATTTTTCCAAGAAGGCATTGACAGTCATGACTCACTGTGAGATAAGTGTACTGTTATGGCGATTAGTTTGAATTAATAAACAGTTCGATTACTTTTTTCCATTTCTGACGTTTCCACCTGACAGCCCTTTCTACATATTTTTTATATGGATCTCAACTACTGTCGTTTGTGACTGGCACGTTCAGTGCATCCTCACTGCACGCCGCGATTCCTGTAGAATGGCTGCACGCGAAGAGGCAGCGTCCTGGCCACCGTGGCATTTATGCTACAGTAGTGGGAGGAAGGGCCGCTTTGTCGGAGCCCCGTCTGGCAGTCCTGAATTAGTAAGGCGTCCGCGCGGCCGACTCAACAGCTGTCGCCCTAAATATTGCAGCCTTTAATAGCGGCGGGTATCGCGTAAAGCAGAGCGCATTAGCCCGTTAAGTAGCTGCGCAAGCATGCCTTGAGGGTGGGAGGGTGGGGGGGGGGGTGCAGGCGAGGCGAGGCGAGCTCCTTCATCAGTGTTCCCCCACACCGGCGTGTATTGCTATGGCTGTCTAATCCCTAATCTCAAATGAGGATAAAATACCTGCACATCTGTACACGAACTGTCGTCTTTCAGAACGTATTCGTCTTATTTCCAGAATGAATCTTTCGCTGTGTAGCGGTGTGTCCGCTGTTCTGAAACATACTGGCAGAATAAATCTGTGTGACGGAACAGGATCCGAACTCGGAACCGTGCATTTCGCAAGCAATGCTCTTACTGAGTAAGATATCCGAACGATGCGTGATCCGTCGTCGCAGCTTCACTTGTGCACGTACCGCTCTCTCCTGCTTTCTCAACTATACTTAACGATACTATCGCTCCTAGATGAAAGGATGTCGCTGACAAGGGAAAGTTTCCATCGCACCATCCTCAGATTTAGTGTAAGATGCCCTAGTGGATAGTCCGTCAAAAAGTGAACATGGTCAAGCATGAAAACAGGAAGAAAGTGTACTGAAATGTGAAACAAAAAGCAAAATGGAAACAGTGAACGGTCCAATTATAAGATGTGCATCATCGGGCGGTTGTGTATAGTCACGATGCCGTGGTTATGTGGTCATCGTGTTGGCCTCCGACGAACCCTACACGTTATTAACTTAAAAAAAAATTGCTCGCGTTGTACGAGTGTAATGTCTCGTGTTATTTCCTCCGGAAGGATGGCATTTCTGTTGTATTTAAGCTTGTACCAATAAAGATATTTTGTTCATTTACCCTGTTCCTGGTAAAATAAAATAAAAAAATAAAAAAATCAAAAAGCTATTTCGAGAGAGTGATTCAGGTATGAGAGGAGGGAGGCATCGCGGCCGGGCCTCGGGTTCCGACCCCTGCCCGCCTTGTCTCCACCTGCTCGTAACTGACCACTCTACTGTTTTTTTTACACAAAAAAGCAAGAAGACGAAAAAAGCAAAAAAAAAAAACATAGAAAAAAAGAAGGGTGATCAGTGTTCAAATCTCTGTCGTGCCCCATTATTTTTCCACAAAATTCTGAACTGTCCGTCCTGTCTTTGATGTGTGTAATCTGTGTATTCAAATTTGTCTCTGTGTCGTGGTGTATCTTCCGTCTGCAACAGCGAGGTGTGAGGATGCGGCTTCCAGACGTACGTATCTGCTATTTGTTCTACACAGGTACCAGATGTAAGGAAACTTGCGTTCGATATGGGAAATTTGAGTCCTGAATTCCTTTGTTATAACATAGTTCACACACATTTATTTGTCGTTTTAATTTATGGGAGAGGTCTATGCGGCATCTCGCCCGCTCTCACTATGCACCCATCACATTTACTTGCGACGATAATTATTACCACGTGACTCATATTCTATAACCAACGGAAAGTATCACAATTGCCAAGACTACGGAAAGAGAACAGACACGTCAATGACAGGAGGGACGGTTCATAATTTTGTGAAGAAAAAAGGGGTAACGAGGGACATTTGAACACGGATCTCCCACTATGGAGTCCAACACCGTGGCAACATAGCCACGATGCCGAGATGCTGGAAAATCACGCGATGTTGGACATCTTGAGCTTGGACCGTTAAGTTTCCACTTTGCTTATGTTTTCACAGTAGAGTACACCTTCTTCGTGTTTTCATGCTTGATCTGTGTTCAGTTTCTAATGGGCTATCCAGTGTATCATTTCACCAGTAAACCTGTTGGGGGAGGAGGGGGAGGGTGCGATGTGGTTCTTACAATGTGAGAAATGGCTGAGTCACAGCCAGGGCCTGTACGAAATGAATCTTTCACTCTGCAGTGGGAACGAGGAGTGGCAGAAGCGTAGCAACGAAAATGAATCATGCCGTGATAGCTTAAGCGATCAGAGTAAAAGAGGTTAGTATTCGTATTGTGAAACGGGACTGTGCACCCTTTAAACCTAACCCCTAACAGCGGTGATGCCAAGACGTGATTCATATCTTACGAATATATCAACAGCTCTTCCCTCTTGACCTGAAAAACAAGCTTGATCATATTTGACCATCACATGAACAACTATCCTGGCCGCATGCAGACATGCGCAGAGGTTTCCATACCCTCTGTGTTCTCTATTATCTCATCAACTTATCTCTCTCCTCGACCTTAACGCTCTTGTATGAATAACATGGCTGAGATAATCGATCCCTTCGTTCACCCACTTCCCCTCAGTCCCTCTCAGTAGTAGGAACCCGACTCTGGAATAACCTCCCTCCTTACATTACAGAACTGAGTAACATCCCCAGCTTCAGAAAACAGTTAATGATATGTCTATTCAAGCAACAATAACGATTACCGTTGTCCCTGTAAGCACTCGTTGCCCTTGTACGTCCTTCTTTCCAATCACATATTTCTCGTTTCCCAGTATTCTTAGCTAGTGCAGTCTTCTTAAATTTCCCCAGTATTCGCTGTATCAGAAAATATCTATTTTCTACTCCTATAAATTCCTTTTAGATTCGCCACTCCCATTATTATTCTTGTCATCATTATTATTATTATTATTATTATTATTAGCAAATGTCTCAACAGGAGAACGATAAGCATGTGATTTCCAGTCTTTCTTAAGTTTCTTCTTATTTTCCCTGTGTTTCATTTTTCTCGGTCCACTTTGGTGAATACGGCTTTGGTTCCATTTCTGGAATAAACTTCCACTTATTAATATTGTTTCTGAATGCATCCCTGTCAAATCCTTCTTAAGTTATCGAAGATATTGATTTTTTAAAAGATGACACATCGTCCAATTGACGTTTACTTCTTCTGTTTCTAGGAAATCCGTCTAGGCGTCCATAGAACTTGATTTATCTCTTTCTGCTGTCAGTTTCGATGTTTGATACTTTTTCTGTTGTCTCGATGGTTTGCAATCTGTATCCATCTGGTGTGTATTGTGGTCCCAACATTTTTCTAATAGTATTTCTCTCTACTTTCTTAATTTCTTGTAAATCCAGTTTTCGATTCAATGAGATTATTTCTCTTGCATATGCTACTGTCCGTTTGATTACTGTGTTGTAGTGTTTAATTTTAGTACCTTTTGTCAGGCATTTTTTGTTACACAAATTTGAAGCAAGTCCAGACGCTTTCTTGACTTCCTGGAACCTGTTTTTGTTCTATTTTTTTCAAGTCCTCTTCGTTCAATAATTTCACCGAGGCACTTAAAGTGTTTCACTCTGTTGGTATCACCATAATTTGTTTTAAGTTTGGGAATATCTAACTTGGAAGACATGAATTCAATCTTCTCAAAGGAGATTTGTAGGTCAACCTTTCCTGCACATTCTTTGAGGGTCACCAATTGTTTTACTGCAGTTCCTTCACCGTCGGTTACCATCACCAACTCATCTACAAACGCTAAGTATGGGCTGTTCAATTTTTCTTGATCTCTTCCTAGTTCGATTGGCTTCCAAAAGTTCTGTTTTCTTAGTTCCATTTCCCATTATTTCATGACTTAGTTTTAGTCAATGTTGACTGATAGTGGCGAAATCCCATCTCCTTTGCTTACTCCTGTTCCAACTAAGAATGGTTCCGAAATATAATCTGTGAACTTAATTTTTGATTTGGTTTCAGATAGTGTTTGTTCGATCAGCTTTAGAGTTTTGGTGCCTAGTCCACGTTTTTCTAGATTATTATTATTATTAGTGGTAACAGCGGCAGTAGTATAGAAGTACTGTTTGTATTAACTTTATTAGTTCTTAGTCAATATTATTTACTAGCATTCTCTATAGGCACTCAAATTATTTTAGTACTATTTGTCGTATTAAAATTGTTTCTTATGTAACTGTGATGTAAATAAGATACTGTATGAAACCCTGGCCCGATAGAAGAGAGTAGCTGATAGGCCTATTCATATCTGGTTAGATAATCACTGTATGTGGAAGCACGTTCACGTTAGATATCGCAAACACAACGAGTGACTCTTACCTTTCTTACTTCTTTCACCACAATGAGCGGATTTACATTTCGGACATGTTGACGAAAACAATTTACTTCGCTAATAGAAAATCTATTTGTTATCCTGTTTGCTTTAGGTATCAAAGTCGCTCAGTGCACGCGCAAGAATCGAGCCGCGTCTTAAATAAACGAGAAATTTTAAGCCACAATCTGACCTCTACTGAATGAGAAAGCAGACATAACTGTAACGCAACTGATCCGTTGCTATCACGCGGGGCAGAACAATCTTAGTGAGCTTTTTGTTATTCATCTTTTCCCAAATCATGTGTCTCACAATTTAGGGGAAGAATTCAAAATGGATAACTATATTCCACAGGGATAATCAATTGTTGCTTAAAGTTCCATTCATCGAACAAGACAACTACCCTGCAGTAGAAATAATATTCAAACAAACGTTGGCTCCGTAAATACATTGGTAGTGAAACAAAATCAAATGATGAACCAGAAGAATAGCTTGTCTGAAGAACAAGGGAAGAAATAATCAATTATATCGGAGGAAAAATCGTAAAAGTCGAACATGATAATTAGAATTTAGTTATGTAGCCAAGAGTTATACAAAGACAGTGAAGGTCATCCGCAAACATCAAATTTCTACTCTCAACGGATGATATCACGCAGTTCAGTTGAATCGGTGAGTTGGAAAAGGGGCCAAGTCTATTTTTTTTTTTTTTTTTTTTTTTTTTTTTTTTTTTTTTTTTTTTTTTTTGCAAGTTACGTTTACCAGCGATAACTGATCTTTATATTTGTACCCATCATTTCGTATAAGAAGATGTCATATCCCATCAGACGAGCGCTTCAGACGTGCTTGTTTGATGGGTATTGAGTTAGAGAGGGGGGCATGTCCAAATAAACCAGCGTACGGTGGACATGTTTCAATAAAAAAAGAAGAAACTGTACGATGTATAGAAAATTCTATTACCTCACTAGCAGAAACCGTTTATAACAGTATCTGGCAGTAGCCAGTGAACGGTGGACAAGGTGAAGATGAAGCGTGCCCACCATTGCCTTCTTTCCTGTGTTTTGATTGTGGTTTTCGGGTACTTTATTCATAAACTTGTATGCTCATTTTATTGCTAAAATGAAGGTGATGCATATAAACTTGTATAAGGCAATCGTGTCATCTTCTGTTCATTCAAACTGGATTACTGGCCACACTCGATGGCTAAAGTATGTCTCCATCGTGTATACAATTTCACCCTGCGGCCAGTTTCTACGTACCAACTCCACGACAACATTAATCAAACATGTCATGTGGTAAAGCACTTCTTTGTGTCTCCTGAAAGATTTACTTTCTAGTACATGACACCTACTTCAATTAACCGATTGAACTGAAAAGTGCTGAAGGGTAAGGGAGAGGAGATCTTATTCCGGGTGCAAAGTACGTTAAATTTAACAAACCGCATCGTGAAATCCGGAGACTTCATAGTAGGCGTTCACGTACCGAGCAGACATTCGAATGATCGAATTATATCTAGTGAAACAATTCTTAAATTAGTTAGCACAATTTTTTCGCGATGTGGTTTTCAACACCACATAAAGGGATGACCTGGTCTTGGTAAAAATCACTTTACTGGGAACAAGTAACTTACCTGTAACCAAGATTGCAAAGGACACACTTGGGTCTCACAGACATGAAAGCTTCCAAGTACTGCTTAAATTTTTTCAAGAACTTCGTTTAGATTACGCTCCACTAAATGAAACACCAGGCATACAAGGCCCAACTCAGGAAAGTTACACTGAACAACAAATTTAAAGTGAAAGTGTAAATTGCATGATTTTGAGTTAGTTTTGTTTTTAGTATAAAATGATACAAAATCGTCTTCATAAATATTTAGCTCTAGTTTTTTTTTAAAAAAAAAGTAATATATATTTTTGTATAAATAACTCACTAACGAAATATGCATTCATGTTTCAAGATTCAGCATAACAAATTTTAAGTGAATAATTACTTGAATTATGTTTATGCATTGATAGATTTCAGTGCCATTCTGAAAGTACAAAAATAAAATATTAAGAAAAAATGAAGATAATATTACATGAATGAAAATACTTTGTAAGTCTACTATGTATCAGAACTATGTAAAGCACAGAAGGAAATATATGATTTAACTGGTCACATATGTATATAAATGACTACAAATATTAAATGTCCATATGTACAGTATAAACAATTACATGTTTTGTTCAGAGATAAATTCAGAAGATGAGCGTTTTCGCTTGGCTTGACGTTTGTACACATACTCGCGAACATCCCTTATGACAGTCAACCAGTAATCTGCTAAAATAGTAGGGCTCCACTTTCCGGTATACCTCTTCTCAAACATCTTGATGAAATCGCTCCCCATGTTCATCAATTACTGCACCACAATCTTTGCGGAAAAAGTCAAGATGACTATGTAAGAAATGCATTTTCAATGACATGTGGCAACCAAGTTTTTCATATGATGACATGTTATCTACAATCCCCTTGTAATTTATTGTTCGTTTGTACCCTAAGAACTGTAAACAGACCTTCTTAAAACATTTCCATGCCTGCTTCTCATCACCTTGTATGATTCCATCAAAAATATGGTCTCCAAAAAGCTCTAGATCTGTTGTCCTACAAAGATGCCCTCCTTTACTTTGGCATCACTTAAGTAAGGGAATTTTTGTCTTAAGTACTTAAACGCGTCACCATCTCTGTTCATTCCCTTAACAAAATTTTTCATGAGACCCAATTTGATGTGCAAGGGCGAGAGCAGAATCTTTTTAGGGTCTATTAGAGGTTCACTCTTAATGTTCTTTAAACCTGGTTGAAGAGATTTTCTGGTTGGCCATTCATGTTTACTGTAATGAGATGCACGAGCTCGGCTATCCCATTCACAGAGAAAGCAGCATCATTTAGTATACCCTAGCTGCATACCTAATAGCAGTGCAACCACTTTAAAGTCACCACAAATCTGCCATTGAGAGTCATTATAATTGGTATCAAAATGATTACATCCAAAATATTGCACACAAGTAAGACCAAGGACAATAACATAATCCATTGTTACTAGTTATTATGACTTTGACAAACCATTACAATATTTGATTTTAAACGTAACATAAAAATCCGAATATAACTGTCTCACCGTAATAAAACAGTGTAAAATGAAAACTGTAGCTAATTTTGAATAGTCTTTATGAAATTCGCGAGCCGGCCGGCGTGGCCGTGCGGTTCTAGGCGCTTCAGTCTGGAACCGCGCGACCGCTACGGTCGCAGGTTCGAATCCTGCCTCCGGCATGGATGTGTGTGATGTCCTTAGGTTAGTTAGGTTTAAGTGGTTCTAAGTTCTAGGGGACTGATGACCTCAGATGTTAAGTCCCATAGTGCTCAGCGCCATTTGACCTTTTCTTTTCTTTTTTTTGTTAAATTCGTGATCAGTACATTATAATTGATTGGAATTGGCTATTTTCATTCGATTTACATTTTCATTGTTGCACAGTGATTATCACAAGTGAACGCGAAACTATGACATGGGCAGTTACGGATAACGAAAAAAGCTTGTACGAGACCACCATGTTTAGCAAAGGTATAACTAACCGAATGCATCTTCATCTTATATACCCAAGGAAATACATGTCACACACCAAGGTTCGCAGCACGAATCCAAATAAAAAAACTCTGAGTCTCTCCTGCCTTTTCGAGCGGCCCTAATATTTTTTTGTTGTGAGAGGAGGTGGAACCCATTCGACTACATATTTGGAAGGATGAGAAAATCAGTGAATTCGTACCATAATGAGTGATAAGAGTTCCCGTTGTAAGGCCACACAGTCCATAATCAGCCAAAATCGCCGTGAACATTGAGGCATTCATCCCACCGACGCACCCGCTTAAGATAGTCGTTTGGTAAAACACCATGTCATATTGCATAATGAAGTCAATAACTTTCTGCTGCACTTCCTCGTCCGACAGAATCGTCGATCGTTCAAGGCCTTTTTTTAAGGGACTGAAGGCGAAATAATCGGATGGGGAGAGATCAGGAGTACATGGTGTGATCTAAAGTGCCTCCCATTTGCGCTGGCGTAACTTCCGCGTTGGCGACATGGGGATGTGCGTTACCATGAAGTAGTACCACTCCTTGTCACAGTTTTCCCGCATGTTTCGTTTTAACTGTGCGCCATAGTTTCTCCATCGTTGCGCATAAGCGTTCGCCTATGATGGAGACATAACGTTGCTTGAAATGGATGAGACTGGACTCAGAGATCGACATTCTGCGTCCGACCGTGACCAGCAAAGTAGTTGGCACACCATTCCACGGCAGTGGTTTTCAACAGATTTTGTCTGTATTAGTATTTATACCGATAGATTGCAACAAATATAAGTTTTATGGTGTCTCAACGCTCAAAAATTAATTAAATATATTGAAATTTTATTTTTTGTGGTCTACGTTATGAAATACGAAACCAAGCTATGTTCAGTGCTCCTTGTGCGATTTCATTGTCACTTAAATGCGATGCGTTCGCTGTTTCCCCTCTTAACGTGCAGATAGTGTGGTGTGATAGTGGGGAGGGGGGCGGGGGGGGGGGAGGGGGAAGGTGCAGCCAATCAACGGAACTCCACAGAGGGGCGAGAGCACAGCATGTGTGCAGAATTCTTGGCCATCCCAGTCCTACATAGATACGGAAACATGCCGGAAAGAACTGACGGACTACACAACACTCACGCGACAGCCCACAGCTAGCTCCTATTGTTACACATGTTCCACTATAACCACGTACCATTATGTGTGCTAGCAGGCAAAGAAAACAGTGACTAACTATAGCTAATTAAACATGTGATACACCTGAAAGAAATTTAAGACACTTTTCTGACTTACTTAATGCAAAAGAATCACGATATAGTCTTATTTATGAACAAAGGGCACACTGAAGTTTGCAAATACAGGGTGTTTCAAAAATGACAGGTATATTTGAAACGGCAATAAAAACTAAACGAGCAGCGATAGAAATACACCTTTTGTTGCAATATGCTTGGGACAACAGTACATTTTCAGGCGGACAAACTTTCGAAATTACAGTAGTTACAATTTTCAACAACAGATGGCGCTGCATGTGATGTGAAAGATATAGAAGACAACGCAGTCTGTGGGTGCGCCATTCTGTACGTCGTCTTTCTGCTGTAAGCGTGTGCTGTTCACAACGTGCAAGTGTGCTGTAGACAACATGGTTTATTCCTTAGAACAGAGGATTTTTCTGGTGTTGGAATTCCACCGCCTAGAACACAGTGTTGTTGCAACAAGACGAAGTTTTCAACGGAGGTTTAATGTAACCAAAGGACCGAAAAGCGATACAATAAAGGATCTGTTTGAAAACTTTCAACGGACTGGGAACGTGACGGATGAACGTGCTGGAAAGATAGGGCGACCGCGTACGGCAACCACAGAGGGCAACGCGCAGCTAGTGCAGCAGGTGATCCAACAGCGGCGTCGGGTTTCCGTTCACCGTGTTGCAGCTGCGGTCCAAATGACGCCAACGTCCACGTATCGTCTCATGCGCCAGAGTTTACACCTCTATCCATACAAAATTCAAACGCGGCAACCCCTCAGCGCCGCTACCATTGCTGCACGAGAGACATTCGCTAACGATATAGTGCACAGGATTGATGACGGCGATATGCATGTGGGCAGCATTTGGTTTACTGACGAAGCTTATTTTTACCTGGACGGCTTCGTCAATAACCAGAACTGGCGCATATGGGGAACCGAAAAGCCTTATGTTGCAGTCCCATCGTCCCTGCATCCTCAAAAAGTACTGGTCTGGGCCGCCATTTCTTCCAAAGGAATCATTGGCCCATTTTTCAGATCCGAAACGATTACTGCATCACGCTATCTGGACATTCTTCGTGAATTTGTGGCGGTACAAACTGCCTTAGACGACACTGCGAACACCTCGTGGTTTATGCAAGATAGTGCCCGGCCACGTCTTTAATTTCCTGAATGAATATTTCGATGATCGTGTGATTGCTTTGGGCTATCCGAAACATACAGGAGGCGGCGTGGATTGGCCTCCCTATTCGCCAGACATGAACCCCTGTGACTTCTTTCTGTGGGGACACTTGAAAGACCAGGTGTACCGCCAGAATCCAGAAACAATTGAACAGCTGAAGCAGTACATCTCATCTGCATGTGAAGCCATTCCGCCAGACACGTTGTCAAAGGTTTCGGGTAGTTTCATTCAGAGACTACGCCATATTATTGCTACGCATGGTGGATATGTGGAAAATATCGTACTATAGAGTTTCCCAGACCGCAGCGCCATCTGTTGTTGAAAATTGTAACTACTGTAATTTCGAAAGTTTGTCCGCCTGAAAATGTACTGTTGTCCCAAGCATATTGCAACAAACGGTGTATTTCTATCGCTGCTCGTTTAGTTTTTATTGCCGTTTCAAATATACCGGTCATTTTTGAAACACCCTGTAGCTCCAAGTATAAAACAAAAAAGGGAACACTGACTAAATAGGAATTAAGCTGGTGATATATCTGAAAGAATATCATAGGAGAGGAACAAAATACCTCGCTATTTGTGAAGACCGGGCTCACTGACCACCAAGAGTTAAATTCGACAACGAAAACACTGGCTAAACTGAATATATCTGGTGATATATCAGAAAGAAATAACTGCAAGCAATAATTGGCAGAATCATTAAAAACAATTAACCAGTCTCAAAACACAAAGAACCGGTGACACAGCGGTCACGCTGTCCGCCAGCAGCTAACCCAAGAGGACCAAATCGGCTCCCAGAAAGCCAGAGCGTTCGTGTCCCTGCACGGGATGCCCCCTCCCACGCGTACTTTCCCGGCAAGCAAGCAGACTTTGCAAGCTGTGTTGCCACCCTCGGCTCGAGAACTTGTTGACTTGTGTGGTCAGTGATCTCACAGTGTATCCACTGGACCAACATTTAAAAATTGTCGGGATTACGGAAGTGCATTAACTGCATTAACTGCTGTTAGGACTAGTAGAATAGAAGAGGGAAACTACCTTCAGTGCGGGAAACGACAGTCATTTCTCCACTTATATCTCGAATTTATTCCTTTATGGTATAGGGAAGCTTAAAGTATGTCTACTTATGAAACGTCTCAGCCGGAACATTTCAAGTTTCGAAACAGATGTAACGCAACTACTCATTCTGATTACACTTGCCTCTTCCTCCCTCGCGTATTTCGTAAGTTTGTCTGTTCTTGTACCGAGGAGGCATGACATGGAAAGAGGGCAGTGATTTTTACCCGACGATGCCGTGAAACGTTTGGTGGCTGGATATTGGATTTCGGAATTAGTGATAGCAATAAAATTTAGCTCAAATGGGAGCATCAGTTGTACAGAAGCATCTTACTTACACCACAGCGTTAAGCTTAACGACTAGCTGGAAGAGCCGGCCGAAGTGGCCGTGCGGTTAAAGGCGCTGCAGTATGGAACCGCAAGACCGCTACGGTCGCAGGTTCGAACCCTGCCTCGGGCATGGATGTTTGTGATGTCCTTAGGTTAGTTAGGTTTAACTAGTTCTAAGTTCTATGGGACTAATGACCTCAGCAGTTGAGTCCCATAGTGCTCAGAGCCATTTGAACCATTTGACTAGCTGGAAGACTTGCAATCTTATTAAAAAAATTAGCAATTATGCCATTGCCTGTTCAAAAACGTTTGCTGTGACTGTGTTATCCGAAACTGAAATAATGGACAGAATATTTTAATGGCATCGCAAACATTCGAGAAGACGAAGTTCTTGGATATTTTCGCAGTGCATTTTGCAGTAACGGCTCTGACAATATCTGCTGGCGAAACGCCTCTTTTTATCGGCATATAGCGACAGTACCACACAGTGTAAAGCTGTAATGAGAAACATGGATAATTATTTAATATAATGATGATTAATGTTAACTGAACTATTAGAACAAACTGAATCAACTTAAAGATATGTTACGATATTTACGTGAAAGTTACACTAAAAAAACTGTAACGGCATCTATAATGAAAATATGGAGCCCAGCCGTAGCTAGAGGTAAAACAGAAGTGTGGCCTTTTCACGGCAGCGAGGGAGATGTAAAAAAAATGATTCATTTAGTTAAACAAAATACATCAGAGAGCATAATGAACGGGTCTTAAACGCAGTTCATCACTGCTCTTTCGATATGAGGGTGTTACATGTGCAACCGCTCATCTGCGAGTAAGCTGTTTACCCACGACATTTTTTCTTCTGAAAATCTTGTTCCCAGCTGAGAAACGTAAAATGAAGTAAGGGACTGTTCAGAAATAGGTGCAATTTAAACATGTACTCCTGTAAACTATATTGAGAGAAAACTGAATTTGATTAACAAAGGCACACTCATTTAAGAATAATCGAAGAGCATGAGAGTATGTTAATACCATTTTACTAATTTATGGTCTGTAATGCTGAACTATGCGACTGTGAAAGTGCATCAGTTGTTTTATTATATTTTTAAACTTTTTAATTGTCACATTTTCCCGACTTATTATCGGTTGGAGTAGTGAGCTAAACAGTCAGAAAAAGAGCTATTTGCGTGTATCTGTAGTCGCACTTCTATTTTGCCTACTCGTTGCCACTTTCGGTGCCAATTAATTTCGTCGGTCCATCCTCCGGCGCGCATTCGTCCAGCTCGCTTCACAAGTACACTGTCTGATCAAAAGAATCCGGACAGCTGTTGCTGGGCACTAAGATGGGTTCCGTCCGAATGTTGTTTTTATGAAGGGCTGGAATCTGCTGGAGTTACTTTCAATTAAGTGTCTGAATGTCTGTAGAGGAATGGCAGCCCGTTCTTCCTCAAAAGTCGTAACTACAGAAGATGGACGATCTAACTCCGCCCAGAGGTGTTCCATTGGTTTCAAGTTAGGACCATGGAAACGCTGGTCCATTTCAAGATTGTTGTTACTCTCCACCAGCCATTGCATCACAGATGCTGCTTTATGACAGGGACCGGTGAGGGGGGGGGGGGGGAAGCATTGTCATGCTGATACAAACAATCATCGTCCCTGAACTGTTCCTCTATTGTATGCAGTACACTATTCTGTAAAATGTGTTCATATCCTTCTACATCTGGCGTTTTCTTAAGTGCAGTGAAGGGACCACACCCTAACCACGAAAAACACCGTAACATCGTAGGGAACGTTCTCGAGGCCTTCGCCGAACCTAAACCCTTCACTCAAATTGCCACAGGGTATAGCGTGATTCATTAGCCAAAACCACTCGTTTCCAGTCATCCACTGTGCAGTAACGTTACTCTTTACGCCAATTCAGCAATGATTACCGAAATGATCGTCCATTGTACCCTATTCTTTTTAATTCCCGGCGCACAGTCATTGTTCTAGCTGGACTGCTTGCAACACTCTGGAACTCAAGAGTAGTTCCTAACGCTGATTTTATGTCTCTTTTTACATCCACCCTACGCAGTGCTCGATGGTTCCTGTCCGTCAGTATATAAGGTCTTCCTGATTTTATTTAGCTGTGCCTGGTCCGTTGCGTGTCCGCTTCAGCCTCATCACCGACAGGCGACTTGCGCAGCTTTTTTGAAGGGTCGAACTGTCACTGATGGACTGTTACTGCCGTTATGTCCAATGACTGATCCACATTCAAAGCTAGTGAGCTCTACGGACACACCCACTGCGCCGTTACCGCTTCTCTACTGACAGCACACTGTTCATAGCCTACTTTTATACTGGTGGGTCTCCTCTCGTGACATCTATTGATCAAGTCCATATTTCATAGTGATGTCCGGATGTTTGTCAGATATTGTAGGTGTGTCATAAAATTCAGTATTGCCTATTTGTTCTCTGTTTATTATCTTGGCGGGTACCTTTCTCATACATTTCTCCCAAGACAAGACAGAAGTGCTCTAACGATCACGTCCACAAACTTGTCCAGCTCAGCCACAAGTGATTCGAAAATACCACTGATAGCGCAAAACCCTTCTGCCTTTAAGAGTGGGGGACAAAAATTCGTCGAAATAAAAAATAACGAAACGAAATCATTCCCCTTTTAATTTTCTTAACCTTGCCTAGGCCTGTCTCCTCCGTCGTATATGCAACAGTTCTATGCAGAGAACAGTCCCTCCGTTTAAAGAGAAATAGGCGGATGAGATTTGTTCATTCTGAAGCGACGAACCTCGTTTCAGGATTCGCTTTATCTCAAGGTCTGTTACCTACGCTGTCGTGCCTAAAACAATGTTGTCATAGGACTATTCCTCCGTTTAAATAAGTCTGGAAAGGGAGGGGGGAGATGGTTAGGTTTGGCACTCACAGCCAATTTTTTTTTCTCTTGGTGTCTGTTTAGCCCTCCCTTTTGTGTCTATATACGACATAAATTTTCAGATACCGAGCCAATCGTTCAGTCAACGGTCTTCGTGAGGTGGTAACACTGGTTCCCGTCGGATCACTGAAGTTACCCACTGTCGTGCTTTGCTACCGCTTGGTTGGGTGACAGACCGGGTCTGCCGAGCACTGTTGGCAAGTGGGGTGCATTCAACCCTTGTGAGATGAGTTGAAGATTTACTTGGCTGAGAAGGAGCTACTCCGGCGACGAACAACGGCCAGGAGAGCGGTCTGCTGTACACAGGCCCCTACATATCCACACCCAGTGGCGATTACTGGCTGAGGGTGTCACCGAGATCGGTCGGTACTGTTGGGCCTCCAAGACTTGTTCCGCCGAAGTTGAGACAATCGTTCAACGACACTCACTCATGGAACACAGAACAAAAGAAATTAAAAACGCAATCCATAGAAATGAAGGAAACAAAAAGCCTAGCTTTGTCTATCTTCGCCACAGAGGCTTAGTGCAGTCTTGTCAGGGTAAAGATTCAGCTTGCAGACCACATAACGCCGCAACAAACATGGCGTGCGTGAGACAGATTTAGTCCCGTTATGTAAAACGAACCAACGGGCATGTTGCAAACCATTTAATTGGAAAGCGAGCTTGACGACCGCCCCACAGAATACGGTCTGATTATGGTTCTAGGAGCCCTAGACAAAATAGAAGTGCGTACATGTATACACTAAAACCTTTTTTTTCTTTTTATATATTTTTAAATGATTTCTTCGGCCACTTCATATTCATTGAAAGATGCTGCACATCGTATCTGAGTGCTGTGATTTCCACGCTGCTATGTAAGAGGGATACTTTTGAAGTACCTTGCTCACAACCTTCAAGGACACACTGTGTCATCACCATCCTAGCAACTACACTGCCAAACTCAATATTAAAGGTTCACTTTATCTAAACGGCATAATTCTCTCTTACTGCCACAAGTAAGTTTGAAATTTGGATCGAAGGTGCTTAGAACTTTCCTGATACAAAAACTTGGCATCCTGCAATGTCATCCGCGGGCTCGGCGATGCTTCAAAGAGCAAAAAATGCCCATAGCTCAGAAGTTAATGTGATGTCACTTTGGCACTAGATTTCATCACTATCATACCCATCGCAACCGCGGACGTGTCACGTGATGGGAAGGCCGTAAGGTCGTCAGTCGCCCCTCTTACCCACATTTCAACCCTCATTTTGACTCGTTTGCAATGGAGGTCAGTACCTTGACGTTCAACATTGAAATTAGGCGGTTTTTGTTCTGGGTGACCGAGTAAAATATTTCAGAGGCAAAAAATATGAGACTTAACTGCTGCCGGCCGGAGTGGCCGAGCGGTTCTAGGCGCCACAGTCTGATGACCTGAGAAGTTAAGTCCCATAGTGCTCAGAGCCATTTGAACTTAACTGCTGAGTGAGGTCATCAGTCCCCTAGAACTTAGAACTACTTAAACCTAACTAACCTAAGGACATCACACGCATCCATTCCCGAGGCAGGATTCGAACCTGCGACCGTAGCGTTCGCGGGGTTCCAGACTGTAGTGCCTAGAACCACTCGGCCACTCCGGCCGGATTTCAGAAGCACCGCCGCTCAGACCTGACATAAAAAGGACTTAGAGAGTGGCAGAAAGGTTTTGAAAGAAAACACATCTTCCTTCCGGGCGTTGATTACCATACATTTCTCGGTAGAAAACAGTCCGCAGTATGATGAGCAACTTTGTCATTGCTGACACCCTTCGGGCGATTCAACCCTTCTCTAAGGAAATTGCAGGCCAGAAACAGCGATGAACGTGATCACGTGTCTTTGTAGTGCAGTGCAATCGCAGTTTCTAATCTGGCGTGGAGGGTGGAACCACTAGGGACAGTCCAGACCCATTCGATGGAATTGAAACGCGATCCCAATCATCAAAGGGTGCCTATGCTTCCTCAGCCATCCTGTTCCGCATTCCCCTGTGGCGCAGCCACCGAGAGGTGCAACGTTGACACACGCGTGAATAAAATGGCAAAAGATTTCCACCCGATTACGCAGCTGGGCAACACCCACGGCGCTACACGCCCACCTTTGTTCAGCAACTTGTTCAGCTGTCGAAGATTGAGTGCTAATTGTACTGAAAAGGTGTATGATCAAATTTTAATCATTTTTTCCACATTCGTTTCTTCTAATGTATGTTAGGGCACTAATAATCTCGCCTTTGAACGCTCGTAAGCACCAAACACACACACACACACACACACACACACACACACACACACAATATCCTAGCCAACATCGCCGCTGCGCATGCACCACTACTCCTCGTTCAGAAGTAGTGGCAGAAGAGGCAGGGGTTGCTTAACCTGAAGTCGTGACGTTCGCGTGCCACAGGTGTTCTCAGCCGTGTCAAGGGCTCAGGCCTCGCGTGCGCTCCTAGACAGCAAGCCAAGACATGCAATCTGGCACTAATGTTGAACAACACCCGCACGCAAACAGTTGTCGGTGCAGAAGAATAACGGCGTGCATACAACTGCCTCTGCTGAAGGCAATCGTCCTGCCAGCTGTAAAAACTAGACAACAAAAATTGTAGGTTTAGTCTCGGCCCGCATCTCGCGGTCGTGCGGTAGCGTTCTCGCTTCCCACGCCCGGGTTCCCGGGTTCGATTCCCGGCGGGGCCAGGGATTTTCTCTGCCTCGTGATGGCTGGGTGTTGTGTGATGTCCTTAGGTTAGTTAGGTTTAAGTAGTTCTAAGTTCTAGGGGACTGATAACCTAGGATGTTAAGTCCCATAGTGCTCAGAGCTATTTTTTAGTCTCGTTAACATTGAATTCATTTGAGTGGCGAAAAAGATAGAACAGGTTCAGTTCTACAAACCTGAAGATCTGCTTTAAAACGTAGTGGACAGTGTTCTGTCTAGGAATCCTGCCTACTCATTTCGCTAGATAAACAATAAAAAAAGACAAAAACTGTAAAAAGACGTACACAAATACTTAGCTTCTACAGATGTGTGTCAGCCAAAGGACGACATACAAAATAATCAGTCTTGTTCAGAATAGACAAACACAAGTCTGTGCTTCGTAGAGATTGCTAGCGGTAGAAGCTACGATGCGTCGGCCAACGAAATGGCTTACGTTGAAGCTGTTATCGAAGTGTGCTGCCTCTAGTCGGGCGCGGAGCTTATGTCGTCTTCACCCAGGGTTAGTTGCTGTCACGTTGTCGTCCTGGAGGGAGGTCGGTCAGATTGCGATTGGCTGACCTTTTCTCACAACCGTCTCTTCTCTGTCGTTCCCTACTGGCGTGCCGGCGCTGACTTTCCGTCGTAACAGACATCATAAAAAAATAATTGCAATGACGACGGAAGATTAATAAACCGTACTGAAATATTTTGTGTTAATTATTGTGCATTGGACAAAATAAACTCAGCATTGTTCGGCCACTCACCCAAAGGCAAGCTCAGATGCTCTGAAAACACGTTAATCGCGATACTTGATGAAGACGAAGCTGTTCAGGAAACTAGACAAGCGCAGATACAGGGCGTAATATCGATCTATACCAGATTTGAGTATTTGGGAAAGATAAAAATAAACACTTTTTATATGATAAAAATGAGTCAAAGGCTTCCATTTCCCTCTAGGGGCGAGTGCAGGTTTCGACGCCAGTGATGAGACACGGTTTTCAGACTGCTACATGGTGGTGAACATTGTTTTAGAGATGTTGATGGTCTCCTGTGGATTTTCTCTGTGGAGAAGATAAAACGTTTGGTATACGAGTAACCGACACCCATTCCAGAAGAGCTGGTTCACCGTTGTGGCTGAAGCTGCAGCCATTATTCGTTAAACACCTGGGGGTTTGAGTGTTTTAGTAGCTCATTAGCACACAGATGCCAGTTTTCCATTAATGTAAATGGACGACACTTCCAGCGACGTCTCTGAAACAATGTTCATCACACGGCATTTTGAAGATGGTCTATGAACATCACTCGCGGGGAAGCGGTGCACATTTGCAATTTGTGTAACGTAAGAGTTTCTTTGTATCTCCTCTAAACACTCTAAAACTTTGTATACGTTTAAAAGGTAGTCACGTAAAAACGATACAGATGGAAAATAAGTAAACAGGTTATTATTTCAAAAGTAAACATCATAACTGTTAGTACATTTATCCCACTGTGAGACAAGACGGTCAGAGGCTTCATGGAATAGTGTTTGCGGTTACCTACCGAACCAGGCATGCACTTCTTCGTCCCAAGCAAATCAACTGCCACAAAAAAAACGCAAATCGCACGGGGAGAGCTCGGGACAGTATGGAGGCTGTGTAAGAGCTTCCCAGCGAAACTTCTGCAACGTAGTAGATCTCTCCCCATGCATTTTCCATGTTTTTCAATGTGTTGATGAAATATTGACTCTGTCATGAAGATTAAGTATCTGGGTGTAGCTGTGCGGGACATCATGAAGTGAAACGAGCACATAATGTTAGTTGTAGGGATAGCGAATGGTCGACTTCGGTTTATTCGCAGAATTGTAGGAAAGCATAGTGCACTGTTAACTCTACAAAGATGAACGCTTAAAAAACACTTGCCCGACAGATTCTTGAGTGTTACTGTAAAGTTCAGCACCGATGTTGGCGGACCTTAATAAAGAAATACGAAGAAATTCTGAGGCGTGCTGGTAGATTCGCCACTGACGAATGAAGTCAGTACTGGGGCATAAGGGAAATGATATGTCAATTTAAAAGGGAACTATTGGAGGAAAGAAGGCATTATTTTTACGGGAAGCTATTGAAAAATATACAAAATTACCTTCAGAGATGATTCTACCACCTCCACTGCAGATATCACGTAATGTCCTAAAGGAGAGAAAATAAAGACTACGGCTTGTACAGAGGCAATATTTTTTTCCTCGCTCCATTTTCGAGTGGTACAGGAAATCGAATGACCATCAGTGTCAGAAAGCACCCTCCATCATGCCCCGTTTAATCGCTTGCAAAGTATATTATCAAGACAAACTTCTAACTTCACCTCGTCGAGCAGAGACTCTTTGACCTACCACAAGGTGTGCAGTAGAAACGACTGCTGCAATGTCCTGCCTTCCTGAGAAAGAGAGAGCGTCCCAATAAAATAAAGTTTGCATTTCTGACGGTAGATTCAGGTTGTATGCCAAATTTACGAATGGCTTTATATACGGCTTTGGTCGCTGCGAATAATATTCCGAAATTCGATGAAATTAGTCATTAACTAAACGAGATCACCGTAGGCTTGCCTAAACACAGTATTGTCGTCTCGCTGGGGCGGAGTAATTGGGCGAGCCATTGTTTAATTATTCATAATAGTTTGCAACGTGGCGACTAGCCATAAGGTTACTCGACCCGTTAGCTATGATTTCTTGTCGCGGTTTCCTCGCGGCTCAGGGACACGTCCGTACCGCCCTTTCGCAGGACTGCTAATACTCTGAACGGGAGGACCAGACCTTACTGGATGGAACAAATCCAAACTTTCACACCGTTTAGGTTGGCCACAGTGGTTGTTTATGCTGGTGGGCACATATTGCGTACAGTGACCTCGGTAACACACCTCAAGAGAGGCTCTCTCGTCCTCAGTCGTCTGTAGTTCTTCGCTGGTGTCGGTTCGTGATCCTCAGTAGAAAACGCTGCCACCATTTAATGCCCTTATGCATGATTATTGTTCTCGGCATCAGTCGTGGACCTCATGGCTCGGGGTAGTGCTGTTTCGTATTCACTGAAATTCAACTAAGAATATTTCGGTCATGAATTCGTAGAAGTGCATTCAAGAGACGATACAACTAGCCGTGCTTTCGTGATATTACTTTGTACTGCACCTGCCGGGGTTTCCGACTATTCAGTTCTTGTAACTTTTCATCAGTTTCACGAATTCCCAACAAGCAACCCCTTGAGTGCGAGGTCGCAAGTTCAGTCTTTGGTAAGACTCGTGACAGGAAAAAGTATTAGATGCTAGTGATTCGCCAGAAAGTGAGTGTCAGGGAGATGCAGTGCTCAAGCATCTACGGGGTGTGAGTATTACAGCTCACAAAATGGACATTGTCGACATTCGACAACTTGAAACTTGCAACATGAACACCGAATGAAAAATGACGCGCCACAGTGATCACGGGTTCCATCAAGATCGAAGGCGAATTCCTTGGGAGTTACAAACCATGCAGGACGTCCATTAGGTACCCGCTCTTCAAGAATGCGTATAGAATCGTATCGACTTACGACCACGGCAGTTGAGTCCCATAGTGCTCAGAGCCTCAGAATCGTATCGGTCTAATGGGGTGATAAGAACTGATGGAATGCGATAGCATGCAACCGAATGGGAGACAGTCTGTCCTGGCGCTTTTCGTGAAACTGGCTATCGTTTAAGTTATAGCTGCTGATAGTGCGATAATATATTCTATAGGCACGGAAAAGTTAACGTCCTGGGACTGAATTTCTCCAGTGATTTCAGGTAGTATGAACTGCAATGTCACGCACTTTTCATGAGGGATAATTTACTCTAAAGGAGTATGACTTCTATACGCAGACCAGGAATCAAGCAAAAGCAAATTATTTTGGAAAGCTGTTGGTCAAAAGTTGTGCTGATACCATGGTTGTAATTCTCGTATGCCCATTTTCCCACTCTTGTTAGCTGTGACATAGATATTCTTGCCGCGCGGGATTAGCCGAGTGGTCTGAGACACTGTAGTCATGGACTGTGCGGCTAGTCCCGGGGGAGGTTCGAGTCCTCCTTCGGGCATAGGTGTGTGTGTGTGTGTGTGTGTGTGTGTGTGTGTGTTTGTCCTTAGGATAATTTAGGTTAAGTAGAGTGTAAGCTTAGGGACTGATGACCTTAGCAGTTAAGTTGGTTCAAATGGCTCTGAGCACTATGGGACTTGACTTCTGAGGTCACCAGTCCCTTAGAACTTAGAACTACTTAAACCTAACTAACCTAAGGACATCACACACATCCATGCCCGAGGCAGGATTCGAACCTGTAAGCGGAGCGGAGCAGTTAAGCCCCATAAGATTTCACACACATTTGAACATTTTTTTAATTATTCTTCCCTGCTGCCGTTGCAAGATCACGCATGCGAGAAGGAATCAGAGGGGACTGGGCACCTCCAACATCTCGCAGCACGATAAATAACTTTCCAGTCAGTTTATCATCAAGAGTAACAGTCGGCATGAATTTTTTTGTCATCAGTCGTCTAACTAGTTTGATGCGGCCCGCCACGAATTCCTTTTACGTGTCAGCCTCTTTATCTTAGAGTATCACTTGCAACCTACGTCCTCAATTATTTGCTGGATGTATTCCAATCTCTGTCTTCCGCTACAATTTTAACCCTTTACAACTCCCTTTAGTTCCATGGAAGTTATTCACTGATGTTTTAATAATATCCTCTCATTCTATACCTCCTTCTTGTTAGTGTTTCCCATACCTTCCTTTCCTCTCCGAGTCTGAGCCGAACCTCCTCATTCCTTACTTGTCAGTCCACTTAATTATCAACATTCGTCGTCGGCACGACTTCTTAAATGATTAGATTCTCTTCTGTTTCGTTTGCCTCACAGTCTATGTTTCACTTCCATACAATGCTGTCCTCCAAACGCACATTCTCATAAATTTCTTTCTCAAATCAGGGCATATTTTCGATACTAGTACATATCCCTTGGTCAGAAGTGCCCTTTTAGCAAGTGGTAGTCCGCTTTTGATGTTCTCCTTGCTTCGTCTGTCATTGGTTATTGCCTAGGTAGCAGAATTCCTGTGCTTCATCTACTTCGTGCTCATCAATCCTGATAACATTCTCTCTGTTCTTTCTTCTGCTACTCCTAATTACTTTTGCCTTACTTCGATTTGCTCTCAGTCCATATTCTATACACATCAGACTATCCATTCCCTTCATCACATCATGTAATTCTTCTACACTTTCACTCAGGATAGCAATCTCATCAGCGAATCGTGTCATTGATATCTTTTCACCTTGAATTTTATTTCACTCATGAACCTTCCTTTTAATTCCATTATTGCTTCTTCTATGTATAGACTGAACAGTAGGCTGAAAGACTGCACCCCTGTCTTACACCCTTCTTAACATCAACACTTCGTTCTTGGCCTTCCATTCTAATTGTTTCCTGTTGACTCTTGCACAAGTTGTGTATTATCTGTCTCACCGTAGAGTTTATCCCTATTTTCCTCAGAATTTCGAACACCTTGCAACATTTGACGTTGTTGAACGCTTTCACCAGGTCCACAACTCCTATGAACGTGTCTTGACTTATTTTAGTCTTGTTTCCATTATCAACCGCCTCTCTGATGCCTTTAGCTTCCATAAAGCTAAAATGGTCGTCAGCTAACACATTCTCAATTTTCTTTTCCATTCTTTTGTATATTGCTCGTGTCAGAAAATTGGTTGCATAAGCTGTTAAGCTGATTGTGAGATAATTCTAGCACTTGTCAGCTCCTGCAGTCTTCCGAATTGTGTGGATGACGTTTTTCAGAAAGTCAGATGGTATGTCGCCAGTCTCATACTTTCTACAACCCAACGTGAATAGTCTTTTCGCTGCCACATCTCCCATGGTTTTAGAAATTATGATTGAATATTATCTCTCTCTTCTGCCTTATTTGATCTTAAGTACTCTAAAGCACTTTTATATTCTGATTGTAATACTGGATCCCCTATCCCTTCTGTATCGCCTCCTGTTTCTTTTTCTGTCACACCAGACAAATTTGCCCCCTCATAGAGGCCTTCAGTGTACCCTTTTCACATATTCGCTCTCTCCTCTGCATATAGCAGTGAAATTCTCGTTGCTCTCTTTTAATGTTATCACCCATGCTTTTAATTTCACCGAAGGTTATTTTGACTTTCCCATACGTTGAGTCAGTCCTTCCCGCAATCATTTCTTTTTCGATTTCTTCGCGTTCTTCCTGTAGCCATTTCGCCTTTTCCTTTCACTTTCCATTTATTTCATTCCTAAGTGACTTGCATTTGTATATTCCCGAATTTCCGGAAATATTTTTTTTACTTCGTTCCTTCATCGATCAACTGAAGTATTTCTTTTGTTATATAAGGTTTCTTTGCAGTTAGCTTGCTTTTACCTACCTTTTTCTCTGCAGCTTCTGTGATTACATTATTACAGTGTCCATTCCTCATCAACTGAACTGTCTTCTGAGTTGTTCTTTATAGTAGTATTTATAGTTTAGAGAACTTCATGCATATCTCTTTATGCCTTATTATTTCCATATCCCACTTCTTTGCCCATATATTCTTCCCGTCTGTTGTCTTAAACTTTGGACTGCTCTTCATCACTACTAAATTGTGATCTGGGTCTGTATCTGCTCCTGGGTAGCCGCTACAATACAGTATCTGATTTCGGGTGTAATTTAACGGAAATCTTTTTGTCTCTTCCTGCCTTTTCCAAGCATACCTCGTGCTCTTGTGATTTTTGGACAGACTATTCTCTCTTAGTCGCTGAAATTTATTGCAGAACTCAGTTAGTCTTTCTCCTCTCCCATTCCTAATAGCAAGGCCATATTCTCCCGTAACCCTTTTTTCTACCCCTTGTTCTACAAACGCATTCAGTCCTCCATGACTATTAGATTTTCAACTTTCTTTACGTACTGAATGACCAGTTCAATATCCTCGTATACTTTCTTCGTATCCTCACCTTAAGCTTGCCTATCACTGAACTGTTCGCAGTAACACACTCTCTGCCATACCTTCCTGTTCATAACGAATCCTACTCCCGTTACACCATTATCTGCTGCTGTTAATATCACCCTATGCTCATCTGACCAGAAATCTTGTCTTGTTTACAGATTACTTCACTGACCTCTACTATATCTAGATTGAGCCTTTGAATTTCACTTTTCAGGTTTTATAGCATCCCTACCAAGTTCAAGCTTCTGACATTCCACGCCCCGACTCATAGAACGATATATTTAAGTAGGTTATTAAATCTTTTTCT
The DNA here is from genome assembly GCF_023864345.2 of Schistocerca serialis cubense. Taxonomy (NCBI): domain Eukaryota; kingdom Metazoa; phylum Arthropoda; class Insecta; order Orthoptera; family Acrididae; genus Schistocerca; species Schistocerca serialis. The sequence continues at coordinate 265,153,435 of NC_064638.1, forward strand.
CGTGGTCACCTCCTCTTTGGCAGTCCCTTGCCGGATATCCGAATGGGGGACAATTCCGGAATCTTTTGCCAGTGGAGAGATCATTATGACCCTTTTTCAGCTACAAGCCACATGTCCTGTCGATACGCACTGTGCGTCTCTAATGAAGGGGTTTCCATTGCCTTCTACATCGTCATGATAATTTCTGATTGTCCGCCTTTAGGGGCAGTTTTCCACTGCAAGGGCAAGAGAGTGCCGTAAATCTCTGTCCGCTCCTCCGTCCTCATTTTCAAGGCAAAATGATGGTGACTTCTGATACCGGAAGTCTTCATGATTAAACAAAATTTAAGGCGGACTTCGTACCCGGCACCGATTACGTTTTGATTAATAAATAATCACGCCACCCCTAGATCACGGGTGCAATGACCATAATTATATACGAATGCGTTAAGACTTTGATGTCAGTTAACCTTGATTTAGCTCTCTTAGTACCTATAATTTCAAGGTTCCTTTCATAAGCATTTCAAATGACTATTGGTCGGATATGAAGAGAAATTTGTGTATCTCATCTACAAATTCCGCAGTTTGCTGTGGGTTGTGTTGTTGACACTTTGTTTGAAATTTAGTTATCTTACGCCTTCCAATTCTGTAGCATTGATTGAAATTACGCAACCATCCACTGCTCCTTTGAAATCACTGTAATGTATGTCGCACGCAATTTGACGTGCCTAACGTAGTACGTCACTATCATGCACATTATGTAAATTGTAACGAGCATCCTTGAAACGCGCCAACAGCTTCTGTAACAAATGCGCCTTGTCCTCTTTCGAATATCCGTAGTCATTCTTATGCTATACGCGGTCCTATTGCTGCGAACTTACGCGAAATCTGTTCATAATTGTTTCTTATTGTTCTGTGGATGATATTTCATGCACGAAATTATATTTAGTACCTGCTCCTTAGACAACGATTGTCCTTTACTACGTTTCACGGGAGACGGGATTTGCGGCACCCTGTCGACAAGAATAATAAACTATGTGGCTCGACACCCGTTTCAGTATAATTTTCACTTCTTAAACACGTACTGTCGTCATTGTATTCCTCATGTGCGTTGTCTGCGCAGTCGAGCGTATACGGCACCACGCATGTCACCCACTCATCTTACAGAAACGCTAGTATATTGTCTGCCACTTCTTTCTCATTCTGCGAAATTCCTTGGGGTTCCTTCTAACGAAATGTCAACTTCGGCAACTGTTGCTGTAGATGTAGCGCATTGGTTGCTTTGTTTATCTTTGCCATTGCTCTGCTTTGTACTCAACAACACTAGCACTATAGTACTGTTGTCAGTTAGTCGTCCACTAAGCAGTTCATCTGCGCTCTTTATCCTCATGCGGTACTCACAGCCGGCCGAAGTGGCCGCGCGGTTCTGGCGCTGCAGTCTGGAACCGCGAGACCGCTACGGTCGCAGGTTTGAATCCTGCCTCGGGCATGGATGTGTGTGATGTCCTTAGGTTAGTTAGGTTTAACTAGTTCTAAGTTCCAGGGGACTAATGACCTCAGCAGTTGAGTCCCATAGTGCTCAGAGCCATTTGAACCATTTGGTACTCACAGTTGGATACCTCTAGTTCCATCCACTGTTACCATTAGCTGCCAACATTGTGGCTGCAAGGTAGACAATATGTCGAGCGTCGAATGGCGTAAACATCATGGACATTTTGCAACCTCGCACTAAGGAGATTCCTCGTCAGCATTCTCTCTCTCTCTCTCTCTCTCTCTCTCTCTCTTTCTCTTTCTGCCTCTGTGATCAGAGGATGGACGAGTTACCAAAACGCAATTTGCAACTACTTACTTCTTTTGTCTAGTTCTTCAGCAAGACCTCTCAGGCTGGGTTGATCAATTGTGCGTGGGTAAGTCGTAATTAACGTGTAACATACGACAGTTCAACATGTGACAGATTTTAATCAGAATTGTCGGACATCTGTTAAGTTCCCCTGTTGCTTCCTAAAACTCTTTCATTTAACAAACAGAATCCCCTGCCAAATTATAAGGAGTTTAATGCTGGCCGCAGTCCAAACATCGGAAAATAACGTGTACGGCGAAGTGTACCTGTTGAAAGTTTACCCCTCGTTTATTAAGCTGATTAATTTTCATGTGAGAAGCATCTCCCTTTAATACAAGCGGACGCAGTGCTCCATGGTTCCCATTTCTACCGCTATGTGTCTAATTCTTTCAATTAGGCCCTATAAATTGAGATGTGGGTAATCAAACCCGCTAGGAAAGATAGTATTCTAATTTAAAAATGAAGCAATGGATAACGCAACAACGGTGAATTGCCATGGAACAATACGTGCACATTAGGGACTGTAAGACTTTCTTTTCTTTTTTTATACTATGAATTCAGTTAGTCGCATGAAGTGCATAATGCATACAATGAATATGCCTGGATTGAAAATTCATAGAATATGGTCATTATCTCAGTGGTATGGATGAAGGATACTAAATAACGCTAAGAGAGAATTTCAACTATCATTCTGATTTATTTCGATAATACTTAATAAAACTATTAATCTCTGTGACAAAACATACATGAAGTCTATTATATTTAAGAAAATTACTACTCTCAGTGACAAAACCTTCATGAAGCACTCACTATCTCTTGCATCTCGTCATACAACATAGACAACACTTCGTTGTCAATTACATCCACTAATGATTAAAATGGGTAAAAATGAATGTTACTGAATGGTGGCCTCTTAACACCATTTAATTATTATCACACCTATTTAACGCGTGGAGAAGGGAAGGATACCACCTTTCACTCTCTCAAACATTACTTGTGTTACTTCACATGCAGTACCATGCGGACAAGTTCATGTTGAAACCGCGTATTATGCAACCGCAATGCAACGTGAGCAAACCAGCCCAGGCTTCATGACTCCACATTATTCATGCTACGATTAACGAAAGGCAAATCTAGTGACTACCGTTATGAATGCTGACAACACGTGGCCAAGTTCGACAACAAAGAAACGAGTAAAATAAATCGTTGAATCATGGAAAATATTATATTGCTTGTATCTGGAACTAAACTATGCAACAAATGAAACAATAATGAACCTATCTGCTATTGACCTAAGAACAAGAACCGTTGGTTCATGCCCTCAATTACCTCACGCCCAAGTCCGCTAGTTGAAACACATTAATCTGAAAAATTTCTCCAAATACAGTATCGCTGGACGTTTCCCGGTCTTAATTCACACCTGAACATGTTTCATAATCAATGTTACCCCAAAAGACCTACATTATGAATAACTTTTCTCCCCATCCATGACGAGCGCCGCACCCCTGCGTCCGTCTCGTTCAATCGGCGGCCCCAGAGTGTCCTAACATGGCGCGTTCCAGGACCAACCGACAGCCGCTCAAAAAAGCTGGTAGTGGGGGTAGGACCTCAGTGAGAACCAACCTCACAAACTCTGCTCTGCTCATCCCCACTATCTTTGGAATCACGAACTCTCTGCCGAATCTGCTCACGTTGTTATGTTGGTGTTAAACTACCCTACTGCTACCATCTTTGACTAACCCAGATTGTTATATATTCCATGCATAATTACGTTTATCCATCCACATACATCACGGGATCAAAGGTTGAGAGAGGAGGTGTGATGCCAAAAGAAGAAAAAATATACACGGAAGCATTCTTGAATCCAGAGGTTAATTAACTAGGCGAAACATTGAAAGGACGCTCTCGGCGTAAAATGAATTATTAAACATGTAGAAATTAATCAGTTAGTTAAATGAAGCGTAAACCTGTGACGTTTCACAGTTAACTAAGAATCAAAGATCAGGCAGTTTTTGATCGGTTCTACTCTCAGTACAACCATGTTCTTTTGCTATGAAACCGTAAGTTCCGACAGTCTGAAACAATAAATTCACTTACCTTCGAACTGGTTTGCTGATACATGGCGGCAGATACAGTACGAATTGAACCCCACATCATAGTTCTATAGAAGGCCACTGTACGGGTGAAAATAAAGTGGCACAGTCTATTCATGCAATGGAGTATCGTGCGGTAATTTATTTTCTGTATTTGAAGCAAAAAACGTTGCAGCAGTTCGTGTGGAGTTTGTGGATGTGCATAACAATAACGTGTCGTCAAATGGCACCATGGTCATGTGTCGTAGATATTTCCACTTTGGTAAAACAAGTCTCAGTGATGAAGAACGCTGTGGCAGAATATCGCTCCTCGTAGAACTGGATTACTGGCGTATCACTATCGGCGAAAGAGTGTAAAAAGTGGAAATCAGTCATGAATCAGTTTTCAACTTCTTGCACGGATTTTTTATGACAAAAGTCGCTGCTCCGCGGGATTCCACAACAGCTCATATCATAGGGAGAGGTTATGCTGCTTCTTGAGAGCGCCGTGATGGGGCGGTAGTGTGTGCTCCTAGGGGACGATATCGGAGGATGCTATCTACATCTCCTGAGACAGGTAGGGCAAGACGAATAATCGCGGGAAGCTGTCCGAAGGAGTGTCTTTTATCCACAACATTATCTGAACTCACCCTGCCGAACACACAGTGACACTGATTTCTGCCTCCCCCTCCACCCCCTTATTCTTCGGTGGCACGTTTGATCATAAACGCATACTATTAAAAAGAGAACTTCAACAGTGCTAGCCGCAGGCGAGAGCGGGTGTTGTGCTTTGCGAAATTTGACATAGCCGACGTGAGGTTCTGAGGTGGGCCAGCATGGTATTGAGTGGAAATACACTACCCGAAGAAAAAGGCACCCGGAAAGACGACGTCGTTTTGGATCCGATGACGGCAAATGCTACCTGGGGGACAGCTGTACCGATAATGGTTTCAACGCCAATAGGAAGCGTAGAGGCTTTGCTACCAGAGCGCCATCTGTGTCTACCCTTTTTAATAATAATGTTTGCAGCCATAAGGTTCAGTGTGGTGCAGACGTGCGAAACAAGTAGGGGTACTTGCTAGAACCAACTCAGCGAGTTCGAGAGGGGTCAAATTGTGGCCTTCAGAGTAGCGGGATGGTCATTTTGGAGAATTGCCACACAAGTTGGACGTGATGCGTCAGTTGTGCATTAGTGCTAGTATCAATGGTCACGTGATCATTGTTACACCCGTAGAGTCTCGCTTCCCGAGCACGGCGTCCCGGGTTCGATTCCCTGCAGGGTCAAGAAATTTAACCTGCTTCGAGATGACTGGGTGTTTTTGTTGTCCTCATAATTTCATCATAATTCATGCAAAGTGGGAAGATTGGACTGAGCAAAGGTTGGGACTTTGTACGGGCTCTGATAACAGCGCAGTGGAGCGCCCACAATCCAAACAATATCATCCTCATCATCATCACCATCACACACGTAGACGAGCTTCTGGAGGACCACGCAGCCTAGACAGTGGCATATCGTATGTTGCATGTACGACTTACACCTGTCGAGTGTAATGCATTCGTCTAAGAGACACTGGTCCCACCCCAGGCCTCTCGTTCACCGTCAGTGTCTCTGGAGGGGATGCTAACCAGCGTTCGGTATCTGAGGAATGTTGTTAGGCCTGTTCCTTTGCCGATATTGCAAGAGTAAGATAATGTGTTGTTCCAACAAAGTAGTGCATACACACACAAACACACACACACACACACACACACACACACACACACACACACACACACATGCCCTAGGGAGAAATTCAGTACTCTAAAAGATGTGCAACAACTTTCCTGGCCAGCACGATCTCCAGATTTGTCTCCAATAGAGCATGTGTGGGATATGATTGGGCAAGAAGTGACTCGTCATTCAACAACGCTTTTAGAACAACGTGTCGAGCACGCGTGGAATAACGTATTCCAGGACAATATTCGCCATCTGTACAATCGACTGGATGCCACAGTGAGCGCCTGCATTATCTCGTGTGGGTGCTGCACCACGCACTGGCATGCGTGTTTCAGAACAAGTCGACGCCCGGTATCTCACAACCGATTGTGCTACTGAACTGCAAATGTAATCGTTTCATGTCTCCATATGCACTGTTGCAACAACTTATATTGAGTGAATTGGAAACGTCTGAAAGGTTGTACTAATTCTTTTTTACAGCGCTGACGCAGTAAAGCGTCAGAAGCCTTCCATACCGATGGTCACCGAAGTGGTCAATATGTGGGCCAAATGCGCGGTACAGGTCAAACACCACATCTTGAAAGAGTCTATATACCCAAACCATTTGTACTATAATCACTTTTGCCAGAACCATAGCTCTGCCTCCAGTGGGGCTGTATCACCTGGTTACCGTATGGGGCCAAAAATTGGAAATTTATGGTAAGATCTATGGGACCAAACTGCTAAGGTCATCGGTACTTAATCTAACTTAAACTAACTTACCTTAAGGACAACACACACACACACACACACACACACACACACACACACACACACACACCCTAGGGAGAACTCGAATCTACGACGCGGGGAGCCGCTCGAACCGTTGCAAGGCGCAGTAGACCGCACGGCTAGCGCGCGCCGGTATGGGGCCAACACGTAGACTGCTACACAGGTCACATCTGCATCTGGGCAGCCCATCCTGATGCTCTTCAGCTTGTAGCTCCTGCAACAGCAGGCAAACGCTGGCCCAGGGTAGCAGCACAGTGACCGACGGCACGTGGGTAGTGAGTCACTGACTGCTACGTCACTGTCCTATTGCTTTCTGATAGGGCACGGAGGCAGGGCGTGGAACATGCCGCTGGCGCACAAGCGCCTTACAGAGGTTACGGAGCACGAAGGAACGCTGCTGACGGAGGAGACTACACCACGACGGCGACGGTGAGCCTGCACTCTACCGGCAATCCAGGGCGTCAACAGTACCAGAGGGAGTGCAATTCCTAGGCCATGTCACCGCCATCTTGCACTGAGCCGTGGCTAGGTACAATAATAAAGAACAATGAATACTTGAAAAGTCAAAATTCTTCTGGGTTTGAAGCCGCATTGTCATCTGTAGCTGGCCACGGTGGCCGAGCGGTTCTAGGCGCTTCAGTCCGGAACTGCGCGAATGCTACGGTCGCAGGTTCGAATCCTGCCTCGGGCATGGATGTGTGTGATGTCCTTGAGTTAGTTAGGTTTAAGTAGTTCTAAGTTCTAGGGGACTTATGACCTCAGCTGTTGAGTCCCATAGTGCTCAGAGCCATTTGAACAACTTTTTTTTTGTCATCTGTAAAATTCCGACGTTTCGATGACTGTTGCAAGGTGCCTTCCTCAGGGTGTATTTCTAACAATACAGCCTGAGGAAAACGCCTTGCAACAGTCGCCGAAACGTCGGAATTTTACAGACAACAATGCGGCCTCAACCCAGAAGAATTTTATTGACTGTGACAACGGCCGCGGAAGCCTACGTTTACAATACTTAAAGACTTTCTCTGCCGCCCTCAGTCGTCCGTCCATCCACACCAAGCTACTTACACCCGCAAGTAGCGTCAACACTCCTGATGTAGCATCCTGTAACTTCTTCTTTTCTCGGGGTTTTGGAGTTGAAACATTTTCTGATTAGCCATGACACATACTTTAACAACCAAGGTCTCCACCTAAACATCCATGTTTGGAAAAAAATGTGTCGCAATGAAGAGTGAATATGTAGAAAAGTGCTAACATCGTAAACAGATCTGTCACAGCTTCATTATTTCTGAGTGATCGTTAACACTTAATGACTGTCCTTCGTACACAACCTCTTTGCATTAGTTAACTCCTACAGATACATTTACACAGTTTCATACATCGGCATTCTAGCAAAGGAACAAATGTTCGGGAGTAAGAGAAGTATTTCATTTCGGTGTGAGATGAACCCTTTGGGTCTCTGTCATTAACGGCATACGAATTTCAACTACTGTTTTGTGCTGCGAATCTGAAAGCGCCTGGCGACTTCACAGTGTATCAGAGGAACAGACAGAGAGGTGGTACACAATGCGGCCTGGTGTGGCGTGCTGCTGTCGGAACGAATGGGATCCCAAAGGGTCGTGTCCGCCCCGCACAAAAGCCTGCGAGCGCCCGCGCGCCACAGCACACCAGGCCGCGCCGCCGGTTTTGCACAAATGTATGGCCCGTATTTCACGGGAAACGCATGGCGGCGGCCGGGCCGTTTGCGAGACCGCACGAGTGTTTTATGGCAGTTTATATGGGCAGCGAGGGCCGTTAGTTTTGAATAAGCGTGACCACAGAGCGGTGGCAGTGCTTTTTGTCGGTCGACGGGGCCCGGCGTTAGCAGAGATAGCACTCACTCCTGCCTTACTGGGACGGCTGATGCCGCTGGTCACGCCGTCCGCATGCTATTCCTAAGCGCTCCTTCCAGGGAGCTTCGACCCGAAGTGTGAAGAAGGACGACCGTCCTAACAACCAGCCGCTGACACAACTGGAGGCTGAGCTCCTATGTACCATGAAATCCCAACGAGAATCTAAGAAATCTATTTGTTTATTAAGGCCCGATCGGTCGCGAAATGGAAACCACCGTTAGCTACACCTTCCAGCTACCTGTTTACATTGTCACCTCTCCGACTAAGGCATTTGTCGTAGCGTTGTGCCAACTTTCCAGTAACTTCGTCACAGAAGGCAACCCGAGCTGTCTAAGGCGCTGCAGTCATGGACTGTGCGGCTGGTCCCGGCGGGGTTTCGAGTCCTCCCTCGGGCATGGATGTGTGTGCTTGTCCTTAGGATAATTTAGGTTAAGGCAGTGTGTAAGCTTAGGGACTGATGACCTTAGCAGTTAAATCCCGTAGGATTTCACACACATTTGAACATTTTTGAACAGAAGGCAGCCGCCTGTGCTGTTCCCGCCAATTGTCTACGCTGGCCTGCAGCTCATTGTCAGTGCCAAAATGTTTTCCTTATAGCCAGTAGTTCATGTGAGCAGAGATAAAACTGAAAGCTAATGAAGTCTGGGCTGTATGGTGGGTGTTCAAACACTTCCCATCGAAGATGTCACAGAAGCGTCTCCTTTGCCACTCCAGTGAAAGGCGAGAGTTGCCATGAAGGTGTAAATGCAAGACAGTTACGTTATGTGGGCTGCAAGAAATCAGGCGAAGTCTCTCAGCAGCATTTACACTTGGATGGAGACATTATTTTCTAGGCATTTTCACCAGAGTAGTTGAAAAATTTCAGACATAACGAAGAGATAAGACATTTTTTCTTAAAATTCATTTTTTAAATTACAAAACAGTCTAGGTCTTAAGGCTCATTTATTAAAAGGTGACAGGTTTCGATCATCACATGATCATCTTCAGATCTTCAACCGTACTGATGGACAATGGCTGTGCACGGAGCAAGAACCACTGAATAACGATTGTCTTCTTAAAACTATCTCATTCAGCGCTTCCTGCTCCATACACAGCCGTTGTCCGTGCATATGGTTGAAGGCCTGAGGGTGATCGTGTGATGATTCGAACAGTTCAGCTTTTAATAAACGAGCCTTGTGATGTAGTCTTTTTATAATCAATTTCAAATACTACGTTCTGATCGCTGACTTTCTCTGACAGTGTTTCCAAACAATTATTTTTGTTTTTCAACATAATCTCCTTGTAGATCTATCCACGTCTCCAAGCAATGCTCCCATCTCTTTAATCCGTCCAAATAATACTGTTTTTCTCTGTAACATAGTCATCGACAAAGGTGGTGGCCTTTTGAGTCGACGAAAATTTCTGTCCTCTGAGCTCAATTTTTAGCCGAGGGGGAAAAAAAAAGCAAAGTCGCATGGGGGCTAGATTTAAACAGCAGTTCGTGGATATCGCCATGTAAACTACTGACTGACATGTGAGATGGCGCCTCCTCTTACTGAAACAATCATTTTTACTTCCGCAAATGTGACCACTTTCCCTCAATTTCCGCTTGCAGCTTGTCAAGTAATGTCGCTTAGTATGCTCCTGTAATAGTTTTTCCTTTTTCTTGAGCACTGTTTGTTGAAGATGGGTATATAATTCGTCATTGGTTGCAGTTTTTGGCCTTCCTGAAAGTTCGTCGTCACAAAAGCTGGCACGTTTAAATTCAGATGTCCAAAATTTCACGTTGGTAAATGATGGTGCAGAGACACCGTAGCAACGTTAAAGTCGTTATTAAAATGGGTAAGCCTATTGCCTTTCACAAACAAAAATCGAGTGGCAGAGCGATATTAGATTTTATCCATTTTTCACACTCGCATCAGCTCACTAAAGCGACTGTCTCATATCAACAGAGCGTCTAAAATGGCTGAAATTTTGTTCGGTGCCTTACTGCGCATCCACAAACAAATTCCTCAACTTTGTTGGCAAGTGCTGCTATCTTCATGTTGAGGTGGGAAACTTCTGAGGCTATCCTCGTACTTGCTGACTGTGTGCTCAGAAATGAAAAGAGGGACGTGACGCGATCGAAGGGCTTACCAGAGACGCCGCCTAACGCGCTATGCAAATCTTCATCCGAGATTCACTGTAGTTCCCATTTCGCTACCGATCGGATCTTAATATGCGAATGGCTGTCGTACACCTCTCTAAAACGTGATAATGTCGGCTAGTTATAAGAGCCAGGCATTTCACGTGGGAGTTTCTGGTGCACGGGAACATTCCACGCAATCTCTTTGCTGTAGCCTAATAATTCACAGGAATGAAGTAGAACAAAATCTCTACTTACCTCACTTTCACGGACATCTGTTTTCCTTCATGCACTTTGCCTTTTTCCTATCAGGCCGTTCTGGCCGTTCTGGAGGGTTGCGTGCTAGCCAATCAGAGGCCAGAAAACACAATACTTCTTGTAAGGGCATGAGCTGGACAACCAATGGGAGACGAGGAAAGGTACACTTCAGTCGTTTCCCGTGATCGACCTCACACCCTGTGTCTCATCACGACGTACTGCCTGTCGTCCAGTTAAATTTGTCCCATATCACACAACATAACTGTTTCAATATACTGCGTTAGTTGGCTGAAATAACTGTATATCGATAAATCAACATATTTCAGATTTGAGAGGTCGCAGCAACCAGTTAGCCAACAATCGTGAGAAACTTACATATAACCCATTGGTGATGCAACTAATACCAAAACTATTGAACAACTTTCATAGGAAAGCAACCAGTGAGAAATAAATATTAGTGTCGACGTTGAAACATTGAAGAAAACTGTCATTTCCTGTATTTGATCTGTGACATAACTTACGAAGTGGTCCAGAATAAAATGATTTATAAAAAAGCAAATCCCGTTAGAGAAAATGTAGGACCACTGTAATATTTCCCAGAGGAAAACTAAGACAAGAGACGCTAATTAAATTCTATAGAGTATTCACAGTTCTGATATTGCTGAAAGAAAGAAAAATTTTAGGCACTTAGAGACATGGTAAATTAATTTCTCTGGCCTGTAAAAGGTTCCAACAGAAAAGAAAATGTCTGAAACAGTCACTGTTTTTCTTAGATTTTCAGTCTCCTGAGTAGTTTGATGGGGCACACTCCAAATTCCTCTTCTGCGCCAACTTCTTCATCTCAAGCTAGCCCTTTCACCCTACATCCTCAATTATCTGTTGGATATACTCCAGTCTCTCTTCATCCTCTATAGCTCATTTAAGTGCCACTGACGTTTTTAATTAACATCAACACATGTGGTATCACCCTGTCTCTTCTTCTAGTCAGTATTTTCCACACGATCCTGTTTTCACTGACCCTACACAGACCCAACTCAGTTCTTATCTTACCAGTTCACTTAATTTTCAAGAGCTTTCTGTAGTACCACATACCAAATGCTTCGTTTCTCTTCCGGTTTTCACGCATTCCATGATTCACTTACATGCAGTACTGTGCTCCAGATGTACAGTCCTCAGGAAGGCTGCTTTTGATCTTAGTAGACTTCATTTGGCCAGGAATGCATTGTTTGCTTGTGATAGTGCGATTTTCATGTTCTTCTTGCTTCGATCATGTCTTATTTTGCTACCAATGTGACTGAATTCCTTTTACAGCACTACCGTCCCTCAAAAGACGCAAATAAGATACACTGCCCTTGGTCAGCGACTGTAAAAAGACGTCTGTACTCTTTACCAACACCAACAGTGTAAATAAACCATTCTCCGCCTGAAGATGATGGTGTGAACCACAAAAGGCAGAGTGGCAAAATAAACTGGTGACTGACGTAGAAACTTTTATTTGTACTGATGAAGAGTTACAGGCCTCATAATGCCGTCCGTTATGGATGAAATATTGATTCACTTCTTTTACTTCGTAGTCACCAATTTCGACGTCAAGTTTACCACTATGCTCTCTTCTGCTGCTCTTCATTACTTTCGCCTTTCTTAGGTTTACTTTAAATACACAGAGTTTTTTATTAGACTGTTCACTGCACTTGAGAGATCCTGCAATTCTTCTTCAGTTTCACCGACAAAAGCAATTTCATCAGCAAACATTTTCAATGATATACTTTTATCCTGAATTTTAATCCAGCTCCAGAATCGTCCTTCCACTTCCGTTGTTGCTTCTTAGATGGATAAATTGAACGGTAGGTGTGAAAGAATACATATTTGGATTATAACTCTCCAATCTCAGCACTCCGTTTTGGGTCTTTGGATCTTATTTCTCTCTCTTGGCTCTTGTACATACTGCATACTAGCTTAGCAACTGCAACTTCGCTCGCGTAGACTGTATGGCTTTTGGAGACTTTTTTGTTTTTGTTTAATCGAACTAAGCTTTTCACGCTAATAAGGCCATATAAGCATGGCCTTTTCCTAATGTACATCTGACCGAAAAACGATTCTGGTAGCTGCAGTCCAGTTTTTGTTAATCATTCCTTTTGCGTTCTTATGGAGATACCTCCATAGTAACTTTCATCCCCTAATAAATATTTCTTTATATCTAACTGAGAAGTGAAACAACACTATTAATAAATTGTCTTCATTTTTTAAAATGTAACTAAATATTTTCTTAAATACTTTCATCTCCTATTGCACTCTCTTAGGGGTTGGATTTCCAGAAAAAATGAAACACATTTTTTAATTTCTGACCGTACATGGAGCCTTCAAAATCCTTTAGTAATTATTTATTTTCAAGAAAAACTTTCACCCTCTATTTTACACACTTATTGGTTGAATTCCCAAAAATGAAGAAACACGTCTTTCACATTTTCTGACTGAGAAACCAAATTGTAGTTTTCGTAGTTCTAACTTCAAAATTCCCTTGATAGTGGCATAGTTTCCTGAAGACTTTCATTCCCTATTTCACCCACTTAAGAGTGCTATTTCGGACAATCCCTTCTTAAATGATACCTATTCTGTGAGCCACACCCTGGCCAAACTTCAAGTTTCTATCCTTAACGATTTGGGCTGGGCGATGACGTGAGTCAGTCAGTCAGGACATTGCCTTTCACATACAGAGATTACCCAACTTATCCAACAGTTTGTATCTGTTTTCCTGAGAATTTCGAAAATCTTGCACCATTTTACATCGTTGCACGATGTTTCAAGGTTGATACATTCTATGAAGGTGTCTTGATTTTTCTCACCTGTTGTTTCCGTCACCAAGTGTAACGTCAAAGCTGTCTGTCTGGCGCCTTTAAATTTCTTAAACCCAAACTTCCATCACGTCAACACAACCTCAGTTGTCTTTACCATTCTTTTGCATATTACTCTTGTCAGCAATGTGGACGCATGGGCTGTTAATCTGATTGCGTGGATGATGTTTCGCGAAAGTCTCCACGAACGTAGTCATTTCGCGGCCACTTCTCTCGATGATCTTAAAAATTCCGAAAGAATGTTATCTACACCTTCTGCCACATCTGATCACAATGTTTACAACTCCTCCAATTGCATATGGCACAGTGAGATCAAAATCTGTAAGAGAGATTCACAGAAGGAAAATAAACGGAAGTAATTCGTTCTGCGTATGTCGGAGATCAAGATTCAAAACCATGCCTTATATATGATAAACCTAGTTAGAGTAGACCAGTGGTCAGACCGAGGACATGACGGGGAATAAAACAGTCATGACCCTGTCGAAGGTTACATCGTGGAAGTAACCCAAATTTATTTAGGATGTCTACGTGCAGTGAAGGTAATTTTAGATATAGCATGTTGCTGTCAAAATGTGAGAGATATTCGACAACAGCAGTTGGAAAGAGAATAGTAGATAAAATTTAGTGAAAACGACTGTAGGAGAAGTTTTTCGCTTGATTTTGCAGAAACTGACTTGCTACAAACTAATCAGTCATTCAGTTGTGTACCGTCAGAGATACTTACAGACTGCCACAGTTTCGTACGGGTAGAGCTAAGTATTCACTACATTTATATACTTTGTAACAAGCCGCCGGAGACCGTGGGTCCTTTGTATCAAAATACTCAGAAGTTACTGTATATCTCAATAACCGGTGAAGGTTTGTCGGTGGAATCTTCGTTCACCTTGTATACTTTAAAAAGTAACGTCGGTGTGACACTGTTTTGGAGTGCTGCTGAAGTTAAATTTTACACCTTTCGATTGCATCTTATTAACGGGAGTTTAAGTCCTATGTCCAAGACAGCCTCCTCTAATATTTGGCAGTCTCATATTTAGTTCACTTAGCGATAGGGTGGAACTGTGTCGAATGCCTTCCGGAATTTTTGGAACATGGCATACTTTGGTGTCGTAAGGTATTTCGTTCTGTATCTCCTGAGGGAAGAGAGCTATCCTAGCGTCGCAAGACCACTATTTGCAGGATCCATGTTTATTCGTACAAAAAGATTTTTATTTACCAAAAATATTTATAATAAATTAGCATAAACGTGTTGGATAACATCCATCAACAAGTCGATATAAATATATATTTTTGTGCATTGGTCCGGTGCTCCTCCTTAAAAATATCCCGCCTTATTATAGGGAAACAAAGAGTAGCTAAATAAGAAATGAATGCTTATTCATTCCATAATTTTTGGAACGTAGTCAGAAAGCAAATTACATCTTTCTCCTCACACCTTGCGAAGAAATTTGGGGAAGCTGTCTAAACATAGGAAAAAAATGGTAACATGCAGATAGCCGCGAATTCGCCTGTTCAGTTATTAAATAGAAATAAAAACACAACTCGCGCAGTTATTATGAACAGACTTTAATGTGAGAGGTTTGGGTAAGAGTGTTTTGAATTACAGCTGATTAAGATACCGATAGAGGTCGTCCTGAATGACCAAGTTTACGGCATTATCAGTCCCAGCAACTTATGCGCGGTACGTGTTTCCAAATGCTTTCTGTAATCCGCTTTGTTTTAGGTTGTGTGTTGATCGTTGTTGTCTTTTCATATTTTAAGCCAGTGCCAATCATAGCAAACAATTACATGGTAGCCGTTTCCCAAATTCTTTGTGACTCCTGCTTTAATTTGAGTTGTGTGTTGCTCATTGTAGTCCTTCCTTATTTTGAAATGAGTGAAGAAACTAATCCTGGTCCGTGAAGGCGTCAGAGTGCAGCTCTCAAAACACCAGAAGGAATCACCGAGCTAGGTGACGCAGTGGTTACCACACTGCACTCACATCCGGGAGGATGAAGGCTCAAACCTACGTCCAGTCATCTTGATTTAGGTTTCTGTGATTCCCGTATATCGTTTCTGGCAAATACTGGAATGGTTCCTTCGAAAGGTCAGGGCTGATTTCCTTACCCATTTTTCCCTAATTCGAGCTTGTGCTCCATCTCTGATGTAATTACCTCGTTGTCGACGGGACATTAAACACTCCTCCTCCTCCTCCTCCTCCTCTTCTAGAAATAATTCGTCATCCGTGTGACCATGCGTCAGCTCTGCATTCGAGGAAGCACATAGAAACGTCCTCTTTGAAAAATTATGAATGATTGTGCTGGTAAACCCCTTACATTATTTGATTTTCAAACAGCTGAGCAGAACTGAACGTACTCAGACATTTCGCTCTTTCCCTATTCTGATCGACACTATACTGACACTCAATATTTTTAGCGCAACGCAATCTGACTTTCAATAATCCCTACAAAAGAATGGTCCTGACTAACATTAACCTATACCTTTCACAAATCACTTACCTCACAAAAATCTTCGTTGCTCGAACTACTGCAACACAGCGAGCGCCACTACTGCCAGCTAAATAAAATATTCAAACTACTGAAGGCACTAACTACTGATAGGCATAGTTAGCAAATGAAAGATTTTGATAGAGAACAAACAATGTATTTACCTTAATATTGTTCAAAAGGCATAATATATAGCAGTTCATGACATCCAGTCTTACAAATTTACTGTCTCTGATGGACACACGTCCAGATCATCCGTTCTCAAAACTCCGCCATTTCTCTCCCCACATCCATCACTGCTGGCGGCTCACCTCCAACTGCGCAACGCTACGCGCTGTTAACAGCCAACTGCCCAACACTACAAGGGCGAATATTACTCCAACAATGCAAACCAACCACAGCCTTCACACAGCACAGTCAGTGATTTTCATATAGAGCGCTACGTGGCGTTACCAACATAAAACCTAAACAGCCTACTTACATAGCCCCCATGCTCCCAAAAAAAATTTTACAATTTGTTTTGGGCACTGGCCAATACAGGGTTGAAAAATTTTTTCATAATTACAATAACAAAGAAATTAAATGCACACACTTTTTGATACACTGTACGTGAAAAGCTAAAATTTCCTCACAGTCCATAAAGACACTCCTGAACATTCATTACAGTAAAATAGCAGTATTTTTTTCTCAAAGTCTAAGCAGTAAAAGAAAATTCACATGGAAGTAGTGGATTTCCATTTAAAGAAGTAGTGTTGTCCTTCCAACGGAAAGACAGTGCTGACTCTTGACATGCAGACAGGTAATGATCCACAACAGAGCAAACCCACCGCAGAGTCAGTGGAAGTTTTGAAGAATATTGGTAGGTAGGTCATCACAGAACAGACCCACTGTAGTACTGGTAGAGAGTATGGTATTGGTGGGCCAGCAGAGCTGCAGACCCACTGTAGTCCTTGTAGAGACGGCCAGCAGCCATCTGTTGCGACTGTGTAGGTGCACTATCACCATCGAAGAGTCTTGCGGGCAATATAGCAAGTCCATAAACCACCACTTGTGCACTCACAAACTTTTTGGCATGTCCTTAGAACCAGCAATGCTGTTAACCAGTCCCTTGATGAATTATCAACACAGATGCAAACCCTAACAGTCCCAACTTCTCATCTATTGTGCATATACTATGACCAATAGAAACGTGTGCGGTGATCTGACTTTCAATAATCCCTACAAAAGAATGGCCCTGACTAACATTAACCTATACCTTTCACAAATCACTTACCTCACAAAAATCTTCGTTACTCGAACTACTGCAATACAGCGAGCGCCACTACTGCCAGCTAAATAAAAGATTCAAACTACTGAAGGCACTAACTACTGATAGGCATAGTTAGCAAATGAAAGATTTTGATAGAGAACAATGTATTTACCTTAATAGTGCTCAAAAGTCATAATATATATATAGCAGTTCATGACATCCATTCTTACAAATTTACTGTCTCTGATGGACACACGTCCAGATCATCCGCTCTCAAAACTCAACCATTTCTCTCCCCACATCCACCACTGCTGGCGGCTCACCTCCAACTGCGCAACGCTACGCGCTGTTAACAGCCAACTGCCCAACACTACCAGGGCGAATATTACTCCAACAATGCAAACCAACCACAGCCTTCACACAGCACAGTCAGTGATTTTCATACAGAGCGCTACGTGGTGTTACCTACATAAAAACGTAAACAGCCTACTTACAACATATCTCTGCCATAGACAGGCAACTGTGCTAGAGGAAATGTAAGTAGGCTGTTCAGGTTTTTATGTTGGTAACGCCACGTAGCGCTCTGTATGAAAATCACTGACTGACTGCTGTGAGCAGTCTCTGGCTAGTTGGCATTGTTCGAATATTCACTATTGTAGTGTTGGGCTGTTGGATGTGAACAGCGCGTAGCGTTGTGCAGTTGGAGGTGAGCCGCCAGCAGTGGTGGATGTTGGGAGAGAGATGACAGAGTTTTGAGAGCGGACGATCTGGACGTGTGTCCGTCAGAAAAAGGAAATTTGTAAGACTAGATGTCATGAACTGATTATATATATATACGCTACGGTCGCAGGTTTGAATCCTGCCTCGGGCATGGATGTGTGTGATGTCCTTAGGTTAGTTAGGTTTAATTAGTTCTAAGTTCTAGGGGACTGATGACCTCAGAAGTTAAGTCCCATAGTGCTCGGAGCCATTTGAACCATTTTTTTTTTTTTTTTTTTTTTTTGCTAACTATGCCTATCAGTAGTTAGTGCCTTCAGTAGTTAGAATCTTTCATTTAGCTGGTAGTATTGGCGCTCGCTGTATTGCAGTAGTTCGAGTAACGAAGATTTTTGTGAGGTAAGTGATTCATGAAAGGTATAGGTTATTGTTAGTCAGGGCCATTCTTTTGTAGGGAAGTCAGATTGCGTTGAGCTAAAAAAAATATAATGTGTGTTAGTTTAGTGATGATCAGAGTAAGTAATGAGAGAAATGTCTGAGTATGTTCAGTTTTGCTCAGCTCTTTGAAAATCAAATAACGTAAGAGGTTTATTAGCACAGTCATTTATAATTGTTCTAAGGGGACATTACAGAAACATGGGGCTCATTATCCCCACACCGTTCCACCCCCATCAGACGAACTAACAGAAATGGCAGATATCCTTGTGAACTTTACTGTGCTCGAGAGCACTGCATCTGAGTTCGGTAGATTCACTATTTGCAATCTGTACCAAATATGTTGCATGTGTTTGAAAATTTGTGGTAAGGTCTTATGGTACCAAACTTCTGAGGTCATCGCTCCCTAAGCTTACGTACTACTTAATCTAACTTAAACTAACTTACACTAAGGACAACACATATACCCATGCCTGAGGGAGGACTCGAACCTCCGACGGGGGGAGCCGCGCGGACCATGACATGACGCCGGCTACCCCGCGCGTCACAAGCGTTTGGTCCAGTGGTTTGTAACAACATGACTTCCTCGTTCGGTTTTTGGCGTCTCCATGTTGCACCAAACAAATTTCTGTTCCAGCTTATTTATAGTTCCTGGGCTCTGCCTCGAGTACCCGCACCCCTGTAGTTCGGCGGGCGTTAGTTACAGCTGATTAGCCGCCGCCGTGCGTCGTTGACGCGGCAGTGAGCGTAGATCTGGAGTTCTCGAACGGAAAGCCTTCCTTCGCCAGCGGCTCGA
Source organism: Schistocerca serialis cubense (assembly GCF_023864345.2). Taxonomy (NCBI): domain Eukaryota; kingdom Metazoa; phylum Arthropoda; class Insecta; order Orthoptera; family Acrididae; genus Schistocerca; species Schistocerca serialis. The sequence goes on from NC_064638.1 coordinate 265,172,594, forward strand.
GGGGCATTTAAGAACACAAGTGGCTATTTAAATGCAATGAGGCAGCTGAAAGCGATTTAGTTTGCCGGTGGGCCGGCTCATTATTGGATTTGGCGGGGCGCAGTTCTGTAAATCTCCCAAGTATTCTGGCCGGGACGATAACTTCCGCCACGCTGAGCAGATTAAAACCCGATTTGGAAAGCTGCGACGTGCATTATGCGGCTGCAGAATCACCTCGCCGTTCTAGGCCGTCCGATATCTTGTTCCGTCACTCCCCTTTATATATACTTATTTATCTACACGCTAAATGTGATATTGCATTTTACTCTGTGAGAGCAAAAGAGAATGATCTAAGAAATTCTGTTTCCGGGTTTTCATTAAGTACTCGATGGGCACCACGTATTTTTTTTTAATTTAATTGTTTGTCAGCCGTGGACTGCGATTACACAGTTGTCTACAGTTTGTAACCTCTTTTGTGCTTCACCAGGTTTCTCTGACTTACTCTTGCTCGCTTTTTTCTGGAAATACTCATCAAGCTCTTCTTCCTCACTGATTGGATAGATCTACTCCTTAAATCCTGATGTAAGAGTGGTTTTCATAAAGTTCAGATTATCAGTTCGAAAGAAAACGCGAATAATGTTATTAACAATAAGTAGTAAGATTTTGGCAGGGTCGCCAAATTAAAGTAGTGTATTAGTAACAAACAACCTGGCAGGATGAGCTAAATGAAGGTGGACTATTGTTACGTTATATGTCAAGAGAAACTAAGCACCCTAGCTGAGTAAGCCAGTCCGCAGCTCGTGGTCGTGCGGTAGCGTTCTCGCTTCCCACGCCCGGGTTCCCGGGTTCGATTCCCGGCGGGGTCAGGGATTTTCTCTGCCTCGTGATGACTGGGTGTTGTGTGTTGTCCTTAGGTTAGTTAGGTTTAAGTAGTTCTAAGTTCTAGGGAACTGATGACCATAGATGTTAAGTCCCATAGTGCTCAGAGCCATTTGAACCATTTGAGTAAGCCAAATGAAAGATGTTTACTATGGGGGAGCTACACAAGCTGCTACATTTTTTCTACTCACAGTTCAGTACAAAGGTGGCCAGATGCCTGACCATCAATGATTAAAATAAAACAAAGGAATATATCCCATGTCCTGGAGGCTGATCGAAAGCCATCTGTTATTTAAAAAAATGATCTGCTCCATGGAACTGTCATAAGAAACATTGTCCTTCACATATAAGTACTGCTGATGTTCTTGGCTAATCCATATCAAGAGACATGGGATTAACTAACTACTGAAATGATATCCGCAGAAATTCTATTAGCCGGCCGGAGTGGGCGAGCGGTTCTAGGCGCTACAGTCTGGAAACGCGCGACCGCTACTGTCGCAGGTTCGAATCCTGCCTCGGGCATGGATGTGTGTGATGTTCTTAGGTTATTTAGGTTTAAGTAGTTCTAAGTTGTAGGGGACTGATGACCTCAGAAGTTGAGTCCCATAGTGCTCAGAGCCATTTGAACCATTTTTTTTTAATTCGATTACTGTAAATTTATTTTTCAAAAATTTACACATAAGGGAGAAACTACACATGGTTAGCATCTTTGTTCGAAAACAACGAAATATATATGTAATATCACGACTGAAACGGCTTTAAAAGATGTTCAGAAATTACTGCATCTCTCACTACATTGAGGGAAGGTTAGACATGCACCAGAATCAATATGTGAACCTGTGCAGGTTGATGAACCAATCATGATAACTAAAGATTCGCTGTAACAAAGTCCTGAATCACGAAACAAGTGAAACAAAAAATTAAGAATCATGACTACTGCTGGGAAACTACTCTAGTTTCGTCGCAAGGTACTCAAACTTCACGCAATGTCGATCTTAGTTAAATACTAACTCTGCAGTGAGAACACTCGGCAATCTGGCAACCATCTCGGATCTCGAACGAACACCACCTGCTTTTCAGCAATCACAGTACCACAAATCTGCTCTTTTGTAGCACTCTCAGAACGGAATATTCGACAGCCGTTGTAGCCGAGCGGTTCTAGGCGCTTCAGTCCGCAGCAGCGTGACCGCTACGGTCACAGTTTCGAATCCTGCCTCAGGCATGGATGTGTGTGATGTCCTTAGGTTGGTTAGGTTTAAGTAGTTCTAAGTTCTAGGGGACTGATCCTCAGATGTTAAGTCCCATAGTGCTCAGAGCCATTTTTTGAACAGAATATTCGTTCCACTGTTCTCTTTTGTCCACAGGGAACGTGGGCCACTTTGACTGAAGGGGCGCATGAGTCACATGTGAAACGCGGCCATCCGAACATTACCTCATAAGAACAAAAAGCTATTGTTACATTAAGATCTGACTTTACTAGTCATCTGACCTGTTAAGAGGAGCATCAAATCGTCTATCTAGACTCTGTTAAAAGCAGATGATTACGAAGGTGGTTACAGCTGTTTCTGCTTTGTATATACCCACACTGAAATTACTGGTGGAACCCAACCTTGACCGACTTTTAATCATAGCATGTAAATGTCTCGGTCAAAGTGCAAGTAGCGAGACACACAACAGCATATTCCTACGTTTTTATTAATCAGCCTCTTTGCCGTCTGTCGGATTTTCAAACTAGTTGGATTAGAAAAGTAGTCAGGAAAGCAGACCCAGATTATCACATATTAAACATGCAAACCTGGAGAATCCGATGGCTCACTTCTTTCCGAGTGGTTGGTTATATTCGCAAACATTTAGCAAATGGCAGAAGCTAATGAAAATTTTAGAAAAGCAAAAGGGTATGAGGGGCGCTCTGACAGATCTCTCTCAATAAAACTGCGGAAATTACGTTGGGTATATTGTTCGCCTCTTTCTGAATATTATCTTTTCAATGCTGCACTTTTTCGGAATGATAGATAACTTGGTAGAAATTCCGTTTTAGAAGTCTACATTTTGCTTGTTCCGGAATCTCTCCATCTTTCATATCACTTCGTTATACGTCTGAGAATGGCTGCCACACTGTTGTTTCTTCACCAAAGGAAATGGTGCTCTGTCGGGAGAATACGTGGAGACAAAAATTTGACAACTGATAGCAGCATGTGTGACCATGACCTGTGTACAATTAGGGACGTAGACGTGCAACAAAAACACCCCTTTGGAAAGCTTCCAGCGTCGCTTCGACTTGACGGCCTCTTCCAAAGCAGAAACTGGATCACCCCGCGACACTCCATTTCAGCAGTAGGCTGTAATATTTTTTTGGCTCATCTAGCGGCCTGCTACTGTACTGTGGCTCAGGTATATGAATGTGTACCAGGACTGCAAACATGAAGATGCAAACAAATAAAACTAAAATTACTTAATTGTAATTTCTCAAGGCGATACTCGAAGCGTTATGAATACCATCGTACATCTTCCTCCCATGAGACTTCTTTCTATTCTCCTGGTAAGTCATTTCTAGCTTAATTTATTAATGTATCCGTTTAAATATTACATTCATTTTTATTTGCAGTCATTTCTAGTTCCATTCTATTAATGTATCCGTTAAAGTACTAAATTCTTTCCTTTATAGTGCCTGAGATTTTTCAACCTTTTAATGTAATCCTTTGTTCAATTTTGAGTGAAATATAAGCCCATCAGACAAACATTTAGTCACCCCAGTGCGCGCGCACACAGATGAATAGTTAAGAGTTTGCGAATTGTGTAGCGTGCGCACTGCCTCTACATGGCCATAAGCAAGCAGAGACCAGTGAGACATTTTTTTAAGTTTCAATTGGGCATTGTACGTAAACATCGACAAATTGAAGGACGCGACTGAGTGGCAAAAATGGGTAATCCTGTCTGGCAGTGCCCATGGTCATACGGTGCGTGATGTTGCTGCATTTTTTGGTGTTTTGCGGCCAACAGTTTATCTTGTGTATAAGCAGCTGTGTAACACTTGTGGCCACGAAACACGATGTCATTGCAAACGTTCCAGACTGAGGGACCGGAGACGCATTTCACGGACTGTGAATCAAAAGCGCTTCCAACCCCGAGAGCAATTGCTGAGGACAGTGAATTAAGATCCATATCCACCTGTTAACGGGAGAACATTGCGACGGGGAATGGGTGCAATGAACGCTTGGAGTCGGTCACCTCGCAAAACGACATTGATCACACAGGTACATAAAACTGCGCCTCTTCAATGAGCTCTAAATAATCAAACGTGGACATTAGCTGCCTGATGGTACATAATGTGGTCTGACGAACCACGATTATGCTGCATTCAAACGAAGCACGTCGTCGAATGCACCAAAGGCCAAATGGAACATTTCATCCTAAATGTGTTAAACGTCTCGTTCACGCCGAGGTGGGTCTGTAGTGTTTTGGGACTGCTTTTCTTATTACGAATTGGCCTCACTCACTGAGGTGACGATTAAATGAACTAGAACATTTATTTAAATATATGGCAGAAAGCGACAACCAGGATCAAAAGAATAGATTTGATTGCAGTTGAGGCTTTATAGTAGGTTAAGTGAGCAAGAAGCCCCTCAAAACTCCAACCGCGCGTGCACGCCGCCAGCGGCTCCGGGACTTCATGCCACGGAGACTTCTTCGCTGCTCTGCCCCAACCGACCGACTTCCTCACACACGGAAGCGCTCAAAAGACCAAATACATGTCGGCCGACGAGACGACCGACCGTACGAGCATCCAACGGTCGTTCCCGCTCCAGTCTCCTTCCGTGGGACAGTGCATGTGTGTCCCCAGCAGTAGGCAAGTACTGTCTGTCAGCACCTCACTGGAGCTCTGTCCCCGACGCTGCTCCGTGCCCTACCGCATTCCTGACCCGTCTCCAGCTGACTTCCAGACACACGACGACCCGGAAATACTATCGGTCGCTCCAGAGATGGTACGACAGTGCACTTATCGATAAGCGCTGTTGCTGCCACTAACGGGCAAGTAAGGCAGAAGTTAGTGACACCAGTAAATGGAATAAGAAAACGAGGCGGCACTACCGTAAAAGGAAGAAGACAAACAATAAATGGCAGAACATGAGCCGCGCATGGCTCAGCAGCTACCTAACATTCTCCAGGCATTTATTAGACTCCATTATTCAGTCGGATTCCAAAAGAGTATAGCGTGATACATTACTACAAATCATTTGGCCGTGCGGGATTAGCCGAGCGTTGTAAGGCGCTGCAGTCATGGACTGTGCGGCTCGCCCCGGCGGAGGTTCGAGTCCTCCCTCGGTTGTGTGTGTTTGTCCTTAGGACAATTTAGGTTAAGTAGTGTGTAAGCTTAGGGACTGATGACCTTAGCAGTTAAGTCCCATAAGATTTCACACACATTTTTTGAACAAATCATTTGTCACCAGTTACCTACAACCCCTTTGCGTCGCAGTTTACAATTCCTCAAGTGTCGCTTAGCACCCCCTTGCGTCGCAGTTTACAACTTCTCAAGTGTCGCTTAGCACTGACTGCAGAAACGTGGGGTTTATGAAGAGCTGCAGGACAATCGTACGCTTCCCTGTGCACAGATTAAGCTACTTGGACTGCTGGTGGTACTTACTAACTCAATAGTTATAATTTCCGCTCATTTCACGTGATTTATTATAACCACACTCCGCAAACCTCAGCGGTCCTCCTTAGTTGGCACACTGATGTGACAAGTCATGGGATACCTTCTAATTTCGTGTCGGGCCTCATTTTTCCTGGCGTATTGCAGCAGCTCGATGTGGTGTGTACCCAAGTCGCTGGAAGCCCCTGCAGAAGTATTGAGCCATGCTGCCTCTATAGTGGTCCCTAATAGCGAAAGTGTTGCCAGTGAAGGGTTTTGTGTACGAACTGACCTCTCGATTACGTCAGATAAATGTTCGGTGGTACCCATGCCGGGGGATGTGGGTGGCCAAATCATTCGCTCTAACTGTCCAGAATGTTCTTCAAATCAATCGCTAACAGTTGTGGCCCAGTGACATGGCGAACGGTAATCCATAAAACTACAATCATTGTTTGACAACACGTAGCATGTGCATAGGTAACGCGGCAGATAGTCTCCAAGTAGCAGATCATAAAATGTGGGTCTCACTGGGAGCGTACAAAGGATAAATCCCTGCAGTCGCACTATCCTTGGTGGCTCAGATGCATAGAGCGTCTGCCATGTAAGCAGGAGGTCCCAGGTTAGAGTCCGGGTCGGGGCATACATTTTCTACTGTCCCCACTGATGTATTTCAACGCCTATCGGCAGCTTAGTGTCTTGATTTAATTATCATTTTATTCTGCACTCTATTGACACTGCGGCTCTTGGAATATTGAATTCCCTAACGATTTCGGACGTATCAGAAAGAACAGATACCGTCTTCATATAGTTCAGGCTAACCGGCCATTGACCTTCTGTGAGGATGCATACGCATTGCCCGAACTCTTACGAGACTCGGTAAGATTGTGTGCCACGAGTAATCAGTGTAAGGGGCAGGGGCACTACGAATGTAGTATATGGACATTAGGCTGGGAATGTGGGTCTCACGGGGATAAATCACAGTAGTCGCACTATCCTCCATGCCTTCGGTGGCTGAGATGGTTAGAGCGTCTGCCATGTAAGCAGATCATCCCAGGTTCGAGTCCCAGTCGGGGCACACATTTTCAGCTGCCCCGTTGATGTGTGTCAACGCCTAGCGGTAGCTTAGTGTCTTGATTTAATTTTCACTTCATAAACATATCCAGTCAATGGCTGGTTCAGTTGGAGAAGGATACCTAGTGTATTCCATGTAAACACTGACGATTATGGACCCACAAATAGCTTGTACAGTACCTTGTTGACAACTTTCGTCAATGGATTAGTGACGCTGAGCCATACTCGAACCTTACCATCAGCTCTTACTAACTGAAATCAGCACTCATCTGACCAGGCCATGCTTTTACAGTGGTCTAGGGTCCAAATAATATTCTCATGAACCCAGGAGAGGCGTTGAAGACGACGTAGCGCTGTTAGCAAAAGCACTCGCTCCGACGGTTTGCTCACAGCCCATTAACGTCAGATTTCGTCGCACTATCCTAACGAATACGTCTGTCGAACGTCCCACTTTGATTTCTGCAGTTATTTTAAGCAGAGTTGCTTGTCTGTTAGCACTGACAACTCTACGCAAACGTCGCTTCTCTCGGCTGTTAAGTGAAGACTGTCAGCCACTGTGTTATCCGTGGTGATAGCTAACGCCTGAAATTTGAAAATCTCTGCACACTACTGACACTGCGGATCTCGGAATATTGAATTCCCTAACGATTTCCGAAATACACTACTGGCCATTAAAATTGCTACACCAAGAAGAAATGTAGATGATAAACGAGTATTCATTGGACAATTATATTATACTAGAACTGACATGTGATTACATTTTCACGCAATTTAGGCGCAAAGATCCTGAGAAATCAGTACCCAGAACAACCACCTCTGGCCGTAATAACGGCCTTGATACGCCTCGGCATTGAGTCAAACAGAGCTTGGATGGCGCGTACAGGTACAGCTGCCCATGCCGCTTCAACACGATGCCACAGTTCATCAAGATTAGTGACTGGCGTATTGTGACGAGCAAGTTGCTCTGCCACCATTGACCAGACGTTTTCAATTGGTGAGAAATCTGCAGAATGTGCTGGCTAGGGCAGCAGTCGAACATTTTCTGTATCCAGAAAGGCCCGTACATGACCTGCAACATGCGGTGGTGCATTATCCTGCTGAAATGTAGGGTTTCGCTGGGATCGAATGAAGGGTAGACCCACGGGTCTTAACACATCTGAAATGTAACGTCCACTGTTCAAAGTGCCGTTAATGCGAACAAGAGGTGACTGAGACGTGTAATCAATGGCACCCCATAACATCACGCCGGGGTGATACGCCAGTATGACGATGACGAATACACACTTCCAATGTGCGTTCACCGCGATGTCGCCAAACACGGATGTGACCATCATGATGCTGTAAACAGAACCTGGATTCATCCGAAAAAATGACGTTCTGCCATTCGTGCACCCAGATTCATCGTTGAGTACACCATCTCAGGCGCTCCTGTCTGTGATGCAGCGTCAAGGGTCTCCAAGCTGGTAGTCCAAGCAGCTGCAAACGTCGGCGAACTGTTGTGCAGATGGTTGTTGTCTTGAACACGTCCCCATCTGTTGACTCAGGGATCGAGACGTGGCTGCACGAGCCTTTACAGCCATGCGGATAAGATGCCTGTCATCTCGACTGCTAGTGATACGAGGCCGTTGGGATCCAGCACGGCGTTCCGTATTACCTTCCTGAACTCACCGATTATATATTCTGCTAACAGTCATTGCATCTCGACCAACGCGAGCAACAATGTCGCGATACGATAAACCACAATCGTGATAGGCAACAATCCGACCTCTATCAAAGTCGGAAACATGATGGTACGCATTTCTCCTCCTTACACGAGGCATCACAACAACGTTTCACCAGGCAACGCTGTTGTGTATGAGAAATCGATAGGAAACTTTCCTCATGTCAGCACGTTGTAGGTGTCGCCAACGGCGCCAACCTTGTTTGAATGCTCTGAAAAGCTAATCATTTGCATATCACAGCATCTACTTCCTGTCGGTTAAATTTCGAGTCCGTAGCACGTCATCTTGGCGATGTAGCAAGTTTAATGGCCTGTAGTGTAAAATGTTCCATGCGTCTTTCTCCAACTACTATTCCGCGTTCAAAGCCTGCTAAATCCCGTCGTGCGGCCACCATCACGTCGGAAACCTTATCACGTGAATCAACCGAGTTGAGCTTGAAAAATCTGGAGGATCGCCGGACCAAGTGTGTACCCCTCAAAGGAGGCTGTATCGAGAAGTAGGGTGACAGGTTCTGTCATGGGGGAAGCGTCGTCAGAGAGGTTCACTGCATGAGAGTCTAGGGAAGTGATTCCAGTGGTGGTTTCCCGTGGCCTTCCACTGATGATGGTGAAATGATAATGAGGACAACACAACACCCAGTCCCTGAGCGGAGAAAATCTCCGACCTAGCCTGGAATCGAACCCGGGCCCCTTGGCGTGACAGACCGCCACGCTGGCCACTCAGATATCGGGGCGGACAGTCGGGTGAGTGGATTACGAAACAAACACTTTTCGTGCTTTTTTACCGGAGTTATGAACAACCTGTGCACAGTTCTGTATTACGGAGAGGTGTCAAGGCACTTTTGATCGGAAAGTGTACATATGTGACACGGCTGCATATTAACAGGCCAGAGCCTTTGCAGTGTTCCCTGCACTGAAGACTAACGATCGGGTTCTATCTCGGTCACCTTGTACTCGACTGTTACTCTGATACCGGCGCTCTCTCGCATGTCTTTTCCTACTCCATTTTCTACGCTGATACTCTCTCTCTCTCTCTCTCTCTCTCTCTCTCTTTCTGGGTCTCTTCACCCCTCTGCCCCTTCCGCTTCCTTTCCAACACAGCAGTTACGTCTAATTTAGTTGCTTATGTGCGTATAACAGTAGTATTTAGTATTCCCTGTATCATTCACATCATTCTGTGTCAAATATTTAGGGAGAGTTATCAAATGGTTCAAATGGCTCTAAGCAGTATGGGACTTAACGTCTGAGGTCATCACTCCCCTAGACTTGGAACTGCTTAAACCTAACCAAGCTAAGGACATCACACACATCCTTGCCCGAGGCAGGATTCGAACCTGCGACTGTAGCAGCAGCGCGGTTCCGGGCTGAAGCACCTAGAACCACTCGGCCACAGCGGCCGGCGGCGAATTATCAATAATAAATTATCACCACAATAATTTACTAGAGATTTGTGGTTTTAGTTATCATACTGTAAGTAGGCTGTTTAGGATTTTATATTGGTAACGCCACGTATGAAAACCACTGGCTGCGCTGTGTGCAGTCTGTGGCTGGTTGGCATTGTTGTAATGTTCGGTATTGTACTGTTGGGCAGTTGGATGTGCACAGCGCGTAGCGTTGCGCAGTTGGAGGTGTGAGCCGCCAGCAGTGGTGGATGTGGGGAGAGAGATGACAGGGTTTTGAGAGCGGATGATCTGGACGTGTGTCCATCATAGACAGTAAATTTGTAAGACTGGATGTCATGAACTGATATATTATGACTTTTGAACACTATTAAGGTAAGTACATTGTTTGTTCTTTATCAAAATCTTTCATTTGCTAACTATGCCTATCAGTAGTTAGTGACTTCAGTAGTTAGAATCTTTTATTTAGCTGGCAGTATTGGCACTCGCTGTATTGCAGTAGATCGAGTAACGAAGATTTTTGTGAGGTAAGTGATTCATTAAAGGTATAGGTTATTGTTAGTCAGGACCATTCTTTTGTAGGGATTATTGAAAGTCAGATTTGCGTTGCGCTAAAAATATTGTGTGTCAGGTTAGTGATGATGAGAATAATTAAAGAGAGAAATGTCTGAGTACGTTCAGTTTTGCTCAGCTGTTTGAAAATCAAATAACATAAGGGGTTTATCAGCACAGTCATTCATCAGTTTTCTAAGGGGACGTTTCAATACTTTCAAATACTCCGAAATTAATGGCGTTTACCGCAAACCGCGTTGCTGAGACACTGAATCGGGGTGAAGCAGCCGGTGTCGCCTCCCCCGGGGTGCGGGCTGTGGGGAGTGTGGTGGCGGTGGCGGCGGCGGCGGCGAAGGCATGGCGATGTGTGTGGACGAGCGCACATCCTGTCGCCGCGGTGCCCCGTAATTAATTGGCAGCCCATCAGGCGGGACCGGCGGCGGCCATTAATTAAGAAGTGCGGCCGACGGGGCGCGCTTCCTCGGCCACCTGTCTTGTAATTAGCTAATTGATTAACGGCGGTTACCGGCCGCACCGGCTGCCCACAGCCACCCCTTCGCCAGGGTCTGGCCCACACCGCGGAACTCACACTATACACTGTAGTCGAGGAAAAGGAAACGTCTCTGGTGCTGAAACACTCGCCACATATCACTCCTATCGTGTAGAGATCTTATTTTTTGAAACGGGGGTGGGGAGAGAGACCCTAGTCTTCTGACTCGGTAGGCGTGGCTTATCTCGACTGCCTCTCCTGTGCCAACCTCTTCATCACAAGAGAAGCTCTTACATGCAGCGTCCTCGATTACTTGTTCGATACTCGTAAACAGCGGTATGTTAAAAAATGTTTAAATGTGTGTGAAATCTTATGGGACTTGACTGCTAAGGTCATCAGTCCTTGAGCTTGTACACTACTTACCCTAAATTATCCTAAGGACAAACACACCCAGCCCTGCCCGAGGGAGGACTCGAACCTCCGCCGGGACCAGCCGCACAGTCCATGGCTGCAGCGCCTCAGACCGCTAGGCTAATCCCGCGCGGCACTGCGATATGTACTGGCCTGCGGACAGTATGTGCCACTTACCGATTTTCAGATTTGCTGCAAAACAACGGACGGATGCAGTGTCTGGGATACGAGGGTCATTCAATAAGTATGACTCATTTCCTCCTAGTCTAATTTTTGTTCTTATAGTGCGGGATTGCCGGCCGGGGTGGCCGAGCGGTTCTAGGCTCTACAATTTGGAACCGCGCGACCGCTACGGTCGGAATCCTGCCTCGGGCATGGATGTGTGTGAGTCCTTAAGTTAGTTAGGTTTAAGTAGTTCTAAGTTCTAGGGGACTGATGACCTCTGATGTTGAGTCCCATAGTGCTCAGAGCCATTTGAATCATTTTTGAATGCGGGATTTTTTGTGGAGCATCGTAGAATATTCTCACTTCAGCCCCTATTAAGTTCCAATAGATCTTGGTACTATACCTTGCTTTCAAAATGGCGCCTGTAACAGAGGTGTGTTCCAAGCCGAGACCCCTCATTCAGATTCTTTTGGCGGAAAACCAGAACCTCCCAGATATTCATTCGCTCTTGCAGAATGTCTGCGGAGACCTTGCAGTGTAAAAAAGAACGGTGGATCGGTGGGCGAGGCATCTGTCATCATCGCAAAGAGGTTGCGCAAACGAGTCTGATCTCTCGCGTACCGGCCGTCAGAACACAGTCGTAACTCCTGCTATCTTAAAACGTGCGGACACTCTCATTCGAGCTGATACGAACGAGCCGCTTCTTCTCCGTAATTACGCAAGGCCTCACACAAGCCTATGCACCCGATAAGATCTTACGAATCTTCATTGAAACTGTTCTTCCATATCCGACGTACATCCATGTGTCGCACCCTTCCGACTTACATCTTTTTTGCTCAATGAACGATGCACTCTGCGGAGAGTGGTATGAGGATGATGGGGAGGTTACTGATGCAGCAATACGTTGGCTCCGACGTCGACTGGTGGAGTGTGCCGGCCGGTGTGGCCGTGCGGTTAAAGGCGCTTCAGTCTGGAACCGCGTGACCGCTACGGTCGCAGGTTCGAATCCTGCCTCGGGCATGGATGTGTGTGATGTCCTTAGGTTAGTTAGGTTTAATTAGTTGTAAGTTCTAGGCGAGTGATGCCCTCAGAAGTTAAGTCGCATAGTGCTCAGAGCCATTTGAACCATTTATTTTGGTAGAGTGTTTCCATGTGACATCCATTTCCTACCAGTAAGGGGGCGCAAGGCCGACGCATTGAACGGAGATTACTTTGCAAAATAGAGTATTGTAGCTAAATATTATGGGGAATAATATGGTGCACTGTAATCTTCAATAAAACCGACCTGCTTTCATGAAAAAGTGTTGCATTAGTTACTAAACGCCCTTACTAAAATACAGACACTCCGCTATCATTTGCCAGAACTTGAGTGTTGTAGTTGTTGGGTTTGTCAGGAGTAAATTCCATTTGACGCGTAAATTTTGTTTTGGAAGCTGAAGTGGCCATCTACTCTAAATAATGGAAAGTGTGGGGTCATTCAAATGAGTACTAAAGAGATTTCGTTAAATTTCGACATGCACGATAAATCACGCATGTCTAATGGCTATCAATTCAACTAAACATCTATGAATTACAATTACGAAAAAAAAAATGAATAATCACGTACATAATGTTGTGGGGATGGCGAACCAAAGACCTCGTTTTATTGGAAGAACACTTAGAAGATGCAACAGATCTACTGAAGAGACTGCTTACGCTACACTTGTCTTCCTCTTCGGGAGATATGGGACACGTATCCAGTTAGAATGACGGAGGACATAGTAAAAGTTCTACATGGGCAGCTCGTTTTGTACTGTCGCCTATTAGGAGAGAGTGTGTCACCGTTATGATACGTTGGCGGAATGGAGGCAGTGATTAAAACCCACTCGTTTTCGTTGCATCGAGATCTTTTCAGGAAATTCCAATCACCAACTTACTCTCCAGAATGCAAATATAAGAGTATATTCTTTACGCTAAGCTACATCGCCAGAAATGATTATCGAAACAAAGTAAGAGAAATTAAACTCGCACTGAAAAATTTTAGTGCTTTTCTTTTTCCGTCCGCTGTTCGAGAGTGGAACGGCAGAGAAAAGGTCTGAGGATGGTGCCATCAACCTTTTGCTAGGCACTTATGTGAGAATTGCAAAACAGTTATGAAGATGTAGGAGCTGGCGAATCGTGTAATTTTCAGCATCCTGTGCCGGACGGAGGCTATATAGACTGTTTATTCGTGTGTTGCGATATAAATGCCACAACAAGTGCTTCTGGGGACGGGCTGACGGCTTGATGTCGTGCCGGTCGCGAAGATAAAGACTAGAAGGGGCTGCAGGAGCAGCGTGTAGAGGCATTGTCTATTGAGCAGGGTGTGTGCCCAGTAGCTCTGCTGTGCTGTTGTAGTCGACTTGGTCTGCGAGTGCTGGTGGCGGCAGCCGACGTTTCTGCGGCACGGAGTTGAGGCACGTGCAATTCTGTTAGTATTCACAGAACCTCTGGCTCAGGTTAACCGCACTTGAGGAATTGTAAGCCATGCGAGAAGTTCGTCTTTGTAAAAAAGTAGTTACCAAGCCCGTGACATTAAGTTTGTGGGGTTAATGCCATTGGACAGAGCACTGCAAAAAAATGGTTCAAATGGCTCTGAGCACTATGGGACTTAACTTCTGAGGTTATCAGTCCCCTGGAACTTAGAACTACTTAAACCTAACTGACCTAAGGACATCACACACACCCATGCCCGAGGCAGGATTCGAACCTGCGACCGTAGCGGTCGCGCGGTTCCAGACTGAAGCGCCTAGAACCACTCGGCCACACCGGCCGGCAGAGCACTGCAAGAAAACAGTTTTCTCGTTTTGAGGAGGATCGTTTTGACGTTGGTGACTCTCCGCGTTCAGGAAAAACTCGAAGGTTTCTGCAGTAGCTCGTGTGAAGCACCAGTCCACCAGAAATGTTTGACGTTAATTTTCACCTAGGCGGTGTTTCTTCATCATCTTTTTATGATGTTAAGATATGTACTATTGAAAACAGTCTTGATCAGAATTTATTTATTTATTTATTTATTACGGTGGCCGGTTTAGACCACTACTGTGGTCATCTTCAGACCAATGAGTAAGAACCTCCTTCTGCTGGAGAATCACTAGTCGGAAGATGACCACAGCAGTGGTCAAAACCGGTCACCGTAATAAATAAATAAACTGTGATCAAGACTGTTTTCAGTAGTAAATATTTGTAACACATTGATCACGGCCACTCCCATAATGTATTCGAAAGTAGTTAAGATATTAGGTGACCGTGATGTCAAGTGACGTTTGTTTAATTTTGTCTGAAAGTGCCAGAGTCACTGATCTGCACAATACTTTCATAACTGTCACCCGCATGAAGTCTCTTAATGCTCAGACGTAACTGCAGTGACCGTAAATTCACGCAGGACTATCTCTCCTGATGTCGATACTTCTTTGTTTTGGTCGCTGTATTCTGTTCGTTGTATTTTACTTAATTACTGTATTTCGCCGTGTACTCCAGTTTATGCGCAGAAGGCTACTTGTGAGTTAACGGGAGGCAGTTGAGGCCAGGCGACGGTTGGCCGTTGGCTCAGTTTAAATCTGCCTGCTGCCCGTATCATTCTGCCGTGTTGTCTTGTTGCTGGTAGTGATAACTGTAATTAAAGTGCTTACCTATCCGGCTGTTAAGCGTCGAGGTCTAGTAGACCTGGTGAGTAATTTAGTTTCTTTGAATAGCATTGTCCTGAAGTTGTAATATCTTGTTTTGAGGCCAGCTAATATCATCTCAGCAGTATGTGTTGTTACCGTTGCAGTTTTAAACTTACGCCATTTTGGAAATCTGTTATTTGATTACGCTTATCGAAGTAATTGCCATTAAACCTCTCTTACTACGGCTCTAGTGCGGAGCGGTGGTTAATGTAAAATTTTGATAGGTGGCTTTTATGTATGTCTTGCATTGTGCGGTTATTCTTCGCGCGACTTGAAGTTGTTTGTTTCGTAGTAGCCTTCGCTGTTCAGAATTTCTTGTCCCAACCCACTGAGGCGCGATCAGTTTTATATGGTTTTCCACGATAGACACGGCTGTAAATTGTTTAAACTAAGGATATTTGCCGCACCTCACGCCCAGCTAGTAAATAATGTGGGGTTGCTTTCATTAAAGGAGTTGTTCTCTCTAATTCCTGTGTGACATACGTCACGTCTAAGTTAAATTACATTTTTGAACCCTCTTAAGTACACTTCTGTTCCCTTAAATTTGACATACGTTACATCTAGCCTACATTATATGCTTTGGTTCTGTTTCTTAAAGGTGGCATAGTCGCGTTTACCTGTGTTATATCTTTGATACAGTCTAAGTGAAGTCCTCTCTTTTTCCAAGGCGACATACGTAATGTTTTGCTAAATTCTACCATTAAGGTTATTGGAGTAATGACCGTTTAATTTAAAGTGACACACGTCACGTCTGAACTTTGAAATATTCGTATATGCTAGACTTCGATGTACTTGGGTAAATGGTACGCACCTATTTTAATTACTTCTGACTACACAAACTAGTGTACTTAATGTCGTTTTCCGTGATTTCCCTAAATCGTTTCAGGCAAATGCCGGGATGGTTCCTTTAAAAAGGGCACGGCCGATTTCCTTCCCAATCCTTCCCTGACCCGAGCTTTCGCTCCGTCTCTACTGACCTCGTTGTCGACGGGACGTTAAACACTAACCACCACCACCACCACTTAATGTCGTGGTAAAAGATATTTTTTATTGTCTCATAATGGGGAATATTTTGTTGTTATTTATGTGCCAGTACCTTACCACTCGTCTCACCTGCTACCCTATGACATATCATACCCGTTTATACGTTTAAAGATACGAAGTAATATTATCATACTAGTATTAACATTTAAGAAGTGACAATTATTGAACTACATGAAAAAACACAAATTAGTTACAAACTACGCACGACATTTAACATCTAAACGCCACTACAGATGAAACTTCCTGGCAGATTAAAACTGTGTGCCGGACCGAGACTCGAACTCGGGACCTTTGCCTTTCGTGGGCAAGTGCTCTACCATCTGAGCTACCCAAGCAGGATTCACGCCCTGTCCTCGCAGCTTTACTTTTGCCAATACCTCGTCTTCTACCTTCCAAACTGTACAGAAGCTCTCCTGCGAACCATGCAGAACTAGAACTCCTGAAAGAAAGGATATTGCAGAGACATGGCTTAGCCACAGCCTGGGGGATGTTTCCAGAATGAGATTTTCACTCTCCAGCGGAGTGTGCGCGGATATGAAACTTCCTGGCAGATTTAAACTGTGTGCGTGAGTCATGCTTGGGTAGCTCAGATGGTAGAGCACTTGCCCGCGAAAGGCAAAGGTCCCGAGTTCGAGCCTCGGTCCGGCACACAGTTTTAATCTGCCAGGAAGTTTCATATCAGCGTACACTCCGCTGCGGAGTGAAAATCTCATTTTGGCCACTACAAATACTCGGATGCCGGTTAAGACGCGCTCAATATGCCTGCCATCATTGGTGGTGATGTGGCGCAGGCGAATAGCAAAATTGTGCATCACCCGTTGAAGCATCGGAACATCAATGATGTCGATGACCACCTGAATGACTGTGTTCAGCTCATCAATGGGGTTACTGCTGTACACTTTGTCTTTAATATAGCCCCACAAAATGTGTTCAGATCCAGAGAATACGGTGGCCAATTGGGACCCTTTCCAGTGTCCTCTGGGAACCTCAGAGCCAGAAAGGGGCCCCAAAGTGCTCCTATAGGACATCAAACACTGTCCTACTTCGACGGGGTCGAGATCCGTCTTGCATGAAGAACATCTTGTCGAAATCAGGGTCGCTTTGGATAATGGGGATGAAATTATCTTCCAAAACTTTTACGTCCGTTCGGTAGTCATCGTGTCATCGAGGAGTATCACACCGATTAATCCGTGGCTGGACATTGCATACCACAGAGTCACCCGTTAAGGGTGAAGAGACTCATCGATCGCGAAAGGATAATTTTCCTGCAGATACGCCAATGTTGCTTGCTGACGAACCCATCCAAATGAAATTGGGCTTTGTCGCTAAATCAAAACATGTATGAGTATACTGATTCCCATCATGGCCCGCGGCCAACCGTGCAGTTTGAAAGTCCCAAAGCAGTCAGACAGTTCAGAAGTTACAACGATTTTATCTCATTTACTTCAATAATTGTCACCCTGTAGACGGTCTCTGTTTTCACCATGTTTTAATGTGCAATGGCTGTGTTTATTTAACTTTTTTTTGCTCCATACCAAGATTGAAGATGAAGAGAGCCTTCTAGTGTCGACGGGGAATGGTTCGAGACTGAATGAAAGTAACCAGTCTCAAGTGTTTTGGAAGGCTAAATGACTGAAAGGACTTCTGCCGATCGTTTAAATATTCCCGGGGCACACTGCAAGGGAAACTGGTATTCCAGGGACTCATTGCACATCTTCGACACTTCAGTTTTAGTCTTTCAATGCAAAATTTGAACAACATTATGAAGAAATGTTTGTAGCACACATCCGAGATTTAGATTCCAGGTCAACGCCGCTAGCTAAGATGGAATTTCAAAACGTGGCTTGCTATTTGATACAAATTGTAGTAGAGAAAAGAAACTGGCAGGTGAAGATCCCTATCAAAACTTTATGAATAAGCACACAAAACCGTGTTACAGATAACGTCCTCTGCAAGTCGAAAGGTTTCTAACAGCTTATTATTTTCCGGTTTTTATGTACATACTGATTAATTTGTCTGTGAACAAAAAAACCACTTTTATTTGAAAATCTATGTTTTGTTGTATGACCCACACTACCTGACACTTTTCTTAAGGTCTTGAACTGTAAGTCTTATAAAATCCTTTCTTTCTATATGTTGTTTTGATTACAATTCTTTATCATATGCCAAAACAAATGTTCAACAAAGATTTGGTGCAGTTATACCTTATTTCAAAATAACAACATAAGTTTTACATTGTGTTCGGATTGAGTTGTTCTTATTAGCTTCCGTTCTCCTACGCC
The DNA here is from genome assembly GCF_023864345.2 of Schistocerca serialis cubense. Taxonomy (NCBI): domain Eukaryota; kingdom Metazoa; phylum Arthropoda; class Insecta; order Orthoptera; family Acrididae; genus Schistocerca; species Schistocerca serialis. Next base: position 265,190,900 of record NC_064638.1, read on the forward strand.
AGTCTCTTTTTACCCCTACATTTGTCTCCACAAAGACTAGTCATAAAGATTTAATTACCACCTCGGAAAAAGTGTTACGTAATTTCCTTTTTTGTTTGTTGAGAGATATGCAGGATGGTTCAATTGCCCTACCACTGATTTTTATGCAACCCACAAGGCCTTCAAATACCACACGCAAGATTTTCGTATTCTCTCACTCGCTATATGCAAACTATTACTTCTACATAAAAAATGACCAGGACCTTTTTGTCGCAAATGTAATGTAGTTAACTTTTGTACTGAGATACGTTTCTGATAAAGACCTTTATTTTCGAATTACTCAACAAAAACGTGCGAAAGTTATCTTCAGACACACTTTTCTTGAATAATTCGAAAAACGTAACCTCCAGGGAAAACGTATCTCAATACAAAATTTAACTACATTAAATTTCCTACAAAATGGTCATGTTTGTTTTTTATAGAACTAATAGTTCGACCATATCGAACGAGAGAACAAAAACTTCGCTCTTAGTTTTTGAAGTTTTTGTGAGTCGCATAAAATCCAGGAGTAGGGCATCTGAATCATTTTATATGGCTGCAGTTCTGGCATACACTGAAGTGCTCGTACCACAGTGTCACAGAACGCCGCTAGAGCAGCCAAACGAATATACTGCAGTTCACCACCAATTTATGAATTGGCAATGCATCTTTTTTTCTTTCCTATAGTGATGTGCCTTGATATTATGATGCGATGATTTCAGTGCGCACCAAGATTATACATATTTACCTGTAAATAGATAAAAAATTAAATACATAACTTTATTTTTTCGAGGTGATGTTTACAGGGAGTGGAGAAAAATGTGGGAACACCAAAAACATAACACATTACCAGGCCTACTGCCATGTAGGGAAACCGCTGGAATTCAAAACAGCTTCCAGTCGTCTCAGAATGGATAAATGGAGGTCCTGTACGGTTTCAGGGGAATCTTGTACCATTCTTTTTGCAAAACAGTGGCAAGTTGAGATAAGGACTGTGGAGGTGGACAGCGATCACACACTCTACTTTCTAAAGTTGATCACAAAGCTCCAGTAATAGTGAGAGGTAGCTACAAGGGACAGTGAAGGTGTGATAATTCATCCTCATACTCACGAAACCAGTCCTGGACGACACGAGTTGGCACCCAGTCGTTACTGAACACGTAACCACTGGCTCACTACTGCTGTACAATGGGAAAGACCTGAACTGAAATAAATTCTCTCTCAACCTTTGGTAGTAATGCGCTCCTGCATAGTACCGATGGGACGCGTGGAATTGTACGATACAGCTGCACAAATAACCGAACCCGCACTATGTTTCACTCTTGGGACTTAATGTCGGCCGGCCGCTGTGGCCGAGCGGTTCTAGGCGCTTCAGTCCGAAACCACGTGGCTGCTACGGTCGTAGGTTCGAATCCTGCGTCGGGGAAGGATGTGTGTGATGTCCTTAGGTTAGTTAGGTTTAAGTAGTCTAAGTCTAGGGGATTGATGGCCTCAGATGTTAAGCCCCATAGTGCTTAGAGCCATTTGAACCATTTTTAATCTTGGAGTGAAGCTGGAAACAATGTGCTGCAAGACTTCCTTCCATTGGTCCATAGTCCACCTTTTATGGCTTCAGCACCATGTTGTACAGTTACGAGCATTTGACACACTAACGAATTGCTTTGGAATTCCAGCTGCCCCTTCAGTTTCATGCTTATGGAGCTTCCTTCACATTGTTTTGGTGTTGACTGGGTCCATGAATGCGATATTTAGTTGTGAAATGACTTCTGCAGCTGTCATCCTTTCGTTTCCCTCAAAATGCTCTTCAGTGACCACATGTGATTATCACACAACACTCACTTTCATCCGTGTTGGAATGGTGGTATTCTGATTTCCTTGTATGTGATACAGGTCCTCAATAGTCTCCTGAAAAATCAAACACTTCGGCTACCTCAGTCAGAGAAACACCCAAATTCGAATTCACATAGCACTAGCATGTTGCGCTCACAATTACACACAACACACAACACACAACTGATATTTGCAGCTTATTGTGAACATTGCACAGGTGCTGTCTGTGGTCTAATACAACAGCACAACCTACGGGATGGGCTAGCATCTTCATTTATATTGGAACATGCATTTCTCATGGTGTTTCAAGATGGCCGCCGAGTAAGGTCACAGGAATACTCTTCGTCCGCAAAGAGAATTTATTTAAGAGAAATAGCGTCAAATTTAAATTTACTTTCTTTCGTGTACTTGCTGTAGTGTCTGTTCTTGTCGCACAACTGAGTATTAGCGTCCCAGTAAGGCTGGTTCTTGAATAAACTTCTTGTTATCTGCAGTCCCGATGATCGCGACATAACCCGAAATTTTGCGTGACATAAACACAAAAAATTCTATTAAAGTTCTCTGGATAGCGCAAAATTCGTTAAAAAAAGATAGATACTAGTTTCATCAGTGTCTGTTGTCTTAATGAAAGTGTAATTAAACGTTTCTAAATCGTATCTAAGACATTTCATATTGTTTACTAGTTAAATACACGCGATCTAGGCCTAAATTTTCCAAGTTACAAACGTTTAAAAATCTGACCAAACACGCTTGATACGTAAATTCTCTAGCATAGTAATTACTGATTCATTCTTGTGTCGTTGTATCTCTAAATCAGTACAGAAACAACAACAACCGCACATAAGACCTTTGTGTCGTTCTTTGTTTACATACAGCCAATATCGTATCTTTGACAAATTTGAAACATTCTTTAAACTTAATTATTCTTTCGAAACTGATCATGAGTGAGAAATGTAGGAAATTTTACAGCATGCTGAATAGAGGGATTTGTTGCCAAACTTGTTGGAAATATTATCAGTGGGGGGTGGATGCAGCGGGGAGAACGGTGAGAGTAAAGAAGAGGCTCTCTCTTGGAACTGCAGAGTATGCAATAGAAACATTTTGATTGGTAAACAGGAAAGGAATATCTGTGTCCTTCAGGCACAGTTGGATGAAGCAAGGAAGGAACTGACAGGGATCAAGGGAGATAGGGGGGAGGAGGGCGGTTGGGAACTGGCAGCTGGTAGGAGGATAAGAAGAAAGAGAACGCGATCTGACAGTTTTATAATCAACACCAAAAACAGGTATCTACCACTGCCAGAATTAAGTGGAGAATAGCCTCAGGTAGAATGAGGCACCTGAAAATGTGGCTTTAGGCTTCGCAACCGGTAGTATAATAAATAAGATATTAATGGCAGCTAAACCGGATTCTTGTATACTTTTAATAAGTTACGCAGTGGCGGCTATTCGCGTGATGAAACACTTTGTTCCAAAGACATGAGATAATTTGTGTCATACAGCACATTGCAATTTAGTTGCGCAACCATCACATATTTCATGTTTTCAGATCTCGTGGCAGAACTTCGTGTCCGATTAGGTGTTGCCAAAGCAGAGTTACTAAACACAGCCTTCCGAAATGTCTTCACAAAAGAAGACGAAGTAAATATTCCAGAATTCGAATCGAGAACAGCTGCCAACATTAGTAACATAGAAGTAAATATCCTCGGAGTAGTGAAGCAACTTAATTCACTTAATCAAAGCTAGTCTTCTGGTCCAGGCTGTATACCAATTAGGTTCCTTTCGGAGTATGCTGATGTATACTTAACAATCATATACAACCGTTCGCTCGACGTAAGATCCGTACCCAAAGACTGGAAAGTTGCACAGGTCACACCCATATCCAAAAAAGCTAGTAGAAGTAATCCATTAAATTACAGACCCATATCGTTAACAACGATATGCAGCAGGATTTTAGAAAATATATTGTGTTCGAACATTATGAATTACCTCTAAGGAAACTGTCTATGCGTTTAGAAAACATCCTTCCTGTGAAACACAACTAGCTCTTTATTCATATGAAGTGTTGAGTGCTATTGACAAGGGATTTCAGATAGATTCCGTATTTCCGGATTTCCGGAAGGCTTTCGACACTGTACCACGCAAGCGGCTGGTAGTGAAATTGCGTGCTTATTGAATATCGTCTCAGTTATGTGACTGCATTTGTGATTTACTGTCAGAGAGGTCACAGTTCGTAGTAAACGACGGAAAGTCTTCGAGTAAAACAGAAGTGATTTCTGGCGTTCCCCAAGGTAGTGTTATAGACCCTTTGCCGTTCCTTATCTATATAAACGATTCTGGAGACAATCTGAGCAGCCGTCTTCGGTTGTTTGCAGAGGACGTTGTCGTTTATCGACTAATAAAGTCATCAGAAGATCAAAATAAACTGCAAAACGATTCGGAAGAAATATCGGAAATGTGCGAAAATTGGCAGTTGATCGTAAATAACGAAAAGTGTGGGGTCATCCACATGAGTGCTAAAAGGAACTCGTTAAACTTAGGTTACACGATAACTCAGTCTAATCTAAAAGCCGTAAATTCAACTAAATACCTAGGTGTTACAATTACGAACAACTTAAATTGGAAGGAACACACAGAAAATATTGTGGGGAAGGCTAACCAAAGATTGCGTTTTATTGGTAGGACACTTAGAAAATTTAACAGACCTACTAAGGAGACGGCCTACACTACGCTTGTCCGTCCTCTTTTAGAATGCTGCTTCGCGGTGTGGGATCCTTACCAGGTAGGACTGACGGAATACATCGAAAAAGTTCAAAGAAGGGCAGCGCGTTTTGTCTTACCGTGAAATATGGGAGAGAGTGTCACTGAAATGATACAGTAGCCGGCCGAAGTGGCCGAGCGGTTTTAGGCGCTACAGTCTGGAACCGCGAGACCGCTACGGTCGCAGGTTCGAATCCTGCCTTGGGCATGGATGTGTGTGATGTCCTTAGGTTAGTTAAGTTTAAGTAGTTCTAAGTTCTAGGGGACTCAGAAGTTGAGTCCCATAGTGCTCATAGCCATTTGAACCATTTGACACAATATTTGTGCTGGACATCATTAAAATAAGGCGTTTTTCGTTGCGACGGAATCTTCTCACGAAATTCCAATCACTAACTTTCTCCTCCGAATGCGAAAATTTTTTGTTGGCACCGACCTACATAGGGAGGATGGATCACCAAGATAAAGTAAGGGAAATCAGAGCTCGTACGGAAAGATATAGGTGTTCATTCTTTCCGCGCGCTATATGAGATTGGAATAATAGAGAAATGTGAAGGTGACTCGATGAGCCCTCTTCCAGGCACTTGTATGTGATTTGCAGAGTGCTCAAAACTTAAGGACGAAAGTAACTTTCGCATGAGCTATCACTACCAAGTACCATAGGCCGGTAAACTTGGACCATACATAGTGTCTCAAGCGACTGGGGAAAAGCGTAGATGGCTCCTTCATATTAGAATGGTAAAAGAAAGAAACCACAAAATTACAGACCTATATCCTTAGTATCGGTTTGCTGCACAATTATAGAACGTATTCTGAGCTCGAATATAATAAATTTCCTATAGAACGAAAAGCTTATGTCTATTAATCAGCACGGTTTAAAAAGCATCGCTCGTGGGAAACTCAGCTTCCGCTTTTCTCACATAATATGCTGCAAGCTATGGAGGAAGGACAACGAACAGATTCCATATTCCTAGATGTCCGTAAAGCATTTGATACGGTATCGGACTACAGATTTTTAACGAAAGTACGATCATACGGAATAGGTTGCCAGATACGTGAGTGGTGCGATGACTTAAGTTATAGAATCCAGTATGTTGTCCTCGACGGCGTTTGTTCGTCGGAGACAAGGGTATCGTCAGGAGTGTGTCAGGGATTTGTGATAGAACGTCTGTTATTTTCTATGTATATAAATGATAAGGCGGTCGGGGGGGGGGGGGGGGGGTATTACAATTTGCGCTTGTTTGCTGATGTGCAGTGGTTTACGGGAAGATATCGGAGATCCTTAATGAAGCAGGATACAAGATGACTTAGACAAAATTTTTAATTGGTGTGATGAACGGCAGCTGGCTCTAGATCCAGACAAATCTAAGTTAATGGGACTGAGTAGGAAAAATAAACCCGTAATGTTCGGATGCAGCATTATTAATGCCCTGCTTAGCACAGTCATGTCGTTTACATGTCTGGGTGTAACGGTACAAAGCGCTATGGAATGGAACGAGTATGTGGGGACTGTGGTAGGGAATGCATATGGTCGATTTCGGTTTTTCGGCAGAATTTTAGGTTCAAATGGATCATCCGTAAAGGAGACAGTACGTAGGACACTGGTGTGACCTATTCAACTGTTTTGTAGCCGCACCAGCTCAGGTTAAAGGAAGACGTCGATCAATTCAGAAGTTGGTTCCAACAACATGTAAGTGTTACGGAGTTGCTTCAGGAACTCAAATGGTACTCACTGCAGGGAAGGCGAGGTTCTTTTAGGGAAACACAATTGACAAAACTTAGAGAACCGGCAGTTGAAGCTGATTACAGAACGATCCTAACGCCAACGTACATTTCTTGGAAGGACCGTGGAGACAGGATACGAAAAATTAAGAGTCATGTGCAGACAGTCGTTTTTCCGTCGCTCCATCTCTGAGTGGAACAGGAAACGAGTAGTAGTGGCACAGGGTACCCTCCGCTACGTACGGTACGGTGGCTTGCAGAGTGTGTTATATGAACTGCTAGAGTATAGTGCAGAACATAACTGAAAGAAATATGCAGTAAGACGGACAGAATACAATTTTATTCAAAGGCAATATTTACGCTGAAGCTAAGGCGATTCCTGATGCTGCCCTGAACATTACACAAGGCGGGACACAGTTTTCAGTAGGGTGTGTGATCAGCACGGACGGCTCTGGAACGTGCTGCCACGCTCGCCACAAAGTTGGCTTGCATTTCTCATTGCCGACACCATAGCACCTGTACTACTGAAACGGTTATGTTAGAAAATGCTGGACATGCCTTCATATGGCAAGATGTGGGAACAGGTATTTCAGCCACTAACATTGTATAGCATGATCCTTTAATTAGTACGGATATTATACTGTGGGGAGGCAATCACCAGTCAGCGTTGTTTTGACACTGTAGTCCGTCCCATCTGCGTCCTTCTAGGTGTGCATTCACCCCTGACTGCATTTGTATGGATGGCAATGCGGGAACCAATCGAACATTGCAGGATGAGCAGCTATTGGAACAAGAGGATGTTCGGCGACTGGACTGGCCTGCACTTTCCCCGTCTTAAATGTCACTGTACACGTGTAGGATGTGGCAGGTAGACCTGTTGCAGCACGACTGCATGAACCAAAGATGTCAAGCGCGCTGATGTAGGAATGTAACGCCCCATTACAAGAGCTCCATACTAACCTCGTAGCCAGCAGGGTAATATATTGCAGAGCATGGATTTCCTACTGTGGTGATTGCACACTTATTCTAAACCATGTCCCGCCTTCTGAAGTGTCCAGGGCATCATAAACCGTGGTGACGTCAGTGGAATCACTGTCTTCGAAAAAAAGTGCCATACATGTTCGTCTCATTGCGTAATTCTTCCAGTTACTTCTGTACTGTACTGCTCTGTAACAGATCTTTCTATGTGTGGTCCAAGTTTCGTAGAGCTACACTACTGTCCATTAAAATTGCTACACCAAAAAGAAATGCAGTCCATTGGACAAATATACTAGAACTGACATGTGATTACATTTTCACGCAATCTCGGTGCATAGATCCTGAGAAATCAGTATCCAGAACAACCACCTCTGGCCATAATAACGACCTTGATACGCCTGGGCATTGAGTCAAGCTTGGATGGCGTGTACAGGTACAGCTGCCCATGCAGCTTCAACACGATGCCACAGTTCATCAAGATTAGTGTCTGGCGTATTGTGACGAACCAGTTGCTCGGCCAACATTGACCAGATGTTTTCAATTGGTGAGAGATCTGGAGAATATGCTGGCCAGGGCAGCAGTCGAACATTTTCTGTATCCAGAAAGGGTTTCGCAGGGATCGATTGAAGGGTAGAGCCACGGGTCGTAACACATCTGAAATGTAACGTCCACTGTTCAAAGTGCCGTCAATGCGAACAAGAGGTGACCGAGACGTGTAACCAACGGCACGCCATACCATCACGCCGGGTGATACGCCAGTGTGCCGATGACGAATACACTCTTCCAATGTGCGTTCACCGCGATGTCGACAAACACGGATGCGACCATCATGATGCTGTAAACAGAACCTGGATTCATCCGAAAAAATGATGTTTTGCCATTCGTGCACCTAGGTTCGCCGTTGAGTAAACCATCGCAGGCGCTCCTGTCTGTGATGCAGCATCAAGGGTAACCGCAGCCATGGTCTCCGAGCGGATAGTCCATGCTGCTGCAAACGTCGTCGAACTGTTCGTGCAGATGGTTTTTGTCTTGCAAACGTCCTCATCCATTGACTCAGGTTTCGAGACGTGGCTGCACGAGCCTTTACAGTCATGCGGATAAGATGCCTGTCATCTCGACTGCTACTGATACGAGGCCGTTGGGATCCAGCACGGCGTTCCGTATTATCCTCCTGAACCCACCTATTCCATATTCTGCTAACAGTCATTGGATCTCGACCACCGCGAGTAGCAATGTCGAGATACGATAAACCGCAATCGCGATCGGCTACAATCCGACCTTCATCAAAGTCGGAAACGTCATGGTACGCAATTCTCCTCCTCATACGAGACATCACAACAACGTTCCACCAGGCAACGCCGATCAACTGCTGTTTGTGGATGATAAATCGGTTGGAAACTTTAATCATGTCAGCACGTTGTATTTGTCGTCACCGGTGCCAACGTTGTGTGAATGCTCTGGAAACCTAATCATTTGCATATCTCAGCATCTTCTTCCTGTCAGTTAAATTTCGCGTCTGAAGTACATCTTCGTGGTGTAGCAGTTTTAATGGCCAATAGTGTATGTTACTTCGCAGTAATACACAATGCGAAATTTACTTTCGTCCATAAGTTTCGCACCGCGCGGGATTAGCCGAACGGTCTTAGGCGCTGCAGTCATGGACTGTGCGGCTGGTCCCGGCGGAGGTTCGAGTCCTCCCTCGGGCATGGGTGTGTGTGTTTGTCCTTAGGATAATTTAGGTTAAGTAGTGTGTAGGCTTAGGGACTGATGACCTTAGCAGTCAAGTCCAATAAGATTTCACACACACATAAGTTTCGCGCACCAGTGTAAGGTGCATTGCAGGACCACTGGAAAATAGTGTAACGCCGAAATTGGGCCATTAGTGGAACAATGATTCATCATCCGTTTTGACGAGTATGTCGTCGTTCAGACTACTTTGATTTCCACGATACCGTCGCCACCTTTAACTGACATCGTCACGGCATGATTAGAAAGAACGTTAGTGTAATATCCCGTAAGTGCCAATCTCTCTTAGGAAGACTCCGTTCCTATACATGCTAGTGCATTCACCAACTACTTGGCGGTAGTTTGTCGCGACTGCGAGACGTCTACGTCTGCGTCTGCGGCTTGGACGCAGCGCTGGTGCTGTCGCTGCCGTAGCTTGCGGGTTGGCATTTCCTTTCCGCCAACTCGGCTGCCGCCGCGTCGCGGAGTATTGCTAATTAGTACACAAGTCTCTGCGTCTTCACGGGACGGCGGCGCTCCTAATTAAGAGCGTGCACAATCACAGCACGCCGCGCCCTTTGTGACGAACGCAGGCCGCCAGCAGCGCGGGGGCGGAGACACGGCCGCGGTAGCAGCGTCGCGACGCCGGGGGCAGCGCCGCCGTGTCAGGGCGGCGTCTGCCGAGCTGGCGCTGCGTCTCCTGCCACCACGCCTGTACTTCTAGGAAGCAAGGAGAGCCCGACTGACGGCAAGAACAAGCTATTGGGCGGTTCCACTGTACGACAGTGGACACAAAAAGGCGAGACAGTTGGTAGAATTATGGATCTCCCTTTCGTGATAAATTACTGCGATGCATACAGACACCCAGAGGCAGACATACACACATTACTTCCATCCTCCCTCCATATTTAGCATGAAGTTCTTACAAGGGGCGATTAGTAAGTAGTGCAACAGATGTTTTTCTGAACTTTTCTTTGCTTTTATTCAGGATTCCAATACACCACATTATTCCCCACTCTTTTGGCTACAGCCGTCCGCAGGGTACGGCAAGAAAAAGGAATAAAAGTGAGATAGTGTTAATACTTTCAACCTTCTTTACCTTCTCTGCATTACTGCAGATGACGTGTCAGTGAGCACATTTGTACTGTGCGCGCAGTACACGTGAGGTGCCTAGATGTTTCCACTGCCCTGTGTGGAATACACAAGTTCTTGTACACTTCGCTAACCTGCTGTCTTGATGATGATGATGTCCCCAGCGCAGAAAACAGCACGCACGTCGTGGATTCTTTTTCTTGAGGCTGAAATCAACTTCGCAAGGAACTGCTGCTACGAATAAACTATAACTCATTTCGGATGCCACTCGCGTTTTTGTTGATATAGACACGAGAAACTATTCTTGATCACAACGTATTGAACATATCTTTCCACAGTCATTATATCTGGCTAAAATGACATGAAATACATCCTGCCACAGACAACATGTCTGTCTACTGGAACCGTCAGAACTGGAGAGTAAAATTACATGAATCAAATACTACTATTACAGACAACATGTCTGTACCTAGCGACGGTCGGAACTGTAGTAAATAAAATTGCATGAAACAAACACTGCTATAACAGACATGTCTGTCTACTGGAACGGTCAGAACTGGAGAGCCGGACTGCCCAAGACACTTCGCGCGTCAAGCCAGGACCCGAACGCCACCGAAGTGCATCGGCAGTAACACCGTCAGTCTTTTGTTTCAGTAATACTTTGATTTTAATATTTTTCAAATAACTGATTGATAACTGGCTGTTGAGAGATGTTTATTTAAAAAAGTGAAGTAATTTGAATGACAGGTTTAATTAATAATAGCAACTAAAGTTTAACGTTTTGGCGCCCTACCGCCGAACACAGCAGCCAATCACAGAGCAGTAGCATTATGCAGGCGGTCTTTCTCACGGGAATGGTACCGAATCTAACATCTGTCACCGATACTGCATCCCACACTGCATCATCTCTATGCTTCTTGCATCCCCTCTGCCCTGGGAATAGCTTCCTGGAGTCTAATATGATGGCTGAATAAGCCAGAAATATTACAAGTCGTCGAGCGGTTCTAGGCACTACAGTCTGGAACCGCGCGACTGCCATGATCGCAGGTTCGAGTCCTGCCTCGGGCATGGATGTGTGTGATGTCCTTACGTTAGTTAGGTTTAGGTAGTTCTAAGTTCCAGGGGACTGATGACCTCAGAAGTTAAGTCCCATAGTGCTCAGAGCCATTTGAACCATTTTTTTTTTTGGCTACAAACATCTGTTTTTCCAACATAAGCTCCTTTCGACGCGACGGCCTTACGCTACCTTGCTTGGTGGGCCTGTACGCACGCGTGGTACCATCCTAGTGGTCGACGTCGAAGCCAGCGTCTTGCTGCATCAGTTACTTCCCCATAATCCACATAGTGCTTCCCGTACTGCATCCAGCAATCCGGCAGTGGGCAAAACAGATGTAAGTCGTAAGCTGCCAGATCCAGGCTGTACGGTAGGTGAGGAACAGCAGTCCAATGAAGTTTTGTGAGGTCCTCTTGCGTGCGCTGGCTTGTGCGAGGCCTTGCGTTGTCATGAAGAAGTAGTTTGTTTGCATTTTTGTGGCACCGAACACGCTGAAGTCGCTTCTTCAATTTCCTGAGGCTAGCACAATACACACCGCAGTGGATACACCGGTTCCCGTGAGATCACCGAAGTTAAGCGCTGTCGGGCGTCGGTGGCACTTGGATGGGTGACCATCCAGGCCGCCATGCGCTGTTGCCATTTTTCGGGGTGTACTCAGCCTCGTGATGCCAATTGAGGAGCTACTCGATCGAATAGTAGCGGCTTCTGTCAAGAATACCATCATAACGACCCTGAGAGCGATGTGCTGACCACACGCCCCTCCTATCCGCATCCTCCACTGAGAATGACACGGCGGTCGGATTGTCCCGGTAGGCCACTCGTGGCCTGAAGACGGAATGCTTACCACAATACACAGCAGAACTGATCGTTGCACTATGAGGGAGGACGTCAAGCAGAATAACCCCTTCAGAATCCCATAACGCGGTAGCCAAGACTTCATCCTCTAAGGGTACGGCTTTGAATTTTTTCTTCGGGGTAGAGGTTATTTAGCGCCAGTCCATAGGTGGACGTTTGGTGTCCGGTTCGATTTGGCCAACTCGTGATTCATTGTCTGTGACGATGTTCGACAAACAGTTATCACGATCAGCGTCGTAAACGCAAGCAGTTCTGCACAGATGATCTGTCGTTGCTCCGTACGATTTTCTGTTAGATATTAGAAATAATAAATGATCTCTTTGTATTCGTGGCAAGTGCTATGACATCATCTACAAACTAGCCGTCTCCGTAAGCTCGGAGATTCGACTCAAGAGTCTCCGGCGTTACCCGTTTAACGGAACACACGTAACCTTAGTCTGTTGTCACGTACACATGAACTGTACCAGCACAGACGGAAGAACGTGCACCCGCGTACACAAGTATAATCGAGGACTCGCTATATTGCCACTACATACTCAACCTTTTGGACACGCTGGTAATTACGAGGGTGAGTCAAATGGAAACCTGAAACTTGTAATAACATATCAAGATTTCGCGGGATTATCCTGGAAATTGATAAGCGTGCTACAAACAGCGTGCGGAATGGCCTGTAGGTGGCAGCATAGTGCAGATGCACACTGCCGTCGCAGTATCAATATAAAGATGGCCGCCCCACTGGCGACTTGCACCGGGGAAGAACAGCATTCTGTTATTCGGTTTTTGCGTAGTGAAGGTGTGAAACCTATTGAAATTGTTCGATGAATGAACGGTGATGCATGTTTGTCACAGCAGAAAGTCTACTAACGTAGTAGGAAGTTCGCAAATGGAGAGACTTCAGTGGAAGATGCTCCTCGTCCAGGTCAGGCGCAACGAGTTGTGACTCCACAGAACATTGCAGTAGTTGACGCCATAGTCAAGGAAAACCGCCGAGTGACACTGAATGACACTGCAATATGTTGACAGATTAGTCACGGGTCAGCACACCACATTGTGCATGATGTGCTCCAGTTTCACAAAGTGTCTGCAAGATGGGTGCCACGGCAGCTGACTCTTGCAGTGAGAGGACGACGTGTTGATGCTTATGAAGAGATCTTCCGCGCTTTGAACGAGAAGGTGATGGCTTCCTTGCAAGCATCGTTACTGGGGACGAAACCTGGGTTCACTTCCACGAACCGGAAGCGAAGAGAGCGAGCAAGGAATGGCTCCATTCCTCATCACCAAAACCAAAGAAGTTTCGAACAGAACCATCAGCAGGGAAGGTTATGCTGACTCTCTTTTGGGACGAAAAAGGCGTCATTTTGGAGCATTACATGCCTAGAGGGACCACTTTCACCAGTGCATCATGCATAGATCTCCTAAAAAATCATCTGCGGCCTGAAATCGAATCAGAGCGACGTGGATTGGTGTCAGCAGGTGTCCTTTTGCAGCATGACAATGCAAGGCCTCACACTGCCGTACAACTTCAACAATCACAGACCTGCATTTTGAGTGTCTTCCTCATCCACCATACCCACCAGACCTCGCCACAAGTGATTTTCATATGTTTGGACCATTCCAAGACAAGAGAAAAGAAGTTCCATTCTGATGAAGAGGTACGCCACGCGGTGTATGAGTGGTTGCGCGGACTACCAAAAGAATTTTTTTCTAAAGGAATTTATGCACTTTGTAAGCGCTAGAGGACTTGCATTCAGCGTGGGGGAGATTATTTTGATAAGTGATACAGCTTTGTACCACTTCTGCACAATAAATAATATTTAAAAATATTGAAGGTTTGTCTGTAATGCAGGTTCAAACTACGATTACGTTTCCATAATATTTCTATAATCACTGTTTTATTTTCAGTAAGTGACATTTACAATTTTTCTACATCGGAACACATAGGTTATAATTTCAGTACATTACATTTACAGCCAGTAGGCTACAAAAAATGGTTCAAATGGCTCTGAGCACTATGGGACTTAACATCTGAGGTCATCAGTCCCTTAGAACTTAGAACTCCTTAAACCTAACTAACCTAAGGACATCACACACATCCATGCCCGATGCAGGATTCGAACCTGCGACCGTAGCGGTCGCGCGGTTCCAGACTGAAGCGCCTAGAACCGCTCGGCCACTCCGGCCGGCCAGTAGGCTACAGCAAAATCAAATTTTACTACCGTGTCCTTCGGACAGAAGAGCTGACTAGCCCTGCCTCCTTGAAAATGATCCTAAGCTTCGATGATCAAATTATCATAAAAATATGAAGCTTTTATCGTCTTTTTCCGGTGATACAATTTTCATTGCCTTACTGTAGAAACTGTATGCAGCTTGGATAGAATTATACATTAAACAATCGATTTATTAATGTCATTCAGTATACATTCCTGGTAATCGTTAATGCTTAATTCCTTTTCCGATGAATGTTCCACACCTCTGTGCATTATGCAATTTGTTTCAGTTCCAGGAATGAAAATTTTTTCTCTTAGTTCTTTGAATTCTGTAATAATGTACTCCGATAACTCTTTCATTAAACCTAATCTCTCTTCATTGGCACATGGAAGGTTATACATTTTTATCAAGGTAACCCGTAGTGTTAAACCACATATGCGCATCACCTTTAATAATATTACTACCGAACCGGTGGTTTTTATATGCTGTTAACGTCGTGGGCATTGCATGATCTAATTACCTTTTGGCTTGACGTGGAAATCAGAGCGATAGGTAGTACAACGTCGCTTTAAAGGCTATACACTTAACACAGAACAAATTCTTAAACCCTTTTGTTAATAACCAAATTAATGGGACAAAATTATATATTGAAAAAATTCTGGATAAATCCTGTAGGAAAAATGAAGTAAACGAAACCAGACAGCAATAGCTTAAGTGAAATAAATATTTATTAATAAAGTTCACACATACTGGAACAGTGGCCTCACACTGACGGCAGATTCAAAATAAAAACAATCAAAAATAACAATTATGTCATTATGTAGGGCAAGCATCCAGAAAAAGATGTCGAACAAAGTTTGTGTAACGGCACATCAATTCACGGAAGTCAACAGCAAACATTCAAATATCCTAAGATCAGTTTTCTAATATCAGCTGTGACGTAAACCAAGGTGTGTTATCTTGAACCAGGGCACGAAACATGCAACAAAGTCCATTCGCAGCTAATCTAAATAACAAAAGCAGCACGTAATTAGTTTTCAGTGGCTTGAAATCCCGTGAACTAAATAAAATTCTTTGTAATCACGCAAAAATCATTCACCAAATAAGTCAGATACTCTAAGCACAGTCAAAAGATGGTTTCCGTAAATCGCACTGCTGAAACCATTCCAGGTCCACTGAAAAGTTAAGAGTATTTAACTTGCGCATGGATGCTCGTCTGTACATACTCCAAGGAAAACTCAGAGATGCCAACCACCTAAGAGAAACTATGCTCAAGGAACCCATAGACCACCAAAATATTCCGCTTGTCTCACAGCACGCCCTTAAATGCACTTTGTGACGTCACACTCTACTAAATCAAAGATAGATACTTAAATAACGACCACCATTCAATTTTAAAGCTGACTTTATATATATACTCGTACATATCACAATGGGGGACCGAGAAAATTATTCCTGCTATTTTATGATCTCTCATCAAAATATTAACACAGTATTCAAAAACTTCATAAGGTTCATAACATATCCATGCCTTCGGTTTTGCAACGTGGCAAAACATTATAAATACTTACCAAATGACAGAGTGAGGTCAGTCATTCACTAAGAGTATTCCACAAGGATCGAGGCAACGCATACTATCTTCATATTACGAAGGTGCTACAAAAAGTAATCTCTCCGATTATTTTATGTGAAAAATCATTAAAGCTTGATAAATAAAACTAACTTCATCAGCATTATACCGCTTTATTATTCGTGTCTACATAGTTATTTCTCAACATAGACACCCTGGCGACGAACACATTTCTCCCAACGAGAGACCAGTTTGTTGGTACAGTCACTGTACGATATTTGATTCCTTTGGTGCAGCCACAACCACATTTCTAATTACGCCGCTTCGTCACTATCAAAGTGAACTCTTCGAAGGTGTTCTTTCACTTTTGAAAAACAAATGGAAATCGGATGGGGTGAAGTCGGGACTGTATGCAGGATTATCGATAAGACTGAACACAAGACGTCTTACTGTCGTAGATGTCGCAGTGCTCGTATGTGGTCTGGCATTGTCCTGCTGAAGAAGAGGGTGCTTCATGTGTGGACGAACTCTTTGAATTTGCACTTTGTTTTCTGGGAGTCTCGCAGTACCTTTCAGAGTTTCTATTGGTGCCTTTAGGCATAAATTTCAAATGTACCACATCTTGAAGGTCCCATAACGCTGTGAGCAAAACTCTGCCTGCTGATAGCATGGTCTTAAACCTCATTGGCATCGGTGATTCTATGTAGTGGAACTCCATTGATGCTCACTTGTCTTCGGGGTCAGAGTGGTGAACACAGCTTTCAACACCTATCACAATATTGTTAAGGAACTCATCACCCTCATGCTCAAAGGTAAGAGAAGTTGTTGAGAGATGTGAACAGTCCTCTTTGTTAGTTGGAGGCACGTTTTAGAGGTTAGAAAATGGATTACAGCACGCTGTTTCTCACACACCGACATTGTTACGTTACACACCGCCATGCTACATCCCATAATTCGGAGCCCTCTAGAGCTCGAGCGCTGCAAACTGCATCAATGAATCGAGCGAGTAAAATGCATGTCTTATAATACCTCAACAGATATGGCGAACAGAATACTAAATTCAGAGGCATTAAAATGTTCAAATGTGTGTGAAATCTTATGGGACTTAACTGTTAAGGTCATCAGTCCCTAAGCTTACACACTACTTAACCTAAATTGTCCTAAGGACAAACACACACACACACACACACACCTGTGCCCGATGAAGGACTCGAACCTCCGCCGGGACCAGCCGTCAGAGGCATTACTTTTCAGAATTCCCTCGTACCTATAGCTTGTGGGGATAATCGACACTGACATATTTCGACATCTACGTTCATAAACTCGCCGTATATTCGTTTTACACATGCCTGTGGTAGTGTTTATTTACATAGTCGGCTTTCATTGGATGCATCACATAATCAGAATACTCTTGCGGTTGATTTGTTAGTAATATTTATGGCCTATCAAATGAAATTAATAGAACTTTCGTAATAATTATCTTAAGATTATGCTCAAAATTTCATTTAGCTCATTTGATCACTATGATTTTTCGTGAATACGTGGTTTCCCTGCATGATATTTCATGTTTGTAGGATCTGCAATGTAGTTTCGTTGAAAATGTATATTATTCTCGTTTCATACAGTCCATGTTAGCTGCAATAGAGTCGTCTCCACCACCTTCAACCAACGTGCACGTCATTGCCTCGTGTAAAATAGTCATCCGAGCTCTCCGTCATCAGTTCTAACGCAGTTACCCTTGTGTCTCCCCGGCTTGTTCATTTTGGCCAACTGGCTGCCCTGGCCACCGAATGCTCAATACTGTTTCCCGTGAGGTGAACCGGTTTTTCGTAATGTCACAGCGTTATAAATATTTGAGATAGTTACACAACATATTAAGCTATACTATGTGATCAAAAGTGTCCGGAAAACCTCAAAAACACGTTTTTCATATTAGGTGCATTGCACTGCCCCCTGCTGGCAGGTACTCCATATCAGCGACCTCAGTAGTAGAACTCACGGACTTCGAACATGTCCAGGTAATAGTGTGTCACTTGTGTCATACGCCTGTACCCGAGATTTCCACGCTGCTAAACATCCCTGGGCCCACTGTTTCCGGTGTGATATTGAAGTGGAAACGTGAAGGGACACGTACAGCACAAAGGCGTACAGGCCGACCTCGTCTGTTGACTGACAGAGACCACCGACAGTTGAAGAGGGTCGTAATGTGTAATAAGCAGACATCTACCCAGACCATCACACAGGAATTCCATACTGCATCAGGATCCACTGCAACTACTATGGCTGTTAGGAAGAAGGTGAGAAAACTTGGATTTCATGGTCGAGCGGCTGCTCATGAGCCACACATCACGCTGGTAAATGACAAATTATGCCTCACTTGGTGTAAGGAGCGTAAACATTGGACGATTAAAGAGTGGAGAAACGTTGTGTGGAGTGACGAATCACTGTACACAATGTGGCGATCCGATGGCAAAGTATGGGTATGACGAATGCCCGGTGAATGTCATCTGCCAGCGTGTGTAGTGCCAACAGTAAAATTCGGAGACGGTTGTGTGATGGTTTGCTCATGTTTTTCATGGAGGGGGCTTGCACCCCTTGTTGTTTTGCGTGTCACTATTACAGAACATGCCTACATTGATATTTTAAGCACCTTCTTGGTTCTCACAGTTGAAGAGCAATTCGGGGATGGTGATTGCATCTTTCAAGCATCGAGCAGGTGTTCAAAATACACGGCCTGTGGCCAAGTGCTCACATGACAATAACATCTTTTTAATGGACTGGCCTGCACAGAGTCCTGACCAGAATCCTACAGAACACCTTTGGAGTGTTTTGGAACGCTGACTTTGTGCCAGGCCTCACCGACCGACATCGATACCTCTCCTCAGTGCAGCACTCCGTCAAGAATGGGCTGCCATTCTCCAAGAAAGCTTCCAGCACCTAATTGAACATATGCCTGCGAGAGTGGAAGCTGTCATCAAGGCTAAGGCTGGGGCAACACCATGTTGAATTCCAGCATTATCTATGGAGGGTGCCACGAACTTTTAAGTAATTTTCAGGCAGGTGTTCGGATACTTTTGATAACATAGGGCATGTGTGTGTGTATAACATACTCGTATTTTAACTTTTTTGACTAAAATTTCTTAAATGTGTACCCATGATGGAAATCTACTGGCTTCGTAAAATTTAAACAGCCAGTTCTATAGCTATACATTATTCAAACACAGTGTTAGTCTATTTAATTCAATAGTAATAAAATTTTTCTGAAATACCACACTGCACTTAAAATTTGGTCTTCTAATCAGAGCAGCAGCTTCTTATCTACCATCACAAAGTGTTACTATCTCAGATCACTCATTTGTCACACATTCTGCATAGTTGTATCAAAAATCTGTTATCCCTTAGTTTTAAAAGAATATTTTCATTTTTTTTCTTTTTTGTACTTGTAAGTTTCTCAGCATCGATACCAATATACGGTTCCATTCAGGTAGCGTGACGTAATGACAATATACAGTGAATGTGGCTTAGAGTAAGATTATTATTCTGCAACTCCTTTAAATTTTCACACTGAACCACATAATTTTTAATTATATTACGAGGAAATTAGCTTCGTAGGAACTCCTTGATTGTTGATAAATGTTTGTGGAATCATGTTCTCTGGGCACAACGGTAGATCAGAGTGAAATTCATATATTTTTTCTAGATACTTATGATTTACTTCTAAAATACATCCTATGTGTGCCGGCCGGAGTGGCCGTGCGGTTCTAGGCGTTACAGTCTGGAGCCGAGCGACCGCTACGGTCACAGGTTAGAATCCTGCCTCGGGCATGGATGTGTGTGATGTCCTTAGGTTAGTTAGGTTTAATTAGTTCTAAGTTCTAGGCGACTGATGACCTCAGAAGTTAAGCCGCATAGTGCTCAGAGCCATTTGAGCCATTTTGAACATCCTGTGTGTGAAGCACCTGGTAGTGCATCACTGTCGAGTTGAAAAGGTTATTGACACTGAGGTACATAATATGTGATTCATAGTTACTTTCATTAAAATCAGCCACGAAGCTATTGCTTGCAACAGCGTATATATGCGAACACTGAAGAGTGCTACCTCCGACAATAGACTCAACAGTTTATAATTGTTTTATGTCTGTAATAAGTTGCAATTTTACGTTCGTAATTTTCAGCAAATGTCCCACCCTAAACCAGGGGAAGTCACATAATACGCTAGAGCCAGTGTGGCGTATTTTGATAGACATCGCCCCATAGGAAGGTAATAGTTTTTGAATGTAAATCGGAGTTATCTCCGAATGTCTTACGTTGGAATAAACACCCAACTGTGCGTAATATAGAGTATTCATATTCTCTAATGGTGGCTTCACTAATCAGCAAGCTTCTGAACGCTTCAGTTCATGGCAACGATTCATCCGACAGAACGGATTCATCAGTTACCCACTGACAGGCAAACACGCCCTTCTTATTTATCAAATTAAACTGTTCACAGTCGAGAAAATACTTTCTTGGTATTTTCAACTTTTCACGTTGTACTCTTAAATACGGTAGGCACTTTTCTAGAAAACGCACCAGGAAAAACCTAAATGTTTGGCTGATTTTCCGTTGTGGTAGATTTAGTTAATGTTTTATACTCGTACTTCCGTGTTTATCGCTATGCTAATTTTTTGCGGTAAGGTCTTACGGGACCAATCTGCTAAGGTCATCGGTCCTTAAGCTTACATAGTACTTAATATAACTTAAACTAACGTAAAGTAACTTACAGTAAGGACAATACACACACGCACCCATGCCCGAGGGAGGACTCGAACCTCCGACGGGGGGAGCAGCACGAACCGTGACAAGGCGCCTTAAGCCTCACGGGTACTCCGCGTGGCTCGCTATAATAGAATCGTGGTAGATTTATTTTCACTGTTTTATTACGCTCAGTTCTTCCACTTCAGGAAGAGGTTCATAACTATAAAATGAACATCGTAATTTGTCAGATTGTGAATTCAAGATGCACCACATAACTAGGTCTATAATTTAAATTGCATTTATCATATGCAGGTCCCCGAGGTCCGCCTATAAAATGGCAATGACCTCTGCGTTCCAAAATCAATTTTCTTGAAACGTTCCTTGTATATGTGGCAGACGTCTCTTTTTCGAAATTCTTCTTCCTCATAATAAAAATCGCATCTTCATTTGCCACAAGTAATTTTTTATACGCTCAGAAATCAGATACAGCCGTTTGCTAAATCACTGCAGCAAATCGGCAGAACTGATAATCCGAATATTCCTCATTGTAACTACAGTTTACGTAGAAAGCAGTATTATTGTATATAGTTTATGCGCGTTGTTACTAACACCTGGTTGCAGGTCGAATTTTAGGAACTGCTTCTCTGCATTTGGCGCGAGGAAACTGGCAAGTTTCAATAGTGAACGATCACCTAAATATGCAGTCAGCTTCTCTTTCGAAGGGAAACAGCATTAATTACACACACGTATCTCAGTTGAATGTGGGTAAGCAGTAATGCTGCTCCGTGCTAGTCACGCATTGTTTTTCATAAAACAAAAATGGAAAATTTCTGTTTCTTCAATCGGCAGAATTAACAAATTTACATGCTTCTCAATTTTATGGTATTTCGTGACATACAATGGTCCACTTTTAATTTTTTGCCTTCGTATCCCTTTTTTCCTCCTATAGCCATCCACCTGTAATCAGAATACTGAATACGATACACACTGTAAGAGCAAAACGCAGTTACTTAAACAGCGCAATGGCAAATAGCGGGCATATCGGTGCGAAATTCATGAAAATTGAACATAAAAATAATTTCGAAGATTCCAGCAATAGTGAATGTGTTGCAACAACTAGAATTATTGTCGATCACGGTCCCAGGAAATGTAGAACCTAATTGTGATTATCACAATTAACGCGTAACATCTGATACATGGTTTCGTGAAACAAATACAGTGCATCTGCAAGCTGACACAGTGTTCCACTTACCTCTTTACAGAAAAATGCATACACAGAATGATATAAGTAATATTCAGAATATTGGGGCATCACTGTGATGTGAAAATTCGTCTACGTACATTACAATGGATAAAGATACTCAGGCAAGGCTGTGTATTGCATGGTACTGACGGATAATGGGAGAGGAATGCCAGTTACGTTAATTTAGTTCAGTAACGAATAAATAACAAACAAACTGAAATAATATTTGAGTAATACTATTCCTAATTTGACTGAAAACACAGCTGAACAAAATAATACATACATTCTTGGCAACACATGTTAGATAAAGTGCATATGCACACTTATCGCTTGACCAACGTCCATGTAGTTGCTCCTTGTGACGTAGCATGGTAGCAACAGCGAGGAATCGCCTGGTCGCTCTTTATTTTACATGTCTGTGAAGGAGGGAAATGCATGACCACAATCCAGCGGCTTGCCTTCCTTCACGCATCTACCCTACACCACCTACCACTGTAAGTGTAAATAGCTCTCTCTATATCGGAACCCTTTAAAAATCCAACTGTGACTTGGACAATATATTATTTGCAGCCAGATGATTTAGGAGGCACTTGAACACAACCTTTCCAAATACTTTTGAGAAAGCCGGCATGGTTTAATGGTATCTCTTTATCCCCCTTCTTGTAAAGAGGCTTAACTTCAGCATATTTTAGCCAGTCTGGAAATGTTCCGCTGATAAGAGACAGATTACACAAGTAACTTAAGATAGAACTCAACTCACATGAGCACTCTTTGATTAACTTCGTTGATATGTTATTATACCCCCTGGAATACTTAGATTTTAAGGGTTTTATGATTGATGATACTTCTTTGGAAGACGTGAGTGTCATTTACATTTTACTGAAGTTACTTTAGAGTTGTGTCTGATATTCCATTGCACTGTTCACCAAACCAGATAACCCCAAGCTGTCAGTAACAGAAATAAAGTACTTGTTTAAGAGGTTTGCAACACTACATCTACCAAAGTCTCATTTATTGTTAGAGCTATCTGTTCCTCTTCCTTTTTGGCCCCACCTGTCTCTGACTTCACTATATCCCATACAGTTTTTATTTTGTTGCCTGATGTAATTATCTTTTTCTGATAATAAAGCTGCTTCGATCTCTGGATTACTTGCTTCAAAATTTAGCTGTATTCTTTGTAATGCATTACAATTCTAACATCAGAGCTGTTCCTAGATAATCTTCTTTTTGTCCCACATGGATATCTTTTTTTTCTGTGTAATCCACTGTTTATTTTTTACTTCTGTGTGATTTGAATTTCCTTTACGGGAAAACAATTTTCGAAAGTAAAAGTAACTTTATTAACTAATGCTTTGCATTTTCCATTTGAGTCAGAAGTATTGTAAACATCTACCCAGTTTATGTCTTTGAGCAGTTTCCTGAATTTCTCAATTTTTGAATTATTTATTATCCTCCTGTACTCAGATTTAATAGATTTTTTTATCCTGACGAGTTTGAACATTTAACACAAGATGCTGCATGTCATGGTCAGATAGCCCATTTACTACTGGTTTTGTGATATGACTTTTTACCCTAGATTAGTCTACAAAGATATAATGAACAGTAGTCACTGAGCATTTACATATGCTAGTAGCAAAGTTCACATTAGGAACTAAATTTAATGATAGTGTTACTGCCGGCCGGTGTGGCCAAGCGGTTCTAGGCGCTTCAGTCTGGAACCGCGCGACCGCCACGGTCGCAGGTTCGAATCCTGCCTCGGGCATGGATGTTTGTGATGTCCTTAGGTTAGTTAGGTTTAAGTAGTTCTAAGTTCTAGGGGACTGATGACCTCAGATGTAAAGTCCCATAGTGCTCAGAGGCATTTGAACCATTTTGATAGTGTTACTGACTAAAATAACTGTTCACTGACAGAGCTTTTCAATAAATCCGCATTAAAATCACCAGCAACCACTGATTCCTTGTTTTTTACCAGGAGATGGGACATATTCCTAACAGACGACAAATAATCAAGAAATTGCGAGAATTATGTGTTTCTGTCTCCATCTACTTCCTTCACTATAGGAAAGCCTTTGACTGTATTGTCTGGAAAAAGCTGTGGCAGGTGTTTGCAGAGTTCCGTACCCCACCACATTTGACAGTACTGATCACAAGTGTATACATTAACCACCTCGAAGGTGTGAAGACATGCGGTGGCACGTCTGATTCCTTCAGTTTATCAAAAGATGTCAGACAGGTTTGTAGTTTTATCCCCGCAGCTGTACAACATCTACGCAGAACATGTCAGTAAGAATGCTCTTGATGACTGACTAAAGGCATCTCAGTTGTTGATAGAACTATTAACAACCTCCAATTTCCTGAGGAATTAATGCTTTTGGCCAGCAGGGAAGATGGTCTTGCTGTGCTGTTAACAATACCGAAGGGCATTGCTCTATCATATAGACCTCGATCTCAATAATCCATCTCATGGCAACTGATGGAGTACCTGTTCAACTCACAGGTCGATTAAAGGAACTGAAAGTCGTGCGTTCTTTCATCTATCTTGCGTTTATCGTTTGTGACACGGGTAGCTGTTAAGATAAAAAAACAGATCACGCTAGGGTGAGTTGTTATGAAGAAGCTCACCAAGATATGACAGAACAGAGCAATAACGAACCACAAAGGTCTGGCTTGTTGAAACATTCGTGTTTTCCATCTTCTTTTGTTTGCGAGACATGAACCCTTACAGCCAGAGACAAGCAGCGCGTAGATGGATTTGAGATTTGATGTTGGCGCAGGGTGCTGCTAATGAAATGGATTGAAAGAAAAACAAACGGATCCATTCCTGAGCGACTCAGTATCTCCACGCCCCTTTCTTCTTGTGACAAACAAAAATTCTCCATTCTTTGGCCATTTTGTGAGAAGAGATTGAGAAAGCCAAGAGAAAATAATCATGGAAGGGAAGATCGAGGGCAAGAAACCGAGAGGAAGAGCATCGAGCAGGTAGATTGATCAAATCAAGATGATCTTTGGTCTACTTCTTTAGCAGGCTCTAAACGAAGCTAGTAGTCGTCCAGGATGGAGACGCTTGGTTCATGGTGTCACGACGCTGAGCGATGAGCATGACTTGTGATGACTATACACATTGAATGTCATATTAAATATTTTTCGGGTTCAGGATTGTTACACATCAGAATGTTTTTAAAAAGTGTATGTTAGTAAAAATAAAAATTAGTGAAATTTGTGTTCTTAAATTTTTTGTGGTGGTCACAAAGTAGATCTCTCCCTCACCTCATCGGTCGTACTCGGTACTGAAAGGGCGTTGGCTCAAAATGGTTCAAATGGCTCTGAGCACTATGGGACTCAACTGCTGAGGTCATTAGTCCCCTAGAACTTAGAACTAGTTAAACCTAACTAACCTAAGGACATCACAAACATCCATGCCCGAGGCAGGATTCGAACCTGCGACCGTAGCGGTCTTGCGGTTCCAGACTGCAGCGCCTTTAGCCGCACGGCCACTTCGGCCGGCTAAAGTGCGTTGGTGTTTCCAAGTTTGTGCTAAAACGTACCTTCAAGTTCTGTACACTACTTACACTTTATTATATATTCAAAAATATATTGTTAATATAAATCAACAACCACTAACAAATTTTATTTTTTAAGTCTTTTTAGGATTGATATAAAGTAGGCTTCCTCTGCGTCTGGTAACATGCGTCATAGAAAATATTTTGGTACTGTAAGCGTTAATTTACCATTAACCTTCTAAGAACTCTGAAACTAATTAACGTATCATTAAATTGCTCATACTGCTAGGACTTACACATGCTGCTTTATCTGGGTACAGCCATGCTGTCCGGCTTTTATACTGATGATGTAAGAGAGACACTCTACCCTTATTGCCGGATATATTCCTTATACGAGGTGCGATTTGAAAGTTTTAAGAATGGGCTTGTAATTATACAATGTTGATAGTTACATGGTACTGTGATGCATTTCCTTCAAAATACTCCCCTTCTGACTGAGCACACCGACTCCAACAGTGTTTCCATTTTTGGAAACATACCTGGAGATTTTTTTCGTGAAGTGTGTTAAGGACACACTTTGTATTTGCTAGGATGTCTTCAATCGAGACAAATCGCTTCCCTTTCAGTGAAACTTTCAGTTCATGAAACAGGTAGAAGTCCACAGGTACCAAATCAGGGGAATATGGGGTTGTGGAAGCATAGGAACTTTGAATTTGGTTAAAAATTAAACGATGGAGAATGCTCGATGAGCCGGAGCATTGTCACAGTGTAGCACCCAACTCCTTCCACTGCGAAGACTGCACTTTGGTTTCAGGACTATATCCATATACCCACGATTCGTCACATGTAATTACCCTATTCAACAAAATTGGGTCATTTTTAGTCCGATTAATCAGTTCTTGGCACACTTCAGTTCGGTATTGCCTCTGGTCACTTGAAAACACTTTTGAAATGAACTTTGCAGACACTCGATGCATGTTCAGGCATGGAATCTTAAATTAAGTTCATCAGCCATCTACCAAATTGTAAGTCTACGATCAGAGCGCACTAAGTTGCGAAGTTTCACAACATTTTCATTCGTTTTGGTAGGACGACCGGACCGTGGTTCATCTTCAAATGATTCGTGGCCATTTTCAAATCTGTTGAACCAGACAAAAACATTTGACTGGCTCATACAATTATTTCCAAAAGCTGTTTTTATTAGTTCGTAAGTGTCAGAAGCTGATTTCCCGGTTTTAAAACAAAATTTCACACAAGCTCGTTGCTCCATTTTTAAGTCCATTTTCATACAGACACAATCTGTCAACAAGGCCTAACAGACCCGCACTCAACCAGCTGCCGCAACGAACTGAACAATGGAAACGCAGTTTCCTGTCAGAGGGCGTTCAAAGTCAAGGCGATGACTCACTCCCCACCCTCCATGTACCTGCCCGCCAAACCAGTAAGCAGTAGCGGATCCATTCTTCAAAAAATGGCTCTGAGCACTATGGGGTCACCAGTCCGCATGCCCGAGGCAGGATTCGAACCTGCGACCGTAGCGGTTGCGCGGTTCCAGACTGTAGCGCCTAGAACCGCTCGGCCACCACGGCCGGCGATCCATTCTTATAACTTCCCAGTCACACCCGTAGATTGAAAAAGGAAACTGAGAAGGATCCACAATTTAGTTTCTATGACTATTGATGGCACACTGCCCATGCTAAACATAGCAAAGTCCTCTACAGCTGTGACCCAAACGTCCGTTGCAATCAGCCACTGACAACTTTTTTGCAATATGACGTGGCTCAGAACACAGAATACTCAAATGTTTAATAGACTGGTATGGTTGAAGATTGTAATGTACGGAAGAGTCTGGAGCATGTCGATTGGCTCATGATTGTTATAGTTAATAGCGATGGTATTGAAAAACATTCCGAAGATCTGGTCTGATTAAAGCGAAAAGTTCTTGAGTTTCATTCCGAAATCATTTTACGCGAAGTAGTGTCTAACAGATAACACATTCGGTGGTGCCGTGCTTGAAGTCTTGCTGCGGTTTAAAAGAGGTGCCCCCTCCCCCGCACCCACCGCGCGATTTCCGAGAATAGCACAGCGAGGTGAGCACGGCGGGCGCCTCTGTGCTCTGAACAATGAGGCAGCAGCTCCGCTCGGCGGCATTCATTAGCGCCGCTGCATTTGTATGGCGCCACGGCACGGCTGCAGCCACAGCCACAGCCGGTAGGGCGGGGTGGGGGTGCCGGACGCCCGCGGCGGCACTCGAGCGCCAAGCACCCTCCGCCAGCCACCAGCCGGCGCCTGCAAGTGATCAGCGGCGCGCCGCTTTTGTGGCCCGCCCTGCCCCGGGCCCAGCGCTCTCCGCTCCTCTTAACTGCCCGTTTTGCTGCGGAGGAAGCACTCACTTCAGCGCCAGACCCCGACCCACACAGCGGGGCTGTCTTTCCTGTAGCGTCTTAAGAGAAACGACGAGGGCGTGCTGAAAAGTAACGCCTCAGAATTTATATGAAATCTCTCGACCCTTTTTCAATAAAACAAACGTTATTTACATTCAGTATCTTTATTCTTGATTTCTACATATTTATTTCTCAACGTAATCAACGTGATGCGAACACGTGTGAGCCGTGAATTCCTGAGATGCTCTTGGGGTCATAGTTTCTCAGTCGAAGTTACACGATTTGCGGCGCCCTGGTTGGCTAGCGCCCTCTATTTAGGACGGCCGCGGCTCTCGGGGTCAGTATTTCACTAAACGGCGCCCTATACTCCGAAACATCATCTCAATCGTGGGCGTCCGGGGCTACCAAGTATCTCGGGGTCTGGTTGGATAAGAAACTTTTCTTCCACCGCCACGCAGAATATGTCACCCATAAAGGGTTAAAGTTGACAAAGGCCTTGTAGCAGCTCTTCTCCGGCCGAGAGCTGAATTTAGATACCTAGCTCCGGCTGTATCACTCCATTGTCCTACCCTCACTACCGTATGGTTTCTCTGCGTGGGCCATTATTAGTTAAGTCCCGGATGCTGACGCTCCAGCGCTTACAGAATAAAGTTCTCAGATTGAATCTTCGCGCCCCATCACTCACCATTGAAACCTTCCCGTCTCGTCTATATCTATTTTGTTACGCAACCTTCCCTTCTACAATAACCTATGAAACCTTCCCTAAGGATTTCTATATCTTGCTTAATATTAACAAATGAAATCCTCCCTTTGAAATTAATTCTCTTTCTCAATCTATGCATACAAATTTAATTGCTGCTTTGTAAGGTGTCAGACAAATCCAACACCTTCCATGAAAACCCTGACATGATAGCTGTTGTGGCGTAGCAAGACAGCCACGCCACGGAAGTAGCCGAAAGGCACGCATTTAGTTCACGCAGGCAAGAGATAGGTCTGTAACAGGATACGTAATGAATGCTATAAGGAAAAGTACGTAGCTTCTGGAATACTTAACTTTAATCCATCCTTGTTGTATACATCGCTCTTGACGATACAAGTGAGACTCTTTAGATACAAGCTATGTAAGGCTAATGGCGCCTTGCTAGGTCGTAGCCATGGACTTAGCTGAAGGCTATTCGAACTATCTGCTCAGCAAAGGAGCGAGGCTTCGTCAGTGTAGTCGCTAGCAATGTCGTCCGTACAACTGGGCCGAGTGCTAGTCCGTATCTCGAGACCTGCCTTGTGGTGGCGCTCGGTCTGCGATCACACAGTGGCGACACGCGGGTCCGACATGTACTAATGGACTGCGGCCGATTTAAAGCTACCACCTAGCAAGTGTGGTGTCTGGCGGTGACACCACAATAGCAAATCCGGCAGTATGTCACATAGCTCCGAATAAATCCTGACATTAAATTAACCAAAATAATACGATCAACGAGTGAGCAAATGGAATACCACAGACGAAATGCATGTCCTACCTCCCCACCGTGAAACAGACGCAGTTCCGAGGGGAGAAACGAGAACAGAAGCCGAGAGCAGAGTCGTGTAGGCTAGGAGGCCCTATGATAAGGGGCAGACACCCACGATGCCAGCCGACCGCCAAGATCACCACCAGCCCATGTTAGAAGATGGAGCCCTCTAGGAGAACAGTATAGATCTTACGATAACACTAAAAGGGCCACACCAGCTGCAAGTTTTAGTGTGAGACTATATGCGTCTCTGTTACGTAACAAACATTAAAAACATTGCCCTACCACGAAAAGTATAACATTCTCATTGGATAGACAGAATTTTTATAGGCGGAGCTTAAGGTTAACATTGAGACCCTGATTGGTCAGCTGAAAACAGCCAGATAGCTTTTCTTAAACCAACTTCGGTAAATTGTAGTAAAGAGAAGTTAGAGAGAGTTGCTTCCTAGACGGCGAGCTATGTGGAGCTGCGCTGTCCACCACTCCCTAACGCTGCCTAACCAACGACAAGGTAATGAACGCATGCAATGCCGCATAAAAGCGCATAAGGCTTCACTCAGAACTGCAGAAGTCTCATCTGTTACATCCCCTTTTTGCGTAATACTAGTGTCGATCGTCAATTAAAGCCCATGGTATTCACATCTGCTACTTGAAGTTAAAATCTGAAACGCGATGATTTTTCTGTTATATAATTATTGAGAAGCCACATCAGCCACTGTAATTTACGACAAGTTAAATAAGAAATTAAAGGTAATTGAGGGTCTCTGTAGACCATTTTTGATAGTTTTCTCTTTTATGAAACTTAATTTAAACCTAGATTATAGATGTGATATTGCACAGGTCATCCTTCGATCCATTATAGGACTTGCAAACCCATTCAGGGAATACTCGTTCACAAGACTGAACACAAGACGTCTTACTGTTGTACAGGGTGTTTCAAAAATGACCGGTATATTTGAAACGGCAATAAAAACTAAACGAGCAGCGATAGAAATACACCGTTTGTTGCAATATGCTTGGGACAACAGTACATTTTCAGGCGGGCAAACTTTCGAAACTACAGTAGTTACAATTTTCAACAACAGATGGCGCTGCGGTCTGGGAAACTCTATAGTACGATATTTTCCACATATCCACCATGTTAGCGATAATATGGCGTAGTCTCTGAATGAAATTACCCGAAACCTTTGACAACGTGTCTGGCGGAATGGCTTCACATGTAGATGAGATGTACTGCTTCAGTTGTTCAATTGTTTCTGGATTCTGGCGGTACACCTGGTCTTTCACGTGCCCCCACAGAAAGAAGTCACAGGGGTTCATGACTGGCGAATAGGGAGGCCAATCCACGCCGCCTCCTGTATGTTTCGGATAGCCCAAAGCAATCACACGATCATCGAAATATTCATTCAGGAAATTAAAGACGTCGGCCGTGCGATGTGGCCGGGCACTATCTTGCATAAACCACGAGGTGTTCGCAGTGTCGTCTAAGGCAGTTTGTACCGCCACAAATTCACGAAGAATGTCCAGATAGCGTGATGCAGTAATCGTTTCGGATCTGAAAAATGGGCCAATGATTCCTTTGGAAGAAATGGCGGCCCACATCAGTACTTTTTGAGGATGCAGGGACGATGGGACTGCAACATGGGGCTTTTCGGTTCCCCATATGCGCCAGTTCTGTTTATTGACGAAGCCGTCCAGGTAAAAATAAGCTTCGTCAGTAAACCAAATGCTGCCCACATGCATATCGCCGTCATCAATCCTGTGCACTATATCGTTAGCGAATGTCTCTCGTGCAGCAATGGTAGCGGCGCTGAGGGGTTGCCGCGTTTGAATTTTGTATGGATAGAGGTGTAAACTCTGGCGCATGAGACGATACGTGGACGTTGGCGTCATTTGGACCGCAGCTGCAACACGACGAACGGAAACCCGAGGCCGCTGTTGGATCACCTGCTACACTAGCTGCGCGTTGCCCTCTGTGGTTGCCGTACGCAGTCGCCCTACCTTTCCAGCACGTTCATCCGTCACGTTCCCAGTCCGTTGAAATTTTTCAAACAGATCCTTTATTGTATCGCTTTTCGGTCCTTTGGTTACATTAAACCTCCGTTGAAAACTTCGTCTTGTTGCAACAACACTGTGTTCTAGGCGGTGGAATTCCAACACCAGAAAAATCCTCTGTTCTAAGGAATAAACCATGTTGTCCACAGCACACTTGCACGTTGTGAACAGCACACGCTTACAGCAGAAAGACGACGTACAGAATGGCGCACCCACAGACTGCGTTGTCTTCTATATCTTTCACATCACTTGCAGCGCCATCTGTTGTTGAAAATTGTAACCACTGTAATTTCGAAAGTTTGTCTGCCTGAAAATGTACTGTTGTCCCAAGCATATTGCAACAAACGGTGTATTTCTATCGCTGCTCGTTTAGTTTTTATTGCCGCTTCAAATATACCGGTCATTTTTGAAATACCCTGTAGATGTCGCAGTGCTCGTATGTGGTCTGGCATTGTCCTACTGAAGAAGAGGGTGCTTCATGTGTGGACGAACTTTTGAATTTGCACTTTGTTTTCTGGGAGTCTCGCAGTACCTTTCAGAGTTTCTATTGGTGCCTTTAGGCATAAATTCCAAATGTACCACATCTTGAAGGTCCCATAACGCTGTGAGCAGACCGCTGAAAATATTTAGACGTGAAGAATGAGGTGTAGAATGTTAACAACGTTTATTTTATTGAGATAGCTTTAAGAGTTAAGTTCGGACACATTAATTTTCAGCACGCTCTCGTACTTACTCAACCTGCCACGCTTAATAGCGTATCGGTTAAAACTAAAAATCACGGAAATAATCTTAACAGGTGTGTATGTGAATTCCTAAGGGTCCCTAGACTAAAACAGTACTTAAACTTATGCTAACAACAACACAGACACCCATGCCCGAGGGAAGACTCGAACCTCCAGCGCGAGGGTCCGCGCAGTCCGCGACATGGCGCCTCAAAACGCCCGGCCACTCCTCGCGGCAACCTTAAGAAGATAGTCTTTCTAGAACACATGAATTATAGGTCTTTCTTTCCAGCACAATGAAAAGTAATACTACATCTAATGATACCGTTTTATTCCTTACTCTTTTGCCGATAAGAAGTCATTTTTTTTGTCCACATCGGAAGCTGTTGCGCTAGGCGGTAAGACCCCTTGCAGCCGGAACATGAGGACATGCGGGAATTCCCGAAGCCGCCGTCGTCAGACACCAAGCATGAAGGTGGGCTACAAGGATGTTACGCAGTCAGCAGCTGTTACCGTGCTTTCGACTTTCGTGGAATCCCAGACGAATGTCCCCCACAGCATAAATCTGCCGCCACTGCCCTGCATCCATGGCGCGGTGCACGATTCGAATTTCGAGCAGCTTTTGGCCTGAATACCAACCGATCCGAACTCGACCGTCGAACTAATGTAACAAAAACACGGTTATTCCTACCAAACAAAAGGTCTCGATTGATTCAAGGACCATTCTCGATGATTCCGTGCTCACCGCAATCTTAAGTGGGTCAAGATGGGAATACGTAGCGGTCTTGTGCCGCAGTGCTCCACATTCAAAATCTGTGCCAAGCAGACCTCTCCGCGCTAGCGCTGTACTTTGTCAGATCTACCTCAGATCACCGTTCATTATACTTTGTGATGTGATTTCTTGCTATCATCGGTTGCCTGAAATTATCATCTCACTTGCTACGGAAACTGCCGCATTACGAACTCATGAGCAATCCTCGTTGGAACTTGGTTGCAGACGATACAGACAGATTCCACACGAAAAAAGAATGAAAGGTAGGAAGATAAGTGCATATAAAAAGTCAGTACGATGATAAAAATGACGTGGCAAATACTTATAAATAAAAAATTAGTTTTAAACCAATAAACTTAATGAAAATGATAATTTAGAAATAAAAAATTTCACGAGATTTGTCAGTTCCATACCTAGCATGCCAGGACAATTCAGAGCGTAGGGGAACGACGCGGCTGACCCGCGCCGCCTTACTAGGCAATGTCCTAGTGGAGGTGGTTTGCCGTTGCCTTCCTCCGACCGTAATGGGGATAAATGGTGATGACGACACAACAACAACCATTCATCTCTAGGCAGGAAAAATCCCTGACCCCCCTGGAATCGAACCCGGGACCACGTGCTCGGGAACCGAGCTTTACAGACCAGCAAATCTCCAGCCTGCACGTGCTGCCATTACGTTGGGACGTCCAATAATTTCTCGCCTTCTCGTCGTTTCAGCGTCCTTCAATCGAGAGGAGCTAGCCAATGTTTGACCTTTCCCAGGTCTTCGGCCATAATGCTCTGCCCTCTTAATGTTACATCTCTAGTTTTCCTCTTTTACCTCCGGCGTCATCCCTAGAATGTTTCCCTATTAGAGTCTACTCTGCTTATATATGCTGGTGTGCAAATCTTAAGGACGACCGTTTCGGGTTTCCCCTTTTACCTCCGGCGTCATCCCTAGAATGTTTCCCCATTACAGTCTACTCTGCTTATATATGCTGGTGTGCAAATCTTAAGGACGACCGCTTCGAACAGCGCAGGTGAAGCAGCTCCTGGAGGATCTAATGGACTGACCTGCCTGTCTTCCCGGCTTAAATCCAGTCTCGCACGTGTGGGATGTGTTTGCAAGAACTACTGCAGCACGTCCACACGCACCAACGACCATCCAGCATTTGTAAAGCACGCTGTTGGGAGAATATAACACCCTGCCAGAAGAAATTCTTACCAGCATTGTATCGAGCCACGTGCGCTGTGGTTAGCACTCTGGAATCGCATGCGGGAGGACGATGGTTCAAACCCGCGTCCACCCACACTGACTTAGGTTTTCTGTGATTTCCCTAAATCGCTTCAAGCAAATGCTGGGATGGTTCCTTTGAAAGGGCTCGGCCGACTTCCTTCCCCACCCTTCCCTAATACTATGGAACTGATGACCTCGCTGTTTGGTCCCCTCCAAAAAATCAACCAACCAACTAATTTGTGGCCAGCCTGGGAGCACGATGTAGATCGTGCACTGCCGTCTGTCGTTATTACACACCCTGTTACGAACCATACCCCGTCCTCTGTAATGTCCAGGAGACCACCAGAAATCGCGGTGACTAGAGTGTGACAACTGTCTTCGAATAAAACTTTCATTTCTGTTAGTCTCATTGCGTATTTCTTATAGTTATATTCTGAACAATAGTGTAGTAGTTCTTTCTACGTATGAGCTACATTAGTTGGCAGTGAAACGTGACGAGAAAGTTAATACAGTCCTTAAGTTTTGCACACAAGTGTAGTTACCTTATCGCGTGACGTGCCTGCAATTCCATCAGACGGCATTTAATCTTACGTTGATCACTAGTCATAATGATTTCACAAATCAGTGAATGAAATTACAGTAACAGTAACAGTAAACTTGTTGTTTCAGTTAAAGTCAATAACTGTCACGGTAAAGCCTAACCTAAAATGTTCGCATTTAAAGTAAAAAATTACCCTTAGTTACAAAAAAAAAAAAAAAAAAATCTGAGGACTATGGGTCATCAGTACCCTAGAACTTAGAACTACTTAAACCTAACTAACCTAAGGACATCACACACATCCATGCCCGAGGCACGATTCGAACCTGCGACCGTAGCGGTCGCGCAGTTCCAGACTGAAGCGCCTAGAACCGCTCGGCCACTCCGGCCGGCACCCTTAGTTACAACATATATTTTACAGGATACCTACAGTTCAGTAGTAGTGCTGTTCATATCAATGCCGTTATGTTTCAAATGCGAACCCCAGTATATAGTAACCACGAAGTTGAATATCTGTTCAGTTGTACGTTACAGTTCAGTTTATTCACCAGCAGCCATTGTCTACACCTGCTTCTATATCCGAATATACACACCGCAAGCCACCATGTGGTGCATGGCGGAAGGTACCTCGCATCACAACTAGTCGTTTCGCTTCCTTTTCCAGTCGAAAATAAAGCGAGGGGAAACAACTGTCTATGTGCCTCTGTACAAGCGCAAATGTCTCTTTTCTTGTCTTCGCGGTCCTTACGCGAAGTGTGCGTTAGCGGCAGTAGAATCTTTCTGTGGTCAATTACAGATCCGGGTTATATAATTTTATCAACTGTGTTTCGCGAGGAGGAGGTTGCCTGTTCTCCAGGGATTTCCATTTGAGTTCACGTAACACCTCCACATTACTTGCGTGTTGATCGAAACTACCGGTGCAAAACCTAGCAGCACGCCTCTGAGTCGCTTCGATATCTTCCTTTAATTCAACCTGTTGGGGATCTAGAACATTCGAGGAGCACTCAAGAGGGGCTGTACTAGTGTTGTATTCACGGTCTAATTTACAGATGAGCTATACTTCCCTAAAGTTTTCTTAGTTAATCGAAATCGACGTTTCATTTTCCCTACTACAGACCTTACGTGCTCATTCCATTTGGTATCGCTTTGCGACGTTACTCCCACATATTTAATCAAGGCGATTTTGTAAGGCGCTTCAGTCTGGAACCGCGTGGCCGCTACGGTCGCAGGTTCGAATCCTGCCTCGGGCATGGATGTGTGTGACGTCCTTAGGTTAGTTAGGTTTAATTAGTTCTAAGTTCTAGGCGACTGATGATCTCAGAAGTTAAGTCGCATAGTGCTCAGAGCCATTTGATTGTGTCAGGCAGCACACCACTAATACTGTATTCGAACGCTACACGATTGTTTTTCCTAGCATCTGCATTTATCTACTTTTCTACATTTAAACAAGCCGTCTAAGTAATCCTATATTCTCATATAGTTACTGAAGGACGACACTTTCGCTTATACTACAGCATCATCAACAAGCAGTCGCAAGTTTGCTGCTCACGCTATCTTTCTCAGATCATTTATGTATAATATAGGGAACAAGAGCGGTCCTATAACACTTCCTTGGGACTAACCTGACTATACTCTTGTCTCTGATGAACACGTGCCGTCCATAGAAAATGTACTGCGTTGTGTTACTTAAGAAGTCTTCGAGCCACTCACATATTTGAAAACGTTTTCCCTATGCTCTGCCCTTTGTTAATAGTCTGCAGTAGGGCATATCGTGCGAGAAAAGGGCAAGCTGAGGTTTTCACGACCAATGCTTCCTAAATCCGGGTTGATTCTGTATCAGGGAAATTAATTATATAATAATTATTTCTATATTCGAAATTAAGAATTCTGCGCCCGAGCAGTCTTAAGGAAATAGGTATTCACGATAAAGGATGACAGCCAAAAACAGTTGCAGGATAAAAATTTATTAAAATTTCTTGACCATGGTTTCGGTACATATAAATATACCTTCATCAGAAGTAAAAAATCTGAAATTACATGATGTAATTTCAGATTTTTTACTTCTATATAAATATACCTTCATCAGAAGTAAAAAATCTGAAATTTCTTGACCATGGTTTCGGTACATATAAATATACCTTCATCAGAAGTAAAAAATCTGAAATTACATGATGTAATTTCAGATTTTTTACTTCTATATAAATATACCTTCATCAGAAGTAAAAAATCTGAAATTACATGATGTAATTTCAGATTTTTTACTTCTGATGAAGGTATATTTATATGTACCGAAACCATGGTCAAGAAATTTTAATAAATTTTTATCCTGCAACTGTTTTTGGCTGTCATCCTATATCGTGAAGAAATTCAACAGTTGCTGTTGCAGCCATGTTTAAAATCAGGAAATAGGTACGTAATTTTGTATATCAGATCCCTTACCAGTCAGCTACGATTTTTTACTAATGCCGCTGCCGTAGAGAACTGGGATTCCATCTGGACCTGGCGACTTACTTGTTTTGAACTGTGTCACCTAGCTCTCTTTGCCAGCGATGCCTATTTCTATGCCGGCCGCGGTGGTCTCGCGGTTCTAGGCGCGCAGTCCGGAACCGTGCGACTGCTACGGTCGCAGGTTCGAATCCTGCCTCGGGCATGGATGTGTGTGATGTCCTTAGGTTAGTTAGGTTTAAGTAGTTCTAAGTTCTAGGGGACTGATGACCACAGCTGTTAAGTCCCATAGTGCTCAGAGCCATTTTTGAACCTATTTCTATGTTCTCCACACGGGAGTCTGTGCGACGATCAAACGAAGGTATGGGTCTACGATCCTCCAGCGTGAATGATTTTTTAAATGCAAAATTTAGAATTTGAACTTCCCATTTGCTGTTTCTACTGCCACACCAGACGTGTCGATGTGTGACGTACAAGCCTTCGACCCTCTTATTGATGTTACTGATTTTCTAGATTTCTCGGCAAGATCTTTTGCTAAGCTATGTGGTAGAAGTCATATGGTTGACACATTCAGCTTTTTATACGTACGTATTTTATTAAGTTTTGCCTGTCAACATTTCCACGTCCATTTTTAAATCAAAAATACAATGTTTTCCGTTGCCTCAGTTTTTCGCATATTTTTAAACCATTGTGGTATTTAATCCACTTACTTGGTAAACAATCTTCGAGTGAGCGATTTACAGTTACTTTGATCTTTGCCCATAATAACTCTACAGCCATCATATTGGAAGTAAATATCCATTTATTGTTTAAGAGGATTGCTAAGAACTGTTGACCTGCTCTGTGCAGCTTTCTTAATGTAGTTATTAACTTCATTGGCCATTGCCGCTACAGTGACATTATGATCGCTAATCCTTGTCTCTCTACTGACACTGTCAATATGGTCAGGCCTGTTTGTAAATATGTCTAAAATATTTCCATTGCATGTGTATTGTCGAATTAGCTGCTGAGGACAGAATTTGCAAAACATGTTCAGAACTACTTCCCAGGACAACACACAAAAAACCTATATAGCTAAGTTTATATTCGTTGGGTTAAAGCAGCCTCCAACTAGTACTGCGTGATCGAGGAGGTACTTGAAAGCTACTAAGCGTATACGAGGGCCATCCATGGTGTGCCAAACAAAACACGGGTCGATTGCGCCAGCCATAGGCAAGCCAAGACGCAGCCCGTCTCAGCTTTGCCCACTGCTTCCCGGAACTACTCGTCACAACGCGACATTTATTTAGTACTGGGGTGTGGCGTTTTCGGGTCGACATGACTCTCTTCAGCAGGGTGTCAGCTCTGTTTACTCTTTGCTATTTGTTTGTGGTATGATGGACGTTCACAGGGACCAGTGTATGTTTGCACAAAAAGAGGCAGTCTAGCGATCTATCGTTACAAGCCTTGAAAAACGAGTGGATATGACAGAAGAGAGGGATGAGAACTCCCACCGTATATTATGCAGTCCCATAAGCGATGGATTCTGTAAGTTTACTCGGATACGAATTACAATATTAAGCAGAAATAATTTAATGAGTGTTTGGTTCAAATGGCTCTGAGCACTATGGGACTTAACTTCTAAGGTCATCAGTCCCCTAGAACTTAGAACTACTTAAACCTAACTAACCTAAGGACATAACACACATCCATGCCCGAGGCAGGATTCGACCCCGCGACCGTGGCGGTCACGCGGTTCCAGACTGTAGCGCCTTTAACCCCTTGGCCACACCGGCCGGCTTTAATGAGTGTCAGAGGAGATTCACTGTTAAGTACATCAAGAAGCACTTCGTGCTAAGTTTGTAGGGAACAAGCATGTGAAGATATTGGTGGTATGAATAGTAAAATTTATTAAGTCGAATGTGTTATTCCACTGTTAGTTGGAAGTTCTCCGTGGAACAAAGCAGAGAGTATCGAGATTTTATATATTTATGCAAAGCACGTTAGTTAATTCAAGGAGCAACCCTGGAAAGATTTCTCGCTTTAAAACTCGCTGCCGTTGAATTTATGAAGCAAAAGGCGGGTAGGAACTAAAATTAGAACATCTGGAATGAATTGTAGACCTGGCGTTTTAGGTGGACTTCATTGCACATTGCCCACAGTAAGACACTGTGAGGATCAACTTCTTCTTGATTTCATAGAGATGCATTTAAAAAGAAAATAGCGTTATCGAACGGACACATTTTGACTAACTTAGCCGGCCGTCGTGACCGAGCGGTTCTAGGCGCTTAACTCTGGAACCGCGCGACCGCTACGGTCGCAGGTTCGAATCCTGCCTCGGGCATGGATGTGTGTGATGCCCTTAGGCTAGTTAGGTTTAAGTAGTTCTGAGTTCTATGGAACTGATGAGTTTAAGTAGTTCTGAGTTCTAGGGAACTGATGACGTCAGATGTTAAGTCCCATAGTCCTCAGAGCCATATGAACCATTCTGAACAAACACAGTCCAGTTCCCTCCACTCACTGCCGTGAAAGGAAATGCGAGGCTTCAAGAATTCATTCTGGCCTTGAAACACAATGATATTTTCCAAAGCATTTTGAGCACACTGCCAATCTTACATTTGCTTTCGCGTTCTTTTCGAGACCGATTGCCATTGCACCTGAAAGCGTCCCTGTGAATGTGTAGATCTGACTGACTGGCCTGCAACGGGTCTTAAGTTTCAATGACAAATCCTTTTACGTTAAAACTGTACTGGACGTCTACACTGCTTTCCTCAGGTAGTTTTTCCACGTCTCCATAATGAGAATGCAGAATTGCTACAACGTTTCGATCGAAATATTTGTGTGACAGACCTTTTTTCGGTCATTAAAGTAAATAAGTCACGATTATGTGGCAACTTGGGAGTGAAGATACTTGAAATTGTGTT
This sequence comes from Schistocerca serialis cubense, assembly GCF_023864345.2. Classification (NCBI taxonomy): domain Eukaryota; kingdom Metazoa; phylum Arthropoda; class Insecta; order Orthoptera; family Acrididae; genus Schistocerca; species Schistocerca serialis. Next base: position 265,230,729 of record NC_064638.1, read on the forward strand.
CGTCTATCCGTATGTCAACAGTTTCTACCAAATAAAAATTCAGCGAGCCAAAAGTAATTAAATAATATTAAAAATTATTTTTTGTAATCTATATTGTTGAGAAATAAAACAAATATAAAACAAAGTCGTGTGCAGTGCGACTGCACTGCCATTCAAATACGTCGCGTTTGCAGTTTCCCCCTGTCGCCCCTCCTCAGGCTCAGACAGGGTAGCCCGGCGGTAGGGAAATACGTACCGAGGCTGAACGCGGTTGCACTCTTTGCACAACTGTCGGCCTACGAGCCGAATCTTGGACGCTCCTGGAGTAGACTTCCTTCGACTGACTCGGATGAATAGGATGATCAGTAAAAAAAAAACATCCAGTGGTTATGCTGAGTTACTCGCGTCGAGATAATTTCACCGTCAGACTCAATTACAACCTCAATGGACACAGTATTCTCGTTGATTGCAATGAAAACTTACTCTCTTATGACGCCTAACTTCGTTTTCGTTATACCTTCTGTGCTTCACCAAATATTTCGAGCTTCGTTTCATTCATCTCTGAATACCGAGTACGATTTGAGTTCTCCCGCTTTCCTGGAGGGCGGTAAATTTAGGAATTTTGCGACGGATACTTTGGCAATTTACTGTTACTTATTTGACATTAAAAGTGTCGTTGCAATGCGCACGATACAATTCCGCCCTGTGCATATCGATTGGCTATCTGTACTAATCCAGTTCACAAGCAATTCTGAGCATTTTAGCTGCGTAGCTTCACATCAGAGCAAGGAACAGCCACCCATTTGCATCCAATCCCGCAACCGACTAGATCGGTAGTTAATTCTCTACTTCTGTATCAGCTCTCGTAACAAAAATCACCAGCTCATACAGTGGAAAATGCCCTAGCAGAAGAATTATCAATTATTGAGAACGCCGCGCTATCAGTAAATACAATTAAAAAAGAGGAAAGGAATTTAAAGGAAAGGGTCAGTTGTTTTGTAAAACGGTTTGTCTAGAATTAAGGAATGAAATAGACTGGGCAAGCATTTGACGTCGGTTTGATTGGTAATCGAAAGCATGTAGAGCAAATGCTGTGTCGACTGCGAATTTAAAGCTCAATATTTAATTCAGAATTTCAAAAAGTACTAGACGATATTTGTCTTTGGAGATCCTATTGCCCTGCATGATTTCGAGCATAATTCAAAGGCACATCAAATGTTTGTCTAATTGATTTTATTTCTTATTTTTAGACAATTAATTTCATAAAACATTTAACGGATATTATTCATTTTTTTTATTTTCAAATTTTGTTCTTCATTACCCTGATTACTTTGAAGCTACTAAATATTTTTTTTGCAAAACTACAACTTGTGCGTGTGTGGTTATGGGCGTTCAACGTCTAGTCTGGTTAAAATTACTTGGTAGTTGACACTTGAAGCATTCCAGCTGGTTTCCTCCAATCAGAGCGCTCAGCCTCATGTCCGAACCGTTCATCGTTGCCAAACTGCCACAATAATTGGTCAGTTCACTTTCAGTTCCTTTCCGAGCTTTCTTTCTGGATGGTTTTGGATCCCGAATCATACTTCATCACACATGATAACCACACTACAGACAACGCGCACACATAACGATCCTAATGAAATACACACATTTCATACCAGCACTACTGGATACTTCATACAAAACGCCATTCAGTGTCACATATGCTGTTATGAAAATTGCAGAGATCGGCTTACAATTGATAAGCTTCACACAACATTGTGTAAAACTAAGTTTTTGGAGACTAATGAATAATTACAACGCGGTGGTTACAATAAAAAAGGTAACAGCTACACACATTGTACTACTTTAGTGCGATGGTTAGCGAATTGTCCTGGCATGCTAGGTATGGAACTGACAAATCTCGTGAAATTTTTTTTTCTAAATTATCATTTTCATTAAGTTTATTGGTTTAAAGCTAATTTTTTATTTATAAGTATTTGCCACGTCATTTTTATCATCGTACTGACTTTTTATATGCACTTATCTTTCTACCTTTCATTCTTTTTTCGTCTGGAATCTGTCTGTATCGTCTGCAACCAAGTTCCAACGAGGACTGCTCATGAGTTCGTAATGCGGCAGTTTGTGTAGCAAGTGAGATGATAATTTCAGGCAACCGATGATAGCAAGAAATTTACAGTTTGCTTTTAGCGCTCGAACTGGACTTGATCTGTCTTGAGTTTGTTTGTTGCGGTTAACTTTAACAGCCATCTACACAGCGATAGTGATTCTATCTCTGCCGCAGATCGTTGATCATCTCTTCCTCAGGTACATACATTACACATCACGAGGTTGTGGTTAGCTTATGACACGAGTTTAAATTCAGGGCTACAAAACGCATCCCCTGCCGCAGTCCAGTAATTGGTCACCTAAAATCGGCTATCGACGTGTTACCTAGAACCGAGCGGCCGATGTCGCAATACCGTAGCGGCAAGTGAGAGACGCCAACTATCAAGTAGCTTTAAACGAACTACAGGGAATCTGCGTCTGTAGAAGTATTGCTACGGACGAATGCGGTTATAATGTTATAAACAAGGAAGTGCAAGTGCACACAAAAGCAAACTCTCTCTTAACCTCATGGCCGGCCGGTGTGGCCGTGCGGTTCTAGGCACTTCAGTCTGGAACCGCGTGACCGCTACGGTCGCAGGTTCGAGTCCTGCCTCGGGCGTGGATGTGTGTGATGTCCTTAGGATAGTTAGGTTTAAGTAGTTCTAAGTTCTAGGGGACTGATAGTCCCATAGTGCTCAGAACCATTTGAACCATCTTAACCTCATTCGCGGTTGTCTGTGCAATCACAACATCTCACAATCTTTAAAATAATGTAAAAAATAGGCAGATGTTCTAAAACTGGCAATTAAACCACAAGTAATACAGGAGAAAAGCTATAATAATTACCTGCGGAATTGAGATAGGCTGAGTTCTTAAAAAAGAAAAATATGGATGAGCCAGTCACCCTCAAAACGCATTAAAACTCCTCCCTACAATTTTAGAGAGCAACGCGGGTATTTCACACAGCCTTAAAAGTCGTACCGCAATCGTGTCATTGCCAGTGAAAATCAATGGCAAATCTGTTGACAAATGAGATGCTAACGTTTTGTCTGAATGTAAAGTGTATTATGCGCTCCCGGCTAGCCGTGCGGTTTAACGCGCTGCTTCCCCGGCGAGAAGGTGTGCCGGACCCTGGCACGAATCCGCCCGGCGGTTTATTGTCGAGGTCCGGTGTGCCGGCCAGCCTGTGGATGGTTTTTAAGGCTGTTTTCCATCTACGATGGGGAATGTGGTCTGGTTCCCCTTATTTCGTCTCAGTTACACAGTGTTGACGATTGTTGCGCAAACATTGTCTCAAGTACGCGTACACCATAATTACTCTACTAGGAAAACATGTGGGGGCTACACTCGTCTGGTATCCTGGTATGAGACGTTCCCCCCGGTAGGTGGGGGGGTGGGGGGTCCACTGGCGGCTGAACCGCACAGTAACCCTTTCGGTGTGTGTGGGACGGCGGTGGGGTGGGTGGACTGCTGTGGCCTGTCGTGGGGTTGTGAAACACTAAGGGCTACGGCGGGACGAAACCTCTCGCTCGTTTATAGGTCCCCACTTTAATACTTACGTACGTACAAAGTGTATTATGCTAGAATGTGTGCACCGTGATCAATATGCCAGAAGCGCCACACATTGAAGGGTCTTCCCGCCGGAGGAAGAAACCGTACCTCATGTTCGTCATGAGAACAGTCCTGATGTAAACATTACGCTGAGTATTTTTCCGCGTTTGCTCTTATCTCATTGGATTTGATTTCCCGCGGGGTTTCAGCTGTCTGTCTAATAATCGTACGTATCATGCGGCAGTGTAGCTCTTCCACACTACCTTTTTAGTGAAGATAGCCCAACCCGCAACACTTTCGCAACGCATCAAGCCCGCAGTGACGTAAGAAACTGCAGAGCATCGTATGGAAGCTTATATGTTTCTATTAGACATTCAAAAATTGAATATGAATAATGTTTCTTTTAATCTGTTTCCAGTTGATTTATTTGAACACTTCTCACAGACAGGTACTGTATTTGAAAATGCTGGTGCAATGTTATCATTAGAATCAAAAGTATTAAGGTAAAACACTTGGAAGCAGGTTAGATCAAACAATACACCTGCAAGTAATAAAAAAAATCATCAAACAGCAGCCAAATAATAAAACTTGAAAAGCAATTTAAATTTTAAAAGGCATAAATTAATATACAGTAATACTCCACTAATACGCTATTAAGGGGACAAATGGAAGAGCGTAAATTTTTTTTAATAAACAGTCTAATTTATCTGCGAGAGGAATGTGTCATTTTAGGAGCATATTGTAGACATTTTGCTGTACAGTGAAATACTGAAGCCACAAAAGGTACTCTCTGGAATGTTAACAACCATTCCAAAAGCCAAGATCACGCAAATTATTTTTTATTCAACAGGCTTAGCCGTCATCTTCAGGTCTTAAACTTTGATTCGTAGCGAAATATGTTCGTTTTACGCTGACATGCACAACATGACAAGTGGATAGAACTTAACAAGTTATAAACGTTTGCCATCGCTAAAATATTTAAAAACACAAAGCATCTTGTCCAAAAGTTCATCTCCATACACATATTGCTCACAGTTGCTACAAAAATGTTTAACATCTGGAGATGACAGTTAAGACTCTGCCGGGGACGAGACTTCCCGCATTTTTTTCAGTACTCACAACTGGAGAGGTTCTTTGCAACCTGCTATCTTCCGAATGCTTCTTCAGAATGATGTAATACCACTATACGTTAGACAGTAAACGAAACAACAAGTGCATCATCAACGTCAATAGCGTAGTGAAATGTGTGTCTAAGCCACAGCAACATAACAACACACAGTGTTCACAAGCGAGCAGGAAAAAACGTGATTAAACGCTCTTAAAATACGAGAAAAATTCGACGAATAACAAACCACACCAAATAATCACGGTGCCAAAGTTTCACAAATTTTTGCCGATGTCCCCAGAACACTCTATCTACACTAAAACAATAAAAAACACGTGTGGCACACAAACACATACCAGCCGCAGCTCAGGAGAAGTTTAATACAGCAAAAAAGGCGAAAAAGGGACATAGGCCACGATTTTTCCAGAAAATATATTTTAAAAGTAAGCTTGAAAACAAAAATTCAATGAAGACGACATCCTAACTTCCCTTGCACTTGCAGATGACACGGTATGCTACGGTAATTTAGACCTGTGGCTGATTTCGGTTGGCAACCACAGAACACACATAATGTAAAATAAAAGGTAAGATACATTCGTAGTTTAAATAATAGAATCTGATGTAACGCATTTCTGTACCTAAATATCATCAGTATGTATCTGTTCCAGAAAAGTAAAACGAAAACGCCCAGTGAGGATGACATAACTGTGGTAAAACATATTTGGGTATTAAACTAAAAGAATAATTGTGTACCTGCTAATAGGCGCAACCATCCTTAATTCATTATAAACAGGATCCTCTTAGGTACTGATTTTAAATCTTTCATTTCCTCATAAGTTGGATTGTAACGACGGGTGTATGCCGAATTGCGTAAGAAGAGACAAATGAAGAGGCTGCATGTTAATAGCAAACGTGAATCGGAAATAACTGAGAAGCAGACGTGGCAATACATGCAGGCTTAATTAAAGATGAAAATTTATTTTCATCACTTTGAAACTGATTTGATAAGAGATCCAATTTACCCTATTTTAAAATAGTAGACGGTTAAATAATTGTATGCGCCGCACCATAAGTTTTGCGAAGCAGTTAACAGAAATTTGACGGACAGTGGGATAGAGAAAGGAAGCGTGAAATAAAATACAAATTCTCGTGCTAAGTTGCCTCCAGCATGCACTAAGCCATGACCTGGGGAACATGGTTGTTGACGCAGGGAAGTTACCGTGAAGCCAAATATTGCTTTAAACTTGGGAGCTGCGCGTGGAATGGAAGCACAGGGAAGGCCGTCGGAACCTCTGAGAGCCGGCGGCAGTGGCGCCGCGCGGCGGCCAATTTACGAATCGGGGCGGAAAGGGCAGTGGCCGTGCAGCAGAGCCAGCCGGGAAACAAAAGTCGGTGGACGGCGCGCGCCGTATCGTTGTTTACTGACTTGGCCGCCTGTTTATTCCCGCATGTTGTCCTTCCGCGGGAGCGGCGCGTGTTGTGAAAACGCTGTGCGCGGTGCGGCTCCAGCTGGCCCCGATCCGCACGGCCGCGCCGCGCGGAGCGTAGCCGAATGCGACGCCAACGAGCGTTTCGGCAAATGGTCGCACATTCGTATCGCGCAGAGCTACGGCAATGGCTCCCGCTTTGATCTCTACGGCCTGAGTAATCCGCATTTAGCAAAGGCCACTCGAAACTGCTGTTCAGGGGATAAGTGACGGTGCGGCTTTTGTGCTTCGTATATTATGCCCTTGCCTTGGGACATTTTATTATTACCCCCTCCCCCCCCCCCCCCAAAAAAAATACTATATGCGTAATAGACGAGGGGTGTACAATAAGTAATGAAACCCATTTTTTCCCGCACAAATTTCGATTGACAAAAAAAAAAAAAAAGAAAAAAAAAAGGCATTGTCGGGGGACATCGTGAAATACTGCCTATTCAGCCCCTGTAGTGTCATAAAGTTCCGAAGTTCCGATAGGTGGCACGCTATACGTATCCTACAAACTGACGTCTGTACTAGAAGAGCGTTCGAAACTGAGTTTCTTTTGACGGAAAACCAGAGCATCGCAGATATTCATAGGCGCTTGGGGAATGTCTACGAAGACATGACAGCGAACAAAAGCACGGTGAGTCATTGGGCAAGGCATCTGTCATTGTCGAACAAGGTAGCGCGAACCTGTCATCGTACTTGACAAACACAATGGAAAAGGTTGTGCTGAATAAGTCAGGCAGCTTGGGCAAGGCAGAAAATTTTATGACTGAGGTAAGCTCACAAAGGGAGTCTCGCAGGGCTCAATTTTAGGTCCACTCCTATTCATTACATATGTGAATGACCTTGACCTTCCACTTAATATTCAACAAGCAAAATTCGTACCCTCTGCAGACAATACTATCCTTATAAATCCCATTAGAGAGGAAGCAACGGAAGAGCTACTAAATGATGTCCAAAGAATTATAAAGTGGTTCTCTGAAACTGACTCGCCCTAACTTTTTTTTTTTTTTAAAAAAAAGAAAGAAGTCAATTCGTTTCTATATAAGTCATACCAACAACTGATATAGCACATGAGCAGGGGTAAGTAAGTTGGGTACAATGCTCCAAATTTTTGGGCTTACATGATGATGAAGAATCATATCATTGAGCTCCTCAAACAATTAAGTTCAAATACCTTTGCTCTTTGTATAACTTCTAATCTTAGAAACAAACGAATCAACCTCCTGACAAAAATGGTTCAAATGGCTCTAAGCACTATGGGACTTAACATCTGAGGTCATCAGTCCCTTAGACTTAGAACTACTTAACTAACCTAAGGACATCACACACATCCATGCCCGAGGCAGGATTCGAACCTGCGACCGTAGCAGCAGCGTGGTTCCGGACTGAAGCGCCTAGAACCGCTCGGCTACAGCAGCCGGCATCCTCCTGACATATTCCGCATATTTCTACTCGATAATGTCGTTCGGAATAATTTTCGGGGTAACTCATCACTTACGAAGATAGTAGCGATTCTATAAGGGTGAGCAGTAAAAATATTTGTTCACCCACGAACGTAATGCAGGTACCTCTTTAAGGAGGTAAGCATTTGAACTGCGCCGTCACAATACATATATTTTCTAATGAAGATTGTCATAAATAATATATCACAATTTGAGATGTACATACTTACCCAGAGGGAAAAACGACCTTTATCACCCACTGTTAAAGTTGCCAGTGGTTCAGAGAGTTCAGTAAGCAGTAATGAAAATTTTTAATCATTTGCTCAATAACATAAAATGCTTGACAGGTAGTGAAGCAAGCTTTTAATGCTATTTAAAATCATTTCTCCTGGTCAATTCCTTCCATTCCATGGACGAATTTCTACTTAAAAACTGCTAAAAAATGTATATTATTTCAGCTTTATATCCTGTAAACTGACTCGTACCACATCATTTCAACAAAAGAATCTTTCAAATGAGCTATGAAACATGTTAATAACTAATGGACCGATCTTATTCCCCCCCTCCCCCCCCCCACCAGTTGTCCGTAAACAGCTGTGACTCCTGCAGTGATGGAACGTGTGGACACTCTCATTCGAGGTGACCAATGGGTCGTAATCAAAAACCATGCTGCGCAACTGGACGTCTCTGCTGGTAGTGCTGAGTGCTGACACACTCGTCCACCGGTTGGGTTACTCTAAGGGTTTGTCGCCGCATAACAGAAGAACATAAGAGAACAACGAGGGCCATCTGTGCGGGACGGCTTGCGCGTTACGAAGCTGATCGTGAAAATTTTTTGTCGAACATCGTCTCAGGCGATGAAACATGAGTTCATCACCTCGAACTGGGAACGAGACTGCATTTCATAGTGGCGCCACACCACCTCTCCGCCGAAGAGAAAGTTCAAAGCCCAAGACTCAGCCGCAAAGTCAGGGCGACGGTCTTCTGGGACTGTGAAGGTGTTATTGCCCTGATTGATGTCCTCCCTCATGGTGCAACGATCACATCGGAACTGTATTGTCGTATCCCGAGGAAACTGAAGAAACCACTTCAGCGTGTTCGTTACCACAAAAATGCGAAAGAAATTCTCATTCTCCGTGACAATGCAGGGCCTCACACAAATAAGCGCACCCCACAGAAGCTCACAAAACCTCATTGGAATCACAACGCTACCGACTATTATTAAATCAGCAACGCACAGAAAACGTTACTTCTGCAGAAAGATACTTACATTCGGTGAACGTGCGTAATGGAAAGGTATCGGACTATTTTTTTTCCGCTAAAGATTTCTATTAAAAGAAAGAAGTAGCAGAACAAACAGAAATATAACCAAGGTTCTATTAGTAATCAAGTAAACCATAATTAAGTGAAAGAAACAGTCGCCAGTCTAATTTGGCAACGTTGTACTAGATAGTAACACGATTCATAACGGAAATTAACTGTTGGGATTGACTTCACCTGATACTGAAATTATGTTTCACAAATAAGATACCAAGCAGTAGCGCAATTTTTTAGGCAGTGTAACATTGGTTTGGCATGAATAACACAGAAGGAATATTCACCGTTTTTGCAACAACTTACTGTCTGCATATTAGAGCAGAAAGCTAATAATTATTGTAAGTAAATAGTCATTAATAATAGAGCAATAATAACTTTCACAAGAGGTTCTTTTATCACTTCAATTATTGGAAAATATTGTCCTTAAAATGTCTGTCAGGTAATTATATTCTCTATTCCTATTATTACTTGTATTCTCAAGGAGCATTCACTGCCTTACACTATTTAGCTCAGGTGGCACAAGTAGTGCTTGGATCTTTTGGATCTAGTATAGTTAGAACAATTGCAGCTAGTTGCTTATTATAGGAAAGAGATGTTAAGAGAACTTGCAAGTGCACTTAATTTATGCCGCAGTTCTTGTATGGAACTTAAATGTGACTCAACAATTGGTATGGGACCCAGAAACTAATCTATCACTAGGCTCAGATCAACACAGAATATTTATGTTGCAACAAAATATGAGAAACACTTTTAGCTATATGCACTTGAAATTATAAACACTGTTACTTCCAAGCCTGCGAAGTAATCACTTTATGCTGGCCCTTCATCATCTACTAGCCAATAACTATTACGGATCATTTAGGTTTTCGCAGGTAAGTGTAATACTGTCCTGAGAATTCAATAAAAACGATCTTTAACCTGAATACTTAAAATATTTTCTTGATAATTGTGCTTCGTTGAACCTTTAAGTATCCTTTTATGAAAAGTACGTGGTGTGCATCAAAACTTGGGCACAGTGAACAATTGTGAAACTTTTTACTACACGAAGTTTATAAACTGTAGTGAAGTGGCTTTTCAGCTCAAGATAATAGGATAATCGGATAGGACCCTGTTTCGGTAAATAACTAAGGAAAAATACGGGTGCTCAACACAAAGTTTCCAGATCACAAACTTAGTATTGAAACAGAAACCACGTAACTAGTCCACGCAGTTTTATAGTAGGGAGAGGGTTGGGGTGAAGCATCTAGCGGCTCATGGGAGAGTGAGAAGCCATATGTGGGCTAGCTAGGGTGCAGGTAGAGGGAGAGGAGAAGGTGGCAGATGGCTGGGCATGCGATTTCACAGACTAGGGCATGAGATAGCAGCACACAACTAGCTGACTTGAATTTGGTGTAGGTAATGAGTTACTTTCAGGATTTGGCGAGAGAGGTTATGAGAGCAAGGATAGCTGTAAGGACAGCTTAGAAAAACAGGTGGTGGTGGGAAGGATCTAGATGCTATGGTTTGTGAAGCAGGCATTGAAATCTCGCATGTTGTCCTTTGCTGCTTGTTGTGCCACTGGGTGGTCCACCTTGTTTTTGACAACACCTCGACAGTGGCCGTTCATTCTACAAGTATTTGACAGTTGGTTGGTTGTCATCCCAATGAAAGATGCTGCGCTGTGGTTGCAGAAGAGCTGGTATATAATATGGCTGCTTTCGCCGGTGACCTAGCCTCTGATAGAGTAAGATAAGCCTATGGGACTGTAGTAGATGGTTGATGGTTGGATTGGGAAGGTCATGCACCAACGTCTTCCCTGTAACAAGGGATTGGTGGTGGGAGTGGTATAGGGATGGACTAGGATGTTGTGGAGCTTGATGAACTGGCGTGTTTATCTGGCAGAAGGCCTCTGTCAGTTGTCCAACGCCCCTACCTAGAAGCTCTGCCATACTGACCCCATCCCAGAAGTCAAACATAACCTCCAATCCCTGTTGAAATCCTTAGGACTTCCCCAGAGCCTCTCTTCTGAATCCATCTCCTTACTCATCCTAACAACAGCCCACACACCCATCTTCTACATTCTCCCCAAAATCCACAAACCGAAAAATTCTGGGCACTCCATTGTGCATCGCTGCAGTGGCACCATCAAAAGATTCTTGGACCTTGTTGAGCAACATCTGCAACCAGTTGTCCAAAACCTACCCTCCCATGTTAAAGATACCAACCACTTCCTGCATTGGCTCTCCAGCATCTCCACATACTTACCATCTGGGTCTGTATACGTCTCTGTTGATGGAACATCCTTTTACTCTAACATTCCTCATGCCTATGGCCTTGCCACAATTGAACACTACCTCTCCCAACACCCTGCAGATTCGAAACCGACCAGTCCATTGTTCATATACCTAATTAACTACATCCTAGCGTGTAACTACTTCACTATCGAGGGAAGGAATACAAACAAATTCGTGGCACGGCCTTGGGTACCCACATGCCACCATCCTATGCCAACCTTTTCATGGACCACCTAGAGGAAATATTCCTAGAGTCCCAAAAACACAAATCCCTGGTCTGTTTCAGGTTCAATGATGACCTCTTCATAATCTGGACCCGAGGCAGGGATACCTTATCCTCATTCCTCCACAACCTCACACCTTCTCTCACATACTAGCTGATCCTCCTCCTTCCCATCGTATCACCTTCCTAAATGTCGATCTCCTCTTCTTAGATAACTCCATCCACCCCTCGGTCCATGTAAGACCCACCAACCACTTTGTGAGCTACAGACCCTCCCACACCAAAACATTCCTCCACTTGTGGCAGGCCAATCTTCAGCGAGGAGAACTTCCTTGCCCTGAATGATGAAGGCCTCACAAAGGCCTTTGGCAGCAGGCAATATCCTCCAGACCTAATTCACAAACAGATCTCCCATGACATATCTCCACACATACACCTGATCGTCACATCCATCGCAAGAACTAACCACAAAGAAGCGACCCACTTCTCACCCAGTACCTACTGGGACTGGAATGACTGAACCATATCCTTCATCAGGGCTTTTATTGTCTATCATCATGCTCTGAAATGGGGGACATCCTACCCAAGATAATTCATTCCCCTCCCAAAGTGGTGTTCCACTGCCCATCCAACATCCACAACATCCTAGTCCATCCCTATACCACTGCCTTCACAAATCTCTTGCCACAGGGATCATCCCTTGAGAAAGACTGAGATGCAAGACCTGCCCAATCCACTCACCCAGGCCACCTACTCTAGTCTCATCACAGGCTTATCCTACCCCATCAGAGGTAAGGCCACCTGTGAAAGCAGCCTTGTTACATACTAGCTCTGCAGCAACCACTGTGCAGCATTTTACGTTGGGATGACAACCAACCAGCTGTGAACTAGAATAAAAAGCCACCGCCAAACTGTTGCCAAAAACAAGATGAACCACTCACTGGCACAACACGCAGCAAAGCACGACATGCTTCACAGCCTGTGCCATCTAGATCCTCCCTACAACCACCAGATTTCCTGAGCTGCAAACATGGGGAACTATCGTAACAGTGCATCCTTTGTTACCGTAACCTCCCTGGCCTAAACCTAAGGCAACTCGTGGTCCACAAACCCCCACCCAATAGTTTGTGTGTGTGTGTGTGTGTGTGTGTGTGTGTGTGTGTGTGTGTTTCTGCTACATACTTGAAAAAGGAAGTTCATTTCGAAAGCTAACAAAGCTCTGTACCTTTTGTTCGTGTACCTATCGACGACGCAGAACTTCTGCCTATCGGTGAGTCGTCTCCTTTATTCTTAAATAATTCGCGATTCTCAACCAGAACTTTTCGTGTGCTATTAGATAAGATAAACATAGGTACTATCGACAACAATGTTACAGACTGTTCTCCCCATCCACTCTGCAGCCTGGATCTCGCACCTTCCGAATCTCATCTGTTTGGCACAATGATGGATGCACTCTGCAGGAAGCAGTATATGGATGATGGGGAGGATATTAATGCAGCACGAAACGATTATGATGAAAAATAGTATTTTGTAGTCAAAAGAGTGGGGAATAATGTGGTGTATTGGATTCTGAATAAAACCAACCTGCTTTCACAAAAAAAGTGTAGCATTACTTATCGAACACCCCTCGTAATCTTGTACTTTCTTGGGAGTAGGTAATGCGGTGTTAAGACGTTTGACTTTCGGCCCCTTCGAACTGTTTCCTTCCGTTGCCAACTTCACGTAGGAGATGATTAAGTGCAGCTCACTGTAGCATTGCAGAAGGCGCTGTGAATGCAATCTTGATCCCACTGTAGTATGTGCCCCGTCAGGTAGAGGCAGAAATTGCCCCACTCACGTCTCCTGCTCTTATAGCAGTCCATGTGCTGGGTGTCGATCGTGTGTTTATGCTTGCAACAAACCTCGTCGAAAGTATCTCGTTCTATTTTACTTAAAATAGTAATATGTGAGATAATGGAAGTGTAATGGCAGTGTAATGGCAGTGTACTCACTTTACTGAAAATTAGTAAGTAACAGTAGCCCGTTCGGTTGGCCGTGCGGTCTAACGCACGGCTTTCCGGGCGGGAAGGAGCTCCTGGTCTCCGGCACGAATCGGCCCGGCAGATTTGTGACGAGGTCCGGTGAACCGGCCAGTCTGTGGATGGTTTTTAGGCGGTTTTCCATCTGCCTCGGTGAATGCGGGCTGGTTCCCCTTATTCCGCCTCAGTTACACTATGTCGGCGATTGCTGCGCAAACAGGTTCTCCACGTACACGTACACCACCATTACTCTACCACGCAAACATAGGGGTTACATTCGTCTGGTGTGAGACGTTCCCCTGGGGGTCCACCGGGGGCCGAACCGCACAATAACCCTGGGTTCGTTGTGGGGCGGCGGAGAGGTGAAGTGGACTGCGGTAGTCGTCGTGGGATTGTGGACCACTGCGGCTGCGGCGAGGACGGAGCCTCTCCGTCGTTTCTAGATCCGCGGATAATATACAATACAATACAAGTAACAGTACTGAAAGGTAAGGTCAGTAATTCTCTTTCCCAAACGTATCAACATTACTCGTCATGAATTACCGAAAATGCTTGACTTACACGAGGAAAGGGGTTCATATACTGATCCAAAATTCCAGATGTAGTTTTTCAAGGGCTTCTGAAAAAATTACTTCAGGAGGATTTCTTTCGACATAATGTAGGCGATTCCTGTACCATTCTACAAAAACGTAGCGTTCTTGTCCACTTCAGTTGCCTCCTGACATAAAGGAGCTCAGAGATAGCAAAAAGAAGTTCAAATCTAATCCGAAATTATTACCTCTGGACAACAGCTTCTATGTCTACACCGGCGTGTTAAAGGCTTCTAGTAAATGTAGATACAGTATAGCTTTCTATCAGGCTTAAAACAATGAACCCAATGTTCTTTGCTGTAATAATGATATTGGTGTGTAGCGGAGCAGTTTTGTCCTGTTACAGTACTTTGGTGCAGCAGAGATTCTCCAGGGCTACATACTGCAACAATGTGGAATTCGCTTTACACATGAGAGATCACTGAGGTTACCGAAAACACGGTTACTGAACTCCATTTTGTCGACTAATGAGGTAAAAGTTACAATTATTTCCATGATAACCGAACAGTAACTCCAACCAAAATAGATTCTATACTCAACTAGTGAGCATTGGAAACAACCAAAACTTTCGTGCTACATATTTTCAGTTTTCTTGAAGTTACTTAATTTACTTTTCTGTACGTACTGCCTGTTACAGTCTTGTGCTACTTCATTGCAAACTTGACATAAGATATCCCTGCTACGCTACAGTAGTGTTTGTTTCTCTTATTCTACAACATAGGCCGTTCTTGTACGTTAGTAGTGACTGTTGATATAGTTTTAAAATCCTCTCTGACCATCGTTTCTAAAGCATTTCTAAGCACTGTTTTCGATTATTTTCCGGTCAACACAGAACTGAAGAGAAACATCGGCCCTATTTTTATCACTTATTATTTTGTGAAAGACGCCAATGCGCTGAATAATAATGCCCTACGTAGTATGTTTCCTTCCGAAAATGACGGAACTTGATATAATTCCTATCATCCTTTTCCCCTTCTAGCCCTTGATAAACCCTTGTTAAATAATCTTTGTTCTCATTGATAATTTAGGAAACGGCCGTATTTAATTTTCCATGAGGGGAAAGGCTTCATTTGGAATCAACAGTAATCGGGCTCTTAATGATGTACGGGGTTGCTCTTTCGATGGTGGCCAGTGTTGTGGAGGGTTCTAAATATTACTATACAAATCAGTAGCTGTAAATATTCGGCTATCTGATTGCTAGGTGTAACGTTAGACATCAGTGTCTATTAATCTGTAGGTAGTAATCGTACACAAAAAGCTCCAGATGACGAGGACAATGTATATTCTTTGGAAGCCAGGTCTTCAAGGCCCTCAAAAATTCAGAGCGCAGCGTCCATGGCCGCCGCCTTTACTTTCCCTATACCGAGACAACCATATGAGACAAATGAAAAAACGGAAGTTGGAGCTTATTAAGAAACGTCAAAATCAGAGCAAATGACAGTGAACACTTAGTACTGAGTGTGCTCAGTTCAGGGCTGCAAATTCCATTGGAATAATTGAAACTATGTCCAGTCCCTTCCAGTGCTGATTCCTTCTTATCTCTTTACAGACCTGAAAGTCCTCATCTGAAAGCGTTATTTCAAACCCCTGAGTTAGAGAAACTTTTATAATTTCAGTGTTGTTGTAACTGCCTGCTGAGTGATGTTATACGTCGCGGTTTATGATTAATATGTCACGGATTGTAGATTTATGATATTAAAAAATGGTTACTGAACTGCTGGTGACCGTAAGCTCCCCTTCATCTGTGTGGTACCGATAGCTACGATGCCACAACGTAGTCCGCTCTGCTAGGTTGGCACTACGAGAGACACCGACGACAGCACCCTCTAGCCGGCGCTGTCGAGGTCTACCAGCTCCGCGAATGCTTCAGCCAATTTCATCAGGTGCAGCCCGCCAGGACACTTCGCACCACCTTGCAAGTTATGTAATATGTTTGCATATGTTATCCTCTAGTAAAGATGCCTTAACTGTATCTCCAGTACCGAGAGATTAGTACCTTTCCCTGTATCTGATCCAACCCACGCGCCGCCTTCCAGGCAGGATACAAAAATCTGTCATAGAATTTCTGAAATTTGTGGTGTGCTTCTGTAATCCATTTGAAACAGACGACGCTATGCAACGTGTCCCAGAAATATTGTGACAGTCTTGTATTGCATGTCTTGAAGAACAGATCGAGGACAGGAACCTGTGTCTGTAAGCACCATCCAACGACGCTGCAAAGCGTCGAATTTATAGGCGCCAGCACCTGCCACTCGGCCACCCGTTCGGCATCAAACGTGACTCTGTACGCTGATGGACTGTAGGCGGAACGTCTCGCAATGTTGTTTGTTATCCAATGATCGCGAATGATTGCCACGATCGCCAGTGGAGGAGATGGATCCAGCTGTTACGTAGTAATGGTTTGTATTCTATGAATGCGATGCTGTGTTACCTCATTGGCGACAGTTTTGGACACGGGTGTCCATCCAAAGTTTGTTTTTCACCTGAAACCTTCTAAAGTTACAATATTTTTATGTATACGAGGTCACATTTGCTGCCGAAGGGGTTTTTTAGTGGCAGGTACCGACAGGTATAAATTTGACGCTCTGTAGCGTCCTTGGAAGATGTTTCCGGGCACGGGTTCCTATACTCAGTTTGTTCCTTCAGAAACCCTCTACAGCCCCTCGAAATTCGTCGCAACATTTGTAGTCCTAGAAATGTCTCTGTATGCAGTCTGAGGGAATTTAAAATTTTATCTTCCTCTTTTCTCAAGTCAATGGAGAAATGACGAATTTCTCGTACGACAAACTTATCCTTCTTGCTTTTATGCACCCATTGACGGCTGTGTTGAATTTTCAGAACACTGTAGCACTAAAAACGAAGTTACTCCAAAAAGAAAAAATGACGTGGTTCTACGAGGTGCGTTCAAGTTCTAAGGCCTCCGATTTTTTTTCTAATTAACTACTCACCCGAAATCGATGAAACTGGCGTTACTTCTCGACGTAATCGCCCTGCAGACGTACACATTTTTCGCAACGCTGACGCCATGATTCCATGGCATCGGCGAAGGCTTCTTTAGGAGTCCGTTTTGACCACTAGAAAATCGCTGAGGCAATAGCAGCACGGCTGGTGAATGTGCGGCCATGGAGAGAGTCTTTCATTGTTGGAAAAAGCCAAAAGTCACTAGGAGCCAGTTCAGGTGAGTAGGGAGCATGAGGGATCACTTCAAAGTTGTTGTCACGAAGAAACTGTTGCCTAACATTAGCTCGATGTGCGGGTGCGTTACCTTGGTGAAACAGCACACGCGCAGCCCTTCCCGGACGTTTTTGTTGCAGTGCAGGAAGGAATTTGTTCTTCAAAACATTTTCGTAGGATGCACCTGTTACCGTAGTGCCCTTTGGAACGCAATGGGTAAGGATTACGCCCTCACTGTCCCAGAACATGGACACCATCATTTTTTCAGCACTGGCGGTTACCCGAAATTTTTTTGGTGGCGGTGAATCTGTGTGCTTCCATTAAGCTGACTGGCGCTTTGTTTCTGGATTGAAAAGTGACATCCACGTCGCATCCATTGTCACAACCGACGAAAAGAAAGTCCCATTCGTGCTGTCGTTGCGCGTCAACATTGCTTGGCAACATGCCACATGGGCAGCCATGTGGTCGTCCGTCAGCATTCGTGGCACCCACCTGGATGACACTTTTCGCATTTTAGGTCGTCATGCAGGATTGTGTGCACAGAACCCACAGAAATGCCAACTCTGGAGGTGATCTGTTCAACAGTCATTCGGCGATCCCCCAAAACAATTCTCTCCACTTTCTCGATCATGTCGTCAGACCGGCTTGTGCGAGCCCGAGGTTGTTTCGGTTTGTTGTCACACGATGTTCTGCCTTCATTAAACTGTCGCACCCACGAACGCACTTTCGACACATCCATCACCAAATGTCTCCTTCAACTGTCGATGAATAATTGATTTCACACCACGCAAATTCAGAAAACGAATGATTGCACGCTGTTCAAGTAAGGAAAACGTCGCCATTTTAAGTATTTAAAACAGTTCTCATTCTCGTCGCTGGCGATAAAATTCCATCTGCCGTACGGTGCTGCCATCTCTGGGACGTATTGACAATGAACCTGGCCTCATTTTAAAACAATGCGCATGTTTCTATCTCTTTCCAGTCCGGAGAAAAAAAATCGGAGTCCTTAGAACTTGAATGCACCTCGTAAGAGTGCTAAACAATAACAAGTCTCCGACGGCCAGATAGCATAGCATCGCGTGCAGTGCGAGCACTCCATCAGGTCGCATCACTTTGTGGGATCTACTTGGCGTCGCATCGCGGGCAGTGTAAAGTAGCGCTTGTGGTTGGTAAAGCAGCGGAATGGAGATTACACGATAAACTTCCGTGTCATTAGCGGTAGTCATTTAAAGTATGGAAACTAGATTCAGTACAAACAGGCAACTCTCACAATTACAAAGTGTCCCAGTTCCGTTAGGACAGTTTGCGTGAAATTCCAAACTGCAGTGCTATCTTGTGGCGTTTGCGGCGTTACGATCCTTGAAGTTTCAACAACAGCTGCGTGGAAGGTCAAAGTGCCAGCATCGCTGCGGCAGGCGACCTGGCTGCGAATGTAGCGGTACGTGTCTGACACTGGGAAAATGTCACTGGAGCAATGAGGCAACATTGAATTTTCTGTTAAGCACATCAGCGAGGGAATTCAGCGATTTCAACCCGAATACCGAGAGGCAAGGTCGTGGTCGCTCCTTCATGATAACACCCCAGGACACCGTTTTACTGTGACTATTTCAAAACATTTAAACGCTATTTCAGCTGTGTAATGATCTAGGAGGATGCTGTTTTGAATAATCACAGTGATTTTGTGAACAAAAGCCATGTTTTCTATTTTTCATTGACACAGTCCTAACGGAATTGGAACACACTGTGTACAGTCGTTCCCATCGTAAGGAGAACGTTGCAGCAGTGCAAGATTTGACCTAGAACTGAGAGAAAGTACAGGAACTCTGGGTTGAAATGCTACATGAAACCGACATTTAAAGAATTAAAACAGACTTAAAGTCGTGAGAAAATTTCAGTTGTAATTTTTTCGCAGCTCCCACGGCTACAAGAGAATACTTCCTACAAATCTCTACTTTCACATATTGCTCTTCTACTGTAGTCGCACGGAGTATAGCGGTAGCAGCTAATGTAACGAGCTGTATCGTCGTTGCCAAGTCTCCGAAGAGTCAGGCTGTTCCGACCAGTTGCACCTATGGAACGCGGAGGCGCGATACAGAATTTTTTTGTTTCTTTCGCGAAGGAGCGGCATTTGGATGTGGAAGAAACGAGGAGCAGCCCAGCTCTCTAAATAATTGCCCGCTTTGCGTAATAAATCACTTCGTCGCGGATTAAGGGAGAGATACTTCTGAGGCGGCGGCCGCGGGATAAATTCTCTCGCGAGGCATACATCACGGTCCGCATGCGCTACTTGCCACGTTCGGCAGCCTCCGCCGCGTCCATGAATTTCCATTTGCAGCCGTAACGCGATTACGGCGGCCGCCGCTGCGCCCCGTAACAACTGGACAGGCCGCCAGAGCGCTCTGCTCTGCGCCTCTCCTCAGGGGAACGCCCGCTACCTCCCCCTAGATGGCTGCTTTGCGGAAGACAGTGCCCAAAGTGCAGGGCTTCTATAAAAGAATGATTCATTTTGAGAGTTCTATATTTTCAAGAGCATTACAAGTATGAATGAATTGCAAACTCAGAGTGTTTGCATTATGCCCACCAGTTGGCGTTACGAGTGCCTTGACTAAACGGTGACAAAACAAGAGAATAGTTTTTGTGTGTTGGAATAAGCGAGATGTTTTTTATGTATAAAATTTCTACTCGCGTATGTTTGTGCCCACAAAACTCGAAAACTAGTTGGTCGATTGATTTGGAATTTTGGCACAACTTTGCATTCGAACCGCGCATGTTTTATGTAACTATTTTAGTATATATTATATATAAATATATACGTAATAGATAAAAGATAAACATTGTTACCAAAAATCTCGAAACTTTCTTGACAGTTTTGCTCAAAATTGTATAAACATTTGAAACATTATTTACGAACTGGGAACTTATGTTTATGATTAGAATACTGCTATAGAACATGAATTTGCAGTAGGAGCGAACAAGGGTCAAAGGCAGAGAGAGGGACGAAGAAAAGATGGACAGAGGAGTCGGAGTAAATGAACACAAAGAGTGGAAAGGAGGAGGGAGGGAGGGAGGAGGGGATGGACAGATACAGGGTGGGGGACGTGGTGGGTGGAAGAAGGAGGAGAGAGAGGGGTTGAAGTAAATGGAGAGAGGGGGGACACGAAGGTGGGCAGAGGAAGGTGGGGGAGGTGATAGGGAGAGGGGTAAGGTGAAGAAGATAGACAAAGAAAGGAGAAAGAGCAGATGGACCGAGACAGGCGGGAGGGGTAAGAGGTTTAGGACATACGTCCGGTTCCAATACATGTTTTGCTATTTTCCGTTTAACTAGATTGAGCCACAGTAAAGCATGGTTGAATACGGTGGTATCACGTAACGATACACTCCACGACCACCAATGTTGGCAAAGTAATTAAGTTTCCGCCAGACGCGGATAGCAGTTGTACAGGAGCCCAATGGTGCACACCTCCAGCGGTTCTGTACCTCTACCGCTCGGACGCACGCTGTGTGATCAAACGTGTCCGGACACCCGGCTGAAAATGACTTACAAGAACGTGGCGCCCTTCATCGGTAATGCTGGTATTCAATATGGTGTTGGTCCACCATTAGCAGTCTTGTTGCAACCCTTGTTTACAGTACGAGCAGCCCTTAGCGGCTCGCCATCTCACTTACAACTATTCATGATCTTTTTTAATATGTGACTTGTAAGTAATGCATCTTTTTCCAGTCAGTATAAACTTTAATTTTATAAATGTATTATATACCTAATATGTTTTAGAACAGTTAGTCTCATTCTGAAGACGACGCTCATAGTAGCGTCGAAACCTGCTCAATTTTGACTTAATATTTGTGACCGAGGGCTTATTTGTTCTAATATCATATGCTAACGTTTGACTAAACAGAACCTAATTTGAATTGAACTGTAAGTGGTCTGAATACAACTTGTCCAAAAAAGAAGATACAATCACAAGAAATCACAGCACTAGCGTATACGTCCATCAGCTACCACATTTCAACTAAAAATGTTATCAGACCGCACAGATGGAAAGACTATGCCACAACAAGACCAAACATTCTTTGACACTAAAATAACTTTCTCTCTCTCTCTCTCTCTCTCTCTCTCTCTCTCTCTCTCTCTCTCTCTCTCTCTCTCTCTCTCTCTCTCTCATCGAACAAATAGAAGACCTTACATTGAATTCCTGGAACAATTCCAGTTAAATCAATATGTCACACTACATAGCTGCATGAAAATCCGCGAATTTCATTATTTGCAAATTTAATGAACAAGCTGAAATTTCATGAATACAAACTACTAACATTCACACTAGTTAACGCACGCAGGTAATTTCCCAGACTCGAGCTACGAGACGCATTTCTGAGGAAAGGAGAATTTTACGATGGCAGCGCCCATCCCATGTTTGGCCAAAACCTTCACAGTGGGACATTCAGCAGTCAGAATGCGACGCTGGAGCCACTGTGCAGGCTGTCAGCAAAAACCTCCCTGTATCCATGCTTTTAACGATGACACTTCGGAAGGCCGTTCTGCAGGTACACGGCTGGAGATGGCAGATAAACGTCCCGAGAAACCCAACTCAAAACATTGGTGACTCACTGTAGTCACCTGTGTTAAAACTCACGAGGAAAAAAGCTGTTTGTCTCAGTATAAATTCTGCCCTACGATGGTGGAGGCTATGAGCACTATGGGACTTAACTTCTAAGGTCATCAGTCCCCTAGAACTTAGAACTACTTAAATCTAACTAACCTAAGGACACCACACACATCCATGCCCGAGGCAGGATTCGAACCTGCGACCGTAGCGGCCGCGCGGTTCCAGACTGTAGCGCCTTTAACCGCTTGGCCACCACGGCCGGCGCCCTACGATGGTGGTGGTGGTGGTGGTTAGTGTTTAACGTCCCGTCGACAACGAGGTCATTAGAGACGGAGCGCAAGCTCGGGTTAGGGAAGGATTGGGAAGGAAATCGGCCGTGCCCTTTCAAAGGAACCATCTCGGCATCCGCCTGAAACGGTTTAGGGAAATCACGGAAAACCTAAATCAGGATGGCCGGAGACGGGATTGAACCGCTGCCCTACGAAAGAAGCGACACCGGTGACAGGCTACAGAAACTCTAGTGGGCGGAGTTATAACAAGTAGGCCGCGCGGGATTAGCCGAGCGGTCTGAGGCGCTGCAGTCATGGACTGTGCGACTGGTCCCGGCGGAGGTTCGAGTCCTCCCTCGGGCATGGGTGTTTGTGTTTGTCCTTAGGATGCTTTAGGTTAAGTAGTGTGTAAGCTTAGGGACTGATGACCTTAGTAGTTAAGTCCCATGAGATTTCACACACATTTGAACATTTTTATAACAAGTACGAAGGCTCTGATTGGCAGGAAAAAACACATGGCCACCAGCTTTGATACAGGCAAATACAGACAGAAAAATTGGCTCTTCTCCTGCAGAAAATCGTCAAGTGTTTGAGCAAGGCGATTCGCACCGCACTGAGACGGTTGCGAGAGTAATTATGTGAACACTTTTTCACAGGCTCGTCTTAACTCTTAAGGAGTTAAAGTGCAAATTCTCCTAGTACAGAGAATTGCACCGAGCACTGAGGTTAACGCTTGCAAGCGATTTGAGGGCAATGACATACACGCTCTTCCAGCCAAATAGCTTGTACCATGCCAATTAACTTAGTTAGAAATAAGTCTCGGCTTCACCAAAGACTTAGGAAACGTATCATACTGGTATTTAACAGTCGAGAGAGAGTTAGAATAGATTCTCAGGTTACAGCTCGTGCTGACAGCAGCCACTACCGCCGCTGACGAAAGGTAAACATACGCGTTCGCGCTACACCAGGAAGTGATATTCAATTGACACTCAAAAATGCGGTCGTCTCCAGCTCTCCTGTTTTTTTCGTACATTCAACCATGACCTGTAGTTAAACATATTCATGTTTGTTGGTCTCAATTAAAGCAGAAAGCGACGTATCCGATCTAACGACCCCATTCAGTTTTGTGTATTTTCGTTGTGCATTTTTAGCTTAATTGATATCTACTACGAAAAAGTCCTCAAACATAAGAAGATTAGATGTTAACGGCTTACACTTTCAAAAATCATGAAAACATTATTCCCACATTTATTCGTTTAGCACGCGTAAACTATACGTTGAAACATAAACTTTACTTTTCCCAAAACATGCACAGTGTGATTCAGCTGTCCCTACCTAGTCTTTTTATGTAATCCACAGTGTTGTATACGGACTTCAAAAACCGCACGTGAGATTTACATACTCTCTTGCCCGCTACTTGTAAACTACTAGTCCCACAGAAAAAAATGATGTGGATGTATCTGTAATAAATTTAATGTAGCTATGATTTGTACTAGGGTAAGACTTCTCAGGATACCACGGTTTTCGAGTTATTCAAGAAAAATGTACAAAAGTGACCATAAAACGCACGTCCATCTTCACACTCATGCCTCACTAATCAGGAATTCTATCACGTTGTTCGTATGCAAAAAAAAAAAAAAAAAAAAAATTCGCATTACTCGAACTATTCCCGATATTCGTGACGCCACCGGCATAGTCGGCTATTTAGTTAACATTATTGAATTAAACTTGCTTGTGAGGGTAATGAAAGAAAAACAAATTTTGTAAATGTAACGCTAAATCTAATTACGTCGACAATTCGATCCAGACTTAACCGTTACAAGCAGAGTAGTTTCGTAGCTAGAAGGCCTGACAGATACAACAATGTTATTGTGTGTTTTATACTGATGAAATTGACAAAACTACTACATGAAATTTAGAAAAACGTCATTTTGTAAATTTGTAAGTGCTCAACTAATCCCGTGGCTTAACAAGGCCAGTCATGAAGCCCAAAAGGTGTCGAATGTAGAAAATAATTTGTGCAGTCGCAAATTTTTGTGCAGCGGTAGAAGGGAGTGCCATGAACAACATACTAGAAATCCTACCGGTGAGGGCTGAGTGTGGGAGCGTTTTAAAGGTCACTTCCGTACGTTTTTCTTAAATAACTCGAAAGCTCTTTTTCGAAAACGTATCGCAGTACAAAATTTAGCTACATTAAATATGCTAAAAAGTTCTGTTCATTTTTTCTGCAGAACTAACAGTTTTCTCGTAGTGAGTGAGAGAATATGAAAATCTCGCACGTGGTTTTTGAAGGCCAGATATAACATTGAGAGTTGCATAAAACGACATAGATAGAGGCCGCTGAATCACCGTGTACATGTTTCATTATTTAGACGTGCTCCTGTATGTTGCATCAGGTATGTCGACATGTGATGAGCATTGGCTACCCACTGCTTTTCACCCTCCGGGAACTTGATTCTCCTTTGAAGTTGATACAATACCGCCCTGTTGCTCCCTTCTGGGTACTCCAGTATCTCGCCCTGCGCGCCTGTCTAGCGGTAAATGAGATTCGGGAAAACGATACGGTGATACATCCCCTTCCGCTTAGGCGCTGAAAGGTCAACATGCTTTTGTGGTGCAACGGCAGTGGTGAAGCTTCCACGGTATTGCACAGTCTGTTTTAACAAACCTGTACAAACACGCCCTGTGGGTAATTCTAGGTCGTGATTGAAATTAGATGTCAACGTCGTTTTCACTAAACGTAGATGGTTCACACAATTATGGAACCAAAGAAGATACTATTCTTTCATTGAATGCATACGTATTTGAAATTTGTTTAATACAGTGTACGTTACCACTACGGAGCGCCACGTTGGGTAACCATGCGGCCTAGGGCGCCTTTGCCACGGTTCGCGCGGCTTCCCCCGCCCCCCCCCCCTACCCCCGCCCCCCCCCCCCTCTTCCCCCGTCGGCGGCTCGAGTCCTTCCTCGGGCATGGGTGTGTGTGTTTGTGTGTGTGTGTGTTGTCCTTAGCGCAAGTTAGTAAGTTAAAGTTAGATTAAGTAGTAAGGGACCGACGACCTCAGCAGTTTGGTACTGTAGTCCTTAACACAAGTTTTCCAATTTTCGCTACGGAGCTTATGGGTTGCTACTGTTCATAGGAGATGGGATGACTGTAATTCCAAACCCGTTTACATATTCAGATAAACGAAAATAAGACCAAAACATCGATTTATTCAGTTTATTGGACATCATGTTAACCAGCCACCTCGAAATATGAAGGTATCATGATATCAAGAAGGGTATCTCTAGCTATATTTAATCTCCATTTTTAATACATAATGGGACCAAAACGCTGATGTCATCAGTCCCTTGATCTCCTTGTCACTATTCTTATGTGTAGGTAGAATGCCGAATTCAGCAACTCCTTTTATGTTCCTTTTTCAAAAATAGGTATATTACATCTACTAGGGGTTCTTTTAAATAAGATCCGCTTTCATTCGAGGAAGAATCGTCGGGAAACTGGAAGGAGGACCAAGTGAGACAAGTGAAGCTCACGAGTTCGGTATTGCTCACAGCATTGGCTGTAGTCCATGGGGAGAAAAAAAAATGGTTCAAATGGCTCTGAGCACTATGGGACTTAACTTCTGAGGTGATCAGTCCCCTAGAACTTACAACTACTTAAAGCTAACAAACCTAAGGACATCACACACATCCATGCCCGAGGCAGGATTCGAACCTGCGACCGTAGCGGTCACGCGGTTCCAGATTGTAGCGCCTAGAACCGCACGGCCACTCCGGCCGGCTCCATGGGGAGACTTCCGAACCAGAGACGCTCCTGCCAGAATGAGAGGTGATACCTGATCACGGTCAACTACATCAGCAGATGACCCCTATAATGTACAACAGCAAGAAGGGGCCCTCGGCAAATAACGATTGAAATTGCAGCCGTGTTTTACAGGAGTGCAAGGCACGCAAAGTCACCACTCGACAGTTGCCTGGTGACTCCAACGGGATGGTATGTTTGTCAGAAACACATCGGCGCAGTTCACGATGGTACCAAGAGCATACGGATTGCACCAACACGGAGTTGGGTCAGAGTCTCTTCCCAGATGAGGGCAGTTTGAGTGGAGTGTGAGCAGTTAACATGAACGTACCTCGTAAGGTGAGAGGTGGGAACACGAATGCAGGAATATTGTCGAATGTGATGGTTTTGGTGGTGCAGGTGTTATGGTATCCATATAATTACACTAAAGTCACCGCGCTTCATGATTGTTCCCTGGACCTTAGCAAAAGACGGGACATGGATCTCAATGGGGCGTGTGATCACCACAGATGGCCACAATTGCGGAAAAGCATTCAGGGTGCGTTACCTGTAGCCACATTTCCCCATATGGGGGTACCTCCAGTATTGCCGAACAAAATCCTTTTGATGGTCCAAAAGGTATGGTGTGGGGAACCAGTTGCACGGGCGTTCTGACCAGTACGGTACACTCACCGGTCAATGTTAATGTGACACTGTACTCCACGCTCATTTGGGTCTTTTCGATGCTGCATTCGGACCTCGTCGATAGCTGCGGATGGCAATGCGCCACCGCATTGAACAGCGCAAGTGGAAAAACTCTATGGAACGTGTGAATTTCCGGAGGATGGACTGCACCAATACAGCACCAAATGCAGAACCAGAGCATGTATGAGGAAGGAGAAAGTTCCCTCTACGGTTCTGGGATCGCAAATTATCCGTACTTTTGGAAACAACGTTTTGTTTGTCACTCAAAACTTTGAACACGTTTTACTTGAAACAAAATTTTTTAGTGCCAGGAGCTCTTTATAGCCTCGACAGATTAACTGAGTCACTTCAGTTTTTAAAAAAGGAAAAGTAATTAACTTTAGGGGCCTTAGAGAAACATTTTATTCGAATTTTAAATACTGTTTTAAGCTCTTGAACTCACAAAAAAATGACAAAATTGTCATTTTTCAAATAGATTACTTTTTAGGTATTTTCCAAACCACATCGTGATGCCCACCCAAATACATTTAATTTAAGAGTTTTCTCTTTTTGTGGGTTTCAGATATAGCCACGTGTTTGTTCAACACTTAAGCGCAAACCAGGACGCGCCGCGTGGTTCATACTTAGATAAGGGCTGTAGCCGCCATTATTAATTTATTATGAGAGAAAAAAAACTTGATTTCATATACTAACGTATGTACGATGGTGAGTCAAATGAAAAACCTTAAATTTGTAATAACAAATCGAAATTTCGCACCGTTGTCCTGTAAGTTGGTAAGCGTGCTACAAACAGCGTGCAGAATGGCCCGTAGGTGGCAGCATAGTGCAGATGCACACATACCGTCGCAGTATCAGTATAAAGATGGCCGCCCCACTGGCGACTTGCACCAGGGAAGAACAGAGTTCTGATATTCGATTTTTGCGTAGTGAAGGTGTGAAACCTACTGAAATTCATCGACGAATTAAGGTTCAGTACCGTGATGCATGTGTGTCACAGCCTCAAGTCTACGAGTGGAGTAGGAAGCTCGAAAATGGTGTGACTTCAGTGGAGGATGCTTCTCGTCCAGGTCAGGAACAACGAGCTGTGATTCCACAGAACATTGCAGCAGTTGAAGCCATAGGGAAGGAAAACCACCGAGTGACACTGAATGACATTGCAGCATGTTTACAGATTAGTCATGGGTCAGCACACCACATTGTGCATGATGTGCCCTAGTTTCACAAAGTGTCTGCAAGATGGGGTGCCACGGTAGCTGACTCCTGAAATGAGGGAACGACGTGTTGATGCTTGTGAAGAACTTCTCCGGCGCTTTGAACGAGAAGGTGATGGCTTCCTTGCAAGAATCGTTACTGGGGACGAAACTTGGGTTTACTTTCACCAACCGGAAACGAAGGGAGCGGGCAAGGAATGGCGCCATTCCTCATCACCAAAACCAAAGAAGATTCGAACAGAACCATCATCAGGAAAGGCTATACTGACTCTCTTTTGGGACGAGAAAGACGTCATTTTGGAGCATTACATGCCTAGAGGGACCACTGTCACCAGTGCATCATACACAGATCTCCTAAAAAATCATCTGCGGCTTGCAATCAAATCAAAGCGAAGTGGATTGCTGTCAGCAGGTGTCCTTTTGCAACATGACAATGCAAGGCCCCACACTGCCCGTACAATAGTTGCAACAGTCACAGACCTGCATTTTGAGTGTCTTCCTTGTCCACCACACTCACCAGACCTTGCCCCAAGTGATTTCCATTTGTTCGGACCACTCACAGACGCAGTGGGAGGAAAAAAGTTCCGTTTTGATGAAGAGGTACGCCACGCGCTGCATGAGTGGTTGTGCGGACTACCAAAAGAATTTTGTTCTAAAGAAATTCATGCACTTTGTAAGCACTGGAGGACTTGAATTGAGCGTGGGGGAGATTATATTGAAAAGTGATACAGCTTTGTACTACTTCTGCACAATAAATAATATTTAAAAAATTATTTAAGGTTTTCATTTGTCTCATCCCCGTATAATAAAGTGGTAAAACGCCCATTTTGTTAAACACACTCCTTCTACGGAAAAGTTCTAAATTTCACCAATTTTTCGTGCCTCTCGACCAGAACCTGTCCTTATATGCGTCTCTGCGTCCTGGAATTAGTCTAATGTTGTCTTCATGGGTCCTGAGAGAGCGACATGTAGAAAGCTGTGGTTTAGACCAAGATTCCTTGCGTAACTCAGGTTCTTGGAACTTTGTAAGCAAACTATCACGGGAGAAATAGTCAGTCTTTAATTGTTGTATATTTCAAGTATTTCAGCATTTCCGTGACCCTTTCAGGAGAATCAAATCTGTGATCGCTCATCCGTTGTCTTCATCGTATATGTTCAATACTCCATGTTAGCCCTACTTGGGATGGTTATCAGACACTAGATCCTTCGTAGATTGCATTTTCCCAGTACACTATCGAATGGAAAGTATCCGTACATCACTATATAGTCCTTAACTGACCACTAGATGTCGCAAGAGGCGGCTCCATCAGAACGAAAGCAGGCAGCATCTATTGTGTTGTAAGTAGACAAGCAGTGATAGCAGAAAAATGGGTTAGGAGCGGTCAGTGACTTCGAATTGCTCATTGGATCTCACCTTAGTAATAAATCCATCAGGGAAATTTCAACCCTTCTATGGCAGCCCAGTTCGATTGTGGGTGACGTGGTTGCGAAGTGAAACACGAAGGACTGGCAACAGCCAAACGAAGAACAGGGACACCTCGCGTACTGACGGACAGGGGCTATCGAGCAATGCGGAGGATGGTTGTAAGAACTCTCATGAAATAATCAGAGACAATCACTCGTAAATCACAAAGTGCTACCAGCTGTCCAGTATGCAGAATGACTGTGCGTAGCGAATAAAAACAACACGATAGAGTGGTCGAGTAGCTCCTCGTAAGCCACATGTTTTTGTAGTCAATACTATGTGATGATTGAGGGGGAATATAGAGCGACGCCACTGGAGAATCGATGATTGGAAACGAGTCATTTGGAGTGATGAATCACACTGTACCAAGTTGCAGTCCAATGGAAGGTATGAGTTTGACGATTTCCTGAAAAACCTGAACTGCCACCATTTTAGCGCCAACAGTGAAATGAGGTTATGGTACGGGAGCTGTTTTTCGTGGTTAAGGTATCCCCCTTCTATTGCGCTCTTGAAAACCTTAAATGCGTTATCATAAGAACAAATTTTACAGCATTTTTTACTGCTCACATTAAAGGAATAGTTCGAAGAGTTTTTTTGTTTGTCTCAGAATGACAGTGCATCTATCAGCGTCTGTGCGGAAATCGCTTGTGGCCAGTAAAATTACTGACCAGGGTCTCAACCTGAACCCAATGGAACAGGAAGAGTTAGAACGCCGACCACAACACAGCGTCTAACATGACTAGCTTTTCTGATTTCGGCTACTGTGGAAAAATGAACTGCCATTCCTCCACAGACATTCGAACTCATAATTCAAAGTGTCAGCAGCATTATTCAAGCTATCAAAAAGACGAAGGGTAGACACAGTGCATATTAATTTTCACTAATAGGTGTCCGGATACTTTCGATCCCATAGTGTATAGCACTAATGAACCGAAGTGCGTCACCTGCTTTACTTACTACTGAGTTTACGTTATCATTCCAGTTCACGTCCTATTTCCCTGCGTTTACCCCATCGTAAAGGAGTCGCTGTTTTCACCATCTGATACAGCTATTTTTGGTTCAGAGTTTCAGGTAGGTACCCTTGCTGACGCAACACTCGTCAATTAACAGAGATAAGTCGTGTACACAAACTGTCAGTTAATAGTGGAAACTTCGTTCAGTGCGTTATTGTATTTTAACTCTCTGTGTATCATGTTTTCAGAGGTGGTTATTGCAGACCATTTCGGGATTTGCCAAAACGAGCGTGGCGTTGTAAGCCGCCCATTAACCACAGTCAGGATGGCCCGTAGACATGACCAAAGGTCATTTGTTCAACACGCGGATTCTATCCGTGTCCGTCTCACAAAATAACTCGCTACGTATTCGTGTAGGCGAGCAGGTCGCGACCATTTCCTTTTATACCCCTACTACCCGCTACGCACTGGTATTTGTATAAGCTGGCTGATTCGAACTGTGACTCACACTGCAGTCACGGGGTACTGTGTTTTAAAGTTTTGTGAAATGCACTATTTTACGTTTCCAAACATTTAGAGGAAGATGCCAGTCTATGAAACACTTTGAAACCTTCCGAAAATCTGACTGAATATTTGTGTATCCTCTACACTTTCTAGTCTTCATGCTCATACTCTAGATACCTTCCAGCATACATTCAAAATGTCCATCAACCTGTGCTTACTTTCCAATCATGTCTATTTACTTAATTCGATATTCATGTAGCCCCGTCAGTAGATTTACATGATCTGTATGTTTCCTCAAATTCTTAGTGTTTTGTGGGATCTCCAACTATTCCTTCTCCAGTATATGGATTAACATACATCTACGAATGGTTTGTGCCTGATTCTCTACAGCACTTCAGCTAACTTATATTACAGTCTGTGTAGGAAAAGGCGAAAAAACAGCAAACCCAGTTACAGTAGTATAGGGTGGGGCACGTAAAAGTGGCCAAGAGAACAGAGTTACAGAGTATAAAGAAACAGAGCAGAGGAAAGGAAATATAGTACTAAGCAGTTGTTGAAAGTGACCATCAACCATCTCTTGGTAATTTTTGGCCATGATCAGCAAGTTGCTGACTGCTGGAATTACTACAATCTCATCCGAATTGTTCTGTTGCAGTTCTTGAAGACCATGAGCGTTTTTGCGATACACCTTAGACTTGAGGGTTCCACACACGAGGTAATCGCACATTCACAGATTAGGTGACCTGGGTGGCCTGCTAGGGTCGCGACCAGCCTCACCTCCGGTAACAACTCTTTCAGTCGTGAATATTGTGTAAATGTGCTCCAAGGTTGGACAGTTGCTGCATCCTGTTGGAAGTAACTGTAGTTCTTTCCCTCCTCCGTTAATGCTGCCCCAAATAGTCTGGACCACTT
Organism: Schistocerca serialis cubense; assembly: GCF_023864345.2. Taxonomy (NCBI): domain Eukaryota; kingdom Metazoa; phylum Arthropoda; class Insecta; order Orthoptera; family Acrididae; genus Schistocerca; species Schistocerca serialis. The sequence goes on from NC_064638.1 coordinate 265,262,368, forward strand.
TTATTTGCCTCAGCCTGTACAATATGTATTAAAAAATCCTTGACCTAGATTTCGACGTCTTTATGAACGTCTTCTTCAGAGGGGTCACTGATTAACCTTGGTTGCACGATGTTGTGGAGGTACGTTAAATATGTAGCCACAAGGCGCGTACGAGGTGCGGCTAGAAAAAAACCGGACTGATGCTGGAAAAAACACTTATTTACAATTATTTACAATTTCATGTTATCTCCTTCAATGTACTCTCCTCCTCTGTCTCTACACCGCTCCATACGAATTTTCCACTGTTCATAGCAATGCTGCAGATCATTTTCGGTAAGTCCATACATTACTTCCGTCGCTTTTGCTTTTACTGCTTCAACAGTCTCAAATCTAGTTCCTTTCAAAGCTGACTTGACTTTAGGGAAAAGAAAAAAGGCACAGGGGGCCAAATCAGGTGAGTAGGGTGGATGATCTAAGATGGGAATGTTGTGTTTTGCCAAAAACGTCTTCACTGACAACGCACTGTGAGCTGGGGCATTGTCTTGGTGAAGGATCCATGACTTTTTTCTCCACAAATCGTTCCGTTTCCTCCGTACTCGCTCACGTAGGGTAGCCAGGACGCTAATATAGTAATGCTGATTCACTGTTTGTCCCTCTGGTACCCAATCAATGTGCACAATCCCTTTGATGTCAAAAAAAACAATCATCATTGCCTTGAATTTCGATTTTGACATTCGTGCTTTTTTTGTCGTGGAGAACCAGGAGTTTTCCAATGCATCGATTTTGTAAGAAGGTGGAATCACTTTCAATGTTTTCCAGGATGTCAGAACAAATCATTCTTCGGCGTTCCTTCTGTTCAATTGTGAGACAATTTGGAACCATTTTTGAACACACTTTGTTCATGTTGAAACTTTCATGAAGAATCTGCCTGACACTTTCCTTGTCAACTCCTGTTAACTCAGACACTGCTCTGATTGTTAAAGGGCGATCTTGTCGAACAAGTTTACCGATTTTTTCAATGTTTGCATCAGTTTTTGCTGACAATGGTCTGCCAGTGCGAGTGTCATCACTGGTGTCTTCGCGGCCATCTTTAAATCGTTTAAACCACTCAAACACTTGTGTTCGCGATAAACAATCATCGCCGTACACTTGTTGTAACATTACAAACGTTTCACTTGCAGATTTTCCTAGTTTGAAACAAAATTTGATGTTAACACGCTGTTCTTTCTGTACACTCAACATTTTCCGACGCACAGACAAAACGTCAACTACTTAAAACAGACGCCACGGGCAGACTGAGTGCAGGAGGCAGATGAAACTCTAGCAGTGGGCGGAGCGAGAGTTACGTGACAGGCCACGCGACTTTCAGCCTTATTGCATTCGTTTTATTGTTTCACCAGTACTAGCCCGGTTTTTTTCTAGCCACAAGGCGCGTATGAACGTCAAATTCACCTCTATATACTGAAACAACAAAATATCGTGCTGACTGTCATTAGAAAGTGCTTCACAGATCCAGCTGACTCTAGTCACTGCATGTAGGATGATCGATGACAGTGGACCAAGGCGTTGGGTTGTTGCAGATGTCTCAGCGCTTGTGTGTGGTCTCGAATTGTCATGCAGTGGGTGAGGGTGCACCATCTGTGGACGAACTCTTCAAAATCGTGCTTTCAATTTTCTGAGGGTTTTGCAGTCCCTTGCAGGTTTTATGGTGGTGTTTTTAGACATGAATCCCAAATACACTGCACCTTGAACATCCAACAACACTGTGAGCATGACTTTGACTTGAACTCTTCAAAATGGTGAACTTAGCTTTCATCACCTGGCACAGTGTTCTTAAGGAACCCATCACCCTCACCCTAGAAAGGCAAAAGAAATTGTCGACTTATCTCCTCTACTACACGTCAGGCTTGAGCATTCGAGGCACCCACTGTCCACACAGTTTTCTGTACTGCAGTTCTACAATGGTGGGCGGTAGAAGCTCTCGTGATATGCTTCACTTGCCCAAGGTCTGTGTCTCTGTCACCTGATGACTTTCTCTGACGAGTTCGCCAACCCGACGCCGACGAATCTTGTCAGTTACCAAGTACGGTCGTCCACTCCGAGCTCTGTCACACACGTTGAGGTTTGCAACACCGTTTCCTTCATTACGAGCACGCACAACCCAACGTAATTGATGTCGAAAAAATCGCCATCGTACGCAGCTTTCTTTCTTCTATGGATTTTAGTTGGAGGCACGTTTTCTGCAGTTACAAACACGACTACAGCGCGGCGCTGTTTCGTACGCACTGACGCAATAAGTTACACACCTCCATGTAACACGCTGCGATTCGGAGCACTCTAGCGGCAAAGAGTTGTAGCGTGCGTCAGCGTAGCGGGAAACTCGACAGGGTAATGCGCATGACACGTAAAAAAAGATCCTCAATTATATACTGGATGTACAACAATCTCTGTGTTTCCTCTGCAGTTTTTTAAACTCTACAGTTTCCCCTCTAGTACCATGGAAGTTATTCCATGGTGTCGTCACAAATGCCGTATCATTCTGTCCCTCCTTCTTGTCAGTGTTTTACGTATATTTCTTTCTTCACCGATTCTCCGGAGAACCTCTTCATTCGTTACCTTACCAGTTCACCTAATTTTCAACATTCGTCTGTATCACTACATCTCGTTTCCCCGGTTTTCCTGCAGTCCATGTTTCACATTACTTCTAATGGCTGCTTCAAGCATGGATCCTCTGCAGGTGTTCCTGCAATTCGCTACTAATTATTACCGTTGCTACTTCTCTACACAGCATGTTCATGAAATGTTCGACGAATTTCGGTTGGTTGAAGGGGGTGTCTTGATGAACAAATAGAAGATAAGAACCTATGTCCGGGAACCACATCCAGCGACGCTACAGAGTGTGGAAATTCGAGGTGCTTGCACCTGCCATTACGCCACCCCTTCGGCAGCCAACGTGACTTCGTAGGCTGACAGATCGTAAGCGGAACATCTCGCAATGTTGTTTGTTGTTCGGTGATCGTGACTGACTGCCACGATCTCCAGTGGAGAAGTTGGAGCTAACTGATTCGTAGACAGACTTTGTCTCCTATAAATGGAATTCTTTGTTGGTTCAGTGTATGACGGTTTCAGGCAAGGGTTTCCATCCGCAGTTAATTTCTCCTGTATAACGAAAGACGTTGAATATTTTAGAGGGTCCCAGAATGAAGATAAGCTGCAGATAAAAGCCTGTGTCTGAAACCATCATCCATGAATCATCCTTCAAAGCAGCAAAGCATCGAATTCTTACTAGACAAGACTTGTTCACGCAGTATCTACACTCATGTTCATAAATAGAGGATAATTGCAGAATGTGGTGCCACACAACGTGCCACTACACAAAACTGGCGCTCAGAGCATAGGCACATAGGGAACACACACGACACAGATTTGTAAGTCCACGGTTTTGGTGATAAGTTGAGAAAACCGTCCCGAAACACATGTGTTACAAAACGCCACTGTTTCCTACGCATGTACCCCGACGTCAATATGGGATGTGTTCACCATGTACACGAACACAGGTCGCACAACGGGTTGGCATACTCTGGTTCAGATGGTCGAGTAGCTGCTGGGGTACAGCCCCCAATTCTTGCACCAGTGCCTGTCGGAGCACCTGAAGTGTCGTAGGGGTTTGAAGACGAGCTGCGATAAGTCGACCGAGAGCATCCCAGACGTGCTCGATGAGGTTTAGGTCTGGAGAACCGGCAGGTCACTCCATTCGCCTGATAACCTCTGTTTCAAGGTACTCCGATGGCATCTTGTTGGGGCCGTGCGTTATCATCCATCAGGAGGAAGGTGGGACCCACTGCAGCCCTGAAAAGGCGGACATACTGGTGCAAAACGACGTCCCGATACACCTGACGTTTTACAGTTCCTCTGTCAAAGACGTGCAGTGGTGTACGTGCACCAATTATAATCCCACCCCACACCATGAAACCACGACCTCCATACAGGTCCCTTTAAAGGACATTAAGGGGTTGGTATCTGGTTCCTGGTTCACGCCAGATGAAAACCCGGCGAGAATCACTGTTCAGACTACACTTGTCTGTGAACATAACCTGGTACCACTTTTCCAATGACCATGTACTGTGTTCTCCATACCAGGCTTTATGGGCTCTCCTGTGACCAGGGGTCAGTGGAATGCACGTTGCAGGTCTCCAGGCGAATAAACCATGTCTGTTCAGTCGTCTGTAGGCTGTGTGTCTGGACACAACTGTTCCAGTGGCTGCGATAACGTCCCGAGCAAAGCTACCTGCAATACTCCGTGGCCTTCTGCGGGGACTGATAGTGAGATACCGGTTCTTGTGGTGTGGTACACTGTATACGTCCCGTACTGTAGCACCTGGACACGTTTCTTGTCTCCTGGAATCGTTGCCATAATCTTGAGATCACACTTTGTGGAACACGGAGGGCCCTTGCTACGACCTGCTGTGTTTGACCAGCCTCCAGCCGCCCTAGTATTCTACCCCTAATAATGACATCAATATGTGTTCTATGAGCCATTTTCAACTCACAGTCACCATTAGCAGGTCTGAAAACGTCTGCACACTTCCTCGCTGCATGTACTCTGACATGCACCAACACACCTCTGCGTATGTGGACTGCTGCCAGCGCCACCGGGCGACAATAGCAGGTCGAACGCACCGCATGGTCATACCCCGGGGCGATTTAAATCCGCAGACCGCCCAACAGAGCGGTTTTTTACCGTGTGTCTACATCCACATCTACATCCATACTCCACAAGCCACTTGACGGTGTGTGGCGGAGGGTACCTTGAGTACCTCTATCGGTTCTCCCTTCTATTCCAATCTCGTATTGTTCGTGGAAAGAAGGATTGTCGGTATGCCTCTGTGTGGGCTCTAATCTCTCTGATTTTATCCTCATGGTCTCTTCGCGAGATATACGTAGGAGGGAGCAATATACTGCTTGACTCCTCGGTGAAGGTATGTTCTCGAGACTTCAACAAAAGTCCGTACCGAGCTACTGAGCGTCTCTCCTGCAGAGTCTTCCACTGGAGTTTATCTATCATCTCCGTAACGCTTTCGCGATTACTAAATGATCCTGTAACGAAGCGCGCTGCTCTCCGTTGGATCTTCTCTATCTCTTCTATCAACCCTATCTGGTACGGATCCCACACTGCTGAGCAGTATTCAAGCAGTGGGCGAACAAACGTGCTGCATCCTACTTTTTTTGTTTTCGGATTGCATTTCAATAGGATTCTTCCAATGAATCTCAGTCTGGAATCTACTTTACTGACGATCAACTATATATGATCATTCCACTTTAAATCACTCCTAATGCCTACTCCCAGATAATTTATGGAATTAACTGCTTCCAGTTGCTGACCTGCTATATTGTAGCTAAATGATAAGGGATCTTTCTTTCTATGTATTCGCAGCACATTACACTTGTCTACACTGAGATTCAATTGCCATTCCCTGCACCATGCGTCAATTCGCTGCAGAGCCTCCTGCATTTCAGTACAATTTTCCATTGTTACAACCCCTCGATATACCACAGTATCATCCGCAAAAAGCCTGAGTGAACTTCCGATGTCATCCACAAGGTCATTTATGTATATTGTAAATAGCAACGGTCCTACGACAATCCCCTGCGGCACACCTGAAATCACTCTTACTTCGGAAGATTTCTCTTAATTGAGAATGACATGCTGCGTTCTGTTATCTAGGAACTCTTCACTCCAATTACACAATTGGTCTGATAGTCCATATGCTCTCACTTTGTTCATTAAAAGACTCTGGGGGAACTGTATCGAACGCCTTGCGGAATTCAAGAAACACGGCATCTACCTGGGAAGCCGTGTCTGTTGCCCTCTGAGTCTCGTGGACGAATAGCGCGAGCTGGGTTTCACGCGATCTTCTTTTTCGAAACCCATGCTGGTTCCTACAGAGTAGATTTCTAGTCTCCAGAAAAGTCATTATACTCGAACACAATACGTGTTCCAAAATTCTACAACTGTCGACGTTAGAGATATCCTTAATTTATGAGCATGAGTGTAGCTCCATCTTCTCCACTGACAATCATTACAGTCAGTTGGGATCACGGAATAACAAACAACATTGCGAGACGTTTCACCTACGGTTCGTCAGCGTAGAAAAACACGTTTACTACCGAAGTGGTGGCCTAGTGGCAGATGAGAGCGTCTGTAGATGTCGTTGGATGACGTTTGCGGACACAGGATACTATCCTCGATTTGTTCCTCAAGATACCCTCTCTAACCCGCCGGGCGAAGTGTACAAACGTGTCATCTGCGAACAGCGTTGTAGAACTTCCGACATTGTGCATTAGGTCTTTATCATACATCGTAAGCATTAATGTTTCTATAACATGCCCTTAGGCTACACAGTAAGTTCCTTTGACATCTGAAGATATCACTGTTCCTGATTTTATTACACTTATCAAAAAAGTGTCATTTTTAGTCTAGTTTCAATGTTTTACTGTCTCAAGTGGTGGTGTTTCTGCGTCATTCATATAGTATTCGGCGTTAGAGACATCAGTGTATTATTTTTAGCTCCCGTGTGAGGCAAGTAATATTTTTAGCCTCCCACTTCCACTGGGAAAATGGAAACGAGAATGGCAGTGACATCTCGAGGCGCCTCCGCGTAGCTCACAGACGACGTCCTCTCCCGTGTTTAAAAATAACGCCGACAGCGAGCTTCTTGTTGTGGGCCCCTTCTACAGTTGCTGCTCGCGCCGTGAATCTTTCCTAGTGTTCTGCTTTATTAAAAGGAATGGCTTCTGAAATATTTAGTAGGCCTTCCATACATTATGTAATTACCCGGAAAGCTCCGGGAAAAGAAAACACGTTTTTTGATTAAACGTGAATGCTGGCGAGTTACTCATTTACTTTGCGCCAAAGGGAAAAGGAGGACGGTGGCCGCTTTTTCACGGAACGGCGGCGCCGAGCCTGAAAGACGGCAGAAGGGGCGGGGGGGGGGGGGGCAGAAGATAGAACGGGTGGGGGGGGGGGTGGAGGGCGGCGACGCGAGGACAGCGCCGGGCGCGGGAATTAAAAACTTCCCTCGCGGACCGGTCTAAGTGCTTTTAATTCCCTCCGCGATTCTGGGAAAACATCTCATGGTGATATTTGTAAAGGCGGAAGTGGACTGCGCTGGCAGACAGGAGCTGCTGCTCCTTCTAAGAGGTCCAGCGCTACTTGGAGAACGGTGACGTCTTCACTAAGGTGTGGCTCCCTTCTGTGCTCTTCCTGTTGCAGCCGACAAAGTTACGAACACGCTGCTCAATGTTGTATTCGCTATTATCTTATCTTATCGGCTCTGTATTTTACGAATACTTACTCTTATACAAGGCGAACCCACAACCCACGAAATGGAAAATTCACTGTGGTGCCAGGTGTGCCTTCGTCGTTGGTACCGATGTTTACGGTATCGGCTTCCGGAACACTGCTTAGTATTTACAGCGGAGTCTTTGTCCTGTATCGGGCCACACAGGACACCCGGTGATACAGTCTTTCCAAGTGGTCCACCTGCTTAGATACTCTCAGAACTCTTCAAAGTCCCTGTGCGCTGTACACCGTCTAGTCCTTAGTGCAACGGGTGCCGGTCGGTGTGGCCGTGCGGTTAAAGGCGCTACAGTCTGGAACCGCGTGACCGCTACGGTCGCAGGTTCGAATCCTGCCTCGGGCATGGATGTGTGTGATATCCTTAGGTTAGTTAGGTTTAATTAGTTCTAAGTTCTAGGCGACTGATGACCTCAGAAGTTAAGTCGCATAGTGCTCAGAGCCATTTGAACCATTTTGCAACGGGTGCAGGAAAGCTGTCACTTGCTCACTCTTGATGGAGCCACCGTAATGTTTATGTGCGTTGCTGGTCACGTCGGTGTGACAGGAAACCAGGCCGCTGACGCTGCTACCAAGACTGCAGTCCTCGTACCTCAGCCCGCTAGTTCTTACATTTCCTCCGATGATCTCTGTGTTGCCTTCTGTCAGCAGGTAGTGCCACCTTGGCATCACCAATGGTCCTTCCTTAATGGGAACAAGCTCCAAGCTTTTAAACCTCTCCCTGCGACTTGGACGACTCCTCTCGGCCCTCCAGTCGTGAGAACATCACTTTAGCTAGGTTGCTTATTGGGCGCTGTCTTTCTTAGCCATAGCCGTTTAAGTGGGGCTCCCTCACCACTTCATGCTCATTGCCTTCAACTTATGACGTCCGCCATTTCCTGACGGAATACCCTTTTTTTAACCAATTGCGTTCTCATTAGTGTTTTCCACCTGAGCTACCGGCCGTTTTGGCGAACGATGCGCGTACTGTCGACCGTGTTTTACTTTTTTTTCGTCTTAGTAATATGGCGAAGGCCATTTAGGTTTTAGTTCCGGGTCCGTTTCTCTGTGGCGTATTTTATAGACCTTTCTCCACTTGCCTGTTTTTAGCTGTCTTGTATTCCGTCTTTTGGTATTAACGCGTAGTCGTTTTTAACTCCTCTCTTTGTCTTCGTTTTCTACAGCTCTGATATGGGCGCGTATGACCCTAGTTGTTTTTGCGCCATAAAAAAACCAATAGGAAATAGAAAACAGCACAGTAGCAAGGTGAGGAGTGAAAGACGACGAAATACACACCGTCATTTTAAGCACCTCCAGCGGTTCAGAAGGCAACTGTGCAAAAACCACAAGATGTACAGACAAATGCCACATCCATCCAAGTTTGGATTCGTAATATGCATCGTGGCGTTGATTCACTGGAGAATAGGTGTGTCAGAACATACAGAACAGGACCGGCCGAGGTGTGCCAAACCGCAAAAGAGCCGATTGTGCAGGCCATGTACGTGCTGAATCTCGGCCCGTTCGGCTTTGCTCCTTGATTCTCGGAAGCACTCAATGCAGCGCGATATTTCATTTAGTATCTTGCTGTGCCATTGTTCGGTCGGTACAACTGTTCACATCGGCAGAATCGTGATGTTAGCGCTGTTTTCCATTTGCTATTTGTTGGTGTTACGAAGGATGTTCACGGGATCAGTGGCTGCATCCACAAAAATAGGCAATCTACTGATGGACCGCCACAAGCCTTTAAAACTGAATGCGAATAACGGAAGAGGGAATGAGAATCCGCAATATTTTTATTAAGCAGTCACATAATGTACGGGTGCTGCAAATTTGCGTTGAAACGACGTTACAATATTATGCGCAACAATTTTAAAGATTTAGTTGACAATGAAAGAGTAAAAAATTACAGTGATCGGCATATTTATTGTTCCATAAATCAAGAAGCACTTCATGCTAAATTTGTAGGCATGGGGCGCGTGAAGAAATTGGTGATACGAATAATAAAATTTCTGAAGGTGCATGGTTTATTCCATGAATAGCTGCAACAGTTTTCTATGGAAACAAACGACGAGTATGCAGACTTCGTACATTACTGCAAAGTACGTTGGTTAAGTCAAGGGGCTTGCCTGGAACGAGTTTTCGATTTAAAATTTACTATTGTCGAGTTTATGTGTGAAAAAGGAATGCTGGAACTAAAGTTCGAACTGACACAATGGGCTGCAGAACTCGCATTTTACGTGGACTCGACTGCACTGTGCCCACAGTAAGACACTGCAAGATGTAAAAGGACTTACTACAGATTTGTTTCGGATGCATCTAAAAATCGCATTGTATAAATGCCAAAGTCTGACAATCACAGTCCAGTTCCGTAAGACAACTGGAGTTAACGAAAACGCGAGGCCTGAAGAAATCATTGTGATCTTGAAAGAATTACAAGGACGGTTATTTAATTGCTTACACTCTCAGTCTTACATCGGTTTTGGAGACGCTTTGCTGTTCCAGTTGAAAGTGCCCCTGTACATGTGCTGAAATAAATGATGAATCTGAAACGTGATTCCCATTTTAAAGACAAATCCTTTTACGTTAACATTTTCCAGGACATATACATTCTTTCTCTCAGGTAGAGTTTCCACGTCTCCATAATGAGAAAGTACTATTTTTTATTTTTATTTTTAAATCTTAAGGGACTTAACTGCTAAGGTCATCAGTCCGTAAGCTTACACACTACTTAACCTAAATTATCCTAAGGACAAACACACACACCCATGCCCGAGGGAGGACTCGAACCTCCGCCGGGACCAGCCGCACAGTCCATTACTGCAGCGCCATAGACCGCTCGACTAATCCCGCACGGCTGAGAAAGTACTAAACATTTCGATCACGACATGGGTGTGAAAGATATTTTTTAGATTATGAAATAAAATACGTCATGATTATATGGGAACCTGAGGGTGAAAATCTGTAAAACTGGACGCGTCTGTCCCTATCCTTACAGTTTGTACCATATAAATATTATATCTTCAGCGTGCAGAGACAGTGTTTCGTGGCCGTGGGAGAAGGCTGAGCGCTACGGCACTAGTGCCAGGGCACAGCTTGAGAGCCGAATTCTTGGTCATCAATGAGGTAGGCATATCTTCACGCCGTATTGACGCCTCTACTTAGTTCGCACCTGCAGATAGGCAACCAAATGAACAAGCTTCCACAGTAGGCTGCTGTCATGATCGTTACTTCCTGAGCTGCAGCAAAAACAGCTGCATCAGCGACTTTAAATGAGTGCATACAATGACACTTGCTGAATAGCAAACGGTGCGGACATTCAGCATCTGTAATGTGAGTTAAGAAGTTAGAGAGATGCCCTTACCACTGATGTGTGTTTGTTTACTGTGTGGGTCGATGGCTTGCAGTTACGGTGAAATCGTCTTCTGAAACCCTGGAGGTACTTCTAAACAGCCATGTATTGTACAAATATTAACGAAGAGAACGAAGAACCACAGGGAGACTGTAAACCAGATGAAGTGATTTAGCCTACTCTGTACGGGGTAAGCTCAGACTCTACCGAAAAAATACTTTTATTTTGATGGTTCTTCATGAATTTTTTTAGTACTGTTGGAACAGTCACGTGTATTACATACCTAATCGTAACGTTGCAAGGCGAACTGAAATGGAAAGAGCACATACGAGTGGTTGTAGGAAAGACAAACGGTCGACTTTGGTTTACCGCGAGAAATCTAGAAAATGCAATTCATCTATAAAGGAGATGGCTTGCAGAGCACTTGTGACCCCATTCTTTAGTACTGCTCGATTGTTTGGGATCCCCGCCAAGTCGTATTCAGGAATTCTTAATGGGACAGTTTTCAAGGAAGAAAACCACGCACACAAACTGTTACCTACACCAGAATTCGAACCACTGGCCACGACAAAAGGAGATACCATAAAAATGTTGGCGGATAGAGCACGGAACATCTGGAAACCAGATCTGCTTGACGCCGATATAAAACATCTCATCAGTGCATTGCTCAGGAATGTCAATTCGTCCGCTGAGGTAAAAAGAGTTTTAAGACCACCGCGCAGAAGTCACAGCGATGCAACTGCCTTTCATTAAGAATCTTACTGACCGCATAGAAAAAACTTAAAAAAAGGAAAATCGCGATAATGTTTAAGGATATTCGTCAACCGCTGGAAAAAAGCATGAATTTATAGGATTCCGTGCAGTCGTGCGGAGGTGTACGTCGACACTATGAAAGAACACTCGACGACGATAAGATCACAGGGATAAATCAGAAGGTGGGAGACTGACAGATTAGCTGTTGCGGAACATGCTTTGCAACCAGGAGACCATCACATTCATTTTGATGGAACTAATGTACTGGAAGGCACAAGAGGATTCCCATGAAAGCCTGTGCACAAAGGCCATAGACGTTGTAAAACACCCCATGGATTTCAGTAGGAAGGAGGAAGGCGTGAAACTGAATGAATTCTGGAGTCCGGTGCCGAAAATGACGTGTACCAGTCTTTCACAAGTGGGGTTATATCAACAGCGGACGACGGCAGTCGACAACGGCCTATTGCACTCCGGTATTCAAAAGATGTAACGTCACACCACTGCGTGGCAGAGCGTGTAAACGGAATTTTGCTGCAATCAGTAGTGAACTGTAACATCCACGAGATAAATTTTAGCTACAGTGCGACGAGAGGAAATTATGCCTCTAACAATTATAAACATTATCTATTAAACATATGAAAAAACAGCGAAAACGATGATAATTATCTCAGCGGCAAATTCAAATTACGCAACTCTGCAGACATAAATACCGAACGTAATACAAATGTGTAAAAATAAATGTGCACCGGTGGTCCCGAACTCATTTTAATGAAAATAATTCGAATCAGATTGGCTCTTTAAAAACAGTGCTCGTAGCACGATCCTTATAACAAACTTTTCTACCTGATGTATGGAGCCGAAATTAATTAAGCGCGCGTTACGAAGAATTTTGTTTCAGATAACGATATTCGGTGGTTTTAATGATCATTTTGCTTAAGGTAACTGTTTCCATCATAATCAATAGTTGTATAGAATCTGTTGTATGAACTGTGATTTAGTGACACTTACACCACTTACAGACAACACTTCAACACAACGTTAACTTGGAGTTCTTTAGCAACTTGACCAAATATTTTGCCGGGAGAAAAATTATTTAGTAATTACTCAATGTAATAAAATAAGATTATCATTTTCATTTACAAATTAATAAAATACCAAACCACCGAATAACACAGCGAACGCCACAGAACTAGGGTTTGAATTGAACACGGAAAGAAGGTATGATCCACCTTGACAGTGTCCTCCGCGATTCTTAACGGACTGTTATGTTGTTTTGTATGCAAACTGATGATGCACCGAAAGGGCGAAAAGCGCTATTGAAATTCGATAACTTTGCAAATCAATAAATGTTTGGTTGCTGGCGAGGGAAGCTGGCTACCATTCGAAGACAACAAGGGGGCGCCCAGTCGAAAAACGTTGAGGACCACTGATCTAATGCAACTGACGTTCTATGTAATGGCGAATATACCGAAGCGGCTCTCGACAGGAAAGAACGTGAAGAACTGCCTCTACGCGACTAACAGCGCTGGATCAGTTTTCTTTTTCCGACCTGCGTCGGACGGCTGGGAACCAAACTCGAACGCCCGGAGCGGCTGTTAACACGAGCGGCCAACCGGCAATACTCGTGGCTGGAGATGAAAGGCGCAACTGGCGGCGGACGCAAAATTCGGTACGCGGCGGGCGTTGCGCTGCGGTGGTGGGTTGGGGCTCGGGGAGGGAGGCGGGGGGGTTCCCCGCGTGGGCGTAATGAGGCAGCCGGCGCACAAAGCGCGGCGTGGCATTCCGTCGCACAGATAAACACAGAACGCATCGCTTTGCGAGCGCCGCGGCGCGGGAGGGGCCTCCTTCTCGCCTGCTTTGTTGTGTTTTATTAGAATTCCTTTCCGTCCGGCGCGGCGCGGTGTGGCGCAGAGCGCGCTCCGCTATTTTGTTCCGCGCGGCGTGACGTCAGATTGCCGGCGCCGCATGCGTCCTGCTGTGAGCGCGGCTCGGATTCCCTCGCAGTTTAGATTAGTTTGCGCCCGACGCCGCCGCCGCCAGCACCGGCCCCGTCGAGCAGGTGCCCTCTCTCTGCCCCTGCTGCTGTTACAACCAGACCCCGTCTTTGTCACTTGCCGGCTGTTGTTCTGGCCACGGCGCAGCTCCCGAAATTTCGTTCTCCAACGCTAAACACGCCAACCCATTTAAAGCGTGGGAATAGTCTTTACAAACTTTCGGGTTCATACCTAGATGTACTTTTAAAGCGAAAGAAGCGACGTTAAAGCGTAAATGTCCTTACAATGCTGTGTGTTTTTAAAATCTGTCTGTACTATAGGAATTCCAAATTTACTAAATTACGTACAAACACACTTACAATAAGAAAATAAAGGAATATGTATGTGGCGCTATACACAGAACACTAAATTACTGGCCGGCCGAAGTGGCTGAGTGGTTCTAGGCGCTTCAGTCTGGAACCGCGCAACCGCTACGGTCGCAGGTTCGAATCCTGCCTCGGGCATGGTTGTGTGTGTGTCCTTAGGTTGGTTAGGTTTAAGTAGTTCTTAAGTTCTAGGGGACTGATGACCACAGCAGTTGAGTCCCATAGTGCTCAGAGCCATTTGAACCATTTTTGAACAAAATTACTGCATAAAATTCGACGTGCAGTGTGTCCCAAAGTGTTCTACAAACTTCGAGAGGCAGTAGAAGGTCTCTTGAGGAACAAATCGAGTACAAGAAGCCGTGTTCGGAGACCCACCCATTCGATCTCAAACGTGACTTTATACGCTGACATACCACTGGCGGAACGTCCCGCTATGCTGTTTGTTATTCAGAGATCGCCACTGATTGCCACTGATCGCCAATGGAGAAGATAAAGCTAGCTGCTGCGTAGAAAGACCTTGACCTCTATGAATGGCCGCGCCGGATAGCCGCGCTGTCTAGGGTGCCTTGTCCCGGATGGCGCGGCTTCACCCGTCGGAGGTTCGAGTCCTCCCTAGGGCATGGGTGTGTATATCGTCCTTAGAGTAAGTTAGTTTAAGTTAGATTAAGTAGTGTGTTTTGTGTTAGCAGAAGAGCCAACACCGTGCTACGAATGGAGGCCGAAATGCACGAGTTTTAGCTCACGCAGGCTGGCGTGTGGAGGGAAGAACTATACTGACGTGAGGTCTGCAAAATGACAAGGAATGAGAATTCAGAAAGCGGACGTAATTAGTTTGATACTTAACTTTAATCCATTAATGATGAACGTCGCTCTTGACGGTACGTGAGTCACAATATTATCTGTTCAGAATACATTCTTGAAGATATTACTTGCAGTAACTGAATATGGCGCCTTGCTATGTCGTAGCAAATGACGTAGCTGAAGGCTATGCTAAACTGTCGTCTCTGTAAATGAGAGCGTATGTAGACATTGAACCATTGCTAGCAAAGTCGGCTGTACAACTGGTTCAAATGGTTCAAATGGCTCTGAGCACTATGGGACTTAACTTCTGTGGTCATCAGTCCCCTAGAACTTAGAACTACTTAAACCTAACTAACCTAAGGACATCACACACATCCATGCCAGAGGCAGGATTCGAACCTGCGACCGTAGCAGTCGCGCGGTTCCGGACTGAGCGCCTTAACCGCGAGACCACTGCGGCCGGCTGTGCAACTGGGGCGAGTGCTGGGGAATCTCACTATACTAGACCTTCCGTGCGGCGGCGCTCGGTCTGCAATCACTGATAGTGGCGACACGCGGGTCCGACGTATACTAACGGACCGCGGCCGATTTAAAGGCTAGCACCTAGCAAGTGTGGTTGGTTGGTTGGTTTTTGGGGGAGGAGACCAGACAGCGAGGTCATCGGTCTCATCGGATTAGGGGCGGATGGGGAAGGAAGTCGGCCGTGCCCTTTGAAAGGAACCATCCCGGCATTTGCCTGGAGCGATTTAGGGAAATCACGGAAAACCTAAATCAGGATGGCCGGACGCGGGATTGAACCGTCGTCCTCCCGAATGCGAGTCCAGTGTGCTAAAAGTGTGGTGTCTGGCGGTGACACCACAGTGTGTAAGTCTAGGGACGGATGACCTCATCTGTTTGGACCTATAGGATCTTGCCAACACCACCACCATCCTATGAATGCGATGCTCTATTGCCATGGTGGATGACAGTTTCGGTTTGGGTTGTCTTGGAACTCACTAAAATCTCCGATGTTTTCCGTATACAGAAGAAAAATAAACTGCAGGTGCAAACCCGTGTGCAAAATCGTCATGCACCAAGGCAACAGAGCATTTCATTCATAGCAGACAAGGCCTGTCTACGCAGCGCCTAGCTAATTCTTCTCCACTGGCGATCGTGGCAATTAGAGGCGATCACTGAGTAACAAACAACATTGCGAGACATTCCACCGACACTCCGTCAGCGTACAAAACCACGTTTGCTGCCGAAGGGGTAGTCTAGTGGCTGACGCCGGTGCCTGTCGTTGGATAACGTTACGCTTCCGAAAACTGGTTCCTATCCTGGATCTGTTGCTCAAGACATCCTCTACAACCCCTCGAAGTTAGTCGCAACGTTAATGGGGCACTCTTTATATACGATCATGCTCACGATCACGAAACAAACTTAATGAATACTTTTCTTCCGTAGTCTTCTCTTTCTCTCCTCCTTCTGGGTTTCTAGTTGAGAATTTGTTGTGGAAGTCCGTTTTCATGCATTCTCCCTACATGTTCCCACACTCTGTTTCAGTAGATACGAGAATTATTCGGAAAGTAAGGAAAGATCGGTCGCGAAATGGAAAATACAGTGAAAATCTGATGAAGCTTTGCACAGATGCGTTGGGAACTGTGTCTAATACGCCCATCGATCGCGTCATGTCGGTCTCTGCAGTTCTGAGCTCACAGTGAGAACGTAAAGATGGCTAGAAATTAGCGTCTCCCGCCAAGTATGAGGGCCTGGTGAAAGATTTCGCCTGAAGCTATGCAATCCACATAACATAATTATCATGCAGTTCGTTCTACTCGCCAATTCTCGGCCGCACCCTGCAGGGGCAACGAAGACGCTGCTGCAGCGTTTTCGATGGGAAGTGTTTGATCACCCACAATACAGCCCGTAATTGGCTACCCCTGAGGTTCGTCTCTGCTCAAATGAACCGCTGGCTATAAAGACAATATTTTGACACAGTTAACGAGCTGCAGTCCAGAGTAGAAAATAGTCGAAAAGCACTGGCAGCTGTCTTCTATAACAAAGGAATCGAAATGTTGGTACAACGCTACGACAGATGTCTGTGTCTGAGCGGTGACTGTGTAAAGAAGTAGCTGGAAGGTGTAGCTAACCGTTGCAAATAAAACAGTTTTGATTTTCACTGTGGTTTCCATTTCGCGACCTATCGTCCTTACTTTCCGAATAGCCCTCGTATCTATAGGGGTTGGCCCAAAATGTGCAGACACCCCTAAGAAATGCATGTTTCAACATAAAGGGAGGTGCTATCCAATCCTGTTGCACAGTTCGACAACGGAAAGAACCTGTGTAATGTCCTCAGTACCCTACAAGTACCAGCCGTGGTCAGAACAGTATTCTTTGTAGTTGCAAGTGCATTACGTCAGAGTTAAGTGGGCAAATTGTGGGTATACGTGTGGTGGGTGCCTCCGTAACCAGCGTAGCCGAAGTGTTTGGTGCTTCAAGAGGCGGCATTACGAAGATTCAAAGCGCACATAGAGAAAGAGGAGAAACATCATCGGCTAAATTACAACGCGGACGCAAGTGTGCGTTGCATGATCATGACAGACGGTTATTGAACTGGATTATGACAAAAATGAAAGGACGACAGCCACAAAAGGTATTTCGGAACTGAGTGTCGCACTCACGAACCCTGTCAGCAACAAAATAATTCGATATGATGTCCATAAGCATGTAACTGCAGGCCGGGTTACAGTTCCAAATTCATACTAATCAGTGACACATATGCCCATAATACCCAAACGTGGTTCCCGAAGTCGCAAAATACGGTCTGTGGAGAAGTGAAACAAAGCCATTTGGTCGGATAAGTCTTATTCCATACTTTTTCCATCTTCTGACCGATTTTATGTCCCATGAACAGAACATGGCGAGGTGTCGGTGATGCCTGGGTGCCATACCGTGGTATTCCATGTACCCCATGGATGACCTGCAAGGTCACGTTACCGCCAAGTATTGTGTGACTATTTTGGCTGATTAGGTACCTCCTATGGTACAATGTTTGGTCGGTAATGCTTTACTCAAAGATGACAGGGCTTCTGTTCACAGAGATCCCATAATCCAGGACTGGTTTTATGAGCACGAGGGTAGCTTATCACATCTTACCTGGGCGCCACAGTCACTAGCTCTCAATATTATTGAGCCTTTGTACGCTATCGCTATTCACGTCCATCTTCGTTACCTGAATTGCCACTGTTTTGCAGGACGAATGGTAAAAGATTGCCTTGAAAACCATACAGGACCTATGTTACCCATTCCGAGACACTGGAAGCTGTTTCCTACCCCGTATCTGGCACGGTAAAGTGTTGTGGTTTTGGGGTTGCCATGGTTTTGTAAACCTCCTGTATGTTCTTGTGAATTGAATAAATTTATAATTCACTTCATTTCTGAAGCGTTCTTCTGTAGTTCTTCCTTTAAGACTTTTACAAGGGAATCTAGCTTTCACATACATTTAGCATCGCAGATACTGACAAAACTTTGTAAAACTTAATATATGTTTCTTTCGTGGCTTCATTCGGACCATAACTCTCTTTTTAATAGACTGTGTTAAATTTTACAATCATTTATCAATTTCACTGTCAAAATTTCATGCCATGTCACACCCTAAATACTGAACTTGAGCTTCCTGTCCAGGTGCGACATTTGCTATAATTTTAGATCTCATAAGCTGATTTCCTTTGTGGGTTAATTTAAGACTTCGCTGTATCCCGTCGCCTTAAAGCAGCGTTGTTATCAGAGTAGCAGTGAGCCGCAACTCACCAAATTCAGGATGCGTAACATAAGCGCCATAATGAAACCAGTGACCCTTGCAAAACTTTCACAAACAATTTTAAATAATGACGGTTCTTGGAACAAGCGTAGTCGCTGGGATAAATATGGTTGTGGAAATGAGAGAAAACATCTTTAAAAATAAACCGAACGACCTGAAATAATAATTATGATTCCATAAAGCATTCTTGTACATACATTTCCAGGCACATAATTATGAAAAAAAAGAGGAATTCCTCAGAGAGCATTACAATATCGCGGTGTAAATGATGTAATCTCCGTACGCTTTTTGTTTTACATTTTTGTTAAGGGATACAAAACTGTTAGTTTAGCTACCTTTGAAAAGGCTAAATACAATTGCCCGTAAGTAAAGCTGTCTTCTCGTCAATTGAAAAGATGTGCTTGGATCAGATGGTGTTAGGTTTATCCGTGATGTTACAACTGATTTCCCGGTATCAATCAGTTGAGCATTAATTGTAAATTCATTGACTTTTGTTGTAACCATGATCGCTCAATTGACTAAATCCTGTCCAACGTTCAGGTTTCTTACCAACGTGGCAGTAGTGGTTTTCTTTAGTAAAGTTGATGTGGGGTAATTCTAACGAATGTAATGAATATAAGAACTCTACAGGATGCAATTAATTGTAAGTCCCCTCGTCTGACACCTACGTATGTCATTCCGGAAAGTATATTCGTTTAAAAAAGTGACCCAGTGCACTGGGCAGAGATAATACGAGTCGAAGACTACTGCAGTGGTCATGCTTATTATCTATGACAATGCCGTATACAAATTATTCAGTTAATAAGTAAATTATAATAAACAAAATGATATTTGTAATAATATCGTATAAAAAGGGAATTTGTTATTCTTAACTAATAAATTAGTTTTGTAAAATATCGGTATGAAGCTAGTCAACAGTGATGTCCATTTGCCTATGATAGTTACAATTTTCCACAAATACTAAGTTTTAGCGAAAAAATCGGTATGTGATGTGTGAAGCTGTTTAAAAAACCTTTTCTAACGATACCTCATTCATCCCTCTATGACTATATGAGAAAAAATACCACCACAGCTGTATCTCAAGAATGTCTTTATTCTTATTGGTGATTGCATTGGAGACAACTCGATGTCGAGTATATACTCGGGATGAAAGGTAGTCCATGTGTGCTAATAACAAGGATCCCAAGCAAATCCGCCAAGAAAATCAAATGCTCTTTTGGAAGTGCTGGGGCCTGAGGATGGCGGTAATGCGCCGCCGAAACTAGTCGTGTGATTAGAATAAAGACATTCTCGAAATACAGCTGTGGTGTTACTTTCTCTCATATATATCAACAGCTGCAGTCCCTAGCCCATGCAGTAAGTTGGACATCCATAAGTTGTACGATTAGTTTGTGTTGAGAAGAAGGTATGTTGACTTGAAAAATAACAGGTATGATTATAGTCTTTCTCATGACGGCGCAAACGTCGGCTCCGCCAACTCAGACAAATTATCACTTTTAAACCTAACTCAGTTCTGCGCCTGCCTTACAGAGCAGTACATTGTCATAACTAAAACTCTGTATTCATATTTGTTGGCTTCACAAACTCACAGTAAATAGCCACTCTTCAACCTAACCTAGCCCCCGGTTTACACTACAGATCAGTCCATCAACACAGCGTACATTTAAGAAGTAAAATAAGCGCCAGGCCAATATAGAAGTTGTTACATTGTATTTCCGTTTCCGCAACTATGGCCTCGAACGCCACATCATTATGTAGCAGATCAAATGTCTGGTACTGTTATATTTAAGTAGGTCCCATATGTGACTGTTGCTGTTATTTGGGGACAAAAAGTCAAATTTTATTAGACTCTTGCGACACCAATATTGTGCGAAAGCGAGAGCTGGGTACAGAAAATGAAAGACTGGTAGCTCAATAATGACTGTGTGGATGTAGTTCCCAAGATGTAACTTGCACGAGATGGAATGTAATTGGAAATGAAGACATTCGTAGTGAGTTGAATGTAAGACGCTGTTAATGATGTAACAGCTGAATACGGCGATAGATGGAAGCAGTGAATGGAAAGAATTAAAGGTGAACGACTACCAAAGAAAATCCCTCAGTGTAATACACTGCTGTGCGAATCATAAGAACGAAAGTAACTTCCGCATGATGCGTCACTGACAAGCTTGATGAGCATGCATAGAAAAGACTGGTACAGTACAGCACAGAAAGTGTACTGGTAAGCTCGATGAGCATGCGTAGAAAGAGTAGGTACAGCATAGCACAGTAAGTAACTGAAAATAATATATAACTACACAAAAAGAAATGAAGCTTTTATTCTGAGACAATAATTACACTGAAGTCACCGCGATTTATAATGATGCCCTGGAAGTTGTAAACGGCTGGCTGTGGTTCTTAAAAGTGTTTGTGATCAACAAAGACGGCAATGCATGCTCTCCAACGTCCCCCCCCCCCCTCCCCCCTCCCCCCAATGCTGACCAAGAGGCAGATGAGGAGTTCTTGCTGTAGGGCGACCAATTCCTCCTCCAGTGCGCTTGACAATAGCTGGAAGGTCGTTGGTGCCTGTGGACGCATTGCAGTACGTCCCTCCAAAAGTGTCCCAGTCGCGCTCTGTGGGACTTAAGAGAACGGGCAGGTCAGTACCTATCCTGTCGTTTCAAGAGCTGCTCCACCTGTGCTGTTCTAGGGGTCGCGCTTTACTATCCATAGAAACCAGTCAAGGCCGAATGCACCATGAAAGGACGTACATGGGTAAGGAGTACAGTGTCTCAATAACACTGATCGGCTGGTGAACCGTGTTCAAAGATTCGGAGGTCAGAACGCCCGTCCAAAATTATATCTCTCCACACCATAACACCTGGGCCACCAAAACGATCATGTTCGGCAGTGCTGGACGTACCCTTATATGGCAGAAAGTGGGTATGCGTAATGCACGAAGAACACCTTACCAACCTTTCAGCCAGCTTGAAGCACGTTATAGAACATGGCAATGGATGTTCTTGGTGATCTCACACACGATTAAATTCCAAGTGCCGCACTCTGTAGTGCCCAAGGTACCATCACGAATCGCGGTGAATTCAGAGTAACTATTGCCTTTGAGTAAAAGGTTCATTTCTGGTTCGACTCACTGCATATTTGTTTCAGTTACCTTCTCTATTATGCTGCAGCTGTCCTTTCCATGTATCATCCATCGAGCTATGTTTGTATTGTATTGTATGGAACTGGTGCCCTAGAAACGACGGAGAGGGTTTGTCCCCGCCTTAGCCCTCAGTGGCTCACAACCTCACAACAGGCTACAGCAGTCCACTCACCCCACCGCCACCCCACACCGATCCCAGAGTTATTGTTTGGTTCGGCCACCAATGGACCCCGCAGGGAACGTCTTACACCAGACGAGTGTAACCCCAATGTTTGCGCGGTAGAGTAATTATGGTGTACACGTACGTGGAGAAAATGTTTGCGCAGCAATCGCAGACATAGTGTAACTGAGGCAGATGGAGAACCGCCTTAAAAACTATCCACAGACTCGCCGGCACACCGGACCTCGACATTAATCCGCCGGGCGGATTCGTGCCGGGGACAGGCACGCTTTCTCGCACGTAAAGCATGGCCTTAGACCGGACGGCTAACCGGACGGGCATCGAGCTATGTTACTCGGCAGTGACACATCATGCGCAAGTTACTTTCATCAATTTTGGACACCAGTAAATTACGAACCAAGCACAGACGCAAAAGTAGACAAAGAAAGCTGTGGTCTTTAACTCTATGACCGAGCGTAGCGGCACAGTGTTTCACCCTTCAGATTCTCGTCCAGGAGGACGGTGGTTGAAATCAACATACAGCCATCCAAATTTAAGTTTTCCGGTGGTAACTTACGAAACGGTTCCCGGTGTGTCACTCCTACAAGACAGCAACCTGCAACAATCACGCGTGTTGCGGGTGGCCATGCCTCAGGCATCATCTGCCGCAACACGTAACAGTGCTGTAAAGAGAGGCGGCAGGTCGGTTACCTGCAGAGCGCTTACGCGACCACGGCGCGACGCTGCGATCGCGGGCACTGTTTTGTACACCTTGTCACGTGTTCTCCAGCAGCTCACGCCATATCCGTGCGCCGCGGCAGTATTTACGGCGGCGCTCAACCTCCAGTCGGCACTATGAGAAAGTGGCTGCCCTACGGGACACTGTCCGTGGGCTACGCCACGTTGGGACTATCCATCCACGTCACTGGCATCGCCATCCGGTTCCGCTGACCATCCTACAGGAATCGGCTTACCAACAGGACTAGAGCTGGGCCTGGCACACCCACCACGGCTGCCTCCTTTGCCAGGACTAGCCCTCCATTCCACGTCCACGATTTTCCAATCCTACCTGCCCATGTCGGACTACGTTTTTATGCCGGACAGAAGAGCACTGTCACCGTTGCAGTGTGGTATGGGACTCCAAGTCCCACCGCCACACCTCCGAAGCGTATTGCAGTGACGCAGTGTCACTGCTCTATGGTTTATATTTACTGGCTCACCGACACAGTTAGACGGCGGAAGGCTGGTGATGCTGTAGTTCAAATGGCTCTGAGCACCATGGGACTTAACATCTATGGTCATCAGTTCCCTAGAACTTAGAACTACTTAAACCTAACTAACCTAAGGACATCACACAACACCCAGTGATGCTGTAGTGTACTGTATCACAAAAAAAGAAAAAAAAATCCAATCGGCACCTCGGTCCCAGCTATCGAAGTAGTCATTCGTTCGTGTTTTCCGAGATATGCACGGACTCCATCCGCAGCCCATCAATCAAAGCTCTCGCTAGAAACCATCGCCAGACCGTCACCGTTCTGTTTTTAACTTCTTACCTGTGTTTAGCTTATGGCAGCGACCTTACTGCTTCAGACTTCAGCCTCACGCCAACTAAGTATTGATTACGTTATTAACTTCAGAATATTCTAGATGGAATCTGTGCTTGAAACTTTTTGTTAGTTATTTAGACCTTCGGCCACATGATCACTGCCGGCCGCGGTGGTCTCGCGGTTCTAGGCGCGCAGTCCGGAACCGTGAGACTGCTACGGTCGCAGGTTCGAATCCTGCCTCGGGCATGGATGTGTGTGATGTCCTTAGGTTAGTTAGGTTTAAGTAGTTCTAAGTTCTAGGGGACTGATGACCTTAGAAGTTAAGTCCCATAGTGCTCAGAGCCTTTGAGCCATTTTTGAACATGATCACTATTTGCTTCCCTTATTGGGTTTGAAAATAAATAGCTTACTCCAAGATGGAACTTCGTCCTGTGTAGTTATTACTGAACTTGGTCTACATTGTTTACCTGGGCAGTGTTTTGATGGCGGTTCCATCGGCGCAACAAAAACCAGATGCTTTGAAAATGACACGCATCGCTCCGTTCTTATCCATCCCCAGTGACTAACGACCTCGTCGTCGCCTATGGTCTCTTCTGGACTGTGAAGATATTTTTATAATATTTATGGATATTCCGTCGGTACTTTGACACATCAGGCACTGAAATACACAGTATTGATGTCAAACAATAATCACGCTTTCGGGTTTTTAGGCTATCTTCTGAGTCTTAAGACTGAACAGATAGTCCACTCATCAGCAACAGTTCGCAACTGAACAACAATTGTTTTCTAAACATATGTGGCTTTTAGCTATTCGAGAAGTACAAGCATAATGACTTACACAAAACAAATTGACTTCTTACTGTATTACATTTAGTGATTAAAGTGTCCGCCTCTGTAGCATAGCGGTAGCGTTACCGCCTATCACGCAGGGGGGCCCTGGTTCGATTCCCGGGAGGGGAGTGGGTATTGTGTCTCCTTCTTCATCATCATTGACTCGCAAGTCGCCGAAGTGGCGTCAGCTAAAACAGACCTGCAATACGGCGGCCGAACGCCCCCGAAAGGGGCCTCCCGGCCAACAATGCCATCCGAACGTTTCATTTCGTTTTTCAGTGATTGAAGTTTAAGAACGTACAGAGTAAAACAGTCAAGAGTGGAGTATTAGATATAACTGTAGATATAACTGTTGAATATGATGAACAAGCAAAAGGAAGAGGAGGGCAGTTGGGTGGAAGGACTCAACAGAAGTAGAAGGAATGTCGATGTACCATTTACAAAAAGCATATGAATTTAAGGTGAGAAAAATATTAACTAGCTGGTGCCATTTTAGCTAGGAAGAATAATGGAGTTTTATGATTTTTAGCGACTAAGTCATGATTCTTCGACTGGTGTTTACTGATGACAACAATTTTTTAAGCAGTGTTACTTTTCTGCCTGTATTTGCTCTATGCGGGCCATAACACTGGGACAACGTGAATCCGTATGGCTGAGTAAGACACTGCAGTTGAAAAGCTAGAGTATGCCGTTATCGAACGGTGGGTATGAAACGGCTTGT
The DNA here is from genome assembly GCF_023864345.2 of Schistocerca serialis cubense. NCBI lineage: Eukaryota > Metazoa > Arthropoda > Insecta > Orthoptera > Acrididae > Schistocerca > Schistocerca serialis. Next base: position 265,287,145 of record NC_064638.1, read on the forward strand.
GTTAGTGCTGACGACGACGGCAATGTCAGTGATGAAAACTTGTTATGCAATTAATTTTTCATGTCTTTGGAATAAGCAAATTTGTTTTGTGCATATCTCACAGTCAGAGCTACGATCTCTTTCGCAGTTATGCTTCCTCCTGTTGGTAGCCACCATATTACTATTTGAAAGAAAGGAACCAGTATATACAGTTTCATTTAAACATCTTCAAGCACGGAGTATGGAAATTGCAACAGTTCTCACGATCTCTTTCAAGTAGTTTGTGAAGTCGGTGGACACCTCCCTAAACTTAATAGGGAACTAAGTTTTTGAAGATACCAATTCTTTCTTTAACACATTTTACTTCTTTTTCCTTCTGCTTTGCCCTATGACAGCTCTTGGGCCAACCACAACCGCTTACTCCACGGTAAATATTTTGTAACTAATCATACGCAAAGATAGTCCATCGAACACGTGACTATTAAACTACAGTGAACAGGATTTGAGCTCTGTATTGTAAAGACCGAAAGCCACAAACGGCACCTCATTTACAGCCTCCCCTGCCAAACAGAACTAACAACAGACCGGGTGGGCAGTAATAATAATAATACAAACTGGAGAGTTACGTTTAATGCAGAACATCCATTTGTAACCACGTATGCATTAGCTGCCTGTGTCAAGTTGGAGACTGCAACACATTGTGTAACGATCAGGTTACAAAAAGACGCAGTCTACAACCGCATCGAATTTAATTAAAAAAGGAAACACATACTCCAATACAGAAGTGTGCGTCCCAAGTAACCTCACTATTCCCATTACAAGCCTAGATCTGTCTCTCCGGATCTGACAGTCAACAACATTTTTTACGGATTACAATTTCTAAGGGGCATGTCAGAGATAATGCAAATAGTAGAGAACAACTCGGTTAAAGAGAAGTATCGCCGTCTTATTCTCCTTGTTCAGTACACAACTTTTTACTGCGAAAATAATCCTGTCAAGAATTATTCCCCCGAGACAGGTGTTTACAATGCTCCATAAAACAACGCGTTAATCCCAGAGGTCTGGAGAAGAGTAGGAAAGACAGAGGAGCTCATTAATTAGGTCGACGAGAAGCAGGCTGCAAAAAGGGCCGTTTGCTGGACCGTAAAGGGCTGTGAATTACGACCGCAGCAGACTGTAATTCTGCGACGTGGGAATGGCTGACTATTGACGTGTGTTATTGTGAAATACGACCGCTAGGGCCTTGGCTGTGACACCGCAGCGTTGTCTCTGACGTGGAAATTACGGTCTTCTGGCATAGACCCCTCTCTAAAACGCGTTACTTGTAGACACAACCCTAAATATACCACCACTGTTTAAAGCGTTTGCTTCATTTTCCTAATTACTTGTGAAGCCTTCAGCTCTTACAGTACTAAGATTTTATTTTCCATCTAGAATGAATCTTGTTATCTGCACCAGTCTATATGCCGTACGAACAATTTTACGGTTTGAAATTGTGTACCCGATAGAGGGTCGATTTCAGATATTCACTTCAACAGTTTTTGAAGATTCGGCAAAAATGGTCATAAACATTTCTGAACTATAGCACATCAGAGACACGTTAGACCAAAGTACTGGCTAACAGTCGTATAAGAAATATTCGAATTCATCCGCTCTAAAGGAATTTGGTACGACAATGGAATTTCCTACTCATTAAAAAAAAAATCTACTGGAACGAGATTCGATCCATGAGTATTGGTCTTCCGTGTAGAAAAAGCACGAGAAATAAAAAGACCATGGTTCTTGTAAGACTCCAGCAAATAGAAGAGCTTCCCTTTCCTCTTTTTCTCCTTGGCTGACAATGTATAGGAAAAGGGAGAGATGCTGGTCGGGCCTGAGTAGAAATTTTTCAGCTACTTTAGACGTCATTCGTAAACTTCGTACAGATGTTTTTAGGTGGAAATTTCTTTTCCAAAGTGTTCGTTACGACATTAGTTATTAACATTTATCAAACACTGAACTTACCACCTTTCTGAAGGAGGAGAAAGAAGGGGATGCTCTGAGCGAATCGCATGATATCCCAGTTACAGTATGATATAACAGACACATACGTTCGTCCCACCTGACCGTATCGGTCCGACAAATATGATCCAAAAAGCTGCGCGAAAGTGCGGTTTTTCGTGGGGTCATATCTCTGGTTCTATTTATCCCAGAGATAAGTAAGTGGTCAGGTGTTTTGTATAGCTCTTGGGCTAGCGACTATTTGCGTACATGTCTGAAGAATGGGCATACAGTAGCTATCCTACAGTATATGGTCAAAATTTAAAAATTAGGCTCTTCCTCCAGCCAAGGGACACCGAACAAATCCGATGGTTCTCCTGCATTAAGTGTGGTCTAGGATGGACATAACGCAACTTTTCACCATTTGTTCATTTGTGGTTCCTAAAAAACCCCAAAATAATATGATTTTTGCGAACGGACAGTAACAATTATGGGAAAGGCTACTTTCAAAATTTCTATTCATGGCAAATTGTCAAAATTGTTTACCATATATTCTCATGATTATATTCTCAGGGAACGTTGAAAATTTTTCTATGTCGTTATCCGCTACGGAGATCGAGTGAGTCACAGTTACCGTACTTATGCAGAAAACGATTTTTATCCGTTTCTGCACGGTGGGCCACAATTATCTAAATAGCTAACCGTAGGAAATGGCTTCACTTCTAACTGTACATTCTTTAGATATTCATATAGAAACGCCATTTTGCTGATTTCGAAAAACTATATCCATTATCAAGATACACTCGGAAAATCATGATTTTTGGATGTTGTTGTTGTGGTCTTCAGTCCTGAGACTGGTTTGATGCAGCTCTCCATGCTACTCTATCCTGCGCAAGCTTCTTCATCTCCCAATACGTACTGCAGCCTACATCCTTCTGAATCTGTTTAGTGTATTCATCTCTTGGTCTCCCTCTCCGATTTTTACACTCCACTCTGCCCTCCAGTACTGAATTGGTGATCCCTTGATGCCTCATAACATGTCCTACCAACCGGTCCCTTCTTCTTGTCAAGTTGTACCACAAACTCCTCTTCTCCCCAATTCTCTTCAATACCTCCTCATTAGTTACGTGATCTACCCATCTAATCTTCAGCATTCTTCTGTAGCACCACATTTCAAAGGCTTCTATTCTCTTCTTGTCCAAAATATTTATCGTCCATGTTTCACTTCCATACATGGCTACACTCCATACAAATACTTTCAGAAACGACTTTTGGATAGGAATGATATTTATTGTGGGGGTCGCCACTTCTATAATTTTTGTTAATGTCAGCTCGTCGAAATTTTTACCATGTTCTTAAGATGATGATCTACCGAAATGGTGAAAATATTTTCGATATCATTATCTGTTACCGAGATTAAAAGGTTCAAAGTTGTATTTAGGCACGTTAAATATGCACGTAATATTCGGTCTGACGCGTTGTAGTTTTAACAGGCGTAGTGAGCATATGAAAAGTGTTTTAGAGTCTTTGTGATGGTTCTGAGGTCACCAAACTATGTTTCTAGTCAACATTTTTTCACCAATGAACCTTCATGATCCAAAGTCTTTGTGTAATTGGCGCTTCACGCTCGAATTGGTACTGCAGTGAATGGAGACAGAAGCAGTGGGACCAAACGAGAGAGGAAACAGTGGAAATGAAAAATACAAATGAATGGCGCCTGCACATATGCCTAGTAGGTCCGGAGCCTCTCAGAGTTTCAACATGTAGGTCTCGGAGAGGGTGCATTTTGGACCGAAATTTCAGACACCATATTATGGGAAAAAAATAAATTTAACTGTCTATAATCTTTGAGCTGCCGGCGTACAGTGGAGAAAGTTGCATTAGGGAAAGGAAGACAAAAGGAGACAGTGTTACTGAGAGATAAGACATTGGCAGTGGGATATACTGCAAATAAATGGCAGAAAACGGAGACAGTGAGAGAGTGAGACATGTATAAATTGTGACAGGGACACTGAGAGGGAGGTGTTGAGTATGAATCCTTAACTAAAGAGGAACATACTCTCCTTCTCTTCCAATGTAGTAGTCGAAATGGGAAAAATTCTGCTTGTCTTTCAGTAACATTTGTAGTGTAATAGATGACACAATCATTGCTTCATTGCTGCTTTGTTTGCTGTAGGGTTAATATATTTCCGGCCTTTCGAACTACAACGCCACGAAGGATAGCAAATCGCAAAATTTACTTACTTGGGGCCTAAAATTTAGAGGGGAAAATACGTGATTAAATATAGAAATGATCTCGGTGTGTATGGGGTGCTAAATTTAGTACAAAGATCTACTGCATGGGTGACAGATAAGCGTACGTCATTCGATACTGCATACAGTGTCACAGTCCATCACAGGGGAGTGGTGGCCTGACAGTATATTAACATTCCACGACCAATTACTTTCAATGGGGGAGAGATCAGGAGGCAACATTGAAATACCTCCTGTATCGATTTGTGTCAGGAGAGCCAGAGTAAAATTCGGTCTTGCGTTATCTTGTCGAATGATAACATCACGGAAAACTGGAAGACAGAGCGCCGCCACCGGCCTTAATACGTCATAAATGCAACGGCTACTGAAAAAAATTATCGGCTACGCGAACAAGAGGTGATGATCGTATGTACTCGGTGACAACACACACCGTGTGGTGGGTCTGTGTGAAGACGACTACTAATTCACCCTGGCAACGCTCGTTCGCCTCGGAGAAACCGACACATTATCAAAAGTTCTTCTGTCAACGCTTTACAATATGATGTCTGGTGGTTCCCAGTATTGCGATGATTAACGGAATAACGAGATCAAGCAGGCGCTGCATGTTGTGCGTTTATCGCTAGCGATTGGGAGAAGCGCTCCGTGGCCTGGATGTCATTAGCATGTTTTATTTCCTAATTCTTCATTGCTTGTAGCACATTTATTGCTTTATGTGTAATATAAATCATTGTATGTTACGATTATGTATTAAGTTTATATATTATGTACGACCTGTGTTAGCTTCCACATAGCAAGTGTAAATAATTTGTGGCAGTATAATTTATTTGTGTCAGTTAAATTCAGTAATGACATTAGCTGCTAGTGGGCACTGATTAAAATCAATTGGGAAATTGAAAATTTCTGCCATACCAGGACGCAAACCCTGGTTTCCTGCTTATCCGGCAGGTGCGCTGACCACTGTGTCATCTGGACACAGTGATCGTCGCAGCTACACGGAGTACCCTACCACGCATCCCTTCAGACCCTCTCAAGCAATCCACACACTACAGATGTAGTGCCCCTTGCCCGTTATCCTCAATATCCGTGACATTGCGCCGATTCAGCTCGACTAAACAAATAGATGAAGTTCTGTATGTACTGTAATAGGTGTGTGTGTGTGTGTGTGTGTGTGTGTGTGTGTGTGTGTGTGTGAGTGAGTGAATGAAAGAGGGAGAGAAACACTAGGCATATTTCAGGATAAATCATTGCACGTATTGAAAAAAATAGCAGATAATTTAAGAAATCAAGTAAAAGGTCTGCAATTTTCGGTAAGATAATATACTATAAATAAAAATAAGACTCGTTCAAGACTATAGCAAGAGGTAACATTGATGACCCTTCAGAAACTAATTAATGAAGGAAAGCGCTTTTACACATGAAATCTGTTCTCTGTAAACTATGCGTTATGAAGACCTCGTCCACTGCATCAGAGCACACTGTTCCTCGCTATCCAACTGTTCTTCCTTGGTAAACACAAACTAGTCAAATTTCGTGAGAATCAGGAGCGCAATCAGACCCTTCCAACGTATAATATCGCTGCAGTTAGTTTATTTTTACAAGACGATCCTGAAAATCACGAACTTCGGACACACTACATTTTGTAGAGTAGCTCAAGTCACAAAACACCTTTCCTATAATAGGAGCTAAATCCGTTGTCAAAAATTTTTTTCGTCTGTTGCCGTTTGCGCTTCGCTTTTGAAAGTTGCCATGTGTCAGAGATTTCCTTGAGTTGATGCTACTGTAGAGGTTTCTTGAAAGTAAAAAATAAATATTAAAAATGTATGACGCCGCAGTTTCTCACACATGTCAGCGTTTGTGAGGACATACGCTATGTGTAATTCCATGACATAGTTTTGTAAGTGCATTTAACGGTACATATTCACTCTATCTGCGAAATTAATTGCGAAAAGAGTTAGTAACACAGCAGTAATAAATTTAAACCCTTTGAATGATGCGGCAGTTTTTAGAGCATCAAATTCTTTTTGACGCCATGTTTCCCGAAGTACGATTGGCTAGGAAGTGGTTCTCACTCCCACAGAGATTCTTGCCCGAAAGTAACGGATGTTGAAATCGGTCCAGTGGCTTAGGAGGACATGTGGAAGATACATACATACGTTTTTATAATATGTCTGGATGGCTGTGCCGTGACTGGCCTCTTCGCTCTGGGAATATAAAATGTCTCTCAATGTGAACTGTATTTACACTAGGAATATACTAGTAGCATCGCCTACCACCATTCCACAACCAGATTCTGTAAAGAATTCCCGTTTATAAAACAGATTAAACAGCTTCAGACATCTCATTATGTTACAGATAAGTTGTGTCAAAGACATGACGTCAAACACTGGTAGCAGTTACTTCTGTAAAATATCTGGGAGTATGCGTGCGGAACGATTTGAAGTGGAATGATCATATAAAATTAATTGTTGGTAAGGCGGGTGCCAGGTTGAGATTCATTGGGAGAGTGCTTAGAAAATGTAGTCCATCAACACTCGTTCGACCTATACTTGAGTATTGCTCATCAGTGTGGGATCCGTACCAGATCGGTCTGACGGAGGAGATAGAGAAGATCCAAAGAAGAGCGGCGCGTTTCGTCACAGGGTTATTTGGTAACCGTGATAGCGTTACGGAGATGTTTAATAAACTCAAGTGGCAGACTCTGCAAGAGAGGCGCTCTGCATCGCGGTGTAGCTTGCTCGCCAGGTTTCGAGAGGGTGCGTTTCTGGATGAGGTATCGAATATATTGCTTCCCCCTGCTTATACCTCCCGAGGCGATCACGAATGTAAAATTAGAGAGATTAGAGCGCGCACGGAGGCTTTCAGACAGTCGTTCTTTCCGCGAACCATACGCGACTGGAACAGGAAAGGGAGGTAATGACAGTGGCACGTAAAGTGACCTCCGCCACACACCGTTGGGTGGCTTGCGGAGTATCAATGTAGATGTAGATGTAGATGAACATATGAGAACTTTATAGTCGAAGATGCAAAAAACATTTTTACCACTGTTTATGACGTTACAGCTCATCAACTATGTGGCATAGAATGATATACTTTCGCTGGTATATTCAATGTTACCTACGGTACTGTCTTCAAACTGTGTTGCCAACAGTTAGTAGTATAGAATCAATAAATTGAAACGTCGTACCTGAACACGTGATGCTTATGTTTTTCTACAGGACCAGTGAAAATACAGTAGGAGAGTGCGTTATATTTCAGCACACTTTCAGACTTTGGCCTCTAGAAGTGTGATTTATTTTCTGATTCCGTTTTGAAATGATAAATTTCGGTTTTTATTTGCTGCAGTCTTTTTCTGAAATTAAAAAATTACAACGGAAAATTAAGGTTCTTCCAAATAGGAAACAATGTTCCAAGATACAACATTCGACCGAAATTTAAAAGCACTGCAACTGAGAAAATCTTTTAAACACTGTATGTAACAGTCTGTGCGTTTAATTCTTACTCTACAACAAATCAGTACGAGAAATAAAATTAAGCAAACATATTATCAAAAACCAGTTAAAAGTTAATTGCATTATGAGATACAAGTTACTGAAAACTAACACAAATTTCCAATACAGGTGAAATTTTTGAGACATTAAAGAAACTCAGTTCATTTGCAGGTATCACATTTTTCTTGATAAAACGCATTCTTCTGTTTCAAGGTACGAGATGGCCCACGATCGATAAAGTATAACTTATCTGTCCACGTGTTGTATAGATATTTGTAAGAAATATATTACTTTATTAACCATGAAATTCTATATCTGAAGAATTAGCAATCTATTCCAGATAGTTTTAAGATGTATTATACAGTACTTAAATGTATAGACCGTGAAGTACAAAATGGCTCTGAGCACTATGGGACTTAACTTCTGAGGCCATCAGTCCCCTACAACTGAGAACTACTTAAACCTAACTAACCTAAGGACATCACACACATCCATGCCCGAGGCAGGATTCGAACCTGCGACCGTAGCGGTCACGCGGTTCCAAACTGAAGCGCTTAGAACCGCACGGCCACACCGGCCGGCGTGAAGTACATATAAAAGCTGCACATAGCATAACCTCCTAACAACAACAAAAACTATAGAAAATGGTTGCTATAGACAGTTTCTATCTTTAATACAAGATTTACTGTAATAATTCTTTGTCTTTTTGTAAAATGTAACCTTTTACACCCGGAGAAATCTTAAATTATTCCGGGCTGTTATGCCATGATCGGATAAATTTCTTATTGAAATTCAGTAATAAAGTCCTCTGAACACATCATAAAAGTCCCGAGTATTTTAATAAGAGCAAATCTTCAACGTAAGATTATACGTCTTAATCAGTAAATTATGACTACGAACTAGTTATCTGAATTCGGCAAATAATTGCTTGAAATACTGAAAACCAAATAGTTGTCCTTTGAAGCCTTTAGGTATGCAACCTGTCACTTGGGTCCGGTGATCGGCCGACTGTTTTAGCTATTTAGTGATACAGATATTGATAACTATCAAATCCGGTAGCAACGGTGACGATAAAAGATTGTAGAATTGAAAGGGCAACCTTTTTGAAGGTCTTTCATATCTAGAGGTAAAAATATGTGATCAGGGAGGAAGGGAGGTAGAGAGGAAGGGAGGTGTTCACATGTGGTCTTACTTTTGTTTCATGTAAAATCCATACATATCATAAAAATGTGTGTAGGTATGACTGCATGTATGTTCCACATCGCCTACTGAACTACTGGATCGATCTGAACCAAATTTTTCTCACTTATTACCTGGAAAGAAGAGTTGTGGGGGAAATATTACCCGCCTATCAAAGGAATGGGGGTGAAAACATGGGATCATAGTGTATTCCACGACGCGCAAATACCCAAACTTTATTGATCCATTATTTGAGAATGAGAGCATTTAGTGATTTGTAACAAGCTTTACACGCAATTTCAAATATTTATTAAACTTTTTCTCGCTGACACAGCTCCCCCCATCCGCCCCCCCTCCCCCAAGAAAATGATGAAAGAAAGGAGGTTTATCGCACTCTACGTTTTCGCTATTCATGCAGCAAAACTGCCGCATCAAGCAAGATGTTTTAATTTATTAGTACTTCACTACTAACTATATTCGTGAAATATTTAGTAGACAGTATTCACGTATACCACTGAATGAACAAGCAAAATTGCGTCATTGTACGATACATAGTTAAGGAGATACAGCGTCATAAACAGTGGGATACGTGAAACTCTGCCGCTTCATGCGTAAATTTTTAATTCAGTGCTTCTTTACTATTTATTGCTCCCAACGTATTTCACAGACAGTGTGCACACATGCTGCTCAATGTACTTGCAAAACCAAAAATCACTGGAAGACACATAGTTCAGAAGATAAACGTCATAAAGATTGAAGAATGTGATAATTAACTGCAATGGAAATTAGCTACATAGACAGGTCAAATATGTATACACTCCTGGAAATTGAAATAAGAACACCGTGAATTCATTGTTCCAGGAAGGGGAAACTTTATTGACACATTCCTGGAGTCAGATACATCACATGATCACAATGACAGAACCACAGGCACATAGACACAGGCAACAGAGCATGCACAATGTCGGCACTAGTACAGTGTATATCCACCTTTCGCAGCAATGCAGGCTGCTATTCTCCCATGGAGACGATCGTAGAGATGCTGGATGTAGTCCTGTGGAACGGCTTGCCATGCCATTTCCACCTGGCGCCTCAGTTGGACCAGCGTTCGTGCTGGACGTGCAGACCGCGTGAGACGACGCTTCATCCAGTCCCAAACATGCTCAATGGGGGACAGATCTGGAGATCTTGCTGGCCAGGGTAGATGACTTACACCTTCTAGAGCACGTTGGGTGGCACGGGATACATGCGGACGTGCATTGTCCTGTTGGAACAGCAAGTTCCCTTGCCGGTCTAGGAATGGTAGAACGATGGGTTCGATGACGGTTTGGATGTACCGTGCACTATTCAGTGTCCCCTCGACGATCACCAGTGGTGTACGGCCAGTGTAGGAGATCGCTCCCCACACCATGATGCCGGGTGTTGGCCCTGTGTGCCTCGGTCGTATGCAGTCCTGATTGTGGCGCTCACCTGCACGGCGCCAAACACGCATACGACCATCATTGGCACCAAGGCAGAAGCGACTCTCATCGCTGAAGACGACACGTCTCCATTCGTCCCTCCATTCACGCCTGTCGCGACACCACTGGAGGCGGGCTGGACGATGTTGGGGCGTGAGCGGAAGACGGCCTAACGGTGTGCGGGACCGTAGCCCAGCTTCATGGAGACGGTTGCGAATGGTCCTCGCCGATACCCCAGGAGCAACAGTGTCCCTAATTTGCTGGGAAGTGGCGGTGCGGTCCCCTACGGCACTGCGTAGGATCCTACGGTCTTGGCGTGCATCAGTGCGTCGCTGCGGTCCGGTCCCAGGTCGACGGGCACGTGCACCTTCCGCCGACCACTGGCGACAACATCGATGTACTGTGGAGACCTCACGCCCCACGTGTTGAGCAATTCGGCGGTACGTCCACCCGGCCTCCCGCATGCCCACTATACGCCCTCGCTCAAAGTCCGTCAACTGCACATACGGTTCACGTCCACGCTGTCGCGGCATGCTACCAGTGTTAAAGACTGCGATGGAGCTCCGTATGCCACGGCAAACTGGCTGACACTGACGGCGGCGGTGCACAAATGCTGCGCAGCTAGCGCCATTCGACGGCCAACACAGCGGTTCCTGGTGTGTCCGCTGCGCCGTGCGTGTGATCATTGCTTGTACAGCCTTCTCGCAGTGTCCGGAGCAAGTATGGTGGGTCTGACACACCGGTGTCAATGCGTTCTTTTTTCCATTTCCAGGAGTGTATAAATACATGTGAAATATCTTGAATATATGTGGTAAGGGTGTCAATTATTGAGGTATATGAAAAAAATCGTAAACTAATTACAAACAACGGCGTGGACCCACTTTATTCAGCTTGTAAACGTCACTGCAGGTATTCTGATTTAGGTTATGACGTGTTCGATATGCCTTGCATGATTGGCGATGGTGAGGCGCAGACGAATAGTGAAATTCTGCATGACTCACTGAGGTGTCGGAACATGGATGCTGTCGATGACTTCCTGAACGGCTGTTTGATGCTCAGCTATGATTTTGGTTTACTGTTGTACACCTTGACTTTAATATAGCCCACAAAAAGGAGTCACACGCGTTCAGATCCGGAGAATATGGTGGCCAATTGAGACCGATGCCAGTGGCCTCTGGGTACCCCAGCGCCAGAATGAGTCCCAAAAGTGTTCCTCCATGACATCACTCTTCTGCTTCGATGGAGTCGAGCTTCTTCTTGCATGAATCATATATTGTCGAAATCAGGGTCACTTTGGATAATGGAGATGGAATCATCCTGCAAACCTTCAAGTACCATTCGGTAGTCACCGTGCCATCAAGGAATATCGTACAGATTATTCTGTGGCTGGAAAATGCACCGTTGAGGGTGAAGAGCTCGATCGCGAAATGTTTATTCTCAATCCCCCAAATACCCCAATTTTGCTTATTGACGAACCCATCCAAATGAAAGTGGACTGCGTCACGAAACCAAACTATGCATGTGCATACTAATTCCCATTATTCCTCGCGGCCAACCGTGCAGTCTGAACGTTCTAACGTAAATCGTTGAGAAGTTACGGCGATTTTATTTCATATAGTTCAGTAACTGTCACCCTGTACGTGCGTAGACGTGTAAAACCACGGGTAAAAGGCACCTTCTAAGCTCCTGTGTCGATTTGAACCAAAGTTGATATCAATGTTACTCCCCTGTTGAGGTGGCGGTGATAGGCAGAGAAAGGTGTTGGAGAAGAAGATGACGAGATAGTGGTGTGAGGAGGAGATGGACGCAGATAGAGGGAATGAGGAAATGGACATGGACAGGGTGAGGAGCAGATCGACAGAGTGGGGAGGTGGTGGTGGAGACAGATAGGGGGAGGAGATGGATGGACATGGTAGGAGGATATGGATAGAGTGTGGGTTGAGGCAGAGATGGGTGGAGAGATGGGAGGAAGAGGAGATGGACAGAGAGGGGGGTTGGAGACGATAAGCATAGGGGGAGGAGGAGATGGACAGGAAGAGGAAACGATGCGCAGTAACTGAGGTCGGAGGAGACAGAACAAGGGAGGGATGAGGTTATGCATAGAGAGAAGGCGAGGTGATGGGCAGGGAGAGGGGGGCGGAGATGATGGTCAGAAAGAGGGGGAGGAGGATTTTGATAGGGAGAAGAGTGAGAAGAAGATCGACAGTTGAGTTCAGGAGATGGACAGATAGTGTAATGTGGACAAGATGAACATAGAGTAGGTGAGGAACATATGGATAGAGAGGGAGGGAACGAGGAAGGCAAGAGAGGAGGAGGAGGAGTAGGCGGAGGAGGAGGAGATGGAGAGAGAAAGAGAAAAAAGGTTCAAATGGTTCAAATGGCTCTGAGCACTATGGGACTTAACATCCGAGGTCATCAGTCCCCTAGAACTTAGAACTACTTAAACCTAACTAACCTAAGGACATCACACACATCCATGCCCGAGGCAGGATTCGAACCTGCGACACTAGCTGTCGCGCGGTTCCAGACTGTAGCGCCTAGAACCGCTCGGCCACAACAGACGGCAAGAGAAAAAGGGAAGGAGATGACAGACTAATAGAGGATTGGAAAAAATACATACCTGGCCAAGTCCGGATAGTCAATTAATGTTAAATTCGTCTATTTTATTAGTCAGTTTTCATTTTGAAGACTACTATCATCCTGAGGGCTAAACCTATCTATAGATGGACTGAGATGAAAACGCGAAGAAAAAACGTACCTGATGTCGTTGTTGCTTTCTTGCATTGGGCAAGACGTTTCTACCTCCTGTCGTTAACACTGCAGAATTACTCTCTAAAAATCCAGTAATATGACCGCCGATTAACTAAGACGTGAAAGAAGGTAGTAAATAAAGGGTTTATTGTGCCATTTACAACGAAATTATTTGCGATGAAGTGCAAGCTTGGTTTGCGGAAGAACGGAGAAGGGAATCGGGCATGACACAAAAACGTCATCCTGGCATTTGGCGTAAGCGAATTAAGAAAATTGAAGTATATCTTAACCTCGGTGATCGACTGAATGTCAACCACCTTTCTTCCGAAAACTTGTCCTTGGTCTTACCACTGTGCCAACCCCCTCTGTCACACCTGGAAGAGTTGTAACACCAAGATTTTATTTAGATTTCGATCAGTGGGTTGTGAAAATTTTGTGCTGGAGTTGTCACAGTTTGTTATTCGTAATTATGAAAATCACTTGAATTAATGTTCCTAATTTTTCATGTTTTCAGAGAATATTAATGAGCTTATTCGTTCCTTACTAAAAAATACTCAATTCCGATCAAGAATACTCTTTATGGATGAAAACACACACAACACTGGTGTAATATTTTACAACATTCGTAATGTGTAAAATATTCTACCAAGAATCGACAAACAATCAATCAGTGGAAAATGTATTCTTTTTAAATGTTGAAAATTCTCTTTTAACATTATATTTCTCTTTTTTAGGTGAGTACGATTTGCAATGCATTCTTGCGGTACACACTACATTTCGAGACATCAATGATGATTAGCGGAGTAAGTACAAGTTGGTTTTCAAGTACGATACTAGTTGTAGCCTAACACACGAAATTTGTCCGTAGCTGCGCTGTAATATAGGTGTAACGAGAGGAGTTGCGGACCCAGACGTTACTAAAGACTGTGGCTCATTTCTGGAAAAGATCAACAAGCTACGAAATATAGAAGAGAATTCACAGTTCCAATAATTGCCTTATGTGTAGGGAAAACCTACCGAAAACTCTGACTGCAGCTGGCTAATTGGATCTGTAGCATGTCATCGCTGAAGAATACCGCCGCACTGAAAAATGTGCGCCTCTAGTACATACGTACGGGATGAATTTAAGTACATAGAAACTGAAGTCTAAGACTTGCTAAGTATATACTATAAAGTCGTAGGCAGTTTATTCCTATAGCGCTCGCAGCACCTGTTGGGGCTCCACAGCGACACTGCCAAATTCTACGGAGGGAACATTGACCGTCAGCAGTTTTTAACTGAAAATTGTAATGGCGCGCACGATAATGCAGTATTTTTAAATCATTCAAACTATTATCACTGACCTGAAATTACATGAATTTTAGAATCTTTAAAGAATATTGGTTGCACTCATTTCTTGAGACGTGTATTACATATAAGGAGTTGTGCAAGTGCTTTATTTATATGTTCTGCTCCTCTATGATCTGCCCTCACTATTACAAAGATGTACAGCGTTGTACAGAGAGATATTTGCTTTGCATTTATTTGTCAACAAAGCCCTCCTAAAATTCATGTACTGATGTACCGTGGCACCAAATGAAGTAGATGACTAAGCGAAACAATGTGCAACCAAAATAGTCTCAAACTTTTTGAATTAGCTTACTATTGTTTTTGTGATCCTGTTTGATTTTCTATTCTCTAATTTCAAATTGATAATAGCGTCTCTATACAGCGTGTTTGTCTACAATGGTTTAATTCCTTTCTGTGACATAATTTACATATTGTAGGGCCTGCTGCTAAATGGAATTAATTTTTATTCAAAATGTCGTTTCTGTAAAGTTTTTATTCATGTTTTAATGGTTAACCGTTCCCATTCCGTCGTGTAGAATGTTAAAGTTAGTTTTCACTACTAAATACACACACACACACACACACACACACACACACACACAAACACACACACACACACACACACAAACACACACACACACACACACACACACAGCTTTATGTCACAGTGTCTCACTGTGTGGTATAATCGTATGGAGCTTTCTTCAGTCTAGCGTTCTGAGATTTATAAATTTGCAAAAGGAATCATTTTACCTTTTACCATGCGCTGCAGTAGTTTATAATCTGGTTTGAGACAGACTGCACAAGTCATCGGCTGTGACGGAAACACCTGTTGGTACTGCTTGCAGGTAATTCAAGCGACATTAAAAATCTGTAGCTGTCGTTACCACATTCTTCCAATATAGCGAAGACAGAAATAACAGCACCCTGAGCACTTGACCAGTTTCAGTGTGTACTTAGCCTAAATGAGTAGTGGCCCACAAATGGAATTTCTGTTTCAGGTTGTAGAAACTTATTATTTGTGAAGAGTGATTTTCTTTCCTAGCTATGTGAAGTGATCCTAATAAGAGTCAACTAAGACCGGCAGTTTTAGTGTGTTTAGCTATGCTGGTTACGTTTCGCAGCTGATCCAAACCTCTATGTACGTAGTTGTTTGCAAGCGAAATAATCTTCAGACTTTACCTTTTGATTTACGAAAGTAAAATGAAACACTTCTTAAAAAATATCAGTATGTACTGCTGAATACAGTAACCGGGGTTTGTCACTGATATGGGCCTCGCGTAACCTAAAATTGGCTCTCTGTAGAACATCTCCATGTACTGCGCAGTGCTGAACTATCATCTGTAACGGTATTCACAGGTAGAGAATTGATGGAGGAGAACATGTAATTACTGCAGCTTTCTAGAGTGTTTCTCACGAAACAAGTGAGAGCGGTAAAGAAAAACGTGAGGTAAGAATTGGTACATTAGATCTCGATGAAATTTCATGATCAGTAGAAGATACGACAAAATATTATTGCAATTAGGCCTGTGATTTGCAAATTTATAGAAAAGAAGAATCTTCTTTTACGTTTATTCACATGTCGCTGTTAGTCTTCGCCACACGTAATTTGTGCTTAACCAACTTGTTTTTCTTTTGTGCAGGCGAGTTAAAATACTGTACGGTGCGAGAGGAAACTTTACACGTGAACATTATAATTCAGTTTAATGTTTTCTGGTAGCTCATCACAGAACCACTGCAATTGTTGAGTTGAAGTAATAGCTCACATTTTCTCAAACCTTATTTCGAGACGTTTTTCGAGCTTTTCCTCATCTTCATTATGTGCACATACAGTGCAGTAGGACCAATACGCGATTAAATCAGTAGCTGAATTAAGAGTACAGTGCGTACGAATTTAAAACTCAGATGATACCCTCTGGTAGCAATATTGCCCTAACCCGGCTGGCCCTTGAGGCGAACTGAGGCTGGATGACAGAAAAGCGTACCTCATCTCATGCATCTTGAAAGCTGTGCTATAGTTTAAAATTCCAGTGGTGGCAAGAGCAACGTGCCCGTCTCGTAGCAAAGCATGATCAGATTTTTACTGTGGGTGATATATCTGGAGACCGTGCTGGCCGTAGGAACCATCTGACATACTTTGTATCGAGCTAGATCAGGACAGCAAGGGCTACATACAGTCTTGCTATATCTTGTTGAAGGACAACGTTACGGGCGCAACACCAACGTCGATATCGCCTATACCTGTCTCACGTAACGCCTTTGTCTGTTTATGCTTATGCGATATCTGTACCACTATGTTCTTTAGTTCAACTTACATCTAATTGTCTGGTTCATATTTCACGTCAGTTTATATTACTGTGATTAATATATGTATATACTTTCAGAAATAATGTTATCCGCAAATACTGAAAGGTTAAAATCATGTCTGCGAAACTGGTTCACTCTTAGCGAAAACAAATTTGTACTGATGGAAAATCTTTACGGAAGTCAGTCCGTGACGATACTCACTTGGCTGGAGTATAGGAGGTAGTTTTGGCCGACCGCAAGTTCTTTTTAGCCAGTGTCTAACATGAAAACTGTTCAGATCAAAAGTGCAATAAGGCAAGGAAAGCAACTAGATTAAACGATAATACCTCGGATTTGGAAGATAATTGGCTAATTGTTTTTGGAAATCATGGGAAAGCTCTGATTCACATAAACCCTACACCAAGAAGGTACTTTTCAGAGTCTTTTATACATCAAGAATCTTGAGTACGTTCGCCGGGTTTATCTTAGCCATAGAAGATCGCCACAGCCGCCACCTTCATCTTGTAATCTTGCACTGATCAGTCAATTGCTTTATCTGCAAATAATAACTGCCTTTAATTCAAGTTTGTGTTGGTAACTTTATGTTAATTCTTATTCTTTACCTAACCAGTATTCTTTTCCTGCTGATGCAATACATCAGAGTATCCTATTCAACTGAACTATAAAAATATTTATTGCTTTAATAGTGATTATTAACTATTGTGGAGTAGTCAGTTCCTTAAGGGTTCAGTTAGTTTTGTTTCTGATATACTCTACGTAAATTTTGGAAGAGTAGAGATGCAAGGAAAGGTATTGATCACTTTACTTATGTAGTTCTTGCTAAAATCTATATTAATAATTAAAAATAACTGAACAGAACAGTAACCAAAGTAAGTGGTAACTGGCCATTGCAATTTCAGGGCCAGCTTAATGAATACCTACCTCACACGTTACTAAAAGTATTAATATTCACTTGTGTTTAAAAGTGCTCCTTTTGTGCCTTACCAGAAGCGTTTGGTCAAGCTGTCAGTGAAATCTTAGAATAGTTTCTGGGTCCCCATACTAAATGTTTAATCTGTGTTACAATCATTTCTTCAGTAAAAGTACTTACATAGTGCATCAATAATTTCAACGGCTTTTGTTTATGAAGTTCCACCGGCGACAACAAAAAATGGTTCAAATGGCTCTGAGCACTATGGAATTTAACATCTGAGGTCATCAGTCCCCTAAAACTTAGAGCTACTTAAACCTAACTAACCTAAGGACATCACACACATCCATGCCCGAGGCAGGATTCGAACCTGCGACCGTAGCAGTCGCGCGGTTCCAGACTGAAGCACCTAGATCCGCTCGGCCAAACCGGCCGGCTGGCGACAACAGTTTAGATTATAACAGATTCAGTGGTCACATAATTCAAAGAAGTAAATGCTATCAAAGTAACCAGATAGTAATGCGATCAATTAACAGAATCATTTAAAGATCAGTTTTACAGTGTGTAATTAAAGTGTAAAAGCTCCTAATGTCCTAGTTAGTTTTTCTCCTTTCTGGCCGGCCGTAGTGACCGAGCGGTTCTAGGCGCTACAGTTGGGAACCGCGCTACCGCTACGGTCGCAGCTTCGAATCCTGCCTCGGGCATGGATGTGTGTTATGTCCTTAGTTAGGTTTAAGTAGTTGTAAGTTCTAGGGGACTGATGACCTCAGAAGGTAAGTCCCATAGTGCTCAGAGCCATTTGAACCATTTGCTCCTTTCTGAAATGATCGGACGCCATTGATGGCCGGGAGTCCTCACCTCGGCCGACGATTTACAAATCTTTTCAGTTGACGCAACGTTGGGCGGTTTGCGTGTCGGAGATGTTGAAGTGATAATGAAGACAACACAACATCCAATCCCCTTGCGGATTAAATCTCCGAGCCGGCCACGAACCGAAGCTGCACCCGCTGCGTGGCAGTAAGACGTGCTAACAACTTTGTTGCCCATGACAAACCGCTATTCCAAGTCTTAGTAGATCGTGCTATTGTTTCGTGTCCTATTTGTAAGACAGATTTTTGCACCGAATAAAACTGTAACCAGTAGTTAATTTTTTTTTTAATGCACAGTATAAATACTTCATATACTTTTGCCAAATTCGGCTGGTGAACTTTTCTTTTACGAAATTACAGCTTACTTCACAACTAGTATAAGATTGGTCCGATTCCCACTAGTTCACTGTTTCCTATTGAACATAACCTTTTTGGTAACGAAACATAGTGCGATATCTTTTCCATTCACACACAGTCGAGATCATTTTAAATTCCCTTCCTTAGGCGTAACATCAATTGTGTATTGCTACCATACTAGCAGCCATTAATGCTACAAGTGGAAATCAGCCATCGGCCGTAAAACGTCAGATATATAACGTTCGTCGTCCACGTTACCAGCTATGCCAACCTGACATGATCGTGCTGTATAACCGTATCATCACGTCAGTTGCTGACAATGGGAAGACTTCAGACACGACCAACCGATTCAACTCTTGTTTGGAAGGTTGCTTGTGCACAACCTAAAATGAAAGACTCCAATATATTTTGGCTCAATAAATACGTATTTTTTTAAAAAAAATTACCCCAAACTGTATCACACGCGACTCAGAGCTGATGGGGTCGTTAGATAATTCAAACTTGACCGTTTTTCATCAGCATATATAGGGTCCGCAAACTCATATTTTGTTGTAAATCGAGAAAAGAAACTCTCCTCCTCCGCTTTTATGCTTGTACTGTAAGAGATACTCAAAGAAAGCGCCACCGATGCAGCGACCAAGGCGCGTGGCAGGGGAGCGGAAAACCTGTGCTGGATTCTCAATTGCACTCTCCAAATTATTTCCATTTGTATTTTTTTTCCAGTTGAGAAATGGATATGAATAGGATAATAAAGTATATAAATCAACAGCGAATAATAACAAGGTAGGTAAATAAATTTCTCAAACGACTTGGAACAGTGAAGAATCAAAAATTTAATCCTGATCGATTTACAGTGCGCGTTCCACTCTCTCTGTTACACGTCGTAAATATCATTGAACAACTACACAGATGGTACTTGTCATATAAACATTAGAAGCAAGTATACTCGCGGTACCAATAACATGCAATCTTCGTGCAACTACGTCATTCCTTCTGAAGATTCGGAGGAAATCAAACTCGGTTTACATTTGAAACATTTGTTTTTCGCGAATTAATTTGGGGCATAGCACGTATACGATAACATTGTTCAAAATCTCGGTGCTGAAAGTTGTTCATGAATTACGCTGTGTATCGTTACTATATTCACTCGTTCATGCAATTCTCGCTGTTTTTCCAGAAGCAGAATGCAACTCTGAGGCCTCGAAATAAAGTTTTTCACATGCCCGTAAAAATAAAGGTCTCTTGGCTGGGACACAGATGTGAAGTTTTATGTACACTACCAACTGGGAAAAGTTTAATTTTTCTCCATTGTGGGATAACGTCCGTCGTATGCTGGTCTTCGCAGCGGTATTATTAGGATGTGTTCTCATGCAATGAGGCTCTAAATTTCAATTTTTTACTAATGCATGTCGGTTGAGGAATTGATTTCCTTAGTATGTTACTATTACTCATTGGGTTAATTGCCTGATTAACCCTATTATTCCTAGCAGTTTCGATAGGGGAATAAATACAAAAGAGGAAAAAACTTCAGAATGCAACTGCGGATTGAAACCAAGTTCTCCGATTCCCAAGCAGACTCCCTTTTCTTCCCGAAGCACGTCGTAGGAGGGGTCAGGGGCAGAGTGGACAGGTATCGCAAGCCGAGGCCTGGCGACTGACCCCGCTACACCTTGACGAAAAGAGAGAGAAGGGGATGGATGCATAAAACCAAAAACCAAGGCAAATTTCGTAGTCTTCAGCCATAGGGCAACAATTGTTTTTTTACATGAAGAACCGAATGGGAAGACCTATGATACGCCGTGCTAAGTCGGAGCGGGAGAACTAAATGACGCTTCTAGCATGTGATAGACACTTAGTAGAAAAATGAAAATCAAAACAGTAACAGAAAAGGCGGAAGTGACACTTCGCCGTCCGTGACGTCAGGTCACCCGGCCTATCTCCTCGTTTCAGTCAATGTTGTACCACCTTCGATCGTTATAGTATATAATGTCATATCACTTACTCTCGCTAAAGACGTTCGAGATACTCGGTAGATGGTGCAGGACACTTCAAAGGTAATCTTAAAAAGAGTTTACTGTATTATGGGCGGTGAAAAATGGCGTAGTGCCGCTGTTGGAGGTAACACCAGAAATCAAGAACTTGTTTGGGGTCGTCAAGCTAGAGATATCTCACGGCTTAGCCACGGATCCACAACACTGCGTTCGTCTGTGCCCTGGGGCGGAACATTTTATCTTGTAGAAGAATCATGTGTTCGCCGATACGGTACGGCGTTGCACGTTGGATATCCGCTAAAATGGGGTGCACAATATACCACATCTGCCCCTCGTCCCCACAGCTGAGACGGTGTTCGTTGATATCTGCCTTGTGGCATGTCGGGCAAGTAGGTGAATCCGCTAGGTGGATCTTATAAAGGCGATTTTGTGTGACATACTTCATGTTGACAGCCTCATACCACCCAGCTTGTGCATCAGAGTCAAATAAGGAATGGTTCACAGCTCTTTACGCAATTCTCCACCGCGTATTTGGATACAATCACGTAAGACCGGCGCTACGAGTATGGTTAATCGTAGAGTCGTTTCGCCGTAGCCAAAAGTGGGATCAGTGTCACTTGGCATACATAACTGTAGTCCAAATGTAATCGGCCAAGGTGAACGAAGGGTGCCGGGAGGTTCAAAAATGGCTCTGAGCACTATGGGACATAACTTCTGAGGTCATCAGTCCCCTAGAACTTAGGTTTAAGTAGTTCTAACTAACCTAAGGACATCACACACATCCATGCCCGAGGCAGGATTCGAACCTGCGACCGTAGCGGTCGCGCAGTTCCAGACTGTAGTGCCTAGAACTGCTCGGCCACCCCGGCAGGCGGTGCCGGGAGGTTTCTTAACATAATCACAGGGTCGATAAAGGCGGATTTCGACGCGATCAGTAACAAGATCTTAAGTCTTAACGAACATCAACGCTGCAGCTTTAGTTGTGTACTAATGTAGAGGGCCATCGACCTGTTACAGACGCTGACGAGCCCGAACCAAACCCTGTACTTGAATGCGGCGAGGGAGTCGTACCTAATTTCAAATAACGTCCCTGTGCTGACAAAGGAACAGGAACTGGTCATAATGCTATGAGCCAGTGCGTGCGTGATCAGTAAAGTTTGTGTGTTGTGTGAAGCCACGGTGCTAAGCAAGTCATACGAGGTCCACTGTGAGTGTTCCGATGTGACCGTCAGTGTGTTGAAACAAAGGGGTGTCGGCGTGATTATTGACCACGTCAATGCACCCTGCCGTAGTTGTCATATTTACATAAACGATACTGCCTGAGATGGAAAAATGTATGCCCTCAACGAGCTATGGACCCAGCCTGAGTTGGTCTACTTTGTAGGCACGTAGTTGAGCGTAACCTTTATCGCGCCCTGCCTATAGGAATCTGCCATAGCGAGCTGGACGGAAGAACCAAACTAACCCATGAACGACGAGGAAGTAAACACAATGTAAGGCACAATGGGGTTATAGACATGGGGTGCAAGTGGTAATTGATTTAAATCAGTGGGGAAAGTTGAAAATTTGTGTCAGGCACCGAGGTCGCCGCAACTACATGGATAACCGTAGCACTCCTCTCGTCAAACCCAGACATGTTCGAAAGATCAGAAACGGCATGTATATACATACAAGCTACTCACACGGGATGCAGCAGACGGAGGGCCCGCTGCTGCTGAAAGAAGACTGTGCCTTGGCCGCGCTTTCGTTGAAGAACGCTTACCTTATGGGTACATACGCAGCGGCCGAAAAAGTTTCTTTCCCCGATATCCAGGAAAATAAAGCGTTTGTAGCCCCCATATGTTTCTCGATCCCGTCAATTCTGAGCGTCATGGACTTTAGGGGTGGTTTTCTCAGAAATGGGGAAGTGTTGGGCCAAAATATCTAAGAGACTTGTATGATAGGTTGTACAAAAGCGACTTCCCAATAACAGGCCAATCGGTTGGCCATGATTGAGACCTCCCCCTTGCGAACAACGATGGCGATCACAAATGCAATATGACAACGTCCGTTCTCACCGGGCACTCCACGCATTGAAATGGCCTTCGTGATGTACGCAGAACCGAAACGAGTCTGAAAAGACGATGTGGTGACACTTCTCTGTCTCTAGTGTTCTCGTCGGCTGCAGCCCTGTCGGCGCCCCTCTTTCTGCTGCCGCGTCAAGGGAAACCGCAACAACATTCGCCGCGCTGCCAATTCGACGTATTACAGAAGTTGTTGAGCTCCACGTGTGGGTAATGACCTCTCAGTAGACAAGTCCGTTTCCGCACTTAGCATATGTCACGAGATTGTACAAACCTGCATGGCCGAGCTAACAAAGTGTCTGCTGTCTCGGGTACTAGTTGGAAGGGGCGGCTGAGATCCTACACCGCGTTCAGTCCATCGACTCTACAAACATTCAGGAGACATAGAGTACAATTAGATGGAAAATTACGTACCAGTGCGTGATCCGAAACGCTTTCTGGTGCGGGTTTTGACGACACAAGAATGGAAGGACACGAACAGGGTGAGAAGAAAAGATTGTTGTTGTTAGCACATCTAAAATGTTGGGGCGGCTTTGGCTGGAGTACACGGGAAAGGGTACTACGTACATCTCAGCGTACACCTCAGTCGACGTGGCTGCCCTCACTGTGTAACTTCATTTCGCCTGCTGATAGAGTGGAAGTAGGATGGCAAGTTACACGAACGTGGAGCGATCTGCTATGCATCTAGAATATAGGTCCGCTGATTGTAGTGGGCGAGATGCACTGCGGTTGTACCCGCAAAGGTGCCACACGAGGCAAACTCCCTGCCCCACCTTCTTTGCACGCTTGCACAGCAGGCTGTCAGAATCGGGATCCTTCAGCGAAGACATAACAGAGCCAACAGTAGCCAACAAGGAGACTGTTCTGGACCTGGTGCAGAACGTTCCTGGATCCAGCATGCAACGCCCGCATCTCGTGGTCGTGCGGTAGCGTTCTCGCTTCCCACGCCCGGGTTCCCGGGTTCGATGCCCGGCGGGGTCAGGGATTTTCTCTGCCTCGTGATGGCTGGGTGTTCTGTGCTGTCCTTAGGTTAGTTAGGTTTAAGTAGTTCTAAGTTCTAGGGGACTAATGACCACAGCAGTTGAGTCCCATAGTGCTCAGAGCCATTTTTGAACCAGCATGCAATCACCAATCATGTCAGGATTTCCCACAGCAGCATCTGGCCGACACTGCATGATATCGTCCACTCAGCGAGTGCAGTTACTGGACGACCTTTGCACGATGATATTGACAGATATTCTTTTCCAGCTGCCATTTTGTTCACTAATTTGGAGCCCTTCACGCGGGAGGGAATCTTCAGCCAACATAACATCCACGTGTGAACGTAGGAGAGCCCACATTAGACAAGAACCCGTGCAGGCCAGAGACAATTTTCAGTTAATGCCAGTGTCGTCGGGGACCACCTCGTTGGGCTGTACGAGTTGCCCCAACGTTTGACGGATGCAGCTTATTCCATCTTTCTTTAGTAAGTATAACTGTAGCTATTGGACGACGTACACATACTTGCTACCATGTATTCTCACACTACAGTCTTGATGTGCTGTGCCACCTCGATGCATTGCATCATCAACATTGGATAGGTCGCGGTGGACTGGTGCGTTGACCAGTGAAATCGACATACCTCACTTGCCTTGACTGCTCTCTCCAGGTACTTCAGTAATGAAAATTGGAACCAACAGCTTTACTGTAATTCAGACGTCGTTTAGCCAAGACAAACTTCCAATTTCGATGCGAAAAAGCGTCACCTTCAGGCTCCTTCATGTGGAACATGTGTAACATGATTGTAAAGTATAATGATAGTACTGACGACAAAAATCGGTTTGTGACTAAGACGGGGATAAATTTCATTATGAAATTACTCAATAAGAACATACTACCGATACCTATACAAAACAAAATTTAGCATTTGATTTATGTTCTTTAAATGATTTTTGTACAATAGTTACACACTCCAATGACGTAACGTACGACACAGAAACACTTAAGCAATATACGAGGCCTGTTCAGAAAGTAAGCTCCGATTGATTGCCAAATTGAAACCACAGTGAACATCAGAAATGTTTTACTTGTAACAATTAGCTACACCTTTCAGCTACTTCTCTACGTAGTCGCCGTTCTGACTTAGACTTTTGTCATAGCGTTGTACCAACTTTTCAATAGCCTCATCATAGAAGGCAGCCGCCGGTGCTTTCCGCCAATTCTCCACGCTGGCCTACACCTCGTTGTCTGTGTCAAAATGTTGTCTTCAAAGACAGCGGTTCATGTGACCAGAGATGAAACTCAGGGGGAGACAATTGCGGACTGTATTGTGGGTAATCTAACATTTCCATTTGAAAACGATGCAGGAGCATCTTCATTGCCCCTGCAGAATGCGGCTGAGAATTGTCTTGAAGACGAAACAGCACGACAGTTATGTAATGTTAGCTGCATAGCTTCAGGCGAAATTTCTCACCAGGTCCTCGTACTTGGCGGCAGACACTATTTTCTAGACATCTTTACGCACTCACTGCGAGCTCAGAAATGAGAAGAGCGACGTGATGCTAACTGGGGTTATACTAGAGACACTACCCAACACATCTGTGCAAAGCTTTATCGGATTTTCATAGTCGTTTCCATTTCGCGACCGATCGGAGCTTACTTTCTGAACGCCCCTCGTAAATTAGATGCTGAATTTTGTTTTGTATGGATACCGATATTATATTTTTATTTTGTAATTTTATGATGCGATTTATCCTATTTTCAGTCACAAACTGTGAATCTTGTTATCATCACTCTCATTAAACTTGACTATTATGCTATGTATGTTCCCATACACAGAGACCTGAAGATGACGCTTTTGCTTGTCGAACTACTGTTCGTTTTAATAAACTACTTCTGAATTACACTGCAGCTGTTGGTTTCAGTTTTCATTATTCAAGTACTTCATGTCGAGCTGCTGTCCCTCTGTCCTCGATGGATTACCAAATACGTCCTCTGGGGACAAGTCAGCATACTAGTATGCGAAACTCCCGTTAACAGTTTTGAGGATCTCGTTGCATGCGTCGTGGCAGCTGCTGGGGAACATTCCCGGTGTTTCCCAAATCATCAGGTCTTTGATATACTGGAGTCGTGAGGCTTGCATCTTGGTCTGGCGTCGTAATTTCGAAATCCTTTCTGATGACGAACGTTATCTGTTTTTGTCCTTACGTCTTGGTTTCTGTTTCTGCTGTACTTAACATTGTGAGTAGGCTGTTTAGGTTTTTATGTTGGGAACGCCACGTAGCGCTCTGTATGAAAATCACTGACTGTGCTGTGTGCAGTCTGTCGCTGGTTGGACTCATTGTAGGAATATTCGCTTGGGTAGTGTTCGGGAGATGGATGTGAACAGCGCGTAGCTTTGGGCAGTTGGAGGTGAGCCGCCAGCAGTGGTGGATGTGGAGAGAGAGATGCCAGAGTTTTGAGAGGTTACTATAAGCGGGCAATCTCGACGTGTGTCCTCCAATAAAAAGAAATTTGTAAAGATGGATATCATGAATTGATAGATATATATATATGACGACTTTTGAACATTATTATTGTAATTACATTGTTTGTTGAAACTTCCTGGCAGATTAAAACTGTGTGCCCGACCGAGACTCGAACTCGGGACCTTTGCCTTTCGCGGGCAAGTGCTCTACCATCTGAGCTACCGAAGCACGACTCACGCCCGGTACTCACAGCTTTACTTCTGCCAGTACCTCGTCTCCTACCTTCCAAACTTTACAGAAGCTCTCCTGCGAACCTTGTTTGTTCTCTATAAAAATCTTTCATTTGCTAACTATGCCTAGCAGTAGTTAGTACCTTCAGTAGTTTGTCTTTTATTTATCTGGCAGTATTGGCGATCGCTGTATTGCTGTAGTTCCAGTGACGAAGATTTTTGTGAGGTAAGTGATTTGTGAAAGGTATAGGTTAATGTTAGTCAGGACCATTCTTCTGTAGGGATTATTGAAAGTCAGATTGCACTGTGCTAAAAATATTGTGTGTTAGTTTAGTGATGATCAGAATAGGTAAATAGAGAACTGTCTGAGTACATTCAGTTTTACTCAGCAGTCTTTGTATCAAATAACGTTGAAGTTTACTGGCACAGTCATTCATAATTTTTCAAAGGGGACATTTCAACATGATTAAACATGTGTTCTCACCCTGTTTGTGCCTTCCTTTGTTGTGTTTTGTGTAGTCACTACTGAGCCGTGCCGGCTAGCATCGATCAATCGATCACTAGATAGTGGTAGCGGGGCAGTATCTTTAGTGGTTCTCTGCGCGAGCAGCTCTGACCGGCATGAAGGAGGACGGTCAGACTTTGCTTGTCGAATTGGAAGTAGAACTTGCGGGGCACGAGGCCGGTTATTCTCGGCTGTCTGGAGCCGATAGTTAACGGCCTCTGCAGAGCCTCAACCACGAAAACGGGGTTTGGGTTGGCTGTGGTGGCGATGGGACTGAGCGTGTGGAAATTTCGAGTGCCACTTCGCTACCGATTAATCAAATATTTTGGTGAGAGTCTTTCTGTGGCCTCTGCGCCTTGTTTTGTTAACGTCGTAGTGCTGCGACTGGTTTCTCCTTCCCGGAACGTCTGCTGTGTTTGCTGTTCATCGGGGTTCGCCCCGAAAGAACTTAAGTTCAGCTCAATGGAAGCAACTCTGTTTCATTACAGCCGTTAGTCGCAACTGTTTGTGAAATGTGTGAAGTTGCTAGGTGTATGTTACAGAGCTTGTGGAGCTACGTTAATGAAAACTGTCTGTGTAATTGGTCATATTTCGAGTGACTTACCGTGGAGCATGTTGAGGGCTCAACTGCGTGTTGGTCTTCCTTTTCAATACAGTGAAGCCTAATTTTATCGGAGTGCTTTTTCACCATAATCATTTTAGTTAAGCATTTGCCAGACATTTCGGTAAGGTTAATCTAATTTAATCATAGTGCCTTTTCACTGTAATGATTCTAGTTAAGAATTTATAAAACATTTTGGTGGGGTTGTTAGTTGATTGGCCCTGAGATATTCTGTGGACAATTCTGCTACAATAAGAATGCACTTTTTCACTGTAGTTTTTCGAGCAGCTGAGTTTGATATCTGAGATTCGGTTGCTTACCAGTGTGAAATAGTGGATTTTTCTATAGTAAGAGGTGCCCGATTCGTTACTTACGGCTGGTCTTTTACTGCAAAACATGTATTAGAAGTCAATGAGTTTGAATTTTCTTCCATTTAAAAATAGTGCTTAATAACTGTTCCTGCTACATAATTAGTACAAGTAACTGACCGCCAATTAATTTTGGAGGCACGAAAGCTTAGATGATTTTCTCATACCTGTCATCATAATGCTACCGAGTCGTTGAGTGCTTTGTTGGTTATCACCACAGTCGATAATTTGGCAGATGTTTGTTTTTTATTTAGTCAAATGGTTCAAACGGCTCTAAGCACTATGGGACTTAACATTTGAGGTCATCAGTCCCCTAGATTTCGAGCTCATTGAAAATACGCAGTTTTATGTACCTTTGTGATCAATGCCGTTTTGCGAGGTGACCGTCTCCAGGTGTTCATTGCACCCATTTTCTGTCGCAATGTTCTCCCGCTAACAGGTGGATATGGATCTTAATTCACTGTCCGCAACAATTCCTCTCGGGGTTGGAAGCGCTTTTGATTCACAGTCCGTGAAATGCGTCTCCGGTCCCTCAGTCTGGATCGTTTGCAATCACGTCGTGTTTCGTGGCCACGTGTGTTACGCAGCTGCTTATAGATAAGATGAACTGTTCGCCGCAAAACACCAAAAATCCAGCAACTTCACACACCGTATGGCCATGGGCACTGCCAGACAGGATTACCCATTTTTGCCACTCAGTCGCGTCCTTACATTTATCCATGTTTACATACAATGCCCGACTGAAACATAAATGTCTCACTGGTCTCTACTTCCTTACGGTCATGTAGAGGCAGTGCGCACGTTGCACAATTCGCAAACTTTTAACTATTCATCTGTGTGTGCGCACTGGGGTGACTAAATGTTTGTCAGATGAGCTTAAATTTCACTCAAAATCGAACAAAGAATTACATGAAAAGGTTGAAAAATCTCATACACTATAAAGGAAACAACATAATATTTAAACGGATACTTTAATGAATGAAGCTAGAAGTGACTGCAAGTAAGATATTGACTTACAAAGAGAACAGAAATTAGTCTCATGAGAGGAAGACTTGCGATGGTATTCATAACGCTTGGAGTATCGCCTTGAGAAATTACAATTAGGTAAATGAAGTTCTATTTGTTTGCAACTTCATGTTTGCTGCCCTGGTACACATTCATATCCCTGAGCCACAGTACAGTAGCAGGCCGCTAGATGAGCTGGAGTATTGCGGGGTTCAAATGGTTCAAATGGCTCTGAGCACTATGGGACTTAACATCTGTGGACATCAGTCCCCTAGAACTTAGAACTACTTAAACCTAACTAACCTAAGGACATCACACACATCCATGCCCGAGGCAGGACTCGAACCTGCGACCGTTGCAGCAGCTCGGTTCCAGACTGAAGGGCCTAGAACCGCTCGGCCACAGCGGCTGGCTTTTATTTAGTCTTAGTGTAGTTTATGCTTTGCTCTTAAATAGTAATATAATGAAATATATGGCGCCTTTTGTACAGCAGTGCTCTGGTACTAGTTTTCTAAGGGAAGATGTCAGTCTGTTGTTATTCACGCCGTACAGGACCCGCCCTACCCACCAGCACGCCACTGAGCGGCGAGTTTACACGCGTCCGTCGGGTTATCTCGCCTATCTCGGAGCTGAATTGTATCTGTCTAACTTCGCCTGGTCTGAACTTACGTCGCCAACGAACGTGACGCGTCCCTTGTTTGGCTACTGTTAATTGTTGCCAAATCCTCTGCAGTCATTTATGATATTATATTTAAAATCCAGTTGAAAAAACTTTGTAAACGTTAAAGATTTGATTATTAATATGCAGCTCGGCTGATTTAAGGTACCTGTTAATGTCTGACGGATTGCTTACTTTCTTAATTATTTAAAACATCTTTTGCTCACGTCAACTGCTAATCTCATGTCCTCGTTAATATTCGACAATTTGTTCCATTTCTTACTCGTTTATGAAAGCTATTTTACTGACTTCACAAGATCGTTGGCTTTTATTTAAATAAAAGATTATGCGTGTTTTCATCTGTGAACGCTGCTTTATGGCCTTCTGGCACAATCCTACCGCTCAAAAACTGCTTTAGGGTAACTGCAGCTTGTCCAACTAATGCCCCAAGAAAGCGTTTCCGACCATATCTTGCTATTTCTTACACACACACACACACACACACACACACACACACACACACACACACACCTGAAAGTTGTAACCGCTACGCTGAAACATCCTCTATTTCGTAGTCTCCTGCCGGTGACGAATTCCGATACGTATTCGTAGACGTTTCAGGTCACGCGAGTATTGTGTTTCTGGTACGCCATATCCACTCATCAGCCAAAACATTATGGTCACTGCCCACTCAGACGTTGGATACTGCCTGATGGTGCTGCGTGCACGGGACGCAGTAACAAAAGTACGTAAGCGGAGCAGACACAGTCAGGCAATGACCCTAGCGAAATGAGGAAATCCATTCAGATGAGCGACCTTGACAAACGACAGATTATTATTACGCATAAACGGTGAACGAGTAGCTCGGAATCGGCGAAGCTGGTCGAGTATTCACGAGCTACTGT
The DNA here is from genome assembly GCF_023864345.2 of Schistocerca serialis cubense. Classification (NCBI taxonomy): domain Eukaryota; kingdom Metazoa; phylum Arthropoda; class Insecta; order Orthoptera; family Acrididae; genus Schistocerca; species Schistocerca serialis. The sequence continues at coordinate 265,317,779 of NC_064638.1, forward strand.
CGTGAGCATCTACGGAAAGAGGTATAACGGTAGTGAAACTAAAATTGGACGCTAAATGGTTGGACATTCGCAAGTTATCACAGAATGTGGGGTTGGGAGGCTTGTCTGCTCTGTAAAGTAAGATAGATTGTGATCTGTGGCATCTCTGCCGAAAGAGCACAATACCGCTGTTTAGAATCGGCCGGCCAGGGTGGCCGAGCGGTTCTAGGCGCTACGGTCTGGAACCCCGCGACCGCTACGGTCGCAGGTTCGAATCTTGTCTCGGGCATGGACGTTTGTGGTGTCCTTAGGTTAGTTAGGTTCAAGTAGTTCTAAGTTCTAGGGGACTGATGACCTCAGAAGTTAAGTCCCATGGTGCTCAGAGCCATTTGAACCATTTGTTTAGAAGCACACCGTTCGTCGTACATTGTTGAAGATGCAATTCCTCAGAAGACGACCCCTATGTGTTCACATGTAGACCCAACGACATCGTCATTTACGATTGCAGTGGCCAAGGGACTATCGTGATTAGATCGTCGATCAATGAAAACGTGTCGGCTCTTCGGGTGAATCACAGTTTTGCTACATTAGGTCGATCGTCGTCTCCACGAACGACGTCATCGAGGTGAACGACGGCCCCAAACGCACTGCGTGCCAGAAACGCAAGCTGGTGGGAGCAGTAATATGTTGTGGGAGGCATTCTCCTGCGCTTGCATTGGACTTGAGGTAGTAATCGAAGACATGCTGACAGCTGCGAGCCACCTGCATGCCTTCATGCTTGAGGTTTTCCTCGACGGAGCAGAATACGCTGAATAGCCAAAGAACTGATACATCGGCTTAATATCGTGTAGGGCCCTCGCTAGCTCACAGAAGTGCCGCAACACTACAGGGCATGGATTCGACTAATGTCTGAAGTAATTCTGGAGGGAACTGACACCATGAATCCTGCTAGGCTGCCCATAAATCTGTAAGAGTACGAAGGAGTCGAGATATCTTCTGAACAGCACGTTGCAAGGCATCCCAGATACGCTCAATAATGTTCATATCTGGGGAGTTTGGTGGGCAGCGAACTGTTTAAACTAAGAAGAGTGTTCCTGCAGCCACTCTGGAGCATTTATGGACGTGTTGGATGTTCCATTGTCCAGCTGGAATTGCCCCAGTCCGTTGGAACACATAAAGGACATGAATGGATGCAGGTGATCAGACAGGATACTTATGTATGTGTCACCTGTCAGAGTCGTAACTATATGTCTCACGGATCCCATATCACTCCAACTGCACACGCCCCACACCATTAGAGAGTCTCAACCAGCTTGTACAGTCCCCTGCTGACATGCAGGGTCCACGTATTCATGAGGTTGTCTCCATACCTGTAAAGGTTCATCCGTTCGATAAAATTGGAAACGAGACTCGTCCGACCTGGTAACATGTTTCCAGTCATCGGAAGTCCAATATCGGTATTGTAGGGCCCAGGGGAGGCGTAAAGTATTGTGTCGCAGTCATAAAGGGTACACGAGTGGGCGTTTGGTTCTGAAATCCCATATCGATGATGTTTCGTTGAACGGTTCGCACGCTGACACTTGTTGATGACCCAGCATTGAAATCTACAGCAATTTGCGGAAGCGTTGCACTTCCGTCACTTTGAACGACTCCTTGGTCCCGTTCTTGGAGGATCTTTTTCCGGTCGCACCGATGTCGGAGATTTGATGTTTTACCGGATTCCTGATATTCAGGGCACATTCGTGAAATGGTCGTACGGCAAAATCCCCACTCCATCGCCACGTCGGAGATGCTGTGTCCCATCGCTCGTGCACCGACTGTAACACCACGTTCTAATTCAGTTAAATCTTGATAACCTGCCACTGTAGCAGCAGTAGTCATCTGACAACTGCGCCAGACACTCGTCGTCTTAAAATAAGCGTTGCCGACCGTAGCTCCGTATTCAACATGTTTACGTATCTCTGTATTTGAATACACATGCCTACACCAGTTTCTTCGGCGCTTTAGTGTGACTGTCCGTGTCTCGTAGCCAGTACCATGTCGTAGTGGTTTGAGTGGCATTATAGTGAGCTCACGTTGATGTCTCGACGACCAAATTCATCCGACGTAAATCCTATGGAACCCACCTGGGTCACTAACGGGCGCCATCACCTCGTACCAAATCAGCGACCAGTTACTTTCGCCAGTTACGCGACCTTGGCGTGGACGTCTAGATCCACTTACCTGCACAAAATTATCAACGAAATGTCGGTTCCCTGATACGCAGAATAAGGCATGAATTCCGTTTCCAACGACGAACAAACAAGCTGTTATGCAGGTGGTCATAAAGTTTTGGCTCATCATCGCAAATGGGGTTTCAATGTTAACTGTTGAGAGCAAACAGTTTGTTCCATCTCATTAGAATTAGTTTTTTGTTGCATTATACGTTCAACATTTTTTCAGTTTAAATAGTGTGATATCTCGGGTGAAGAAGTGGACTACCTGTTTGTTTAGTTCAATTCATAATTACATAAAAGCACTTCCTTTCCCTAATCCTACTACGTTGCCTTGGGTTGATTAAGTTTGGGGTTTGTATTAACAGTTCGTTTGCTGGTAGTGCCAAGGCAGAGAGGTGGTCACCCTGTAGGTCGGTTAGTGCCAACCTAAGCCTGGAGTAAAAACAGAGATGAAGCACCTGTTTGCCAGGGTGTAGTCCGGGGTTGGTAACAGGTCCCCCTCCCATCCATGTAAGGGAACGGCCGTTGAAAGCCGCCATGAGATAGTCACTCTTGGGGTAGCGGCTGAACTGAGCGGACGGAATCGAGGGCAATCTCCGTCTTTGCCGCCAATTTCATCGTGGGATGAGGTATTATATGTTACACCGTTACTAATCCGCTCTTTTTCAGGATTGAAATAGTTAGCGTGTCGTTACGGCCATTCATTTATTTTTTTTTTAGAAATTTTGCCTTTACAATTAAAGTTTTCAGTTAGGGTTCCTTTTTCAGAGGCGAGCATGGGGGCTCGCGTTATCCATTTATAGTGCTGCAATCACTTGGTGCCTTCAGCACACGAGAGCAGCACTAGCTCAAAAAAAATGGTTTAGTTTCGCTTTTAGAAGCAGCATTTTTTTTGCAATGTTAAAGTAAACTGGGGTCCTCACCCCGCCTATTTAACAAGTGGTCGTAACGTCTGCTGAGTAATTTGGATGACGATTCCGTGTGAAACCTCTTAGGAGGTGCGTGTGTGACATAACTTACGGTTCTAAGCGTGTGATGTAAAATTTTTCTAGGCCATCTCGTAAATTTTGTTCACAGTTCCTTTTTAACCCCATTTGCAAGCAGCACGTCCTAACTACTTTGATAAAGAGTAGGTTGAGCGTGTGAATGATTGTATAGTATGGAAAGCAAGAATGAACAGAGGGGTGAGTACAAAGAAATTAGCTGTTGGTACCAGTCACCCACGTGGTGCCGAGTTGCACTGCCAGCGACCTGCCAGTCCGTTCTTGGAAATTAGTTAAGCTGAGGATGATTACGTGTGCTCTTAATTGAATATTTGCGTGTGCCGTATTTCACAGGATGTTTTATTTTTAAAGAATTTGCTTTCTTTTGTGAATATGGGAGATGTTTGTGTCTGCTTTGTTCCCCCGTTTTTCCGCCAAAGAGAATTTTTGTTATTCGGTCCTAATAGTAACCTTGGGTACGAATTTCGACCACTGTCCCAGGAGAAGGACCACAAGGGCAGCAACGTAGTCCCATCCTCTTTCCCAGTGCTTAAGTAGAAACGAGATGCCTGTTAGTTTAAGCACCTTCAGTGTGAGACAAAACTAGAAGATATTTGACTTGACTTTGTTTGCGTTATTTATTTAATTTGTAAGGTTTTCGGAATATGGATAATAAATGTCATATTAAGTTTGTAAAATTTCTGGGATCTAGACAATAAATGACCTATAAACTGGATGTCATGGATTTAGTGGTCATTACAAACCCCAGTCCTGTCACCTGATAAACAAAGTAAGAGCCTACGGAATATCAGACCAGCTGTGTGGCTGGATTGAAGAGTTTTTAGCAAATAGAACACAGCATGTTGTTATCAATGGAGAGACGGCTACAGACGTTAAAGTAACCTCTGGCGTGCCACACGGGAGTGTTATGGGACCATTGCTTTTCACAATATACACTCCTGGAAATTGAAATAAGAACACCGTGAATTCATTGTCCCAGGAAGGGGAAACTTTATTGACACATTCCTGGGGTCAGATACATCACATGATCACACTGACAGAACCACAGGCACATAGACACAGGCAACAGAGCATGCACAATGTCGGCACTAGTACAGTGTATATCCACCTTTCGCAGCAATGCAGGCTGCTATTCTCCCATGGAGACGATCGTAGAGATGCTGGATGTCGTCCTGTGGAACGGCTTGCCATGACATTTCCACCTGGCGCCTCAGTTGGACCAGCGTTCGTGCTGGACGTGCAGACCGCGTGAGACGACGCTTCATCCAGTCCCAAACATGCTCAATGGGGGACAGATCCGGAGATCTTGCTGGCCAGGGTAGTTGACTTACACCTTCTAGAGCACGTTGGGTGGCACGGGATACATGCGGACGTGCATTGTCCTGTTGGAACAGCAAGTTCCCTTGCCGGTCTAGGAATGGTAGAACGATGGGTTCGATGACGGTTTGGATGTACCGTGCACTATTCAGTGTCCCCTCGACGATCACCAGTGGTGTACGGCCAGTGTAGGAGATCGCTCCCCACACCATGATGCCGGGTGTTGGCCCTGTGTGCCTCGGTCGTATGCAGTCCTGATTGTGGCGCTCACCTGCACGGCGCCAAACACGCATACGACCATCATTGGCACCAAAGCAGAAGCGACTCTCATCGCTGAAGACGACACGTCTCCATTCGTCCCTCCATTCACGCCTGTCGCGACACCACTGGAGGCGGGCTGCACGATGTTGGGGCGTGAGCGGAAGACGGCCTAACGGTGTGCGGGACCGTAGCCCAGCTTCATGGAGACGGTTGCGAATGGTCCTCGCCGATACCCCAGGAGCAACAGTGTCCCTAATTTGCTGGGAAGTGGCGGTGCGGTCCCCTACGGCACTGCGTAGGATCCTACGGTCTTGGCGTGCATCCGTGCGTCGCTGCGGTCCGGTCCCAGGTCGACGGGCACGTGCACCTTCCGCCGACCACTGGCGACAACATCGATGTACTGTGGAGACCTCACGCCCCACGTGTTGAGCAATTCGGCGGTACGTCCACCCGGCCTCCCGCATGCCCACTATACGCCCTCGCTCAAAGTCCGTCAACTGCACATACGGTTCACGTCCACGCTGTCGCGGAATGCTACCAGTGTTAAAGACTGCGATGGAGCTCCGTATGCCATGGCAAACTGGCTGACACTGACGGCGGCGGTGCACAAATGCTGCGCAGCTAGCGCTATTCGACGGCCAACACCGCGGTTCCTGGTGTGTCCGCTGTGCCTTGCGTGTGATCATTGCTTGTACAGCCCTCTCGCAGTGTCCGGAGCAAGTATGGTGGATCTGACACACCGGTGTCAATGTGCTCTTTTTTCCATTTCCAGGAGTGTATATAAATGACCTAGTAGATAGTGTCGGAAGTTCCATGCGGCTTTTCGCGGATGATGCTGTAGTATACAGAGAAGTTGCAGCATTAGAAAATTGTAGCGAAATGCAGGAAGATCTGCAGCGGATAGGCACTTGGTGCAGGGAGTGGCAACTGACCCGTAACATAGACAAATGTAATGTATTGCGAATACATAGAAAGAAGTGTAAGTAGGCTGTTTATGTTTTCTTATTGGCAACGTTACGTAGCGCTCTGTATGAAAATCACTGGCTGTGCTGTGTGCAGTCTGTGGCTAGTTTGCATTGTTGTCTGCCAGTGTAGTGTTGGGCAGTTGGATGTTAACAGCGCGTAGCGCTGGGCAGTTGGAGGTAAGCCGCGAGCAGTGGTGGATGTGGGGAGAGAGATGGCGGAGTTTTGAAATTTGTAAGACTGGACGTCATGAACTGCTATATATATTATGATTTTTCAACACTATTAAGGTAAATACATTGTTTGTTCTGTATTAAAATCTTTCATTTGCTAACTATGCCTATCTGTAGTTAGTGCCTTCAGTAGTTTGAATCTTTTATTTAGCTGGCAGTAGTGGCGCTCGCTGTATTGCAGTAGTTCGAGTAACGAAGATTTTTGTGAGGTAAGTGATTTGTGAAAGGTATAGGTTAATGTTAGTCAGGGCCATTCTTTTATAGGGATTACTGAAAGTCAGACTGCGTTGCGCTAAAAGTATTGTGTGTCAGTTAAAGCCCAGTCACGTATATAATTTTTCAAAAGGGGATGTTTCAGAAGGATCCATTATTGTATGAATATATGATAGCGGAACAAACACTGGTAGCAGTTACTTCTGTAAAATATCTGCGAGTATGCGTACGGAACGATTTTAAGAGGAATGATCATATAAAATTAATTGTTGGTAAGACAGGTGACAGGTTGAGATTCGTTGGGAGAGTCCTTAGAAAATGTAGTCCATCAACAAAGGTGGTGGCTTACAAAACACTCGTTCGACCTATACTTGAGTATTGATCATCAGTGTGGGATCCATACCAGATCGGGTTGACGTAGGAGATAGAGAAGATCCAAAGAAGAGCTGCGCGTTTTGTCGCAGGGTTACTTGGTAACCGTGATAGCGTTATGGAGATGTTTAGCAAACTCAAGTGGCAGACTCTCAACAGAGGCGCTCTGCATCGCGGTGTAGCTTGCTCGCCAGGTTTCTAGAGGGTGCGTTTCTGGATGAGGTATCGAATATATTGCTTCCCCCTACTTATACCTCCCGAGGAGATCACGAATGTAAAATTAGAGAGATTCGAGCGCGCACGGAGGCTTTCAGACAGCCGTTCTTCCCGCGAACCATACGCGACTGGAACAGGAAAGGGAGGTAATGACAGTGGCACGTAAAGTGCGTAGATGTAGAATTTAATGGCCATTACAAACCCCAGTCCTGTGTAGGTTGGTTGGTTGTTTGGGGAAGGAGACCAGACAGCGTGGTCATCGGTCTCATCGGATTTGGGAAGGATGGGGAAGGAAGTCGGCCGTGCCCTTGCAGAGGAACCATCCCGGCATTTGCCTGGAGTGATTTAGGGAAATCACGGAAAACCTAAATCAGGATGGCCGGACGCGGGATTGAACCGTCGTCCTCCCGAATGCGAGTCCAGTGTCGAACCACTGCGCCACCTCGCTCGGTAGTCCTGTGTAGAGAGCGATGTTACCAACAAAGTGGCGTCCTTATAGATCATGATAGAGCGTGGCTTTTACTAACTTGCCCACTTGGTTGTTTGAGCCCTCCCTCGCGTTATCCATTGCGCAATATTAACATAATAATCATCAGATCATTTAACTAAACGTCAGCCCGGCCCCAGTGCATCAAGAGGGCAAGCACGTGTCAATGTGGCGACTTGACCACACACACGTCCGGCACGCTCTAGCATAGAAAGAAACAGAGGAAGAGAGATACAAAAAGGTAACAGTGCATAACTAAACAGAAGGAACCTTTCACTGCCAACAGTGCAGATCCCTCTAATCCTAAGCGGCGTTAGATTTTTCTCATTTTGAATTGGTCAGTTGGGTGGCGGTGACAACGGCGTCAGCGGTCAGACGGTAGGGTCGCCGGCCGCCCAGTGCCTGCAGGGAGCGGCCGAGCGCCGCCATGCGGGGGCGGCCGGCGCTGCTGGCTGCGGGCGGCGCCGCGTTTGTCGCCGTCCACGCGTGCTAGCCGCTTTGTGCGGCTGTTGTCCGCCCTACACCTGCTGGTCGCCCATTGTTCCCACCCCTATTGTCCCCTCTGACGTCTCGCTTTAATTATCTCCCGTCTTTTATCTGCGATGTTGACCTCAGCTCCTCTGTTTGGTCCTACCTCCTCATCGCAGCACAGTTGCAATTCGATTTCATTTACTGGCGTTGCGGTTGATAATGGAAGCAAGACTGAAGAAAAATCAAGACACGTTCATAGGTTCTGTCGACGTGGAAAAAGGGCCAGACAACGTAAAACTTACAGTATATTCGAATACATGAGAAAAAAGGGGATAAACTTGAAAGGTAAACGAATACAATGGTAAATCGATTTAAGTAAATTAATTCAAGTTACGTTTTGTGAGAAAATATTATATTAAAATGGTCAAATGTACACTACTGGCCATTAAAATTGCTACACCACGAAGATGACGTGCTACAACCGAGAAATTTAGCCGCCAGGAAGAAGATGCTGTGATATGCAAATGATTAGCTTTTCAGAGCATTCACACAAGGTTCGCGCCTGTGGCGACTCCTACAACGTGCTGACATGAGGAAAGTTTCCAACCGATTTCTCATACACAAACAGCAGTTGACCGGCGTTGCCTGGTGAAACGTTGTTGTGATGCCTCGTGTAAGGAGGAGAAATCACGTACCATCACGTTTCCGACTTTGACAAATGTCGGATTGTAGCCTATCGCGATTACGGTTTATCGTATCGCGACATTGCTGCGCGGATTGGTCGAGATCCAAAGACAGTTAGCAGAATATGGAATCGGTGGGTTCAGGAGGATAATACGGAACGCCGTGCTGGATCCCAACGGCCTCGTATCACTAGCAGTCGAGATGACAGGCGTCTTATCCGCATGGCAGTAACGGATCGTGCAGCCACGTGTCGATCCCTGAATCAACATATGGTGACGTTTGGAAGACAACAACCATCTGCACGGACAGTTCGACAACGTTTGCAGCAGAATGGACTATCAGCTCAGAGACCATGGCTGCGGTTACCCTTGTCGCTGCATCACAGACAGGAGCGCCTGCGATGGTGTACTCAACGACGAACCTGGATGCACGAATGGCAAAACGTCATTTTTTCGGATGAATCCAGGTTATGTTTACAGCATCATGATGGTCGCATCCGTGTTTGGCGACATCGCGGTGAACGCACGTTGGAAGCGTGTATTCGTCATCGCCACACTGGCGTATCACCCGGCGTGATGGTATGGGGTGCCATTGGTTACATGTCTCGGTCACCTCTTGTTCGCATTGACGGCACTTTGAACAGTGGATGTTACATTTAAGATGTGTTACGACCCGTGGCTCTACCCTTCATTCGATACCTGCGAAACACTACATTTCAGCAGGATAATGCACGACCGTATGTTGCAGGTCCTGTACGGGCCTTTCTGGATACAGAAAATGTTCGACTGCTGCCCTGGCCAGCAAATTCCAGAGATCTCTCAGCAATTGAAAACGTCTGGTCAATGGTGCCGGAGCAACTGGCTCGTCACAATACACCAGTCACTACTTTTGATGAACTGTGGTATCGTGTTGAAGGTGCATGGGCAGTTGTACCTTACACGCCGTCCAAGCTCTGTTTGACTCAATGCCCAGGCGTATCAAGGCCGTTATTACGGCCAGAGGTGGTTGTTCTGGGTACTGATTTCTCAGGATATATGCACCCAAATTGCGTTAAAATGTAATCACACGTTAGTTCCAAATGTTCAAATGCGTGTGAAATCTTACGTAACTTAACTGCTAAGGTCATCAGTCTCGAAGCTTACACACTACTTAACCTAAATTATCCTAAGGGCAAACACACACACCCATGCCCGAGAGAGGAGTCGAACCTCCGCCGGGACCAGCCGCACAGTCCACGACTGTAGCGCCCTAGACCGCTCGGCTAATCCCGCGTTGCATGTCGGTTCTAGTATAATATATTTGTCCAATGAATACCTGTTTACTATCTGCATTTCTTCTTGGTGTAGCAATTTTAATGGCCAGCAGTGTAGTATCGATTGTGTAGTAGCTTCGCTGGTCAACACCGATCGTTGATTCAAGTTGTTATGTGTAATGTATTATAAGTAATTTTAGATCGGTAGATGTATGAATGTGTCTGAAGTGTAAAGACGTGTTGTATCTTATGTGCGCTGGATATATACTTATTCGCTACGGGGAGTAATGATTATTTTTATTTGCATGATATTATGTTTCCCCACGCCCGGTTTCCCGGGTTCGATGCCCGGCGGGGTCAGTGATTTTCTCTGCCTCGTGATGACTGGGTGTTGTGTGATGTCCTTAGGTTAGTTAGGTTTAAGTAGATCTAAGTTCTAGGTTACTGATGACCGTAGATGTTAAGTCCCATAGTGCTCAGAGCCATTTGAACCATTTGGTATTATGTTGTTTGTTAAATGTAAAAGGAACTCTTAGTTCACTCATTTGTTACATAGTTTAATTCGTAAATTTCGGGCGTATTATAGTATTTGAGAGTTGTAGCATCGCGTTTTAGTACCTGAATAGTGTAAATTCGCGTAGTCTCCTTCCGCCGCCGAGCAGTGTCAGCAGTGCGCAAGTAGCAGCATTACTGCATTTACTAGGCAATCTTGTATTTTAATAACCGTTTAAATTTTGTCGATTTGTTTGCGCTCTCTGTAGATTAGTTCAGACGTTCTTTGCAAAACAGTTTTTAGCATGGATAGGGACTGCAACTGCTGTGTTCGGATGCAGGCTGAGTTGGCATCCCTTCGCTCCCAGCTTCAGGCAGTGTTGGCTTCGGTCACAAAGCTTGAGGCTGTTGCCAATGGGCATCACTGTGGGGGTCCGGATGGGGGTTTGTCGGGGACGGCCAGCTCGTCCCACGCATCCCCCGATCGGACTACGACTGTGGTTGCCCGGGATACTGCCTGCATTGAGGCTGATCCCTCACCTGTGGTAGAGTGGGAGGTCGTCTCAAGGTGTGGCATGGGGTGAAAGACATTCCGGAGCGCTGAACGGAAGGCCTCTCCAGTTTGTCTGACGAACAGGTTTCAGGCTCTGTCTGAGGCTGATACTGATCTTCGGCCTGACATGGCTGCTTGTCCTGTTCCAGAGGTCGCCCCTCAGTCTGCAAGATCCGGGCGGTCGCAGAGGGTGGGCTTACTGGTAGTTGGGAGCTCCAACGTCAGGCATGTAATGGGGCCCCTTAGGGAAATGGCAGCAAGAGAGGGGAAGAAAACCAATGTGCACTCCGTGTGCATACCGGGGGGAGTCATTCCAGATGTGGAAAGGGTCCTTCCGGATGCCATGAAGGGTACAGGGTGCACCCATCTGCAGGTGGTCGCTCATGTCGGCACCAATGATGTGTGTCGCTATGGATCGGAGGAAATCCTCTCTGGCTTCCGGCGGCTATCTGATTTGGTGAAGACTGCCAGTCTCGCTAGCGGGATGAAAGCAGAGCTCACCATCTGCAGCATCGTCGACAGGACTGACTGTGGACCTTTGGTACAGAGCCGAGTGGAGGGTCTGAATCAGAGGCTGAGACGGTTCTGCGATCGTGTGGGCTGCAGATTCCTCGACTTGCGCCATGGGGTGGTGGGGTTTTGGGTTCCGCTGGATAGGTCAGGAGTCCACTACACGCAACAAGCGGCTACACGGGTAGCAGGGGTTGTGTGGCGTGGGCTGGACGGTTTTTTAGGTTAGATGGCCTTGGGCAAGTACAGAAAGGGCAACAGCCTCAACGGGTGCGGGGCAAAGTCAGGACATGCGGGGACCAAGCAGCAATCGGAATTGTAATTGTCAACTGTCGAAGCTGCGTTGGTAAAGTACCAGAACTTCCAGCGCTGATAGAAAGCACCGAAGCTGAAATCGTTATAGGTACAGAAAGCTGGCTTAAGCCAGAGATAAATTCTGCCGAAATTTTTACAAAGGCACAGACGGTGTTTAGAAAGGATAGATTGCATGCAACCGGTGGTGGAGTGTTCGTCGCTGTTAGTAGTAGTTTATCCTGTAGTGAAGTAGAAGTGGATAGTTCCTGTGAATTATTATGGGTGGAGGCTACACTCAACAACCGAGCTAGGTTAATAATTGGCTCCTTTTACCGACCTCCCAACTCAGCAGCATTAGTGGCAGAACAACTGAGATAAAATTTGGAATACATTTCACATAAATTTTCTCAGCATGTTATAGTCTTAGGTGGAGATTTCAATTTACCAGATATAGACTGGGACACTCAGATGTTTAGGACGGGTGGTAGGGACAGAGCATCGAGTGACATTATACTGAGTGCACTATCCGAAAATTACCTCGAGCAATTAAACAGAGAACCGACTCGTGGAGATAACATCTTGGACCTATTGATAACAAACAGACCCGAACTTTTCGACTCTGTATGTACAGAACAGGGAATCAGTGATCATAAGGCCGTTGCAGCATCCCTGGATATGGAAGTTAATAGGAATATAAAAAAAGGGAGGAAGGTTTATCTGTTTAGCAAGAGTAATAGAAGGCAGATTTCAGACTACCTAACAGATCAAAACGAAAATTTCTGTTCCGACACTGGCAATGTTGAGTGTTTATGGAAAAAGTTCAAGGCAATCGTAAAATGCGTTTTAGACAGGTACGTGCCGAGTAAAACTGTGAAGGACGGGAAAAACCCACCGAGGTACAACAACAAAGTTAGGAAACTACTGCGAAAGCAAAGAGAGCTTCACTCCAAGTTTAAACGCAGCCAAAACATCTCAGACAAACAGAAGCTAAACGATGTCAAAGTTAGCGTAAGGTGGGCTATGCGTGAAGCGTTCAGTGAATTCGAAAGTAAAATTCTATGCACCGACCTGACAGAAAATCCTAGGAAGTTCTGGTCTTACGTTAAATCAGTAAGTGGCTCGAAACAGCATATCCAGACACTCCAGGATGATGATGGCATTGAAACAGAGGATGACCCGCGTAAAGCTGAAATACTAAACACCTTTTTCCAAAGCTGTTTCACAGAGGAAGACCGCACTTCAATTCCTTCTCTAAATCCTCGCACAAACGAAAAAATGGATGAGATCGAAATAAGTGTCCAAGGAATAGAGAAGCAACTGGAATCACTCAATAGAGGAAAGTCCACTGGACCTGATGGGATACCAATTAGATTCTACACAGAGAACGCGAGAGAACTTGCCCCCCTTCTAACAACCGTGTACCGCAAGTCTCTAGAGGAACGGAGGGTTCCAAATGATTGGAAAAGAGCACAGGTGGTCCCAGTCTTCAAGAAGGGTCGTCGAGCAGTTGCGCAAAACTGTAGACCTATATCTCTGACGTAGATCTGTTGTAGAATTTTAGAACATGTTTTTTGCTCGCATATCATGTCGTTTCTGGAAACCCAGAATCTACTATGTAGGAATCAACATGGATTCCGGAAACAGCGATCGTGTGAGACCCAACTCGCTTTATTTGTCCATGAGACCCAGAAAATATTAGATACAGGCTCCCAGGTAGATGGTATTTTTCTTGACTTCCGGAAGGCGTTCGATACAGTTCCGCACTGTCCCCTGATAAAAAAAGTAAGAGCCTACGGAATATCAGACCAGCTGTGTGGCTGGATTGAAGAGTTCTTAGCAAACAGAACACAGCATGTTGTTATCAATGGAGAGACGTCTACAGACGTTAAAGTAACCTCTGGCGTGCCACAGGGGAGTGTTATGGGACCATTGCTTTTCACAATATATATAAATGACTTAGTAGACAGTGTCGAAAGTTCCATGCGGCTTTTCGCGGATGATGCTGTAGTATACAGAGAAGTTGCAGCATTAGAAAATTGTAGCGAAATGCAGGAAGATCTGCAACGGATAGGCACTTGGTGCAGGGAGTGGCAACTGTCCCTTAACATAGACAAATGTAATGTATTGCGAATACATAGAAAGAAGGATCCTTTATTGTATGATTATATGATAGCGGAACAAACACTGGTAGCAGTTAGTTCTGTAAAATATCTGGGAGTATGCGTGCGGAACGATTTGAAGTGGAATGATCATATAAAATTAATTGTTGGTAAGGCGGGTACCAGATTGAGATTCATTGGGAGAGTGCTTAGAAAATGTAGTCCATCAACAAAGGAGGTGGCTTACAAAACTCTCGTTCGTTGCTCATCAGTGTGGGATCCGTACCAGATCGGTTTGACGGAGGAGATAGAGAAGATCCAAAGAAGAGCGGCGCGTTTCGTCACAGGGTTATTTGGTAACCGTGATAGCGTTACGGAGATGTTTAATAAACTCAAGTGGCAGACTCTGCAAGAGAGGCGCTCTGCATCGCGGTGTAGATTGCTCGCCAGGTTTCGAGAGGGTGCGTTTCTGGATGAGGTATCGAATATATTGCTTCCCCCTACTTATACCTCCCGAGGAGATCACGAATGTAAAATTAGAGAGATTAGAGCGCACACGGAGGCTTTCAGACAGTCGTTCTTCCCGCGAACCATACGCGACTGGAACAGGAAAGGAAGGTAATGACAGTGGCACGTAAAATGCCCTCCGCCACACCTCTTTGGGTGGCTTGCGGAGTATAGATGTAGATAATTAAGGTAAACATACTTTGTTTTGGTACTAATGCAATGCGCTTATTAGTAAGTGATGATTGAGATAATGTATAGCACTCACATCCCATGATTTTGAAAAGCTAATTGGTTAGAATGGCTTTGAGCACTATGGGACTTAACATCTGAGGTCATCAGTCCCCTAGAATCAGAGCTACTGAAACCTAACCAACCTAAGGAGATCAAACACATCCATGCCCGAGTCAGGATTAGAACCTGCGACCGTAGCAGCAGCGCGGTTCCGGATTTAAGGGCCTACAACCACTCGGCCACAACGTCGGCTGAAAAGCTAGTTGTTAATGTGTAATACGCTTATTGAGTGTATTAATTGCGAGAATTATTCATTTTCAGAGCGAAAAAATTCAATTTTTAAAGTTAGTGCGATATTGTTACTTACCCCAAGTCAATACCATTTTTCCAGATACAGGAATTTTTGATTGACTTATTTTCTCAAGAACTTATTGTCTCAATCATATTCGATTTAATTAAAATCTTTGCTAACCAACGGCCTTGCGAAGTAGCTGTTTGCTAGCTATACAGGTTAAGGGGCTCCGGAACGCCCTATACTTGCAATGTTAAAATAACGCTTATAAATTACATCTTTCCTCACAAAGTATTTGAGGTAGGAAGTTGAACTTTTTACAGATTATGTATTGGAATATGGGCTACAACTTAACACAGGGATTTTACAAAATTTTATTTCAGTTATTAAAGATGATTTTTTTTCAATTGTAATGAAAATTCACAACATTTTTTTGCAATTTTTTATTTATGTATTCAAAAATATACAGTTTTTTGAAAAAGGGCTGTGTTAAATTATGCAGAAGGTACTGTGTAACAGTTACTGAAAGTTTGAAACAAATATGTTTGGAAGATCCTTACAAAACATGTAATTAGTATGAGAAAATAAAAGTTTTGGGAATCGAGCGACAAAGATTGGATTAACTTTTTAGTGCATTCCAGGTCCATAGGATGGATTATCTTCATCCTCTGCAAACTCCTCCTCCAGCTTCCTCTTGTTCCTCCTCCTGTTTACTCTTGCTTGTATTTCTAGACCCTTTACAGCCCTGTCTGCAGCCCGAAGGCGTTCCTTGTCTAAAGCAAGCATCACTCGTTGTTGTGTTCGTAGATTTTGCTACCATTTTCTTCAGTTGCAGTTACTGCAACACTGTTCCAAAAGGTGGTCATGTATGAACACTTATCACATTTCAGTTGTATTTCACTAGCAAGTCCTACGTGCTTTATTATGGAGAGTTCCAGACCAACTTCACTACAATGAATACATCTTACACAGTTTGAAAAAATTCCTTTGAGAACCGACATATCAAATATTTCATTCACATCCGATTCGCCCATAAAACATTCATAGTTTTCACTCATTGAACCAAGCTTCTTCTGTGAAGTATTTTCTTTCCCACTTTGACTGCTATGGGCAGGTGTACTTGAGAGGTTAGGTTCACTCACTTGGTTATCGTCTTTATTGTTTACAGTAATAACACATACCTTTGGCTTTCCAACATTTCTCCTTTTCTTAAAAGCCTTCAGAGGATTTCTAATAACTTTACTTTTACTCATTATTATACTTCAACAAAACAGAGACTGAAGAAACAGAATTAATTACGAATATTTTCGAGATAACGACAGAGTAAATAAACATGAAACAATCGACAATCACACCAGCGATATATATTGAACCATCACAGGTTAGCCACAACACATACTTTATCTCACATCACTAAAATGTACCTGATGAACACGGACGTTAATAATAACACCATTTGACAGCAGTTTAACAGCGCCACAGTGGGTCACGCCCATGTAGAACACATTTCAAAAAAAATTTAAAGACAGTTGTAGTCTTCGGAATTGAATAAATTATATATCTATTAAAAGGTAATAGTCTGCAGACTCAGAAAACGCAAAAAAGTAAAAATTGAACTTTTCATGATTTTGAGTCTTTCCGGAGCCCCTTAAAGAAGTAACAGAGAGCAGTGGGAAGAGCGTTACCTTTGCGCAGATGAAGGTAAGAAATTTTATTATTTCATGGATAGCACTCATTAAGCACAGGGACAATTTCAAATTATTGACAGTTTACATTCTCGCAGCGAAATTAAATTCTCATTCTCGCAGACACGGTCGCTGATAACCATGCCGTTGTGCGCCCCGCGAACCAAATTCATCTTTATCATCATCATCATCATCATTATCATCATCTTTGAGCTTTAAACATGGCATCGGAAAAAATCGATTAACTTTAGCAGTGTCTCCACGTCTCTGAATACTGGTGTCGGTGACGTTTGGCGCGAACACGCCATGGCGCTCGTAATCTGTGTCTGAGGCGGAAGTCAGACAGCGTTGGCTGGTTTTCGGGCTCATCCAGGAGTCTGCTTACGTACGAGCAAGGAAACACGCTGTCCGCTGTAGTGCCTTGGGTAGCGGCCGGCCATTGTATTGAAGTTGTGGCCGGGACTGCTGAGCACGTGAGCGGTCCTTATCTGTGAATGCCGAGTGGGAAGCTGTTTATTTACTTCTCGGTGCCATGCGCAGTGGATGTCGCCGCACGGATGTTGTGGAGTTACAGGAATCGAGAAAAGGCTGTCCGTCTGTTGTTACCCAGGTGCTATGTAATGAATGTGGCAGCCAGATGATCGCTGTAGATCCATTAGGTGTAAGTCGTCGGTCTGCCATTTCCTGGCTGCGGAGTGTCCAGCGTATGGGGTCACCGGTAGCGTCAAAATGGTGTTCAGCGGAGGCTGCTGTAGGTTGTTATGTGTGTGAGCGATGTTACTATGTAGTTCATTACGCTACGTGCGCCGTTGTACTTTTCGGGGTTTCGCTATTTTGTGTGCCATGTTGGTGTTGTTTATGCAGTATTTTGGTCTTGAATACCCCATATGAGTTAATCTGTTTATGTCTGTGTATGCGAGTTCAAATGGCTCTGAGCACTATGGGACTTAACAGCTGTGGTCATCAGTCCCCTAGAACTTAGAACTACTTAAACCTAACTAACCTAAGGACATCACACACATCCATGCCCGAGGCAGGATTCGAAGCTGCGACCGTAGCATTCGTACGGTTCCGGACTGCGCGCCTAGAACCACGAGACCACCGCGGCCGGCTGTATGCGAGTTCTTTGGTCCTTTATAAAAGTGATGGGAGCCTATTACACCACGTCAGTTTCCGTACTCGTTCCCCCCTCATTTGTTGAAGTCGGTGGCGAGTGTGGGTTTTTGTGTGTTAAAGTCTTAAAGTCTGTAATCGTGTTTTTAAGTGCTCTTAAAAACTAATATGTTTTACTAAGAAGTAAACATGTCTCACTTTAACTGGTGTACATGCCATGTATGTTCTCCTCTAAATTTTTGCGACATCTGGCCCAAAGTAAGCAAGTGTTACGATGATCGTAAGTGAATAGATGCACACGCCACGTATTTTCTTGTGTGGAGTTCTGTGGACTCGTTTAGTGGCACGCTGAGTGGCCACGCGGTTGGAGGCGTCATGTCACTATTCGTGCGGCCCCTCCCACCGGAGGTTTGAGTCCTCCCTCGGGCATGGGTGTGAGTGTTGTCCTTAGCTTTAAGTTAGTTTAAGTAGTGTGTAAATCTAGGGACCGATGACCGCAGCAGTTTGGTCCCTTAGGAATTCACACACATTTGAACTTTTGAACTCGTTTAGTGTGCCAGTTTTTCCGAATTATGTCAACTCTCCGATGTCCCGAGTGAACTGATGTACACATCATGTGCGTTGTTGTGTAAAGTTTAGCGTGAATATGCAATTTAAACGATTTGCTGAAACATTTGTCTTCAGTATTGTTGGGCTTTGGTAATGGGTGTGCCTGAGTTCATTTGTGTGCCTGAGTTTATTTGTAGTTTTAATATAAATGAAACGTCCCCTTAGAAAAATTAATGAATGGCTGTACTGGAAAACCTCTTACGTTATTTGCTTTACAAACAGCTAAGCAGAACTGAACGTACTCAGACATTTCGCTCTTTACCTATTCTGATCAACACTAAACTGAGACACAATATTTTTAGCGCAACGCAATCTGACTTTCAATAATCCCTACAAAAGAGTGGCCATGACTAACATTAACCTATACCTTTCACAAATCACTTACCTCACAAAAATCTTCGTTACACGAACTACTGCAATAGAGCGAGCGCCGCTACTGCCAGCTAATAAAATATTCAAACTACTGAAGGCATTAACTACAGATAGGCATAGCTAGCAAATGAAAGATTTTGATAGAGAACAAATAATGCATTTACCTTAATAGCAGTTCATGACATCCAGTCTTACAAATTTACTGTCTCTGATGGACACACGTCCAGATCATCAGCTCTCAAAACTCCGCCATCTCTCTCCCCACATCCACCACTGCCGGCGGCTCACCTCCAACTGCGCAGCGCTACGCGCTGTTCACATCAAACTGCCCAACACTAGAATATTCCAACAATGCAAACCAGCCACAGACTTCACACAGCGCAGTCACTGATTTTCATACAGAGCGCTACGTGGCGTTACCAACATAAAAACCTAAACAGCCTACTTACATAATGTGTGTGAGAGGGCTTAGCCATACGTTTTGGTGTCAGTTATAAAGTAAAAGATTTTGTTGTATTACAGTAATGTTGTGACCAGCCGGCGTGAATTCGCTCTTGCAATGAGGTGTAAAGTTCAATTTTGGTTCTGTTAATAAATGATGAAGTTAAATTTGTCGAGTGAAATCAAAAACACCTTCCACCTCCACACTCCTTGCCGTTCCACAATTTTTTATTTGTTTGTTGCAAGTAGATTCCTGTAATCCTATTACAGACGGAATTCCCCTCGCCCTACTATTGTAGAATCCAAAACAAAATGGAGCAGGCGATTCACAAAGTGTAGATGGGGTGAGCTGTCTTGATTTGGCCCATCTAATGGCGTAGCATAACATTGTATGGAGGGGTATATAATGTGTAACTGGACGACAGAAACGTAGCTGCAATAAACAAAACTACTTACCACGTACCTTGTAAGTTGGGAGCTGCAACGACGTGCAATAACTGATATCGGTAGAAGTAACAGTTCTGTATATTAGTATTAAATCTTGATTGCCTGATTCGGCCCGAACTAGTATAACAGTTAATAAAACTTGATCCACACTATTTCATTCATCAAATCACAAAGCAGATCACTGGCTTCTCCTGCCTTCCTGTAAATAAAAAAATTGTTATGTAACTCTAATTTATTGGGTGATAATCGAAAAATTATTCTGTTTCTCGTAGTTTTGTTTTACAAAGAAAAAGAGCGTGTAACATCAACTATGTAGGGACATTCGTGGATAGCAGAGCAATTGCTGGTGCGAGGTCGATATTGACTCTGCCAGATTGGAATGTGTTTCGCACATATCCTAAATTTACGTAATATTTCAGTTAGATTTCAATTGCGCGCAAATATTTCTGATAGCATATTACTTTCATTGTAATTTTCCGATGAAGTTCATGCCACCTCACTAAATATATTTGCTGGGGTGGATATCTGTCTGTGAACCCAACGCACGCTCCCAGTTCCCAGTATTAATTTCATCCGAAATAATAATAGGGATGTCAGGAAGACTCATAGTTGGTAGTGATCAATAGCCTTGTAGAGCACCGCATCAAGTAAGTGGTCGACAACGCCTGATACTTAGTGACGAGCGCAGTTCGTGTTGAGTCACGTTGGTGACACTAAATATCAGAATGCTAAAAGTATTTTTTAATTAATAATTAATTATCAACTACAGTAACTGAATTTTCTGTTGATGCTTGGCAAGACGTGACAGCATTATTCAGTAGGAATGACTCTCCTTGTGTAAGCCACCGTCGCAAACACAGATAAAATGGTGTGTGACGAGCATAGATATCACTCGTACGGAACGTACGAAGTATGATGACATTTGCAGAGCGTTTATAAAGGTCAGTGCCAATGTTTGTGACCCACAGAAATAATTACATTTGACTGAAAACGGAAAGTAAAGTTTTTTACATGTGTATAGTCTAACAGCGCACGAAAAGTAAAATTTAATTTACAACTGTAATCAAATATTTTATTATTTCAAATATTTCAGTACGGTCGTTTTTGTGCTTTTCCTAACAGTTTATAAAACTTCTCACTGTACATGTTATGGTTGGTTTTCTGTTAAAAGATTTGCCGCAAAAATATAATCTATTTTAATTAGTCACCAGGGTCTCTCGTGTTTCTGATAGCATTATTGTCAAAGTGCTGCCTCACTAGCCAACAAATACTTTACCACGGTACTTCACGTCATTTTATACTCAAAACCCTGTGACAAAAGTTGCAGGCTGTCTTTGCTATTGAACAAAAATCTGAATATACTGTTGTTGTAAAACTTAGGTCTGCAGTTGCGAGACATTGCGGTTTTTGAGACGTTATCTGTAATTTTGCCAACATGTTGGACAGTGCACCAGTTTTTGTAACTAGAGGCTAGTTCCTGTTGGCCAGCGAACAGAAGTGGAGTAATTCCACGAATTTTCTGTTTTAGTTGAATATTATGTACCATAGCAGTGCTTCATCCATTACTGGAAGCGATTACTTTGATAGTATATACTTCCGTTCGAAGCGCAGATTCAGATTGTGGAACTGATATGAGGCAATGCACCGTGGAAGGAAAGGGGAGTGCTGGAAGTTTTCAAGTACTGCTGCACTAGCAGCTATGGTTTTTCTGTAAATACTAAATAAGTGTCTCCATGCGCTTATCTCTATATCATAGTCCAAATAATCAATTACAAAGCTTTTTATCTCCATGGAGGACTAAATATTATTTGACTCGCAGTTCAATCGTTGCAGCAGTGTATCTCATTTTCTAGGGCTGTTATTGTTGTTGTTGTTGTTGTTGCCCAAAAACACAACACATCATCCAAATACCCCACTCAGTATTTAATTTTGCAACTTAGTAACTCTTTCCATAAGAAAACGCAAAGGAATTCCCCCTGAAAATTTCAGATAATATAGATCGAATTACTAACAAAGTCACGTTATATCATTAGTCTAGATCTAAATAGCTGGCACTCAGCAAGGCACAACACTGAAAATTACGCTCCATCTATTTGCGTTTGGATCTGGTCTTGAATCAACAGTAATGTTTCTCAAAGAACCTTTTGACTCATGATTAGTCTCCTAAATCGTGCTGCCTTTAAACAGAAGTGCTTCACACAGCAGTGGCAGTTGCTGATGAGCTATCGTTTGATCCAAACTGTTGTCACTGTCAGATTCATTTTTTATTTCAGTGCTGCAAAACACCAGCCATGTTGGCTTATACGGAAGTATGATCGAACGGTTTTCTTTCACGAAAATGAAACCCTTATGAAAATGACTGTGATTAACAGCATTAGATACTTAGCTTTCAATAACTGAGTAATTCTCATTCAGTGAACGTTTGGACTTTCCACCATGCTCTATAGAATATAGTGCAAAGTAAGTATTTTCTGTTAATGTGAAGACTGATATTTCTGTGTCGTTTAGCAGATACATTTTGACATGCTTCATAAATCACGCAACAGTTGATTGAGTGATTCACAAATAATCCTACACCTTTTGTGTCCCTGCACTAATTTGTTGTCATAACTAAAGAGGGTGGACAAAAGAAATAGAGACAATGCAACACACTACCTAGCCTAATGTGATGTAAGAGAACTACTGACATTCACAACAGCTTCCGAATTGGATAAATACAGCTCCTGTATGGTTTTCAAGGGAATCTTCTAGCATTCTTCTGAAAAACAGTGGCAAGTTCAGGTAACGAAGATGAAAGGGGTAGCGATCACGGGCCCTTCACTAAGGCTTAATAATACTGAGATATGCCGACTGTGATGTCCAAGGAAGATGCGAAAATTCGTCTTCGTGTCATGCTCTCAAAACCAATCCTTGACGACGCTAGTTGTGTGGACAGGCGCTCTGTTCTTGGAACACAGCATTGCCGTCGGGGAACGATCATTGTAGCACGGGGTGGATCTGATCAGTCAAACCTGTCACGCAATGGCAGTAATGCACTCCTGAAAAGTAACGGTGTGGCCCATGGAATATCAAGGTATGGCTGCCCAGATCCTAAAAGAACCATGCCCTATTTCACTCTTGGCAGCAAACAGCTTGAGTTCAATTTGTAGTGACGACGTGAAATAACATTAGTAGGTAGTTTAGTGCCCGTAGTCACTGTGAAAACGGAGACACAGCTGTCAGTAGCCGTCGCACAGAGGAGAAAAAATTTCAAATACGGAGACTTTGTTATGCGGAGGATTATCGTTAACCAGTAAAAAAGAGTTTTGTAGGTCTGTTGGTGTGGGGAAAAGATAACGTCAATAGGATACGAAGTGAGGGTGGAAGAAAAAAAGGAAGCAAATGACTGCAATACTTTAAGCTTTGAAATTAACTCAGGTGGGCTACTCAGAACGAAGGTCATGACGAGACATTCCGCAGAATACACGAAGATGCAAGTAGAATTCACTCTAGATACGGGTAAATAATGGAAACAGTGAAGAAGAGGTGGAGAATTGTCTCAGATTTCTTAAATTTCTTCTGCCTCGTGGTAAGACACACTGTTGGCAAAACGTTCTCCGTAGCTCACTAAGATACTGTACATAGTCCTGCAGTGTTTCTACTGTCAACACTTTTGTGGACATTTACAAGGAACGTTGAAGCACTAGTTTAGCATACTTAGCATGATCGCTATAATTTTTCATATCAGCTGCTAAGTTCAGAGACATACGCCGAGAAGACTTCTAGTATTGGTTATAAAAAGGAAAAAATGTTCTGGCAGTGCTAGTGGACGAGATTTGTCCAATTCACTATACTGAATATTATGGAGTATCTTCATGTCTTACCGAAGGTGTAATAAACATGGTACAATTCGAAGGAGTTTAGTCTTCATATGAGTTAATGCACAATTTCGTAGCGGTTTTTGTTCATTGTTCACAATACACTACTACGTTACTACAACATTACTTACCATACGTTGTGAAAGCGAAGTCTCAAGTAGAAAAATTGAGCACTTTCTCCATATTTTCCATTAGTTTCATGCAGAAGGAAATAACGGCGAGTCAGCTAGAAACATCTGCAGTTACGAATGGAAAGAGCACGGTATGAATATGTTTGGCGTTTCAATAGCTTCATTTTGCCATGAACAATTTATCGATTTCAGCAACGCCACTAGGCTCTTATTAATGGCTTTTAAATACTGTAATCAATGAAAATTCTCTCGTATTGATTGACTGTTCCTTCCGTTCTTGGGAGAATATCCTATACATTACGGTGTAATATCCTAAAATGTTTATTATTTTATCCCACAAACCGGCTTTCGGGTGTTACGCCATCGGGTACCCGGAGATGGCATGGCGTAACAGCTGAAAGCCGGTTTATAGTATAAAATACACTGGCGTCCAAAATTAAAGCAAAAAACCGAAATTTTGCAAGTATGCGTTTATTTTGTCACCAAACAGTATAAACAGGTGATAGTAAAGTACAAAAAAATGTAAAGAGTACACAACCTAAGCAACTGCAACATCCATAACGGTAGACAAAAATGTTCTTCGTTACTTTCCTATTTAACGGATTTGCACGCACATTCTGACAACTGGTTAGCTTGCTCTGTATGGGGGGTGACCTCTTCTGAGACCAACACAGGCCTTACAGCGACGTGACATGCTGTGAATATTTCATCAATTTTAGGCAATAACGCCCATTGTTGCTTCAGAGCTGCTCACAAATCTTGGAGAGTGGTTGGTGGTGGCTCACGTGATGCAACCCGTCTGCCTAGTGCATCCCAGACATTCTCTATGGGACCCATATCAGGAGAGCGAACACGCCACGCCATGAGTGCAGTATCTTCCGTCTCCAAGAAAGCATCAGCCACCCATGCTGTACAAGACTGAGCATTATCGTCCATCCATACGAAGTCTGGGCTCCACAGCAACTCGCGAGAACCGCGCATGAGATCCCAAGATCCCTCATGGTACCTGACAGCAGCTAAATCTTGCTGATTCACCCACACAGCTTCATGAAGAGCTGTTTTAGTTGCAAACATCATTGCTGTCCACACAATTAGGGATCCAGTTGGATATCGGTCTCTTTCTACAAAGTTTGGGTCCCTACAACGTGTTCCACGTGCCCTCCAGATGCGAATCCGTCGAGAATCACTCTTCAAACAAAATCGAGACTCATCTGCGAAAAGAACATTGGCCCACGGTTCGACCGTCCAGGTGGCATGTTGACGGCTCCACTCGAGACGTTCCATTCTGTGAAGACACGCCAGAGCTAAACAGCTAGCAGGTGTTCAACAATAAAGGCCACTCTGCTGAAGTCTTCTCCGTTTGCCTCGATACAATTCATCCAGGGGATCCTGCGAGATCAGATACCAGTTGCAGTGCAGTATTAAGGCGGTACCGTCGTGCCCTTACAGCTAAATAAGGGTCCAATCTTTCTGATGTTACACGTGGCCGGCCCTGTCCTGGTCTCCGGGATACAGTTTCGTTCTCTAGAAACTCTCGCCTCATCCGAGAAACAACAGAACGATTCATATCAAGCCATCGGGCCACATCAATTTGCGACTCTCCTGCTTCCGTTCTTCCTATGGCCCTCCACAGCAGAGACCCTGGTAGGCGTCTTCTCTGTGCCATAC
Source organism: Schistocerca serialis cubense (assembly GCF_023864345.2). NCBI lineage: Eukaryota > Metazoa > Arthropoda > Insecta > Orthoptera > Acrididae > Schistocerca > Schistocerca serialis. The sequence continues at coordinate 265,342,748 of NC_064638.1, forward strand.
TGCACCGTCTGTGTCTCTGTGTACACAGAGATTGTGGATGAGAGGCTACACTGCATACACTACCCCGCTTGCTGGCTTGGTTGTCCGTTGATCGGAATGCCATCTTCGTGCAGAACACGATCGTAACGACATCTGTGGACAGTTGGTATGGTTATATCGTGAATTAGACACAGGACGGGGAAACAGAAGTTTGCTGCTTTGATTTTGGACACCAGTGTAATTAATATTTTACGAAAATTTGGAAACTTGTGGCAAAGTCCTGTGGGACCAAACTGCTAAGGTCATCGGTCCCTTGGCTTACACACTACTTAATCGAACATAAACGAACTTACGCTGAGGACAACACACACACACACACACACACACACACACACACACACACACACACACACACACACACACACACGCACGCACACACACACATGACCGAGGGAGGACTCGAACCTCCGACGGGGGGAGCCGCGAGGACCGTGGCAAGACACCCCAGACCGCACGGCTATCCCGCGGAGCAAACATTGTAGACCATTACACTAGTGTCGTGTGTGTTTTTATTCATAAAATCCTCTCGAGTCAACTAGAGAACTGGCAGTGTGATGAACTTCGACCAATAAACAAACTCTACACAAAAAATTGAAAATGTGTCCTATGGGTCGTTAGTGAAAACCACAAACAAGTTGGTGGGTTATATTTGTTTATGTATCTCTACTCGTAGCATACTAATACCAATGTACATTTACATTTCCAAACAAATACTTTTGCTGGTCGCGAAGAATGGCGCATTTTGTGTCAACGTCGATAGATGATAGAAATTCCTAAAGCCTCAGGTACGAAGAAAAGAGCAGCATCCCATAAGTGTCCAGCCATAGAGGTTGACCTTTGCGTCTTCTGTCGTAAAGAAAGAGAAGTGTACTAGACCTTTTTCCGGTGAATTTGGCGGCAGCTGCTGACATTTATGGCAAACAATTCCTCCGCGTAACCAGTGGTAGAGAAGAAAAACTACTGATAAGATGGTGCCAAGCCTTGCCGGAACAAAATAAATATGCGCTAGTACATCATTTCTTTGACTTGAACCACAGTTAGAAAATAGACCATATTCTCTCTAATTTTCGCTCTGAGACGTACTGTGCACATGATTTTACGTTCGTCATTTAGTACCAAATATGTCCTCTGGCATTCATCTTTCACATTTTTTCAACCCACCATCTTTGAGGAACCTTCTACCAACACTAAAACTATTTTCAAAAAGAATTAGATCAGTTTCTGATTTTAAACTCCAGACGTGAAATTGAGAAAATACTGTATCGTTGAAAATGGACAGTCAGAATATATTACTAATTTATTAGTGAATTCTTTCCATATCCAGTAACAGCTATATGTCACCCAAAATCCCTACCGGCAGCAAGAAGTAGAAGTCAAAAAAATTTATCATTAAAATTTAGAGAGTATACATTGCAAGAAGTCAGGCACCACAATGCTTCCTCCTACACAGCCCACATGCGAAGCGACCAAGACAGGAAAATAGGAGAATTTAGAGCTCACATGCAATCTTACCAACAGCCGTTATTCCAGCACGCCATTCATGGCCCAAATGGCTCTGAGCACTTTGGTTCTAATGGCTATGAGCACTATGGGACTTAACATCTGAGGTCATCAGTCCCCTAGAACTTAGAACTACTTAAACCTAACTAACCTAAGGACATCACACACATCCATGCCTGAGGCAGGATTCGAACCTGCGACCGTAGCGGTTGCACGGTTACAGACTGAAGCGCCTAGAACCGCTTGGCCACACTGGCCGGCGAGCACTGTGGGACTTAACCTAGAACGTAGTACTACTTGAACCCAACTAACCTAAGGACATCACACACATCCATGCCCGAGGCAGGATTCGAATCTGCGACCGTAGCGGTCGCGCGGTTCCAGACTGTAGCACCTAGAACCGCTCGGCCACTCCGGCCTGCCGCCATTCATGAATATTCCATGGGAAGAGGTAAGTCATGGTTGTTGGGTCTTGCCCACTCGTCTCGTATATGCTTCTTGAGGGATGCTGCGTTCTCGGAATGCTATACAACAATTAAACAAATAACATTAGTAGCTCTATTTCTATAAAGCTAATTAACAATATTTGGATATTTACAAGGAGTAGTCGCAAACGATGGGCGACATGCAAACAGTAATATTCTTGACTATTCAATGTTCCTGCAAGTTTGACATGAGTCACTAGTAACGGATCTGCGAGTGTCGATGTACAATTGTGCCTTTACTGTCCACGTATGTCCGTATACTGAGCCGATCTCAGCGGCGGAGGCTGGCAGGAGCGGCACTTAGATTCACTTCTTGCAGAGGTCGCTCCTGGAGTGGTACGGTCCTATTCCGCGCACCGCTAGCCGACGTCGTTTCACTGCCTGCTTTGGTCTTGCGTTCTTCGTCTTCTTTCCGGCGTTTGTGTTTCCGGCCAGAACAATGATGGTGCCAAAAGTCGCAGGTACTCGCCACAAGATCGCTTACGGTGTACAGATGTACATGGAGATGTTATTTCGGTTCCATAAACTGAGACGTCGACGGTGGATTCTGTGTGTCGTAAGGATTCACCTGTTGTAAGGCATATTTAGTATGATACGAGTAGTCCGCTTCTCCAAGTAAGTAGTAATAAACAGTGTAGGTGTTACCTGTTTGGCAAACATACGCTCGGTTCCACTTCTCTGGTATGTGAGAAGTATAAAGTATTCATTTGATCGGTGGTTGGTATATGTGTAATAAGGAAGGTGCGAATAAGCAGTGGCATGGTAATGTTCGAGATGGTTAACGAGTTAGCTGGTGTGGCTCGGTGACTAACTGGCTATCAGACTAAAAAGGCAAATGCTCGGGGTTTAACCGTAAGCCGCTTCACTGATTATTTCTGACAGTTCCAACTCTTCTCGGTTGTTTATGTGGAAAGGCCAAGTTGTACGTACGATTGTTTATATCTAGCGAAAGGTGTCCCTATAACTAAGTGGGTAAGTCAATTCCAAACTCGGAGGAACACAAGGGCTTGCAGTAAGATCATGCAAGGAACTACGGTGTAGAAACCAATCTTCAGGTTGAGAATCACCAGTAAGAAAGTATATTTCTCAAATCTTGGAACGTGGAATAATAGATATTAATCATAAACACATTGATTAATAAAATTTCAAGGCGTTCCTCCATTTGTAACAGCAAAGAGTAAACGACAGGCGTCAACAATAAAGAACAGACGTGTCAGTCAACGAGACGTTGTTTAGCAACGGACAGCTATACGAACGGAGCCAGTTACAGCTATCAGCTCGAAGCGATCGGGTGGTCCGAGAGACACTGTCTTCTCCACGTTACGCAGGGTAGAACAGTCGGCTGACTGAAGGTACGTTACGTTAATTCCTGTGGGAATGATTACTTACCATTATTGTTCGCTCAGACCTGTAGATTAAGAGAGAAGTATAGTAAATGTTAGATGGTTTCATGTTCCATGGATCGTTCGCACGATAAATCTTAATGATGTGAAAAAAGTCATTTGACACTTACTGCTACATGTGAACATTTAGAAGCTTTTTATCTTTTATTATTAATAATAAATACACAGTCAGTAATTCCTACCCGGCACATTTTAGACACTGTAATGTAAGGTACTGATTACCCTGCTTCGATATAAGAAGTTAGTTCTGTTTGCCTTTAAAAAAACATACTACACGCGGTTCAGAAATTATATTTCCTTCCAGTATATGTCTATCACACGATAAAAAGCACATAGAAAGGAGTTGACAGTGTTGAATTTTTGGGATTACAGTCTGGTAAAAAATTCAGTTGGAAGCAACTTTCTACAGAAATACTGATGCGCTCAAACAATTTTTTGTTTGCAATGCAGAGGCGATATAAAGATAAAACCTGTAACAAACTTCCTTATCTCATTTCGTATGTGATATGGGACCTTTTTTTGGGTAACTCATCAAGGCAAGCGAAAGTTTCCCGGGAGTCCAGAAGTGCGTAATAACAATGATTCCTGGCTTAAACTGAAGAACATCCTGCATAAGCCTGTTGAGGCTAACTGAGGTGCTAACTACTGCTTATCAACATACATTTATTCCTCAACGTAATTTTTTATATATAATGTATCTGTCTTTCAAACCGAAATAAGAATAATATTCATAAAGATCTAAAGACACACTTTTGTCGAGAATAGTGTCCATTACTCAAGAACACACACTTTTAGTAACTTTCCAGTAACCATAAAAAATTTAATAATAAAGTTCAGTTTAGGCGGAGCTTAAAGGATTCATTTTTGACAAGCTCCTACTGATCACTGATGAATCTCTTAGTTCGTCTATATATGAATAATATTAAATAACATTTATGTCACGTAAAATCTGCCTTCAACGATTCTTCAGCGCAGAAAAATGTTAAATGTAAATAAATATTGTATACTGATTCGGTGTTTGATGATGCATGGCTGCAGTAACCTAATATTTACCATATGCATCTCGGTGTGGTACATTTATATGTTTTTGGACAGAATTTCTTAAATAAAAATATGTTTCAGAATTTTTATTTACTCTACTTCTATGAGAACCATTTAACTTAGGATCTATGAATCGATGAAATGTTTTATGACATTCGAGGCTGACCTCAATATGACTGTATGGAACAGACAGTATATATAACCTCTCTATAGATAAAGAAATCATAGCAGCTGTCGCCAGAATGTAATAAAAGAATTTGTGGAAGTCATGCCGCACGCTATTTCTTACACGTTACCTGGCTGCGATGCGTACAACAAGACACCACACAGCATTGGATCATGTCCCTTTAGAGACAGGTAATGTGTAGTTATTGCCACGTTGCATGGCTTCCACAAATTCGCTTATTACGTTCTCGCGACTGATATCATTTTGTCAGTTCGTGTTCGATATTAGTTTAATCCGATACTTATCATATTCATACCTTACCCGATCCTTTTTTTCAAAGTGGTAGTATATCTCTGTTCCAATGTTAGCCAGCGTCAGTTAATGTTACGTTATACTCGGTTGTCCACATATGCAGATGAAAGACGTTTGGTGCCTCAATTCCGTGAAGGATTCGGCTAGCTTTAGCTTCGACGGTTCCTGTTTGGTGTCAATTTTTAAGAACAGCTGGTTTCTGCTATACTGCCACTTTAATTACTGATTAATGTGGCCTACGAGCTAAATGAGCTTTACGGGTTTTCTATAACGGCTTGACGTTACGGATACTAACTGGTATTTCATTCCATGGCACGTAAATGGTTGGTAGATAAGCCATGGTAGGATGAAGTTATGTATATTAGTCTAGAAACAGATCTTCGTATGACATGATGATTAACGTTGTATATAAAATTTTGCTGGTCATTCAGACATATTTTATGAGTGTTGTCGTATAAGGAACCTCTGTTCTGCGGCGTCACGTTATGCAACACTATTGTGATTATCGTTTACTGGGTTTATTATCACAGTTATCCTAGTTTCAGCGAAAATATCTTCCAAAGAGCGAAAAAGCTGGTTCATATGCAGACACCGAACGTGCAACAGAAAACAGTGTGTAGCAACAACCACCAGACGAAACACTTATACTTGATCCTGGGGCTGTTACTCGGCTTTTTATCCGCGATGGTAATGGAGGACGTTAATGTGTTACATTTTTATCTGTACTTCACATACGTAACAAGCTTTTTTTGCAACCACGTCCCCAGAGTTTGCTTACACACTTGCATACTTTCGGCACGTAGGATATGGTTTTCTAATTTTATTGATTTTGTTTATTTGTTTATTAACATTACAGAGCGACCCACTGGCTTGGTAACTATGTTGACTCGTTTGCTATTTAAAAAAATGGTAACGAAGCTGCACAAATGGATTCTTCGCCTTTTCTGTAGTTCTCTCAGTACTGTTATTTATCCTCTCCTTATTTACATAACTGTTTTCTATTATAAAACCTTTTGATAAATAAAATAATTTTTGGAAAGGAAAAATACATTTTCTTCTGTAATTAAGAAGAAAATAATAGACGATGGGAAACATTTAGATAGAAAAAGATGTCAGTCTACTTGGCTGTTTCAAGTGGGATGGCTTCGGTAAACACTTCAGTCGTGTCTTAACAGAATTAGCCTGAATATGTAAATTTACGTCATGAGATTAGCTTTACGTGCTTTATGTAGGAGGTACGATAATGTTTCCAGAATGAGACGAGGTACTGGCAGAAGTAAGGCTGTGAGGACGGGGCGTGAGTCGTGCTTGAGTAGCTCAGTTGGTTGGGAGCGATGAACATATTGAATACAAGATGTATATGGAAAATGAATTCGAGAAAATACTCAAATATCAGAATCACAATAAGAAATATGGTAACATGCTCCGAATTGTCTTCAACCGAATGGCATAGGTTAGGAACTGGATTCCTAGTAGAGAGAGAATGGATTGGGTCACGTTCCCGACCCTAACCTCACCTGCAAGTCACACATGAAAAATAAATCAGCAGTACAGCAGATACAAGAATACGGCGAGAAACATCTGGTGTCTGATATAAAGGAAGATCATGAACTCCCTATAGATGCGTTTAGAAGGCTGGAACTGACAAAATAACAAGACAGTGAAATATTTTGCGATGTCGCTGTTCGGGACTTCTCTTCTGTCCACGTAATTTACCCTGGAAGGAACACACATCAAGGATTTACTGAATGATTAGTTTTGGTCTGGGAAATGATGATGAGGAACCGGCTGCAGAAGAAGAAAATGTGCCATGCTGAACTGCCACCAGTTGAAGGTGACAGTGAAGGTGCTAAATTGTGCTACTACTAAAGACTCATTTTTTGAATGTTGTAATTCATGACTGCAATTATCTGTCACCTTATTTATGTCATTTCATTGTAGCCATTTTTGTTACTGTTTCTAGTGAATAAAAAAAAAAAAAAAGTTGGTAGAGCACTTGCCCGCGAAAGGCAAAGGTTCCGGGTTCGAATCTCGGTCCTGCACACAGTTTTAATCAGCCAGGAAGTTTCGTACGATAATGTTATTTGTTACGGCAATTATTTTCTCCATTTTTCCAGCGCTATAAACGGGAGAGGAGCCTTTGAACGGAGACCTGGAGCTGAACGGCAATTTTTGTCTGTACAGTGCCTTAGTGTTCGTGTAGTTACGTTTCATTATACTACGTATGTATTTCTGTGTCCAGTATTATAAAGTTCACATGTTTTACAGTTTGCATCTTACACAGTTTACATATCATACAATTAAATGGTTGAAAACAACAATCCAAAGAGAGATAAAGGAAAACTTCGTGGAATCAAGAGAATTCGTTCTTGTATTTCTTTTTACTAGCATATTCCTAATTCTGTGTGTATTATTGACAATGTTTTTATAGTCTTGTAATTATTAGTATCCCGTGTGGGTATCTGTATCTGGTGATACTGTATTTAGTGATATTGCGTCTTTCCTCAAAACAGATAACCTGAAAACAGAACTCTCTATTAACTGAAATCGCTTGTGTTAATAAAGGTTGGAGCACAGCAACGTAATCGTATGTCAGGGAGTTCTTAGATAACTGATGCGTTTGTAATTAAGTTTTTGAACAGTATAAGAGATCTTTGAGGAATACCCTAAAACTGAGCACCTTATTTGCTGTTCTGTACGTTTTTCACTGAGTGGCAAGGCGGTGAAGAAATCTCAACACCGATTCTCAATATCGGGCGTTTCGTTAATCAGTGTAGCACGGTTGTAGAAGGATGTACACCGTCCAGTTACATTAACGAGACCACCCTGAATAACCACCTTCTTCTACGCCGACTTGCAGGAAGAGCGTCAGTGAGGTTCAGGAAGGTATCGACAGAGATGTCGAACCATGACTACTCCCACGCCATGTTCAGCTCCTCTAGGTTTCCCGGTTGAGGTTCCATTGTGCAACAGCCTGATCGAGGTGGTCCAACAGATTGTCGACTTGGTTTAAATCCGGGAGAGGAGTACGGTAAACTAATCGTGGTCCACTTCGAACCACGCACACGCACGAAGAGCTGTGTGACACGCTTCATTGTCCTGCTGGTAGATGCCATCGTGCCAAGGTTCAGAATGTTTCAAATGGGTCCAAACACTATGGGACTGGACATCGTGCCACGGAAAACTAAACTGGATATAGGGATGGTCATCATCCTCAAGAATAGTTGATCCATCATGCCTTCTAGAATGACGGTATCACCTACAGACTACCACGAAAACATTCCCCAGACAATAACACTCACTCCTTCGGCCTGGAACCTTCCGACGATTGTTGCAGGACGTTTGCTTGCAGAGGTTTCTCATCAACGGCCATCTTTCATCTGAAATCGCCATCTGTCGCCACTCAGTGGACGTCCAGATGGTGTACTGGCGTGCAAATTCCAGCCTTCGTCGCCGATGATCGACAGTCAGCGTAGATGCATGAACCAAGCACCGGTTGCTGATACCCAAAAGCAGCAATGTTCGATGAACGGTCGTTGAAGAGACACTGTTGGTAGCCCCTTAGCTCGTCTGGGTGATCAGTTGCTCAGACATTGTAAGTGTATTCGCCAGTGCGCATATACGCAGCCGTCGTTCACCCTCGTCACCTTAAAAATGGTTCAAATGGCTCTGAGCACTGTGGGACTTAACTTGTCAGGTCATCAGTCCCCTAGAACTTAGAACTACTTAAACCTAAGTAACCTAAGGACATCACACACATCCATGCCCGAGGCAGGATTCGAACCTGCGAACGTAGCGGTCGCGCGGTTCCGGACTGTAGCGCCTAGAACCGCTCGGCCACTCAGGCCGTTCCTCGTCGCCTGAAAGGCCCGGGCTGTACCACAGTTGCCTCGGCGCCGGTTTTTGATAGTGCCATTTAACTGTGCACGGTATACTTCAACCACGGCGACTCACGAACAGTTCTCGAACTTAGGGCTTTCGGCAATGCTTCCACTCTTGGCCCGAATGCCAGTGACCACGTCCGTTTGGATGTCCGATAAATCGCCCCGTTTTCGCATTACGACGAAGACTGCACTATTCTGCGCGTCCCTCCTGACACGCTTTATATGCCCTCCATTGCTAGTGCTGCCACCTGCCGTTACTGCACGTTGACGTCGAACATAGGCTGCGGTCACATTAAATGACTGGAACGTTTATGAGGCTCCTGAAAGCACCATTCACTTCATCCTTTGTAACAGTCGAATGAAAAGGAAAATGGTTAAAGGTACTAAAAATTAGTTTAACAGAAGAGTTGTAAGTATGTAGCTCCAAAAGTGCTGTGACTGTTAGTCATACCACTGAGATTACGCTCGTAGTCCACAATACTCTTCAGTGCTAGTTGTATATGTCGTCAGATTCGGAACACGCATTAGGTTTGATCATAATGAATAGACGTTACACATAAAGTGAACTTACCTTAATCGTCATTTGAGGATTCGCTGACCATCCTGTGTACCCCGTCCTCTTTCCAATCGCTCCCGATCTCAGGTGGGATTGCCGGTTCGATTGCGTCTCTACACTTACGGTTCTAAAACTATAGATCCGGTGGGATACGTTTTCTCGTTTCCTACTGACATGGAACACAATTTAATGCCGGGATCATGCAGTGTGTTCACAGCAGAACTGCTAACCATTAACAGAGCCGTCTATTTTGTTACTCATGCCTCCCTCCACAGTACATAGTCAATGAGCATTTTGCTGGCTATAGACCCATACTATTCTCGTCACCCTTTGGTCCCTGCCATCCAAGATCTCCCTCATCCCTTGGCTCTGCAGGCTGCTTAGTTGTTCTCCGGGTCCCAAGTCATGGGGCCATCCCAGGCAGTGAACTGTCTGACCGGTTGGTTAGAGAAGCAAGTACTTACCTCCATTGCCCTTCATGACTCCAGTTGCAGACATGAGGATATATATCAAACCTCTCATTGCCCAAAAGCGGAATAACATCTGGTGCTTAATGCTCGCAATAATAAACTCCGCACAATCAACGAGATTACTGTAGTTTTCTGTTCTTCCTTCCACTCCTCTCAGGAGGAGTCCACTGTCTTACGCCGTCAAAGCATCGGTCGTACTAGGCTCACCCACTGGTTTTCTTGTGTAATGAGCCACCCGCACAATGTGGCTGTGGAGCCAGACCGACGGTATCTCACGTATTGGTGGAATGTCCCTTTCCTTTGGCCCTTCGTACGAAGTACAGCTTTCCAGATTCCTTGTCCTTAATCTTAGCCAGACGATTCACAAATGGTTGAACTTATCCTCAATTTTCTTCGTGAAAGTGGTTCTAATTTTCGGTTATAAGGTCTTCCTTCTTCCTTTCCTCGTGGAGGTGGAGCAAGGTGGTCATAGTTGGGGCCTCTCTTCATATTTTGTGGGTCCAGGACCCGTGACCACTGCCTCGTGCAAATACCGCTCTTTTATCCGCTATTATTTCAGTTTTTAGGTTCGGCCTGCTCTTCAGTGCATTCTACTGTGTACGGTTTTAGCTTCCTCACTTTATAGTTTGACCCTCTGACTGGATGCGCCCACTTTTCGCGGGCACCTCTACCTTACGTACGTAACTTATGAATTATGGGGCTAATGACCTCGCCATTTAGCCTCATACCCACCTCAATCAATCTGGCAATTAATCTAACTTACCTTAATGCTACAATGAAGACGAAAGAGAGCTGCGAACGTCATACGCAAGCGTTAAGTTACGAAAACTAAACTTATTTTATTAGTTCGTTTTTGTCACGAAACTTCTACTCAAGTAACGTGCATTGCCTATTCATATACTGAAGTACAGAGTGAGGCAGAAAGGACAGACGTTTTTAGAACAGATAGCATTCAGGCTCAGGTAGTGTAAGTGTGGGGACTGAAGTGGTCACGTGTTTGGCAGCTGCAGCCACTTTATGTAGTTGACGTCATGGGGCCGTGGACTGTGCAACATGGTGTGTTTGGTTAAGATAGTTTTGTGTATAATAATGAGTCTATCCTAGCAGTTGAGCGGGAGTTTCGACGCCATTTCGATCTTGTGAGATATGACACTGTTCCCACTCGTAACAGCATTTTACATTGGGCTGAATAATTTCGTTTGCAACAAACAGTGATGAATAGGAAACCGTTAGGGGCTCCTCACTACGTATGCAATGCATGAAATGTTGAAAGAGGTCGGCAAGCCATTCTCCATAGTCCTGGTCGATCTGTTATGTGATAATCTGCAGTAATCGTTCAGTAAGGCGTATTTTCCATATTGATCTGGGATTTCATCCCTACAAAATGTCCATGGTGCGACAATTGAACCTAGGAGATTATGTACAGTAGCTAAATTTTTCTCAAGAAATGGAGGCCATGCTTCAGCAAAATAACATTATTTTATTCATGAGTGATGAAGCTCATTTTCATTTGAATGTCACGGTAAATCAGCAGAACTTTCGTTACTGGGCCACCGAAAATCCAAAACTAATGCATAAGAGACCATTACATAGTCCCAAGGTGACTCGTTGAGGTGCTGTAACCGGCAGAGTGGTTATTCGTCCACACTTTTTCCAAGACGGTAGTGGGAACGCCGTAACTGTAACCTCGGAACGTTATAGACAGATGATCGCTGAATTCTTCCTACTTGAACTAAGAAGAAAGCGTATTCCTACCAGGCGAGTTTGGTTTCAGCAGGAAGGGACCACAGATCAAACAGCAAGAATGTTAGTGGAAGCTTTTGAGACTTTCTGTCGTGGTCGGTCGTTTCCCGATTTGGTGACATCAGTTGTCCTCCTCGTTCCCCAAACCTGTCCATGTACGACTACTTTTTCTGCGGTTACCTCAAAGCATTAATAACGTAGATTTGAAGACCTGAGGAAAGAAATTCGTGTGGAAGTCGTTCAAATGTTGGAGAGAGTGGATGCAAACTTTCGAGATCGGCTTGAGAAGTGCATCGCTGAAAACGGCCGTCATCTGGGAGATGTTTTCAACAATTAATTTTGTAAAATGTCAAAATGAATTTTGTTCGAAGCACAAGCAACGATATATATATTTCTTAATTGTCCGTCCTTTATGTCTCATTCTATGTATCCTTCCGCTAATAATCATATTGCACAAACAATTACTCACTACCAGAGGACAACACGCTAATACCGTGCTAATTAGACCCCGCGGAGCTACCGTATTGCAGTGGTGGTGATTATTACGTTCCACCCACTGTTACAAATGCTCCTGCACATTCACTGTGGGATTAAGATCGCGTGATTTAGAGAACCCCTCGCACGTTCGTGGAATCTGGAAAATGTGTGCCCGCATCCCTGAGAACTAGACTGTTGGACGGAAGTGTCTGCAGGATACCCATCATGCTGATGTACAAAATGGGTAAAATAGAACTAGCCAGGAAAATATTTATAAGGCGGACACGCAATTAACCTTGTTATGGACAGGAGAACTGCCTGTCACAAACAATGTTGGAAACCGTGATTTCGGTGCTCGAATCGGTTGCTGTCACATGTCAGTCCGTACGCGTCTCCGGCATTGTCTGTTTTGAGTACTTCGCTCTATTACTACGTTTGAGTTGGAACTTCACTGCTCGCGTGAAGGAAGAATTGAAACTAAGTCCGACGAAATCTCAACGTCTTTTTTCTGAGCGATTGGCAATTAAGAGAGCTCTCAGTCGAAGCATCATCAATGGCTTTCGTTTTTCCACTGACAAAATCGTCTATATGAATTTCTGGCAGCACAAATGGTTTCTCCGACCATCTTTACATCTTGGGCCTGTTGCTCTTCCCATTGTTGACACTACGAAATTCCTGGGGCTCATGCTCGATAGGAAATTCTCTTGATCCTCCCATGTATCTTACCTGGCAATCAGCTGTACGCGGTTCCTCAATGTCCTACGTGCCCTCAACGGTACTTCTTGGGGTGCCGATCGAACCACCCTCCTCCGTTTGTACCGGTCCCTTGTCCGTTTGAAACTCGACTATTGGTGCGTTATCTATGCGTCTGCACGTCATTCCCTCTTATGCCGTCTCAACACTATGCATCATCATGGCATCCGTTTCGCCACTGGCGCCTTTTACACTAGCCCGGTTGAGATTTTGTATGCTGAAGCTGCTGAACTACCATTATCCTACCACTGTGACATTCTCTTCAGCAGGTATGCATGCCGTTTGACTGCCATGCATGGTCACCTATCGTATGCTTTCTTCTTCGACGATTCCTTTGATCACCAGTATGAGGCACGTCCGTCTTCTCTGCTACTTCCTGGAGTCCGCTTTCGGCACTTGCTACGGCGGCTTAACTTCTCCTTTCCCAGTGAGTGTGAACCCTTCACCACCTTGGCTTCGTGAAGCGGCCGATTTTAACCTTGGCCTTCATTCGCTTCCTAAGGACACTACTCCAGCCTCGCTCTATCGCTTTCATTTTCACGACCTTCGCCTGGAACTTCGCGATAGTACCTTTGTGTTCACTGATGGCTCTCGGACTGACCATCGGGTCGGGTGTGCGTTCGTCATTGGCGCCCGTGTCTTTCGATATCGGCTTCCGGCACACTACTCAGTATTTGCAGCCGATCTCTTCGCCCTGTATCAGGCCACGGAGTACATCCAGGGACACAGGCTTTTCAATTGAGTCCTCTGCTCAGACACACTCAGCGCCCTTCAAAGTCTATGTGCGCTGTACAACGCCCATCCCTTAATGCAACGGGTCCAGCAAAACTTTCTCTTGCTCACTCTTGGTGGGGTCACTGTGATGTTTCTGTGGGTCCCTGGTCATGTCGGTCTGACAGGAAATGAGGCTGCTGACGCTGCTGCCAGGGCTGCAGTCCTCGTACCTCAGCCCGCTAATCCCTATATTCAAATGGTTCAAATGGCTCTGAGCACTATGGGACTCAACTGCTGAGGTCAGTAGTCCCCTAGAACTTAGAACTAGTTAAACCTAACTAACCTAAGGACATCACAAACATCCATGCCCGAGGCAGGATTCGAACCTGCGACCGTAACGGTCTTGCGGTTCCAGACTGCAGCGCCTTTAACCGCACGGCCACTTCGGCCGGCAATCCCTATATTCCCTCCGATGATCTCTGTGTCGCCCATCGCCAATGGTCTTCCCTTCACGGGAATCAGCTCCGGCTTATTAAGCCTCTCCCAGCGGCTTGGATGACCTCCTCTCTGCCCTCCCGCCAGGAGGTCATTTTAACTAGGCTGCGTATTGGGCACTGCCTGTTAGTCATCGTCATTTGATAAGTGGCGCTATCCCACCACTTTGTACACATTAACCCCAAGTTTTGACTGTCCGCCACTTCCTGATGGAATGCCCTTTTTCTAGCCGTTTACGTTGCCGCTTGGGTTTGCCGTCTAAGTTATCGGACGTTTTAGCAAATGACGCGCGGGCTGTCGACTGCGTTTTACTTTTTATCCGTCAAAGCAATATGGCTAAGGCTTTAATTTTAGTTTTTTACCTCCGGTTCTGTAAGGTGTCTTTTTGAGCTCTTTCTCCACGTTCCTGAATTATCTGTCTTCTCTTATGTCAATTGGGACTGACGTAAGGTCTTCTTTGACTCCTCTCCGTCTTTGTGTTCTATAGTTTTGACTTGGGCGCGTATGACCTCAGTGGTTTTTGCGCCCTAAAGCAAAACAAAACCAAAACGATTCTGTCACTCTGGCGGCGAGTATCGCGAGTATACGTGCGCGGTCTGGTACAGATCAGCAAACGAGAAGCGAAGTCATCACAACATGTTTGAACCACACACACTTCTGGATTACTTCCACCACCTATCTGTCATCACCCCTCCAGCCATCTGTAGAGGCAGCAGCAATTAAAGAAGGACTTAAATCAGCAGGATCGGAGCGACACCTCGTGTATGGTCTCCAACAAGCTCACCAGCGAATAAAATCATAACGAAGTTTCCAGATATCTACAGCAGATTTTCAAGAACTAAAACGAGAGTGGACCTCTGGAGGAAGAGTTCAAATCAACTCTGGATGGAGCCAAAAGAGGAACTACCACCAGGATCCGACAAAAGCTGGGGAACCTGGAAGGCGCTAACCAGACTACATATGGACACCGCAAAATCGAAAGTTACTGTTAAGAAATGTGGCTACCCCGTAGACTCTAAGCTCCGGGAATGCGGAGTACTGCAAACCACGCTTTATATGTACACCTGCCCAAAGTGCTCCGTCAAATGGGCTATACTGGGTGTTCCCATAAGAGAGTGCGTAAATGAAACAGGACTTAGAGAATACTCTATTGAACAATCTGGGCTCGGAAAAATGGGGTCGAAGAAGCCAGCTTAAGGAGGGAGGGAAATAAACTTGTCTACTGCTTTGTCTAGCATTACTATTTTCCAGCTTATTCACAACGAACATGCACTCGCGTTTATATGTAGTGCGCTATTTATTTGCATGTATATTCTTTATTTCGTGCAAGGAAACAATGAGAACAAGCCTGATTACTAGGAAGTCAAGATGCAGTCTTGTTTAATTTAGTTGTCCTTAAGGTGGCTCTGTTGTATCGTATTTACATTGTCCCATGACAGAACGTGCTATAACCAACAACTGGCCGATTCATTACACATTGCTATTCAGAGACGTGCAGTACAATATGATGGAGCAGTACCGGCACAGTTTCGCAGAAATCACTTGTGCCTTGTGTATGAGGGAGAACGTTGCAATGCTCTCGCTGCTGAAAGACTGTACAGAGAACGATTTGCTAACAGGCATCATCCGTCCCGATGAGTGTTTATATCTCTCGATCGACGAATGCGGGAGATTGGTTCATTTGAAAGAAGAAACGAGAGACATGGCAACATGAGGACCACTCGGACGCCCGATTTTGAACAGGAGGTGGTGTAAAGTGTTGCAGCGGATCCCACTACAAGTACTCATCGTATTGCATGAGAAATTGGCGCTGTCATACTAGCGTGTGCCCAGTACTCCACGAACAACAATTACACCCGTATCATCCACAAAGAGTCCATGCAATGCTTGTGACTTACTTTGCACCAAGGGTCGCAATGTGTCAGTGGTTGCTCTAACAATGGATTTGTCTGTGAGATTTCCTCCAAATCGTGCTGTTCGCTGAGAAGCCTCGTTTGATCGTGATGGTATTTCTAACTGCAGGAACATCCATAGGTGGGATGAGGAAAACCCTCACGGTGTAGTAGAGTCACACCATCAAGTACGTTTTGCTGTGAATGTCTGGGCCGTCATTGTAGGTGAGAATCTCGTTGGGCCATATCTTCTACCTGACCGTCTGAATGGCTACCTGAGTTGGTGGAGAAAGTACCCTTGGCTGTCCGTGATAGGATGTGGATACAAGATGACGGTGCACTGCCTCACTTCAGTATGGATGTTCGCAACCATCTCATTGCTGTATTTACCGGTCGCTTGATTGGAGGGGAAGGTCCTATTTCATGGCCTGCGAAGGTCCTATTGCATCTCCTGCGATATCACCTGACCTGAATCCTCATTGGAAATAATCAAGAAGATATCTAAACTCAATTTTGTATGACTCCCCAGTGGATACGGAAATTGTTGCCAGAATTGTAGCTGCCTGTGATGGTGATTCGAAACACGTCAAGGGTATTAGCCTAGGTGCGTCGGAATCTTGCTTGCCGATGTCATGCTTGCACTTTGGTTGATGGCCATGAGTATCAGCAGATTTTGTAAGATGCAGTACAAACGGTACGTCCATTGTGTTAGTGATGGTATTTGCAGTTAACTGTAACTAATGTAGCCCGCATCTCGTGGTCGTGCGGTAGCGTTCTCCCTTCCCACGCCCGGGTTCCCGGGTTCGATTCCCGGCGGGGTCAGGGATTTTCTCTGCCTCGTGATGGCTGGGTGTTGTGTGCTGTCCTTAGGTTAGTTAGGTTTAAGTAGTTCTAAGTTCTAGGGGACTGATGACCTCAGATGTTAAGTCCCGTAGTGCTCAGAGCCATTTGAACCATTTTTTTGAAAGATGTTTCTATCACCAATTTTCTCCTCAGAGTGTGAAAATGCTGAGTTCACGCCCACCTGCATAGGGAAAAACGATCATCGTAATAAAATAAGAGAAATCAGAGCTCACACGGAAAGATTTAAGTTTTCGTTTTCCCCATGTGTTTTTCGAAAGTGGAACGACAGAAAAAAAGCTTGATGGTGGTTAAATGAACCCTCTGCAAGGCACTTAATTGTGAACTTCTGAGTAATTGTGTAGATGTAAATGTTTTCTGGGACGTTTTATTTTTCACACCGTGTAGAAGAAAGGGGACACTTGAATACCGAAAATATTGAAATAAATATTCTGGTACGTGCTCAGAGTAAGTTGGATGAATGCGCCGAACTCTTGATATGAAAAACACATCAGAAACATTACAGAACCACAACCGGCCAGAAATACAGTCTCTGCATAACGCCCCGTTGTGCTTTGTATCATTTGAGAACAGGAAAATCGGGACAAGTGGGACCAACCACAAGCCTCCTTTCAGCGAATCTCAAATTTCTGAGTTTGGCAAATCATGATCTGCAGCTTGATGTACAGCCTGAGCAATGGGTTACGCACGAGATCAACGGTACATGCAGTTCTCTTCGTAATGCTCTCTCAGACACTGGTTTAGCTGAACCTGAGTTCACTGATGGGAGCAATTTCTCTGTCGGGTGTGAAACTTTATGTTACTGGAAAGGAGTGAGACTCGACTCCCGTTCCTGTCGGCTAGGATCTTTCCACGATCACTGTTCTAAAGGCGTGTTACTTGATTGCGAGAGACACACCATTTTTTTAATAAATATGTTGGTCAGTCCATGTTAATAAACCAACAAATCAGGCGACAGCTTGTTTCCACAATTCTCTATGCGCCACCACGTCGACCCACCTTACTGCCATAACTTCAGATGGGGCCGGAGGGGAACATGACGGCCGATGAGCTCTGCTCCATCTACAGCAGTCACAAGCTGCCGGGGCGGTCTTTCATCAGGATAACTAATACGAGGTGTGTTCAATAAGTAATGCAATAAAATCATTTCTCTGCCATTTTCGATTGTAAACATGTTGTGGGACACCGTGGTATTCCCGCTTCAACCCCTATAATGTCATGAAGTTTCGGTAGGTGGCAGCGCTATACGTGGTCCCCAAAACGGCGTCTCCAACGGAGGTGCATTTCAAGCAGACAGTTGTCATCGAGTTTCTTTTACCGGAAAGACCAGATCATCGCAGGTATTCATAGGCACTTGCAAGATGTCTACAGTGACTTGCCAGGGAACAAAAACACGCTGAGTCGTTGGGCGAGGCATCCTTCTTCGTCGCAACAAAGTGACGCAAACTTGTCCGATTTCCCTCGTCCTGTTATCGGTCAGCCGCAGACACTTGTGACTCTTGCAATGTTGGGACGTGCGGACACTCTCATTCGACATGGTCTATGGATCACAATCAAATAACTCACACCACAACTAAACGTCTCTGTTGGTAGTGCTGACACACGCATCCACTAGTTGTAATACTCGAAGGTGTGTGACGGTTGGGTTCCTCGCCGCCTAACACAGTGCAATAAAGAGCAATGAAGGACCATCTGTACTGAATGATTTGCGTGTTACGAGGCTGATCGTGACAATTCTGGTCGAACATCGTCAGAGGCAATGAAACATGAGCTCATCACTTCGAACGTGAAACAAAACGGCAAACCGCTGAGTCGCGTCACACCAGCTCCCCTCCGAAGACCAAGTTCAAAGCTGCAACCTCAGCCAGTAAAATCATGACGACGGTAATCTGAGACTCTGAAGAGTTTATGCCGTTTGATGTTCCCCGTGCCGGCCGCTGTGGCCGAGCAGTTCTAGGCGCTTCAGTCCGGAAGCGCGCAAGTGCTACGGTCGCAGGTTCGAATCCTGCCTCGGGTATGGATGTGTGTGATGTCCTTAGGTTAGTTAGGTTTAAGTAGTACTAAGTTCTAGGGGACTGATGACCTCAGAAGTTAAGTCCCATAGTGCTCAGAGCCATTTGACCCATTTTTTCGAAACCACTTCAACGCGTTCGTCGCCACAAAAAAGCAAACGAAATTCGTCTTCATAACAACGCAAGGTTTCATACAAGTCTGCGCATTCGAGAGCAGCTCACAAAACTTGGTTGGACTGTTCTTCCTCGTCCATCCTACAGCCAGGATTTCGCGTTTTCTGACTTTCATCTCTTCCATGAAGGAAGCACTCCGCGGAAAGTAGTACATGGAAGATGCGGAGATATTGATGAAGCAAGATGTTGCCTCCGACCCGACCAATAGTGTTACCATGCGGGTATACATGGCCTTCCAGTAAGGTGACTTAAGGTCGCCGTGTTAAACGGAGATTATGCTGAAAAATGGGGTTTTGTAGCCAAACGATTTGAGGAATAATATGATGTATTTATAAGAAAAACACACACACACACACACACACACACACACACACACACACAGAGAGAGAGAGAGAGAGAGAGAGAGAGAGAGAGAGAGAGAGAGAGGTGGGGGGGGGGGGGGGGGGAGAGAGAGTCCGGAGCGGAGAAAATCCCGAGGATCAGTAAAGCTAACCACAAGCCATTGACGCCTGCAGGTATTATTTTATGATAATTGGCGGTGACGGTACTAAGTTAAAATGTGGTGCTCCTAAAATAATTAAATAGCGTTTAACTAAGGAAAAAAGAAAAAAATTGTTTGTAGTTCGGAGCAGCCCCAATTTTATAGTATTTGTATGTGCAGTAACATCAGCTGCCCTCACGAGTCTGTCCGATAGTCACGGCTGTGCTCGCATATCGTACTCAAATACAGCCCCACGTACAGGCCTCCACGTTCTACATGTAACGGCAAAATGTCTCTCTGTTTGACGTACAGAATTTCAATGACGCCACTGTTGTGGCTCTTCAAGCGTTTCAGAAGCTATAGGAGATGCGTGACACTCAGTGGCTAAAATACGAAGTGCTTGGGACTGATGTAAGTATGGATTAAACACGTTTAGATTTGTATGAGCATTGTATTAATACACTGAATCGTATTATGTATAACATATCAAGCTGTAGAACTCTTTCACGAATATTATAAAGTTTAAAAGTCATAGAATAAATAGCTTTACACAGAGAACATTTATTGTTACATATTTCGCGTTTTATGCTTCAAAACGACATATAATCTTGTACTACACACTTCCTGGTACCACCTATGTTCTTTCTCAACTTTCAGGCTATCTCTGTATCACATTTCATCAAAATCGTATGAGCGGTTTAGTCGTGAAAACGTAACAGATAGTCACTTCCGCATTTATAATATTAGTATGGATCCGTGATACAACGCTCACGAAAAAGCTGACCGTGTTTTTTCCACCTCGAGAGATCAGACTCGTCGTTTCATCAGTGTTAATCCTTTCATGGTCAGTATTTACTACACAGATATTTGAAAGTAAAAGATCAAAAATTGTCGTCCTTTGTGATAAATAATACACTTATACTACAAAAAAATTTTTGTATGACCAATTTTGAAAATCGGTGAAGTGAGACACATGGTGTCCCACGAACCTAACTGGGTTCATGTTTTCGTGTGAACCATGGATTTTCATAGAAACATTTTTAATTTTAGGATGGTTTTTTCAGGTTAGCAATTGTGGAATAAAGTACAAGAAAGAAGTACAAAAACATATTTATTCTTCTGGCAATGAAAAACATTAAATGTCCCACATAACATCTGGAGATGGATTTCACATACGAAACACCCATGTTTTCTTCGTTCTGTTAAGTTACCTGGGGCATATGCAGCCCACTGCGTACAAATTAAGTGCAAGCCAGCAGAACTACTTATGTGAGCAGTACTGTGTGAAACAATGTCTATGACTTATAAGAAAATAATTTTTTTTTACTTCAAACATTCTTGGTATGGAGAAGACTGTGATTTGATCTGATTTTCGTTAAACTGACGCACTGTGCCGCCTATAAACACACCCTGCCCTATTCGACCGCTCACGGCCTTCTATATAGCAATCCCATGGTCAGTAGTATTTTTCTCGAAGTTCCAAAAGCATTTCGCTACCTGCTAGCATTTGACATTTATAACATAAAGAGGTCCGAACGCTCGAAATGCATACTACTTTAGTGGGACATATGTGTCAAATCAATCACAAAAGGGGTAATGTGCTGGCATAAGCTGTCGCCAGCACACTGGTCGGCAAAGACGTCGAGCGAAGATCGATAGTAGGAGCTGGATCAAGGGCGTCTACCACGAGAGAGGCCAGAGATATACCCGCAAGCAACACGCTGCCAACGCCCTCTCGACAGCGTGTATTAAGTTCGCTGCCGCTGACCAGAGCGCTTCACTGACTCACTGTTCCAGACTGGCGTCTGCCAGTTACTCGAAGAGCGGACTCAGTTCACACCGCAATTTACGACATTACATAGTGGGACCAGCAGTGAGACCCAAGTTTATAATAGCAAGATTACCCACATTGTGTTCAAGAGAACTATCACTGATAAGATTGTACCACGAACATGGACTCTATTCAAGTTAAGAAATTGTTCAAATAAGCTCTGAGCACTATAGGACTCAACTTCTGAGGTCATCAGTCCCCTACAACTTAGAACTGCTTAACCCTAACTAACCTAAGGACATCACACACAGCCATGCCCGAGGCAGGATTCGAATCTGCGACCGTAGCGGTCGCGCGGTTCCAGACTGTAGAGCCTAGAACCGCTCGGCCACCCCGACCGGCCAAGTTAAGATCCAGCTTCATGTAAATGAAGAAACATATTAATCCACCCGTGCATTTGTATTGTAGAAAGAGGGTACTGGCCACCCATAACATCCTCTCCCTTGCTTCCTTGCGGTACAAGACCAAGAGTCGACAGCGGCGACGAGGATGGGATACTACAGTCAGTTCGCAAGTCTGTCATGCTGTCCTTATCCGTGTGCTCGCAACGTGTTTCTACACATGACTTTTAACCATAATTTTTGATTCGCATCCTGGAGTTCGTCTTTACCAAGCTGCACCAAAGCTCTCTCTAGGGTTAGGAGTAGTTACCGTTATCTTTGTTCGTGTTTTGTGTGTTGTAGCTTGGAGCACAGCAAGCCTACGGATCGCCTGTGTACTTCGAAATTGTGAACTGGCTAGTTACTATCTTTTTGTATCTGCCTCTAATCTCACACTGTTTACGAGAATATATCTGATTTTCTTTTGTCTGTTACTGGTGTATAGTCTCCTCCTGCTCTATTCATCAGTTAATTAATTTCAATCATCAATCGAATCCCTGCAGTACCTAAAGAAGAATCCGCCAACACCATGGACCGGAGAGCAGCACATCATCCGGTGAGTTTCTTTTGGTGTGATGATAGGGAAGACAGTGAGAAGCAAAACTCGTTTCTTACCTTCAGTTCAATGCCTCAGAAGCCAAAAAAAGAAAACAAAGAAAGCTACTGTAATATAAAACTGTCTTAATTCGTTGCAATCACGCGGTGCACTGGATACTTACCTGAAGCTCTGCTCAGCGAAAACTCCGAACAGTTTTCATGTGCACTTATCTACGCCAATTAGTACTACAGAAATAAGAGAGAAGCTGGAAATGTTTGAACGACAATCGGAAGCCATAAATAGCAGAAAGAGTATACAGTATTGAAATTAGGAAAGAGATGTCGCATTGTATGCAGGTAGAGCGTAATGCATTTATTCAAAGATTCTGAAAAATGAAGCTACGATATTGTCGTACGTGATATTAAGATTAGCACGGCAATGAAATGATCTTTGAGATGTGAGTTTCTAGGAACAGTATAAGTGGATGTAGCCGTATTTCTCTACAAAAGAGTTTATTTGCTACCGTTTCCGAGAAATTCATGATGCTATCTCGAGCGAGTTAGTCAGATCTTCTTCCTTTGCCACTGAATCACATGCACAAAGCGCAGACTGCCTCTCCTTTGAATGGCGGACTAAAGTACGAAGGAAGAGAAGGTAGCGTCGAGTTCCTTTCTAATAACGTCGTTATCCTGTTCAGGTTCTTTGTGTCGTTCGGAGAATACAGGTTGCACAGAAGAACCGCAGTGACTGCTGTAGATATACCGCTAGAGAAAATCTGTAACTCTAATACAGAAAACCCCATTTCCGTTCCAAATTTGGATTTAAAGTAAATATAAACGACTGAGGGATTTTATCGGGTCAGTAAACATGATTCGGAGAGCTGTCAATTACTTACTTTAAGTCTCGGAAAATGATCTGAAAAGATATAGACATCTTAGCGCATGCCAAGATTTCTTGAGACCTAACAGATTAATCTTTGTACAAGCTCTATTTTCATAAAACCTGTTACTGTAATAACACCTTTCCGCACATATTACACCGATGAAAATATTGGAGGTGGGCTAGTGTCAAAGGGAGAGTTGCCCCTCAGATTATCCTTCGTCAGTCTCTAAGACAAACAATTTCTTGTCACTTACTGACGGTCCATTGCTCTTTGTACCCTCAATTTTTTAGAAAAAGAAGATTGATTTTCCCACGAATACAAATCAACTTTTCTACGAATGACGTAGGCTGAGCTCGGAAAACATAGTCTATACAATCAAAAATTTGGCTTAGCAATCATTTGAATATCAAGTAGCAAGTAGTGATTACGCAAGACTGTGATTCAAGTGAAAGAGTGTTACCTTTCTGCTCACAGCGTCGAACTGTGCGAATGAGGACGGTCACTCAGTTTTGTGATCATTGTTTTCAAACACAAAACAGTAATTAAACCCTCAGAATCATCACATAATATCCGAATGTCACTTGCATCTAGCATCACAGTAATGTATGAAACCACTTCACACTATATTTAGCAACAAGCAATCATCGAAACAGCGCCCTTTGACCTGACTTACCTGCACCCGAAACCTGATAGCAAGCAAAGAGAAGATACTTAATACTGATGCTTTGTGACTGCAGCTCAGTATGTGATCCCTGATACGCCAGAGTATTCTTGGACCGTGAAGCGAATCCACGAGACAGATTAGATTAGATTAATACTAGTTCCATGGATCATGAATACGATATTTTGTAATGATGTGGAACGAGTCAACTTTTCCAATATATGACATAATTAAGTTAATTTAACAACATAATTAAGTTAATATAACAACTTTTTTATTTTTTGTCTTTTTTAAATTTTTTTAATAATTTTTTTGTTTGATTTTTTTTTCTTAATTTATATCTCAAAATTCCTCTATGGAGTAGAAGGAGTTGTCATTCAGAAATTCTTTTAATTTCTTCTTAAATACTTGTTGGTTATCTGTCAGACTTTTGATACTATTTGGTAAGTGACCAAAGACTTTAGTGGCAGTATTATTCACCCCTTTCTGTGCCAAAGTTAGATTTCATCTTGAATAGTGAAGATCATCCTTTCTCCTAGTATTGTAGTTATGCACACTGCTATTACTTTTGAATTGGGTTTGGTTGTTAATAACAAATTTCATAAGAGAGTATATATACTGAGAAGCTACTGTGATTATCCCTAGATCCTTAAATAAATGTCTGCAAGATGATCTTGGGTGGACTCCAGCTATTATTCTGATTACACGTTTTTGTGCAATAAATACTTTATTCCTCAGTGATGAATTACCCCAAAACATGATGCCATATGCAAGCAATGAGTGAAAATAGGCGTAGTAAGCTAATTTACTAAAATGTTTATCACAAAAATTTGCAATGACCCTTTTGCATAAGTAGCTGAACTCAAACGTTTCAGCAGATCATCAATGTGTGTCTACCTATTTAATCTCTCATCAATGGACACACCTAAAATTTTTGAATATTCTACCTTAGCTATATGTTTCTGATTAAGGTCTATATTTATTAATGGCAACATACCATTTACTGTACAGAATTCTATGTACTGTGTCTTATCAAAATTTAGTGAGAGTTCATTTACAAGGAGCCACTTAGTAATTTTCTGAAAGACATTATTGACAATTTCATTAGTTAATTCTTGTCTGTCAGGTGTGATTACTATACTTGTATCATCAGCAAAGAGAAGTAACTTTGCTTCTTCATGAATATAGAATGGCAAGTCATTAATATATATTAAGAACAATAAAGGACCCAAGACCGACCCTTGTGGAACCCCATTCTTGATAGTTCCCCCGTTTGAGGAATGTGCTGATCTTTGCATATTATGAGAACTGCTTATTTCAGCTTTCTGCACTCTTCCAGTTAGGCACAAATTAAACCATTTGTGCACTGTCCCACTCATGCCACAATACTTGAGATTGTCTAGCAGAATTTCATGATTTACACAATCAAAAGCCTTTGAGAGATCACAAAAATCACAATGGGTGGTGTTCGGTTATTCAGATCATTCAAAATTTGTTTGGTAAAAACATATATGGCATTTTCTGTTGAAAAACCTTTCTGGAAACCAAACAGACATTTTGTTAGTAGTTCATTTTATAGATATGTGAAGCTACTCTTGAATACATTACTTTCTCAAAAATTTTGGATAAAGCTGTTAGAAGGGAGATTGGACGGTAATTATTGACATCAGATCTATCCCCTTTTTTATGCAAAGGTATAACAATAGCATATTTCAATCTATCGAGGAAAATGCCCTCTTCCAGACAGCTATTACACAGGTGGCTGAGAATCTTACTTATCTATTGAGAGCAAGCTTTTAGTATTTTGCTGGAAATGCCATCAATTCCATGCGAGTTTTTGCTTTTAAGCAAGTTTATTATTTTCCTAATTTCAGATGGAGAAGTGGGTGAGATTTCAATTGTATCAAATTGCATACGTATGGCCTCTTCCATTAACAGCCTAGCATCTTCTAATGAACACCTGGATCCTACTATATCCACAACATTTAGAAAATGATTATTAAAAATATTTTCAACTTCTGACTTTTTGTTTGTAAAGTTTTCATTCAATTTGATGGTAATACTGTCTTCCTGTGCTCTTGGTTGACCTGTTTCTCTTTTAATAATATTCCGAATTGTTTTAATTTTATTATCAGACGTGATACACATACTTCTGGATTTTTTAATAACTTTTCTTAATATAGCACAGTAGTTTTTATAATGTTTGATAGTTTCTGGGTCACTACTCTTTCTTGCTGTCAGATACATTTCCCTTTTCCGGTTATAAGGTATTCTTATACCCTTAGTAAGCCATGGTTTGTTACATGGTTTCTTACGAGTATATTTAACTATTTTGTTGGGGAAGCAGTTTTCAAATGCATTTACAAAAGTGCCATGAAATAAATTATATTTTAAATTGGCATCAGGTTCACGGTACACCTCATACCAATCTAACTGCTGTGGGCTTTCCCTGAAATTTGCAATTGTTAAATCATTGACTGAACGTACTACTTTGGAGGACTGTTTAGTACTGCTGAATGGAGCTATGTCATATATTGTAACTAGCTGTACACCATGATCAGAAAGACCATTCTCAATAGGCTGAGGATTTATCTGGTTAAACTTATCTTGGTCTATAAAGAAGTTATCTATCAGTGAGCTGCTGTCCTTTACCACCCGAGTAGGAAAATCAACAAGGTGGCGGTCGTGCAACGTGGCACCATAACAAACAAAGAATGATATGGTTTGAACGGAAATAACTGCGGATGAAGTTAGTTAACAGGCATATCATTTTTGTACCAAATACAAGTAACTGATTTACAAACTCACATGGGTCCTCACAGCAGCAGATATACAGTTCAGTTTCGCGACGAATAATCGGAATACTACGATCAGAGTACACGAGTTTATGCAAAGTAATAACCATACGATAATTTGAAAGATGATGACAACTTTGAACCTGTAGCATGACGAATTGAAAAGGTAGTATACTAATTTATAATCAGCTTCAGTTCAATCATGTTGAAGCGACCTACGAGTTTCCATCTTATCGCGCGGAAGAATACTGACGCGCGGAGTAATCGCGGAGTAATCGTGAACAAAAAGTGACGAAATAATGTAACCACCTCACCAAAGATTCACCACGGCAAGTGATTCAAACTATCGCACCCACTCCTATCATTATTATAGAATCTCTGTGCTAGCACGTATCGCCACCAGAGAAACGCAGTCCTCATCCAAAGTCAGGATATGGACCAGGCCTTCTCGGCATCAGAACTTAGACCAGGGAATACTACAAGGAGCGATGCAAAGATTTCCTTTTTAGGGCGTTGCTGCAGTGCGTATGCAATGTGGCGCGACCCCGCGGCCGGTAAAAGGGCACTGATATGCAGTAAAGGGATTAGCATGTCATTCGTGTCTTTATGCGGAAAATTAAACTATGGCGACTTTATTACAAAATGCGTCCAAATCGAACCAACGTGATGTTATTCCTTTCTTGGTTGATGAAGGACAAACACCAGTAGACATACATCCGAGAATATACACTACTGGCGATTAAAATTGCTACACCACGAAGATGACGTGCTACAGAGGCGAAATTTAACCGACAGGAAGAAGATGCTGTGACATGCCAAGGATTAGCTTTTTAGAGCATTCACACAAGGTTGGCGCCGGTAGCAACACCTACAACGTGCTGACATGAGGGAAGTTTCCAACCAATTTCTCATACACAAACAGCAGTTTACCGGCGTTGCCTGGTGAAACGTTGTTGTGGTGCCTCGTATAAGGAGGAGAAATGCGTACCATCAAGTTTCCGACTTTGATAAAAGTCGGATTGTAGCCTATCGCGATTGCGGTTTATCGAAACGCGATATTGCTGCACGTGTTGGTCGAGATTCAATGACTGTTAGCAGAATATGGAATCGGTGGGTTCAGGAGGGTAATACGGAACATCGTGCTGGATCCCAACGGCCTCGTATCACTAGCAGGCGAGATGACAGGCGTCTTATCCGCATGGCTGTAACGGATCGTGCAGCCACGTGTCGATCCCTGAGTCAACACTTGGGGACGTTTGCAAGACAACAACCATCTGCACGAACAGTTCGACGACGTTTGCAGCAGAATGGACTATCAGCTCGGAGACCATGGCTGGGGTTACCCTTGATGCTGCATCACAGACAGGAGCGCCTGTGATGGTATACTCAACGACGAACCTGGGTGCACGAATGGCAAAACGTCATTTTTTCGGGTGAATCCAGGTTCTGTTTACAGCAACATGATGGTCGCATCCGTGTTTGGCGACATCGCGGTGAACGCACGTTTGAAGCGTGTATTCGTCATCGCCATACTGGCGTATCACCCGGCGTGATGGTATGGGGTGCCATTGGTTACACGTCTCGGTCACCTCTTGTTCGCATTGACGGCACTTTGAACAGTGGACGTTACATTTCAGATGTGTTACGACCCGTGGCTCTACGCTTCATTCGATCCCTGCGAAACCCTACATTTCAGCAGGATAACGCACGACCGCATGTTGCAGGTCCTGACATGCCTTTCTGGATACAGAAAATATTCGACTGCTGCCCTGGCCAGCACATTCTCCAGATCTCTCACCAAATGAAAACGTCTAATCAATGGTGGCCGAACAACTGGCTCGTCACAATACGCCAGTCACTACTCTTGATGAACTGTGG
This sequence comes from Schistocerca serialis cubense, assembly GCF_023864345.2. NCBI lineage: Eukaryota > Metazoa > Arthropoda > Insecta > Orthoptera > Acrididae > Schistocerca > Schistocerca serialis. The sequence goes on from NC_064638.1 coordinate 265,371,172, forward strand.
TATCGTGTTGAAGCTGCATGGGCAGCTGTACCTGTACACGCCATCGAAGCTCTGTTTGACTCAATGGTCAGGGGTATCAAGGTCGTTATTACGGCCAGAGATGGTTGTTCTGGATACTGTTTTCTCAGGATCTATGCCCCCAAATTGCGTGAAAACGTAATCACATGTCAGTTCTAGTGTAATATATTTGTCCAATGAATACCCGTTTATCAGCTCCATTTCTTTTTGGTGTTGCAATTTTAATGGCCAGTAGTGTATGTGTACAGGGCAGCATGTCTGTCGAAAACCATCTTTGTGGAATGGTGTACTAAGTTCCGTGCTTGTCGCGATTCGACAAAAGACGTCGGTCGATCTGGCAGGCCAACCAAGTAAGAGACAGTCGAGCGCCTGCCCTGTAGTCCTAATCTCTACAATTATCACGCCTTCGATCGCTTAAAAATGGCCTTGAAGTTTGGACGATTCCTGTCGGACGATGATGTGCAGCAGGCATTTAAGGACTTGTTCATGCAACAGGACATCGTGATTTACCAAATGTGTAACTTCGACCTGGTGCGTCTGTGGGATGATTGTCTCAATGCCCACAGTGATTTTGCCTAATTGGCATGCCGATTCTGGACTGTACGGACTTCAAACGGAAGCTTTTTGATCGAACATTCTATTTCAGTCCAAGACGGCGTCGGGGCTTCTAAACCGCAATGGTTTCCGATTGGTCTAAGGACAAACTGATTCCCCAATGAATCCATAACGCCTCAATGGGCATGTAAAGAAAATGCGTTTGTGTTAAACATAAGTGATCATGAAGAGATAAACAAGTACTTTTTGAGCGGTTTGCTACTCAGTAAGCTTTTCTGGTTTTTCGTGTATATATATTGTTGAGTGATCCTTTAAGATACACTGCATCTTTGCAGGCTACTTTGTACCCCTGTGTGTGATTGTTTCATGGCAGTACATGATAAATAGATGCATTCGCACATGGATGTTTACATCATGAACTGTTTCTCGTGGGCATCTTTCATACGTTCAACATATGTTATGCTGTGAGGTGGATCTTACATTCGGTTTTTATAAAACGTCTACGAAATTCATTTTACAGATATGACATAATGTATGCCGCTCAACTGCGTACAACTTTGCATTTTATACTTTGACACGGCACCTAGGTCATGTTCCTCCTCTTTACTTACTTATGAGGTATTGTTTTCCTCCGTTAGCCGGTCGGAATGGCCGCGCGGTTCTAGGAGCTAGAGTCTGGAGCAGCGCGACCGCTACGGTCGCAGGTTCGAATCCTATCTCGGGCATGGATGTGTGTGATGTACTTAGGTTAATTAGGTTTGAGTAGTTCTAAGTTCTACGGAACTGATGGCCTCAGAAGTTAAGTCCCATAGTGTTCAGAGCCATTTGAACCATTTTTCCTCCGTTAATCACCTTCTACAGTTATTTCGTCTTTCAGTAGGTTATTTCAGGGTTGTGCAGATAATGTATGTCCGACTGGCCAATAAAAATCATGAATAGTTATTTAAGGAAGTTTTTAATAGATAGTATAATTGTACAATGTATTGAGAGGAAATGCTTATGGTATGTTTTAGATATGTGACATTGGATGTATCTGTTCGTTCTATCAAATGTTCCGTATAAATTCACTTGTAGAGTCTTGCCATTGTTTCTCATTCTGTTTTTAATCTGTCCGTAGCTTGATAGGTAAGCTGATAATGCTATCGTTACTGTTGTATGCATAATGGCTTGAAGATGGCGCATTGAAGCGCTGAAACTCATTGCAACTAAATAAAATCATAAGAACGGCTGCAGTTGTTTTTATTTTGTTACAAAGGATTGATTTAGGTTTGTCGGACATATGTATTCACCTCATTGTTTTTCAGATTCGGCCAACTTAAAGTTCTTTGATGACGGAAGTTTATTATTGGCCATTACAGCAGACACGTATAGACCTTTCCGTTTTTAAAACAGACTATACACGGGGTGAATCACCTAAAACTTGCACCGCAACTATTTTGATAGCAGAGGGCACCATTGATATGCGATTTCACAGATGGGAATGGTAGGCAGGGATCCACCTTCGCAGCCCATTCAAAGAGCGTTACGAGTTTTAAATGTGTATTTTAAAAAGGTAGTGTATGCTGCTGGAGTCTACAGCAAGTACATTACGAAAGATTGTAGTTTGAACATGATAAGCACGGAAAGTTGTTTGTTCCATGTTGTGGCACAAACGAATGTGAATTCTACCTGGATGTGTATGTGCAGCCCAATGCAGATGTTAACACATCTCCCGAGTTGTCGTGTTGCTAAATAGAACATTGCCTAGAACAAAGGTAAATGCAATAACTCTGTGGGGTCTGACAAGTAAAGAACCAATGTACCGTCAAAGCCTGTGTTTAAAATTGCCACCACCAGCGTTAGTACATGACTGCAGTCTGCCACGCACAAGTTCTAGAATTTCAGTAGAAGCTGCAGCGCAGGCAAGAGTAATACACGGACTCACGTCATCTGTAATTGTCTTAAGAGGTAGACGTCTACTGGAATATCTTCTAGCGTACACAGTACACGAACGACCTACATACTTTCTACGAAGGTGAGTCAAATGAAAACCTTAAATATTTTTTAAAATATTATTTATTGTGCAGAAGTATCAATTTTGAACATAATCTCCTCCATGCTCAATGCAAGTCCTCCAGCACTTACAAAGTGCATAAATTCCTTTAGAAAAAAATTCTTTTGGTAGTCCGCGCAACCACTCATGCACCGCGTGGCGTACCTCTTCATCAGAACGAAACTTCTTTTCTCTTGTTTTTGAAAGGTCCAAACATATGGAAATCACTTGGAGCAAGGTCTGGTGAGTATGGTGGACAAGGAAGACACTCAAAATGCAGGTCTGTGATTGTTGCAACTGTTGTACGGGCAGTGTGGGGCCTTTCATTTTCATGTTACAAAGGACACCTGCTGACAGTAATCCACGTCGCTTTGATTTGATTGCAGGCCGGAGATGATTTTTTGGAGACATGTGTATGATGCACTGGTGGCAGTGGTTCCCCTACACATGTAATGCTCCAAAATGGCACCTTTTTCGTCCCAAAAGAGAGTCAGCATAACCTTCCCTGCTGATGGTTCTGTTCGAAACTTCTTTGATTTTGGTGATGAGGAATGGCGCCATTCCTTGCTTGCTCTCTTCGTTTCCGGTTGGTGGAAGTGAATCCAGGTTTCGTCCCCAGTAACGATTCTTGCAAGGAAGCCATCACCTTCTTGTTCAAAGCACCGAAGAAGTTCTTCACAAGCCTAAACAAGTCGTTCTCGTATTTCAGGAGTCAGCTGCCGTGGCACCCGTCTTGCAGACACTTAGTGAAACTGGAGCATGCACAAGGTGGTGTGCTGACCCCTGTAAACATGCTGCAATGTCATTGAGTGTCACTCGGCAGTTTTCCTTCACTATGGCTTCAACTGCTGCAATGTTCTGTGGAGTCACAACTCGTTGTGCCTGACCTGGACGTGGAGTATCTTCCACTGAAGTCACACCATTTGCGAACTTCCTACTCCATTCGTAGACTTCCTGCTGTGACAAACATGCATCACCGTACTGAACCTTCATTCGTCGATGAATTTCAATAGGTTTCACACATTCAAAAGTAAAAACCGAATAACAGACCGCTGTTCTTCTCTGGTGCAAGTCGCAAGTGGACGGCCATCTTTATACAGCCATTCTGCACGCTCTTTGTAGCACGCTTACCAACTGACAGGATAACGGCGCGAAATTTCCATTTCTTATTACAAATTTAAGGTTTACATTTGACTCACCCTCGTACATTCAACATGTCCGCTTTTTTCTCATTGGGAAATACCGTCTTCCAAGCAGGTCTTACTACGTTCTCTATTACACAATAAATGAAAAGACCGTCACAATGCAGTAGCAGTGTACACACAACACAATGTAAACAAACACACCATGGTCACCTAGTATCTAAACATTAAGATGGAACAAACAGCTGTCGGTGTTTTCATTGTTCACATTATGATAACCTCGTAAACAAACTGCGCTAGCTTCCTGCAGCAAACACCATTGGCATTCTCATTTACACTACCATTACGATTTTTATAGCAATAGGCATTCCACCATTTAAAAATTTTAAGTGTCGTAAATAACTGCACTTTCGTCAATGTCTCAAAATCAGTATATTGGCTGCAAATATGCGTAGTTGTCTACAGTTCAGTTTTGCGAAAACCAGGTGTCGATAGTGCCTTTTACGTCCTAAATATCTGCGAAACAAGTTTCAGGTGATTCACCGTATCTAAAATGAATTTTAAACACGAAAGGGTTAATTTTCTAACTGTAGTACTGCGTGAAGGGCTTGGAAAATTTAGGTGAGTTTGGAAACATTTGACTGTGGAGTACTGGAGAAGCAGATCCTCACCGGAGGTCGCGAGCTGGAGCTGGAGCGCGAGCTGGAAGAGGCGCGCTACCCGACACGGCGCGCCGTGGGGACCTGCGCGGGGCCCCGAGCCCGCCTCTCCGCCTCCCTAATCTCCTGCGACATGAGACGGGAAATTAACGCAGCGCGCCCATCTGCCATTATATCCTCCCCAAGGTTATTCCCGAATTAATTTATAATGGAGGCCACGCAATACAGGATATTACGTGCAAGCCGAGCCGCGGACGCGGTTACCGCCGCGGCAACCACCCACGCAAATATCCGCGACGCCCACCTGGCCCTCGCCTTGTCTGCTGTTCGTAAATCGCCAACCACCACTACCTAATCTATTTTGCTATCCTTTCGAACCTCGTGGTATTTCTTTCTCTAAAGAATACACAATTCTTGCATTGCTCCACACTCCAAAAGGATCAGATAACGATCACTAGCGTTACAGGCCCACGATGTCCTTGGAGAAGCGTTGAATCTTTCTGGGGGTGTTTGCAGTCTCAAACGTTGTCTAGAACATTGTCCTGCAGCATGTCGCACTTCAAACTGCCGATTACGACCGCTAAATGTGTGAGAAGGCTTAGTTGCGTTGAGGTCCTTCATACCACCCCATGCGGTCGTTTTTTGTCGAGTCTAAGCTGCGATGTACCTGAAATGTTTCCCTCGACCACCCACAGGAAAACCGCGCGATTTCAACGTTGGCCGTCGTGGCTCCGACCTCCATCGCTGAGACGTCGAGAGGAAGGTGAGGTGGGGTGTGGCGACCTCCCTAACATGTGAAATGTCCATGGTGGCGCTGGACAAAATTGTGGCGAAATTTCGTGGCAATATGGCATCATTAACCCACCGTGCACCTCACGTGAACTTCTGACCTCCGGCCTCTTTCTCTCATGTGTGGACACCTTACTGTCTCAAGCGTCGCTGAGCCCGAAGGTGACGTTGCAGGCTGTCACGTTTTTTCACCGTTACAGAAAAAGATTTTAGGCACCTTTGAGTCAAATTTCACTTTCGAGTCGTAATGGGAGACTATGTTCACAGTGTATGTCAACGTGGCCTAGTGTTCTTTTTTTACTTCTATTTGTATTTTATTGTAAACCAGCACCCCCGCTCCCAACCGCGTATCAATAACAATTGACGAAAGCAAGTTCTAACAGTCGCCCAAGTATATCTCTTTGACGAGTTTTAACGTGTAAGTTCTGTTATGTTAAGTCTTGTCCTGTCAACTAAACAACTAGCGTCTTTTTTATTTTCATTTCAAAGATCTTATACCTGGTAGAGTCCGCGCAGAATACCGTGGGCGATATATGCACAGGCAAAAGGGCACACTTGGTGAGAGCAATAGTGTTGGGGGTTGTAGGGGACATGCGAAGCGCTGGAGGGGAAGTGCCGTTCTAAGCTCAATCCTGCATTTGCATGGTAACCATTCGGAAAGATCTGTCACCTCCGCTCTGCATAGTATTTAAAAAGGACTGAGCGTAAAGTGCATCAATTCATTTCGCCTTGCTTGTTAACCATTTATAACTTTCAGAGATGCGTCATGAGTGGCGAATTTGAAATTATACCTGCACATTTCTCTGGTTGTCATGTCAAACTTCGCTTCTTTTCCCAAACCCAGCGGATATTACACAGTCTCACCTCACTAACATGATGTGCAGTCACAAGTGTGAAAGTATTTTGACACAGTGATTCATTAAGTGAGGAACTCAGGAAAAGTAAGATCAGTAGGCTATCAAAAAGCACATCCGCGGCACAAAAACAGTGTAATGTCTTCACTTAAGCTGCACAAAAACCCATACCATTTCTCGATCCACCAGCTATCGATAACCTTCAAAAATTACATACACTCATCAAAAAAGTCTGTAGTTACCGGAATAACAGGGTAGATAATGAAGTTCTGTTCATTAATGTTACGGCAAAATACTCTCGTCTTGGAGTGCTATCTTTTGCCAGAATCTCATTTTGATGTCTGCAACCATTCATGAAATGTGAGGAATGTTGTGGATACTTCACTCTAGCTTTACCGCTGGCGCTGCTAGATCGGAATGAATGTGCTACGTCAAATCAATTTTCTCGAAATTGTTGACAGACAGTTAGCCCTACCAAAGTCTAATGGAAAATTCAGTACGTTAGCTAAATTTCCTACACAGCAACATGTAATTTGCACCAAACGCAAAATCATAGCGAGCTCTCTTCGTAAACTTCTTAGAATTTCATGAACTGTCTTACTTCCACGTAAATATCACAATAAGGGTGGCCATTAACGAAATGATGGTTCAAATGGCTCTGAGCACTACGCGACTTAGCTTCTGAGGTCATCAGTCGCCTAGAACTTAGAACTAATTAAACCTAACTAACCTAAGGACATCACACACATCCATGCCCGAGGCCGCTCAGTTCCAGACTGTAGCGCCTAGAACCGTACGGCCACTCAGGCCGGCCATTAACGAAATGATGGGCCCATCATCATGAACATGGCATATAAAGCTACGAGTGAAGCAAAAATTATTTTTTTTTTATTTTTTACTTTTACAGAATAGTTGCGAGGCGCCGGGGTGGAGAAGAGTTTTTACCTCTTTAATTCAGACGAATTTTGCATGGGAACTAGACATGCACTCGACCCCTTCCTTATCTACCAGCTAATTAATTATGCGCACAACGGTAACGGAAGGAAATGATGGTGGACCCTGCTAGTTGGTAAAATAAGGAGTGCACAAACACAATAATTTAATAAAAATCGTAATCTACCCAAAATAAGAGAACTTTATCATAATAAACAACAGGAAATGGGATTCTGCTTATATCTTCGAAATGATATGCGGATTAAATATTACAATGAGATTTATTATATATCAGAACATAAATGCACATGATTGTCAACACACACTGTAGGTTAAAGGACAGGGTATACTGAAATATTATGAGAATAAGAGTTGGCTCGAGAACAAGGGGCTCCTACTTACTGTGATGCAATAGATTGCCAATAATGACTGGAGGTCCCAACGAATCAAATATTAATCTCCTGACTATATAGCAGTATCGCAAGTAGTAGTGAGAGCTCAAATGGGATCACATGGAGAAACACGCAAGGTGGACTTGTAGCAAATCGAGCGCGCGTGATGCTGAGGGATTCAGTATTAAATTGATAAGGTCCTACAATGCCGGGGCCGCAAAATACTGTTCCAGTACTGAAATCTGCAGCACGTCGTCGGTAGGCAGCGTCCTGATGATGAGGGCGCCGACTTCTGCCGTGCAGCAACTCTGTTTCAGCCCCTGGCCGCGAAGGCTGTCCGAGAATTCTAAGTTCTTCCGAAAACGAGCGACCAAGTCCAAGACTGTCCGACTCCGAGGAAGATCAGATCCCGAATCCCCTGCCCGCGCAACGCAAGAGCGAAGCCAACATTGCTCTACTCCCTCCTCTCCTCAAAAACTGCGTATCAGCATTCAGTTCTGATTCCGAAATTCCCCCACACTGTCTCAGAACATATTTCGCGCCAATAGCGACCATTCCCTCCAATTTCGAGCAGGACTTTATGACGTCACTAGCCTCAGTTTAAGTTGACCAAGCATGCCTCTGCTATTCAGCTGAGGGCACTGAACTTGCCGTTTGACCAGCTACGAAAACAGCCTGACTAGACCACCGGCCATCCGGCGCCAGACAGTCGCACCCATCAGGGCACAGTCCACAAGTATTCTCAGAATCAAGAGGACAAAGCAGTCAGTCGGTCTTCGTGCTGGACGCGCCAGAACGGTATACACATAAACTGCGTCGACACTCAGACGTCTCGCAGGTCGTTTCCCCCTGCATACAATAGGCGAAACCCGACCGACGTCAGTCGTTCCGCGACGCGCTTAAGCCTATTGTACGAACCCCTCAGAATTCAGGGAAGTGCAGCCCCTAACCGGAAACGCAGTGTGCCGCGTCCTCCGATGCTCGCCTCGCACAGGCCACCCAGGGAAGTAAAACAACATGTTTAGGAATCAAGTGAAAAGTATTTTTTGAGCTCTCAGTACAAATACTCTCATTACAATAACCTTATTCTGTCTGTTACTACAGTGCAATGACATAGAACATTAATAAAATGGATGAAAATGAGAGGAGACATGTAAAAGAGGGCATGGAACCTCTTATAGTTTCCCTAAAATCATTTCAGAAAGATTGCAGGGCTTGCGTCTCGATTCTGTTATCGCCAACCGGCGGCAAGGTGGCAAAGACTTGGCGGTCTCCGCTTCAGAACAAAGGAATGAACTCAGCCAGCATTGTGGACGAAAACTGGTCACTGCGTTTCGGCCACTGTATCCTGCGCGGACTCTTGTGAACTCGTATTCCAGACACCTGAAAATTATTAACCAGCCGAAAGTGTGGACCACCGAAATAAGAAAAATAAAAGAACAGAATCCAGGCGATATCAGTTAGAGTGACAGATTACTGTCATTAAATTTTGTTGTTGATCGTTTGAACAACAGGCAGGTAAGGTCTTGCTACTGGATTCGTTGAAATTTCCGCCATAGCTATCCATACGTTTACATTAGCAGCCTGAAAGTTCGCTCGCATGGCCTCGTAGCAAGTGATCACGCGAATGTATTTCGGGGCAGACTGCAGGGCAGGCTGCAGGGCAATCTCTCTGCTTTGCGACACACCCTGTGGTTAACACCGGCAATCAGTGTGAGTGCTCGCGTCCGCGACACCACACAGATCAGCGGCCACGCTTCTGCTGTGGGGACCCCAGCCAGCGTGTGAGAGGACGTGGCAGCTGCAGAAAAGCTGACGACCGTTCCCTTCCACCGCTGGCAACTTCAAGCGTCCAAATTGTCGCTTCTCCATGGTCACGTTTAGACACCAGACTCCGTTTACTTGTTTCGTTGTCAATTTGCGTAATGTGCCCGCAGTCAATGAGAGGGCCCACAAAGACATCCTATCCTAATTATGTCAGTTTGTATGTAAGTGGATTTTCTAGAAAGAGACAAATGTTGCAAAGCAATACATTAGCAGCAATGGTAATTGACTATTTCTAGAAAAGATATCTCAAATGCAGAGGGTAGTAATATTATCAGATATCATTACGCTATGTCTAAACAAGAAAGGAGATCAAGAACGAAGTTTTTGTTGTTCTTTTGACCTTCATTCCGAAGACTGGTTTGTTGCGGCCCTCTACTCTACTCTACCCTTTGCAGGCGTCATCATCTCCGAAATCGTCTTGCAGCCTACAGCCACTTTAACTTGCTTTCTTTATCAAGCCATGGTCTCCCTCTACAGTTTTTGCTCCACGCTTTCCTTCCATACTAAACTTATGATCCCTTGATGCCTCAGAATATGCTCTATCAACTAACTCCTTCTTTTAGACAAATTATGCCATGCATTTCTTTTCTCTGCAGTTACATTCAGTATCTCCTCATCAGTTATCATATGTATCTGCAACATTCTTCCGTAGCACCATATTTCAAAAACATCTATTCTCTTCCTGTCTGAACTGCCTATCTTCCACGTTTCTCATCTGTACAAGGCTACAATCTGGATAAATATATTTAGAGAACCATTACAAGAAATTAAGTTTATATACAATGTTAACAAGTTGCTCTTCTACAGAATTATTTTTCTTGCCATTGCCAGTCTACGCTTTATATCCCGGCTACTTCGAGTAAGTAAAAAAAAACTCCTCTACCAGTTTGTGTCTCATTTCATAATCTACGACCCTCAGCATCACCTGATTTATTTCGACTACTTTAAATTACTCTCGTTTTGTTTTGTTGCTGTTCATGTAACATCCTTCTCTCAATTGCTCTTCCAATTCCTTTGCTGTCTCCAACAGAAGCACAATGTTTTCGCAGAACTTGAAGATTTTATTTCTTCTATCTCAACTTCAGTTCCTTCTTTAAATTTTTCTTTTCTTTACTGCTTCCTCCATGTAGAGATTGAATAACATCGAGTGGAGGCTACAACCTTGTCTCACTCCCTTCTGGTTCAAATGGCTCTGAGCACTATGGGACTTAACATCTGTGGTCATCAGTCCCCTAAAACTGAGAACTACTTAAACCTAACTAACCTAAGGACATCACACACATCCATGCCCGAGGCAGGATTCGAACCTGCAACCGTAGCAGTCGCGCGGTTCCGGACTGAGCGCCTAGAACCGCTAGACCACCGCGGCCGGCACACTCCCTTCTGAACCACTGCTCCCATTTCTTGCTCTTTGACTCTTATGACTGCCGCCTGTTTTCTGTACAAGACATAAATAATATTTCCCTCATTGTATTTCATCCCTGCGACCTTTAGAATTTTGAACAGTGTATTCTAGTCAACAATACCAAAAGCTTTCGCTGAGACTATGAATATTAGAAACTTTAGTTTGCCTTTCCTTGTAAGATAAATCGTACGGTTAATATTGACTCCTGTATTTCCAGATTTCTCTGGAACCTAAATTGATCCGTCATTTTCTATACTTCTTTTATTGTTATGTATGAAGCTGTATTTTGTGCAGCATTTGTAATTATTCTGAATTCTACATATTTAACTGCTGTATGTTAAGGCTATTTGCAATGTCTTGTTAGTTCTTTAGTAATAGAATTTTATGACAAGTAAGATTTTATGTAATTTTAAATCTACTTTAAACTAGGTACATAACGCTCTCTCTTAATCCCCACTTCGTCGGTCGTGCACCTTGAAACAGAAGGTCTCTTACCATCGATCATGCGATATTTGCGAAATAACTGATTTTCTTTCCTGTCTATCTTGGAAATGGAAATTTGTGCTAGTTTCCACTATCTTCAGTTACAAAATGTATTCAACTTGAAACACGTTTTTTACAACACTTCCTCTTAATTTTATTTCACTTGATGATTATTGGCCGGCCGGCGTGGACGTGCGGTTCTAGGCGCTTCAGTCCAGAACCACGTGACCGCTACTGTCGCAGGTTCGAATCCTGCTTCGGGCATGGATGTGTGTGATGTCTTTAGGTTAGTTAGGTTTAAGTAGTTCTAAGTTCTAGGGGACTGATGGCCACAGATGTTAAGTCCCATAGTGGTCAGAGCCATTTGAACCATTTGATGATTATTGGTGTGTAACAGAGCAACAATGCTTCAATTTTAAATACGTCACCTTCTCACCTGTATTCGCCACAGAGGTAAGATCGACGATGTGACAGTCTCCTATATTCTGTTACGCCACGATGTGCTGATGTACGGACAATCATCTGGTAGGACAGAGACCTCTCCACCATCTTTGACGACAGTCAGAACATTGTAAAACGCATTTCAAAATTTTGCCAAGTGTTCTACCTAACGTGTAGAGGGGAAACCGACGAGCTCTGACAATTAGCAAAATGCTTAACCTCTGCTTTTTGTTTAATTTGTTTAGTCATCCATATAACGGGCAGTGAGTCATTACCACACCGCATGTTGTGGATTGATTGGATTTTATGTAATTTAATGCAGTCCTTTTCTTTCTTAGTTTGGCATCTGGAGTCATATCAGACTTTATGTAGGAAAGTTATTTATTTCTAAAATTTACGACTGCTCATGTTACAGAAGATTGTGTGTGTGTGTGTGTGTGTGTGTGTGTGTGTGTGTGTTTGTTTGCAAAAAGTTTCCCTTACTTTTTCTGGCTTCCCCAGTGTCTTCACTGTGAAGGCTTGCAGTAAGTAACTTTTCATGTCACTGGTTACAAAGACCAGACGTAATGAATGCAATCAAACGAAACGCAGAAACACTAATAAAAATCAAATTGGAGAAACAACAACAAAAGGTAGACACACTTTTGAAACAAAACAAAATCATTATACGTGAAAACAAAAGACAAACAAATCACGAATTCAACAAACGCCTGGTCAACCTTACTAACATACAGTGACTAAACAAGAAATAACTCTTCTAGAAAAAGGACCTAAATACATCAACACACACATTACACAAAACGGTAGAAAATCTTATCACAGAAACTGAGTGCATAGTAAAACAGCAAGAAAGAAACAATTACTCAAATTCCAATGCAGACCTGACAAGAGAATTAGTTGCAGTGGCATGAACAAAAATCGAAGAAGAAAAAATATCCAGGAAAATAATAAACAAACCTAAAAACAAGGGGCTCTCATCACGAGATCAGCCAAGGACAACACCATGATAGTAATAAAACAGGTGGAATACCAAAACAAAACCCTAAATTTTCTGGAAAACAATAAAAAAATGTTCAAAAGTGTGTGAAATATTATGGGACTTAACTGCTAAGGTCATTAGTCCCTAAGCTTACACACTACTTAACCTAAATTACACACACCCATGCCCGAGGGAGGACTCGAACCTCCGCTGGGACCAGCCGCACAGTCCATGACTGCACCGCCTTAGACCGCTCGGCTAATCCTGCGTGGCAAGATAATAACATAATAAAGCTAACCAGTAATCCAACATAAAGATACCAGAAAATTCGCACAGTTCTAAAATATGTCACACACATATTTACAAAACAGATCGTGAAATGGTTAAAATAAAAGAACCCCAAGTCACCTACAATGAACAGCCTACTAAAGGTACACAGGGAGGACATTTTGGTAACTCTGGTGGTAAATTTCAGAAGTGCACCCACTTATCACCTAGTCAGAGAAATACACACATATTTACAGAAACATTATGTATACACAAACAGAAGCATACACAGCGACAAAGAACTGATACAAAAATTCAAGGACGTCCATATACCCACAACAGCCGTACTCACATCATTTGGCCTCTTATCCATGTACACAAATATCACCGCCACTGAAACCATTAACATCACCAGACAACAATTAGAACAGCAAAATGTCATTTCTAACCCCATATAAAAGAAATAGCTAACAATCCAAAACAAATCACGGAGGAAAACAATTTCTCATTTGACAAACTGTTCTGCTCACAACAGGATGAACTTCACATGGTGTCACTAGTCACGACTCCAAACCAACATCTTCCCTGATCACATTGAAAACAAAATATTTGAAACAACAGTAAGGCCCGAGAAATGCAGGTTAGCATATTGGTATTCCTACGTAGATGATACCATATGTCTTCTAGGTGAAACATCCAGTCGCCCCCAACAACTCCCCAGTGACATAAACACAGTTCATCCCAAAATAAAATTCACCACAGAAGTTGAAAACGACAAAATGTAAAACTCTCTTGATCTCACAGTACACAGAGATGAAAACCAACACCAGTTCTTCATATTCGGGCAAGTCACAACCACTACCAGAGCCATACAGAAATACTCTAATCTTCTGATTTCCCACGAACTAGACGGTTTCTGATATATGCTGCACAGACTGAACAAAACACCACTCAACGAAGGCAACTACAAAAATAAATTACAAACTATCAAACAAACATTGTATATGATACAAACATTGTACAGAAGCTGAATTACAAAACTAGAACAGAAATAAATGGGACACCCAGCACACAAAAACAACCAACCTGTCACACACACACACACACACACACACACACACACACACACACACACACACGGAACATAAACATACTTAACACAAACACACAGAACACACACCCAAGCACACACAAACAAGAAACGCGTATACAACAAGAATATGGTACACTCTCACTTACAAAGCAGCCTATAGAATAGGGGACATTAAAAAAAAGGGCTAAAAGTATCCTGCAGGACAGACAACTCAGAACACAGAAATCTAAGAGCAACCAACGTACAAACACAACACGCCTGGTATTTACCAACTGAGATTCCAAGACTGCAGATCGCAAATCGATTTATATAGGACAGGCAAGCAGATACACAGAACATATAAGAGCCATAACTGAAGGAAAAAAGTAATAACTGGATACCTGGATACATAGTTCTCTGCTCTATAACTCTGGTCTCTGTCGTCAAAAAGCTGTCCTACAACACCAACCCCCCCCCCCCCCCCCACCACCACACACACACACACACACACAATAAAAGATAACTAAAGCAATAATAAAATATACAAATTTGACACACACACACACACAACACAAACAATGACAGATACACCCCACAAAGATTCGAAACTCCCACCAAGAAACCATTCAACTGTTCGGCTGTCCATCATCCTGCTTCTATTTTTTTGTAAACAGTGACATGAAAAGTTACTTAGTGGTCACAGTGAAGATAATGGGGGAAACCAGCAAAAGTAAGTGAAAAACACACACACACACACACACACACACACACACACACACACACACATCCACATAGTAGTAGCTTGACCATAACATGCACAGTGGTAAACTTTGGAAGTAAATAACAGCTCTGTATTAAGTTCTATATAGTTGCAGAAGACAAACTGTGGAACAAAAAACTGCATTAAATTACATAAAATACAGAAAATCCGCAGCATGTCATAACAAAGTACATATATTATTTTTGTCTGTTTTTCTAATATGTAAATACTATCTTAAAAACTGATACTTGTATGTGGACAGACAGTAACAGCCATTTTTCAGGTTTTATGGAAGATAACAAAAACCCACTGATGATTCTGAAACTACAAAATATTTTTATTACTCTTACTAGTGATGCGACTTTAATGAAAATTCCAATAAAAGAAAATTTGTGATTAAAATGAAATCCTGTTTAATTAAATCCTTCGTATAGTTAGATGTTCTCGGGTTCGTTTTGTCCAGGTACATTAAATCGCTGCTTTTTTCTAGTTCATGTATAACCTTCCAGTGATCTGAAGGGACTCATTTATAACAGAAGTCTTCAGAAGGTCCAGAAACGTTTTCCTTAGGTTTATTTCGTTCTAAGAGGCCAAATTAAGTTTTAAGTTCAGCTTGCTCTTATCATTGTCATAAAATATCATTGTGCTATTATCTTACAATTCCTACTGTAAAACGGTGTCACTCAATTTTCGAGATATTATTCTTTCATCAAGACAGCATTGCAGTTAAATGGTCAGCTAATTATAATTAGAACAAGGTTCCTATTCTGTGTTAGCTATTCCACATTTGTCCAATAGTTCTGCCACTGCGTGTTCCACTCTATTCCTCCATCTTTCTGGTATTTATTTATCTAATTGTCAGAAGTGTTATATGTTTTGTTGCTTTTTTATACTTATATTTTCACTGTGGGAAGTGTATTTCTTCATACTCCTGCTCTGCTGCTTGCCTTATATATTTAATGTTACAATTGTCAGTGACTGTTTCTGCATCATATTCCATATGTAATATCCTCCAACACAAACTGTCACATATTTATTTCATTTTATTGCGAGTTTCAATTTTTGTCATATCGGTTATTCTGTTGCCATATTTACATTTTCTCTTCTGTTCAGTGTAATTCTTAACTCCCGTTACTCTCCACTTCAGTCTCCAAGCGCAAAATTGTTTTCAGTGTTGTTCGTCAGTACTACATTATTTTTGATTACGATAGTCAGTCACATTGAACTGACGGCTTTGTAGATGAATAAATTAACACTGCAGAACAGTTTTGTGATTTCTCCTATTCCAGTGAACATCACGGGCCCTAACTGTTATAATTTTTACAGCCATAACTTTGCAGAAAAAAAAATTGTTTTTCCTTCCTAACCAGTAATCTCCCGATTCGCAGTTGGTAAACCATTCCTCGTCTCCTGCTCTTACTTCACTGGCTTCAATAATTTAGTCCAACATCATGTTCCGTTAATAGCCGTGATGATTGTGAGAATTACTTCAAATTGTGTGTACTCGTATTTGTATGTTAGGAGACATTACTTCTCTTCTTAAACTACTAACCTCGTATTTCTAACATTTCAGAGAAAGCATTTGTTAAACTTTACATATAGTACGATCAACTGTCTACTGTATACAGAACGAGATATTTAAACCCGTCTTTGAAAATATCCGGAAAGCTCCAAATAATATTTTAGAAAATGGTTATGTTCAAAGTTGTTCGTCTCGAAGGGGGACGTCTAATGACACCAAATTCGATCCGTTGCCCACCCACAGCGGCCGAGAAACAGCCAATTTTAAAATCTTAAATAGGAATACCCACATTTTATTACGTGTTCAGTTTCTCTGGGAAAAATACGTAACTTCTGTATTTAACATTTTTTTCTTGTTACGTGAAGGATGGTGCTGTAATCGACAAAAATCAGAAACGCATTATGAACTTCAGAAAAATATGATATCTCAAGAAATACTCATAATGTTAGAATCACAGAAGGTTAGAAAGCCAAGTATTCTAAAATCTCCGTTCAGAAACCGGTTATTATGGCAAGAAAATTTGATTCTTGAGAACATAATACATTACTTCGTCCATGCTAATGGTGTATTTCCTTTCACAGATTATACCCCACTTGCCGTAACCAATGGAGACTGTCCACTGACCTGTAACGCATATTACGCCGATTCAGTTGACCACGACTTCTAAACGTCGATTCATCAGATTAAAACATCCGTGAAATAAAATCATCATAGACTGACAGCTGTTGCTGCATCCAATTGCAAACCTTCCAGTGATTTTGAAAGTCGTCGTCGTGTATTTCTTGATGCAACGATAAATGATGTGGATGGAATTTGTGTTCATGCAGTACGAGTAAAACACTTCTTTGAGCAAATCCTGAACCTCTTGATTGCCGAGAACTATTTTTTTTTTTTTTGCTATAAAAACAGGTTTCTCGTCAAATATCCTAGAATAACTGCCTTTCTGGCCTCCTGGGCCCCTAACCTGAGGTGTATTTCTCGAAATATTATCGTTTTCAAGGGTTTCTAATCCATCACAGCCATCTATCACGTAATGAAAAATATGTTGAATAGGAATGGTACGTATTTTTCCCCAGAGAATCAGTATCCGCAATAAAAAAGAGGGTTCCTATTCAATATTTCAAAAGTGACACCCCTCTCACCCCTGGGAATAGGGCAGGGCGGAGGGTCGAATTTGGTATCATTGGATTTCCCCGTCAGAGATAAACAACTTTTATTACAACCCTTTTTAATCAGATTTGTAGTTTCCCAGATATTTTCAATAAACAGTTTCAAATGTCTCACCGCGTACACTGAAAAAGTCGAAACCTGTTTAACATTAACACTGCAGTTAAGCGGAATTCGCAACCTAGGGTCTCGACATTCTCATAAATTATGGATAGGATTGCTGTTAAGAATACTTTGTTTTTGAATATCTGGGTAATTTCAAGCTTCTGCCTGCTGACTACCGGCCACGTTTCAGACATTCGCAACCTGAGTCCATTTTGAACCCGAGATAGGAACATTAGGTCTTCAAGTGTATCAGTTGCACTTTTAGTATTCTGATTGAAAAGTGCACAATTCATTCTAAATTTACTCACGTTATCGGTCAAAAACACCACCAGAGAGTAAATATATTGGCACGTAATGGTAAGAGTTCCTAGGCCCCGGAAGAGGCTTCTGTAATTTGGAAACGTTCTCAGATATTCTGCCGGGTGTTGCCGTTCGCCCGGTTAAATATCCGAGAACGTTTCCAAATCATTACATACCGGGAAAGCGGAAAATCTCATAGGTTTCTATAAGACTTTCGTTTTCGATTTACCAATGTCTTTACTGAAAGCTTCTGTAGAAAGAATACATTATTTACATTAGCCTCATTGTTCCAAAAGATTGAACCGCACGAGGCTACTGAATGAAAACATAGTAAGAATACCAGCAAAGCAGTCTGCATGTCAACATAATGAGAGAAATGTCCAAGCCAAAAGAAAGCAGAACGGAGCATTTTAGCGAACTCAGCCATGTATTGGCACCATCTGAGTTTGTTAGCTACCTACATGTCCACGCCATCGAACAGATATCCAAGACTCTCCTCCTGGGCCTCATTCAGTATGATTCATCAGCTGCTCCCCATAACATGTTTCAGACATCAGTTTGTGTGTCACACCCAGATGTGCATCTGCTTTACGTTTCAGTCTTTTTTATGAACTCATTTGGAGATTGCAGAAGCACCATCTTACGTTACAGATGGCACCAAGTGGAAACGGGGACGTTCGGTCAGGATAGCCATCGATTCCCCACAGAGCTGGAGGAGACGACAGCTGACGGGAACTCGTGCAGGAGAGGAAACTTGGAGCTTAGTGGATCCATTAGCGCTCGCTCCTTTCGCTTTAAGCCCACACAACTATTTGAAGAATGTCGTGCTGCTGCGGCAGACACTTCATTAGGGCTTCCGCTGTTTACGCCGTGTAATGTTCCAAGGAGATTCCGGACGTACGCCTGTTGTTGCGTGACGCCTGAGAGCCGAAGAATCTCTCAGACGCCCCAGGCGTATACCAAGACATCAACACACGATGTACTGGACTTCGGGATGGTCGAAACAGTACACTCCTACTCTCTTCAGATGCTAATAGCCCAACAAAACGAGAGGAGCACATACCACAAGGATCGATATTCGGTGCACTGCTATTCTCGTTATATGTTAATTAGGTACCTACTTCCATTTTTTTCGTTTTGCGTCGCTCCTTAGTTCCTTCATAATTCATGGAGGTGTGTTCCGCCTATGCAACTTAATGAGAGGCAGTTTGTTTCTTTGCCATACGCGTTTCGCTTCTGTTACTTATGAAGCATTTTCAGTGGCCTATAATACAAGTTTCTCTTTATGCGTATAATAAATATATTATGTAGTAGTTACAATGAGTTACTGTGTCAAATAGTAACGTATTGTAGTTACTGGATAATACATTTATTATATGTATAAAAAGAAACATGTGTCAGGCCCCGGAAGATGCTTCAAAAATAAAAGAAGCTAAACGCGTACGGCAGAGAAACAAACTGCCTTTCATTTAGTTGCACAGATGGATCGGATCTCCATGAAGTAGTCACTCTTTTGTCGCATTGTGAGTATCACTCACACGCTGAAAAACTTCGGTTATTGCTAAGAGCAAGTATAAAGAATCTGTGCACAATGATCCAGCGTGTAAATGCCGACCTACTTGCCTGTAGGTCCGATCTGAAACAAAAAAAGTTGCAATATTCGTAAAAAAAAATAAGGTCCAAATCAGTTGACGTATGGTAGGTATGTTCATACAGTCAGTTCCACAAGAAAGTTTACTCCATTATGTTAAATGTAACGTCCCTAGCGAGATCTCTGGTAGTAGGGTCGAATCTCCATCGGGCATGTTTTTGCATAGTATATAGATGAACAGAGTGAGAAATAAATATTTTGTTTTGTCGATTACAGTTTTGGCTATTTGCGGTTATTTACAGCCAATTTAAACGCTGAAAAAATGTGCAACATTTATCAAAACTCATTCTGAGGTCCGCTTAGCAGCTATTTGCTTCGAACGAGGCAAACGGGGTGCTTCTGGAGGATAATGAACCGAAACATCGCAGCGTCTCTGCACAGCGTGGAAACAAGAAAATGGGCTGCCCACGATGGATTGGTCTGCAATGTCTCCGGATGTAAACCCGATCGCAAATGATCGATCGTATATTAAAAAAAAGCCAATATATACTTCGAAGCAGCTGTCATATAAAATCAGGACGATATGGAGATTGTTTCGGAGAGACTATGCAGAAAGTCTCGTGAAGACCATGCCAAAAAGGTATCAAGCTATAAGCGATGATGGTGTGATTAGATTAACTATTAGGTAATTGTGCAATTTGCAATATCATTTATTTTCATATAAACACATATTTATAATGGTGATATTATTTCACACAGATAAGGCGTACACTTTCTTGTTGAATTGACTGTATGCTTTGATTTTTATCGACTGAGGTAAAGTGGAGTGTGATCCTTATTAAAATCAGCGACAATAAATATTTTGCGTCTTGCACTTAGCCTACCTGGAATTCGGAAAATGGTACGAAAACATCATCCTTGACTGTTAGGTACTTAAAACTCACCACATTAGCCCTCTATCTGCCGGCTCCCAACAGAACCGTTTATGTTAGTATTAAAATATTAATTTAGATACAGACGCATATCATTACCTCGTTGTAAGTATTAATTAGAGAACTCATAGTTTCTCGCATTCTTTATTCCTCCTCTTCCTGATAGCAATGGAAGCAGACCTCTAGGAGACAGTATTCGATAGACACTTCGTTCTTATTAGCAACAGGCGACTGAAGCTATCCAGTTCAGTAATTCAGCTGTTGTACATATGTAATGACGACATGACATTTTGTAGTATTTTTTATACCTATCCGTTACGGGTTGTGTTGTGTTGGGTTGTTTGGAGAAAGAGACCAAACAGCGAGGTCCTCGGTCTCATCGAATTAGGGAAGGAAATCGGCCGTGCCCTTTCAAAGGAACCATCCCGGAATTTGCCTGGAGCGATTTAGGGAAATAACGGAAAACCTAAATCAGGATGGCCGGACTCGGGATTGAACCGTCGTCCTCCCGAATGCGAGTCCCCTATCAGTTACGATCAGTTTGTTTAATCACAGCTACTTACTGTTTTACGAGCATATATATAGCTCGCGGTAGGTCCCAAGCAGTTTGTTCGTATGATTAATTTTTTCGATGAGCTGCCTTACCTGAAGAGTCTAATATAGCGCAGCATGTTATGTTCTCTGCTTACATTGATGACTATGCTTGTGTGACGAAGTATCTCAGGGTGCTCGTCGTGTTCTACGAGTAGCATATGCCTTTTAGGTTTTTCTCTTTCTCTTTTCTGAGTCAAGATGCATTATATTACTTGATATTTGTTTATTTATAACGAAACCGATCGTGGAGTAATAAAAGCAATATGCACTTCACAAAACGATGAAAAACGTAGAATCCGCTGCCTATAATATCAATGAGTCACAGCTGGAATCAATGGACTCATACAGATACCTGGGTGTAAGAAGTTTTTGGGGTATGAAGTAGAACTATCACGCGGGCTCAGTCATTGGTGAAACAGGTGGTATACTGCGGTTCGGTGATAGAATACTAGCGAAACGCTATCAGTCTGCACAGGAGACTACATACAAAAAACTCCTACGACCCATCTAGAATACTGCTCATGTGTGTGGTGCTAGTACCAAATTGGACTATTGGAACGGATATAAAGAAGGGCAACATGTGTGTTTACAGGTTTGTCTGACCGATGTGAGAATGTCACGGAGATACTGAAAGAATTGAACGGACTGACGCTTGAAAACATACGCAAATTATTCCGTGAAAATCTACTCAGAAAGTATTTAGAACAGAACTTCAGTGATGAACTGCTGAATATTTTACAGCCCTCTGCATACCTCTCCCACAGTCATTACGAAGACAAGATTAGATTAATTTCACCACGCATAGAGGTGTTTAAGCATTCATTCTTCCCGCGCCTCATACGTGAATGGAACGAAAAAAGTTCCTAATAACTCGTACACTGAGACGAACCCTTTCCCATGACTTCACAGTGGTTCTCAGAGTGTAGATGTAGATGTAATTTCTTTTTGTAATTAACATCTATCTCTGTCAACGTGCTACTGTACTGACGTTTGCACCGAAACAAAAGATCGAAATTGACGTTCGTAAGGGGGGCCTTCTAAATAAAGGAATATTAGGATTTAGCATCCCATTAGTTATAGAGCCGAAGCTCTGGTTGAGCAGGGATGAGGAAAAGAATCGGACGTGAAGCTGTCAGAAAAGCCGTGCATTCGCCTTAAGGCGATTAGAGAAAACATGGAAATCTAAATCAAGATTTCCAGACAGGTGCTTGAACCACCGTCTTCTGATTACGAGTCCAGTGTTCAGCTCAACAATTTTTGAACAGTACTGACTCTATTTATATCAAGCTTCGCGGGCTATGTCACCTGGCTAAGCCAACGGGATAGAAGGTTTAAATCTTATGGATATAAAGATGTGGCTGCATCAGACCTCATAATAAGCAGCTAGGGGTGGAATAAACCACCTCCTTGGCGTCTCCACATGTAAAAAAATGATTTTAAGCTTGACGCAATGCAAAAATCTAATACTCCAGATGATTTTGGAAATCTAGTTTTCGTCAGTTTTAAGATTATCTCAAAAACTTTAGCGTTATATACTTTTCAGTAACGTTAGTGTGAACACATGTCAAAAGCCTGAAAACCGTATTCTGCAGCACTGATAGCTTCGAGACGTGCAGGAAGTGTGTCAGTGTGGTTCTGGAAGGTACCGACATGGATGTGGGGCCGAGCTGATTCCAGTGTCGAGATCAGCTGCGCGAGATTCCTCGGTTGACGTTCCATGAGGCAAACAGCCCAACTCAAGTGGCCCCAAAGATTCTAGACTGGGTTTAAGTCTGGGGACTTTGGTGGTCTGCGGAATATGGCAAAATCCTGTTGCTCTTCGAACTACGCACATATGCTGTAAGCTGTGTGAGACGTTCCATTGTCTTCCTGGTAAAGGCCATCGTGCTGAGGAGAAAACAAACTGGATATAGGGATGAATATGTTCCCCAAATATATGCATAGTTGTATTGATCCATTGTGCCTTTCAGAATGACTTGATCACCCAGGGAATCCGACAAAACACTTCCCAGACCTTAACGCTCCCTCCTCCAGCCTGGATCCTTCCGACGATTGTTCACGACCATACAGGCCAAGGGCCGTCTGTACAATGATGCACAAATCGTGATTCAGCTGAAAAGGCCGCATGTTGCCATTGAGTGGACGTCCAATTGCCGTATTGGAGTGCAAATTCCAGCCTTCGTCGCCAATGAACAGCAGTCAGTATGTACAGGGTGACAACTATTGAACTATATGAAAAAAACGTAAACTGGTTACTAACTACGGCGTGCATGCATTTTATTCAACATGTAAATGTCACTACAGATATTCGGTTTTAGGTTATAACATGTTCAATATGCCTGCTATCATTGGCGATAATGTGGCGCAGACGAATGGCGAAATTCTGCATTACCCGCTGAAGTGTCGGAACATCGATGCTGTCGATGACCTCCTGAATGGCTGTTTCCAGCTCAACAATGGCTTTGGGGTTACTAGTGTATACCGTGTCTTTAATATAGCCCCACAGAAAGGAGTCCCATGTCTTGAGATCCGGAGAACGTGGCAGCCAATCGAGCCCCTGCCAACGGCCTCTGGATACCCCAGAGCCAGATTACGGTCCCCAAAGTGCTTCTCCAGGACATCAAACGCTCCCCTGCTTCTATGCGGTCGATCTCTGTATTGCATGAAGCACATCTTTCCGAAATCAGGGTCACTTCGGGTAATGAGGACGTAATCATCTTTCAAATCCTTCATGTACCGTTCGGTAGTCATAGTGCCATGGAGGAATATCGCACCGATTATTCAGTGAGTGGACACTGCACAGTCACCCGTAGAGAGTGAAAAGACTCCTCGATAGCGAAATGCGGATTCTCAGTCCCCCAAATGCGCTAAGTTTTCTTACTGACGAATCCATCCAAATGAAAGAGGGCTTCGTCACTAAACCAAACCATACCATGCGCATACTAATTCCCAATACGCCCTGCGGCCAACCGTTCAGAAGTTACGGCGATTTTATTTTATATAGTTCAATAATTGTCTCCCTGTATGTATGAACCAGCTTTCTGCAGAGTCCTATACGCAATGACGTTCGCTTAACGCTCATACGGTCATTTAGGACACACTATTGGTAGCCCCTAGGTTGATCTGGGTGGTCAGTTTCTCAACAGTTGCACGTTTATTCGTCCGAACTCATCTCCGCAGCTGCTAGTTCACCCCTGTCACCTATGGCCCCTGGGGCACCACAGCTGCTGCGGAGCCTGTTTCGGGTTAGCTCCAATTTGTTATACACGTTGAACGTTTCGGAAATGCTTCGTTCCTTGGCCCAAAAGCCGATTATCATGTCAGTTCGAACCTTTGATCAATAGCTGCCTTTCCGGTATTACGACGACGACTGCACATTTGTCATTGTCCAGCCGACTTGCTTTACATACCTCACCTCAGCTTGTGCTGCCACCTGTCACCTGAGAGTGGTTATTGCCCGTTGACGTCAAACATATGCAGTGGTCACATTAATTTGAGTTGACTGTGTATATACGAATAGATCTCAGCAGGATAATACAGTCGGTTGCTCAGTTGCTTTTTAAAATGGGGTCATTAGAGTTCACCTCTAACAAATTATGATGCCGAGATATATGAAGTATTGGAAAGCATTGCATCAGATAGGAAGACACTGCAGTAGAAAGTTTCTCATCTGCTCGGACTCCCTCAATGTCCCGTAGTCTATACAGCAATTGTTTCCACTAGAAGCCAAATCTGATTCAGGCTGTCCAAAGTGCTTTAGAACAGATACAAAAGCAAGCAGAGCTGAGGAACTTTGATAGATACCGGGAAACGTCGAGAGAAGCGGAAATAATGCAACCGATAGAGAAGCAAGTACAGGAGGCATTGTGGTTCGCTGTGCCGTACTCCAAGACGCGATAATCTCATTGTCGGACATAAGGATAATCAGTTAGCTCGAAGATGAGTGGTTATATGTGGTAATCAACAAATTTCTGTCAATAAAATCACCCAGTCGCGGAGAACATACCAACCGCTTCGGCGGGAAGAAGTGACGTTAATCAGGTTTGGCATGGGACACAGTACATCGACACACAGTTTTCTCATCCGGCGACACCATCTGCAAAATGTTAATCTTGTGGAATACAGTTTAGGTACAACATATTTTACTGCACGTGTTTCATGTGCAGATGTAATGGCAGTCCTGAGGCTGGATGAAGAAGTGCCCACCATCCGAGGTGAGAGCGGAAAAAACGTGCCGGCCGGAGTGGCCGAGCGGTTAAAGGCGCTACAGTCTGGAACCGCACGACCGCTACGGTCGCAGGTTCGGATCCTGCCTCGGGGCCGGCCGCGGTGGCCGTGCGGTTCTGGCGCTGCAGTCCGGAACCGCGGGACTGCTACAGTCGCAGGTTCGAATCCTGCCTCGGGCATGGCTGTGTGTGATGTCCTTAGGTTAGTTAGGTTTAAGTAGTTCTAAGTTCTAGGGGACTTATGACCTAAGATGCTGAGTCCCATAGTGGTCAGAGCCATTTGAACCATTTGAACCTGCCTCGGGCATGGATGTGGGGTGATGTCCTTCGGTTATTTAGGTTTAAGTAGTTCTAAGTTCTAGGGGACTTATGAACACAGCAGTTGAGTCACATAGTGCTCAGAGCCACTTGAACCATTTGAAAAAACCTAACAAGCATTATAAAATTTTGTGAAGTGGCTGGCTTCTGCCCTAAAGAGTCGGGGAAAGTAAGTCAATGGGCTCTGTGCAGTTGGCTCTGCTCCTACTTTGTATTAAACAGTCAGCCTTCCATAAACGACAGGAACTTGTAATGTTTTTATTGTGATGATTCTTCTTGCATTAAGTAGCATCTCAAGATCTGTACAGTTTTCAGTTTTCTTCAATTACGAAGGCACCAGTGTGAGTGCAGATTACGTGTATCGACATAGCCTGGCATTCTGTAGAAAGCTGCTAGTATGTAGTCCCGGGGATTCGTCACATTAATTTTCTTGTTAGAACAGATAATGATGGAGGACAGTATTGATTTATGCAGAAGTAACTGCAAGATTAATTCAAAGAATGCTCTTGGTTATCATTTTCTGAACCATTGTACAGGAACATGTGCATTATTCGGCAGTTTTCGTTTTCAGTGACCTTCCAGCAGAAATGAAAAAGAAAGAGTAGTAATCTCGAAGTATTCAAATGGAAGTTGAAAGGTTTTCCTGTGGCACACTTCTGTTCTGCACGATGGTTCTTATCAACCACTAAAATAACTCGAAGCGACATAGATGACTCTGAGACAATTATTTTAAGACACGTGGGATCGCAGATGTCGCGAAATAACCCAAAAAGTGGATGACAGGTGTAGAACATCTGACGTCACTAGACGACGTATCTCGCCGCAACGGGGCAGTGGTTGAGCCTGTTGGTCTGTCGCATCTGATGATGCATACCCAAGCCTAGTATTCGCGTCGGTGTGACTCCGGGTCTACGGGGGCGATTTCAGCGTGTCGGGCCCAGGGATCGTATCTTGCGCCTTACAGTCAATATTATTTTCACTGCGTTTGTCTATTATGCCTTTAAAGTGAGGTAAGATTTAATAATGTTTTTTTTTTTTTTTTTTTACCTGGCTTGCGGTCTCATCTGGTTTATTGCAAAGTCCAGTATAACAAACACCTATCGTATTGCGCCACAAGCAGATGAGTATAATCTGCCGAGTTGCGTCTTTATCAATAAGAGTCATACGTTTTCTTTACTAAGTAATGTCTATAAACAAAGAAGTAGTGAGAAATGGAAAGAAACCCAAAATAAGAACAGTCTTTGCTTGAATACAGGGAGGAAAATAATTTTGAAATTTTTGCGTTTACAAACGATCTTATTGAGAAAAGATGTTCCGAATTGGCACCGTTTGCTTTAATGCAAGCACTGTATCGCTCTGTGTTCCCTTCACTCCCAAGTCCAATGGCTGCATGTGCGACGAAGTATGTCATATGGTGACGTCACATGTTCAGTATTTCTCATCCACTTTTTGGGTATTTCCCGACATTTCCGACCCCACCCTTCTTATAGCAAATTATCTGTCTCAACGTTATCTATGTCATTTGAGGTTTTTTAAATCTTAAAAAGAATCACTCTATATACACGAATTCTTCGTGATTGTTGACAACTTTTCTCTGTAGTGTGTTATTCGCATACTGTCCTACAGCTTTTTCGTGTTTTATTAATTACTAACTGTTGAAACCGACGTTGCCTGGGTATTCATTTTCCCAATTTTCTGGCAGAAACCAAAACAAAAAACTGAACTGCAATTGTTGTGTAGCATCTAATAAAATTCATTTCCATGTATTCATCAAAATGCCTTTGAAATTATGAAACAGTTTCTTTATGCTGGGCACAGCTGCTTTGCGTGTCTACAAAGCGAATTTATAAAAGTCTCTTTGGAAAAGCCTCTACGTAGCTCTATAGACGGCTATCGTTTTCGCGTACAGCAGTTTGCGCTTCACATTTGAAAGATGTTAAAAGAGCTGTTACAGAAATGTCTTAGTAGTAAAGAAGAAATGTACTGAAATGCTGCAGTGTTTATGACGTCATATGTCGTGAACTTACTATTGAACCATGATACAATTTCGTAAGTGCATTTAACGGCATACTGTCTGCGGAGTTTGTTGCGAATAGTGTTAATAATAGCACAGATATTAAATCAAAATATCATGCATGACGAGGCAGGTCTTCACACAAATCTATGTTTAGGACATCACATCTCCCGAATTGTGGTAAGTGGGTAGTTCTCATCCCCACAGTTATTGTTTCCTGACAGTGAGGGATATGTGTACCAAGTTTGGTTGAAATAAATCCAGTCATTTAGGAGGCAGATGTGGAAAACACACACATACGCGTATCCATTTTTATAATATGTATAGATTTCGTTTATAAATCTTCCAATAAGCAGTTTTTAAAATTTGTACTGACTCGTTCTGTAACTAAGTATCTGTGGTTCGTATAGACACATTAAACCGGTTGCATAAATAAATAAATAAAATTTCGTTCATATTTCGAGATGTGTGTGTTTATATACAGTAGAGACGCTGACGACCACACAGTAGAGCGCCCAAAATCCATCATCACCACTGTCATCAATAGTCTGACTCGTGAAACAACATATGCAATTATTCTATACCTTCTGAACATGAGCTGTTTAATTTTGTGGCTCACAATGTCGTGAATACCTAATTTCAGGAAAAAAAGTCCTATCAAAGAATCGTGAGACCAATGTAATATTCTCGTATCATTATCTCTATCGTTCGTATTGATACACGACAGTAACAGTTCTGCTTCAGCAGACAATATAATGACTCAAATTCCATTTCCGCCCGTCGCACTGCCTGCTCATTTACGTCCCACGAGGCATTTCATTGCTTAATGGCTCAACTAATTGTACAACTTAGAGCCGCTTTCCTTCAGCTCAACTGCCGGGAACTAACAAGTCGCTGCAGCTTCAAAGCGCGAAGCGGGAAAAGCGCGAGCAAAGTAATCTTGGAATAATCTTGACCCTTGCTCTTAATATTTTCCATTAAAGCACTCCCGCCTCACTACCACCTTCCCTTCCCACCTTTACCCGACTTAATATTTAAATTAAGACTGCAGGTGGACGTAATCCTGCTCGCTGATGAGTAATCTTTTGAAAGCAGAGGGGAGTGGCTTCCGTGCCGAACGGAACGGCGGCAATGGGGGACGAACGCCCCCAGTCTCATATTCGATGCCACGAGTGCAGTTAAGTACTTTTTATAAAGATTCGCCATAATGGGCTTCCAAAGGAGCCATACATTTTATTTCGGAATAAAAAAAAGGGGTAGGGGAATGAGGAAGAAGAAAAAAAGGTGGGGAAGGGGGGGGGGGGGGGGGGAGCGAGCAAAGGGCCGAGAGCAGTGTGCTGCGTAATTCACGCAACGCGAGGGGGTGGAGCAGGGGAGCTCTGAAAGGGGTGAATTGTTTCACTTCCCGTGCGCAGCAAATGAAGCAATTTGGGGGCGGCCCGGCCGCTCTTTGAGAGCGCCAGAGGAAGGGAGCATTATTAAGGCGGAAATCGTACGATTGAGATGTTGCTTTCAGGGCCTCGCTCTCCCCTCGCGCTGCGAATCAGTAGGGGTGGTAGCGGCGGCGGCGGCGGTGGGCGAGGTTTGGTTCGATGTGGCGATGCCCAGCGACGGTTTCACTCCGAATCGCTGCTGCACAATGACCGAGCCTTTTTCCGTCTCATACAGGCACCTTGCAGTGACCATGACGATGATAATGTGTTGGTTTCGGCGCTCTATAGCTACGTCCTTGGCGCCCCGAACTGAAACGAATACACTACTGGCCATTAAAATTGCTACACCACGAAGATGACGTGCTACAGACGCAAAATTTAACCGACAGGAAGAACATGCTGTGATATGCAAATGATTAGTTTTTCAGAGCATTCACACCGGTGGCGACACCTACAACGTGCTGACATGATAAAAGTTTCCAACCGATTTCCCATACACAAACAGCAGTTGCCCGGCTTTGCCTGGTGAAACGTTGTTGTGATGCCTCGTGTAAGAAGGAGAAATGCGTACCATCACGTTTCCGACTTTGATAAAGGTCGGATTGTAGCCTATCGCGATTGCGGTTTATCGTATCGCGACATTGCTGCTCGCGTTAGTCGAGATGCAATGATTGTTAGCAGAATATGGAATCGGTGGGTTCAGGAGGGTAATACGGAACGCCGTGCTGGACCCCAAAGGCTTCGTATCACTAGCAGTTGAGATGACAGGCATCTTATCCGCATGGCTGTAACGGATCGTGCAGCCACAGCTCGATCCCTGAGTCAACAGATGGGGACGTCTGCAAGACAACAAGCATCTGCACGAACAGTTCGACGACGTTTGCAGCAGCATGGACTATCAGCTCGGAGACCATGGGTGCGATTACCTTTGACGCTGCATCACAGACAGGAGCACCTGCGATGGTGTACTCAACGACGAACCTGGGTGCACGAAGGGCAAAACGTCATTTTTACGGATGAATCCAGGTTCTGTTTACAGCATCATGATGGTCGCATCCGTGTTTGGCGACATCGCGGTGAGCGCACATGGGAAGCGTGTATTCGTCATCGCCATACTGGCTATCACCCGGCGTGATGGTATAGGGTGCCATTGGTTACAAGTCTCGGTCACCTATTGTTCGCATTGACGGCACTTTGAACAGTGAACGTTAAATTTCAGACGTGTTACGACCCGTGCCTCTACCCTTCATTCGATCCCTGCGAAACCCTGCATATCAGCAGGATAATGCACGACCGCATGTTGCAGGTCCTGTACGGGCCTTTCTGGATACAGAAAATGTTCGACCGCTGCCCTGGTCAGCACATTCTCCAGATCTCTCACCAATTGAAAACGTCCGGTCAATTTTGGCCGAGCAGCTGGTTCGTCACAATACGTCAGTCACTACTCTTGATGAACTGTGGTATCGTGTTGAAGCTGCATGGGCAGCTGTACCTGTACGTGCCATCCAAGCTCTGTTTGACTCAATGGCCAGGCGTATCAAGGCCGTTATTACGGCCAGAGGTGGTTGTTCTGGGTACTGATTTCTCAGGATCTATGCACCCAAATTTCGTGAAAATGTAATCACATATCAGTTCTAGTATAACATATTTTCCAATGAATACCTGTTTATCATCTGCATTTCTTCTTGGTGTAGCAACTTTAGTGGCCAGTAGTGTATTTTCATTTGTCACAACACAGCTGGACATGCGAGAGTCATTTCAAAAGCCCTTCCCACTGTGCATGCGCGACAGTTAGGTAGGAACGGCGGTTATCGCTGAGACAATTGGTTTTACGATATATCATTTATTTTCACGCCAGTTTTATCTGACGGTGAAAACCGTTCAAAATTACCGGTTGCTGAAATAAACGATTTTTAGTTTTTGTTCGTTATTTCCTGTAATAATCGCAGAAATCGAACAAAGATCGAAAAAAAAAATTGTCTTACTTTCAAGATACATAAAATCAAAATGATAAATGAAATGAAATGAGCGTATGGCACCGTTGGCCGGGAGGCCCCTAATCGGAGAAGTTCGGCCGCCAAGTGGAAGTCTTATTTCATTCGACGCTACATTGGCTGACTTGCGTGCCGGTGATGAGGATGAAATGATGATGAGAGCAACAAAACACCCAGTCCCCGAGCGGAGAAAATCTCCAACCCAGCCGGGAATCGAACTCGTGCCTGCTTGCAAGGGAGGCGAGGACGTTACCACCGAGCTAAGCAGGCGGACAAAATTTTAAATGAAATTGGCAAATAAAAGAAAACTTCATTCGTCCACTATTTACTGCTTTCCTCGAAAAATAATAAGTGCTTGAATACTACAAAAAATCACCAGTATACTCCAACTGATTCTAATGTTTCGAAACTCTGCTCGAAAATTGTGTTGTAATCGAGGATCATACCACTACTTGGGCATCACGAATAGTTGGTGCTAAAGCTTGCTTCAACATTGAGGTTGAAGTCGGAGGTTCGACTCCTCTTTCGGGCATAGGAATGTGTTTTGTCCTTAGCGTATGTTAGTTTAAGTTAGGTTAAATAGCATGTAAGCTTAAGGACTGATGACCTCAGTTGTTTGTTCCCATCAGACCTTCCACAAATTTCCATTTGGTTATAATTTGTCCGTTTTCAAGGCCTACAAACATCAAAAGCCACATTGCGTAGGTACAGGCAGCAGATCAGGTACTTTCTATTCTTATTTTAGACTACGAATGAATTGTTGTTAAGTTTTTGAGTTATTACTGTTACCATAATTTCCTTCCTCTTTTATTATTTCATAGAAATGGCAGACAAATCTTAAATCTTTTAAAGCAAATGGAGCATTGTACTTCATAGCTAAGTTACTTCATAAAATATTTCGAGACTCGAGTTGGAATCATTCTGCAATACAACGGATGTCCGGCGACGACAGCGGGAAACTACTGTATAGACCAGGTGGGGGCAGGTCTTGCACGTTGCACGTAAGCGCTTGCCTTAAGCCACGACCCGCGATAACGGAAACATAATTGTCTCAGCAATACTGTACCAATACTTATGCCAGGTGTTTGTTGCTCGTTTATGTTGGCATTGTTATTAAAAAAGCGCTGATTGCTTTTCCTGTTTTCTGTAACAACACAATATTTCAGACCAATGAAAATTCACTAATAAACATTAGTCCTTTTTTTTTTTAAATGCGTTACTTAAAAACGAAAAATTTTAGCACTACGGCTACTGCTAGTTCATATTTCGGTTTTTTGTCCGGTTACAAGAAAAAACTAGAAAAAATCTGTTACAACCAAGACCGAACAGGTGGCGAAAAATAACTAACTGAAATACCGGTATCAGTTTTAACCTGCCATTTTTTCCCATACCAGCCATTATGATGGCGTGATCGAGCTGAAATTCATGTCTGTTGTGAGCGAGAATTTAGGAGAGACGGTTGTATGTGTGTTCGCTGGTGTCATCTGCTTCGACTCTCTCAGTGCTCGCCGGCCGGTGTGGCCGAATGGTTCTAGGCACTTCAATCTGGAACCGCCCGATCGCTACGGTTGCAGGTTGAATCCTGCCTCGGGCATGGATGTGTGTGATGTTCTTAGGTTATTTAGGTTTAAGTAGTTCCAAGTCTAGGGAACTGATGACCTCAGATGTTAAGTCCCATAGTGCTCAGAGCTATTTGAACCATTTTTTTCTCAGTGCTCTTCATAGCCTCTGTCTGCTGTACACAGTCCGTCCCTTATTGCAGCCGGCCCACGAAGGCTTCCACTTGCTCACTCTTGAGGGAGTCACTGTGATGTTCATGTGAGTTCCTGGTGACGTCAGCCTGATGGGAAACGAGGTCGCTGATAATGCTGCCAAGGCTGCAAGCCTTCTACCTCGACCCACTATTTCTTCCATTCCCTCCGATGATCTCCGTGTTTGTGTTGTGGTGTCACTTCGGCATCACTACTGGTCTTCACTTCATGGGAACAACTTCCAGGCAATGAAATCTGTCCCAAAGGCTTGACCGGCCTCCTCTCGGCCCTCTCACCTCCAGATCATTTTAGCTAGGTTGCTTATTGGACACTGTCGCTTTAGGTCTGGACATTTAGTAAGCGGTGATTCCCCACCACTTCGTGCTCATCGTCATGAACCTTTGACAGTTTACCATTTCCTGACCGAATGCCCTTCTTTTAGCCACTTACGTTCTTATGTATATTTGACGTCTGGGTTACCGGCCGTTTCAGCGAACGAATCCCGGGCTGTCGACACCGTTTTGCTTTTTATCCATCGTAGCAGTATGGCGAAGGACATTCAGTCTTTAGTTCGGAATCTCCGTTGTCTCTATGGCGTAATATTATGGACAGTTGTCCAAGAGGAAGTCCTTGTTCTTCGCTCATTTTCCCACTATCGACTGGTCTTAACGTATAGTCGTTTTTAACTCCTTTTCTGTATTGGTGTTGTAAGGTTCTTACACGGACACGTATGTTTGTGCGTCCTAGAACAAAACAAAATATACAATGTGTTTGCTGGTTCACATTTCTGTGTCGTGAGTAAATCAGTTTCAGAATGGAAGCTCAAACCGAATCAGATCGGATTACACGTAGTGACTAGCGTTCCTACATCAAAATCGAATCCCTATATGGGCAGAACACCAAGGGAAACGCTTTGAAAGAGATGTGTGGGAACAGTGTACTTGGATCGTAGCTCAGTATCACGGTGGTCTGCTCGTTTCTGTGAATGTCGGGTAAGCACTGAGGACAACCCAAGAAGTGGAAGAGCATCAACTGTGACAAACTGTACCCCTTTCGTTTTTGTTAACGACTTTCAGTTTACAGAATCATAACAGAAATGTTAAAGACGAGAAAAATTGCTTGCAGATAGGTTCCGCAGGATCTGAGTGAAGAGAAGAAAGCAGACCGCAGAAAATTGTGGAAAAATTGCCTTCACATTATCGAACAGAAGGGGATTACTTTTCTGAAAAGGGTTGTTGCACTTGATGAAACCTGGATACAGGATTATGAGCAAGAACTGAAGTCTGAGTCGTTCAGTGGAAAAACTCCGACCCTCCACTCTCGAAAAAAATCCGCCACCAACAATCAAAGGTGATACTGACGATGATCTTTGTGTATGCCATGAGTAGAGTCATAGCTACAAGTAGAATGCTCCAGGGTATGTCTGTAAAAGTTGCGTACCATGAACTGTTTCTGCATAATGCTTTGCGCCCAAAAATTCGTCATTGTAAGCTGGCGCCGTGTCGTCATTGTGCCCTACCAGTCAGAGAAACTCCAGACAAATATGGGTGGGAAATACTTCCTGAACCAATATATAGGTCTGATATGAGACCACCAGACTTAGATTTGTTTCGCAAGTGGAACGAACAGCTCCGTAGGAAACGTTTTGATGCAACTGATTACGCTATCAGTGTGTTGACCCGAGCAATCAGACAGCTCAAAAATGAAGGTGACCTATGCGGAATACAGAGTTGTCAAAACATTGCGAAGCTGTCATTAGCAAGAACGGACGTAATACCGAAGGGCTAAACGGAAGGCGGAAAGCCTCGCTCGCGGGGTGAAATCAGAGCTAACTATTTGTAGTATCGTTCCCAGAACCGATCGCGGTCCTCTGGTTTGGAGCCGAGTAGAAGGCTTAAACCAGAGGCTCAGACGATTCTGCGGAGATCTGGGGTGCAAATTTCTCGACCTCCGCTATCGGGTGGAGAAATGTAGGGTCCCCCTGAATAGGTCAGGCGTGCACTACACGTCGGAAGCGGCTACAAGGTTAGCGGAGTACGTGTGGAGTGCACATGGGTTTTTTTTTAGGATAGAGAATCCCCTCCCTAGGCCCGACAAGACGCCTCCTGAGACGCAGCAAGGTAGGAGTAGGCAAAATGCAACAGGGAACAACAATATTACTGTGCTAATAGTAAACTGCAGGAGCGTCTACAGAAAGGTCCCAGAACTGCTCTCATTAATAAACGGTCACAACGCCCATATAGTACTAGGGACAGAAAGTTGGCTGAAACCAGATGTAAATAGTAATGAAATCCTAAACTCAGATTTGAATGTATACCGCAGAGACAGGCTGGACAGTGAAGGGGGAGGCGTGTTTATAGCGATAAGAAGTGCAATAGTATCGAAGGAAATTGACGGAGATCCGAAATGTGAAATGATTTGGGTGAAGGTCACGGTTAAAGCGGGCTCAGACATGGTAATTGGATGTCTCTATAGGCCCCCTGGCTCAGCAGCTGTTGTGGCTGAGCACCTGAAGGATAATTTGGAAAATATTTCGAGTAGATTTCCCCACCATGTTATAGTTGTGGGTGGAGATTTTAATTTGCCGGATATAGACTGGGAGACTCAGACGTTCATAACGGGTGGCAGGGACAAAGAATCCAGTGAAATTTTTTTAAGTGCTTTATCTGAAAACTACCTTGAGCAGTTAAACAGAGAACCGACTCGTGGCGATAACATATTAGACCTTCTGGTGACAAACAGACCCGAACTATTTGAAAAAGTTAACGCAGAACAGGGAATCAGCGATCATAAAGCGGTTACGGCATCGATGATTTCAGCCGTAAATAGGAATATTAAAGAGGGTAGGAAGATTTTTCTGTTTAGAAAAAGTGACAAAAAGCAGATTTCAGGGTACCTGTTGGCTCAACACAAAAGTTTTGTCTCAAGCACAGATAGTGTTGAGGATCAGTGGACAAAGTTCAAAACAGTCGTACATAATGCGTTAGATGAGTATGTGCCAAGCAAGATCGTAAGAGATGGAAAAGAGCCACCGTGGTACAACAACCGAGTTAGAAAACTGCTGCGGAAGCAAAGGGAACTTCACAGCAAACATAAACATAGCCAAAGCCTTGCAGACAAACAAAAATTACGCGAAGCGAAATGTAGTGTGAGGAGGGCTATGCGATAGGCGTTCAATGAATTCGAAAGTAAAGTTCTATGTACTGACTTGGCAGAAAATCCTAAGAAATTTTGGTCTTATGTCAAAGCGGTAGATGGATCTAATCAAAATGTCCAGACACTCTGTGACCAAAATGGTACTGAAACAGAGGATGACAGACTAAAGGCCGAAATACTAAATGTCTTTTTCCAAAGTTGTTTCACAGAGGAAGATTGCACTGCAGTTCCTTCTCTAGATTGTCGCACAGATGACAAAATGGTAGATATCGAAATAGACGACAGAGGGATAGAGAAACAATTAAAATCGCTCAAAAGAGGAAAGGCCTCTGGACCTGATGGGATACCAGTTCAATTTTACACAGAGTACGCGAAGGAACTTGCCCCCCTTCTTGCAGCGGTGTACCGTAGGTCTCTAGAAGAGCGTAGCGTTCCAAAGGATTGGAAAAGGGCACAGGTCATCCCCGTTTTCAAGAAGGGACGTCGAGCAGATGTGCAGAACTATAGACCTATATCTCTAACGTCAATCAGTTGCAGAATTTTGGAACACGTATTGTGTTCGAGTATAATGACTTTTCTGGAGACTAGAAATCTACTCTGTAGGTATCAGCATGGGTTTGGAAAAAGACGGTCATGTGAAACCCAGCTAGCGCTATTCGTCCACGAGACTCAGAGGGCCATAGATGCGGGTTCACAGGTAGATGCCGTGTTTCTTGACTTCCGCAAGGCGTTCGATACAGTTCCTCACAGTCGTTTAATGAACAAAGTAAGAGCATATGGACTATCAGACCAATTGTGTGATTGGATTGAGGAGTTCCTAGATAACAGGACGCAGCATGTCATTCTCAATGGAGAGAAGTCTTCCGAAGTAAGAGTGATTTCAGGTGTGCCGCAGGGGAGTGTCATAGGACCGTTGCTATTCACAATATACATAAATGACCTGGTGGATGACATCGGAAGTTCACTGAGGCTTTTTGCGGATGATGCTGTGGTGTACCGAAAGGTTGTAACAATGGAAAATTGCACTGAAATGCAGGAGGATCTGCAGCGAATTGTCGCATGGTGCAGGGAATGGCAATTGAATCTCAATGTAGACAAGTGTAATGTGCTGCGAATACACAGAAAGATAGGTCCTTTATCATTTAGCTACAAAATAGCAGGTCAGCAACTGGAAGCAATTAATACCATAAATTATCTGGGAGTACGCATTAGGAGTGATTTAAAATGGAATGATCATATAATGTTGATCGTCGGTAAAGCAGATGCCAGACTGAGATTCATTGGAAGAATCCTAAGGAAATGCAATCCGAAAACAAAGGAAGTAGGTTACAGTACGCTTGTTCGCCCACTGCTTGAATACTGCTCAGCAGTGTGGGATCCGTACCAGGTAGGGTTGATAGAAGATATAGAGAAGATCCAACGGAGAGCAGCACGCTTCGTTACAGGATCATTTAGTAATCGCGAAAGCGTTACGGAGATGATAGATAAACTCCAGTGGAAGACTCTGCAGGAGAGACGCTCAGTAGCTCGGTACGGGCTTTTGTCAAAGTTTCGAGAACATACCTTCACCGAAGAGTCAAGCAGTATATTGCTCCCTCCTACGTATATCTCGCGAAGAGACCATGAGGATAAAATCAGAGAGATTAGAGCCCACACAGAGGCATACCGACAATCCTTCTTTCCACGAACAATACGAGAATGGAATAGATGGGAGAACCGATAGAGGTACTCAAGGTACCCTCCGCCACACACCGTCAGGTGGCTTGCGGAGTATGGATGTAGATGTAGATGTAGAATAAATGTAAATGTCGTGTGACTAGGGCCTCCCGTCGGGTAGACGGTTACCCGGGTGCAAGTCTTTAGATTTGACGCCATTTCGGCGAGTTGCGCGTCGATGGGGATAAAATGATGTTGAGCCGGCCGAAGTGGCCGTGCGGTTAAAGGCGCTGCAGTCTGGAACCGCAAGACCGCTACTGTCGCAGGTTCGAATCCTGCCTCGGGCATGGATGTTGGTGATGTCCTTAGGTTAGTTAGGTTTAACTAGTTCTAAGTTCTAGGGGACTAATGACCTCAGCAGTTGAGTCCCATAGTGCTCAGAGCCATTTGAACCATTTTAGCCAAAATGATGTTGATTAGGACAACACAACACCCAGTCCCTGAGCGGAGGAAATCTCCGACCCAGCCGGGAATCGAACCCGGGCCCTTAGGATTGATACCCTGTCGTGTTGACCACCTTTTTTTATTTAATCTCATTTTGCTCGTTTTCTCTTCGTTGTATCTGCTCGGGGCGGACGTCACAAGACACCCGTTTCAGTTCGTCGTTGATCCATTAACTCAGTTTTTTTTTTATTACAGAGGGCAGCTAACCCTCTGACCGAACACGCTGAGCCACCGTGCGCGCATCACCACTCAGCTACCGGGGGCGTACATATTGATGACCTGTAAAGATATTTTGTAGAATTAACTATGTCCTTCAATTCTATCTTACAGTGTGCCGAACTTTCTGACTTAAGATTGAGGCAATATTATGTATTTATATGAACTTAGACATTGGGTAGAAGATAGGTTAAAGAAAGGCAAACCTGAATTAACAGCATTTGTCGATATACAGAAATATTATGACAGTATTCACTGTTCTATACTGTCTGAAATTCAGAAGGTAACAGGGACAAAATACAGCAGGAAGACAAGTTACATAAAGTTGATCAGAAACCAGACTGCAGTTACATAAGTCGAGGGACAACAATAGGAAGCAGCAGCTCGGAAGGCAGTGAGATACGACTACGCCGGTATCGCACTATCAAAATAAAATTTGACAGTGTAATAAGGAGTTCGTCAATGTTAGACACTGGTCAAATTTTCCTTGTTTATGTCTGGCGTCTCACCGTAGATTTGATGACAGAAATCGTCCGTCTTCTGCTTACAGGATGGACAGACAGAACCGCTTGGAGAACTAGCATCGCTGCAGCTGTCTGACATCTAGTTTTTATTAACATGACTTCGAAATGTACATAGTGAGTCACATCTACATCGATATCAGTAGAGATGTATGACGCAGATGAGGCACTGTTTAACTTGTGGCATCCTGAATGTAAAAATAGAATAAAAAGAAGCACGATTCCTGAAAAATTTGCGAAGACCATTAGCCGTGAAGAACGGCCAAGATCAACCCACGAGAATGTTAAATAGAAAACCTACAACTTTTGTGGAAATAAAAACTGTTAAATCCAGCCTTGTCGTCCAATACTGTGTATCCACGCTCGCTGTCAAGTATGTGGAGTTTAGGAAGCCTTCCTTATCGGTGCGCTAGATGGTTTGGTTGATTTGGGGCAGGAGACCAAACTGCTAGTTCATCGGTCTCATCGGATTTGGGAAGGATGGGGAAGGAAGCCGACTGTGGCCTTTCGAAGAAACCATTCCAGCGTTTGCCTGAAGTGATTTAGGGAAATCACGGAAAACTTACATCAGGATGGCCGGACGCGGGATTGAACCGTTGTACTTCCGAAGTTCGCTAGACAAACAATTCTAGCAAATCACATTAATGACTTTTATTACAAAATGAAATGAGACAATACTTAACTTTGACGGTTACAGAGAAGTGTCGCAAGCAAAAGGCAACATACGAAATAAACAAGCTTATCCAGATTAATAATTCCCAAGTCCGTGTTACACAGATTGTACAAGCAAAATAGCTAGTGTAGATGCTGCTATAGAACTCGTTAATCTTGAAGCTACTCTTCAACTTGACCCCGTCGGGCGAGGCGCTTATGTCCTCTTCACATAGGGGCCGCCGCTGTCGCGTCACAGTTGTTTGCGATTGGTTTGAAGAACATTCTGGACAGTTTGAGCGAATGATTTGGCCATCCACATCGGTCAACATGTATCCCATCGGATATTTGTGGAACATAATCGAGAGGTCTGTTCTTACACTAAATCCTGCACCCGTAACGTGTTCGCAATTATAGACGGCTATAGAGACAGCATGGCTAAATATTTTTGTAGGGCACTTCCAACGACTTGTTGAGTCCATGCCACGTCGAGTAGCTGCACAATACCAGGCAGGAGGATGTCCAAACCAGTATTAAGAGGTATCCCGTGAGTTTTGTACCTATAGGTACGAGATTTCCCTAAACCGCTCCAGGCAACTGCCGGGGTGGTTCCTTTGATAGGGCACGGCCGACTTCCTTCCCCGTCCTTCCCTATTCCGATAAGACCGATGCCCTCCCTGTTTGGTCTCTTTCCCAAACAACCCAACCTCAATGTACATTTGTACATTATGCATGTTTCTTTGTACGACTGCTTCATAATTTCAAAGGTGTTTCCACGAATACACAGAAATGAATGGTTTTGTCACACTACTACAAACATCTCATTTATTGTTTTTCGTTTCTAATAGAAAACTGACGGAATAAGTAGCCAGGCAGCTAGCCATTCCCATAAAGCTGGCTACCCATATGGTAAACAGTTTTCAGTCTATGCTGGCTCGAGAAGCGAAAGCTCGGATATAACTATCCTGTACAGTTGCCTGTCGCAGGAGTGGCTTTCTATACATTGCCGCATTCTAGTAGTTTGAAACACGCTTAGTTGAAACAGACGAACACTACATGGCCGGGAGTAAAGAGGAGGGACGTCGTAAATCTCTGCGTAGCAACTGTACTACTTCGGCAGTGGTACCTGTACTGTGTGTCAAAAGGCAGATTAAAGAAATGAAATTAAAATATTTCATAAGAACCAGTACTTACAGTAAGCCGAATTTGAAAACATACACCACTGGCCATTAAAATTGCTACACCACGAAGATGAGGTACTACAGACGCGAAATTTAACCGACAGGAAGAACATGCTGTGATATGCAAATGATTAGCTTTTCGGAGCATTCACATAAGGTTCGCGCCGGTGGCGACACCTACAACGTGCTGACATGAGGAAAGTTTCCAACCGATTTCTCATACACAAACAGCAGTTGACCGGCGTTGCCTGGGGAAACGTTGTTGTGATGCCTCGTGTAAGGAGGAGAAATGCGTACCATCACGTGTCCGACTTTGATAAAGGTCGGATTGTTGCCTATCGCGATTGCGGTTTGTCGTATCCCGACATTGCTGTTCGCGTTGGTCGAGATCATTGACTGTTAGCAGAATATGGAATCGGTGGGTTCAGGAGAGTAATACGGAACGCCGTGCTGGATCCCAACGGCCTCGTATCACTACCAGTCGAGATGACAGGCATCTTATCCGCATGGCTGTAACGGATCATGCAGCCACGCCTCGATCCCTGAATCAACAAATGGCGTCGTTTGCAAGGCAACAATCAACTGACCGAACAGTTCGACGACGTTCGCAGCAGCATGAACTATCAGCTCGGATACAATGGCTGCGGTTACTCTTGACGCTGCATATCAGACAGGAGCGCCTGCGATGGTGTACTCAGCGACGACCCTGGATGCACGAATAGGCAAAACGTCATTTTTTCGGATGAATCCAGGTTCTGTTTATAGCATCATGATGGTCGCATCCGTGTTTAGCGACATCGCGGTGAACGCACATTGGAAGCGTGTATTCGCCATCGCCATACTGGAGTATCACTCTTCGTGATGGTATGGGGTGCCATTTGTTACACGTCTCGGTCACCTCTTGTTCGCATTGACGGTACTTTGAACAGTGGACGTTACATTTCAGATGTGTTACGACCCCGTGGCTCTACCCTTCATTCGATCCCTGAGAAAGCCTTTCTGTATACAGAAAATGTTCTACTGCTGCCGTGGCCAGGACATTCTCCTGATCTCTCACCAATTGAAAACGTCTAGTCAATGGTGGCCGAAAACTAGCTCGTCACAATACGCGAGTCACTACTCTTGATGAACTGTGGTATCGTGTTGAAGCTGCATTGGCAGCTGTACCTGTACACGCCATCCAAGCTCTGTTTGACTCAATGCCCAGGCGTATCAAGGCCGTTGTTACGGCCAGAGGTGGTTGTTCTGGGTACTGATTTCTCAGGATCTATGACCCAAATTGCGTGAAAATGTAATCACATGTCAGTTCCAGTATATTTGTCCAATGAATACCCGTTTATCATCTGCATTTCTTCTTGGTGTAGCAGTTTTAATGGCAAGTAGTGTAAAGTGAAATGTCGTTCACAAGAACAAATTTATTCGACAACAAGTCCTTGCAAAATTTCTAAATTCTTGCAACACTCTAGCATGGGTACCTTTTTCTCTTTTGAATCATACTCTAATCACGTAAATGAACTTCTTTAGAATTCCATAATTGTTAAACAATAAATTTTTAAACAGACCATTTACGCACTTTATAGCATTAAAATATTCACTCTGATGCAATAACAATGGTTTAAACTATTCTGAAATGCAAGGCTCCGCCGAAGAAAGGCAGTTTCCTGTCACCGAACCTCGGTCAACAAAATCAAGCGTCGCCAGTCCGCTGCAGCCCCAGCACGTGGTCTAGTGGGTAGCAGTGCTGCCTCTGGATCACGGGGTCCCGAGTTAGATTCCCGGCCGGGTTGGGGATTTTCTCTGCCAGTGGACTGGGTGTTTGCGTTGTCCTCATCATTTGATCCTCATCATCATCATTCGTGACAGTAGCTAGACTGGACTGAGTAAGAATTGGGACTCTGTAAGGGCGCAGATGTCCGTGCTGCTGAGCGCCCCGCAAACCAAACATCACCACCATCATCATCATCATCAACTGCGGGCCCGGTATTGCTAACAGCTGTGGCTCCCTAATCAGTGCGAATAGTCATCGGATCATTTCAAAGCCAAAGACCTAGAGTGCCCATACAACACATCATAAGTGTCCGCGGCTCGTGGTCTTGCGGTAGCGTTCTCGCTTCCCGCGCACGGGGCCACGGGCTCGATTCCCGGCGGGGTCAGGGATTTTTCTGCCTCGAGATGACTGGGTGTTGTGTGTCTTTCATTATCATTTCATCCTCATTCGCTCGCAAGTGACCGTAGTGGCGTTAAAGAACTTATTGGGCGGCGGCCGAACCGCCCCGCGAGGGGTCTCCCGTCCACCAATGCCATACGCTCATTATTATTACCTCATAAGTCAGACTTTCCTTTCAAAATCTCAAAAGAAAAATAATCAACAATTAGGAAGCAAAAAGCTTACAACTGATAGCCGTCGCGAGTCACAAATTACAAAGTAATTACAACGACGGCATTAAAAAGGATTTCCTCATTCTCGGTTTCACTTACCATAGTAATCACACGACGGTGTTCATGATCAGTTACTCTCACAGTATTAGTACCTTTAGATAAGTGTCTACGCACATGACATACAGTACTAAATCAAACCTTTCGGCTGCTAGCTGCAATTATAAATTTTATATGCAGTCGTCTAGGGTCCAACCGATACGGTCATGAGCCCAGGAGAGGCGCTGCAGGCGATTTCGGACTGTCAGCAGAGGTACTTGTGTCATTCCTCTGCTGTCGTAGCCCATTAACGCCAAATTTCTCCGCCCTATCCTAACGGGTACGTTGGTTGTACGTCCATATTGAGTTCTGTGGTTACGTCACGCTGTTTTGCTCGTCTGTTAGAGCTGCCAAATCTACGCAAAAGCCGCTATACTCGGTCGTTAAGCGAAGATCGTCGAACACTGCGTTGCCTGAAATTTGGAATTCTCAGCACGCTCTAGACACTATGGATCTCACAATATTGAATCCACTAACGATTTCCGAAATCAAATGTCCCATGCATCTAGTTGTAAGTACCATCCCACTTCCAAAGTCTGTTAATTCCTGTCTTGTGGCCTTCATAACAACATCGTAAACCTTTTCACATGAATCACTGGAGAAAAAAATGCCAGAGCCACCAGTTGTACTGACCTTTTATACCTTCTGCATGATACACGACGGCCATCTGTGTAAGTGGATATCGCTATGTGGTGTGCGTACTGTAAGACCTTCAGTACACACACCATCAGATTATTTGACTTGTCGCTCTAACGAAGTAGGCGAGTGTCAGCAATGTGTCTCATGGACCTATCGTGGGGTG
Source organism: Schistocerca serialis cubense (assembly GCF_023864345.2). Lineage (NCBI taxonomy): Eukaryota > Metazoa > Arthropoda > Insecta > Orthoptera > Acrididae > Schistocerca > Schistocerca serialis. Next base: position 265,414,889 of record NC_064638.1, read on the forward strand.
GTTATCTTCTGCCGTTAGGTCAGATGATAGAAATGCCACTTGTACGCTTAGAGTAGCAGATTGACGGTGACCAACTTTAAACAGAACTTGATTAATTTTCGCACACATTTATTAAAATAATAACAAGCATAAAAATTACTTAACTTGGTTCTGGATGCTATTTACAATTGAAAATCTGAAGTTCCTTTGTTATTGGTACGTTAGTCTTATTCTCACATATATCTCTGATACTTGACAAAAGTGTCTAAACATTTATCTTCATGGCTATGTACAGTAATATGGTAATCTTATTAGGCGCAGACTGAAACTTGATTATAGACTGTTACAGACAAATGTATAACTCGTACAGACTGGTAAAGACTAATGCAGACTGGTGCAGACAAATGCAAACTGACTAATCGGAGGTCTGTACACTCGTTATAATCCGCGAGGAGAAAAGGTTCTACGTTAGCAGCAATCTCATTAGCTGCGTTACATATTAATACACAGATCGGCGGAAGCAGAATTTGGTCCGTCTCTATGGCAGCGCCATCTCGTAGTGCTTAGCGGGCGCGCTCTAGTGGGTAAGTTGTGTACGCACTGACTACGCGGAACTATGTACACAACACACTATCCCATGACTCCTGTCACCTTAGTGTGTACTCGAAATACTATCACTATAGTGCCTTCCCGCTATCCGAATCTGCGCAAGCAAGTTATAGCACACTTCTGAGGCAGCAACGCAGCTGCCGGCTGACGCGGTGAATGCGGACAGCTGCGACAGCCATTGTGGGCCGGCGTGTTGTCGTCGCTGGTGCTGAGGCGCCGGCCATGGGCGGCGCGTGGGCGGCGAGTGCCGGGCCGGGTCGGGCCGCTATCGGCCGTGATTAATGCCCGCGGCTCGCCTATAAATTACTGCGGCCGGGCGGGCACGGCGCTCAGCGGGGGCGGCGCCGCCCACCCCCTACCACGCACCTCGCCACTGCCGCCCGCCTAAATTTAAATAAAACGCCACCACTGCTGCTCGCTGACTGTGGCGAGGGGCGAAAGGGAGCGGGGCGGAGAACGTGCAAAATTTGGAGGGCGGCTGCCAGATTTGCATAATTCATGCACTCCTTTTTGTTGAAAGGTCCCTTTTTATTCATTTATTTTTCCCAATTTTTGTAGCAGCGTCCGGAGCGCCACGGCTCGGCCGGTCTGGCGTAGTGTGGTGTTGCCGAGCTCAGCCACGCTGCTTTAGCGTATTTGCAGCGGCGTCTTTGAAGCATAATGGCCAAATATTTAGAGACCGGCGAGGTAATTGGAGGCCCTCTGAGTGCCTTGGAGGAAGGAGAGCGCCGAGGATTTCCGTACGACGCGTGTAGGCACACGGGATCTAAGGAACTGGATGGCATTCCGCTACCAGCGAACATCACTGGCCGTGAGAGAGGCCCTCGGTGTTCGTGGACAAAGGTTAACTTCCGCGGCATGCAGGCACTTCCTTCCTCAGATCGTTGGTTGGTTGGTTGTTTTGGGGAAGGAGACCAGACAGCGAGGTCAACGGTCTCGTCGGATTAGGGAAGGACGGGGAAGGAAGTCGGCCGTGCCCTTTGAAAGGAACCATCCCGGCATTTGCCTGGAGCGATTTAGGGAAATCACGGAAAACCTAAATCAGGATGGCCGGACGCGGGATTGAACCGTCGTCCTCCCGAATGCGAGTCCAGTGTCTAACCACTGCACCACCTCGTTCGGTTCCTCAGATCGCAGATACATATACAATTAGGTGACAAAACTCACGGGATAGTGATACACGCTTATAGCGATAGCGATAGCATCGCGTACACAAGGTATGCACCGAAGAGCTAAAGAAACTAGTACACCTGCCTAATATAGTGCAGGGCCCCCGCGAGCACGCATAAGTACCGCAACACGACGTGGCAAGGGCTCCAAGTAGTGCTGGAGGGAACTATCACCATGAAACCTTCAGGACAGTCCATAAATCCGTATGAATAAGAGGGGGTTGAGATCTCTTCTGAACAGCACGTTGCAACGCATCCCAGATATGCTCAATAATGTTTATATCTGGGGAGTTTGGTGGCCAGTGGAAGTGTTTAAACTCAGAGGAATGTACCTGTAGCCACTCTGCAGCAACTGTGGATGTATGAGGTGTCGCATTGTCCTGCTGGAATTGCCCATGTCCGTAGGAATGCACAATTGACATGAATGGGTGCAGGTGATCAGACACGATGCTTACGTACGTGTCACCTATCAAGAGTCGTATCTAGACGTATCAGGGGTCCAACAGCACTCCAACTGCACACGCACAGTACTAATACAGAGCCAAGGCCGGCTTGAACAGTCCTCTGCCGACATACAGCGTCCATGGATTCATTAGGTTGTCTCCATACACGTCCATAGGCTCGATACAATTTGAAACGAGACTCGTCTGACCAGGCAACATGTTTCAAATCATCATCAATCCAGCGTCTGTGTTGACGGGCCCAGGCGAGGCGTAAAGCTTTGTGTTGTGCAATCATCAGGGGTAGACGAGTGGGACTTCGGCTCCGAAAGCCCATACGATGATGTTACGTTGAATGGTTCGCACGCTGACACTTGTTGATGGCCCAGCATTGAAATCAGCAGCAATTTGCGGAAGGGTTGCACCTCTGTCACTCTGAACGATTATCTCCAATCGTCGTTGGTCCAGTTCTTGCAGGATCTTTTTCCGGCCGCAGCGTTGTCGGAGACCTAATGTTATACCGGATTCCAGATATTCACGGTACACTCCTTAAATGGTCGTACAAGAAAATCCCCACTTCAACGCTGTGTGCCGGACCGAGACTCGAACTCGGGACCTTTGCCTTTCGCGGGCAGGTGCTCTACCAACTGAGCTACCCAAGCACGACTCACGACCCGTCCTCACAGCTTCAATTCTGCCAGTACCTCGTCTCCTACCGTCCAAACTTCAAAGAAGCTCTTCTACGAACCTTGCAGAACTAGCTCTCCTAGAATATCTGCCTTTGTAGCAGTAGCAACCGATCTAACAGCTGTGCGAGACACTGGTTTTCGTATATGGGCATTGCCGACAGCGGCGCCATGTTCTGCTGTTTACGTATCTCTGTAATTGAATACGTATGCCTCTACCAGTGTCTTTGGCGGATCAGTGTAAGAAGACAGTGCGTTGGCGGAGCTATCATTTGTTTTCAGATGGTTCATGTGCAAACGTTTCCGACTTGATTATGGCCTCACGACGAGGATTAACAGACTTTGAATGCGGATCGGTAGTTGGAGCTAGACCCATGGGTCTTTCCATTTCGGATATTACTGCGAAGGTCAATATTCCGAGACGGACAGTGTCAAGGATGTGGCGAGAATACCAAATTTCAGTCATTACTACGGAAGACACAGCGGCCTTCACTTAACAACAGGGTACAGGGGCGTTTGCATAGAGTTTTTAGCGCTAACAGAGAAGCAAAAGTGAATGAAATAACCGCGAAATCTATGTGGAAAGTGCCACGAACGTATCCGTTAGGGACAGTGCGGCGAAATTTGGCGTCGATGGGCTATGGCAGCAGACGACCGACGAAACTGCCATTGCTGACAGCACGACATCGCCCGCTTCTCCTGGGCTCGCGACCATATCGGTCGCACTTCGGACGATTTGAAAACCATGGCCTGGTCAGATGAATCCCGATTTCCATTGCAAAGATCTGATGGTAGGTTTCGAGTATGGCACAGACAGCACTAAGCCATGGACCGAAGTTGTCAACAACGCACTGTGAAAGCTAGTTGTAGCTCCATAATGGCGTGGGCTGTGTTTACGTGGAATAAACTGTGTCCTCTGGTCCCACTGAACCGATCATTGACTGGAAATAGTTCAGTTCGGCTACTTGGAGACCAAATGCAACCATTCATGAACCTCCTGTTCCCAAACGAATATGACCATTCGCGATGTCACCGGGTCACAGCTGTTCGCGATTTGTTTGAAGAGCATTATGGGCAACTTGCTCGATTTGGTCATCCAGATCGCCCGACGTGAATTTCATCGAACGTTTATCGGACACAATCGAGAAGTCAGTTCGTGTGCAGAACACTGACTGGCAACACTTTTGCAATTACGGACAGCTGTAGAGGGTGCATGCCTCAGTATTTCCGTAGGGGACTTCCAACGACTTGGTGAGTTCATGCCACGTCGAGTTTCTGCATTACGCCGGGCCCAAAGGAGGACCGACGCGATATTTGGAAGTATACTATGACATTTGTCAGTTCGGTGTATACATGGCGAACACTCCTATCTCTGCTGTGTCGAGGGCTCAGACCACCATCTAAGTCACGTGACGCAGCATAAAATGACCAGTTTCTGTCATTTACGCACAATGCGAAGTGCAGCCTTCACTTTAAGCTTTACTTAATGATAGCTGTAATGAAGCACTGAATTTCAATTATGAACGACTGGTCGATTGTTGTTACACAAATATTAATGTAGTTAATTCCTCTGAACTTCCCAATACTGTTGAATTATTTTCTTGAGTGATTTCGGATTTTTGTTATACTTATAGCCATTTAGTTTACCATTTCCACAGAAAAGACGACGAAATATCAGTTTTACAAGAAACAAATGACATTGATTTGCATCCGGAATGACCATTATTTTTACAGCATATTAGCGTTCATCTTTTTTGACCTTTGCGAAACAATATCAAGATAAGAAGCATAATATGAGGGCGTGGTGGATCAAGAACTGGGTAACGAAGGGAGCACACCAGTTGTTTCTGCTTTTTGTATATTAATATAATTTCTGTTGTTCTGTTAAAAACTTTTACGTTGTATGTTCACAGCTGCTTAACTTACTGTTAAACTCACCCGTATATATTATCTGTCTGTAATTCAGGACCTGTAAAAGACAAGATTATTTTGTTCCGCTATTTCCGTGGAAAATGTCACCAACTTTATCATTTAATTTACTTGTTTCTAAGAACAACTGTAAATTGTTATATAGTTCTTTAGTTACTGTGTTATACGTATTTTATCTTAGATAATCCCTTAATGCCTGAATTAATTTCTTGATAGAAGAAAAAATTATGTCACTCTAGAAGTACCCAAAGCCCTCAGGACGTGACAGCACATTTAAGAAGCTTTGGTAGCTTCGTGTATAATCTGCATCTACCGATACTGACGCTCAAAAACGATTATCGTTATACTTGTTATAGTCGTACTGGTGCGATTCGAATTCGCGACGACCAGCCTTAAGGAGTTAAATAATCTTACATCGCATTTTCACTGAAATAATGTCTCTATTCCTAAATATACTATTAACAATTTTCATCTTTCGAATCGCAAATACTCTGTCGATGAACTAATTAAAAACTTTTGATTCTTCACAAAATTCCACTGCACCAAACATTTATTTTTGTCTCGGATGATAGCGTAATAACCGTAAACCGATTTTTGAAATAAGTAATAAATATTGTAGAACATTACACCAGCTGTGTTACGAAACAGTTATTATCGTTGAAATGTAACGCAACTCCTGGGTCAGAAGACATTCCTAACGGATTTTATAGCTAATATGTTACTGAGGCGGTCTCTCTTTTAACCATAATTTACTGAAGGTTACTCGAGCAAATGACGGAACCCAGTGGTTAGAAGGAAGCACAGATCACACGAATCTACAAGAAAGGTAGCACAAGTGATCCACAAGACTACAGTCCATTCTTGATATAAATTTGTAATCTCAGAATATATTGTGAGCTCAAATGTAGTGAGCGATCTCGAACAGAATGACCTTCTCTGTACAAGCCAGAAAGGATTTAGAAAACGTCGACCATGTGAAACCCAACTCGAGCTTTTCTCACATGACATCCTCAAAATACATGGATCAAGGCAGTCAGGTAAATGCAATGATTTACGAAAGCCTTTTGACGGTCCAAGGCGTCTTGTCACGGTCCGCGCGGCTCCCCCCGTCGGAGGTTCGAGTCCACTCTCAGGCATGTGTGTGTGTGTGTGTGTGTGTGTGTGTGTGTGTGTGTGTGTGTGTGTGTCGTCCTTATAGTAAGTTAGTTTAAGTTATATTAAATAGTGTGTAAGCTTAGGGACCGATGACCACAGCAGTTTGGTCCCATAAGACCTTACCACAAATTTCCAGATTTTTGGTATCGAGCAGGGCTTGTGAGTGGACTGAGAATTTCTTGGTGATGGAAGTGTCACGGCGATGCTGAAAGAAATGAACTGGTAGACACTTAAAGAGAGATACAAACTATCACCTGAAAATCTACTTACAAAATTTCTAAAAAGCAAGTATATAAGTAATGAATCTAGGAATATACTGCAATCCTCTACGTATTGCTTCCCTATAGGTCACGTAAACATGATTAGACTATTTATTACTTTATTACAAATTAAGCCACGGAGTAGAAATATTTATCTATCATGTTATTAACTTCGGGCAAAGATGACCATCTTCAGACCAGAGTAAACGCTGCAGTTTGCACGAAAATGCTATGAGACGAAGCGGCAATTTGGATGCAGTTCAATAACTTTCCTTATGTCTTGACCACATTTTTATTATATCCAAAAACACCGTAAGGGTTCTGACATTCCGTCTTCTTGAATGGCTATAAAATGCAACACAAAACTCGTATCAGAAAATACGAAAATATGTTACATTTCACATTGGTAAAATACGTAGTACACGGGCTAGAAAATGGCTCTCTAGTTTACCAGTGTTTCGTACGAGTAAGTCATACAAAATTGTTCTTTAGATACGTTGTATCACGTGAACATTCTCAGTCTCGAGACAAGTGCAAACTGCTTCCAACGGAAAGTTTCTGAAACCAAATGAGCTAAGCCGCTAGGCGGCGCTGGATACATAGTACATTCTCATTTTGGTTCGTTTACAACCACAATTTTCATCGTTATATCGTATAAAACAGTTTCATCTGTAAACATGGAAATAACTTTACAGTGTTTTACTAGTAGCTGTTGCTTTACGAAACATCGTGTAACAGATCCTACCACTGGTCGAAATTACTGAACTGGAAAAACGCGCCAATTTTCTGGGACCAATTGTCTATTAAAAAACTTTTTCTTTTGAAACTTCAAGCATATACATTACTAGCGTCAGTAAAAGTTCATAAATACAATTTTATAAGAATTTACAAAGTCTAGAAATACTAGCTGAGGCATGTGGCATTCACTTATGAGGAATAGGTGGCGCCCATGCGATGTTGTTTTCACCTGTGGGAGCAAATGTATGTCTATTCGGAAAATTCAAACAATTTGAGAGGCACAATCTAGGAACTCCACACACCAATTTCACCAGTATTATACGGCAAACATCCCAGATCGTCTTAACCCTCAGCATCAATTTAAAGCACTGTCCATAAAACAATCATGCGAAAACCAGGGTAGTGATGAGGCGAATGTGCTGCTTTAGATGACTTACTCCCGTTTACTTAGTTTACATGTCGGAATTTCTTTTTTTCCCTTTTCTTCGCCATGAATCAAATTCATAGGTTGTGACTTACGCAAGACAACTGAAAAACTACAAAATTAAAAATTATAGAAATTACCAGAGAGTGGGAAATGAATTGGTTAGAACTGGCGCACTTGAAATAACGTACATGAGATCTCCTATGGTTGTATGACCGTAAATCAGTTTTCGGTGAATAACAAGCATCGTAAAACGCCATGACGCAATTATAGAAGGGGTGGGGGAGGTGATAAACGGGGAAACAAGATTAATCGTGACATACTAAAAATTCTGTGAAACTATTTGTAATGCTGTGACTGCAAGTGTTTATAAAATGACAATTTTACATAAATTGCCGCGAAATCGCCATTAAACAGCTATAGCAGCACGGTTGTCAAGAGAGTTCAATTTTTGCCATGAAGAGTCAAGCGTTGAGCATCCGCTTATGAATAATCTATTGGCGTATGACCAGTCCCCACTAATGACACTAAATTTTTACTCATCTTATGCAGAAAACAAAACATAGGGAGGAGGCCACACAAAGGTGCACAGTCCTGGGGGTAAAAGAAATGAAAGTGATGGTATGTCTAAATGAGTGAGGTGCCTTTGAAAATAATAAAAGTGTGGTCAAGACGTTAGAAAAGTTATCAAACTGAATAAATGCAGTACACTACACAATCCGTGTTTTCGGAATATGCGTTGTTATCAGGCTTCGTAGGCACATTAGGAAATGAATGAAATGAAATGTCGTGTAACGAGGGCCTCCGGCGTGTAGACCTGATTGCCTGGTGCAAGTCTTTTGAGGTGATGCCACTTCGGTGACTTGCGCGACGATGAGGATGAAATAAGGATGATGAGGGCGACACAAACACCCAGTCCCTGAGCGGAGAAAACCTCCAACCCAGCCGGAAATCGAAACCAGCCCCCCCCCCCCCCCCCCCCGCATGACAAGCCGGCGCGCTGTCCACTCAGCTATGGTGGCAGATATTAGGAAGCTCAACAGCGTCATATGTCTAGTGGTCTCTGAGACGGATGTAGAAATGCTGCGCACTCTCCTGAGATAGCCTCATCAGCATCTGAGAGGATTTGAAAGGGCCACGTTTTGGGTCTCCATTTGGCTGGTTGGTCGACTCGTACAGTGCGCAGATTTATGTGGAATTCAGATGTGACAATGGATGGAGGCTGGAGTACACGGGAACATCCAACTACCACAAAACAGAATCGGTGCGTTGCACCAATCACATTACCCCCATACATTTCTGCACCTATCATCAGGTAACACATAATAGGCTGAACGAGGTGGCGCAGTGGTTAGCACACCGTACTCGCATTCGGGAGGACGACGGTTCAAACCCGCGTACGGCAGCCTGATTTAGGTTTTCCGTGATTTCCCTAAATCGCTTCAGGCAAATGCCAGGATGGTTCCTTCGAAACGGCACGGCTGACTTCCTTCCTCATCCTTCCTTAATCCGATGGGACCGTTGACCACCTCACAGTTCGGTCCCTTCCCCCAAATCAACCAACAAACACACACGTAATGGACTCCCAGCAAGAGTCTATGTCATCCCGTAGCACTGATCGGAGACAAGCAGCAGCTGGACTTTGGAACTGCTGTACTTGCGTAGGCTGCGGTTAACGCCGCAGCACAAACGTTTGAGCTTGGAATGTTACCATGACCGGGAATCGTGGAATGATGATGGGCATCACAGTGTTTTAGCGGATTAATCACGGCTCTGAAGTACCTCGGGCGCTCATCATGGGTGATTATGGCGACACTTGGGGAAACATCACATTTGTCCAATGTTTTGGAGAGGCGCTGAGGTCTTGCATCGTGGTGAGGGGAGCCATCGGTTTTGACTTCAGGATACGGCTGGTAGTGACTGAGAGATCCCTGATGGCACAATGGTACATCACAAACATCCTGAGTCCTCCCGTGTTACGTCTCATTGGCGGTACTGCAATGCCAGTTTTTCAACTGGAGGATCCTTGTCCACAAATGGCACGTGTCTCTGTGAGCTGTGTGTTTGCCTCTGAGTTACTCCCTTTGCTAGCCCGATCCCCAGATCTGTTTCACACAGAACATGTGTCGGACAAGTTCGGGCGTCTACTCCGACCTAGCACCAGTATCCAGACTATTAGACCAGCTACATCACTTGTGAGCTGCTTTGCCTCAGGAAGGAATACAACGGCTTTATGATCCCTTTATCAACCGAGTCAGTGGATGCGTCAAGGCCAGAAGGGGGTGCCACATCATACTGATTAGTCGGTTTATTTTTTCAAGTTACTTTTAAATTCGACTCGATATTGTAATCATAGTCATGCCATCACATACCTTCTCAACTCAGGAAGTTCCGTTTCAACCCCTCTGCCGCCCACCCCTTCCCGGTAGCTTCACTTCTTTTGTCAGGAAATGTATAAAATATTGCTCGAGTTAAAAGGAGCGTGCAAGAAAGTCCAAGAAGTCGAAACGCCAGAGGCGGTGCAACGGGGAATTATAAGACCGCAGTGTCAACATGGTAAATGGATGAAAATTGTATCAATAGGAAACGACTGGAAGCTTTTGAAATGTTATACTACCAAGAATGCTAAGGCTTGGATAGTTGGGTGGAGTAATTAATGAAGGGGTACTCTATGTACGAATTAAATAACACGGGGGGGGGGGGGGGGAAATCACTACACTTCTTAATTGTTGCCTTATTTTCATATCATACGCCTTACTACTGCAAACTCGTTTCTTTACAAGTAATATGTATCTTTTATCTACTGTATTATAACCCTTCTAGTTCTAGAATTCCTGTCCCCACTTTCTTAGTGTTTATCCCGTCGTATGAGACACGCTGTTCTCAAATTTTGCAGAGTCATTTCTGTATTTTGATTTTGCCCTTCTGCTATCACCGTCGCTAGTCAACCTGCGAAAGGGAAGTTGTGTGCACCGTCATTATGCGTAATATATAATCTTTTACGGTGCGCACTATCTCATTATAAATGTTTGTGTACCGTATTTTTGGAGGCGAAAATTACCCACCAGCTCACCATTTACCTAAACGAGCGTGAAAACCTGTCTACGAACCGCACTCAGCGTCATGGGGTACCAGGGTGGTCGTCGCCAATCCACCGCGTCAGTTCGATTCGGATCTGTCTCACCACTCTCTCTTGCGAGCTACCGCGCTAGGCATTAACTTGAACGACCGAGTCGTTCAGGATTTCAGTTACAGTTGATATTGCCATGAATACCTGCAGTTACATAATTTTCCCCTGTGGGAAATTCATCCGAGCAAGACAGTGAACCATAGCAATATGTCCCAAAAAGCCGCGCGCGGAAATGTGGTTTTTCGAAGGGTCATATCACGGATTTTATTGATCACTGAGGTAGGGGGGTCAAGTGTTTTGGATACCCGTTTGCCTAACGACCATCTGTTTACCAATCGGGGGGGGGGGGGGGGGAGGGAGGGCATACCGTAGTTACCCTGCAATACAGGGTCAAAATTTGAACATTAGTCACTTCCTCCAGGGCAAATTGAGGAAATTGGTCGGCTCTTTCCCATTACATGCGTCTATGATTGACCTTTGACCTTAGCCGGCTTATAAAAGCACCTTCTATTCAAGGGTGATTTCTGAGAAGACGTCAAAAAAAAAAAAATATTGGTACGAAAAGCGTCTACTGTGGATAGGACCACTTCTGTAATATCTGTTCATGGTAGATCATCGAAATTTTTACTGTATGTTGTGAAGATGATATTCTCGGGGAAAATCGAAACATGTTTCGATTCGCTATCCGTTACCGAGATCCAGAGCTTCAACTTTACTGTAATTACGCACGTGTAATAAAATATACACGAGACATCCCGTCTTAGGTGTAAATGTAGTTTTCACTGACGTAGTGAGCGCACGACAAGGGTTCTAGGATCGTCGCAAAGTTTCTGAGGACACTGAACTGTGGTTTTAGTCAGCATTTTTCGACGAATAAAAGTTCATCGCGCGCAGTCTCTTTATTATAGGCACCTCATACCTATGCACATATGCCCAAAATGGTACTACAGTGACAAAAAATGGGCTAAAAATGATCTTAACAAGCCTGAATGAACTTAAAATGATTGCCAAAAATTATGTAAAATTCGGAACGAATGAAAATTTAGTGAAATAACGTTTTTAATATTTTAAGATACAAATCATAAATCCGGTGTTTTCCATGAATTGTGATTGATGAGCAAACTACACAAAAAAATTAATGAAACGATTTTGTGTTAACGTTATATTACGCATATCTAGTTGTTATTTAAATGTATCAAAGTGTATAAATGTGTCGAAGTACACTCATGAACATAAAAAACTGCATACCTTGAACGACTAGAGAGAGGATGTTCACATTCACAGGACATATACATCAGCATGTTTTGAATTAATGGTGAGTATTAGAACCCTATGGGCAACGGCCTTGCCGCGGTGGATACACCGGTTCCCGTCAGATCACCGAAGTTAAGCGCTGTCGGGCGTGGCCGGCACTTGGATGGGTGACCATCCGGGCCGCCATGCGCTGTTGCCATTTTTCGGAGTGCACTCTGCCTCGTGATGCCAACTGAGGAGCTACTCGACCGAATAGTAGCGGTTCCGGTCAAAGAAAACCATCGTACCGACCGGGAGAGCGGTGTGCTGACCACACGCCCCTCCTCTCCGCATCCTCACCTGAGGATGACACGGCGGTCGGATGGTCCCGGTGGGCCACTTGTGGCCTGAAGACGGAGTGCTTTATTAGAACCCTATCGGCCTGCGGGTACGAGGTCAGCATCGATATAGCGACGCAACACCTCTTACCGGTAAAATATGCCTGCAACTCTCATTGTCACTATAACCGAGGGTAATGGGTGATTATGACTTGAGTAGACGTGCAGGATGCCTCGCAGACGTATGCACGAACCGTACCATCAACTCAGTGAGTCTGAAAGAGGGTGCATTATTGGTATCAGAGAATGTGATGCAACCATCCGAGAAATTGCTGCTCGTATAGGACGAAATGTTTTGGCAGCGCAACGGGTGTGGGCAGAATGGTTCACGGAACGTCGTAGAACACGGCGAGAAGCGTCAGGTCACACCACCCAGACTCCCCCCGTACACTATAAGAGGTGACAATCTATCGCCGTTCATTGTATCATGGGTTACGTGCACGTCGCCCACTTCTCCGCCTGCCTTTGACGAATGTCTAGATACATGCTAGACGGCAATGGTGTATGGAACGACATCACTGGGGACAATAATGGCAATAGAAAGTGCTTTCGAACGAATCCAGGTTCTGCCTATTTGAAAATGATGGCCGCAGTTTGGTACGCCGCAGACGGGGCTAACTGTATCACAGTGGCTGTATTCGCGCTAGACATACAGCGCCAACTCTACATTTATTGTGTGAGGTGCTGTTAGGTGCAACCACAAATCACAGTTGGTGTGTGTCCAGTGCATTGTGATCAGTATGTCCTACGTCCTGACCGAGCGGGGTGGCGCAGTGGTTAGACACTGGACTCGCATTCGGGAGGACGACGGTTCAATCCCGCGTCCGGCCATCCTGATTTAGGTTTTCCGTGATTTCCCTAAATCACTCCAGGCAAATGCCGGGATGGTTCCTCTGAAAGGGCACGGCCGACTTCCTTCCCAATCCTTCCCTAATCCGATGAGACCGATGACCACGCTGTCTGGTCTCCTTCCCCAAACCAACCAACCAACCAACCTACGTCCTGTATCCACACCCTTTCTGTACAACAACCCAGAGGCCATATTTCAGCAAGACATTGCACGACCACATGCTGCTGCACTAACACGTGCCTTATTGGTGTCAAAGAATGTCAGCCTTTTGCCCTGATCCGCCAAATCACAGACTTCCCCCATTCGAAAATGTGTGGGATATGGTGAAACGACGGGTGCAGCGCTATGACCCAATGCCAACCACCACAGATGAACTTTGGAACAAGGTAAATGCTGAGGTGGCTATACCACATGACGCCATTCGCGCCTTACCCGCGTCGATGACGTCGCGCATGGAGCAAGTCATCAGGACTCATGGCGGACACTGTGCCTACTAGTCAACAGAACACTTGCTGAACCAGTGCGACTGAAATGCTAATCATTCCTGTAGGACATACTAATTGTGAATAGGTGTCTCCTATCTCTAATCTTTCAAGGTGTTCTGTATTTTTTTTTTCTTCTGAACGTGAGTGTATGTAAATAAACTGTCAAAACTTCACTGACGTATATTATTCGTGTGCTGGAGACAGTGACTGTGGGAAAGAAAGACAAAAGGAGACAGTGTATGTGAGAGAGGAGACAGTGGCTGTGGAATATGCTGTAAATCTATAGGAGAAAAAGGACAACACGAGAGAAATGTATATAGAGAGTGACAGTGAGAGGGAGATAATATGAAGACTTGATTACAGAGGGAGAATGGGTAAAAGGATGTAGAATGTTTTGTGTTAAAACAGTGCGAATATGTTCGCATGCCAAAAATTTTGGTCAAGTAGGCGGAATGAGGATTGAAGCAGTTTGTTCACCACTTTTGTATCAGAGTCTTTTAAAGAGGAACATATTCGCCTTTTTTGTGGTAAATAGGAGCATTTTTCTGATCGTAGTGAATTACGTGAAAATTTACTGCAAATGCTTACCGCAAAATCGAATGGCGCATTTTTTCCAACCAGCGATGAAGTACATAGATAGTTAATGACCCATAGTTATAGAATCAGTGTGTTACCACAAACAGCAAGTTACTGTTTCAATTTATACCGGAGTAACAGGACGCTTAAGAGGCCTAGTTACATGCTGCAACATCAGAAAAAGAGGCTAAAGTTCTAAGAATGTACCAACCTAGAGTCCTCATCCAGTGTTGTTCCAGCACAGAAGTAGCACATAGGGCTTGAATCCGTTGATTTTTGTGAAACGGTAGTGCCACTGATAATGTTTTTATCTCCTATAAATAATGATATTGGCAGTTTATATGGATACCAACTTTTTCTGTACAAACATATTCCGTCATAGAAAGTAGAAAACAGAGTTCTGTGATGTTGTATAATCATGCGTACACGTATCAGTTTCACATGATGCATCATCCATCAGCCTCATTTGTCAAAATTCAGCCCCTACCCGCTTTCTGGCAGAAGAATACATATTATTGACACATGGAAAGAGTAATTACACATGCCTCAACTCATAATGTAGTACGCTTTTCTAGTCTGCCATGTCATCAGACATGGCACTGACTTGTAGGCTCGAGCCACTTCGATGGGCAGTTATTCGTTACGTTGTCGATGACGTACAAAGTGAAAGGTATGTCTTTAGCATGCCAATTGTATAAATAAAGTCAACTGTAAAATAATATTCAGTGCCATAATAGTACATTACTGAGACTAAATCTCAAGATTAATTTACTTACCATTGATAAATAAAATAAGCGGTTTGGACTGCAGGCAAGAGGATAATTGCCTCCTGCTTTCACTACAGCATCTATTAAAGACACAAGTAGTTTCATTGCCTCATCCCATCGTGTCGGCTACTACAGCCTCTCTCTCCTCAAGTGCAGTCTTTAGGAATATAGTAACGACACCTGTGCTGATCGTGGCCGAGGTGAAGAACACGCTATGACTTAAGTGACCGGCAGCAAAGAACAACTGTACCGGTACGCTATTTACGTCTACGAAATAGAATACAGTAGCACAGTTTCCTTGCGACATCAGTCCGAACTAATTAGTTCGTACTGAAATCCCGTTGCTTATGTCACACTGGAATGTTCTCACACAAACGAAGTCTGTGAGGCTATAATCGACGAAGAGAGGAAGGCTCTTCTAGGGTAGACTGAAGACAGAGAGGTGCTGAGCTTGAGGATAACGAAGATGAGGTCATGTGAGATGGTGGCTCGAGAAAGTTTGAGACCAGGTCCAGCAAGGTAAGTACCTTGAAGACGGTAGAAGGCTGTCTCCGAGGACGCTGCGGTGAAACACTCCTTGTCGTACCAGCAATGTCAACTGCGACTGATGAGATGGAAAGCTGGCGTAAGCGTGGAGTGTAAACTGTCTGCAGAGCAGCCGCAGTTACAGGTGACCAAACTAAGCTCGACCTGTCGCAGGCTAAACACCGAAGTGCTGTTCCTGCATTGCTTGTCGCGGTTGGACGTGGAGTATCGTGTTGGACTGGTCTCTGGTCATGTGAGGATGATGGCCCTCATTCTGATGCAGAAAGAGTAGCTCCCGCAACAGCTCTGGCCAACGCGTAGTCGGCCAGTGATGTTGTTGGTGGCCCAGACTACTGATGAGCCTGTTGTGGAACGCACTTGTGTGGTGGAACGTACCCGGCAACCAAGAGGCCCGCATCTTCTTGGAGCTGGTGCGTGGGGTATAGCCAGGGAAGGAACAACGCTAGTTTGAACGCCAAATTTTGCACTCTCTATACGGTAACGATGTAGCAGTCGGCAGTGTGCCCCCCCCACACCACGGCCACGTACTCCAACGCTGGCCGAACCAGTGTCAGATAAAGCGTGGCGCCGTGGCAAGGGGAAGCGTCGACTCGTGGTTGAGCAATGGGTAGAGTGTGCGAAAACGCATCACAGCTGTGTCCTTGATTTAGCGTACGTGCAGCAGCCAGGTAAGACGCTGATCAAGTTTTATCCCAAGGTAGGTACCCGTCTTGATCCACGGTATGGGGCCTCCCGCGATGGTACTGGCGGCAGAGCCGACCGCATTTTCCATCTAGTATAGATGACCGCCTGACTCTTCTCAGCATTGAACATCAGCCACCATTTGGTAGCTCAGGGACCCAGGGCATCATATGCAGGCTAAAAGTGGCGTATCATAGTGCCGACGTTCATACTGCAGGTAAAGAACGCAGTGTCATCGGCATAATGCCAACTCCGTGCGTACTACCCACGGCGCGTCGGTGGTGTGCTGCCTGCACAGCAGTCAGGCAGCGACATAAATACTCATGTGCAGAAGGTTATTAGTGGAGGCACGAGACTCGTGGAAGCGAGGAAGTGCAGCGATGGCAGCGCCGTTGATGGCGACTCTTATGCCTCTGGCACTGAGGCTGGCGCCACACGGTATCATGGGGGCTGCTGTCGTGTTTCTGTTGATGTGCCTTGTTTTTCATCTGATTTCTAGACCAAGCGTCTTTCGGGAGCTGGCGATGTGGCAACCCGCAGAACACGGCTGTGTTGTTGGTGGCTTTTTCGCAGCTCTGGGGACACAGCAGCAACAAGAACCAAGAATGCTAGTGGGAGGCTGTAAATAAATCGCCAGTGTTTCGAGTACTGCAGTGCGGCCCACCCGGCTAGCCGCGCGATCTAACGCGCTGCTTTCCGAGCGGGAAGGCGTGCCGGTCCCCTGTACGAATTCGCCTGACGGATTAGTGTCGAGGTCTTGTGTGCAGGCCAGCCTATGGATGGTTTTTAAGGCGGTTTTCGATCCACCTCTGACTGGTTCCCCTTATTCCGCCACAGTTACACTATGTCGGCGACTGCTGCACAAACACTGTCTCCACGTACGCGTACACCAAATTACTCTGCGAAGCGAAAATTTGGGGCTACACTCGTCTGGTATGAGACGTTCCTGGGGGAGGGGTCCACTGGGAGCCGAACAGCACAATAACCCTCGGTTCGGTGTGGGGCGGCGGTGGGGTGAGTGGACTGCTGTCGCCTGCTGTGGGGTTGTGCACCACTGAGGGCTACAGCGGGGACGAAGCCTCTCCGTCGTTTTTGGGTCCCCGCTTCAATACACACATACACGTACACTGCAGTGCGGGTTGTATATACCGCAGAGACCGGCTGCTGTCGTCGAGCGGTTCTAGGCGCTTCAATCCGGCGCCGTGCAGCTGCTACGGTCGCAGGTTCGAATCCTACCTCGGGCATGGATGTGTGTGATGTCCTTAGGTTAGTTAGGTTTAAGTAGTTCTAAGTTATAGGGGACTGATGACCTCAGATGGTAAGTCCCATAGTGCTTAGAGCCATTTGAACCATTAATACCGCAGAAGGCTGGAACAACAGAGGTATACTCATTAACTGGTGCATTCGTGGAGTATGCTGAAAAAGTAGTAATACCACATTGCGCCACCAGGTCGCTTTAAGCAGTCAGACTGTGAAATGTTTCCTGTTCTGACGTCAGTAGGCCCTTTCTATCTCGGTGAGGTGCGTTGATTTCTTTTGTGAAGTGACTGTTGGCGTAAGAGGTTAATAAGATTTAAGTTTTCCGTACGAAACGCAATAGCTATTGAGAAGAAGGACCATGCACTTCTGGTAAAGTTGTTTTATCGGAACGGCATCAATAGCAGTGCCGTAGTGCGCGAATATCGCCGACAGAAGCAGCTGCGACGAGGCTAGATCCAATAAAAGGGCTGAAGCATATGATCAAAAAATTTTAACAAACAGGTGCGTTGCGTGGTGCAGCAGAAAGATGGACGCGGCTCATTCCCAAGACATTTGTTTATGAAGTTGCTGTAGCTATAGCCCAACGTACAGCACGTGAGTGAAATTCTGCAGTCACTGCACAAGTTGTGTTATCTCTACCCTGGTCAATAGTTCAAAAGATTTTTAGGAGCGTTTTACACTGGTGTCCCTACGAGATTCAGAATGTGCACCAAAGGAAGCCCCAAGATAGGCTAAAAACCTGCGACTTCTCTTCAGTTTTTGTCACGCGTGTAAATGGATGACAGGTAGCTGGGGAATATCCTTTCGATGGAAGAGCACCTTTTACTCTGTACGGTGGCGAGAATCCACAGACTGTTATGAACGAACATCCACTGCGCTCATCTTAAGTGACTGTGTGGTGTGGTTTAAGAAGCTCTTTCATTCTCAATCTTTTTTTTCCCGAAAGGATGGCATCCCGCGGGCATGTTGGGTGTACAGTGACATCTGCAAGGACCTCCTTGTGCTACACGCGATTCCAGCTTTGCGAGAATGCAATTGTGTCCACACCACTATTTCCACGCAAGATGGGGCGACGCCACACGTCACATACCTGGTGAAAGATTTGCTCCGAGGAACCTTCGGTAACGACCGCGCCGTCTCTAGGAAATTTGTATATGTTAGGCCTTGCACATCCCCCGACCTAAATCCATATGACTTATGGCTATGGGGGTATTTGAAAGACCGTGTCTGTCATAGATGTATCTGGACTGTTTCTAATCTGAAGAGTAGCATACGAAGTCATATCGCTCTAATTACGCCGTATATGCTGCGAGTAACTGTTGACCATGTTGCTGAGTCGGGAGACTGTATTGAACACATGTTGGACCTTGCGACCGTATCCTAATAAACTTACTAGAACCACCACTATCATTTGTTTGATTGTTCCTCCGACTTTCCTGCACCAACACCACATTTTGATTGCTTACAGCGCCATATTTTCATCTGGTGACTGAAAATGGATCTATTATAAACATACTCCGCTAGTGCGCTGAATAATGAACATACCAACGACGTTTCAGCGTCCTGCGATGTGTATAGCCCGCACTGCCGCAGTGGTAATAATGTCAGTTTTATTACAACCGCCCGGGACATGGTCCGTAATTTGCTGCGGCTGTACAGAGTCAAATGCCTTGATTTCCTCACCACCCTCATCAGCTCTTGGAAGTTTCATGCAATATTGTGATATGGTAATCAAACTGCAATAGCCTATTAACTGGTTACTAGTGGGACTGTGGCGTCTTGCAATGTTCAAATGATATGCAGAAGTTAGGCTGTGCCTTTGCTGGCGCTGCCGGTGGCTGGAGTGCACTAAATTCCACGTATGTGGAGTGTCGTGTATTCCAGGAAGGGGCCAGTTACCACCCGGCGCCGCGTCCACGTTCACCTCTGTTGGCTCCCACTTCCGCCGTGCAATTGCCCTCTTATCGCCTGCTGCCTGCCATCTCTAGGGCTCTGCTCCACGTCTGTCACTCGACTTCAGTACCGAGGTGAGTGGATGGGCGACTGCTCTCATTAACGAGGCTGCCTGTCGCTTGAGCGGAGTGGCCGTGCGGTTCTAGGCGCTGCAATCAGGAGCAGAGCGGCCGCTGCGGTCGCAGGTTCGAATCCTGCCTCGGGCATGGATGTGTGTGATGTCCTTAGGTTAGGTAGGTTTAATTAGTTCTACGTTCTAGGCGACTGATGACCTCAGAAGTTAAGTCGCATAGTGCTCAGAGCCATTTGGACCATTTTTTTCTCTGCCGCCTGATGTGAGCGAACAGTCTTCACAGCTGGCCAGTCCGTATATCCAGCTAAGACAGGGAAACCGTGTATTCAGGACGAATGAGTACAATGCTGGTCATTAAAATAGGCAACAAACTTCAAACTGGTATGAATTTTACTGCAGGATGAGGGTAAAATCTTTAGCCGATTGCTAAAATTTATTTTCAACGTACTATACTTGATACATATATGCGGTTTGTTGCAAATGGTAGCTCAACTCGCATTATATTCACATATTTTACCTAACAATGTACGAAAGTATTATATACTGGTGACAGATGAAAATTTATGCCACACCAGGTGTCGAAACCAAATTTTCCGCTCCTTATCCATCAAGGAGGGAAGGATGGGAGGAAGGAAGGAAGGAAGGAAGGAAGGAAGGAAGAAAGAAAGGAAGAAAGGAAAAAAATTTGGTGAAACGTCCCGTCGACATCGAGGTAATCAGAGACGGAGCACAAACTGGGCTTGTGTCAGGGATGGAGAAGTGAATAGGCCGTGCCCTTTCAAAGCAACTATTCTGGTATTTGCCTGAGCGATTTAGGGAAACCTAAATTAGAACGGCCGGACGCCAGTTCGAACCGCCATCTTCCCGATTGCGAAGTCAGTGTCTTAAACACTGCCGGCCTCTGTGGCCGAGCGCTTCCAGGTGCTTCAGTCCGGAACCGCGCTGCTACTATGGTCGCAGGTTCGACTCCTGCCTCGGGCTTGGATGTGTGTGATGTCCTTAGGTTAGTTAGGTTTAAGTAGCTCTAAGTCTAGGAGACTGATGACCTCAGATGTTAAGTCCCATAGTGCTCAGAGCCATTTGAACCATTTTTGCTGATCACTGTGCTAACCCACTCGGTAACCATCTCGGCTATCCGTGCATACATGCATGTCTGATCGAAAATACATTATAAAATAAGCATCACAAGCCTAGACGGGCAGAACAACCATAATAATACTAACCTTGAACAAGTTTGTCTAATTAACACTGTTTCCATAATAATACGATAATAACACTAACATTGAACGCGTTTGTTTCGTTAACTCTGTCACGAGAATTCAAGTAATATTGTGAGCAATGGAGACTTTTGGAGTTCTGGATAGTTTTGGGAAGCGTTCATCCATAGCCGAAATGATAAAGGCGATCGCTCGAGATAAGCGGAAAATCTGCGTTTGATTTCCGGTCCGGCAAAACTTTTCATGTGTCACATCTAGGAAATAGTTCCATACGTAATACAACACATGTCAAAAGAATTCGCAGTTGCGAATAAATTTCGTAATGACTTCTTTACAAATGCCATCCTAAATCACGTAGTTTTCGTTGATACAATTCCACATGCGCTCTGACAGCATCTGATTTCTTTTTTCCCGTCTGTTACTGAATAGCGTAATTTAGAAGTGCTGCAGTCACAATGGCGCCTGTGGAGTCGAAAGCAGGATGTTTTTGTAGTTTCATGCAAGGCAATTCAGCGACTGTTCCGAAGTGCCTAGGGTCCAGATCCGCCACATGTAAGGAGCACCAATACATGGTAACAAAAGTCTGAAGACACTGGCAGTGCTGTTGTCAAGGCAAGACGCGGTATATCTGGAGTAGGTGATGACACCGTTGATACCGTGCGTATAGTATTTTAATGGAGTCTATTCAAGTCTGCACGTCGCGTCTCCAAAGAAAGAGGCGTAACTCAATGTACTGCAGTGAAGATTTACACACAAGGCTGCATTTCCATGCATTCAAAGTACAATTTCTGTAACCTTTGCATCCAGATGCAAACGACATACTAACAAGAAAGATTTTGAGCCAATGCCAGAAGCTCCATCTAGCTTCGTAGAAGTCGTAGCCTGATTTGCTATGAAAACGAGAAATGTGAAATACAGTATACTTTCTTCGAAATTAAGTTGTTATAAAGAAGAGAACGTTTTCAGTAACATGACTTCAGTGACAAATGGCACTTTTGTAATGTTCCGTCCAATGGAAAAGTTTAATTCATTTCCCCACGCTGGTCTACCTGGTGTAAGTCTTCCCATCTCTGCATAATTACTGGAACAAACATCTAATTCAACATCGTCACTGTCAGGTCTTCATTTTCAGAAAAGCGTTCCTAGCAGTTTCATTTATTTTCGTTGCTAAGGAATTTCTCATCTTCTGAAAATCTTTTCTTGCTTTTGCCAGTCTGCATTTTAATTCCTCATTACTTCGACCGTGTACTACATTTAGTGACTCATTTCCTAAACTGTTTTCTTTATCATTGCCTAATTTAATTCGGGTACACACCATAACCCCTCTTTATTTTTATTGCACTATCCATTCCGTTCAAATGCTACTGTATATTACAGGATTACAGTGTCATCGATAAATATCAAAAATTTTATTTTTTCTCACTGAAATTTAATTCATATCATTGATATGAAGCGTGTAAACAGACACAGTTAGTCGTATGCTGTTGTTCATCGGTCCGGTGTTAAATATCAGAACTACAACTAAAGAAATCTTCCATCGTAGCAGGGCGCACAGTTAAAATTGAACTTTGAAGCGAGAGGAATCCCACAAAAGTAAAAAAATTTCGGAGGTATAGCTGAGCATAGGTCAATAAAGACTTTTGTCAACAAAATATAGAGAACACAGGGAATACTTCAGCCATCTTCCAGACAAAAATTCCCTTTAGAAAATCTCTCCATATTTTCTATTATTCATTACCCCATACAGAAGTGGATCAATAATTACGATCATAAATACCTTTTCGTGAGAAACAGGGTTAAAATACCGTTGGACCACCATCGACTGATTTCTCCTGTGATTCCTGTCAATCGCCTCAGCCGAGTATATGAATGGTTTCCATCAAATAAGTCGTCTGATTTTAACACAGAAGTTGTTTGGATCGTATTGTGTTTATTATTCCTTAAGAGAAGCATTGTATCATATCAGCTGTACTGTACATTACAGTGAGTCTGCGTCTTATCACTGCAATGTACGTTACAGTTGATGAAATAATACACTCAGTCTATGATTCAAGTTTTATTTCTATTTGTTGATGGTTATGGTAGAAACGCATCATTATAAATAACGAGAATTTCGTGGTTTCTTAGAACCGATGAAAGCGAATGGCGGGAAGTTTCCTTTGAAAAGAACGCGGCTGACATCCTTGCACATCCCATTTCCACCAGAGCATGTCTTCGTCTCTAGTGACCGTGTCATGGAAGGAACCTTGAACTCCTGATATCGTTCTAAGGGACTTGTTTCTCTTCTTCATGTTTGGCTAACTATTTCATTTTGATGTCAGCCAGTCCTATGTTATGTATTAAGGCGTATATCGCTCTGTGGTCTTCATTGAAAGTTTTCATGAAATTTTTGGTAGTATGCCACTAATGACAATGAAGCCGTTGAATATTCTACGAAAATACTCATAATTTTTCGGGATGTTCTTTATTTTATTGCGGTGACAGATAAAACATGAGGCCAAATTATACTCACCGGTCACTAGCTCGGAATTTCTCTGTCATTTTTCCAAACGTTTCAGTTTAACTTTTTTAAACCTTTTTAGTCCTCAGCTTAGATTTTGCAACTGAAAAGTTTGTGTTGCTGATCAAAAGTTTGGTATGGGACCAAAAAACGGTAAAATTGTTGTGACTCACCAAGATATTAGGGCATATAATTATTCTATATCAGGCGCAAATACATTTGTTAATCCTAGTACTAACATGTTTCCAGAAATTACTTTTATGGTTTTTCTTTGTAAACAGCTAACAACTTTATTTTCTTTTTATATTTGAAAATAAAATTACAAATTATATCATTATTCCTCTGTTTTTTTTATGGAATTGCGAAAAGCACTTCTTTCTTTCTGCAATACAGATGTCTAATTTACATTTAATGCACTGCATAAATGTGAAACTTTACATCAAGTTAACCCACATCTGAAGCGACTTTTTTGGTTTTCATTTGTAATCTCAGTTATCAGTACGGCATCATACTTACTATTGGTGATGGCACATCCTTTGTTATTCTTGGGCTTTCCTTCATTCGAACTGCATCATCTTTGTCATTATTCCTCCTCTTCTCTTTACTCTGTTCTTCCTCTTGCTTCCCAAGCGCTACAACGAAAAAATGTGTCGCTCTATTATTCTGAGGATACAAAAACTGCATTATTCGATAGCGCAGTGTACGAGGGTGTGCTGAGAAGTAATGCCTAAAGCTGTTTGAAAACTCTTAAACCTTTTTAAGTAAAAGAAACGTTATTAGCGTTGTACATCTTTAGTCTTCATGTTTACCTATTTATTTCTCACCGTTGTCACCCAGGCGTCGGATACGTATCTTCCAGCGAAAGACCGTCACTGCAGAAAGTTCGACTTTGTTGAGGGGGCCGCAATCTCGCCTCTGCTTGCAGCACTTCATCACCATCAGAGCGAAGCCCTATGTGGTGCTCTTTGTTTTTGAAACCGATGAAAATCGGACTGGGCTAACCAAGACGTCGGATTCGTGCAGATCCCGGAGTGCTCGTTTGTGGTCCAGCTTTGCCATGCCGACGGAGAGGGTATGCCATGTGTGGATAACGTCGGACGATGGCAGCATGCGGCAGTAATACGAGTAATACGCATGACATGTAATACTTCAACCGTTTTGAGAACAGAATAAAAAGTTCGGTGGCATTATTGTTCAGCATGCTCTCGTCTTTTAGCTCGTTTACCTCATAATCTGACCACATTATACACTCCTGGAAATGGAAAAAAGAACACATTGACACCGGTGTGTCAGACCCACCATACTTGCTCCGGACACTGCGAGAGGGCTGTACAAGCAATGATCACACGCACGGCACAGCGGACACACCAGGAACCGCGGTGTTGGCCGTCGAATGGCGCTAGCTGCGCAGCATTTGTGCACTGCCGCCGTCAGTGTCAGCCAGTTTGCCGTGGCATACGGAGCTCCATCGCAGTCTTTAACACTGGTAGCATGTCGCGACAGCGTGGACGTGAACCGTATGTGCAGTTGACGGACTTTGAGCGAGGGCGTATAGTGGGCATGCGGGAGGCCGGGTGGACGTACCGCCGAATTGCTCAACACGTGGGGCGTGAGGTCTCCACAGTACATCGATGTTGTCGCCAGTGGTCGGCGGAAGGTGCACGTGCCCGTCGAGCTGGGACCGGACCGCAGCGATGCACGGATGCACGCCAAGACCGTAGGATCCTACGCAGTGCCATAGGGGACCGCACCGCCACTTCCCAGCAAATTAGGGACACTGTTGCTCCTGGGGTATCGGCGAGGACCATTCGCAACCGTCTCCATGAAGCTGGGCTACGGTCCCGCACACCGTTAGGCCGTCTTCCGCTCACGCCCCAACATCGTGCAGCCCGCCTCCAGTGGTGTCGCGACAGGCGTGAATGGAGGGACGAATGGAGACGTGTCGTCTTCAGCGATGAGAGTCGCTTCTGCCTTGGTGCCAATGATGGTCGTATGCGTGTTTGGCGCCGTGCAGGTGAGCGCCACAATCAGGACTGCATACGACCGAGGCACACAGGGCCAACACCCGGCATCATGGTGTGGGGAGCGATCTCCTACACTGGCCGTACACCACTGGTGATCGTCGAGGGGACACTGAATAGTGCACGGTACATCCAAACCGTCATCGAACCCATCGTTCTACCATTCCTAGACCGGCAAGGGAACTTGCTGTTCCAACAGGACAATGCACGTCCGCATGTATCCCGTGCCACCCAACGTGCTCTAGAAGGTGTAAGTTGACTACCCTGGCCAGCAAGATCTCCGGATCTGTCCCCCATTGAGCATGTTTGGGACTGGATGAAGCGTCGTCTCACGCGGTCTGCACGTCCAGCACGAACGCTGGTCCAACTGAGGCGCCAGGTGGAAATGGCATGGCAAGCCGTTCCACAGGACTACATCCAGCATCTCTACGATCGTCTCCATGGGAGAATAGCAGCCTGCATTGCTGCGAAAGGTGGATATACACTGTACTAGTGCCGACATTGTGCATGCTCTGTTGCCTGTGTCTATGTGCCTGTGGTTCTGTCAGTGTGATCATGTGATGTATCTGACCCCAGGAATGTGTCAATAAAGTTTCCCCTTCCTGGGACAATTAATTCACGGTGTTCTTATTTCAATTTCCAGGAGTGTAGTTCGAAATTACTAAAAACAAAAAGTAATTATGTTTGTTCCTCGGAAACATGCTGCCACTGCAAGAAACAGCTTCCTTCAATCAGATTCTTCTAAATCTACATCTGCATATATACTCCGCTAGCCACCAAGCGGTGTGTGGCGGAGGGCACAATTCGCGCTTAAGTCATATTCCCCCCCCCCCCCCCTTTATTCCACTCGCGGATCGCGGGAAGTAAAAACGACTGTCTGAACGCCTCTGTACGAGCTCTAATTTCCTTTATCTTTGAATGTTGATCATGCTTGAAAGTTTGAGGTAATAATAGATACTCTATATCGTCGGCGAAGATCGGATTTCGGAATTTAGTGAGCAGCCCCTTCCGTTTAGCCCGTCGTCTATCTGCAAGTGTATCCCACTTCAAACTTTCTATGAGATTTGTAACCCTCTCGCGGTGGCTAAATGTGCCAGTCGCGAATCTTGCCGCTCTTCTTTGGACCTTCTCAGTCTCTTGAATCAGACCCAACTGTTAAGGGTCCCATACAGACGAACAATACTCTAAGACTGGACGAACTAACATATTGTAAGCAATTTCCTTTGTTGAAGGACGGCATCGCTTCAGAATTCTACTTATAAACCGCAATCTACATTTCGCCTTGCCCGTTACTTGTGTAATGTGATCATTCCGTTTGAGATCATTTCGAATAGTCACACCCAGATACTTGACAGATGTTACCGCTTCCAAAGACTGGACATTTATTTTGTACTCTTAGATTAATGGGGATTTTCTCCTTGTTATATGCCGTAGATTACACTTACTGATATTGAGAAATAACTGCCCGTCATTACACCACGCATTTATTTTCTGCAAATCCTCATCGATTTGTTCACAACTTCCGTGTGATACTACTTTTCTGTAGACTACAGCATCATTGGCAAACAGTCTAATGCAACTGTCAATACCATCAACTACATCGTTTATGTAAATCGTAAAAAGCAGCGGACCTATTACGCTGCCCTGGGGCACACATGAAGTTACTCTTGTTTCTGTTGAATTCATCCCATTCAGGACGACATACTGCTCTCTGTTAGAAAACTTTCTATCCAGCCGCATATGTGATCGGATAGACCGTAAGCGCGCACTTTTTGGCGCAAGCGACACTGCGGAACTGAGTCGAACGCCTTCCGAAAGTCGAGAAATATGGCATCAACCTGGGAGCCGGTACCTAGAGCCTGTTGTATATTACGCACAAATAGGGACATCTGTGCCTCGAATGACCACTGTTTCCTAAAACCGTGCTGGTTTCTGCAGATGAGCTTCTCAGAGTTTAGAAAAGTGAGTTTACAACAAGTCGATGTCAGTGAAACTGGCTGGTAATCATGTGCATCCGATTTTCTACACTTTTTATAGATTTCTATGACCTTGGTCTTCTTCCAGTCCCGTAGAACTTTCCGCTGTTCCAATGACCTCTGATAGACGATGGATACGAACGGTGCTATATTTGTAGCATTGTCAACATATAATCTTACGAGGATACCGTCTGAGCCAGATGGCTTCCTGGCGTCTAAGAATCTTAACTGTTTTACAATCCCAGGTACACTAAACACTATGTCAGCCATCCTTGCGTTTGTTCGATAATTGAAACGGGGAATGGTGCTGTAGCCCTCTTCCGTAAACGAGTTTTTGAAAGCTATGTTTCGAATTTCGGCTTTCTGTTTATCATCATCCGTTACATTACCCGTACTGTCAGCAAGAGAAGGTTCAAATTGGCTCTGAGCACTATGGGACTCAACTTCTGAGGTCATTAGTCCAAGAGAAGGTATTGAATTATTTGTAGCGTTCGTAGATCTTATGTACGACCAAAATTTTTTTAGATTATTTTTAGAATCTGCAGATCAAACATTGCTTTCAAATTCGTTGAAAGAATCACTCATTGACCTTTTGACAGCTGCTTTCATTTCGCATAATGTCTGATTGTAAGTGGGGCAGTGACTACGTTTAAAACGACTGTGCAAAATTCTGTGCTTTCTCAGCAACTTCCTAATATGTTTGTTGTACCACGGTGGATCCTTTCCCTCCCCTATATTTTTGCTAGGCAACTACTTCTCTAGCACGCAGTGGACAATACCTTTCAATTCCGGCCAAAGAAGCTCAATATCTTTGTGCCCCGCGATGCTTAGAGGCTACTGGTAGCTGACGGAAACTAAAACAAGTGATGAGCATATAGCACATATCGTAAAGTACACGCTACAGTCAGTCACAGCGATATTAGATAACTGGGTGAGTTAGAAAAAGATCAAAGCTAGATGTAGCATATGTGCTATATAAGTACTGATCAGGTTAAGGAAAAGGATATGCAGTTCTATGTACAATGACTTCGCTACTCAGTGGCAGGAGAAAAGATTATCTTATCCTCCATGCCGTTCTGTTTGAACGTATCTAAACCAAGATCGCGTCATCCGAATGCTTGCAACATCTGCGGCCGGAGAGCTGAAGTATTGTCTAAAACAATAGTGGCAAGAATTTGTTGCGGAGAGATTCAATTACGGGGATGGAATTGGTGACAGTGGTTTCCGCTCGGGTAGCCTCCGGAGTCAATATTGACTTGAGGAGACTCATACACTTTTATAGATCGGCCAGCCCTGGCCAGCGACTCACATCTGATATTTCTTCTCCCTCTCCACTCCCCCTGCCCGCCTCTTGCTCTTCACCGCCGGCCGCTGGCGGATGAGAACTTGTCCCGGAATAAACTTCCAGAAGGAACAGTCGGCGCACGCCTCAGTGGCGCCGCGATGAAAGGGCGCTGCCGTGGCCGGCCCGCCGCCCCCGCTAAAAAGCGCGCCGCCCACGACAGCTGGCGGGCCCCACCCCCATCGCCTCCCCCAAGTCCCGTGTGCTGCGACGGCGTGGCGTTCATTTCCCCCGCGGAGGACTCGTAGGTCCGCGCGAGCACTGACCTCTGGGTCGGGCAGAGGGTGGAGCGAGGGAGGAGGGGAGCCTGGAGGGGGGGGGGGGGGATGGAAGCTGGAGAGCTAATAAAATGGTAAACCACGGGGTTGCTGGAACATCGTCACACTGTTAACTCTCCCTCCCTCAAAATACAAAGCGACACAGAGGGGAAAAAAAAAATTAGACTTTAAATCGCGGACTACCGCCAAATAAGAAGAGGTATACAATCGTGACTTTTATTCAGTTTCAGGAACTTCAGTATTCAGTATTAGCTTTCGCTAAAATAACAGGGAAAAAGAAAATAAAGTACACTGTAAAAATTACGAATATGTGATGCCTCGATACGCTATAAATCGACAAACATCAGTGCAGACACACTTCTACGTTCGACCTTCACCGGGAACCAAAAATTAGCGAGTACGGAGTACCTTGACGGGGTCTACACATAAGTGGTGGCTCCAGATGGGAATGAGAGTCAGCCGAAGATCGTGCCGAGACATTCCATGCATTTGCATTTAACACTGTGTTCAGGTGGCGCACAGCTTATCGCAACTGACTAGTAGGCAGGAGAGCCTGGGTTCGAGTCCTGGTCTGGCACACAGTTTTACTCATCGCCCCTCATTCCGCATTCAACTCCCAACTAAGCTGGTATCATCAATTCCTTTCTTTTCATTTCCTTCCTTCTTCCTCCATCTTCAGTTTACAAAACAGTGAAAAATCTTAAACACGAAACGCTTAACAAGAAAAATCGATTAACTCGAAATAATACTGCGGTCATTACAAAAGACAATGGAGACTCATACATTTCTTATTCTCTCAACAGGAAACAAAAATCGTTTAATGCTGAAGATTTTGCTTCTAGTACAAACTGACGTCCCTGTTTAATGAAGTCGCGGGCGTCATCCTGATTTCCTGATTTATTGGCTTTCCTTCTCTTCCATTCGACCGAATAAAGTAAACCTTTGTTGCTACTATGTCTTCGGGTATTGCACCTCTCAAAATTCTTGTCAGTTTGATAATTCAGTTGTGGGGGTCCCGAGCTCGATGAATTTTATTGCAAGTCCAACTACCTTATACTTCAACTTGTAAGATTTCAAAAGAATATGACACTGGTTTTTAATGCCTTGGAACATCACCACTTTATAGAAACTGGCACCTGTATGTGAATAAACGCAACCTAACTTCATTTTCAGGTTTAGTAGTTGCACGAACTTTCAGACAGTGTATCGAGATAATCAAAGAGGTATTTAACAACATTTATTCAAAAC
This sequence comes from Schistocerca serialis cubense, assembly GCF_023864345.2. NCBI lineage: Eukaryota > Metazoa > Arthropoda > Insecta > Orthoptera > Acrididae > Schistocerca > Schistocerca serialis. Next base: position 265,444,812 of record NC_064638.1, read on the forward strand.
CGGAACAAAATCATTACAAGTGTGTCCCAGTACTATTAGGACTCCTTATGTGAAATTCTAAACTGCGAGGCTATCTCGAGGCGAGCTGCTTCGTTAGAATCCTTAAACATCAAAAAACAGCTGTGTAGAAAGTCAACCATTACTGGAGCAGGCTTCCTGGCCATAAATATAACTGTATGTGTCGGACATTCGTTAGAAAATATCAATGGAGCAGTGAGGAAGGAGGTTTTTTGGTTCCTGTAGCGTTTGTGTGCGAGAATTTGCCTGGTTTAACCCAAATAACGAGAGGCAGGTTCCAGGTTGCTCTTCCATGACGACACCCCAGCCCATAAAGAGATGACTGTGCACGAATTTCAGCAAGAAAATGGATCACAGTCCTAGATCACCCACCGTATTCGCCGGATTTGGCTCCAGTCGACTTCAAATTGAAGTTGTCGATGACAGGACGCCTTTATGATCCAGTTAAGGACATCCAAGAAAATCTTACTGCAATACTAAATGCAACTTCTAAAGAAGACTGCAGTTAGTGTTTGAAAATACTTTTAAAAAGGCTTCAGCTTTGTTTTGATTCAGGTAGTACTATTTTCAATAAATACGATGATTTTGTGAACATAATACACGAGTTTTATTTGTTGTAGCCATAGTCCTAACGGCCTTGGGACAAACTATGTAGAACAGACCCCATACAGATGCTCGCTGAACATAACTATGGACAGTACCTTATAGATGTAATTCGTGGGCTGCAAGTGATTTTGCACTATCTGTCCTACAACGTACAATAAACTGAAAACGTGTGATTTAGTGTGATAGCAGATTTTTATCTTAAAGCCTCCGCCTCCACAAGCACTTGTCTTAAGGTTCAACAGCAATACGAACTCACCTGAATAGCTGTAAGTTTCATTTAAAATAAAAATTTCATTAATGTTGAAGGTAGCTCATTTTCTGAGGGCTTTAAACCCTACTAATGCTAATGTATTACACCTAAGGAGGCACTTCTCAAGTTATGTATGGATATATGGAACACGTGAAAGTTTCGCTTGAACAATGGTAAAGAGAGTGAAAAATAGGTTTGTAAGAATCCAAAGTTCTATTCACTCTTAAGATATCGTGAACTAATTAATACGAATTCTCATGTTCACCTCAAAGTCCTATTCAACGAACCACATGTCTTTACAAGACCATCCATATCGTCGACATAATAATCAGCCAGTTCCATCACTTGGTTGTGTAGACATGTATTAACCATCTGCTATATTTCCTTGAAGCGACATGTCCGCCCATTGCCATTATAGGCTATTTACTTTTTCCTTTAGATCACTGGCCTTTGTTGTGCGTCTAATATCTGCTGCTTCCTTCCTGTCTTTTTTCGTTTAGGCCAACGTTGATGTTTCCATTTCTCTTTGGAGTTTCCCGACACTAAACTCTCTTCATGAATATGTCTCACACCAATAAATTATTGTTGGTAGTATACATTCGTCGGAAACAGTTTTCTTCAGCTCAGCTGATATGTTCGACTTGAAAACTGCAGAATATTTCCCGAAAGGTTGCGAACTCAGTTTAATACTTCGAAATAATTCTGGTTTTAAGTTGCTTACCACATTTACAAGTTGAACCAAATAGACATATTCTGTGACCTTTTGCACTCTTGTAGTTCCAGTACATACACTCATATTTCCCTCCGGTGTTTATTAATTTATTATGGCCTTGATTTTATTGTCGTTCATCTGTAAACCAACTTTAGAGCAGATTGAGCCAAGTTCGCTAACTAATATTTGAAGGACTTCCATATTATTTGCAAAGAAAACAAAATCGTCAAAAAATCTGAAGTTATTTCATCTCTATTCCAGAACTTGGATTCCGTTTGTTTTCAAGCTCAGTTTAGACAATGTTTTTTCTAGGACTGCTGAAAATAGTTTTGGAAGCATAGCCTCCTTGTTTTACGTCCTTTTCAATGGGAAATGCGTTGGTTTCTTCAACAACATTCTCGAAACCTGTGGAAGTTTTGTATTTGATATATAAGTTTTTCATATAGCCTTGTTCTACTCCTTGTTGTGTTGGAGCTGCAAGCGCAACTGGCTAACTCATTAATTAGGTTGTCGTCTCAGAATCTGTGAATGCAAGGCAAAAAGGTGGATGGTGCTCATCTGTTGTAGTAACTGACGCAGAGTGACAATATGGTCAGTTTTACTAAATCCTGTATGGGACGCAGTTTGCTCAGTGAGTTTAGACAGGTCAAGTGTAGCACTTAATCAGATAGTCCAAATTCTAACGATGGCTTCATCCGGTATGAACGGAGCGCTGGTAGGGTGATAGTTTCTTATGTATAAGGATTATTTTGATTTATTCCAATCTCTTGGTAACGTTCGACTGTGAAATCAATTTGAAAATATTTTAGCTAAGTGCTTTATAGATTCCTCGTCCATCAGCTTTAAAATATCGACTGGAGGTTATCATTACACAATACACAAAACAGAATACACTACACACTATCATTAACGTATGGCGTGCTATTTGATGATTGGAAAAGCAATGAGATAAGCCACTTGCAAACACAGGTGACTGAGAAAAGTTGAATTTGCTTGTTATGTTTTCTAAGTGAGTTGTGAACTCGAACAAAGACGGAACGTTGCTCACGTTAAATACAATTGCGAAGTATCTCAGGTAAAAAAACTTAATATTCACTAATTTCAAGAAATTTAAGGAATGAGGGACAACATCGACACAATGAGAGAAAGTCAAATAATGAATGAATGGTGCAAAACAGCTGCACGGAGAAAATTTCAAAACACTGAGACGTTTTCCACAGACGTCCTTTTGTGTTTTTAAGCCAATGCATTTTTCTCAATGTGATACCGTTTCGGAGCTCAATTGTGTTATTTGTCGATTACAGCATTATCTATTGCGAGACGACAAAAGTATTACAGACAAAAGTTACGTCTTTTTATCCCGCAGAACAAGAATCTACAATAAAAATGAGATATTTTTATTTAAGATTTCGGAGTTACCCGACCCAGTACCCCGGCGATAGAGTAGGATGGGTCTCATTGGTACCTCGGGAAAGCATTTTTAAAAATATTGCAGTCATATTTTCCCGAGTTTTTAATGGTTCAAATGGCTCTGAGCACTATGGGACTCAACTGCTGAGGTCATTAGTCCCCTAGAACTTAGAACTAGTTAAACCTAACTAACCTAAAGACATCACAAACATCCAGGCCCGAGGCAGGATTCGAACCTGCGACCGTCGCGGTCTTGCGGTTCCAGACTGCAGCGCCTTTAACCGCACGGCCACTTCGGCCGGCGAGTTTTTAATGCAGTGCGTAGTTTTCGATATATATCGATGTCTCAAGACAAAAAATTCAAGCTGTATACAGGCATATTAACATGAGTAACTTACGAAGGACTGGAATTTTATGTGCATAATACATGCCAGACATGAAAAATCAACTCAAAAATAGCTTCTCTTTTCTTTTCTTAATTTAGTTTACAAACTTGTTGCTTTGTAGATTCTTCACGATTCCATTTCCATAGCTGCATTGGCATTAACGTTAAGTTCAATTTTTCTATGTAGGCTAATTGTGCTCGTTATTATCAGCCCTAATTCATGTCCGAGAGATCATAAATACTATGAATCCTGATTCATATTAGCCTGCGCATGCAACGACGTAAACAAAGGGCATAGAGTGTAACGAGTTTTGCGTTCGCGATTTTGTTGATATTGTAGACTAATGCAATTGCTGTGGGAGCTACATCGCTATAATTCTGCCGTTAGACTACTTATCAGTGCTTTTATAACCTGTTCTGTTCCTTCTATTGCTACAAAAAATCACGTGGATGATACAAAAAAATGAAATGGTCACTGCAACACTCCCCGGAGTAGTTGGCCCAAACACATGCCACTTCAGTAAATAAAGAGGCAGTGATGTATGTGCTACAGAGCTTCTAGATAGTAGACTCTAGTGCCTGCCGCTAGACAACCACTCTGGTGTGAAATGTGAAAACGTGAAAGTGACTTTGCACGCTTATGAACGGTAGACGGAAAGTTTCGTAAAGGAGTTCGTTATTCAGTGATCGTGACTAATTGCCAAGATCGCCAGTGGAGTAGATTGAGCTAGTTGCTGCGTGCATTTGCCTTGTTTTCTACGAATGTGATGCTCTGTTGCCTTGGTGGATGATGGTTTCGGACACAGATTTCCGTCTGTAGTTTATTTTTCTGCTGTATACCGAAAAACAATGGTGATTTTAGAGGGTTCCAGGAGAAAAATTAATTTCAGATGAAAATCCGAGTCCAAAACAGTCGTCCATCGAGGCAGCACAACATTGCATTTATAAGAGACAAGGCCTTTCTACGCAGCAGTTACTTCCATCTTCTCCACGGGCGATCATGGCAATCAGTCGCCATCAGTGAATAACAGACAACAGTTAGAGACGTTTCGCCTATGGTCTGTCAGCGTACAAAGTCGCGTTTGCTGCCGAAGGGGTGGTCTAAAGGCAGACGCTGGCCCCTGTAACTTCGACGTTTTGTGGTGTCTTTGGATGACTTGTCCGTACATGGGCTCCTCTCCACTATTCCTGTCCACAACACACGCTCTACAGCCCAAAAGATTTGTCGCAACATTTCTGGGATGTATATATTCTTCCTGAATATTATCTTTTTAGGATATATATATTCTTTCTGAATAATTATCTTTGGGAACGAACTACCCTGTAACACCATTACAAGCTTCCCAGACTGTCTGTGACCACCCCATATACAGGCAGCTAAGTCGTAACACCCCTTGTATCTCCCCATCCGTAATAGGTACAAATGTGCCGTTTGGACAGTGAATTGCTACTTGAATACATCACATTTCACGTTTGTGCTACTTTTCATTACAGAGATATGAGGACCCTTTGGTTTTTTAAATGGAACTCTATGTTAAATTGTGGCGTAACATGATTGGCTTAAAATGACGGTTTCAAATATGTGTATATCATAATATTTAAACGAATAGTTTTTGAGACAAAGATATGTTCCCGTATCGTATTCGTCCTTCGAAGCGGCGATGTTCAGTGCGACTTTTCCTGTTGACCACTGAGGAACTTAACAGGGAAGGCTTTGTTTTCCTGCTTCTTGGTTGGTTGGTTTGGGGGAGGAGACCAGACAGCGTGGTCATCGGTCTCATCAGATTAGGGAAGGAAGTCGTCCGTGCCCTTTCAGAGGAACCATCCCCGCATTTGCCCATTTAGGGAAATCACGGAAAATCTAAATCAGGATGGCCGGACGCGGAATCCTGCTTCTTGATGACGCCGCAAGGTAACGCACGAGGTAGCTGGAGAGAAGTGTATAAATGTGCTTCTGGGGTAATGAGACATCGCATTTCCGTCATAGTTTCTTGGAACAGAAGTACACCAACGAAGAAAAGTTAGATATGCTTCTAGTGTACGATGAAAGTAGAAGAAATGCTGTTAGAGCAATAAAGCGGTATGGAGAGCTGTATCCTGACAGTGAGCGTCCCACGCGCCAGCTTCTTGCACGTATTTGCAAGAAACTACTTGAATCGGGATCATGAAATGTCTTACAGAGGACAAGGCAGAAAACTACAACTGACGAGGTACATGAAGAGGGCGTCCTAGCGTTGGCGCATAACGACTCTACTCTATCGTCGCGACGTATCGCCTCGGAATGTGATAGAAGTCAGAGAAATATTCTACGCATATCGCACCGGCATAGATTTCACCCGTTTCACCTCTCATTACATCAAGCACTGTCCGGTGTGGATTTCGAACGGCCCCAGGAATTTTGCCGGTTTGCTCTGCAGCGCCTACAAGATGATCCCGACTTTCACCAACCACGGTAATGTGAATTTGCATAATATGTATAACTGGTCAATAGAGAACCCTCATTGGCTTCGACAGGTACAGCATCAGCAACCGTGGAGTGTTAACGTGTGGTGCGGCATCGTCGGAAATGTCATTGTGGGGCCGTACGTCATTCCGGGTATACTAAATGGCAATAACTATACACAGTTCCTGCGAAACGTTCTGCTCATTTTGCTGGAGGAGGTACCACGACCTGCGCGTCAGTGCATGTGGTTCCAGCATGACGGCTGTCCTGCTCACTCTTCCCGTGGGGCTACGGAGCTGTTAAATGAAAAGTTCCCGGATTGTTGGATAGGACGACGTGCTGAAGTGAAGTGGCCAGACCGGTCTCCTGATTTGACCCCTGCTGAATTTTTTCTGAGGGGAGCAATGAAATATAAAGAGTATGCTCGATTACCAACTACGCCAGACGATATGAAGCAACGTATCACCGAAGAGAAGGTGCGCTGATATCTCACGTGACACCCTCGCAGCCGTTCACAAATCATTCGAACGGTGACTACAAATGTGCATTGCAGCAGAGGGGAAGCATTTTGAGCACATGCTTCTGTAAAGTTTTATATCATGTGCAGTATGTATTTTGCAACTTTGTGTGTATTTGGCTACGAAGTCTTTCGCGACGTATTTCCTGAGTAAAAATTTCTCGGTGTACATGCCGCGTCAAATCAGGATAAATCTCCGAGCTTTCGACCACTACCTCCATGGTCGTCGTCAGGGCTAAAACTGACTGTCGTGAACTAGCGAGGTTCCCACTTTTATATGCAAAGGACGGCTTCTTATTGGCGTCAGCGATATGGCGCGTAGCGAAGTGGTGCCCTCTACTTCCATAGATGTAGTTGCTATCCCGCGTTGCTTGCAGCGCCATCCCTTAAATCAGGAGGTAAAGTGCGAGAAATTTTTCTCAGCGATTTTTCTTTATCCAGTGCACTCTTCCAAGTGTTGCTAAGTGCATAGCCGTTGTCTCTATTAAAGTTATTATCGCTAAGCCTAATTTCGACTGCTTCCCGGATCACAGAGTCCCAGTAATTCGATGTGTGGGCTATTACTCTGGTTTCTTCAAATAAAATCTTATGCTTGTTAAGCAGGCTATTTTCAGCCACCGCTGATTTTTCCAAATACCTGTATTTCAGGTGACGTTGGTGCTCGATGCAGCGGTCGGCAACGGTTCTTACAGACTGGCCCACGTAATTCTTGCCGCATTCGCAAGGAATAGTATAAATTCCCGGCACTCTTAAGCCGAGACTATCTTTGACTGGTCTCAACATTTCCTTAATTTTCCTAGGTGGTCGGAAAACTGGTTTTATTCCTTGCCTCTTCAGGACTCTGGCTATCTTGCTCGTTGTAGCACCGCAAAAAGGAAGCCGCGCTAAGTGTTGGTCCTCTTCTTGTATGTGGCCGGCATCGTGTCTTACATTCTTGGACAATATTGATTTAATTTCACCGGCAGAATAACCATTCCTCTTGAAAACAGTCGTCAAATGGTTGATCTCGGGACCGAGGTGGTCCTTGTCGGAAATAGTCCTGGCTCTGTGTACTAAAGTATTCAGCATAGCTCTCTTCTGAGACGGATGATGGAAGCTATGGCTATGCAGATAGAAGTCTGTATAGGTTGGCTTCCTGTACACAGAATGGCCCAGTCGTCCATCCGGCTTTCGCTCTACAAACACATCTAAAAAAGGTAACTTCCCGTCCTTCTCTACCTCCAATGTAAATTTTATGTTTGGATGTACACCATTCAGATGTTCGACGAACTGCTGCAGCGTGTCGCTGCCGTGTGGCCAGATTAAAAAAGTATCGTCGACGTATCTGTAGAAGCATGATGGGCGGAGGTGTGCACTGCTCAGGGCTCGTTCTTCAAAGTCCTCCATGAAAAAATTCGCTATTGCTGGTGACAGTGGCGAAACCATGGCTGTTCCATCCGTCATTTCATAATAATTTCCACTGTATAAAAAATAAGTGGTTGTCAAGGTATGCCGGAACAACTTCAAAATTTCTGAGGAGAAATGAGCAGACAACAATTGTAATGTGTCATCCACAGGTACTTTGGTGTATTTGTTTAGTATTGTAATCCATAGTAAATATTTTCAAATAAAAAACAAATACGAAATAATTGTGACCAATAATAGCTTCCTCATTTACGTTTGTATTTCTGTTACTTAAAATGTATTAACATCTTGTAGTTTTTTAATATTGTATGTTGTCTACTATTTTGGTATCACAGTTTGTCAAATAACTGAATAATAATTACGCTACATCATCAGTTAATTTTTGCACAAAATATTGCAGTATGTGTTACTATTGTTGGGTAAATGGGCGTGTTTGTGTAAGGACGGACTCGCGACGTTTACCGTGTACTCTAAACAACAGGAAGGGTCGCACTGGACAACGCCGCTTCGAAGGACGAACACGATACGAGAACATATCTGTGTCTCAAAAACTATTCGCCTATCTATTATGATGTACATACATTTGAAACCGTCTTTTTAAGCTCATCATATTAGGCTAAAATTTAACATAGGGTTCCATTTAAAAAAAAAAAAAACAAAGATGGCCTCATATCTCTGTAATAAAAAATAGCACGAACATGAAAAGTGATGTATTCAGGTACTTTCTGTCCCTGCATTCGCTGTCAAAAGGGCATCTTTGTATCTATTACGGTTAGGGAGATACATGGGGTATCGAACTTAGCTGCCTCACCCCGTATATAACATGGTGTGGTCGCAAACACTCTGGAAAGCTTGTAATAGTATTGTAATGGTGTTACAGGGTAGTTTGTGCAAAAAAAGTTCAGGAAAACGTTCGATACGTTACGTCGTTTTCGATTTTATTAGCGTTCAAATTAGCCAGCTACGCCGTTGCGTCAGAGACGTCTTCGTCTGGTTCCTAAAACCGTTCAAGAGAGCGACACAATCCAGCCAGAGGTTGAACAGTCGCATGAGCTACTATCCACCCTGTGAGAACTACTTCCATTAATTGTGTGTGTCGAGTCTCTTGAATTTGTGCGCCCTACGGCCTGGTCGGCTAGCTTCATTGCTAAATAACTCGGAAAAGGTGCAACGTATTGAATTTTCTCTTCACAATTATTTCGCAGCCCACACTACACTGCACCATTGTTACACGTTTTTCAGACTGTTTCTGACCACCCCTGTATACGTACATTGTGATTCAGTTGTCTCTGTCGACGCTGTTTTATGCAACCCGCAATGTTATGACTAACCTTCAAAACTTACGCGCGAGATTGTCGTGTTCTCTCGCTCGCTACGCGAAGACCTACAGAAGAATAAACAGTACCTCTTTTGTAGGGAATTTAATGTAGCTAACTTTTGTGCTGAGATACGTTTTCGCTAGAGACCGTTGTTCTCAAGCTATTCAGGAAAAACGTACAAAAGAGAGCTTCAAACTCCACTCCCGCATTCAGCCACCATCCGTCAGGATTTCTTGTGTGTTACTCATCACACTTCCTCCAACCACAGCATAAAAATATCCGAGTACAGGAACTTTCCCGGTATCTTACCTTTTTTGCTCTCTCTTGTTTGTTCTATTACGCCACTAGCAGTTGTTGGCTATTTCTTAAATAATTATTTAACACGTCCCCATGAGCGGAATCAATGGAAAACGACTTTCGTAAACGTTACGCTAAAAGTAATTACGTTGACTATTAGATCGAAACTTAAACCTTACAGGCACAGTAGTTTTGAAGTCAGAAGGTCCGACGAATACAGCGATGTTACTGTGTATTTTATGCTGTTAAAGTTCACAAAATTGTTAGGTAAAATTTATGCGAACGTGAATTTTACAGTTAGTAAGTGCTCGACTAAGCCGGTGACGTAATAAGGTCGGTTATTCAAGACCAAGGAAGGTTGAGTGCGGGAAATAATTCGTGCAATCGCAAACTTTTGTGTAATGACGGAACGGAGGGCCATGAGCAACATACTAGAAAACCCGAGTGAGGCAGTGGGTCTGAAAGTCATTTTTGTACGTTTTTCTCGAATAACTCAGAAACTATGTCCTCTAGCGAAAACATATCCCCGAACAAAATTTAACTACATTAAATTTTCTGCAAATAAGGTACTGTTAATTTATTTTGTTGGACTAACAGTGCGAGAGAATATGGAAATCTCATGCGTGGTTTTTGAACATTACACATCGAAATGCAGGTTGCTCTAGACGGCATCGTGGGAGGCAGCTGATGGTTCAAATGGCTCTAAGCACTATGGGACTTAACATCTGAGGTCATCAGTCCCCTAGACTTAGAACTACTTAAACCTAACTAACCTAAGGACATCACACACATCCATGTCCGAGGCAGGCAGCGCGGTTCCAGACTGAAGCGCCTAGAACCGCTCGCCCACACCGGCCGGCAGGGGCAGCTGAATTACGCTGTATGTACAGGGCGATTCAAAATTGCTATTACAGGCTTCTAGAGTTTGTAGAAAGGTCTTAGTATATGAAGTGTTGATAAGGTACTCATGTCCTGAAATGTGTCGTTTGGATGTAAGATCAGTTTGAGGATCAGGTCACTTTCAAGTCTTCCACTCCGTGGCACGCACACAGCGGAGAAAATGAGCTCTGACTTCTTTAGGAGCACATGGAGTGGACAACGTTTCTAGTACTCGTCCTCGGGTTCTCTTCTATGTGACGAAGAACGTTCTCTTCAAAGTCGAGAGTGTAGTGCGTCCTGAAGCGCCACACGCAACACTCCCAGTTTCGGGCGTACTAGATTCTCGCAGCCGTTGTTGTAATCAGACGAAGGTGCTACCTGACGTCATAATTACAACACGGACTGCCGACGGCGTCCTCTTCTCGGCTCGTGTGCGTTCTGCGTTCCTTGAAATACAAGATTTGAAACTTAACCGATCTCCAGACTTATTTTACATCCAAATGGTAGATTTCCAGACAAGAGTTCCTCATCAAAATTTCATCTACTAAGTCCCCTCTTCAACCCCTACAAGCCTGTAACAGGAATTTCGAATCACCATGTATATTCGAAGTTTCAGGCATAATGCAGAAGGGGAAATGCATCAATTTAAAGTAAGGGACTTTGGTACTGAAACGACCATGTCGAAAGTTAAAAGCTAAGATCTTTCTTATACCTCTGAGAGTGGACTACATACACCGGTACTGTTGCTGCTTAGATTGTAGGACACGCAAGTTTCAGAGGTGGTAGTACGGACCAAATTGGAAATAAATGTCTGGTAAACTTCGGCTTTAAAATGCGTACTTCACGAGCCACGAGCACATGTTCAAGAAGTGAAACGTGTTTCACGGTAGCCAAGATGGACAAGTGCTCATACCTCTTCAGGCATGCATTTTACAGCTCATGTTTACTCGACAATTTTTCTTGTGTTGGTTCGTATTACATTCTCCAAAGGTATCGAAAGCAAAAATCTTGCAGAACATGAGATATATTTCGAAGTATCAAAGGCTAAAAGGCTCTCTTAGCTCTTAGGGTGCACATTTTACAGCCCATGGCTCATCGAACTTTTATTTATTTATCTATTTTTTAAAGCTTTGGCCCATACAACCGCTTCTCGAAACATGGAAAGCAAAGAGCTTGGAGTGGAAGAGACCTATTTCAAAGAGTCGAAGATGTTTTCTGAAGGTATTCGTCTGGAGTGTCACCATGTGTGGTAGTGGAATATGCCCTATAAATAGTTTAGACAAGAAGAGGATAGAAGCTTTGGACATGTGATACTGAGGATTAGATGGGTAGATCACATAACTAATGTCGAGATACTCAATAAAACTGGATAGACGAGAAATATGTGCCACAACATGATTAAAAGATGATATCGGTTGACAGAACATACTCTTAGGCATGAAGGGATTACCAGTGTAGTACTGGAAGGAAGTGTGTGGGATAAAAATTGTAGAGGGAGACCAAGATTAGAATACAGTAAGGAGATTTAAAAGGACGTAGGTTACAGTAGCTACTCGGAGATGCAGAGATGTGCACAGAATAGAATAGCGTGGAGAGATCCATCAAACCAGTCTTCGGACTGAAGACCGCATTGGCGACGTAGTGTACTTTCAACTGTATATATAATATGACTCAGCACGCTCTCAGATGAATGGCACGTTATCGTCCAGCCGTTCTCCTGTAATTAACTACATCAATGGAGAGATTCTCTCACTGGCAGTCAATGATCAATACACAAAACAACGGATTATGAGCTAAGTTTTAGGATAATACTCAATCCATCGCCTTGCATTACCCAAAAAGTTGCTTACGATCACATTAGTTACTCAACTACCTGATGAATTATGATCACAGACTTGTGCTTGAACTTCATTAAAACAACCAATTTGTGGTGTCACCGCCAGACACCACACTTGCTAGGTGGTAGCCTTTAAATCGGCCGCGGTCCGGTAATATACGTCGGACCCGCGTGTCGCCACTGTCAGTGATTGCAGACCGAGCGCCGCCACACGGCAGGTCTAGAGAGACTTCCTAGCACTCGCCCCAGTTGTACAGCCGACTTTGCTAGCGATGGTTCACTGACAAATTACGCTCTCATTTGCCGAGACGATAGTTAGCATAGCCTTCAGCTACGTCATTTGCTACGACCTAGCAAGGCGCCATTATCATTTGCTATTTATCTTGTGGTGCATGTACCGTCAGACCGATGTTCACCAATTACGGATTAAAATTAAGTATTCAAGCAGCTACGTACGTTATTGGCTATATTAATAACCTTGTCCTGTTCCAGACCTCACACCAGCCTGCGTGAGCTTAAACGCGTGCCATTCGGCTTCCTCTCATAGTGACTTGGCTGTCTTGCCAAGTCACAACACAATTTCCGTCAGTACTCAGGATCAGGTCATCAATGATTGTCTTCAAATCTTGTACGAAATATCTGAAGAATCTTGTGGACTCTCCTCCGCGCCGAACTGAGGCCGTTACCAATGCTACAGGCGGTGTTACATGGTACTCGTGACGTCTCCGCGGATGACCTATTTATTGTCCGTGCGCGCTTGTGAACAGAGGTGTAGATAAGTGCCTGTGGTCTTCCAGGAGAGAATGCGCGAAAACTACGACACATAATGAAAACAAAGAGTGCCGCTCTCCAAGTTTGTAAGTGTCACACATATTGTCAATATGGGCGACGATTTGTGATGTGGCGAAGTTCATCCTATGTGACCACTCATGCTTCCCTTCTTGGTATACTCTGAGTACCCCATGTCCTATTTGGAACGGCTCCCACACACTAGAGCAGTATTCTTGGATGGGTCGTACGAGTGATTTGTAAGCAACCTCCCTTGTAGGTTGATGGAATTTCACCAGTTTTCTACCAATAAACCGAACTCCTTTATCCATGAGTCAGTGTATGTACTCATTCCATATTTTATCCCTACAAAGTGTTACACCCAGGTATTTGTATGAGTTAACCGATTACGACTGTGACTCATTAGTATTGTAATCATAGGCCACAACATTTTCTTTGCTTTTTTTTTGTGAAGTCCACATTTCAACATTTCTGCGAACTACAGGTCAGGTGACCACCACATATGTTCGAAGTCAACGCGCAATAACCACTCGTATGCAGCAAGTGGCAGTACTAGCAGTGGAGCGTATACAAAACGTGTAGCACTTCGCGGAAAACAATGCAGTCGTTGTCGTAAAGCGGAAACTGAACGATTTATCTCTGGTGTAGAAGGACATAGCCTTTGGCTTTCAGGCCAAGGGTGTAAGCATTTCCGAAACAGCTATGTCTATAAACAGTTCGCGTGCCGCCTTGGTTGCAGTATACCCCGCTTGGCAAAATGGCGCTGTCCGAAACAGGTGCCGAGGCAGCTGTAGGGTACCACGAACCATAGATGACAGTCGTGCATGGCAGCTGCGGAGATACCTACTGTTGAGCAACGGACAGTCCTGATGAACCAATGGGCTACAAATGGTCTCTCCTCAACAACCGTTCATCGAACGTTGCTGCGTGTGGACCTGGCTCATTCACCCATGCAGAGTGCTGTTCATCGGCAACGAAGGCTAGAATTTGCACGCCAATACCGTAACTGGACGTACAGCGAGTGGTGTTTCCCGATGAAGCACACCTTATGCTCCATTGGACAATGGCCGTTGGCGTTTTCAGCGTGAAACGTCTGAAAGCAAACGCCCCACAACAATCGTCGGAAGGGTTCTGAACAGAGAAGGGAGTGTTGAAAAAAATTGTTCAAATCGCTCTAAGCACTATGGGACTTAACATCTGAGGTCATCAGTTCCATAGACTTAGAACTACGTAAACCTAACTACCCTAAAGACATCAGACACATCCATGCCCGAGGCAGGATTCGAACCTGTGACCGTAGCAGCCGCGTGATTCCGGACTTAAGTGCCTAGAACCGCTCGACCACAGCGGCCTGCCGGAGTGTGTGACATACTTGTCGTTCTGGAAGGAGCAATAGATCACGAAAGCATACATCTGTCCTGGGGGATCATGTCCACCTTTACAAACAGTTTGTTTTTCCTTGGTACGATGACATCTACAAGCAGGACAATGCAAGGCGTCACACAGTCCGCAGTGTGCGTGCGTGCTTCGAAGAGCACCAAAGTGAAATTACCATATCTCCATAGTCATCACAGTCCCCGGATTTGAACCCAACAAAAAATCTGTGAGCCACCTCGATCTGGGCGTACGCGCCGTGGATACACAACCGAGAAATCTAAAGTAGCTGGTCAGGGCACTCGACTCGGAACGACTACACATCTCTGTCGTACCTTCCAGAACCTGATTGACATTCTTCCTACACGTCTCGCAGAGGTACCGCTACAGATCATTGAGGCTTTTTTTTCTAGGTGGTCACATAAATATATCTGGAGGGTGTAATTCGGTGCGACTCTACGGAGTGGATACTTTGTCTACAAGTACTAACACGTCTACCCTTTAGTGGTTCGCTGTGCTACTATGCCACGGAGCGTATTACCAATCAAAACTTCCAAAGATGCCTTCTCCGTTGATCTCATCTACATCTACATCTACGTGATTACTCTGCTACTCACAATAAAGTGCCTAGCAGAGGGTTCAGTGAACCACCTTCACGCTGTCTCTCTACCGTTCCACTCTCGAACGGCTCGCGAGAAAAACGAGCACTTAAATTTTTCCGTGCGAGCCCTGATTTCACTTATTTTATCGTGGTGATCGTTTCTCCCTATGTAGGTGGGCGCCAACAGAATGTTTTCGCAATCAGAGGAGAAAACTGGTGATTGAAATTTCGTGAGAAGATCCCGTCGCAACGAAAAATGCGTTAGTTTCAACGATTGACACTCCAATTCACGTATCACTATCTCCCCTATTTCGCGAGAATACAAAACATGCTGCCCTTTTTGTACTTTTTCGATGTCATCCATCAGTCCCACCTGATGCGGATCCCACACTGCACAGCAGTACTCCAGAATAGGGCGGACAGGCATTGTGTAAGCAGTCGCTTTGGTAGACCTGTTGCACCCCTAAGTGTTCTGCCAACGCATCGCAGTCTTTGGTTTGCTCTACCCACAATATTATCTATGTGATCGTTCCAATTTAGGTTATTTGTAATTGTAATCTCTAAGTATTTAGTTGAATTTACAGCCCTCAGATTTCTGTGACTCATCGCGTAATCAAAGTTTATCTGATTTCTTTTAGTACTCGTGTGAATAACTTCGCACTTTTCTTTATTCAGTGTCAATTGCCACTTTTCGCACCATACAGATATCTTATCTAAATCATTCTGCAAGTCGTTTTGATCATATGATGACTTTACAAGACGGTAAATGACAACATCATCTGGAAACAATCTAAGACGGCTACTCAGATTGTCTCCTATGTCGTTAATAAAGATCAGGAAAAAACAGATGGTCTATAACATTTCCTTGGGGAATGCCGTATATTGCTTCTGTTTTTACTCAATGCCTTTCCGTCTGTTGCTACGAACTGTGACCTTTCTGACAGGAAATCACGAATCCAATCGCACGACTGAGGCGTTACTCCCTAGGTACGCAGTTTGATTAGATGACGCTTGTGACGAACGGTGTCGAAGGCTTTCTGGATATCTAAAAGTATGGAATCAATTTGACATCCCCTGTCAGTAGCACTTATTACTTCATGTCTCATGTTCGTGGATGTCATATAGTTTCTCACGTTGTCGTCTACTAGAACTGCCGAGGTACTTGTGGCTAGCGCTGTACAATTCATTATACACTCCTGGAAATGGAAAAAAGAACACATTGACACCGGTGTGTCAGACCCACCATACTTGCTCCGGACACTGCGAGAGGGCTGTACAAGCAATGATCACACGCACGGCACAGCGGACACACCAGGAACCGCTGTGTTGGCCGTCGAATGGCGCTAGCTGCGCAGCATTTGTGCACCGCCGCAGTCAGTGTCAGCCAGTTTGCCGTGGCATACGGAGCTCCATCGCAGTCTTTAACACTGGTAGCATGCCGCGACAGCGTGGACGTGAACCGTATGTGCAGTTGACGGACTTTGAGCGAGGGCGTATAGTGGGCATGCGGGAGGCCGGGTGGACGTACCGCCGAATTGCTCAACACGTGGGGCGTGAGGTCTCCACAGTACATCGATGTTGTCGCCAGTGGTCGGCGGAAGGTGCACGTGCCCGTCGACCTGGGGCCGGACCGCAGCGACGCACGGATGCACGCCAAGACCGTAGGATCCTACGCAGTGCCGTAGGGGACCGCACCGCCACTTCCCAGCAAATTAGGGACACTGTTGCTCCTGGGGTATCGGCGAGGACCATTCGCAACCGTCTCCATGAAGCTGGGCTACGGTCCCGCACACCGTTAGGCCGCCTTCCGCTCACGCCCCAACATCGTGCAGCCCGCCTCCAGTGGTGTCGCGACAGGCGTGAATGGAGGGACGAATGGAGACGTGTCGTCTTCAGCGATGAGAGTCGCTTCTGCCTTGGTGCCAATGATGGTCGTATGCGTGTTTGGCGCCGTGCAGGTGAGCGCCACAATCAGGACTGCATACGACCGAGGCACACAGGGCCAACACCCGGCATCATGGTGTGGGGAGCGATCTCCTACACTGGCCGTACACCACTGGTGATCGTGGAGGGGACACTGAATAGTGCACGGTACATCCAAACCGTCATCGAACCCATCGTTCTAGCATTCCTAGACCGGCAAGGGAACTTGCCGTTCCAACAGGACAATGCACGTCCGCATGTATCCCGTGCCACCCAACGTGCTCTAGAAGGTGTAAGTCAACTACCCTGGCCAGCAAGATCTCCGGATCTGTCCCCCATTGAGCATGTTTGGGACTGGATGAAGCGTCGTCTCACGCGGTCTGCACGTCCAGCACGAACGCTGGTCCAACTGAGGCGCCAGGTGGAAATGGCATGGCAAGCCGTTCCACAGGACTACATCCAGCATCTCTACGATCGTCTCGATGGGAGAATAGCAGCCTGCATTGCTGCGAAAGGTGGATATACACTGTACTAGTGCCGACATTGTGCATGCTCTGTTGCCTGTGTCTATGTGCCTGTGGGTCTGTCAGTGTGATCATGTGATGTATCTGACCCCAGGAATGTGTCAATAAAGTTTCCCCTTCCTGGGATAATGAATTCACGGTGTTCTTATTTCAATTTCCAGGAGTGTATTATCCTCTGCTGCCACTTCTAACTTTTTAAGGGAAAAGGGCAGTGATATGCATCCGAGAGCTACCTGAAGTAGTAATTAGGAGCGGCAGGAAGAGAGAAACTGTGCGACGAGCGCAGCTGGAAAAGTTGCCTGTCCAGGTTTTCTCTGGAAAAGACGACGAATGCTTATTTAGGGCCGCGCGGCGCCGCCTCCGCGCGAAGTTTCTTGCGCGCTTCTTTCTGGAGAACGTTAGACGGCGCTGAAATTGGACGTAACTGCCAGAGGAGACGCGGCCGCCCGTCCAGTGGCCGCAGGCGACGCGCCGTGGAGGCGGGGGCGGAGGCGGGGTTACGCGCAAAATTAAATCACGGCAATTATTCTCCGTCACTTGGAGAGCGGCCGCCATGAATATTCAGCGGCGCCGCGCCTCTGCCCGCGCTGGAACTGGAGCCAGAGGCAGCGCTGGCGGCGGCGCGTTTCTTCTGGAACGGCGGCAGGGCGCGTGGCTCCAGTCTCAGCCGTGGGCCCTCTCCGAGGAGCTTCCTCACTGCGGTCGAGCAGCCAGCAGCGTGCGTGGTCTTTTCTCAGACGGCACTCAATGCTCTGCAACAGTGGTAGATCAGTTGGAAAGGATTTCTGGCACAGCTTCGTTAAAAATTTTGGAACTACGAATGAGAGACTGTATTCTGTGGATTTATGCGACAAATCTATGTCAAAAATGCTTCCTCATTGATACTCTCTCACAGCGATTCACTTGCGATCGTTATTTAGATCTCTGCAAGAAGTTTCGAAGAAAAATACACTACTGGACTTTAAAATTGCTACACCACGAAGATGACGACCTACAGAAGCGAAATTTAACCGATAGGAGGAAGATGCTATGATATGCATATGATAAGCTTTTCAGAGCATTCACACAGGGTTGGCGCCGGTGGCGACACCTACAACGTGCTGATATGAGGAATGTTTCCAACCGATTTCTCATACACAAACAGCAGTTCACCGGCGTTGCCCGGTGAAACGTTGTTGTGATGCCTCGTGTAAGGAGGAGAAATGCGTACGATTACGTGT
Source organism: Schistocerca serialis cubense (assembly GCF_023864345.2). Taxonomy (NCBI): domain Eukaryota; kingdom Metazoa; phylum Arthropoda; class Insecta; order Orthoptera; family Acrididae; genus Schistocerca; species Schistocerca serialis. The sequence continues at coordinate 265,463,320 of NC_064638.1, forward strand.
CCGACTTTGATAAAGGTCGGATTGTAGCCTATCGCGGTTGCTGTTTATCGTATCGCGACATTGCTGCTCGCGTTGGTCGAGATGCAATGACTGTTATCAGAATATGGAATCGGTGGGTTCAGGAGGGTAATACGGAACCCCGCGCTGGATCCCAACGGCCTCGTATCACTAGCAGTCTAGCTGACAGGCATCTTATCCGCATGGCTGTAACGGATCGTGCAGCCACGTCTCGATCCCTGAGTCAACAGATGGGGACGTTTGCAAGACAACAACCATCTACACGAACAGTTCGACGACGTTTCCACCAGCATGGACTATCACGTCGGAAACCATGGCTGCGGTTACCCTTGACACTGCATCACAGAGAGGAGCGCCTGCGATGTTGTACTCAATGATGAACCTGGGTGCATGAATGGCAAAACGTCATTTTTTCCGGATGAATACAGGTTCCGTTTACAGCACCGTGATGGTCGCATCCGTGTTTGGTGACAACGCGGTGAACGCACATTGGAAGCGTGTATTCGTCATCGCCACACTGGCGTATCACCCGGAGTGATGGTATGGGGTGCCATTGGTTACACGTCTCGGTCACCTCTTGTTCGCATTGACGGCACTTTGAACAGTGGACGTTACATTTCAGCAGTGTTACGACCCGTGGCTCTACCCTTCATTCGATCCCTGCGAAACCCTACATTTCAGCAGGATAATGCACGACAGCATGTCGTAGGTCCTGTACGGGTCTTTCTGGATAGACAAAATGTTCTACTGATGACCTGGCCAGCACATTCTCCAGATCTCTTACCAACTGAAAACGTCTGGCCAATGGTGTACGAGCAACTTGCTCGTCAAAATACGCCAGTCACTACTCTTGATCAACTGTGGCATCGTGTTCAAGCTGCATGGGCAGCTGTACCTGTACACGCCATCCAAGCTCTGTTTGGCTCAATGCCCAGGCGTATCAAGGCCGTTATAACGGCCAGAGGTGGTTTTTCTGCATTCTGATTTCTCAGAATCTATGCACGCAAATTGCGTGAAAATGTAATCACATGTCAGTTCTAGTATAATATATTTGCCCAATGAATACCCGTTTATCATCTGCATTTCTTCCTGGTGTAGCAATTTTAATGGCCAGTAGTGGTGTTTAGAAGAACTGATAGTGAACAAAGACACTATGAGCCAAAACATTGTGATTGTTGCCAACTGCGAGGCTGTATGGCCACTGCTGGCGCTGAGGACACGTGACGCGGTAAGGAAAGTATCTGAGCGGAGCAGAGACAAATGAGGAATCATTCTAGCGACGATAAGTGGTGCAAATGCGGAAATCCGCAGCCTTAAGCGTCTTTGACAAAATCCAGATTGTTGTGGCCCAGTGGCTGGAAGCAAGGCTCTCGGGAACGGTGAAGCTGATCGGCTGATCGAGTGCTACTGTCGTGAGAATCGATGGAAAGCCGTTGAAGAACGCTGAAACGACAAGTAGGCGACAAGAAGTTGGACGTGAATTCCTCACCTCGGAACATATGGATCGGAGGCTTGCGCTCCCGCTAAAGCAGAACAGGCCGTGATCTGTGGCAGACACTGTGCTGACTCCGGCACAACTGTTTTGAGACACAACGTTCATCGCACAGTGCTGAACATGGTGTTCCACAGCAAAGGACCCCTGAGTGTTCCCATGTTGACCCAACAACATCGTCAGTTATCATTATAGTGGGCAAGGGGTCATCGAGATTGGACTGTGGATCAATGGAATCGTGTCGTCCGGTTGGATAAATCCTTTTTATCGTTAAATCAGGTCGATGGTAGTGCGCAGATACGCCGTTATCCAGGCGAACGACTGCTCGAAAGATGCAGTGCACCACAGACAGAAGCCTGTTGGTTGGGTGGCTTGTTTGGGGGAGGGGACCAAACAGCGAGTTTATCGGTCCCATCCGATGAGGGGAGGGTGGGAAGGAAGTCGGCAATGCTCTTTCAGAGGAAAAATCCCGGTATTTGCCTGAAGCGATTTAGGGAAATCAGGAAAACCCTAAATCGGGATGGCCGGACGCGGATACACAGGCCATCCGGAGCAGTATAATTTCATGGGGGACATTCACCTAGGCTTCCTTGGAACCTGCGGTAGTAATAGAAAGCACCATGGCAACTGTGGACTGTTAGTAGTAATCCCTTCTGCTTGATCTCTTCCTCAACATCTGTCATTTTCCAGCAGGATAACTGTCCGTGCCTCAAGGCCTGAATCGTGCTGCAGTGGTTTGAGTAGCACGATAGTGAACTCACGTTGATGTCTTGGCCATCAAATGTGTCTGATCTGAAACCGATGAAACCTAGCTTGGATGCTATGGGGCGCCAGCTCCGCGCCCACAAACCAGCCGCCCGTAAATTGCGGGAAATGTGTGACCTGTGCGCGGTATCTGGTGGCACAAACCTCTGAAAACCTATCAAGTACTAGCCCGAATCCATGTTACGCAGAATAGCTGCTGAATTGCTTTTCAGAAGTTTAAAAGACGCTTTTAAGTAGATGATCATAATGTGTTGGGTCACCAGTGTGTATAGAAATCTCCTGATTGTTGGTTTCCTATTAGGTAGCGTATCCCTACATGCAAAACAACGTCATTGTGTGGATTTACGGAAATTGTCAACTGTGTCATTAACAAGAAAGGAGATTACGGCTACCGGAATTCCTAACGTACATCGAAATAGAGTGTCATCGGGATCTCTATTTGAAAGATCACAAAGTACCATTTGGCAATACGCTAATCATCCTTTCACCAAAGATTGCTGTAGTATAAGATACATATAGCTCCACAGTTTCTTGTTGTGATCTCTATAGAGTTGTTGTCAACAAGTAGGGGATCGCTGCTAGGGGTGGAGTACCGTGAGGAATTCGTGGGCCCCGGGGCCGCTACCGTAGCCGTGAAGGTCTCAGCAGAACCGTGCAATGTCATCCCGCATACGAGCGTCAGGTGAATATTGGAACGTAATTATTAATGAAGCTGAAAAAAGTATTCAGCAAGAAACTGAGACTCGAACTAACTGTTGAAGGACTTAATAAGCGAAACATATTTGCTTAATGTTGAAGCAATTACTAATATCCATTACCGTGCTGAATTGCATTTCTGTTTAAGATATCAAGAGAGGAGAATGACATTTATTTACAAATTTAAGAAGTTGATTTAATTTCTTTTCATTTTATTAGTGTCACGAGAAGATGTTACAAAGACTTTAAAAACGTAGCAAGAAAGCCGGCCGGGGTGGCAGAGCGGTTCTAGCCGCTACAGTCTGGAACCGCGCGACCGCAGGTTCGAATCCTGCCTCGGGCATGGATGTGTGTGATGTCCTTACGTTAGTTAGGTTTAAGTAGTTCTAAGTTATAGGGGACTGATGACCTCAGAAGTTAAGTCCCATAGTGTTCAGAGGCATTTGAACCATTTGTAGCAAGAAACATTATATTGTGGGTAACCACAGCTGCGAGAAGAAACTCTTGTTAAACAAAAAATCGGACAAATTGTTAGAAATGCTGAGATCAGGTTTTGTGAGTAATTAAATTTGACGAACTCGAAATCAGCAGTAAGTGCGCAGGTTCGCGAGGCCAGGCATACAATAAATAATTTGTCAAATAATTTTCATCGCCAAAGTAAACGTCGTAGTTTCAACGTAATTGAGGAAACTGAGATTCTGCGGTGTAGGGACTGATACCGGAAATATACGAGGGCTATTCGGAAAGTAAGAACCGATCGGTCGCGAAAGGGAAACCACTGTGAAAATGAAAAATGTTTTATTTGCAACAAATAATAGCTGCTTCTCCATATATTCGCCGCTCCGATTTAGCCGTCGCCCGTGGGGTTGTACCAACTTACGAACACTCTCGTAATAGAAGGCAGCTGCCTGTAATTTTCGCCAATTCTCTACGCTGGTCTGCAGCTCAATGTCTGTGTCAAAACCTTCATTTCTCCTGCAGGGAGCGGGCGATAATTATCATGAAGAATGCAACGCATGACAGTTGTGTTACGTGGGCTGCATCACATACGCGAAATCTCTCACCAGGCCCTCATACTTGGCGGAAGTCACTATTTTCTAGGCGTCTTTACGTTCTTACTGTGGTCTCAGAACTCAAAAGAGTGACGTTATCCGATCGACAGCTATACTAGAGACACTGACCGACACAAGTGTGCAAAGCTTTATCGGGCTTTCATTCTTGTTACCATTTCGCGTCCCATCGGTCATTAGTTTCCGTAAAGCCCTCGTACATTTAATAGCCAAATGGAGTTAAAACACCGAATTGTACTTTCTAATTCTACTTACTAATTTTGACAGTCTATGTCGTAATAAATAACTGCGCTCCTTCCCGCTCCTTTCGCACGACCAACAGGGCGGGCGTATTATCATTTTACTTTCATATGTTTCTATTACTTTTTTAATACAGCACTACCCATGTAAGGGCATGTCCCAACACTCTTACTCCGGTTTTATTATTTACTGTCTTTCACCTTGCCGCGCAGTCCGCCCCCGGTAGCTGAGTGGTCAGCTCGACAGAATGTCTACACTAAGGGCCCGGGTTCGATTCCCGGCTGGGTCGGAGATTTTCTCCGCTCATAGACTGGGTGTTGTGTTTTGTCCTAATCATCATCATCATTTCATCCCGTCGATGCGCAAGTGGCCGAAGTGGCGTCAAATCGAAAGACTTGCACCCGGCGAACGGTCTACCTGATGGAATGCCCTAGTCACACGACATTCACATTTTTTACCTTGCCGCGCCGCTCATTTCCCGGACTTCTTCGCGCTTCCCTGGCAACTTGACACTTACCCGTGCACTCAGTGCTTAGCTGGTCATTGGTCGCTGCTTGTTCATGCCGTCATACGTTGGATGCTTAAGGTAAGATCTATGATTCTTGGCCGTCTGTTTATTTAGTTTTCCTAGCCATTCGTTTTATCTTCCGTCCGTCTTATTTTCATTAAAGGTGAGGTTTTTACCATGGCCGCGTACTTCATTCCGCAGCTCTTATTTTGACTACCGGTCCTTTTAAGGATGTTTTAGTACAACATGACTGAGAATAATTCGGCCATCCAATAGTCTCAGAGTTCCGCTGTAACTGATTAAATTAGGAGTATTCTGGTTACTGCGTACCCGGTTCTCTTGTGGGTTATTGTCCGCTTCGTATATTTAGTATATAAACATCGTTGAAGTTAAACTTCATTTCATGGGATCTCTCGTTAAAAAAATTTCAGTTTTTCTTCAGTCTCCGTTTTTTTCTATTCACATATATCTGATGATTAAACTTTGCCATTTCTTATTCAACAGATTCTTCGATTTTGTTTAACAATAAAGCTTAAATAATAGGTTGGTGCATAAATTTATGGGTATCTTGTTTGCGTGTTGTCACACAGGTTGCTGTAAGCATATTTACCAATCATCCAAACAGGTCTTGCGGTAGTTTATGGGATATTGGACATTTGAGGGTTACGAGGATAATCATTTAAGGGTTAGAAAAATTGAGTGACACGAGAAAATTCCAAAATTTGACATTGTTTTAATACAGGACTGCAGGCAGTGGAGTCATTTTTAGACTGTTTGGCGTGTCTAGGGTGAGTGCATAGCAGAAATAGCGTCAGAAAATAGTTTTCCCAATATCAGTTACGATTGCTTCAATGTGAAATATTCGCCACATTCAAGAGTTTTGCTGAATAATATTTTTTATGGTTGACCAGTATGGTTCAACCGATTACTCGTAAATGTGATGAACTGCCACCGTTAACGTTCGTGAGGCACTTAAATTCAATGGGCAATGTTGGGTGAAAATTAAGGAAGGGAGGAATAATATTAAAAGTTCCTTCGGCTACGAGTTCATTAGAGACAAAGCAGAAACTGTGACTGGAAATGCTGGGAAGGAAATCCATTGTGCCCTATCAAAGAAAAGATTGCAGCATTTGCCCTAGTACATTTAAGGAACTAACAGGAAACCTAAATCAGGACGCTCAGATGGAGATTTGGACCACTGTGCATTAACTTCGTAAAAGGAAAATATGATGGCGTACTAAAAAGTAATGCCTTCGAATTTTTATATGGCAACTCTCAAAGCTATTTTAAATAAAACGAATGTTATTAACATCCAACATCTTTATTCTTCTGAAACGTCCCCTTAGAAAAATTTGTGAATTACTGTGCTGGTAAACCCCTTACGTTATTTGATTTTCAAACAGCTGAGCAAAACTGAACGTACTCAGACATTTCGCTCTTTACTTATTCTGAACAACACTAAACTGACACACAATATTTTTAGCGCAACGCAATCTGACTTTCAAAAATCCTTACAAAAGAATGGCCCTGACTAACATTAACCCATACCTTTCACAAATCACTTACCTCACAAAAATCTTCGTTACTCGAACTACTGCAATACAGCGAGCGCCACTACTGCCAGCTAAATAAAAGATTCAAACTACTGAAGACACTAACTACTGATAGGCATAGTTAGCAAATGAAAGATTTTGATAGAGAATAAACAATGTATTTACCTTAATAGTGTTCAAAAGTCATAATATATAGCAGTTCATGACATCCAGTCTTACAAATTTACTGTCTCTGATGGACACACGTCCAGATCATCCGGTCTCAAAACTCCGCCATCTCTCTCCCCACATCCACCACTGCTGGCGGCTCACCTCCAACTGCGCAACGCTACGCGCTGTTAACAGCCAACTGCTCAACACTACAATAGCCAACAACAATGCAAACTAGCCACAGACTGCACACAGCACAGCCAGTGATTTTCATACAGAGCGCTACGTGGCGTTACCAATAAAAAAAACCTATACAGCCTACTTACACTTCATGACAACTTATTTGCAATCCTCTGGCGGTAGGGGGTTCCGAATTGTAGCATGACGAACAGTGCGCTGTGAACGAATTTGTTACTGCTTTAGAGTTCTCCTAATGAAGCATCCTCTCCTTCAACACGACAATGCCAGAGGTCACATGAGCCTTGGGTTCAACTGTTATCGATCATCCTTCGTACAGTCCGGACTTGGCTCCATCCAATTTCCATCTGTTTCCGAAACTTAAAGAACACTTTCGATGGCTTCACTTTGACAGTGATGAGCCGATGCTAACAGAGATGTGGTTGTGGCTTCGTCAACAAACTCAAACATTAATACAGTGACAGTGCCAACAAACTGGTCTCTCGTTGGAAGAAATGTGTTCGCCGCCATGTTACTATATAGAGGTATAAGTATATGAATATCAAGCATGAAAATGTTAATAATTAATAAGATTTATTTTACTTAAAAAGCCTTGAGAGTTTTCACATAAGAAATTCATAGGTATTACTTTACAGCACGTCCTACTAATATCTAAAGCAAAAGCCTGTCTACTCGTATGTCCTAAAGGTGTAAAGTTATGCACCTGTTGACACACAGATGATGTTTTGTGTTAAGAACTGCTTCCCGCGAATGTGTCCATCGTGTTTAGCATCAGTTCCCAACAACTGAGACTCCTTGCTGCCGCATCGTAGGAAAAGTGACCGTGAAACTGTAACAAGTGTTGCTACAGTAAGAGAACGCCCATCTACACTCAGGTTATTTCACAAAAGATCCTATCCAGAAACCTATCTCGAAAACAATCACTGCCACATTTATTTTTCTGACATAGCGTCCTCAAACGTTTACTTTCCTCTCTCCTTATCGAACAACCGTCAAGAAAGTTTCTTCTGGTCGAAAATGCACTTTAAATTTGTGCTGATGAAAGCTTTGCATCCGCACAACTGCTTAACATCACCAGACGGTCCGAGTTAATGTGAGTGAATATAATATTTTTGATTAATTTCTTTCTTACGTTTCTCTGTTATATTCATGAGACCACTGAGAAACTGCACTATTCTAATGCAAATGAATTACTACTTTCCAGGATACCTTTGCGACAAAGGTCTGAAATTTAAAAAAAATGGTATCAGTGATACAAACTTGCCCAAAATTGACGCATTAGCAAGATATTAGGCACTACAAACCGCAATAGGTTCTCCGTCTACGTGAAATGCAGTGGCCTATGTAAGAAGCATTTCAGGATTACCACAAAAATACGCAAACTTGACGGTGAGAGTAGGCCCAAAAAGAAACACAGTTAACAAATTATGGTAATCAGTGCCGCACATAATCGATGTATTTGTGTATTAACAAAAAAGTAAGATGTATGTCGGTGTAAGGAGGGAAATATAAGTTGTGAAAAGGGTGCAATGTCACAACTTCTTCAATTCCTCACCTTTAGATCTAATTGTAATAAGTCGAGATTACAATAAGACTTACGATGTTGAAGCCCGCTAAGAAATTTAGAAACGAAATTAAGTTTCAGAGAAATGAAACAACAATTTTAAGGTTTTCTGATGATATAGTAATTCTCTCGGTAATGGCAAAGGAGTTGGAAGAGCAGTTGAGCGGAATGGATAGCGTTATGGACAGAAGCGATATGATAAACATCAACAAAAGTTGAACATGGATAATGAAATGTAATCGAATTAACCCAGGCGATGCTGAGGGAGTTATGTTAGGAAATCAGACACTAAAAGTAGTTATTATTTAGGAAGCAGAGTAAGTGAAGATGACCGAAGTAGAAAGGATAGAAAACGCAGGGTGCAATGATAAGAAAAGGGTCTCTGAAACAGAAACTAGTTACATCCAACATATATTTAACTCTCGGAAAGTGCTTTCGGAAGATACTTGTCTGCGGCGTACAGCTGAACGGAAATAAATAGTGGACTACTAGCAGTTCAGACTGGAAGAAAATGGAAACTTCTGAATGTAATGCATTCAGAAGAATTCCTAGTATTTAAATGGTAGATGGGATAATGTGCGGGCACTGCATCAATTTGGAAAGAAAAGAAATTTATTTTATAACCTGAATAAAATTACGAATCGTTTGATAGGACGCGTCCTGAGGTATCAAAACCTTCGGTATGGTAATGGAGGAAGATGTTGGGCACTTCTGAAATTACCTTTACGTCTTTAGGTTTTGCTCCGTTAAGGACCACGTACCGAGTTATCTCTGCAAGAAAGTTTTTAATCTAGTTACAAATTTGGTACGATACTCGGTAAGCTTGTATTGTTTTCCACTAAACGGCTATATGGAAGTATGTTAAATGCGTTCAAGGAACATGAAATCAACCTGAATCCCGATGTTTACGGTGGGGATTTCTTGGAGGAATAGAACGAGGTGAGTTTCGCATGATCTCTGTTTGTGGAATCCATGTTTATTTTTACAGAGGATATTTGCTTTCACCTACAAGGTCACAGTACGTCAGCATTAAACATGTTCTATAATTTTACAACAGATAGGCATCAGCAATGTAGGACTACAATTACGTGCATCTATCCTAAGAACGTTCTTGAAAATGGAAATTTCGGGCGCTTTTCTAAGTCGCTAGTTACAGTTCGTTGCTCCAACGATCTACTATAAACTGGTGCTGGAAGCGGAGAGAGTATTCTTTCACGTCGTCTCGGTAGAATCTTACAGGTAACTACATCTACAATTAGTAGAATAGTTATGTAGATCAGAGGATTCATCTAACGATCCTCAGACTGTTTCTCTACCGTTCCACTCTCGAACATCGAGCGGGAAAAGCGAACACTTAAATCTTTCTGTGTGAACTCTGATTTCTCATATATTATTAAATGATTGTTTCTCTGTGTGTAGGTAGGCGTCGACAAAATATCTTTTCATTAGGAGTGAAAAGCTGGTGATTGAGATATCGTGAAAAGATCTCTCATCAACGAGAAACGCCTTCGTTTTAATTATTAGCATCCCAACCTGCCCAGAACAACATAAGAAGAGGGCATATCATCGTCGTATAGGCAGTGCCTTTACAAGATCTGTTGCATCTTCTAAGTGTTCTGACAATAAAACGCATTGTTTGGTTCGCCTTCCCCACAACATTTTCTACGTAATCAAATGGTTCAAATGGCTCCGAGCACTATGGGACTTAACATCTGAGGTCATCAGTCTCCTAGAACTTAGAACTACTTAAACCTAACTAACCTAAGGACATCACACACATCCATGCCCGAGGCAGGATTCGAACCTGCGACTGTAGTGGTCGTGCGGTTCCAGACTGTAGCACCTAGAACCACTCGGCCACATGGCCGACTCTACGTAATCATTCCAATTTTAGTATCTCCTATAGTCCAGAAACCTGTCCATTGGTAAACGATCCAGTTATTTTCTATTTGGTGACCACTCATCTCTATCTCTGACATTTCAGCGTTGCTGTGATGATTGAGAGGGCGGACCTTATGATGGTCTTCCTCGGTGAAACGGTTGTGAAATACCGAATTCAATATTTTGGTCTTCTCTCTGTAATCAGTGCCAGTGTGGTCACTGAGTGATTAAAAGATGATTTCGATCCGCTAACTGATTTTATGTGTGACCAAAACGTCTTAAGGTTTCCAATCGGATAGCAACATATTGGCATCAAAGCTATTGAGCGCATCGCTCATTGCTCTCCTTGCCTTCGTTCAGCTTTCGTTTGTCAGTTGTGTTATGATTCTCCTTGAAACTGTCTTGAATACTGTCGTGACTTCGTGTTTTTGTTATCTTTCCAAGGTGGTTGATTCGGTGGATCAGGTTACATTCTTTAAAAAAATTAAAAAGAAACCCTGAAGTTTTATGGAGTTGGTGGCATTATACATGGCTGGTTTGAACCTTGCAAAAAATAGTGCTGAATAACTCGAGCAATGTTGCAAGGGCATCAAATTTTAGTGACTGGGGCAAAAATGACGAAGGAAGTACCAAAAGTTCAATTTTGGGTCCACTACTATGTCTTACTGTGTATGTGATTGTCGTTCCACTTAAAATTCAACAAGCAGAATTGGTAGTTTCTCCAGGTGACTCTAATTTTATAATAAATCCTGTTAAAGGGAAAACAACGTAAGAGATTGTTAACGATATTTTTCAAAGAGTTATGAAGTGATTCTCTTAAAATGGACACTAATTTTGAGAAAACATCTCACTCAGTTCTGTAAAGCAAAAATGTTATATTAACAACTGATGTAGCACATAAGTTGGAATCAGTAAATAGAACAGTGTGTTCCATATTTTTAGATTTACGTACTGATGAAAACTTGAACTGGAAAAAACATCTTACTGGCTATTTCAAACAATTAAGTTCACTTACTTTCGCTCTTTGTACAATTGCTCATCTGAAAACAAACGAATCATCCTCCTGACATATTTCGTATATTTCCATTCAATAATTTTCTGGAGTAGTCCGGCGCTTACAAAGAAGGCATTGACGCTCAAAAGCCAGCAGTAAGAATAATGTGTTGTGTTCATCCGCGATCGTCATTTAGAGTTTCTACAGCTTGCCTTTGTGCTTCCAAACCCTTCCTTGGCGAGCAAGGTAGCTGAATATCTCCACAATTGAAAACGTTCGGAGCATTATGGGCAGGGCCCTCCAACCATCTTGCGATTTTTACGATCTAACGTGCCACTTGGACAGAATTTGGCACGCTATCCCTCAGGAGGACATCAAATAAATCAGTTAATCAACGCCCAGCCGAATAACTGCTCGCGTTTGGGCGATAGGTGGACCAGTGCATTATTGCGTTGCTCAGTTTGTGAAGCTCTCTCTCTTCAATAAATCATACAATCGTTCCTCAAATTATAATCATTTGTTTGTATGTACCTGCACATCACACGTGCCTATTTCCGTCCGATTAGGATAATTCAGTAGTGGTAAATACGTAAAATTGCAACCAGTCGCTTTTTCAAATAGTTATTTATTCACTCCACGAAACGTTTTTCCATCCTTTTCAAACATCATCAGATGGTGTACAGGATGTTACATAACTATTTCAGGTATAATTCTGGATTCTGGCTCTGTGAGATGAAGACGAAACATGCTTTAATGCAACGCTACGAGTTCTGTTTATCTGAAGAATTTAGTTCTGTACTTTCTGCGACATTATGGGCGGCTTTTGTTGTTAGTATCCGTCTGTCTACTTCCATTGTGATAGCTAGTTGGTACCACATCGCTCAATTTTACACAATGTGGGTCCCTTTACACTTTGATAACGGAACTTTGCCAGTATCCAGCATGTGCTATACAACCGTTACGTCTTACAAAGTTACTGACACGAAGATATGACATATTCCTACTTAGCTCACTGGCGTTAACATAAGAATCCCAAATGAAACAAATTCCTACAAAAACAAACTTCAAGTAATCTGGTGTCTTATTTCTATCCGTACATTAATACATAATACAGCCTGTTTATGAGAAAATATTTTAACCAAGATTGGCGTTAACATGAATGGCCAGGAATAAAGTAAGAGAGAGTTACAGTATTTGCTGCAGTTCGCAGCTGTTTGTATGACCATGAACTTCAAAAATGTTCTGGTCATCAGTCCCTAAGCTTACACACTGCCGGCCGGTGTGGCCGTGCGGTTCTAAGCGCGTCAGTTTGGAACCGCGTGACCGCTACGGTCGCAGGTTGTGTGTGGTGTCCTTCGGTTAGTTAGGTTTAAGTAGTTCTAAGTTCTAGGGGACTGATGACCTCAGTAGTTAAGTCCCATAGTGCTCAGAGCCATTTGAACCATTTGCTTACACACTACTTAACGTAAATTATCCTAAGAACAAACACACACACACCCATGCTCGAGGGAGGACTAGAACCTCCGCCGGGACCAGCCGCCATGAACTTCAAATTTAAAAACAAAAGCAAAACCTCGAATGAACTGCGGACTTACTTCTGTTCTTACATTAACGTAATGGATAAGCTTTATCTTCTCGTTTTTATCTTTTTGTTTTTCCCCATTTTTTCACCTAGTCTTCATCAGGACGTACTGAATAGAATTGGAGAGATAAGAAATTTATGGTATAACTTGACTAAAAGGAGTGCTCGGTTGATAGGACAGATACAGAGATCAAGGAATCATCAATTTGGTATTGTAGGTAAGCGCACGCGCGCGCACGTTTGTGTGTGTGTGTGTGTGTGTGTGTGTGTGTGTGTGTGTGCGCACGTGTATCTATGGAGGGAGCGAGCTAAGAGTTTCAGAGGGGAAACCAAGAGAATAGTTAGTTCAAATGGATACGGTAGTTACTCGGAGATGAAGAGGCTGTCACAGGATACAGTAGCGTGGAGGGCTGTATCAGTACAGTCTCCGGACGACAGTATAGTCGTTTTGACGAATATTTTGTCATTTAAACCACGCAGTAATCTCGTTTCCTCGCCGCTGCTCTCGCTTCCTTCCCCGTCTTCTTACTCGGGCGGTCTGGGGCAGTGGGCACTTCCCACCACGAGTGCACGCGGCTAGTCCACGCGCAGCGCGCCGCCGTCCTGCGCTGAGTAATGTGTAGTTAATATCAAAAACGCGCGATAACTTTGCCGTCGCCGCCGCCCTTCTGCGGAATGGCTTTCCGGCGGGCTGGCGGCCGCCCGCGGTCCTTTCAGACACTTTTTGCCGCGCCCGAGAGCGTTATACAAATTTATGCTTTCAGGGCGCAGCGCCGGCCGGGCGGGCTGTTTTTGCGGAGCGTTTCGCGGTAAATCAAAGGCGGGCTGTCTCCTTTGTGGCGAGCCCCGCATTCATCTGCGACCGGACCGGACCGCTGCCGCGCCGCTCCGTCCGGCCGCGCACTATCCCCAAACCCGCAATTAAAAAAGAGAAAGCGCCAGCTTCCTTCCAAACCCCTTCTACACGCTCGCTATTTATTTATTCGCTCTTTTTTCTTCTACGAGACCCGCTCGCTTAGAATTTCTTTTCATTCCTTTCTGCTGAAACTTATTCGCAATGGATATTTTTTACTGCTCGGAAACGACAGCGAAACAGAATCATTGTTATATTTTTGTAATATGCGAGCGTTTTTGACGCGCCTGGAAGCAGCGTTCCGACTCTATTTCTGTGTCTGTTCGAAGGGACGACGGAGAGGTGGTTTGTGGAACACTTCTGAAGTGAATCTATTCCTGCTTTCGATTCCAAACATTAATAACAGGCTGTAATGAAATGTGCGACTTTCAATAAATGCTTCTTGTTCGCTGTCTATTTTACTGACCAGCTACATTCATCGCTGTGCGCTGTGTAGCTTTGCGTTGGTCCGCTCTGAATTGCGTGCATACGCACTGTCATTTTCACACGCTGGTGCTCTGACTGTAGTTCAGTGCTTGCTCGTCGTCGGCAAGGTGATTAACCTAGGCCGTTCACCTCGACTACAAGGTCGTGTTGGAAAGTAATGCCTCCGAATCATTATATGAAAATTCTTAACGCTTTTTAAACAAAACGAACATTACTAACACCCTTCATCTTTAGTCTTCATGTCTACATATTTGCCGCTACGGGGCTCTGAATTGTAGGTGTCGAAGCTGAGTTGGTTGTAGGAGGATACAAGATGACTTATACAAAATTTCTAGTTGGTATGATGAACGGCAGCTTGCTCTAATTGTAAAAAAAATGCAAGTTAATGCGAATGACCCGCCAGGGTAGCCGAGAGCGCTAACGCGCTGCTTCCTGGACTCGGGTAGGCGCGCCGGCCCCGGATCGAATCCGCACGACGTAGGGCCAGTGTGCTGGCCGGCCTGGATGTGGTTTTTAGGCGGTTTTCCACATCCCCCTAAGTGAATACAGGGCTGGTCCCCACGTTCCGCCTCAGTTACACGACTCGCAGGCATTTGCACACATTCGAACTATTCCATGGCTTACATTAGACACAGACAGCTGGGGCACACTAATTCCTTCCCAGGGGGTACGGGGTGGCGGCAGGAAGGGCATCTGGCCACCCCTTAAACTTACCATGCCACATCCGATTAACCATGGCCAACTCTTCGTACCTGCAGGACACGGCTCAGACAAAGAAAGAAAGAAAATTAATGCGGATGAATAGGAAAAACAAACCTGCAAAGATGCGACACAGTATTAGAAGTGTGCTGAAATGTAACGAGCATGTGAACACTGCGGTAGGGAACTTAAGTTTGTTGGCAGAATATTGATAATGTGAGGTTCATCTGTAAAACAGACCGCCTATAGGACGCTGGTTTGACCAATTCTATAGTAGCGCTCGAGTGTTTGGGATTTGTACCAGGTCGTCTTAGAGAAAGACATTCAAGCATCTTAGAAGCGGGTTGCTAGATAGGTTCGAACAACACTCAAGTGCGCCGGAGACGCTTCGGCAGCTCAAATGAGAATCCCTGGAGAGAAGGGAACGTTGCTTTCGAGGAACACCATTGACAAAATTTAGAGAACTGGGTCCTCGGAGTCTTTCGCGGCGGTATGACTAGATAAAATGTTCTCGGTTTTCAAGTCACGTCAGTTCCAATAAAATTCTCGAGCTTTCGATGGTTAGCTCCGCCATTGCCGTCAGGGGTAAAACTACTCACTCAAGTATTTTTACTCCCGACGACGATGGCTGAGCTAACCATCCAAAGCTCGAGAATTTTGTTGCAGTTAACGCGGCTTGAAAACCGAGAAGATTTTATCCAATTTAGAGAACTGCCATCTGAAGATGACTGGAGAAAGATTCTACTGCCACCGACATACATTTCGCGTAAAGACCACTAACATAAGTCACGAGAAATCAGGAATCATCTTGAGGCATATAGACAGTCGTTTTTCCCTCGCTCTAATTGCGAGTGGGACAGGAAAGGAGAGGCTAGTAACAGTGGTACAGGGAACCCTCCGCCATGCACCGTACGGCTGCTTGCGGAGCATTTATGTAGATGTAGATCAAGATGTAGATTGTAGTGGTAACATGGCTGTAGGTTACGTAACCACGTTCGTGCGTGGAAAACAGCGTGCTGTCATCGGACGCCGTGGGTTCACTACCATCCCACATACAGTCCCAAATTGGCCCCATCCAATTTTCATATATTTCCAAAGGTTAAAAACACCTTAGAGGACTTCACCTTGTTAGTCATAAAGCGGTGCAACAAGAAGTGAGGTAGTGGCCCTGTTAACGAAGTCAGACATTGTACAATGACGGTATCAATAAACTTGTCTCGCGTTGGGAGAAATGTGTTCGTCCCCAGGGTGAGTATGTTGAGAAATAAGTACGTAGACGTGAAGAATAAATACGTAGACTGTTAATACTGTTTACTCTAAAAACCTTTTACTTTTCAGATACAAAAATTCGGGGGCATTAATTTTCAGCACGCCCTCGTATTCCTTGAATCGCTTATGACATCGTAAACCCCTTTTCACCCAAACTGATTGTGAAAAAGTAGTCACCAATGATGAATAGACTTTTTATTGCTATATTAACTACTGAGATATCGGCTCCAACTCAGTGTTTTCACATGGAACTATAACTACATCTTCTGCTAATACCGTGTTTCTAAAAGAGACGAAATCAATGTCGTTTCAATCTTCAAAATCCGATTAGAAGTTTTGGATGAATTATAGTATATACAACTTAGGGCTTACCTGTTTTCGCCGGCCGGTGTGGCCGACCGGTTCTAGGCGCTACAGTCTGGAACCGCGCTACCGCTACGGTCGAAGGTTCGAATCCTGCCTCGGGCATGGATTTGTGTGCTGTCCTTAGGTTAGTTACGTCTAAGTAGTTCTAAGTTCTAGGGGACTGATGACCTCAGAAGTTAAGTCCCATAGTGCTCAGAGCCATTTGAACTTACCTGTTTTCACCATGAAACCGACTGTTGCCTTTCGCTGAAGTTCGTGATTTCGTACCCGGATAAAGAAATACGTCACGTCGGATGAGAAGGGAACACACAGTTTTACCGCTGTGATAGTGGTGCAAAACGGGGCAGAGGAAAATAATTTTTAATTTGTGTCATTCACGTTTTTCGAGTACTGGTTAGTTTTTAAAAATAACTGTCTTTCACAAACTAAGAGGTACGACATCTGCCATTTGTTAACAGAGAACGCAGAAAGAATGTGAAGAGAGTAGTTGAGCTTTACAGGCAAAGATATCTCGATCGACGGTGTCGAACAAGAATGACAGTTCAATGAAAATGTAAAAATATTGTTATTCGAAAGGCTGTGGAGTGCTAATCGGACTAACCCGCACTCGACAGATGTGAAAGACAAAGACTAAATGAAAACTACAGTTGTCGTGTGCTCCCGATTCCTTCTAACGTGACATGTTGTATCATCTCATTCTGGCATAAAAGAACGAACCTCAGCATAAGCTAGAAATCGCTTTTATGTGCAACAGACCTGAATGGTGAGTGCCCTCTTCCTAAATTTTTGTGAAAACACTAATCATATTTTGACGAGTGAAACGCCTCCAGACACTATCAGTGGATATTAATATGGTGTGCACCCACCTTTCGTCTATCTGACGGACTCAACTCTGCTGGGGACACTTTCAATAAGGGGTCTAAATGTCTGAAAGACTGGCGGCCCTAGCCGGCCGCGGTGGTCTAGCGGTTCTAGGCGCTCAGTCCGGAACCGCGTGACTGCTACGGTCGCAGGTTCGAATCCTGCCTCGGGTATGGATGTGTGTGATGTCCTTAGGTTAGTTAGGTTTAAGTAGTTCTAAGTTCTAGGGGACTGATGACCACAGATGTTAAGTCCCATACTGCTCAGAGGCATTTGAGCCAATGGCGGCCCCTTCTTCCTCAAGAGTCGAAATCAGAGAAGGTGGTGACACGATACACTGGAGTCTTGAGCGAAGACGACGTTCTGACTCACCCTAGATGTGTTCCGTTTCTTTCAGGACGGGACTCTGGGCAGGAGAGCTCATTTGAGCAATGTTATTGTCCACAAACCATTTCCTTAAAAATGCTGCTTTATGAAAGGGGATATTGTTATGCTGATACAAATATTTATCGTCTCCGAAGTGTTGTCCTACTTCACGCATTACATAATGCTATAAAATTTGTTCATACCATTCCTCATTTAGAAATTTGTTAAGAACAATGAAGGGATCACACCTTCACCACGAAAAACACCCCTCTACCGTAACATCACGTACTCAATACTTCAGTGTTGGCTCTACGCATTATGACAGGTAAGTTTCTTCAGCCATTTATCAAACCGAAATCCTTCCATCGGATTGTCTCAGAGTATAGCGTGATTCATCAATCCAAATCATTCGTTTCAAGTCATCAGCTATCCAGTGGAGTCTCTCTTTTCACCAACTCCAGCGCCTTTTTGTATTGACTGCAGAAATGTGTGGGGTGTGAGGAGCTTCCTGACCATTGTACGTCATTCCCTTTAACTCCCTGCACAGCCATTGTGTTAACCGGACAGCTGGTAGAGCTTTTACAACTACACTGTAATGCTCGACGGTCCCTGCCCCTCAGTGCAAGAGATCTGACTGTTTTTGGTTTAGATGTGGTCGTTTCTTCGCGTTACGAACAGTTGACCAGGGCAGCTTCACAAGGCTAGAAATGCCCGTGATGGATTCGTTACTAAGGTGACATTCAATAACTCTGCTTCTCCACTGACAACACAACACTCCTCCTCCTCCACCATTTACATGGGCGGCTTCACCTTTCGTGACATCTAGTGGTCAATTCCGCATTACTTTTGATCAGGCAGTGTGTATACGAGTCTGGTTGGATAAGTCTGGTGAAGTTCCTTGAAAGAATGGAATATCATCGTTGTGACTTTATAGTTGGTTAGCTTCATTATTCCAAGGATTGAATTTCAACAACGTACAGCATACCGCTGTCTGCATTGGTCATTGTGTCGACTGCAATTGAGAATGGTGAAAACGGAATTTCTTGTTATTAAACATTTTCGTTTGAAGGATTCGATTATTGCAACAGTCAAATCGTAAATACTTTACAGATGATGGAACTTTGTACTTTAACACTTAATTTTTAATACGTGACAGAATGCCAGAAGAGGGCAGTCGCGTTGGTCGTGCCCGTGGCCAAGCGCTGTATGAAGTTGTTGGGTTTGTTGGTGTTTCGTAGTGGACTCTTCAAATTACCTACAAGCAGTATTATAACGCATGTGGCCACGAAACACGACGTCAGAATAGTGTCCGAAAAAAAGATCGTGACTGAAAATGACCGAAGATGAGTTTCGCGGCTTTGGAATCAGAACCACTTCCAAACACGACAGGAATTGCTGCAGCCAATGAATGAAGGCCCATCCCAAACTGTTAGCGCAGAACAGTGCGACGGGAACTGCATGCAATGTACATTTGGAGTCGGTCATCGCGCAAGAGGTCATTACTTGCACCTATTTTTCAAGGCGACAACAGCTAAGTTCATCGGGCTGCAAGAAAATGTGACTGGTTTCACGAACACTTCCCCACTTTATTACACCTCGATTGGCAGGGAAAATCACCTGATTTGAACCCTACAGAAAATCTATACGATCCATGCACCGACGCCATATTTGCTTACAAAATATGACAGTATACATGTGATGTGTTACGACAGTGAAAGGAGCCTGTGACCACTGGATGTACTTTATTTTACTTATTTTATGTTTACCGTTAGATATACGTTTAATTTTTTGTCAAAAGAAACCGAAAACCATGTTCTGAAATTGTATTTTGTTTCTCAACTAGACAGTGCCACAAGTTCCTTCAAAATTGTAACACAAAACACACACAAATGTCATATTAAAAAATGTAAATCCACCTGATGATGGAGGTTTAAACCTTTGAAACGCGTCGTGGAGATAAATAAACCGTGACTTGTAACAGTAAACTTGTTGTTTCATTTAAAATATCGAAGACTTTAAATCACCCAATAAGGAACAGAGTTAAACTTGCAGCGCTCCAAGTGGCCTGGCGGCGAAAGAAGATCGTGTTACCGGACGTCCCTGTATAAGTTTCAGCCCCGTGCCGCAGAAGGCTTGATCCTGTGGTCGCCGGAGAGGTCTGAGGCTGCCCGCTCATGACATATGCCAGCGTTATATTCAATCTACATGTGTACACTCAGCAGCTGGTGGACATGCAGTTAGCATTCGTGATTCGATCACGGGGTCCTCGGTTTCATTCCTGGTCTGTAAGTGGATTGTCTCCACTCGTGTGCGCTGTTTTCATAATTATTTCATTGCCATCAACGCATGAGTCGCTGAAGTGGCGCCAGATAAAAAAACTTGTACTAGGCTGCCGAACTCCCGGAATTGGACTCCCAGTCTAAAATGTCATATGCGCACTTTTATATGTTAACAGAATACTAGCCGCATCACTCTTGC
The DNA here is from genome assembly GCF_023864345.2 of Schistocerca serialis cubense. Classification (NCBI taxonomy): domain Eukaryota; kingdom Metazoa; phylum Arthropoda; class Insecta; order Orthoptera; family Acrididae; genus Schistocerca; species Schistocerca serialis. Next base: position 265,483,409 of record NC_064638.1, read on the forward strand.
TGGTGACCTATGCTGCCAGTATGGGCTATGTTAGAAGCGATTCTTCCTGGCTGCTTCATAGCATCACAATGGACTAGAACTACATTTTTGGACTTGCGGTATTTCAGTGTTCACGCTTTACGTGATAGCTGTCGGTTGAGTTGCGCAGTGAGCTCTCAACCAGCACGTGTAACTAGTATTCTCTTGAGGTAAAGGGAATCGAAGCGCCGCCCAAGAAACTGTGACCTTACAGCTACTAAATATTTGAAAAATGTAATGTTACCACCTTGTGTTGCTGATAACTCCTTTTTTTGTTGTTGGAATAACCAGTTTCGGCCGACCGATGATCATCGGATTTCTATATACCAATTAAAATAGTGAGTAAGTAATATTACAGGTTTAAACAGTCACGAATCCGTTATTCATGTACTTGTTAGCGCTACACCTAATAAAATGTCACGGACTCACAGAAAAGGCGAAATATAAAAGTCATTAACGTTAGATCGTAAATCCATGATTTAAACACTGAAAATAAAAGTGTGTCATCATAACACAGCTATTTGAGTCACTACAGACAAAACATGCCACAAAAATGTAAATGCTTCGCATTTGCACAGTTATCTCCAGATAAATCTACAAATATAAATATAAATAATATCGTCAGTCTATAGAAACTGTGGTAGGTGGTGTACTCATTCATGGTACAAGTGCAAGTGGCGTTAACATTGTGAACAGACTGACACCAAACTGAGCAGACTGCAAAGTTGACCACTGACTACTGGTACTACCAAAGATAGTCAGAAAGATCAATTTTTCATTTTTATTTCGCCTAACATAATGCCGTGAATACTTTTGAGTGAGTACGGTGACATGACGTGTGTGTCAACGCTAACATTTATGTCAATTAACAATTAGTTGAAAGCTAACGCTGTGGGGACAATATAAAAATGATTGAGAATGTATGCAAAATTTAGTTTACTAACAGCATTTATTTTCCTTAAACAAAGACATAAATTGTGCTAAACAAATTATTGATTGAATACTGTAAACGACTAACAGGTGGTTTAACACCACAATGGATAAGGATCATGGGTGGGAGAAATGAGTCAATTACTCTGGCCCTAAAAATGTGGATAACACAATCTGAATTGATCTGATGCTGAGCAGACTTTGATTGAACAAATTGACTGTAAGTTCTCTGCATAGCTGAAGTTGAGAGCAACTCGCGATCGAGATCTGTACGCCCTGACAAGGCTGGAGCGGCAGTACATTACCCTGTTTGCTTTGTGCAGCGACGTAACTTGCAGCTGGCGAAATATGTGCGGCGCAGGAACTGAGACGTGGGGCGGCACCTGTGAATTGCTTGCGGCCACGAAAGAAATGCAAAAATCATACGGTCTAGCGATCAGGCAGACGAATCGCAATTTACTCTCTACCAGAGCCCTGAAATCACGGTAGATTTCAGTGTGTGACACGCCCGTTCGCTAGTCGTACCAAGGACCAATTGGGCTCACTTACATGACAGAGTGCACAAGGATACCAAACGTCAAGACTGGTAAACCAAAAACGAATAAGTGTGCCCTCGGCAAACGAGTAGTCTGAGACGTTTGAAGTCACACTGCCGGTACAGTAAGAACTTCACCACAGGCTCCCCAGTCTAAACTACTCACAAGTGAAAGCAAAGTCAGGACAGGTCCCAAGCACCAACCACACATGCCAGAGCATCAATCAGAAGACTGCCTTACCAGTCCACTACCCGAGAGCTTCGCACCTCTTCAGAAATAAAAACCGTTTTCCCACAACGTGCATGAACGACACCACCTTCACGCCGTGTTGAGCCAATCATAGCGCTCTAGAGGTGCTAAATTTCTCCTCCCACACGATAGCACAAAATCCTGTCGAACCAGGGCAAGAGTTAAGAAACCTGCATCACTGAAAAAAAAAGAAACCGCCAATTACTGGCTTTTTTAAGTTTTCGCAGAGGGGGACGATATTTTTCTCCGAAGTCGTGTCGGTTCTCATGGCAAAAAGCGAACATATACAATCTTAAAGATCTTTATCTAAGTCACGTTTGCCTTGGCGCTTGTTAGTCCTAGCTAGGAAGTGTAATAAAAATTCCATCTCTAAATGTTTCTCAGATGCTGGAATTTCTTACACAACCTAGGCTGCCGATGGAAGCGGGTCACAGGCCTATTTGCAGTATCGGCGAACATGAAAACTTGTGAACTTCTATTACATATGGCTCTGCACATAATGCCTAGTTTATGACTCCAATATGTAGATGCATTCCTTCATTCCATCGCCCCCAGCCCAGGCTTTGGCTGGCACCAATGCAGGTATCGTGGCATTGTTCTCCTGGAGACCTCTCTCGATGAGGGGCTGTTCTGTCTGCCCTGTATGGCTGTAGGCCTGTCTGGCAAGATTTACTGAGGGATGGGCTCGCCACCAGTTGCTTTCAACTCCTAATGTGCCATTTCTATGAGCTAAGAACCATAAAAATACCTCATGGTTTTAGCACCCTACCAGGCTCCATCACCTTCTGCTCAGGCCATTTACTATCTAGAGTCTCGCTCAAGGTGCATCTGGTTGTAACAAAATCTTTAATAATTTTCCATACACAAGAAATAGGTGTGAGAATAACTTGTCCTCTCTCATCATCATATTTTAAGCCCCTAATGTTACATCCCTATTGTTATAATCGGTACACAGGAACTTGTCGATGGTCAGTCGACTGAAACTGGCTGTATAAATAAATAATTTCATCAGCAGCCTAAGGCTGTAATATGACCTCTTTAATGATAATTTATATTTTTGTCGCCATTCGTTCTTCCCCACTCACCATTCGGGGGATGGGACACGGACAAGTGAGAGAGGGTGGGAGAGGAAGGAGGTTGTGATAACAGAAGTGCCCACTGACACATATTGTAAGAAGGCTAGCTTAGTTCAAACTAAATGTACAAGTTACGAGTAGCCTACGTCTACACCTACAACATACATACTCTGCAAGACACCGTACAGCGGGTGGCGGAGGGTAACCTATAGCATTACTAGTGGTTTGTATTCCTGTTCTATTCGCAAACAGAGCGAAGGTCGTGATCCCTAGGCGAAATGTATGTTGGTGGTAGTAGGATCGTTCTGCAGTCAGCTTCAAATGCAGTTTCTCTACACTTCCTTAGTAATGTTCATCGAAATGAATGCCTTCTTTCCTCCAGGGATTCCCACTTGAGCTCCAAAAGCCTGAGATACAGGCAGGCTTTCCCCATGACGTTCAATGCTGGGGTGCTATTCCAATACTGTACAACCTCAGCAATGTGACGATCTAAGAACGGAAAAATAAGCCGAATGTATGAAGTTTGTATTAAGGAGGGCATAGGGCTAGGGTAATCCGTGCAGCAATGTTAGTTGTAGTGCTGTGATGGTGTAATGGTTAGCTTTCTTGCCTCCCAAGCAAGGAGGCCCGGGTTCAAGCCCTAGCCATGTCACAAATTTTAATTAATTTCTTCAGTTTCCATAATTTTTGTGGATGTCCGTATCACTTGCGTGTTGATCGAACCTACTGGTACCAAATCTAGCAGCCCAACTCTGTATTGCTTCAATGTCTTTCTTTAATCCGACCTGGTACAGATCCCACACACTCGAACAGTACTCAGAAATAGGTCGCACTAGCCCCTGCATACGGTCTCCTTTACGCATGAACCACACGTCTCCAAATTCTCACAATAAACCGAAACCGACAATTCGCCTTGCCTACCACGATCCTCACATGCTCTACAATTTCATATCGCTTTGTAACGCTACGCCCAGTTATTTAAATGGCGTGACTGTGTCAAGCAGGACACTGCATATACAGGGTGGTCCATTGATCATGACCGGGCCAAATATCTCACGAAATAAGCGTCAAACGAAAAAACTTCAAAGAACGAAACTTGTCTAGCTTGACGGGGAAAACCAGATGGCGCTATGGTCGGCCCGCTAGATGGCGCTGCCATAGGTCAAACGGATATCAACTGCGTTTTTTTTAAAATAGCAACCCCCATTTTTATTACATAATCGTGTAGTACGTAGAGAAAAATAAATGTTTTAGTTCGACCACTTCTTTCACTTTGTGATAGATAGCGCTGTAATAGTCACAAACATATGGCTCACAATTTTAGACGAACAGTTGGTAACAGGTAGGTTTTTTTAAATTAAAATACAGAACGTAGGTACGTTTGAACATTTTATTTCGGTTGTTCCAGTGTGATACATGTACCATTGTGAACTTATAATTTCTGAGAACGGATGCCTTTACAGCGTGATTACCTGTAAAAACCACATTAATGCAATAAATGCTCAAAATGATATCCGTCAACCTCAATGCATTTGGCAATGCGTGTAACGACATTCCTCTCAACAGCGAGTAGTTCGCCTTCCGTAATGTTCGCACATGCGTTGACAATGCGCTGACGCATGTTGTCGGGCATTGTCGGTGGATCACGATAGCAAATATCCTTCAACTTTCCCCACAGAAAGAAATCCGTGGACGTCAGATCCGGTGAACGTGCGGGCCATGGTATGGTGCTTCGACGACCAATCCACCTGTCATGAAATATGCTATTCAATACCGCTTCAACCGCACGCGAGCTATGTGCCGGACATCCATCATGTTGGAAGTACATCGACATTCTGTCATGCAGTGAAACATCTTGTAGTAACATCGATAGAACATTACGTAGGATCGTGGTCGTGTGGTAGAGTTCGCGCTTCCCGCGTCCGGGTTCCCGGGTTCGATTCCCGGCGGGGTCATTGATTTTCTCTGCCTCGTGATGGCTGGGTGTTGTGTGATGTCCTTAGGTTAGTTAGGTTTAAGTAGTTCTAAGTTCTAGGGGACTGATGACCATAGATGTTAAGTCCCATAGTGCTCAGAGCCATTTCAACCATTACGTAGGAAATCAGCATACATTGCACCATTTAGATTGCCGCCGATAAAATGGGGGCCATTTATCCTTCCTCTCATAATGCCGCACCATACATTAAGCAGCCAAGGTCGGTGATGTTCCACTTGTCGCAGCCATCGTGGATTTTCCGTTGCCCAATAGTGCATATTATGCCGGTTTACGTTACCGCTGTTGGTGAATGACGCTTCGTCGCTAAATAGAACGCGTGCAAAAATCTGTCATCATCCCGTAATTTCTCTTGTGCCCAGTGGCAGAATTGTACACGACGTTCAAAGTCGTCGCCATGCAATTCGTGGTGCATAGAAATATGGTACGGGTGCAATCGATGTTGATGTAGCATTCTCAACACCGACGTTGTTGAGATTCCCGATTCTCGCGCAATTTGTCTGCTACTGATGTGCGGATTAGCCGCGACAGCAGCTAAAAAACCTACTTGGGCTTCATCATTTGAAGCACGCCGTGGTTGACGTTTCACATGTGGCTGAACGTTTCCTGTTTCCTTAAATATGTAACTATCCGGCGAACGGTCCGGACACTTGAATGATGTCGTCCAGGATTCCGAGCAGCATACATAGCACACGCCCGTAGGGCATTTCGATCACAATAGCCATACATCAACACGATATCGTCCTTTTCCGCAATTGTTAAACGGTCCATTTTAACACTGGTGATGTATCACAAAGTAACTACAGTCCGAACTGGCGGAGTGTTACGTGATACCATGTACTTATAGGTTTGTGACTATACAGCGCCATATATCACAAAGCGAAAAAAGTGGTCCCACTAAAACATTCATATTTCTTTACGTAGTACACGAATATGTAATGAAAATGGAGGGTTCCTATTAAAAAAAAGAAAAAACGCAGTTGATATGCGTTTGACCTATGGCAGCGCCATCTAGCGGGTCAACCATAGCGCCACCTGGTTTCCCCCTTCAAGCTAGACGAGTTTAGTTCTTTGTAGTTTTTTCGTTTGATGCTTATTTCGTGAGATATTTGACACGGTCACTATCAATGGACCACCCTGTATATCACTGTGGCCTATTCGTCTACAGAGCAGCCCGACCCCGATAAGTAAAATGGAATAAGCTGTCGAAGAAAAGAAAGTCTGGTAGAAATGACTTTGGAGAGGAGAATACGCGGAGAGACGAAGAAGCTGCTCGTTTCTACTAATTCGTAAACCCGGAGATGCGGAGAGTGAAGTACCTTATAAGCGGCAGTCGCTCTCCCTTCGGTTATCTGTCTGAAGGATTGCGAGGGAGGAGGCTGCGTGGAAACAAAGCTTCCCGCCTGCGCCCCCGCCCACCGCGCCACAACTCGTTCTCTTGTTCTGATTAGATCGAGACAGGAAGGCGGCCGGCTTACAGAGGCCTCGCGAGGGGCGGACAAAGGCGCCAGCCTCCGCGGTCGCTGCAAATTAAGAACGACGCGCAGGCCGGATACTTCCTCCCGCCGGCTCGTTAAATTTATTCCAGCTGCCCGCCGCTGTCCGTAATTGCGCGTAATGCCGCACCACTGTACGGTTGCCGGCGCGTAGTCAGGCCGCACCGCAAAGGAGCTGGCGAACATTCAGACTGGGACACGCCCGCGGAGTTCTCAGGGGTTCATTATCACGACAACCTGTCGGTTTCTTGACTGGCACAGGCTGAAAGTTGGCTACAACTACAAACACAACCATATCGACTTTCAGTATTCTTCTAATATTGTCAGCCTTCAGCATACCGAGAAGATGAAGAAACAATGCGGTTGTTGTTGTGGTCTTCATGGTCTTCAGTCCGGAGACTGGTTTGATGCAGCTCTCCATGCTACTCTATCCCGTGGAAGCTTCTTCATCTCCCAGTACCTACTGCAACCTACATCCTTCTAAATCTGTTTAGTCTATTCGTCTCTTGGTTTCCCTCTACGATTTTTACCCTCCACGCTGCCCTCCAGTACTAAATTGGTGTTTCCTTGATGCCTCAGAATATGCCCTACCAACCGATCCATCCTTCTAGTCAAATTGTGCCACAAATTCCTCTTTTCTCCAATTCTATTCAATACCTCCTCATTAGTTATGTGATCTACTCATCCAATCTTCAGCATTCTTTTGTAGCACAACATTTCGAAAACTTCTTTTCTCTTGTCCAAACTATTTATCGTCCACGTCTCACTTCCATACATGGCTACAATCCATGCAAATACATTCAGAAACGACTTCCTGACACTTAAATCTGTACTCGATCTTAACAAATTTTTCTTCTTCAGAAACGCTTTCCTTGCCATTGCTAGTCTACATTTTATATCCTCTCTAATTCGACCATCATCACTTATTTTGCTCCCCGAATATCAAAACTCATTTACTACTTTAAGCGTCTCATTTCCTAATCTAGTTCCCGCAGCATCACACGATTTAATTCGACTACATTCCATTATCCTCGTTTTGCTTTTGTTGATGTTCATCTTAAATCCTCCTTTTAAGACACTGTCCATTCCGTTCAGCTGCTCTTCCAGGTCCTTTGTTGTCTCTGAAACAAGTACAATGTCATCGGCTAACCTCAAAGTTTTTGTTTCTTCTCCATGGATTTTAATTCCTACTCCGAATTTTTCTTTTGTTTCCTTTACTGCTTGCTCAATATACAGAATGAATAACGTCGGGGATAGGCTACAACCCTGTCTCACTCCCTTCCCAACCACTGCTTCTCTTTCATGTCCCTCGACTGTTATAGCTGCCATCTTGTTTCTGTTCAAATTGTAAATAGCCTTTCGCTCCCTGTATTTTACCCCTGCCACCTTCAGAATTTGAAAGAGAGTATTCCAGTCAACATTGTCAAAAGTTTTCTCTAAATCTACAAATGCTAGAAACGTAGGTTTGCCTTTCCTTAATCTATTTCTAAGATAAGCCGTAGGGTCAGTATTGCCTCACGTGTTCCTACATTTCTACGGAATCTAAACTGATTTTCCCCGAGGTCGGCTTCTACCAGTTTTTTCATTCGTCTGTAAAGAATTCGTGTTAGTATTTTGCAGCCGTGGCTTATTAAGCTGATAGTTCGGCAGTTTTCACAATTTTTGACACCAGCTTTCTTTGGGACTGGAATTATTATATTCTTCTTGAAGTCTGAGGATATTTCGCCTGTCCCATAGATCTTGCTCACTAGATGGTAGAGTTTTGTTTGGCCTGGCTCTCACAAGGCTGTCAGTAGTTCTAATGGAATGTTGTCTACTCCCGGCGCAACAATATCGAAACAATATCAATGTTCCTGAAGCACAAAACACTTTGGGCACCAGAAACATGTGCGTCTTTATATGTAAATTGAAAGAGAAGGAAAACTGACATCAGTTGCATGGATACATTACGCAGAATCAGGGGCGACGAGTAAAAATGCGTACCGGACTGGGATTCGAACCTAGGAACTCCTACTTACTAGGCAGGAGCGTTAACCACTGTGCCATCCGGGACACAGTGTTATCGCACCTACGTGGGGTATCTCGTCATGCCTCACGGACGACCCACATTCCCACCGAGCGCGTCGGCCGTTGTACCCGAGCGGTTCTAAGCGCTTCAGTCCGGAACCGCGCTGCTGGTACGGTCGCAGGTTCCAATCTTGCCTCGGGCATGGATGTGTGTGATGTCCTTAAGTTAGTTAGGTTTAAGCAGTTCTAAGTCTAGCGGACTGATGACCTCAGATGTTAAGTCCCATAGTGCTCAGAGCCATTTGAACCACAGAGCGCCACCTGTCTGCGATCCCTGTCCATTTCCTCCGTGCTCGCTACTCTGAGATTCCCACAGGAGGTCTGTCCAAATGAACAGACACCACGCATTCATATAACGGGCGTCTTTGTTCAGCCGTCGTCATACGGGCCTAGACAGCTAAACGTTGACGTGCACACAGTCGAGATATCCAACTTCATGAGACATAACGCCGTGGGCAGATGGGACGAGATGGTGAACGTGATTTTGCGCTCTCAGCTGTCTCCGGCAGCAGTTATCGGCTTTATTTGGCTTGCAAACTATTCAGCTCTTTCACGAAAATGGACGGGCGTAAAATACCTTCGTTTGCCCTATCAAAACGCACGGTTCCTCTCTTGTTTATATGCCAGTCATGTTTTTATGTTACACGCGAGTTAAAACGCTAAAATAACTAAATATGAAAATTCTTTCATGATCAATAAGACGTTTCAATGATCAGTATGGCTTCTCACTTCCTGACGTGGGGAGCGTTCTTACTTCCTACTGTTTCTACTTCATATAGCGCGCTGCTGAAATATTGTAGAATTTAATGTGTGTTTCACGTGACTAATTGGTCCCTTAACGTGGAGTAGCAGGAAGAGATGTCACAAAACTCCTAGAGCGCCACGTCGACGTTAGCTAAATCTTTTCGTGTGACGACGGTTTTAATTTAGTCAAAAGTAGGTAACGAGGTTTTCCGGTGACCGGGAAACGCAAGTACAGTTTTGAAGTGACAAAAGACATTTTTCTAGCTGGCAGTGAGACCGAGAAAACTCATTGTTGTTGATAGTGATTGTATTCTGTATAGTGTGCTCAACAGAGAGGTATCAGCGCCCTTACAAAACTAAATGCTGACATTCACTGTTAATTTTTCTGAAAATTACGCTCCAAAGGTATGAAATAAAGTATAATTTTTAGCCATCATGCTACTATCTTCGTCCCTCGCATTCACAGTTTCACACACAGGACAGAACTACATATGACTGAAGTCATTTTGGTGAAATACACAATAGTTAAAATGATGTAACAAGAAACCGTGCCTTATTGTTCAATGAGAAAATAATAGATGTTCCAGTCACCATGGGAACAGTGCAGGTCAGCTGGTAACCCGGTTTCCGCCGGCATATCTTGATATAAAAAAACATGCAGTTAAAATGTTGTTCAAAAAATGGTTCAAATGGCTCTGAGCACTATGGGACTCAACTGCTGAGGTCATTAGTCCCCTAGAACTTAGAACTAGTTAAACCTAACTAACCTAAGGACATCACAAACATCCATGCCCGAGGCAGGATTCGAACCTGCGACCGTAGCGGACTTGCGGTTCCAGACTGCAGCGCCTTTAACCGCACGGCCACTTCGGCCGGCTAAAATGTTGTGTACAGATATCAGTACATCACAGGCAATGCATCGTGGTGGAACGTCTCGCCGAAGGACGAATCCATGCGTCAGAAAAGAACACCCTATGCGGATGCGAGTTAAGAGTACACACGTCCACTGCGATGGCCGGAAGAAGGAACGCCACGCCTGTGTTTCCGAGACCCCTTTGGTCACTTCCTTTTGCCTGTGTAGTTCTCTGGCCAGCAAACGTGCTCAGGCAGTCTGCTGTTGGGTTCTGGTGAGTTCATATCGTAGGTTAAGTGCGAACTTCGTAACTCAGAATCACGATAAGGTTGCGTAAGTTTTCTGCCTAAGTGCAGCGTTTAACCTTTTTCTTTTACAGCTTTGTATTTGGAACCGTATTCCGCGATTTAATTAGAGTACCGAATGATAGGATTTCGTGATTTAATTATTTAGTAAGAGATTTGATTTGTTGCACGGGAACTTCGAAATGTGTCAGTGTGAGATACTTTGGAAGACTTAATCATGGGAGAATACAAAATTGTTAAGGCTTTCGTGGCCACATGTTGACAAACTGCCTATTGGCTTCTGTCTCGGGTTCCTCGGGCGACGTTCATCTAATGATTTTACTGACGTTTCGCCAGCACGAGTGGCTGGCGTTGTCAAAGCTTCACCCTCCATTGCCGGTGGTGAAGCTTTGACAATGCCAGCCACTCGCGCTGGCGAAACGTCAGTAAAATCATTAGATGAACGTCGCCTGAAGAACCCGAGACAGAAGCTTATAGGAGAATACTTCTTCTTTTAGTAGGAATGCATGTGGAATTGTGTGTTCGGGTGCATGTAAATCTTATCCCTTGTTACAGTTTCATTAATTATTCGATTTTCTTTGCATTCTTTATCTGCGCGCTTTGACCAATTGGACTCACCTGTTCGTGTTTAATTCAATGAGCCTTCAGCTCCATCTTGTACTGGTTCCATTCGTAATCTTTCGCCACAATGAATTTCGTGTTTACACAGTTTTTCAATGTGGATTTAATCCTGAAGGGGTGATTCCGAAACCAGTTTTACTTGTGTCTACCATGTGTTACTATGACCAAGGTAAGTCCTCAGCTTTTACTGTTCATCATTGAATAGACATTACTGCATTTCTCTTAACTGTTTTCGAAAGTATGTCAGTTGTTTATTTAATTTTCAGCTTCTTACTGTAATTAGCGTACTTGAAATCTTTGTGAAAATACTCAGTGGCGTGGGCTTTTCCTCTCATATTCGCGTGTGCATATTTTTCGGTTTATTTAAGACATCCTGTGTTTGTGCTTATATTATTTTTGTCAACCCAAGGTCAGTCGGTTCGAACCTCTTTGCCATAATTGAGTGTGATATCCTAATTTCTACTTTCTTTCTTTTGCTTGTGCCGTTTTTCCCGCGGAGACGCAGGGTCGGCGTGGTTAATCGGATGCGGCAATGTTAGTGAAAGGGGTGGCCGGATGCCCTTCCTGTCGCCACCCAGTACCCCCCCCCGGGAAGGAATTAGTGCACCCCACTGTCTGCAACTAGTGTAATCCATGGAATAGTGCGAAAGTGTTCAGATGTCTGCGAGCCGTGTAACAGAGGCGGAACGTGGAGGCCAGCCCGGTATTCACCTAGGGGGATGTGGAAAACCGCCTAAAAACCACATCCAGGCTGACCAGCACACCGGCCGTCGTCGTTAATCCGACGGGCAGATTCGATCCGGGGCCGGCGGGCCTACCCGGTTCCAGGAAGCAGCGCGTTGGCGCGCTCGGCTAACCTGGCGGGTCTCATATCCTAATTTCTACGTATCTCTAATATTTTCTGTGTGAATGCAGTTACGATAGTGTTAATGCATCGTTTTCATTCTTTAAATTGCATATGTGATTCAACAAGTAGGAGCCATTTCGGCATCTGTAGTGAATCCAATTTAGTGTTTCTTCATGAGTTAATTAGGTACCATCAAACGTTAACAGTATGATATTCTTTTTGCACGTTAATAAGTTTCTCTCAAAATAAATGTTCATTGCAAAAGTTAACAGTTTGTTTCTCCTCGTAATTTCTTCCAGTCTCCTCACGTGAGTTTCCTAGGCATCGTCCTAAGCGTTACCAAAGCTTAAATCATAAAAGGGCAAGGGTTTTATGTTTCCTGCTGATGAATTACATGTTTTATTTTAAACGTGCCGTAGGAGGCAACGGTGTCAATATTATTGATGAACGGCCATAACACATCGATAAATGAAGATCAGATCTCCAACACCCCTCCAATAGGTGTAGTAATACTTTGAAATGTGATTTCGTGTAACGAGGTTTACTTACCTTCGTGTTTCACAATGATATTGTGTGGCTGCATTGATATTTCGTTTCAGTAGTTGATTTGTTCTGTTGATGCTAAGACTGTATAACAGTGTGCTCTGAATGGTTTCACCACACCAAACAATAGACAGTTTTATTTAATTTAGTTTCGGCACAGCCAGCCACACACATCGCAGTCCGCACTCACCAGCTACTTTCAGATAACCAGCCTCTTTCATGAACCGACCTCTCATAGATACACATCACTTTTACTCACACCAACTTCGTAATTCCTAAATCCTCCAACTTTTGTTTCACGGGGTCAAGATTTCGTCTTCTTGTAATAGAGGGTGATTAGAATTAAACTACTTGAGCCAATGTAAATGTAAAACTATTTACCGTATGGGTACGTAACTTCAAAGGAATTTGCGTTGTTGATGGTAGTAGTATCATAACTTGCCGTTAGGCGTCGGTACTGGCACGGCGTCATAGAGTCGAAACACAAGCATCAATGTGCCTTGCAGTTGCCGAAAGACAACATGAGTCTTGGCAAGGTGAGCAGGGATTTAAAAAATTTGGGTCAAATGACCCTGAGCACTATGCGACTTAACATCTTAGGTCATCAGTCCCCTAGAACTTAGAACTACTTAAACCTAACTAACCTAAGGACATCAAACACATCCATGCCCGAGGCAGGATTCGAACCTGCGACCGTAGCAGTCGTGCGGTTCCGGACTGAAACGCCTAGAACCGCTTGGCCACCGAGGCCGGCTGCAGGGATTTACTGGTAAGGCTATTTTATCGAAACAACAGCAATAGCTCTGCTGCTATCCACGAGTATGGATACACTACGAGTGGAAGGCTGATTATAGTTGTGGTGATGTTCACACGGTTTCAGTGATTAGGTTTGCTCGTCAGAATATTACACAGTCTCCTACTTCCTGGAAAACTGGAGTGTGTACGCAAAGGCTGTACAGCAAGTCACATGGTGTTAGTTCTTACACTAATAACAGCAATTTTCAATTTACTACTAACTACACTAAAAAATAATTAAATTCTATATTAACGAGTATGTCCGCTTCATACCGTCCCTGTCGCACAGTTTCTTCCTGAAACACATGACTGAATACTTTATCAAAATTTTCAGAACAGTGTGACGCACATGAAAACGAGACTGCGACTCTCTGCTAATTAGCCAACCTACCATTTTCTGGTTGGCTAAGACTGACACGGCTAATGGGAGAGTATACGTAACCATTTGAGTCACTGGGCAGCCATATGCACATCTCGAATATACTTAACTGCTTACAATTTTAAGATTCATCTTCAAGTATACAGCCGCGCGGGATTAGCCGAGCGGTCTAGGGCGCTGCAGTCAAGGATTGTGCGGCTGATCCCGGCGGAGGTTCGAGTCCTCCCTCGGGCATGGGTGTGTGTGTTTGTCCTTAGGATAATTTAGGTTAACTAGTGTGTAAGCTTAGGGACTGATGACCTTAGCAGTTAAGTCCCATAAGATTTCCCACACATTTTTTCAAGTATACACAACATCCACTCGACAACATATTCTGGTATCATCAGAACTGTCTATTAATAACCAAGAACAAGTTGAAATGAAAACCAGCGTTCCTAAATATTTATGACATCATATGTCCCCCATCTGTTGTTGAACACAGCCTTACGACCGTTTGACAAGCAAGTGTTCAGCAGATTACTTCTGTGATATGTACATAATGTTATATCACTTGCTATTCTTTACGTGAGACAAAAAGTTTCAAGTCTTAGGTAAATTTATATACCTCAGCAAAAGTTAAAATTACCAACTTACATCCTAAATGGTGATCTACTATTATTTGAAAGTACTGTGCCAACTTCTACTACAGCCGGTGCATTGGAACAGACAAAATTAATCCACAGATTGGTGTACGATTTAGTAACTCCATACTCACACGAAAAGCGTGGAAACTACAGTGCCTGACAAAACAAGAAAGATGAAGCTCCCGGAAGGGGACGAAGAAACGAATTGAATCTTCACGCATATACATGGTATGTGATGTTATGTCAATGGTTGCAAAATCGAGTTAAATTTAGTCTCCTGTGTCAAAATCTCCCGCTGTTTTTGTAACTGGCCCTTGATATCATGTACACTGAGACTGAGATGGAATTGACGCCCGAGCTGGTGCCACACATGCTCCATCGGAAGTAGATACGGAGATCTTGCTGGCCATGGTAGTACCTTAACATCACGTGTACAATTAATAGTGACACGTCCCATGTGCGGAAAAACATTATCCTGTTGAAAAATGACACTGCGGTACTGTCGCATTGGATGTAACAAATGAGAACACAGGAAGTCTGTGTCATATCATTATGCTGTCATAGTTCCCTGAATAACTAGCAGCTGTGACCTGGAGTCATTACCGGTACTCCCCATACCATGACGCAATGAGTAACAACGCTGTGCCTCTCCAGAGGGTTTAATGAATGAGTGCTCACCACATGTAGCCGGCATACTTGCCAATGACAATCACCTGGAATATTGCAGAACCGCTACTCATCGCTGAACACAGTGAGGTGTCATTCATTAGCAGACCATGCTTCCCCGCTCATGGCACCGCTTCAAACACAGCCATTGGTTTTGCGGTGTTAATGGCAACCAACACTTGGTACTGTAACACCATGGTCTGGCTGCCACTCTCCAACCAATGGTGTGGAAAGCTACAGAATGTTGCAGCGAGTCCAGTCTTGTCATCAGAGGGCAGGCGCAAATGTGAAGGGGCTACGATGTGAATAACACACGATCCTCTCTTGAAATGCTCATATGTCGTCGACCGCAACCTTGACCACGAGCTTTCCTGCCATCTCGTTTCCATACAGTTCAATATCTGGCCACTGTCACACGCGAATTACCCACAGATCTGAATGTTACAATACTTGAACAGCCGGCCAAATGGAGGCCCACAGTGACGCCCCTTTCAAACTCCTGTCAGCCGTTGATGACCACCACTCGAGTACGCGGCATCTCCAGGTCCTTCCAGTGCCATGTTTCATCATTTGAATAGACTGCCTCCAGTAAAGCAAGAAACATTCATGTACTACTCTCAATCAGTTCTTACCAATTACTCAATGCTTTCTTAAAAGTCATATTTACTAGCAGAGATAAAATCCATTAACATCCCATTTTAATAAATTGATTCATATCTATCTAACCAATAATAATATTAAAATATATTTATTACTTTTTATTGAGAAACGCCACACTGGATTCGCCATTTTGAGCCCAAAAATGAGAGGAGATCAATGGAGTTCACCCATAAAAAAGTTCAAGCCAATGTAATCAGCAGGGAAAATCATGGTCACAGTGTTCTGGAACTTTTGCCTGAAAAGATCGTCGTAAACTCTGCAAGGTATCACAAGACTTTCAGATACTGAAAGCACGAATTCTAAGAGTTCGTCGACACTCTGAGCACCCTTTTCCTTCAGAATAACAGTGCTAGACCACACACAAGTGCTACGACATCTGCAACGATCCGACGCCTTGGATTCACCGTCATTAATCATCCTCCATACAGTCCCTCCTTGGTCTCCAATCGCTTTTCATCTGTTTCCAAAACTTTCATAGATACCGCACTATAGGACGACGTCGCCAAATGGAGACCCACAATGTGGTCTAAATCAAATGGCTCTGAGCGCTATGGGACTTAACTTCTGAGGTCATCAGTCCCCTAGAACTTAGAACTACTTAAACCTAACTAACCTAAGGACATCACACACATCCATGCCCGAGGCAGGATTCGAACCTGCGACCGTAGCAGTCTCGCGGTTCTGGACTGAAGCGCCTACAACCGCACGGCCACCGCGGCCGGCAATGTGGGCTGTTCCCAACTCTGCGAGATGCTGATAATACTGTCTCAGGCGAGTACTCAAAATCTTTATGTCCTTCACAGTAATCACTCAACATCTGACGTTCCTTTGCTGTTATCGCTCAACACATGATGCTATTCACGCCCCTTACACATTTTCCCGACCTTGTAAGTACACGAACGACACTAACGCACCATGGTGGCCGCTCTGCTTGTCACAGAGAATTGGAGCTCTAATCTTAGAGGCCTACGTACGTGTCGAAGGTGTGTATTAGTGAAGGACGTACGTTTATTTTAGTACATCTTTCATTAGAGTTTATCCTGTGGTGTGAAGGGGGCCTTCCGTCGGGTAAACCTTCGCCGGTTGCAAGTCTTTCGATTTGATGCCACTTCGGCGACTTGAGTGTCGATGAGGATGAAATGATGATGTTTGGGACAGCACAACACCCAGTCCTGAGCAGAGGAAATCCCTGCCCCAGTGGGAAATCGAGCCCGGGCCCTTACGATTGATATACTGTCGCGATGACCACTGAGCTACCGGGGGCGGACAGAGTTTATCCTGTCAACTAGCTATGGTGTTTATCATTTTCATTCCAATCTTTATCGTATTCTATTCATACAAGAGCCTATAGGATGTGATCTGTAGAATATGTGTTTTATTTCATCCTAACTTTTCCTGTCTGATGAACAGCCTCTATTTCAGGCACACTCCCCGTCTTGCATGAAATCCATTGTGTTAGTTTGGCTGTCAGCTAAAGCGAATTTTCTGTTCCCTTCCGGCTTAGAAACGGAGGTCTGAACCGTTGGAATGCATAGGAAAATAACAGGGGGAGGGGGAGGAGGAGGGGGAGGGAATCAAATAAAAAGAAGATGGTGGCAGAGGACCCCAGTCTTCTCTGTCTTGGAGCACTTGGAGCGCGAAAGTGGATAGATCTTTCCCGCCAAATTCGTAGCGAGTGTTCCCGTTGGTTGCTGGAAGATCGCGGTAGAAGCTTCGAGTTCTTCCTAGAATATCTGTCAGTTAAAAAGGACGCAAATGAGATCCGTAGGGCGTGCTTTTTGACGCCAGCTGATTGGGTCGTTGTGTTGCGCCCAGAAGCCTAGACCCCTGATTGGCCGGAACGTGCACCAAAAAGCGCGCCCTCAGGTGGGTGTTGAGGAGCGAACGGTGAGCAGTTGAAAACGGGGCGAGCTACCGTCTGGACGTGTTGGATATGCTGTGGGCCGGTGGGGACACGCTCTGCAGCTGTTGCACCAGTTTATCACGGTGATACGCAGCTGCTTGTTAGGTCGCGATCAGGCTTTGTTCGTAGTCACACTTGCTTGACCCAAGACCTTTCTGAATATCTGAAATCTTTGGCACGTGTGTCTTAAGCTCAACCCCTTCCACGGTTCTGTTTTAGGCTGACCAGCATGTTCTTTATCCTATTCCAATAACTGTAAATATTTTATTTTTCTCTCGCTTTACTCTTGTCCTGTGTAAATCGGTTATTGAAACTGTAAGTTTTCAGCGCCGCGAATGTCCGTGAATAAGTAACAGCAACTGCTTTTTTGTTCTTTACCATCAGTGACCCTTACATCTGTTCAGCATGTAGGATCATGCACAAGCTTAGAAAACCCTTTCCTTAATGACAAAGAGGCACCCCTCCCCTCCCTCCCCCTGCACACCAAGCTGATACTTTCGTCTGCTATGTTATCCTCAAGTCATCATTTCGTAAGGGACAGTTGCAATGAAAATTGACTTTTACGCAATTCAAAATTCCAAACGTTTCACTTGGGGCCCCGCCGATCACCTTCAGATTCGCCAGGCACTAGCGTCAGAAATACAGTATTTGCGGTGCGGATAAACATTGTGTTTGTCTCCACAAGGTCGTACTGTCCTGCTTGTTTCTGATGCGTCAGGTCAAAGAAACCGTTTTACATGTTTTCAGGAGAGAAATTCTTCCTGCTTTAATTAACCAGTTTGGCTTTTGTACTTACGGGTGTGTTAAAAGAACTATAGGAATCAGTGATTATGTGATTATTGTGACATTATTGGTTATTTTAAGCCATAAATACAGATTAAGGTCACTATAATCCGATCTACGAACGATGGCGGTTCGCGCATGTTGATGCACGGACAGGAATGGCATTTCTAATGATTTAAAGCGACAGTTGCGGTACACGCATGCGCGTGCTCTCCGCTTGAAGGAAACGTATATCCTGCAAATTATGTTTCTCGCCTGTTTATGCAGAATTTGCACTTTGCACCACCATCAGCGATGATAAATCGTCAGAACTGAAACTGGAATTCACTAAACAACTCGCTAAGATCACATTTAATGCTCGCATTAGCAACAGCATTCAGAGCAGAGCGCTCAGAACACTACTGAATGTTCATTGGCTGTCGGAGTGTGCGTGACGTAGGTGCGCAGAACAAGCCTAAACTCGAGCGCCATCGTTCGCGACTCCAAATAAAGTTTACCATCAGATCACATCATGCTACCAAACACAGCAATAGCACCCGGAACGTTATATGTGTGCAAAGTTACAATAATGGCCATTAAAATTGCTACACCACGAAGATGACGTGCTACAGACGCTAAATTTAACCGACAGGATGAAGATGCTGTGATATGCAAATGATTAGCTTTTCAGAGCATTTACACAAGGTTGGCGCCGGTGGCGACACCTACAACGTGCTGACATGAGGAAAGTTTCCAACCGATTTCTCATACACAAACAGCAATTGACCGGCATTGCCTGGTGAAACGTTGTTGTGATGTCTCGTGTAAGGAGAAGAAATGCGTACCATCACGTTTCCGACTTTGATAAAGGTAGGATTGTAGCCTATTGCGATTGCGCTTTATCGTATCGCGACATTGCTGCTCGAGTTGGTCGAGATCCAATGACTCTTAGCAGAATATGGAATCGTTGTGTTCAGGAGGGTAACACGGAACGTCGTGCTGGATCCCAACGGCCTCGTATCACTAGCAGTCGAGATGACAGGCATCTTATCCGCATGGCTGTAACGGATCGTGCAGCCACGTCTCGATCCCTGAGTCAACAGATGGGGACGTTTGCAAAACAACAAGCATCTGCACGAACAGTTCGATGACGTTTGTAGCAGCACGGACTATCAGCTCGGAGATCATGGCTGCGGTTACCCTTGACGTCGCATCACAGACAGAAGCGCCTGTGATGGTGTACTCAACGACGAACCTGGGTGCACGAATGGCAAAATATCATTTTTTCGGATGAATGCTGGTTCTGTTTACAGCATCATGATGGTCGCATCCGTGTTTGGCGACATCGAGGTGAACGCACATTAGAAGCGTGTATTCGTCATCGCCATACTGGCGTATCACCGGCGTGATGGTATGGGGTGCCATTGGTTACACGTCTCGGTCACCTCTTGTTCGCAATGACGGCACTTTGAACAGTGGATGTTACATTTCAGATGTTTTGCGACCGGTGGATGTACCCTTCATTCCATCCCTGCGAAACTGTACATTTCAGCAGGATAACGCAAGACCGCATGTTGCAGGTCCTGTACGGGCCTTTCTGGACACAGAAAATGTTCGGCTGCTGCCCTGTCCAGCACATTCTCTAGATCTCTCACAAATTGAAAACATCTGATCAATGGTGGCCGAGCAACTGGCTCGTCACAATACGCCAGTCACTACTATTGATGAAGTGTGGTGTCGTATTGAAGCTGCATGGTCAGCTGTACCTGTACACGCCATCCAAGCTCTGTTTGACTCAATGCCCAGGCGTAGCAAGGCCATTATTACGGCCAGAGTTGGTTGTTCTGGGTACTGATTTTTCAGGATCTATGCACCGAAATTGCGTGAAAATGTAATCACATGACAGTTCTAGTATATTATATTTGTCCAATGAATATCCGTTTATCATCTGCATTTCTTGTTGGTGTAGCGTTTTTCATGGCCAGTAGTGTATGTTGCAATCCTGGTTAGGGCACAGTTTTGTGAGGCATTGTATATTTTGTGTGCTAGGAGCCCTTCACGTTGGTGCGCCACTCTATCGACCTTGCAGTCAGCATTTCCTCTCCACGTGCTCTCCCAAGAGTACACGAAGTCGCTCGTATTGACCTAAAGCAGAGAAAAGAAGGCGAACCGCGGCTGGCGCAAACGCAGGCGCAGGTGGGAGAGCGGGCACGGTGCTTTCGTTTCATTTGGGCCGCTTTGATCAGCAGCGGCGACGATCGCAGGCAGATCGCTTTCGGCCGGCGCCATTAGGTGGTCCATCGGACGGCTGCCGGCTCCCTTTTATTGTGCCGGTGCGACCGGGCCATTACATTCCGGCCCCAGCCTCCGTCGTGCCACTCGCCGCCGGCGACGACGACGACGCTGACGTCTGAAAGAATTTCGACGCCCATTCGCGCCCTTCTGGCGGGCCAGATTCTTGTGCAGGCGGCTAGAAACGCGAATGGGCGCGCGGGAGTGAAGGGTCCGAGAGAGGCGGCAGTGCAGGGGTTGGGGAAGGACGCAGCACGTTTGGAGGTTTCTTCTGCTTTAAGCGCTGCCGCTGCTGCTGCGGCTGCTACGCGGGCGGCCTCGGTGTGTGCTTTTCCTGCACATTTGCCACTTCCGCTCTGCAGACCTACTTCAGATGAAGAAATGGCACCAACTCTGCGGTATGGTATCACTGTTACTACACTACTGGCCATTAAAAGTGCTACACCAAGAAGAGATGCAGATGAAAAACGGGTATTCATTGGACAAATATATTATACTAGAACTGACATGTGATTACATTTTCACGCAATTTGAGTGCATAGATCCTGAGAAATCAGTACACAGAACAACCACCTCTGGCCGTAATAACGGCCTTGATACGCCTGGGCATTGCGGCAAACAGAGCTTGGGTGGTGTGTAAAGCTACCCATGCAGCTTCAACACGATACCACAGTTCATCAAGAGTAGTGACTGGCGTACTGTGATGAGCCAGTTGCTTGCCCACCATTGACCAGTCGTTTTCAGTTGGTGAGAGATATGGAGAATGTGCTGGCCAGGGCAGCAGTCGAACATTTTCTCTATCCAGAAAGGCCCGTACAGGACCTGCAACATGCGGTCGTGTATTATCCTGCTGAAATGTAGGGTTTCACAGGGATCGAATGAAGGGTAGAGCTACGGGTCGTAACACATCTGAAATGCAACGTCAATGCGAACAAAAGATGACCGAGACGTGTAACCAATGGCAACCTATACCATCACGCCGGGTGATACGCCAGTATGGCGATGACGAATACACGCTTCCAATCTGTGTTCAGCGCGATGCTGCCAAACACGGATGCGACCATCATGATGCTGTAAACAGAACCTGGATTCATCCCGAAAAATGGCGTTTTGCGATTCGTGCACCCAGGTTCGTCGTTGAGTACACAAGGGCAGGCGCTCCTGTCTGTGATGCAGCGTCGAGGGTAACCGCAGCCATGGTCTCCGAGCTGATAGTCCGTGCTGCTGCAAACGTCGTCGAACTGTTCGTGCAGATGGTTGTTGTCTTGGAAACGTCCGCATCTGTTGACTCAGGGACCAAGACGTGGCTGCACGATCCGTTACAACCATGCGGATAAGATGCCTGTCATCTCGACTGGTAGTTATACGAGGCCGTTGGGACCCAGCACGGCGTTCCGTATTACCCTCCTGAATACACCGATTTCATATTCAGCTAACAGTCATTGGATCTCGACCAACGCGAGCAGCAATGTCGCGATACGATATACCGCAATCGCGATAGGCTACAGTCTGACCTTTATCAAAGTCGGAAACATGATGGTACGCATTTCTTCTCCTTACACGAGGCATCACAACAACGTTTCACCAGGTAACGCCGGTCAAGCACTATTTGTGTATGAGATATCGGCTGGAAACTTTTCTCATATCAGCACGTTCTAGGTGTCGCCACCGGCGCCAACCTTGTGTGAATGCTGTGAAAAGCTAATCATTTGCATGTCAGAGCATCATCTTCCTGTCGGTTAAATTTCGTGTATGTAGCACGTCATCTTCGTAGTGTAGCAGTTTTAATGGCCAGTAGTGTAATTCAAAGCGTCGAACGATCGTTATCTAACAGAAGTATTTCTCTCTATCTTCACCATATGGCACTAACGAGTCCTCTGTTAACATGCATCAAATTCCCACTAGAGTCATTTTATAAATCCTAAAGAAACCTCCTGTTTGAAATTTGTATTGTAGTATAATAGATCGAAAGTAATAAATGCACGAAAGGAGCAAGTTTAAGCAAAATTGGTTATTAAGATATACAAATATTTTAATATGTTTCGCTACAACTAAAACTAAAGAAAAAAGTTCAGGTAAACATACAACCGCAAATGTCTGGTTACGGAATTACGTGTAGTAAAAGATTTTGCCTGAAAATGGTTCAAATGGCTCTGAGCACTATGGGACTTAACGTCTGAACTCATCAGTCCCCTAGAACTTAGAACTACTTAAACCTAACTAACCTAAGGACATCACACACATCCATACCCGAGGCAGGATTTGAACCTGCGACCGTAGCGGTCGCACGGTTCCAGACTGAAGCGCCTAGAACCGCTCGGTCACACCGGTCGACTGAAATTTACCAACTTCGCTTATATGAAGCCATGACAAAACTGTATGAGGTTAAAGTAATGCACGATTTCCATTTATTTTGTTGTTGTTGGTCTGGCGAATCAAATAAAACATGTTCCAGACGTGTATCCGTAATAGTTTTCCAGAACATCCCGAGAAGCGAAGATTATTACACAGGTAAATTTGTTTCCGTTCCATTAAGAATGTAGAAACTTTTGTGTCATTGTTCGCAACCGTTAGTGAGTTGTTTCAGTCGTTTCCTAATCTTGAAACGAGTTAGTCTTCTGTATTGATCAGTGGAAGAACATAATAACAGTAGTGTGTTTAAGTGAAACCACGTACAGTTTCAGTTAACATTATTCCCATGATTTTTCCGAAATTAATATCTCTACAACTTATGTCGAAAACTTTGTGCATTTGTCTGGAATTTAGAAAACAAACTTGGTTGGGTAGTCAATAAATTAAAAATTTTACGAAATTACTTCTTTGCTTCTCTGGACGTTCAGGGAAACTATTGCAGATACACGTCTGGGACATGTTTTAATTGATTCACCAGACCAGTAACGACAAAATAAATGGAAATCGTGCTTTACTTTAACCTCGTAAAGTTTTGCGATGGCTTTATATTAGCGAAGTTGTTAAATTTCAAACAAAATATTTTAGTAGCCGTAACTAAACATTTGCGGACCTAAGTGTATAAGTTTATATGAACTCTTTCGTTATATATATATATATATATATATATATATATATATATATATATATATATATATATATATATATCGTAATTTTTTAATTTACCAAAATTTTCAACAAAAGAATGTACTAGTAATATAACTGAATTTGTATGATAGAACATGTACAATCACACGATGTACGACCTGCTATACAATAACAACCAGCAGGTCTTTCTTTACTTAATAAATAAATAAATAATAGGTGTGGTGACTTAGAAATGAGCTTTCTCATTCCGGCTCCCGCCAAATGCAAAGTGCGCGCCGTATTCGCTACCTGAATGCTAAGGACAAGAACGCCATTGCGATTCATCACGAAATTGTGTAAGTTTATGGTAAGAACGTAATGTCAAGGGAGCACGTAACGAATGGGTACGGAGTTTCAATTGTGAGACAGAAATTCACCATGAAGACAGAAGCGGAAGGCCGTCTGTTGTGACTGATGATGTGATACAGAAAACTGAAGAACATCCCCTCTCAGATCGCCATTCGACAACTGACTACCTGCATGCAGTTTTTCCAAACATTTCACGACCTGTTGTTCATGAAATCGTAGCTAACCGACTAAATTATAGTGACTTGTGTGCGCGATGGTTGCCCAAGACGCTTACCGAAGCACGCAAACTGATCAGAGTTAGTATCGCTCGCTTATCACTTTACTCCAGAGATCAAAGGAAAATCAATGCAGTGGCGCCATGCTCACTCTCCTTCAGCCAAAAAATTCGAAACTTAGCAAACAGTGAGGAAACTAACTGTGTCACTGTTCTGGGACAGAAAAGGTGTCCTACTCGTTTATTTTTTGAAAGGAGGTGAAACTCTAAATGCTGGAAGACATTGTGAGGCCATGAAGGAGATTCACAGAGACATACAAAACAAACGTCGTGGGATGCTGACAATGGGAGGCTGTTTCTACCATGACAACGCGCGTCCGCACACCGCTCATGCAACGCAAGAATTGTTGACTTCGTTTGGTTGGGATATTATAAGCCACCCCTCTCACAGCCCCGATCTCTCACATGTAAAGGATGAGCCAGACGATAAGGGATTTTACTTTATTATATGAGCCTCCAAATGGTAACTTCATTTTTCTTGTAACGGCCAAGCCTCGGCCGGCATTGTTAACTGCCTGTAAATTCTTTCGTCCCACGGTTTAGCAACAGGAAGTCAGCACCGATGAAGGGCAAGTTGTTTACGCGCCTCTCTCATGTGCTTACGAGGTAACGCCACCCCAGGCGTCGCTTAACAGGCAACGCTGTGGAAAGTTCCATGCCGCCCGCACGGTTTGCTCGGTCCTGACCAATCAGGGCGGAGGAAGCAGCGTGGTGCGTCGAATATACCCGGCCGCCCGTCATCGGGCTCGCTCTCTGGTATTCTTGCTCACCCGGGAGTCGGATTCGCGCCCTGTAGCATCGAACATCTCTCGCTTCTCCCGGTGCTGCGGCACTGTGGACTTAGTTTTGGCAGACAACTTTCGGTAGCTTCGCGAACAATGTTCGCCAAATTGTAAGCTCTGGCTCACCCTCACCTCCCTAGGCCTATGTAGCCCCTTTCAACATGCTTTAGCCAATAAATGGCCTTTTTATAAAAATTACCCTATTATTCCATAGCGCCCACCGCCTGCCTATACGCCCATCCTGTACACACCTAATGACTATCATCTGTTCACTAAACTAAAGGAACACTTTCGAGTAAAACACATTTCTGACGACGATGAGCTGAAAATCGAAGTGAATAGCTGGATGAAAAAGGCTGCGGGAGACCTCTATGACGCAGGAATAAAAAACGTCGTCCCACGGATGACAAAATCCAGAATCTATTTAGGTAAATAATGATTATGTGGAAAAATATTGCAAGACCTATGGTACAATGTATGTAAATTTT
This sequence comes from Schistocerca serialis cubense, assembly GCF_023864345.2. Classification (NCBI taxonomy): domain Eukaryota; kingdom Metazoa; phylum Arthropoda; class Insecta; order Orthoptera; family Acrididae; genus Schistocerca; species Schistocerca serialis. The sequence goes on from NC_064638.1 coordinate 265,508,716, forward strand.
ATTAACATAAATTATTTATTTGTACTTCAAAAAAATTTTTCTAGCTTTCCTTTTCAGATCAGCCTCGTTCATAGTGTTGTTCCTAGGGTCGCCACAAGAGTAATTTGTAGACTATGAAGCAGGAGACAGACAAAGGTGGCTGGGTACAATACAGAATATCACGAGACAGTGCTAAAACTGAATAGTCAAACACATTTACATACCTTTTGACAAGCAGTCACTTAGAGCATAACAAACATTTCCACTCTCTGAATAAAGTCTTTTGTCAACACAACAGCAGACTTTCTAGCTTCGCTGGTTCTCGCAGCCGGCCGGGGTGGCCGAGCAGTTCTAGGCGCTACAGTATGGAACCGCGCGACCGCTACGGTCGCAGGTTCGAATCCTGCCTCGGGCATGGATGTGTGTGATGTCCATAGGTTAGTTAGGTTTAAGTAGTTCTAAGTTCTAGGGGACTGATGACCTTAGAAGTTAAGTCCCATAGCGCTCAGAGCCATTTGAACCATTTTTTGGTTCTCGCAGTCTTAACTGTTATGACATAGGGAACTGCCGTCCCGTGGAGTTTAGTTGCCAAACTGAGGAGGCGATCGCCGCTGCCGAATTGGCCCCCGAGCGCTGTCGTCGGCCTCCTTTATGCCAGGTCGAAGAGGGCACTGGTGTCGTGTAGTCTTCCCGGAGAGAGGAGGTGCGGCGCCTAATTTGCGTATACTGCGGAAATAGCGCGATCTCTTGGGGTCCGCGGATACTGACGTTGTTGCTGGCGGGTTTTTCACGGCCAGCGCACGAGTGGTGTCTTACGATGATATCACATAAAGTGCCCCCTGAACTGCCTACGACATTTTTGGCTCGATTTCGCCTAAGGTAACACCGGTGATATCGGGAATTTTTGTCGAAGTTCGCTGGCATCGGCGATGTTGCCGGGCTTCAGCAGTTTTTCAAAAAATATTCAGATCAATATATAACGATTTACGAAGGTAAAATACAGATGATCTTCATAAAAAGACGACAGCTGTGTGATATACATTCAAAAACTTTCTGAGGGTGTTGTGATGTGGGCTGCTGGTAACTGCGAGTGTTATTTTGGAAGTGAGCGTCACTAGAGAGAAATGTTCAAATGTGTGTTAAATCTTATGGGACATAACTGCTAAGGTCATCAGTCCCTAAGCTTACGCACTACTTAACCTAAATTATCCTAAGGACAAACACACACATCCATGCCCGAGGGATGACTCGAACCTCCGCCGGGACCAGCCGCACAGTCCATGACTGCAGCGCCTTAGACCGCTCGGCTAATCACGCGAGGCCACAGGGCTTCTGGGAGGATGGACTGACAGGTGGGATGTAGATGTTACGGTAGGGGCGGGATATCAGCTGGGCGAGGAATGGGTGGATGGCAGTTTTATTTTGGAATGAGCAGTCTACGGTCTGAGGCAGGAGTACATCTCGAGGATATATACAGGGTACAAGAGTGGAAGAATACGGAAATTTCGTTAGTAAAGTGTATGAGGAGCGTGGAGATGGAGGGAAGTTGGGCCATGCTGATAGTCACGCCGCAGCAAGCCATGGTTCTCCAGGATGGAGGAGCCATCAGGACATGGGGACTTAAGTTTATAGGAGGTGTAGGAAAGACGTAGGGCAGATGTGTAAATTTGTTTCGCTGGTAAACGAGACTGGTGGGCTGGGATAGATGGACACGGTAGCAAGGCACAGTGCATGGTGCTCTATGACTTTGAGGGAGTGGTAAAACTTAGGAAGGGGCACAGTTCAATGCGACGTGGAACGGGTGATGGTCTTGAAGGTTTGGAGAAAAGTGGAGTGATTTAATCCTAATATACGGCCTGTTATTAAGTTTTGGTTGTTTCAATCTATTGTGAATTTTCTTTTGTATGGTTAGGAGGTTAGGACTGGAAGTTAGTTTGTGATTATGTGTTAGTCTGGGATATTTGAGTGTTTCAGTTAGGGTGACTGAATGGTCGTGGACTGCGAGGTGAAGGTCTCGGGGATAAAAATCTTGGTTTTTCCCATCGTTATTAACAATGAACTGGCAAACTGCAATTATTGTTTCTCATTAGTTGTCGAATATTTCAGTGCAAATGAAAATTTCTGCCGGGTCGGGACTCGAATCCAAATTCCTCGTTTATCGCTAGCGATCAAGTTAACCATTTTGGTTCTCCGAGCACGCTTCCAGGGCGGCCATTCGTCCTTCTGTCCACGAATGAAGATGTGGGCCACTCTTAGAAGTGTGCTAGGAGAACCGAAATGGTTAAGGTGGCCGCAAGCGATAAACGAGAAATTTGGATTCGAGTCCCGGCTGGCATAAATTTTCATTTGTTCTGAAATATTCTACAACTGATGAGAAACTATAATCGTAGTTTGCCAGTTCATTCTTAACAGAGTGCGGCTTCTGAACGTCAACATAGTGTTTCAGACGATGCACTACGCAGCTCGTGGTTCTTGCCTAGATTTTGATGAGACTGGTGTAAAGGTTTTAGCTTCGTGCTTTTTTTTCGGTTGCCAAAGTTTTAGTAACGAAATTCTGCTTTATTTCACCCGTTTTTCAGACGTTAAGTTTCGAGCATCAGTTCGCGTGACATTGTCCTGCCACTTCAATTTCAGCGTACATCGGAATATTTAATCTCCAAACAATCCGTGATTTAAAGTTTAACTGTCAGTAATAGCCCCTTAGGATTAGAACTTGCTAATAATGTGGAAATATTGATTTGTAACGGCAATTCTGACGCAGTATAACCGTGTTTAGACCTCTATCTCAACTGTTGCAAAAGGCTATCGCTTATGTTCCGAAACGTTGGGTTTTTAAAGCGGAGCTGAAGCGATGATCCGAATGAGAAAAAATGTTGCCTGCGTATTGGAGAAGGTACACAAGAAGGTGGAAGGAAGTGAGATTCTAAGAATTCATTTCTAGTGATTAGAAGTGGATAGCATTAATGCGAACTGTACCCTCCGTTTGTTAGTTTCGGTGAGTTCAAAGAAGCAGAAGGCGCGCCTCACACTTTTTGACAAAATGACAGCGTGGCTGCTACGACGCGAAGCTGCCTGTGACACAAGGCCGCGTCCAATACAGAGGGAGGGAAGCCCGCCAAGTCCGCAGCGCAGCGTCGCGTCGCGGCGAATATTGGAGGCGGGCTATTGTCTTCAGCCACCTGGCTGGCTGGCTTGCTCGATGCGTAAAATTGATGTCTGACGTTCATATGGCGGCGAGCGCCCGGGGCGCCGTATTGGACGCCGGCGCCCGCCACTCGCTCTGCCGTCGCCGCCGGACGCGGCAGCCTGCCGCTCTGTTCCCTTCCCTCAGCACGTGCACAGCATGCGGCAATTCATTTGAAGCGCGTTTCACGCCTCAATTATTTTCCGTGTCGCACGACGCTGCATGCGGGCCTGTTTCTGTTTTCCACTCAAAGCCAAAGCTTCTGTTCCCATCTCTCTCACAACCCCTCCCCTGCTCTCTCTCTCTCTCTCTCTCTCTCTCTCTCTCACACACACACAAACACACACACACACACACACACACACACACACTCATTAACTCTCTCTCTCTCTCTCTCTCTCTCATTCGCTCCCCTCTGTTTCCGCCTGTCATTCACTCACCCTCTTTTTCCCCACGCACGTCCACTCTCATGTCTCACACAGTCTCCTCTTTTCTCACGCCCTTACACTCATAAACTCTTTGTCTGTTTACATCTCTTTCCTCTCCCGTCTTGTTGCGACATAAATTCAAATTGCTTGTCCACTCATTGAGACTACTATAGTGTTTCTTACTGCTTCACTCAATCGCGTAACACTGCACTTGTTTTCTAATTCGTCAGAGTGATTCAAAGTAAATTGTGACAGCACAGACATAGCAGTTTTCACATGTTTTCCAGTTTATATTTAACTTTTTCTCGTTTCTGTTCTTGTAAACATGTTATGATTGAGATGTTAACACGAAATTCTGTACATTAATGCGCTTGCTTTACTGGCTGTCCTTCTTAATAATGTTTCACCAACTTCGACTCCACACGTAACCACTGTGAACAGCGACTGTATATTATTATAAGGAAGCACAGGAATATTGCAGTCAGTCGCAATCTCGTTCGTTTATTTTTTTTAAATCTTGCATATCCAGATTTCAGCTATAAGGCCGCGCAGGATTAGCCGAGCGGTCTCAGGCACTGCAGTCATGGACTGTGCGGCTGGTCCCGGCGGAGGTTCGAGTCCTCCCTGGGGCATGGATGTGTGTGTTTGTCCTTAGGATAATTTAGGTTAAGTAGTGTGTAAGCTTAAAGACTGATGACCTTAGCAGTTAAGTCCCGCCGGCCGCTGGTGGCCGAGCCGTTCTAGGCGCTTCAGTCTGGAACCGCGCGACCGTTACGATCACAGGTTCGAATCCTGCCTCGGGCATGGATGTGTGTGATGTCCTTAGGTTAGTTAGGTTTAAGTAGTTCTAAGTTCTAGGGGACTGATGACCTGAGATGTTAAGTCCCATAGTGCTCAGAGCCATTTGAACCATTTTTTTAGTTAAGTCCCATAAGATTTCACACACATTTGAACATTTCAGCTATAAATAGCCATCCTCAATGCTAAAGTAAAAGGAAATTACAGAATCAGAACTGATTTACATAAACAATGAGTAAAACACGACGCAATCAAACAGAAATTATCCATTTTAAAGACGCCCTACAACTTTACTCGTGTACAAGAGGAGGAGTCTGAGGTTTTTGTTTAGAAGAACTGCAGCAACCTCACTTTGCGTCATGTAGAGTAAATAACGCTCCCTATATTCCAAAAACTAGATAAACCAGTTCCTTTTTTGATGTAGTACCTTAAAACCCATTTTTCTATTAAATAAAATCAGCAAGTATACTTGCGTATCACCTTTAAAATTCTTCAAGAATCGGAAATTCACAATGTATTTATTCTTACGTTAGTGGTGAAGCAATCCACCAAATCTTACGCAGAAGATCATTAACTGGTTCATACAACTGTCCCCTTCAGAATTCTTATATCACAATCGAAATAAAAATTAAAGAACTTAGACATGGGTTTCAAACCACTTCTCCAAAGTTATTTTAAGAAGGTCTATAATTACCTGTGTGAAACTCTTGAGACACCCGCCATGTTCGAGCCATATGGACTGCCTTGTGTCTTGTGGAATATCTTCCAATAACAGCGGCAGCTTATCTGTCACTATCTATACTTACTGGTGACTATTTACAGCCCCCTCAGTAAAACAGCAGTCGATGATGCGGTTCTTGAAAATCTCGCGCCACACTTTACCGACGGCGGCCACTGCTTGCCCACTTCTCTCTGGCAGTCTTCACTTTCAAGTGACTTACAGCACGCATTACGACGATGCATTTTCCCGTGATTTGTAAATAAAGTCTTACATAAAAGGTCTCACGACTTTGCAGTTTTATAGATACCATTCGGAGAAGTGAAACCGATTCTGAAATTCGTTACTATGAACTTGTTAATGGTGTGAAATGTGACAAGGATAAAATGCCTTCGAATGTAGTATTCGTGACCCACTACTTTGCCTGATCCCTCTTGCACGTTAATGCTGCTTTGTAGTTAGATGTGGATTGTGTGTTACTAGTGCTAAAATGTTAACTGAACTTTTTACGTGAGTTGCTATCCTTTTGGCTGGCGAATTTCATTCTTCGGTCATCCATTTTCTTGAAAGAAATTTCTCAGTTGTTGCAAAGATCTAACGTGACTGCTTTGCATAATCACGTTAAACGTTATATAATCGCAGCGCTGTCGTAACATTTAAGAGATATCGTCATTACGAAACCTAGACCCACTTTTTGGAATGTCATACATGGTATGAAAGTATGAACAGCTTCACCAGCAAGTTATCTGATTACTAAAATTCTGGAACACGGACTGGTGGGCCTCAAGCTCACAAGTAAACACCGGGGCCGTGCCTGAGTAGCGTGTCTGTTTACATTTGACTCACAAGGGCAGACATTTTTGGGACTTCTTCTGTCGCGGTGGGACCAAGTATTCGACTCTTACCTTGTAAATATTTGGTCAAGTTCCACACACATAATTTCGTTGAAGCTTTGCTCGACGGATGTTTTGAATGCAATTACATGGAAGTGACTGTAATCTTGATCATATATATGTTCATATATGTGTGAAATCTTATGGGACTTAACAGCTAAGGTCATCAGTCCCTGAGCTTACACACTACTTAACCTAAATTATCCTAAGGACAAACACACACACACCCATGCCCGAGGGAGGACTCTAACCTCCGCCGGGACCAGCCGCACTGTTCATGACTGCAGCGCCTTACGTAATCTTGTTAACAGCACCTTACATCTGCCACACACCATGCACTGAATCTGTGCAGATGTATATCAAAATGGCCGACTGGGACTTGAACGACTGGCACAAAGAGACACCTATCAGTGGGTACAGCATCTCTTCACGTTTCGTTTTATAATACACAACGTGGCGCAGTTGCAGGGCACACCACTAGGGGCAGGTGTGTCTCAAGATGGCGTATAACAGAACGATGCATGCGTTTTTTGTCCTTGAATTCGCTATATGTGGTTAATGTTGGCAGTTCAGCGACGGTTTTGTACCAGATATCAGGTAAGAGCTGCAACAGACAAAACTATCCATGGGTGGTGCAACACTGGCTGCTTGTGTGGTCCGAAGAAAGACGGATGGTTGGGACCATCAGCAGAGAAGGCGGAGAGTGGACAGGAATCATCCATTAGGAACGCGAAGAAATCGGCAACCTCGTGTAAAGTCATAACAGTTGCAGTTTTCACATATGCTGACTACACGGAACAGTGAGCTTCGTTCGGATATTTTCAGTGAGTTGAGGCAGCTGCATTAGGAGACGGTTCTTCACGGAAGATGGTCTTCAGTTACAAAGCCGCATTCATTTGTCTGGAAAGGTGAATCACAATGTGCATGGGAGCAGGACAACCACAGCACATAGTGTAACACATTCGACATTGACCTCAACTTATCGTCTCTTGTGTCACATCCTCTTCCAAATTTTCTGGACTATTTTCCTTTCCGGTGTAGTGCTGCTTCGTAGTATTTGACAAAAAATTGTAAGTCTTTAGTAAAAGTAATAAGTAGTGTGGAAGCCGCTGTAGAGCGTTGCGTTAACAGCCGCTCTTCGGCAGCCGTCAGTTTGGCAACATGATTCCAAAGCGAGGAGAGCCGAGCGCAACAGTAAACTTTGCCGCACAATGGTAACCATATAGCCAGCGGGTCGATGTTACCAGACCAGTGCAGGTCTCTTGTAACGGGCGACGTGATTAGATGTGGAGTTCTAGTGACACAAATGCGCGCAAGAGGCGATAAATAACAGTGGATTGCGAGGCAGTGCATAGCTTCTCGTCTTCGACAACCATCAGCACGACCACAACGCCAGAAATACGCTGGATGGATCCATTGGGACATGGCTAGCAGCAGCCATGGGTTCGCCACCAGGCTGGGCTTGCTGCCAGCGCTGTCTTCAGTGGATCTTGGTTTTACAGCCCTGTCGACCTGCCATCCGCACCTTCTGCCTCCGACGCTACATCAGCAGTAGTCTCTCTCCCGCCTGAGGGTACCAAGTCTTACTGCGGGCACAGCGGTCTTCACACGCTATCGTGTGACGTCAGCAAGGCGGTGCGGAATCCACGACGACGAGGAAAGCACCGCGCCGCTGACGGCAGCGGTCATGGCATCTAAAGGCGACCAACAGACCACGTGACTTCGGTCAGCAACTCAGAGCGCCAGTTCCGCAGCTGCTGCCCGTTAACCATCACCAGCCGGTGACAACAGAGAGAGAGGCGTGTTTGCTGTAATGAAAAAACGTCCTTTGCGACTGTGTTTTCACTGGGGCCGTCGATCCCATCACGCCCCCGTCTGACCCTACATCAAATAAAATTCCTTTCGTGTACCTGGACACGCTGCGCCAAAGGCTTATACCACGGTATTACAGGAATTCATTCTGCTACAAGACTGTGATCCACCACACATTCTTTCCGGCATTTGTGATTATCTCAGTGCCGAACTGCCTCAGCCTTCGAGTGGACATGTTTCCAACAGGACCCTCCTGTTCATCAGTAGCCCCTCTGGCCGCCTACCTTTGATTTCTTCTTATGAGGTTCTGCCAGATATCGTGTGTTCCCGCCTCAACTACCTTTTAATTTGGAAGTGCTGTAGCAAAGGAAAATTAATGAGGTCATTCATTCCGAGCATGACGTGTTGGAAAATGTATGGCAAGAGTATGGACATTGTGTCGTCGTTTGACAGAAATGGTGCCCGTATTGAGCACCCGTTATGTGAATTAAAAATTAGTTTCTGTATGTGTTGTAGTTTACTCACAGTCGTCTTATGAAGACCTGCAGGTACTTACGAATAACTCTGTGTAACTGAATCTACATCTACATCCATACTCCGCAAGCCACCTGACGGTGTGTGGCGGAGGGTACCTTGAGTACCTCTATCGGTTCTCCCTTCTATTCCAGTCTCGTATTGTTCGTGGAAAGAAGGATTGTCGGTATGCCTCTCTGTGGGCTCTAATCTCTCTGATTTTATCCTCACGGTCTCTTTGCGAGATAGACGTAGGAGGGAGCAATATACTGCTTGACTCTTCGGTGAAGATATACTCTCGAAACTTTAACAAAAGCCCGTACCGAGCTACTGAGCGTCTCTGCAGCAGAGTCTTCCACTGGAGTTTATCTATCATCTCCGTAACGCTTTCGCGATTACTAAATGATCCTGTAACGAAGCGCGCAGCTCTCCGTTGGATCTTCTCTATCTCTTCTATCAACCCTATCTGGTACGGATCTCACACTGCTGAGCAGTATTCAAGCAGCGGGCGAACAAGCGTACTGTAACCTACTTCCTTTGTTTTCGGATTGCATTTCCTTAGGATTTTTCCAATGAATCTCAGTCTGGCATCTGCTTTACCGACGATCAACTTAATATGATCATTCCATTTTAAATCACTCCTAATTCGTACTCCCAGATAATTTATGGAATTAATTGCTTCCAGTTGCTGACCTGCTATTTTGTAGCTAAATGATAAGGGATCTATTTTTCTATGTATTCGCAGCACATTACACTTGTCTACACTGAGATTCAATTGCCATTCCCTGCACCATACGTCAATTCGCTGCAGATCCTCCTGTATTTCAGTACAATTTTCCAATGTTACAACCTCTCGATACACCACAGCATCATCTGCAAAAAGCCTTAGTGAACTTCCGATGTCATCCACCAGGTCATTTATGTATATTGTGAATAGCAACGGTCCTATGACACTCCCCTGCGGCACACCTGAAATCACTCTTACTCTCTTACTTCGGAAGACTACTCTCCATTGAGAATGACATGCTGCGTTCCGTTATCTAGGAACTCCTCAATCCAATCACACAATTGGTCTGATAGTCCATATGCTCTTACTTTGTTCATTAAACGACTGTGGGAACTGTATCGAACGCCTTGCGGAAGTCAAGAAACACGGCATCTACCTGTGAACCCGTGTCCATGGCCCTCTGAGTCTCGTGGACGAATAGCGCGAGCTGGGTTTTACATGACCGTCTTTTTCGAAACCCATGCTGATTCCTACAGAGTAGATTTCTGGTCTCCAGAAAAGTCATTATACTCGAACATAATACGAGTTCCAAAATTCTTCAACTGATCGACGTTAGAGATATAGGTCTATAGTTATGCACATCTGTTCGACGTCCCTTCCTGAAAACGGGGATGACCTGTGCCCTTTTCCAATCCTTTGGAACGCTACGCCCTTCTAGAGACCTAAGGTACACCGCTGCAAGAAGGGGGGCAAGTTCCTTCGCGTACTCTGTGTAAAATCGAACTGGTATCCCATCAGGTCCAGCGGCCTTTCCTCTTTTGAGCGATTTTAATTGATTCTCTATCCCTCTGTCGTCTATTTCGATATCTACCATTTTGTCATCTGTGCGACAATCTAGAGAAGGGGAACTACAGTGCAGTCTTCCTCTTTGAAACAACTTTGGAAAAAGACATTTAGTATTTCGGTCTTTAGTCTGTCATCCTCTGTTTCAGTACCATTTTGGTCACAGAGTGTCTGGACATTTTGTTTTGCTCCACCTACCGCTTTGACATAAGACCAAAATTTCTTAGGATTTTCTGCCAAGTCAGTACCTAGAACTTTACTTTCGAATTCATTGAACGCCTCTCGCATAGCCCTCCTCACACTACATTTCGCTTCGCGTAATTTTTGTTTGTCTGCAAGGCTTTGGCTATGTTTATGTTTGCTGTGAAGTTCCCTTTGCTTCCGCAGCAGTTTTCTAACTCGGTTGTTGTACCACGGTGGCTCTTTTCCATCTCTTACGATCTTGCTTGGCACATACTCACCTAACGCATAGTGTACGATGTTTTTGAACTTCGTCCACTGATCCTCAACACTATCTGTACTTGAGACAAAACTTTTGTGTTGGGCCATCAGGTACTCTGAAATCCGATTTTTGTCACTTTTGCTAAACAGAAAAATCTTCCTACCCTTTTTAATATTTCTATTTACGGCTGAAATCATCGATGCCGTAACCGCTTTATGATCGCTGATTCCCTGTTCTGCGTTAACTGTTTCAAATAGTTCGGGTATGTTTGTCACCAGAAGGTCTAATATGTTATCGCCACGAGTCGGTTCTCTGTTTAACTGCTGAAGGTAGTTTTCAGATAAAGCACTTAAAAAATGTTTTAGAGATGCAGTTTTAATTATTATTATTTTTTTTTGGGGGGGGGGGGGTGGTATTTCCCAGGAAGTTGAATTCATACACTCTCTTTATTTTCTAATAGCTTATCAAAATTTTGCTTCGAACTGGGTCTTGACCTTTTGTTTTTTTTATTCGAAACCAGTAATTTATTGCTCTTGGCAATATTATTTTCTTTATAAATGACTTTTTAAGGGTGTCCTCACTGTTAGCGACACGTCGGCAACAGTGATGTTAGAAATGGATTGATTTTGGAAAAACCAGTAAAATTATCGTCATAAATCAGAAAACGATTCATTTGTGTTAATCACTTTTTCATTACATGCGATTGTATAAAAAATTTAAATTACTGTGACCCTTGCGAGTCATTATTCTCCTTGGTAACGGTTTGTGAAGGGGACGAGTGTTCTGCAATTCTACTCGCCGCTCCCGTCTCCGCGCAAATCTTTGTGTGGCGTGAAGTCTTTCCACATGCTCCCCGCAACGACGTCTAAAATCCACTACGAATACTTGTGCGCTATGAACTTTCATTATTCTAAAAAGTATCCCCCAGTGTCCTCTGTGCAGCGTCGGGTACTGTTAGGAATCATTACTGGAACTCTGATTGTAGCCACAATAATGGAACTCTAGGAAGGTACGTACTTTGGACCTGACAAATCGTAATTCGATCACGAATATGGAAGCCGTTAGCTTTTACGATCAATATTGATGGATTATTTTGAGTTTGGACTCCAGCGCCGAGCAATCAGAATATGGAGAAATAATTTTCACTTTTAGACGTTTTGTTTTGCAATCCGTCAGAGGCCAGGAGTAATCTAGAGCAGATTGTGCGCTATTGCTGCGCACTCTGCTTTGACTAGGATGTTACCGGCTCGGGAGGTTTCAGTAACGACCTACGAATGACGAGGCTAGTTATACGGCCCACACTCGCTTGCAACATGGCACTCACCTATGAATCACAAATAGAATGATTAATAGTCAGTGGACTCAGGGAGGGATACTCGAGAGGTGAAAACGAATTTTTCTTACCTACTGTAACACATATACTATATGTTAAAAGTATCCGAACAGATATTAGTCGCCTGCCGCTGTGGCCGAGCGGTTCTGAGCGCTTCAGTCTGGAACCACGCTACTGCTACGGTCGCAGGTTCGAATCTTGCCTCGGGCATGGATGTGTATGATGTCCTTAGGTTAGTTAAGTTTAAGTAGTTCTAAGGTCTAGGGGACTGATGACCTCAGATGTTAAGTCCCATAGTGCTCAGAGCCATCTGAACCATTTTTGTTTGTGGAGGAACGACAGCCCACACTGAGTCATGAGTCGAAACCAGATAAGGTAGTGATGTTGAACTGGAGTTCATGCTCTAACTCATCCCAGATGTGTTCCTTTGTGTTAACGCCGGAACTCTAGGCAGTCCAATTCATTTGGGGAATGATACTGTCCAAGAATGATTGGCTCAGAGATGATGCTTTAAGATAGGGACAAATATCGTCTCCGAACTTTTGCTGTAGCGTATACAGTACAGAATGCAGTAGAATGTGTTCATATCCTTCAGCAATTAACTTTTCATAAGTACAATAAGTAAACCACACTCTAACCATGAAAACACCTCCATATTGTAAAACCACCTTCTGTGCACTTCGCCGTTGGAAATTCACGTAATGGTTGGTAACGTTCTACAGGCGTTCGCCGAATTCAGTTACTTCCTTAGGGTCCGCAGCTTACGGTATAATGCCTACCGTTGCTGCCTCCTCCTCATCGTCAACTGTGACAGTGACTCGATTGGACTGTGTAAAGGATTGGACTGTGAGTAAATCGGGACTTTGTACGGGCGTTGATGACCAGGCAGTTGAACGCCCCAATAACCAAACATCATCATCATTATTCATAGGATTGTTACAAATCACAGCGTGATTTGTCAATACAAATCACTCGTTTCCTGTCACCTATTGTCTAGTGACGTCGTCCTTTACACCACTTCGAGCGTCGCTTAGCATTGGCTACAGCGATTTGAGGCTGTTGAGAACCGGCTGCACCATCGTACCCCATACGTTTTAACTGACTATTCGCAAAAGCTGTGCTACCTGGACTCTCAGTGACACTTTTGAGCTCAAGAGTGAGTTCTTTCGCTGATTCTTTACAACCTCCATCCGCAATGCTCGACGGATCATGACCATCAGTACACCGCGTCTTTCTGTTCTTGGTTCACCTGTGGCTGTTCTTTCGCGTCACCAACACTTGAGAAAGGATCAAATGTCCCTGATGACTCTGTTACTCGAGTGACATCAAACGACCATCGAAGTAACTGAGCTCTCCTGACCGAGCCATCCTGTTCTTACTGCTTCTATGCTGACAACACAATATCCCGACTCCTTTATCTGGGCGGATCCGACTCTCGTGAGATGTAGTGTCAACTCTGCATTACACAAGGGTGTCCAGACACATTTGATCAGATAGTGCGTGTGTCACAATGAGAGAAAACTATGTTAGTTTTACCATACGATAGAGTACGACGAAGTAATGTGATTCGCAATTATTCCACCTGGTTCATATTAAACGTAGACATTAAACAGCCCGAATGCTGTTTAAGTAGACGTACCTCTACTCACTTAGCAGCCAAGAACAGAAGTTCGCGATTCGGGAAATCCAAACATAAAAATAGAAAATAAAGTTCCTTCCACCGCATTGAAAGAAATCTTTCTTTCATAGAATAATTACGAAGCTCTGTAGTTTCTGCTCTACGTTGAAGCAATAAGTACTACTCTGTACCTTTTTCTTCTATCTGTAAAACACTCCTGTCGACTGAAGCACGAGTCTTTGTCAATTGGCTTAACTAAATGTGGACCTCATGAACTTGTAACATGGGGTACTACGTATGCAGGACTTGTGAAGGAGGGAGCGTAGAATCTTGGATTCGAATGACTGCAAAATGCTCAGAAACTTTTTACTGCAATGATTTGCATAACGTAACTTTGTTAAAAAATCGGAAACCTGTCCCTGGCATTCTTTTGGCTACAGAAAATTTTTAATCGTAGCTGCTTATGCAACGGAGCGTTCTCACTGCAGTTCAGTAAAATGCTTTATGTCTCAAGTCGTGAACGGGTAAATTTGGCTTGTGTACGACCTTCAGTTACACTTCCCCAACCCAGCGTCAGTTACGCTTGAGCTCTTTCTTTTCTCAAATGTAATGTAACATTGTGAGATTCATCATTTCACGTGTATTTCGAATGAAGTGTACTTTACAACCCACATAACTGGTCCAATACTTGTCCATGAGCGCAGAAGTCGTGATATTTTAGCTGTTTTCAGAAATTTATAGCTTGAAAAATACGGAACATATAAGCCCATTTTGTCTTCTTTAATACGCAACTATGAACAAAATCCTGTCTGGTATAATATGGAAAAATGATATTATTATACATGACATCGTTCCCGTAATATTAAAAAGTGATAAATTCGTATGCGTAGAGAAAAGGAGTTCATAAATACTTAATGATCAGTGCTCAATATCGTATTTAAGTTCAATAACACTTTCTACATGGATTTATACTGCATTTCCGTATGTAATACTTCAAAAGAGTGTTCCATACAGAACGCCACACCGCACTGTTCGCACTAATAACGTGACCCTCGTGAGATGCTTTCCCACTTACTTTCTTTCTTTGCTTTTGAAGAACAAACATAACATACTCGGGAGGCATATTTTTTGCTTGTAGTTGGTAAATGTTGCAGGAAACGACTGTGTCAGTCAGCCTACAGGTCCGTTTTGGTATTTGGAGTTGTTGGGAAGATTGGTAACGAAGTCAGTTACTGTCATTTTCTTGGCCTGAAATGAACTGTGTAATCAAAATGCTTTCGATACTCCTACTAAGAGGAAATGGAAAAATAGTTTTCGCCACTATTTTACAGTTCTGTGCCTGAACACGTTGTACTGCAGTTGCCATCAAACATACCTCTTTCACCTAAATCATCTTCACTATCTACAGCATCGACCATGCCTCCAAAATTCAGGAAATCGGCAATTTCTTCATCAGATAAACCACGGTGCACCGATTCTCACACAGAATTCCAACGCTATGTCCACAGGTGAAAACAATGACTCATAACGAATGAAATACCGCGAAAGCAAGACGCACATTCACACCATATATCCATGCAACTAATAAGTAACAGTATAAACATTGTATATCATTAGTCAGAGGTGCGAAAACAACGCGCAGCGCCTTTTAATCAACAAAATACGCTGGCTCGCAGTACCTACGGCCTTGGTGCTGAGAGAGTTAAAGAGTGTTTCAACGCTTATGATGTTAAGTACTCCCATGATCGCCGCAAAGTTGATGAGATGTTCTTGTGGTAGAGCGTTCGATTCTTCGATCACCGTGGATGACAACTGCTGGGAGGTGGACAATGCTCCTGTGTATACTACATGTCTGCACCTCTCACCATAGGAGGATACGTCCAGCACTAACAGGATCGTCTTGGTTGTCCAGGTGATACAGTCTGCAGAAGCATGTAATTGTACAGGTGTAGCGACTTCCGTATCTTTGAACACGATAAACTCACCCTTCAACGGTATTTTAACTCTGTACTCCTTCCCCCATGTGAGTGATTTCAGGCCTGCATTGGGTCCAACTTCGTTTTTACAGATGATAATACACGACAGCATCGAACTGGCAGTTGGAGGAGCCTCTCGAACGGGTGTACATTCGGGAATGGACTGTCCTGCCCCTTCCCTACCGACTTAAAATCCATGGAGCACATATGGGATGCGCTAGGAAGACGTATTGCAACAAGCCTATATGTGCCAACGACCGTCAATCAGTTGTCAACCGCGCTAGGGGGGGGTATGGGACGCCTTACTTCAGAAAGTCCTTGCCAACCTTGTGGTCAGCATGCGATAACGTTGCCGTTGGTGGTGACCACACAACGTACGAACACTACGCCCAGGGGGACCATCTTAGATCTCGCTGATTTCAGAGTAATTATAATGTTTAAATAAGATTGTCATTTCTGTTCGTCTCTGAGCCGTGTATCGACTCGTGCTACACCTTGTGTTTAGAGTGACCGATGACCGTAGCAGTCTGGTCCCTTTAATCCCACAAACCAACCAACCAACCTTGTGTTTAGATTGCATTGGCTTTCCTTTTCTTCCCCTGACATGTTTGTTTGATATGTTGTCTGTCATTAAGTGGCTGCTTGGTTGTCTTTTCCCTCTGCTATCGATATCTGCGTTCGCTTCCGGGAAACTGCTATGGAGGAAGTGAGATCTCTGACCGGTGGGAACCTCGTGTGGTGGCGCGGAAGTAAGGGAGTTGCGCGCAGAGAGAGTGTGGTGGACACGGGATGGCAGTGTGGCTCTCCAGCGTGAAGCAGGTGTGGTTAATTGTACCGAGTCGCTACGTGATGTATGTCGGTCGTGTGTAACGAGCGGCTCGAGTTGACGGAAGAGCTCCCCGCGTGTTGGTTGTATACAGAATCGCCCCACGAGTTGTTGCTGTTCATTTCGCCTTGGTGGGACGTTAACAAGCTTCTTTAAATGCTCCGTTTCAACACTGGAGTTTAAAAGGAGACACCTAACATGAAGGAGCGGTCACTACCCGTCAACGTTGCAGAGAAAACGTGAACTCCGGTGACAGAGCGTGTTGTCGCGTGCGCGGTCGGATGTGTGGATCCTTGCCATCGGAGGTCGTGTACTGCCTGTTCAAGTATAATTGCAAGTTAAGTTCGTGGAAGGTTTAATCATTAAGTAATAATTTTGCGTAACCAGCGTCTCTTCTGCCTTGTGGCCTCCGACGACCGGGTTTGCTGTCCCAGGCATCGGTGTAATTGAAGACAGTGATCTTTCCTCCTCCTCTCGTTACTGTCCGATGGGAGGTGTGGTTTTGGCAGTTTAATTGTTTCGCTATTTTGTCGTGGGTTATGAGTAAATTCATGGTTCTTGTTGGTTGATCATGTGGTCGCTCATTCAGGATTGTGTGGTGTAATGTGTCCTTGCACGGGGTTAGCTCTAATTCTGACAGCAAGTTAAGCCATCTTATAACAAGTTTTCGCTGGCTAAAAGTCGGTGCAGTGACCAGCCTGAGAGTGGCAATTGTGTTTACGGCCGCATTTAAATTGGTCAGTGTCTGTCTAGCTTTAGCATTTCTGAGTGGGTGATTTGTGGTCGCCTTACACGGGTCCGTCATATCTGTTATGTTCTAATGATACTTCAGGACACTTTTGTTTAAAATCTTTTTTAATTCCTCCAAATTTGTAAATTCCTTTTATTGGCATTAATCGTGTGTTTGATGAGACCTGTTTAATTTTTTTAATGGCGGTGTTGGTAGCTTCACTACCTCACCGTACCTTATTAACAAATTTCTGTATTTACTTTAGTAGCCTGTTTACTAATGTTCTTTAAATTTTTTTAAATTCTTGTATTGCTATAAATTACTTGATTGCCGTTAGCGGCGTGTTTTAAAAGGTTGTTTATTGCCGTACTGCTACCTTCTGTGTTTTTTTTTTAATTTTTTAAATTGTTGTATTGCTATAAATTATTTGATTGCCGTTAGCGGCGTGTTTAAAAGGCTGTTTATTGCCGTACTTCTAGTTTCTGTACGATACGAATAAAACATTTGTGAAAATCTCAACTCGACAGTAAACTACTAGAAATTTGGTCCCGTTTCCCAACTTATGGTGTGGCTTGTAGTAGCCGTAACCACTGTGTGTGTCAGTCTCATTGCGTATTTCTTTGAGTTACATTTTGCAATGCACTGTAGCAGGTCCCGAAAAGCATTTTCGCCTTAAAATTTTGCACGCCACTCTATCATTTAACTTACGTAATCATTGAAATACGAAAGCGTAAAGAACATTGTAACGATTACATCTCCATAACAATGAATTTGGAACTTGGCATGCGCAAAAGCCCGTTGGTTACCGAACTGAAATTGGCAGCCAGAGTGTCGATAGCAGGTGGCTTGAGCCACTGAGGTGAGCTCGAAATGGTGCACTGCGCTCGTGTGCATTTGTGAGGTGCTATTTAACAGCATGTGAATTTCTCGGAAGCGTAACACCCGTCCGTTGCAGAGAATTGAGGAGAAAATTGCTATAACAGTTCATGCCAGTTGCCGAAAATTAGCATAGGCAGCAGTAGTGCATCGTCTTCGCCACAACACATAATATTATAACGCTCTACTATGACAGCATAAAGAGACGCTAAGCAGATGCTTACAATGCCCAGTAATTTAATGCCATTGACGCTTTTTTGGAAACAGTCTTTTTCCTGTAATGTAGTGTTTTGTACCACTGTAGATTGTACATCGTAAACTGCGTTATTGAACCACATTATTATTATCTGGGGTGAGTCCTTGATTGCAGAATTTCTATTTGTATGACCGAGTATCATAAATATGCAACAGAGTTTAATAGAATCATATCAAATTTTGCACCTTGGAAAAATTGACGAGGAAATCTACATTTAATAACCACTAGTTCGCACAGTAATTAGTATTTATTCTATTATTATTTTATTTCAAACTAACTATTTTAAATTTTATTTTCGTTCTGCTCATAAAGAAATGTTGATAGAAATTAGCTTTTTTTATTTTTATTCCAGCGTGTCGATTGCATGATGTACTACGGTATCTCTTCTGAACAGTACGTTGCAAGGCATCCCAGATATACTCAATAACGTTCATGTCTGGGGAGTCTGGTGGCCGACAGAAGTGTTTCAACTCAGAAGAGTGTTCCTGGAGGAATTCTGGACGGGTGGGGCGTCGCATTTTCCTGCTGGAATTACCAAGTCTTTTGGAATGCACAACGTACATGAATGGATGCAGGTTGTCAGACAGGATGCTTACCTATGAGAGTCGTATCTAGATGTGTTAGGTGTCCCATATCACTCCAACTACACACGCCCCACACCATTACAGAGCCTCTACCAGCTTGAACAGTACCCTGCTGACATGCACGGTCCATGGATTCATGAGGTTGTCTCCATACCCGTACACGTCCATCCGCACGAAAAAATTTGAAACGAGACTTGTCTGACCAGGCACCATGTTACCTGTCATCAACAATCCAATGTCGGTGTTGACGGGCCCAGGCGAGACGTAAAACTTTGTTTCGTGCAGTCATCAAGCGTACACGAGTGAGCCTTCGGATGCGAAAGCCCATATCAATGATGTTTCGTTGAATGGTTCGCACGCTGACACTTGTCGATGTTTCAGCACTGAAATGTGCAGCAATTTGCGGACGGGTTGCACTTCTATCACGTTGAACGATTGTCTTCAGTCGTCGTTGGTCCCCTTTCTTGCAAGATCTTTATCCGCCCACATCGATGTCGGAAATTTGATGTTTTACCGGATTCCTGACATTCACGGTACATTCGTGAAATGATCGTACGGGAGAATCCCCGCTTCATACTACCTCGATTATGCTGTATCATATTGCTCGCGCGCCGACTGTAACACCACGTTCAAATTTTATCTTGATAACCTGCCATTGTAGCTAAAGTAACCGATCTAACAACTGCGCCCGATATTTGTCTCATACAGGCGTTGCCGACCGCAACGCAGTATTCTGCCAGTTTACGTATCTCTGTATTTGAATACGCATGCCTACACCAGTTTCTTTGTTGCTTCAGTGTAGGTCTGAAAGCATTGCATTTCTGTTCTGATAATTCGTATAGAAATAAATTTGTGGAGGTAAGAGTAAGTGTGCTGCGATGTGTATATGCTGTCGTGTTGAAGGTTACTTCTAGGTTACAGTACTCACACTCTTTTTGTAGTGTTAATGTTTTCTCAAAATTATTGAGCAGTGTTTCTTAGGCGTTCTAAATTCAGTAACCACGGGGAATAGTTTCGTCAGCGGGAACGATACAAAATTAGGTAAGCTATTTGTAGACACAAATTAGGTATACCACTGAAAGAAGGAAGAAGTATCCTACAAAGATACTGTAGCACATGATTTTTTTTTTAATTTGAAGTAGAAAAATGATCCAGCGTGGAAGCAGTCTGTCATTCGGACATACTTGCATGTCCGAAGGAACATTGCATAGAACCACTCAGGTACGATAAAATACGGACACTACCCTACTGGGTTACTTATTTATTTATCATTCGTTCCTTTTAATGTGTGTCAGGGCGCTGATGACCTCGATGTTGAGCGCCCATAAGCCCCAACACACCACCACTATTTATTTATCTACCAGGTTGGCTACACAAACCGCAGTCGGTTTTTGGTCTCAACAATCAGCCACCTCCATCTTTTTTAGTCCATGTATTCTCCAGTAATTCCCACCATACTCTTATCATCTCTGATCCAATCAATCGATCTCATCCATCGTCTTCCCCATAGTCTCCTACCTATGATGCCCACGTCTACCACATGTTCCGCGATCTGGTCTTTTCGACTCATTACTTGGCGATAACAGGTCAGACCCCTCTCTATAATCACTGTCACAACGTACAGTGTTTTGTACAACTCCTGCAGTTCGTTCTTTCTCCCTTTTCTCCGTATTCTTTACCCTTAACTGATCCAAAAACATGTTTCAAAACAGCGTTCTAAAATGTTAGGAATTTTCTTTGTCTCTTCGAGGTCAGAGTCCAGCTCTCTTTTTCATATAGGACCATAGGTTGTATCACAGCCCTTTAGATACTAATCTTCGTGGATCTTGATAGAAACTGGGACTTGAGCAGCTTCTCCAGCGCAAACTGTAAGGTGTCAGGCAAATCCAACACCTTCCATGAAAACCCTGACATGATAAGCAAATCCAGTAGTATGTCACATAGCTCCGAATAAATCGTGAAATTAAATTAACCAAAGTAATATGAGTAACGAGTAAGCAAATGGAATACCACAGACTAACACAAGAATGCCTAAATGCATGTCATACCTTCCCACCGTAAGACAGACGCAGTTCCGAGGAGAGAAACGAGAACAGAAGCCGAGAGCACAACCGTGTTAAGCGAGAAGGCCCTACGATAAGGGATGACACCCACATCGCCAGCTAACCGCTACGACTACACCACTCGCAAGTTTTAGCGTGAGACTTTTTCGCGTCTCTGTTACGTTAGGACCACCCCCCAGCCCATGTTAAAAGCTAGAGCCCTCCAGAAGGACAGTATAGATCTCACAAAAGGGCTACACCACCCGCAAGTTTTAGCGTGAGACTTTTTCGCGTCTCTGTTACGTTAGGACCATCCACCAGCCCATGTTAAAAGATAGAGCCCTCCAGAAGAATAGTATAGATCTTACGATAACGCAAGTTTTAGCGTGAGACTTTTTCGCTTCTCTGTTACGTTGCAAACTTTAAAAACATTGCCACACCACGAAAAGTATAACGTTTCTCATTGGGTAGATAGAATTTTTGTAGGCAGAGGTTAAGGTTAACATTGAGACCCTGATTGGTCAGATGAAAACACAGCCAGGTAGTTTTTTTTTTAAACCAACTTCGGTAAATTGTAGTAAGGAGAAGTTAGAGAAGAGTTGCTTCCGAGAGGGCGAGCTAGACGGAGCTGCGCCGGCCGCCGCCCCCTGACGAACACCGACAAGGTAATGAACGCACGCGATGCCGCATTTTTGAACGCATAAGGCTTCTCTCAGAACTGCAGAAGTCTCATCTATTACACACCTTTTTGCGTAGCACTAGTGTCGATCGTCAACTAAGGCTCATGGTGTTCACATTTGCCACTTGAAGTAAAAATCTGAAACGAAATGATTTTTCTGTTATATAGTTATTGAGAAGCCACATCAACCACTGAAATTTACGACAAGTTAGATTAGTAATGTAAAGATAATTGAGGGTCACTGTAGACCATTTTGATAGTTTTCTCTCTTGTGAAACTTAATTTAAACCTAGATTATAGATGTGATATGGCATAGGTCATCCTTCGATCCATTGTAGAACTTGGAAACCCATTCAGGGAATATTCGTTCACATTTTTGTTGAACACAGTTGGTTTTTACCATCCTGTATTAAAACGTTTCCTTTTATCACTAGTGCAATTTATAAACGATGTTTTGTGAGTAGAATAAAATTTCCAATGGTAAACGTAACTGCTTTTTCGACGTTATTTTACCAGCTAACTAAAAATAGGAAAGCCTTGAACCCCTTCCACTAAATTTAGTTAGTATTAAGATTCCTTTACAGGGAGTGCAGTGGAGCTGACGCTGAAATCATTAAGTATTTGGTTATATCATCGGTAGTCTCACTGAACTCTTTCTGAATTCTACATGTCATGTGTGGTCTGACGTCTCCTTACCAGCAACAGGTCCCAGGTTCAAACCAGTCAATTCCCTAAAAAACACGCTCAGAGCGTCGTTGCACGAAAGTGGTAGGGAGACACGATATAGAACAGACAGACGCCACACAGGATGTTTAGAAAACCTTGAGCTTTCTCCAGGTTCAGTTCTTGCCATTACTTCCTTGTCTCTCTCGTTCCCTTTATTAAATACTGCCACAAGATCTTCGAACGCTTTTGCCCTTTCAAAGATTTGACCACCAATATCCAAATGTCTGCATAGTTCTCCCTCCTCACTACGAGGTATTTGGTCCCACTCGTATCCATCATCCAGATGGCTCTCATAGCCTCTTCCATTGACGCTCTCACCAACTGAACCAGATTTCTCTCGTTCTGTGCTATAAAAACTGCGTCAGCCCTACAAATCATTGATATTTCCATCCTGCAGAATACCTGTATGTAGGCTAATTGTCGTTGTCAGTTCTCTTCGTAGAAACAGATTAAACGGTATAGTGGAAGAGCAGTCTCCCTGTCGCATTCCTGTTCTCACCTCGAATTCTGCGGCATCTTTCCATTCACTTTTACCAGGAATGTTGTCTCTTGTTTACATATTTGTTAGTGTTATCAGGTCTTGGCACAAAGACAGTGATCATCTCTGTGAAATTCCCAGCCCTTTGATAACACCTTATCATATATAGTTGGCTTACAGTTGATTTTAAGTTTCCAGATCGTGCTTGTTGGAGTCCAAGTTCTAACTCGACGAATGATGTTAGCCGCTTCATCAACATTATTATCAGGATCTTGCGAACTGTACATAATAGATTTATGCCTCTGTAGGCATTACATCTTACTGGGTCTCCTTACTTAAATGTCGGACGGATAACAGACTTCTTACACTCTGCCAGGATTCTTTCTCTCCTCGAAATTAAACAAATCGTGTGGTACAAAGTCCCTTGTGGGATATGTTTTTCCTTCTTTCAGTATCTCTACAAGTATTCCATCTATTCATGATACCTTTCCTTTCTTCATCGTTGTTATGACTTATCTTACCTCTTCCATGCTCGGCAATACATTGTCCCCTGTTGGTACTGTAACTCTGTTTTCTCTGGACAGTTCTTCTTCTTCTATTGTGCTGTCGTGGTGCTGCTGATGGGTTCGTTCACATTTTAGTATTTCCCGTTACAATTTTTCATATACAGGTCCACAGCCTCAATGTATTGTCTAAATGATGGAAACATTTTAACCATCATAGGCTGTCAGTTTTATTCCTTTAATGCATCATCCGTATAAATTAGATTACTGGCTAGTTCAGCCTTAGGCTACTATCAAATGTATGATATTGGTGATACGTGTGTCCCATTTAAAATGTTTATTTCGTGTTATATGGGGACAGACACGTTCCCACTCGTACAGATGTCGAATGTTACAGATACAGTCTTGCACATACCAAACAGCTTACAAGAACATGCATCACAACACTTCACATAGACAAAAACCTTACGAACAGGTAGCTTACCAGCCTTGCACGTTTGTTTAGCACCGTGCCGTTTACTAGTCCACAGTCATTCATACACGTGTGTTTACTGTGCAATCCGTATATTTTCCTGCACTTATGCATACGCATCTTTATGTATGAGTGCGGTATAGTATGCATTATGCTGCTAAATAACATTCGACATGTGCATGTGTGGGAAGGTATCTGTTCCCACATCTGTAACATTCGGCAACTGTCTATATGGGAACTTGTTTTTCCCCACATAACACAAAACAAACGTTTAAAAATGTGAAACACACAACTTTTGGCATCATACATTTCATAATGAATTAAAGCAGAAACTGGTCAGTAATGTAATTAATATACATGGTATATTAAAGGAGTAAAACTGACAGCCTAGTTAGTTAGTTACATGATACCTGGGTCATTTTCCACGATAGATCGTAATGATACGGAACGAGACATTTTACATTGACATAGAACTTTTTTTCATGTGGTTACATTCTGAACATTTCTAAGGTTTGTTTTTACAAAAACAAAAAAGGATATATAGATATGGGTTAGTAATTCCTATCCACCATCTCTTACTCATTACAGTAACAGAAATTTTTCTATGAAATAGAATGCATTGTCTAGGAGAAATTTTCTCAGTTTGTTTTCAGTTTTACTTTGCTGTTTGTCAACATTCTGTATCATTGGAAAATTTATCAAAAATTTTTGTTGCAGCTTTGTGCTCCCATTTTTTCCTTCTGGTATTGTAATTATATACATCATTGTTCCCATTGAACTGTTGTGAATTATTTACAAAAGACTTCAAGAGGGAATAAATATACTTGGAAGCAGTTGTGAGAATGCGCAAATCCTTAAACAGATGTCTACAAGATGATCGTGGGTGAGCACCACGTGTTATTCTTACAGCAAGTTTTTGCTCAATGACGGATTTTTCTATCTTAAAGGTGAGTTTCCCCTAAACATCATTCCATATGACATTATTGAATGAAAATATGCCAAATATGTCAACTTTCTGATTTGTCTCTTCCCAAGATTTGCAATGATTCTAAGTACAAATGTGACTGAACTACGTTGTTTTAGTAGTTCCAAAGTGTGCTTTTTCCAATTCAAATTCTCTTCAATATTGACACCTAGGGATTTTGAAGTATCCACCCTTAAAATGGTTCCATTGTTTCTGATATACTTTTTTCTTTCCTTGGTAGCTTTTGTCTCATCTGTTATCATTTGTCAACCGTGACATCTACAATATGTAATGGAATATGTACTATTTTTATAAGTTCTTGCTACTACACTTCGTCATAAATTCTGGAGTTGGCCAGTTGCCGATTATTCCTAGAATGCAATCCTCCACGTGGTATTGCAAGGGAAATTATTCTTAATAATAATAATAATAATAATAATAGACTGAAAAGCGAGGGAGAAAAGTGGAAGAAAGGATGAGAGATTAAAGTTTAACGTCCCGCAGAAAAAATGGAGAAGTAGTTGAAGTAACGAGAGAGAATAGTCTCCGTGGCTGGCGACAGCATACGTAATTACTTATATAAAATTTTACTGAAATGTAGCTCTCAACTTCGCAGTAACTTCTGTACCATATAGATCCGAAGAGAAATGGACGATGTATCCGAATGTTTCCTTTTGACATTGCTGTTGTTCCTTCTATTTGTTCGACAGTAGCGTTACTCTCTACTAACTTTTCCTTTGGCTTCAAAGGATTGATTGAAACATGGTTGGTTAAACAAATATAATTAGCTGCTCTTATTGAGAGGGCTTGTAAATGAAAGACTAAGTGACAACAGTTCTCAAGTCGTTGTGTGTTTTACTACTGCGAGGTGTTTCGATGTTCTCGGTTGACGCAGCAACCATGATGCCTTTCTTGGCAAGAAAGCAGTAGCTTTGCCCAACGTATTGTGCCTTGGGGGAGTCTGTCCGGCGCTGAAATACGCAATATGCTTGACATTCCGGCGGTAACTGCGAAAATGCTTTCTTGCTCATTATCCACAGTGAGTGTCGTTGACGCGCGGGGTTTGCGTCTATAGCTGGGGCTCCCTAATGAGGACTCATTAGCACCCACTGTGCAGGCTTTGATGCTTACTCGAACGGTCCGCGTTGCGGCAAAAACAATAAAACAAACACGCGCGCAATGGATTAAAAACACGGTGCAGGAACGGAGCGAAACAGTAATCACTGCAGTGTAGGCATCCGAAAGTTGCGCAAAACTAATTTTATGTTTTATTTGTGTTGGGATTAAGTATAAAGAGAAAATCTCACTAATGACATGGCTGGGCCCCTATTTACAGAAAGGCATCACACGATTGGGCACGAGGTGACAGATTAAAAGGAAGTAAACACATCGCAAGAGGCGGAAAAAAATAACTTCAAGGCCAGGACTTCGTGCCTTTACGTCTGATGATGTCATTCGTAGCAGAACAGGGATGCGAAAAGTTTATGTCACTGTGAACCTGTAATATTCGATCCATCAGGATTGTAGAAATCATTGAGTTCTTGAACGACCGTGTAATTTCATTTCTACTTGCCGTCGGTTTTTCCGTTTATCTGTTCAAATGGTTCAAATGGCTCTGAGCACTATGGGACTTAACTTGTGAGATCATCAGTCCCCTAGAACTTAGAACTACTTAAATCTAACTAACCCAAGGACATCACACACATCCATGCCCGAGGCAGGACTCGAACCTGCGACCGTAGCGGTCTTGCGGTTCCAGACTGTAGCGCCTAGAGCCGCTCGGCCACCGTTTATCTGTAGTCTGAGGAATTTCACACGGCTTCAGACACAACGACGGACATTTTCGCTGGATGCATTGGCAGTTTCCGTACGCTGCTGCCTGATATTTTGGAATATCTGTACAGGAGGTTGTCTGTTTGATTTTCAGAGACAACTTCAGAAATACCTTTATGCGGATACACTCTGGAGCCGCATCAACGAAATGTTTATAGCTAAGAAATTTTTTGACCTAATATACGTGGACACTGCCACTCAATCAACTGAAATGATACCCACGTAAAGGGCCTGCGTTAGGCTGTGAGGCGCATGGAATTGTTATAAGCCATATGAACTAACTGTTATCAGAACTCACATAAGTTATATCTACATTTGCACACATACTCTGCCAACCATTTTGAAGCGAATGACAGAGTACTTATCATCGTGCCACATGTTAGGATCTCTTCGCGTTCCATTTGCGTTTGGAACGAGCGAAGAATGCTTAAATGCCCCTCTGCGCGTTTTAATATCTGTTAACTGTCCAAGAGCTCAGATGGAAACCCAGTTCTAAGCAAAGAAGGGAAAGCAGAAAGGTGGAAGGAGTATGTAGAGGGTCTGTACAAGGGCGATGCACTTGAGGACAATATTATGGAAATGGAAGAGGATGTAGATGAAGATGAAATGGGAGATACGATACTGCGTGAAGAGTTTGACAGAGCACTGAAGGACCTGAGTCGAAACAAGGCCCCCGGAGTAGACAAAATTCCATTGGAACTACTGACGGCCTTGGGAGAGCCAGTCCTGACAAAACTCTACCATCTGGTGAGCAAGATGTACGAAACAGGCGAAATACCCTCAGACTTCAAGAAGAATATAATAATTCCAATCCCAAAGAAAGCAGGTGTTGACAGATGTGAAAATTACCGAACCATCAGTTTAATAAGCCACAGCTGCAAAGTACTAACACGAATTCTTTACAGACGAATGGAAAAACTAGTAGAAGCCGACCTCGGGGAAGATCAGTTTGGATTCCGTAGAAATACTGGAACACGTGAGACAATACTGACCTTACGACTTATCTTAGAAGAAAGATTAAGGAAAGGCAAACCTACGTTTCTAGCATTTGTAGACTTAGAGAAAGCTTTTGACAATGTTGACTGGAATACTCTCTTTCAAATTCTAAAGGTGGCAGGGGTAAAATACAGGGAGCGAAAGGCTATTTACAACTTGTACAGAAACCAGATGGCAGTTATAAGAGTCGAGGGGCATGAAAGGGAAGCAGTGGTTGGGAAGGGAGTGAGACAGGGTTGTAGCCTCTCCCCGATGTTATTCAATCTCTATATTGAGCAAGCAGTAAAGGAAACAAAAGAAAAATTTGGAGTAGGTATTAAAATCCATGGAGAAGAAATAAAAACTTTGAGGTTCGCCGATGACATTGTAATTCTGTCAGAGACAGCAAAGGACTTGGAAGAGCAGTTGAACGGAATGGATGGTGTCTTGAAGGGAGGATATAAGATGAACATCAACAAAAGCAAAACGAGGATAATGGAATGTAGTCGAGTTAAGTCGGGTGATGCTGAGGGTATTAAATTAGGAAATGAGACACTTAAAGTAGTAAAGGAGTTTTGCTATTTGGGGAGCAAAATAACTGATGATGGACGAAGTAGAGAGGATATAAAATGTAGACTGGCAATGGCAAGGAAAGCGTTTCTGAAGAAGAGAAATTAGTTAACATCGAGTATAGATTTAAGTGTCAGGAAGTTATTTCTGAAAGTATTTGTATGGAGTGTAGCCATGTATGGAAGTGAAACATGGACGGTAAATAGTTTAGACAAGAAGAGAATAGAAGCTTTTGAAATGTGGTGCTACAGAAGAATACTGAAGATTAGATGGGTAGATCACATAACTAATGATGAAGTATTGAATAGGATAGGGGAGAAGAGAAGTTTGTGGCACAACTTGACCGGAAGAAGGGATCGGTTGGTAGGACATGTTCTGAGGCATCAAGGGATCACCAATTTAGTATTGGAGGGCAGCGTGGAGGGTAAAAATCATAGGGGGAGACCAAGAGATGAATACACCAAGCAGATTCAGAAGGATGTAGGTTGCAGTAGGTACTGGGAGATGAAGAAGCTTGCACAGGATAGAGTAGCATGGAGAGCTGCATCAAACCAGTCTCAGGACTGAAGACCACAACAACAACACAACTGTCCATGTTTTATCGGTACGTGCATGACACTGGAATTAGGCGACTCGGCTTACAGGAAAGTAATGGGCAGAAAACAAAATTGTCCGTTACGAATAACGAAAATCGAAATTTTGAATTAACATTTATCATTCACGATGTTTACGGTTTATTACCTTTATGACTTCATCTCACCCTTCTATGGCCTGCATCTGAAGATTCTTGTCAACGCTCCGAAGCTTTTAATTGTTGTTTGAGTCACCTGATGGTGCTGATGATGTCACATCAACAAAGGAAGTAGGTTATAGTACGCTTGTTCGCCCACTGCTTGAATACTGCTCAGCAGTGTGGGATCCGGACCAGATAGGGTTGATAGAAGAGATAGAGAAGATCCAACGGAGAGCAGCGCGCTTCGTTACAGGATCATTTAGTAATAAGCGCTACGGAGAGGATAGATAAACTCCAGTGGAAGACTCTGCAGCAGAGACGCTCAGTAGCTCGGTACGGGCTTTTGTTAAAGTTTCGAGAACATACTTTCACCGAGGAGTCAAGCGGTATATTGCTCCCTCCTACATATATCTCGCGAAGAGACCATGAGGATAAAATCAGAGAGATTAGAGCCCACAGAGAGGCATACCGACAATCCTTCTTTCCACAAACAATACGAGACTGGAATAGAAGGGAGAACCGATAGAGGTACTCAAGGTACCCTCCGCCACACACCGTCAGGTAGCTTGCGGAGTATGGATGGAGATGTAGATGTAGATCATGTTACATTAATCAAACAGTAGCGTCGTTGGAGCCTCTAGGCATACTTCTGCTGTAGAACTCGACTCAGAGATGATCAGTTCGAATTTTGCTTACGAAAAAAGTTCTTCACGACATGTATTTGGGTAGTAGCGGGAGAAGACGTGGCTGCGTAAGGTTCCCCATCAACAGAATTTGTAAGAATGCTCTGGATTAATTTCTGAATCCCTCTGCGTTGTCTAATGAAGTCAGGACTTTGATACTGAAGAGGGTGACTGGTCCGTCTGGCGGGGACTTGTGGCTAGATGACTCACCGGTGGTAGGCGAAAGGAGTAGGATGTTTGCTATCACCGGCTTTCACCGTCTCCTCTCACTCACCATATCCAAAAACACAAGTGCAGCACTACGCTCCACATGCAGTCATCACGACTATCTACTCTAAATAGTCACCCTTGAGACAAAGCAGCCACGGCTCGCAAAATAACAGTGTTCAGTAGGGATGAACAAAGAACACACTTCCAATTACGATGACCAGTGCCCCAGGTGTTGTCCCAGCTGACAATGTCAAACGATATGTATATTATTTTTACCCATTATAAAGCTGGAAATTGGGAATATCTGAATTAAAAATTCTTGGTTCCAACTTATTCTTATATTAATAACGTGTTCCGCCTTCGAGGATCATCTTCAGATAATCGATACGGATGACAAATTAGGGTGTGGTCCTAACTTCCACGATTCTAAATGTGATTAAGGCATTGTTACTGACCTTTTAAGGTCACTCCTCAGAAGTTCATATGAGACGTAAGCTAGATTAATGATGTTACATCTCGGCACAACCATTGTGGCCGTGTTGCACGATGAGGAGGTCGCTGTACTCGCTCTTACGTGCATTTCAGCTTGTCTTTTCACGCCTGTGCAATGGTAGTCAAAACCGCGATACCCAAAGTTGAAATCACGTGGTTTTATTACGGGTGGACTAGGGAAACGTTTCAGGCACACTGCCGCTCGGAATTGACACGAAAGGCACACAGAAGATGTCATCAAGGGCGTCAATAAAATCACCCCTTCCCTTGCTGTGTTGATCAACACACATTTCGCCGTCTTAAACGACAGTGCGCAGTGTGGCTTGCAACAGGACCAAGTTTTTGACACTGCTGTTACCCCACGGACAATTCAGCGCTTCGCTAAGAACGTCGTGGGGCTTCAACCCCTTTCAATGCGATTTCACTCTTTTAGAGTATAGGGAAACTGCAAATTTTGCTCTGGTATAAAGGGTGTAATCACTAGGGGTCGTTCAAAACTGTTCATGCTTTTTTAGCCCTTTTTTCCGCACCCTCCTGTAGCGTCATCACGGTTGTGTGCAAAATTTATATTTGTATGAATAAAATTTCAAAGGGTCGCTCGAAGACCCACAGTTTGGCAAAGCCCTCAGTTTCAACCAAGCACCTTCGTTGAGAACGTTAAAAATGTACCTGTCGGAGACTTCGACAACCATTCAGCTGAGTGGTGTTTCGTGGCCGCTCTAGCGCCTCAGGTCAGGCAACCCGTGCATCAATTCATGTGGGTTTTTGACTGGAGGTTGGTATCCCATTGCGTTGCGGACATGGTCTATGGGTGAGAAATAACGACACGAGGAGAGCCAGTCAAGTATCCATATAGTCCTCAAAGCATTTCCTGAACCGCATGGTGGCGTCTTGCTTTATCGTTCTGGAATTTACCACTTGATGCACTGGTCATAAAGGGTACCACAACAGGGTTTACAGCTCTTCCCACATGCTGCCAAGTTCTCAGTCTCCCTTCAGCACTTACCAAATCAATCCTGTTGTCCCTTCCAACAGCTCCCCACACCATGATATCAGGCGGGTAGTGTGGGGGGTAGGGGGGAGAGGGGAGGGGGGGAATGGGTCTTCAGAATTGTTACTTCTTGTGAGCTATCACTAGATCGTCTGTAGACACATATGTGTCGATCTGATCGCCCAAACCAGAAGAATATTCATCGCTAAACGCCAAAGAAGACCCTCAGTGTTCCAACAGTCTGGCTGTATACCATTCTCTAGAATTTGCAGGAGCTAGTCATGCTGGAAGATCTTTGTAGCCAAAGCAATCACCTCCGATAACGCTGGGAGCTCAAAAAATGGTTCAAATGGCTCTGAGCACTCTGGGACTTAACAGCTGTGGTCATCAGCCCCCTAGAACTTAGAACTACTTAAATCTAACTAACCTAAGGACATCACACACAACCATGCCCGAGGCAGGATTCGAACCTGGGACCGTAGCAGTCGCGCGGTTCCCGACTGAGCCCCTAGAACCGCTCGGCCACCGCGGCCGGCGCTGGGAGCTCAGTTTCAATAAGTGATACTCATAGATAATGGGGCGTTGTAAGATGTGCAGCAACATGACAGATACAATCAGCTAATGATGTACGATACCAAATTTTACATTTACAGAGGAGGACTCTTGAATATGTTTCAACACAATGCCATATTGGATGTCGTCGGACCACTGATGTGAGTTAAGATATTACTTGACAATGACAAGAGTGAAAATGTCGTCATCACTGAATGTATTAATGGGATAATCCAGCGATGTGCAATTAGCCAACAACAGAATTACAGGCGTATATCTTCATCTCCTCGGAAGCGTTGAATCCACTGTAAATTATAAGCATAAAGGGTAATTCAAGTCATGTCCCGCAGGACAAAGTCTGTACTGATGATTCAATTGTCTTCGCCCGTAAGACAAAATTATATTCAGGGATATGAAAGCAACTATCATCTAACGCACAGAAGTTAGTAAACATGGGCTCTATAATGGACACTTCAAGAGCTATGAGAAGTTATTCATCTTAGATATTGTGAGGAGAATCTCTTCTACTGAAAGTTCTTTGCTTTCCATATTTTGGGATCAGGTAGCAGGGATCAAAACGAGAAAATGGTGTCTAGTAAGCAAGGTTCTAGCATGCTTACCTTAGAAGCTACCAGTACTTGCCCAGTAGAAGAGATTTGTTTCATAGTATCGAAGATGGAGAAGAGTTCATAGTCTTACGACATGAATGTTAGAACTCATGTTTACTGCTCATTTTTAATCGTTTCTGTCATATCCCTGAGTACAACTTCTTCCTATAGGCCAAGACCACTAAATCACCAACGTAGGCTTTCTCCTATAGAACTTTGAATCACCCTGTATAGTCCGTGCATACGTAATGTCCCAATATTCAAGTATGTGGAACATAGATACATGCAGAAATACTGTAGAAGCTAATGAAGGATTAAGTTCTACCAGTTTCTGCTACTTCATCGACATTCCGTTCATTTTCACATGCGGATGAAATGTGATTACTGGACATTACCACAATTCTTATACAGTTTAGTAAAAACGCGATAAACAATCTTGAATCTGTTACTCTGCGGTTAGGATATCGCCTACCGTTTCCTCTAGCAGCAGCAGTGGCGTAGCCATTACAAGACGCGTACACAAATACCTTATCGAAATACTCAGCACAGTGCGACATGCTTAAACGATACAGTAGAATTGGTCAATAAATGCCAACCACAACACAGTTGAAAATTTGAGTTTGAAAACGGAAGTACAACTTCACAGATTTAACTTCAAAGGAAGAACAGCAATTGATAAATGAGGCTGTAGCAACTGAAGTACCATCACGCCAAATTAGAACTCATCTCTGTAACCACCTGTATCTGCGTAAGCAACAAAAATTGGGAACACGATATGTGGACTGTTTGCTGAACTGGTCTACACTACCACTTCCTTCAGTATTTACAATATACCTTAAAATGCACAGTTTAAATGAAAATGAACTGCCCCTTTAACCTCTACTGTTAAATCTGAAATTGTGAGGGCCCGTTTTGGAGTCGTGATTGGATATACACTATGTGATCAAATGTATCCGGACACCTGGCTGAAAACCGAGCGAGGTGGCGCAGTGGTTAGCACACTGAGCTCGCATTCGGGAGGACGACGGTTCACTCCCGTCTCCAGCCATCCTGATTTAGGTTTTCCGTGATTTCCCTAAATCGTTTCAGGCGAATGCCGAGATGGTTCCTTTGAAAGGGCACGGCCGATTTCCTTCCCAATCCTTCCCTAAACCGAGCTTGCGCTCCGTCTCTAATGACCTCGTTGTCGACGGGACGTTAAACACTAACCACCACCACCACCACACCTGGCTGAAAATGACTTACAAGTTCGTGGCACCCTCCATCGGTGTTGGAATTCAATATGGTGTTGGCCCACTCTTAGCCTTGATGACAGCTTCCACTCTCGCAGGCATATGTTCAGTCAGGTGCTGGAAGGTTTCTTGGGAAATGGCAGCCCATTCTTCACGGAGTGCTGCACAAGGGAGAGGTAGCGATGCCGGTCGGTGAAGCCTGACACGAAGTCGGTGTTCCAAAACATCCCAAAGGTGTTCTATAGGATTCAGGTCAGGACTCTGTGCAGGCCAGTCCATTACAGGGATGCTATTGTCGTGTAACCACTCTGCCACAGCCCGTACATTATGAACAAGTGCTCGATCGTGTTGAAAGATGCAATCGACCTCCCCGAATTGCTCTTCAACAGTGGGAAGCAAGAAGGTGCTTAAAACATCAGTGTAGGCCTGTGCTGTGATAGTGCCACTTAAACCAACAAGGGGTGCAAGCCCCCTCCATAAAAAACATGACCACACCATAACACCATCGCCTCCGAATTTTACTGTTGGCACTACACATGCTGGCAGATGACGTTCATCGGGCACTCGCCTTACGCACACCCTGCCATCCGATCGCCACATTGTGTACCGTGATTCGTCACTCCACGCAACATTTTTCCACTGTTCAATCGTCCAATGTTTACGCTCCTTACACCAAGCGAGGCATCGTT
This sequence comes from Schistocerca serialis cubense, assembly GCF_023864345.2. NCBI lineage: Eukaryota > Metazoa > Arthropoda > Insecta > Orthoptera > Acrididae > Schistocerca > Schistocerca serialis. The sequence goes on from NC_064638.1 coordinate 265,542,684, forward strand.
TGGAATTTACGAGTGTGATGTGTGGCTTATGAGAAGCCGCTCGATCATGAAATCCAAGTTTTCTCCCCTCCTGCCTAACTGTCAAAGAACTTGCAGTGAATCCTGACGCAGTTTGGAATTCCTGTTTGATGGTCTGCATAGATATGTCTATGACACATTACGACTCTCTTCAACTGTCGGTGGTCTCTGTCAGTCAACAGAAGAGGTCGGCCTGTAAGCTTTTATGCTGTATGTGTCCCTTCACGTTTCCACTTCACTATCACATGGGAAACAGTGGACCTAGGGATATTTAGGAGTGTGTAAATCTCGCTTTGAGATGTATGACACAATGTCATCCAATCAACTGACCACTTTCAAAGTCCGTGAATTCCGCGGAGCACCCCATTGTGCTCTTTCACGATGTCTAATGACTATTAAGGTCGCTGATATGGAGTACCTGGCAGTAGGTGGCAACACAATGCACCTAATGTGAAGAACATTTGTTTTACGCGGTGTCCGAATACTTTTGATCTCATAGTGTATGAGTCGGTAACAGCATTGATAATTAAAGCCAAGGTTTCTAGTTCGAGCCCCAGTGCGACAAACAGATCCAATCTGCTAGAAAGATGCCATACTGTTCACTCTGGTTTTCTACTATTTATTGAGAATTTGAAACAGAAACAAGCATGTAATACTGTGGAACAGATTTCGAACTATCGTCGAAATTAACTTTTGTCGTGGTCCTTCTTATTTATGACCTGGAAGACAGGGTTTTAGGTCAATCATCCAACCTCCAGTTTCCGAGCGCTTCTTTTATAGACGGTCTATTATAATTAATGGCGTAAACGCATGCAGCTAAAAAGAAGTCTCAGTAAATGTAGGTCTACAAGCGAACCGTTTCCGAGATAAATGCGACATTCTAGTTAACGGCTGCCATTGATCTGATTCTGCGTAAATATGATTTAAAGTGTGCAGGTGAAGTGAATGAACACAACACTTTCATGACTGTACTCGCAGTTAAAGGAGGTGTTCAAAATGTCATCATTGTACCCGGTTGCTAGCCTGTACCCATCGCAGAAGTATGTTTCGTATCCTTTCAAACACGCCTGGGTAATTTGAAAATTCTTGACAAGTGGTGAAAAATCTTTGCTCCAATTCTACAATCGTGTTAGCCGGATTGGCGTTCACTACATCTTTGAGGTGTCCTAAAACACAGATATTTACGGGCTTCAGATCAGGTGATCTTGGAGACCACGGTGCAGGTACTCGTAACCCAGTCCATCTTTGGCCATCAAAGCAGCAAAATGTGCAGGTGCTCCATCATCCGTTACCACATCTTCTTCCATTGGTCTAAGGGAACACAATCAATCCTGCAAGAGGACGCCGAAGAATCCGAAGGTAATTTCGTCCACTGAATTTTTATGGTAACATCTACGGCCCAATAATAAGACGATTACCTAGTACCCCTAACGAAACATTCAATGAGAAACTTCGCTGATGTGTAGACTCATGTTCCGCATATGGATTACAGCCTAGATGCCTCCGAAAGTGGGGACTGTGATAATTAAACACTCCAATAAGACTGCAACCTGCTTCATCTGTAAATAAAATGTTATTGTCAGATGGAAGGTTGGCTATTGCTCGGTTTTGCATCCACCGCCAGAACGGTAATTTAGGACCAAAGTCCGCTTCAAAACAACACTCAATTCCTTGGAGACGGAACGGTTGCATTGCACTGCGGTTCATTATTTGCCAAACATTCCAGTAGTTTTTGTTGGAAGTCTCCGTGTCGAGATACTTGGACAGTGTCCGACTGTTTACGTCACTACATCTTCAAGCACAGGTCCAATTCGTGTAGGCCCACACGCTCCCGCAGCATGTGCAAAGCTCCCAGCATTCTTGAGGGTTTGATGCATCTTGGTAAACATTCGACTTTCGGGGTGCCTTCGGAAGGATATAACTTGTGGTACATACACTGATCAACCATAACATTATGACCACCGACCTACTATTGATACGCAGCCATTCAGGTGATAGCAGTGTCGCCTGGCGAGGAATGACTGCTACTCAGACACAGGCACGGTGCATGCAGTATCAGTGAGCGTGCTGTCCGTATGTGAAATGGGGAAAGCGCGCGACTTAACTGAGACCGACCGAGGGCAGATGGTGATGGACCGGAGATTCGGCACGAGCACTTTGGAAACTGACGACTTGTCTGATGTTCTGAGAGTGCTGTGCTGAGTGTCTTCAACATGTGACGAAACCAAGGTCACACGACGTCCAGACGTCAGGGGGTTGGGCGGTCACCTCTCATTGCAGATGGCAGACTGATATAACAGAACAGGAGGCGAATTGTGGCGGAACTAACAGTAGACTATAATGATGGGCTGAGTACGAGTGTGTCTGAACACACAGTACACCGGACTCTCCTGATGATGGGCCTCAGCAGACGACAATCCATGAATGCACCAATGTTAACACCACAATATCGGCAACTACGAGTGAAATGGTCACGTGACAATCGGCACTTGACGTTGATGCAGTGGCAGAACATTGTATGCTGTGATGAATCCCAATACCTTGTTCATCATAGAGAGCATCGCTCCTGCGAAACGCAACTCGCCCTTTTTTTCACATGATATCTTGCGAACCATTGATGAAGGGAGTCAGACGGATGCCATATTCCTTGACTTCCGGAAAGCGTTGGCCCACTGCAGACTCCTAACTAAGGTACGAGCATATGGGATTGGTTCCCAAGTATGTCAGTGGCTCGAAGACTTCTTAAGTTATAGAACCCAGTACGTTGTCCTCGATGGTGAGTGTTCATCGGAGGTGAGGGTATCACCTGTAGTGCCCCAGGGAAGTGTGGAAGGTCCGCTGTTGTTTTCTATCTACATAAATGATCTTTTGGATAGGGTGGATAGCAATGTGCGGCTGTTTGCTGATGGTGCTGTGGTGTACGGGAAGGTGTCGTCGTTGAGTGACTGTAGGAGGATACAAGATGACTTGGACAGGATTTGTGATTGGTGTAAGGAATGGCAGCTAAGTCTAAATATAGATAAATGTAAATTAATGCAGATGAATAGGAAAAAGAATCCCGTAATGTTTGAATACTTTATTAGTAGTGTAGCGCTTGACACAGTCACGTCGCGTAAATATTTGGGCGTAACATTGCAGAGCGATATGAAGTGGGAAAAGCATGCAATGGCAGTTGTGGGGAAGGTGGATAGTCGTCCTCGGTTCATTGGTAGAATTTTGGGAAGATGTGGTTCATCCGTAAAGGACACCGCTTATAAAATACTAATACGACCTACTCTTGAGTACTGCTCGAGCATGTGGGATCCCTATCAGGTCGGATTGAAGGAGGACATAGAAGCAATTCAGAGGCGGGCTGCTAGATTTATTACTGGTAGGTTTGATCATCACGCGAGTTTTACGGAAATGCTTCAGGAACTCGGGTGGGAGTCTCTAGAGGAAAGGAGGCGTTCTTTTCGTGAATCGCTACTGAGGAAATTTAGAGAATCAGTATTTGAGGCTGACTGCAGTACAATTTTACTGCCGCCAACTTACATTTCGCGGAAAGACCACAAAGTCAAGATAAGAGAGATTAGGGCTCGTACACAGGCATATAGGCAGTCATTTTTCCCTCGTTCTGTTTGGGAGTGGAACAGGGAGAAAAGATACTAGTTGTGGCACGAGGTACCCTCCGCCACGCACCGTATGGTGGATTGCGAAGTATGTATGTAGATGTAGATGTAGATGGGAGGGCATGAATCTCTCGTCTTCCAGAGGAACAGCTCATTGACGCACTGCGAAACGGAGACTAGTTGGCCACAGCTTCTTTATGCTCTGGAAACATTTACGTGGGCATCCACGGTTGCAGTGGAGCTCGTGCAAGGCACCAAAACGGCTAAGAAGTATCGTATATTGGTTGCAGACCACATGTACCCCTTCATGACGACGATCTTGTTTCCCGACGGCAGTGGCATTTTTCAACAAGATAATGATCCATGATACAAGGCCAAGAGTGCGATGGAGTGGTTCGAGGAAAACAGTGGCGATTTCCAGTCGATGTTCTGGACCCCCGTTTTTCAAGATCTGAAGGCGATTCCCCTCCCCGGAATGTACGGGACTTGTGTGTGCAGATGTGGTGCCATCTCCCACCAGAAAATTACCAAGGCTTCATTGCTTCCATGCCACCACGCGTCGCCACTGTTATCTCAGCCAAAGCTGGCCGTACCGTCTATAAACTAGGTGGTCATTATGTTCTGGCTGATCTGTGTAAGTGCAGTCCCGCTGCATTGTCGTGTGCCACACCACATATGAAATTCATATCCGCATAAGTTCCATGTTACCACCAACACTTGGACGACACAACTGACGCTCTGCAAACAACTGACATGAGTGGCCCTCTGACCGTGTACCGTACTGGCGTATCCATTCTGTTTGCAACTCGATGCCACGAAAATGTGACTAAAGACCACATCACGGAGCAGCCGGCGGTGTTTTCACAGAATCACGTTAGTAGTAGTGCCTGGTAGCGACAAAATCGCAATTATGTCACAAACAGTTATTTTGTGGACCAATGTTGACTGAGACTTCTTTCTTGCTTCCAATATCGTGTGCTTTCAGCTACATACATTTACCCTTTTTGTTATGATACAGCAGAACCGACAGACTTTCAGAAGTTCTTCAGGGGCCTGTTCTGAGCATTTTGGTATCAGAGATGCACGGTTTCCGGTGGTTTCTCACAGAGTTACTACATTTCATTCGGTTTCTTGCACCAGTGTGCTTTATATCTTACGGAAAGTGAAAGAGAGATGTAGCAAGAGGGATTTAGGTGTGTATGATAAACCATTTCCTCGAAAATTTCCTTCCTTCACAACTCCTCTGTGTTACCACAGACGACGTATCACTGATCTCATTTGTATAAGATTGCAGTGCACGTGATGTGCCTAGTTGCTGCCAACATCCTGAATGGAATGCGTAAGTTCTGAGTAATGTTTACCAACCTGCAGTCTTCGATAGTTATTGTCACCTGTGCAGAAAACAGCACGTCAGTTGTGAATCCGTTGTTCTGGGGCTGTAGTAAGCTATTATCGAGGAGCTGACAGTGTGTGGATAATTAAATTCTGAATTAGTTTGTTTAAACGCTTTTTATTAGAATAATACGAGAAACTGTGCGATTATATTCACTTTATGAATCACAAATAATTTCCATTCTTCATATTTTCGCAAAGAATGAACAAAATAATGAATTGCCTGTTTGCGTGATTACTATCAAATTAGCTCACAATTAGTCGCTCAAAAACTGTAGGTTGTTAATTAAGTCTTGAGAGATATCGACCACGCCAGACATCATATCTGTCCTCCGAGTCTGCCGATCGAGCTGTGATCTAAAAGCCGTACCACCTTGCTCGCCATCCAAGTTCGGTGCGACTGGAAGATCTCCGAAGTAATTCGTCTGCCTTTACATTTAGCAATTGCTTATTACTCTGCTGGTAATTAATGGTAATTAATGGTAAATAATGGAATGATAGGCGCTAATTAAACATGCCTTTATATTAAATGCATGCAAATTCACTATTTAGCTTTTCTGATATTAATAGCAGAAGTTTATCATTTTGGCGCGCTACTTCCGAACCCAGCAGCTATTGCGGAGAAGGACCACAATTTAGGCGATCTTTCTCACGATACACGTACCGAATAAACCATTTGTCACAGGTACCTCGCACTACTTTAAGTCATCTTTCCACTGCCACCTTCCCAACCACTCAAGAAAGAGCTTCCTGTAGCTGAATATGATGGCTGTAAAGCCAGAAATATTGCAGCCTTTACTGCACTGGAAATAGTGGACGTTAGCGCAAATGTCGGCGGTTTTACTATGGATAGGTTCACTTTCAAGAGTTCCCCGATATACACCTCGTGTATGGGTTCACTGAATATCATGGAAGAGCGCCGCAACGGCGCTCTGCTTAGCTGTTCCCGCACCGACGGCAATCTATCACAGTACTTTACCCGCCGGCCGCGATAGTCTAGCGGTTCTAGGCGCTCAGTCCGGAACCGCGCGACTGCTACGGTCGCAGGTTCGAATCCTGCCTCGGGCATGGATGTATGTAATGTCCTTAGGTTAGTTAGGTTTACCTAGTTCTAAGTTCTAGGGGACTAATGACCCATACTGCTCAGAGCCATTTGAACCATTTTGAACCAGTACTTTAGCCTATCTCTGTAGATCGTTGCGTTGCTCTGTGTTATGTTCTACACGTTTTAGTTGATGCACACCGCAGGCTTCTTCAATTTTGTGAATGTATTTCAACAGAAACAAGTGTGATTGCACTAAAGAAAAAGAATAAATCACATGTAAATTATTGCCCTGTTACGAACCGCCGGAAACCGTGGGTCCCTTGTACCAAAATAAGCAGAAAATATTTCTGAACAACCTCTGAAAGTTTTTCGGCGGAGTACTCTTCTACTCTGAACATCAGTTGTGATAGTCTGGTTCGTGTGAACCATACATGAAAAGGGGTCTAACATGAAAATTTGAGATTATAGCAACGTATTCAATACTTGAAGTGCTACTAGGTCCCTAAATTTGCATCTGACAGCGTATTCTCTTGAACTTCCTAGAATAAAAAAAGTACCGACGCGCCAGACGTATATTGTTGCAAAGACTATTTAGCGTCAATTCAAAGAGAAAACAGCTCTCAGCTACTCGTAATATTCATTAAATAAACTGAAAAGAAATTATCACACAATCAGTCAAATCCTCAGTAGACCAAGACAAACGATGAATACTTGAATACAGTAACTTCAGCGTATCCAGAACGAATTTTCATTCTGCACCGGAATGTGCGCTGGTTTGAAACTACCTGGCAGATTATAACCTTGTAATGGACCGCGACTCAAAATTGGGACTTTGGTCCTTCGCGGGCAAGTGTTCTCCAGAATAAGCTAACCCAAACATGACCCACGACCCGGCCTCACAGCTTTACTTCCGCTCCTACCCAATCTGCTATTTTCGAAATATCATGAATTTCCTCTGGACACTTTCCTTGAGTAGCGCACCTGGAAGACAGGATATTGCGGAGACACGGCTTAGCCTCGGCTTAGAGGACTGTTTCCAGAAATAATTTTCGCATTGCAGCGGAGTTTGCGCTCATTCAAACAATTGTGTGCCGGACCGGGACTCGAATCTTGGACCTCTGGCCTTCACCGGCAGGTGCACTTGCACACAGAAGACAAATGTCCCAAGTTCTTCAGATTCTAATCTGCAGGAAATTTCGACTTCAGCATGCATTTTCGAACCACAATCACATGCACTAATTTTTAATGAGATTCACGGAAGATTAAATGCCTATTATTCTGGTTTGGTACAATAAAAGGTCCACGACAGTCGCGATTGGATAAAATGTAAAGACCAGCGTTACCAAGTTTTTAGCGAGTGTTACTTCAGCTGGGCGATGGCCAGGACCGCTGTTACATTGCCAGCACCGCTCACGCCTCTCCGTCCATGTGCAAAATTCCCCGCGTTGGAATATTGCGTGACGGCTCCTTATTCACTATGAAACAGATTTTCTAAATAATCAATAAAATAATTTTCCTCAACAGGCAGACCTTCTTCGGTCCCACTTCAATGCAAACTTTTTTCAACATCGATGTTTAAACGAACACTTTACTGGGGCTAGAAAGAACCAAATTTACACCGTATATACAGGGTGTTTCAAAAATGACGGGTATATTTGAAACGGCAATAAAAACTAAACGAGCAGCGATAGAAATACACCGTTTGTTGCAATATGCTTGGGACAACAGTACATTTTCAGGCGGACAAACTTTCGAAATTACAGTAGTTACAATTTTCAACAACAGATGGCGCTGCAAGTGATGTGAAAGATATAGAAGACAACGCAGTCTGTGGATGCGCCATTCTGTACGTCGTCTTTCTGCTGTAAGCGTGTGCTGTTCACAACGTGCAAGTGTGTTGTAGACAACATGGTTTATTCCTTAGAACAGAGGATTTTTCTGGTGTTGGAATTCCACCGCCTAGAACACAGTGTTGTTGCAACAAGACGAAGTTTTCAACGGAGGTTTAATGTAACCAAAGGACCGAAAAGCGATACAATAAAGGATCTGTTCGAAAAATTTCAACGGACTGGGAACGTGACGGATGAACGTGCTGGAAAGGTAGGGCGACCGCGTACGGCAACCACAGAGGGCAACGCGCAGCTAGTGCAGCAGGTGATCTAACAGCGGCCTCGGGTTTTCGTTCGCCATGTTGCAGCTGCGGTCCAAATGACGCCAACGTCCATGTATCGTCTCATGCGCCAGAGTTTACACCTCTATCCATACAAAATTCAAACGCGGCAACCCCTCAGCGCCGCTACCATTGCTGCACGAGAGACATTCGCTAACGATATAGTGCACAGGATTGATGACAGCGATATGCATGTGGGCAGCATTTGGTTTACTGACGAAGCTTATTTTTACCTGGACGGCTTCGTCAATAAACAGAACTGGCGCATATGGGGAACCGAAAAGCCCCATGTTGCAGTCCCATCGTCCCTGCATCCTCAAAAAGTACTGGTCTGGGCCGCCATTTCTTCCAAAGGAATCATTGGCCCATTTTGCAGATCCGAAACGATTACTGCATCACGCTATCTGGACATTCTTCGTGAATTTGTGGCGGTACAAACTGCCTTAGACGACACTGCGAACACCTCGTGGTTTATGCAAGATGGTGCCCGGCCACATCGCACGGCCGACGTCTTTAATTTCCTGAATGAATATTTCGATGATCGTGTGATTGCTTTGGGCTATCCGAAACATACAGGAGGCGGCGTGGATTGGCCTCCCTATTCGCCAGGCATGAACCCCTGTGACTTCTTTCTGTGGGGACACTTGAAAGACCAGGTGTACCACCAGAATCCAGAAACAATTGAACAGCTGAAGCAGTACATCTCATCTGCATGTGAAACCATTCCGCCAGACACGTTGTCAAAGGTTTCGGGTAGTTTCATTCAGAGACTACGCTATATTATTGATACGCATGGTGGATATGTGGAAAATATCGTACTATAGAGTTTCCCAGACCGCAGCGCGATCTGTTGTTGAAAATTGTAACTACTGTAATTTCGAAAGTTTGTCTGCCTGAAAATGTACTGTTGTCCCAAGCATATTGCAACAAACGGTGTATTTCTATCGCTGCTCGTTTAGTTTTTATTGCCGTTTCAAATATACCGGTCATTTTTGAAACACTCTGTAGTTGGCTCATTACTCGTTATGAATGCATGTGTGTACTTTCATTACACCGTGTGGGTGTAATGACCGTGCATCTATTCACGGAAGCCTGGTGTAGGCTGCAGTCACTGTAAGGCAGCGAAACTTCGTGGACATGAAAATTCGTTACCGCGGAACCGATTTCCACTGGAAGACAAATTAGCGGCAGTTGTGGCCACCAGGTGCAAATCTGGCGCTATACACTGTTTGTATAATGGCATGACATCGACACTGTCATTTGACAGTCCATAACTTGAGTGAATAGTACGGCTATCGAGAAGAGAGGTCATACTATCTTAATGAAACTGTTTCCTGTGTACGGCAGCAATTATAGTGCTACATTGAGAGAATACCACCGACTGAAAAGTGTGAGGAGAGCACCGATGTCATTAAATTGTTTAAGGATGATACAATGAAATTCGGAAACATGGGTGAGCTTGGTGTGGCTTCTGGAAGAGGAAGGCGTCCTGTCCCGGTGGAAGTTTTTGACAAGATTGCTATTGCTGTAAGTGAGCATGGAGCATGTGCCCCAGGTAATGTAGAGCTCGTGCAGTGTTGCGAGAATTGTCCGGCCCAGTGTCAACAGTATGGAAAGTTTTGCGCCTTATTTCACACTGGTACCGGAACAAGAGCCAGACGGTGCAGCAACACCAAGCTCGTGATTCGCAGAAACGTTCCGAATCGGCTCTTCGGTTTCAGGTAAGGAACGAAGTTGATGACACGTGGCCGATCAATATTCTGTGGGTTGACGAGGCACATTCTGCACTATAGGTTGTAGTGAATACATAGAACTACCCAATTTAAGGTACTGTTAATCCGTGTGCTGTGCACTGAACTCGCCATATGGGATTGTGTGATGCTGTTTCACAACCACCTTTATTCTCGGTCCGTTCTCCTTTAAAAAGAGTACACCAAAAAGGATCTTTTAGGAGTACCGTGACGTCCGCACCTTATCGAGATCTTGTTCAGCATGTGATTACTGCTTTGAAGGAGCGCAGCTACGTAGGAACCACGGTTTCATGCAGGATGGTGCAACACTTCATGTCTCTCGCCCAGCGAAAGAACTGCCTAATACAGCCATTTACTAATGGGCAGCTGTGTAGGAAACACCGTTTCATGCAGGATAGGGTAGCACCTCATGTCGTTCGCCCAGTGAAAGAACTGCCTAATACAGCCTTTTACTAAGCTGTTATCTCCAGAGATTTTCCAGAAGCATACCCTGCAAGATCACCTGTTCTGATCCGTGTGACATTTGGCAATGGCGATATCTAAAAGAACGCGTTTACCAGGCTCACGTACGGCCTCTACCTCATAATGAAGGATAGTATACAGGAACACATTGTTCAGATTCCACCGGACCTGCTGCGACCAGCTATTGATGACATTTTACGGGTTCTCCAGTGCTCATATTGAACAAATTGTGTAAGCAAAGATTAATGATAAACTATGCTTTTCTCCAGAATGAAATTTTCACTCTGCAGCGGAGTGTGCGCTGATATAAAACTTCCTGGCGTATTAAAACTGTGTGCCGGACGGAGACACGAACTCGGGACCTTTGCCTTTCGCGGGCAAGTGCTCTACCAACTGCGCTACCAAGTACGACTCACGCCGCATCCTCATAGCTTTAGTTCCACCAGTACCTCGTCTCCTACCTTCCAAACTTTACAGAAGCTCTCTTGGTAGAGCACTTGCCCGCGAAAGGCAAAGGTCCCGAGTTCGAGTCTCGGTCCGGCACACAGTTTTAATCTGCCAGGAAGTTTCATATCAGCGCACACTCCACTGCAGAGTCAAAATCTCATTCTGGAAACATCCGCCAGGCTGTGGCTAAGCCATGTCTCCGCAGTTTCCTTTCTTTCAGGAGAGCTAGTCCTGCAAGATTCGAAGGAGAGGCTCAAATGGCTCTGAGCGCTATGGGACTTAACATCTGAGGTCAGCAGTCCCGTAGAACTTAGAACTACTTAAACCTGACGGACCTAACGACATCACACACATCTATGCCCGAGGCAGGATTCGAACCTACGACCGTAGCAGTCGCGCGGTTCCAGTCTCACGCGCCTAGAACCGCTCGGCCACACCGGCGGGCTCGCTGGAGAGCTTCTGTAAAGTTTGGAAGGTAGGAGACGAGGTACTGGCGGAAGTAAAGCTGTGAGGACGAGGCATTAGTCGTGCTTGGGTTGCTCGGATGGTAGAGCACTTGCCCGCGAAAGGCAAAGGTCCCGAATTCGAGTCTCGGTCCGGCACACAGTTTTAATCTGCCAGGAAGTTTTATATCTTTCTCACTTGTTTGAAGTTTTCTGCCCACAACCCATTCCTAACCCATTACAAACGGGAAGGTTTCTTTCTATACGTCTGTCTTGCATTCACAGCGCCAGATTTGCACCTGGTAGCCAAAATTGGAACTACTTTTTTTACGGCGTAAATCGGTTCCGCACAATCGCGCTAGAATATCTATCTACCAAGTTCCGGCGCCAAATGAAAATAACAGCCGATATTCGACAATTGTGAGTAGCTGCACTTTAATTATAACCACTCGGTACGAGAACAGCAAGCCAGATGCGCACTTAGTTTGGAAAATATTAGTCCGAGTAGCTCTAAGTGGCTCACTCTGAGTATCTACGTTTTCACATCCGCCCGGTGACTTTTGCCAGTAGAAAGTTTACCGAGACGCTCGGCGCACACAAAAGAACGGCACCGGAAATGTCAGACACAAACACTTTGACTGGAAGGGGGACGGGTGGGAGATGGTGGGAGGGTGAGGAGGAGGAAGGAACTCGATCGGCTGACCTCTGGAGACACAGTGGCGTCTGACGTCGGCGGTGGTTACCATGGCAACGACTTCCTCAGAAACTGCCGAGCCGCGGAATCTGAATAACAGATTAGACTTGCCTGGCTACGGGACTGCGAGCGGGCAACCTCAGGCAGCCCTGTTTGCCTCTCTGCTGGAATCTGGTTGCCGCTCTGCTCACCGCGGCGCGGCGGTCGACTTGCGCCAGATGAAAAGCGCCGCCAGACAGCAAGGCGCGACCTCGACGAGACGCGAACGCTTCGCCCCGCCCCGCCCCGCACTGCCTACCGCCTGACTACGAATTTGCACAATTAATGGTTCCGTAATCGGACGCTTAACGCTATCAAGGCCGTAATACTCTTGCGACGGTGGAACACAATAGGGGTTATTTGCTAAATAGCCCGTTTGATAATGCCCGCCGAGCGGCGCACGCCCTCGCTAGCGAGAATCGGCTCCGTTCCAACGCCCTCACCTCCCAGCCTGTTCCCATCCGCAGTTTGAAATCTCCTCTGCCTGTAATCTCCACGCGAGGTCGCCCTCGAGATCTGCCGTCACGTCGCAGCAGACACATATACCGCCAGTCTTGCCTCTCCTGTGTCGTTCTACATCTACATCTACGTTCATACTCGGCAAGCCACCCAACGGTGTGTGGCGGAGGGCACTTTACTGTGTAGAATTGAATTGGTATCCCGTGAGGTCCAGTGGACCTTCCTCTGTTGAGTGATTCCAGTTGCTTTTCTATTCCTTACGCGCACAGCAGTAATTTCTAGAGGGACAGCCTGCAATCTTTTCCAACTAGCTACATAAGTGTAGACCAAACGGGGCTTACATTCAGAGAAATAGTATCTGCGGCAATTGAAAGATTTATACCCAATCCATACATACTAACTTAAAGAAATGAATGTAGGTGTATATGTACGTATGTATGAATGTTCCACATCTCCGCCTAAATCGTTCGACCGATTTCAACTAAACTCACATTTTAGCTGTTCGTGCAGTAAAACTGCTGCATAAATATGAAGTTTTAACTTACTGTCTCTTTAACACTAACACTTTTCACAATACGTTTGGCAGCCAGGAGCTACATAACAGTGGATGTACCTGCAAAATTATATCATTGTACAGCACGTATTTCAGGAGATTAGACACAAAAAACATTGAGCTGCGTGAAAATGAAACTCCAGTACTAAATTCGTTAGAGAAACTGTAGAAATATGTATACTAATACATGTGAAATATGTTACATGCATGTGAAATATATTTACGTATACGTAAGCTGGCAAATTCACGGGTAAAAATCTCATCCTATGCCTTTGTAATGGTTACAACCAAATTTGGTACACATTTTAGTTACGATCTGGAAAGAAATACAATGGGCGTGAGAACCCCAAGCTTCCTTTCTGGATAGGGATGATAACGTGGAGAGAGATAGGGAATAGGAGGAGATACAAAGGGAAATACAGGAGAAGTACAGAGAAAGGGGAGGTGGAAATTGGCAGCGAAAGGGAAGAGGAGGCTACGGACTGGGAGAAGGGAATGGAGGAGATGGACAGAGAAAGGAAAGAGGAATAGATGGTGAGAGAGGGGAAGGAGAGGCAGATGAACACTGAGAGGGGGGGCGGAGGAGAGGAACAGGAGAGGGGGGAGAAGGAGATGGACGGACAGAAAGAGGGGAGAGGAGCAGTTGGACAAAAACACGGCGAGGACGAGATCGACACAGAGCTTTCCTGGTGTACACACTAACCTATCTCACTAGAGGAATGTCAGTGGTGATGATACGAACGTAAGGACAACACAACACCCAATCCCCAAGAGTACAAATCTCCAACCCGGCTGGAAATCGAACCCAGGCCCGCCGGCTGGAGTGGCCGTGCGGTTCTAGGCGCTGCAGGCTGGAGCCGAGCGACCGCTACGGTCGCAGGTTCGAATCCTGCCTCGGGCATGGATGTGTGTGATGTCCTTTGGTTAGTTAGGTTTAATTAGTTTTAAGTTCTAGGCTACTGATGACCTCAGAAGTTAAGTCGCATAGTGCTCAGAGCCATTTGAACCCAGGCCCCGTCACTGGCCCGTCCCCCCATATAAACCGTGCAGCCATCGGTGGGGACGGGCAGGAACAGTAGAACAGAGAGTAAGGTGCGGTCGCCGGGCGAGGGTAGTTACAACCACGTGGTGAATGACTACGAGATAGCTGTTGGTCTAGCTATGTGCGCTTGGATTGGCTAAGGAAAATGGCCAGGTGGTCCGTAAATGTGGCAGCCTCTACTAGAGAGTCTGTATACAGAGAGAGTGGCCATAGGTGAAGTTACCCGTGATTGGTTGATTAGCTTTGTCAGAAAAATGGCGCCAAACTTCTCTCGCACTTCCTATGTTCGCCGTGCTTTTGAGGTGAATTGAAGTTCAGCGGACTTTTGGAAACAATTAAAAGGTATTTGAATTATTGAGAGACTTGTTATGGGTTGTGCATGCATGTTCATTTTAGTTGTATATCGTTTTTAGTACGTAATTAGCGTTTGCGATCTTAAATAGGAGATGAAATAATGAAGCGTTTTGTGATGAAGTCGGTAGGCCTAATGTATGAAGTAAACACGTTAGTAATTGTACAGTATTGTTTTTGACATCTGTAATTCGTTCTGCAGACGTTCGTAAACGATGCCAGGTTGTGCTGCATTTGGTTGTTCCAATAGAGGCGAAGGTGGATTTCGCATGTTAGCATTTCAATGCAATGAAGAAAGACGAAAGCAGTGGGCAGTCGCAGTCAACAGGGCTGACATAAATCAAACAGGAGCCTTGTGGAAACCAACCAAGTACTCTTATCTATGCGAAGTAAGTCGTTTTTGCTTTTTACTACATATAAAACAACTTGCAATATACATAGTTAAATTTGAAAACAGACCCGTAAATTGGCTGTGCGAAAATTATTATAACACATTATTATTATAAACAGGGGCATTTAACGAATGATTTCGCCATATTGTCTTGTGCTTTTGATTCGGTGAGTGTGTACTCCACTACTCCACTACTGGCCATTCAAAAGTCCCGCCCGCAGTTTGGTAGAAAAATGGCCGCCGTATCGTCTGGTTGGCCACTCTGTCCCTATACAGGCACTCTAGCCTCTACTGGTCTTGCGCGCGCCCTCGGAACTAGCCTGCTTCCTGCAGGCCAGGTGATGTTCGGCTGACATCGAGCGGTACGCCTACGGAGCTGGTGCGATGACCCGCATAACGGTGCGACGTTGCGGGTTGTTGGCGTTGTAGGAGACATCGGAAACACGCCACATGTATCGATAATAAAACTCCCTGAGATCGAGTTGCCAATAATTTCTCACTTCAGTGTGTACATTTTTACGCAAGAATTTTTCTCTGATTGGTCAGCTACCATCGAACAATGGCGTCGGCCATTGCTCCATTGGTTTGATGGAACGTGCTCCACAACAGAAGACGACGAACCGACGTGTTACAGTAAATAAGTAACAAACTACGATAATTGTTATTACTTTGTCTTATCTGTTTAGTCAGTTTCGTAGTCTTTGGGGGTTGCTCTCTTGTGCCGCCTTATTTGTTTACAACAGTTCTACAACAATCACATTACATCACTGCTCTGACTTTCTGAGAAAAGTTTCATTTAAAATGTCTCGGTTTAAATGTACAAATTCAGAGAGAAACGCTTCGGCGGTGTGTACAGTGTACACAACGAGCTCTGACCCGTGTGCTTCACACGAGCGCATGGCTCGGCTTACGTTCCGAGTAGTCGTCGTCGGATTGTCTTCTTCGTGGCAATGGAGATCCTCATGAAAGTCGGGAGTATGTCACGTCCGTGGATCACCACTGTCAAACCTCCTACACTGCCGAAAAAGAATTAGTACATCTGGAAAGACGACGTTGACTTTGATCCGATGAGAGCATATGCCACCTGGGGAATAGTAGATGTTTTGATGTTCTCAGCGTCGTCCGACAACGGGTAAAGTAAGGGAATGCTCACAGCCAGGGGGCTTAATGTAGTGCCAACGTGTGAAGCGAGCAAGCAAACAAGCCACATAGTTGCACTCGTGCTCCCTGCAACACGAGTTTCAAATTAATCAAATTGTGGCCTGCCGAGTGGCAGATGGTGCTTTCGGAGAAGTGGCACACAAGTTGGACGTGTTGCGCCAGTTGTTCAACGTGATCACGTGAATATCATCATACACCTAGACGAGATCCTGGAAGCCCACACAACAGAGATGCCTACCAGGATCGTTGTACTGTAAAGGCAGTAGCGGCAGGTCGTACAGCTACCACAACGTAGAGAAGAGAGCTTGTAAGCTCAGGCGTGTCACCACAAACAAGTGAACAAGTTATTAGCCGTGGGACAAGGGGAACGGACAGCGCTAGCCTTATTTGCAATCACGCCACAGCATCGACTTGTATAGTCTCTCCGGTGCAGTCAGAAGATCAGTTGCAATATGGAACGGCGCGCCGTGGTCGTCAGCGATGAAAGAAGATTCTGTCTGTACGTAATTGATTGTCGTTTACACAGGTCTGTTAAATGCAGTTTCGTAGAATACATTCGTCAAAGGCACACTGGCCCCCCGCAGGCCTGATGGCCTGGTGTGCAGTAAGCTATAGCTCTCGTTCAACTTTGGTATTTCTGGACGGGATATTAACCAGCGCTTGGTACTTACAGAAAGTTACTAGACATGAACTTTTGCTGTTCTTGTTACAGTAAGTTGATCTACCAGTAGGATAATGCTTATCCGCACACTGCCCGTGAAACTCGATGAGCTCTCTGAGACGTGCGGAAGCTTCCCTGGCCAGCACGATCTCTGGAGTCTCTCCAATTGAACACGTTTGGGGTGTGATGGGACGAGAAGTGACCCGTGTGGCTCGTCAGTCAACAACTATCTCAGAACGACGTGAATAGGTCGAGCAGCCGTCGCGTAACGCATCCCACGACAATATTCGCCATCAGTAGAATCGAATGGATACCAGAGTCACCGCCTGTATTGCCGCCCATGGAGGGTGTTTCAGCATATGTCGATACCTGGTACCTCTGAAACCATTCTGCTATCGATCTGTGAATGTAGTCATTTCATATATTCGCTATGCACTGTTGCAACAATAAATCTTCAGTAATCTGTAAACCTCCAAAAGGCAAAAGGGTGAACTAATTCCTTTTATGGCAGTGTGGTGCCC
The DNA here is from genome assembly GCF_023864345.2 of Schistocerca serialis cubense. Lineage (NCBI taxonomy): Eukaryota > Metazoa > Arthropoda > Insecta > Orthoptera > Acrididae > Schistocerca > Schistocerca serialis. Next base: position 265,559,892 of record NC_064638.1, read on the forward strand.
TTGAGAGCTACAACACCAGTTATCGCTTCTCGGCTTTTGGCAAGATCAGTGTATTTTTTTTATTTTTATTTATTTTTTTATTTTTGTTTCTAACCTGCCGCTTTGACCGAGCGGTTCTAGGCGCTTCAGTCCAGGACAGTGCTGCTGCCACGGTCGCAGGTTCGAATCCTGCCTTGGGCATGGATGTGTGTGGTGTCCTTAGGTTAGTTAGGTTAAAGTTGTTATAAGTCTAGGGGACTGATGACCTCAGATGTTAAGTCCCACAGTGCTTAGAGCTATTTTTTTTTTCGAGGTCAGACACTTCATTAGCGATAACCCGCAACATTTACACTTCTACACACACCATCACCTTTACACCATACACGTATCCCTGAGACTCATAAAATTTACGATGACTGAGACTCCTAACAACAAGGTATTACCAGAACTATTATAAGATATACGAATATACCTGTTGTACACCCAGAAATCTGAAAAGCTCAGTTAGTAATAACATCACGTCCATTAAAGCCATCCAGACCACCAATACTTTCAATAGCTACGGTAATCATCCGCATCCATGTGAGTCAGCATCACTCTTCATAAACATAATATTCAATACCACCCCAACAAAAACTGTAGGCCCATCGAAAACGTTTTCTAACAGATATGGTTTAACACTTATTTTAATATTGTCCACTCCTTTATAAACAATAGCGTGCGAGCAGCAGCTTCTCCTGTAAGGACGCATCTCGTGAGTCGTTCAGTCCAGACGAGCAGTGCGCGCTGATAACATAAGCCACTTATAGACTTGCATGGCGTTATTACAACCGAAACATGCGACTCCAATTCGTAATCGACCCCTGCGACCTGTAAAACCAAGCCATGCCCAAACACTGACGCGTGCACTGCAACATACAGTTCGGTGTTCCTGTATGCAATCGAGCTATCGTTCAGAGATAGACAGGGCTGCCTTAGAAGGAGAGCATCCCAGAATGCCCCTGACAAGGGAACCTCCCCATTGCACCCCCCTCAGATTTAGTTATAATTTGGCACAGTGGATAGGCCTTGAGAAACTGAACACAGATCAGTCGAGAAAACAGGAAGAAGTTGTGTGGAACTATGAAAAAATAAGCAAAATACACAAACTGAGTAGTCCATGGGCAAGATAGGCAACATCAAGGAGGATGCGGGCACAGGAGCTCCGTGGTCCTGTGGTTAGCGTGAGCAGCTGCGGAGCGAGAGGTCCTTGGTTCAAGTTTTCCCTCGAGCGAAAAGTTTACTTCCTTTATTTTTGCAAAGTTATGATCTGACCTTTCGTTCATTGGCGTCTCTGTTCACTGTAATAAGTTTAATGTCTGTGTTTTGCGACCGCACCGCAGAACCGTGCGATTAGTAGACGAAAGGACGTGCCACTCCAATGGGAACCGAAAACATTTGATCCAGGAAAACACGTCTGATATATTCTATACGACACTGGTGACGGCAAGTGCGTCACATGACAGGAATATGTTGTCGACCCACCTAACTTGCACACTTGGCGAATGGGTAAAAAGCTTTTTCTACCTTGCCCGATTTAGGTTTTCTTGTGGATGTGATGATCACTTCCAAAAAAGTGATGAAAACATAAGACTGTGTCACATAAACTGCAACAAATGAATGCAACAGTTTCACAGTCGCACAGTTTTCTCTGTGCTCTGTCAAAACATATGTTTTTAACGTTTTCAAATTTTTCCGTGTGTAGACCGTCAAATCCTGCATATGTCCAAGCAAATCTGAACGTGTCCTGGAATTTTGGAGAGCGAAATTGATTATGTGTGAGTGCCTGAACTCTGATAATTGTCTGAAAATAAGATTTTAAACCTTTTAGCGGAGGGAAGACTTAAACCAAGGACCTCCTGTTCCGCAGCTGCTCACGCTAACCACAGGACCACGGAGCTCCTGTGCCCGCATCCTGCTTGATGTTGCCTATCTTGCCCATGGACTACTCAGTTTGTATATTTTGCTTATTTTTTCATAGTTCCACACAACTTCTTCCTGTTTTCTCGACTGATCTGTGTTCAGTTTTTCAAGGCCTATCCACTGTGCCAAATTATAACTAGATCTGACGGGGGTGCGATGGGGAGGTTCCCTTGTGAGAACTACAACAACAAGAATCACTTCTCGATGCAATATATCCCCTCAGACTCGTCAACCTTACGATGAATGCGAGTCCTAACAAGAAGAGGCGTACTGCAACTAAAATACACTGAAGTGCAACTGGTGTCGGCTGGTGTATTCAAATAGAGAGATATGTAAAAAGGCAGAAGACGGTGCTGCTGTTGGCAACGCCTATGTAAAACAAGTATCTGGCGCAGATGTTAGATCGGTTACTGCTGCTACGACGGCAGGTTATCAAGATTTACGTGACTTTGAAGGTGGTGTTATAGTCGGCACACCTCCGACATTGCGGCGGCCGGAAAGAGATCCTCAGCGAAAGGGACCAAAGACGACTGAAGAGAATCGTTCAACGTGACAGAAATGCAACGCTTCCGCAAACTGCCGCATATTTCAGTGCTGCGCCATCAGCAAGGAATGAAACAACATCGATATGGGCTTTCGGAGCCAAAGGCCCACTCGATGACTGCACGACACAAAGCTGTACGCCTCGCCTAGGCCCGTCAACACTGGCATTGGACTGTTGATGACTGGAAACATGTTGCTTGGTCGGACAAGTCTCTTTTCAAATGGTATCGAGTGGATGGATGTGTACGGGTATGGAGACAACCTCATGAATCCATGGACCCTGCATATCAGCAGGGGACTGTTAAAGCTGGTGGAGGCTCTGTAATGGTGGGGGCGTGTGCAATTGGAATTATATGCGACCACTGATACGTCTAGATACGACTCTCACAGGTGATGCGCACGTGTCCTGTCGGATCACCTGCATACATACATGCCGATTGTGCATTCCGACTGACTTGGAAAATTCCAACAGGACAATGCGACTTTAGTCGAGTCCACAGCACTTCGTGTTGCTGTACATATGCGTTCTCGCGAGGGCCCTACAGGATATTAAGGAGGTGTACCACTTTCTTTGACTCTTCAGTGTAAGATGTAGCAAGATGTCTATTACACACCTCAGAAATGTGAAAAGTGCAACATCCGTTAAAACTCTCCAGCCCACCAGTACTTTATACAGCACCGCAACGAACAATACCGCCGACAGCAGCTGTGCAGTCTGACAAAAATGATATGTTATGTCAGATACTGACGACGGTGCCCTCCTGTCAGTTCGTGTATGCACCGTAAAGCGTGAGTTTTGGAAATGAACGGATCTTCAAATCTGGATTTTAGAAGAAACATGACACGGCCTAATAACCCAGAAGATTTTAACTTCAGTGAAAACGACCACGAAAGCCTGCAGACTTACATAAAACGCTTGTATGGACAGGAAGTTTATACGACCATTAGAAGACTGGAGAACCTTCGCAGAATAAGAGGTAAATTACTATGCGATTTGGCCTTTCTATCCCGGTGCCGCGATAATGATGTTATTCCATTTGCCAGAATTAGACACCATGTGCAGACAGTGGAAGCCAGGAGAATCTACCAAAGGGCCAGCGAAGCACTTCTCCGTGAAAGAATCCAGTAAATACTCAGAGGTTTGAATTATGTTAGCTCCGTTTTAATTGATGTGCATTTTTCACTGGCGGCAACTCTCTCACCCCAGGACTAGGATAAAGGAGACAGAATAACGTTTGATCATTCAACAAGGTTTTCGGATTTCAGTGCTATGAAACAAAAAGAGAAGTTTTAGAAACTAGCAGTTACAGTTCAGAAGGAAGACGCTACTGTGGATCCGAGGCGAGTAGTAGTGAATCTCTCGTCAGAAGTACTCGACGAAGCAGCTGTTTCAGTTCTGGGCAAAGGTCTGAATTTCGCAACAACACCGAAGAGAATACCTGTTGAAGAAATCGTAAGTGCCGTCGAAGCATCCTTGTTTCGTCTTCCGAAGGTGCAGGCCGAAGAAGTAAGACAAGATGTGTCGAGAGTTCTACGGAAATCGAAACCTCCGAAAAGCAACATATCGGCACAGGAAAGGAAATCTCTTATTGAACTCTTGAGAAACGAAAGCATCGTTGTAACAAAATCGGATAAGGGGAATGCTACTGTTGTTTTGGACGCTATGGATTGTCACAGGAAGATGGAACAACTACTAGCTGATCCTGTGTATCGCAAGTTAAAAAGCGATCCGACTAACAGAATCGTTCTGAAAATGAAAAACCTGATATCAGACTTCATACTGGACAGCTCTATTACAAAGAATCTAACACCTCGAATACCTCTCTCACCCAGAATGTACGGACTACCGAAAATATATAAACAATCGGTTCCTTTGAAGCCTATAGTCAGTGGGATTACCTCGCCGACTTATTTTTAGCACGTCATTTATCTGGCAAACTGAGACATCTAGTTGGTAAAACAAATACTTTTATAAAAGATTCGAAACATTTTTTAGAAATTATACGCACACTGAGGATATCTGCAGGTGACATTCTTGTTGGCTTCGATGTGACATCGTTATTTACTAACGTCCCAGTATCAGATACAGTGGAGATCATAAGAGAGAATGTTGCTCCATATGTTTGTGACTTAATTGAATTATGTCTTCGTTCGAGCTACTTTAAATACAATGGTGAATTCTATGAACAGGCTGACGGTCTTGCTATGGCCTCACCCATTTCGCCAGTTGCAGCTGACGTTTTTATGGAACATTTTGAGCAACAAGCGTTAAGTAGTGCTCCTTTGAAGCCTTCTTGCTTGCTCCGCTATGTGGACGATACATCTGTTATATGGCCACACGGCGAACAAGAACTTCGTGTTCCACAATTTCTTAAATGGAATTCACCCCAAAATCAAATTCACCTTGGAGGTTGAGAGTGAGGTCGGTCTCCCGTTCCTAGATGTGTTGGTATACAGAAGATCTGATAACACTCTAGGTCACAGTGTGTACAGAAAACCGACTAACACAAACAGGTATTTAGATGCTACTTCGCTCCACCACCCAACCCAGAAGCAAGCAGTACTCAACACTCTGTCTTCACGTGCCTTCCGTATGAGCGGTGACGACAACTTGGAATCGGAGTTGAATTTTTTAAAGACGACTTTGAAGGCAAATGGGTATGATACTTATTCAATCGACAGGGCTTTTAGGCGAAATATTTATACCGCTAATAGGAATGACGAGGAACCGCCTTCTCATTCCGTCAGGTTACCCTTCGTTTCTTGGGTCACTAACCGCATAAGCAGAATTTTAAAGAAAAATGGTATTCAGACATCTTTCTTTAGTCAAAACAAAATAAAAGACTTTTTCCCATGGAAAACGGATGCACCTGATTACCTCCACAATGCAGGCGTCTATCAAGTGTCATGTGGCTGCGGCAAAGTGTATATAGGCGAAACGGGAAGAACTGTTAAAGAACGCATTAAGGAACACGAACGGCACGTGCGGCTAAAACAAAGTGCAAAATCGGCAGTAGCGGAACATCACGAAAACAGTGGCTCTGACATCGATTTTAATAACGTACATGTACTGGCTAAAATGGCTGAAATTTCTAAGAATGCATCTAATTTCAATAGAGAGGATGGCTACAGGCTTCCGGCATCGTGGCTCCCCGCCGTCAAGGAAGTAAATACGCGGTCGGGGTGTGTGAGCTACATAAACAACGTGCTGTAATTCACCTCGGTGGGCAATAATATTTTGGGTAAACATTCCCCGTCTCTTGCTCTGTCCGTTTCGCATCTAGCCACTGTTGATGACCAACCAATAGTGGTAGCAGGCATTTCAACCAATAACCCTTCTCCAGCATAAGTGTGGAATAGGGCTTTTCAGGCCAATGACGGTGGACCGCCAATGGTATCCATAGGAGATAAGCTACCAACGTCCCTTCTTCTGCATCAGAGCGGGAATATTAGCCAATGGTAGCCATATGAATTTTAACCAATAATATCACTTCTCCAGCACGAACGCCAGAAAACACCCCCTTTTTAAGTGGACGCGACACTCGTCTCTGACAGTGTGCCAGCAGTAGTGGACACCAAAAGATCCTGAGGAAGATCCCGGCAGAGGTGTCGAAACGTCGAACATAAAAGAAGAAACATGACGTGGCCTAATAACCCAGAAGATTTTAACTTCAGTGACAACGGCCACGAAAACCTGCAGACTTACATAAACCTGGATTTATCTGTGTTATTCTCCTGGGATTGTGCAATTTTCGCAGACTGCTGGAGTGGTACCAGAGCACGCTCTGTGAGATATGCTCTTCGTCTGTGGCGAGTCGGAGTCGTTAGTACAGAAGGGGTGTCGTCAGCCTGCGCGTGGGCGCCGGCACACAGGCTTCTAGCACTGCGGTCGCGCCCGTGCGATAAGACCGGACCAGGGCAGGCCGTGGGTCGAGGGAGACCAGAGCAAATCGGCGCCGCTACTCATCGCGTGAAAGCCGTCCAGCCGCGCCTAATCAGAGTCCCCGCCGCTCCAATTAGCGTAATGGGCCGCCATTACTTGCAAGAGGCGGCCGCCCGCCTAATCCGTCCAGCGGCAGTCACCGCCGGCCAGCAGGTGCCCCCCCGTGTCGTTAGCCCCCGGAACTACTACTGGCGGACGCGAATAATGTCCGCCGCCGACACCGCTTCTTTGGGGATTTAACAGCGCTGCAACTTCGCTACTCCCAACATGAAATGCGTTCGGCGAGCACCGTGCCGTACTCTACCGGTCGTGTGGAGGTCTTTCAACGTTTCACTACGGAGAAGTGAGGGTCTCTTTGGTGACGATCAGTTTGGCCTTAGCAAACGTAAATGCACCAGAGAAACACTTCTCACATTACGGCTGATAACAGAACTGAGACATAAGAAAAATCAGTGTCCCTTCATAGAATGTGTCGGCCTATAAAAAGTGTATGACAATGTAAAATGGTGCAAGATGTTTGAAATTCTCAGAAAAATTAATGTAGTATATAGTCAAAGATGGAAATGTGCAACATCTATGAAGCCTGGTAGTCAAGGAAGGCAGGTTTCGGTTAGGATTGTGGACTGGGCCGTAATCAGTTACTATTGCTTCCCTTTTGCAATTAAATACATTTATTTTAAAACTATAATTCCGGACTCAGCGCCGTCCGGAGTGGCCGTGCGGTTCTAGGCGCTACAGTCTGGAGCCGAGCGACCACTACGGCCGCAGGTTCGAATCCTACCCCGGGCATGGATGTGTGTGATGTCCTTAGCTTAGTTAGGTTTAATTAGTTCTAAGTTCTTGGCGACTGATGACCTCAGAAGTTAAGTCGCATAGTGCTCAGAGCCATTTTTGAACCGGACTCAGCAATAAATAAAGATATCTCACGTTATTAATGGAGGAATAGCCAACTGTGTAATTAATAGTGCTTCCAGTGCGTCACAATTTACCAAACGAGCATAAAATACAGACACAGCAAATAATGTTTTAAAAACAAGCCTATGTGATCCCAATTAGAATTTTAAGGCACGTAACCACAGTCACAGCTGAAAGCCTTTAACGCCAAGAACGGCAATTATAAAAAAATTTAACAAACAAACTGCAAAACAGCAATGCAATAGCAAACGTTAATTTAAAAAGACAGGCAACTGATCACCAAACGGGTGAGACAAAATATGGTAAACTTAGTAGCACAACCATTTAAACTTGTCGTAACGCCAAGAATGGCAATTACATCAAAATTTTAGAAACATATAGTAAAACAGCAAATACGATAATAAAACAGAAGAGCCAGTCATAGACAGTGCACCAGGAATCGACCTCAGAGTAGGTCCGGCAAAAAACACTTTCGAGAGCGATGAGACAGACAGCCAAGAGTTGGATTCACTTCACAAAATGGTAACTCACACTAGTGGCAGTCCAACGAATGACTAATGATAATCTTGCTGAGGCCACCTGAAGTCCAATAAACCAAATGCAAAGATGTAAAAATACACCAAAGCCGGAACCGGCGGTCTGGACTCCGTCCGCAGAATACCGTGCTTAGAGCGCCCGGAACGAGAAAGGAATCACTACCACCAGAGTAGAAGAATCGCCAACCAACCAACAATCAAGAAAGCTGTCAAAACTACCCGCCTCACTGGACAGCAGCGGCAAGGCGAGGAAACGTACACTGCCGATGCTTACACTAACCCCCCAGGGCAAGTAACTGGGGCGTTAGCGGCCACGAGGCAGGAAAAACACCGCTGGTTGAACGTAACAAAAAGTAACAAACTGAACGCAATAAATAGTAATCAGAAGTCCAGGAAGGCTAATCAGGTCCGCCTTCCCAAGGCACTCCACTGGCTGCTCTTCGCCTCGACAACACTACGAGCAGCAACATGAACCCAAGTCACTGCAGAATCGCAAGATCTCACAATGATGGAAGTTTATCTGCTTGAATCCGAATGCACTCAACTTAAAGCTTGCATGATCCGGTTTACGACGAGGTCGTGCCCCTTCGTGACCACAGCCCTTAGATCTGGCAGTCCATGCCCGCCGCCAGCGGTGCGAGCGCGTTCTGACACTGCGCAGATCTGGCTCCTGAGCCCCCTCCGAATTGCACACTGACACGACCCGGAAGAACCTCGTCGTCGCCCCAAAGATAGGGCCACAGTTACTACAAATCGATAATCACCGCTGCTGCCACTAGCGGACAGGCAACGCTTGCGAAACAAGTGGCGCCAGTCAACACGAGAAGAAGACAAACAACCGCAACCATGTCAACTAAACGATACGGTCTGACCTCCAACAGAGAATGGAAACCTACAAACAGCACCAACGCGAGCCGCAGCACGGATCAGTGGACAACGAACAAGAAGGGGTAATAAGTACAGGAGACAATGATTGAAGTGCCCAGATCGAAAAGGGTGTAAGACAAGTATACCGCCTTTCTCTCCTACTGTTCGTCCTGAGCATCGAAGAAGCAATAACAGAAATAAAAAGACAGGTTCAGGAGTTGAATTACAATTTGAGGTAAAACGACATCAATGAGAACGTTCGCTGATGGCATTCTTACCCTCAGTGATAGTGAAGAAGAATTATAGAACATGTTTAATGGCATGATCATAATAATGAGCAATGAATGAGGATTGAGAGTTAACTGACGAAAGGCGATAACAATATGCATCAGCCAAAGGAAACCGGTGAGAAAGTTACAAAATTTGGGGACCACAGAGTAGATGAAGTGAAGGAATTCAGATACTTTGTAAGCAAAATGATACAGGACAAACGAAGCAAGGAGAACATAAAACCCGACCAGTACATAAAAGGAGGGCTTTGGCGACCAAAGGAAGTCTGCTACACAGAGCAACACGATTAAAGGATCGCGTTTTCGAAACCTGATAATTGCTTCCCATTGCGATACATAAGTCTGAAATTTGTCAGTATAAAGATGGCCGCCCCACTTGCGACTTGCACCAGGGAAGAACAGCGTTCTGTTATTCCGTTTCTGAGTAGTGAAGGTGTTATACCTATTGAAATTCATCGACGAATGAAGGTTCAGTACGGTGATGCATGTTTGTCACAGCAGCAAGGCTACAAATGGAGTAGGAAGTTTTCAAATGGTGTGACTTCAGTGGAAGATGCTCCTCGTCCAGGTCAGGCACAACGAGCTGTGATTCCACAGAACATTGCAGCAGTTGAAGCCATAGTGAAGGAAAACCGCCGAGTGACACTGAATGACACTGCAATATGTTTACAGATTAGTCATGGGTCAGCACACGACATTGTGCATGATGTGCTCCAGTTTCACAGTGTCTGCAAGATGCGTGAGACGGCAACTGACTCACGAAATGGGAGAACGTCGTGTAGATGCTTGTGAAGAACTTCTTCGGCGCTTTGAACGAGAAGGTGATGGCTTCCTTGCAAGAATCGTTACTGGGGACGAAACCTGGATTCACTTCCACCAACCGGCAACGAAGAGCACGAGCAAGGAATGGCGCCAGTCCTCATCACCAAAAGCAAAGAAGCTTCGAAAAGAACCATGAGCAGGGAAGGTTATGCTCTCTTTTGGGACGAAAAAGGCGTCATTTTGGAGGATTACATGCCTAGAGGGACCACTGTCACCAGTGCATCACACACAGATCTTCTAAAAAATCATCTGCGGCTTGCAATCAAATCAAAGCGACGTGGTTTGCTGTCATCAGGTGTTATTTTGTAACATGACAAACAGTTGCAACAATCACAGACCTGCATTTTGAGAGACTTCCTCAACCACCATACTCACCAGGCCTTGCCCCAAGTGATTTGGACCACTCAAAGACGCAATGGGAGGAAAGAAGCTCCGTTCTGATGAAAGAGGTACGCCACGCGGTGCATGAGTGGTTGCGCGGACTACGAAAAGAATTTTTTTCTAAAGGATTTTATGCGCTGTGCTGGAGGACTTGCATTGAGCGTGGGTGAGATTATGTTGAAAAGTGATACAGCTCTGTATTACTTCTGTACAATAAATAATATTTTTAAAAAAATTTAAGGTTCTCATTTGACTCACCCTCGTAGATACGTTACCCACCGATATGTTATGCGCTACGATGCGGAGCCCTTTAGCAGCAGAGCGTGTACGTCAGCGAAGTGGGAAAGTCGCCGAAGCAATATTCAAGACATGTATTAAATCAATCAATATTGAGAACACAATAAGATATTCGGAGTCGCCGGCCGAACTGGCCGAGCGGTTCTAGGCGCTACAGTCTGGAACTGCGAGACCGCTACGGTCACAGGTTCGAATCCTGCCTCGGGCATGGATGTGTGTGACGTCCTTAGGTTAGTTATGTTTAAGTAGTTCTAAGTTCTAAGGGACTAATGACCTCAGAAGTTAAGTCCCATAGTGCCCAGAGCCATTTTTTTTATTCGGAGGCATTACTTTTCAGCGCGCCCTCGTAATATCTGAAAGAAATTGTTGGAGGGTGGGGGGAGGGGGGGGGGGGCCGGACTAGCGGCAGGCGGGCGTTAACAGACTGTAATCCTTCCTAGATACGAACCGTGGAGCACAGCCTAAGAAGTGACGCAACAGTTCTGCGGGCACCATTAGGCATAACTTACCACACGGTAGTATGGGTGGGTGGGGCGGCGCGCGTCGCTTAGAGAGTCTGCTCGCGCCTTACGGGCTCTCCTAGACGGGCAGAGCGTCCGCTTGGCTCTGGCGGCACGCCCCGTCCTTTCGGATGCATAAAACATGGCGCCGGCCATTCCGGAAAATTGCGCGCCATTACCGCGAACGGCCTTCTGAAGCAGTTTCTGGAACACTTCTAGCCCGCCGATGCATAACTCGGTGCGCGGTCTCCCGCCGCTATTTACCACCCCCCAGTTGGCGCCACGGCACCTGGCCGCATGGAGAGAGGTGCCTGCCGGCTTGATCGCCACACCTGGCGGTGCGGTCGTGGAGTCAAGTGGTCTGCGAGTCTCTGGGATTTCCCAATAGTATACGGACGGTCGCAAGGCCACTGACAGATCATCATACGTATGTCATAAAAATGCTGTTCATTTATAACGTAATTAATGTCTACATCTACATCTACATTTACACTCCGCAAGCCACCCAACGATGTGTGGCGGAGGGCACTTTACGTGCCACAGTCATTACCTCCCTTTCCTGTTCCACTCGTGTATGGTTCGCGAGAAGAACGACTGCCGGAAAGCCTCCGTCCGCGCTCGAATCTCTATAATTTTACATTCGTGATCTCCTCCGGAGGTATAAGTAGGGGGAAGCAATATATTAGATACCTCATCCAGAAACGCACCCTCTCGAAACCTGGACAGCAAGCTACACCGCAATGCAGAGCGCCTCTCTTGCAGAGTCTGCCACTTGAGTTTGTTAAACATCTCCGTAACGCTTACCAAATAACGCTGTGACGAAACGCGCCGCTCTTCTTTGGATCTTCTCTATCTCCTCTGTCAACCCGACATGGTACGGATCCCACACTGATGAGCAATACTCAAGTATAGGCGGAGCGAGTGTTTTGTAGGCCACCTCCTTTGTTGATGGACTACATTTTCTAAGGACTCTCCCAATGAATCTCAACCTGGTACCCGCCTTACCAACAATTAATTTTATATGATCATTCCACTTCAGATCGTTCCGTACGCATATTCCCAGATATTATACTGAAGTAACTGCTACCAGTGTTTGTTCCGCTATCATATAATCATACAATAAAGGGTCCTTCATTCTACGTATTCGCAATGTATTAAATTTGTCTATGTTAAGGGTCAGTTGCCACTCCCTGCACCAAGTGCCTATCCGCTGCAGATCTTTCTGCATTTCGCTGCAATTTTCTAATGCTACGACTTCTCTGTATACTACAGCATCATCCGTGAAAAGCCGCATGGAACTTCCGACACTATCTACTAGGTCATTTATATATATTGTTATAAGCAATGGTCCCATAACACTCCCCTGTGGTACGACAGAGGTTACTTTAACGTCTGTAGACGTCTCTCCATTGAGAACAACATGCTGTGTTCTGTTTGCTAAAAACTCTTCAATCCAGCCACACAGTTGGTCTGATATTCCGTAGGCTCTTACTTTGTTTTATCAGGCGACAGTGCGGAACTGTATCGAACGCCTTCCGGAAGTCAAGGAAAATTGCATCTACCTGGGAGCCTGTATCTAATATTTTCCAGGTCTCATGAACAAATAAAGCGAGTTGGGTCCCACACGTTAGCTGTTTGCGAAATCCATGTTGATTCCTACAGAGTAGAGTCTGGGTTTCCAGAAATGACATTATACGCGAGCAGGCGCGGCTCGTAATTAAAGGCTCTGAGGCGGAGCCGCCCCAAAATATATGTTAAAGTAAATTTGACTAGAACGTATTACATAATTTAAATTATCAGGACGAATTTCGCATATTTCCCATTCCGGTTAAGAAAACGGCGGTCAACGTTTTTGGAACTGTTTGTATCGATAGATGTTTCCCGAACGGTTAGTACTGTTTAGGCTGCGCCTTGGAACGTCCGTAAGCTGCTTGTAGTGGCGGTTTGGGGGCGTGGCTTCTACATAGTACTGCTCTTTATGGACGACCCGAAGGCTCAGAGCTTGCAGCCTAAGGGTGTCATACCAACCACCACACATTTTTCAGGTTCCACTATCTATGTAATAAAGGAATGTAGAGTGGCCGAAACTTCGCTATCCAATCTCTGTCTCTGCACATCTCTACTACGCTTCGATGCGTCATTAATCGACGTTTAGTATTATTGTTTTGATAATGTTTTACATAGTTGTTTTGTTTCAGCCATTGGCTATTTAATCCACATTTAGAATAAGTTTGCAAATATCCCGCCAGAGTGCACTACACTACAGTAACATACCAGTACTGCCATCTAGCGAGAGTTTCCTAAGTGGTTAGAGGACAAGGCGCGCGAAGTTTGTCCCGTTACTTTACTTTCCTTGCTTGCTGATGCTGACTGCTTTTGTTGATACTGTGTAATATTAGCAAGTTTCTTTTTCGGAGTATATTTCGCAAGATTTTAGTGAGTTTTACTTGCTGGTGAATATCTGCGACATACCGCGAGTGTGAAACAAGCGCAATATGAATTCTGTGTGCAGTTTAATAGGTAAAAACTTGGAACACGGCCATAGAATTAAAGTGAAAGAACTTTGTGCATCCAGACCCGCATTAAAGATCTCTCCTAAACGCGTCTTTCCATATGATTTGCTGCAAAGTGTCAGAAAATGTAATGATGACGTATAAAAACACTTACCAAAGATTTTAACTCGAAGTTAGCTTCTAATGATATTTAATACCTGATTATAGAAGATACAGTACGTAAAATTATGGGTAGAGAGTGATCTGCCCACCCCGTCCACCTGAATTCTTAGTTGTTTATGTCAGACTAACCTGTAGCATAACCCGAGGTCTATGTTGGCTCCGACCGATAAATGCCGCAGCCTTCCCCAGTATAGAAACCACGAGCCGCGCCTGTACGCGAGCAAAAAAACATGTTCTAAAATTCTACAACAGATCGATGTCAGAGATATAGGCCTATAGTTTTGCGCATCTGCTCGACGACTCTTCTTGAAAACTGGGACTACCTGTGCTCTTTCCCAGTCATTTGGAACCTTCCGTTCCTCTAGAGACTTCCGGTACAGTAAATAAAAATACATCGACTAAATATTAATATCTAGGTTTCTAATCAATTCCACCGCTGTGTTGTTGGCATTCATAAAATCATTCCACATGCACTTATAGCATCGTAGGACGCACTGCTCTCTTATATGTCTGCTTGTTTCAGAGCACCATAGTTACAACACGGAAACCCCAGAAGGTCTCATTTGTAGAGTGAGTCGAAAACAACGACCGCATCCAGTGCGTATTTTATTTACACTACTGGCCATTAAAATTGCTACACCACGAAGATGATGTGTTACAGACGCGAAATTTAACCGACAGGAAGAAGATGCTGTGATATGCAAATGATTAGCTTTTCAGTGCATTCACACAAGGTTGGCGCCGGTGGCGACACGTACAACGTGCTGTCATGAGGAAAGTTTCCAAGCGATTTCTCATGCACAAACAGCAGTTGACCGGCGTTGCCTGGTGAAACGTTGCTGTGATGCCTCGTGTAAGTTCACGTTGTTCGGGAGTCAGTCACAGTTCTTTGAATTCTAGTTGTATTCAAAGAACTGTGACTGTCTCCCGAACAACTGGGAACTGACATGAATCGAGACTAGAAAATAGTGCATTGATAATGGCTAGGCACTAGCCGAAATCTGGATCTGTCAAATAAAACCTGCAAAAAAATGGCCACTGATTCCTGCGATCTATAATTTATAAATAATATCACAGTCGTTGAATACACCAACTTTCCTAATGAAATGTAACCTGATGAAAACGTCCTTATTCATGACATATTAAGTATCAATTGTATGTGTAATAGAAAGTTCTAATTACAGCACTCAATTACATTCAGGCAATAACACAGCTTTACAACTCTTCAAACTGTATTGTAAATAACTACGGGTACAAGGAATCTTAGAGGCAGTTCAGAGGTCATATCCTACTGGTGGTTCTGTTCTAAGAATTGTAGGAAGTAAGGTTTAAATGTAGTCAAGCTAAAACATTTTCAGCAGCTGAAGCAACGTTAACTCTATTTATATAAAAATTAAAAAGATTGTAAATTGTTAAACGACAGAGCTATTAATTAATACGTATCCGAGAAAATGCTGCTACCTGTGTCTAGGGCGGTTCATAGCCGATGTTGCGTTTGCTGCGCCCATACACAATGAAGAGCCGAAGAAACTGGTACACCTGCCTGATATCGTCTAGGTCCCCCGCGAGCACGCAGAAGTGCCCTAACACGACGCGGCACGGACTCCGCTAATATCTGAAGTAGTGCTGGAGGGAACTGACACCATGAATCCTGAAGGGCTGTCCATAAAGCTGAAAGAGTACGAGGAGTTGGAGATCTCTTCTGAACAGCACCCTCCAAGGCATCTCAGATATGCTCAATAACGGTCATGTCTGGGGATTTTGGTGGCCAGCGGAAGTGTTTAAACTCAGAATAGTGTTCCTGGAGCCACTCTGTAGGAATTTTGGATGTGTAAGTTGTCGCACTGTCCTGCTGAATTGCCCAAGTCTGTCGGAATGCACAATGGTCATGAATGGATGCAGGTGATCGGAAAAAATGCTTACGTACGTGTTACGTGTCAGAGCGTATCTAGACGTATCGGGGATCCCATGTAACTCAAACTGCACACGCCCCACACCATTACAGAGACTCCACCAGTCTGAACAGTCCCCTGCTGACATGAAGAGTTTCTTGCATTCATGAGGTTGTCTCCACACCCGTATACACTCTATCCGCTAGATACAATTTGAAACGAGACTCGTCTGACCAGGCAACATGTTTCCAGTCATCAACAGTCCATGTCGGTGTGTTGACGGGCCCAGACGACGCATAAAGCTATAAAGGGTATGCGAGTGGTCGTTCAGCTGAGAAAGCTCATATCGATAATGTTTCATTGAATGGTTCGCACGCTGACTCTGGTTCAGCAGTGAAATCTGCAGCAGTTTGCGGAAGGGATGCATTTCTGTCATGCATTCTGTCCCGTTCTTGCAGAAACTTTTTCCGGCCGCAACAGTGTCGGAGATTTGACGTTTTACCGAATATCTGATATTCACGGTACACTCGTCAAATGGTCGTACGGGAAAATCCCCACTTTATCGATACCTCAGAGATGCTGCGTCCCATCGCTCGTACGCTGACTGTAACACCATGTTCAAACTCTCTTAAATCTTGATAGCCTGCCATTGTAGAAGCAGTAATCAAAATAACATCTGCGCCAGACACTTCTTGTCGTACATAGGAGTTGCCAACTGCTGCGCCGTCTTCTGCCCGTTTATATATCTCCGATTTTAATACCGATGCCTGTATCAGTTTCTTTCACGCTTCAGTGTATAAATACAGCCAGAGGGACAGTTAGAAAAATCGCTTCACACTGAGATATCATCCTGTTCGCATCAGTTGAACGCATGCGTGCGCTTGTCCTCGGATCATCTTAGACTGGATAGATTTGAATGCGTTTTAAGTAAGAGTAGGAAGTGACCTCACGAGCTATATTTATAGCCATAGTTCCTGATCCTGCTGAGTAAATAGCAAGTAGGGACATTTTCTTTCAGTGAGCACAAAGAGTAATTTGGACTTGAAGACTGGAAATTATGGTCAGTATGTTCTCCACCGCTTTCCGATTGACAGCAGAAATAGTTTACAGGCACTTGTAAAAACATAGATAGGTGTGAAGTACGCAGAGACAATTTAAGTGTCTTTCCATAACGGCGTAATGAAGCAAGGACCATTTAAGCATTATTCGCCGCCCCACAACTTGTTACATTTCTTTATTTCTAGGTCAACTGCCAAACCTTCAACTGTTGACATCGTACCAGAGACAACTATGACGTGCGTGGTGTGGTGTTTGATTCAACTGGGACGTTGAGTGGCAGTGTGCGCGGCTGACTAATAAGTCTCGCATCTGTTTGTGGCGATCAGATAAGCGCCACGATATCAGCAGACAACCTGGAGAATGATCACAGGAAACAGACATCCGTGAACACCCGTATCTCTCCAACTCCTGGAACCGTGGTGTGGAGAGCTGGTGGACATTATAAAAGGACTCATCAGACTAATGTGGAAGGAAAGTTGAATGGTGACTGTTTAATCGCAAAAACACTAAATCCTTTTGTCATACTCTTCATAACCAAGGTACTAAATGTTATACCGTAATATTTATGGCTACTTGGTCATATCTTTGAATGAGATTTATCAGGTAAGACAGGAAATGATGTTTCTGATTAAGAAAAATTAGTTCGATATTTTAGTATTGGTTAAAAACAGTCTTGGTTGCAATTTTATTTTTTTTATTTTTCAACGACGCGTTTCGCCTTATTTAGGCATCTTCAGATTATCTAAATAGAAAGCAGAGAACAAATACATCTATTTAGGAATCGTGATCGCGTTGTGTAGACTTGGATAACCTATATCTTATCTGACTGCCTGTCCATCCGTCTGTTAAGACCCTTTTTCCTCAGGAACGGGTAGACGCATGAAGTTGAAATTTAGTCACGTGCTAAGGTCTATAGTCAATACGCAAAGAAGTGGGATACGGAAGTACTAAGGAATGACGAGATACGTTTGAAGTTCTCTAACGCTATAGATACAGCAATAAGGAATAGCGCAGTAGGCGGTATAGTTGAAGAGGAATGGACATCTCTAAAAAGGGCCATCACAGAAGTTGGGAAGGAAAACATAGGTACAAAGAAGGTAGCTGCGAAGAAACCATGAGTAACAGAAGAAATACTGCAGTTGATTGATGAAAGGAGGGAGTACAAACATGTTCCGGGAAAATCAGGAATACAGAAATACAAGTCGCTGAGGAATGAAATAAATAGGAAGTGCAGGGAAGCTAAGACGAAATGGCTGCAGGAAAAATGTGAAGACATCGAAAAAGATATGATTGTCGGAAGGACAGACTCAGCATACAGGAAAGTCAAAACAACCTTTGGTGACATTAAAAGCAACGGTGGTAACATTAAGAGTGCAACGAGAATTCCACTGTTAAATGCAGAGGAGAGAGTAGATAGGTGGAAAGAATACATTGAAAGCCTCTATGAGGGTGAAGATTTGTCTGATGTGATAGAAGGAGAAACGGGAGTCGATTTAGAAGAGATAGGGGATCCAGTATTAGAATCGGAATTCAAAAGAGCTTTGGAGGACTTACGGTCAAATAAGGCAGAAGGGATAGATAACATTCCATCAGAATTTCTAAAATCATTTGAGGAAGTGGCAACAAAACGACTATTCACGTTGGTGTGTAGAATATATGAGTCAGGAGATATACCATCTGACTTTCGGAAAAGCATCATCCACACAATTCCGAAGACGGCAAGAGCTGACAAGTGCGAGAATTATCGCACAATCAGCTTAACAGCTCATGCATAGAAGCTGCTTACAAGAATAATATACAGAAGAATGGAAAAGAAAATTGAAAAGTCGCTAGGTGACGATCAGTTTGGCTTTAGGAAAAGTAAAGGGACGAGAGAGGCAATTCTGACGTTACGGCTAATAATGGAAGCAAGGCTAAAGAAAAATCAAGACACTTTCATAGGATTTGTCGACCTGGAAAAAGCGTTCGACAATATAAAATGGTGCAAGCTGTTCGAGATTCTGAAAAAAGTAGGGGTAAGCTATAGGGAGAGACGGGTCATATACAATATGTACAACAACCAAGAGGGAATAATAAGAGTGGACGATCAAGAACGAAGTGCTCGTATTAAGAACGGTATAAGACAAGGCTGTAGCCTTTCGCCCCTACTCTTCAATCTGTACAACGAGGAAGCAATGATGGAAATAAAAGAAAGGTTCAGGAGTGGAATTAAAATACAAGGTGAAAGGGTATCAATGATACGATTCGCTGATGACATTGCTATCCTGAGTGAAAGTGAAGAAGAATTAAATGATCTGCTGAACGGAATGAACAGTCTAATGAGTACACAGTATGGTTTGAGAGTAAATCGGAGAAAGACGAAGGTAATGAGAAGTAGTAGAAATGAGAACAGCGAGAAACTTAACATCAGGATTGATGGTCACGAAGTCATTGAAGTTAAGGAATTCTGCTACCTAGGCAGTAAAATAACCAATGACGGACGGAGCAACGAGGACATCAAAAGCAGACTCGCTATGGCAAAAAAAGCATTTCTGGCCAAGAGAAGTCTACTAATATCAAATACCGGCCTTAATTTGAGGAAGAGATTTCTGCGGATGTACTTTTGGAGTACAGCATTGTATGGCAGTGAAACATGGACTGTGGGAAAACCGGAACAGAAGAGAATCGAAGCATTTGAGATGTGGTGCTATAGACGAATGTTGAAAATTAGGTGGACTTATAAGGTAAGGAATGAGGTGGTTCTACGCAGAATCGGAGAGGAAAGGAATATGTGGAAAACACTGATAAGGAGAAGGGACAGGATGATAGGACATCTGCTAAGACATGAGGGAATGACTTCCATGGTACTAGAGGGAGCTGTAGAGGGCAAAAACTGTAGAGGAAGACAGAGATTGGAATACGTCAAGCAAATAATTGAGGACATAGGTTGCAAGTGCTACTCCGAGATGACGAGGTTAGCACAGGAAAGGAATTTGTGGCGGGCCGCATCAAACCAGTCAGTAGACTGATGACCAAAAAATAAAAAAGGTCTATAGTCCCTTGGCGGTGCAATTAATGTAAACTACTAACTCAATGCAACCAAAATATACGTTTATTTACCTCAAATACGTCGATACTCGAAAACTCACTCATCAAAACCCTACTTGCAATATCAATGTCGATAACAAGCAAAAGTCGTAGAGATTCTCGATTAGCGGAATGGATGAACTGTCTTTATACACAATTATATTTAAAGGGCAATGTCAATGCGCTGCTTCTACTCGCACCTGGCCAATATTTCTGTGTGACACTTACTGCATGACTAACGTTCTTTTCCATTTACTGCATATTTGTTTTCTTGTTTTGCTGTTCTACTAGCCTTTAACCTGCAGCCTCACTTGCATACAGATATGGTACATACATTGCAGATGTGTCCTTCTGCCTATCTCCTTCTCCCTTCTCTTTCACCATCTCCTGCTTCACATCTTTCTCACTGTCTCCTCCTTACTCTCTCTCACTCCATTTTCTACATCCCTCTCTGTCCATCCCCTCATTCTGCCTCTCTTGACCACTTCCTCCTCCTTCTCTTCTTACTGTACTTCTATCCCTCCAGATCTCTCTGTGTATCACCTACTCCTCCTCTCTTTGTACATCTCCTCCTCCTCCTCCTCCTCCTCCTCCTCCTCCTCCTCCACCTCCTCCTTCTGTCCATCCCTCCTCCCCCAATCTCTGACTATTTCCTCTCCCTCTGTCTGTCCATCTCCTCCTCTCCCATCTCTTCTACTCCCCCTACCTGTTCACTCCTTCTCTTTTTCTCTGTCTATCTCATCACTCCAATCTCATTATACATCTCTTCCTCCTCCTTCTCCTCTTCCTCCTCCCCCCTCCCCCCCCTGATAGTACCTGCATAATATGGCTGTTGTGCGGTAGCCTTCATTTCAGGCATTACCAACCCTTTTCACCCCTACCCACAACTCCTACAGCAACTATGTGGTTCTTACTCCCATACTACTTCTTTCCAGCCAGTATGTAATCATGATCAGCAGCAGCAGCATTAGTATCAGCCAGTTCGTTCACTTTATGACCCTTCTGAGATGGCGTATAATACAAAATCCCTGGATATGTTGGCTCACCAGAATTTCTTTGATTAAGAGTTAACCACCTGTCGAACATCATACTATCAGTAATCTCTGTATATAAAAAGCCGTGTCCTGACTGACTGACTGACTGACTGATTGGCTGATTCATCATTGCCCAACTCGAACCGCTGAGAATAGAAACTTTAAAATTGGAGAATTTGTGGATTTTATACTGTAGGCATCGTTAAAGAAGGGATTTTCGAACTTCCAACCTTAAGGAGATGAAACAGGAGATGATGGGTATTCGACCAAATTGTTGCTATAAGGCAATTTTAAAGCTATACCTACGAAAATTGGTATTTGGTTTCTAGTTCAGAAATAAAGAAATACGTTCAAATGGCTCTGAGCAATATGGGACTTAACATCTGAGGTCATCAGTCCCCTAGACCTTAGAACTACTTAAACCTAACTAACCTAAGGACATCACACACATCTATGCCCGAGACAGGATTCGAACCTGCGACCGTAGCGGTCGCGCGGTTCCAGACTGAAGCGCCTAGAACTGCTCGGCCACACCGGCCGGCAAGAAATACGTGTTTAAGCACGGGATGGATTAAGGTTTTTCTGAATATATTTCAATATTAAAGAACTACTAAAATATTTTTAAAGATTAAACATTGGTATTTGACTTCTCGGTTTCAAATTAAATAATATCTCTTTTAGTATTTTGAAAATAGAATCCCTAAGGGGCTGAAATACGAGATGAGATTTTTATGGAAATATTTTATTATGAAAGCATTTTTAAAGCTAAATCTATAAACATTTAAATTTGGATTCTCAATTAAATAACGGGGTAATTTTTTTGGAAATTCAACACCTAAGTGGGTGAAGTCGGATCAGGCTGATCGAATGGCTCTTTGTCGCCCAGCTCAAACTGCTAAAGATAGAAACTGGAAGTTTGGAGAGGGTGTGGATCTTACTCTGTAGGTACCGTTTAAGAAGGAATTGTTCGAAATTCCACTCCTAAGAGGGTGAAATAGGCAATTAAGGGAATTTTGAATCTGGCACTACGAAAACTGGTATTCGGTTTCTCAGTCAGAAAATAAAAATACGTGTTGCATTATTTTTGGAAATTGAACCACTAAGGGGGGGGGGGGGGTAAGAAATAGTGGTTGAATTTTTTTTTAAAGATATATAATTACTAAAATTTACTAGGGGAGTTTTAAGCCTACATCTATGACAACTGGTATTTGACTTCTTGGTGAGAGATAAAGAAATATTTGTCGGGGGATGACAGTTGCTATAGAAATACCTCCACAAGAGAGCAAAAGGCATGACTAATAAAATATTTGGACTCCAGCTAACAGATTCGCTTTTTGGTCAAAAGTAGATTTGGGAAACGCCATGCTTCTATGGGCTTAATTGGCGCGAAAATGTTAGAAGGTGTTGCAATTTGTGAAAAATATAAAAATCCGTTTAAATAAAAGCAAAAAATTCTTAGCAGGTCATACAGTCAACGCGAGCGAAGCAGCGAAGTTAAAATATAAAGGAAGAATCATTTTTCACTCAATGCAGGAATGCCGTCTAATGATATTTGAGCGATTTGTTTAAGTTCAAAGATTACATTAATAACTAGATCATTTCATCGTACCGTTACATTTTTTTACCAGAAAAGTTTCTACAGTCTTCTTACAGTCAATAAAATTCTTCTTAGTTTGAGGCTGCTGTGTCAACTATAAAATTCCGACGTTTCGGCGACTATTGCAAGACGCATTCCTCAGCGTGTACTGCTAGCTGCTGAATGAGCACGAGTTTGGTTACTTATATACTATGGAGGAGTTCTGTCATTGGATATGAGGATGGGGAGGAAGGGTATTAGGTGTTCTTTTATTGGTCTTGGCATTGCGTGTTGCGGAAATTGGGGTTTTCCATTAGAGTTTCCTTTATTGCTTGCCATTGGTGGAAGTCGTTGTATAGGGAACTGAGCGGCGACTGCAGCGTAGCAGTTAGCAATACTGTCCGAGGGAGAGGTCTTGCAATATTCGCCGAAACGTCGGAATTTTGTAGTTGGCAATGCGGCCTCAAACCCAGAAGAATTTTATTGACTGTGTCGACGGCCGCGGAAGCTTACGTTTACATACAGTCTTCTTATTGTTTGGAACACACACAAGCTCTAGGGGAAACGTTCTCTTTCTAGCGAAAAAGCTATAAAGGGTATTTCACAAGTCCTCTTTAAGACTCTAGGATTTGTTGAGAGTAGTTAGTTAGGTAAAGTTATGATGAAGAATGAAAGTCCGGAAATGTGCCTTTTGGACGAAAAATACGTTTGAAGATCGATCATTTCCACGTCGCCAGTTTCACGACGTGCGACAAGCGGAGACAATGAGATCTCACTGTGCACTCTACAGAAGCCCATGGCACGACCAGTGTATCGAGTAGTTGTCCTTTGCTTTTCTTCACAATTGACACTGCGGAGCACCACAGTCAACCGTCCTAGATGCGATCGTACCAGCTTCTCGTAGCCGTTGCCGTTATCAGATCGAAATAGTATGTGATGTACATGGTTGGTACATCTGAAGCGGAACTCTCTAAATTAAGAAGTGTGTGATATCATAATCACAACAGAAGCTGACAGCTGCACCCCTTCTCAAGTTGTATGCGTAGCCTGAAAAGGGAAGTCTGAAAGTATCCGATGTTCAGACCCATTTTATATCTAAAAGGTACGTTTTCGGACATAGGTTCCTTATCAGAACTTCATCTAATAACTCCCATCTACAAGCCCTAAAAGCCTCTATAGGAATTGTGAAACACGTTGTATATGTACAGTTACCAAACATTTTTCAACACAGCTGTGGCTTGTAAATATAAATCATAGAAACTGTATGTATTTGGAATCCCTGCTCTTGCTGTTATTTACATTTTGCATGTGTCTAATTATATTTTATCTTTAGATTACATGTCATTTTACAGTTTTGAACCTGGCTTTCTTTTAGCAACCACGGAGAAACACCTTGCAAGGTATGCGTACCAAAGGCTGGAACGTTTTTCATTTTTGTCTTCGCCATATCGGATCTTAGCCATGACTGCTGCCTTCTTGAAGTGTAACTTCACGGCTTTTAAAATTTCATTCTGATGAAAACATCCTTAGAGGTGTCGAAATACTAGTTCACTACATTAAACAATTATTTTCAACTGGTTGGTTGTGTTATTTCTCCGTTGAGACATTTCACCGATGACTGTCCACCCGTTTCAGCCACATAACTAGTGGGTATAACAAACCAACAAACTTCGAAGAGTTGTAGGGGCTCTCTTGAAAAATATCGGGTGATTAAAAAGTCAGTATAAATTTAAAAACTGAATAAATCACGGAATAATGTAGATAGAGAGATACAAATTGACACACATACTTGGAATGACATGGGGTTTTATTAGACCCAAAAAATACAAAAGTTCAAAAAATGTCCGACAGATCGCTTCATCTGATCAGAATAGCAATAATTAGCATAACAAAGTAAGACAAAGCAAAGATGATGTTCTTTACAGGAAATGTTCAATGTGTCCTCCATCATTCCTCAACAATAGCTGTAGTCGAGGAATAACGTTGTGAACAGCACTGTAAAGCATGTCCGGAGTTATGGTGTAGCATTGGCGCCGGATGTTGTCTTTCAGCATCCCTAGAGATGTCGGTCGATCACGATACACTTGCGACTACAGGTAACACCAAAGCCAATAATCGCCCGGACTGAGGTCTGGGGACCTGGGAGGCCAAGCATGACGAAAGTGGCGGCTGAGCACACGATCATCACCAAACGACGCGCGCAGGAGATCTTTCACGCGTCTAGCATTTTGGGGTGGAGCGGCATCCTGCATAGACACCGTACGTTACAGCAGGTGTTTATCAGCCAGGCTAGGGATAATGCGATTCTGTAACATATATGCCTAGTCACTGACATTTTGCTGTCCAGCGCCATCTGTCGGACATTGTGTGAACTTTGTTTTTTTTTTGTTTTTTTTTCCTCATAAGACCCCATGTCATTCCAAGCATGTGTGTCAATTTTTACCTCTCTATCTACATTATTCCGTGGTTTATTACGTTTTCAAATTTATACTGACTTTTTGATCACCCGGTATATTCAGAGTATGAACCAACCTTCAGAGATGCCCTACAACGACAGTACAGAACATTCAAGTTGCAGGGGTCAACGCACTCCGCTATGTCACAGCTACTGTTGTAAACCTGAGTTTGCATACCAGCTGTGCAAAAGCAGGGTTTCAGTGAGACAAGTGGAAGGTTTAGGTGATATTTACCATCTTACATGGTGTCAGAACCATTGCAGGCATTTATCTCGCCGTTTTTAGTTCCGTATTTGGCCTTCGGTATCTAACAATAATTTAGCCACTGATAAGTACGTAATTGACACAGTGAAAGACGTAAATTGATGACAAAATACACTCCTGGAAATGGAAAAAAGAACACATTGACACCGGTGTGTCAGACCCACCATACTTGCTCCGGACACTGCGAGAGGGCTGTACAAGCAATGATCACACGCACGGCACAGCGGACACACCAGGAACCGCGGTGTTGGCCGTCGAATGGCGCTAGCTGCGCAGCATTTGTGCACCGCCGCCGTCAGTGTCAGCCAGTTTGCCGTAGCATACGGAGCTCCATCGCAGTCTTTAACACTGGTAGCATGCCGCGACAGCGTGGACGTGAACCGTATGTGCAGTTGACGGACTTTGAGCGAGGGCGTATAGTGGGCATGCGGGAGGCTGGGTGGACATACCGCCGAATTGCTCAACACGTGGGGCGTGAGGTCTCCACAGTACATCGATGTTGTCGCCAGTGGTCGGCAGAAGGTGCACGTGCCCGTCGACCTGGGACCGGACCGCAGCGACGCACGGATGCACGCCAAGACCGTAGGATCCTACGCAGTGCCGTAGGGGACCGCACCGCCACTTCCCAGCAAATTAGGGACACTGTTGCTCCTGGGGTATCGGCGAGGACCATTCGCAACCGTCTCCATGAAGCTGGGCTACGGTCCCGCACACCGTTAGGCCGTCTTCCGCTCACGCCCCAACATCGTGCAGCCCGCCTCCAGTGGTGTCGCGACGGGCGTGAATGGAGGGACGAATGGAGACGTGTCGTCTTCAGCGATGAGAGTCGCTTCTGCCTTGGTGCCAATGATGGTCGTATGCGTGTTTGGCGCCGTGCAGGTGAGCGCCACAATCAGGACTGCATACGACCGAGGCACACAGGGCCAACACCCGGCATCATGGTGTGGGGAGCGATCTCCTACACTGGCCGTACACCACTGGTGATCGTCGAGGGGACACTGAATAGTGCACGGTACATCCAAACCGTCATCGAACCCATCGTTCTACCATTCCTAGACCGGCAAGGGAACTTGCTGTTCCAACAGGACAATGCACGTCCGCATGTATCCCGTGCCACCCAACGTGCTCTAGAAGGTGTAAGTCAACTACCCTGGCCAGCAAGATCTCCGGATCTGTCCCCCATTGAGCATGTTTGGGACTGGATGAAGCGTCGTCTCACGCGGTCTGCACGTCCAGCACGAACGCTGGTCCAACTGAGGCGCCAGGTGGAAATGGCATGGCAAGCCGTTCCACAGGACTACATCCAGCATCTCTACGATCGTCTCCATGGGAGAATAGCAGCCTGCATTGCTGCGAAAGGTGGATATACACTGTACTAGTGCCGACATTGTGCATGCTCTGTTGCCTGTGTCTATGTGCCTGTGGTTCTGTCAGTGTGATCATGTGATGTATCTGACCTCAGGAATGTGTCAATAAAGTTTCCCCTTCCTGGGACAATGAATTCACGGTGTTCTTATTTCAATTTCCAGGAGTGTATAACATACAGAAACAAGTTTAACAAAGTACTAATTAAGCCTATTGTTGATTTACATGTATGTAAAATAATGAACAACAAAATTTTCTAATGTAAAGTCAAATTTAGGTGAACAATACAGCAACCAACATTAATACTATGGCACGAATGTAAGTAAAAAAAAAAAAATGGCTCTGAGCACTATGGGACTTAACATCTTAGGTCATCAGTCCCCTAGAACTTAGAACTAATTAAACCTAACTAACCTAAGGACATCACACACATCCATGCCCGAGCCAGGATTCGAACCTGCGACCGTAGCAGTCCTGCGGTTCCGGACTGCAGCGCCTAGAACCGCACGGCCACCACGACCGGCAATGTAAGTAGACAAATGATAGTTTGAAAAGGTGTTTCAAATGTTGTCTAAAATTTTACAGGATAGTTTGACAAAGATAATCGTTGGTGACAATACAAATTTAAGAAATAAAACGAAAAGGAATAGGAACAAGAGCGACACAAATTTACGATGCCTTAGATGAAGTAGCTCTGTGTATAACATACGTATCAGCATTACAGGAATTTTGTCATAGCTACCATGCCGTTTTGTTACTAGAAGGATATCGTGGCAGCTTGTAAAAATAGACGTATATTTATTATAAGTGGGATTTCTGTAAAAACTTAGGATAGCGTCTCTCATGCGGAACTGTAATTCCAGACGTCGTAACTGTTGCAAAAACGACTGTATGTTCCTCTCAAATTTGCAGGCGTAAAGAGCGTGTGACTGATGCCACCTCTTCTAGTGTGAGTGCAGTCACAGAAAAGAATTGGGTTGGTTCCAGCGCTGTGAAGCTGTATCGGAAAACTTCCATGCTTGAATATCGTACCGGAAAGAGTGGATATTATCCGTCTAACACTCTTAATACTGATATAATATCGTCCCTTAAATGCTATACATTCCCTCCCTCCTGCCATTTCCGAACGGCACATTATGTGGACAGACGAAACAGTTTAGTAGGCGAAAGTCTAAAGTCTATTAAAGCCCCATGATTTTACAGCAAGTATGAGGGTGAGTCAAATGAAAACCTTAATTTTGTTTTAAATATTATTTATTGTTCAGAAATGATACAAAGCTGTATCACTTTTCAACATAATCTCCCCCACGCTTAATACAAGTCCTCCAGCGCTTACAAAGTGCATAAATTCCCTTAGAAAAAAATTCTTTTGGTAGTCCGCGCAACCACTCATGCACCTTGTGGCGTACCTCTTCATCAGAACGGAACTTCTTTCCTCCCATTACGTCTTTGAGTGGTCCATAAATGGTGAAATCATTTGGGGCAAGATCTGGTGAGTAGGGTGGATGAGGAAGACACTCAAAACGGAAGTAAACTCAGGTTTCGTCCCCAGTAACGATTCTTGCAAGGAAGCCATCACCTTTTCGTTCAAAGCACGGAAGAAGTTCTTCAGAAGCATCAACACGTCTTTCTCTCATTTCAGGAGTCAGCTGCCGTGGCATCCATCTTCCGGACACTTTGTGATATTGGAGCACATCATGCACAGTGTGGTGTGCTGACCTATGACTAATCTGTAAACATGCTGCAATGTCATTCAGTGTCACTCGGCAGTTTTTCTTCACTATGGCTTCAATTGCTGCCGACCTAAACCATGAGCATCTTCCACTGAAGTCACACCAATTGCGAACTTCTTACTCCATTCGTATACTTGCTGCTGTGACAAACATGCATCACCGTACTGAACCTTCATTGGTCGATGAATTTCTATAGGTTTCACACCTTCACTACGCAAAAACCGTGTAACAGAAAGCTATTCTTCCCTGGTGCAAGTCGCAAGTGGGTTGGCCATCTTTATACTGATACTGCGACGGTATGTGTGCATCAGCACTATGCTGCCACCTACAGGCCATTCTGCACGCTGTTTGTGGCACGCTTACCAACTTACAGGATAACGGAGTGAAATTTCGATTTGTTATTACAAATTTAAGGTTTTCATTTGACTCACCCTCGTATATTGTCACCTTCATTGCTCAGATCTTTCGCCGAAAGTATGGTCTAGTGACTAGGTGGCCTCCTTCATTATGTCGTTTTGTAGCACTGTTGTCTGACATTTCCGTACATCGCTTCTCAACCTCAAGTTATTCTTCAATACACTATCAACAAACCCACGAGGTCTGTTAATATCATTTATTAACCCCTGTATATTTAATGCACAGGTATGTTCAGATAATACCTATGTCGCATATCAGTGCTAAAAGTTGACATATTGGTGTGAACACAAATGTATACCTGTGTTTCGCTAGAAGACGAACTCTGTTAATCGTAACACGTGTGTCGCCACAAAGAAGCATAACAACGTTCGAAGATGTGTTGAATTAATCAATACATGCACCGCCATGCCACGCACATAATTAGCAGGGTGCGGCGCGGGTAAGACGCAAATTTCGATTATTGGGAATTAGTATGCATTGTCCGCAGCACGAGCCATTTATGTTCCGGAGCGTTGCATGCAAATGTGCGGCGTTTTTAAAGCCCGGCGCGCCAGATGCGCTCGGTGGTTCGTGTGCAGGGCGCATAAAAAGCGGTACATCCCGCAGCTTTGTAAGCACAAACAATACGCCTGCGCCGTGTGTGTGGTGGTGATGTTCCCTGCGAGCACTCTGCAGCTTCATCGACGAGGAAAGAATTTGCTGAGCTGTAGAAAACAGTCACGACGATACTGTTACTCCTGTGAAAGATTTTAATAGACTGTTACTCTGTTCATTGTAAGACTAGAGTAAAATATGACTTCTGTGTCTCAACCAAGGAAGAAAAACCTGCCTTCTGCCAATATCGATCACTATTTGATTGTGTAAATCATGGAATAGTTCTAGATAAGCTCAAGTACTGTGGTATGAATGGGACAGTGCTCAAATGGTTTAAATCATGCCTAACTGAAAGAGTACAGAAAGTTAAAATAAGCAGTTCACATAATATGCAAAAAACTGGTGATTTCTCAAACTGGGGAACAATCAAGAATGGGGTGCCGCAAGGTTCGGTCTTGGGTCCTCTGCTGTTCTTAATATATATTAAAGACTTGCCATTCTATATTCACGAAGCTGAAAAGCTGGTACTTTTTGCCGATGATACAAGTATAGCTATCCCACCCAACAGACAAGAATTAACTGGTGAAATTGTAAACGATGTTTTTTCAGAAAATCATTAAATGGTTCTCTGCAAATGGGCTCTTATTAAACTTTGACAAAACACAGTACACACAGTTCCGTTATTAACAATCCGAACGAATTCAAAAGTAATAGCAGTGTACATGGCTACAACACTAGGAGAAAGGATGATCTTCACTACTCAAGGTTAAATCTAACTTTGGCTCAGAAGGGGGTATTATGTTGCCACAAAAGTCTTTGGTCACTTACCTAATAGCATCAAAAGTCTGACAGATAACCATATAGCATTTAAAAGGAAACAAAAGAATTTCTTAATGGGAACTCCTTCTACTCATTAGATGAATTTTTGGATATAGTAAGTGAGTAATTTCCCCAACCACCAGGAAAAAAAAATTAAAAAATATTAAATGTCATGTAATATTTTGTGTAATGTAATATCTTGTATAGACACCTTTTATTAACCTGACACGTTCCACATCATTACGAAGTGTCTTATTCGTGATCTATGGATTAAGTACTAATCTAATCTATCCGTGGACCAAGGAACTCTACACCGTAATTCTGAATAACACAAGCACTGCAACATCGTATTTACCCTCCGACAACGGTCAAACGACTTCCACGTAAAATTTCTCACCAGTACGGGAATATGTATGATGGATCTACGAGTTCAGATTGTAGACGCATGACTGACGACATATGGAAGTTCGGGTGTGGCCGTGAGTCGTCCGCGGATAGCCAAATGGTAAAAAAAAAATGGTTCAAATGGCTCTGAGCACAATGGGACTCAACTGCTGAGGTCATTAGTCCCCTAGAACTTAGAACTAGTTAAACCTAACTAACCTAAGGACATCACAAACATCCATGCCCGAGGCAGGATTCGAACCTGCGACAGTAGCGGTCTTGCGGTTGCAGACTGCAGCGCCTTTAACCGCACGGCCACTTCGGCCGGCGCCAAATGGTAAAGCGACCGCTCGCTATAAGCGGGAAATCCAGGTTCAAGTTCTGGTGCGGCACAAATTTTCACTGCCGTCATTCCATTCTACAGTTAATAGTCGTCCATATACGAAATTGTGAAACATTTAATGTATTCCGTCGACAAAGTTCCTCGGTGCTAAAGAGAGAGCTACAAATAGTAAAACCTCTAGGAGAAGACAGAGGTTGGTAGATGCGACAAATAATTAATGAGTGGGGTATAAATGCTCTTCTGAGAAGAAGGCAGACAAGAAATCGTGGCGAGTCGCATCAAACCAGGCAAAAAGCTCATAAAAACGGCCCTTGTTACATTTTTCCTTCAGTAACTATCTTTACGAGTCGTCCGAGTCTTAGTATACAGGGTGGTCCATTCATCTGACCGGGCCAAATATCTCACGAAATAAGCGTCAAACGAAAAAACTACAAAGAACGAAACTTGTCTAGCTGGAAGGGGGAAACCAGATGGTGCTATGGTTGGCCCGCTAGATGGCGCTGCCATAGGTCAAACGGATTTCAACTGCGTTTTTTTTTAAATAGGAACCCTATTTTTTATTACATATTCGTGTAGTACGTAAATAAATATGAATGTTTTAGTTGGACCACTTTTTTCGATTTGTGATACATGGCGCTGTAATAGTCACAAACATATGGCTCACCATTTTAGACGAACAGCTGGTAACATGTAGGTTTTTTAAATTAAAATACAGAACGTAGGTACGTTTGAACATTTTATTTCGGTTGTTCCAATGTGATATATGTACCTTTGTGAACTTAACATTTCTGAGAACGCATGTTGTTAAAGCGTGATTAAATGTAAATACCACATTAATGCAATAAATGCTCAAAATGATGTCCGTCAACCTCAATGCATTTGGCAATACGTGTAACGACATTCCTCTCAACAGCGAGTAGTTCGCCTTCCGTAATGTTCGCACATGCACTGACAATGCGCTGACGCATGTTGTCAGTCGTTGTCGGAGGATCACGATAGCAAATGTCCTCAACTTTCCCCACAGAAAGAAATCCGGGGACGTCAGATCCGGTGAACGTGCGGGCCATGGTATTGGTGCTTCGACGACCAATCCACCTGTCATGAAATATGCTATTCAATACCGCTTCAACCGCACCCGAGCTATGTGCCGGACATCCATCATGTTGGAAGTACATCGCCATTCTGTCATGCAGTGAAACATGTAGTAACATCGGTGGAACATTACGTAGGAAATCAGCGTACATTGCACCATTTAGATTGCCATCGATAAAATGGGGGCCAATAATCCTTCCTCCCATAATGCCGCACCATACATTAACCCGCCAAGGTCGCTGATGTTCCACTTGTCGCAGCCATCGTGCATTTTCTGTTGCCCAACAGTGCAAATTATGCCGGTTTACGTTACCGCTGTTGGTGAATGACGCTTCGTCGCTAAATAGAACGCGTGCAAAAAATCTGTCATCGTCCCGTAGTTTCTCTTGCGCCCAGTGGCAGAACTGTACCCGACGTTCAAAGTCGTCGCCATGCAGTTCCTGGTGCATCGAAATATGGTACGGGTGCAATCGATGTTAATGTTGAATTTTCAACACCGACGTTTTTGAGATTCCCGATTCTCGCGCAGTTTTTCTGCTACTGATGTGTGAATTAGCCGATAGTGATCCAAACAGGTTCCACAGGATTTACATCAGACGAATTTGGTCGCCGGGATATTAACTTGAGCTCACTATAATGCCCCTCAAACCACTGTAGCACGGTCCCGGCTCCGAGATGCGGACAATTATACTGCTGGAAGATTTCACCGTCGGAAAAGACATCGATCATGGAGGGATGTAGGTGGTTCGCAGCTGTCAGCGTATCTTCGAATACTACCACAAGTCCCATCCAAGCGCAGGAGAATGTCTCCATAATGTCTCCCATAGAACAACACTGCTCCAACCACACTGCGTCTATTTCACCCTGCATGTTTCGATCCGCCGTTCACCTGGAAGGGCGGCGTTTGTGGAGATCACCAGCGACCTGGTGTAGCAAAAATGTAATTAACCCCAAGAGCCGACTGTCGAATCCCAGTCGATGGTCGAATCCCGATGGTCCTGTGCTCACTGCAATCGTAACTGACAATGTCGTTGGGTCAACATGTGAACACGGAAGGGTTGACTGCTGCGGAGCTCCATGTTCAACAATCTACGATGAACGGTGGGTTCGTAAACACTTGTGGCTGCACAAGCATTGTGCTCTATCGGCAGAGATGACACAGATTACCAACGGTCCTACTTTAGAGAGCAGAGAAGCCTCCGAATCCCATGTCCTGTAAAGAGTCGTGGACATCCAACCATTTAGCGCCTAGTGGTGGTATCATTGTCCTACCTACCTCTTTCGTAGATGCTCAAGACAGTACCACGTAAACATTCACCAGCTTCGCCGTTTTCGAAACACTCGTTCACAGGCTCCGCGTAGTAATAATCTGTTTTGTCAAAGTCGCTTATCTCAATGGATTTATCCGTTTGCAGCCCATATCTTCGCTAGGGTGATACCCCGTCCGTGTGTGCTCCGCTTACATACATTTGTTACCGCGTTGACACGTGGCCACAAATATGGACAGGGAAAAATGTGATGTAGCTGTAAAAGATCTCGGACTATCAGACCATCTCTGTCAAATACAAACAGTAAATTCAGGCATCGAACCATTCCCTAAACTACAAGCCCACAAACAACATCTATCAGAAATCAAAATAAAAGATTTTTCAAAAGAACTAGAAAAACAAAGCTAGGATGTAGTACATAAGAAAACCAATGTGACTATGAAATTCTCTAAATTCTCCACATTGTTTAAATTGAACTTTGAAAAAGCATTTCCAAAATTATGCATGTCTGTATCAACATCTCACCAAAACAGATGGATCACAGGAGGTATTAAGAAGTCCTCCCAAACACTTAAACACCTCAGTTTCATGAAAAAGATTCGCAATGATCCAAAATTCTTAAATTTGTATCATAGATACAAAAAGACCTATAGGAAGGTGCTGACTGCTGCAATAAAGTCATTTAATGACAAAATAATATATAATGCAGAGAATAAAAGCAGTTTGGGATGTTATAAAAAAGGAAATGGGGACAGGCAAACAAACGCAGAATAACATACTGCTAAGGGAGGGGTTGGTTGGTTTGGGGAAGGAGACCAGACAGCGTGGTCATCGGTCTCATCGGATTAGGGAAGGATGGGGAAGGAAGTCAGCCGTGCCCTTTCAGAGAAACCATCCCGGCATTTGCCTGGAGTGATTTAGGGAAATCACGGAAAACCTAAATCAGGATGGCCGGACGCGGGATTGAACCGTCGTTCTTCCGAATGCGAGTCCAGTGTCTAACCACTGCGTAAGGGAGGGGGATAAGGTAATAAATGATCCACAACACTTAGCAAACTATGTAAATGAACATTTTTCAAATATTGCAGAGAAGTTACTGCAAAAAGTACACGAAACAAATATAACACCTGTAAATAATGTTGCACTAAATAGAATGATGTTACTCCCAACCACAGAGAATGAAGTCAATAAAACTGTTCAAAAAATAAAAAGTAAAAAGTCAGTAGGCTTAGATGAAGTAAAAATGTGAGCACTGAAACAATGTATATGGATTGTAGAAGGTCTCTTAACAAATATAATAAATGAATGCTTCGCATCAGGGACATTTCCAGAGCAGTTAAAACAGGCAAGAGTTGTATCTTTGCTTAAGAAAAGTAATCCTGAAGACAAGAAAATTACCAGCCCATTTCCCTGCTGTCAGCATTCTCAAAAATAATACAAGCAATTATGAAAGATTAATAAATTACCTGAATAAATACAATCCTTTAAGCGAATCACAGTTTGGTTTCCGAAGTGGCAAAAATACGGAGCCAGCCATAGTAGAATTCACAAAAGTTTTACTTGATGCTCTTGATAAAGATGAGTGTGTCACAGGCATATTTTTGGATGTTTCTAAGGCGTTTGATAAAGTCGACCACAAAATTCTATTCAGTAAATTAGAAGCATTAGGAATAAGAAGGGTACCTAATGACTGGTTTCGATCATACCTAGCAGATAGGATACAAAGAGTACAGGTAACAGATACTTCAAATAGATCCAAACAAAACCAAAATACATTAATATAGGGGTTCCCCAAGGTAGCATATTTGGCCCAATGACTTTCCCAGTACTGTTACTCATGGTGAAAAAATTCTATTCGCTGATGACAGCAATATTATAGTCACTGTGAATTTTCTTTTCTCTCGTCTATCGTTACAAATCTTTGTCGTTTCGAGGTCTCAGCATCAAAACCGTAGACTCACGTCTCATCACCAGCTATGATTCTCTTGCGGAACATGTCGTTGTCATTTGAGCGATCCAAAAGCTCTTCATAGATCGCGAGGTGAAGGTTTTCCTGGTCTTGACTCATGATTCGCGGGATGAACTTGGTGCCATCGAGGTGCATTCCAAAATGCTACGTCAGGATTTCATGATATGATCCAACTGAAATGTCACGTTCTTCTTCAAACTCTCGGACAATAAGTTTATACTGGCACGCACAATTTCATTGACGTTCCTGACATGAGCCTCGTCAGTAGACGAGGAAGGGCTTCCTGAACGAGGATCATCTTTAACTTCCGCCCGGCCATTTTTAAACCGTGTGAAAGATTCGTAACACCGAGTACGGCTTACGTACTCATCAGCATAGGCTTCCTACATAATTTAGTGTCTCTGTAAAGGTATTCTTGAGTTCCGTGCAAAATTTAACGCATAGGCGTTGCTCCTGTAACTCTGCCATCTCGAAATTCGCGAACTGTGCCACAAAACCTTCTATTTAATGCAGCACTGAACAATAACTAACATATACAACATTGGAAATGAGCGTTTGGTGTCATTGACCGGGAGGCCCCTTGCGGGACAGGTCCGGCCGCCTTGGTGCAGGTCTTATTACATTCGGCGCCACATTGGACGACCTGCGAGCCGGATGGGGACGAAATAATGATGAAGGCAACACAACACCCAGTCCCTGAGCGGAGAAAATCTCCGAACCAGCCCGAAGTCGAACCCGGGCCCATAGGACGGCAATCCGTCACGCTGATCACGGTTTTTTTTATTGAACAAACTCACAGTACATACACACACACACACACACACACACACACACACACATATATATATATATATATATATATATATATATATATATATATATATATATATATAGACAATGCAACAGTTCTTCAAGATACCATTTAAACACGTACAAAGATTGTTAGTTAAACAAAAATATTAGAATAGCGTTAAATACAATAAAATTTAACATATTCTGTCTTATTCTTTTTTTGTACAATAATCTTTATTGAACAAACTAACAGCAACAGTTCTTCAAGGTTTCATTTAAAGATATACAAAAGTTGTCAGTTAAACAAAAATATTAGAATAACATTAAATACAACAAAACATAACATATTCTGTATTCTTCCTTTTTTTCGGACCACTTTGAAAGAGGTATTCTAAAGCCTGTCCTCGAAACCAGATGAGTGTATGGTGGTTAGCAAGAAGGTAGTGGAATGTCTGGGGCAACAACAAGAAATCTGGGGTTACCGTCGTTGGCGGGGCACGGAGGTAAAAGCCCACGATTCGTTGGATGAGGAGCCATACCGTGCCTTTGAGGGGGCACGTAAGACGGTGATCGTCAGTGTCTTCGAGCTGACAGTCAGGGCAGAGTGGGGAGGTGGCCAGTCCTATGCGATAAAGTCGACTACTAGTCAAATGGCTCTGACCACTATGCGACTTAACTTCTGAGGTCATCAGTTGCCTAGAACTTAGAACTAATTAAACCTAACTAACCTAAGGACATCACACACATCCATGCCCGAGGCAGGATTCGAACCTGCGACCGTAGCGCTCCCTCGATTCCAGACTCTAGCGCCTCGAACCGCACAGCCACTCCGGCTGGCGACTATTAGTCGGGAATTTGCCATAGACTAAAACATTCCTGAGTGCAGACACAGACGACGGTAAAAATGGTGCATGCACACACCCCCAAACCGTTCGCCATTTAAAGTCAGGGTGCTGTAGCACCATGGGGTCGCAAGACCACTCAGCTACCGGGGCGGACTATACAACACTGAAACTTCCGGCTTATAAACAGAGGGATGTGCAGGGATGCCAACAACATTCCGCTCCAACACACCACTGGCGCGAAATTACCAATGTTCCGGAATTTTTTTGAACGCACCTTGTATACTAGATTTCAGTGAAGTCAGAAAAATGCTGCAAGTGGTACAATTTAAATGACTTCAGCCGACGCTCAGTTTAAAATTTCATTATTGGCTCTCCCTCGTAGTGTAGCAATTTCAGTGGGGGGCAGTCAGGCCTATTTTCGTTTATTTTCGCCACGCAAATCACAGTGGCTTGTAGAGAATCGACGCGGGCACAGATGTCAAAAACTGCTCTCGGTCCTAATCGTTTAGCAGTTTGCAGCGAAATACACGACGGTCCACTCGGTGGCGTTTTTCTACGGTGCGCGGTTGGGAGCCGCGGCCGGGCGTAACGAAGGAATTATGCGGCGGCGGGTGGCGGCTGGCGCGCTGCGGCCGCGGTCGCGGCGCTAGGGGTCGAAGCAGGCGGCTGCGCCAAGTGAAACGCGCCCAAAGAACTCCATGAATAATGCAGGCCACGGCCGTTCATAAACAAAGCAGCCGAGCACCGCATGCAGATTGGCCCACCCCGCCCGGCGTCGAAGGCCGCCCCGGCTCGCGGCTACGGCCACGGAGCGCCCTGCCGTCTGCTGACAAACCCCAAATGCTGCGCACTTATCTCAAGAAGAAAATACGTACGATGATTCGAAAGTAAAAGTAAGAGCCTACGGAAAGCAGACCAGCTGTGTGGCTGGACGGAAGAGTTTTTAGCAAATAGAACACAGCATGTTGTTCTCAATAGAGAGACTGTAAGGTGTCAGGCAAATCCAACACCTTCCATGAAAACCCTGACATTATAGCAAATCCGACAGTATGTCACATAGCTCCAAATAAATCCTGACATTAAATTAACCAAAGTAATACGATCAACGAGTGAGCAAATAGAATACCACAGACTAACACAAGAACGCCTAAATGCATGTCATACATTTCCACCGTGAAACAGACGCAGTTCCGAGGGGAGAAATTAGAACAGAAGCCGAGTGCAGAATCGTGTAGGCTAGGAGGCCCTACGATAAGGGACGGACACCCACGTCGCCAGCTGACCGCCAAAACCACCCCCCAGCCCATGTTAAAAGATAGAGCCCTCCAGAAGAACAGTATAGATCTTATGATAACACTAAAAGGGCCACACCAGCTGCAAGTTTTAGCGTGAGACTTTATCGCGTCTCTGTTACGTTGCAAACATTGCCCCACCACGAAAAGTATAAAGTTTCTCATTGGATAGACAGAATTTTGTAGGCGGAGCTTAAGGTTAACATTCAGACCCTGATTGGTCAGTTGGAAACACAGCCAGATACCTTTGTTTTTAAACCAACTTCGGTAAATTGTAGTAAGGAGAAGTTAGGGGAGAGTTGCTTCCGAGACGGCGAGATGTGAGGAGCTGCGCCGCCCGCCGCCCCCTGAAGCTGCCTAAACACCGACAAGGAAATGAACGCACGCCATGCCGCATTTTTGAGCGCATAAGGCTTCACTCAGAACTGCAGAAGCCTCATCTGTTACATCCCTTTCTTGCGCAATACTAGTGCCGATCGTCAGTTAAAGCTCATGGTATTCACATTTGCTACGTAAGTTAAAATCTGAAACGCCATGATTTTTCTGTTATATAATTATTGAGAAGCAACATCAGCCACTGTAATTTACGACAAGTTAAATGAGTAATTAAAGATAATTGAGGGTCACTGTAGACCATTTTGATAGTTTTCTCTTTTTGTGAAACTTAACTTAAATCTAGATTATAGATGTGATATGGCATACGTCATCCTTCGATCCATTGTAGAACTTGGAAACCCATTCAGGGAATAATCGTTCACATTTCTGTTGAACGCAGTTGGTTTTTATCATCCTGTATTAAAACATTTCCTTTTATCAATAGTGCAATTTATAAACTAAGTTTTATGACTAGAATAAAATTTCCAATGGTAAACTTAACTGCTTTTTCGACGTTATTTTACCAGCTAACTAAAAATAGGAAAGCCTTGAACCCCTTCCACTAAATTTAATCAGTATTAAGATTCTTTTACAGGGAGTGCAGTGGAGCTGATGCTGAAATCATTAAGTATTTGATTATATCATCGCTAGCCTCACTGAACTCTTCTGAACTCTACATGTCATGTGTGGTCTGGCGTCTCCTTACCAGCAACAGGTCCCAGGTTCAAACTAGTCAATTCCCTAAAAAACACGCTCGGAGTATCGTTGCGCGAAAGTGGTAGGGAGATACTACTTAGACACTACTTACCACGCAGAATGTTAGAAGACGTTTACAGACGTTAAAGTAACCTCCGGCGTGCCCCAAGGGAGTGTTATGGGACCATTGCTTCTCACTATATATATAAATGACATAGTAGATAGTGTTGGAAGTTCGATGCGGCTTTTCGCGGATGATGCTGTAGTATACACAGAGGTTGCAGCATTAGAAAATTGCAGCGAAATGCAGGAAGATCTGCAGCGGATAGGCACTTGGTGCAGGGAGTGGCAACAGATCCTTAACATAAATAAATGTAATGTATTGCGAATACATAGAAAGAAGGATCCTTTATTGTATGATTATATGATAGCGGAACAAACACTGGTAGCAGTTACTTCTGTAAAATGTCTGGGAGTATGCCTGCGGAACGATTTGAAGTGGAATGATCATATAAAATTAATTGTTGGTAAGGCGGGCACCGGGTCGAGATTCATTGGGAGAGTCCTTAGAAAATGTAGTTCATCAACAAAGGAGGTGGCCTACGAACCACTCGTTCGGCCTATGCTTGAGTATTGCTCACCAGTGTGGGATCCGTACCAGGTCGGCTTGACAGAGGAGATAGAGAAGATCCAAAGAAGTTTATTTGGTAAGTGTGATAGCGTTACGGAGATGTTTAACAAACTCAAATGGCAGACTCTGCAAGAGAGGCGGTCTGCATCGCGGTGTAGCTTGCTGTCCAGGTTTCGAGAGGGTGCGTTTCTGGATGATGTATCGATTATATTGCTTCCCTCTACTTATAGCTCCCGAGGTAATCACGAATGTAAAATTAGAGAGATTCGAGCGCGCACGGAGGCTTTCCGGCAGTCTTTCTTCCCGCGAACCATACGCGACTGGAACAGGAAAGGTAGGTAATGACAGTGGCACGTAAAGTGCCCTCCACCACCGTTGGGTGGCTTGCGAAGTGTAATTGGAGATGTAGATGTAGATGTAGAAAATATTCTTTCCACTTCACAAGACTACATCTGCCACATGGATGGAGGTAAAAACTGAGGTTAATTTCAACTCAAAAGATGCCCATTTTCCAATCTAGACGGTCCAGTCACATTAAAGTGACTATCCCCTGAGTTCGACGTCGACGTCAAATAACCACTCTTAGACGATATGTGGCATGATTAGCAGTGGAGAGTGTATAATGCGTGTCTGGCGGACAGTGAAGAAACTGTGCATTCGTTGTCGTAATGCAGAAATGGACCAATGTATCTGGAGTCCATAAGGCCACGATCATTGGTTCACATGGTTCTGAGCACTATGGGACTTCACTTCTAAGGTCATCACTCCCCTAGAACGTAGAACTACTTAAACCTAACTAACCTAAGGACATGACACACATCCATGCCCGAGTCAGGATTCTAACCTGCGACCGTAGCGGCCGCGCGATTCCAAACTGTAGCGCCTAGAGCCGCTCGGCCGCCCCGGCTGGCACATTAAAGGTATAACGCTCTCTAAAGAATTAAGAGTAAAGTACGAGGTGCTTTTGAGCGACACTTCACCAGCTGCTACCATGGCACAATGGTCAAGCATACCGGCTGGCAGTTCGTCTATTCCGGTTCGATTCTTTTTGCCATCATTTTTTTTCATTTTATTTTATTCCATGCAATGTTGACTAATTAACTGTAAAATTTAAATATGTTTAGGCAGTTCAATTTACATTCCAAAATAAATATATTTAGTTTAATTAGAAATATTACCCCTGCAATTAAAAGGCTATAGTTAATGGTAAAAAAGACGAGGATACGAAGACATTTAGCATGAAAATGTGTGAAAAGAGTTAGATCTACAGGAGTGATGTTTGCAATGAAAGTTTTTGCCCACCATGTTTATCATTCATAGACAGTGATTTCGGAGGGTGTATTGGTAGTGAAATATCTGCGACATACTAAGGAATTAATAAAAGCCGGCCGCGGTGGTCTAGCGGTTCAGGCGCTCAGTCCGGAACC
Organism: Schistocerca serialis cubense; assembly: GCF_023864345.2. Taxonomy (NCBI): domain Eukaryota; kingdom Metazoa; phylum Arthropoda; class Insecta; order Orthoptera; family Acrididae; genus Schistocerca; species Schistocerca serialis. The sequence continues at coordinate 265,600,991 of NC_064638.1, forward strand.
GCGCGACTACTACAGTCGCAGGTTCGAATCCTGCCTCGGGCGTGGATGTGTGTGATATCCATAGGTTAGTAAGGTTTAAGTAGTTCTAAGTTCTAGGGGACTGATGACCTCAGAAGTTAAGTCCCATAGTGCTCAGAGCCAATGAATAAAACAAATAGAGAAAATCACAGGACAATGTGCATGATGTTAGTGCACTAGGTAAAGCTAATATCGAAACAATATCAAGTCGCGCCTATCAGGACGATACAGTGAAACACAGTCTGTTTGTTTTCGTAATATTGTACAACATTGGCAAAATTTTGCACGAGCCACTAGCTGTAATACGTCTCAAGCAAGTCTCAGGTTTACATGAGTACGAGGACATCACTTCATCTCGCTGAGAATTATAAGTGGACTTGGTTTTTGTTGTCCCACATGGCACACAGAAACTGACAAACTACGAAAAGGGTTTCCCTGTAGCAACAGCAGCAACCCGCAGACCAGAAGACGCGTAGCGGCAGCCAGAGCGCGTAGCCGCTATCGGCATTAGGCCGTCCCCGCTGAAAAGTTCGCTGACCGAACAAACTGCGGCGCGCTCACTTCAGAGCGAATTCCGCGACGGAGCTGTGGCAGCCGACGCACGCTGCATGTAAATACGCGGCCGGCTCCGGCATATTTTCGCGTATGTAAAGCGCCGGTCCCGTAATTAGGACGCGGGCTGGCCCGCCCGCCTTCCGCCGGAAATTACTGCACTGCACGCGCCCGGATGTGTACTACACGGCGCGCCGCAAATGAAATATCCTCCTGACAAGTTTGTTTATGAGTTCGCCTTAATGAAGATTTATACGCCGGCGGCGCCATCAAATTACCATTTGTTTCCCTCCGCCCCTCCCCGCCTCCGGGTCCGGACCGGCCGCAGCCGCGCGAGCAATAGCACTCAACAACAACAACGGCAACAACAACAATGCGCATAAATTAATGCGGCAAATAGTTCTGCTAGCGCCGGCGCTTTCCGAAAATATAGTTCCGTCAGCATTGTTGCGCTAATAGCGCGTGGAATCAAGATTTATGTACGGTAGCCAGCACTGGAGGTGCATCACCACGAACGAACATTCCGCGGTTACTGCCACAGAAGCGTTAAACGATTCACAAAGCAAGTACATCGAAGTACTACTGTGAAACTTAAACTGCCATTAATGCGAAGGTTGGTATTACAGAACTGCCCTGTGGTGCTAACCCACAATAGATATTTCTCAATCTAGCCACAAGTTCATAGAAAATGATATAGGTCAGATGCAAAACAGGTGGTCATTCCTTCCCACTCTCAACATAAAAAGCTAAGTTAATTCTTCCATGTATCAACCTAGCGAATCTTTTCCCTATCTATTCTGCCTGTTGATGGTGGTCACATAGTTCCTGGTAGCAGTTCTCATTGCGGCTTGGATTTATTCGGAAATGCAAACAGCCTACCTATGTTGCTGTAAAGGGAAATGCAGTGTAGCGGCACCATCGTTTAGGATAGGGAAAGTTAGATTTATGCGCTATTTGGAGCACGAGTTGCTGCCAGGTGCAGGCCAGATTGCTGTAAGTTACACATACCACCAGTTGCGAAGGTAAATAGAAGCCACAGGGGAGTAGAACTGCTGGAGAGGGCGCACAGAGCAGTTTCCATGGCGCAAGTCACAGGCAGAAAAGGCACACTGGCCAACATATGCATACGTGATGCGAAGAGGTGCATTAGCGAAACAGACGCGTGCAGCCAAGTATGGATAGATGTTGTTTTCTAACTAGAGTAATTCAAGTGTGGCAGGTCTCCTGGATGGCGGGCCTTGTCACACCGCCGGACTACACGCAGCAACAGATGGGGCGCCAGCATCCCAGTCCGTGACGGGTCATTGGTTCGATCCTCTGAGGCCGACGCGGGGTCCACAGTCAGCCAGCGGCGGGCCACTCTTTGGCTCGCTACCACGGGCAGTTGTCTCAGCTCCCGACACACGCCTGAGACTTCCAAGGCGAGGGCCGCAGATTCGGACGCCGGATTACGGGCAGTTGTTGCCGCCACGCTCTCAGCCACGCCAGCGAGTGAAGAAGCAACAGCGGGGCCGGCCTATGGCTCCCGGCCGAGTGGCGTGGAGACAACGAGGATAGTGGGCGCTGCTACGGTCGCAGGTTCGAATCCTGCCTCGGGCATGGATGTGTGTGATGTCCTTAGGTTTGTTAGGTTTAAGTAGTTCTAAGTTCTAGGGGACTGATGACCACAGATGTTAAGTCCCATAGTGCTAAGAGCCATTTGAACAATTTTCCAATTGGTGAGAGATCTGGAGAACATGCTGGCCAGGGCAGCAGTCGAACATTTTCTGTATCCAGAAAGACCCGTATAGGACCTGCAACATGCGGTCGTGCATTATCCTCCTGAAATATAGGGTTTCGCAGGGATCGAATGAAGGGTAGAGCCGGCGATGACGAATACACGCTTCCAATGTGCGTTCACCGCGATGTCGCCAAGAACGGATGCGGCCATCATGATGCTGTAAACGGAACCAGGATTCATCCGAAAAAATGACGTTTTGCCATTCGTGCATCTAGGTTTGTCGTTGAGTACACCATTGCAGGCGCTCCTGTTTTTGATGCAGCGTCAATGGTAACCGCAGCCATGGTCTCCGAGCTGATAGTACATGCTGCTGCAAACGTCGTCGAACTGTTCGTGCAGATGGTTGTTGTCTTGCAAACGTCCCCATCTGTTGACTCAGGGATCGAGACGTGGCTGCACGATCCGTTACAGCCGCGCGGATAAGATACCATCATCTCGACTGCTAGTGATGCGAGGCCGTTGGGATCCAGCACGGCGCTCCGTATTACCCTCCTGAGCCCATCGAATCCATATTCTGCTAACAGTCATTGGATCTCGACCACGCGCGCAGCAATGTCGCGATACGACAAACCACAATCGCGATAGGCTACAATCGGACCTTTATCAAAGTCGGAAACGTGATGGCACGCATTTCTCCTCGTTACACGAGGCATCACAACAACGTTTCACTAGGCGACACCAATAAACTGCTGTTTGTGTGTGAGAAATCGGTTGGAAACTTTCCTCATGTCAGCACGTTGTTGGTGGCGTCACCGGCGCCAACCTTGTGTGAATGCTCTGAAAAGCTAATCATTTGCATATCACAGCATCTTCTTCCTGTCGGTTAAATTTCGCATCTGTAGCACGTCATCTTAGTGGTGTAGCAATTTTAATGGCCAGTAGTGTATAATCCCTGCCCATACCATTAGGAGCCGCGCGTGATAGCCGCACGGTCTTGGGCGTCTTGTCACTGTTCGTGCGGCTCTCCCAGTCGGAGGTTTGAGTCCCCCCTAGGTTATGTGTGTGTGTGTGTGTGTGTGTGTGTGTGTGTGTGTGTGTGTGTGTGTGTGTTGTCCTTAGCATAAGTTAGTTTAAGTTAGATTAAGTAGTGTGTAAGTATAGGGTCGATGACCTCAGCAGTTCCGTCCCATAGAAGCTTACCACAAATATCCAAAAATTTGCACACCATTAGGGATCCCCTTCAATGTCGGTCTCTTTCCACAATGTTTGGGTCGAAAAAGCGTTTTCCACGTTCCCTCCTTATGAGGATCGATCGAGAATCACTCTCCTGACTAAAATGGGACTCATCTGCGAAAACATTGGTCCACTGTTCGACCGTCCATGTGACATGCTGATGACTCCACTCTAGACGTTCCTTTCTGTGAAGACGTGTCAGAGGCAGACTTACAGCAAGTCTCAGACCCTTGCCGAAGTCTTTTGCACACCGTTTGCGTCGATATAACGCGTTTGGTAGATGCTGCGAGCTCATATGCCAGTAGCCGTGCAGTACTAAGGCAGTGCTGTCGTGTCCTTGCAGCCAAATAATGGTCCTCTTTCCTGAAGACAAGCGTGGTCGGAACTGCTTTGGTCTTCGGGATACAGTTTCGGTCTCCATACACTGTCGCAACATCCGAGAAACAACAGAACGATTCACACTTAGCCATCGGGCTATAACAGATTGCGACTGTCCTCCTTCCTTTGTTTCTCTGACAGTCCATCTCAGAGAGTCTGATAAGCATACTCTCTGTGCCATACTGCACCGTCTGTGACTGTCTACACGGTGATTGTGGATGTGGCGTAACCGGCAATCACTGCCTCGTTTCGTAAGTGCTCTGTCGTCATCGTTGGCATGATTGTTCGTTGACTGGAATGCCGTCTTCCGAACAGAATACGATCATATGGAACATCTGGTTGACAGTTTGTATGCCTGTATCGAGAACTACACACATGATGGCGAAACAACGGTATGTTGCTTTAATTCTGGACACCAGTGTAATTCAAAATGACACAGTTTCACACGCACCAAAGTCGTGTCCCATAGGACAAAGTCAATGTTGCTGATTCATATATTTTTGTCCCGTAGGACAAAGTCGCATTCAGGGGTATGACATGAACGACGGTTCGAAGCAAAAAAAAAAAAAAAAGTCCACTGAACATGGGCTCTAAAATGCACAGAGTGAAACGTCCCCTTTGAACAATTATACATGACTGTGCTTAAACTGATACACAATATTTTTTTAGCGCAATGCAATCTGACTTTCAAAAATCCCTACAAAAGAATGGCCCTGACTAACATTAACCTATAAGTTTCACAAATCACTTACCTCACAAAAATCTTCGCTACTCAAGCTACTGCAATACAGCGAGCGCCACTACTGCCAGCTAAATAAAAGATTCAAAGTACTGAAGGCACTAACTACTGATAGGCATAGTTAGCAAATGAAAGATTTTGATAGAGAACAACCAATGTATTTACCTCAATAGTCATAATATATATATAGCAATTCATGACAAATTACAAATCTCCGCCATCTCTCTCCCCACATCCACCACTGCTGGCGGCTCACCTCCAACTGCGCAACGCTACGCGCTGTTAACAGCCCAGCTGCCCAACACTACAATGGCGAGTATTACAACAATGCAAAGCAGCCACAGACTGCACACAGCACAGCCAGTGATTTTCATACAGAGGTGGCGTTACCAATAAAAAAACCTAAACAGCCTACTTACAAGAGCTATGAGCACTTGTATATCTTCATAAATGTGAAACACATCTCTTCTGCTGAACAAGTGCTCTTAGTTCTTGACGTATGCACTTTAAACGCATGTTTACTGGAAAGTTTTTTGTTGTTTTGGTCTATACTACCTCTTCCCACAACGTGGAAAGCAGAAATCTTTCACTAGAAGACATTCGCCAATATCGACGATAGAAAGTGCTCAGAGCTGTTACAGTGTACCTCAATGTAGAGTTCTTCGTATGGGACATGACTTCCAATTCATCGTGGATAACTTGAAAAACAGGGAAAATTTAGAGCCTTGGTGACACATTTAACGGGTTTTCATTGCATCCTAATGTCAAAGAGATCGATGCGCAACAGAAATCCGAAGCACTTTTCGTATATCTTTGGGACTATACGTACCTTGTCGGGAGATCAGTAAGCCATTTGTTTCTGATATAAACAGTTTACAGTGGCTCTGTAATAGCAAAGCTTTAATGACACGTAGGCACCCTCCAGAAATTAGTATGCCAAAAGTGAATATTTGATGAAGGAGACGTCTTAGTTTCGTGCCTAAACGTTGGCAGCTCTGTTTCGCTCAGAATCGCCAACTTGGATCTGTTTTCATGGCTTAGGCGCGCCTCTCACCGACGTCATACGATATGCAATGTGACTTGCAGTACTTTGCAGAATCATCCCGCATTGGTGGAACGCATAGAAACGTAGTTCGACTGACTTGATTCTTTCACACGGGTATGACAACGATATGAAATTTCTGGTCATCTGATGTGCCTCAGAAACAGTTCTTTTATGCAGATAAAGCAATGCTACATCCTTCTCTGTATTTCCTTTCTCAGTTAAACATCTACTTCTTGCATAAAAAATTTTAAAAAGGCCTACTACTTTGGAATTTGATTGTACTCTCCACTATGCAGCCTCTCTCATTCGATTTTGAGAAAACTACTTAGTATAATAGTCTGATGTAACATTATGATAATGAACTCTTTTTCTGTCACTATTGCTTATAGTTATTGTGAAGCTTCAGAACTGAGTAAAACACAGCACATGATTAGACAAGTGTACATTAAAAACCGTAGTTGCTGCCTAGTTTACGTTTGGTGCATTTTAGTTCATACAATGCTGCCTGGCAAATGTAGGTAATATACCAAAATTGTTTTTAACGCTGACATACCGGTATTTAATCTCTGTTAAATACGTGACACAATAGGAAATTGTCCATGAGGAGGCTGGCAATGACAGGTCAGACATGGAACTATTGCCGCCGACTGTGTCTGTTTGGTTAATCTATCACTCCCGTGAGAACACGACTGTCATACAGATAGCCGTAGCGTAGTGCAGCCTTTATTGAAACGTACGTTATAGCACAGTGTATCGTCTCAGTGAGAACTGCACGTCACTCACAGTTCCTCACACCACTGGCATACTTCAGTACAATTCGACACGGTAACTTACGCTGCCTCTGTTCTAAGCACAGGAACCGCTTCTTACACATTGCTATAGGATTCTGCGTTGATGCACAACGAACTGAGTTATTCCTGTCAAGTGCAGTATACAATGTTAAAAATTAACGAATAAAATGTTGGCGAAAATAACATCTTACATACACTCCTGGAAATTGAAATAGGAACACCGTGAATTCATTGTCCCAGGAAGGGGAAACTTTATTGACACATTCCTGGGGTCAGATACATCACATGATCACACTGACACACTGCTTGCCTTGCTTTGGTAATCAAGTAATTATTCCTGTTCGCTGAGCTTCGGTCACCACTTCGACAGTGAAATTAAGTAGCGTTAGCTCACAGTCCCGAGTTATATAGTACAGTAATGTTTGCGGTTCTGTCTGCCTCGCTGTGAGGTCATGTGGCAGTGCTCCCCTCATGCCATGACATTTGTTACATTGGCAGTACGCCTTGTTAACATCCTGACACACACACCCTCCCAGTGCAAAACTTCCCTGTTCTGAGCTCAGCTAGTAGAAATCTAAAAATGTACATTAAATATGATATGACTAAACGTTTCTTGAGACTTACGATTCTCAAAAGATAATAATGACTGTCCTAGCGGAAGATACGAATTGAAGTCTGTACCAGGGAGGCCGCTGGACTAATTTAGCGCTTGCAGCGGTGTTATCTATGCTGCTACAGTGGTGCAATGGTTAGCACACCTGCCTCATAAGTGAAACGACCCAAGTTTAATTTCTGGCACTGGCACAAATTTTAATTCTCTTCCTCAGCTTCCGTCATTATATTATGTATATTAAAATTTTCAGCTGTGTAACACTACAAAACTTTCATGTGAACCATCCTACAACATTACTCAAGTGTGCAGGACCTAGAAAAATATGAAAGGACTTCAAGAAATAAGTTAACATTATTATGGCTGTCCAAGCTACTTCTGCTGAATGTTGCAGTACACTTCAGAATGACACCGATGAAGACACCATTTTTCAACATGGTTACAAAATATGTTGTAACCAGCTGCTGGAACATCCTACCAATTGTTTTAATGCTCGATGATAGAAATCCGCTCGTTGGTCACCGAGCCATTCGAAAGCCACTGTGCGAACGTCTTCACTGTCGTAAAATCTCTGCGATTTCTGCGAATCACTTCGTTGGTTACCTGACGTTATTGTCTGTAGTCGATTTCGATGCCCTTCCTTCACGATCGACATCAGTTCGGCCTTCGTCAAATTATTGGTACAGCAAGGGATGACATTGTATTTGGTTTATATACTGCCAGAACCTCATGTCGAATGTGTGTGCAGTTTTGACGTTTCTGCCCACGAGACTTGTGCTGTATCAAGTACTTCAACTCTGAAGTACATTTCCACCTCACACACCATTTCACTCCACAGCGGAGTTCTCCTGTTATCTGTACCGCAGCACAAATGTTCCTACAGGAATCTCACGACATGTACTCTCTTCTGACAATGCGCCACTCTTGTTGTACAATTGTCCAAGGATGGAAGAACATGTGTATCTTACCTTCAGAACTGTCTATGTAGATATTAACAAATTCCTCTTTTTCAGAAATGCTTGTCTTCTTATTGCCAGTCTGCATTTGATATTCTCTCTACTCCGCCCATCAGCTATTATTTTGCTGTCCAAATAGCAAAACTCATCGACTACTTTTAGTGTCCCGTTTCCTAATCAAATCCTTTCTGCATCACCTGATTTAATTTCTACAGGAATCTCACGACATGTACTCTCTTCTGACAATGCGCCACTCTTGTTGTACAATTGTCCAAGGATGGAAGAACATGTGTATCTTACCTTCAGAACTGTCTATGTAGATATTAACAAATTCCTCTTTTTCAGAAATGCTTGTCTTCTTATTGCCAGTCTGCATTTGATATTCTCTCTACTCCGCCCATCAGCTATTATTTTGCTGTCCAAATAGCAAAACTCATCGACTACTTTTAGTGTCCCGTTTCCTAATCAAATCCTTTCTGCATCACCTGATTTAATTTCATTACCCTTACTTTACTTTTGCTGACGCTCATCTGACAACCTCTTTTCAAGACATTATCCTTCACGTTCTTTTACATCTCGTCGGAATTACTCCTAAAATGTTATCAGCTAGCATTAAAATTTTACTTTTTTCCGTGAACTTTAATTCTCTTTCCATATTCTTCCTTAATTTCTTTTACTGGTTGGTCGTTGTACAGACTGAACAACATGGATTCCATGCTACGATCTTATCTCACTCCTTTCCCTACTACTGCTTTACTTTCACGTCACTCGACTCTTATGACAGCATTCAGGTTTCAATATAAGTTGTAGATAACGTTTCACTTTCTCTATTTTATTGATATAGTGTGCTCTAGTCAACAGTCACAGAAGTTTTTTCCTGAATCATTAAATGCTATAAACGTAGATTTTCTTTTCTTCAGTTTACACTCCGAGATTAGCAGCAGAGTCAAGGCTGCCTCGTGTTTTCCTTGCTACATTTGCTGCGTTCTACTAGTTGTCCTTCTGCTACCTTCGCTATTTCACCTCTCAACACTACCAATGCTGCTTTATCTACAAGGCCTACTTCTGTTATTAGTTACCTAATGCTCCCTTCGCTTTAATCTTCATTTCATAATTAATAAATTATTGCCATACTTCACACTTCCTCTAGGAAAGATCTCCATCTCTGTCTTCCAATTACATACCGCTGGAAAAAGTAGAACACTTTGAAACATGCCATAAATAATGAAATGAAATACCTGACTCAGGCTTAGTCCCCACAAGTCACATGAGAAACATAACCAGTAGCACTTTTGAAAAATGGAAGGAAGTGCACCCTAAGGATATCGTAAAAATTGTTAAGCCATACAAGAACTCAGAGAGCGAAGATATCTATGGTATGTCTTGCACAATACTGAAGAAAATTATTCTAGAGCTTGCTCAACCATTATCTACAGCAATTAACAAATGCTTATCCTTTAGCGTCTTCCCAAAATTTCTTAAACTAGCACGGACTGTACCAACGTACAAAAAAGGTGACCTGTGTGAAGTGTTCAGCTACAGACCAATTTCTATCATTCTTATTCTAGCTAAAGTTATGGACTCTGTTATGAAACTCCAGTTACAGAATTATTTTGAAGTAAATAAGCTCTTCCAGGACACACAGCATGGTTTTCGCAAGGGAAAGTCAACATTTATGGCAGCACTGGACTTAACCAAAAAAAATAAGGCAAGGACTCGAAAACAGAAAAAGTGTGGCACTGACACGCTGTGATCTTAGCAAGGCATTTGAATGCATTTTCCACAAGATATTGCACAATAAATTGAAGTGTTACGGTGTCGGAAGTGTTGCTCCGGTAACTTTTCAGTCTTATCTGGAAAACCGGAGAAAAGTGGTATTAATTCATGGAGCAACATCACAAGAACAAAAGCTGGAATATGGAGTACCGCAAGGGTCCGTCATAGGGCCTCTCCTGTTCCTTATTTATGTCAATGATATGGGTTATAACAACAATATGTTACAGTTTGCTGATGACACCACCCGTTTCGCTAAAGGAAGAACTGCTGCAGAATCACTCCAGAAACAGATGTACTCTCCCAAAACATTAAAGAATGGTTCATCAAAAATAAAATGAAAATGAATGAAGAAAAAACACATTATCTGATATGCACCCTTAACAACATCGGATGTCATGATAATATGGAGGCTGTCAAACTGTTGGGCTTCATGATAGACAGGAAACTAATAATGAACGAACACACAGTGTACGTGTGTTCCAAGCTCTCCCGTTTAATATACCTTCTGAGGAGGTTAAAAGGTGTATTGAATGACCAATATCTCATAACAGTATATTATGCCCTATCCCATAGCCACATCAATTATGGCCTACTGTTATGGGGACATTCAGCAGGTTGTAAGGATGTGCTAATTCTACAAAAAAAGCTCTCAGAATAATCACATCAAGCAAAAGACAGGAGCACTGCAGGCCTATATTCAAGCAGTTAGGAATTATAACAGTCTTCAACCAGTATGTGTTTTTATGTCTCATCAGCGTGAAATGAAACCAAGGATTCTTCAACATGAGGCGAGATGTACACAATCACAATACCGTAACAAGACGAGCATCGAAATACCCAGGAGTCGACTGACGGGAACGCAAGACAGCTTTCCAGTCGTTGCCCTAAAGATGTTCAACTCACTGCCTCAAGAAGTGCATCCCTGCCGCTAGGAACATTCAGAAGGAGAGTAGCACAGGACCTGAAAGAACGCCCATTGTACTCCATTGGTGAATTCTTTAATAGTGACCAAAGTGAATGGACAAACAAATATTGATTCTATTAAGTATAAATGTCTTAATTTTGTGAATATTTTTTAAATGTATTTATGAAATTAATCTTGACGCAGTCTGTCCAGTCATGACTGGTAAACGACACAGATCTAGTAATAAAGTAATAAAGACATGACGACATAGCATGCCACCTCGGGGATGATACACTTCGTGGTCAAAAGTATCCGGACACCCCCAAAAACATACTTTTTTCATATTATGTGCATTTTGCTGCCACTTGCTGCCAGGTACTCCATGTCAGCGACCTCGGTAGTCATTAGACATCGTGAGAGAGCAGAATGGGGCGCTCTGCGGAACTCACGGACTTCGAACGTGGTCAGGTGATTGGGTGTCACTTGAGTCATACGTCTTTACGCGCGATTTCCACACTCCTAAACATCCCTAGGTCAACTATGTACAGAGGGGTCCTGAAAAATGTAGACACCCTTTGATAGTATCTTCCAGCGAAATGATAAATTGTAGCAGTTCTCCGCGGTAATGTAGTCCATTGTTTCCTAAAAACAGCAGATGACAGCAGTAATTAATGAAGTAAAATTGTCGTTTGAGCAACGCAAGACCGTTTTGAAGTGCTACTGGAAGTACGAAACATGGAAGTAAAACGGCAATTTCGTAGTGTGTGTGGAACTCAGACGCCAACATGTACAACAATTTATCGTATTCGGGATAAATTTGAAGGTGGTGATACTGTTGAGGACGTGCATGAGGAAAGGTCTGGATGAAAAAAACAACAAGTCCAGCTTCAATCACTGCTGTGTTGCAACATTTTATTAAATCACCTCAAAAATCTGTGAAGCAAGGTGCAGTTAAAAGCGGAGTAAGACGATCAAGCGTACAACGAATTGTGAAGGCTGGAGGGTGGAAAGTGTAGTTTCCAAGATCGCTGCACGCTATGAACGATTGAAACGTCCCCTTAGAAAAATTATACAAGACTGTGCTTAAACTGACACACAATATTTTTTGGCGCAACGCAATCTGACTTTCAAAAATCCCTACAAAAGAATGGCCCTGACTAACATTAACTTATACGTTTCACAAATCACTTACCTCACAAAAATCTTGATTACTCGAACTACTGCAATACAGCGAGCGCCACTACTGCCAGCTAAATAAAAGATTCAAACTACTGAAGGCACTAACTACTGATAGGCATAGTTAGCAAATGAAAGATTTTAATAGAGAACAAACAATGTATTTACCTTAATAGTCATAATATATATAGCAGTTCATGACATACAGTCTTACAAATTTCAAAACTCCGCCACTTATCTCCTCACATCCACCACTGCTGGCGGCTCACCTCCAACTGTGCAACGCTACGCGCTGTTAACAGCCAATAGCCCAACACTACAATGGCAGACAACAATGCAAACTAGCCACAAACTGCACACAGCACAGCCAGTGATTTTCATACAGAGCGCTACGTGACGTTACCAATAAGAAAACCTAAACAGCCTACTTACATAACTCCCATGCTCCCCACAAAAAATTTTACAAATTGTTTTGGGCAGTGGCCAATACCGATTTGAAAAAATTTTTCATAATTACAATAACAAAGAAATCAAATGCACACTTATTGATACAATGTTGGTCAAAAGCTAAAATTTTCTCACAGTCCATAAAGACAGTCCTGATCATTCATCACAGTAAAATTGCAGTGTTTTTATCAAAGTCTGAGCAGTAAAAGACAATGCACACAGAAGTTGTGGATTTCCATGCAGTCTTGAAGAAGTAGTGTTGTCCTTCCAACGGAAAGACAGTGCTGACTCGACATGCAGACAGGTAATGGACCACAACAGAGCAAACCCACCGCAGAGTCAGTCGAAGTTTTGAAGAATACTGGTAGGCAGGTCATCACAGAACAGATCCACTGTAGTCCTGGTATAGATTATGGTATTGGTGGCCATCAAACATGCAGACCCACTGTAGTCCTTGTAGAAATAATGGTATTGTTGGGCCATCAAAGATGGGGACCCACTGTAGTCCTTGTAGAGACGGCCAGCAGCCATCTGTTGCAACTGTGCAGGTGCACAATCACCATCGAAGAGTCTTGCAGACAATATAGCAAAGTCCATAAACCACCACTTGGGCACTCACAAAGTTTTTGGAACTGTCCTTAGAACCAGCAATGCTGTTAACCAGTCCCTTGCTGAATTATCAACACACGTGCAAACACTAACAGTCCCAACTTCTCACATACTGTGCATATATTATGACCAACAGAAACGTGTGCAGTGAAATGATACTTAATTTGAAGAACTGGTGTCTATGCAATTATAAATTTACAACATAAGAATATAATTACAAAGGTACAAAATACATCATTAAAGAACATACTAATAGAAATAACATTTGTAGTAATACAGGCTTTACAAAAGAATAGAAATAAACAGATACATCAGTGTTACAGGAATTATGACATAAGTACATACATAAAAGGTCAGAATAACTTTCGAAACATCAACTTCACACATGAGCATTAAAACAGAACAAAATAAATTATGTCTAAACATCTTTACAAAGTAAATAACATAGTATTAGAAAAATTCTACAACATAAATCTTATTAGCTAAACACATAAAGACAGGAAAAAGACAAATACATAAGGATACATAAACACATAGCGGAATAATACAAAAGGAGAGACAGGGTTCGTTTTCAGGGTAACATTTGGTACTGCAGTCCAACCCAAAACTTCAGTCCACAGATCTTTCGTCTTATTTCAACATTTGCTCCAGCCAAAAAAAATCCTATCCAAGCATGCTTTCTGTATTCTGTTCACATCCTCTTTCAAAAATAGTTTTGCTCCACTGTACACTATTTTTTTTGGCCAAACCATTTTCTTACAGCTTCTCAATGCACTTCTTCCAATTCATTCTCTTATATGGCCTACCCCATCTTAAGCTAACTTAAATTTACTGAGCTCAGATGCTAAACTAAGGGACGAGGCAATGCAGCAGCACAAAACAATTAACAGAAACAGCAATGACAAAAAAATTCAAATTGGCAAAGCAAGCAACATAAATTAGCAAATCAATTGCAATATTACAACTAATATAGGGCAATGCACAGCAAACAAGAAAAATAAATCAGTAGTAAAACTGGCTTAACAGAGTAATACAAAGTGAAATTCAGTAGCACTATACCTGGCAAACAGCAGCAGCAAATGTAATAACTTATATCTAAACATGACAAAGCTCAAGCAGAAAAAATTACACTAAAGATGGCCATGTCTAATACCCATGTCACATCTTAATACTAGAGTGATGCATCACAATTTATTCTACAAAAGAAATTACCAAGTACGCAATTCCTGTGAAGGAAAATGTCTTTTTGTGCTCCTTCGTTTTTTTTAAGTACATCATAAAGTTATTCTTTACTGGGTCTGTAGGCATAAAATATTTATATTAGTACATCTATAAAATTTTATTTTAACCAATGCTGCAGGGCAGCTAGAAACTAGGTATTAAACAAATTGAGCAATCTCTCAACTAGAAAGACAATAGATGCAAAAATGTTTCTCATCATTTCATTAGGCATTTTATTAAATATCAGAAATTAAGAGCTCCAAAGTGTAATCATATGTTTTCAAGTTTAAGCGAGTCGTATTTGCGATGCTTTCTACAAAGAAATGTCAATAGCGAGGATAATGGCCTCTTTTTTTTCTATCTGTGCCTCTGAAAGGAACACACTAATTGCTTTTTTCCAGGCAACTGTCACGCAGCTGGGTGCCCATGACGCATTATGTGCAGGTGGTCACTTAACTTTCTTACCAAAATATTTACGACAGCAGCTTCCGCTACAGTGACAGTCTCATATAAAAATATTTTCACAGGTTGAGAATTTGCGTTACAAATGTGTAGAAACAAAATCCTGTAAATATAACAGGGTCCAAAAAATTTTCGCCAGCATAGTGATACATTCACGCATATACACACATTTCATAACTCTTAAAGTACGATTGACGGTTTCCAACATCCTTTTTCACGAACCAGAGTCCCTAACCACTACTCATTATTCCTTGCTTTATTACACGTATACATATTCGTAGACACTTCTTCAATATTTCATCATAATAAATATGTAGCATAATCAAATTCCTCATATAGCATCAGCTTATTGATCATAAACATACCGCCACAGCATAATACACATCGTCATCATAACATCATAAAACCTCAGCCAAATCTCAAAATCGTCATAGCTTCCTCCAATAATATCAAAACCTAAAAAAAATTCTCTGCTCATGTCAAAAGCTTCATCTACCTCAAACGTACTTTAAAAATCAAGATCCCATACCAAATACATCATTCAAAGCTCTCATAGTATCACAATGGTTCTGAAAAAATATGAAGAGTTCACAAAGTACAGACAAAATACAATTTCATAAGTGTGAAGTTATCCAATGGTGTAATTACGTAAACATCTGTCACTGATGTAGTAAAATAAATGTTTGTCTCTCTCAGTTAGATAATCAGATAGCTGTGTAATTCTGTGTTAGAGAAACATGGTACCGATGTGTAAAGTTGTATAAGCAAATACCATATTAGCTAGGGCTCCTTGTGCTTGCCAAACACATGATACACAAAGTAAGCGTGTACCCCCTTGAGGATTAATGTAATTATACCCTTAGGTGTTACAGATTAAAGCAATGGAATGAAATGTATCACGGAAAACTTTCTTTGTAATTCAAAAATCTTTAAAAATAAATGTTTGAAGTATAAAATTGATCACTCAAATACGTATATTGTAGCGCTAAACTGTGCGTCTTGTTGCAACATAATCTCTGTGGAAGTGTCGTAGTTATCGTCCTCCGAAAGTTAAGTTCTGCAGAAGTCAATGTACTTACCTCATGGTAAACAAAAGTGAAATGCTTTGCTTATACATATCGTAGTTATTATGCTTATTGGCGTGATGAAGAAAGTACTGTACAGTAACGTATTGTTGTGCCACGAAAAAGGCTGTCTCATTGTTGCTATACCACAAAACTCTCTACTAAAACATGTTTTACTTTCCAGAGTAATGCAGAAAAACTGTGCAGATATAAAACAGAAACACCGCAAAAGCAACATTGTAAATTGTCACTCATTAGTAGCGTCGTGATAAAATCGTGTAGCTGTCACATAAACTAACCACTGTGTCATCTGGTATCTCACAGAAAGTACTTCCAGAATGTATTTTCAAGTAAACCAAAACGTTGCATTAAAATCTCATTAGCGGTACTAGTAAATGTTCTAAGTATGTGAGCCTTATAGTCGTTACGTAACCGTGCAACTAACAAGCAAGAATGTACACACACAATAACACTGTGTCGTCTGTTCACAATAACAATGCATTCGTAATTTCTGTTTAAATAAGTTCTCTTGGTTCTTGACTGGATATTTAACTTCAAACTTTGTTGCATGTTAACAGATTCTAAGTCTGACAAAGCATACTAGTAATGTAAAGTGAAAAGTTATATGGCAAAGACAAAGTTGAAAAGCAGATTATCTTTCAATAAACGGTTTTACATGTGAAATGTGGTGCAATCCTTTACTCTTCCTAGTACGCAGAGTTTCAACTTCAACGCAATTATCATGTGGTAAACGTCGGATTCTGTAAGGTCCATTGTAAACTAGAAAGAATTTGTGACTCAAGTGTTTCTTCTTATGTGATAATGAATGAGCTTTAATGAGAACTTTCTGACCAATGTATAATTTCTTCACATTTGCTTTACCGTGTAGTTTTCTCCTTTTGTCTGCTGCAGATTTTATATTTTTAATACCCAAATCAATTATGTCCTTGTGCCGAAGTTTACGTGTATTCAGGAAAGGTACAAGCTCTCTGATTCTGTTCGGTGGTTCTTCATTCTTCAGTACAAGAGTAGGTGGTAAAGCAGTGGAGTCATGAGGCATTTCATTCAGCACATTTTGAAATAAGTGCAAAAAATATCTGTCCCAATGCTGATGCTTTCTGTGACAATTAAGTCTGCAAAGCTTGTTGATTTCTTTCATAATCCGTTCAGGTGGGTTACAATGTGGTGAGTACAATGAAATAAAAACAGGTTTGATTTTATGATTCCGAAGCATGCGTGACCAAACAGCAGATCTGAATTGCGGTCCGTTATCTGAAATGACTTCAGCAACGTGGCCAACTTCACGTAAGAAATTTCTAACAAAGGCGTTGGATACAGATCGTCCAGTGGCTTTACGTAACGGAGTGAAAGAAACAAATTTTGAAGTAAGTTCAACAGCGACTAGAACGTACGAAAATCCATTCGATGTTCTGACAAGGGGTCCCAAGAGATCAACAGCAGAAAATTCTTTTAATTTAGAAGGAATGATATGAAACAATGGAGCACGATGTGACATAGTAGATGGTTTCGCCTTTTGACAAAGTTTACAAATAGACAAGACTCTTCGAATTCTCTTTTCCATATTGTTAAAATAACAAGTCGTTTGAAGAATATGATAACATTTTCGTGGACCAAAATGTGCGTAGCTGAAATGAATGTACCAAATGAGCTTATTAACAAAATCGTCTGGAATGCAAAGTACTCATAGCTTGTCATCAACAGTGCAGCGGTTGAAGAGTATGTTGTTTCTAACAAGATAATAATGCCGAATCTGAGTGTGTGTCTTTTCACGCCATTTACTTTTGATGTCTTTCCAAATCGGATCTTTATCTTGTTCATGAGCAATGTCCTTTAAAGATGTGGTCATGAAGTTTTCAAAGGCGACTTCCTGAATGTAAAGAATACTGAAATTTTTCTCGAGGTTGCCTTCTGTGTTACTTTTCTCAAGCCCAGCCGGTGCGCGTGACAGTGCGTCCGCAAAAATGCTCTCCTTGCCGGGAATGTAGACTATTGTGAAGTGGAATTCTTGCAAAAACAATGCCCAACGTTTTAACCTGTCATCATTTAATTTGGAAGACATAAGAAATTATAATGCAGGATGATCACTGTATACTTTTACGTGCTTACCACAAAGAAAGAAACGGAATTTGTTAAATGTCCAAACGATAGCTAAAGCTTCTAATTCAGTAACGGAATAATTTTTTTCAGATTTTGTTAGCACTCGGCTAGCAAAAGCAATGGTTTTCTGAACAGCAGTGTCATTTTCTGTGGCTTCTTGAAATAAATGGGCACCAAGACCGACTTTAGAAGAATCCGTGCTAAGGCAGAAATCTTGTGACAGATCTGGATGAGCTAGTATTGGCGCGTTAAGTAGCGATTCTTTCAAAGAACTGAATTCCAACTGTGCTTGTTCTTCCCAGTTCCAAATAGTATTTTTTTCAGCGAGAGAACAACGTTTTGGTGTAACTAGAATTTTCATATTCAGAAAACGACGGTAAAAATTTACGAGATCTAGAAAACTGTGGACTTGTCTTTTTGTGGATGGAACTGGAATGGCTCTGATTGCTTCTAACTTTTCAGGATCCGGCTGAATGCCTTCAGAAGAAATAATATGTCCCAAAAACCTCACCTTTGACCTACCGAATTCAGACTTTTCCAAGTTAACTGTAATTCCAGAATCTGCAAAAATACGTAACAAACTGCTGAGGATGCGATTGTGTTGTTCCCATGAGGCTTCTGCTATTAGAATATCATCCACATATAAGGTGATGTGACGTTTTAAGAACTCAGGTAATATGGAATTTAGCCCTCGAATGAACGCTGCCGAAGAAATGTTCAAACCAAAAGGAAGTTTCCGAAATTGATAACAAACGCCGAAACGAAGGAAAGCTGTGTATTTTCTACGTTTTGGATGAAGTTCGATCTGATAAAAGGTGGATCTGAGATCAATAGAAGACAACACTTTTACACCATTAAAATTTTGAAGAAGTTCTTCCAACGTTTGCGGCCTGTCTGTTTCAGGAATGATGATAGTATTGATTTGTCTCGAATCTAAGACAAGCCTGATAGATCCATTTTTCTTCTCAACAACATGTAATGGATTGTTGTATGAGCTTACTGCAGGCTCAATGATGCCCTCGTCAAGCATAGATTTTATTTCTGTTCTAACACGGTCCCTATAATGTGCCGGAATTACATATGGTCTAACACAAAATTTAGTATGCTCACAAACACGAAATTGGTATTGAAATCCCTTGATTGTTCCTGTTTTGTGAGTAAAAACTGTGGAACGTACTTGTAAAATCTCAAAAAGGTCCTGCCTATCAGTGTCATTACAATTCTCAATTGTTTGAATTTTATTCTGAATTAATTCATTAGTATCAAATGCGCCATCGATATAATCCCTGTCAGTACTTGCAGAGTGATTGTTAGTGTCAAGTTCCGTCGAAAATTCCGAACTGTTGTCTAACAGGAGGTAAAGCCGATTAATTTCTTCTTCATTGTTTGAGAGCCAATCTTCAAATTTCAAAGCTACTTACTTACCTTCTTTTTCTAAACTTATTTCAGCATCGTGAAAGTTTAAGATTGCTTTGTATTCATTCAAAAAGTCTACTCCCAGTATCATTTCCGTCGACAATAATGGAACAATAAGAAAGTTCATAGAGAAGCTGTGGCTTTGACAAAAGAATTCTAAGTTGATTTGTTGGCGTACATCTACACTTTTTCCAGATTGCACCTTGTAATTTATTTCTACGTAACGGAAGTGTGGGACAATCGTTCGATTTGTTGCATTTGCTAAAGGCTGCTTCACTATTTACTGAAATGGGACTGCCAGAGTCAAGTACTGCCGTAAATTTTACGTCATTTACTGTAATGTGAATCACAGGATATGCAATGTTGTTATGTTTTACGTCGTGTTCCTGGAGTAAGATGTCCCTAATGTCTTCCATTTTTATGTAATTACTAGCTACGGCAGCTGCGTCGTCAGTTTCAGAAGTACGTTTTGTGGCTGCCAGCCGTATAAGTCATGCCTATTGTCTCTTTGTTGGCACGTGTCGTTATTGGTATTTGGAGACCTAAGTTCTACAAATTCACCTTGTCGAGAGGGCCCTGCCCTGTTTGAATTTCGCCAGTCCTGATGCAATTCAGGTCTGTCGTTATGATCATATCGTCTGTCGTCATGTCGGTAGATTCCATAGTTTCTTTCTTGTCGGTCACATGGTGGAGAATTTCTCCCGGAATCGTAGCTGCGCGCTGGACCGTTACATCTAAAGTTATTCTGTCTCCCTTGATAATAATTATTTTGGTTCCCATATTGTCTGATTCTCTGATTGTCTCTGTGATAGTCACTACTGCGGAGAGGTGATCGTTCCCTGTAATTATTACATCTCTGCCAACGGTTATCACACAGGTGGTGTCTGTTTTGGTCACGATTTGTGTTGTGAGAATAGCCTTTCGTGTCCAGCTATTATTTCTTTCATCGTGGAATTGCGACGGATGTGACCTGTAATTGTTGTGTTCCTGTTTTCGCGTTCCGCGATTGTCAGTGTCAATTTCTAATTCGTGTAAGAGTCCCTGAAAAGCTTCAATGTCGTCTTTGCAACGTCCTGCCAAAATAATATGTCATAAATGTTCAGGTAATTTGATTAAGCAAATGCGGATGAGTTCTGAGGTGCTGTATGTGTTTGACAGGTACTGATTCTTGTGCAACATGTCTTCAAAATATTTCAAAAGACTGGTGAATTCAGATTGTTCGAAATGTTTCATCATTATGATGCTATGTTTTACTCGGTCTTGTGTAGATTGAGACCAATATGCTGAGAGGAAGGCATGATAAAATTCTCCTTCACTGTGGCAATCGTGAATGACTGATCGCATTCTCACAGATGGTTCATTCTCTAAATAGCCACACATAAATTCTAATCTGTGCTCTAATGACCAGTTGGGAGGAAAACAATGAGAGAATTGATGAAGCCACGCTTGTGGATGAATGTCGTTGCCGGAATTCTTAAAAGTTTTGAATTTACATGTAGTAATGAGACCAATATGCTGAGAGGAAGGCATGATAAAATTCTCCTTCACTTTGGCAATCGTGAATGACCGATCGCATTCTCACAGCTGGTTCATTCTCTAAATAGCCACACATAAATTCTAATCTGTGCTCTAATGACCAGTTGGGAGGAAAACAATGACAGAATTGATGAAGCCACGCTTGTGGATGAATGTCGTTGCCGGAATTCTTAAATGTTTTGAATTTACATGTAGTAATGAGACCAATATGCTGAGAGGAATTCTCCTTCACTGTGGCAATCGTGATTGACCGATCGCATTTTCACAGCTGGTTCATTCTCTAAATAGCCACACATAAATTCTAATCTGTGCTCTAATGACCAGTTGGGAGAAAAACAATGAGAGAATTGATGAAGCCACGCTTGTGGATGAATGTCGTTGCCGGAATTCTTAAATGTTTTGAATTTACGTGTAGTAATAAACAGCTTATAGTCAAAATCATCATGTCGGCGAGTCGCATATCGGTCATTGTTACGTCGTGTCGGCGGTTCCATCTCAAAATTCGGTGCACCTTGCCAATTTCTTTCATAATTTCCGAAATGTCCTGTGTTATTATTTTGTGACTTTTCCGTATTTCTAAGTTCCTCTTCCCGTGTTGGAGCGCGAGTGTCCTCTGCAATATATGTAATTCTTGTATTACTTGTGCCAACTGATCTTGTACTTCCCGAATTTCTCTTTTGTACTGTGTATTGATTTGATTTTGATTTTGTTTGAATTTTCTAATTGGTTCATACTCTTCTGTGCCAGTGAAGGCTACACGTCTTGTGTGATTCAGATACCTTTGTAGATTAGTTAGTGAACGGATCCGAAAGTTCTGCTACTTTCTCCGATAGTGAACACATTTCCTCAGTGTGTTTTTGAACCAAGTTTCAGAGTGTCCGTTTGTGTTGAAATCGAATCTACTGTGTCCTTTAAGTTTTCCTGAGTTTTTGCAAGTTGCATAACCGAATCGGTAGATGCAACTGAGTCAGTTTTAGCTGGCAAGGTCTCATGATTTTCATGAACAATAGTTTGCAGTTCTTTTATGGCTGCTTCGTGATTCTGTAATGCATTTTCATGCTGCGAAAAAATAGGTTGAAAATGCTTACAAATTTGTGTTTTTACGTCATTACAGACTTTTTGACATTTCGATTCAATGTTATGTAATTCAGTAGTTAAATCTTCACGTGTTTGTTCAAGCGTGGTGTCTAACTTCCGAAGATTTTGTTCCATTGTGTCTAACTTTTGAAGCTTTTGCTGTGTTTGTCTCTGATTTTGTTCCAAGGTGTCTAACTTTTGAAGATTTTGTTCCATTGTGTCTAACTTTTGAAGATTTTGTTCCATTGTGTCTAACTTTTGAAGATTTTGTTCCATTGTGTCTTACGTTTGAAGCTTATGCTGTGTTTGTCTCTGATTTTGTTCCATTGTGTCTAACTTTTGAAGCTTTTGTTCCATTTGTTGCATTAATTGTAATAACAATGCACTGGTGTCTGAAACATGTTCCTCAGTGCTATTCGGCAATGCATTTGAACCGGCAATATTCGCATTTTGAAAAGCAGAAAATGTGTCTTGACTTATTTGAGAAAACGGCGAGGACGCAAAACCTGAATCTACAGTATTTGCAAGATTGTGTCCTGTCATTTCGGATTCCTGAGGCAAGCTGTTGCAGACCGATCGATCGATAATGCTTCCCTGTTCACTAATTGTTTCACTGTCTACACCATTGTTTGCAGCCCGCTCCATTTCCCTATGCACAATTACCAAATTACTACTTTGAACATTAGTTAATTCATTACACGGTGGCGCTAACACACTGCTTTCGTCTTCACTGTCATTTCTCAGTTTACTTTGTAGCCTAGTATTATGTTTTTCACACGCCATTATTGTCACAATATTTCACACAACAACACAGAAAAGCACAATTTGAAGAGCAAAATAAGAAAACACATTAACATTGCATTGAAAATGATATCTCGTTAATTGCAAGCGCAGCTGCGAAATACTTGGTGCAAATCTAGATGCATGCCACAACTGTTTTACTGTAAAAGAATGAAAAACTACAACTACAAAGGAAATTCTCTCTACAATTACGCGCTAGCAATAAACAAAGGCTGCACTAATTGCACAAACTACAAGAAAAAATCAGAAGATTCCAGTGAGGTATCCTCGGCTAAGGGTCGACATATGAAACGTCCCCTTAGAAAAATTATACAAGACTGTGCTTAAACTGACACACAATATTTTTTTGGCGCAACGCAATCTGACTTGCAAAAATCCCTACAAAAGAATGGCCCTGACTAACATTAACCCATACGTTTGACAAATCACTTACCTCACAAAAATCTTGATTACTCGAACTACTGCAATACAGCGAGCGCCACTACTGCCAGCTAAATAAAAGATTCAAACTACTGAAGGCACTAACTACTGATAGGCATAGTTAGCAAATGAAAGATTTTAATAGAGAACAAACAATGTATTTACCTTAATAGTCATAATATATATAGCAGTTCATGACATACAGTCTTACAAATTTCAGAACTCCGCCATTTCTCTCCTCACATCCACCACTGCTGGCGGCTCACCTCCAACTGCGCAACGCTACGCGCTGTTAACAGCCAATAGCGCAACACTACAATGGCAGACAACAATGCAAACTAGCCACAGACTGCACACAGCACAGCCAGTGATTTTCATACAGAGCGCTATGTGGCGTTACCAATAAGAAAACCTAAACAGCCTACTTACACGATGACGACTGGGATCAAAGAATTGAGTACTGCAAGTGCTTTGAAAGCATTCTTCGCGAGGATGAACGGTTTGCAGGGATGGTTATCTGGTCTGCCGAGGCGCAGGTCGGATTTAACGGTACAGTAAACTGCCAAAGCTGTGTGTACTGGGCTCTTGTAAACTCTCACTCTTACATAGACAAACATGTTACTTTACCGGGTTCAAAATGGTTCAAATGGCTCTGAGCACTATGGGACTTAACATCTGTGGTCATCAGTCCCCTAGAACTTAGAACTACTTAAACCTAACTAACCTAAGGACATCACACACATCCATGCCCGAGGCAGAATTCGAACCTGCGACCGTAGCGGTCACGCGGTTCCAGACTGAAGCGCCTAGAACCGCAGAGCCACACGGTCGGCCTTTACCGGGTGTTAATGCGTGGTACGGCCTATCATTGCGCGTTTTGATTGATCCATTCTTCTTTGAAGGTATCAAACTGGTTTTTATTTAGTCGTATGGCTAGAGCTCCCGTCAGGCCGGCCGTTCGCCGGGTGCCGGTCTTTCAATCTGACGCGCCTTCGGCGACCTGCAATCGATGAGGATGATAGGATTATGATGAGGACAGCAGAACACCCAGTCTCGACCCAGCCGGGAGTCGACCCCAGGCCCAGAGGGTTGACAGTCCGTCACGCTAACCATGCAGCTACCGGTGGCGGACGACAAACTGGTGAGGTGTATCTTCAATGCTGCGAATATAGATTTTACCTGCTTCCCCAGGCGTGTTTGGAAATGAAAGATTTTACCTTCAACAAGATGGCGCCTCACCTCAATGCTACAGCGATGTCAGAGCCTACCTGGTTGAAAATCTACCTGGGTGATGGATAGGTCGAAAGGGAGTTGTTGAGAGAACCCAACACGGTCTTCAGAGACCTTACTCCTCTTGATTTCTACCTGTTTAGGACCTTGTTAAATAAATTTTAGCAACACAAGCCAGCTAAACTGAACGAGCTACGAGAAACTAGCAAGGTTTCCTATGCGGCTATCACACCGGCAACACCGAGTGCCGTAGTTGGATCAACAGTCCAGGGGCATCGACGTTGTTTGGTGCTAATGGGGGTCACTTTGAACACGCGAAATAAACTTCCCTCCTCACAAGAATTGTAAGGTGTGTCATTTTGTTGGCAACCGTTGTGGACGAGCTGTTCTAGGCTCTTCAGGCTGGAACCGCGCGACCGATACGGTCGCAGGTTCGAGTCCTGCCTCGGGCATGGATGTGTGTGATGTCCTTAGGTTAGCTAGGTTTAAGTAGTTCTAAGGTGTAGGGGACTGATGACCTCAGATGTTAAGTCCCATAGCGCTCAGAGCAATTTCGTCATTTTGTTCCGTTAATATTAACTATCAAAGAGTGCGTTCCTTTTTCTAGACGCCTCTGCATTTTCCTCTCACCTCCAGTACTGCTGCCGCAGGGCTTTCAGTGCGCAGTCTTCGCACATCGTGCGGTAGGTACACGGCAGCTGGCACACAACAATAGGCGACACCCTCCTCGGCCCGGCCGACGACTGGTGAGTATTTCGGAGCTCGCGTGTGAGCAGGCCTCCGCTGTCGGTTCGGCGTCTGTGGCGCGCGGCGCGCAGCCAGCCTGCGTGTATAATGAGCGGCTCGTTGTCTTATTAGCTGGGGGGCGCTATTAATTTTGCCACGCGTCGCGAGCGTCAAGTGTTCGCTAATTACTGATGACAAAGCCAGCGCGGCGGCGCAGCGCGCGCCACAAAGCCGCTGGCGAAGAGTCCGCCCCCGCAACCCCCGCCGCCCCCGCCGCCTGTGTGCACAGACAGTGTCTGCACAGCCGACGCCCCTGACGCCGACGCCGTCCTGAACCTGATACCGTTGCTGTGGCGGATGGACTGATGGCCGACACCCGCTGGTCACGTTGCACCTTAGTTGTGCCGATCGCGCCTTACATTAGCACGTCATCATCATCATCATCGGGTTGGGGTTGGGTTGTTTGGGGGAAGAGACCAAACTGCGAGGTCATCGGTCTCATCGTATTAGGGAAAGACGGGAAAGGAAGTCGGCCGTGCCCTTTCAAAGGTACCATCCCGACATTTGCCTGGAGAGATTTAGGGAAATCACGGAAAACCTAGATCAGGATGTCCGGACGCGGGATTGAACCGTCGTCCTCCCGAATGCGAGTCCAGTGGGCTAACCAGTGCGCCACCTCGCTCGGTATTCGCACGTCGTCCTAGAATTCTGTTGTTGTTGTTACCATTATTACTAGCCTTCTCTTAACAGCTTCACTCGCGTGCACGATCGACACGTGTACTGCACATGTCTCCTCCTCCTTCCTCTGCTCTCTCTGCCTACATCCCCACCCAGTTCTGTTTGCCGGCACGATAGCTCAGCGTGTTCGGTGAGCGGTTTAGTTGCCCTCTGTAATAAAAAACTGAGTTAATCGGTCAACAACGAACTTAAACGGATGTCTTACGACGTCCACCCCGAGCAGATGCAACGAACGAAAGCGAACAAAATGAGATTAACAAAAAAAAAAAAAAAGTCTAGGCTGCACAGAAAATCAGGCCGATAATCGAGGCAGATACTGTTCCCTTACAATCTGGCTATCATGCATGGCAGTCTGTATGCTTATATGCCAGGGGATACAAAAAAACAATTGTTTGGTCGTATCCTACTGCAGGTAGGGGATTATAAATCACACAATGCTAACACTGTTTCTGCACCAGATTTGGTTGAAATCGATCCAAGGGTTTGGAAGGACACGTACACGAATACCTTCTGCTTTATTTATGTACAGGGTGATCAAACACTTTGTGTTCTTGTTATGGAGGAAGCCTCACCGCAAATCCACCGCATGAGCGTCTAGGGAAGTGATTCCGGTGGTGGTTTCTCGTTGCCTTCCTCTGAGGATGATGAAATGCTAATGAGGACAACACAACACCCAGTCCCTGAGCGGAGAAAATCTACGACCCAGCCGGGAATCGAACCCGGGCCCCTAGGCATGTCTTTTTTTTATCTCATTTTGTTCTACATTGCTCGTTAAATTTGTTCGGGGTGGATGTCTGATGACACCCGTCCAGGTTCTTTGTTTATCCGTTCACTCATTTTATTTTATTACAGAGGGTAGCTAACCCTCTGACCGAGCACGCTCAGCTACCGTGCCGGCCTATCGGGGCGGACAAGGTGATCAAAGAAAGTCTGAAAAGATCGTGGGGGTGTTTCAAGGGAGGCCGCTCTGAGAAATAACTGTTAAGCAAAAAATTCGATACCTTGCGCCGTTTCCGAGTTATTTAGCATTGAAATTAGCCAATCTAGTCGACTTGCACTGAAATTCAAGCAACCGGCAAGAGACTGTGTCACCAAGAACATGTTTTCCAATTGGTTTTCTGTAACCAAAGACACATAGCTTTAGCACACCTAGCTCAAGCTTACCACTTCTGAAAAAGCCACATTTTAACTAGTAATGAGAATTCCAATTAGTGATAACTAACAGACCCAAAAATGTCTGTGTATTGCAGCATTTTAGCGCGTGCAAGTGCTTCAATATAGGTGTGCGACGAAGACCTGAGCTAACTTCATTGCTAAATAACTCAGAAACCGCGCAATGGACCTAAACCGAATTTCTTTAAACAGTTTTGTCTCAGCACAGTTTCCCATGCAACACCCTTACAAACTTTCCAGATTGTTTCTGGCCACATTGTACAAAGATTACGCTCACTATGTGAAAATAAGGTCAATAGAGCCGGCAAAGGACGTGGAAGAATGGTTGAACGGGACTGATCGTGTCATGAGAATCGGTATATCATAAATATCATCAAAAGTAATACATGGATAATGGAATGCACGTAATCTGGGCGAATCAGATGAGGAAATGAACCAGTACGTATTAGGAGTGTTTTGTTAATTCAGCGCCAAAATAACTGATAATGATCGCAATAGCGGTCTAAGGCGCTGCAGTCATGGACTGTGCGGCTGGTCCCGGCGGAGGTTCGAGTCCGCCCTCGGGCATGGGTGTGTGTGTTTGTCCTTAGGATAATTTAGGTTAAGTAGTGTGCAAGCTTAGGGACTGATGACCTTAGCAGTTAGGTCCCGTAAGATTTCACACACATTTGAACACTTTTGATCGCAATAGAAAAAATACAGGAGTGGACAAAAACACAAAAACTTCAGAAACAGAATACATTAACATTTCTAATAAGGCATAGGAAGCCGTTGGCAATCAAAACAGTTTCCAGTCTTTTAGGAATGGATAAATATATCTCATAAATGGTTTTAGAGGGAATCTTATACCACTCTTTCAGAAAAATAGTGGCACGGTCAGATAAAGATTATGGTGGTGGATGGCGACCACGTACCTCTCTCTCTCCAAAGCAGACCGCGAGGATCAATAATAATGGTGCTGTGGTGGCCAGCGGAGATGTGACAGTAAGCCACATGATCCCTAAACAAGTCCTGGACTATGCGACCTGACTGAACATGGTCATGTCATCTTGAAAGACAACATCGGCCCTTCGGAAGAAACATTGTACCACGAGATTGACCTGATCAGCCTAAATGGGCACATAATCCTTTGCAGTAATGCAGCCATGCAGAGTAACCATGGAGCCCATGCCGTACCACGATATGGCTGCCCAAGTCATTATCAGATCCTCACAATGTTCCACTCCTGGGACATAAATTCGGCCAGAAGTTGGAAACAGTGTGAAACAAAACTCACCCGACCAAATTACTTTCTTCCATTGCTGAACAGTCCATGATTTATGAATTCAGCATCATGTTTTATGAATTCGGCACCACGTTTTCATGTTATGGGGATTTTGCATCACCGATGAATATTTTTGGAATTCCAGATCGCTCTGCAATTCGTGCTCATGGAGCTCCCTTTGTGTTGTTTAGGCGCTGACAGTGTTCGCGAATGCGACATTCAGTTCTGGTGTGACTTTTCCACCTGTCGTCCCTTTATTTTGCGTCGCAAACCTCTTCAGATATATCCTGCCTCGGTCCCTCAACACCCTTTCATCCTCGTTCTCCCTTAGCGGACGGTGTTTCACCGCTTTCGCTGCATTTGGTAAAAACCTTCGATGTAGTGCCTCTTGAAACACCAAATACTGCGGCTTCCTTGATTAAGGAAGTACCCACCATGCAAGCACGAATAATTTACCAACTTTCCTATTCACTTAAACCCGGCATAATGTATTACACAGAACAATGATTCGACCACTATTATCACTTGAGGATATTTCACAAGTGCCGTTGTTGTCGTCGATGGTGAGTGTTCATCGAAGGTGAGGGTATCATCTGGATTGCCCCAGGGAAGTGTGGTAGGTCCGCTGTTGTTTTTTATCTACATAAATGATCTTTTGGATGGGTGGATAGCAATGTGCGGCTTCTTGCTGGTGATGCTGTGGTGTACGGGAAGGTGTCGTCGTTGAGTGACTGTAGCAGGATACAAGATGACTTGGACAGGATTTGTGGTTGGTGTAAAGAATGGCAGCTAACTCTAAATATAGATAAATGTAAATTAATGCAGATGAATAGGAAGAAGAATCCTGTAATGTTTGAATACTCCATTAGTAGTGTAGCGCTTGACACAGTCACGTCGATTAAATATTTGGCCGTAACATTGCAAGGCGATATGAAGTGGGACAAGCATGTAATGGCAGTTGTGGGGAAGGCGGATAGTCGTCCTCGGTCCATTGGTAGAATTTTGGGAAGATGTGGTACACCTGCAAAGGAGACCGCTTATAAAACACTAATACGACCTATTCTTGAGTACTGCTCGAGCGTTTGGGATCCCTATCAGGTCGGATTGAGGGAGGACATAGAAGCAATTCAGAGGCGGGCTGCCAGATTTGTTATTGGTAGGTTTGATCATCACGCGAGTGTTACGGAACTGCTTCAGGAACTCGGTTGGGAGTCTCTAGAGGAAAGGAGGCATTCTTTTCGTGAATCGCTACTGAGGAAATTTAGAGAACCAGCATTTCAGGCTGACTGCAGCACAATTTTACTGCCGCCAACTTACATTTCGCGGAAAGACCACAAAGATAAGAAAGATTAGGGCTCGTACAGAGGCATATAGGCAGTCGTTTTTCCCTCGTTCTGTTTGGGAGTGGAACAGGGAGAGAAGATGCTAGTTGTGGTACGAGGTACCCTCCACCACGCACCGTATGGTGGATTGCGGAGTATGCATGTAGATGTAGATGGTCAAATATAACAGCACAACTTCCCAGTCACGGCTGCCATACGCATTTACATTCAAGCATGCATTTCGAGCAGCGTTTCCATACTTTTGTCGAACTAGTGTCAAAACGTGTGAATGTTACCTGTTCTTATTTTAAATCTCATAGTTACCATGTTTTACTTGTCCGTCATCTCACGAGCAGACACTTCTGTGTTATCTGTACCCACTAGTGGATAATATGTACAGTCGCCACTGGGATCACATTTTTTTTTTTTCTTAACCAACTTGTTTAAGCAGAGCGGTGGCTCCGCCGAGGAGAAATAGAGACGGAAAGTGAGACATCATCGCCTATAGTTATGTACAAGAACAAAGATTCCTACTCTGTTCCGGCTCTGGTGATGTTCGGTTATGTGTGTGATATGGTAAGAAAAGTAACTCTTCTGAAACGTGCTGAAGAGGAACAAGGCTGATGTTTAACTGCAGCATTGGTTTGTTTCTATCATAATATTATGAAAATTTCCAACAGTCGTTTCTCTGTGAACGAACGGTGGTCAACAAGTACGCTACTGGCCATTAAAATTGCTACACCAAGAAGAAATGCAGATGATAAACGGGTATTCATTCGACATATTACTATACTAGAACTGACATGTGATTACATTCCCACGAAATTTGGGTGTATAGATCCTGAGAAATCAGTACCCAGAACAACCACCTCTGGCCGTAATAACGGCCTTGATACGCCTGGGCAATGAGTCAAACAGAGCTTGGATGGCATGTACAGGTACAGCTGCCCATGCAGCTTCAACACGATACCATAGTTCACCAAGAGTAGTGACTGGCGTATTGTGACGAGCCAGTTTCTCGGTCACCATTGACTAGACGTCTTCAGTTGGTGAGAGATCTGGAGAATGTGCTGGCCAGGGCAACAGTCGAACTTTTTCTGTATCCAGAAAAGCCCGTACAGGACCTGCAACATGCGGTCGTGCATTATCCTGCTGAAATGTAGGGTTTCGCAGGGATCGAATGAAGGGTAGAGCCACGGGTCGTAACACATCTGAAATGTAACGTCCACTGTTCAAAGTGCCGTCAATGCGATCAAGGGGTGACCGAGACGTGTAACCAATGGTACCCCATGCCATCACGCCAGGTGATACGCCAGTATGGCGATGACGAATACACACTTCCAATGTGCGTTCACCGCGATGTCGCCAAACACGGATGCGACCATCATGATGCTGTAAACAGAACCTGGATTCATCCGAAAAAGGACTTTTCCCATTGGTGCACCCAGGTTCGTCGTTGGGTACACCATCAGAGGAGCTCCTGTCTATGATGCAGCGTCAAGGGTTAATCGCAGCCATGGTCTCCGAGCTGATAGTCCACGCTGCTGCAAACGTCGAACTGTTCGTGCAGATGGTTGTTGTCTTGCAAACGTCACCATCTGTTGACTCAGGGATCGAGACGCGGCTGCACGACGCGTTACAACCATGCGGATAAGATGCCTGTCATCTCGACTGCTAGTGATACGAGGCCGTTGGGATCCAGCACGGCGTTCCGTATTACCCTCCTGAACCCACCGATTCCATATTCTGCTAACAGTCATTGGATCTTGACCAACGCGAGCAGCAATGTCGCGATACGATAAACCGCAATCGCGATAGGCTACAATCCGACCCTTATCAAAGTCGGAAACGTGATGGTACGCATTTCTCCTCCTTACACGAGGCATCACAACAACTTTTCACCAGGAAACGCTGGTCAACTGCTGTTTGTGTATGAGAAATCGGTTGGAAGCTTTCCTCATGGTAGCACGTTGTAGGTGTCGCCACCGGTGCCAACCTTGTGTGAGTGCTCTGAAAAGCTAATCATTTGCATATCACAGCATCTTGTTCCTGTCGGTTAAATTTCGCGTCTGTAGCACGTCATCTTCGTGGTGTAGCAATTTTAATGGCCTGTAGTGTAATATATCCTGCGATTGTGCGCTTTGTGAGCCATATCTCGAGAAGGTGGTCTTGTATGCGTTCAACCATTAAGGGTAATAAGGTGGAACTTGCAGTATCAATTCATCTCATCAGTCTTCTCCAAGGATTATTTGATTCCTAGCCGAACTGAGTAACGACGTCCCGAATTCTTTGCATTTCTGATGGATTCCACGATACTTCTTTGGCATTATGTGGTCCATGTATTTCATGTAAAGCAGTTGTACCTGTTGCGTTGCAATAGTTGTCAAGTGATATAAAAGTTACTGCATTTGATTACGACATGTCTCTATGCGCCCATAACCTTGTTCACTAATGTTAACTGATTGACACTGTGCTTTCAGCACGATCATTACTTCATGGAGAACTACTATTCACTTCGTACAGAATTTTCACTAGTATGATATTTCTTGCCCCATCGTTAGTAGATTTTTTCCAGGTTCTAGAAGGTAAGTTTTCGTCGAAATCTTCAGAGCAGCACTTAACATGCCATGCACTGTACTACAAACAATTAATATTATCCCGTTCTTTGTAGAAAACTGTTCTGCGTTACTGTTGTGAGCCAAAGCCGGGAAACTAAGAATCTTGTTTGAGTTTTGCTCATAAATACAAACAGATGTATCCTACAGCTACGAGGGAACACAAATTTTTTTCAGACCTTTAATAATAAGCATGGGGGCAACCATTACCAGTACTGTATCAAATGCTGGACCATCAACACGTAACAATATGTCATAATCGTTTATCTCGTTCAACTGCAGTTTTCCTAATATCTTACGTGATTTCTGGACGCTCCCTGTAACAATTTTTCATGCAGGGTTTTTCTTTCAGTTTGAAATAACTTAGAACAACTACCACAGCAGAAGATTCTTGACTGTCTTAAATAGCAAACCAAACTAAATACTGGACATTTAGATTGAGCAGTCTATGAAGAAAAATAATATTTGCCCTCTATGACCGCTTTGATAGCTTTGGACTCTACCGTACAATGAGTACCTGCAACGTTTGCAAAAGATGTCTCGCATTCATGTTGTGACAGTTATTATCTCTTCACCAGCACCTGCTTCGGGAATAATCAGTGTAAAAGTATTTTCCATCGAACTTAGCACGGTAGTAAAACAAAGTTGCATAACTACAAGCTTTTATCTTTATCCTGTAACTTGTTATTCACTTGAGCAAAATCTCATATTGGTGCACTTGCGTTTTGAACGTGCTTGTATAAGTACTTCATTCGATTCTTTGTGCTTGAGTCAGGCATTGTATGCGCTGGAAGCTTTCGAGTATGCTTAGGTAGCGAATACTTTTAATGTAACTTCCCTGCCGTGCCGCTCTTTTCGCTATTTGTACAGACGAGTTGACCTCCTGTAGCGCCTCTTTTGTCAGCTGTTACCATGACGACAAACACACGAGGCGTCAGCGCCCTGCCGGCCGCGGCAGTGGTCGTTCACCCCACCGGCGAATCGTAAACAGCGCGGCTTATATATCCCACCAGGAATAAAAGCACGCGTGACTATGAAAAAGGAAGCAATTCCCTCTCTGTAATAAAGAGAAAGACGTTCCAGTGGCGTTTCAACGAAGTTTAGATTTATTTAGTACTCAAATAGAAAAAGCCTCTCCGCTCCTACTAACCTCTCTCTCTCTCTCTCTCTCTCTCTCTCTCTTTCATATGCTCGCGTTCTAACTGCTTACCTATCCAGGTTGAGTCAAGAAAGGGAAAAGCCGACCGGTTAAAACCGATACTGGTATTTTAGTTCTAAGTAGTTAATATATTTCGGTATTTATGTGGTCTCAGTATTAACAAATTTTTTCATTTTTTACTAACAGCCTCATAAGAAAGGGGCATATCAATTTACCACAGCAGCAGTGCCAAATTTTTTAGTTTTTAAATAAAAGTTATCTTCAAATACGATTAATGTTCTTTCGCAAAATTGCCACTGTTTCGAAATATTGGGAAAAGCAATGAGTGATATTTTAATAACGACGACAGTTAGGAACTAGCAACGAACAAATGACGTCAAAATCGAAGGCGTATTACAGAGACAATGACGTACCTGTTGCTCTATAAAGTGTTCTATTGCGTATGTATAGTTTCCAAGATTTGCTCGCGCTTTTTCTATACAGTCACTGTCGTCCTTCGACATCGGTTGTATTGAATAATGGGGCGACGCCTAGTTTGGAAGTATTTTACGAAGCAATGAAGGAGAATGTTCTATGTCAGTGGTTCCCAACTGGAGGTAATTACACACTGAAGGGTAAAATGTAATTTTCTGAGAGTGTAAACCAAAGGGTTGAATTGTGTTATGGTCATGACAGTAAACTATTTTTAAAATCACTACTATCACTTTTTCGTTAGACT
Organism: Schistocerca serialis cubense; assembly: GCF_023864345.2. NCBI lineage: Eukaryota > Metazoa > Arthropoda > Insecta > Orthoptera > Acrididae > Schistocerca > Schistocerca serialis. The sequence goes on from NC_064638.1 coordinate 265,635,005, forward strand.
GCATTACTGATTGTATAAGTTTTAAATAATTGCATTTTTTTTAATACCAGCATTAACGTCTGACACAGTGTGGTATAGGTTACAGATTGTGAAACCAAAGCATGAACAACACTTTACTCACACAGATCACCCACTACATACATACTTCGTTTCTTGCATCCATGAGAGTAAAATCGAGACATGTAGGTCACGTATGCTTAGATATCTAATGAAAATATCTCGTCCGAGTTGTAGGTACTTCCCACAATGAACCATGAATCGCTTCATATTTCCTTCGTAAAAATGAACGAACCGATAGACAGCACAACAAAACATTAACTACGTAATGGCTACTAAGCTGTTGTAGGAGCAACACTGTAATAATAATAATAATAATAATAATAATAATGGGAGTGGTGAGGCACAAAGCATGGCAGCTTCATCTCTTCCAATTTCTGCCAGTACAGAAGTAAGGAATCGAGCAGTGAAGTGATGTACGTACAGAACTCCTAAGAACGGAACACATTTTTACTTCGGTTGATTTGAAATGAGAGTGCTGAGAGAGGCTCAAGCAAGAGTCGCAAGGACGAGGAGCGCTGCAGAGGAAGCATGTTTTGTAACCAGCGTTAATCTTCAACATCGATAGTTAGCTTTTTCTTCTGAGATAACACTCATGATGCACCGAAAATTACTCCATCATTCTTTAACAAAAAATGTTCTTAGAAATAAACTCTAACAATCGTGTCACTAAATCATTAATTCTTGGTTTAATACGACACATATAAAAACTAAATATGATTTATCTTCTGTCATTTTAAAAATGAAACCTTTCAAAGAAAATTCTTCTCATTCTGAAGTTGAGTTGGACGGTAATGTTGAAAATGACGTGGGGGGGGGGGGGGGGGGGGGAGGGGGGGGATGGTTGTTTACAGCTAATATCTGGTTGCCCTCAGGGGTAATGGTCTCAGAAAGATTGGGAGCAAATGCTCTATTTGCTTTAGAAAATTGAAAAGGAGAAAAGGCATAACAAAGTTGTGATGTCATACAAGGATAGAACACCCGCAATCTTCCGTGGAAGAGAAGGTAACTTTGATTGAGAGACCTACAGTTTTATTTGCATGCCGTAAACTTTGGGTAATAGGAGACACTTAATTTTGTGATTGCTTCAGGGCGAGAAATTGATTCAGTTCAAGAGTGGGGACACAAGAAAGTCATCACCTTGTGACATTCCGCTCTTGATGTCGTCGTGCCCATCTCCTTCACCTTTGCCATCTTTGCTGGAGACGATCAGACCGTTCTATGACACAGGCTCAGCCCCATATTGATCGATATCTGCTATTTCTTCACCGTCATTAGCATTATGCAATCTTTGTTTGGAGTCTACTTTTATTACGTGGCAACAAACGCCGAAAACTGGTTATTTCGAAAATAGTTAATTTGAGCGGTTTTAACATTCAGGTTACATTGGAGACGAAAACAACCGGTGTAACCGAAAATCGGTCTCTTCAATGACAACCGCTATGCCTAGATTCAGTTTTATTCAAAATAAGCAGAAACACAAAATTTTTAGGGCTTTCGTGGCCATTTGTTGACAAACTGCCTGTTGGCTTCAATCCCGGGTTCTTCGGCCGACGTTTGCTTGGTGATATTTCTGACGTTTTGCCAGCATAAGAGACAGGCATTGTCAAAGCTCCAGCTGGTGGTAGGCTGGAGTAGAGCTCCCGGTCGCAGATTATATGTACCTGCGCTCCAACGTCCAGGTGCTTTTAAGTGGTCATTTCCGGTGAAAGCCTCAAGGTGAACGGAACCTGGATTCCCCAGCTGCAGCGAACGATCGTTGCAGGTAGAAAGAGGAGAACCGCATAGGAAATTACCATGGGAAAGCCCTTGGACGTTGGCGTGCCAGGTACGTACAATCTGCAACCGCGAGCTCTTTCGGGCAGCTTGTTGCCAAGAGGCTTTCCTCCCATCGTAAAACTGTTTCCGAAACCTTACAGTAAAAACAGGCTGAGTATCTCTCATTAATTTTCCAGCATGGAGTCGTTCGTGAGCCAATGTGCCCATTACGATCCGTTTCTCCATGGTGGTAGGTGAACTCACCAACGGTGTTTTACAACAGTTCATTTACATCTAAGAAATGCATAGAGAGTAATGGGAGTTCGTGATCACTCTGTACATTGCTGATCATTAAAATTGTGACATCAAGAAGCTAGTCACAATGTAAGTCAGATTGGTACGAATGTACTGGATTCTCGGAAAACCAACAAGGATGAAAGGAAGAAATCGTGTTTATATTTCTGATAGGTTAAGTATTTCATCTCATTTCTTCACATTCACTCAAATTTAAATTGTTGTTAAATTTTGTTTATCGTAAGAGTTATGGTTAAAAAGAAGATCAAGGGGTTTTCAAAAACACGTTTCTAAAAGTGTCGCATACTCCCAGAAGATGTAATGTTGGTCAAAACTGGAAGAAAAGATCCTGTAAAGATATGTCCGGGGGCCAAACCTATCCAGATATGGGCCATTCTGTTCTCTCATTCCGACCTGTCTGTTACGTACGAGAGACGTTCAGTAACTAATGCAACACCTTTTTTTCTCGATCATTTCCACCAGAAAAAATGTAGAATTTTATAGGTGGACGTCGTGGAATATTCTGGCTTGAGCTACATAATTTCATGAAGTTACGCTAAGTGTCATGGTTATAAGTAGTCTCCAAAATGGCATCTGTAATGGAGCTGCATTCCAAACAGAGAGCTGTCAGTGAGATTCTTTTGGTGCAAAGCAGACCATCGCAGATATTCGTAGGCGCTTGCAGAAAGTCTACGGAGACCTGGTAATGAACAAACAACAGTAAGTCGTTGGGCGAGGCGTTTGTTACCATAGCAGCAAGGTCGCTCACCCTGTCCGATCTCCTGCGTGCCGGTCGGTCGCACGCAGCTGTGACTCCTGCGGTGTTGGAACGTGCGGACACTCTCATTCCAGGATATCAATGGTTCCCAACCAAACACCTCGCTGCTCAGCTGGACACCTCCGATGGTAGTGCAGGCATCATCGTCCACTAGTTGGAGTACTCAAAGGTGTGTGCACGCTAGGTTCCTCACCACCTAACAGCAGACTTCCATCTGTTTGGCCCAATGAAGGATGTTCTGTGGAAATCAGTACGAGAGTGATGGGGAGGCGACCAGTGGAGCGGCACCATGCGGGCATTGAGCCCCGCCCAGAAAGGTGGGGTAAGTCTGTCACATTGAACGGGGACCATGCTGAAACATAGGGTTCTGTAGTCAAAAAAATGGGAAATGATACTGATTACAAGTAAACTCCTTTTGTGAGACAAATTTGTTGAATTACTTATTGAACGTTCATTGTAGAAGTAGACACTATAGGCAGCGCTGCATGTGGTTACCTCGCATCCTGACACAGAATTCAACCCTTCTTCACAGTGAATCACGCACACTTTACACCTGGGTCCATTCGGATTGCGTCACACGTATCGGTCACACCCTCCTGTTCAAAATGGTTCAAATGGCTCTGAGCACTATGGGACTTAACTTCTGAGGTCATCAGTCACCTAGAACTTAGAACTACTTAAACCTAACTAACATAAGGACATCACACACATCCATGCCCGAGGCAGGATTCGATCCTGCGACCGTAGCGGTAGCGCGGTTCCAGACTGTACCGTCTAGAGCAGCTCGGCAACTTCGGCCGGCTCACCCTCCTGTAACGTGTGTGCATTGCTTTCAAATGTCCCCATAGCTATAAAAACAACGGATTTTTGTCCGACTAACAGGGAGGACATCGTCAGTGAAACGTTTCGGTAAGATACTGACGCGCGCCGGCCTTTAGTGGCCGAGCGGTTCTAGGCGCTTCAGCCTGGAACCGCGCGACCGCTACGGTCGCAGGTTCGAATCCTGACTCGGGCATGGATGTGTGTGATGTCCTTACGTTAGTTAGGTTTAAGTAGTTCTAAGTTCTAGGGGACTTATGACCTGAGATGTTAAGTCCCATAGTGCTCAGAGCCATTTGAACCGGTTTTTGAACTGACGAGCGATCCGTGGAAAATGGGGTAGTACCTACACGTGGAGACAACCTCAGTAGTTGTTTTCCTGCTGGTGTAATGTTCTCCAATAGCAACGGTAATTCATCGCGCATAAACCGGTGATATACAGCATATTTAAATCTTTTTGGAAAATCGTGTAGCCCTGTGAATCTGTCACCGACAGTTCCACTGCGTACACTGATACTGAAGCGATCCTACTGCCTCCTCTGCATCTGTTCATTCGTGTGTACTTAATTTACTACGACATCCTTTGTGAGTCGTGCCTCATCCGTAAATAAAATGCTGCCTGTTAGCTACGGATCTCCAGCGGTCCATGTATCAACATAAATTTTTTTCCGAACACATTATTTTTCATTTAGTTTGCAGGAGTATGTGACACATTTTTTAAACACCCAGTATATTTCAACTTATAAACAGTACTCCAGAAACAAATGAGCCCGAGGTTTTCGTGCAACATTCTTTAAAGGTTCACATCTATACGATGCCTTAGTTCGGCCACAGAGTCAAATTTTCAGTCTACCTCCAATAATTTATTATGCACGAAGTACATTTCTAAAAATTTGGCATTTTCGTTTGGTAAGGAGGGACGGGAACTCGCCCTCAGATATAGCTGATTCAGAACACTGAACGGTTGTAAATACACTTCGTTTCTGTTGTAGTCAGTGGTGTAGAATGATCTTTGGTCCCTAAACACGCCTGATAAAATTACTGGCTCGCTGCAGCGCTCATTCTCGCGTCTTGGTTCATTCACTGAACAACACAAATAAGAGACAGATTGAGGTTCACACTCCTAAACTATGCTAAACCAACTAAATACGGGAGAAATACACCATGGAGACGCACACCACGAAGGAATTATCCAGACACGTGTTTACAGTTTCAGACGAAATGCACGATCCATTACAGAGAAAGAGGTTCACAAACTGAGCACGTCAATAACATTTCGCTCCACCTCTGGCCCTTATGCAAGCAGTTATCTGACTTGGCATTGATTAATAATGTTGTTGGATGTCCTCGTGTGGGATATTGTGCCTGGAGTATCACTGCCTGTAGTAGAATTGTCTTCAGTGACGCATCCCGCTTCGAACTGAGCCCCGGTGACCAACGAAGACGTATCTGGAGACACCCGGGACTGCAGTTGGCTACTAACTAGACGGTCGCCCGCCTTGCGGGCAGACAACTAGGAAACATAGCCTGGTGCGCCATTTCTTTTCATAGCAGGACTTCTGTGGTTGTCGTCCACAGCACCCTTACAGTACAACGGTACGTTGAAAATATTCTACGTCCCGTTTTGTTGCCCTTCAAGGCAAGCAATCCTGGCCTTACATTTGAGCAAGATAAAGCCCGTCCGCACACGGCTAGAGTTTCTTTTGTTTGTCTTCGTGCTTGACAAACCGTACCTTGGCCAGCTGCGTCGCCGGATCTCTCCCCATTATGGGCAGGGACCTCCAACTAGCTCGGTATTTTGACGAGACGGTCTCACGCACTAGTTGGACAGAATCTGGCACGATACCCTTGAGGAGGACATCCAATAAGTCTCTCGATCAGTGGCAAGCCGAGTAGCTTGTTGCGTGAGGGTCAGAGGTGGAACAACGCCTTACTTACTTGCTGTATTTATGAAGCTCTTTGACTTGAATAAATCATCCATCTTTTCTGAAATTGTGTCACTTATTTGCCTGTAAATGTACATCACACCTGCCGATGTCAGCCCCACTCGTATAATTCTTTCGACGTTCGTCGTTCTTTGTCTGAGAATGTATTAACAGGTCAGTGTCGAACATTTTTAAGTATCACTCTTTCTCGTCCCCGTCCCTAGGTATAGTAGTGGTATCCTAATCCCACGTGTTTTGTACACAAAGACTGAACCATTTGTATACCTAATTTGGTTGAAATTACTCAAGGTGTACCGACTTTCGTTTTTACGTTAGTCCTATTCAGCCTGAGCCCCACCCCTATTGGATGTAGGTGGTTTTATGCCCTACGGTGCTCCTTTAGAGATATTAAATGATTTACATTCGAAGTTTGATTGAAATCGATCCAGTGGTCCAGGAAGATACGTAAAACGTATATACACAATTAAAAACGTACATACAATGAGTTTTGTAAATACCTATTCTAGTGAAGTGCAAACAACACTACATCACCTTGTGATGTAGTGTTGTTTCGAATACCAAAGTGAAATGAACTCAGTGTACTGTGAACCTTGGATAAACGTCACAGACGGAATCACCATTTTTCAGGGGAGAAAACTGTCACGTTCTTCAGTTTGCTAGATGGTGAATGAGATTACCGCCACAGGTACCGTGCAAACCGTCAAGACGATAATTAGGAGAACTGTAATGAAGGCACATAGTACGATCGCAGTATTAGCTGTTTAACGACACCTTAATCGATATCCTCGCCAGCGAGCTACCTGCCAGCAGGCTGTAGCTGGTGAGCTTTAGCTTCTAGTATTTTCTTTAGTGTTCCGCCTTTTCCGGCGGACAGGGTATTGCCTTGTTGCGCCGCCAGTGCTCGTTAGAAGCGAGAGCGCGAAAGCAGTAGACTCCGTAGAGTCAGCAGGTAACAAAACATTTGTGAGCCAGATATATGCCAAGTTGAGTTATAAAGTCTTTAATAGCGCATTTAGGGAATTATGTCGTTGGAATAGCATTGCTGAACCGCCGCTAGCTCTTTATTGTGATTGGCTTTAGAATACGATTAGACGTGTTTTCTACTGTTTGGATGGACATCATCTTTTATTTCAGAAAAACATACCAAGTTTTATGCCTAATTCTGCAGTAAATGATCAGTCACTTTCAATTCTGTTAGGCGATCGTGGTTGAAGTCAGTCTCTTTGTCTACAGCCCGGTAGTCAACCTTCAGCATCAGTGCCAGATCTCTTGGAATTGCGGGAGATGAGATCTTACAGCTGCTGTTGTTATAATACCTCAGATACGTCTTGGAGGTATGGTGATTCATTCTTTGCTGTAAGTCCGTCAAACACAGAGCATAAAGAGAAGCATATGAGAAGAATGGTATCGACACGCCACTTAGTGTCAGATACTTAGTACTGTAACATTACAAGCAAAAAAACTACTAATTCATATGGTCTTTTTAAATCATTTGTCTTTTCTTGACCAGGCATCGCTGGTTTCTATTCTGGATGAGTCTTCATTCGTCTCTTGGCGCTTCACTATTCGGATGTAAGTGACGTGAAAGAAGCATTATGTTAATAATAATAGTATTTTTTTTAATTCTACTTTGGTTGAAGATATTTATTTTAAAAAAATTCATTTCCTTTAATACATTAAAGATAGCTATTGAGTGTATTTGAAATTACGGGACGTTTAAAAAGTTGGGAGTGAATTGTTTGGTGGTTGAAACGACCGCACGTCAGTCGCTCATCATCGTCAAACATTTTCGTATTTTTCACAAAGAACCTGCTTTCATATCAAACGAAGTCTGATTATATTTCAATTAGCATTTCATTGCATGAGAATTTCATTAACTAATGCGGTCAGATGCCACTAAATAGCGACGGGAGCTGACAATGCACATTGGCCTAATTCGAATGAGAGTTTGCGAAGGGAACATTTGGAAAAGCCATTTTAAAGTAACTGATGTACGTACTTGCATTAATTTTCAGTCCCATTGCCTTTTAAGTGTACCTACTGGATGCAAGGACTTAGATTAGATAGCTGTACGTAATTCTTCTTCTTTTCTCTTTGCCGTCATATACTTGTGTTTACAGAAACTAAGCGTCACGAATTGCGTCACTTCCACATTTAGATGCATCAAACGCTTTATGGCGATGACGCTTCGCGAGCAATTACAAATATATTCAGATATGTTTTGCCACGTATTTTTCTTATAATCATGATGAGGCAAATAGCCTACGTCAGTGAGCATGACCAGTTAAATTCTGGTGTCCAATAATGTTGGGTAAACACGTAGGAATTTATTGTTTGATGGAAATTTTTTATGGCTAAAATTATTGAAGTTTTCTGGAGAACCAGTAAGCGTTAGTTATTTAATTTGGTCTTCTTCAAGAGAGTTGAATTATGTGGTTCCAGCATCATGACATTAACATCTTATTAGTCACATAAAGCACGCAAGGTATAGACTGCAATTAATACTACACTCTGTCGGGAAAGTGGTACAATAAATTGGCCTCCTAGGTCATTGGGTCTTACATCTACATACATATTCCGCAAGCAACTGTATAGTGTGTAGCGGATGGTACACTGTGCCACGAACAGTCATTTCCTTTCCTGTTGCACTCGCAAATAGAGCGAGGGAAAATGACGGTCCATATGCCTCCGTACGAACACTAATTTCTCTTACCTTACCTTCGTTCCCTTACTGGAAACGTGCGTTGGCGGCAGTACGATTGTTCTAGAGTCAGTTTCAACTCTCGGTTCTCTAAATTTTCTCAATAGGGTTCTTCGAAAATAACGTCACGTTCCCTCCACGTATTTCCATTTGAGTTCCCGAAACTTCCCGGTAACATTTGAGTGTAGCTCGAACCTTCGATGCCTTCCTTCAGTGCAACCTGGTACGAAACCAAAACACTCGAGCAGCATTCAAGAATGGGTTGCACTAGTATCCAATATGCGGTTCCCTTTACTGATGAACCACGGTTTCCTAATATTCTCCCAATAAAACGAAATCGACCATCCGCCTTAACTCTTACAGTCCTTACACGCTCGTTTCATTTATATAGCCAGATATATAAACGACGTGACTGTGTCGGGCACCACACTACTAATGCTGTATTCGAACACTGCTGGAATTTTTTTCCTACTCATTAACTTACATTTTTCTACTATCAGAACAACTAGAAATTTCGTCAAAGTCACCCTGTATCCTACAGTCACTCAACGACAACACTGACCTGTATACCACAGCATCTTCAGCAAGCAGCCATATTTGCTGCTCACCCTGTCCAACAGATCGCTTACTTATACAGGAAGTAATAGTGGTCTTGTCACACTTCCTTCCAGGAGCACTCCTGAACCGACCAGGGTGGCCGAGTGGTTCTAGGCGCTACAGTCTGGAATAGGTTCGAATCCTGCCTCGGCCATGGATGTGTGTCATGACCTTAGGTTGGTTAGGTTTAAGTAGTTCTGAGTTCTAGGGGACTGATGACCTCAGAAGTTAAATCCCATAGTGCTCAGAGCCATTTGAGCCATTTGAACCAGCACTCCTGACAATGTCCGTGTCTTACTGGCTTCTGCTACTTCAGAAGTCTTCGAGCCACTCACATGTCGGGGAAACTATTTAGTATGCTCGCACCTTCATTAAAAAAAATGGTTCAAATGGCTCTGAGCACAATGGGACTTAATTTCTGAGGTCATCAGTCCCCTAGAACTTAGAACTACTTAAACCTAACTAACCTAAGGACATCACACACATCCATGCCCGAGGCAGGATTCGAACCTGCGACCGTCGCGGTCGTGCGGTTCCAAACTGTAGCGCCTAGAACCGCTCGGCCACTTAAGGCGGCGCACCTTCGTTAACAGCCTGTAGTGGGGCACCGTGTCAAATGCTTCTCGGAAATGTGGAATCTATTTACTGCCCTTCATCCTTGGCTCGCAGGATGTCATGTGAGAAATGGGCAAACTGAGTTTCACGCGACTGGTGCGTTGTAAAACCGTGCTGATTCAAGGATAGAAGCTCTTCAGTCTCTAGCAAATTTTTATTATTGTTATGCGCAGCTACAACTGCTAAAGAACAGAGACATTGTTGGACAGGAACAATCACAGGCATTGATGTAAGACAGGAAACACAGTTTAATAGTGGATTGGTACATTTATAACCAAAAGTGGTACAGATTTCACCATATGGAAAAACGGGATAACAGACATTGAAAGGTGGCTACACTGAGCCACAGCGCCAGAGACTGCGCCAAAGAGTATTATTCCGCCTCCTCCACTGGCAGTGCTTATTGAGAAGTAGCAGTGCGCAGTGCTTGTCGAGAAGTCGTTGTGGAGTGTGCTTGCTGAGATGTAGCAGTGGTGAGTCGTAGTTGAGAAGTTGCGGTAGTGAGTGCTTGTTCAGATGTTGTCGTATTGTTTTGATGGGCTAGACACCAGATATTGTTGGATTAGGGATGCTGTAATGTGCTTTTCGTCAATATATATGAAGGTAAAAAAATTCCTTTTTTTCATTATTTCAATGTCTTAAATAATGCGTCATCACAGGCTCAGTCAACAAAGAATCTGGCTTGTGTTCTTGTATTAGAGTGTAATTCTGGTTTCCATACGCAATTATAGTATTTCTATTTTTTTTTAATTGCTTCAGTATAAATGGTGTTCAAAATATTTTGTCTTATTGAGGAAGAACCGTGCCAGATGTGTACGTTGAATCACACTTCCACACACAGAACAGCTACACTTGTGCTTTGTTGCTTCGTTGGTTTTATAGCTGCTGGGGACTTAATTAATTAACTGTGTTAACGGAAATTTCATTTCATTCTTTGTTGTTGTTCTATGCAGTCAGATTGCGTACAAATACTAGTCAGGGCCAACCGTTTACGAGACTTCGTAACCAGACAGACAGCGACTGAAAATTAGAAGTATTTGCATTCACATTTATAAACAAGCCCCCACGCACGTGGCGACCGCTGCTTCGGATCGTCCCTTGGAAATCTTCTGATTGTAAAAATAGCAGACAGTAGTATTGTTGTAGTAATTTGTAGTTTAGTAACTGCAGTCTATATTGCATGTGTAGATTTGGTAATTGTCATTCTTCTAATGGTATTTTTTGCAGAATTTAATTTTTGTTGTCTTGTACACAGGTTTGACAATTTTGTACAATTATGAAGATTTCAATTGTTCGTTAATCGTGTTTGAGGGAAGCATTTCGTGTGAATGATATTGTTGGTGATAAAGTGTCATTGTGTGTAATTTTCATATAGTGACGAGTTTTGTATGTTTTGTAAATGATTACGCGATAGATGAAAAAGGCAAAAATGATGAATAGTGAGAATGACGAAATTGTTAACATGGCGAACTCGCCAACACAGGAGAACAGGATGATGAATAATGAAGTTGAAAACAATTTAGTACGTCGGGAAAATAGTCCGGAACCATTTCAAAATTTTTCACAATCAAAAAACTTTCAGAATACGAGATTAATGACAGAAGATTCTGGAATAGTATCGAACACAGATAGATTTACAGCTGTGACGAAAGAAACTGGTTTTGCGGGAAATGTTAGGGGCGAAAAGAATTTTGAACCAGTTAATATGGAGCAGTTGATGGGTGTAATACTAAATTTGGGATCTGAATTAAAAACACAGTTAGACTCACAAATAGGAACAATGGAAACACTGTTAGACTCACTGGGGTCACAGTTAGGATCTGAATTAAAAACAGAGATAGGAACAATTAAAACTGAGATAGGAACAATTAAAACTGAGATGGGAACAATGGAAACACAGTTAGACTCACGAATAGGGACATGTTTCAAAAATATGAAAGATGAGTTAAGGAAAGAAATCAGAGAAGAGGTACAACCGATTTTGAATGCTCACAATAATAGATTAATTTCGATAGAAATTAGACAAAAGGAACAGGACAGAGAACAGGAAGAAAGAGATCGCGTGATAGTACAAAAATTTCCAGAGTTAAATTTACAACGTGCACACGATAGGTATGAAATATTTGAGAGAATCGAGGAATCCGTACTAAATGACAGATTACATAACCTAACACAACAATATAAACAGTTAACTACCAAATGTGTCAATACTGAAACCCGAGTCGCGACACTTACGGAAGACGTAAATAAACAGAAAGAACAATTAGGTGACTTATCGGAAAGAGTTGAGGAGATTTCAGATAAGTTGACAAATCTTAGTTTACATGGGGACAGAGATTCGGATGATACAGCTCCATTATCATTTGCAGAAACCGAAGAGTACCAGAACATAAATAAGCATGTTGAAAATCAGGGAAAGTTTAATGAACGCGTGAAAAGGGAATTTGAGGCATTAAAAAAGCAAGTCAAACAAATTGAAGGCGAAATCGTAGGAAAAGACAGCAAAAGAAATTTAGAATCACAGATAGCAGAGGGGTTTGAAGAAAGTAATTTATTTCATTTACGAGAAGCAACAAGAGAGCGCCAGGCGCGCGAACTTGACAATAATCGACATTCGGACTGGGACAGACGCGGTAGGTCTTTGTCGCCACGAGGCGAAAACTTTGACTATAAACACTTTTTGACTGTTGGGAAATTTAAGATCTTTCGCAATTCTAAGAATGACATACATCCATGTTCATGGTTAGATCAATTTATGTACGCACTTCCACCAAATTGGCCACTAAGTCACAAATTGGAATTTATGTGTGGATATTTAGAAAACGAACCGGCGACGCGCATGCGCGCACTTATTAGAGATTGTAATAATCTAAATGATTTTTATCATGCATTTCTATCGGCGTATTGGTCCGAAAACACGCAAGACAGAGTCAAACATATTCTTGTTATGCAGCGTAATTTTAAACAGTCTGAGTTCCGCACGCCAGCAGAATACTTTGAAGACATGATTCGAAAGAATCAGTTCCTGTCCAACCCTTATAGCCCGACTGAATTAATTCGCGTTTGTTTAACTAAGCTGCCACAATCGATAAGACAAATTGCTTTACCCGGAAGATGTAAAGACGACATTGAGACTTTTAAGACTTTGCTACAAGAACTTGAGTATGATAACGACGACGGGACTTCTTGTAATTTTTTCAGTAACGGTAATCACAATAGATTTTCAGAGAAAAGGGATAGTGATCGGAACGGACGTTATATGGGTAATTTTGAGAATGACAGACGAAACAGACAGGACAATAGAGACCAGCCTTATGACAATAACAGACGTTCTAACAGAAATTACACAGACAATTATAATAACGGTAATTCCTACCGGAATGATCAATCATACGGAAACAGTAATCGGTATCATCAAGACAGAAATTATTCATACAGTAATAGAAATTCTTACTACAGAAATAACCAGGGTAGTAGATACAATAATAATTTCAGAAGTGACAGTCGAAATTACACAAGAAGCAGTCAAGCAGACAGACAGGAAAATAGAAATTTTAATAACAGACATAACCAAGAATTTGCATCTAACAGACAGGAAGGACCTAATTGGCATCCTCCACGTGACAGAACTTCAGAGAGACAAGTGCAAATCGTAGAAATTGATCCGCGGAATGACGCGAATAATCAAAGACGTGACGCAAGCAATCGACAATGCCTTGTAGCTTCGGCTTCTGGCAGCAATATAGACGGTTCAGAAAGTAATGACACTACGACTTTACACTACGTACGCCTGGAAGACATGAGAGACATTTTGCTAGACGAAAAGGAAAACAATGTAGATGCATTTTTACATCCTGTTATTGAAGTATGTGTGGGTAAGAATAAGTTCACTGCGGTTTAGATTCTGGGAGCCCATTGAATGTTATTAATGAATCAGTTTTTCGTATATGTGTAAGAACTATTGCTTGTCCTGTGTCCTGTGTTACCTATTTTTAAAACTACAATTCGAGGAGCTATTTCTGGAAAAAGTGTGGAAGTCAAACAACAGACCAACCTAAATTTCATTTGTCAAGGATACGAATTTTCTGCTAATTTTATTATTGTCCCATTACTCAGTACACAAATTATATTAGGTATGGAGTTTCTTAACACACATAAGGCAATTTTGAATTTGACTGTTGCCGGAATGCCGAAATGTTTCAAATTTTTCGAGTGTTTAACAAGATCTGAATCAGATACAAAATGTTTGAGGTTTCTTACTTCTGATGTTTTCATTGAGCATTATGACGACAATGTGTTCATTCATGACAACGACAATAGATACAGAGACGCGAAGGATGATATAATTAATAGCGAAGAATTAATTAATGAAAAGGTTAAGAAAGTTGAAGTGCCAGATAACGTTGCAAGAGAAGAACTGCACCAAAGTTTGACTTCACATGCTACAGTATTTAGTCATCACACAGGAACTATACAAGGCTTACAATATTTATTTAAAGTAAAAGAACACGCACCATTTCGGGGGAAAACGTACGCTATTCCTTTGGCTTACAGAGACAAGGTTAAGAGTGAACTTCAATACATGTTAGATCAAGGCATTATTGAGCCAGCAGTCAGTCCTTATACCAGCCCATTACACGTCGTTCTTAAAAAGGATGGGTCAATTCGTTTGGTTCTGGATTCCAGACAGATAAATAATATCATCATTCCTGAAACTGACCGCCCACAAAATTTAGATGAACTTCTTCAACATTTCCATGGAATTAAAGTTTTATCCACGATTGATATGCGCGCAAGTTTTTGGCAAATAGAACTCTACCCTGATTGTAGAAAATACACTGCCTTTTTAGCCTTTGGTAATTGTTATCAATTTCGGAAATTACCGTTTGGACTTACTGTATCTTCAGCAGCATTCATTCGTAGTTTAAACGAAATTTTACCTGTTTATCTTCGTGACAATATTACTTCATATGTTGACGATATTCTTATTGCTAAACGTTCTTGGAGTGAGCACAACAAAATTTTGGATTCATTATTACGTATTTTTGCTGGAGTTGGCATTACAGTGAACTTGGAAAAATCTGAATTTGGCCGTTCTCAGGTGAAATTTCTCGGTCACATTATTTCTACAGAAGGCATTCTTCCTGATCCAGAGAAGCTAGACGCTATTCGTAATTATGCTGTTCCTACTACAAAACGTGATGTTCGTAGTTTCCTTGGTGTCTGTAATTTTCTTAGGCGCTTTGTTAGATTGGACAATTTGGCCACACCTCGTTTATGTGAACTATCTGGAAAGAATTCTAATTGGTGTTGGGATGGGGAAGCTCAAGCAGAATTTGAACAACTTCGTGATGCTTTAGTTGCTGCTCCACTTCTTTCACATCCGGATTTATCTAAAGATTTTTGTTTGGCGACGGACTCATCATACAAGGGCCTTGGTGCACATTTATTTCAAGAGATAGAAGAAAACGGAGTTGTAGTACAGAAAACTATTGCATTTGGAAGTCGTGTTCTCTCTAAATCAGAAAAGAATTATTCGATTACGGAACTTGAAGCCTTGGCTGTTGTTTGGGCTTTCACAAAATTTCGGACATTTTTGTTTGGCAGACATACTAAGGTTTACACCGATCATCGAGCTCTGGAATTTCTTATGTCAACAAAATTAACTCATGGCAGATTGTCACGATGGGCGCTGTATCTACAGGAATTTGATTTTAGTATTGTTTGCATACGGGGTGCTTCAAATATTATTGCTGATGCTTTATCACGTGCACCTGTGGGTTTGAAACAAAGTGCTGAGGAGGACTGCAAAGAAAACAATTATTGTTTGATGTATATTCAAGGTGTTGCGTTTGAGAACTTTGTTTCGTCTTCGCTCCAAAACATCGCTAAGGAGCAAAACAAGGATCCAATCTGGAAAGACATTAAGGAGAAGTGGAGGAGAAAGGAAAGCGTAGCGATCAGACAGTATTATTTAGTGTGCAATGATATTCTTTTTAAACGAAAATCGGTCGACAACTCTGTTTGGTTAGTTTGCATTCCTGATGAGTGGGTTAATAAATTGATTTGGTACACACATTTCAGTTATGCACACTTTGGTCTCAGAAAATGCTTCCATAAATTACGAGAAAATTGCTACTTCAGTAATATGGAAAAACGTATTCGATCTGTTCTTGCCAAATGCAAATTATGTCAAAAGGCTAAGCCGGCAACTATTTCTCACAGAGAAAGACGTAATTTGCTGCTCGCGATTACGTGATTCATACTTTGTACTAAATTTCGTGTTCTATGAATTTACTTGTGAAGCGACATGCTTGCATACATTAACTGATTTTGACAATGATTGATTAATGAACAGGGTTGTTACTTGTGTATATTATGCATCGCTTGGCTGCACTGCTTTTTCACTGATGTCATATTATTCTATTATGCACCTGCTGTGCTTATTTATTTAAATTATAATTGTCACCTGATTAATTGTGCTGATGTGGTTATGTATGTAGGTTATACTTTGTGATTTATCTGCTTGCGCCTTCATGTTTACTTATTAAGATTACATATGAACATTTATTTGCTTATGCTGATATGATGCTAATGACCTGTTTATTACGTAAGATATATATTTGCTGCTTAGCGTATGGATTGCACATTTATACATTTCTGTTTTGTTGTCATAACTACTCTTTAATTTGGTACATAGAAATGCTGATACACTGTGTACGAACATGGAGTTTAGGTCACACTATGGTATTAATTATAGATAGTTCGTTTGGCAGAGCCTCGTTGTAGGAATTGTGCTTCATCCACTTGTTGACATTATATTCTCTACTGGTATATTGTCTCGCTATTGCATGTTTTGCTTACGCTCAGTGCCTTATATTTTTAACATAAGAAAATGAACTGCTATAATTCGACGAACGACATTAGTACAAGAAACTTCATAGAAGTCACATGCGCTGGAGGTTTTATGGAAGCTGTATAAATTTATGCTAATAGGAAGGAAGCTAACGACATGACATACCAACACTAGGTTTAGACCATGGACAGTTATTACACTGCATTCTTCGTGAGCAATTGAAATAGTAAGTGACACTTGACACAAGAAATACTCCACATGTTTGCTTCTGTTTTGCAGTGATTCTTGAAGTAGTGTTCACACTGTGAAAAATTACGGTCATTAACACTTCGTTCTCGTACTTACTTACTGAGAGTTATTCAAACTAAAGGCTGTTAGAGGTCATGTATGCATTTCTTTTATTTTATGATGGACAAGGTAACCAAAATGTATTTTATAATTCATAATGAGTAGAAGATTTGTCTCAGGTGGACTACACAGAGGTTGTGTGTGGACATTGTGTCTTCGGATTGCATGGGATGATAGATTGAAGTTTGCACTAGGATTTTGTCTGTACTTGTTCGAGGAGACTGACTAGAGGAAAGAGTTGTTATGGAAGTGAAATGATATTGGTGCTAAGTTTTATATGTATCGACGTATTGAAGAGGTATTATTTAGGTATTGAGATTATGTGAAGTTGATGATTATTGGAGTTTTGGTGGACAAGAGGTAAGGTAAATGATATTGATGATAAGGTTTATATGTATCGACGTAAGAGGTATTATTGAAGTACTAAGATTATGTGATGCTGATGATTATTGGAGTTTTGGTGGATAAGAGGTAAAGTAAGTGAGGAGCATATTTTTTTTGTTGGTTTATATGGAACAAGGAGGATGAAGATGGCAGACTAGAACACTCAAGTAGAAGGAATATTGTCTACACACACATTTTGTTAAATCACTAAGCAGTATATACTTTTTTTTGGAGAGAGGAAGTATTTGCATATCTTGGCACACTGACAGTTGTTCAGCAACCGTACATTTTGATTTGGCTTGGCAAACATTGGTCTTGACATGATGACTATGACGTTGACTAACTATTATTGACTGTTATACACTGTGCCACTACTACTTGATACACATGTTGATCATCAAATCTTTGACAGAATTGCATTTACACAGTTAACACTATTCAACTACACAGTAGCATTTAATGTGGATGAAAGATGAGTGAGTGTGTTTTGTGTGTTTTCCTTTCCTAATCCCAGATAATTGGTACCGACCTATCTCCTAAATATTATTTTACGTGTTTGTTGTGGCTTGCACTGACACCCATAAATATTATAGGTTCACTGATATTTGTTTATTGTAATAGTTAATATGACAATTATCTGATATCATTTGTGTGTTTGTTATAATTTGTATGTTTAGTGTAAGAGCATTGATAATAATTTTGTAAAAGCAATTGTGTGTGCATTCAAACTGTTGTTCGTGCCTGCACCTGTTCAACATTGCTGGGTGCCACTGATGGAACCGCTTCTACTGACATAATGTCACTTGTTGGTGTCCGCACCTGTTGAACATTGCTGGGTGCCACTGATGGAACCGCTTCTACTGACATGATGTCACTTGTTGGTGCCTGCACCTGTTCAACATTGCTGGGTGCCACTAATGGAACTGCATCTGCTCAATGATGTCACTTGTTGGTGTCTGCACCTGTTCAACATTACTGGGTGCCACTGATGAAACTGCTTCTATTGAAATGATGTCACTTGTTGGTGTCTGCACCTGTTCAACATTGCTGGGTGCCACTGATGGAACTGCTTCTACTGACATAATGTCACTTGTTGGTGTCTGCACATGTTGAACATTGCTGGGTGCCACTGATGGAACTGCTTCTACTGACATGATGTCACTTGTTGGTGTCTGCACCTGTTCAACATTGCTGGGTGCCACTGTTGGAGCTATTTAATTACTGCTGATGAAATATTATGAGACTGCTATTTGCACCTGTTGACCATTGCTGGGTGCTACTGCTGGAACTGTCAACTACTTGTTTATTGAATCATTGAAAGTATTTTATGTGAACATTTGTATAAACTGATTTTTTGTGTATTGTGTAAACTATTATGTAAAGTCACATGTATGAAAGAATTTGTATTCCTTATTGTATTTTATATATTAGGTTATTGAAAGGTTAGTGCAAAGCCAAAATTTATTTAGTTATATGATATTTACGTATTAATATTATCTTTTATTTTTGTTTGTATTTTTTTGGACGAATTTGGTGGTATTTTCACCACCAATGCTGGCAAAAATACCATCAAATTCTAGCCTGTGGAGGAGGGGCATATGAAAGGTGGCTACACTGAGCCACAGCGCCAGAAATTGCGCCAAAGAGTATTATTCCGCAGCCTCCACTGGCAGTGCTTATTGAGAAGTGGCAGTGGGCAGTGCTTGTCGAGAAGTCGTAGTGGAGTGTGCTTGTTGAGATGTAGCAGTGGTGAGTCGTAGTTGAGAAGTTGCGGTAGTGAGTGCTTGTTCAGATGTTGTCGTATTGTTTTGATGGGCTAGACACCAGATATTGTTGGATTAGGGATGCTGTAATGTGCTTTTCGTCAATATATATGAAGGTAAAAAAATTCCTTTTTTTTCATTATTTCAGTGTCTTAAATAATGCGTCATCACAGGTTCAGTCAACAAAGCATCTGGCTTGTGTTCTTGTATTAGAGTGTAATTCTGGTTTCCTTACGCAATTATAGTATTTCTATTTTTTTTTAATTGCTTCAGTATAAACGGTGTTCAAAATATCTTGTCTTATTGAGGAAGAACCGTGCCAGATGTGTACGTTGAATCACACTTCCACACACAGAACAGCTACACTTGTGCTTTGTTGTTTCGTTGGTTTTATAGCTGCTGGGGACTTAATTAATTAATTGTGTTAACGGAAATTTCATTTCATTCTTTGTTGTTGTTCTATGCAGTCAGATTGCGTACAAATACTAGTCAGGGCCAAACGTTTACGAGACTTCGTAACCGGACAGACAGCGACTGAAAATTAAAATTATATGCATTCTATATAATTAAGCCCCCATGCAACATAAATTAAGTTCATGTTTTACATAGATCAGACTCCCAACATAAAGGAGGATATCTGACTCTCAGTATGGAATATGCCCTCCTGCGGGCACTAATACACATTTTGCACTTGTTATTTATGCTGCCAACTGAGCTCTTGAGCAGTCGTTGAGACATATTTTACTACTCCTCTGCCGGCCGAAGTGGCCTTGCGGTTAAAGGCGCTGCAGTCTGGAACCGCAAGACCGCTACGGTCGCAGGTCCGAATCCTGCCTCGGGCATGGCTGTTTGTGCTGTCCTTAGGTTAGTTACGTTTAACTAGTTCTAAGTTCTAGGGGACTAATGACCTCAGCAATTGAGTCCCATAGTGCTCAGAGCCATTTTACTACTCCTCTTCAAGACGGTTCTCATTTCTTGCATGGTTGAGGAACGGGGTGTTCGTTAAAAAGCATGTCTGTCAGTCCTGCTATATAGGCTTTAATTCCGGGGAGTATGCAGGCCATTCGATGCGTTCCATATCTTCACTTCACAGTGTGTCAGACACATCAGCGGTCTTGAGTGGGCGGACACGGTCGTCAATAAACAGAAAGTCGGGACCAACCGCACCCATAGTCAGACAGGCATAATCCAGATTAATCTCCCGATAATAGCGCTGCGCTGTACCCACGATGGTCGGCCATTGTGCATAATGGCTGCCCACACCATAACGCCCAGACCACACCTATGACGCTCATGAACATTACGTTGTGTTAACGTGTTCCACTCTCTCTCTCTCTCTCTCTCTTTCTCTGTCCACACTAACCGATGGCCAGACTCAGTGACCAAGTGAAGCAAAATTCGTTAGAGAACATCACTCTGGACCATCATTGCTCATCCCAACCAACATCTTTCCTACACCAACTAACTCTTTCTCGACGATGGCGTGGTTAAAGTAGGACGCATTTTACAGGCTTCCGAGCATCTCGATTTAATCGCCCCCAAATGGTTCTGACAGAAATGCATGTACTGTCAGTAGTGGCAAGGTCTTCAGTGATCTGCCTATGAGTGATATGTCTATTCCTCTTCGCCAGTAGGGCTAAGTATCTATCCTCTTGCTGTGTGGTGTTCCGTCTTCGAACACCAGCGTGCTTTCACATAATATATCCACCTTCAGTTTTCTTTCTATCGCGTAATAACACATTTGCACATGCTACTACTGTGACCGCAGTAGTAACACTTTGATCACCTCCGAGCCGTCCAACTGCTCGTCAACGATCGCAAGCACTCAAATGATGTCTTGCAGACATGTTGCCGCTCCACACGGATTGTCACACTAACCGGTTCCACAACAAGCTTAAACAAACGTCGTACTGTATGGACTGCCGAATGCATAGAATGGGCTCGCGCAAGGGCTTCGCTGCACTTAACACGCCCTGCCCTCGGAATTTCCTTTTATCATCATTGGTCTGTTGTTCCGTAGCAATTGCTAGTCGTCCCGTAGGAACTGGCACTTGTTCATTAGCAAGTCTCAGTTGTTCCTTAGGAACGTAAGCTCCCCGTTCAAAATATTCGTTATTCCCTTAAAAGAAGCTGGGCCAGCACCACTGTTGCTTAGGTATGGTAGCGACGTGGTGTGTATGTGCCGCTTGGATCTACGGAATTGGCGCAATAAGATGAGTGGATGAGAAACGTGCCAGAATGATAGAAAGGAGTTAGTGCGTTGGACACGCCATGAGCATAGCGTGAAAGAGACTGCCCGATTTGTATATTTATCAGCGCAGACTTACGTCTCCACAGAGAATGGTGTACCTCTCACACCTCTGTAACGTGACGGAAGAGCAGTGGTCGTAAAAAGTTTCTGACAGTGACTGCAGATGGGTATCACGCCTCGTCAGTAAGTCAGTTGACATCCTAACAGGAGGTTCTGTCACTAAATGCAGGTCTGTCTCAACCAGTTTCCCCATGACCTTCGAGAAGGTAACTGTGTACAGCGGACTTTTGAGGTCTAGTACACCGCAAGAAGCCATTGCCCACGGAAGCACGTAACGTTGCACGTCTTCTGTGGGCAAAAGACACACAGACTGGACAAGAGCTGACTACAGGCGTGTAGTGTGGCCTGACCAGTCGTTACTTTGCTTCTTTTGAAACGATAAAAGGTGTCGATGCATCGACAGCCAAATATGGCGTTTAACCCGCATATCTGTGGAGGGTGTGGTCCAGGCCAGAGCAATGTCTTTGATGTTTTAGGTTATTTTCCGTAACGTGACGTGCGCCCACTTATTCATATAACCGTCAACATGAACCATGATGTTTATTCAGTGTTCACAGTGGCCAAAGGTTGCGCTCTGCCCAACATCTTTACAATGAGAATGGTGCGGACATTCCTGACTTCCAAAATGGCTACAAAATGGTTCAAATAGATTTAAGCTCTATGAGGTCATCAGTCCCCTAGACTTAGAACTACTTAAACCTAACTAACCTAAGGACATCACACACATCCATACCCGAGGCAGGATTCGAACCTGCGACCGTAGTAGCAGCGCGGTTCCGCCTAGAACCGCTCGGCCACAGCGGCCGGCAAAATGGCAACAACCATAACTTCAGGACTCACTCATACGTTCCTGGTTTGACGATCACTAAGGCACCAATCGGCATTCGGCTGGTTCGCTACATCATGCCACCTTAACTGCACAGATAATGCCTGAAACTACTGGGTGAGGCAAATGAAAGCGGCCCAGAGAACAGAGATACGGGGTGCAAAGGAACATAGCAGAGGAAAGGAAATACAGTACTAACCCGGTTATCGCTGATGTTTAGGGTGACCATCGTTCATCTCTTGGCACTTTCGGGCCCTGGTCAGCAACTTGCTGAAGACGGATCGAAGTTGGACTGCTGGAATTGCCGAAATCTCATCCGAAATGTTCTGCTGCAGTTTTTGAAGACTGTGAGGGTTGTTGTGATACACCTTAGACTTGAGAGCTCCCCAGACAAAGTAATCGCACACTGCCAAATCAGTTGACCAGGGTGGACAACTACGGCCGCGACCAGACTGCAGGTCAAGTTGGAATATTCTTCCAGATGATCACGTGATATGGCCGTCTCTTGCGAGAGGCATCGTGATGATATGGCAGGACTTTGAAGCATTTTCTGATGAACTTCAGCCGTATTTTCTGGCGTGTGAGCACGTTTCAGAATGTTGTTTGACTTCAAAACAGATCCTGTCTGACGCCATTTTCGAACTAAGCGTTGCATGGCACTCTTTGCAGGGACTATGAAACCATTAGACGTCTCAATAAACAGACCGCACAGTTTCCAGGACTTACCACCAAGAACACCAGCTGCTCCACTGTGGGCTCCATCGTCCTCATTGCACTGCTCCACTCATATTGAAACAGCCCGCACTACGCTCTGAACCAGTGCGGATCACGCTGCGGGCGTAAACGCGGTGTGCTCATTACGTGGTGTGGTTATATGCATACATTCACGTCTGGTCGTATC
The DNA here is from genome assembly GCF_023864345.2 of Schistocerca serialis cubense. Lineage (NCBI taxonomy): Eukaryota > Metazoa > Arthropoda > Insecta > Orthoptera > Acrididae > Schistocerca > Schistocerca serialis. The sequence continues at coordinate 265,657,959 of NC_064638.1, forward strand.
CACTCGTCAGGCCATTTTTATTTGCCCCTTCCTGTAATTGGGACTTTGGGTGAAACTTGGTAGTCAGCGTCCCCTTAGTCGGTAACTTCACGGAATCTAAGCCTGAAAGAGCGGCTTCGGCGGGTATGACATACACATGGTGGGCAAAATAACTCGGAAATATCTACAGCAAAAGTTACTCGGGGCTCACCCTCGATAATGAAAATCGCAGAAGATGCTCTAAAAGGCCACCGTGGACGTCGATGCCGCGCTGTGCTTCATCTATCGAACTGGAACTCGGACTGCCGCATAGCAGCAACTGTCTTTTCGATATTCTGTTGTTGCTCTTCCTATGTCTTACGATGATTTGAGAATATCAGACCCATCACTTTTCCCAGCAAGTAAACTTGATAGGGATAGAGATCAGACAATCTATATCACCAGTATACTGCACTGCCACTGCTGATTGTCCTCTCCTAAGTCGCGACATGACTGTCAAGATGGTGCTTCCTGTTGCTCTCTCTTTCTGGAAATATCCTTACAGCCGTTCATCTTTTGTGAATTCATTCGCATATGGACGAAACAGTTTCTAGACGCTCTTGTGAGTGTTAACAGTTTGGTGAAAGAATCATGTTCCGATGCGGACATTAGGCATTGTGCACTAAACATCAATTCTGAGATAATGCAGCGGATCACCAAAGTGCTGATGCGGATTTTCTTATGCATTATGGCCAGAGTTACCACATTTGCCGTCTGATAAAGCGGTATATCTCTCTTAAATAGACTAGAAGGGTACTAATTTGCGAAAAAGAAACGGGCACACTTATCTTACGCTTAAAAACCGTTGAAAAACGTTAAAGATGCGAGCAAATTACAACTTTCAGTCGGGAGATAGCGAACCACAGCAGCTAGCCAATCACGCTAGGGGTACAAGTGGCTCTCACAAGCAGGTCCTCTGTCCTGACACCTCAGAATAATAGTTGCCCTTCAGTCAGTCAGTGTTCTAGGGAAAGAAGAACGTACACTTACGGCTCTGGATGGATTAAAAAAGAAGAGGAGGAGAAGAAAGTTCCAGAGTCACCACATTGCTGTCCCAAATCTGTAAAAGATTCAGCAGAAACCTGACTAAAATATTTTGTGCAAAGATACATTTTCACTTTTTTTGTTCTGCCGGTCAACCACACTCAGAAATACTCGAATTCACGACGCACAAATTTAATAGCTTTTGGTGAACTAGAAGGCCTAAGTGTGTTTCTTCACGTTCCAAAAAACAAAAGACACCTATGTAATCAGACAGACAGAACTTTACCGATTCCAATGTGGCTATCTAGAAGCAGTGCAGTCAGTTATCTATTATCCAATTAGTATGTAATCTAGATCTGGCACTATCCTTTGTTGTTAAAACTATCTGAGTACACGGCGTTTCCCGGGTATGTATCTATTCCAAGCTTTTAGCCCATCTCCTCCTTCCCCTTCTCTATGTCCATCTCCTCCATCCTCTTCTATAATCATCTCCTTCTCCCACCTATCTCCACCTCCTCTACTCTGCTGTCCATCACTACCTGTATCTCTCTCTGTCCATCTACTACTTCCCCTCTCTCTGTCTATCTCCTGTTTCTCTCTCCCAGTCAATCTCAAGTTTCTGTCCTTCTCCTCTTCCCTTTTTCTGTTTATTTCCTCTTCACCAACTGTCTGCCCATTTCCTCCTCCATCCTCCTCAGTCCATCCCCTCCTCTCCTTCTCTGTCCACCTACCTCAACTTCCCTTCTCTGTCCATCTCGCCTTCCCCTCACTGACTTCCTCCATCATGTCTCTGACAATCTCCTACTTTTCGCTCTATTTCTGTCCACGTCCTCCTCCCATGCTCTCTCTCTGCTCATCCCTTCCTCTCCTCTTTTCTCCACATTATCGTGCCCATACTAGTAGGAGATGGCCGGTTCTTATCCCCACAGTATTTATTTCCAGATAGTAATATGTGTACCACGTTTGGTTGAAACTGATCAAGGAGTTTGGGAGAAGCTTTTTACACACAGATTTGCCACAGTAGGCATATTTCGCATGTATTTCGCATAAACCTAACATTGCCACAGTAGGCATATGTCGCATGTATTTCGCATAAACCTAACATATTTCACACATATTTGTTCTCATATTTCACCTTGTAAGAGGTCCGAGCAGATGTAATTTCGATGTATTGCTGATGCGTTGCCTGTGATATGCAAGGTCTCTGACCAGAGAGCAGTGTTGAATGCAGTAGGAACTGTGTAGCTGTAGCAGTAAGTTGTTGCTAGTCTGGAGTCTGCTCTGGTCTGGTATGGTGTATCGTGATGGCTGGCCCGGTCGCGGTGCAGGGATGCCGGAGCCTGAGTATTATTTTAAAAAGCAGCCTCGCGCATATGTAGTAATGTTATCTCAAGTCGCATGTAAATGTTTTAAAACTCTCGTAATAATAATCTTCCTCATAAAAAGTAACTTTTAGCAACCATTCATTTCAATTTCAAGAATTTACTAATTTCTCCTATCCATGATCATCCCGATTATTGCAATAGAAAAATCAGTTGCTTCCTTTCATAAATGACTGATAGGTCGGCCAGCATTGCACAGAGCTGTACCGGAAAAATTTATTGTAAGAGCAGATATATCCGGCGACTTCATTGAGGTAAGAATTTTTCCTTTTTTTATTCGGAATGATCTTTCAGGGCCATGACGCAGCACTGCTGTCATCCAAAATTTACCAGGTTAAATTCACAGTGAATTATTGAAAAGTCATAAGTGAGCGACAATTTAATTGAGAGGTTAGTTACATTGTTTTATTACCAGGTTACTGAATTAATTTTTTTTATTGGGATGTTATACTGAATGTGAACGATATAATTATAATTTTTTTTACTGTTGAGAGGTTAAGGAATTTTTCTGTTTTGAGGTCACGCTAAATGTGAATGAATTTTGAGCTTAGATTAAATGTAAATGAACTTTTTGGGGAGGTTACAACCTGTACCTATTTATTTATTTTATTTATTTATTTATTTATTGTTCCGTGCGACCAAATTAAGGAGAAGTCTCCATGGTCATAGAACGAGTCAATACATGAAATTATAACACGATAGTAGAAACAGATAAAATGGAATATAAGAAACGTATTCAGGCGACAGTTCGTAAGTTTAAATAAAGAAAATCAACAATGTATCACTGGAATTTGCTTAATTTTTCAGCTCTTCCAGGAGCTCCTCGATAGAATAGAAGGAGTGAGCCATGAGGAAACTCTTCAGTATAGACTTAAAAGTGTTTGGGCTACTGCTAAGATTTTTGAGTTCTTGTGGTAGCTGATTGAAAATGGATGCAGCAGAATAGCGCACTCCTTTCTGCACAAGAGTGAAGGAAGTGCATTCCACATGCAGATTTTATTTCTGCCTAGTATTAACTGAGTGAAAGCTGCTAACTCTTGGGAATAAGCTAATATTGCTAACAACAAACGACATTAAAGAAAATATATACTGTGAGGGCAATGTCAGAATTCCCAGACTATATGACATAAGCGTATGAAAATATGCGAAGTAGACTACTTTTCGTGTTGAACTGTCACTTATTTCAGATACTGTTCTAATGGTAAATAAAGCAGCATTTAGTTTCTGAACAAGATCCTGAACATGGGCTTTCACAACAGCTTACTATCTATCCGAACGCCTAGGAATTTGAACTGTTCCGTCTCGCATATTATGTGCCCATTCTGTCTGATCAAAATATCGGTTCTTGTTGAATTGCGAGTTAGAAACTGTAAAAACTGAGGCTTACTGTGATTTAGCATCAAATTATTTTCAACAAGCCACGAACTTATTTCATGAACTACATTATTTGATAATGTTTCACTACCAAGCTGGTGTAATCAGCAAACAGAAATATTTTTGAATCACCTATAATACTAGAAGGCATATATTTATGTAAATAAGAAACAGCAGTGGCCCCAGCACCGACCCTTGGGGAACGCCCCACTTAACAATGTCCCATTGGGACTGAACATCACTACCACTCTCAATATTGCGGAGAATTACCTTCTGCTTTCTGTTCTTAAAGTAAGAGGCGAACCAATTTTAAGCTACTCCCCTTACTCCATAATGGTCCAATTTCTGCAGTAATGTTTTGGGTTAACACTGTAAAAAGCCTTCGTTAAATCAAAGAAAACACCTAGCGTTCGCAACCTTTTATTTAATCCGTCCAAAATCTCACAGAGAAAAGAGAATATAGCATTTTCAGTTGTTAAACCATTTCTAAAACCAAACTGTACATTTGACAGCAAATTTTGTGAATTTAATTGCTCCAGTAACCTTGTATATACAACCTTCTCGATAACTTTAGCAAACACCGATGGCGTAGAAATGCGATTTTCGTCCTGCAGTTTGAATGTCACAAAGCTCAATCTCTATGATGTCACTTATCCTGAACGAACTCTGACGTCCCAATAGTCGCCTTGCCCACCACACATCGCGAATACTTGGCTCCGTGCAGGACCTGCAGGATATGAATATGTCAATGTAACGGTACCCACTAAAGGTCTTAAATTTCTCGTGTAATATCGAGAACTTACAGCTATTTAAACGCGCATTTAAGAATTGATACAGACATTTTTTTAAAGGATCTTGCTCCTAAATCTTAAGTTTTCTGGAACTGAAGGAAACATTCTTCGGGTGAATATATGAACTGGAGCAGTATGGGATTTCCAATGTTTAAATAACACAGTTAAATGGATGTTTTGCCATTGCTTCAGATTCTGCAGTTTGCAGTCTCTTTTAAAAAAGTAAATCCAAAATTTTGAAATAAGTTCTTTTCCTTGAGGAGGTAATTCATTCTTATAGTCAAGTTACCTTCCTAGTAGTGTTTTTAGTTGTCTCGTTTTTTACCCGTAAATTTTCTCAGTATTCTAACTCCAATCAAGGAAAATACAAACTGGTTTCACTGAGCATCATCAGCAACAACACTGTTACGTACAGGCTGTTTCATCAAATAATCGCCACGCGGGATTAGCCGAGCGGTCTGGGGCGCTGCAGTCATGGACTGCGCGGCTGGTCCCGGCGGAGGTTCGAGTCCTCCCTCAGGCATGGGTGTGTGTGTTTGTCCTTAGGATGATTTAGGTTAAGTAATGTGTAAGCTTAGGGACTGATGACCTTAGCAGTTAAATCCCATAAGATTTCACACACATTTGAACATTTGTGAACATCAAATCATCACAGAAATATCTATGTTAATGCGGAATATTACCAGGAAAACGTCATATGTCTTGGATTTTGTTCCTGTTAATAGCCACTGCTGCAGTGTAAGCCTTCTCAAAATTAAAAACCACGGATGCTTCCTAAAATAAAATATTCTATGGAGTTTCACTACGCTTGAGCTAAATATTGGACGCCATTTCACTTTTCACAACACTGTTCAGAAATAACAGTTGAAATATGGAAAGAAGATGATCCCCACTGCAACAACAAAGTTCATGAAATAAGTTCGTGGCTTGTTGAAAATAATTTGATGCTAAATCACAGTAAGTCTAAGTTTTTACAGTTTCTAACTCGCAATTCAACAAGAACCGATATTTTGATCAGACAGAATGGGCACATAATATGCGAGACGGAACAGTTCAAATTTCTAGGAAACCGCAATCGAAAATGACGTCGTTGTATGAAGTCACAGAAACACCTTTACAACGTGTAGAATAAAGTCCTTTTCATGCAGGAAGACGTTTTTACCCGTGTAGAATCTAGCACCGGTCTTAACTTACTTTGTCAAAATTTGTAGCAAGGCCCTTTCAAATACGACTGTATCAATTATTTAACTCGGAAATTAACTCGGCTGAAACGTAAGTCGCTCCCCGCTGAAGACGGCTCTAGGCACTCGTAAGAGCTGTATTGTCAGGTGCTGTGACGCACGCCACAGCGCCTGTGTATCACCTTGGCCCCATCCTGAAAAAAAAAAAAAAGTTTCAAATGGCTCTGAGCTCTATGGGACTTAACATCTGAGGTCATCAGTCCCCTAGAACTTACACCTAATGAAACCTAACTAACCTAAGGACGTCACACACATCCATGCCCGCGGCAGGATTCGAACCTGCGACCGTAGCGATCGCACGGTTCCAGACTGTAGCGCCTAGAACCGCTCGGTCACATCGGCCGGCGCCCCATCCTGAGCTATGTGCCATACAAATATGCTATTTTGCAGGTACATTCAGTGGTATACTTCATAACGTCTGAAAAAATTGATGCGAATAGAGTTAATAGTAAAGACGTAATTAATTAAAACTTCGTGCATGATGCGGCATATTTTCACGCATTTCGGTGCTCAGGACGTCATGCCTCCTGCATCGTCATGCCTCATGCATCGTAGAATGAAATAAATGTGTAGGTACTTTCAGCGACATTTGCGGATACTGGCTGCGAAGTTTTATAGAGTTAGCAGCAGAGAGATAATAAGTTACATTATGATGCACGATGTGGCAGGTTTTGACCCATCTCAGTGTTTATGGCGTCATATCTTCTGAACCATGTTTCGTGCAGTGACAAAATTTCGCGCGTGCATTGAGTGGTTCGCGTGGATACTGTCTGCAAAATGTGTCGTGAATACGGGCAGTAGTAAGGAAATAATAAATCAATACATCATGCGTGATGTGGCAGTTCTGCTGCATGAACAGCGAAAGAAGTGCAAAGCGATAAGCTTTTTTTCCCTATCATAATTATGTGAGGGTTGTTAGTGAGAAAAAGTTTCGTAGAAGTTTGAAATTACGTGTAAAGTTTGTTGCAAGTCACAAAGCGCTCTCATTCTCAAATACTGGATGGGTAAAGTCTGCGATTTCGTGATCTACGCTACTTTTTCACCTCCACCCACGCCCCTTTGATTCTAGATGGTTCTTACCCAGAAACTGTAAGTGAAATGTGTACCAAATTTGGTTGAAATAGGTCCCAGTTTAGGAGACACGGAATATATATATATATATATATATATATATATATATATATATATATATATATATCATACAAAGTTCGTTTGTCGTGTGTAATGCGAGTAGCAGGTGGTTTGCATTATAGTTGACAAGTCAGCTGAAGAGCCGAAGCACTGCCCAACGCGCGCACTTCTGAACGCTCTCATTTCAACCACTGTACTGAGGATCGCTTCAGCTAACTGCAGCGTGAAGACCCAAAGCTGCATTCAGCTGATATAGTAAAATAAATAAATGACACATAGTGCTACGTATTATCAATTTAGTAAAATCAAAGGAAGAATATCATCACCACAATACTTGCGACTACATAATAAAATCATCTAGCTATTTTTAACATCTTTGCATTATGAAGCAAAAAATTAAATATTTAAGTATGTTAAAATGATGAGTTTTGGCCGTATACAACTAAAAAATTACATTTTAAATTATCTGCGCTCTCCTACATTCGGTATTTATTGAATTTCCGAGCCTTAGAGAGAAGATCTTGCCGATGAATAACGTAATCCTAAACATCAGAGCAGCTCATTCCGTAATTAAAAACTCATTTTACTGTTGTCTCAACTGTTGATACTAGCAATCTGCTTCGTTTCTCAGTGACTGGAAATTCATGAGGGAGCATACTCTTTCCATATTAATTCGCACAGGTTTAGTAATTGCTCATACTACTCTACGCGTCCAAGTTGTAGAAAGAAATTGGTCCATTTCTTCTGACAGGATTTGCTAGACTAATTATCACAGTTCGTGCTGAGATGTGGTGTAGTGATTCGGTTGAGGAATCAAAACTGATCAAACAATGCGCTATAGTCTATTGATAATCTTTTACCTGAAGAAATGTTACTGTCCTTGTCAATTCATTCCAAAAAGGCTCTGAGGCCAACAATATCCGCTTGAAAATACAGATTTTTTTAAAGTTCGTTGACCATTTCTCAAACAATCCTCGTATGTTTTCCGAAAATGTTCAAAATGTGAATGAAATTTATGATGCAGATGCAAATTCTATTTTCTGCAAGACAGACGTTACTTTCAGAGGTGCAAATTTTTCCTCTTTATGCTGTTCTCTCACTCCGACATCTTCCAAAGTCGCAGCTACTTCTACACTGAAGCGTCAAAGAAACTGGATAGAGGCATGCGTATTCAAATGCAGAGATGTAAACAGGCATAACACGGCGCTGCGGTTGGCGAAGCCTATTTAAGACGACAAGTGTCTGGCGCAGTTGTTACATCGCTTAGTGCTGCTACAATGACAGGTCATCAAGATTTAAGTGAGTCTGAACGTGGTGTTACATTCGGCGCGCGAGCGAGTGGTCACAGTATCTCCGAGCTAACGATGAAGTGAGGATCTTCCCCTACGACCATTTCACTAGTCTACCGTAAATAACAGGAATCCGGCAAACATCAAATCTCCAACATCGCTGCGGCCGGAAAAAGATCCTGCCAGAACGGGACCAACGACGACTAAAGAGAATCGTTCAACGTAACAGATTTCAGTGACGCGTCATTAACAAGTGTCAGCATGGGGACCATTTAGCGAAGCATCGTCGATATGGGCTTTCGGTGCCGAAGGCCCACTCGTGTACTCTTGATGACTGCACGACATAAAGCTTTATGCTTCGCCTGGGTCCGTCGGCACCGACACTGGACTGGTAATGGTTGAAAACACGTTGCCTGCTCGGGCGACTATCGTTTCAAATTGTATCGAGCGGACGGACGGGTATGGAGATAGCCTCATAAATCCATGGACCCTGCATGTCAGCAGGGAACTGTTCAAGCTGGTGGAGGCTCTGTAATGTGGGGCGTGTGCAGTTGGAGTGATATGGGGCCGCTGATACATTTAGATACGCCTCTGACAGGTGACACGTACGTAAGGCTCTATTCATGTCCAGTGTGCATTCCGACGGACATGGGCAATTCCAACAGGACAGTGCGACGCTCCACACGTCCAGAATTGCTACAGAGTGGCTCCAGGAATATTCTTCTCAGTTTAAACACTTCAGCTGGCCGCCAAACTCCCCAGACATGAACATTATTAAGCATATCTGGGATGCAACGTGCCGTTCAGTAGAGATCTCCTCTCCCTCGTAGCCTTACGTACTTGCGGACAGTCCTGCAGGATTCATGGTGTCAGTTCCCTCCAGCACTACTTCAGACATTAGTCGAGTCCATGCCACTTCGTGTTACGGCACTTCTGCGAGCTTGCGGGGGACGATATTCGCTCTTCAGTATATAATACTACTATCTGACTTCTCGAGTGTATATATTTTTCTCTGAAGTACATTTAGCATTGTCATTGCAAAACGCTTTGCATTTGCTTTTATCAGTCGTGTTTTTCTCTGAGCCAGTGAAGCAAAACGTACTTATCACAGAGGCAGTTTCACTTGGCAGAGAAGTTAATCTAAGTGATTTCACTCAAACACCATTTTTTTCGGTGTAAAGTACTAAATATTTAATGGAAATATTTTCTCAGATTTATAATCACTAGGTTCTGTAGCTGTACCAAAACAACGGACCTTGGGAAGCTCATCGCATATTTGTTTGACAGTGTCAAGCGCTAACACTAATTTTACAAATGCTTTTCATTTCGTTCTGTTCAATGTCACATTTCTTGCTGCTTCTGAATAATTAAGAAGTTTGGTGCTTAACCTAAAAGTACAGTCCACTGATTTCATTAACTGTATGATAGCACATTGCTAATTCTGTTGCTGTTCTAATTTTCCCGGTTTAAATGAATTTGAAACAAACTAATGGTCGTTTTAAGTGCTTTCAAAATACGTGTTTGATTTATGCTTCACGTGCTCTGCGTTATGCTGCTCTTCCCCCTGTGAAAAGGAAATATAACACTCACAAATTACACATCCTACATCATAATTATTCTCCTTTGTTTTATGAAGAACCATTTTTCTGAATATTTTTCATGGAATGAGCCCTTCCACTTTGACATTTTCATTTCATCTGAATCGCTCAAACACTTTAAGAAAAAATTAAATGCCAAACGACTCAGACGGAGGACCTCGTTTCTGCAGGAATTAAACTGAACTGAGATAAGGGGCAATAATGGGATCTCAGTACCGTTACCGCGCGTCACTACTATACTCCTTAAGGTTCTAGTCGACTGTGATAATAATAATTTCCATTATTTAACTTAACAGACGGACTTGAAATACGGTTCCACGCAAGAATTTGGAGAAAAAATAGACAGTGTGAGAATATTTCTCTGAAATCCGAAATTGTGGACAAACTGCCGTTCCGAAAGCATTTTTCGGGCCACCGATTTCTGTAATCTGAAACCGGAACTGAGGCGGAAACACGGACGTCTAGAAAACCTAGTAACGGCGTGGGTCCTCTGAGTTCACGTACCCTGACAGTCTTAACCATGCCGCCTTTGTAGACGTGGAAAAACTGAGGATCCAAAAGCCACTTCACTCAGAAACCACCAGCAAAACTCTACACGTGGAAGTTCTTCTGGACGCTTTTAACTCAAGAACAGCATTAAATTTGTAAGGATACAGATGCAAATCCTTTTTGATAATGCTTTGAGACAATGATTTCGTAGTTCCCACTTGCCCAGATAAATTGCGTTGGCATTTCGTCGGACTTCGTTCCGAGCTTTCCTTTACTCTATACATGTTTTCTGGTGCTCGGACTCTTTTCGTACAGTCACGGTTTTTATTGGCTACATGGTATTTTTCGTACCAGTCTAACAGTAAGTTTTGCACCACAGGCTTTGTTGAAGGTTTTGGCAAAATACTTTCACTCTTACAGGTCTTGTGCAAACAGCCTCGTACACGTTTTCTACGAACTGTGCTTCGCTTAACACTCGAGAATGAACACGCACGATCTCATCGTGGGCACCACTTTGTGTTTCGTTCAGTTGGTTACTTAACTCCTATGTTCCCCTCACTCACTCAAACGTAATGAAACACCGAAATACTTTGGACAGAGAAAGTGGGAGATACGCATTCACAGACATGCATCTACATCTATCTACATCTACGTGATTACTCTACTATTCACAATAAAGAGCCTGGCAGAGGGTTCAGTGCAACACCTTCAAGCTGTCTCTTTACCGTTCCATTCTCGAACGGCACGCGGTAAAAACGAGCACTTAAATTTTTCTGTGCAAGCCCTGATTTCTCTTATTTTATCGTGATGATCATTTCTCCCTATGTAGGTGGGTGCCAACAGAATGTTTTCGCAATCGGAGGAGAAAACTGGTGATTGAAATTTCATGAGAATATCCCGTCGCATCGAAAAACGCCTTTGTTTTAATGATTGCCACTCCAATTCATTATCATGTCTGTGACACTATCTCCCCTATTTCGCGATATTACAAAACGAGCTGCCCTTCTTTGTGCTTTTTCGATGTCATCTGTCAGTCCCATCTGATGCGGATCCCACACCGCACAGCAATACTCCAGAACAGGGCGGAACAAGCGTAGTGTAAGCAGTCTCTTTGGTAGACCTGTTGCACCTTCGATGAGTTCTGCCAATGAATCGCAGTCTTTGGTTTGCTCTATCCACAATATTATCTATGTGATGGTTCCAATTTAGATTATTTGTAATTGTAATCCCTAAGTATTTAGCTGAATTTACAGCCTGCAGATTTGTGTGACTTACCTCGTAATTGAAATTTAGCTGATTTCTTTTAGTACTCATGTGAATAACTTCACACTTTTCTTTATTCAGGGTCAACTGCCACTTTTCGCACCATTCCGATATCTTATCTGAATCATTTTGCAAGTCGTTCTGATCGTCTGATGACTTTACAAGACGGTAAATGACGTCATCATCTTCAAACAATCTAAGACGGCTACTTAGATTGTTTCTTATGTCGTTAATATAGATCAGGAACAACAGAGGGCTTATAACACGTCCTTGGGGAACGCCGGATGTTACTTCTGTGACAGCAACTGATTCGTAAACGATTTTCAGAATTATCTGTGGTGGGTAGTTTTCCCGTTTATTAAGAAACGTCATTTCGCCGTATGAAGATCCGCGTGGACTGTCTTACTCGCCGAACTGAAGCCGTCATTACAACTACGGCCGGTGTTATAATACAGGATATAACCGGCATAAGTGCAGATATTTCTGTTCCTGACTGAGGACGGTGTACTGAACAACATTATTCAGTATTTACGTCATTTGCACACTAATAATTATATCCATTATGATTCTAATGTTTGCAGCTCGGTTAGTATCACCAAGTACGTGAGACAAAAGCACGCTGTCAATGTTGTTTTCCCCTGGGCAGCAGATCATGTGTTGAAGTGCGGACGCATGGAGGCAAAACGGACGTTGTACAGTTAGTGATGCAGTACTACTGTGCGGGATACAGCAGATTGTAAAGTGTTTGTGGTAATAGTGTTCTACGCAAAGAAAAAACAGCCATCTGTGTACATATTAACGTACCACATGCAGAAATATCCACACTTACGTCCATTACACCCTGTATACTACTATAATTCTTCTTCCTGTGGTGACCTCTTTTTTTTGTCATGTGCGCTTATCTTGAATTCTTCTTATCGTATTTTTATAAGAGAAAGTTATCAGGAAATCACACAAATATGACTGAACATGTTACAAACGCGTACGGGAAAAGATAATACTGTGTTGTAGGGAATCATTTATGTGACAGATCAACAAATGCAACCAGTTTAAGGTTATTATAGGTCACCCTAACATTGACTTTTTTATTAAATAAATAAGAAAATTAAATAAGTTCATCTAAGAAGACACTGTAAGACTCTCGCGTGTTTGATCTTTACTGGCCTCATGCAGTATGCGGATTTCTAGAGAAATTTTGACGTTTCAGTTTGAACGACTCTCCTATGTGATAAAAGTTTAGAATCCTGTCTTTTTAATAAACAGATTTCCCTTCTAATTTTTCGAAATTACTATTTTACAGTTTAATGCAATTCGTAATTTGTACATTTCTACGCCGACTGCGAGGTCGATGATTCTTAGATAAGCTGCTTTAGCTTAAGAAGGGCATGAAACTTGCGGTGTTATAGCGCCGTTGTGTCCTCTTTACGCCGTACACTTCAGACCGCAGTTATTACAGAGTGAAGTGCCGCGTAAAGAATTATGGCTGTATGGCTGGGACGGCCCATGTTCACATCGTGCAGTTACTGCGAGAACTAGGCGTACTTGTGGAGAAACAACTACGGTGTTGTTGAACTCCGTGGAGAGACAATTGCTTATCAGATACGCAGTATAGATCCCCAGGTTATACAATATCAACTTTTAAAGTTGCCTTTTCGTTTGCAATCTCATTTGTGCTCACAATATTTCAGTGTTTTTTCAGTCGAGAGTTGTGTTTGCAACGCTTTCTGCGTTTCCTCTATAGTCACCTTCGATTAATCGAAATAAGCTTTTTGTGCAATCTCTGTGTCTCCACTGACGCATTTCCTATCTTTGGAGGTCGCTTCAGGTCACCTGCTAACGCGAATCATTCGCCATTTTTTAAACAACTTCGAATGTGTGTTCACGATATCGGTATTGATTCTCGTCCAATTCTGTTCTGTTCAGTTCGATTTAGGGAGCACTCTGGCTTTGTTTGGTGTCGGCACGAGCTGTTCAGGAAATTTTTACAATACTGAAGAAAATGAATGATCTCCTTTCAGCTTCTTGCCGTGGTGACTATTGGGAGAATGTATAGGTTACTTCAGAAGTGTACTGTAAATATCTGTACAGTTAATCTGCCTTCAGTCCGCATTCATACTTCCGATGATACCCTGCCGTGCGTTGAAATATGAGTTTACAATTTGCTCACTTTTTGTTAAATGAAAAGCATTTAGCTACTAGAAGCTAGAATATTATTTTATCAATAAGTCGTGCTGTAGATTATATTATCATTCTCTCCTGCATTATAAAAGCGTTGTAGCCTTGTCAGACGTTGTGTACTGATGATGACGTTTGGTTTGTGGGGCGCTCAACTCCGCGCTGATCAGCACCCGTGCAAAGTCCCAATTGTTTCACAGTCCAATTTTTGTACACAGTCCAATCTATTCACTGTCACGAGTGATCATAGTGATGAGATATGAGGACAACACAAACATCCAGTACACGGGCAGAGAAAATCCCCAACCCGGCCGGGAATCGAACCTGGGGCCCCGTGATCCAGAGGCAGCTACGCTAGCCACTAGGCCAAGAGCTGCAGACAAGTTGTATACTGAAAACATATGTTTCTGTCCGAACACGCTGAGCTACCATGCCGGCGACGACTTTGGCTATCCACTCACACCTCCCAGATCGATTGAAAATCCCTGTGTCACATTATATACGTCCCGTAATGCTCTCACACCATTCGTGTGATTCCCGCATAGAGAGAGATTGTGTTTTTTCACGTCAGTTTCCCTTGTTTTCTCAAGAAGTACTAAAGTTCTGTGTCTGTAACTGACAGTGTCCGAAAAGTTCCATGCAAATGTCCTGAGACATGCTTGGGTGTCCGGAGGAACAGACACTGCTGACTCTACAAAAAAAAAAAAAAAAAAGGGTTCAAATGGCTCTTAGCACTATGGGACTTAACATCTGAGGTCATCAGTCCCCTAGAACTTAGAACTACTTAAACCTAACTAACCTAAGGACAGTCGTGCGGTTCCGGACTGCGCGCCTAGAACCGCTAGACCACCGCGGGAACCAATGGGTACTCTAAGAGTCATCAGTCTTTCATTAACTGAGACAGGTGTAAGTCGAAGATCTTTGACTATTTTCGTTTTTACGGCAAATCCTGCACCATGGATGCGTGGTTCTCCTGCATCCTTTCCCTTCCAGAAGATGGTGTACCCTGAACGTACCTCACTAATGTGTCCCTCACCTGAGAGTCTTGTCTCACTGAAAGCAGCTATATCTATATCTAGCCGGGCTAGTTCTTGGGTGATCTAGTTCTTGTGTGATAAGAGCGGTTCTTCTCGCTGCCCTGTAATTGTTCACGTCCAGGAGGGTCCTGGCATTCCATGTCCCTATTGTCATAATCATTTCATTCTTCTTTTGTTTACGTCCGCATTATAAGGAGTGACCTACTGGGTGCGGATTCCCAGCCCGGTTCAAGTGTGACTTCCGATGTTTAGCCCACATTTTCTAGGGCCTTCCCCATTCAGGGTGGGGTGGGCAGCGGTCATCCTAAATAGGCCCGCCCAGTCACAGATGCAGGACCGGATTCCCGAGTAGTCACACGGGTTCTCAGGAAGGCGACCATCACACACCTGCCGCCAATGTGCCGGTCCAGACTTCCAGTTCTTATCCCATCGCCATTGGTCTTTAGAGAAAATGACAGGAGAAATTGCCATTTGCGTGAATTTGTTTAAGGTGGATTACAGCTTGCGAGGAAGTGACCCACACACCATGATTCTGGAACAGTTCATCACGGCACAAATGTATGACATGTGACTTCAGGTACCAGAACTGCAACGAACTGCCTCGGAAACCTAATACCGTTGGGGTCGAAGAAACCAAGAGTTGGCCAAGGGAGGCCGGATAGGAAAGGAAATAGGAGAAGCCCGACACAAGTAAGTGGAAGTAATGCCAGGCTTAGCTAAGGGTCCGTGTGGTTGCCACCCACATACTCCCAAGACGGGAGCCCCCTGCGGGGATTAAACCTAACTAACTAACCTAAGGACATCACACACATCCATGCCCGAGGCAGGATTCGAACCTGCGACCGTAGCGGTCGCGCAGTTCCAGACTGAAGCGCCTAGAACCGATAGCGAATGGACTTCCACATTGTCACCAGAAGCAGGAATGAAGCTTGGGTACAAGTCCTTGCTGATGATCTCACCCTACTGTCCAACAGCATGGAGGAGTTTACTAGCCAAATATAGGGCCTCTACAGTATCGCGGCAGAAACCGGCTTGAGGGTCAAAATTCAGAAGGCTGAGTTCATTGCCAATATCAAGCAGGCTTCTTCCACAATCCCACTAGGAAACAATACAATGTGTCGAGTTCCTGCAGCCAAGTACTTGGGAGAACGGATCTCAGCAAGCGAGAGCGAAACCTTGACCATAGACGCCAGGTGCACCAAGTTAGAGAGGGCCTATAATTCCTATAAGAACATATGTACTACATATCCAAGGACATAAAGCTGAAGCACTTCAACTTGGTAGTAAAACCGTCTGCACTCTATGCCTCTGGGTGCCTCTTGATGAATCGAAAGGCCCAACTCACGACACTAGAACTTAAAGAGAGGAAGATCCTACGGAGAATACTAGGACTCATAAGAGAGGAGGACGGCATCCACAGAATCAGGCACAATAACGAGCTCAACGAACATCAGGAAGACTTAGTCACATGTATGAGGGAAAGACGACTGACTTTCCATGGGCACATGATCCGCCTAAGTCACTCCAAGCTCACCAATAGAATCATCGCAGTGATAAGTATGGGAAAGATGTCAAACGCCAAGTGAATCACACGTGTTAAATCATACTTAGAGGAACTGCAGATCCAGTTAAAGACAACCGAGAACCGAACTCAATACGGGCAGGCCATCCTGCTGGGAGTCTTCCCTCTGTCCCTCACAAGCAAGAAGTGTACAGGCACTACCAGACCTAAGGCGACGGATGAGAGGAAGCAGGTTCACAGCCAGAAGATGAAGGCATACTGGGCCAAGAAAAAGCAGACGACCCTAGCTGAGAGTTAAAACGAGCCCCATGGTCCCTAGTAGGCCGAAACGAAACGAAGAAAGTACTAGCTGCCAAATTCAACAAAGGCCGGGTACTCATTTTGGTAATTTTTCTATCAGAAACGAAAACAAAAAAAGGCTTGTTTATAGAGTATTACCCAAAAAATGTCATTGCTATGTAAGCCCGTTCGTGAAAACTCTTTTGAAACTATGAAACAGTCGTACAGAGAAATATGCATACTGTTAAAATGTCTAAGTACAGCTGCTTCACAAGTCCACATCGCGATTTCGTAAACGCGTCAATGGCAACGTCTCTTCATAGCTCTGTAGGCGACTGTTGTTTCCGTCCACACCCGTTTGTACTTTGCAGTTGAAACTAAAGATTTCAAACGCGCTGCCAGGTGTCATGCATTTCCTTAAGTTGACTCGAATGTAAGAGGGTCTTAACAGTAAAGAATAAATTATGCGGCATTTTACACGCATCTCAGTGTTTATGACGCCATATCTCTTGAACTATTAAGTCGTACAATGCCATGCGGCTAGGGCCTCCTGTCGGGTAGACCGTTCGCCTGGTGCAAGTCTTTCGAGTTGACGCCACGTCGGCGACTTGCATGTCGATGGGGATGAAATGATGATGATAAGGACAACACCCAGTCCCTGAGCGAAGAAAATCTCCTACCCAGCCAGGAATCGAACCCGGGCCGTTAGGTATGACATTCCGTCGCGCTGACCATTCAGCTACCAGTAGCGAACAGTCGTACAATGATACACTCCTGGAAGTTGAAATAAGAACACCGTGAATTCAGGAAGGGGAAACTTTATTGACACATTCCTGGGGTCAGATACATCACATGATCACACTGACAGAACCACAGGCACATAGACACAGGCAACAGAGCATGCACAATGTCGGCACTAGTACAGTGTATATCCACCTTTCGCAGCAATGCAGGCTGCTATTCTCCCATGGAGACGATCGTAGAGATGCTGGATGTAGTCCTGTGGAACGGCTTGCCATGCCATTTCCACCTGGCGCCTCAGTTGGACCAGCGTTCGTGCTGGACGTGCAGACCGCGTGAGACGACGCTTCATCCAGTCCCAAACATGCTCAATGGGGGACAGATCCGGAGATCTTGCTGGCCAGGGTAGTTGACTTACACCTTCTAGAGCACGTTGGGTGGCACGGGATACATGCGGACGTGCATTGTCCTGTTGGAACAGCAAGTTCCCTTGCCGGTCTAGGAATGGTAGAACGATGGGTTCGATGACGGTTTGGATGTACCGCGCACTATTCAGTGTCCCCTCGACGATCACAAGTGGTGTACGGCCAGTGTAGGAGATCGCTCCCCACACCATGATGCCGGGTGTTGGCCCTGTGTGCCTCGGTCGTATGCAGTCCTGATTTTGGCGCTCACCTGCACGGCGCCAAACACGCATACGACCATCATTGGCACCAAGGCAGAAGCGACTCTCATCGCTGAAGACGACATGTCTCCATTCGTCCCTCCATTCACGCATGTCGCGACACCACTGGAGGCGGACTGCACGATGTTGGGGCGTGAGCGGAAGACGGCCTAACGGTGTGCGGGACCGTAGCCCAGCTTCATGGAGACGGTTGCGAATGGTCCTCGCCGATACCCCAGGAGCAACAGTGTCCCTAATTTGCTGGGAAGTGGCGGTGCGGTCCCCTACGGCACTGCGTAGGATCCTACGGTCTTGGTGTGCATCCGTGCGTCGCTGCGGTCCGGTCCCAGGTCGACGGGCACGTGCACCTTCCGCCGACCACTGGCGACAACATCGATGTACTGTGGAGACCTCACGCCCCACGTGTTGAGCAATTCGGCGGTACGTCCACCCGGCCTCCCGCATGCCCACTATACGCCCTCGCTCAAAGTCCGTCAACTGCACATACGGTTCACGTCCACGCTGTCGCGGCATGCTACCAGTGTTAAAGACTGCGATGGAGCTCCGTATGCCACGGCAAACTGGCTGACACTGACGGCGGCGGTGCACAAATGCTGCGCAGCTAGCGCCATTCTACGGCCAACACCGCGGTTCCTGGTGTGTCCGCTGTGCCGTGCGTGTGATCATTGCTTGTACAGCCCTCTCGCAGTGTCCGGAGCAAGTATGGTGGGTCTGACACACCGGTGTCAATGTGTTCTTTTTTCCATATCCAGGAGTGTATATTTTTGTCAGTATATGTGGATACTGTCTGCGCAGTTTGTTGCGAATACATTAGTAGCAAAGAAGTAATAAATCACACATCATGCATGAGGCGGCAATTCTTCACGCATTTCATTGTTCATGACGACATATGGGGCTAGATGTTGTGTTGTCCTCATTTTCGTATCGTCGTATTTTACATTACGAGTACTATTGAGATGGCTGAATGAGAATGGCCTGAAAGCCAATAAATTGAAAAAAAAATCTGTCAGACAAAGATATAACTTTGTAGGTGCGTTCATCGGCATATGTGAATACTGTCTGCAAAATTTGCTGAGAATAGAGTTAGTACCAAAGAAATAATGAATTTAAGTGTCACGCATGATGTGGTAGTTTTTCACCAATCTTAGAATTCCTGACGTCATATCTCCCGAATTGTGTGTGGCGCCATTTCGTAGGTGCATTTAACGGCATACTTGGGTATTGTCAGCGAAATTTTTTGCAAATGGAGTTAGTAGCACGGAACTAATTAATTTAAGCGTCATGCATGAATCGGCAGCTTCTCACACATCTCATTGTTTCTAAAGTCATGTGTCCTTAACTATGATACGTAGATGCTTCTTACCCCGCAAAGATTGTTGCCTAACAGTAAGGTATACGTGCACCAAGGTTGGTTTAAATCGATCCAGTGGCTTAGCAGGGGATATGACGCTCCAGCGCGCGTGCGCGCCTCCACACACACATACACACACACACACACACACACACACACACACACACACACACACACACACACACACACACACGCGCGCGCGCACACACACCTGTAGGGATACCTTTGAATAATTTCGTCCTAACCAAGGAACTTCATTTATTATCTTTCACAAGGCAGCTCCCTTTGCTACCACGCTGTCCTATTATAGATATTTTGTCCCACCGTCTTCGTGAGTAAACGCTCTGAGATGGCACGAAAAGTTCAATAAATTTAGTTACATTTTACAACAGCAAGCAATAAGCCATCAATACATTGTTTCTCTGTATTGAATTACATTTTAGACGGAGAAAAGTGAATCGTTGAGTGCTGTTTTGAAAGAGCACTGATTTCTGCCTATTACGCATAGTGAGATGGGATATTAGAGAGATATTCACACAGTGATCACCACAGCAGCACGTATTGCCCTAGCACGACTCCGTCAGACCCAAATTTTCATCTTATCCACAAACTATCCCCAGCCCACTATCCTCATCACTTCAGGCATTTCGTCGATTCCCGTAAGAGTTCGAGAATGGTGTGCTCCTGCACTAAACTGAACAGGGTCGTCCTCAACTGGTACCTGTTCTTTGGGACACGTCCGTAATAACAGACACATTTTGATCCCGCACTCATTACGAATCAAGACATATGGAAGTGACTGACATTAGCTGCTAATGAATGAATGGGGAAAGCTGAAAATTTGTGCCGGACTGGGATTCGAAGCCAGGTCCCCTGCTTATTTGGTAGATGCGCTGGCCACTGCTCCATCCGGACACAATTGTCATCGCCACTGCACGCGCTACCTTAGCACGCCACTCATCACACCCAGATTCTCAACTTACAGCACGCACTACTGATGTAGTGCCCCTTTCCCATTAGCCTCATTACTCGCAGCATTTCACCGATTCCCGTAAGAGTTCGAGCATGGTGTGCATCTGCACAGAGGTAATTAATTGCTCGTGCTCACATTCATTTTATATGTGGCGTCTGTTCTCCGGCAACTTCGAAAGAGCAGACACATTTTGATGCCGCACTCTTTATGAATCAAGAAGCAAAGAAGAAATAACGGATACATACGGATCCCGAAGGCATTATGTCCGAAAGAATAGGCAGCGTTTCCGTACGCTAGAAGCAAATTAATTAATGCAGTGAATAAATGCTTTAATGATAGATATTGTAATAACATTTGCGTATACATGTAAGATGTTACCTACGTCGATCGTCGTCCACTTCGCTGTACAACGTCTCCTATCCGGTGTTTTTGGTACCAGTACGTTCATCATAAAAACAATCGCACAAACAGTAAGAACACCTTATTTCGATTGAGAAGCAAACTTGTTAAGTTTCACTCTGAAAGTGATTAACTGATTCGTTCATCTGGGGGAAAAAAGTATTCTTGATTTGAGTAAGAATACCGACAATGGTGTTTCCTCTTTTGTGGTTCTGTAATACGAGTATTTTGTCTGGCTTATTGGTGAAATGCAGAAACACAATAACACGTTCAGGTATATAAACCTTTATGCTTCCGAGAAAGCATGCGCTTTCTTCTGGCAATCGTACTTCCATATTAGACTGCGTCTTCTGTCTCGACGCATCGCAGTGCCATCTTTGGATGCGCCTCTGTACTAACAGCGCCACAGGTCGTTTCTGGCACCGCGTGGAAACCAGAGCGAGAGGCGAAATTCGCGCGTATCACGTGGCGATGTGCATTAGTTAGAAATTTAATCTTCCAATCTTATTTTGAATTATGTGCAGAAGGTTTAAGGCAGTTGCGTTACATTCTTTATACAGCAGCTACCCAGAAAGCTACTGTAGAAAGCAAACGAATCCTACCTCTTTAGATACTGTTCCCTATAGCTGTCGTCAGTCAGCAGCTCGTGGTCATGCGCTAGCGTTCTCGCTTGCCGCGTACAGGCTCCCGGATTCGATTCCCGGCGGGGTCAGGGATTTTTCCCTGCCTCGAGATGACTGGGTGTTGTTGTGTCGTCTACATCATCATCATTCATCCCCATTAATGTCGGAGGAAGGCAACGGCAAACCACCTCCGCTAGGACTTTGCCTAGTAGGCGGTGCGGGCCTCCCGCATCGTCACCCACGCTCCTCGGAGTATGGGCCCTCATCATCATAGTTGTCGTCATCGAGCTAGTCAGAGCAAGGTCATCTAGCCGTCTTACAGCATTGCCACTTAGTAAAAGTTTCATATCTGGGTAAAAATTCCGAAAAAATATTAGACAACTCTATTTTTAGTATAGATAATGATGCAGTAATTCCAAAGTAAATTCTCACGAGTCGCTATGACAAAAAAAGTAAAGAGAAGTTTTCAAGAAAAATAACTTTTGACTTCAACCAGTGAAAAGAAAAATACAGAACCACTAACCTACCTGGACTGCAAAAAAAAGTACGAACGGTCTCAAATTTTGTATATGCAAGCCATACATGTTTTATCTTGAGAACATAGAAGTAACAAGAGATAAACAGTAAAACAGCGTAAGAGATCCGAGGCTGTTTCGTCTATGTATCGAAAGATGTCTCCGACGAATTTACGTTCTGTTGGACCTAGTAGAAGCTTCGAGCGACAAAATTAAGAAAACTGTAACATTAATTTTGGTAACATCTGAGACATCATTATTGTATCGTGTCACTCATGCACGCATTTATTTACGACAGTCTGCGCGCGTCAGTGCGAGTACAGGCAGGACGACGAATATTCCCTGCCGTGTGAGAGGTTTTATCTGCTCCACCCATCACCCAAAAGGCCGACATACGCCGTAAAAAGTAACGGTAGGTACTGTCAGGTCAGTATTTCTGTTGAAGTCGATGTTCGTATAGTTTTGTGAACCCAAGTTTTATCCAAGTTTACTACAAATTTGTTGTTCTCAACAAGCAGTGAGTTGCACACAACAACTCTGCTCTTCCTGCTGCAATGTCTTTGCAATCCATTAAAAATTTTCGTCCGTCAATCACTTTCTGAACTGAAAACGAAGTGAGCGGAGAAGACGAAAAACAGGAATGTTTGAGTCAGAATAACTAGTTTTTTTGGCGGAGATCGCTCTGTACTTTTCTAGAAATCTGATACTGGCCTTTGACATAGTAACCAAGTACAGTTCTACGCACTAACGCCTTTTTAAAACCATTAGATTCTGTAGATTTCCGTGAAGGTTTATATCCCTTTCTTGGAGAATTAAAATTTGTGCTCACATCTGGAGGTCATCACGATGTTACTGCACTATTAGTACGGCGTACAATCGATTCGTAAATATCACTGTCAGTTTATGAATTTATGCAAAATTTATATTATTCCTGGCTTCTTCACTGTTGGACATATCAGTAAAAAAGCTTCAGTACGTACGATACAACAATTTCAATTACCTCGAAAGCATTGTCTTCGTTTACGTACACCTACAATTCGGCGCTCGCTCCTGCATTCCACTCACTCCAAAACTCAAATCGATGCACGTTTCCATTGAATACAGAAACAATACATGAACACACGATATCACACGGGAACCCTGAACGTACAGCTGGCGCTGACCACGTTTATTGCTGCTGTGAGGCGGACAAGCAACAGCCCTTCGCGCCGAAAGACGTCACGCAGAGGATGTGATCTTGAGCTCTTTTCGTGACAGCATTTACGTTAAGGTACTGCAGTAAAAACTATTTACTTTAAAGAGCTGGAATGCAGCCGCGTATCGATACTCTGACCAGAGACTACTATAGAAAGGAACTTCTGGCAAATGCACGAAACCAAACCGAAATGAGTTGCATAATAGATGACTGGGTGTTGTGTGATGTCCTTAGGTTAGTTAGGTTTAAGTAGTTCTAAGTTCTAGGGGACTGATGACCACAGATGTTAAGTCCCATAGTGCTCAGAGTCATTTGAACCATTTTTGAGTGCATAATAAATTATCCCTCACTTAACTCCTCCTCAGGAATTGATGTATTTAGCACACGAATCCTAAATGTACTTCCTGATTCCCCTAAAGATTAGATTCAATACCGGGAGCTGTCAACAAAAAAATTACACATTCGATGTTTTTAGAAAACAATATACGTTTCCGTTGTGTGTACAATCTCTTACGCGAGTTTCTTGAAAAGAAGAAAGTAGAACGTTATCTGGATGTATACAGAAATTATCTTTGGCTTTCCCCCCGTAGCCGGCCGAAGTGGACGTGCGGTTAAAGGCGCTGCAGTCTGGAACCGCAAGACCGCTACGGTCGCAGGTTCGAATCCTGCCTCGGGCATGGATGTTTGTGATGTCCTAAGGTTAGTTAGGTTTAACTAGTTCTAAGTTCTAGGGGACTAATGACCTCAGCAGTTGAGTCCCATAGTGCTCAGAGCCATTTGAACCATTTTTTCCCTCCTGTGTACTATGGAAATACGACTGACAGGCTTTGCTTCGCTGATAGGCTAGAGTAAAACTGCTGTTTATCAGCATCAAAGAAACAAAATGACGGTAATTTTTAGAACAGGTGGATACCTGCAGAATATTAGGGATACTTACTAAATTAGGCTAAGAGAGAGAATACACTATTCGTTCCATAGGTCCATGGCAAAGAGATTCTCGTTTATCTAAACACGTCAGAGAACCAAATCACCATGTACACAATTCACAAAGAAACCTGGAGTTCCTAGATTTTATATTTATTTCTGTGAGCCTAATAGAAGTGGTCATAATAGCTGTGAAAATTCTGATATCTGTAACATAATTTCAATTTCCAATTTATAGAAAAGTCTTAATAATCACACAAATGTAGACGTCTGAAACACATGGAACAAGTCTTTAGTTATTTCAGCAAAGCAAGTGCAAAGAAAAAGAGATTAAAATGTTTGCATGATGCTGAAGGTATTGTTGCACTAGGTGTGCTGAAAACGAATATCACATAGACGTAACGTAACGCTCTTTTATGTAAATGAGCTAGTTTGGGACTGTAAAAAGAACTTAGAAACGTTCGTCTGTGCTCCTATTTAATTATTTTGCTATTGTTTCCCTTTTCGTTTTTTTCCGTAATGAACTTGTGGCTGTTAACATCGAAAAAGTTACTGGTTCTGGAAATCACCTTGTAAGACTGCTGCCAATTTTAGATCACGTTTTATTTCACCAATCCATTGTATAGTCTATATTTTCACTTTACTCCTAGTCTCACAAAATTCATTTACTTCTCTTTTAATTCTGTTTGGTTTCATTCTACTGGTATGTCTGTACATTTCTAATCTCTATTTTCTAATGACACTGTGAATATCTTCGTATTGTTTGGTGTTTTAAATTTATTTTCAAGCCTGAAATAATCGTTTATGCATTTTGGTTCGACGATATTTCTTATAACTTTTCTTTCTCTTTTTTCGCATGTTCGATACCTGCTTTCCCGTTCGGAAGTAGTCCTTCTAAAGCACTCGGATATTCCGATTTTCTAACGGAATTGTTTCAGTTTAGTGTGTTTGGAGAAGTATTTCTTGTCACAAATTTTTGGGTAGGATAGTATGCTGTTTACATTTTTAATGTGACATTACTATTAATATATACAACGCTGTTATAATAATAATGACAATATTGTACAACAATTGGTTCTCAGAACAAATCCATAGATGGAATGTTTTGCAAACCACAAAATCTTACAGGTTTCTTAAACACTGTTTTGTGCTAGTAGTGAACATTTCAAAATATCATCACTTAGTTTGTCACACCAAGGGCACCAATACGACTGTTAGAGGTGGGGGCCTAGAACTGATGGTGTGGTGTATTTTTCATATTTTGGAAGACGAATGGCGACATATAAGCAGCTATAATAAAGACTTGCGTAATACCCACATTTAAATCATTTTCTTGAAAGAAAAATATATGACTACACGATAATTTTTCCTTTCCTTGAGAGTTAGGGTCGACGGTGAGCAACGTGGGGAGGGGGGGGGGGGGACGGTTTCACTCCCTTCCCTGTGGTACCCGGTATGGGCGCCTTTGTGTCTCACGAGTCATTGTTCGAGATATGCTGAAAATCATAAGTAGTTGAAGTAATTTTGTTGATTTGGGGGAGGGGACCAAACAGCGAGGTCATTTGTCCCATCGGATTACGCAAGGAAGTCGGCCATGCCCTTTCGGAAGAACCATTTGCCTAACGTGATTTATGGAAATCACGGACAACCTAAATCAGTATGGCCGGACGCGGTTTTGAATCGTTGTTCTCCCGAATGCGAGTCGAGTATGCTAACCACTGCGCCACCTCGCTCGGTAAAATTATAAATGACTGCTACTCGAATTAACGGCTCTTGTCTCTTGAGGAAGTAAACTTTAAAAATTCCAAGAATCGGCTTCGAATAGAAACGTAGGCATCGGCGGCCATTGTCACAATCAATAAAAATTTTCTGGGTGTGTCACCGCATTGCCAATATGTAAAACTACCGACGTTTCGGTCACTGTTGTAAGTGACTTTCCTCATTATTTTGTTTACTTCCAGTTTGGCGTTTACTGGTACACTACAGCTCTCTACATGGCGGACGTCCATACAGAGAACTGAGATGCTCCCACATGTGATCGACGGTAGAGGATGTTTTGGTATGATTGTACGGATAGATAGCCCATCTGGAAAAGGTAGTTTCATTGAGTTTATTTTGCTGCAAGTGAAAGGCGACTAACTATATTGTATTGTGAAGACTTAATTGTGTTTAAAAATATCTACATGTGAATATCCAGAGAATAATCAGTCATGTGTTCAGATTCTTGTTAGTTCCCCCACGAAGACTGTCTTAAAGATATTTCATTAGGAATCTAAAAAGAGTAAATTTCACATCATTTAAAAAATTGTTCATTAAAAGTATTCAGTATGCTATATGACAGTGCTGAGAAAGATAGTGCTTAGAAAGAGTAATAGGTTATGGTTGTTACAGTTTTTTCCGTTATTAAAGGGTTCAGTCTAATTACAAACTATCCTCTTATTTATTTACGGAACATTTGACTGAAGCTTATCCTCACTGTTTAAATGAAAAATTGTGTGTGTTAAAAATTTTGCACTATCATTGCGTGAACGGTGGTTATCATTTTTGAAAACAAGAACAAAAAAAGTTCAGTTTGCTAATACAGCGTGATAAATGAATTAAAACGCGCGGTAATTTATTTCAGCTCATTAGTTTTGCGGCGCAGACAGAACAAAGACGAGTTATCCGCTCCCATGGTAAGAATAAACTGTAGGGTTAAACGAACCTTTCAGAGAATGTTAAAAACAGGTTTCATTTACCATAATTCCATGTAAATTCAACAGAGCGTTCTATAACTGACCATGGTTTTTCTTATCTATTTATTTATTTATTTAACCTGGCAAGATTAGGGCCATCAGGCCCTCTCTTACATCTAACCAGGCATTATACTTATTTTACATTCATATGTTTTAGTAGGCATGTTAAACTACATCTAGTACAAAAAGTGAAATAAAAGATTACAGAGTCACACCTGGAAAAATATATACATAAACAGTTTATATTCGTAGATCATAAGTACTGTTATAATTAGACATTACTAAAGAGACAGATTTTAGATAGGAGTGCTAGCAGCAGGGAGTATGAGGGCGACTGATGGTGAAGGGAGGAGAAGAATAGAGACATGATGAAACATAATTAAGGAAATATAAAGGAAAAGAAGATTGCGTGGCTAACAGAGATAGATGAAGAGGAAGCCATCTTAGGAGCAAGATAGGAGACGCTAGCTTTGCTGTTTGACATATGAGAGGATTGGCCTTGTACATTAATTTTGTGGATAACATTATGAGGATGATAGTAGGAAATGCTTCAGCTTCTTCTTAAAAGCAGCAGGGGGTTGAATTTTGCGCAAGGTAAGGGGCAGTTTGTTCCAGAGGCGGACAGCGGCAACTGAGAAGGAGTTTGCAAAAGTTTTTGTTTTGTGAGTGGGCACAGTTAGGATACCAAATAAGAGTGACCTTGTGTTTCGATTATGATGGCATGACAGTTTTTGTTACGCATCAGTTAGCCATTGTGTATGATTGTTTCATGAGAAAGTCATTCTAACCGTTATTGACAATCATTATTCACATTCATTTACAGACATTCAGATGCATTTTAGATTAACTGGTATCACACACATCAAAAGTAATTTGCATAGTCATGTTCATATTTAAAATGAGAGTAGCAAAGGTGATTCTAGATCAGACACTGTAATCGGAATTTTAAAAGTACCTGCTTTCTACGTCGAGCAGCGGCTGATGCTAAACATTGACAAAACGTTCAGAAAGAGGGGCAGGCGATGAAAAAAAGAAACATAAGAATGAAGAAAGTTATTTCCTGTTTACTTGCCTCCTGTAATGTGTATTAGTAAAGGGCAACGCGGTTAGTGGTGCACAGTCTCAGTTGCAGGTAGCCTATATAACGGCTTCCAGGGCAACAAAGAGATCATGTAATTTCTGACGGAATTTAAAATATTAAAATGCCGTCGTAATCTAATAATTAAGAGGAATGTCTTACGTTACTTGATTTAAAGCAGCAAGACAAGTATTCCAGTTACAAACCGTGTAAATGTCATAAGGTAACATAACTCAACCGAGCGAAGTGGCGCAGTGGCTGACACACTGGACTCGCATTCGGAAGGACAGCGGCTAATTCCAGCGTCCGGCCATCCTGATTTAGGTTTTCCGTGATTTCCCTAAATCGCTCCAGGGAAATGCCGGGATGGTTCCTTTGAAAGGGCACGACCGACTTCCTTCTCCGTCCTTCCCTAATCCGATGAGACTGATAACCACGCTGTCTGGTCTCCCCCAAACAACCCAATCCATAACTCAAGGCGCTCAAATTATCGACAGTATAGTCACCCAGAATTAGATAGTGAAAAGTCTCAGCGACTCCAACAAACTTCAAACATTTTTCCAAACCTTTTTTTCAGCTCTTCCTCGCTTACATCCCTAACGTTGTAACCTTCCCGCAAAATTTTACAAAATCAGTATTAACTGAATAATAAAAATGAGCCAAGCGTAACCTGCTTGCAAAATTAAAGAATAATAGTGACCCAAATGTAAACTCCCCACAAACATTAACTAATGAAGATTGCTCATTAAACCCACAATAAAATTAATTAAATAATGAAGCATAAACTATGTGTAACATCTGAACACAAATAATTAAACCTGACAAATTTTATAACGGCAGCGGCGCTGACCTTCGGCCCTGTGCAATAATTAAACCTGAACACAAAAACCAAAATTCTTACATCAGTAAACTGCATCAATATCTGCTCTTATTTTTCGGCACAGTTCCGTGCAATGCTGGCCCATGTTTAATTTTAATTCTTGGAGGGAATGCGTAGGAAGTATTACTTGACTTGAAATGAATCTTTTGTTTAAAACAGTTACTTTATAAGAAACGCGTACGTCTACGTTTCATATGTATTCATTACCAGCGATGGCGAGGCACGACAGAATCTCTGACCAGAGAGTTATTTATCGTTGCTAGTCTGCGCTTGACCGCGCGAGAGTAGTGTGTGTGGAGTCGGCAGTTGCGAGTTGTCAGTTGCGAGTTGCACTCGGTCGGCAGTAGTTGTAGCGAGTGGACGGTTGTACTGAGCGGGCGTCTGCATGCGTCGGCGGAGTGCTCTCCTTGCATCTCTGGTCATGATTCAGGACGAGGTATATTGTTTTAGAAGGTAATGAAGCAGCATTGCGCCCAGCTAATAACATATGTTAATTGTAATTAATTTGTTCAAGAATTGCCCCAATAATAATTTTCTTATAAAGTAACTGTTTTAAACAAAAGATTCATTTCAAGTCAAGAATATTTCCTATGCATTCCCTCCAACAATCAAAATTAAGTACAGGCCAGCATTGCACGGAGCTGTGCCGTAAAATAAGAGCAGATATAGGTGCAGTTTTACTGAGGTAAGAATTTATCAGGTTTAATTATTTCACAGGGCCGAAGGTCAGCGTTGCTGCCCTTATAAGATTTATCAGGTTTAATTATTTGTGTTGAGATATTACATTCAGTTCATGGTTCATTATTTAGCAACTGCCGACTCCACACACACTACTCTCGCGCGGTCAAGCGCAGACTAGCAACGATAAATAACTCTCTGGTCAGAGATTCTGTCATGCCTCGCCATCGCTGGTAATGAATACATATGAAACGTACGCGTTTCAACGTCAAATATTTAACACATTAGTAACTTTTTAAGTAATCAAATGTTTGAAGCTGCTCATTATGTGGATGTTTGTTCCTCTAAAGAATCGAGTGGGAGGAGGGGAGGATGTATTTGTATTTTAGAAAGGACGACATTTTCAGTTTGATCTTCTGTATTTGTTCACCAAGATCGCCGTTCTGGGCTATTATTTATTTATTTATTTTATTTATTTGCCTATTTATTTATTCAACGTGATCATGGTCATCAGACCTTCTCTTACATCGGTTCAGGGTTTCACACATACAATACACTTCTCACCTAAATAATAACAATTTTAATATGTTTTGAGTGTCTATAAAGAAAAAGTAAGTAAGTATTACTGAGTAAGAAATAATAAAGTTCATGCAGCCAGTACGTCTATTAGAGCTGCCGCTAATAATGATAAAATTAAAAAAAGACAACAATAACAAAAATATTAGTGACAGATATAAGAAGTAGTTTATATTACGCCAGTCTCAAGTGCGTCAGCAGAGCTCTTTTGTCAAATGTCACAACTGGTGCACGCACATTGTAATTATGTGCATAGACGACGTGCATTCGATTGTAATTATTGCATAATGTGCTACATTCATTTATATAAATGAAGAGAGCCTCCCGTCTTATTATGGTTCAGATGGCTCTGAGCACTATGGGACTTAACATTTCGGTTGAGGTTGCAACAGTTCCAGCAGTCCAACCTCGATTCGTCTTCAGCAACTTGCTTACCATGACCCAAAAGTGTCAAAAGATGAACGGTGGTCACTTTCAACCTGTGCTACAGTCAGGTTAGTACCACATTTCCTTTCCTCTGCTGTATTTCTTTATACACTGGAACTCTGTTCTCCGGGCCACCTTTATTTGGCCCAACCTGTACTTGTGCACTTCGCGCCGCATCGTCTGGTTCCAGCTAGTCCACACCATCCCATCTTCTACAGTGTCTCCTATTGAAAAAATAAATCCAATCTTACGGAGTAACGGACCAGCTATGTGGTTGCACTAAAGGCTTCGTAATGTATAAAACTACGCAAGTTGTTGTTGAACAATTCCACGTTGCTTCTTTTCTTAAATTAAACTGTAGATAGGTCTTCGTTTAAATGTCTATGTAAATCAGTTCAAAGCACTGATGGAGACCAGAGGAAACTACCTCCAATAAGACCATGTACAGTACTGTGATCCATCTCATCCGTAAGGCTGAGGACATCTTTATCTCATAGCAAGACGATGTACTACACAAATAGTAAAATACGAATTACTATAGGAGTAATGGATAAATTATAATGTCCGATTCAACTCATCGGGCTTGAGCAATGGTGTCATACCAGTGGCAACGACGATACATAGAGGCAATCTTGGAAAGCAGTCTATGATATTTGTAAACAAAGGAACGAAGCATACGATAAAACTACAGTCACAATTAATGCGGTTATTTATTTAGCCACGAATTACCCTGTATGTCGAAACGAATTGAAGATAACTTGAATAAACAAGAACAAAATAAGAGAAACATTTATGTGCGAAATAAATTATTCTCGTGATTTATGCGAGTAAGAAAACTACAGAAAATCTTTAGATTCCACTACAGTATAGTGCATGGTGAACTCGTAATCCTATAAAACAGCATTGATTAAATTTAACGGACCACCGAGATGAAAAAGTAGCATGAAATGAGGAGAA
Organism: Schistocerca serialis cubense; assembly: GCF_023864345.2. Lineage (NCBI taxonomy): Eukaryota > Metazoa > Arthropoda > Insecta > Orthoptera > Acrididae > Schistocerca > Schistocerca serialis. The sequence continues at coordinate 265,689,268 of NC_064638.1, forward strand.
ACCGACATAGAAATTCTGAAAATAACGAAAATTAACGAAATACTGGAGTCGATAACTAGATTGACCTACATACGTAAATTCTAGATACCGATTCCAAAATTAGTTACTTTTTCAGAGAAGTTTAGAGAGCAACTTCGTATGGAGTAATCCTATTACACTTCAGTGCACACACCTGCTGGAAAAAACGATCTACGTAATGCACCATGGAATGGTTGAAATCGGTAACTAGAACTGACCTATATAGCTTAATTCCAGTTACCCATTACAACATTTGTTACACCCTACTTTCTGTGAAGTTTCATTTCTTGTGTTCTACGTCCATTAGATTCAATAATAATTATTAAAAATTAACACTATTTCACAACATTATGACTCCATCGTGCGCTAAACTGTAATGGGTTTGAAGGTTCTCTGTGGTTTTCTTATTTGCATAATTTGCGATGATAATTTAGTTCAGACACGTATATTTCTATTTTTCTATTCTTCTTAATTTTCATTACCTTCAGTTCTTTTTGACAAAATTTATCATGTGAACTGTGATTGTAATTTTACTGTATGCTACATTCTTTTGTTTATGAATCTGATCAGTTGCTTTCAAAGGTTGCCCATATGTAGGGTCTCTGCATTAGGTATGACGTCATTGCTCAGTGCCGACGATTGGAATCGGACACTAGAATTGACGAGGAGTAATTACATTTGTTAACGAATTTTAGGGCGTCCTTCGACTCTGATAGACGAAAAGATAAAAGCAAACCCTCGACAATAAGGAGAAACCGTAATAGCCAACGATACGTTGCATAGCAACGGAGAGGCCGCAGCGCTACGAGCGGCTGAAGTTGCAGTTATGCTCGAGACGTTCAGATCGTCTGAGGGCTTCTTCTGCATGCGTGACCCACGACAGTTCGTCGACTGAAGGTGCGTAACGTTAATTGCTCAAAGAATCATTACGCATTATTATTTTTCAGCGCATATCGATAGTGTACGAGGAAAGTAGCTTCAGACCCTGATGTCATATCAAAGTTGTGTGTTTCTGCTTGTATGTGAAGCCCCATTTACCTGAAACAGGAAACGAGAACTCTCTCAGGTTAAACGCTAGGACTGTATGAACAAATGGCATTCGGTCGTGTTCCTTTCGCATTAGTATTCGCTCGTGTTCCGCTGGTTGTCACCTTTTAGCAAACAGGCAAAGGAAGTTCGTGCCCTCTTCGCTTAGGTTTTGGCAGTATAGAAAACTTCCCGTCTGATATCTTGTCTACTTTTGTTGTTTTTGACATGAATTGCGTGATCGATGGAGTATTTTGAAGAGAATGTAATGCTGCCGATAGAAGAATGTATATCCAAGAGATCGACAGGGCAAATGCAGAAAGAAAAGAGATGTATTTCATAGAAGAGTAGCACCTCATCCCTTAAAGTAACCATGCCGAATCCGTTACTAACTATGACTGTCTCGCTTCGATGCGGGACAAAGACACCAAAAAAAGAATACAGCAAAAATTATCTGATACATGGCAACTACTGCAGTGTGAAACACGACTAACGTAAATGTTTCCAGTTACTGATGACTAGAGTGTAAATGCTTGGTGGCTATCTTCAGGTTAAGTCGATCGTCAGTACAAATTTACTCCTCATCTGTAATAGGAAGTCGACGAAAAGCCTCAACCGACAAATATGCAAAAGTTTGAACCAATCTTAAGGAATGTTGCGGCGGTAATTCGGTGTTAGGTTCACTACCTTCAGGCATTTCATGTTTGCGTACAAATTGAGACCGCTAAATTCTTTCTTTGCTACGGAATTTTGCTTACTTCGCCAACAAGAGAGTTCTTGTCATGGAGAATAATCCTCTGAGCATCAAAACTTTTGTATCGAGGTTCTAACTATATAGTGTTGTAACATGTGTGGCGATTAGCTATTAGTGCCACGAGATGAAACGCAAAAGATCATGGACTTTGTTCATTACTCCTGTCCTTTTCCGTCCCCTCTAGTATAAACGCAAATTCAGATACAGGCGAATGGTAGTGAATACTAGACAATTATTCGCAGATTCGCTGGTGTTCGCTTCCACTCGTTCCAGTGTGAAGGAGCTTAAGAAGATACTATCTGCTATAGAAGCTAAAGTGATAAAATCTGTAACAAGAAGATTATAAACAAATACGTGAAGTTTAGGAAAGTGTTATTAATTACACATTCCTGACTACAGATGGATATGATAGGACCCTATAGAGAAATAATTCATTGACTCTACTAGTTTAATGAGACTATTTTAGCAATGCCTATGCTTCTAAACTCAGTATTGGCAATGATCATATATGGTTGTATGTTCAGTTAAGCCAAGTGTTACGGGAGACAGAGTGCTGTTGAAAGATCTTTCACAAAACCCAGAGAAATTCTGGTCGTGTGTAAAGGCTGTTAGTGACACCGAAGTTAAGTGTCCAGTCACTCGGGTGGCCGAGGCGGGAACTAAAATTGAGGGTAGCGAAGCAAAAGTAGAAATGCTTCACTCCGTTTTCAAGTATTACTTTACATAGGAAAACACAGGAGAATTGCCCCAATTTAATCAAGGGCGTTGAGAACTAACTGATAACATTAAAAGTGAACAAAGCTCAAGGAACCGATGGAGTCCCTACCAGATTCTCTACTGTTGCGTTGGTACCCCTGCTGCTCATGTTGTACACTAATGACTTTACGGACTTATTAGTAACATCAACTTTTTGCAGGCAGTGCAGCTATATATAATGAAAGCAGCTGCATAAAAATTCAGTCAGAGCGCGGTAACATTTCAAAGTGAGGCATAGATCAATAACTTGTTTTAAATGTTCAGAAATGTAAAATGGTGCATTTTACAAAATGAAAGGACGTAGTGTCCTACGACTACAATATCTGTGACTCTCACCTGAAAACGGTTAACTCATATAAATACCTGGGTGTCACACTTTGTAGGGATGTGAAGTGAAGTGGGCACATAGGACCACTCGTGAGTAAAGCAGATGGCAGACATAAGTTTATTGACAGAACCGTCAACAAAAGAGATTGCTTACTCGTGCGTCCTATCCTGGAATATTGCACAAGTGTGTGGGATCGAACCAAATAGAACTAACGGGAGATATTGCAAGTGTACAGAGAAGGGCGGCACGAATTCTCATGTTTGTCATACAGATGATGAAGAAACTGAACTGGTACTGAGCACTATGGGACTTAACTGCTGAGGTCATCAGCCCCCTAGAACTTAGAACTACTTAAACCTAACCAACCTAAGGACATCACACACATCCATGCCCGAGGCAGGATTCGAACCTGCGACCGTAGCGATCCCGCGGTTCCAGACTGTAGCGCCTAGAACCGCTCGGCCATTCCGGCAGATTCATGAAGATAGGCGTTAACTACCCCGAGAAAACCCATTTACTAAGTTTTGGGATCGTGAGGAATTAATATTACAACACACATGAAGGCATTTAAGCAATAATTATTCCCGCACTCAGCACGTGTATGGAACGGAGAAAAAACTGTAACAATTGGTAAAATGGGTCGTACCCTCTTCCATGCACTTCACAGTGGTCCGCTGAGTGTATATGTAATTTTAGACGTAGATATGTTAGAAGAAGGCCAGTTTTCACTATCTCCAAAACTCCTTACACATTTCAAACCAGCCTTCGCTTTGAGACATCTGTACCTCACTGTGCTTTTTCTATGGTTGCGCCACGTGTGACAGCCGTGGGAGGGTAGAGGATCAACTCCTCTCCGTACTCCGTCTAAAACAGTCCTTGGAAGGCCCAACGGTACCGACCGGCCGCCGTGTCTGCCTCAGCCCACAGGAGTCATTGGGTGCGGATATGGAGTGGCATGTGGTCAGCACACCTCTCTCCCGGCCGTATGTCAGTTTACGAGACCGGAACCGCTACTTCTCAATCAAGTAGCTCCTCAGTTTCCCTCACAAGGGTTGAGTGCATCCCGCTTGCCAACAGCGCTCTGCAGGCCGGATGGTCACCCATCCAAGTGCTAGCTCAGTCCGACAGCGCTTAATTTCGGTAAGCTGACGGGAACCGGTGTTACCCCTGTGGCAAGGCCGCTGGCTGTCGAGGATCAAGCTAAGAGGAAATAGCCCTGTGGGCATGCACAATACGACTAGCGAAGTTATGGCAACAAAGATCCTCCGACCAATGTTGGCAGTTTAGACTATAGCGTCAGCACCAGCTGGTAGGCCTATAAGCTGCCGTCGACTGCTCCAGGCACATGTATAGTGAGTAATTTGTTGTTGTATGTGCTTATCTACTGCTTAAGTTCATATATTTGCTGTTTCATGTCCTTTGTTTATATTGTGGAAACTGAAAATGATGGTTATTCAAACACATCGTATCTGAGGTATGGAAAGAAAGTTCTGGTCAAGACATTCCAGAGCATCTCTGAGCGTTGAAACATTTTGTGCTACCTCTACACAGAATTTGTATCCCATGTCATCTATACCGTAAGGCGCTTTGTCGACTCCTATAAAAAGATGCATCGACGTAGGGCGATCAAATATTTGAGAATACCAGATTAAAAGTCGTATGGTACTGTTGACAGCGATATCCCACGCGATGCGTTCAGCATTCTTTCTGAAAGATTGTTCTTCCTCTCTGCACAGTGGCCTCTTTGCTTGCAGATATGTGATATGTGTATCATATATGTATTTGTGGAGTGTAGCTAAGCGTATAGTGTACACTGTTGTGTAATGTGTGTGTAATATGATGAGAAGGAGAGGTGGAAGAGGGTGAAACCTGGTGCCCGGACTTAGCCTCGTACACTATGTGGGACGCTCAGCTCAAAATTCCCATCCCACGGACGGATCACCATTAGCAGTGTCGTACGCCCTCATTTTATTGGACGCTGCGGAGAGGTTTTAATTTATTCTGGGTAATTGGCGCAAAGACTGGAGACCAGAAACTTCACCCCACCATCCCTCCTCTCCTTGATAGCAGTGAAAATACATTATGTGATCAGAAGTATCAGAACACCTGGCTGGAAATGACTTACACTTTCGTGGCGCCCTCCATCGGTAATGCTGGAATTCAATATGACGTTGACACACCCTTAGCCTTGATGACAGCTTCTACTCTCGAAGGCATATGTTCAATCAGGTGCTGAAAGGTTTCTTGGGGACTGGCAGCCCATTCTTCACAAAGTTATGCACTGAGGAGAGGTATCGATGTCAGTCGGTGAGGCCTGGCACAAAGTCGGCGTTCCAAAACATTCCAAAGGTGCTCTATAGGATTCAGGTCAGGACTCTGTGCAGGCCAATCCGTTACAGGGATGTTATTGTCGTCTAACCACTCCGCCACAGGCCGTGTATTATAAACAGGTGCTCGATCGTGTTGGGAGATGCAGTCGCCATCCCCGAATTGCTCTTCAACAGTGGGGATCAAGAAGGTGCTTAAAACGTCAATGTAGGCCTGTGCTGTGACAATGCCACGCAAAACAGCAAGGTGTGCAAGCGCCCTCCATGAAAAACATGACCAAACCGTAACACCACCGCCTCCGAATTTTTCTGTTGGCATTACACACACTGGCAGACGATGTTCACCGAACATTCGCCATACCCACACCGTGTCGTCAGATCGCCACATTGTGTACCGTGATTCGCCACTCCACACAACGTTTTTCCGCTGTTCAGTCGGCCAATGTTTACGCTCCTTACACCAAGCGAGACGTCGTTTCGCATTTGCCGGCGTGATGTGTGGCTTATGAGCAGCCGCTCGACCATGTAATCCTACTGTCATAGTCATTTCAGTGGATCCTGATGCAGTTTGCAATTCCTGTGTGATGGTCTGGATAGATGACTTCCTATCACACATTACGACCCTCTTCAACTATCGGCGGTCTCTGTCAGTCTACAGACGAGGTCTGGTGTATGCTTTTTGTGTTGCACGTGTCCCTTCACGTTTCCACTTCACTATCACTTCGCAAACAGTGGACCTATGGATTTTTAGGAGAATTCAAATCTCGCGTACAGGCGTATGACACAAGTGACACCGGCACCTGACCACGTTCGAAGTCCGTGAGTTCCGCGGAGCGCACCATTCTGCTCTCTCACAATGTCTAATGACTACGGAGGTCGCTGATATGGAGTACCTGGCAGTAGGCGGCAGCACAATGCACGTAATATAAAAAAAACGGATGTTTTTGGGAGTGTCCGGATACTTTTGATAACATGGTATATCATCCACCAACAGAATTATTCCGAGAACAAGCGCAGAGGCGCGCGTTAGTGACGTAAGCTACGCAGGCGTTTCGGGATCACCAAGGAAAAGGAGAGCACCGTAACAGATCGTCTGCGTAGCCCAGATGATGTTTGAAAAAGGGAAGAAACACAGATTCACAGGTTGATGCCGTGTTTCTTGACATCCGCAAGGCGTTCGATACAGTTCCCCACAGTCGTTTAATGAACAAAGTAAGAGAATATGGACTATCAGACCAATTGCGTGATTGGATTGAAGAGTTCCTAGATAACAGAACGCAGCACGTCATTCTCAATGGAGAGAAGTCTTCCGAAGTAAGAGTGATTTCAGGTGTGCCGCAGGGGAGTGTCGTAGGACCGTTGCTATTCACAATATACACGAATTACCTTGTGGATGACATCGGAAGTTCACTGAGGCTTTTTGCGGATGATGCTGTGGTATATCGAGAGGTTGTAACAATGGAAAATTGTACTGAAATGCAGGAGGATCTGCAGCGAATTGACGCGTGGTGCAGGGAATGGCAATTCAATCTCAATCTAGACAAGTGTAATGTGCTGCGAATACATAGAAAGAAAGATCCCTTATCATTTAGCTACAATATAGCAGGTCAGCAACCGGAAGCGGTTAATTCCATAAATTATTTGGGCGTACGCATTAGGAGTTATTTAAAATGGAATGATCATATAAAGTTGATCGTCGGTAAAGCAGATGCCAGACTGATATTCATTGGAAGAATCCTAAGGAAATGCAATCCGAAAACAAAGGAAGTGGGTTTCAGTACGCTTGTTCGCCTACTGCTTGAATACTGCTCAGCAGTGTGGGATCCGTACGAGACAGGGTTGATAGAAGAGGTAGAGAAGATCCAACGGAGAGCAGCGCGCTTCGTTACAGGATCATTTAGTAATCGCGAAAGCGTTACGGAGATGATAGAAAAACTCCAGTGGGAGACTCTGCAGGAGAGACGCTCAGTAGCTCGGTACGGGCTTTTGTTAAAGTTTCGAGAACATACTTTCACCGAGGAGTCAAGCAGTATATTGCTCCCTCCTACGTATATCTCGCGAAGAGACCATGAGGATAAAATCAGAGAGATTAGAGCCCACGCAGAGGCATACCGACAATCCTTCTTTCTACGAACAATACGATACTGAAATAGAAGGGAGAACCGATAGAGGTACTCAAGGTACCCTCCACCACACGCGGTCAGGTGGCTTGCGGAGTACGGATGTAGATGTAGGTTCCAATAGGTATTCTTTCACTGCCTATAGCAATTCCTGTTGGGCTCTGAAGGGATTTTGATTCACAAGCGGCAAATGTGTCTCTGGTCCATTCGAGTCAGAATCTTTCGTAGATCACAATTCTGAGAACGTGTTTCGTGGCTACTTGTGTTACAGCTCCGCCTGTAGAGTCACTGAACAGTCCGCCGCGAGACACCAACAAATCCAGCAACTTCAGATATCGTACGATCATGGACAAGGCCAAACACGGTTCCTCCTTTCCACCACTCTGTCACATGCCTACTTTTACCCATGCTTACGTACAACACCAGCTTCAAATGTAACTGCCAAACTGATCAGTACATCCTTGCTTCAGTCGTTTCAAAATATTAAATGAACATAATCACAGCTTTTGAAAACGACAGCAGGCTTTCAAATTTTCACTGCCTCTTAACAGACGACCCTGGCCGGACTATTTCGCACTGGAGCTCCGTACACAGCCCATGGCCTGTTAGCCACGCCCGGAGGCAGCCCGGTACGGGCGGCAGGACCCACTGGGAACGGCCGCAGAGCGTCCATAATGCACGCTGCCCAAATTGCAGCGCGCCACCAAGGTCGGAAACGCAATTCCGCGCAATTAATTCTCCAGCGGTCGCCACCGACCGCGCCTCTGACCCAGTAGCACGTGGGCTGCTACACCACGTGACATCATCAGCAAGTCCCTCTCAACTGGAACGACGTTTCTCCGATCGTTCTCAGAGGAAGATCTATCTAGAAGCAGAACGGGCTTATCTGGTCAGTTACCGGAGAAGGAAATTTGCTAATTCGCCGTGACGTCGTGTCTGCTCGTGTGCGAAGCTGTTCCTGCGAGACCTGGTCGCCTACATCACCGCACATATTCTACATCTGCATCTACATCTACATCCATACTCCGCAAGCCACCTGACCGTGTGTGGCGGAGGGTACCTTGAGTACCTCTATCGGTTCTCCCTTCTATTCCAGTCTCGTATTGTTCGTAGAAAGAAGGATTGTCGGTATGCCTCTGTGCGGGCTCTGATCTCTCTGATTTTATCCTCATGGTCTCTTCGCGAGATATGTGTAGGAGGGAGTAATATACTGCTTGACTCCTTGGTGAAAGTATGTTCTCGAAACTTTAACAAAAGCCCATACCGAGCTACTGAGCGTCTCTCCTGCAGAGTCTTCCACTGGAGTTTATCTATCATCTCCGTAACGCTTTCGTGATTACTAAATGATCCTGTAACGAAGCGCGCTGCTCTCCGTTGGATCTTCTCTACCTCTTCTATCAACCCTATCTCGTACGGATCCCACACTGCTGAGCAGTATTCAAGCAGTAGGCGAACAAGCGTACTGAAACCCACTTCCTTTGTTTTCGGATTGCATTTCCTTAGGATTCTTCCAATGAATATCAGTCTGGCATCTGCTTTACCGACGATCAACTTTATATGATCATTCCATTTTAAATAACTCCTAATGCGTACGCCCAAATAATTTATGGAATTAACTGCTTCCAGTTGCTGACCTGCTATATTGTAGCTAAATGATAAGGGATCTTTCTTTCTATGTATTCGCAGCACATTACACTTGTCTAGATTGAGATTGAATTGCCATTCCCTGCACCACGCGTCAATTCGCTGCAGGTCCTCCTGCATTTCAGTACAATTTTCCATTGTTACAACCTCTCGATATACCACAGCATCATCTGCAAAAAGCCTCAGTGAACTTCCGATGTCATCCACAAGGTAATTTGCGTATATTGTGAATAGCAACGGTCCTACGACACTCCCCTGCGGCACACCTGAAATCACTCTTACTTCGGAAGACTTCTCTCCATTGAGAATGACGTGTTGCGTTCTGTTATCTAGGAACTCTTCAATCCAATCACGCAATTGGTCTGATAGTCCATATGCTCTTACTTTGTTCATTAAACGACTGTTAGCACATTACCGACGGGAACTGCATACGATGAATATTTGGAGTCGGTCACCTCGTAAGAGCGCATAATGACAGCAACAGCAAAATTCATCAGGCTGGAAGGAAACGTGACGGGTTTTCTGCAATCTCCCCAACTTTTACATCTCGATTGGCCTGACTTGAATCCCCCAGAATATCTGTGGTACGTGATGGAACAGTCAGTGAAACGCCGGTGTCAAAGCCCCGCAGTTTGGTGGAGTCGCGCTATCAATGCTATCTACTTGCACATCCTTGTGGACTCACTTCGTACCCAAATCCAGCGGTTACCAAGTCCAGGAGTTGAATTACACGGTTTTCAAACATGCTTCTCACGATTTTCGTAGGAGTGAATATTTCTTTGTCTGGTGATCATATTTGCCATCCGCACATTCTGAAAATAAACACTCATTACAAGAACTTCCAAATGCTAATAAACTATTTTGAATTTTTTTGTTGAAGAGACTTATCTGACGACGTAGTTGCTCCGACCTGCGGGATCTTCAAACTGCATCACGTCGACTTCCTTGGCAGCCGTAAATGTTTCGAAAGACAGCAGATGAGCGTGTAAGTAAAGCAAGTGCATGTCGTATTGAAGCACAACAGCTCAAGGTGACCGCTTACCGTTAGGAAACCCAGAATTCGTGCCAACATGTAGGTTGCAACGGGTATAAGTGCAGTTATTTCTATTGGTGACTGAGGACTGCGTACTGAACGACATTAACCAAGTATTGACGTCATTTGCATACTAATAATTATTGCTGTTAAAGCCGTAAGTTTTTTGGTTGGGAAGTACCTCCAGGTACATGTGGCAGGGCCGGCCGCTGTCGGCGAGCGGTTCTAGGCCCTTCAGTCCGGAAACGCGCTGCTGCTACTTTCGCAGGTTCAAATCCTGCCTCGGGCATGGATGTGTGTGATGTGCTTAGGTTAGTTAGGTTTAAGTAGTTCTAAGTCTAGGAAACTAATGACCTCAGATGTTAAGTCCCATAGTGCTCAGAGCCATTTGAACCAGCATGTTGCAGGAGCAAGCCGTTAGTGCCATTTTCCCCTGATTAGCACGTCAGGTGTTGTAGTGTGAACATGTGGAATCATAAGGGAAAGTCTATTCTGACAGGGGTAGTCCACTTACTGGCGCAGTTATGATTGTGCGGAAAACATCAGCTAGTAAATTATGTGCAGTGTCTGTCAGAAGACTGTTAGACACAGAGGAAAAACAGCCATCACACTGCTGTGTGTACATATTAAGGTTCCACATATAAAAATATCTGTACCGACAAACGTTACACCCTGTATGAAATGTGGTTGTAAGTTCAAACAAAGCAACCTTTCAATGTAAAGGAAACACGAACGCAAACTGTGCAAGAAAGATATTCGAATGTTCAGAAAGATTCTTTATAAGACGTGCCTCCCCCCCCCCCCCCTCCCTATGTTAAGAGACGTGCTAATCGCAACTGGATGTTGCCCTCTACTCTGGCACATTATTTCGAACTGATGACAAAGGTATACAGATTTTTGTTACAACTTGAACATGAAAGTGACTCCATAATTTCCTTTATATAAATGTGCCTCAAAATGAATACTATGAGCAAAAAAAGAAAGTGACACATGCGAAATGAGCAAATTAAACCAAAAGCACTAAGGAACTTCACTCAAAGGAATAGAAGAGCTTGCTGAAAATGCCGTTATGCGTCATCCGTCAGAGAAATTAGCACCAGAGAGTGTCCAAAACACAAAGCCGAGCCCACGGTGGCTTCCTCTTTGGACCACGTTGACATAAACTGAAATTCCCGCAGCGAGCGGCCGATGAGCTCCCGCAGTCCATAGTCTATGAATATTCCATCGGCGGCTGCGCAGAAATAAAAAGTCGCGCACAGCAAGAAGTGCAGTCTCCCAGGACTTGTACGCTTTCTTACAACTTGAACATGAAAGTGACCCCATAATTTCGCCGGCGCACTCGCGAACGAAACGGCGCAAATAGCTGAGGCCTTTCAAAATGTCAGCAGATGTTTTTCCTTATCTCGTGATCCTACTGGTTAGAGTAGTGTGAAATGGGAGCTGGGGGGAGGGGGGGGGGGGGAGCTAGAGTTCAACGTTCAGTCCATTACGAGGTTATTACAAGTGGGTCATAAATTAGTTGGAACTGGAAGGGGGAAGGAAACGTTTGTTGCTCGATCAATTGACCTCCTTTCACAAGGTGGCATTTTTTCTATCCACAGAGGAGCGTAAGGGAAACTGCTCCATATTTTTACTGCAGGTACTGCTAAACAGAATTAGATATTCTAGATAAATATTTTTCCGGAAAAAAATTTGTCGATTATCGGCATGGGTGCCCACAAAAATTGATGCAACAGGGGACAAGATTGTAAAATTGCCATTTTTGATATCGGAAAACTTGAGAAATTCCTGTCGGTTATTAATTAATCAGTAGAAATCTCATTAATGGGAGGGGGTGTTGCACCTTGGATCGCATGATACATTTTGTCGGCACTTCAGCCTAGTTACGTGGACGTACTGAAAAGTAATGCCTCCGAGTTCTCTATAAGGACACTCTGAAAGCTTTTTAAATAAAAAAATCGCTATTAACATTCTACATCTTATGTCTACATATTTATTTCCTAACATTCCCATCCTAGCTATGAATACATTCCTCCCAATGAGAGAACAGTTTGTTGATATCGTCACGGTAGAATGTTTGACGTCGTTGAAGAGGCTACATCAGCTCTACTTACACCGCTTCAATACTATGAACGTGATGTTCTCGAAGGTGAGTTTAAGTGTCGGAAAAATTAAAATCGGATGGTTCCAAATCGGGACTGTATGGAGGAAACATTTAAGTGCTGTAGTATATATTAAAGCTGTTTGGAATATATTGTTAATTCTTCAGGTACAGAATTTTCTGTGAGTTAAATGCTATATACTTTTAGAACTACTTATATAACATGTGGACACTTAAGCTATACTTCGCCGTTGTGAATCACACCTGCGAATCAACTGAGTTCCTTAACTGTTTCATCTATTTTGTGTTTTTTGAGAACGGTAATCTGTCTTCGTTTCCAACAGCCTTTATTTAAAGTGTAATTAACTTGTAACTGGTTTATGGTAATGCTTCCGCTTAATCTAATTTCACTTACTCATTATTGGTGTGTAGTGCGGTAATAACGTAATGGATAAACCATTCAGTACAATACAAATACTTTTTTCTTTGCTGCAACGTTTTAAATTTCCTTGTCACGTGATCGTTTTGCACTTTGGAACAAGTTTTCACATTTGAAGAAACCGTAATTTTCCAGATTATTCCTTACAATTTCAGAAAAAGACTGCAGCACCTTCAAAAAATGGAATAAGAAAATATATTAAACTACTATATACGAGGACCGGCTAGAGCTCGACATCTGAAAAGTCTGCCAAATTACAACACTCTCCGCTATTCCTCAAAGAAACAGGAAATAAACGTTAAAAATGCTAACGCAGCACATTCGCTTCGCAAAACACATCCGATCGTATCAATAGGTTTATTAGATTACTTTCATGCCTCCTCTTTTTAATCCTTTGACGAACAGTGGTTTCTGCCTCAAACCACCGTTTTATTAATTTCTTTTTGGAGTAGCAGTGCCTTTCGCATGAAACCACCGATGCTATTGCAAGACAGAGACATTTTGTGGTGCACTGACGTGTTTCTACGAATGCAGTGCATTGTCTTTGTAGCAGTATTTTACAACCTTCAAACAACAGTGGGCTCGCAGACGGTATAACGTGATTGTAGTATAATTTTTGTGTGTAGTGATCATGTTGGGGAATTCACTGTTAGTACGTTATCGTAACATAAACACTACGTTTATATGTAAATGGCGCCTGGAAAACAGCTGTTAGGGTTTATGATTTAATCGGCACGATTGCTATTTCTCTTCAATTAGACGAGACGTAAACAGCGTCAGTGTAATTTTTCTACTTATCCTTCAAAAAGCTTCGCCATCCATATTAGGCAAAAATTCTTGAAGACGGAACGAAACCTGACAGCCCAAACACATTTCAAAAAAGGTTTCTTTTACATGGGAGCGAAAATCGATTGCGGACTTGCAAAAGCGGCAACAAGAAGTGGATTTCCAGAATCGATTTTGAAGTGTTAACACGACCACCCAGAAGCGATATTGGAAAATCGGTTTACGAAATCCGGTTTCGGTAGCTCCATTTAAACAGGATGAAAGTTGAGTTTGTACTAACGCTTTTATGAGTGGTTTCGAAATGAAAGCATTGGGACATTATATACTTTCAATATGAATTGGTTAAATTTTCGGCCCACTTTTGCTTGTTATTCAGGACTGAAATTTGTTTTAAGCATTGTGAGTTAATGGAAACTTCGAGATATGGGACTGTGTCAACGAAAAATGCGAAATTGCTTTCAGATGTATCACATGAACGACGGGAGTCTAAAAACTGTATGTCCCAGTGGATCCAGAGTGGATAATTTCCTTAAAACGATTAATTGTTTACTTTAGGGCAATTTCTTGTTGTATTCATTTCTTACTGTCATAAAGACGGTTAATGTTGTGAAAAATTTAAAATTTTATATTTTTCGTATTGTTGTGCCTGGAAGAGCCAAAGTTGACTGACGTGGTTATATTTTAAAAACATGCATTTTGAAAACCACATTTTTTGAGAAGTTTGGATAAAGTGTAACTTGAACCAACGTTACAGATGAATGTGATAAACCTCCCGAAGGAATCACATATGGCCCTCTAAAATCGACTTCAGCAGCCAAGGACTGAACTAAGATGAGCCTCGTCTCCCCCCCCCCCCTCCCCCCCACCCTGCCCTTACACTCCTGTCCCCAATCCTACCAGTGTGACACATTACAAGGCGCCTTCCAGGCTGCTGATTACGTAATTCTATAACTGCGTGTTTAATTGCGTTACACCCCATGGAATTTGAGAAAGTCCCAGTTCTTGGAGTACATATAGTTCCGATATGGAATTTTCACGATTTTTTCCTCTCCTGTAGAATAGGGAACTGTATTTTCTCTTTTCTGTTGATGTACTAGGGTCCACAGATTAGGTGTAGATGAACCCAGTGTCAGACAGCAAAGACTGTAACCTTTAGAGCTCACTACAGTCTCTCTGAGATCGGAAGACTGAATGTGGTCTGAGCTCTTTTCCGATCATATACAAATGGTAAACCGAATTTGGGACGAGCGTCGAGCAGATATGGTGGAGCCAAGTTAAATTTATGTTGGGATTAGGCGCAGGAATTAGCGCGCCAGCGTGTTGGAATGGCCCCTCTCAGAAGTTCGATAAGGATTGTGTGAGCAAGGGACTGCGAATGGTTTGGAGGCTATTTAGTCACATCCACCTCGAATGCAAGACAACGTCACAGTCACGTCCACGAAATTTAATATTTATTTTTATTTATCGTATGACAATATATACAGGGTGTTCCGAAACTCCCGTTACAAACTTCTAGGGCTTGTAGACGGGTGTGAATACAATATATTTTGAATTGGAACCCATGTCTGGAAACGTACCATTTCCATGCTACAGCCGATTGAAAACATATTTGCTAGGTAGGTTTGCAACAGTGTAATCTTGGTTGGGGGTGCATACGTCGCATTGACTGATGGTATTTAATGTCTGTCCTACGTCTTTGACCTGTTCGAGGTTCATTCACGTGTCTGTGAGTGTTGGGGCAACATGGTTGATTACACGTTTTCAGAATACCTCAACCTGATCCTTCTGTGTGCCGAAGCTCACTGTAATGGAAGAACTACTCGTCGCCTTTATCAAGATCGTTATGCACAACATCCGACTCCATCGTATACCACTTCCCCACAATTACACAACGGCTCTTAGAATGGGGAACCTTAACCGTCAGCAGGTGCGACTGTGGCGCTCCTAGGGGACGCCTCGCACGCGAAATGAAGATGCCGTACTACATCACGTTAAAGAGAACGCGTGGACGAATACACGATCAGTTGTGGGTGGAACGGATTTTGCTCCCAGCTGGTACGTTGTGGCTCACTCAATCCATACAACTTCCAATATTCCATACCAACTCTAACACTCTGACTCGTGAATGAGGCTCGAACCAAGTGAGAGAGGTAGGATGGACGTCAAATGACATCAGTCACCATGACTATGCTCTTGCAAACCTATGTAGCAAACATGCCACTTATCGTCTGCAGTGTAACAGCTGTGACGCTGCATAATTAGAATAGACAGCCAGAACTTTTGAAATAAGATAGAAGGAACACAAAAGAGCATGTAAATATGGCACCAGCCATTCAACATCTGAAGAACATTTCTGGCAGGAAAACCACCACACTACCAAAATAGGAAGGGACACGAAAATGGGCATATTCAGTAACAAGAAAGATCTCCTTTGAGTATAAGAGAATTTCCAAATTCAAGAAGTAATAATTAGGAAGAAACACATAACAAACGACCAGAAAACAACCTCCCTAGACACCACAAAATAATATCACAAATTAGACAATGTCCCCACCCCAGTACCACAGTAAAGCGACACACACACACACACCCACACACACACACACACACACACAGCTCACTCTCCCAACATTACCAAAACAAACCAAAGATGCGTCTGCGTCCCACAACAGCAAAACAAAACGCATGAAATGTCTGTACGCCGGTGCTTCTTCACAACACAAATACTGAATACTTTCAGTGCTTGCGGAAGTGCTATGTGCTTATTTCTAACACATGTATGCAGAAGAGCATATACAACAAAAAGTTGTGAGTAAAGATAAAAATTAATGCGAACTGTTGATGATCCTAGCAAACAAAATTGTAAGAGAAGAAATGGGGCAAGGGTATTACAGTTGTTTGTGACTCCTCCTGTGTAATAGCTAAGATGTCGCAGCAAATAATGATCATAAACAACGCTTCCTAATCGATCTCTGAATAAAATACAAATAATGTAAAACTGGTATCTGAAATCAAAATCGCTGTCGGTGTTGGAGTGGGGTGTCCTGTATGTCTCAATCTCTTCAGATCATTGATCGTAACGTGAAATGTTACTCAGTGAGCAGTCCCATACCTCATACTGACAAAATTACAAGGCTACCAATAGCTGCTTGCGAAATCCATTTGAAGTTTTCAAGAAAAGAGTTCCAAAATCATACCTGTCAACATTACCATGGTTCAGTAAGATTACCCGATGATTCATAAAATCCGCCCATTTTTCAGTACGCTCCCTTTCTTACGGTTTTGCCATAAAACTGTACCTTGTGTGACTCCCTGTCAGCGGGGAAAAAGTAAATTCGATTTAATCGATATATTTTATAGCAGGACGAACAATAAGTTTCTGGCTTCGTTCTCGCATAAGAAAGAAAGCTTTTTTGAACGAGAGTATTTTAAAAATCGTGCTGGTACGTTTACTAAGCTCCATAGGGCCCACAAGGGATTCACGTCTTATTCCGCGAGGCCCGGAGTATTATTCGCGGTTCTTAATGTCATTTACTATAAGCACATTCCGCTAAATTTCTCACTCCAGAAAGCCCGGCGCGCGGGGGAGTGACCCATTGTTTGGGGAAAGCCCCCGCAGCGGTGGCGCGCGGCTTGCGGGGGCTTTCTGCTCGCGGACGCATCTCCCCAGAGGTTCGCGCGCCGTGCTTCCTGCCCGCGGCGGGGTATTAGAAAAATCCGGGGATCTAGTAGGCTCCTGGCGCGGCCGAGACCGCGGGACAAGAATTGTTTGCCGGTTATTTCCGCCAGCTATTTCTGACAATATTTTGGGCCGAGCCATTGTCGGCGGAGCGGGCGCCGCGGGACATAAAGGCGGGGAATGCGGCCTTTATTGGCCGATTTTTCCGCGGGACTTCCCCGGGGCGCCGTTCCGCCCCCCCCCCTCCCCAACCTCTGCCGACGACGCCCCCCACCGCCGGCCGCGCCTTGATTGCTTCCGCTGCCGTCGGCAGCAGCAGCAGACGGCCCCTCTGCGAGCGTCTACAGCGCCGCGCGTCCCAGCGCGGTGGGCCCAGACCGTATTAAGCGCGATTATTGAGATAGCCGAACCGAAACGTGTGTGGGGGATGCAGCGAAACTAACGCAATACTAGTGAGCGTAATTAGAACCTTCAATTTAGTAAAGCGCTTCCGAGTGCCTCTGTCTCTATTCAGGGTGTACCAAACTCACTGTGAAAGCTGACACGAGAGAAAATATAATAGGAGTGGAAACACACCAGTAAACACGTACAGTGTAAGATCGCACGACTCTTGCAGTACCGCCGACCTACGGGCCAACATTCAGGAGTTTTTAATCATGTGGTGCACGAAATGTGTTACCAATTGTTCCTTTCACAGTTTACGACGCACATTAGATATCCTGTTGGGATCTCTACAGCAGTACCAGCAGAGCTTGGAAAAACAAATGAGTTACGAAATGACGGGTAATTCACGATACTGCCGCTAGGAGAGTAGTAAGCAGCATTGGCTGACAATGGAAGACTGACGACACAACAACGATCGGCAATAGTGTTACTTTTTCATGTAACGAAAAGCCTTGTTGTGACTCAGAGGCGTTTTCGACAACAGTTTAACAGACGATGGGTCCCTTGCAAAAAGACCATCCACATGTTGTACGATAAATTTGTACAGGAAGGAACAGTATTGGAAGCTAACCGACCTCGGCCTAAGCCTGTTTGTTCGCTGGAGAATATTGAAAAAATGGTTCAAATGGCTCTGAGCACTATGTGACTTAACATCTGTGGTCATCAGTCCCCTAGAACTTAGAACCACTTAAACCTAACTAACCTAAGGACATCACACACATCCATGCCCGAGGCAGGATTCGAACCTGCGACCGTAGCGGTCACGCGGTTCCAGACTGAACCGCCTAGAACCGCACGGCCACACAGCCCGGCGAGAATATTGAAGCGGTACGAGTTGCTGTACAGAGAAGTCCCGGGAAATCGTGTAGAAAGGCAACAGTGCAACTGGGAATATCCAGACGCTCCGTTCAACGCATTCTTAAAAGTGACCTCCACATGTATCCATACAAGATGATCTGTGCACAGAAGCTCACTGAAGAACACAAGCGGCAGAGACTACTGTTTGGTCAGTGGGCGGAGTATAGGGAGAAACTCTCAACAACGTTTGTTTTTCAGACGGTGTGGTTAACAAACAAAATGTATCCTTTTGGGCCACTGAAAATCCACAAGTGCTTCATGAACGACAACATTATGGTCCGAGGATTACAGTGTGGGCAGCAATTTCCAGTCACGGACTTATTGGACCCTTTTTCTTTGAAGAAACTGTGAACAGCGAGCGTTATTTGACCTTGCTTCGTCATAGCTTCTTGCCACAGCTTCTTGCTACTGCCTTGCCCTTCAACACGCAGTGGTTCATGCAAGATGGAGCAAGGCCACGTACTGCAAACACTGTGTTGGAGTTTTTACACGAGCAATTCGACATGCGGATCATTTCACTCAGGTTTGCAGGTCGCTTGAATGAAGGACAAAATTGGCCCCCCAATAGTCCAGACCTCAATCCATGTGACTTTTTTCTTTGTGGGTACCTAAAGGAAAAAATTTTCCCGAAACGTCCACGTGATTTAATGGAGCTCAGAAGACTTATTCTTCAAGCTTGCAGTGAAATTACGGAAGACATGTGCCGTAGGGTAATCACTAACTTCAGTGTTCGTTTGAAAGAAGTTAGGAAACGAAATGGTGGACATATTGAGCATGTGCTGAGTCAATGCGTCAGATTACTCTACAGCTGAGTTAATGTGTTAAACATTTTGAAGTTAAGCGTGTAAATCCTGTATGGTTGAAGATGTAAAACCATAATTATTTTGGTTCTATTAGTTTTCGATTATTCACCCATTGACTAATGAGGGAGTAAAGATGAAAACCAGGCAAAGCAAAATTAATTAAATAAAAATAATTTTTATTATAACATGTTCTTAAATCAGTCTAAAAAATATCAATTCTCCTTTTCCCATACAGATTCCTAAGACCTTAGAGAGAGTATGAATATTTGTAATTGTGAACTTCAAATGGGTGTGGAAATATTTGTAAGATTTATAACCAAAAATTGTGAGATGCATGCAATACATAATTTATGCATGAATAGTTCACCTCATAACTACGAATTATTTACTGCATGTAACCCATGTTATTCGTTATAAATCTTAAAAGTAATTTCATAAGTGTTAAAAATTCACAATCACAAATTTTCAGAAGTGTCTCTTACTCCAATATAAAATCGTGTTGTATTAAGAAATTTATTTCATTTGAAAAATTTTTTCCTGCTTTCTAACCTTGTGTGTTTGAAATTTAGAGAGAGACATGCATTCAATTTCAAGTTTATTTCAAGGTCTAGAAAAGTGTTATATTTACTTGCTAATTAAATATCAATGTGTTTAATTGTGTTTCCCGAAAATATAATAAAGAAGGTAATAAATTTATTTTTATTTTACTACTTGTAAGATTTTTACTTTATTGTTGCGTAATATTATGAGCAGAACTTGATAAGGATCGGGAACAACTAAAAGAACCAGCAGAGACTGGCAAACCAGCCAAGGACTGTCAGAAGCGGCTGGTCGAGTGTGAACAGCAGGGAAACTACTACAGGAGAACGAACAACGGTGGCAGCGTGACAGAATATCAAAGTTCAAACGAGTAATCCAAATCAGATGCCAAATTGTCTTTCCATGCGTGCAGGCAATCATGTTGTTCAGTTTAAGGCCCATATTAACTGGATTGATTACTTGGATCCAAGATGTTGTAACTGAGGACGCCGGGGAGTACGTCACAAAAAATGCAACAAGTCAAATAAATTCAGAAACACAAAAATCTCAAAAAAAAAGTACGTCCAGGCAGTAATTCACTTCAGTAGTTTATTAGCTACGCTTCTAAGGAGAAGGTTTGGGATTAGGATTGTAACGAGTAGCAAATAAATATACCGAAAACGAATTCTGCACAAACGCTAGACAAATCCAAAAATCTTGAAAACTGGTGATATATATATGTATCCTTCTGACTCTGCACAGTGTGATCTATTTTTATGCAACATAGTTAATCTCTAAGAGTGCATCACCGAATACAGTATTCGCTGAAGACTACTTTACATTGCGTCTGGAAAAATGTAATATTACATAACTAATGATAATTTTTATATCTTGTACGTATATGTCTGAATCTGCACACTGTGAAGTGCACGTTAACCAACACCGTTAAGCTCTACCAATGGACTGGGGAACTTGTGGTCAGCTGAAGAATGAAATTTATTACCTACTAAAATCCAAAACGTAAGCAAATTATTAAGATTTATGTGTCACTTAGTATTCGTTTGAGTCTTCACACTGTGCTCTATCTTCTTAGCTTCACAGCTCTCCAAAGCTATGCACGTTAGGAACACGTAGTGAAGTTAAGACTCAAGGGGCACCGAGGGAAAAAATAAGAAAAGCTACCAAAAAGTGTCCTAAAATCACAACTTAAACGCCATTGGCATGGAAATTACGAAAAAGAAAAATGAATGATCAACAGAAATTGACAAGGTACTACAACATTCTATAGAAAATCAGACACTTCTGTGGCCTATCACCAAAACAAAGTTGGCTACCTCACATGAGCAATACCAAACAAATATTTGGTAAATATCTGAAGGAACAGACCTTGTTGATGATCAACGGTTGTACGAAATAATTCGATATTTACTCGCTTTCAGAGAATTCATTGACATCAGTGCATTTGTTATATATGTACGACCTATTAGTGACATACGAAAATGTTTTCCAGGCCAGCCCTAACCACTTTGGATATCCACGTACGCTTCCCAGGCCATTCCAACCATCCATAAGTCACACTGCATACGTCCTTGTGCCATAGTCCACTATGTTCATCATCTAATGCTCGTCAACATTATTAGTTGGATTCCCGAGCTAGGGAGAACGAGACTATGAGGAATCAAGACCAATGTTGTTTCGTAATGTGCCTGTCTAGGTTTATAGCGCTTACTTGCTTGTCTGAAAGAATGAACATTGTTGACGTTCCACGGCTGTGTGAAATAATTAGAAATTTATTCGCTGACTGCGAATTCTTTGACATCGGCTGTCTTAGACATAATACACTGATGGGCCAAAACTTTATGACCTCCTGCTTAATAGCTTGTTTGTCCACTTTTGGCACCAAATACTCGTACATCACAGATTCTTAGTATCAAGAATCCGACAGTGTGATGGTCGTTATGTGGAGGTATGTGGCGTTAGAAGTTTACGTACAGGTCATGTAATTCGTAAATAACGAGCTGCTGAGGGGTACGCAGCGATGCCGCCCTACAGCGACCCAGATGGGTTCCATAGGATTTGCATCAGGCGAATTTGGTCGCCAAGACATCAATGTGTGTTCACTATAATGCTCCTCAAACCACTGTAGCATGGCTCTGGCTCCGAGACAGGGACAGTTATCCTGCTGAAAGATAACATTGACGTCGGGAAAGAGACATCAGGCATAATGGGATGCAGGTGGTTTGAAGCTGTCAGCGTGTATTTGATTATTACCACAGGTCCCATACAAGAGGAGGAGAATGCCTCCCATAGCATAATACTCCCCCTAGTATCTTGCGTCCGTGGCGCGCTGCCTGTTTCGAGCCGTCGTTCACCTCGATGACGGCGTTTGTGGCCACGACCATAGACCTACCCTGACAAAAATATGATGCACCCCAAGAGCCGACACCTTTCCATTGATCGACTGTCGAATCCGATGGTTCCGTGCCTATTAAAATTGTGACTGATGATAACCTTGGGACAACATGTTAACACCTAGGGATGGTCTGCTGCGGAGCTCCATGTTCATTAACGTACGATGAATGGTGTACTCCAAAACACTTGCGCGTGCACCAACATTGTGCTCTTTCGGCAGATATGAGAAAGATCGCCATCTATCCTACTTTGCAGAGCAGGCAAGTCTCGCGGCATCCAGTGTCGTGGATGAACTGTGGTCATAATGTTTTGGCTGATCAGTATATACTGCCTATTAGATGCACTACCTCCAGGCTAGGACTCGAATCCGTATTCCCCAGTTGTCATGAGCGGTCTCCTTAACAAATATGCATGAACGCTTCCCGGACCTACCCAAACCTCCAATCGTCACATTGTCTACATCCTTGTACCATATTCCACAGTAGTCATCATATAATACTTGCCAACATTATTAACTGCATTCCTACGACAGGATGAGGCTATGACGAATCGAGACAGATGTTGTTATCGTAAAGTGCCTGTCAGGCTTGTAGTACTTACTTGCATGCCTGAGAGAACTGATGTTGTTAATGTTCCACAGCTGTGCGAAACAATTAGAAATATACTCGCTGATTGCAAATTCTTTGACATCAACTGTATTAGGTATAGGAATTACAGATATTACTACCTATTCGTGGAACATGAGAAAATGTGTGAAACCGGGTCTCGAACCCAGATTTCCAAAGTATCTCCAGCAGTAGGTCACCTTGACCACTTTGATTGTCCGTGCACACTCCCCTGACCAACCCAGTTGGTGACTAATTGCCGCGCGGGATTAGCCGAGCGTTCTTGGGCGCTGCAGTCATGGACTGTGCGGCTGGTCCCGGCGGAGGTTCGGGTCCTCATGGATGTGTGTATTTGTGAAAGTAGGCTATTTAGGTTTTTATATTGGTAACGCCACGTAGCGCTCTGTATGAAAATCACTGGCTGTGCTGTGTGCAGTCTGTGGCTAGTTTGCATTGTTGTCTGCCATTGTAGTGTAGGGCAGCTGGATGTTAACAGCGCGTAGCGTTGCGCAGTTGGAGGTGAGCCGCTAGCAGTGGTGGATGTGGGGAGAGAAATGGCGGAGTTTTGAAATTTGTAAGATTGGATGTCATGAACTGCTATATATATTATGACTTTTGAACACTATTAAGGTAAATACATTGTTTGTTCTCTATCAAAATCTTTCATTTGCTAACTATGCCTATCAGTAGTTAGTGCCTTCAGTAGTTTGAATCTTTTATTTAGCTGGCAGTAGTGGCGCTCGCTGTATTGCAGAAGTTCGAGTAACGAAGATTTTTGGTGAGGTAAGTGATTTGTGAAAGGTATAGGTTAAAGTTAGTCAGGGCCATTCTTTTGTAGGGATTTTTGAAAGTCAGATTGCGTTGCGCTAAAAATATTGTGCGTCAGTTTAAGCACAGTCATTTATAATTTTTCTAAGGGGACGTTTCATTCGTCCTTAGGATAATTTAGGTTAAGTAGTGTGTAAGCTTAGGGACTGATGACCTTAGCAGTTAAGTCCCATAAGATTTCACACACATTTGAACTTTTTTTTTTTACTTGTTGTAAGACTAAAAGCGTGGAACTTTAATTTAAATACCTTCGTTCCTCTCTACTAGTGGACTATAGAAGCGTGTCACACATACTCACAATTCAAGGGTCCAGGCCTGAGGGTCCACTTGACCCGTCACCTCCGACCATCCATCAGAGACTGGTCGAGTGCGAAGCTTTTCATTACTGAGGGAAGCGGAGCACCTACTACATTTTGGGGGATGTCTAGTCCCAATTCTCACCATTTGTCCGTTCCAAAAAACCTCTGGATTCTATGATTTGCTTCTGCCTGGTAATGCAGAGCTCCTACATTATGAACTCTGATCATGTGGAGCCAACTTCAAGCATCGCCATGCACGCAGTGAATCATACACAGACACATACAAGAAAACCTGGTACAAAGCAGGCTGTGAGGATGCAAACAACAATAATTGCTGTCGCGCCGTTTGAGCCGGCATGTCACAAACTGCGCGGCCCCTCCCGCCGGAGGTTCGAGTCCTCCCTGGGGCATGGGTGTGTGTGTTCTTCTTAGGACTAGTTAGTTTAAGTAGTGTGTAAGACTAGGGACCGATGACTTCGGCAGTTTGGTCCCTTAGAAATTCACACACATTTGAACAATAATTGCTCTTCGGTTCTCCAAATGCCCGTGTAATTGCGGAAGAGTGAAATGAAATATAAAATGACGGAGAAACAGACACCGCTCGGTTCTTATGGAGCGAAGTGCCCTAAAGAATTGCGAAACGGGATCAACAGAACTGTTTCAAAAGACGCATCAGAGACCAGCCTATCGTGGGGAGGGCCCCAGAGAAGTGTAACAGAACTGCTATTATTTTCTGTATACATAAATGATCTAGCTTACAGGGAGGGCAGTAATCTGCAATTATTTGCTGATGATGCTGTGATGTACAGGAAGTTGGGGTGGTCGTTGACTGACTATAGGAGGACAGCAGATGACTTAGACAAAACCTGAATGATGAATGGTTGCTAGGACTAAATGTACAGAAATGTAAGTTAATGCAGATTGGTAGGAAAACCAAACCCTTACCATTCGAATACAGCATTAGTAATGCCCTGGTTGACATAGCTCAGTCGTTCAAATATCTTTGCGTAGCGTTGCAAGTGAGGACTGTGGTAGGAAAAGCGAATCGCGGACTTCGGTTTTTTGGGATAATTTCGGGAAAGTTTGGTTTATCTGCGAAGTAGACCGCATATAGGACGCTAGTGCGAATCATTCTTGAGTACTGCCCGAGTATTTGTGGTCCGCACCAGATCGGGATGAAACAAGACAGCGGAGCAGTTCAGAGGCAGACTGTTAGGTTTGTTACCAGTACGTTCGTGAAACGCGCAGGTATTATTGAGATGCTTTGGGGAACTCAAATAGGAAACTCTGGAGGGAAGGCGACGTTCTTTTCGAGAGACAATACTAAGAAAATTTAGAGAACCGGCATCTGAATCTGACTGCAGAACGATCCTGCTGCCGCCAATATGCGCTTTAAGACCACGAAGATGAGATACGAAAAATTAGGTGTCACGCTAAGAGTCATTTTTCCCTCGCTCTATTTGCGAGTGCAATAGCAAATGAAGTGATTAGTACTGGTACAGGGTACCCTACGTCAGGCATCGTGCGGTTGATTGCGAAGTACTTATGTAGGTGTGGACGTAGATGAAAGGTAGCTGTAGATAACGTGGGGAGGAGAGATTTGCATGGGTCTGGTTACAGATGAGGGCTGGTGAGCCAGCTAGCCAGGATATGGTTTTCAGGCGGTTTCTCACACCCCACTAGATGGGCTGGTACACACATCCCATCTTGGATACAAGCTGTGCAAACATTTAGAAAAGATTCTCACACTTGCACATAAGACTGACACTTAGACAGTGACAGTTGGGGTACGCTGGTTTCGTCCTGGGGAACTGACTAATTTGGCTGTTTAATCTCCTTACGCTCGTAATTATCACAATGATTTTGGTACTCTTATTGCATGTCGTTAACTGCTGTGCGAGCATCTATTTTGTCCTTAATATTTCACCCCAATGAGCGCAACTGTGTATAATTGCCTCTGTTGTGCGTTTGCATTTCTTAGAGCAAAACTGATTGTCATGTATCACATCCTCTATTTTCTGTTCCATTATTATGTATATTACTCTTTTCACCGACTTGGACGCGCGGGCTGTTATACTAATTGTGTGACAGTTATCGGATTCATCTGCTCTTGCTATCTTTGGGACTGTATGGACGATATTGTCCTGAAGTCTCGTGGCATGAGTCGAGTCTCATAGATTCCACACATAAACTTGAGAAGTCGTTTGGTTGCCAATTTTCCCATTTGTATTAAAAATAACGATGGAATGCTGTATGTGCCTTCGGCATAATCTTGTCGAAAGTATTCCAAGGAGCTATTATACAGGAACTCCTGTGTCTTCCAAAAGAACTCCCATTTCTTATACAGTCACGCCAGCAGACAGTTCTCGGTCGGATCATCATCATCATCATTAGTTATCTGCTATATTAGCAGGTCCTTTGCCTCTTCATTTTCTGCGATCCATTGCTTCCTTCTTAAGGCTGCTGTATGTTGTACCGTCCACCATGTCATCCAGTATCTCGAATCTCTTCCTTCCTCGCTTCCTTTTCCCTTCTACATAACCTTCTAAAACTGTTTTTATCAGTCCGTCATTCTTTCTTAATATATGCCCAATCCAATTTCTTTTCCTTCTCTTTATTACATCTAGTAACTGTCTTTTCTCTCCCACTCTTCCCAGTACCTCTTCATTTTTTACTCTGTCCATCCAACTTATTCTTTCCATCTTCCGCCATGTCCAGATCTCAAAAGCCTCCAGCCTTTCTCTGTCTTTTTTCCTCATAGTCCATGTTTCAGCGCCATGTAGAAGAACACTCCATACAAGACATTTTATGAGTCTCTTTCTGAGTCGGATACGCTGCGTTTATTCATGCGAGTAGATAGTTCAAGACAGTCATTCCAAAAATATTTTATCCATATTCGTACTAACAACATAAAAAGTTCACTTTTCCTGTACCGAGGAAATGTGCTTACCTTTTACATAACTTACCTTCAAAATAGTTTTGTGGTTACTGAACGTTTGTTGTTCAATAAATTTGGTACGCTTCCCGTCACATTTAGTTCTTTGAGCACCACACGACCTGAAAATCACTAAATTCCTACGTTCATACACATTAGAACAGAAATTATGTATGTACCACATCTTCTCCTGAACCACTAAACTTCGTACGCATATTATTAGACTTAATGTCCGGAAAGAAGCGCTATGGGGGCAAGAACCACCGGACTATCTAAGTGATGAACTGCGTGAAAGAGAGACTGCAGGGCGAAATTCGCTAGATATGCATATGACCTGTGTGTACAAATACCTGTGAAATATGTTAAATACATATGAAATATACATCATACGTCTGTACGTGGTCAAAGCCACGGGTAGAAAGCTAAAATCACTCGCAAATTGGTAGAAACTGGTGTAGAGACATACAGTATGTTGGACAAGCCTTCCCAACGGAGCAGTTAAGGTGATCCTTTCTTGGATTATCTTAGTGAATCTGCGCTTCGGTTTTGCTCCTACCTTTACTCTGTGGAGCTCTCGTAGATAATGTCTCCAAAAGCTGTTCTGATATGGCACTGGGTTCTTCAGAAGATGCGTGCAGGCAACCTGTTATTCTAATAAGTGGTGAGGTTGGCTAGTTTGTATGAAATAAGTTTCGGGATGCCACTATAATTTGTTTACTTGCAAGCACCATAAAACAGCGACAGTTTAGTATTATAAAACGATTTCTTCCATAAAGTTAACAAGTTCAGAGACCATGGTAAAGCCTAATATTATGAATCAACAGTCTCTGATTACGTTCTGTCACCGATTCACATACATGTACGGGCTCAGGGTATTTTCTATAACCGTCTGGACAGGTTGACGCGGAGCCGAAATCTCTCGCTTATATCGTAACATTTCGTGACACTATGTACATCTTCCATAAGTTAAACATATTCATTTGTTTATAGAAGTTATGGATTTACTACAGTGTGTTATTATTGTAGTGAAGATCTGACGACCCGTTGGCTCCTCATAGTAGCAGTTATGCAAAAGATGGTTTTAATAATAATATTCAATAAAGAAAAAACGACGCTTCGTGCTACAATACTAGCAGTTCCCCTACATATTAATGGTCGAGTATGATCTGTTCTCCAGGCACTCATTCCTCTCTCAACTCACATGTTTAATCATCGATCTATATGGCGTGGTTTCTGCTTCTGTAGCACTGCTTAAGGCACGATCTGACGTCGGTATGCGCCGACTTTCAATAAACGTAAGGTTTGGTAAAATAAATACCCCGCAAAACGAGGGACACCTCCAAAATCCCTGTATCGATTTCAGTCACCCGCCTCGAAAGAAATGCTGTCGGGGTAAGAACCAGTAACTTCGTATTGGGGTGGGGTCATAAGTTGGGAAGAGAAGGGGGTAAGAGGTCACGGACAGACAGACAGAGGGAGGAGGAGGAGATGGTCGCAGAGGGAGGGGGGACGAGCAGATGGACAGGAAGAGGGATGAGATGGACAAAGAGAGGTGAGAGTAGTAGAGGGACTTAAGGGAGATGAGGAGTAGATAGAGGGCAGGAGGAGACTGACTTAGAGATGGTAAGAGGAGATGGACAGAGGGGAAGAAGCAGATGGATTCAGGGGCGGGGGGAGGAGCAGATGAATGCAGGGGGGAGGACCAGATGGATAGCGAGAGAGGGAGCAAGAGACTGACTTAGAGGGAGGAGGAGTAGATGGGCAGAAGGGAAGGAGCAGAGAGAGCGAAGAGAGGAGAAAGTGAAGCCTTCCCGTCTCCTCTATATCTCTTTCGTTACGCGACCTTCCCTTCTACAATAACCTATGAAACCTTCCCTTCGGATTTCTATCTCTTGCTTAATAATAACAAATGAAATCTTCCCTTTGAAATTAATTCTCTTTCTCAACAATAATAAGTGCAATCTTCGCATAAAAATTTCAATGCTGCTTATCAAAAGTGATTTGCTTATTATTTCGACGAAACATAGAATGTGTCGTCGTCGTGGCCCTCAGTCGTTACCTGCAATAACCCAAAACTGTCCCTTACCTTTTTTACTGTTACTGGATCGCCATCTGACTGCTGCATCGAACTGCGACATGAATATACTTACTCTGTTTTACTATACTCTATTAGCTGCTGGTGGGCTGTCATAATAAGTGACTGTATTTATTACCAAAGCTGACGTTATTCTTTAATAGCAAAGCTAACGTTATTCTTTAATTAATTTGACTGAAGTTACGTAATTCATAGTTAAACTTTTTCTTGACAACAATCAAATTTTGCAAAGTTTTACGTTGATAGTTTTTTTGGGATGGATTATAATCAGTAATGCAATACTGCTGGCAAAAATTAATTATATTTTGAAAACGATTCTTCAAATATTTACTGTTGGTAATGAAATGATTTTACAAACGTTTAAATGGGACTTACTTTTTACACTAATCTTACAACTAGTATTGCGCAAACATACCTTAGTAGTCTTGAGTTTCTCAAAAAAAAAAAAAAAAAAAAATATATATATATATATATATATATATATAATAATAATAATTCTATAATATTAGTTCCTCTTACGATAATAGTTAGCTAATGTCTCTGTACATCCGTTTATAATCTCTTGTAAATCATAGCTGGTGGCTAGCAGGCAGACCGCTCCTCTCGACCTCTCGCTTCAGGCCTGCTACCGACTCGCTTCACATCTCGCTAACTGCTGACTTCCTTCGAACGCTAAAGTGCGGTCTCTCCCGACAACGTGGCCGAGCGGTTAAAGGCGCTACAGTCTGGAACCGCACGACCGCTACGGTTGCAGGTTCGAATCCTGCGTCGGGCATGGATGTGTGTGATGTCCTTAGGTTAGTTAGGTTTAAGTAGTTCTAAGTTCTAGGGGACTTATGACCACAGCATTTGAATCCCATAGTGCTCAGAGCCATTTGAACCATTTTGCCATTTTTTTTCTCCCGACAACAATCCTTTCTGGTGCAGACAATCCCGGCTACCATTACAAAATGTATCAATGCGCGGTCTTTCCCGCTCTTTTCTTAAAATGTATCCATACGCGGTATCTCCCGCCCTTTTTAAAATTATATCAATGTCCGGTCTCACCCGCCAACAGTACTTTGGTGTAGACATTCCCTGCTACCACAATTATTTCCCAAATGACAAATATTAATTATTCCTACTTAATCCTATTAATAAAATATAAACATATTTCATAAATTGTTGTTTGGCAATAGACAATAGAAATATACAAGTCTTACAAAAGGAGCAGGCAGACAGAGAGGGTGGGAGGAGGAGAGAGTCTGAGGGGAGGGGGGGGGGGCAGGTGGCCATGGCCAGAAAATGATTCAAATGGCTCTGAGCACTAGAGCACTATGGGGCCCGCATCTCGTGGTCGTGCGATAGCGTTCTCGCTTCCCACGCCCAGGTTCCCGGGTTCGATTCCCGGCGGGGTCAGGGATTTTCTCTGCCTCGTGATGGCTGGGTGTTGTGTGCTGTCCTTAGGTTAGTTAGGTTTAAGTAGTTCTAAGTTCTAGGGGACTGATGACCATAGATGTTAAGTCCCATAGTGCTCAGAGCCATTTGAACCCAGCACTATGGGACTTAACATCAGAGGTCATCAGTCCCCTAGAACTTAGAACTACTTAAACTAACTAACCTAAGGACACCACACACATCCATGCCCGAGGCAGGATTCGAACCTGCAACCGTAGCGGTCGCGCGGTTCCAGACTGAAGCTCCTAGAACCGCTCGGCCACTCCGGCCGGCCCAGAGAGTGGGATAAAGAGGAGACGGACTAACAGATGATTGAAATAAATATACAGGGTGTTACAAAATGGTACGGCCAAACTTTCAGGAAACATTCTTCACACATAAATAAAGAAAACATGTTATGTGGACATGTGTCCGGAAACGCTTACTTTCCATGTTAGAGCTCATTTTATTACTTCTCTTCAAATCACATTAATCATGGAATGGAAACACACAGCAACAGAACGTACCAGCGTGACTTCAAACTCTTTGTTACAGGACATGTTCAAAATGTCATCCGTTAGCGAGGATACATGCATCCACCCTCCGTCGCATGGAATCCCTGATGCGCTGATGCAGCCCTGGAGGATGGCGTATTGTATCACAGCCGTCCACAATACGAGCACGAAGAGTCTCTACATGTGGTACCGGGGTTGCGTAAACAAGAGCTTTCAAATGCCCCCATAAATGAAAGTCAAGAGGGTTGAGGTCCGGAGAGCGTGGAGGCCATGGAATTGGTCCGCCTCTACCAATCCATCGGTCACCGAATCTGTTGTTGAGAAGCGTACGAACACTTCGACTGAAATGTGCAGGAACTCCATCGTGCATGAACCACATGTTGTGTCGTACTTGTAAAGGGACATGTTCTAGCAGCACAGGTAGAGTATCCCGTATGAAATCATGATAACGTGCTCCATCGAGCGTAGGTGGAAGAACATGGGGCCCAATCAAGACATCACCAACAATGCCTGCCCAAACGTTCACAGAAAATCTGTGTTGATGACGTGATTGCACAATTGCGTGCGGATTCTCGTCAGTCCACACATGTTGATTGTGAAAATTACCATTTTTATCACGTTGGAATGTAGCCTCAACCGTAAAGAGAACATTTGCACTGAAATGAGGATTGACACATTGTTGGATGAACCATTCGCAGAAGTGTACCCGTGGAGGCCAATCAGCTGCTGATAGTGGCTGCACACGCTGTAAATGGTACGGAAACAACTGGTTCTCCCGTAGCACTCTCCATACAGTGATGTGGTCAACGTTACCTTGTACAGCAGCAACTTCTCTGACGCTGACATTAGGGTTATCGTCAACTGCACGAAGAGTTGCCTCGTCCATTGCAGGTGTCCTCGTCGTTCTAGGTCTTCCCCAGTCGCGAGTCATAGGCTGGAATGTTCTGTGCTCCCTAAGACGCCGATCAATTGCTTCGAACGTCTTCCTGTCGGGACACCTTCGTTCTGGAAATCTGTCTCGATACAAACGTACCGCGCCACGGCTATTGCCTCGTGCTAATCCATACATCAAATGGGCATCAGCCAACCCCGCATTTGTAAACATTGCACTGACTGCAAAACCGCGTTCGTGATGAACACTAACCTGTTGATGCTATGTACTGATGTGCTTGATGCTAGTACTGTAGAGCAATGAGTCGCATGTCAACACAAGCACCGAAGTCAACATTACCTTTCTTCAATTGGGCCAACTGGCGGTGAATCGAGGAAGTACAGTACATACTGACGAAACTAAAATGAGCTTCAACATAGAAATTAAACGTTTCCGGACAC
Organism: Schistocerca serialis cubense; assembly: GCF_023864345.2. Classification (NCBI taxonomy): domain Eukaryota; kingdom Metazoa; phylum Arthropoda; class Insecta; order Orthoptera; family Acrididae; genus Schistocerca; species Schistocerca serialis. The sequence goes on from NC_064638.1 coordinate 265,721,340, forward strand.
ATGTCCACATAACATCTTATCTTTATTTGTGTGTGAGGAATGTCTCATGAAAGTTTGGCCGTACCTTTATGTAACACCCTGTATATTCGAGCAACGCGGAAAACTCAGCAAGTAGTTTACATAAAATAATGACAATTGTAGAACCGTGTCCGATTTTGAATCATATCTATAAATACGAGAGCGTGCATCTGCAGGCGGCCAACGTTCGAAAGACAATATGGAGCAGCGCGGTGATGAGCGAGGTCGCAGGCTGCAGAACACAGGGACGGGAATTCCATTTGTTGAGATGAGCGTAAATACCATCCGGCCCGACCGGCCGTAAGCAGCGCTCATAACCGGTAATTAGCCGGCGAGCGCGGCGGACGCACGTGGGGTGGGAGGCGCGTCATTTGAAACTTGGTCGCCGAGTGGCGCCCCGCCCCGCCTCATACACAACAACCACGGCGCGGGGCACCGGCCGGCCCGCCTGTATGCATAAAGCGCGAGTTGAAGACCACTCCACTAACAATGTCATCCGCACAGCAAACACTCGTGAACTTCAAAGGGCGGAGCCCGCAGCCGCAGCCGCAGACGCAGACGCTCCGCTTTGATTAGCACTCGCCTCGCCTCGCCTCGCCTCGCCGTCTCTGCGCTCCCAGCACAGCGTCGCCGCCGAAACATTTAAGCCAGCCGGCCTTTGTGGACAGCCTTTCATTGCCTTTCTATGGGGCAGACCAAAATTAAAAGCCGGCCGAAGTGGCCGTGCGGTTAAAGGCGCTGCAGTCTGGAACCGCAGGACCGCTACGGTCGCAGGTTCGAATCCTGCCTCGGGCATGGATGTTTGTGATGTCCTTAGGTTAGTTAGGTTTAACTAGTTCTAAGTTCTAGGGGACTAATGACCTCAGCAGTGGAGTCCCATAGTGCTCAGAGCCATTTGAACCAAAATTAAAACCACTGCCCGCTATAAGCACTGCAAAGAGGCACAGGAATGACTTACTTCCCGACGTCTTTCATCTGCACTTTCGACGACACGTTATTGTAGAGAAGATGGAATGATTTTACTCATTTTCCTCCAGCCAATTAGTTGGTTTACGTAACTGGTGTTAACAACAGACGACATACTTTAAAGATCCAGCTTCAAACTAAAACTAAACTCTGTCTTACTAAATCCCCTCCCCGCCTCTCTCACTCTCCCTCTCTGTCGCAGTCTGTCTATAACTTAACCACCTTCTATCTGGTTCACCCTGTATCTGCACTGCCCTCTCTCTGGGTCATCCTTCGTAACTGATGCTCCTTCTGCCTCACCTCTATCTTTCTCTTCTGTTTTCTTCCACTGTCACTTGCTTCCCTGTCCTCTCTCTGCCACATTCTCTCATCCCCTATCCTTCCTCTGTCCCACTCTCTCTGTGCATTTCTTCTATATTTCATCTCATTGCCTCATCATCTCTCTTCCTCATCTTCTGTCTCCGTCGTCCTCTGTCTCCGTCGTCCTCTGTCTCCGTCGTCCTCTGTCTCCGTTATCCTCTGTCTCCGTCGTCCTCTGTCTCCGTCGTCCTCTGTCTCCGTTATCCTCTGTCTCCGTCGTCCTCTGTCTCCGTCGTCCTCTGTCTCCGTCGTCCTCTGTCTCCGTCGTCCTCTGTCTCCGTCGTCCTCTGTCTCCGTCGTCCTCTGTCTCCGTCGTCCTCTGTCTCCGTCGTCCTCTGTCTCCGTCGTCCTCTGTCTCCGTTATCCTCTGTCTCCGTCATCCTCTGTCTCCGTCGTCCTCTGTCTCCGTCGTCCTCTGTCTCCGTCGTCCTCTGTCTCCGTCGTCCTCTGTCTCCGTCGTCCTCTGTCTCCGTCGTCCTCTGTCTCCGTCGTCCTCTGTCTCCGTCATCCTCTGTCTCCGTCATCTTCTGTTTGCCTCATTCTTGATACATTTCATCCTCTCACTTCCTCGAAACGTCTCTGTCCCACCTTCTCACATTCACATCTTTTCTAAGCATCATCATCTGTCAGCTTAATTTTCTGCCTCCAAATCTCTCTACTTCACCATATCAGTGTCTAGTAGCCTCTCTGTTAAAGGGGAAGTGTTCTACCTGGACGACAGTGAACCTGGGAACATGTATTGTTTCCTGGTTGGTGCTTCAATCTAGTCACAAATTTCAGAATCACATGAAGGAATGAAAATCGATACAAGCAGTTCCTGACATTTTGTACTGTTTTTGTTGCTGAGAAACATGAGGTTGTATTTTGTGCAGTATTTGTAAATATTAACGATTTCTACATATTTAAGTGTTGCTTAATATATTAAGACTGTCTGGAGAGTATTGTTAGTTCTTCAAATACAGAGTTTTATAGTGAGTAAAATTCAATAGGGTAAGGTTTCTTATGTTTGGATGGTGCCCCTAGATCTGGATATATGGTTATTTGCTCCCTAGACAAAGCTGTCGATGCGTAAAATATCTGAACTCTTTGTGCTTCCCCCAATTTAGTGTTCTACTAACCGTCAAGTGTATCAGTGGCGTTCTGTGCTGACAGTTGATTTTGCCTTGTTACCTTTCATTAGAATGCGATATTTTGTAGACAACATGCCAGCGTCACAGTTGCCTGGTAGTGAGATATCACAGTTAATTGAAGTTCTCAGTAGCTTTTAAATGCAATAATTTATTACATATTTCGATATTCCAGCCACGTTTTCCAAGTGGTATACTGTTAGGTTGCCTAATTTCGACCATATGAAAATTGGTCCCATTTAACAACCTAGATTTTTATTTCTTTCCATGAGATGGCTGGAAAGATACGCAAGTATTGAGTGAAGGGAATATGAAGAAGACAGGGGAGGCCATTGCAGGGACTGAAAGACGTTCTTAGAAAACGTAAAAATTTAAAAATTGCAAATGATGGCCTCAATGTAGCTGTACATATATCATTATTCTAAATTTCAAATTGTCTTAGCCACATTGTTCACGGACTGGAAATACCATATGAATTTGATTACACTTCATTGGCCTTCATATTAAAAACACTACATATACTGGGCGTGTTGGTACCTACCCATCTGTTATGAACAACAGATGGATGCATTTGACTGTTGATCATAACAGATGATTAAGTACCATATATCAATATGCTCAGTATATGTAGTGTCTTTAATATCAACGCTGTAATCTGTAACAGTTTGAAAATGATGTTCAATTAAAACACGTAAGGCAGTTCCAATCAATAAACAATGTGGCTAAGATAATTTGAAATTTTGAGTGCAATAGGGCTGATATGACTAATACTGTATTTTATTATAAGCAAATTGGGATTATGTAAATATTACTTAAAAAACAATATTCCTATACATATACAATCATGAATTTTTGTGATGAGTAAATTCTATCAGAAATTTGGAACGACACGATCCAAAATTGCGCATCATTAGTACAGTCACCAAAATGCACAAGTCTGTTGACATAAATTGTGAAATGCGAGTATGATCTGTAGATTTTCGCTATAAAGCGTTACGTCTAACTATAACCAATTATGTATTATATACATCACTCATTTTTGGAGAACTTTCGCTAGTTATTAATCATCCATATACTTAGATTTCGTTTTCTGTTCAAAAATGGGGCACATTACCCTATGTTTCTAAAACTTACAACGTATGGAGGGTTGAGCCAGACTTCTTCCGTTGCGCACCATCTCGTACCTTGAAGCATAAGAAGGTCTCCTACCATGGAACATATGATATTTGCAAATGAACTGAATTTCTGTAATGTCTTATAACAATTTAGCGTCTCTTGAAAATGGAAGTTTTTGTTAGTTCCCTGCATTTTCTATTTCAAAAAGTTTTTAAAGTGTTACTGATTTTTAATTGTAGTTATTCATAATTCTTTTGTCATTTACTGGTTAAGATTAATAATATAACACACAGACTATTAAGTATAGTATTGAAAAGATTTTCTCGATTGTAACATTTTTATATTTGTGTAGAAAATTTTCTCCAAGGTACACTACTGTGTTGTGCCCTGTAAAAATTTTTCACTTTTGTAAAACCTTTGCTTTTCCAGAGTAATTTTTGCAATTTCAGAAAAAGACTGCACCACATATAAAGTGAATGCTTTCGTTTCGAAATGGTTTAAGAAACTATATAAATCGTCTATTACAGGTCTGACTAGAGGCGAAAGTCTCTCTCCTAGTACGCCTCATTCTCTTTCGGTCAGTCTATCTCATGTCTCCAGCATCATTCTCACTGCCGCACTCTATTTACCTCTCCCTTTTTTAGCGGCCGGCCGAAGTGACCGTGCGGTTAAAGGCGCTGCAGTCTGGAACCGCAAGACCGCTACGGTCGCAGGTTCGAATCCTGCCTCGGGCATGGATGTTTGTGATGTGCTTAGGTTAGTTAGGTTTAACTATTTCTAAGTTCTAGGGGACTAATGACCTCAGCAGTTGAGTCCCATAGTGCTCAGACCCATTTGAACCATTTTTGAACCTTTTTTAGCCTCATTCTTTCCTCCAACGCTTTCCATCTCACTCTCCTTCTTTCTGTCTCTGCATCCTTCTTTGTGTCCCACTAATAGTCTCTCTCTCATCCAGTCTCTATCACTCACTCATTTACGTTACTATATCCAAGTTCGTATTTCTCCTTTTCCACTGAGCGATATTATACAATGGTAAACATACTTGTCCTGTACTATATCTATTGTTAGGTAAGAATAAATATTGCACATCTTTTGCAACTGAATGTTCATTTGTTTTCAACAAAACATGTTTCACCTACTCATATTAAACATTGTCAGTGGTTTGTGAAATAAAAGATAGTTGTTAATGTACACATATCTTCTTATGAGACACGTACTGTCTCCTGGAAGGACATTTCATTCAGGAAATACATATTTTAATAAGAAGTATGTAACGTTCTTTGGCAATATACACTCCTGCAAATGGAAAAAAGAACACATTGACACCGGTGTGTCAGACCCACCATACTTGCTCCGGACACTGCGAGAGGGCTGTACAAGCAATGATCACACGCACGGCACAGCGGACACACCAGGAACCGCGGTGTTGGCCGTCGAATGGCGCTAGCTGCGCAGCATTTGTGCACCGCCGCCGTCAGTGTCAGCCAGTTTGCCGTGGCATACGGAGCTCCATCGCAGTCTTTAACACTGGTAGCATGCCGCGACAGCGTGGACGTGAACCGTATGTGCAGTTGACGGACTTTGAGCGAGGGCGTATAGTGGGCATGCGGGAGGCCGGGTGGACGTACCGCCGAATTGCTCAACACGTGGGGCGTGAGGTCTCCACAGTACATCGATGTTGTCGCCAGTGGTCGGCAGAAGGTGCACGTGCCCGTCGACCTGGGACCGGACCGCAGCGACGCACGGATGCACGCCAAGACCGTAGGATCCTACGCAGTGCCGTAGGGGACCGCACCGCCACTTCCCAGCAAATTAGGGACACTGTTGCTCCTGGGGTATCGGCGAGGACCATTCGCAACCGTCTCCATGAAGCTGGGCTACGGTCCCGCACACCGTTAGGCCGTCTTCCGCTCACGCCCCAACATCGTGCAGCCCGCCTCCAGTGGTGTCGCGACAGGCGTGAATGGAGGGACGAATGGAGACGTGTCGTCTTCAGCGATGAGAGTCGCTTCTGCCTTGGTGCCAATGATGGTCGTATGCGTGTTTGGCGCCGTGCAGGTGAGCGCCACAATCAGGACTGCATACGACCGAGGCACACAGGGCCAACACCTGGCATCATGGTGTGGGGAGCGATCTCCTACACTGGCCGAACACCACTGGTGATCGTCGAGGGGACACTGAATAGTGCACGGTACATCCAAACCGTCATCGAACCCATCGTTCTACCATTCCTAGACCGGAAAGGGAACTTGCTGTTCCAACAGGACAATGCACGTCCGCATGTATCCCGTGCCACCCAACGTGCTCTAGAAGGTGTAAGTCAACTACCCTGGCCAGCAAGATCTCCGGATCTGTCCCCCATTGAGCATGTTTGGGACTGGATGAAGCGTCGTCTCACGCGGTCTGCACGTCCAGCACGAACGCTGGTCCAACTGAGGCGCCAGGTGGAAATGGCATGGCAAGCCGTTCCACAGGACTACATCCAGCATCTCTACGATCGTCTCCATGGGAGAATAGCAGCCTGCATTGCTGCGAAAGGTGGATATACACTGTACTAGTGCCGACATTGTGCATGCTCTGTTGCCTGTGTCTATGTGCCTGTGGTTCTGTCAGTGTGATCATGTGATGTATCTGACCCCAGGAATGTGTCAATAAAGTTTCCCCTTCCTGGGACAATGAATTGACGGTGTTCTTATTTCAATTTCCAGGAGTGTATTTTATTTAGGAAACACTACATGTGTCATAACAATGTATGTAAGGTTAAACTGTTATATTTTATTTTATAGATTACTTATGATACATAATACAAATATGTGAAGCATGTTTAGTCGAAAGCAAAATAAAAATTCAACTGCAAAATAAAATGGATAATATTAAGTTCTGTCAGTATGATGATTATAATAGACGTAGCTACTGAGGTAGAATGGCTACAAATATTAAAAATACGTATGTGTATTCAAGAGTAGCAGATTTTATATTTCTATCTACCCACACTACTACTTTTGATTGTTTTCTATAGATACTCGAATTAAGTCCATTTACAGTTGTTTTCCTATCGTGACCGTTTAACCTACGTAGTGTTTCATATTTCAAGAAATCAATATAGAATGGATTTGTAATACAAGATGAAACTGAAATTTTATGTACATCACTCTGAGCTTTAAAAGTATTTACTGAAAGTTATACTCTGTCGTCATAATATACCATCAGTAATGTACAGTTTCAGAGTAACTGTCCTCCCTTATCGTATTATGCTTGTGCAGTTGATCCCACGTATTACGGACTCTAGAAGGTAGTTCCATAATGTTCCAAATACCAAGGTCTCCATCAAATGATAGAACATAGATGTGTTTTCCTTAACGGCTAACATTCCTAGCAGTTTTATCTGCTGATTCATTGGAGGAAGTATGAGATATTTGACTGGAAGTATGCCCCCTTTTAAATGGACTCGGAAACACGGGAGAGCTTAAGTTCTGCGATGTTGTATGCGCCGTTGTTACCAACAAAAGTTTCTCAAAAATAGGTACGAAATCCGATAAAGGAAGAGTCCTCTCACTCGCTGACAAAACTACAAACCATTCATTTGAGAACGTACATATACGCTACGCCACAGTACTTGCCACACGTTGCTGAAAAGTAGTATCTCGTTCCATTTAATTAGACATAATTACGGTAAGAATTCAAATTCCAAATAAGAGAGATGTTAACAGTTGTAAATATTACAGAACCATCAGTTTAACTAAGTTATGACTGCAAAGTACTAATACGAATTATTTACAGTCGAGTGGAAATACCGGGAGAAGTCCACCTCAGGGAAGATCAGTTTGGGTACTAGAGAAATGTACCAAGATGGGAGCCCATACTGAGTCTACAGTTTACCTTAAGAGGCGGCCTGAAGAAAGGCATGTCTACGTTTATTCCACTGTTGTTTTAGAGAAAACTTTTGACACTGTTGACTTGAACACATTCTTTGAAATTCTGCAGGAAGCGGGAAGAAAATACAAGAAGTGAAAGATTACCTATAACAAATTGCATTTGTGGAGATCGAAGTACATGGGAAAAAATCATTAGTTAAGAGAAAACTAAGACAGTGTCGTAGCCTATCCTGGACGCTATTCAACCAGTATACTGAGCAAGCATTAAAGGAAACCAAGGATAATTTTGGAAACGGAATTAAAAGTGCAAAGAGAAGAAAATAAAACGTTGCAGTTTGGCAATGACGTAAATTTGTCAGACGGAAAAGGACCTGTAAGATAATTTGAACGTAATGGATATTGCTTTGAAATGAAGATGAATGTCATCATCAGCAAAACAAAGGTAACTGAATGTAGTAGAATGAAATTAGGTGACACTAAAGAAATTAGACAAACTAAAAACGGCAGACGATTATTGCTATTTGAGTAGCAAAATAACTGATGATGGTTGAGGTGGATAGGATAATATGCAGCCCAGCAATAGCAGAAAATCTAATGTAAATTTAAGTGCCAGGAAGCTGGAAAGGAAGATATCTGTTTATAATTTATCCCTGTACGGAAGTAAAATGTGGATTTCAAACAGTTCGGAAAAGAAACAAATGGAAGCTTTTGAATTGTGGAGTTACAGTAGACTGCTGAAGATGAGGCGGGTAGACTGGATAACTAATGAAGAGGGACTGTGTCCAGTTTGGAAGAAAAGGAATATGTGGTACAATTTGACTAAAAGAAGGGACCAGTTGACAAGATGCACCCACTGGCATCAAGAAATTGCAAATTAGCTAGTGGAGGGAACTATGGAAGGTAAAAATTACAATGAGAAACCAAGTCTTGACGGTAGTTATGCCTAGATAAAGAGACTTGAGCAGGACAGGCGAGCGTGGAGAGGCATATCAAATGACTCGGAAGGCCGCAACAATGGTTACTACAACGTCTGAGCAGATCAAAAAATGTGCCAGTGGGAAACACACTATAACAACAGTCTCAAGTACAGTATCAAATGCCAAATATTGGGCTTAAACATTTTGAGCCATTTTTGAAATATAGAGCAAGTCTAGCTAAAGCTGGGCCAGAAGTTCCGCGAAAATTTTTGTCTCGTGGACGTAAAGCCGATTTTCTGAGAAAATGTTAAGTGGCACTGTGAGTTATCGAGCATTTCGCTCTCATTTAAGTATATGGCCGAAAGAGTCAGCCTACAGGAATTGTGAAATGCACCGTGTCGTCCAGGACCGTATGCCGCAAAGAGCGCAGATTCGCCACGAGAAGGGAAACGCACAGGAGTCTATTGTGCTGAATCAGGCGTAAGTGCTATAGAAGGCGAGTGAGACAGCAGTGTTAAATATGACGGACCTAAGATCGGCCATAAAGGCAAACATTTATGAAAACTATTTAATTCTGTAGCAATACAAGGAATGAACCCACAGTAATTTTTATCTACCATCCTTCATAACTTCTCGTGGTGATCCCAATAAAACTTGAATATTTATCATGTCTATGATAGTTGAGGATTTACTGTTAAAGTGAATTTAACAAGTTTTGTAATAAAGATCTGAATGCTAAAACCTGAACGCTTTGGTCGGTCTTAACGATCGACATTTCGTATGGAAAGGCATCATTAAAGTGATAAGTGTTGTAAATATCAACTCTGTAACTTTATATTTACAAGATATAGTGAACTTAAATTGTCAGTATTTTCAGTTAAGCATCAGATCATAATTTCCTCTACACAAAACACATTGAACAATGACAGCATGACACCTCATTGAATCATTAGGCAATAGAATCTTTGTTTATAAAGTTTAGTGCATAATAGTTACTTTTTTCTTTATTTATCAGAAAGCACATTTGTGCAAGGCTACTGGCCGTGGCAATCAAAGCTAAGAAGGAAATTGTATTGGTTTTATATAAAAGAATTTAATGTTTATTGTGAAATGGATATTATTGTTACTTTCTTTAGAACGTGAAAGTGGTCATGCTTTGATTATTTAAACATATTAAAATGTAAAATAATGTAGAATAAGCTGTAGCCAATCAGATGCACGGTTTCAGCAAAGGGAACTGCGCTAGTCAGTTGAGCGAGAATGTTCAGGCGCGGGAAACGCGGCCGGGGACGGGGCACGGGGAGAGGGACAGTGCTGGTGGAGACACGAAAGCGGACTGTAGGTCTTTAGGTAGCTGTGAAGTGAAACGACTTAGAAAATTCCGCGTTGTGTGGTATCGCGGGACTTAGTCTCTGAGCGGTGAGCAGCATCACGCTTGGTGTGATCCCTAGGTTTTCGTGTGGAGATTGTGAATGATCGAACTGTGTCAAATGGATATGGATTCGAGTGTAATAGTAATTCTAAATACGACCACTTTCGCTATTAGTGTGTTTTATGAATAAACATTTATTCTAACTAAATCGCAATTGTGTGGCCTACATCATTTAGCTCCCGATATTATATTAACGTTGTATGTTCATACAATTTCACAAACTTGCCATCAGCCAGACAATTCAACCAAATGGTCACAAGTGTCTAATTTAGGGCGTGCGATGCGACACGTGCGGTTCAAACCCTAGACGAGTATGAGCCGAGACATTTCGACGAAGGGGAACCGCATGTGAGACCGAACATTTTTGGGACGTTGGGTCGCAGCACTTTGAGTAACTTTTTGCCAATGTCTAAAGTTTATAAAACATCGCTGTGAGAATTGTGATATACTTTCGGCGCGTACTTTAAAGTAAGATTAATTTAGATTTACATACAATATTCAAAAAATGGTTAAAAGAGTTACCTTATAGAAGAATGTGGTTGTTCAAAGTAGGTTACAAATCAGCATCAGAACACCTTACTCATATTTCTACTGCTTCTGCTTCTTACTTTTGCTGTCTGTAGCAAATTTCATCCTGTCTGGGATCAGATCTCCTCGTAGATAGTTCAACAGTTGTAAATGAAGTCATACTATTCATGGAGGTATGTTAAAAATGAAGAAGTCGTATTAGTTTGATGACCATCAAGTTGGCAACACAATTCAGGTGCAGTGATTCTCTTAAAAGAGTTAAAACAAGGTTCATTTGTGATAATCCCCTCTCACATTCATTGGTGGATACTGAGATGCAGTTAACTGAGTTTATCAGTGGCAGTAGAACGTTGGAGGTTTATTTTCTTATAGATTCTGTGGAATTGCTCTGAGTAATCTCAAGATTCATTTCGACTCTGAAACGGTAATAGAATTCCACACTTTCTCTTAAGCTCTTCAACACTGAATACGAAAGTGAACAAACGGCTTTCTGACATCACTTGACATCAATGAAAGCAGTACTTTCTCGGAAAGTATTTTAATATCTGACCGTGTGTGACTATTATTGACTTATATTTCGGTGTCTCTTAATTTTCACATGTGAAATGATTTCAATAATATTGTACATGTCGATATTCTAGTCTCGTTTCCAAAAGGGTGTGAGACTAGCTGGCATGACACATAAAAAGAACTCCGGTATACCAGCCACAAATGCACCAAATAAAAACAGAATTTAATATCGTTACCTGATTTTGCTAATAATTTAATTCATGTATGATTTTTCTGTCACTTAATGTAAATAAAATGAAGCGTTTTTATCCCTCTGACGATTCAGTAAATTAAAGGTAAGGCACCGCGGTAACTCAGCACTGAGTAGTCCAAATGTCAATTTTTTCAGTTTCCGACAGCCCCATTACCCTTCATATACTGAGTTTTTTACAATTTCTTCAACTTCAAATGTGATTTTCACAGATGATACTGTGCTACTCACCTTGATAGGTTTAATTGTAGTGGAGTGACGTACTCAAACAAAATTAAAGTTTTAAGTTACTTTAAACGACGCAAAAAGCAAATCTAGTAAAATTAATACATATGTATGTCTCTCTGAAGCCAGAACTTGTCATATCCGTTTCTAAACGGTACCTTCAATTCTTCGTTAGTGCTTGTCCGATCAGTTCTTCTTGTAATATGACACTCATTTCCTCAATATCGCTGTATGGATTGATAATCTACTGTCATCCAAAACAAGCTCAAACCTAGTTTCAGAGTATGTGTGAAAGACATTAAAATGCGTGAGTTAGGAAGCCATCATCCTGGCAGTTAGTCTGCTACACGGTGGCATCCTGGGATAACTCGAGCCAGCTAATTTAATTCTGGCAAGGAAAGCTGAATTCATGAGCTTTGCTCCTTTCAAATTTAAACTCTCACCCTATAACTACAAGCTATCCTCATTAAGGTCAGTAAAATAGTGTGTTAAATAATGCATATTTTGTTTCCACTTGGTTAAATTCACCGAACGAGGTGGCGCCGTGGTTAGCACACTGGGCTGGCATTCGGAAGGACGACGGTTCAAACCCGCGTCCGGCCATCCTGCTTTAGGTTTTTCGTGATTTCTCTGGATCGTTTCGGGCAAATGCCGGGATGGCTCTTTTGAAAGGGCACGGCCGATTTCCTTCCCCATCCTCCCCTAATCCGATATTCTGCTCCGTCTCTAATGGTCTCGTTGTCATGGGACGTTAAACCCTAATCTCCTCCTCCTCCACTTGGTTAAATTCTTTTTGAAACTGAGTATTTAGCATCCATAACTCTAAAACAACTTCGAAAAGTGATAAAAATCTTGTCAAATATGAGCCCTTAGACAACAAGCGTACTTCATTGTGAAGGCGTAATCGACCAAGTCATTTTCTTCACTTAAATGTGGAAATAACCTAGTACTCCACATGTAAGACTTTTGTTTATTGCGTTAATGAGAAACTGAAGAGGTTGATGCTATGTACCGCTAAAATTTTTAGCAAGTAATTGTTATCGGTCGATGACGCAGTATACCGCAAACATCCCGGGCACATTTTGTTTTGAATGACTTACAAATCCACGATGACGCCCAAACATGACAACTGATGCATCAACTGCCTCTTAATTATATTCGATAAGCATATTACTTTTCCCATGAAGAATTCTTTCAACACACGAAATAGTGATTCTCTGTTAGTGGTTGTAGAAAATCGAATGAAATCGGCGGAAGGAATGCCTCGTGATTTCTAACGCGCTACCAGCATATCACCTAGAACTATAGCTTGTTCTTAGGGAATTACAAAGAATAGGCTGCAGTAATCTAACAGTTCCACATATCGCATGCATTTCTGTAGTCAGCGTTAAGCGACCCTTGAAGTGGTCTATGGAGCGACGCCATTAAACACCGATGACTAGAAAAAGGGTTATTTGGAGTGATGAACCACTCTATAGCCTGTGGCAAATGACTGGGGAACTATAGCTACCATCACGAGTATTATAAAGACTGAACCAAGTATGAGAGTAAGCAACTGGTTAGGACCGATGCCGATATTTCAGCTTGTTTTCGGTATTTGATTGGTCTCCGTTATAACAGGTTTTACAATTTTTTACTAATAACCAGGTACAAAACAGACATAGAAATTTGCCATGGCAGCTGAACTGAAACCTTTGGTTTTTAAATAAAACTTTTTCCATAAATGATTATTGCTTATTCGTAAAATTTCCATTGGTTTGAAATACTGGAGTGTTGTAGAAACTGGGAAAAGCGGTCAGCCCTATTATAACAACAACGCCTGCAGTTAGAAGCTAGCACCAACCACATGACGTAATAATCGACACAGCGTTGCGGAGACAATGTTAACTGCTGCCGTGTGACGTGGTCTGTTAGAAGGTGCGCGTGTTCGTTCATTGTGCAAGACTTGCCATCACCTGGTGAAAAATACGTTTGTTCCTCTCTGTCGTCTTCGGGCATCAGTAATGTTACAGAACGGTCCCGTCCCTCGTTTGTGGAAGTACTTCACGAAGTGCGATAGCAGTGAACTACAGAGCTCCATTTGCTTTAAAGATTAAAAACGGGAGGAGGCAAAACAAACTTGGGAAATCACAAAAGCCGCCTACTGTGGCCAAGCGGTTCTAGGCGCTTCAGTCCGGAACTGCGCTGCTGCTACGGTCGTAGGTTCGAATCCTGCCTCGGGCATGGATGTGTGTGATGTCCTTAGGTTAGTTAGGTTTAAGTAGTTCTAAGTTCTAGGGGACTGATGACTTGAGATGTTAAGCCCCATAGTGCTTAGAGCCATTTGAACCATTTGAAATCACAAAAGGAGAAAACACCCACAATGTTCCTTGGAAGACAAGGTAACTTTGAATGATTTAATATTAATAACAAGCTATAAACTTTGGGTAATAACTGAACCCTTAATATTGTGATTACTTCAGGGTGAAAAATTGATACCGTCCAAAGGTGACGGTCCTGCGAAGTGATCAACTTGTGTCCTTCTGCGCTGGCTGTCACCACGCCCGTCTTATTCACCTTCGTAATCTCTGCTGGAGACAATAAGGCAGATTTTTGCCGTAGCCTCAATCCCCTTGTTGATCGCGATGTCCTACTCCTTTGCCTTCATTATAAATTTTCAATCTTTGTTCGAAGTATTGTATCCCGCCTGGAAAGGCGGAGCGTGCTTTTACTCCTGTAAACTGAAAGGTAGGCCGAAAGTAGGAAGGGAAAAGGAGCAGGAAACGGTGAAGTACTTCGGTACTGCTGGTAGATCTCACAAGTTTACTATAGTCAAAATTACGATTACATAATGGCTACTTAACTTAGGCTGAGATGAGCACGTAAGTGCGAAGCCGTACAGGTAGCAACGCTTACAGCTGCTAGTAGTTGGAAAAACTATCACTGAAGTAACAAAGGTAAAGTCTGTAATGGCTAGCCCGCTATGAAGTAGAAGCTAAGTTGCTTGGTCGTCTGTTCTTGATTAAATGGGACAGAATCTGGAGTGCCGGCTAGAGGGCGCAGTCGTCGGTGTTGGTGTCGTAGTGCCAACCTAAGAACTTGTACCTACACTGTGGCATCGTAGTTATCGATACCACACGAAGTCTGTGTTTATTACTGGAAATCATAGCAAAGAAACCGAAATTCGTTTATTTCAGAAATCGGTTAATTTGAGTGGTTTTAAGAGTAAAGTTAAACTGGAGACTGAAAGAACCGGAGTAAAATCAGTTGTTTCATCGGTAACTATCATCCCTAGAGTCAACTATGGAGGAGGTGATGTTACGGCGTGTAATTGTTTTCTTTGGTTAAGGTCCCATTATTGTGCTAAATGCCGAAGGATACGAATACATTTCACAGCATTGTGTATTGCGTACAGTACAGGAACGGCTGGGAGGCGAGGATTGTATGAGCATAAAAATCCACCGTGTGATGCAGCAGCATCCCTAAGGTAATGGCTTGTGGGCACTAACTTTCTGAAATGGTCTGTTGTGTCCAAATCCCGACACGAACCCAACTAAACACCGCTGTGATGAGTTAGGACGTCGATGTCTCTCCAGACCCACCGTCCACCATCAGTAAGTTCTCTGGTTTCGGTTCTTGAGGAAGAATGGACTGCCATTTCTCCATAGATGTTCAGACACCTCATATAAAATATCCGCAGCAAAGTTCAGGCCGTCGTAAATTGGAAAAATGAACACACTTCATGTTGAAACTTCCTGGCAGATTAAAATTGTGTGCTGGACCGAGACTCGAACTCGGGATCTTTGCCTTTCGCGGGCAAGTGCTCTACAATCTGAGCCACCCAAGCATGACTCACGCCCCGTCCTCACAGCTTTACTTCTACCAGTATCTCGTCTCCTACCTTCCAAACTTTACAGAAGCTCTCCTGCTGCATAGCGAATATCTCATTCTGGACACTTCATATTAGTGTCCACTAATAATGTGTCTAGGTGCCTTTGATCAGAGAGTGTACGTGAGTGCAGTTATAGTGATTTTGAGTTTGACAGTAAATCTGATTCAATTTTTTACCTCTGAATTGCACTTGTGTTCTTGAAGAACACACTTCAAGTCATTTAGTGTAACACAATGAGATTAGGTCGCCAATTACACTGTCAATTAACACTATTTAAATTTTAAGTAGATCATCCCGTTGTGTTGTGTGATAAAAATGGTTCAAATGGCTCTGAGCACTATGGGACTTAACATCTGTGTTCATCAGTCCCCTAGAACTTAGAACTACTTAAACCTAACTAACCTAAGGACCTCACACACATCCATGCCCGAGGCAGGCGACCGTAGCGGTCACGCGGTTCCAGTCTGAAGCGCCTAGAACCGCACGGCCACACAGGCCGGCTGTTGTACAGGGTTATTACAAATGATTGAAGCGATTTCACAGCTCTACAATAATTTTATTATTTGAGATATTTTCACAATGCTTTGCACACACATACAAAAACTCAAAAAGTTTTTTTAGGCATTCACAAATGTTCGATATGTGCCCCTTTAGTGATTCGGCAGACATCAAGCCGATAATCAAGTTCCTTCCACACTCGGCGCAGCATGTCCCCATCAATGAGTTCGAAAGCATCGTTGATGCGAGCTCGCAGTTCTGGCACGTTTCTTGGTAGAGGTGGTTTAAACACTGAATCTTTCACATAACCCCACATAAAGAAATCGCATGGGGTTAAGTCGGGATAGCGTGGAGGCCATGACATGAATTGCTGATCATGATCTCCACCACGACCGATCCATCGGTTTTCCAATCTCCTGTTTAAGAAATGCCGAACATCGTGATGGAAGTGCGGTGGAGCACCATCCTGTTGAAAGATGAAGTCGGCGCTGTCGGTCTCCAGTTGTGGCATGCGCCAGTTTTCCAGCATGTCCAGATACACGTGTCTTGTAACGTTTTTTTCGCCGAAGAAAAAGGGGCCATAAACTTTAAACCGTGAGATTGCACAAAACACGTTAACTTTTGGTGAATTGCGAATTTGCTGCATGAATGCGTGAGGATTCTCTACCGCCCAGATTCGCACATTGTGTCTCTTCACTTCACCATTAAGAAAAAATGTTGCTTCATCACTGAAAACAAGTTTCGCACTGAACGCATCCTCTTCCACGAGCTGTTGCAACCGCGCCGAAAATTCAAAGCGTTTGACTTTGTCATCGTGTGTCAGGGCTTGTAGCAATTGTAAACGGTAATGCTTCTGCTTTAGCCTTTTCCGTAAAATTTTCCATCAATGAATGGACCTACAGTGAATTTATGAAATCGCTTCAATCATTTGTAATAGCCCTGTATGATAACGCGCGCAGAAAACAGCATAACAACAGAACTGGTAACACGGTCCTAAAATCGAAAATAAACCTTCTAGTTTCCAAATGCGCTTACCTGATAGAAGCACTGACATAAAAAAGTCACCCAGTCTCGTGCAGAATCCCAGCCCATCTTTCAGGGCGGGGGACAGTGGGCTTCCGTGCTTCCTTCTCTGCCGGCACGGTTACCGGATAACGCAGGGGTCGGACGTCACGTACCGCAAGCACGGGGCGACCCCGTAATTTATTTAGACAGCATCGGCCGGGAGCAGACCCACTGCGCGCGCCTAACAAAATTCCGGGCGGCCCCAGGTCCATCTGCAAACTACGTCGGCCTGCGCCAGATGGCCGCTCCAAGTGGCCCGACTCCTGGTCTGCATTTGGCGTGCGTCTGTGTGTGTGTGTGTGTGTGTGTGTGTGTGTGTGTGTGTGTTTACCCTGTACAGATCCGCTAGCAGAAAAATGTTTCTCCACTTATACAGTATTTCTATTACATTTAATCACTTCACCAACAAGGCTAAGAAAATGTGTTTTAAAATATTGTCTAGATTATGTCGTTTGCGACATGCTGTCATTCAAGAGAAAATTATGAAATTGGATTTGCGTGATGACTGATTTTAAACTTTGAAAACTTGCAATGAGAAGAAAACCAGTAGATGTAAATCATTTAATTACTCGATGGTGCGTGGAAATATAGATATATTTCCATTCAGAGGACGCCGTGTGCACTGAAAGACAGGCAATATATGACATGTTAACAGTTATTCTTAAGAAACCTTTATTTCTTTAACTTGCCCGTATGTATGAATGACATATGATTTGAACGTGTGGAGATATGTTCCAAAATACATGCCGCGTTGTATTTTGTGAAGTAGTGGTGTGGCTGGTCATCTTGTCCTTTAAGTATTGCTTCTTCAAAAGCTTGAGTTGGTGGCAAGGGTTGAAACGCATCTGTATGTCGCCAAGGAAGACTGTTTCGTGGCTGTAGCAGAAGTAATTGTGGATCCGTCAAAGTTTGACAAAACTGCAGACTCAATGTCAGTAGGTGAGGCAAAGATCTGTCATCACCCTCATCACTACTTGACATTTCATCAAGTTCTGATAGATTTGCATCAAAGCAGAACGGCTTCCTACCTCATAACGTATCTCCTCTTCTGACAGCCGGAAAATTTTTTTACTTTTCTTAACTTCTATCGAGTAATTATTCTTTTATTATTGCTATTGCTCCTACTATCACTCATTATTATTATTATTATTATTATTATAGCTGCTCCACTTATTACCGCTCAATAGCAGTGAAACGTACCAAATCTGATAACAAATTGCAGCAGAATGGAGTGGCCGAGCGGTTCTAGGCGCGGGTAAAACATCACAATTCCCGAAATTAGTTGGAGTTGCACGATGAGATCCACAACGAGTGACTCAACCTTTTGCACGACGTACCTGCACAACCTTGTGGACTCACTTTCTAACCGAAACAGGCAGTTATCAAATACAGAGCTGGAATTACTCGCTACTAAATGATACTTGTAACGATTTCCTAGTGGTGACCAACTTTCCTTACTAGTGACACATGGCTCTTAGCTGTGTGTTGGAGGAATGTTGTACAATGACCACTTACCAGAACAGGAGTCCGCCCCGTTATCTGAGTGGTCAGCGTGACAGACTGTCAATCCTAAGGGCCCGGGTTCGATTCCCGGCTGGGTCGGAAATTTTCTCCGCTCAGGGACTGGGTGTTGTGTTGTCCTAATCATCATCATTTCATCCCCATCGACGCGCAGGTCGCCGAAGTGGCGTCAAATCGAAAGACCTGCACCAGGCGAACGGTCTACCCGACGGGAGGCCCTAGCCACACGACATTTCCATTTACCAGAACAGGAAGCGAGAGGACGTCCTTTAAGTTCAAACCTGGAGAAGATGAAGAGGTAATGTCACTCTGAGGCCTCGTGAAAATCGGCCGTCTCAGGAAACTTGACATTGACAAATTCTTCTGTCTTCTCTGTGAGAGGAACGTACCTGTGGGACCAATTTGGGGGTGAATCTGGGAGAGGACAGTACAGCAGGCTCTCTGATGCCAACCACTGAAGAAAGGCGAACAGTTTTCAGAATAGGAGAACATCACTTGCAGACGAAGAGTGTGGGAAGAATGAACCTCTGCTTCCGACGGTGGATCCACGTGGCGCTGATGCCATTATCCCCACAAGAGACCAGGTTGCAGTATACAGGTAAACTCTCCTTGCATAGCAAACGCCTGGCTCCTTTCATTTCTATCAACGTCATCAGATTTTTGTGGGCATTTTTATCATTATAGCTTCGTGTCTCAGCCAAAGTAAAGGAATGGATGTTCCTAGCTGACACTTTCAACTCCGCTACCCAAATCATGGAGCTCAGAAGTCGATCACAGTCACAATATTGCTGTCCGACCCAGCAACTGGAATCCAGCAGGTGTCCCTTGATCCACGGTACTTCTATTTCGATTAATGTTTTCAGTGTGTCATTTGTCTTTAATGCTGCTACAAAGGAGAATAATTTTATTGGGCAGTTCTAACTGGCGAACTCGGATCGGAGTGCGTTAGCGCTGTGCTGGTGTGCCAGTCGGTATGGTAACACAGCGTACCGCCGAGCCAACAGACCTCGGAACAGGGCAGACAGATATGCAGACACCGCTGTGCTACTTAACAAGGCGCTGCGAGGTAACACCATGGAGCTTCATCGACCGAACGCTGCTACAAAGTCAAACGTAGACTGAAAGAAGCGGAATCAACGACCCAGAACCATTATTGACGTTGTCACAGCGAAGGAAGGAGCGTGATGAGTTAGATAAATGAGTACAAATGCGCTCAAACCACCAGAGCCAATATGATATAGATGCTGGCTTGGCCTGTTAAATAGAGAGTCTTTCGGACCTCAAGAACTCAGTTTCTCCTGGCGTATACAACTTTCAAATAACTTCCGGGAATTCAGCCAGGTAACACTTTCAGCGACCGTCGATATTTCGGCGGGAGAACACCCCGCCATTTTCAAGGCAAACTGCAACGGACAGGCGGCGTACATGCAAATTTCATACCTCGGTTCTCGGACCCAAGCAGGAAAGATAACACACACACACTGAACACTAGTGCCACCAAAGATGGCCAAAGTCAGAGCTATCGATAGTGAGACTATGAATTCGCAGGTGAAGTAGCATTGAGTCTGTCCCTCTGTTTCTTGACAAGGGAGAGAGCCGGATTCCAAACAGAGTTTAAACAGAAACCTCCATCCCTGTTAACAAGGTTGCTCGCTAATTTAATCTCAACTGCCTCCCGAATCACACTGTCCCAATAGCTGGACGTGCATGCCAATATCTCGGTGTTATTATATAACATGGGGTGACCAGTATCCAAGAAATGTTCGGCAATAGCAGATCTATTTCGCTGCTGTAATCGTGTGTGCCGTTTATGCTCAGTACATCTGTCCTCCACGGTCCTGATAGTTTGACCAATATATGCCATGCCGCAGCTACAAGGGACACGATGTACACCCGCCTTACGCAGTCCAAGATCATCCTTAACGGAACTCAAAAGTGCTCTAATTTTAGATGGAGGTCGGAAAACACATTTCACATCGTATTTCCGTAAAATACGACCGATCTTATTGGACGTGTTTCCTACGTAAGGCAAGAAGGCAGTAGACTTAGGTGTTGACTCAGAATTATCATCAATCACCTGATGTACAGTTGCTCGATAGCGCAACGCACGTTCAATCTGTCTATCACTGTAACCATTTTGACGAAATGTAACTTCAAGATGGGACAGCTCAGCTGGCAAAGTCTCAGCGTCAGAAACGATATGTGCCCTGTGTACCAAGGCAGTTGAGATTAAATTAGCGAGCAACCTTGTTAACAGGGATGGAGGTTTCTGTTTAAACTCTGTTTGGAATCCGGCTCTCTCCCTTGTCAAGAAACAGAGGGACAGACTCAATGCTACTTCACCTGCGAATTCATAGTCTCACTATCGATAGCTCTGACTTTGGCCATCTTTGGTGGCACTAGTGTTCAGTGTGTGTGTGTTATCTTTCCTGCTTGGGTCCGAGAACCGAGATATTAAATTTGCATGTACGCCGCCTGTCCGTTGCAGTTTGCCTTGAAAATGGCGGGGTGTTCTCCCGCCGAAATATCGGCGGTCGCTGAAAGTGTTACCTGGCTGAATTCCCGGAAGTTATTTGAAACTCAAGAACTCATTTTGTCGTGCTGCCATCTGTCTGTGTCGCTAGAACTAGAGACAACGACAGTCTGTTGAGTTTCAGTGAAACCACGACTCATTTATCGATGACGGTCAGCCTGCTGCTTGTTTGCTGCCATTTATCGGTGATGGTCAGCCTGATACTTGTTTGCTGACTTCAATACCGAAAATCAGCGAACCTCGCAGCCGTGGTCTGCCACTGCTGTCTACAGGGACTTCGCGAATGAGAGAAATGGTGAGGCGCCAGCCCTCCTTCACTATGGATCATCGCAAGCAAGCTTCAAACTTCCCACTGACCAAGCGAGGCGTGTCCATGCTGCCACCTGGAATCTGCTGCAGTCTTGGTCGATACCTGTTGGATGACCAGAGCCTAGTCCGTGACAACTGTCTCTGGGCCATAGTCCGCAGTCTCCATCTAAAGACACGACGGGCTGTTTTCGAGAACACTGAGGTGGTAGCTGCACTGGGTTATTGCAACATGTCTGGGTAGGCCGCCCCTGTATCGCCGAGCTAGCGTCACCAGCAGAGAACACAGCCATGCCACTGACCTGCGACAGTGGTGTCAAGAGTCGCTGACGAGATGTCAGAATTCCTTTGTGACGTGAGTGCCCTCCCCCAGCCACTGCTTGAAGCTTTAATGCAGTTATACCTTTGCACCATCTGCTAGACCAATGAATGGTATTACAGGTAACATCAGGTGAAGACCTACAGTCACGATACAAAAACCAGTGTAATGAGAAATGTTTATCGGGATTTGTAATGACTCCACAGTGGCAGGATAGTGGCCTATCTAAAGTGTGATAGCGATGCTGCTACTTGCATTGACTCGGATGACACGACTGTCATGCGAATATGGAACTCACGGGTTCAGGAATGCCACACTCTTCGCTATGATTATCTCCATGGCCTTGGTCATTTTAGAGCAGCTTCATATACCGTACGTGAGAACAAGAGCTTGTTTTTCAGCAAGTCAAATATCCACACGGGCTTGCGACGACGTCTGAAGAGCTTCGGATTGGATGCACTGTGGCAGTTCTTGAGGCATCACTTGACACAGCAGACGTGCTGTCACTCGTGCCCCAGTCGGCAACACTGGAAGTAGACCCGTTCCAGTTGGGCACACAGTATCACGATGCACATATCCATAGTGTGCAGATTACGAGGAGAACGAATGTTGCCAGACGACTTTCATCATCCACATCTAGCGTGATTGTCTGGGGGCACTATTAGGTGTAAAAGACGATGACTTCAGATTCGCATGGTTGGTAATCTAGAAAACATCCGATGGCTGTATCCTACCTTTGAGGTTTTTACGATGTTAGCTTTCAATGTGCAGTCCGCTGTTTATCATCCTTCGTGGTACTGAATTTTCAACAGCTGTCGGTATAGTTCCTCTAGGTTGTACACTCCTGGACAAGTCCGCATTCATAAGTAACTCTATCGACAGCTGTTAAAAGTGCAGTACCACGAAGGAAAGTAAATAACGAAATTTTACTCATTGCCCATTGATAGGTCACATCGCAGGGACCTCAAAACCAGGGTACAGGTATCAACTGTTCCACATATTACCAACTATGCGAATTTGAAGTGACAATCTTGTCTACCAAATCATTAAAGAAGCCTGTAGCCCATATTTAGCTGAAACTAGTCATCTAGCCACAGTAACTCCAATATCTACAGCCTCATTAATACTATAAGTCCCGACTCCATAATCAACATAGTCATCCTTGGTCACGTCAACATCAGCCATTTTGCTGAGGAAAACATCACATTTCATTTAATTATTATTTTTATTTAATTATTATTTTTTATTTTTATTGTATTCGAAGCCTGCAGACTGAGGTGATAGAACTCTTGGTACACCTCACAACATAGTGTTGGATCTCCCTTTCCCCGGCCTAATGCAGCAATTCGTTTTGGCATGGACTTAATAAGTTGTTGGAGGCCCCTGTAGAAGTATTGACCCATGCTTCTTCTTTAGGCGTTATAGCCGTCCGTAATTGCGAAGGTGTTGCTGGTGCAGAATGTTATGCGCTGACTGACCTCTCGATTATATTCCATAAATTTCGATGGGATTCATGCCTGGCGCTCTGGAAGCCCAAATAATTCAGTCGAATGATCCAGAATGTGGACATGTGTGGCCCGGTGATACGACGTCATTGTTTGAAACATGAAGTCCATGAATGGCTGCAAACGGTCTCCAAGTAACGGAACATAGCCATTTCCAGTCATTGATAGGCTCAGTTGGAATAGAGGACCCCGTCCATTACATGTAAGCATAGCTTGCACCGTTATGAAGGCACCATCAGTTTCACAGTGCATTATAGACAACTTGGATCCATGGCTTCGTGAGGTCTGCCACACACTCTAACCCTACATCAGCTCCCACAAATTGAAATAGATCTCACATAACGAGGCCAAGGCTTTACAATCGTCTAGGGTCGAACCGACATGGTTAGGAACACAGGAGAGGCGTCGGTCGTCTGCTTCCACAGCCCGTTAACGCCAACTTCCCTAACGCATACGTTCGTCGTATGTCCCACAGTGATTTCTGCGGTTATTTCATGCAGTGTTGCTTGTCTGATTACTACTGACAACTCTACGAAAACGCAACTGCTGTTGGTCGTTAAGTGAAGGACGTTGGCCATTGCATTGTCCCTGGTGATAGGTACTGCCTGAAATTTAGTACTCTCAGCACACTCTTGACACTGTGAATCTTGGAATATTGAATTATCTAAAGATTTCCGAAATGGAATGTCCCATGCGTCTAGCTCCAACTAATCATTCCGCGTTGAAAGTCGTGCGGCCATAGTCACGTCGAACACATTTTCACACGAATCATCTGAGTACAAATGACAGATACCCCATGCACTGCCCTGCTATACCTTGTGAACTCGATTCTGCTGCCTACTGTATTATCTGCACATCGCTCCCCCGTGACATTTGTCACCTCAGTGTTTGAAGAGAAGGTATTTAGCGCCTGACAGCTCACTCCGGAAGGGGAATGAAAGGAAATAAAGATTAAAAGATAAAGGATAAAGATTAAAAATGGATGCAGACCAAACGAAATGAAATTTTTATTTTGACCATTTTTTTTTACATAAATGTTTATAAATCTGTCTTGCATATCATCATTTTCTCGTGTATGTACTCAGCTGTCCACAGCAGTTTTCACAGAGTCTGAAAAAGAACTGTACCAGTGAATATTTGAAAATTGCCGCAGCTGTTGCAGGATTTGATCCTGTTAACAGTCGCTGTGATAGCAGTACAGGGTTACGATTACCAAGGAACAATGGAATGTTTCGGAACCGTTAGGATCTCCCAAACTGAATACCGATTGCAGCGATAAGAACTGATGATACTTCGCTAAGTTCATTGAAAACGACTGACCTGTGTGTATGGGGGGGTGGGGGTGGTGGGGCGGGGGGGGGGGGGGGGAGGCGGCGATATTGCGAAACTTTCCACTTCGATTGCGATTGGACCCAGGACCGGAAGCTTAACCCTGCTGAGGATGTAACCGTGTCGAAGAGGCGACAATGGTACATCGCGAGCACATGCCTGTTCCCACGTGCGACAATGGCCACACCCATCCAAAATGAGGACCTACAGCACTGTTCCGTGCGGGCAGCGTTGCCAGACGAGTGCGTGGTATGTAGGAACGCCGGCCGACCGTGGTGCCGTGTAAAAACGGCCGAGCCGGTTGAATGGGGCCAGTGCAGTTATGCTAATGGTGTTTCGGTGTCGGCTTTATGGCGCACGGCCACCGGCCGGCGGCTTTCCATTAAACACCTGCAGCGGGTAAGCCGTGCGGTGCGGTGCGGTCGGTCCGCCGCCGGGAGGGAGGGGCCTGAAATGTTTAACAGCGCGCGCGGCCGCCGCACACACCTGCCTTGTCGAAAGGAGTTACGAGTGGCCGCCGACGTAATACGGCCAACTCCGCCCGCGCGTCAGCCACTGTGGCACATAAAAGTTTGCGCGCGCCCCTGGTGCGGCGGCTGCGTACTACGAAACCACTCTGACGAGGACGATGGGGCTCTCCCCCGCTCCAGAAACACTCGGCGAGCCCCTCTTGACAGGTGGCCGCAACACATCCTACCTAACTCTGCCGGCAAGTTGCTGTTTTGAAATTTCACCCTGTGCTTCGCACTGCTGCTCTCGTTTCGAGAGGGAGAGAACGATACTGACATTCTGAAGCAAGTATGGCCCGTACGTTTCGTTAACTAACTTGAAGCAGGATCGGGGTAAATACCTCTAACATACGACGATTAACAAGCAGTTTACAACTTAATGGATGATTCTCTACCTAATTATTTCCATCCTACCGAGGTTTCTTGTTGGCTTCCTAGCTACATCTAGAGCCCTGTGAGGATAGATAAATCTGCAGTAACATTGACTTAGCGGATAAAATCCGACACTGACATGCAACTATGCCAGGGAATCTGCAGCAATTCGCAAACATGTTTATTTTGTGATTAAAAGGTTAAGAGCGATATCAACACCACTATTTACGTCTATTTTTGCATTACAGTTATCGATAATAACAATAACTATTGTTGATGTCATTGTTGTTACCCATTCTGAACCGAATGCCATTATACTGGCTAGAATTCTCAGTATTTTTGGGATGGCACACTATTTAATCGAAAGTATCTGGCACACCTACGTAATGTGGAACCGATCACCAGTCTCACGATATGCGTACTCGTCACTATAAAAGGAGGTAACGAACTCTGTGTTGTCGGTAGAGAACCATTAGCAGCAGAATGGGTCAGCCAGGATAAACTAACTTCGAACGTAAACTAGTCATTGAATGAATGTCACCTGAGTAACAGATCCTTGAGGGACATTTCAACAGTTCTGAAGCTTGCCGAGGTTGGCTGTTGGTAAAGTGATTGTGAAGCGAAAAAGTAAATAAACAACCACAGTTAAGTCAAGATCAGGCAAAGCTCATGTACTGACGCAGAGGGACTGTCGAATATTGCCGTCGGTTCTTGGAAAAAAGATCGCACGAAACCAGAGCAATTAATAACTAACGAGTACCAAAGTGATGCCAGCAGTCCAGCTGGCACAGTGACTGTGCGTAGGGAGTTGGACATAATGGGGTACAAAGGTTGAGCAGCTCCACATGTGCCATACATTTCTGTAGGCAATGCTAAGAGACGCATGACACTGAACAGTGGATGATTGGATACGAGTGATATGGAGTGATAGTAAATCCTATGGAAGGTTTCAAGTTTGGCGAATTTGTGGATCATCACACGCCACCATTGTAGCGCGAACGGTGAAGCAGGGACGGTCTGGTTTTACGGTATGGGGGTGTTTCTGGTAGTCAGGGTGTAATCCTTTTATTGCACTTAAGAAAGCAGATAAGAATACATTTTAAAGCATTGTGAATGCTTATAGTAGACGAACAACTCGCAGACTATGATTGTGTAGATCGGCATCAAAATGTGCCCTGTCATAAAGCAGCGTCTTTGAGGCAATGATTTGTGTACAATAACGTTCCTGATATCGACTGGCCTGCTCAGAGTCCCGACCTGAATCCAAATGGAACACCTGTTGGATGAGTTAAAACACCGACTTCGTTCCACACTACATGGTCTAAGAAAGGGCTGCCATTCATCCGCAAATATTCAGACACCCCACTGAAAGAATCCCCAAAAGAGTTCAAGCTGTCGTAACAACGAAGGGTAGTGCGGCAAGAAAGGAAGAATGAATTGATTTTCGGTGTTAATAACGGTCATCCTCCTTTACCTCCTCTGCATTACTGCAGATGACGTGTCACTGAGCACATTTGTTCTGTGCATGCAGTACACGTGAGACGCCTAGTTGTTTCCACTGCACTGTGTGGAATACGAAGGTTCTGTTATAGTTCACTAACCTGTTGCCTTCAAGTTGATGTCCCCAGCGCAGAAAACAGCACGCAGGTCGTAGGTTCTGTATCATGAGGCTGAAACTGACTTTTAGCGAGGTTCTGTTCTGAAATAATGTATTACTTCTTTGGGATGCCAGTCGCGTATTTTAATGTGGCCACACGAGAAGACTACATGATCTTAATACAACACCTTCTGATACAGCAAAGTACATGATCAAACACAATTTTACGCAAATGTATCTTTACACTATTTGTGCCACGTGTCTGTGCCCCATGACTACCGGAGCGAATCTTTTAATACTGAATCCTGGCAAACACATCCTGCCACAGACAACATGACTGTACATCTCGACTGCCAAATCCAGAGTGACGAACAGGAACTTAAATAAAAATTGGAAACACATCCTACGACAGACAACATGTCTGTTCTTCTCGACTGCCTAATCCAGAGTGACGAACAATCCAAAACACTTCGCGCACCATACCAGAAAAGGCGTGACCTGAACGCTTCCGAAGTGCTTCGTCTGCAATTTCGTCAGTCTTTTGTTTTTGATTTAAATTGTTTTTAATAATTCTAAAATCACTGATTGATCGTCAGCTGTTGAGAGATATTTATATTAAAAAGTGAAGTCATTCCAATGAGTAGTTTAACTAATAATAATAACTATACTTCAACGTTTTGGCGCCCTTGCTCCGAACACAGCAGCCAATAACAGAGCAGTAGCATTATGCAGGCGGTCTTTCTCACGGGAATGGTACCGAATCTAACATCTGTCACAGGTACCTCACACCACATTTCGTCATCTATACACTTCTTGCATCTCCACTGCTCTGGGAACAGCTTCTTGGAGCGTAATATGACGGCTGACTAAGCCAGAAATATTACACTAGTAAGTTCGCGAATACTTCTGATGCGATAATTTATATTGTTATTGACACCTATTAGGGTTAAAGATGGTAACGTGGCGATACTTTTGAGTTTCCGTACAGTTACGTTTAAGGCCCGCTTTTGACGTTCTGGTAGCTTCCTTATGTCTGGATCATTACTGTTTAGCTTTGAGTGGCAGAGTTCACATCCGTGATTACTGAAATCAGCCAGAAGCGAGATGGAGGCTATTCTAACACAGTCCAGCCATTGATGGACTGACATCTGTTTGCGTGTCATTTACGACATAAATAATGGCAGTGCTTACTTTCTGTGGCAACGCACCTCTCGAACCATACAGCACACCCCCCTTCCCCAGCCATAAAAATCCTAAGTTACGATTTTTGTAAACTTGTAATAAACGTAGAATGAGAAATCATTTTTTACTGTTCTGAAATTTAGGTTATTAAAACATAATTTCTTGTACTCAAAAAACTTAAAACAACATAATTTAACACAGACAACAGGTGCTACCGTCTATCCCCATAGTTGTATCACTTTCCTCTCTGGTGCTCCTCTATACATACCGGCACAAGTAATAGTCTTCGTGACTATGACGTCACGTTTCCAACTCTGCCAGCCGCAAAGTTCAAGCAGCTGCATTGCAGTTCCACGAGATTTTTTTTTTTCTGGAAACTTAAATTTTCTCATTGAAATATTTCATCAATTAACGTGTTATTATCTACGATAATGATCGAAGCAGACGAAATGAATTACAATTTGTGCTATGGCCGCTAACCATTACACCATCACAGCACGAAAGTCAACATTGCTGCACGAAGTACCTAAGCGGTCTGCCCTCCCTAACACAAACTTAATTTTTCCCTTACATATTGCCACTACTGCCAGGGCTCTCCGATATTGGCAAGCACCTCGGCATTGGACGTGATGGGACGTCCTTGTACCATTGGTGATCTTATAGACCCCTGTCAAGAGCATGAATAACCATTTTTTTCGTAGCGGACCGCTGCGAGACGTGCTGGAAGAGGGTCAGTGAGTTTCTGGAAGGCACTGACACAGATGTGGAGCCATGACGAATCCAGTACCGCTGCCAGCTGCGCTAGGTTTGTAGGTTCAGGATCGAAGGCGCGAACAGCCCGATCTAGGTGATCCCACACATTCTCTATTGGCTTTTAATCCTGGGACTTCGGCGGCCAGGGGAGTACGGTAAAGTCATCCTGGTGCTCTTCGAACCACACACATAGACCGGGAATTGTGTGACATGTTGCGTTGTCCTGCTGGTGCTCTCCACCGTGCCGAGAAAAAACAAACTGCTCGTAGAGGTGGACGGAGTCCCCAAGGATAGATGCATGCTTGTGTTGTTCCACTGTGCCTTCCTCAATGACGAGAATACCCAAGGAATGCTACAAAACCATCTCCCATAGCGTAACACTCCCTCCTCCAACCTGAACCCTTCGCTATCAGACGATGAATTACACGTGGGAGTACCGTCCTTGAAGTCAGCATGTGTAAACTGCATGCAGATTAATGATGAAATACCGGCAGTATGTGAACAAATGCAGTGTGGAGGTACCACTTATTTGCAGATAAGAGACCATTTTACTTTATTTTCAGCTTTGCTCTTTCACAGCCGGCTTCTGTGGCCGAGCGGTTCTAGGCACTTCAGTCTGGGACCGCGCGACCGCTACGGTCACAGGTTCGAATCCTGCCTCGGGCATGGATGCGTGTGATGTCCTTAGGTTAGTTAGGTTTAAGTAGTTCTGAGTTCTAGGGGACTGTTGACCTCAGCTGTTAAGTCCCATAGTGCTCAGAGCCATTTGAAGCTTTTTTTTTTTTTTTTTTTTTTTTTTGCTATTTCACATACGTGGAGGTGACCAAGGCCTCCCGTCGGGTAGACCGTTGGCCTGGTGCAAGTCTTTCGATTTGACGCCACTTCGGCGACTTGCTCGTCGATGGGGATGACATGATGATGATTAGGACAACACAACACCCAGTCCCTTAGAGGAGAAAATCTCTGACCCAGCCGGGAATCGAACCCAGGCCCGTAGGTTTGACATTCTGTCACGCTGACCACTCAGCTACCGGGGGCGGACATACGTGGAGGTAATGTATCAGCACTGCAGTACATATGGAGCAAAGAGCGTGCGGTAGGTTCCCAAGCTGGTTAGCAGAGGCGGTTGGCCGTGTGGCACCTTCAGAGCCAGTGAAATGAGGTGCGCTTCAGGTAGCGTACTGCAGTTACGTTCGTCAGTGGACGTAAATGTGTACTGTGCATTCGGCTTCATGCAGACGTTACTTTCGTAGTGCCTGTAAAGTATTTATTGAAAATATTGCTACTCGAAAGGGGAACATAAATGTCATCGTTATCCACAGTTAAATTACGATAACACACAGAGGAGAATTTACGCTGTTCAGAGACAGACACAGCGTGCATGCTATCCATTCCTTGGATTAATTAACCGCGCACCAGAGATAGAAATGCAATCTGGCCACGCAGATAAATAAAAAATAAAGTACAAAAATAATGAAAAACAGCAGACCCCGTACGATGGGATGAACACTAGCAACGAGAGAGTTTAATTGAATGTTCGTCACTAAAATATAAATAGATGTTGAGACGAAATTATTTAAGATTATATTTAAAATTTCCTTCGCTAAGCATCAGTCAGCAATATAATGTCCTTTTTCATGACTTGCAAGAGTTGTTCTAAAACCTTCGAATGTTGTTGTTGTGGTCTTCAGTCCTGAGACTGGTTTGATGCAGCTCTCGATGCTACTGTATCCTGTGCAAGCTACTTCATCTCCCAGTACCTACTGCAGCCTACATCCTTCTGAATCCGCTTAGTGTATTCATCTCTTGGTCTCCCTCTACGATTTTTACCCTCCACACTGCCCTCCAATACTAAATTGGTGATCCCTCGATGTCTCAGAACATGTCCTACCAACCGGTCCCTTCTTCTTGTCAAGTTGTGCCATAAGCTCCTCTTCTCCCCAATTCTATTCAATACCTCCTCATTACTTATGTGATCTACCCATCTAATCTTCAGCATTCTTCTGTAGCACCACATTTCGAAAGCTTCTATTCTCTTCTTGTCCAAACTATTTATCGTCCATGTTTCACTTCCATACATGGCTACACTCCATACAAATACTTTCAGAAACGACTTCCTGACATTTAAATCCATCCACGATGCTAACAAATTTTTCTTCTTCAGAAACGCGTTCCTTGCCATTGCCAGTCTACATTTTATATTCTCTCTACTTCGACCATCATCAGTTATTTTACTCCCTAAATAGCAAAACTCCTTTACTACTTTAAGTGTCTCATTTCCTAATCTAATTCCCTCAGCATCATCCGACTTAATTCGACTACATTCCATTATCCTCGTTTTGCTTTTGTTGATGTTCATCTTATACTCTCCTTTCAAGACACTGGCCCTTCCGTTTAACTTCTCTTCCAAGTCCTTTGCTGTTTCTGACAGAATTACAATGTCATCGGCGAACATCGAGTTTTTTTTCTTCTCCATGGATTTTAATACCTACTCCGAACATTTCTTTTGTTTCTTTTATTGATTGCTCAATTTACAGATAGAATAACATCGGGGATAGGCCACAACCCTGTCTCACTCCCTTCCCAACCACTGCTCCCCTATCATAGCCCACGACTCTTATAACTGCCATCTGCTTTCTGTACAAATTGTAAATAGCCTTTCGCTCCCTGTATTTTACACCTGCCAACTTCAGAATTTCAAAGAGAGTATTCCAATCAACATTGTCAAAAGCTTTCTCTAAGTCTACAAATGCTAGAAACGTAGGTTTGCCTTTCCTTAATCTTTCTTCTTGGATAAGTCGTAGGGTTAGTATTGCCTCACGTGTTCCAACATTTCTACGGAATCCAAACTGATCTTCCCCGAGGTCGGCTTTTATCAGTTTTTCCATTCGTCTGTAAATAATTCGCGTTAGTATTTTGCAGCTGTGACTTATTAAACTGATAGTTCGGTAACTTTCACATCTGTCAGCAGCTGCTTCCTTTGGCATTGGAATTATTATATTCTGCTTGACGTATGAGGGTATTTCGCCTGTCTCATACATCTTGCTCTCCAGATGGTAGAGTTTTGTCAGGACTGGCTCTCCCTAGGCTGTCAGTAGTTCTAATGGAATGTTGTCTACTCCGGGGGCCTTGTTTCGACTCAGGTCTTTCAGTGCTCTGTCAAACTCTTGACGCTGTATCTCCTCTCCCATTTCATTCCCTCGAATAGAAGACTAAACATTTGTGGCGCTCTGTAAGTATAATCTAGACAGAACTTAAGAAAACTGTACAAGAAACGCATTTGGGTATTACAGCCGTACGTATAAATTCACCAGAATTCACACACACACACACACACACACATATATATATATATATATATATATATATATATATATATATATATATATATATACGAGACACATAGTGACATACATTAAATAGGCTGGGCATTCAATATGCTGCTTAATAGGACGTGGGAATACAATCCGTTAACTGTCCTTCCGTCTTCCCTTCGCACTAAAATTATCAAGAGCATTAGATTAGCAGTGCAGGGAGCTTACAGATATTTTAGCACTGCTGACGAACTCAGATCGTACTTTATATGTTGCCATATCGTTAGATGGCAACAATGTTCGGAGACTGCTTTGGAACTGACGACCAAGAACCCGAAGATTGCTTGGAGATACGTTTATATGACGTGTTCCGAGGACATTGTAGGAATGTAATTATGGTTTGCATCTTCTTCTGCTCCGCAAACACATAAAGCGGTGGTGCCTGAGCTGATAGAGGTGCTGAGTGAGCTCCCAATGATTCAGTTTCAGCCGTAGTATAATTGTCGTGCAGCTCCTTGATGTTTGTGTCTTATCATAACACCGTACTCTTGAAATCATAGTATGAGCTTCGACGTAGTGAATGCCTTTGATTTTAGATACCCTTGACCATTCGTTTTCCCAGTCCGAAGACAACATCTTTCTGAGCATGGGTATCATATCTGTGAGAGTGAGTTTACCATGTTCAATAGCTTCATTTAGAGATTACTGCTTTGTTACGACATCAGCTTGTACATTTCCAGAATCCCAGAGAGGCTTCTCGTCCATTCCATAATGATATTGCAGTATTTCCTTTGCACGCGAAACACAGCGCCGATAATTGCTGGAACTACGAGGTTAACAAAACAATTGCGATGGTCGCTAATCAACTGTAGGAATGATGTAGTATCAGAGATGGTGATTCTTGTGTCTGCTGTGGTCGTCTGTGCGAATATCAGGACTTCGAGAATGGCAATCAGCTCGTTAGTCATTATAGTGGTATGTGTATCCAGCTTGTATAGGCCTTGTCGTTTGCTTCTGGGTACTTAGCAGGCGCTAACATAGCCGTCACTAGACTTGGACTCGAATGTATACAGGGTGCTACAAAAAGGTACGGCCAAACTTTCAGGAAACATTCCTCACACACAAAGAAAGAAAATATGTCATGTGGACATGTGTCCGGAAACGCTTACTTTCCATGTTAGAGCTCATTTTATTACATCTCTTCAAATCACATTAATCATGGAATTGAAACACACAGCAACAAAACGTACCAGCGTGACTTCAAACACTTTGTTACAGGAAATGTTCAAAATGTCCTTCGTTAGTGAGGATACATGCATCCACCCTCCGTCGCATGGAATCCCTGATGCGCTGATGCAGCCCTGGAGAATGGCGTATTGTATCACAGCCGTCCACAATACGAGCACGAAGAGTCTCTACATTTGGTACCGGGGTTGCGTAGACAAGAGCTTTCCAATGCCCCCATAAATGAAAGTCAAGAGGGTTGAGGTCAGGAGAGCGTGGAGGCAATGGAATTGGTACGCTCTACCAATCCATCTGTCACCGAATCTGTTCTTGAGAAGCGTTCGAACACTTCGACTGAAATGTGCAGGAGCTCCATCGTGCATGAACCACATGTTGTGTCGTACTTGTAAATGCACATGTTCTAGCAGCACAGGTAGAGTATCCCGTATGAAATCATGGCGGTGAATCGAGGAAGTACAGTACATACTGACGAAACTAAAATGAGCTCTAACATGGAAATTAAGCGTTTCCGAACACATGTCCACATAACATCTTTTCTTTATTTGTGTGTGAGGAATTTTTCCTGAAAGTTTGGACGTACCTTTTTGTAACACCCTGTGTATTAAGCTGGCTGCACGTTCAGGCCCCTTCTCAGCTACAGACTGCGTTAACAATAAGTAGCGTTGCGCTTTTCTTTTAGTGTTGTTACTACTCTCCTGTTCGCTTTTAGGCACATTTAGGCTCAAATTCTTGGTCTGTCTGGTGCAGCTGATGGAGGAAGTGTATTGCCTGTATTGATCAATGCAGCGAAATCCCATGATAAGGGAACGCAGTGCCATTTAGACAGAGCACTGTGATATGCTTAGTACTTCACATAGTTCTAGTATGGGAAGAGTTTGTACACATTATGTAACTACGCCTCTCATATTTATAGAGCGTACTGTCAGAAACCAGATGACATACAATCCTTTGGAACTAAATTCGACTGAACCTTAATTATTTTGGAACGTGCTAAATGTGCTCCTTTGTGAGCGTGGTCATTAAAAACTGAACATGACTGGGGAAGGACGGGGCAAGAATTTGACAGCTTATTTTTCAAAGGAAACGCTTCGACATTTATCTTAAGCGATTTATGGACACTTCCGGAAATCTAAATCTGGATGGCTGGGCTCGGGTCTGAATCGTCATACCTGCATAGCGAATACAGTATTCAGCGCCAGTGTTTTCCACGTTTCTACTACTGTTGTTTAATTACATCTTGTAAAGGTCTGCCGCGCATTAAATATCGGCACGTGTCTTTAAATAGCAAAAATCCTACAAAAGTCGGACGATACAACAGAATAGTAGCACATGAAATTCTATCGACAAACATTCTGTAGAGAGACGCCTACTCTTCAAAAAGATTTCCATCGTTGCTTCTCTGTAAAATGCATATCTTTGTAACGGAATGTTTTCGAGACGAGCCATCTCGTAGAAATACCTTTAACTATATAAGAAAAGACAAGAATATGACGTTAGAAGAATGAGGCGAGTGCCGCATTCGGCACGATAAATTAATTTCGCCGCCCGCGTTGACAAACGCCGAAGAAGGAGAAAACTTGTCGACGTTCGAGGAATTTAATCATCCTCTCGCTATATACACTTTCTCGCTGTGTTGAGAATTACAAGCACCCTCATTAAGCAAGAAATTTCAAATGAATTTAGAGCTTAAGATGTAGAGCGAGCGTCGTCTCTTAAGTTACGTGGAAGTTCGAACACAGTTCTCGAATAATTTAAATAGGATTTAACACTGAAGAAAGTTGGTAGTTGAGCCAGAAACTGAACTCCTGCCCAAGTTTTCGTTCGTAGCTTCTCCTGAACGCAGGGCGTCCGGTTATTGGCGAGCTGCGCGTTGAACTTTCCTTGGATTCTCATATCAAACCTAACACGTTGAAGACACAGAATCTAGATTAATCACTTAGCTTCGTCATTAAACCTGGGTCATTACTAAAATGTAGAACTAACTGAATATTACGTGCTTATACTGCCGCTGTATGGTATATGACTAATATTCTTTATTTATCACTGTTCTCCAGTTTGAACGTAACAGTTATTTTCAAATGTACATATACAGCGTTATTACAAATGATTGAAGCGATTTCACAGCTCTACAATAACTTTATTAATTGAGATATTTTCACAATGCTTTGCACACACATACAAAAACTCAAAAAGTTTTTTTAGGCATTCACAAATGTTCGATATGTGCCCCTTTAGTGATTCGGCAGACATCAAGCCGATAATCAAGTTCCTCCCACACTCGGCGCAGCATGTCCCCATCAATGAGTTCGAAAGCACGTTTCTTGGCAGAGGAGGTTTAAACACTGAATCTTTCACATAACCCCACAAAAAGAAATCGCATGGGAGAGAGTCGGGAGAGCGTGGAGGCCATGACATGAATTGCTGATCATGATCTCCACCACGACCGATCCATCGGTTTGCCAATTTCCTGTTTAAGAAATGCCGAACATCATGATGGAACTGCGGTGGAGCACCATCCTGTTGAAAGATGAAGTCGGCGCTGTCGGTCTCCAGTTGTGGCATGCGCCAATTTTCCAGCACGTCCAGATACACGTGTCCTGTAACGTTTTTTTCGCAGAAGAAAAAGGGGCCATAAACTTTAAACCGTGAGGCATCCAGAAGCTTTAAACTGCGCATACCATCGCCGAATGGAGTTAGCAGTTGCTGGATCTTTGTTGAACTTCGT
The DNA here is from genome assembly GCF_023864345.2 of Schistocerca serialis cubense. Taxonomy (NCBI): domain Eukaryota; kingdom Metazoa; phylum Arthropoda; class Insecta; order Orthoptera; family Acrididae; genus Schistocerca; species Schistocerca serialis. The sequence continues at coordinate 265,757,308 of NC_064638.1, forward strand.
CCTGAAGTGTCGTTGCACTGTTATGACTGACTGATGTGAGTGCATTTCAAGCACGACATACGCTTTCTCGGCTCCTGTCGCCATTTTGTCTCACTGCGCTCTCGAGCGCTCTGGCGGCAGAAACCTGAAGTGCGGCTTCAGCCGAACAAAACTTTATGAGTTTTTCTACGTATCTGTAGTGTGTCGTGACCATATGTCAATGAATGGAGCTACAGTGAATTTATGAAATCGCTTCAATCATTTGTAATAGCCCTGTACATATTATCATACATATGCTGTTATCAGAGAGAAAACAAAGAAAATGTCTACTGTTCCAAACACATAGTTAATCCAGCTGAATACGAATCACATTACAGAACATAATTACAGGTAATGCACAATGCAGAAATAAAACATGATATGCTAAACTCACGGATTCTGTAACTGTTGTGCCATACGCACCGTTAGCGAGTGGTACAAACCTGACACTCCTGTATTTCCCCGCCTGTGCGATAAAGATTTCATCCTTATGTGGGTTTGTATTTAGTATGATCGGTACAATAAGAAAAGCTACACCAAGAGGTGAGAAGGTGTGAATACAACATGGCTGCTAGGTGTGTTTTACATTGGTGGAACTTTTCAGGTGGCGATCGAAACACAGTCTCTCTACATCTACATTTATACTCCGCAAGCCACCCAACGGTGTGTGCGGAGGGCACTTTACGTGCCACTGTCATTACCTCCCTTTCCTGTTCCAGTCGTGTATGGTTCACGGGAAGAACGACTACCAGAAAGCCTCCGTGCGCGCTCGAACCCCTCTAATTTTACATTCGTGAGCTCCTCGGGAGGTATAAGTAGGGGGAAGCAATATATTCGATACCTCATCCAGAAACGCACCCTCTCGAAACCTGGACAGCAAACTACACCGCTGTGCAGAGCGCCTCTCTTGCAGAGTCTGCCACTTCAGTTTGCTAAACATCTCCGTAACGCTATCACGCTTACCAGATAACCCACTGCTTAACTTCATCTGCATCGACATCTACATGGAAGGTTACGATGATCCTGATGATGATGTTCGAGTGGCACTGATGGCCAGGAGTCGAGTCCCTACCAGGTGAAATTCAGCCACCGAGTGCAAGTCTTTTCAGCTTACCCCACACTCTGAGGTTTGGGGTTGATCTATTATTCTGTTATTCTGCGCAACGGACTAATCTGTCATGTACCCTTTACCCTGTGGCTCCTGCAAGATGCAATTTCCACCCCCACACTACTACAGAAGTCAGACAGACGCTCCTAACGTTCTAAAGAGAAGTGCCTGAAAAATTTTCAGCAATAAATATCTTCTGGAGTCGTCCGCTGTGAGGAAATGACACAAAAATTCACAAAATTTTTTACGTAAATAGTGGGATACTTGGGTACTGGAGTAGTGCTAGTTAGTGTAAGAAAAACATGGAACTAACGAAAGTTTCTACTTATTTTGCAAAAATTCTGTAAAATCACAATGGCACTTTTAGTTATGAATTGAACAAGTTATATCCTGGTTCTTTTCGGAATGTGATGTTACCTTTCAAGGATAGGATTCGCTAATGAAATTTCTACACGAAGTTTAATATGGTAGTTAACTTGGCAGAATGGCTGAGAGGCACGCCTACTCAACTTGAATAATTATCCTTTAGAATGTTGCTAGGTACGGTCGAGGCTGTCGCGTGTGAAATGCACTGAAGTGTACTGTCGTGGAGGAAATATGGGGCTCGCAATAGCTGTAGCACACAATACTGTAAGCTTTGATGACTGCTGTCTGCGCCGCTCGCTGCTGACAAATAAGATAACTCTCGTTCTATCTGGATCGACCTTCGCCAATCAAACTCTCCCTATGCCTTGACGAATTCAAGGATTCCTATTCGCCCCTAGTCTTACTATTGGCGTGGTACACCGGTCAGATAACCAGTCCACCGCGATGCCACTCCAAATTCGCTCGCAGGCGTTTAACTATAACTCTGTCCGTTCACACCGCACAATAAGTGTGTCGGCCAACACAGTGAACAACGCTTAATTGCAAGGACTCAATATAGAGTCGCCCATTGATTCGCTCTCGACAGAGGTGCTCTCCCAATGAAGTACTGAGGAGAGACTTGTTCCTCGCTCTCTCGAGTACATGTACGAGCGCGCACGCTTTCGTTACGTGTCGTCACTCCAAGAGTGACAACGGAACGGCACCTCTCCACTCCAAACGTGAAGGGGTATATCTTTCGGTCTCTTCCATTACTCCTTCACCTCAAGGCGTCAGAAATATCGTCTGCCAATCAACATTGCTCTTCGAAAACGGGAGAATGACGTTTCGTTTAAGGCGACCGATCCGGAAACCTATAGCTTTGGCATTTGGCGTTTGCTGTCTCCCTGTGAAAATCTCTGTAACTGCGTGCTATGTGTAAAGAATGCGTAGGCTGGCCGCTCCCACACAATGTAGCGGAATTTGCTTTTAAGCCGAACACGGGGTTGTTCCCCCCTTTCCACTCGGGCCCACGCTGTCCGCTATTGACGGTCACCGGCCGACATGGGCTGGGTCGTCCTCTGAAGGGTCTGGCGTCCCGTTGTGCGGCCTCTCTCCCGAACTAAAAGCCTCTGTGACCATCGTGTCTGGAATGTATGTGTGCACGCCAGCCTCGAGTATTTCAACCACAGTGCGCTCACTTGTCAATTGCATATCGTTTGCATAAATTCATACAACATTGATTTTATCTTATTGATTTTGGGTTCGATTGAAGTGTCTTGATGTGCGGAACATGATTGTGAGGTCGGAATATGTAAGCAATGAAGGTCAGGAGACTACGACGTCTTACAACACTGGGCGACTTGTGTGTCGATGATGATGATGAAATGCTGAAGAGGACAACACAACACCCAGTCCCCGACCAGAGAATATCTCCAACTCGGCCAGAAATCGAACCAGGGCCCACTGCATGGCAGACAGCCACATTGACCATTCAGCTGAGGAGAACTACAGGGTGCCTATAATTAAAGTTTCGTTTCTTGAGTCAATGAAGATGGAAAAATATTTCGCGCTTGGGTACCCATCTCTATAGGAATGATCTTCGGACTGAACACTCCATGGCCTACGTTGATATTAGTGTTAGTGTCATTACATGTTGTTAGGCACCAGTACTGGTACGGCAACATAGGGTTGAAACACGAGCATCAGTGTGTGTTACAGTTGCAGACAGGCAACATGAGTCTGTACAAGCCAAGCAGGACCCTACTCATAAAACTATTTTCTCAAAACAATAGCGATTGTGCTGCTGCTCGTCCAGAATATCGACGCATTAAACGAATACGGAGAGATCGTCTTTCCGCACAGAGGTTAAAGAATAATATTCGGAAGTTACAATTTAAGGGTGATTGGGAATTACTCTTGGGAGAGACCGGCGGCCAATTCTGCCACAAATCATTGAAGAAGATACTGTTACCATTGCTGAAAATGCCGGAAGCAAAATGCGGCCTACAAGCAGTGCACGAGCTGTGTCATGACAGTTCAACATTTCATGGTCCAAAATCTCACATGAGATGTTTCGAGTAGTTGTAAGCCAATCTCTAGCGCGATTCCAACCTGACGTGGGTACACATTGTGGTCTCATTGAGCAAAGTTTATTAGTTGGAACATAAGCATGGTACTGGTTAACATTTGTTACCCTCCCATGTGGAAATTAAAACGTGCTTCTTTCAGTGGTTTATTAACTATTTCTCTTCTGCATGTCCTTACAAATGTTTCCGCAAATTTCCAGTTCTTACTGTCACTCGTTTTCCATGGAGCCCCTATCAAATAGTGATAGTTTAATTATTACCACCCTGTACATACACTTACATACCTCCGTACGACCCCTAATTTCTCACGTCTCATCTGCGTCGTCATCACGCGAAATGTGGGTTGGCGACAGTAGTATCGTTCTGTGATCAGCCTCAAATGCGCTTCTCTAAATTTTCTCAGTACTGCCTCGCGGAAAGAGCGTCGTCTTTCCTCCAAGGAGTCCCACTGGAGTTCACTAAGCATCTCAATAATACTTTCCTGCTGATTGAAGATACCGTTATGAAGTCTAGCTGCACGTCTTTTAATTGCTTCGATGTCTTCCTTTAATCCGACCTAGCAGGGATATTACACGCCCGAAGTGTACTCAAGAATGCGTCGCTCTAGTGATCTATGTCCTGTCTTCTTTATAGATGCTCATCTTCCTTACCTTACCTGCACTTACCCATAATTCTCCCAATAAGCCAAAGTCGATCATTTCACTTCCTAACTACTGTCCGTACATGCTCATTTCGTTTCATATCACTTTTCAGTGTTACTTGTAGATATTTGATGGATGCGAGTGTGTCAACCAGCACGCCACTAATACTATATTCGAACGCTATGGGACGGATTAACGGATTTTCCTACTCATCTGCACTGATTTACAGTTTTCTACATTGAGAGCAAGCTGCCACTCATTACAACAACTAGAAATTTTCTCCAAGTCATCTTGTATTCTCCCACAGTCACTGGAAGACGAGACCTGCCCATATAGTACAGGAACACCTGCGAACAGCTGCAGATTGCTGCTCACGCTCTCTGTCAGATCATTTATGGATGTAGAAAGCAAGCATTTTCCCAACTGCTTTGCACACACATGAGTTTAACAATGAACTCTTTGTACATTTTCTGCACAAACTCTCTCTGACGATATCGTGCCACCCCTCCCTCCCACCACATTATTTTCCCCCTCTCTCTTTATACCTCGATCTCCACCTCTTCTTTTTCCATCTGCCCACTAAACGTCTACGCCTTCCGCCTGCCTCATGCATCTCCCCCTCCTCTCCTCTCTCTACCCATTTCGTCCTCCCCCTCTCTCTGTCCATTACCACCTCTATCCATCTCAAACTGTAACCAGCCAAGTTCATCAGCACTTGCTGCCCTTACAGTACAGTTCAAAAAAGCAAGCCAGTATGATCCCCACAATCTGCCTCTCATGAAGGGCTGCCTTTGTGTAAGGGGCTGGAGAACTTTTTCTGGCCCCTGATATGTAGTCTGTCCTCCAAAGCAGTCTCATTTACAAGGCCCATACTGTTCACATACGACATTCCTGTTATACAGGGCAAGATATAAGCCAAGGACTGGAAAAAAAATCGTTTTTGTCCACTAATATTGGAGCTAGGAGGCTATAAAAACATGGGGTCTAGGTCCAGAATCTCTCGAAGTATTGCACAAACTGAAAAGTCGGTAAACAAATCTATGCCTCTGCGATCTTAGGTAACCGGCTGATGACGTTACGAATCAACGTTTGTATGTATATACAGATCGGCTGCTGAACTTGTTTAAGTTTCAAACTGCTGTTCTAGTCTTTACAGCCTCTGATGATGTCTTCAGCATTCGGTGACGAAACGCTAGACAGAGGAATAAGCCTCTTACACAGGCATAATGACCGTAAAACAAATGTCACCGACGTAGGAAACACCGGCCGTCATAAAGCCCACGTTCTACGATTCACACCTGGGTTGTGCCCACGGACCGGCGAGTCACGTGACTGGGCTCGCATGCAGAACCAGCCAGGGTCGGCAGGCGTCCGGGAGTCGCGGGCAATACGGACGCGCTGCGCCCAACAGCCAATCAGCGGGGGGAAATTAGCTGTCGGCAGCCGCGTGCCGCCGCCCATTAATCAAATGTGGCCGAGCCATTGAGCGCCGGCCCAAGAAAGCCGGTAATGAGCCGCCCGCACAATGGCGCGCTTTCAATTAGGCCGCGCTGCATTGTGGGCCACCTTCCTGCGCGCGATAACGCGACACGAGACGCGGCCTTCCTGGAGCGTATCGGAGAAAAGCGCAGGTATCGCTGGCTCACCGGCTCTCGTCACCCCGACGTCCTGCATCGACCTCTACAGTGAATTTTCCTACGCCACCAGTCCAGTTGGGCAAATTACTATTATACACTGAGGTGACAAAAGTGATAGGATACTTCTTAATATTGTTTCGGACGTCCTTTCGCAAGGCAACTCAACGTTGCATGGAGTCGCCAAGTTGTTAGATGTCCCCGACAGAAATATTGGCCCCCACTGCCTCTATAGCCCTTCATAGTTGACAAAGCGTTGCCTGTGCTGGATTTTGTGAACTAACTAACTTCCCCGATTATGTCCCATAAACGGTCGATGATATTTGTATCGGGCGATCTGGCTGGCCAACCAAGCTGTCCTACAGCACATCGTCATACGTAAAAATCCAAAGTTTTTTTGAAACATGAAAGCCGTGAATGGCTCTAAATGGTCTCCAAGTAGCCGAACATAACGATTTCCAGTCAACAATCGGTTCAGTTGCATCAGAGGACCCAGTCCATTCCAGATAAACACAGCGCACACGATTATAGAGCCATCACCAGCTTGTGTAGTGCCTTGTTGACATATTAGGTCCATGGTTTCGTGGGGTGTGCACCACACTCGAACCCTACCATCAGCTCTTAGCAACTGAAATCAGAACTCACCGGCCGGCATGTGTGGCCGAGCGGTTCTAGGCGCGTCAGTCTGGAACCGCGTGACCGCTACGGTCGCAGGTTCGAATCCTGACTCGGGCATGGATGTGTGTGATGTCTTTAGGTTAGTTAGGTTTAAGTAGTTCTAAGTTCTATGGGACTGATGACCTCAGATATTAAGTCCCATAGTCCTCAGAGCCATTTTTAGAACTCACGTGACCAGGCCACTGTTTTCCAGTCGTCTAGGGTCCAACCGATACGGGCATGAGGCACTGTCGTGTTGTTAACATTCTTGTCGATCCTTTGCTGCTGTAGCCCATTAATGCCAAATTCGCCTACGTTCGTCGTAGTCTCACATGCATTTCAGCGGTTATTTCACGTAGTGTTGCTTGTCTGCTAGCACTGACAAAGTCTACGCAAACGCCGCTGCTGTCGTTGGTTAATTGAAGGCCGTCGGTCACTGATTGTTCCGTGACGGGAAGTAATACCTGAAATTTGGCATTCTCAGCGCCTTCCTGGCACTGTGGACATCGGAAAACTGAATTCCGAAACGATTCCGGAATGGAATTCCTGCCTTGTGGCCACAATCACGTCGGAAACATTTTCACACAAATCACTTGAATACGAATGACTGCACCGCCAATGCACTGATCTTTTATAGGTTGAATACGCAGTACTACCGCCATGTGTATATGTGTATATCGCTTTCCCACCAATTTCTGTCATATAAGTAGAATGTACCAACGCCTGGACACGTAAAAAGACTGGAATCTTCCTGACGCGATACTTAATTGCATTTGAATATGTTACCTCCGTAAGTTCCCCCTACAAGTTACATATGGATGGCTACGTTGGATAATACCCAGTAGCCTGCATTCAGTGGTTTCGTGGTTGCTTGAGGAGAGGTATGCTTACGAGATCTGTTCAAAAACTTCCTCAACTTTGTACACGAAATTTTTCTGCGCTTACCTTTTGCTTATTGTGCATGGTCTCCTTCGAAATACACTCCTCGACAATTGACGCACTGCTACCAACGCCATTTCCACTTCCGGAAGCAGTCTTGGTACCCATCTTGCTGGAGTGTCCGAAGCACTGTCTACAAATTTTCTTTCATCCCGTTTATCTTTGCTAATCTTCATCCATTCAACGAGATTTTCAACTTTTGGAATAACAAAAAGCCTGCAGGGGCCAGATCTAGAGAGTACGCAGCATGAGGAAGCACAGAGAATTGGTTTTTTGTGTAATGGTCACGCACCAACAGGGACGAATTACGGGTGAATTATCATGATGCAAGAGCCATGAGTTGTCTCGCCGCATTTCTGGCCGTTTTCTTCTAACAGTATTTCATGACACGATCGAACTGAAATGCTGCATCCTTCTGCAATCTCTAGGACGGCCAGTCCTCGATTGGCACGCACTATTTCGTTGACGTTCATGAGAGTCGTCGGTAGGCGTCGTAGGGCGTCCTGAACGAGGGTCATCTTTAACTTCCGCCCGACCGTTTTTAAACCGTGTGAGCCTTTCATAACACCGAGTATGGCTTAAGCACTCATTACCGTAGGCTTTCTGCATCATTTGGTGTGTCCCTGTAAATGTTTTCTCGAGCTTCACGCAAAATTTAATACAACCGCGTTGCTGCTACGACTCTGCCAAATCGAAATTCGCAGACTGTGTGATACAACGTTCTAGTCAATAGAGCACTGAACCATAAATAACAGACATACACCAATGAAACTTCCAGCATTTACACGTTAAACACAGTCGTGTGCGGGTATGTCAGCCGCATTTCGCTTCAACACACCATGACACGAAATTTCGCATGTTCCGGAATGTTTTGAACAGGCCTCGCACCTCAAGCAACGTTCTTTTACTTCTCTGCTATTGATACCTGTAGCGGGTCAGCTAAGTGCAACTTGGTAACATCCTAAGTTTGCTTTCTGAACTAGAGAACAGTGTCACTTTCGTGACGGTCTTGCCACGTACGTGTCTGAGGTCGGCTGATCGGAACTGAATTATAAGACACACTGTTATCGAAATGACGCCACGGCAACGCTACCTATGATTCGGTCTGACTAGATGTAGACATGACGCGCGTTACATGACCATAAGATATTTTTATCTTACATGTCGCTGCTAATAAACCTTCTAAGTCATCTTTTGATGGGGATGATCTCGGAGGTGGAAAAACACACCACGGGGATTAATTATTATATGAGACTGACCATATATTATGGGTGCAGAAATAGCTCACATTATCTATAAACAATAATTTAGAACAAGTATGATATTTTTAGTCTGTTGCTAATAATGACTTTAGGTGGCACACTCAAATTACAAGGGAATGTCCAACACTTGTGGATAAGGCGAGAACTGAAAGTTACGTAAAAGTGAAGGGAATCTTGCGTCGAATTACCTACTAAATACACAGGAAACTCAACATACGCATAAAACAGTACGCTATATCGCCAGTGAATTTACTTGGGAGAGGGGGAGAAGTCGTAGAGCCAGAATAATAGCTTTTACAAGGAAGTTGTTAAATTCGGTTTTTCTTAAACGAATCAAGGAAAACCACTCCAAATGGGGTTTGTTGTACATTATAATGAATGATCTGCACAGTGAAGCTGCTTTAACATGTGCTCTCATGATCTCATCCAGATGTCGCCGAGAAGCACCATTCAGCGCCATATTTCATAGAACAATCTCAAACTTCTGAAATGCGATAACTGGGCTACGTAATTATATTAAGTGGGTAAGAATTATTGCTAAAAGCAATGAAGTCGGAGACAGTTACACACTGACTGACATTCTTCATATGTGATTGCTCTCTAGATTATAGCTGAAGTTGGTGAAAACATAACACATCATCTTACGAACCCTCTCAAGAAGGCCATCTGCAGTGACTAGTGCCTGGTAGCCACGCATAGCCGTAAACATAGGATGACTCGAAAAGCCATTAATGAGTATGAAGTCAGCGGAGGCATTCGGGACTTCCTGATTAGCGAAAAACACCTGCTCTATGCATAACTTGCATATGACTTTTGCTTTGAAGTATCTGAAGATTCAGCCGTGAAATAATGCACCTAAATAATTATATAGGCAACGGCCTTGCCGCAGTGGATACCCCGGTTCCCGTGAGATCACCGAAGTTAAGCGCTGTCGGGCGTGGTCGGCACTTGGATGGGTGCCCATCCAGGCCGCCATGCGCTGTTGCCATTTTCCGGGGTGCACTCAGCCTCGTGATGTCAATTGAGGAGCTACTCGACCGAATAGTAGCGGCTTCGGTCAAGAATACCATCATAACGACCAGGAAAGCGGTATGCTGACCCCACGCCCCTCCTATCCGCATCCTCCACTGAGGATGACACGGCGGTCGGATGGTCCTTGTAGGCCACTCGTGGCCTGACAACGGAGTGCTTAAAATAATTATATAAATGAAAGAAATCTTGTAATAATAATTCCCTGCGTACAAAGGACCCGAAATATGTGAACAGATTTCGGCTGCCGTCATTTTGAGAGGGGTTAATGAAATGTTGAATATGGTGACGGCTGTAAAAAAAAGTTCAGACGGAGAGTCCTTTTCATCTTGAGGCCTACACGAACACAGAAAAGCCTGCCGTCCCAGTGGCCGAGACTGCGCCAGGTTAGCAAATCTTTGGTGCAAAAGGGTAACGGTAACTTCTATGGCAAAGCAGGCGACAGCTAACTGCTTGACCCCCCAGAAAATTGGCGCTGGAATTACTTTTTTCAGCTAGTGTGAGGTGTAGACCAGCTAACAGAACCCATGCTCATCACCACTCAGTCCTCATTCTTCAACATCTTCTCGTAAATGATGTAATCTGTAGAAATCAATTAAAATTTGTGCAATAGCCGGAGCTTGAACCCAACTCTCCTTGTTTACCAGGCAGCAATGCTAACCATTACGCCACTGCAGCGCTATGGTTAACATCGCTGCACAGATTACGTAACTCCAATGCCATCCCCAACACAAACTTCATATATCCAGCTTATTTTCCCTTCTTATATCGCCACTATTGCTGTGGCTCTCTGGCAATGGAATGGCACCCGAGCGCTAGACCTAGTGGGGATATCCTGTAGCTTATGTGTAGATCTATAGATTTTATAATTAAATTTTCCTCGAGATATTTGAGTCTCATCTTTATGTATGATTATGACGGAATCTGAAGAAACGAATTAACGTTTGTGTCACAGACAGGACTTCAACCCAGATCTCCTTGATTTCTAGGCCAGAACGCTAACCATTACATCACTGCAGCGCTATGGTTAATTTTGATGCATGGATTACCTAAATCCAACACAAACATGAGTTCATATTTAAGCTTATTTTCTCCTTCTTAGATAGTCATTAGAGACGAGACTCTTCGATCTAAGAAGGGGAAAATAAAGTAGTTTGTGTTGGGGAGGGAATTAGACGTATGTAGTCCTTACAGCAATGTTAACCATAGTGCTGCAGTGGTGTAATGGTTGGCATTCCAGACCAGTGAACAAGAAGACCTTGGATCAAGTGAAAGACAGCCTAAACGGCAGAGGACCGGGCGCAGACGGCATCCCCAAGGAATTCCACAGCTATCTCTGGGACCTAGTAGGCAGACACCCCACAGAAATGGTAAACGAAAAAGGGGACAGCACTACCGGCCTCCTTTCTGGAAGGGACGGTAATCCTCCTCAAAGAAAAAGGCAGCAAAAAACATCGAGGAGTTCAGGCCCACAACGCTGTTGAATTCAGACTACAAGGCTGCCGCGAAATGCCTCGCAAATAACATCAAGACGGTATTAATGAAGGCGATTAGCCCATGGCAAACGTCTGCAGTGCCTGGCGGGAGCATATTCGACGCCGCCTGCGCATACAGGAACGTGACTACTCACGCCGCCACCAACAGAACGACCGCAGCAATAATTTCTGTTGACTTTCATAACGCTTTCCACAGGATCAGCGACCGGTACCTGCTGCAAACGTTGACGAAACTCGAATTTGGACGACAATTTACTCAAATCATAAGAAATTTGCTAACGAACGCCACGTCAATAATAACCATGAATAGATGAACAACAAAAGGAATCAAATTAGGGAAGTCAGTAAGACAAAGCTGCCCGTTATCCATGGCCTTTTTCGCGGCAGCACTTGATCCACTACTACTGAAACTGACTGTCAGCCTAAATGGTTGCCACATCGGAGAACAAACGGTCGCAAGCATGGCCTACGCTGACGATTTAGGAATTTTTGTCAAAAACGAGCAGGACGTAGCCACAATAGAACCAATAATAAAAACCTTCCAAAACGTTGAATCCCAAAAGAACTGTGCTGCTCCCCATTGGCAACAGGAGTCTGACAAGCCGGCCGGCGTGGCCGAGCGGTTCTAGGCACTTCAGTCTGGAACCGCGCGACCGCTACGATCGCAGGTTCGAATCGTGCCTCGGGCTGGATGTGTGTGATGTCCTTAGGTTAGTTAGGTTTAAGTAGTTCTAAGTTCTAGGGGACTGATGATCTCTGATATCAAGTCACATAGTGTTCAGAGCCATTTAAACCATTTTGAGTCTGACAACCAACAGGCAGTGGTATCGAATAACCGATACTAATAAAACACTTAGGATACAAATATAAAAATGACCGCTAAAGATGGCTGTACTGACAGTACAAAACTGGTGAGGAACCCTACATACAATAAGAGAGCTCGCCAGGACTCACTCGAACTGAAATCTAACGTTCGGACAAAGAGTCGAACTCATGAACACAACGATCCTGTCGAAAGCCTGGTACGTGGCACAGGCACTATGTGCACCAACAGACATTGCACGAACGATACAAGGGGCCGTCTGCTACCTGCTGTGGAGGCGGAATATATTCAAAGTGTCACAGGCGACGTGCTCACTGATGAAGGAGGACTGGGTTTGGTAGACGTCAAGACAAAGTGTGCGGCGCCGTTGCTTCACAGAGCAATCCAAATGAAGAACAAGAACCGAGACAGCATCACGGCCTGCCCAATAAATACCTACAGGCAACGGCCAGAGGAAGCGCCGGCAGACACCAGCCACATCCCCTTCAAGATGCGACTCATCAGGCAACTGATACTCGACAAGAGCTAATCACTACCCACCGTGGCTCACCCACAACTACTGACGGCGAAACGCGTCTATCGCGCAATAAGAGAGCAACCGTGCAGAACAAGAATCGACGCAAAATTTCCAGATCACGATTGGTCAGTCGTTTGGAAAAACATCTCAGAACAGCCAATACCGGAGCACGCCAGATCTACGTGGTACAAGGTAGTGCACAAAACCGCACCGTCCAACGAGAGCCTGGCCGTAATCAATATAAAAGAATCGCCCAGCTGCGAAATTTGCAACGAAAAGGATACCACAGAACACCGATTCGTATGCAGGGCAAGCAGCAATATATGGGCGACAAGCAAAAGAATGACAGCTCTCCTGATGCGAAAGTGTTCCCCAGGCCGAAACGCACGGCCACAATGTGGATACTAGTCATGACAGCACACGCAGTCATTGCCAGAAAACAGACAGAGTGCAGTTCCTCATGGACTTGTGGGAAGAACACAAGAAGGCAAAACTACACGCCAAATACCGCGAGACCTTCCAAAACTTCCTGGAGATTCCGCTGACCGCTGCCTTCAGGGACGCCCTGTCTGCTGCCACGTGACGTCACCGCCGCCGCCGCCACCGCCCACCCACACAACCCCCACGGCCTGTCCTCGCCGCCGACTCCCTCTCACACCCCATAAGCAGCAATAGTGATACGTGTGTCCCAAAGTGTAAAAAGTGACAGTGAAAACTGTTTTTTTAATGCATGTAAGGTTTACCTCACAGTGTCATCGTAACCCTTGTTTTGAGTGTATTTTATCTTTACTCGTGTGCAGTCAATAGGAGTGCCAAACAGTGAGTACCTCAATATCATTACAGTTTAACAGTGGAAACAGTATTCATATTCTCAACTATGCTCTTTCCTCCACCATTAATAAATTCCTCGCTCTCCTTTCAGTCTCTCTTACTCATCGACCACCATCTTCATCAAATCAGCTCTACATTGGATCTGTCCACTGCTTCCTAGTGTGTTGTTCCTCGTTCGATCTGACTAAAGACTTATGAAGGTGGAGGCATTTCTTTTCAATTAACCCTTGTATTTCTTTAGTTGTATTGCGCACTGTAAGGGCAGAAGTTCCTTCTATGTATATTCAACGTTTCATCGAGCTATATTACTTGGCAGTACAGACCATGCAAAAGTTACTTTCGTCCTTAAATTTTGTGTAACGCTTATATATGTGAGAGAGCAGGCGAAGTGTTCAGTCGACGCTCTGAGAAGAGGGCTAGGGAAATGAGGGGCAGCCAGAACGACATCACGCTAAGCAAGTGGTGAAGGGCCCGCGGCGCCCTGCCTAGCCTCTTGGCATTTGGCGGACGCCCCGACTATGCGGGAGGCGCGGCCGTAGCACTTATGTAAATGTTTGTGCTCGCTTTTAATCTGGCGCCGGCGAATGGTGGGCGGAAAGGCGGCTCGCCTGCCGCTGCCCGTAATAAGAAGCGGCGAGCGCTAAGTGTTTGATAAAACGATGGCTACATCCTTCCTACCTCCTTCCCGGCTAACAGTTTGCACAACGGCAGACCTCGCCGCTGCGTCTTGCTCTCCGAGGGCGCGCCTCTCGCAGTGGCCTTTCCAGAAACCGGAGATGGAGGAAATGAGAAATTTCGGAAGTCTGAATGCACAAGGTGAGATTATATAACAATAGCGGAGGCGGATGCTGTTCCCAGATTCTCATTGTGTTTATCCCGGTCCAAATAGAAAGTTCTGCTTTTATTTTAACTTCCGCATTTTCCGCGTTGTAGCTCCTTAATAACGTCTGTTTGGGACTATTACAACAAGCAACTACTTGGATTACGTGAGGGTCACGGCACCATATGATTACTGCGAGATATCAATCTTATGTTCTGCGTTAGAAGAATTTCGAAAGTTTCTCCACATTTACAGGAAGAGTCGAACAGCTCAGTATTTCGATCTGAGTTACTCAACTTAACTGAAAATAATCAAACGTAGGTCGCATCAGTTAGACAAAATATCTGGACTGTACTACACAGTTACACATAATAAAATTGCTTTAGGAAGTTATTCGGCAGTAATAAAAGCTACCTAGTTTGTATTTCCTGTTTGAAAATTTTAATCTAGGTAATCTGACAGAACACAGTGCAGTTTTGTTCACGCTTCCCAAAACCCTCAGTCTTCGGTAGTGTTCGTGGCTAGTTACGAAAATCCGTTTCAGTTCAGAAATGCAATTTACGAAGCACGAAATGAAATCAAATGAGCGTATGGCATCGTTGTCTGGGAGTCTCCAACCGGGTAAGGTCAGCCGCAAAATGTGAGTCTTATTTCAGTCGACTCCACATTGGTCGACTTGCGCGACGGTAATGAGGGTGAAACAATGATGAGGACAACACAACAACCACTCCACGTGCGGAGAAAGTCTCCAACACGGCCGGGAATCGAACCCGGACCCGCTGCATGGGAGGCAAGCTTGTTACCACCCAGCGAAGCAGGCGGACACAAAGCGCAAAACTGTTTCGATACGCGATTTGTCTTCTTGTCTAGGGTTCAGACTGGGCTAATACATTCTGATATGCACTTCTGTAACGAGCTACTGACAGATATTAAGGAAAATAAGTTTGCAGTTAATACAGATCTAATAAAAATAGAAATTAAAATCTTATACTGGTGTAATTTTATAAATCTCACAGATCAAGGGTTATGAATTCTTTTTGGCAGCACGAGAACTAGCAGTATTCACAGTAATGAAGCATCTATCCTTACAACATATACAGAGTCGGTTGCACCGGACTAAACAACACTCACCGGCACAGTGGTGGGTTCTGGAGGAAACCATACAAAATACTAGATGACTTTATAATAGCTTGAACAATACGAAGTACTTAACTTTGTAACAGTCCATTCGTACTGCGACAGGAATGTTATGTGGCTTTTTACTGTCACTGAACACTAACGTACCACTTGATACAATTCAGGATAACAGTCTTTTCTGTCAAAGTACAACAGACTATAGGTTTTGCTACACCTTTCTGTCTGATACGGCTCACGCAGTGCTTAGGATAGAGAGACGGTGGTGTCGTCTTCGCCGATAATTCTAGATTGGACGGAGTAAGCACGCTGCAGCGGTCGCTTGGGGTTTGTCTACGCCTACTGCGCTCATTCATTGCTGAGTCTGGCAGCGACTCTGCTTTCTTGTTATTCCGTCACAAGGTACCAACTTTGCCTTAGGACCTCGATCGTCAGACGACACCACATAGACGACTGTTACCAACAGATAATTATCGCCATAGCTAAGATTCGAAGGAAACAGAAGCACCACTTTAGAAAGAAGTGAGATTGAGTTTGTAGTCAATTCCCGATATTATTCAACCTGTGAATTATATTAAGCAAGCTACGAAGGTCTCCAAGGAGAAATGTGGAAAAAGAATTTAAGTTCAGGGAGCAGAAATAAAATCTTTGAGACTCGCTGATGACGACGTAATTCTGTCAGAGGCAGTCAAAAACGCGGAAAAACAACTGACAGATTACGCAGTGCCTTGAAAACAGTGTTTAAGTTAAACATTAACAAATATAAAATAAGTGTAATGGTATGCAGTTGAATTAAACTGGGCGACGGTCAGGGGATCAGATTAGAAAACAAGACTCCAAGAGTAGTAGACCAGTTTTGCTACTTTGGTAGTAAAATAACTGCTGATGGTCGAAGAAGAGAGGATACAAAATGCAGAATGGCTACAGTACGAAAAGCATTTCTCATCAAGAGAAATTTATCAACATCTAATATATATTAAAATGTTAGGAAATATTTTCTGCGAAGGTATATGACTGGAGCGAAGTCTTCTGTGGAAATGAAACAAATGAAACATGAACGGGAAGCATTTCAGACACGTGGAAAATAGAAATTTCTGGAACGTGGTTGTATGAAAGAATGCTGAATACTAGGTAGGCAGATCGACTAACCAATGAGGATATATTGAATCTAATTGTGAATAAAAGAAGTTTATGATAAAACGTCACTGAAAGAGAGAATCAGCTGCTAGGACACGTTCTGAGCCATTAAGGGATCGTCAGTTTGTTAATGGAGAGAAATGGTGGTGCCAAGAATTGTAGGAGACCGACGCTTAAATACAGTAAGCACGTTGAGATGGATGTGTAAGAGGCAGTCAAATAAAAACAGTTGGAAAGGAAACGAGGTAAACGGCTTATTGTTTGAAGAGTAATCGCCGTAACTGATAATAAGTTTTTATTGCTGTAAAAGAAGACGATCAGTGCCTTCATCGAAAAATGTTTGTGGTGGCATACGGGACCATGATTGTACTCAAACTTACACCTCTTCGTCCGAAGCAAATGGACGGCCACGAATGACTTTCTTCAGGGCTACAAAGATACGGAAATAGCAGAGGCGAGATCGGAACTGTATAGAGGATGTGTTACTATTTTCCATTGAAATTTCTGCAGCATGGTCGAAACAACTTTCGCGAATTGTGGGACCGCCCACAGATAAATGGTTCAAATGGCTCTGAGCACTATGCGACTTAACTTCTGAGGTCATCAGTCGCCTAGAACTTAGAACTAATTAAACCTAACTAACCTAAGGACATCACACACATCCATACCCGAGGCAGGATTCGAACCTGCGACCGGAGCGGTCGCTCGGCTCCAGACTGTAGCGCCTAGAACCGCACGGCCACTCCGACCGGCCCACCCACAGAGGCAGAGTGCATGACGCTCAATGATTTGGAGGGGCCCATAGAACTTAGAGGGGGGGGGGGGGGTAGTTGATATGCATACAACGTTTGAATAGGACTGGACGGTCTGAATCATGGTTTCTAGGTGTGGAAGTTAGTGGAGAGGTATTACTTAACTAGATCGGACGGTCCTCGAGTGCTGGAGTGCAGTGCAGAGGGCTAGGAAAGTGGAATCATCAGTGTACTGAAGGAGATGGACTGTTGGAAGTGGTTTGGGCATATCGTCAGTGTAGAGGGGATAACAGAGAGGGGAGGAGAGAAGTTGATGACGATGATGTTTTGGTTTGTGGGCGCTCAACTGCGCGGTTATCAGCGCCTGTACCAATTCCCAATCTTTACTCAGTCCAATCTCGCCACTTTCATGAGTGATGATGAAATGATGAGGACAACACAAACACCCAGTCATTTCGAGACACGTGAAAATCCCTGACTCCGCCGGGAATCGAGCCCAGGACCCCGTGCTCGGGAAGCAAGAAGGCGACCGCGAGACCACGAGCTACGGACAGGAGAAAAGAGGAAAGAGACTGAGAATGAAGGTATGGGAAATGGTATCGTGTTAGTTTTCTTTCTTTCTTTGTTTCTGTTTATTGTCATGGCATTCCTCCATACAAGGTCGGGCTGGAAGCAACAATGCAACTACTCTTCAGCCTACAGTATTAATAATCACAGAAATGTGAACAAAAGGTGATAGTGTTGAAAGAACAATTGGGTGACGCCGATGTGGTGAAATGGAGTTGCTCAGAGTCGATGAATTTTGGAAGACGATGCTGATGATTCTGCTTGATGGTCAGCTCCAGATAATAGACAGACTGGCGAGATCAAAGTGGACAGTGAATGAAGATTGAGGATAAAGAGCTAAAAGGGAAAGATGTGGAGATAGGGGGAAAATGTCAGGTGTAGGTGGGAGAGGGTTTCAGTAATGCCGTGGCACAGAGTTGCGTGCTGTGAGGTTTGAGGGGCTACTCGAAGGTGAGTGGGAAACTCTATGGTGAGGTCACCTACTCGAAGAAAGAGGAAGTGGGAGTGGTTTTGGGAATATGCGACAGTGGCATTTAAATTAAATACAGAATGGGCTGAGAGGAAGACTTGATAGACGGTATATGGACGCTCAGGTAGGAAGACAATGAAAGGACAGTGTTGATGAAGCGGATGATGGCCCCAACACTAGGAGTAGGACGTAGGGAGTTGTTGGGTTGAAGTGGTGTATCGAAACGGCGGATTTGGGTGATCGTTTCAGGTTTGGTGGGAGGGGTTTGGCTGTACACTTACAGGAGTAAGTGAAATGGGGTTATTTGGAAGTGTTACAGATGAGTGGGGACTGAAGTTTGGGACAGTGTTCTCGCAGGTCGTTGGCTTTGCGGTGTCAGTAGATAAAAGGGATTTTGCAATTGGGAACTAAATTTTCATTGCGCATGAGGCATTTGTGGCGATTGTTTGGGATTGGGGAGGCTCTGCTTTGTGTTTACAGTGATAGATGAAGACTTCATTCTGAAGGAGATGATCTGTGGTTAAGGGATCTTCAGATGACATGGATGAGGAATGTAGGTTCAGGATCGTGGTGAACCTGAAGGGCTTTTCAGATTTGGGATTAGAATGTAGCTTCCCCTCAACTTCCACCTCCATTATCTCGGCGTCAACCCCCGAGATCACATCAGTGAGAGTAGGTGGGCAGTGGGGGGTTAGAGGTGTTCTGTTGGTCATGTTGTGCTGAGTGGGAGCAGGCAGGCCTGTGATGTGGACCAAGGTGATTGACAGTAGTCTTTGCAGTAAGTAGGTCTGGAAATCGGGATCAGAGGACTTTATGATTACGGAACTTTTGCGGTGTATGAGTTGTGATACTTTCATGTTTGGGAGGTACTTTATTTCAAGGGATAGTGTCTTAGGATTGAGAAATTTTACATCAGAGTGTGACAGAATGAAGTAACGTGTTGCAGTCGATGTTGAGTTTGGATGGAAGTATCCATATTTTGTGGTGTGTGTGGGTCGAGTAGGGCTTTTGAGTGTCAGATATAGGACGAGTCTCTGTACGGGGTGGTTTGCAGGGATCGTTTGAGGATGGAGTGTTGGAGGATATTAACTGTGGAGTGGGATGGGATTTTGCGTGGCTTTTCTTATTTACTTTCCTGAAGTTGGTAGGGTTGAAGGTGATGTATATGTAGCTGATGATGTCACACCGTCGGATCTCGCGGTTAAGGCGCTCAGTCCGGAACCGCGCGACTACTACGGTCGCAGGTTCGAATCCTGCCTCGGGCATGGATGTGTGTGATGTCCTTAGGTTAGTTAGGTTTAAGTAGTTCTAAGTTCTAGGGGACTGATGACCACAGAAGTTAAGTCCCATAGTGCTCAGAGCCATTTGAACACCGTCGGAATATGAGGTTGGGGTGAGTTTGGTTGCTGCTGGAGTAGGTGTGACTGGTACTTCTCTTTCTGGACCCAAATGAAGTTACAACAGTGATAGCAATGGAAAAGAGGTAAGGGCTACCGACACTTCTGGTTGTTGCAGAGCTAACTTTCGTGCAGAGGTAATGGTAATGGCAGAAGTGGCCATGGAGTTGCAGTACATGCTGAAGAGATGTAACCTACAAACGAGTTAGTTAAGTCTGGAGATGCCATTTGTGTGAGTGGGACGCAGGATGGTCTCATCCTAGTAGTTGGGAATATGGAAAATGTAGGAAGAGCATGAGGGGACACTGAGTAGGGAGCAAATGTGTAAGTGAAGTTGGGAGGGGACTACAGAAACGCGTTGATGATTGTGGACGTAATGGTTGTGGAATGACATATCTGAGAATGTGGGCAGCGATGGTAGTGATGGCCAATGGAGACGAATATTGACAGTGAACACGTGGGCTGGCGATCACTGGTGAGGTCTGACTACGCGGAATGGTAGCAAAGGCGACGACGGAGAGCGAAGGTGATGATGGACAGCAATACCTACCTACAGTGGTGATGTCGTAGACGGAACGGCTGGAAACTTTTCCCTCTCGAGGTTCAAAACCTGAGGACAGCCCGGGCACTTGTTATCCCAGGGTGGAAGAGAGGTTCCAACCTTCGTATGCACTCGTATGCGAGAGAAGAGGAGTGAGTTTCCTCGTGGAAGTACGCGAGTACTTTCAGCATCGTTCCATATTTACTAGTTCGCAGCTGCACGGCAGTGTAGCGTCCCCGTTTCCTGCCAGAGTGAGCAGTGAAGCGGGGGACGCTCGACGAGTGATATTTCGACACGGTATGCGCGCTGCTCTCCGAGCCACCGTTCGGCTTCTGGGGGCAGCAGCAGCCGGCGTTAACTGCCTGCTTTCGCGGCACTTAGATGGCGCGACGATCGTTTTCCGGGCACCGCGCTCCACAGCAATAACGGCGCGCCTCCTGTCTCTTAATAATCGTGAGTGCAATCTTGGGGGGCGCTTGTAAATGGGAATTATCTGCCCATTCAGGCCGGGGACAATGGCGGCCGTAATCCCAGCGCCGGGCCGCGCGGTCACCCGCTCCTCCCAAAGAGCAAGCCAGCCACCACCAGACAGCCTAATTGTGCGTCGCCGCTGGCCGTTCGCCTTACTGCACCGCGTCACCGTCTCGCAAATAATAGCCGCACCTACCGTGCTGCAGGGACCGCTTTCGTTAGATTAGCCAGCATGGAAAATTCGGAAGGTAGTTGCTACAGGCTACGAATTATCACGAATTAATCGTCACACACGACATTAATTCTACACGCCCTATCTGGTACATATCCTACCATAAAGCTTTAATTATCTGCGTTCACATACAAACTCTGCAAGTCGTCATAAGTGCATGGCGGAGTGTACCTTACTTTATCCATCCCGAAAAGGAGCGAGAAAAAACGACTGTATCGTTTCTGCACGAGACTTGATTTATCTTATTTCTCATTTGCTGTCCTTACACGAGATACGCAAGGCGGCGAACTACCATTCATTACACCAAACATAAGTTCTATCCAAGAAATCTTGTATCCTCATACAGTCACTCAAAGACACTTACCTGTACACCACAGCGTCAACAGCAAACAGTCGTAGATTTCTGTGCACCCAATCCATGATATCATTTGTGTACATGGAGAATAAAAGCTTCTCTAGGGCTCTCCTGGCCCTACCTTAGCCTCCATTGAGCACTCGCCGTCGAGCACAATGTAAAGAGGTATATTACCTAATTATCTTCGAGCCACTCACATATCTGTGGTCGCGTGCCATATGTTCGGATCTTCGTTAACAGTCTGTCAAACGATTTCCAGAAAATTCTAGTCATGTGGGACATCCCACTGAGAGAGAGATTCGAAACCAATCGAAGTGAGGCCCCAATGTCGAAGAGTACATTCATACAACCGAACTAGAATTCCGCGTGAATGCATCGACTTACTTACTTTCTTCTCTTTTAGCTTCTTTCAACACCAGGAATGCCAGTTTCAATGTCTTCCACACGGAAGTTTGTATAGCCCACTAATGTTGAAGGTCTGTGAGAAAGTACTCCTGCATGAATGAGTTTCTAAATTCGGAATTTAAAACATCAGCTTCTTTTTTCTGTCTTCCTTTGCCACTGCGCCTCGAAAGTACGAAGCCAAGACCATGAGATTTGTTAGTAAGGACGGCTGTAGGTGTTCGATTTTATTACAGAAGTCGGAAGAAGTAGACTGTCCTCGGGGCGCTCGTGTTTAATGTTCGGCCGCTACCAACTTTAGCAATGTAACACGACATCTTGCATAAGTAGTGACAGCGAAGCGAGTGTTGTGCCATTTTGTGCTGCGTCTCAAATTTAGCTCCTACGTTTCACGGATTATACTCCAGAAAGAGGAGCATCGATGGTCCATATTCGACGGTTTCTCAGGTTTGTACATGTGTTTCAACTTCCGTGTTATGTCTTTCGCCTCCGCAGATGTACTCTATGGTATATGTACTACCATGGAAAATCACAGATGACAACCCCTGTCACCCGACTTGGCGGGAAAGGAATACAGACGACATCTTGTGCTACTTGCTCTGTGGCAATCTTGCTCACTTTGTTGCCACCTGGCTTGCGCCGCGAGGTCACACGCAGTGCAAAGGTCTTCGGTTGTTGTCTGATATTGTATTTATTTTTTAGGTCTAGTTGTTCACAAGCTGAAAAAATAAATTTTCACAAGCTGTGACATGGTTCCGAATGAAACAGTGACCCGAATATAGAATAAATTTCCTTTACTTTACATCTATGGTTAAAAGTTTTTTGTCATCAGACTACTGGTTTCGATATATAATGACCATCTTCAGATCTGTTCTATAAAACCATCTCCTAATGTACTGTAGCCATAGTGGCATCATCAAATGTTAAACACAGTACTGGAGCTAATTTTGTGTTTACATGATTTATACTCCATACATGTAATCAGTGCGCGGAATTTTTTACGAAATATTTGGGGTTGTCATTGATAATGTTGTATTTGCAAAGACTACATTTAGTGTATATCAAAGAATATTTATATGAGCATATCATACTACTTCCAATTTGTAATATCTCTAGCAGAACAAAGAAATGTGTGGTCTTTAAAGAATACTACCAACACATTCTAAGGGTTTCTTGTGTTCTTTAGATCGCTGTGTTCATTTACAATAACGTCAGGATGTTTTGATATACAGTGAAGCGCCAAAGAAACTGCTATAGGCATGCATATTCATATAGAGATATATGGCGCTGCCTTCGGCAACGCCTTTATTAGACAATTATCTGGCGCAGTTGTTAGATCGGTTACAATGGCAGGTTATCAAGTTTTAAGTAAGTTTGAAAGTAGTGTTATAGTCGGCGCACGGGCGATGGGACACAGCATCTCTTAGGTAGCGCTGAAGTGGGGATTTTCCCGTCGACCATTTCACGAGTGTACCGCGAATATCAGGAATCAGGCAAAACATCAAAACCCCGACATCGCTGCAGCCGGAAAAAGGGCCTGCAAGAATGGGACCAACGACGACTGAGCGGAATCGTTCAACGTGACAGAAGTGCAGCCCTTTCGCTAATTGCTGCAGATTTCAAT
Source organism: Schistocerca serialis cubense (assembly GCF_023864345.2). Taxonomy (NCBI): domain Eukaryota; kingdom Metazoa; phylum Arthropoda; class Insecta; order Orthoptera; family Acrididae; genus Schistocerca; species Schistocerca serialis. The sequence goes on from NC_064638.1 coordinate 265,780,596, forward strand.
GCTGGGTCAACAATACGAGGTGCATTCAAGTTCTAAGGGCTCCGATTTTTTTTCTAATTAACTACTCACCCGAAATCGATGAAACTGGCGTTACTTCACCACGTAATCGCCCTGCAGACGTACACATTTTTCACAACGCTGACGCCATGATTCCATGGCAGCGGCGAAGGCTTCTTTAGGAGTCTATTTGGACCACTGGAAAATCGCTGAGGCAATAGCAGCACGGCTGGTGAATGTGCGGCCACGGAGAGTGTCTTTCATTGTTGGAAAAAGCCAAAAGTCACTAGGAGCCAGGTCAGGTGAGTAGGGAGCATGAGGAATCACTTCAAAGTTGTTATCACGAAGAAACTGTTGCGTAACGTTAACTCGATGTGCGGGTGCGTTGTCAAAAAGATGTGTGTTGAAGACCAAGCTCGTTCTGGACGCCCTTCAACATCGCGAAATGAGGAGAACATTGAAAAGGTCCGCCAAAAGATCAACGAGGATCGCCGCCAAACGGTCGACCGAAGTTCAGCAGAGACAGGAATCAGTTGGAACTCGTGCCAGCAGATTTTGAGTGAGGATTTACACATGAGATGTGTTGCTGCTAAATTTGTTCCGCGCCTTCTCACACAGGAGCAAAAAACCATCCGCATGAATGTGTGTCAGGACTTGAAAACAGAGAATGCACGTGATCCAAACTTCTCGAACAAAGTCATTACAGGGGATGAGAGTTGGTGTTACGGGTATGACCCAGAAACAAAGCAAGCGTCAAGCCATTGGAGGACTCCCAACTCTCCCAGACCAAAAAAAGCAAGGCAAGTGAGGTCAAATGTGAAGACGATGATCATTGTCTTTTTTGATGTTCGTGGAATTGTGCATCGGGAATTCGTATCCCCTGGCCAGACTGTTAACCAACACTTTTACTTGGATATTTTAAGGCGTCTGCGAGAGGATTTGAGGAGGAAACGCCCGGAACTTTGGCGATCAGGTGACTGGTTTCTGCATCACGACAACGCTCCAGCGCACACGGCCTTACGAGTGACTCACTATTTGGCATCTCAGAGGTGGTCTGTCGTTCCCCACGCTCCGTATTCGCCTCACGTAGCCCCGTGCGACTTTTTCCTATTTCCACGAATGGAAAAAAAGGTAAAAGGGGAGCGTTATGACGATGTGGAGGCGGTAGAAACAGCTTCGCAAAGGGCACTGGACAATTTCAAACTTGAAGAGTTCCAAACACGATTCCGACAGTGGGAAAAGAGACTTGACAAGTGCATCGCATGTAATGGAGAGTATTTTGAAGGTGACTGAAGTAATTTTGTAAAAAGGTTCATCAATAAATTTTTATGACAACAATCCGGTTTCTTTTGGGTCCCCCCTCGTGTACTATAGGTAATGCATTGCAACTGTAACTCTTCAATAAAGTAAAATATTAACAAAAAGCAGCTATTGTCGAACAGTTAATTACTACTAGGACCTACTTACAATGTCTACAAGCTGCTGTGCACTAAACGTAGAAGACAAGTCCTGAATCGATTCACTGATTTTTGTCTTGTTCTGAACAAGCTCATACTTTTCTGACTAAACGCGTCACTGCGCATGTGAGCAGGCAACCGGCATAGCGGACGGGGCTGCGCGCTGGGAGACGAGGGTCTCTGCCGGAGCGATGAATTACGCGCTCCATCGCGCCATCCGCACGCGTGGAGGCGGTCCAGCGCGGACTCGGCTGGTGTCCGGTCCGCCCCCTATCGTATCGAGCCCGGCATTTGTATAGACGGCAGCGGGGCGGGGGATGAACGAGCTTCCCTGAGGACTGAGGGCGCATTTCCGCCGTCCCCTGAGGCCGCGCCAGCGCCAGGGAGGGCCTTTTCAGCCGGCCGAGGGCCGGCGCCGGGCACAAACACCAGACGAGCGCCCTGTAAGCCGAGCCGTCCCCTGTCCACGGACCTGTGGAACACACAGACCTCAACGACGGCTGCCCGTTACCTCTGTAGAGGCGGTTTTCCACGAGCATGAGATTTTTAACGTGTGCATTCCCCTACCACCACTCGCATAAGTCAACTTACGTGTGAAAACAGAACACTTGCACACTGTCATGCAACTTCCGCGTATGTTAGCAAAGTTAAAAGGTTTTTAAATTTCTTGCATGATGTCGTTTCCCCCACCATGACCCCTACATTTTAATGTTCAAAAAATGGGGGTATTCAAATACTGTGATTCATTTAATGTATTTTTTATTTCTCAGGACCTTATTTAGTAGTCTTTTTTACAGATAATTCTGTCGTAGTACTGAACACGTTTTCAAAACTGAGCTTACACTGAGACGACAACTCGTTGGATAGCGATTTGCACGTACCCAATGTACACTACTGGCCAGTAAAATTGCTACACCAAGAAGAAATGTAGATGACAAACGGGTATTCATTGGACAAATATATTATACCAGGACTGACATGTGCTTACATTTACACGCAGTTTGGGTGCATGGATCCTGAGAAATCAGTACCCCGAACAACCACCTCTGGCCGTAATAACGGCCTTGATACGCCTGGGCATTGAGTCAAACAGAGCTTGGATGGCGTGTACAGGTACAGCTGCCCATGCAGCTTCAACACAATACCACAGTTCATCAAGAGTAGTGACTGGCGTAGTGGGACGAGCCTGTTGCTCGGCCACCATTGACCAGACGTTTTCAATTGGTGAGAGATCTGGAGAATGTGCTGGCCAGACAGCAGTCGAACATTTTTGGTATCCAGAAAGGCCCGTACAGGACCTGCAACGTGCGGTCGTGCATTATCCAGCTGAAATGTAGGGTTTCGCAGGGACTGAATGAAGGGTAGAACCACGGGTCGTAACACATCTGAAATGTAACGTCCACCGTTCAAAGTGCCGTCAATGCGAACAAGAGGTGACAGAGACGTGTAACCAATGGCACCCCATAGCATCACGCCGGGTCATGCGCCAGTATGGCGAGGACGAATAACGATTCCAATGTGCGTTCACCGCTATGTCGCCAAACACGGATGCGACCATCATGCTGCTGTAAACAGAACCTGCATTCATCTGAAAAAATGACCCAGGTTGTCGTTGAGTACACCATCGCAGGCGCTCCTGTGTGTGATACAGCGTCAAGGGTAACCGCAGCCATGGTCTCCGAGCTGATAGTCCATGCTGCTGCAAATGTCGTCGAACTGTTCATGCAGATGGTTGTCTTGCAAACGTCCCCATCTGTTGACTCAGGGATCGAGACGTGGCTGTACGAACCGTTACAGCCATATGGATAAGATGCCTTTCATCTCGACTGCTAGTGATACGAGGCCGTTGGGATCCAGCACGGCGTTCCGTATTACCCTCCTGAACCCACCGATTCCATATTCTGCTAACAGTCATTGGATCTCGACCAACGCGAGCAGCAATGTCGCGATACGATAAACCGCAATCGCGATAGCTGCAATCCGACCTTTATCAAGGTCGGAAACGTGATGGTACGCATTTCTCCTCCTTACACGAGGCATCACAACAACGTTTCACCAGGCAACGCCGGTCAACTGCTGTTTGTGTATGAGAAATTGGTTGGAAACTTTCCTCATGTCAGCACGTTTTAGGTGTCGCCACCGGCGCCAACCTTGTGTGAATGCTCTGAAAAGCTAATCATTTGCATATCACAGCATCTTCTTCCTGTGAGTTAAATTTCGCGTCTTCATGGTGTAGCAATTTTAATGGCCAGTAGTGTAAAAAAGGACAATGGATTGGCGGAGCTCTCATTTGTACTCAGGTGTTTCGTGTGAAAAGATTACCACCGTGATTATGGCTGCAAGGCGGGACTTTGAACGGAGAATGGTATTTGGAGCTAGACGCATGGGATATTCCATTTCCGAAATCGTTACGGAATTCAGCACTCCGAGATCCACAGTGTCAAGAATATGCCGAGAATACCAAATTTCAGGCATGACCTCTCACCACGGACAACGCACTGGCCGACGACCTTCTCTTAACTGCAAAATCGTAGCCTGGTCAGTTGAGTCCCGATTGCAGTTGAGAAGAGCTGATGGTAGGGTTCGAGTGTGGCGCAGACCCCACGAAGCCACGGACCAAAGTAGTCAATAAGCCTTCAGCGTATCGTAGATAACATTAAAGTTTAGAAATTGTGCTATTCAGAATGATATACGTGTATTGCAGTCTCTCCAGTTGCCAGTAATTTGTAATTTAGTTCGAGCTGGCTGGCATCTCGCATAGTGTATGACTTTTGTGTAGAGCCAGAAATATAGCTCAAAAGAGTTCAAAAATTGATGTTATTCATTCGTAAATGACTTCCGAACGAAACATCGTCCTCGGTATATTTCGCCCATATCAGCATATTGAATGTTCTCAAACGATTCTTGTGAGATGATTATTTCCATTACAGTATTCACTGTTCTGTTTTTTCTTCTTTAACGACACTATACGGTCTTCGCCTGAAATCTGTGCAACTATCGCACGATAATTTCATTTTCCGCCATCTTGAATGTCCTTTAAATAAAGTTTCGAACTTCGGTGTGTGGAAGCGCTAACTTGCCTGATTGTGAGAGTAGTGGTGGACAGATTCACGTGTAAGACTTTCATGCCTGTGAAATAGCGGCTTAGAGTCTCATAGTCAAACAATTTTCTTTCTCTCACAAAATTTTTGCCATTCCATAAGGTTGCTTGGTACAGGAACGGTATAATGATAAATTGAAGGAAAACAGTCTTGCTTGTGAAAAGTATTGTTTAATGACGCATTTAGCCTTTTTTAGTGCTTCATCAGATTTTATACAAAAAATAAGAAAGGAAAACGTAAATAGCCAGAGGTATGGCCATATCATGCTTTGTGTGCTTCATTTTGCATTGGATTGTGCGTTGCCTGTTGTTTACTTATTTTGAAGTGAGTGCAGAGACTCAGCTTTGTCCATCATAGGGTTCGAGTACGACTCTTAAAAAACCAGAGGGGATCCGCAATCTGTCTGACCTTCAGTTGGGCTTTTGTAGAAGCAGAACACACTGCTGTGGTCTGCCAATCCTGCGATAGGGAGACTGGCTTGTTCTCTCTCACCTCTCTGGCGATCTAACTTCTCGTTTGTTTTCGCCCGCAGGCGACTTCCACGTTATAGTCAAAGACTTAATAAAAATGACTGGACGGCTCACTGGCACAAGTGTAGCTCTTCCATGCTGAATCCGCCGTTTGCAGGGCACGCGATGTTTCCACTTCGTAAATGGTGTCAAATATTTGATAAAACATAACAGATGAAAATAACGCTCGTAAGGACTATGTCTGTTATTACAAAAAATGTGATAACGAAGTGGATAGTTGAAGTTATATCGCAGACCATAATTATTCAAGTTGAAGTCAGTTGAGGCAAAAATACGACAAAATTGTGGAAAGCAAAGTAGATAAAATTATCCAATACAGAAATAAATTAAAGACTGAAAAATAAGAGCAAAAGAGACGCAGAGTACGTGCCACGAAGTATTAAACAGGAACCAAAACTGAAAAACTGCGTGAACGATGAAATAATCTTGCTATCTGCTACTTCATAAGTTTCACGCAACTATCTTAAACCGGTAATTTGACGCATTTTCGTTCCTACTTTTAAGAAAATAACCCTATGTTCTTGAACAGATATTTATTGCTTCCCGTCGTTTTACGTTGACCTAACAGAGAGAAATACGAAACTTCGTACATTTAAGATAGACTTGATTATTCAGCAGGAATTGTGAAGAAAACATCTTTACTTTTTCTCCAGTTTCCTTTCGTTCTCTCTCATACTCTTTAAGTAACAGGCCAGTACTCGTATACGTCGCTGAAAATGGTGGTCTTCAATTTGGGAACAGTTGCCTGATTTCTCCGCTACGGCGTGGTACGGTTTGGGTTTAGTATCTGCACTAGAAATAGGCAGACTCGTTGATCTTTGGGACCTAGTTCACTCCTGACCAGTCATTTCTAGACCTCATTCATTTTTAGTCGTTCACTGTTGTTTCGTTTATCTAATTACGTAAACTTGGTGCCTGTATCAAATTTTACTATATTTTCGTACGACCAGTAATAAAAATATTTTGTTTTGATAAAAACTTGTAATTCAGTATTCATGAATTAACATTTTCAAATGTTAATATACATGACATTTAAATGAACTAACCGTTGGTGAAATTCAGCTAAAAAAACTTCAGCGTTATACACTTTTTTAAGTAGGTAGCCTCACATCTCCTCTATAGCTCATCGATTGACCACCCCCTCTTGTGCCTCCTTTGGCTAGCTTCTGGACTTCACTTTCTTGTTTGGCTACCTGTGCTTGTGTTAGTCTGCGGGAGTTGTTTGGTACTTAACATAGCTCGAAAATCGTCCAGTCTTCAAAGCCGATTTATCGAGTTATTTGAGAATTGCGTCGTACATATTTAGAAAGCTAGTTTCGGAGTCCTGACCTTCAAACCATGTATGTATGACGAAATTCAAGGAGGATAGAGCAGGCTGTAAGATCACCTCCTTAGGCAAATATCGTATACACATTAAACTCTGTTGAGATGAGCAATTTTCGAAATTCGAACTGAAGAAGTTGGCGAGATGAGCGGGCGAAGCGGATTCGAATGAACGTTAGGCGTTCCTACTACTCCTTCATCACTTCAGAGGATTGCCCGACGTGCCTCAGAAGTTGGAAAACGTAAGTGGTACATGGTACTGTTTTGATAAATTCAATTAGTGATATTCAGGTCAGGCGTAGCGACTTTCATCGCGCCTACGTAAGCCACCCAGTGGCGACCAGACAGTTTCTAACATGAGTTAATGTTCTAACATGGCCGATATGCAGTCCGATCCAGTAGCTATTTGCAAGTAGTTACGGCTGTGGTCGAGAGGTGTCAGCACCTTACGGTCTATAAACTCATATGTGATCAGACAGTATATTTTGGAAACAAAACTTTATCTGTTCTATCACGTCATTCATTTATTATTGCTAATTTAATTATTAGTGTGAATGCTAAGTAATAAGGTAAGTGAATTTTGTTATATCAATTAACTGAGTACGTGTTAGAATGAGAACTATGTTTGTACTGGGAGAATGAATCACATTCTCGGAGAAAATTTGTGAAGAGCAGCTAGCCAGTTTATGGGACTGGAGATACAAATATTTTACGATAATTTTGTTTGTTAAACAGGCAGTTATTTTCATAATTATGGATTTTCAAAGTCTGGTAATTTACTAAATTGTTCATAAAAGCCACTACGTTGTAACTGATCACATATAAAGGCTGCGGGATTGCGCGGTTCAATAGAAATACCGGCTTGATTACGACGTGTATAAGCCAACCAGAGGACAGTACGTTCGCGCGTATTTTGTGGACTAAGAGGACTACTTTCTGAAGTCTATAGACAGCTCGGAGCTCAGCCATCCCAATGTTCGGACGAATGTATTAGGAGCTCTGAACAGATGTGGCGTTCGGGGGAACAATAACGTAGACTTGGCCGCGGAATCTCCCAAAGTGGACGCGAACGTGTAAGAAAGACTAACGCGTGAAATTCCGATTTTTATATGTAAAGTCCACGTGGTGTGTTTTGCAAGTTCGGAGCGAGAAATGAACGTTCAAAAAGATCGATCTGCATAATATTAGAGAGAGCGTTCTGTCACAAATAATGAGTTTTGTAATTTTTTGACAACGGTTTCGGGTAATTATCATGCGCTGGCTGTGATGAGGGAGTGGATGAGTGAACGTGGTCCCGTGTGTGTATCAAAATCGCAGCTTCGAGCTAGCACGGACTTTGTGAAATTTTTGTACGAGGGTTGTCCACAAAGTAAGTTCCGTTTCTGTTTCTATCCTCACTACGATCGCTGTTCCGAGCATGCGCTGCAGTTACTGTGACTCAAGGAGAAGACATGTACGCCATTCTCAGATCGTTGCTGCCGACGTGTGCTTTGTAGTGCTTCTTTCTAGTGTCAGCTGTAATTGAAAATGCAGCCGCGTGTGAAATCTGTGATTCGTTTTCTAAATGCAAAGAAAGTTGAACCAAAGGAAATTCATTGGCAAATCTGCGAAGTTTATGGACAAAATGCTATGAGTTCAAATGGTTCTGAGCACTATGGGACTTAACATCTGTGGTCATCAGTTCCCTAGAACTTAGAACTACTTAAACCTAACTAACATAAGGACATCACACACATCCATGCCCGAGGCAGGATTCGAACCTGTGACCGTAGCGGTCACGCGGTTCCAGTCTGAAGCGCCTAGAACCGCTCGGCCACGCCGGCCGGCTGCTATGAGTGATTTAATGGTTAGAAGATGAGTCAGACTGTTCAGTGAAGGACGTGATCAAGTGCACGATGAAGAACGAAGTGGACGCCCGTCTGTGATTACTGACGAACTGGTTCACTCAATTGAAGAGAAGATTAAGCACAACCGTAATTTTACACTTAGTACCCTTGCTATGGAAGTTCCGCAAATCTCACGATCACTAATTCATGAAATGTTTACTGAAACTCTGCAATTTCGAAAACTTTGCTCACGTTGGGCACCCAAAATTCTTATAGAACAACACAAACAAAAACGAATGGGCAGTGCACTTCAGTTTTCGACCCGCTACAATGAAGAAGGCGATGGTTTTCTTTCTCGTATAGTCGCGGGGGATGAAACTTGGGAATCGTACGACACCCCTGAAACAAAACGGCAATCAGTGGAATGGAGGCACACTTCATCCCCAACGAATGTTAAGCCTAAGCAAATCTTGACACCTCAAAAAGTCACGCGCACCGTTTTTTGGGACAGAAAAAGCATTTTGCTGATTGGTTTCTTACCACGAGCCCAAACAGTCAATGGACTGTGAGACCATTAAGAAACTGCGCCGCGCAATACAGAACAAGCGCCTAGGATTAGTGTCAAAAGGTGTTGTTTTTTTCCACGATTCACACGGCGAATGTGACGAAACAACTCTTACGGGAATTTCATTGGGACGCGTTTGATCATCCGCCGTACAGCCCGGACCTCGCTCCTAGCGACTGTCATCTCTTCTCACACCTAAAATCTGTCCTTGGTGGTCAACACTTCAAAGATGATGAGGACCTTAAATAACATATTACCACATGGTTGAATACAAAGGCGGCAATCTTCTATGAAGAAGGAATACAAAAACTTGCACCACGCTTTGACAAGTGCCTACAAAATTTCGGACGCTATGTAGAAAAGTGGTTTAACAGTTGTTGATTTTTGTACAGTAAATATTGTTCCTGTATCTGTACATGTTTGTTTTATATAGCCAAACGGAAGTTACTTTGTGGACATACCTCATATCAAGCAAATAACAGTATATCAAAGCTTTCACTCCCAGAGGTCTCTATCCTTTAATGGCTGAGTTACGGTGATGCCAGAAAACATTTAGTGAAACCTCTGGAGACGTGTAGTGCGGCTAATTTCCTCTATAGCTTTCTCTATCTGAAGGACACTATGCATTTTCTACCATGTCGGAAGTGTGGACTACACTGCACAAGAAGAAATGCGCCACAGGGTGAATGGAACTGATTTCTGGAGGACAAACACTTTAACCGCCCCGCTGCAACAGTATACATATATATATATATATATACACTCCTGGAAATGGAAAAAAGAACACATTAACACCGGTGTGTCAGACCCACCATACTTGCTCCGGACACTGCGAGAGGGCTGTACAAGCAATGATCACACGCACGGCACAGCGGACACACCAGGAACCGCGGTGTTGGCCGTCGAATGGCGCTAGCTGCGCAGCATTTGTGCACCGCCGCCGTCAGTGTCAGCCAGTTTGCCGTGGCATACGGAGCTCCATCGCAGTCTTTAACACTGGTAGCATGCCGCGACAGCGTGGACGTCAACCGTATGTGCAGGTGACGGACTTTGAGCGAGGGCGTATAGTGGGCATCCGGGAGGCCGGGTGTACGTACCTCCGAATTGCTCACACGTGGGGCGTGAGGTCTCCACAGTACATCGATGTTGTCGCCAGTGGTCGGCGGAAGGTGCACGTGCCCGTCGACCTGGGACCGGACCGCAGCGACGCACGGATGCACGCCAAGACCGTAGGATCCTACGCAGTGCCGTAGGGCACCGCACCGCCACTTCCCAGCAAATTAGGGACACTGTTGCTCCTGGGGTATCGGCGAGGACCATTCGCAACCGTCTCCATGAAGCTGGGCTACGATCCCGCACACCGTTAGGCCGTCTTCCGCTCACGCCCCAACATCGTGCAGCCCGCCTCCAGTGGTGTCGCGACAGGCGTGAATGGAGGGACGAATGGAGACGTGTCGTCTTCAGCGATGAGAGTCGCTTCTGCCTTGGTGCCAATGATGGTCGTATGCGTGTTTGGCGCCGTGCAGGTGAGCGCCACAATCAGGACTGCATACGACCGAGGCACACAGGGCCAACACCCAGCATCATGGTGTGGGGAGCGATCTCCTACACTGGCCGTACACCACTGGTGATCGTCGAGGGGACACTGAATAGTGCACGGTACATCCAAACCGTCATCGAACCCATCGTTCTACCATTCCTAGACCGGCAAGGGAACTTGCTGTTCCAACAGGACAATGCACGTCCGCATGTATCCCGTGCCACCCAACGTGCTCTAGAAGGTGTAAGTCAACTACCCTGGCCAGCAAGATCTCCGGATCTGTCCCCCATTGAGCATGTTTGGGACTGGATGAAGCGTCGTCTCACGCGGTCTGCACGTCCAGCACGAACGCTGGTCCAACTGAGGCGCCAGGTGGAAATGGCATGGCAAGCCGTTCCACAGGACTACATCCAGCATCTCTACGATCGTCTCCATGGGAGAATAGCAGCCTGCATTGCTGCGAAAGGTGGATATACACTGTACTAGTGCCGCCATTGTACATGCTCTGTTGCTTGTGTCTATGTGCCTGTGGTTCTGTCAGTGTGATCATGTGATGTATCTGACCCCAGGAATGTGTCAATAAAGTTTCCCCTTCCTGGGACAATCAATTCACGGTGTTCTTATTTCAGTTTCCAGGAGTGTATATATATATATATATATATATATATATATATATATATATATATATATATATATATATATATACACTCCTGGAAATTGAAATAAGAACACCGTGAATTCATTATCCCAGGAAGGGGAAACTTTATTGACACATTCCTGGGGTCAGATACATCACATGATCACACTGACAGAACCACAGGCACATAGACACAGGCAACAGAGCATGCACAATGTCGGCACTAGTACAGTGTATATCCACCTTTCGCAGCAATGCAGGCTGCTATTCTGCCATGGAGACGATCGTAGAGATGTTGGATGTAGTCCCGTGGAATGGCTTGCCATGCCATTTCCACCTGGCGCCTCAGTTGGACCAGCGATGTGCTGGACGTGCAGACTGCGTGAGACGACGCTTCATCCAATCCCAAACATGCTCAATGGGGGACAGATCCGGAGATCTTGCTGGCCAGGGTAGTTGACTTACACCTTCTAGAGCACGTTGGGTGGCACGGGATACATGCGGACTTGCATTGTCCTGATGGAACAGCAAGTTCCCTTGCCGGTCTAGGAATGGTAGAACGATGGGTTCGATAACAGTTTGGATGTACCGTGCACTATTCAGTGTCCCCTCGACGATCACCAGTGGTGTACGGCCAGTGTAGAAGATCGCTCCCCACACCATGATGCCAGGTGTTGGCCCTGTGTGCCTCGGTCGTATGCAGTCCTGATTGTGGCGCTCACCTGCACGGCACCAAACACGCATACGACCATCATTGGCACCAAGGCAGAAGCGACTCTCATCGCTGAAGACGACACGTCTCCATTCGTCCCTCCATTCACGCCTGTCGCGACACCACTGGAGGCGGGCTGCACGATGTTGGGGCGTGAGTGGAAGACGGCCTAACGGTGTGCGGGACCGTAGCCCAGCTTCATGGAGACGGTTGCGAATGGTCCTCGCCGATACCCCAGGAGCAACAGTGTCCCTAATTTGCTGGGAAGTGGCGGTGCGGTCCCTTACGGCACTGCGTAGGATCCTACGGTCTTGGCGTGCATCCGTGCGTCGCTGCGGTCCGGTCCCAGGTCGACGGGCACGTGCGCCTTCCGCCGACCACTGGCGACAACATCGATGTACTGTGGAGACCTCACGCCCCACGTGTTGAGCAATTCGGCGGTACGTCCACCCGGCCTCCCGCATGCCCACTATACGCCCTCATTCAAAGTCCGTCAACTGCACATATGGTTCACGTCCACGCTGTCGCGGCATGCTACCAGTGTTAAAGACTGCGATGGAGCTCCGTATGCCACGGCAAACCGGCTGACACTGACGGCGGCGGTGCACAAATGCTGCGCAGCTAGCGCCATTCGACGGCCAACACCGCGGTTCCTGGTGTGTCCGCTGTGCCGTGCGTGTGATCATTGCTTGTACAGCCCTCTCGCAGTGTCCGGAGCAAGTATGGTGGGTCTGACACACCGGTGTCAATGTGTTCTTTTTTCCATTTCCAGGAGTGTATATATATATATATATATATATATATATATATATATATATATATATATATATATATATAATATTTCAATGGAAGTATTTGAGCTTGTTCATATATATGGAAGTAAGAATAATGGAAGTACCAGTATCATTTTTTTTTTTCAACCTCCGATCACCTAGTGTAGAAGCTACGCGAGGGGCAGGAAGTGGACGTGCGCTGTAGGTTACTGCGCAACTCTCGGACTACACACTCCGCCATTGCCGACCTCAAGGTATCAGTCTGCATTGAACTACAGCCACATAAACATTGCTCCCGTTATTGTTGCTCCCGCCAAGTGTGAATTACGAACTGTAAATCGGTTTCTACAAGCAGAAGTTCCCTTCTGTGCAGCAGAAATTCATCGGAGAATGAGCCGAGTGTATGGTGATAACTTCATGACTGATGGTGTGGTGCGAGAATGGTGCCGAAAGTTTAAGGATGGCCGAAATGACGTGCATAATGAAGGCGGCCAAGGACACAAGTCCGTAGCTACAGCCGACCTTGTTGAACGAGCCTTTAGAATGGTTAGAGAAAATCATAAGTTCACCATAACTGCTCTGTCTTTGGAAATTCTGGAAGTTTCAAGATCTGTCGTACACTCTATCGTTACTGAACTTTTAGGCTACAAAACACTTACGATCGTTGGGTTCCAAAAATGTTGATGGACGCCCACAGAAGTCACCGAATGGCGTCAGCTTTGAATTCTCTTGACCGTTATCACAATGAAGGAGAGAACCTTTTGAAATCAGTTGTTACTGGAGATGAAACTTGGATGCAATACGACACACCGGAAACGAAACGACAGTCACAACAACGGATGCTGCCAAATTAACCAAACAAACCAAAAAAATTCAAACAAACATTCAACAACAGAAAGGTTTTATCTACCGCTTTTTGAGACCAAAAATGTGTGTTGCTCGTAGAGTTTATGCAGCCCGGAACCACTATGAATGCAGCTGATTATTGTGAAACTTTATTACGTTTGCGGGGAGCCATTCAAAACAAACGAAGAGGAATGCTGACTTCAGGAATTGTGTTGATCCATGACAACACTCGTCCACACACTGTTGGCTCCTTGAACAATTTCAGTGGGACATTTTCGATCATCCGCCGTACAGTCTGACCTGGCACTCAGTGACTTTCACCTTTTCCTTGAACTAAAGACGTGGCTTGGAGGGCTGCACTTTCAAACCAACGAAGATCTTCAAGACAACATCAATGTACATTTGAAATCATTTTCTCAAGAGTGTATTCCAAGGCGTGTCCAAAGGTACGGTAAATGTCTCAATCGTTTCGGTGATTATGTTGAAAAGTAATCATAAGTGTACAAAAGCAACAAGCGAATCCAGTGAACGAAAGAAATTACAACAAAGCAAGAACAGCAACAAGGAACGACTCACCACCCAAAAAGAAAAACATGACTGATCAGCAGGACCGAGGCGGGGACGAGGAGCAGGGAAAGTAGAAAAGACCGACTGAACGAGACTGAGGGTTGACCAAGGAACGGCAAAACAGGAACGAGACTGGACGAACGAGGCCGAGGTAGTAACGGAGAATGGAAAAACTGGAAACAGATTGATCGGACGAGACGGAGATAAGAATGCGAAACGTCGGAACTGGAACCTGGAAAGAGACTGAGACAGGATTGAGGAATGGTAGAGATGGAACGAGACAAACGAATTGAGGCCAAGACAGGAACGAGAGACAGCGGGACGGGATCGAGGAACGAGTCACCACCTAAGGAAGAGCATGACTGACCCAGCGAGACCGAGGCGAGAATGAGGAACTGCAGAAGAGGAACGAGACCAGCTCAGCGAGACTGAGAAGGGAACAAAGAACGGCAGAACCAGATAGAATGAGGAATGAGTGATCACCCAAATAAGAATGTCACCAGTTTGATGTAGAAAACAACCGAAGATGCGAAATTAAGTTATTTTTATGTAACTGATGACAGGTTCAGGGTATGAGAACCCAATCTCAAACCATCCAATCCGAAAAAGTGGTGTGTACCCTGATAGCATGCGAAACACAGGAACATGATTTGCGTGCTATCACCTATTATACCATTTGTTCCGTTTGGATGATTTGAGAATGGAACTGAATTTCGCAAATAAATCTATTTTCCATATTGGCTCTGAGCACTATGGGGCTTAACTTCTGAGGTCATCAGTCCCCTAGAACTTAGAAGTACTTAAACCTAACCAACCGAAGGACATCACACACATCCATGCCCGAGGCAGGATTTGAACCTGCGACCGTAGCGGTCGTGCGGTTCCAGACTGTAGCGCCTAGAACCGATCGGCCACCCCGGCCGGCTGTTTTCCACATTAAACTACTTAACACAAGTTGTTGTCCTATTATTAACTCACATTCTGCCAATCCAAAAAATATGACCGACACAGTGAGACTGAAGTGAGAATGAGGAATGGCACAAGTGCGACGAGACCAACCAAATGACATGTACCAAATGAGAGCAAGACAAGAACAAGGAATGGCGGGAATGGAATGAGAAACAAGTTACCACCTGAAAAAGGACAGGACCAGCCCAGCGAGAGAAAAAAATGATTCTCAGCACTATGCTACTTAACACTGAGATCATCAGTCCCCTAGACTTAGAACTACTTAAACGTAACTAGCCTAATCACATCACACACATCCATGCCCGAGGCAGGATTCGAACCTGCGGCAGTAGCAGCAGCGCGGTACCGGACTGAAGCTCTTAGAACCGCTCGGTCACAACGGCCGGCCCAGCGAGAGAAAGGCAAAACCGAAGAACGGCGCAGGTGGCATGAGACTGACTGAACAAGGCCGAGGTGGGAACAAGGGGTGGTGGAAACGAAACGAGGAACGATTGGCCACACGAAAAGACTACGACAGCCCCCAATGAGACGGAAGTTGGAACGAGAAATGGCAGAACTGAAATAAGACCAACCGAACGAGACTGACAGGACAAGACCATATCGGCAACGAGACTGACCAAATGAGACTGAGGTGGAAATGAGACTGACTTGAAGTGAACAGTGAATGACTGTTCCTTAGAAGTTTTTGCTCAGTTCTTCCGTTCAGATTAGTTTTCTTGGACATGTGACATGGTGACTGACCTCTTTCTAGTCCGTGTTGCACCTTTTTCTTTTCTTTATTGTGATTTCATTCCCTTGCCCCATATGGGCAGGGGAGGGCTGTCAGCGGCACAATCCGCCGTTTTTCAGCTGAGTGGCATGACAACTAAAATAAGAATAAAATGTTACATACATAAGGCGATGAAAAAAAAGGGAACATAAAACAGAGTAAAGGGAGAAAATGGAGGTAAAAATAGACTGGCATGGAGACGTTCATGGGGGACAGTTAAAAAAGTCACCAGAAAATTAAAAAGAACACAGTTGGCGATTCTTAAAACACAGAGAAGACACTGAATGGACATGCACAGGTTAAAAGTCGGCCACAATATTAAAAACACTCCAGAACAACACACTTAAAACTCACTTGTAGCACACACGGCGAAGAATAAAACTGCCAGGTGGAACCCGCCGAGGGAAAGGTCAGAGAGGATGGAAAAGGAGGGGAGAGGAAGAGGCAGCAGGGGAAGCGGCGGGATGAAGAGAGTAGTTGCGTCAGCGGGTACACGAAGAGGCAGGAGACACGTGGGGTGGGAGATGAAGAGGGAAGACAGGGCAGGAGGGAGTGCAGAGACGCTGAAAGGGGGC
This sequence comes from Schistocerca serialis cubense, assembly GCF_023864345.2. Taxonomy (NCBI): domain Eukaryota; kingdom Metazoa; phylum Arthropoda; class Insecta; order Orthoptera; family Acrididae; genus Schistocerca; species Schistocerca serialis. The sequence continues at coordinate 265,796,783 of NC_064638.1, forward strand.
ACAAGAGAGGGAGGGGGAGTAGGAGGGGGAAGCCTCTCAGGAGGAGGGAGGGGGAGGAGAGGGATCCCTGAGGAGGAGGCAGGAAGATGGGGTTACAGTTGGTAGGAAGGGTAGATGTCAGGGCAAAGCTCATCATCTGGGAGGGGTAGACGGTGGAAGTTACGTTGGGAAAGGAGATGGAGGGTGTGGAGATGGCGAGAGGGTGGGACACAATGGTAAAGGTGCGGCAACTGGTTGCGGGTGGAGAGGAAGGGAGACACCAGGCGGCGAGGGGGATCAAGGTGGAGGACAATATATAGTGTGCGGATGTGTTCAAGGAGGAGGGGAAGGTGGGGGAAGGGGATGAGGTCATAGAGGATGTGTGTGGGGTACGGAAGGCGGATGCGGAAGGTGAGGTGGAGTGAATGGCGTTCGAGGATTTGGAGGGCTTTATAGAATTGGGGAGGGGCGGAAATCCAAGCTACGCTGGCATAACAGAGGATGGGAGCGGATCAAGAATTTGTAGGTGTGAATGATGGTGGAAGGATGCAGACCCCACGTCCGGCCGGACGGGAGTTTCAGGAGGCAGAGGCGGTTGTGAGCTTTGTTTGGATGGTAAGGAGATGGGGAGTCCAGGTGAGGTGGCGGTCGAGTGTGAGGCCAAGGTATTTGAGGGGAAGGAGTGAGGTGGATAGGACGGCGGTAAATGGTTAGGTAGAAATCATGGAGGTGGAAGGAGTGGGTGGTGCGACCTATGATGATCGCCTGGTTGCACCTTTTACCTCGTAGATGTAAATACAGTCCGCTCTCAACAGTCGATTCCGTTATGTCTACCACGGAATCTGCAATGCCAGGGTTATTTGGATGGACATTCGAGGTTTGACAGTGTAGTCCTGAGGAAGAATCAGGGCGTTAGCAGGCACGTCGTCCCAATTAGGATGCGGCCCCGCAGCGGTGAAGTGAGTGAGTGAAACGCGAGCCGCTGGCCGCCGCTGGCCTCGTTACGCGGCCGGCCGGCAGAGTGCAGCTGTCGGCTCGTTAGAGGGCGCCACCAATCGTCGGCCGCGGCGACCGTGCCAGGCACGCTTGGCGCGCGTTTGAAGGCTGGTCATCAAGGGACGCCGTCATTACGCGTCTCGAATTTACATGCTAATCCCCGGCGCCCCGCGGGGCCAGTTTGCATAACAACGACAGCGCCGCACCATGGCGAGTTTTGTTCTTGATGAACACGGCGCGCTGCACCGGCACCGGCAGCGGCCGCCGCCCTCCGCCCACCGCCCACGCTGCTCCGGGCACAATTAAGAGTCCCTGCAGCGGGCCGCCGTGTCCCTGAAGCCACTCCGCTCTCCGCAGGGCTTCCCGAGACAACTGCAATCCATTTTGTAACGATTTCCATAGTTATCACTGCCATTTTATCGCCTTAGATTAGACAAAAAAATCTCTACCCTGTTTTCTGTCACCACTGAAAGTGTTCCATCGTTTGTCAGTTGAAAACATAAGATACGCTGCTTTTCATTAAAACTGTAACACCCAGAAGGATAGCAAATATGAAGGCTTACTTATCATGCATATCCACCATAGTAGGAAGGATAAATAATAAATTTCTAGGTGATTTGTGAGGATACAGGGTGAGGAATTTACTACACAGGTATTCCATCATAGATAATAACAGCTGCAGCCCGGCTGGACAACGAATCGAACTGAGCTTGGATGACTGATGCGGGTGCATCATTCTATGTCTCTTAAACCCTACAAAAATCCTAGCGGCTGCAGAGTTGTAATATATATATATATATATATATATATATATATATATAATGACTTTTGAACCTTATTAAGATTAATACATTGTTAGTTCTTTATCAAAATCTTTCATTTACTGACTATGCCTATCAGTAGTTAGTGCCTTCAGTAGTTAGAATCTTTTATTTAGCTGGCAGTAGTGGCGCTCGCTCTATTGCAGTAGTTCGAGTAACAAAGATTTTTGTCAGGTAAGTGATTCATGAAAGGTATAGGTTATTGTTAGTCGGTGCCATTCTTTTGTAGGGATTATTGAAGGTTAGACTGCGTTGCGCTAAAAATATTGTGTGTCAGTTTAGTGTTGATCAGAATAAGTAAAGAGAGAAATATCTGAGTACGTTCAGTTTTGCTCAGCTGTTTAAAAATCAAATAACGTAGGGGGTTAACCAGTACAGTAATTCATTATTTTTTCTAAGGGGATGTTTCAAGTTGAGCTCTCTCTGTATTGGCGAAGATCATGACAACACGGGAAACAAGCGGTCTTGCGTTATCTTGTTGAAAGATGTCACAGCGATCTCTAAGGTAGAGCAGAGCGATCGGCCTTACCAAAACAGAAATGTAGCGGCTACCGCCCAAATTATCGCTTATGCTAACCGAAAGTGGTAGCGTCGTGTACGTGATACCCCCACATTCCATCATGGAGGTTCTGGCCCCATACAGAGACATCCGGTTTACTATGGCAAGGTTTATTTTCCACGGAGACTCCACACATGGACACGTCCATGGTGATTCTGATGTAGAGCCTGCACTTGCATTAAATTATGATTTGGTGTCACTTCTACATCCTTTGTTGAGACTGAGCGCACTGTCTTGGCTCTCTCCGCAGATGCGCCGGCCGGTGTGGTTCGAATCCTGCCTCGGGCATGGATGTGTGTGATGTCCTTAGGTTACTTAGGTTTAAGTAGTTCTAAGTCCGGGGGACTGATGATTCCAGATATTAAGTCCCATAGTGCTCAGAATCATGTGAACCATTTGAATCTCTGCAGATGCATCATGACTGTGCTAACAATTCGTGGTGCTCCAGACGCCATTCTATTGCATGTTTGTTGTCGTCCTCTCTTTACAAACAAACCCATTTCCTCAATCAAGGTACATGGCTGCACAGTCCTACATCCCCGAGGGAATAATATTCGTATCTCTGTCATCACAAGTCTTACGGACTCGTATAGCTGCTGCGTGGCGTCACTTATAAGAGCAGCTATGTCGCATAAAGATAAAACACAGTCTCAGTGTGTCACGCTGCTGCAGTTGTGGAATCCCGGCAAGTGTTCTTAGCCGTTTTTCCTTCATAAGTGAATATGTAACATCTTCTCAGAAAACTAAACGCTTCACATTTCTAAGTAATTCGTTACCATGATGGAGCAGTGACACCATATCCCATCCTTATCTCCTTCCACATGTGACAAGGCAAACAAAAATTATTCAATCCATTGGCTGTGGAGAGCAATTGTCTGATGGACAGAGATAGAAGAAGCATTTCGTCAAACAGTGACACTCGAGGCGATCCCAACGCTGCTGTGATGGAAGGAGAGACAGAATACGCACCGTTGGCTGCATTTATCTGTACATCAGGAGATAATACTGAATGGAGGCGCCAATGGAAGGACTTACAAAGTTCATTGCATGACAGAAGATGTTTGGCATTTTTGATCGGATTTGCAAACTAAATGTTAGTGAGCAATGGAAAATTTCTTGAAATAAACGTTCTTGACAAGTTAGCTTCATCTTTGTGACTTGAGAAAGGAGGTAATTACGAAATTTGCTAACAGATAGTTTGACTGTCACCATTTCTAAGGACATGTACAGGACAATTTTTCAGTACGTGAGGACACAGACTGACGGATTGGAACATTCGTTAGTGAAAGCACTTTATAACAGGGTGAAAGTAAACGATTCTTTTCAACCATGGTTTTCGAAAATTTGTAAAAAAGCAATGCACTCGTATAGCAGCAAATTTCAGCACACGTGATTTGTTGTCACACTCGTAGTTTGATTTCAGGATAGAAGAATCCACAGAAAAGTTTTTTATTTCTTTTGTGTTGAAAGTATTAGCAAACTAAAAGATAACTTCCCTGAAGCAACCAAAATAATTTGATCGTAGAAGTAATACTTTTGTACAAGTTGTAACATTATGGAATTTGGAAAAGCGTTCAACAGTGGCTCATTTCACATATGGAAAGTGGGAAACAGAAGGCTGTCCTCCAGGATCAATAGACAGACAACAGTTCTGAATCTGATTAGGGTCATGTATAGTGATGAGAGACACAGGCTTCTATGCTGTGTCCATTACCTTTCTCGATACGAATCAATGATCTGCTAACAACAAGCATGTCAGATGACTTAAAATAATTTCTCTTTTTCCGATGACACAAGTGTTACTGTGAGAGATATGGAAGGTAAAATGAATACTGGAGCTAAGAGGGTAATCAATAACACAAGCATGTGGCTTCCAGAGGACAGGTTAACACCTAAATGCACAAAACGCAATACGCACAATTTCTGACACGAAAGTCTTCTTAAAGCGAAGTTTTGTTGTCCCAAGGTGGTTAGTCAGTGATGTCAATGATTTTAAATTCCTAGAACTGAGAGTAGATGGAAGGTTCTCGTAGAAGCGTCTTGGACAGAAACTGAATGCTGCTGTCTGCAGGATACAAGTCTACTATCCTTGACACTCCAACACAAAAGGTTATGTGTATTGCTACCTTTTACTCAATTATCTCATGTGGTATAACGTTTTGGGCGGACTCTCAGCACTCACCAAGAATGTTAGCCTAGACGCGGGCTGTCAGACTGATTGGCGGTCTAAGATAGCGTACTTCGTAAAGGTCGTCTGATGTCTCTGAATGCTAAGTTTGCAATCCCTATTCACATATTCCATCATGAGATCGGTTGTTGGTGTTATTAAATCATTCTGGAGAAACTGCAACAATGATTCAATGAAAATTAGACTGAAAAACAATAAGCAGTTGCATGACATATCGTTAAACATTGTATAGAAACGTGTGCGCCGTTCAGAAGATTTAATTATCAGTAAATTTTCAACAGAATCAAAAAAAATTGATTCCTTGTGGTTTGTACAGCAGCTTCCCGCAGTAGTTGAGAACTTTCTCTGTAATGTGTTGTACATTTTTTTATGTTGGATTAATTCTTTAAATACTTTGTTCATACATTTTCCAATCAGCGTTCAGTAAACTACACTGAAGAGCCAAAGTGGTACATGTGTCTAATATCCCTTATGGCGCTGGTTACCAGGCAGAAGTGACGCAACACGGCTGGTATGGACTCGACTAAGGTCTGAAGTAGTGCTGGAGGTAATCGACTCCTAGAATCCAGCAGGACTGTTCATAAATCCGTAAGAGTACGAGATGGGTGGAGATCACTTCTGTATAGCACGTTGTAAGGCATCCCAGATATGCTCAATAATGCTCATGGCTGGAGAGTTTGGTGGCCAGCGGAAGTGTTTAAACTTAGAAGAGTGTTCCTGGAGCCACTGTAGCAATTCTAGAAGTGCGGGTTTTCGCATTGTCCTGCTGGAATTTCCCAAGCCCATCGGAATGCACGATGGACATGGATGGATGCAGGTGATCAGACAGGGTGCTTACGTACGTGTCAACTGCCACAGTCGTATCTAGACGTATCAGGGGTCCCATATCACCCCAACTGCAGAAGCCCCACACCATTACAGAGCCTCCACCGGCTTGAACAGTTCCCTGCTGACACGCAGGGTCCATGGATTCGTGAGCTTGTGTCCATACCCAGACACGCCCATCCACTCGATAGAATTGGAAACGAGACTCGTCCGTCAAGGCATCATGTTTCCCGTCATCAACAGTTAAATGTCGGTGCTGACGGACCCAGGCGAGGTGTAAAGCTTCGCGTCGTTCAGTCATCAAGAGTATATCGATGATGTTTCGTTGAATAGTTCGCACGCTGACACTTGTTGATGACCCAACACTGAAATCTGCAGCAATTTGCGGAAGTGTGGCACTTCTGTCAAGTTGAACGATTCTTTTGAGTCGTCGTTGGTCGCTTTCTTGCCGGATTTTTTTTCCGGCCGCAGCGATGTCGGTGATTTGATGTTTTATCAGATTCCCGATGTTCGCGGTACACTCGTGAAATGGTCGTACGGGAAAATCCGCATTTCCTTGCAACCTCGGAGATGCTGTGTCTCATTACTCATGCGTCGGCTATAACACCACCTTCAAATTCACTTAAATCTTGATAATCTGCCATTGTTGCAGCAATAACCGATCTAAGAACTGCGCCAGATACTTGTTGTCTTATATAGGCGTTGCCGACCGCAGCGCCGTATTCTGCCTCTCTGTATTTGAATACGCATGCCTAAACCTATTCCTTTGGCGCTTCAGTGTGTATACTGACAGCGCGCTTGGTCGCTCCTAACCTGATAAATGAATAAATAAATACATCAAAGAGAGTTATATACTGTATCCCACTTGACTGTGGCGTAACGCATTAAGTGATCCAAGCTTGTCATTATTTGCTGGCCCTTGTAGTTGTCTGTCAGGTTATTGGGCATCCATGGAGCACTAACTTTACTAAATCTCAACGTTTCATGAGCAGTATCGTACAGCGCACCACAGGCAAAGTTGAACTGCTGCGTAAACGTTCGCACTTGCACATACCGGTCGTTCAGAATTGCTGTCTCAATAGCTCTGACACTCTGTGGGGTTGCAGCTATTACCAGGACCCCCCGGAACGCCTCGAATCACTAAGCACTCGTTGAAGAGTGCTAACCATCTGGAGACCTTGCTACGGTCCACACTGTCGTCCCCACACACGCCGCCCATCCCCTTCAGAATTTCACTCGATTTATTCCCTTCGGGCCACAAATTTCGAGCTACACTTCGATGCTCTTCACAAGGTGACGACAGTAACATGCACGCCATGTTTGTTTCGTAGTTCAGACTTCTCTCGCTAGAGCTGCACATAAAACAAAATACTCCTTTAACGCAAACTTCAGACTATATCGTCGTGAAATTTCTAGATTCCAGCTGCAATACCAGGGGAGCAAAAAGTTATTGTGGGTTACTTTCCGATCCTCTCTGGTACAACATAGGACTGTTTTTCATACTCATCTGCTTAAACTTTGAAAGGTCTCTGTTGGATTCCTTTCATGTTAATTTCTTAAATCTGTTGTCATTTACGGCATACATTCCACTTCTAAATTTACTGTGGGTTTCTGACTCTATCTGGGAGGAGACTGAGCAGTGGAACGTGTTACTATTACACATAATCAAGAGCGATCTGTCACACTACTACACTTTAAAACACAGTTTATATGTTATCCATGTCACACAGTCTCATACGGAACCTACATCTGCTTTCTTTTATATACTGTATATGATAAGATACCGTCATCCCCCCTTCCATTCTGTGTGAAAGGATGAATGAGCAAATGTATTTCTAGCTGCATGCTCGATGGTAGCAGACAAGCCTGTCTGCTAGAGAACAGTAGGACCAACGTCGGAACAGGTAGCTACGCTTTCTAAAAGCAAAGAGGTTTCTATTCTTGGTATGGTCCTGTCCGTCCTTTGTCATGTTCGTTTGTATCTGTGAAGCACCCTCGGTAGGGACCCACGGCAGTCTGTCCGCGGCGAGCGTCTGAAGTGGTAATATCTCCGGCTAAGCGCGTCCCTGCTAAGTCTGTAGGACAATGGATTTCTTAAGTTCAGCCTAACTGAAAATTTAATCACCTTTGTTTCAGGTTTAGATCTAAAATATCTTATGTTATCTTAAATTGCAACGCAGTGTAATTCGAGTGTGAAGTTCAGAATATCTTCCAGTAGTTGCTTAGTCACTACTTTGTGAGCAAAGTGGAACCAAGTGTTGATGATTCGTAACTCTAACTAAGATCATCAATATTAAATGCGAATGTGCGTGAGATTACAACGTCTCGCCTTGACCATGTTTTTCAATATAGCAACTTTTCTTTATGTTCAACCCACGTAGGGCGTACATTGTGAGACCAGTACCACATGCTTATACAATTGTTCTACCCATCAGGTTAATAGTAAGACGATAGTAACCAGTTCGAGGTTTTTCTCTTGTGAATTGCGTTTCGATGTAATTTATTTTAATTATCAAAATTATTGTGGAGTTGCACTCTTTGTGTAAACCAAGTTGACCACGTGAAGCATGTGGTGTAATCATCAAAGTAGCCCTCAGCTGTTCTTTTCGGGAAGATTTTACAGCGAGTTAGTATGAATTTAGTATACCAGTGTGTGGTAATTTCATGACGGACAGGATTGCACTACGACCGCAAGTTCTTTGGGTGAAAATTGAATCGGTTGGTTGATTAATTTCCTCTTGCATATGTTTCAACGTTATTCGTGTGTTATTTTATGAATGCAGTGTTGTATGCAGTCTCCCAATCTTGACTCCCAATTTGATGTGTTCTGTAAGATTAAAAACTCACATTTTCACAATCCTAAATAAGGCACCAGCTTAGTTATGAATCAAGTTTAATATGCTGAAATTTTAACAGAACGATGATCAATATTAAAATAAATGTCCGAATCTAAACCAATTTATTTCTCTTTATTTAAATTCTCTTTATATATATATATATATATATATATATATATATATATATATATATATATATATATATATATAATCACCAGTTGTCGTAAGTTGACTATTAAAAGATTATAATTAATGTTAGCCTGGTTAGCAATTTGGTAAACTAGACTGGATACCTGGTGAAACAGTTGGTCAGTAATGCAAGGATAACTTCCCCAGATAGCTCACAGCTTTTAACCCGCTTTTATTATCTTGAATATCAGCACCGCTTTCAGAACAACTTAATGCATCAACATTACAACTTACTTTTTTCTACATTCCAGCAAAGTCTTTAGAAAAAAAAAACACATGCATGAATATTTTTGTAATGTTAGCCTAGCGCACGGTACTGCAGTGCTGACGCGCACTACATAAACTGCAATTTGGGAACTGTGCTGACGTGGAGACATGTTTATGCAGTGAGTTCACAACTGGCAAACAGCAGCCCGGCCAAGATCCCCTCCAGAAAGGCAGTGGGATTGCGCCCGCGGCGCCGCCAGCCAGAGCAGATGTAAACAGCGGCGGTGTCCTGTTTGCAGTAAGTGATGAGGCGTCGCGTTTCGCCCCCGGCGCTGCACTCCCTCCCCCCTTCCCACCCCCACCGCCTACTCTCCACCCCGCTCCTCTCAGACGGCCCTGTTTGCTGTCACCGCCTCGCGGCTTCCAAACAGCCGATCGGCAGCAGCCGCTACAGCAACACTACTTGCGTGGCGTGCCTGCGGGTTGCCGATCTGTGCCGCGTCTAGGGGCAGGCATCTGTTTGCAGTGATGGCTCGTGAACTGCGAGGAGCTCTCGCGTTAAGCCCTGGAGAAGATAGCTACCGTAATAAACCTATTCGCCCTGTGCCCGTGGTAAAATATGAGAGGCGTTCAGTAACCAATGTAACCCTTTTTTTTAAAATGCAGGTTGACTTTATTCAGGATTCCAGCACACCATATCATTCCCCACTCTCTCGGCTACAAAATCCTACTTTTCAGCAGAATATCCGTTCAGTATGACGGCCTTACGCCAGTTTATAGCGAGGGACTTGATATGGCGCGCGCCGCTATCCTGTGATCTTATTTAGAGCGCGCGTTATAATCGATTATAGTGCGCTGTTGTGGTGCGGATGGCGCTCCGGTGGTGATTTGCTATAACGTCGCTGGTGTGTGTTTGCGGAGGCCGGCGGAAAGCGAGAGGGTAGTCGGTTTCCGGGTATTGCACGGAAAGTGAAGTTCGCTCTGCCTGACATGCTGGTGACTAGCGCTAAGGTGGTTGTGCCTCGCAATATGAGGAGAATGGTCTGGGACGGAGGCGACTCGCCGCTATCCTGGCCATGCGGTGGTGATTAATTGGAGTCGGCGTACTTGTTCTGTCTGCCTGCCTGTCTGATGTGGAGGTCCGGTGGGTCCTGTGATACTCTGACCCGGAGACAACGAGTTGCTGAATTTTGGAGTCGTATGCCAGGTTACGGTGTGGGCTCGGTTGGCTCGTCAGATTTTCCGCTGGAAGCTCCAGCAGCAGTTTCTGAACTTCATTCTGGTGTGGGACGGCGTCGTTGGAAGTTTATGCTGTGTGTGTGTGGCACATTACGATATTTGTTGGTACTAATTTATTTGCTCACCTGCAGTATCTTCGGTTATCCCGCTAGGTGGGTCGTTGCCCACCCGGTCTGCTCAGCGTAACTTTTGGTGGTGCCTGTTTGTTCCTTTTTGAAGGAATTCACGTAGGTGGTTCCTGTTACCTGGTGGTTCCTGTTACATCAAATGCCAAATATACCATACATGAATGCAACTACGACTACCCTCTCGCTTTCCGCCGGCCACCGCAAACACGCGCCATCGACGTAATAGCAAATCACCATCAAGGAGCCACCCGGCCCAGAACATCGAACTGTAATCGATTATAGCGCGCGCTCTAAACAAGATCACAGGATAGCGGCGCGCACCATATCAGGCCTGTATGCCCACATAACAACACTCTACTGGTCTATGTCGGAGGCAACGTCTTGCTGCATCAAAAATCTACCTGTCATCCATTTACTGCTTCCGGCAGAGTGCATCCTTCAGTGGTCCAACAGATGGTAGACGGAAGGTGCGGGATCCCGGCTGTAGCGTGAACGAGGAAGAACAGTCGAATGAAGTTTTGTGAGACACTCTCGGGCGGGCAGTCTTCTGTGAGGCCTTGCTTTCTCATGGGGAAGGAGAAGTTCGTTTCCATTTTTGTGACGACGAAAATGCTGAAGTCGTTTCTTCAGTTTCCTGAGGGTAGCACAATACGCTTCAGAGTTTCTCGTTGCACCATGAGAGAGGTCATCAAACAGAATAATAGCTTCAGAGCCCCATAAGCCGTCGCTACAGCTTTACCAGCAGAGGGTGTGGCTTTGAACTACTTCTTCCAAGGAGAGATGGTGTGGCGCCGCTCCATGGACTGCACTTTTATTTTCGTCTCGAAGTGGAGGACCGATGTTTCATCGCTTGTGGTGATATTCGGCTAAAAGTTGTCAATATTTATCCTCGTAACGTGCAAGTAATTCCGCACAGATGATACTTTATGGTCTTCAGTTAAGCGGCGAGGAACCCAGTGGACACACACATATTAGTGTGACAGCAATACTAACAGAGACGCTTATTTAAGTAGGAAGGTGTTTTATTGTGATCTGTCAGCCACCTCGAATGAGAGTGTCCGCACGTTCCAACGTCACATGAATCACTGTCGTGTGCAGCCGGCCAGTAGGTGGCGGGTCGAACAGGTTTGCGTCATCTTGTTGCTATAATGAGGGAAGCCCCGCCTAATGACTCTCCTTGCTTTTTTTTTTTTTTTTTTCACTGCCATGTTTCCGTAGATATTCGGTAAGAGTGTACGAAAATCCGCCTATTCCGGTTTTTCCAAACGAGTGAGATGGTGCAGTGGTTAGCACACTGGACTCGTATTCGGGACGACGGCGGTTCAAAACCTGCATCCGGCCATGATGATTTAAATTTTCCGTGATTTCCCTGCATCGCTTCTGGCAGTGGCAGGATGGTTTCTTTGAAAGGACACGGCCGATTTCCTTCGCCATCCCTCACTAAATCGATGGGACAGATGAGCTCGTTGGTTGATCCCTTCCCTCAAATCAATCAACCGACCAGGCTGCCGACGAAACAACCGGTTTGCCGCCAAAAGAAACTCAATGACATACCTCTGCTATGAACGCCTGTTTGAAGGGTACATTAAGAGCCGTCACCTATCGGATCCTCTTGAAAGCATGGGGAGCGAAGCAGGAATGTTCCACGATATTCCATAGCAAATCCCGCATTTCTTAACCAAAACTGGCCGAGAAAAAAACGTGTTGCGTTACGTACTGAACGTCCCCGTTACTTTCAAAGTCGAAGCCCTAAGTCACAAAACAACCAACATCGATGTATTAGTGCTGGAGGATGCTTAACTGGCGAAGGCAAATTTTGAAGTTAGTGATGGGATGGAATCTTCATTCTTTAATTATGTAATACTTCTTTTTTCTTTTATGGGTACTCTGGGTGTTATATGACATACGTAAACTTACATATAAAATACTATGTATGTGTAATTTCTGTTGTTTAAATTGAAAGCAGTTGAAATAAATGTACAATCAGAGGAACAGGGATACGGAAATAGATGCAGCATGATGGAGAGGAGCTAGTCATGTAATGGCGTTCGTTAGACCAGTTGGCAGTACGACGCACTGGTCCCTAAGATCAACTCATGAGAATTACTAGAGAGCTGGGGCATTTAAAGGGAGTTAGTGTGAGACTGTGATGCAAGGCTCAGTTCGTAATGATTGTATCTGTCCTCTTGATTCTGCTACATTCACTGGACAGGCTGTTAAATCCTCTACCATTTCCTTGCTATTTGCTCTTGTGAAGGAGACAGGGTTCGTTGCAGCAGGTCTTACAGGCTAAACAGTATGCTTATCTGGCTTCTTTTGGTTTTCTAACTCAGTTTCTTTTCTGCTGAATGTTTATCCTCATTTGACAGACTGTGTTGTAATGTGTTGACCACCTGGCCCACTTGCAACATATTGACTCACTTTCTCTGTGTATGTCGCTGACGTTACTTGAGTTTGCCTGTGGCAGTGTGGACAAGTTTTAATAAAATTTTCTGATGTCTACCTTTCACTGTACTGTGCCATAACAGCTCCATTCTGTTACATAGCCACATCAGTTCAACTTATTTCTCTGATTCCATACAACCAACTGGTACACAAACAACTCCTCATTCCCACGACCTTGGTCAGCAGCAGACGGTTATATGAGAACCTAGTAGGAGTTTCTACTATTGTTCTCTTTTAAGGCGGTGGCTGTTATTTTATGTGGTTTGGTAACCACCGTTTTGGCCACTGTGCAGATGACTTTCATCAAGGTATGTAAATTATTTGCTAAAGGTCATCTGCAGTAGTGGCGAATAGTTGGTATATTTTAAGACATGACACAATCTACATCTTCGAAGAGCTTTAGAGTAAATAATTTGCCTTAGGCTAGTTAAAGTTTTCTGCCCTGCTTTATATAACTAACTCAACCATTTTTATTTTAGTGATTAGTCAGTCATATAAGGCTGCTATAAAATTTTAATATCTTCCCTCCGATTTTTTCCGGTCTTACGGCAAGAACAGACTCAAGACGCTATTTCCCCATTTCCTCCGGACGCCGCACTGTCTCTTACCCCACTCTCTTCTCGTTCTTTAACTGACCCCTTCTCTCCTCCCTCTCCCATCGCTTCTTTCCCTACCTGACCATTCTTAAAAGTCACTCTCCCTTCCTATTTCCTATGTCCTTTCTTTCTGCCACTTCAGCCGTTTCTCCCTCTCTCTGCATTAGTCAATTTCTCTCTCCTTCTCTCTCTACGAATCTCTCATCCATTTCCCTAATCTCCACTTCCACCCTCTCTTCTCGCCCCTCTATCTCTCTATGAGTACATGGGCTGAATCTCTTTATTTCATTGGGAGCTATCAAAAAGTTTCCGTTGGATAACCGTAAGTCCAGAATTGGTATGCCAGTCAAGCAAAATGGCTATGAGCACTGGGGCAACCATTCCACCGCTGTACCAGGTTGAAAACGACCGTTTGGTAAAATAACATGTGCTGCTGCGTGAACAAGTCCGTAACTGCCTGCTTAACATCCTCGTTCAACAGGAACCACGGACCCTTTAAGGCAGCTGGTCCCTACCATCCACTTAAGCGTGATCTAGGCTCTGTGGTGGGCAGTAGGAGGTGGTGGTTTCAAAAACTGTTTTGCTAGGTTTCCGTAAAATTTAGACGCAAAGACTTTGTTAAGTAATTATTATTATATTCTTGAGCTTTCTCTAAGTCTGCATTATAAATTTTACAATGTAGTTACTTTCCTACAGAATAAATCATCTTTACTGTGGAACTGGTGGGCGGTGATACAGTTTTACTGCTAACAGTTACAAAAGTGAGTAGTATGTGAAAAAGATTGACTACCCCTGCATTAAGGCATTTTGTAAGGGACCGAAGGCGACATAATCGCATGGGTAGAGATCGGGACCATAGGAGGGGCACTCGAGTGTCACCCACCTGAGTTGGCATAACTTGTGCGTTACGACATGCATTTTCATAAAGCAGCAGCATCATTTATCACGACAGTCCAAAACGGTAGTTTTCGACGGATATGCTGCCACAAACACTGAGCCATGGTAAAAATTGATGTTTTGAAGAGCGCGCCGCAGCGCGTAGTGTGAAGCAGTCGCCCTCCGTTTCTGGCGGTGGCGCCGCTGTGGCAATCGCAGCTTTGGTGTCTCCCTCTGGTGGGAAAAGGGAAAGGTTGCCTGTTCACGTGCATTTAAGGGGCGCTATGAGCTCGCCAGGCGGTCGGTCGGGGTCAGTCTCTCGTCCTCAGCTTGCTAGTCTGTCTCTCGTCCGCATTTGTTAGGTAGTTAGTGTCTGTCTGTCTGTCGTTCGGAGTGCTAGTATGTCTGTCGTTCGGATCAACCTTTAAAGCCGGCAAAATGAGAGTCTTTCCACTCCGCCAGTAAGAGAACTCAGCGATTAGTCGCCCGGTCGGGGCTTAGTTCCTGCGTCTGAGTCTGCGCGTTAGGCCGCAAGTCTGCTCGAGTTTTCTCAGGCAATGGTCATTGGCGGTTGGATCGATCGGTTGGTCGGTCGCACACTGAGACACAAGCTGACTTGTCCGTCTTGAGCGTCGGCGCATGTGAGGTCGCCACGTGAGTCCAGTTGGCCGCGGCGTATAGCGAGGAGTAGTGACTTCGCGGTCGGCACGAGAGCAACAGGAGTCAACCCACGACATCAATTTGGCCGGTGCGAGCTGCGACGCCGTGAGACGGAAGATCGGCGCGCCTTCCTGCGTCCGTCGAAGCAGCTGGCAGCGGACGTTTTGGAAGAGCGATTTGGAGGTGCTGCGCCAGGTCTTTTCGAGATTTATTAGAAGTTATGTGGTTGGTGGTATCTTGTTTGATTTACTCTTGTTAAATTCTACTTGTTTTCTTGGCGAGGTCACCAGCCTTTTTGCTTTGGGGTGTCCGTTTGCCCACCTGCGGGAAGGTGGTTGTTTATAAATTGGGTGGTCCGTTTTTCCCTTGTGGAGTAGGGGCGGATTAGAGCAACCTGCGGTTCGGGTTGTTCGGTAATCTCCCTATCAATCTACAGTACATTAGTAGCTGCCTCTGTCATGTTTGTCGGATTTGGTGTGTTAAAGAATTTATTGCTTGGAGTGTAACGGCTTAATACCTGAAATATGTTTTGATCTTTGGAAACTTTGATATTATTGCCTATGATCTTGAGAGGCGGTATCTGTGTACTGTAGAGCATCTGTTTGGCCAACCTTGTAGGCTTTTATATAAGACTGCATTTCATGGGCTTCTGTTTAAGTGATCATTTTAGTATATAAAGTTGCCACCCTTTCAGCGTAAGAAATTTCTTAGAAGTTAAAATCAAGTTGCACCTTTGGTGGCAAGGTTAATATTTTAATTGTCAGTGTTTTGTACCATTTCCATTCCTCCTATGGGGGGGGGGGGAGGGGGTGCATAGTTTGTGTGCTTGTGTAAATTGTTAAAACTCTTAGTTTAAAGTTATCTGGTGTGTTGCAGATTTGCACCAGTGTAGTCTTTCAGAGGCTGTTGTGAGCAGTCGTAACTACGGCCGTGTCAAAAGGGAGCGGCAAGGTTCTCTGCCTGAAAGCTCATACAGTCAAAACTTGTTTCTTTCTGCCTCTGAATAAATTGTTAACTTTGATATTTAGAGGGTGCTTTCTGATTATAGTTTTAAATCTGTTTCTTTTAAAAAATGCTTTTAGGCACTATTAAAGTGAATGAAATTACCATTTGTTAAAAGGAATTTGCTTATGATTTCATCAATTACTCCCTGGCAACTACTTCCATGCTTACGTAGTGTGATTAAATGTGTTAATGTTCTAGATGAATCGCTAGTAAATAACATAAATTCTTAAGAATATTCCTTGAAAGTAAATAACGGTTCAAACACATCCTTCAATCTCCGATGGACGTCTGCTGAAGTATTTCCTTCGGCAGTTAATAAAAGAATAACAGCACATTGGTCCCGATTGGACGCAGTTAGTAATAACTTGGCCATATTTCACGTTTTAACATTTATCACAATCGCGTCAGCATGGCATGAATGCCAGTAATCACTCGCCTACGTGTCAATGCTTATATACCTGCATATACGCTGTAGCAACGCCATCAAACAGAAACTTTTTGATCGCCCCTTATATTATTTTTAACAATTTTCAATTTCATATCGGCGCTAAATACAACGACGTCGAGTGACCACACGTCTTCCTGCATCGTCATTACTATCATGAAAGTTTAGTAAAAGTGATGCTTAATCATTTGGGTAGTGATTTATCATTTTATAGAAGTGGTGTCTGTTCCCCGTGCAACTATACTGTAATAAGTCCGACCGCGGCCAGTTTCGCCAACGCGCCGTGAGCAGCCGAGCAGGACAACCGGGGGGTGAGCCTCCGGGAAGAGGACACTGCAGTCATTCTGCAAGGACACAGCGGGAAGCTGGGACGGACGCCCGTGCCTAACTCAAGAAGGGACACGATGCAAAGGACCCGTCTGACAACGACAAGCGCTCCGACAACTGATGGACATATGCGACCATTAGGACGGGACGCCAAGAACGTACGCGTTAAAGCATCTGAGTTCTTCTGGCCTAGCGGCAGTCATTTTACCTGTCTTAGAAAGCAGGGATGTGCCGACAACTCCAGCACCCCACAGGCACAGGGAGGAGCACGCAGAAAGATCGGGGAATTGGATCAGGGAGGCATGTGAAAGAAGCCAGCATTCTCAAGAACATGTTTTCCTCGACAGTGAGGGCATTCCTTATGGTTCACGGACGCCGGCAGATTTTGAAACGGAACCCAAACATGAGTCTCTCCAGGACTCACGCAGACGGAGTGGTTATAAAGAAGTGTTGAATACAGAATTAGATTTTCACTCTGCAGCGGAGTGTGCGCTGATATGAAACTTCCTGGCAGATTAAAACTGTGTGCCCGACCGAGACTCGAACTCGGGACCTTTGCGTTTCGCGGGCAAGTGCTCTACCAACTGAGCTACCGAAGCACGACTCACGCCTGGTACTCACAGCTTTACTTCTGCCAGTACCTCGTCTCCTGCCTTCCAAACTTTGCAGAAGCTCTCCTGCGAAACTTGCAGAACTAGCACTCCTGAAAGAAAGGATATTGCGGAGACATGGCATAGCCACAGCCTGGGGGATGTTTCCAGAATGAGATTTTCACTCTGCAGCGGAGTGTGCGCTGATATGAAACTTCCAGATTAAAACTGTGTGCCCGACCGAGAGGAGAGCTTCTGTAAAGTTTGGAAGGCAGGAGACGAGGTACTGGCAGAAGTAAAGCTGTGAGTACCGGGCGTGAGTCGCGCTTCGGTAGCTCAGTTGGTAGAGCACTTGCCTGCGAAAGGCATAGGTCCCGAGTTCGAGTCTCGGTCGGGCACACAGTTTTAATCTGCCAGGAAGTTTCATACAAGCGTTGTATAGCTGCTCTCCCAACAGTCTCGGAATGCAGGAAAATATCTTAAGAATGTGAAATCATGAGAACGATTCCAATTCACGAGGCACACGCCAGTCGATGTCAGATAGGAAATTTCCGCCCTCCATGGAGAGGCGTGGCGATGAAACGGCGATCTGTCATTGGGCTGCATTAAAAATTTCGTCCACCAGTGACAACGCTGAAAGGAAGAATATTTCGAAGAGGAGTTGAGCTGAGAGATGGCGGAGAAGGGAGAAAGGAGTCTGGAGACACCGCAGAAGCGAGAGGACATGGGAGTTCTTCAACCCATCGCCAACCTCCGCCATCCGACACCGTGATATCGCAGCTCCGGCCACGCAAACGACAACGGGAGATCATACCCGGGACCCACCGCAATGCCGCGATTGCTGATAAGTGCAGCCGACTCGCACAGGACAGCTCCGAGGCAACGAACCGAGCCGACGCAGCGCCTGCCGCCGACAACAGTACACGACGGACGACGAAGAATAATGGTGATATGACTCGTCACCTCGTGATATGACTCGTCACCTCCTCTTACCCCTTGATTTGTTCATGAGACCCAGAAAATATCAGATACAGGCTCCCAGGTAGATGCTATTTTTCTTGACTTCCGGAAGGCGTTCGATACAGTTCCGCACTGTCGCCTGATAAACAAAGTAAGAGCCTACGGAATATCAGACCAGCTGTGTGGCTGGATTGAAGAGTTTTTAGCAAACAGAACACAGCATGTTGTTATCAATGGAGAGACGTCTACAGACGTTAAAGTAACCTCTGGCGTGCCACAGGGGAGTGTTATGGGACCATTGCTTTTCACAATATATATAAATGACTTAGTAGATAGTGTCGGAAGTTCCATGCGGCTTTTCGCGGATGATGCTGTAGTATACAGAGAAGTTGCAGCATTAGAAAATTGTAGCGAAATGCAGGAAGATCTGCAGCGGATAGGCACTTGGTGCAGGGAGTGGCAACTGACCCTTAACATAGACAAATGTAATGTATTGCGAATTCATAGAAAGAAGGATCCTTTATTGTATGATTATATGATAGCGGAACAAACACTGGTAGCAGTTACTTCTGTAAAATACCTAGGAGTATGCGTGCGGAACGATTTGAAGTGGAATGATCATATAAAATTAATTGTTGGTAAGGCGGGTACCAGGTTGAGATTCATTGGGAGAGTGCTTAGAAAATGTAGTCCATCAACAAAGGAGGTGGCTTACAAAACACTCGTTCGACCTATACTTGAGTATTGCTCATCAGTGTGGGATCCCTACCAGATCGGTCTGACGGAGGAGATAGAGAAGATCCAAAGAAGAGCGGCGCGTTTCGTCACAGGGTTATTTGGTAACCGTGATAGCGTTACGGAGATGTTTAATAAACTCAAGTGGCAGACTCTGCAAGAGAGGCGCTCTGCATCGCGGTGTAGCTTGCTCGCCAGGTTTCGAGAGGGTGCGTTTCTGGATGAGGTATCGAATATATTGCTTCCCCCTACTTATACCTCCCGAGGAGATCACGAATGTAAAATTAGAGAGATTAGAGCGCGCACGGAGGCTTTCAGACAGTCGTTCTTCCCGCGAACCATACGCGACTGGAACAGGAAAGGGAGGTAATGACAGTGGCACGTAAAGTGCCCTCCGCCACACACCGTTGGGTGGCTTGCGGAGTATCAATGTAGATGTAGATGTAGATGTAGAACTGAGTCGTTCCCAGGCCTATAAATCATCCCTGATATTTTTAATTTTGTTTTGGTTTAAATAGCATGACACAAAATACATTTCTTTTGTGTTTTGATCATATAAGCATTCTTTTACATTCATACATGAACACCTTAATTTTCTACCCTTTGTGTTTGATTTCATTTAATCATCGACATCAGTTAATTGTTGGAAATTCATCTGCTCGTCATTTCTGGAAATTTGTGGTAAGGTCTTATACGACCAAACTGCTGAAGTCATCGGTCCCTAGCCGGCCGTTGTGGCCGTGCGGTTCTAGGCGCTTCAGTCTGGAACCGCGTGACCGCTACGGTCGCAGGTTCGAATCCTGCCTCGGGCATGGATGTGTGTGATGTCCTTAGGTTAGTTAGGTTTAAGTAGTTCTAAGTTCTAGGGGACTGATGACCACAGATGTTAAGTCCGATAGTGCTCAGAGCCATTAAAGCCATCATCGGTCCCTAAGCTTACACACTACTTAATCTAACTTAAACTAACTTACGCTAAGGACAACACAAACGCCCATGCCGAGGGAGGACTCGAACCTCCGACGGACGGAGCCACGTGGACCGTGACAAGTCTGCTCGTCATTTCACGTCCGATAGCGTGCGGCGACCTGATTGGTAATTTTCGTGGTATCTGATGTCACAAAATAATTTCTCGAGTTCACTACGATAAGAAGCTATCATTTACATGAATATTTCTAGTGAACGGTGACCTGTTATTTTTAAAGTTCCTGTTTCCCAGCCTTTCTCAGTTAAGCTAGTGATTCTCCTGAACGCCAAACTCAAATTCCTATAGGCACACTGCTTCATCTGTCATATGATGATAGTCATTTATCGGTATTGACCTACTGTCCTGCGCTGTTATTTGCAAATACGATATTCTGAATGACCTAGAAGTATCTCTGGGTGACCCGCAAAATAAAATAGCGAAATCGGAAGATACCGAAAAATAAGAAAATAAGATTTAAGTCAAATGTAGGAAAATGACATAAAACGGAAGGGAATTTACAGATGAAGAACGACGGGAAAGTCAGAAAAAGCTAAAAGATTTATGGCGATTCGAAAGGACTTACTGGAGAGGATGACCAGCAAATGACAGAATAATGTGATCCAGTGAGGCCACGAAAGTAAAATAACAATAAATACGAAACATATTTTGTGATTATTCAAACTGCTTTCTGTTGCATCCATATACAAAAAGTAAGAGTTGATGCACATGGTGGCCTCAGCAGTCCTGAAAAAATTTGTTCAATGAAATCAAAATTTCCTTTGAGGTAGGAAGCAACCTAATTCAAAATAAATTGTCTAGAGACTGAAATGTCAGCCACTACAATCAGTAGTCACTGTCGCTAAACGATGAAAGTCATTAAGATTCAGAAAGGTTATAAAAATTTGTATATGAAAGGGGCAAGGACGACGCTTACAGGAGTGTCAGTAATAACACCGGAAGTAGGAGCACGGTAAAGTCTGTTAGCCGTCGTCGGTAGAGGCAGGTATGTTCGCCCTCCATGACGATACTCCAGCCCACATACTCAAGATCGTGCACGACCTTTTGGACAGCAAACGGATTACAGTCCTGAATCACCCACAGTATTCGCCGTTTTTGGTGCCAGCCGACTAATGGTTGTTCCCCAAATCGAAGTTGGCAATGAAAAGACACCGTTACGACGTATTTAAGGACATCCAAGAAAACTGAACTGCAGTACTAAGTTCAGTTTCAAAACAGACTACAGTGACTCTTTCAAAACATTCTTAAAACCTTTTCAGCTCTTCATTGATTCAGGGGGAGACCGTTTTGAATATCATCTCAGTTACGTGACTGGATTCGTGGTTTCCTGTCAGAGAGATCACAGTTCGTAGTGATTGACGGAGGGTCATCCAGTGAAACAGAATTGGCTTATGTCGTTCCCGATGGTGGTCGTATGGGCTCTCTGCAGTTCCTTATCTGTATCAATGTCTTAGGAGATAACTTGAGCAGCCGTCTTAGGTTTTTTACAGATGACGCTGTCGTTTAACGTCTAGTACAGTCATCAGAAGATCAAAAGCAATTGCAAAGCGATTTGGGTAAAATATGTGTGTGGTGGCAAATTGGCAATTGACCGCAAATAATGAAAAGTGTGGGGCCATCCATGTGAGTGCTAAAAGGAATCCACTAAAGTTCGGTTACATGATAAATCAATCCCAAAAAAAGAGTGTAAATTCAAGTAAACACCTAGCTATCATATTTACGAACAACTTGAAACTTTTTTATATAAATTTGTGAATCTGTACTTAAATTGCAGAATGACTGAGAAGATGAAACTTCTACGTTATTTGATTCTGAAACAGCTGAGTAAAACTGAACGTACTGAGCCTACTTTCTGTTTACTTTTTCTTATCATGTCGACACTGACCCACAATATTCTAGCTCAACGCAATCTTACTGTTAAAAAAAATTGCAACCTGACTTCAAATAATTAATTCGAAAGAATGGCCCTGACTAAACAGAAATCTTAACAATTTCCAATACATTTCATTAAGCACTTACCCCACAAAAATCATCACTATGCGAACTACTGCAATACGGCGAGCGTCAGTACTGTCAGGTAAATAAAAGATTCTATCAAAGCCACTAACTACTAACAGGCATGTGGTTAGAAAAGGAAAGATTTTGTTGCAAACCAAATAATGTATTTTTATCTTAATAATGTGTATTTAGATCAAACACGAATATAAATCGTCATTTACATCCAGTACAAAGATATATAATCATGAATAATATGCAATCTCCAAGTCGACCGTGTACAGACCATTAGCTTACGCAAACCCTTCACACCTCTACCCACAATCAATGCTAACATCTCACTTCTAACATCCATCACTGCTGGCTATTCACCTGCAACTCCCCAACAGTACTTCCATCACTGCTGGCGACTAACTTCCAACTGCCCAACAGTACTGTCGATTAACTTACAACGAGTCCGACCAGCCACAGAGTCTCTTACAAAGAAAGCGCAGTCAGAGATCCAATGCAAAGCGCTACACAGCGCTGCCAGCACAGAAGCAGCCCACTTACAAACTTAAATTGGAAAGAACACATGGAAACTGTTATGGGGAAGGTGAACCAAAGACTGCGTTCTGCTGGCTGATCACTTAGCAGATGCGACACGTCTACACTACACTTGTCCGTCCTCTGCTGGAGTACTACTGGGTGGCGTGGGATCCTTGCCACTTAGGATTAACGGTGTACATCGAGAAAGTTCAAAGAAGGACAGTACATTTTGGATAGAGTGTTACGGACGTGATACAGGATGTAAATCACTAAAACGAATACGTTTATCGTTGCGACGGGATCTTCTCACCAAATTTCAGTAACAAACTTACTCCTCCAAATGCGAAAATATTTTTTTTGACGCCGAACTACATAGGTAGAAACGATCGTCATAATAAAATAAGGGAAATCAGAGCTTCCTCGGAAAAATATATGTGTTCGTTTTTTCGGCGCGCTGCTCGAGAGAGGAATGATAGAGAATTAGTGTGAAGTTGGTTTGATGAACTGTCCGCCTGGCGCTTAAGTGTAAATTGCAGAGTAGCCATGTAGATATAGATGTAGGTGTTGGTGTAAATATCGGGTGATCAAAAAGTCAGTATAAATTTGAAAACTTAATAAACCACGGAATAATGTAGATAGAGAGGTAAAAATTGACACATGCTTGGAATGACATGGAGTTTTATTAGAACAAAAAAAAGAGGGTCACAAAATGTCCGACAGATGGCGCTGAACAGCGAAACGTCAGTGACTGCGCATGACAATCGTGTATAAAAGGAGCTGTAATGAGAGAGAGAATCAGATGAGCCAGCACTTGCAGCATGTTGACGTTACCTGAAAAGGCGCTTTTAGTGAAGCTGTATTATCAGAATGGGGAATGTGCTAGTTCAGCGTTACGATTCTATCGCCACAGGAAGGGGATTCGAACGGGTAAAGGTCCGTTGACAAATGCAGCTGTGGCGAGAATGATTTCGAAGTCCGAAGCAACGGGTTGTTTAGACGATAGACCCCGTAGTGACCGAGCGAGCACAAGGCGTGATGCTGCTGAGACAGTTCAGGAAGAAATGGAGACTGTAGCGGGCTCGTCTATGCACGAGGCGGTCAGCGCTCGTGCAGTCGCACCGGCATTCTATACACTACAGTTTGGTTGGCACTGAGGCGTACCCTCCGATGCTTTCCGTACAAAATCCATCGGCATCATGAACTGTTACCTGGCGATTTAGTGAAGCGGAGGGCATTTGCGGTGTGGGCGTTTCAAAAGATGGCGGAAGATGACGATTGCTTTAGTAACGTGTTGTGGACCGACGAAGCTTATTTCACGTTCCGAGGGTCTGTCAACGCCCACATCTGCAGAATTTGGGCTACCGAAAATCCTAGAACTGCCGTGGAAACTCCATTGCACGACGAGAAAGTCACGGTATGGGTTGGATTTAGCACATCTACCGTTATCGGACCTTTTTTCTTCGAGGAAATGCGTGATTCTGGTTTTGTAACTGCTACCGTGACGGGTGAGAGGTACGCCGATATGATACAGAATCGCATCATCCCCAGCTGATAAGCACCTGCTGGAACGTACGATGTTTATGCAGGATGGCGCTCCACCCTATATTGCTAGACACGTGAAAGATCTCTTGCGCGCGTCGTTTGGTGATGATCGTGTGCTCAGCCGCCACTTTGGTCACGCTTGACTTCCCAGGTCCCGAGACCTCAGTCCGTGCGATTATTGGCATTGGGGTTACCTGAAGTCGCAAGTGTATCGTGATCGACCGACATCTCTAGGGATGCCGAAAGACAACATCCGACGCCAATGCCTCACCATAACTCCGGACATGCTTTACAGTGCTGTTCACAACAACATTCCTCGACTACAGCTATTGTTGAGGAATGGTGGTGGACATATTGAGCATTCCCTGTAAAGAACATCATCTTTGCTTTGTCTTACTTTGTTATGCTATTTATTGCTTTTCTGATCAGATGAAGCGCCATCTGTCGGACATTTTTTGGTTCTAATAAAACCCCATGTGATTCCAAGCATGTGTGTCAATTTGTACCTCTCTATCTACATTATTTCGTGATTTATTCAGTTTTCAAATTTATACTGACTTATTGATCACCCGATACAAACATTTTGTGGACATAATCCATGAGTTCCACTTTTTATAGTCACAGTTATGAAGGAATAGGAACACACTCTGTATTTAATTTTGAAACCTGGGTCTCTTCCACTGTGTGATCTCCGTGTATAGTAGAGATGTGGAACGAAATCGGGATTTTTTTGCAAGAAAAGTTATGCATTTCTTTTTGTGTGATAAGTACAGTAATTCCGAGCGGTGATACTCGCAGAGACGCACAGTGTGTGTTGTTGCAGGATCGCCTAGAAGGATGGAAGGACAGAATGCAGGGAGGCGGGCCAGCAGACAGGCGTTTCCGAGGAGCCCGGCCGTTAGTTTTGCGAGGAGTGCGCGCGCCTGCCCGCAGTGCACGAGCGGAGGCCCATTTCCCGAGGCGGCCAGGTCCCGCGGGTAGCGGCAGCGCCGAGGGGAGTGGGCGAACGGGCGCGCGGCCCGCCTGGCCCGCTCCGGGATCAGTATCGCCAAGACCGAGCCGAGTTTGGGGAGCAAATATTGGCCGACATCTTGTGAGACGGCGGGGCACCGGCAAACATTCCTGCGAGTAAATAGTGTTGATCCTAGCAGCGGCGGCCGCTGGGCACGTATCGGCTGCACTGTTTGCCGCCGACATCCATCCGTCTTGTTCCGAAACCGGATAGCGGCGGCAAGCGGCGAGTCGGTCGGCGCGCTCCCCTCGCGGCGCAGAGTGCGGTCGCCAGCTCCCAGGTAAGCAGCCCCTGCTCTCAACCGATCCAAATCCAGGCAGGACTGCAGCCATCACTGGTGCGCCCGTAAACCAAGAAAGCAGAAGATATCTACTTCAATTTCGTGACAAGATCATCATAATAAACCACTATCAGCTGTGTATTAACCTTTGCTTACGAGAGCATGACCGGTTTCCTGGTATCAAATTATTTCCTCGTCATATATAGCGATAAGAAGTGCAAAAGTATCGAAGGAAACTGACGGAGATCCGAAATGTGAAATAGTTTGGGTGAAGGTCACGGTTAAACCAGGTTCAGACATGGTAATTGGATGTCTCTGTAGGCCCCCTGACACGGCAGCTGTTGTGGCTGAGTACTTGAAGGATAATTTGGAAAATATTTCGGTAGATTTCCCCACCGTGTTATAGCTCTGGGTGGAGAATTTAATTTGCCGGATATAGACTGGGAGACTCAAACGCTCATAGTGGGTGGCAGGGACAAAGAATCCAGTGAAATTTATTTAAGTGCATTATCTGAAAACTACCTTGAGCAGTTAAACAGAGAACCGACTCGTGGCGATAACATATTAGACCTTCTGGTGACAAACAGACCCGAACTATTTGAATCAGTTAACGCAGAACAGGGAATCAGCGATCATAGAGCGGTTACTGCGTCGATGATTTCAACCACAAATAGAAATATTAAAAAAAAAGGTAGGAAGATTTTTCTGTTTAGCAAAAGTGACAAAAAGCAGATTTCAGAGTACTTGATGGCTCAACACAAAAGTTTTGTCTCAAGTACAGATAGTGTTGAGGATCAGTGGACAAAATTCAAAACCATCGTACAATATGCGTTAGATTAGTATGTGCCAAGTAAGATCGTAAGACATGGAAAAGAGCCACCGTGGTACAACAACCGAGTTAGAAAACTGCTGCGGAAGCAAAGGGAACTTCACAGCAAACATAAACATAGCCAAAGCCTTGCAGACAAACAAAAATTACGCGAAGCGAAATGTAGTGTGGGGAGGGCTATGCGAGAGGCGTTCAATGAATTCGAAAGTAAAGTTCTATGTACCGACTTGGCAGAAAATCATAAGAAATTTTGGTCTTGTGTCAAAGCGGTAGGTGGATCAAAACAAAATGTCCAGACACTCTGTGACCAAAATGGTACTGAAACAGAGGATGACAGACTAAAGGCCGAAATACTAAATGTCTTTTTTCAAAGCTGTTTAACAGAGGAAGACTGCACTGTAGTTCCTTCTCTAGATTGTCGCACAGATGACAAAATGGTAGATATCGAAATAGACAACAGAGGGATAGAGAAACAATTAAAATCGCTCAAAAGAGGAAAGGCCGCTGGACCTGATGGAATGAATACCAGTTCGATTTTACTCAGAGTACGCGAAGGAACTTGCCCCCCATCTTGCAGCGGTATACCGTAGGTCTCTAGAAGAGCGTAGCGTTCCAAAGGATTGGAAAAGAGCACAGGTCATCCCCGTTTTCAAGAAGGGACGTCGAACAGATGTGCAGAACTATAGACCTATATCTCTAACATCCATCAGTTGTAGAATTTTGGAACACGTATTATGTTCGAGTATAATGACTTTTCTGGAGACTAGAAATCTACTCTGTAGGAATCAGCATGGGTTTCGAAAAAGACGGTCGTGTGAAACCCAGCTCGCGCTATTCGTCCACGAGACTCAGAGGGCCATAGACACGGGTTCACAGGTAGATGCCGTGTTTCTTAACTTCCGCAAGCCGTTCCCCACAGTCGTTTAATGAACAAAGTAAGAGCATATGGACTATCAGAGCAATTGTGTGATTGGAGTGAACAGTTCCTAGATAACAGAACGCAGCATCTCATTCTCAATGGAGAGAAGTCTTCCAAAGTAAGAGTGATTTCAGGTGTGCCGCAGGGGAGTGTCGTAGGACCGTTGCTATTCACAATATACATAAATTACCTTGTGGATGACATCGGATGTTCACTGTGGCTTTTTGCGGATGATGCTGTGGTATATCGAGCGGTTGTAACAATGGAAAATTATACTGAAATGCAGGAGGATCTGCAGCGAATTGACGCATGGTGCAGGGAATGGCAATTGAATCTCAATGTAAACAAGTGTAATGTGCTGCGAATACATAGAAAGAAAGATCCCTTATCATTTAGCTACAATATAGCTGGTCAGCAACTTGAAGCAGTTAATTCCATAAATTATCTGGGAGTACGCATTGCCGGCCGGTCTGGCCGTGCGGTTCTAGGCGCTTCAGTCTGGAAACGCGTGACCGCTACGGTTGCAGGTTCGAATCCTGCCTCGGGCATGGGTGTGTGTGATGTCCTTAGGTTAGTTAGGTTTAAGTAGTTCTCAGTTCTAGGGGACTGATGACCACAGACGTTAAGTCCCATAGTGCTCAGAGCCATTTGAACCATTTTTTTGGATTACGCATTAGGAGTGATTTAAAATGGAATGATCATATAAAGTTGATCGTTGGTAAAGCAGATGCCAGACTGAGATTCATTGGAAGAATCCTAAGGAAATGCAATCCGAAAACAAAGGAAGTAGGTTACAGTACGTTTGTTCGTCCACTGCTTGAATACTGCTCAGCAGTACCAGATAGGGTTGATAGAAGAGATAGAGAAAATCCAACGGATAGCAGCGCGCTTCGTTACAGGTTCATTTAGTAATCGCGAAAGCGTTACGGAGATGATAGATAAACTCCAGTGGAAGACTCTGCAGGAGAGACGCTCAGTAGCTCGGTACGGGCTTTTGTTGAAGTTTCGAGAACATACCATCACCGAGGGGTCAAGCAGTATATTGCTCCCTCCTACGTATATCTCGCGAAGAGACCATGAGGATAAAATCAGAGAGATTAGAGCCCACACAGTGGCATACCGACAATCCTTCTTTCCACGAACAATACGAGAATGGAATAGAAGGGAGAACCGATAGAGGTACTCAAGGTACCCTCCGCCACACACCGTCAGGTGGCTTGCGGAGTATGGATGTAGATGTAGATACAGTCGACATTATGATTCAAAAACGGACACTATGCTATTCTATCGCTTGCGCCTTGTACCGCGGTGCCATAAGGTTGGCCATGCTTAACCAGATTTGTAATTTTAATGTTAAGGAGTGGCCGGATGCCCTTCATACCCCCTGGGACGGAATTAGTGTACCGCAGCTGTTTGCGTCTAGTGTCAATCGTGAAATAGCGTTAATGTGTTGCAAATGTCTGCGAGTCGTATAACTGAGGTGGGACGTGGGGACCAGCCCGGTATTCACGTAGTAGGATGTGGAAAACCGCCTAAAAACTACATCCAGGCTGGCCGGCACACCGGCCGTCGTCGTTAATCCGCGGGGCGGATTCGATCCGAGGCCAGGACACCTACCCGAGTCCAGGAAGCAGCGCGTTAGCGCTCTCAGCTACCCTGGTGGGTGATCCAAAAACGGACACCTATCCTAATAATTGATCTAAGCCATATGACAACCAGTATTAAATACTCACACGTCAAAAATATTAAGGCGTACAACGGCGTTATACTTGGCATCATGAGGGTGGGAACATCGAGAATGACGGCAGGTCGTGGCTGGTAGTGCTCGAGGGAAATGTCACGCCACAGTGATACGTTGTGGCATCCTGAGACCTCATGTGTTACCTTTCGTGTGACAGTATTGTGACGCCACTTTCCGACAGGACAACTTTTGTCCACACATGGCACGTGTCTCTATGAACTGTCTTAGTCATTTTGAGGTACTCTCGTGCTCAGCAAGATCACCAAGTGGTTCAAATGGTTCTAAGCACTATGGGACTTAACATCTGAGGTCATCAGTCCCCTAGACTTAGATCTACTTAAACCTAACTAACCTAAGGACATCACACACATCCATGCCCGAGGCAGGATTCGAAACTGCGACGTAGCAGGTGCGCGGTTCCGGACCTAAAGCGCCTAGAACCGCTCGGCCACAGCGGCCGGCGAAGATCATCAGTTCTCGGGTTGGAGTGTATCACCTGGCAGAACTGATATCATGAAAAATGCTCTTATTTTATAAACAGTGGTCACAGTTGAATACCATCGCATCTGAAATTAAGAAATGAGATTGTCTTTCGTTAGAGGTTATTTTAATTCCATGATTCCTTTTGTTAGTTATTGATTCCTTGTTTCTGTCACCCCCCACGTTGTGTGGGACTAGTGACTATTTGCAACTTGCCTGTTAGCGCTTAAAAATAAACGCCTTTTAGTGTTCCCACCTTATCTTTTTGTATGCTTACTGATATTGTGGCAACCTTGTCACATAATTACTGGTAGGCACGCCTTGAAGCAGTGGTCACCGCACGCCACTTTATCCTATTGGGAGATTCAGCTAATTTGCTTACCACAGGTACTGTACAATAAATAAACAAACAGACAAACAAACAAACACCGTCCGAATAGGTATTGAAGGCCCCACGGTACCAACCGGCCGCCACACCATTCTCAGCCCGTAGGCGTCACCGGATGTGGATATGGAAGTGCACGTGGTCAGCACCCCACTCTAATGGCCGTTGTCAACTTTCGTAACCCGTGTCGCTACTTGTCAGTCAAGTAGCTCCTTAATTGGCCTCACAAGGGCTGAGTGCACACCGCTCGCTAAGAGCACTCGACAGACCTTGACGGTGACGCATGCAAGTGTTAACCAACCCGACAGCGCTTAACTTCGGTGATCTGATGGGACCCAGTGCTACCACTACGGCAACGCCGTTGACCTAAGTACTGTATAATACCTGATCAAAAAGTGAAGTACCCAGAATGGACACGGAAAAGCATTGAACCTCCACGAGTTGAGTCGCACGTGATATTACTTCAGTGATTATAAAATCCAGTGAAATTTACAGATAACTTGGCAGTATGAGACCGCTTATCCGTATGACGCTACAACCGCCTCTGGCGGGGATATATTCACTGATTCGGTTGAAGAGGATCTCATAAAACCATTTTACCCTCTCCTGAAGAAAGCTGGCCCCCAGCTGTTGTAACTGGTCCTTCTTATCCTGGATACTGCCATAGGTTTACGTCTGAACTGGCCCCACACGTGTTCTATCGGGGGACATATCTAGGGGTCAAGCAAGGCGCAGGTATACCACGATAACACACAGTCATTTCATAGGAACACATACCATGTATGAACGAACATTGTCCTGTTGAAGAATGGTACCAAGATAGTGTTGAATGAGAGGTAAAACATGAGGCTGAAGGGTGTCCGTGACCTATCATTGTGTAATCAGATTTCTTTCAGTTACTATTAGCCTCCATCTGCTGAAGTCACACCTGGCGGTTCCCCACACCATTATGACAAAAATGACATCACTGTGGCTCTTAAAACCATTGGAAGAATTGGACCCCTCTCCAACTCACCGCCATGCCCGGCGACAAAGATCATCTGGGACAGTGGAGAACCGCGATTCACCTCTGAACACAATGCGACACCATTCATCAGCAGTGAATCCTTCACAGTCACGGCACCACAACAAACGCAGCCGTCTGTTTTGTGGCGTTCACGCCGGCCAACGCATGGGACAGTAATTGACTAGCCATACTGCTGCTCGCCTGCGACCAATGACGTGGGATAACACAGAAAGTTACTTGGAGCTCCTTAATTGTTCTCAGAAGGCAGGCCTCGAACTGGAGCGGTGACGATTTGTTTGGTGCAAGATATGGTGATCCTCCCTTGTGGTGGCCAGATGCAGTCGACCGGAACCTTAATCACGCGTATGCTTGCCCTCACGTTGCCGTACAGTCCAACATCGGGCCACTGTCACTTCCGTTACCCTCACGAATTCGAATATCACAAGATTCGATCAGCCAGCCAAACAGAGACACACACAACGAGGCCCCTTTCACACTCTATGAGGAGCTGATAACGCTGTCTCACACGAGGATGCGACGTATCCGTCTCCTTTACATTGGTCACTCTACACCTGACACTGTTCGCATCCCTTATATAATCTATATGGTCTGCTAACAACACTAAATACGAACAACACTAATGCACACTGGAAGCCGTTCTGTCTGTCACCGATACTTGTAACTTCACTTGTTTACTTACCAGCCAGTGTTGTGTACGTGTATGCCCTTAAGTTGACATCCACCAAACCTTCTGCGTGCTTCACTTTGTTTGTTAGGCGATGTAAATGAAATGAGAAGCACGCACGCATTTATGTGTGGTTGCCCACAAAATACACTGCGGGGGGAAAAAAATAGTACATCCTTTTAGAGGTTTCCAATTTACTCAAGCTTGATTGTTGAAACAGTGCATGTGGAGTAGATGAAATGCTTACATTAACAGATTAGTAGCACTGGCGTTTCTGAGGTACCAGGTACCGACCCACTATGAAACAGTCGTATTAGTACGTGGTGTAGTCTGTATGGGCGGCAATCAAGGTAAGGAATTTGGCATTCAGTCGATCGTACAGACGGCAAATACTGTTCTGAAATGCGCTATGCCATGCCTGCTCGGCTTGTTTATGTAAATCTGCAAGACTTGTTGATTGGCTTGTCGCACGAGTCACTTTCCATCCCATCATACCCCATACGTGGCCCATTGGTGACAAGTCCGGAGATCGTGCTGGACAGGGAAGTTGCTGCACGTCTTGAAGAGCACGTTGAATTTCATGGGCAGTGTCTAGGCGACCATTATCCAGATGGAACAACTCATCATCTTCCTGTTAAAGAACGGGTCTAACAACATTCTGCACGTACCGAGCGCTGGTTAGCGTCCCCTCCAGGAACACCAAAGCCGGACGATAGTGGTAGCTAATTGCACCCCAGACCATAAGGTCTGCTATGGGGCAGTACGTCTTGGACGCACGCACTCTACGAGACGTTGCTAATGAGGTCTACGTCACATGCGCAAACGTCCATCACTTGCATGCAGGCAGAATCTGCTGTCATCGCTGAAGACCACGGCGCACCATTCGACGTTCCAAGTGGTCCTCTGACAGGACTTTCGCGCCGTGCACGTCGATCCTGTGGCGTGAGTGGAAGTAGGGGTGGCGGTGCGCGTGCTTGTAGTCCCACAGCTAATAATCGGTTGCAACAGTTCATGTTGACACGTCTGGGCTCATAAGCTCTCTTACCTGTGCTGTGGTAGGTGTACTATCTACCACTGTTGCTCTTGAAATAAGACGATCCTGGCGGGCGTATGTGCTGCGTGGATATCCAGAATTCTGTCTACAGGTGTAAGAATGTACACGAATCCTCTGATACCGGCACCGTTGCAAAGTTGACGCAGAATGACCAACTCGAGTGGCAATTCTCCCAATGGACCAACTCCGCCACTCGGAAGGCCACAATTTGCCCCGTTTCAAACCAGCCCAGTTTACTGTAGGAAGCTTGGTTGTTTGGTTGCCTGCTTACCTCACACGTCTGCACTACACTGAGCCTTCTGGCAGTGAGCATTCACTATTAAAGAGTAGACACATATAGCGCTCTGGCAGCTGTACCGCTACTCTACCTGTTTGCACACGAAGTTGAAACTATCAGTATACACTCCTGGAAATTGAAATAAGAACACCGTGAATTCATTGTCCCAGGAAGGGGAAACTTTATTGACACATTCCTGGGGTCAGATACATCACATGATCACACTGACAGAACCACAGGCACATAGACACAGGCAACAGAGCATGCACAATGTCGGCACTAGTACAGTGTATATCCACCTTTCGCAGCAATGCAGGCTGCTATTTTCCCATGGAGACGATCGTAGAGATGCTGGATGTAGTCCTGTGGAACGGCTTGCCATGCCATTTCCACCTGGCGCCTCAGTTGGACCAGCGTTCGTGCTGGACGTGCAGACCGCGTGAGACGACGCTTCATCCAGTCCCAAACATGCTCAATGGGGGACAGATCCGGAGATCTTGCTGGCCAGGGTAGTTGACGTACACCTTCTAGAGCACGTTGGGTGGCACGGGATACATGCGGACGTGCATTGTCCTGTTGGAACAGCAAGTTCCCTTGCCGGTCTAGGAATGGTAGAACGATGGGTTCGATGACGGTTTGGATGTACCGTGCACTATTCAGTGTCCCCTCGACGATCACCAGTGGTGTACGGCCAGTGTAGGAGATCGCTCCCCACACCATGATGCCGGGTGTTGGCCCTGTGTGCCTCGGTCGTATGCAGTCCTGATTGTGGCGCTCACCTGCACGGCGCCAAACACGCATACGACCATCGTTGGCACCAAGGCAGAAGCGACTCTCATCGCTGAAGACGACACGTCTCCATTCGTCCCTCCATTCACGCCTGTCGCGACACCACTGGAGGCGGGCTGCACGATGTTGGGGCGTGAGCGGAAGACGGCCTAACGGTGTGCGGGACCGTAGCCCAGCTTCATGGAGACGGTTGCGAATGGTCCTCGCCGATACCCCAGGAGCAACAGTGTCCCTAATTTGCTGGGAAGTGGCGGTGCGGTCCCCTATGGCACTGCGTAGGATCCTACGGTCTTGGCGTGCATCCGTGCGTCGCTGCGGTCCGGTCCCAGGTCGACGGGCACGTGCACCTCCCGCCGACCACTGGCGACAACATCGATCTACTGTGGAGACCTCACGCCCCACGTGTTGAGCAATTCGGCGGTACGTCCACCCGGCCTCCCGCATGCCCACTATACGCCCTCGCTCAAAGTCCGTCAACTGCACATACGGTTCACGTCGACGCTGTCGCGGCATGCTACCAGTGTTAAAGACTGCGATGGAGCTCCGTATGCCACGGCAAACTGGCTGACACTGACGGCGGCGGTGCACAAATGCTGCGCAGCTAGCGCCATTCGACGGCCAACACCGCGGTTCCTGGTGTGTCCGCTGTGCCGTGCGTGTGATCATTGCTTGTACAGCCCTCTCGCAGTGTCCGGAGCAAGTATGGTGGGTCTGACACACCGGTGTCAATGTGTTCTTTTTTCCATTTCCAGGAGTGTATGTATGCCCTAGGTGGCATATGCCGTCATCGGACCAGAATCGATGTAGTCTTTCCAGGTGTACAAACTTTCTTCTGGCAATCTAAATGTAATTTTCTGTAATACACGCATTTAATAACTCACTTCGAAATATCATTACTCGTCAGATTTTATGTTAAACAGTAATAACAGACCAAGTTTGCGGCCTAGAAATCGAGCACCCACAGTATATAGTCATTAATAGGTCAATGGTTATCTGGAGAGTGACTTGCAAACAGAAACTGGTGGAGGTTAGCCAGTGTGGAACTCAGCGTCTGTAAGTTTCGTGTGTCACAAAATTTTTCTGGGTCGCCATCCTATTTAATTAAAATTGGGATAATTTTAATACAAGAACTGAATTAATCACTGAATTGGTAAGCAGAACTAACGTGTTATTATTAATAAAAAGAGCCAAGTGAATACATGGAATCAGCATATTGGAATAATTTAAGTACAAATGTTACATCAAATAATTCAGTGCAAGCAGGAGCACAAGCCCCAACAAAAAGACTAAGACAATCAGACAAAAGTCTACAAAAATAAGGTCTGTGTTTTGTGCTTCAGAAACACAAGGTGTTGGAGTGTTGGATGTATTAAAAATAACCTTCCAAAAGGGGAGGGTTTTGTTTAAAAAACAGTCATCACAGTTTAACATAGTTTATCAAAATAAAACATCATATTAAAAATTTACAAAGTAATTCTAAAATATGATCTGTCGTTGCCTGTTATTCAATTAATTAACTCACTTATAATATTGAGTGCTGAGGTACATTGTTTTGATAAGTGAACAGGAAATCTTAGGCACGCTTGAGAAAAGTTCACATAAACATACACGGTTCAAACATACAAGGATAGAGGTAAAAAGAATTTTGCCAAACACAGTAAGTCAAAGGCTCAGAGGTTATCCCTGTTGCTGTGATTGGATCATTGTGAATAGGAACGCTACGGAATAGTATCCGAAAAAGAAATTTATCT
The DNA here is from genome assembly GCF_023864345.2 of Schistocerca serialis cubense. Taxonomy (NCBI): domain Eukaryota; kingdom Metazoa; phylum Arthropoda; class Insecta; order Orthoptera; family Acrididae; genus Schistocerca; species Schistocerca serialis. The sequence goes on from NC_064638.1 coordinate 265,831,645, forward strand.
ATATCACCTTGCACATGAAACAGATACCCAGGCGTGAAACACTTTCAAATGCCTTGACTAATTAACAATAAAACATTTGAAGATGTTCCTTTTTTTTGTTTTTTAGTCATCAGTCTTCTGAGTGGTTTGATGCGTCCCGCCACGAATTTCTCTCCTGTGCCGACATTTCGGGGTAGCACTTGCAACCTGCGTAGTTAATTCTTTGCTGAATATATTCCAATCTCTGCCAATCTCTGTCTTCCTCTACAGTTTTTGCCCTCTACAGTTCCCTCTAGTACCTTGGAAGTTATTCCCTGATATCTTAACACATGTCGTATCGTCTTGTCCCTTCTCCTTTTCCACATATTCCTTTCCTTTCCGATTCTGCGCAGAACCTCCTCATTCCTTCCTGAAATTACTCACTGCGAAATCACAACCACGTGGTGTGAAAAAAGCTATACAATCTTAAAACTGAAATGAAATGGAGAGTAGAAGAAATAACACACACACACGAGAAAATTTCACACATACGTTCCGTATAAAGGAGAAGTCAGAGAGCTGAATTTTAAACCTGTGCTGGCGTAACGAACTTCCTGCAACAAAAGTTAGACTTGCACAAAGCGAGAACCGGAAAAACTTGTTACATACAGAAAAATATACTCCTGATTGCATTCTGATAGCCGGCCGTTGTGGTCGAGAGGTTCTAGGCGCTTCAGTCTGGAACCGCGCGACTGCTACGGTCGCAGGTTCGAATCCTGCCTCGGGCATGGCTGTGTATGATGTCCTTAGGTTAGTTAGGTTTAAGTAGTTCTAGTTTCTAGGGGACTGATGACCTCAGATGTTAAGTCCCCTAGTGCTCAGAGCCATTTTAACTATTTTTGAGCATTCTGAAAAATATATGAATTGGACTACCGAACTCGAAAATGAACTAGCAGATTAAACGTGTACACCAGTTGGGATATCCACATACCGTCACACATTACCACACTCACCAGCGCCAAGTCACTCTTAAGAGTACCGTCTTCACGCACGAAATGTACAGTCTCAAGTGAGGAAAGCACACTCTTCCTGCAGTGAACTTCCCCCAGTTAGCCGGGAAGGACCAGAGGGGTCCTTCCCACCACCAACTTAACTAATGCCGAATTAATACCGAAAGGATACAAATCTCTTTCCCTCCACTGAGAAAGTTACGTTGTCTATACTGCTGCTATTAAAGCCAGATACTGTACTGCTACCATATACGAGACAAATTCAACTTACACATTGACTCGCTCATTCATACAGAGGATATAGAGAGACAGGAAATCTGGGAGCACAAAACGTAGGTAACGCACATACGATTAGATGCTCACTGGAAAAATTGATAACTTTAATCCAGAATAGGATTTTCACTCTGCACTGTAGTGTGCGCTGATATGAAACTTCCTAGCAGATTAAAACCTTGTTCCGGACCGAGACTCGAACTCGGGACCTTAGCCTTTCGCGAGAATCCCCCAGGCTGTGGCTAAGCCATGTCTTCGCAATATCCTTTCTTTCAGAAGTGTTATCCTGCGTGGTTCGCAGGAGAGCTTCTGTGAGGTTTGGAAGGTAGGAGACGAGGTAGTGGCAGGACTAAAGCTGTGAGGACGGGGCGTGAGTCGTGCTTGGGTAGCTCAGATGGTAGAGCACTTGCCAGCGAAAGGCAAAGGTCCCGAGTTCGAGTCTCGGTCCGGCACACAGTTTTAATCTGCCACGAAGTTTCACATCAGCACACACTCCGCTGCAGAGTGAAAATCTCATTCTGGAAACATTCCTCAGGCTGTGTCTTCACAATATTTTTTCTTCCAGGAGTGCTAGTTCTGCATGATTCGAAGGAGAGCTTCTGTGAAGTTTGGAAGATAGGAGACGAGATACTGGCAGAACTAAAGCTGTGAGGACGGGGCGTGAGTCGTATTTGGGTAGCTCAGATGGTAGAGCACTTGTCCGCGAAAGGCAAAGATCCCGAGTTCGAGTCTCGGTCGGGCATACAGTTTTAATCTGCCAAGAAGTTTCTTGATACTTTAATGCACTTCGTGTACCACTGAATGGGGATAAACACGAAGCACAAAATTAAATTACACATTACTGAGCGAGACATCACGAAATACAAGTTAAATAGTATGAAACGAATCCAAGACGTTTCAACACGAGATATTATATTATGCCAGCGAGCACGGTAGCCTGTGTGGAGCTGCGGACGACTCCGCGATCAGAGGCGTAGATAGGCCCCCGTGGCGCACGGGCAGCAGCCGGCGCAGGCCGTGGAGCTGTCGATGCGGCGATAGCGCGAGAAAGGCGCCGCTGGTGATGGATGGCCCCACGGATACGGACGGCGGCTGCTCGATCGCGCCAGAGAATGGCTCGAGCCGGCTGAGGCTCGTGACTCGAGGTTCAGGGATACGAACGAGTCCTGAAGAGCGCGGTTCGCTAAAATTTAACTACAAGCTATGTCAGCCTGATAGCGTATTGTCTGGTCCGGCATCGCTGGTGACGCCGGACTTGGAGGGAAGCCAGGCGCTAGTGTCACGCTTGTTGTCCGTGGCGCCTTTTGTGGCTCCGTACCTCGGTAAAAACGAAACCCTTATAGGATCACTCTTTTGTCTGTATGTCTGTCTATCCAACTACTGCCACGCGGAGTGGCCGCGCGGTTCGAGGCGCCATGTCGCGGACTGCGTGGCCCCTCTCGCCTGAGGTTCGATTCCTCCCTCTGGCAGAGGTGTGTCTTGTTCTTAGCGTAAGTTAGTTTACGTAGTGTATAAGTCTAGGGACTGATGACCTAAGCAGTTTGGTCCCCTAGAAATTCACACACATTTTTATCCGAGTATAACCGCGCGGGGTAGCCGCGTGGTCTCAGACGTCTTGTCATGGTTCACCCACCCCCCCTTTCCGTCGGAGGTTCGAGTCCTTCCTCGGGCATGGGTTTGTCTGTTGTCCTTAGCGTAAGTTAGATTAATTAGTCTGTATGCCTAGGGACCGACGGCCTGAGCAGTTTGGTCCCACGGTCCTTACCACGAATTTCCAACAATTTTCCTGCTATTAACGCTACAACCACCCCATCACAATGAGCAAAAATTCCCCGTATATTTTTATTTTATTAAAGAATCATAACGAACATCCTACTATGTTCATGGGCCTTTCTCTATTTGTCTCTCGCCTTATAAAATACCATACTGCTCACTTATATGGTTAAATTTTAAACATTGCATATAAAAAATTGAACGTTTATGCTCAAGGACATGTTTTGCCCCGAGTTGGTACAACCTGCGACCATAATGCTCATTGTCTTCCCTACAGCTACCGAGCACTTGTTGAAGTCTGATTGTTCAGTTTCACTTTGTTGTAGATTTACAGACCAACCATTATTACTAGCAGTTTGAGTGTGTAGAGGAAGCGTCTTTCTCTTAAGGAAGATTTTCTAAAATGAGAAATTCTTGCTGAACTTTTAGTAGGTGACGAATTTTCAGAGTCCATGCTTTTGATTCGGGTTAAACCGAGTTTCATGAGAATTCAAATGAAGTGACGGAGGAAAATAAAGAAACAAACCCCACAGGTAATGCTTCATATAAATACGTTACAAGTTCTGGTATAGTTTATCTCGAAGAACCTCCAAAGCATTGTAAAATGGGTTTTGTCAACATAGTCCGTGAACCTCTAGGAATGACCAATGCTGGGAAAGTACAAATATAAGTGAATCATTCAAGAAATTTTTCACTCCTGAAATAGGAAAGAAAACTGTTGACCATACAAATGAAGCAACTGAAAGAAAAAATGTATATTTTGCTAGCGATTCTGAACTATATACATTGATAGGAATATTAAATCCAACGGGAATTTACCAGGACAACAACATCTATACTTACGTGATTTATAGTCAAATTTATTGGGAAAAGCCATATAGAGAGGAACCGTAAGACAAAAGCTTATCAGCTGTTCAAATTTCTTCGTTTTGATGATAAAGGCAATAGAACAGAACGACATCTAAGTGACAATTTTGCGCCTTTGCGTGAATTATTTGAAGAACTAAATGGAATATCCCAAAAGTACTTCGCAAATAGACCTCACAATACAGTTGCTGAAATGCTATGTCTTTTCAGAGATCGTTGTCCAGTTTTCCTCAGAGACATGAGAAATACGCTATAGTTCATAGAAATTTGAGTCGTGCAGTTGAAAGATACAGAATAAAAATTGGATTGTATGGTGGAAAAGATAGCTGACCTGCTATGAAGAAGATCCTCTTGAGATCGTGAACAGACTGGTGGAATCAATACGGAATACATGCTGCAGTATCACAACTGATCGTTTCTATACTTCCCTGGACATGGCAGATAATCTGCATGAAGATTACGAACTTAACTTTGGCTGGAACACTCAAATCCGACAGAAAACACATACCGTAAGAACTTAAGATGGCAACACGCAGAGCTCTGTATTCCTCCAAATTTTCATTCCCAGATCCATCAACTACGAAGTCTCTAGCAACAGCTGTCTCTTGCATCACAAAGGAAAAACTGAAGAAAAATCTGTTCATGTTGTCTATACAGCATCGTAATGCAGGAGTGGAAGTTGATGTACCAAAGAAGAAAATTATAATACAATTTCACTAATGAAGGAGTGGATGCCATAGATCAGATGGGTAGGACATACTGTACAAGAAAAGGTAAGGTGGCCACTGTCAATGTTTTGTAGCCTACTTTATATATCTGCAATAAAGTCATTCACACTTTTCAAGAAGGATGTGCCTAAACGGAATGAAGGGGAGTCAAATGTCAGAAAATTGTATGATCGTGAATTAGGCTTGCAGTCCCTTGGCGGGGTAAATAACTTAAGCCTCTAAGTTAAAACTGTCAAAAGATATGGCCACTTACGTCCCATATTTTGATGCCCGCAAACTCACACATCAAAAGCTGTAAGGCACTTCCCATTGACATAGAACCATGACATTTGGCAAGAAACTAGGTTCCACAGCACAAGCAGAGCGAAATATTCAACAGTTTTTAATTATACCATGCGAAAAAATATTTGTATCTTCATTTATAATACGACTCTCTGTCTGTCTAGTCCTTTTTTTTCTCGGGAATGGATAAACGTATCACGATGAAATTTATGTCAAATACTAAAGTCTGTGATTCCTTGGTGACGTAAAAAATGCAACCTTCGAAGTCAATGCAATCAAAAGATAATGACATTTTTGTCACATATTTTATACTCGCAAGCTCACACACTGAGCACTTGTTCAGTAGAAGACATCTGTTACACAGTACCGAAGATGAAGAAGTGTAGGTCGCTCTTAAAATAGGCATTTTAGATCTCATGTTTACCAGATTTCTTTGCTTCGAATGGTCGTTCCTATCGTACCCTTCAATAGTAATCATTCCTCCTCGGACAGTCTGTATGTCGGACAGACAAAATATTTTCAGACTTCCGTGAGAGTCTATACTCTACTTTAAGAAAGGCAGGTGTTGACAAGTGTGAATATTATCGGACTAGTAGTTTAATGAGTAATGGCTACAAAATACTATGATTAGTTTTTCACAGCAGAACTGAAACACTGATAAAGGCCGGCTTCGGTGAAGATCATTTCGGGTTCCGGAGAAATGTCGGAACACGTAAGGCAATACTGACTCAACGAATTATCTTGGAAGACGAGGTGAAGGAAAGCAAGTTGGCGACTGTAGTATTTGTCGATTTAGAAAATTGGTTCAAATGGCTCTGAGCACTATGGGACTTAACATCTGCGGTCATCAGTCCCCTAGACTTAGAACTACTTAAACCTAACCAACCTAAGCACATCACACATATCCATACCAGAGGCAGGATTTGAACCTGCAACCGTAGCAGCAACACAGTTCCGGACTGAAGCGCCTAGAACCGCTTGGCCACAGCGGCCGCCTGTGGAATTAGAGAAATCTTTTTGACGATTATACCATCTTTAGAATTCTAAATGTAGCAAGGGTAAAATACAGGTAGCGAAAATTTGTCCGCAACTTGTATGGAAATCATACTGCAGTTATGAGAGTCGAGGGACGTGACAGGGCAGTAGTCGTTAAGTCTGGATATTAAGGAAGCGCTGATGGAAAGAAAAGGGAAATTTAGAAGAGGATTTGAAGTTCAGGGAGAAGAAACAAAACTTTGCGGTTTGGCGATGATACTGCAATTCTGTCAGAGTCGGCAAAGGACTTGGAATGGCAGTCGAATCGAGTGCGTAGAGCCTTGAAAAGAGTTTATAAAAAAAATTTAAAAAAAGAATAAAACAATGGAAGCGTAAGGTAGGTGATTTTGCGGGAATGAGATTAGGAAAAGATAGACTAAAATTAGTTGGTGAAATCTGCTACTTAGGGAGAACAGTAATTGCTAATGGCCGTAGTAGAGAGGATATAAAATGCATACTGATATCTGTCGTCAATTTTAAGTGTGTAAAGTGTTATAAAGGTATGTGTATGAAATGTTGCCAAGTACAGAAATGAAACACACGACAATCAGTTTAGGCAAAAGAAGAAAAAGATAAAAACTCTTGAAATTTGGTGCTACGAAACAATGTTGAGGACTAGAACGGTAGATGAGGTATCTAATTAGGAAGTACTAAATCGAATTGAGGGAAACAGCAGTTACTGGCACAAGTTAGCTAAAAACAAGGGATCTTTTGGCAGGACACATCCTGAGGCATCAAAAAATAATCGATTTAATATTGTAGGGAGGTGGGGGAGATCAAAATGTGTAAATAGGCTGTTTAGGTTTTTATGTTGGTAATGCCACGTAGCGCTCTGTATGAAAATCACTGACTGTGCTGTGTGCAGTCTGTGGCTGGTTTGCATTGTTGGAATATTTGCTATTGTAGTGTTGGGCAGTTGGATGTGAACAGCGCGTAGCGTTGCGCAGTTGGAGGTGAGCCGCCAGCAGTGGTGGATGTGGGGAGAGAAATGGCGGAGCTTTGAGAGCGGATGATCTGGACGTGTGTCCACCAGAAAGACTAAATGTGTAAGACTGGATCATGAACAGATATATATATATATATATATATATATATATATATGTATATATATATATATATATATATATATATATATATATATATAATGACTTTTGAACACTATTAAGGTAAATACGTTGTTTCTTCCTTATCAAAATCTTTCATTTGCTAAGTATGCCCATCAGTAGTTAGTGTCTTCAGTAGTTAGAATCTTTTATTTAGCTGGCAGTATTGGCGCTCGCTGTATTGCAGTAGTTCGAGTAACATAGATTTTTGTGAGGTAAGTGATTCATGAAAGGTATAGGTTATTGTTAGTCAGGACCATTCTTTTGTAGGGATTATTGAAAGTTAGATTGCGTTGCGCTAAAAATATTGTGTGTCAGTTTAGTGACGATAAGAATAAGTAAAGAGAGAAATCTCTGAGTACGTTCAGTTTTGCTCATCTGTTTGAAAATCAAATAATGTAAGAGGTTTATCAGCACAGTCATTTATAATTTTTCTAAGTGGACGTTTCAAATTGTAGACAGAAACAGAGGCAAGAAACAGTAAGAAGCTTCAAATGGATGTAGGTCGCAGTAGTTACTCAGAGATGAAGCGACTTTCACATGGTAGAAGAGTATGGAGGACTGCGCCAAACTAGTTTTCGGACTGAATACAACAACAACAATAATAATAAATTAAAAGCGCCCATGACGACGCAGTCCAGGTCGTTTTGCGAGCGCAGATTCTCCCTGCGCGTTCCCGTTCATGCTAGCGCCAAAGCCCTGAGGATAGTCTTTGATTTACGCAGAATGTATTTCACTCCGATGCAGTTTCTTTACGTGCACATGACTCACTTGAAAGAAAGCGAAAAATCGAGTCTTACGTTTTATAAAACGTATAAGGAAGTGATGAAAAGGTTTTCGTTATAAAGCCACACAAACTCTCTGCCTACAAGTCGGTGATTATTCAAGGTGACTCAGCTGCTCCTACCCAAGGGTTTCATGAAATTCGCAATTAGTCCTACAGAAAAAGCGAACCGAAAATTTGCACGAAATTTATGTAGTCAAATTTTGTACTGGTATACATTTTCGCTGGAGGCCATAGTTTTCGAATTATTCAAGAGAAACGGAAAAAAGTATCTTCCAGACGTTGTTTTCTTGAATAACGCGAAAACCGTGGCCGCCAGCGATATCACGGTGCAAATTTTAGCTACATTAAATTTCCTGCAAATAGGTACGTTAATTTTTTCTGTACGACGAACAGTTAGCGCGTTTTTGAAGGTGTTGCAAGTTGCATAAAACGCATAGGCAGGGGCAGCTGAATCATCCACTATACCGGCATTGGAATCACACTGCGTTGCATATACGCCACAGCAACGCCCTCAAACAAAAGCTTTTTGATCACTGCTTATAATAAATATATTTGGTTTTTACTGAAGCTGAAGAAATATCAGTTGTAGTCCATCTTTTGTGATGCTGCAGCCCGTCAGTACACACGGCGGGGGCGTTTGAGCTGGTCGGCAGCACTCCGCGGCAAGCATCCACACACACACACACACACACACACACACACACACACACAGAGCTCCGGCGGTAATTCGGGCAGCCGCCCGCAGCCAGACGCCTATTGTCTGCTGATATACTGCCCACACCCGCAGTCCGATCCCGCGTCACTCCCACTGAGATTACGACCGCCCGCCGTGTGCTTATGTCGCTGGTCGCTGCTGCAATAGCGCGCTGCTGGACCTCCTATCTTTCAGATTACAACGCTTTGCCGTGCAAAACACCGGGCAGTAATCAGATTTACGAGGTTAGCCCGCAGTTCTGACAAATTAGATCCGTTTGTTACTGTACTTCTCACAGTTAGCACTGGATACAAAAGACAATACTCTAGCGTGTACGCACGAAGGTAGTCGTAAAGTTTCCGTTATCACCTTTAAGAAATTAAGCTGTGACTACGTGGAATGACGTGAGAACACCACTTCATATTTATCCGTTGTGTTTTTTGTTGTGGTCTTCAGTCCAGAGGCTGGTTTGATGCAGCCCTCCACGCTACTCTGTTATGTGCAAGCTTCTTCAGCTCTCACTACCTACTGCAACCTACATCCCTCTGAATCTGCTTAGTGTATTCATCTCTTGGTCTCCTCTACGATTTTTACGCTCCAGCTGCCCTCCAATACTAAACTGGTGATCCCCTGCTGCCTCAGAACATGTCCTACCAACCGATCCCTTCTTCTATTCAAGTTGTGCCACAAATTTCTCTTCTGTTCTATACCTCCTCATTAGTTGTGCGATCTACCCATCTAATCTTCAGCATTCTTCTGTAGCACCACATTTCGAAAGCTTCTATTCTCTTCTTGTCCTAAGTATTTATTGTCTATGTTTCACTTCCATACATGTCTACACTCCATACAAATACTATCAGAAACGACTTCCCGACACTTAAATCTGTACTTGATGTTAACAGATTCCTTTTCTTCAGAAACGCTTTCCTTGCCATTGCCAGTCTACATTTTATATCCTCTCTACTTCGATCATCATCAGTTATTTTGCTCCCAAAATAGCAAAACTACTTTAAGTGTCTCATTTCCTAATCTAATTCCCTCAGCATCACCCGATTTAATTCGACTACATTCCATTATCCTCGTTTTGCTTTTGTTGATGTTCATCTTATATCCTCCTTTCAGGAAACTGTCCATTCCGTTCAACTGCTCTTCCAGGTCCTTTGCTGTCTCTGACAGAATTACAGTGTCATTGGCGAACCTCAAAGTAATTTATGTCTTCTCCATAGGTTTTAATTCCTACTCCTAATTTTTCTTTTGTTTCCCTTACTGCTTGCTCAGTATACAGATTGAACAACATCGGGGACAGGATGCAAACCTTGTATCACGCCCTTCCAAACCACTGCTTCCCTTTCATGCTCCTCGACTCTTATAGCTGCCATCTGGTTTCTGCACAAATTGTAAATAGCTTTCGCTCCCTGTATTTTACCCCTGCCACCTTTAGAATTTGAAAGAGAGTTTCCAGTCAACATTGTCAAAAGGTTTCTCTAAGTCTACAAATGCTAGGAACGTAGGTTTTCCTTTCCTTAACCTATTTTCTAAGATAAGTCGTAGGTTCAATATCGCCGCACGTGTTCCAACGGAATCCAAATTGATCTTTCCCGAGGTCGGCTTCCACCAGTTTTTCCATTCGTCTGTAAAGAATTCGCGTTAGTATTTTGCAACCATGACTTATTAAACTGATAGTTCGGTAATTTTCACATCTGTCAACACCCGCTTTCTTTGGTATTCGAATTATTATATTCTTCTTGAAGTCTGAGTGTATTTCACCTGTCTCATACATCTTGCTCACCAGATGGTGGACTTTTGTTAGGGCTGGATCTCCCAAGGTTGTCAGTAGTTCTAATGGAATGTTGTCTACTCCCGGGGCCTTGTTTCGACTTTGGTCTTTCAGTGCTCTGTCAAACTCTTCACGCAGTATCATATCCATTTATCCGTAAGTGCGACAAAATTTTCCCATTCATGGATGACTTTGCATGGACATTGATTGTAGAAGTCTGCGTGGAAGCTGTAATATTTACGTTATATAAAAGGGCCCATAGTTACGTTGGTTCTGCGTCACACTCGAACTTTACCATCAGCTCTTACCAACTGAATTCGGGACTCATTTGACCAGGCCACGGTTTAACAGCCGTCCAGAGACCAACCAATATGGTCACGAGGCCAGGAGAGGTGATGCAGGCGATGTGCTGTTCGTTAGCAAAAGCATTCGCATCAGTCATCTGCCGCCATAGCCCGATAATGCCGAATTTCGTCTGACTGTCCTAACGGATACGTTTCTTGTACGTCCTACTTTTATTTCTGATGTTATGTCACGCAGTATTGCTTGTCTGTTAGTACTGACAAATCTACACAGACTCGGTCGCTATTGGTCGTTAAGAGAAGGCCGTCGGCCACTTCGTTCTACGTGGTGACAGATATCGCCTGGAATGTGGTATTCTCGCCACACCCCTGACACTGTGTATCTCGGAGTACTAAATTCTCTAACGATTTCCGAACTGCAATGTCCAATACGTCTACCTCCAGCTACCACTCCGCATTCAAAGTCTGTTAATTCCCTTCGTGCGGCAGTAATGACATCGGAAACCATTTTGCATGAATCACCTGTGTACAAATGCAAGCTCAGCCAATCTGAAAATGCACTACCTTTTTTTACACCATGTGTATGCGATACTACCATTATCTGTATATATGTACACTGCTATCCCATGAAATTTATCACCCCTTTGTGTATAGTAAAACGAAATTCCTATTGCTGGAATTGGTTGAAACTTTTGAAGCAGAGACTCCCCTGCTTCGTCAGGTCCAAAGGTCGTGTTGGTAGCAGCACTCTAGGAGTGGGGGCCACGTACACGGAGGTAACGGTGGTTCCCTTAGCCAGTCATTTTAACTGTTGCACGATAAAAGCAGTCAGCAGTCGGAGAGTGGGAGCCACAGTAAATGGACGTATTGGTGATACTTCTCATCAATTGTTAAAAATGATTACTAAAAGGAATGTCCATTTTCATGGGCTGATCAATCATGCGGTCGAGTTAGGTGTATCGGAAGGAATTAGTGTCGAAGGTACATAAAGGGCGATCTGCCTACTACTGCAAATTGGAAGTGATACTGTTGTGCAGCGTTATAAGTGTGCAGTGAACTGTGATGTGAAACCACAGGAAACACTGAATGGCATCCCTTAAAAACAGTGAAACTGTGCGCTTTTTACTACAATTCTAGTAGTTAAGGACTTCATCCAAATCTCGCTATCTCGCGACACTATGTCCTCCACTTGTGTACGAGACCACACCAGCTCATCCCACGCAGCGAAGTGACATCTATGAAGACGCAATGACAGTAGCTTTCAGAAGAACTGTGACTTGTGACTGATTTGCACATCTCCAACAAGCACCTCATATGTACAGTGACTCTATTACAACTAGAGGCGGAGCACAACTTGCCAGTGCAAGAAGATTTTTGTAATGTTTTACCTCTAAAATGACCTTGCCTTCACTCTGAAAATGCCTGCCACACAATGTTTTCTTCATATGAGAAAAGAGTAATATATCCCTGAATTCCGTGTCGGGAGAAGACGAGAGGGGGAACGTGAGGAGGTAAATTTGGTAGTTTAAAAAAATAAAATAAAATAAAACAGCACCGTTTGTGACCAAGCACTCCGCACAGTGGACTGCGGCGAAGACTCCCTCGGAGAGGTTTCTTCGACGTTACATCTTGAATCCCTCCCAGAACCTCTTCAAAGGAGTTTGGTACTATCCCCTATGATGGTTTGCACTTTGCGAGCATAATCTGTTAGCACAACACCCCGGTGGTCCCAAATGACACTCAACGTCAACTCTCTAGGGGTGGTGAATCCTCAATGTGTCTACAGATTGCTTTGTGCCTTTGTCTCTGAGTGATAGCAATATATCTAGCACTTGTCCATAGTGCTTGGGAAGCTAAAGAAGTCCTCTTAGATTGTTAGAGTGGTCTGACCACGCCGGCTAATACGCTTTACCAGCATTGGCCGCATTGGAACTCCTTACTTGAAATTTTTATGATGCGAAGGTCAACCGGTCGCCGCAAAATGCCGACTGCCGAGTGTTACCATCACCGGATTTCGTCAGCAGATTTACCAATACCGCTTCTCGTTCATCATGTGAACACTTCAAAATTGATTGTAGAAATCCGTATCTAGCTGCCTGTTTGCCGCTTCCACAATGGATTTCGCTCCTGTGAAAACGCACAACGTTTTTGGAACGTGCTTGAGCTGTCAAGTTACGTCTTATTTTATAAATATTCGACATATGTGGACGGAGTGACTTACAGTGCAATGAAGGAGAAACATAAACAGTAGACTGAGTATGAAGGTCCCAACCGCTAATATTTAAGTGGAGGGATATTGCAACTGTGCTGACAAAATCAGAACCTGGAAGAGCTATTTTCCAGACGCCATATTTATCTGGGCTAGCATATACGCTTCAGACCTTAATATGTGAACACGACAGCCAAACACAGTTTCCGAAATTCGGATTTTGCCTTTCGGAAGATGTATCGCATATAAACATAGTGACTGAGTGGAGAGTTTATAGTATTAAACGCGCATCACCTTCCCATTCAGGGGTTTGTAGTACAAAAATTTCGGTTTTTCGTAAGTTTCTGTAGCAAAGGAAGCTATCTGTCTCATCACAACTCGCAAGAAATATTTACACACAAGAGCACTAAGAAGAATTGCATGGTTTTCCCCACAGTTACAACAAAACACGCAGAATTTTCTAGTTCTGGCACTATGTATTTTCAAACAGTTTTTTGACTCTATAAGTCTGCAAGTACGTGAGAACACTATCCACAGAACCCGACACGGCATTTATCAGAGTCACGAATAACATATAATGTTTCCTGTGATGTCACGCAAATGTATCACCTCCACTAATGCTGACTGATGTCAATTGGTTGGAATCAGATGTTTGCAGGTTGAACAGCTTATTTCCTTTAGCACTTTCATTACGACATAACCACTGACATGGACCAATAATGGAAGATTAACAATATTAAGCTGTGTGTCCGGATAAAAATTCAAAACTCTTTACGTGAAAGCTTAGTTTAAAATTTTCAAATTTAGAATTTGACTCTTAATTAGACCATGCATAGCGCAAAGACCCTACATTGTTGTCTTCCATGAATCATACTCAGAGTAAGCATGTCAGCTGAGCAGCAACGCCCGTACGATAGTTTGCAGGGGGTCAAACTGAGGTGGTGGGGGAAGTATTTTTAACATTTTGGAAGACGTAAAGCGCCTTGTAAATAGCCAAAAAGAGTTACAATTCCAACACTGCTAAAAACCTGCGTAGTACAGTATTTTAAATCATTTTATTGAAAGAAAAATACCTGATTACACTAAATTTATCCTTTCCCTGAGAGCTATAGGGGAGAGGTCGACCTCTCCTTTCCCATAGGTATGGGCACTCTTATACAAGAGAGCTGCATAGTGAAGAAAAACGGTGGTGCCAACCTGAGCTATGTGGAAACTCCACCTATCATGAAGCACGACAAACGATTGGCTGAACTTGACAATTTCCTTTGGAAACATTGCTATGATTCGCTGGCATTCTCAAGCAGTTGTGTTTATATTGTATGTCGTTCTCCAAAGAATGCAGCCAATTTTCTGTCGTACTAAGTTTGCTGCTTAACTCACATCCCATCAGTTACTAAGCCGTACAGCAACTTTGCCTTGTTTAGGCAACCATTTTCTGATTTCAGTCTTGCCTTGTATCAAGAGCGCAACTCCTGCTTCTTGTGAAATACCACCAACAAAACAAGAAGGTGTACGACCGCCGAGCAATTTTAGTGTGAAGTATCTGGCATGTTTGGAACCTACGTGAGAGCTATTTTTTCGTATGACGCACTGTTTTACTACTTCCACATTACAGCGAGGCGTTTTTTTACTAGAATTATTTATTTTCTCCCACAAGAATTCTATTTTAAACGTTTGACATTCTTTTGATATTAATTATTCCAGGTATTTATGATGTGCTTTAGTTTCATAATGTGCAGGTTGCTTTGACAGCAAGTGTATGTTACGTTCCTGACTCTACAGTTTATTATAGTGTCCACTTCTTGTTTCTTGCGACCTTAGTTCTTTTTCCAAAGCTTTTAGTTTTGAAAAGCACATCGCTTTCTGTTTGATCTCCAACTTCTGCAAATGAATGTAATCAAACATTTGTGCGAGTTTCTTGTGTAGGGCTTGCACCTCTTTTATGTTTACGACACACCAGCTTACTGGGATGCTGCTGCTTTTCAGTTTATCACTTAGATATTGCTGCTACCGGAATTTTACGGAAAGGATAGTTAGGAAAATGATGGGAATCTACCTTTTTTCAGATTCTTTCTCTTGGAGCCACACCTATAATCTGCAAGCTATTGATGAATTTTACAGCATATTTGGCTTGGTGTTTTCTCCTGCTCATTATCAACCGGAAATTCATGGTGACCTATGCCACTAGTTTCTCCTTCTTCATTCGTACAACACGGCACATAGCAATAAGAAATAATGAGTGTGTTTCAGACCATAATATTTTGTAAAAATGTGGTCTCAACATACATTTAGTGTAAATGTTCAACACTATCAGCAACAAGCAAAACTGTAGTACAAATGCAAATAGTACAACAATATTTTCAAAATTATATGCTCGTCGTATAGCTTACCGTCGTTAAAAGATGACTGCAGTTAGAGGATAAACTTCAAAACTCAAGAAATTCAGCAGATCATGTATTACGTATTCACTATTCACAGCACACAGAAGCATTTGCGATTTTGAAACTAACAATATCATAGTGCAGGGATGTCTGGCGAACCGTTGGTGTGTGGTGCCACGTGCGGGAAAAAACTGCGAATCGCATTGACACGTTCACCGCCGTATGATCGGAGAAAGGGCTACGGTCTGACGCAGCTCCAAGATTGTCGCTTTTACCTAAGTTAAATGTATTTTCTGAATATGGGTGAACAGTCGCGGGAAACAAACTCGGATGGTAGAAAGACAGTTTCTCAGACAAGATAACATTTTTGAAACCAATATTTACGATGCCTCGTTTTGGTAAACATAGTAACCACCATCTGATCTCAGTACAGGTTAATACCTGTGGCATAGGCCGGCCGGAGTGGCCGAGCGGTTAAAGGCGCTACAGTCTGGAACCGTACGACCGCTACGGTCGCAGGTTCGAATCCTGCCTCGGGCATGGATGTGTGTGATGTCCTTAGGTTAGTTAGGTTTAAGTAGTTCTAAGCTCTAGGGGACTTATGACCACAGCAGTTGAGTCCCATAGTGCTCAGATCCATTTGAACCAATACCTGTGGCATAAGCTTTAGCTATGAAGGTACTCCACACCTTTACTTGGCAGGGCTGTTGACTTCGTGAACTGTCCAGCGGATTAAGATGTGGACTACATTTATACAGTGTGAAGCGAAATTCGAGCACTCGCGCTTCACAGCGCGACCCTTCAAACGCCAGCGATAAAAAATAAAAATAAAAAATTACAAAAAAAGGTTCAAATGGCTCTGAGCAGTATGGGACTTAACATCTGAGGTCATCAGTCCCCTAGAACTTAGAACTACTTAAACCTAACTAATCTAAGGACATCACACACATCCATGCCCGAGGAAGGATTCGAACCTGCGACCGTAGCAGTCGTGCGGTTCCGGACTGAAGCACCTAGAACCGCTCGGCCACCACGGCCGGCGATAAAAAAAAGTCTGTCTCAAAATTTCTTCCGGCGAGTACATCCAGGAGAAAAAAGACGTTAAAGAGTGGCAATCTGGCAGAACTGTAATCACATGTATGGCAACTACCTCTGTTAGCACAAGTCAGTTGTGCTGCACAGTTGGTGCAGTGGACAGAGTTTTAGGCTAGGATGCAGGAGGTCGAGGTTTCGATTCTGGTTTGGGATGCATTTTTTTTAATTGCTAATTTCATTCTGAAATTTCATACTGTAATATACACTGTTTCTTAGGGCAAATGTATCCTAAATTGACTACATTTTGTAACACTGAACATAACAAATACGTGGTTAGACAAATAAGAAATAGACAGTTGTAGCAAATGACCCGTTATAGGACACAATAACTACAAAAACACTATCAGTTTCGAGATGCTAAAGATTATGGCACAGTACAATAACGCAACATCTACTTGTCATTTATGCTACATGTAATATGAGCGCTCAGATGTCGCACATTAGCAACCAGTGACAATGATAATGTCCATATTAACGTCCACATGACGTTCACAACAGAATACGTTGTCATGAGAACAACAGACGCTCAAAGCGACCTCCCTGCATGTCCAAACATTGCGCAACCCGCCGGATCGTCTAGTTCTGGACCCTTCGCAGCAAAGCTGCGCCCACCGTAACAAGAGCAGCAAGAACATGCACTACCAATTCTTCCACATTCGTCGGCGGAGTAGAGTGCATGTGCTCCTTCAGGTGTCCCCACAGAAAGAAATCCGGGGGATTGAGGTCAGGTGAACGTGGGGGCCATACGACTGGACCTCCACGACCGAGCTATTTCCCTGGAAATGCTCTGTCCAAATACTGTCGCACATTAATTCCAGGGTGTGGAGGTGCACCATCATGTTGGAACCATATCCTCTGCCGAAAATTTAGTGGAACGTCTTCCAGTGGATCAGGCAGATAGTTCGAAAGGAATGCATATCATCTTCGCCCAGTCAACCGGAAAGGCAACATGTAAGGGGCCAAAAACACCTGTCGCAAAATATTCCGACCCAGACGTTGATACGAAAGCGAACTTGATATCCACGGTCACGGGTGACATGCGGGTTAACCTCACACCAATGGTGGGCATTGTGCATATTGAAGATACCCTCACAAGTGAATGCTGCTTCATCCGCCCATATTACGGTGTTCACCAAGTCATCGTTGGCTTCCTGTTGTTATTGGAACCATTTACGGAATTGCATCCGCTGATGTCAGTCTGCATGATGCAGGTGTTGCATGAAAGCATAATGATAAGGTGCAGCCTATGCACGTGCAGCACATTAACGACCGTGCGCTGCGACACACGCAGCTGCCTTTTTGCCCTCCGTGTACTTCACTGAGGTTCTTGATGTAAAGGTCCAGAGTAGCTTCCTCAGTACCTGGAATACGGCGAGTCCGTGGATGACCTCTCTCACATGATGGTGGAAGGAGAGATTCTGACTTCCGAAGGCGCACCTCCAGACGACAAAAAAACATTTTTATCTCTATGGCGTCGACGAGGATATCTAGCAGCACATTCACGAGCGGCAACACCAGTCCGGCTATCAGATGCACTAAGGACACAAGCATATCCATATATTCATCGATTGTGTACGCCATACGTCTGCCACGCAGGTTTACACGTTTACAATGAGAAAATTTGATACATGCACGCATGTACATTGGAGTGTGTCACGGGCGCGTTAAAAGCTCGCAATTAGTCGCTGTCTGGTGGACAGTGCGTACAGTCAGTCCTGCGCGCTGTTCCACCTAACACCCATTATCCCTCTGACAGGTAATGTTCTGCAGGTTTGTATGTGTTTGTGTGTGTGTGTTTGCGTGGTTCGAAAAGTGGTAGTTGTCCCTAAATAATGAAATGTGTAATGTCATCGACGTCCGTTAAATTTCGGTTACACGGTAAATCATACAAATCTAAAGGCTGTCAGTTCAACTACATACCTAGGAATTACAAGTACGAGCAGTATAAATTGGAACAGTCACATAGATAACGTTGTAATGGACACAAACCAAAGATTGCGTTTTCTTGATGCACAGCTCCACTAAAAATATTGCCTACACTGCGCTTGTCCGTCCTCCGCTCGAGTCCGCTGAGTGTTACGGGATCCTTACCAGATAGGATTGACGGAGGGTATTGAAAAAGTCCTATGAAGGGCAGCTTGTTGGGTGTGTTATCGCGAAACACGGAAGAGAGTGTCACGGATATGATAAAGAGTTCAGGTGGCGGTTATTAAAACAATGGCGTTTTTCTCTGCGACGAGATCTTTTCAAGAAATGCAAATCACCAACTTGATGCTTAGAATGTGAAAAGATTTTACTGTTGCCAATCTACGTAGGGAGATAGGGACAAATGATCATCGTAATAAAATAAGACCAATCGGAGTTCGTGTACAAAATTTAAGTGTCCATTTTTGCCATACGCTGTTAGAAAGTGGAACACTGCCAGGCACTTATGTGTGAACTGCTGACTAATCAAATACACCGCTCAAAACAATTAGGGGATCAGGTGAGATACCATACACTATAGACATATGGTAACGCATTTTGTTCAGATATCAGTTACAATTCTAATTTGTGTGTGATACAGTACGATATTTTGCTGTCTCAACTCTTTACTTGAGGTTTACAAGGCGTTTACGTATAGCGAGGCACCATGAGGCTACCATATTAGTGAATCAGTCATTCTCATTGCCCTCTAATATGGTGTGTGATGACCTCAGACGAGCAGTACAGTTGCACACCTGAGTGGCAAGGACAGTATGAGGTAATCAATCAGCTCTTGAGGGATATTTGGCCTTTCTTCAATGAGTGCAACATCCAGCTCTGCAACCGTTATGGAAGGTAATGGTCTGGCTGTAATGCGTCTGCCGAGTGCATCCCAGACATGCTCAGTCGGGTTTGTCAATGAACAAGCTGGCCAATCCATTCGTTCAATGCCCGCAGCTGCAAGCAAGTTGTCCACCAGTGCAGCTCTGTGGGGACGAGCGTTATCGTCCACCAGCAGGAACCCATGTCCTATGGACCAGCGCATGGCACAACAAAAGGTCGAAGGATCTCGTCTCTGAGCAGTCAAAGCGTCATTCTGAACGGCATACAGGTCAGTACGCCCGCCAATACTGGCTCCTGCGCGCACCATTTGTCCACCACCATGATATAGTAATGTTTCCTGCATATAATCAGGGTTTTTTCGAGTTCCATGTTCTCTCCAGGTGAGGGAACGGGGATTGTTCGGCTGAACACAAAATCTTGACTCATCTGTGTACAGAACTGGACGCCATTCGTTACGACTCCAATCCTGGTGTTCCTCTGCCCAGATTCCGCGGACTAGACGGTGTCGTGGTTTTAATGGCACACACACCATTGGTCTCTTTGCGTAGAGGCCACATTCCCCAAGGCGATTTAGGACTGTTTGTGTTGATATTGAACGTTCTGTTGCTGCCTGGAGGTTGCGTTGCAGCTGAGTTGCATTCAGCTTCCTGTCTCGACGGGCTGTTAACCGGAGATAACGGTTATCTCTTGCTGATGTTACCCATGGACGACCTTGGCCTTACCTTCTTTTAACGGATCCTGTTGCTTGAAATCGCGTCCCGGTCCTGTAAATTACACGTTGGGACACTTCAATAGCTGCAGCCAACTCCCTCTGTCTGCCCCGCTTCCAACCGCCCTATGACTCTCCATACCATAGCTTCACTTAAGTCACGTTATCGTTGTATTGCACTATCTGCTCACTACACAATCTGAACCCAACTACTTGTGTAATTCGCTTGGTAGAGTTAACACAAGACAACACTAAACCTCTCTGCAGCAACTTTCCGTTATTACCAATATCTCGGTGACCGTAATGTTGTTGTCTCCAATCCGTACAATCGTCAGAAAGACATCGAACCATTTTAGTTCATTCTGCCAATGACAACACGTCAGATCCTAGATGTCTCAACTGATCCCCTAATTCTTTTGACCAGTGTAGATGCAGATATAGATGTAGATGCCGTAAACTCAAAATGGGTAATTGCAGCGTTGTTTCCCTTTAAATTCTGCAAACGAAGTACTGAATGCTTTGATTTTTCTACTCTAGGAGAGTGCTATGGTACTTTGGCCGTGGATTTCAATGTGTGCAATGATCTGTAAGCAAACAAAAATATTAATTAGGGTTTCATATATTGAGCGGATAACATTATGACTACCCCAAGCATAAACTCAAATTGGCATAGACAACAATGTTCAGATTATCAGACAATTCATCTCATGTCACTCTTGTAAATTGATGACAAGTACGATTTACAGAAAAATAGAAAATAGCTATGTAGACTTCCTAACACAGATATTATATGTAACTAAATTCTGACACTTTTACAAGAAACAGTAGCAATCACAAAATCTAAGTTAAAATTCATTGGAGGACCATAGCTATTTTGGAATTTAAACAAGAGTTAGACAAGGTGATGTTCAGTGTCATTTAAATGTATAGATAAGTATATGATCACAAATAAGAGCATCAAAAGTTAAATACAAAATAGGTCATTAAAATAACTGTCTGGCATTCACAGATAATTCCGTAGCTCTGATGTACAGCGTAACTCATAAAAAGAAGTGAACAAACAGCAGGAAAAACAGGACAAAAAATCTCCTTAAATCAGTACCATCCAAATTAATCAGAAAGTATAAAATATATCTGACGAATAGACAAATTAAATATCTAAGAGACATAACCATACCGAATGGTGGTGTAAACCAAGCCGTCAGACCAATATTACGAAAGATGAACGTAACATTTCACTTTATATAAAAATCAAAATTCGTGATAATCAAACAAGAGCCTCAGAAAACATATGCCGAGGGAAAGAATACGATGACGAAGGCACCCTGCAGATGAAAGTGAAATAGTATTTAATAAGAGACCAATGTAATAGTACAAACATACAATTTTCGTTCTCCTCCATACAGGATTATAATCAAGCGTTTTATTTAATCAAAACGAAGTGCTGTTTCACGAAATACTAACAGACATGAATAAATAAAGTGACCTCCGTGACTAAAACGATATTAGTAATGTCTGAGCAAACGTACTTTAATTTTACCTCAATCTGGGACAGACCTTTTCCAAGTTTTCTTATATTTTATTTCGAGCCTCTCAACTGCGAATAAACATTCTTAGTTTTAAATAGCAAATAAGTTTTTTCCTTGATATTAAATAATATAATCACACCGAAATCTTTCAGTGATTGCTGTTTCTTTCAGACTCAGAGCTCGATTGGGGGGGGGGGGGGGGGGAGAGACTGTTTCGGAGTTACTCAGGTACGTATTTTGAATTTGCGGTTACGTCACGCACACGATAAGACTCATTCAGACTGTTGCAACCACCAAAATGTATACTAAATTCAAGTATTGATTCTGCGTAGAACCTTTAAGTACTACATTTGACCGAAATAAGCTTTAATTTTTGCCGAGTAATTTGTTCTTAAAGACGGAACCGAAGATCTGCAGCGCATTTGATAGACTTGACTGTTGAATGAATGGCGACTCTATTTTGATTCGCCTGCAAATGCTCAAAGGCTGGAATCTTTCTTAAAGAGGCATAAGTGGCAAACATCCAATTATGTAAATGTCACTTGGGCGCAGAGATGGTGGGTGCTGAGCCACCAAACCTGCCAAGGAGTTACCAGAACTGTCCGAGCACCTAACCGTGTCCTTTTCAAAGTAAGGAAACGCAGATTACTACAATATCCTTTAGTAAGACGGTGGAGAGAACTGCAATTAGAAATTAAACGACCGCATCCTCAGAGTTCATTCACTGAGTTCCAGTCGGAATGGAACTTCCGACTGTCACTGGGCCGACACACCAGATCACAAGCGCTTATGATGGTGTGAGCGTACGTGTCAGCTAGCACACGCGGGTACATTACTCCAAACATATTAGCAGTGGAATAAATCGGAATAGAATCACAAGTCTAGATAAGAGTGTATTTTTTTCGTCAGCGTGTGTCAGTAACTACTTTTTATAAAAATTCTAGACATTAACAGATCTACGCCATTTAAATGAGCCAGTCACATTCTTAATTGCTATGCTTGTAACTAGAGTAGTGAGTAGATTGAAAAGCTTGTGGGCCCCTGATCAGTATGATGTATTCGCTACTAGCATAATCATCCCTTTACCTCCAAGAAAACGGCGACCCAGTACTTTTGTCCAACTGTCGTTCTGTCACGTACAGTGGAAATGTGGTTTAGTCTGGTTAAATGAAAAGTAAGGAAAAGAGAGAGCACACGTTCCTAGTATCTATAGGAATTCGATATACTTATTAATCTCCTTCTCCCTCCCCCCCTCCCCTATCCCTGTCCATCTCCTTCTCACTCGCTCTTTTTCCGTCTCCTGCTCTTACCCCCTCTCTCTGTCCATCACCTCCTCCCTTCTCTGTGTCTATCTCCTCCTCCCCCTCTCTGTCCGTCTATTCCTTTCTGTTCTCTATGTCCATTTCCTCCCACCCATCTGTCCATGTCCTCTTCTCCCTCTCTCTCGAGAAATAAATTGTTTATTGCTATTGCAAATAGAGATTCTGTAGCAGTATTTTAATCATAAGCCCATCAGCCATAAATACAAATTCCCTGTTTTTCGTGAAAACCATTTGGGAGAAAGAAATCGAAACAGCACATTGCTGTGTTTACTATTTTTGTTTGGAAATATGTGTGGTGAGCAAGAATATATAGAGAAAGAACAATTCATCTAATGGTTTAATTGTCCTGCTACCATAATTAATACTGGCTGGGAGAAAGAAAACAAGAGTTCCACATGTGTCCAACAGAGCATTACCCTTCTCGAAGTCTGTTTTAACCGAAAACCAGGGGAGTGATGACCTCAGATGTTAAGTCCCGTAGTGCTTAGAGCCATTTAACCGAAAACCTGTACACTGTTGTTTAACGAAAATATGTACCCTACATTCCTCTGTATGTTTAACAGAGTATAATTTAAAATTAATGTGTCGAGAACTTTTTTAAACTTCCGGTAACAACGTTACCCCTTCATATTTTAAATATTTGTTTATAATAGTAGGTAAAACACGCACATATTTGCATGCAGCGTTGTGTCAAAGTTTCGAAGGTTTAGAAAAACGGACATTTAATTTTTCATTCATGTAGTTACTCTTGAACTATTCTCTCTGTACTGTCCAGCCTTCCGTCAATCAGCTCGATTTTGTTTAAGGATGTGATACAACCGATATTATCTTCGCTGCCGGTCAATCCACGGGAAAACATTATTGGAAAAAAATCCATATATTTCCAGATTTGCTTTCCTGTACCTGCTAGACTCCTGAAGTAATTATTCCTAAATCTATTTATTACCAACCTGCTCACCAAGAATTTTTGTTCTCATTTTTCATTGCCTACTCAAGACCGTCCCCGGTAGCTGAATGGTCAGCGTGACGGATTGTCAGTCCTCTGGGCCCAGGTTCAATTCCCGGCTGGGTCGGAGAATTTTCTCCGCCCAGGGACTGGGTGTTGTGCTGTCCTCATCACCATCCTACCATCCTCATCGACTGCAGGTCGTCGAAGTGGCGTCAGATTGAAAGACCGGCTAACGGAGAACCGTCTGTCCGATGGCTGCCCTAGCCATCCGATTGAATAAATAAATAAATTGCCTACTCAAGAGAAAAGCTGAAGAAATTAGTTCTTTTCCGTCGAATATACTAACAGACTGGAAGTGGGGCTAAGAGATTCCCAACAGGGAATGTTCATGTCTGACGTTCGCACGATAATCAAGAAAAATTATTCGTAATCAAGTGACTAAACCTTTTTTAATTTGTTGCTGGCAAAGTGACCACTGTCCCGGAGAATAAGCGCAGGGCGAGACTTCTAAGAATATTATGTTGTCACCACACCGCGGCACTTTCAAAAACACTCACAACGAACCCCTTGAGTGCCACATCGCAGAAGGCCAAGGATATTTACGGCATTGGACGCCTATCATCTTGTCTACCAAGCAACCACAATATTGGCTGCTAATGGCAACAGTACCGGAGGTAGCCAATGTTGAGGCATCATGAGGCTACGGAATGTAGCTGTACTGCTTAGTCGACGAGTAACTCACAACAGGGCTTCAGTGCTATAATTCGTTCATCATAAGAATAAACCTGATGTAAACAAACACAAACGCGATGATTGCTCAGAAGCCGTAGCACACTTACACTGACGTTGTTACGCTCTTGGACGTAGTTCCTACTTCTGTATTAGATACCTTATTACTACGTTACGTTAAATGAAACTTTAATATATTCAAATGTATTAATTGCCGTCAATGTTTTTCTGAATCACGCTTTAGCTACGCAGTTTTTATTTCAAAATTGTACACAGTCACGGCCTCTGCGGCGTTGTGCTCTGATCGTCGCGCTCTTAATGCGCATTATGAAAATGGCTGAGGCTTTTCTCTGTTCCGTAGTGAAAAACGCGCGTGAAACATGGTTAAAAAGTGCCAAGAAATAGGCTGTTCTTAATGTTTTTCATAAATTTACGGAGATGTTCAAAATGTTCAAATGTGTGTGAAATCTTATGTGACTTAACTGCTAAGGTCATCAGTCCCTAAGCTTACACACTACGTAAACTAAATTATCCTAAGGACAAACGCACACACCTATGTCCGAGGGAGGACTCGAATCTCCGGTGGGACCAGCCGCACAGTCCATGACTGCAGTCCCACAGACCGCTCGGCTAATCCCGCGCC
The DNA here is from genome assembly GCF_023864345.2 of Schistocerca serialis cubense. Taxonomy (NCBI): domain Eukaryota; kingdom Metazoa; phylum Arthropoda; class Insecta; order Orthoptera; family Acrididae; genus Schistocerca; species Schistocerca serialis. The sequence continues at coordinate 265,856,608 of NC_064638.1, forward strand.
GCTTTACGGAGATAATCGGCTTTGAACTTTTCACAGAGTTGTAAATAATGCAGTTCAAAAACAAATATATGTTGAACGTGTAGCGCAGTCGGTAGCGTATTTGAACGGGAACTGTGGAAATGCGTGTGTTGGTTCGAATCTCTCCAGTGTAATTTTTTTCTCGTTCAATTTTAAATACCTATATCTCGTAATTATAAGACTCATCATCATTTTTTACGAATAATGCAGGCCTTCTTGTTTCTAATTACATATTGGACGCGAAATTCTTGTTTCCATTTCAAATAGAAATTCTTAATTATCGACGTTTTATGAAAGATTGTTCATAAAAGTTTTTTTAAATTAAGAAAACTTTACAATTAATTGTTAAGGCAAAAATGAAAAACCAAATCCTCTTTATTTGGACTATGTCCATCGTTTTATACCACAGAGGTAAGATAAGTATTGTAGAAGCATGAACGACGATCAGTTTCACAGCGTCGAGGACGTCATACAAATGCTGCAATTTTTACATTTGATACTGTACCATTACAATATGAACCTAACAGAACTGATCTGGAGTCGAGATGCGGGATTTGGCCCGAGAAGTAACAAGACTGTTAAGCTGCCAGACGTAGTGGAACTAAAGCACGCAGCTTTTGCACACGTCACTGCCGAACGCTGGCGGGATATAGAACGGCTCGCCATAAAAGAAGAATAGAAAATGGTGCTCCTGGTTGGCTTCGTGGATTCTGTTGTTGATAGGCTCGTTATCAACGTAGCAGGTGACACTTCCAGAACTGAAATGTATTTCTCTTGTTCGGATAAGGAAGGAGCTGAGAGATTACCAGACGACTGACTGTAATACCTTCAGTGGCTTCAATATTTAACTATACGGTGAAATCCTTCAATACGCTCTTTGTTACACACAGCTTACGCAGAAAAATTACCCTGTGGTTAAGTCAGGAATTTTTACCATTCTTGTTTTTAATTACAATAGTAAGTTAGCTAAAAATGATAACATGTTGCGGTTTTCGTCCAGTCGTATAAGGAGCGTACTGTGGAAGATTTGCAGTGTATTATTTCATTCTGCTTAAAAATTAAATGAAATTCGAAGCTGTATTGCTCCTCTGCTCGTCTCTTTTTACATGTGAACTGCAGATGGCCATGTCACTGCAGGCTAGCTGTACCAGCTGATCGGCTAGTGCTGTCTAAGTTAAATGTGCCGATAAAGCTGTTCCCCGTAACATCGTTAAGTCGACGTGCGCGTAACGCATTTATTATCGTACTTGACAGTACTCGAGACAGCTTGGCTGCAGACCCACGTGAAACGGAAATCGAACGAGGTTTCAGCAAACGCGGAAGAACACATAGTGCAATGTTTACATCCGGTTTAAAAGTGGTTCAAATGGCTCTGAGCACTACGGGAGTTAACATCTGAGGTGATCAGTCCCCTAGAACTTAGAACTACTTAAACCTAACTAACCTAAGGACATCACACACATCCATGCGTGAGGCAGGATTTGAATCGTAGCAGTCGCGCGGTTCCGAACTGAAGCGCCTAGAACCGCTCGGCCACCACGGCCGGCGACATCAGGCTTATTCTTATGATGAACGGAATATAGTGGTGGCGCTACAAAATAGAGCAATGACGACAATAAACAAAGCAAACATTGCATTAAATCTATAACAACTGTTGCCTAGTTAACATTTCGTCTGACAGGTAGCCCTAGGAATTTCGCAGAGTTAGAAAGGAGTGTCAGATGTAATATTAGTATTTTTGCAAGATGAGTCAGTGGAAAGTGTGGTGTCGTGCAAGCTCGATTGAGCTGACAGTATACATGAGACGTACAGTGACCACAATACGTGCTTCACTAGTGAAAGAGAGATTGCAACAGGTGTCGAGCTATGCATTTCACCATCCTTGCCGGACAGGGAGTGAAACGTAGTGAAGGACAATCGTTGTTCAAGGAGCGGTTACTAAACATAATTGCGTACATGTAAAATCTTTTGTAACACATTAAAAAAAGAAAAGAAAATATGAATGAGATTTTGAATAAATCTGCAGCAATTTGACCGGGTGGTGCATAAGCAAAACTACTGATATTCAAGAGGGGACAAGGTTCAAATGGTTCAAATGGCTCTGAGCACTATGGGACTTAACATCTGAGATCATCAGTCCCCTAGAACGTAGAACTACTTAAACCTAACTAACCTAAGGACATCACACACATCCATGCCCGAGGCAGGATTCGATCCTGCGACCGTAGCGGTCGCACGGTTCCAGACCGAAGCGCCTAGAACCGCTCGGCAGAGGACAAGGCGCACTTGCTACAAACACTGGCGTTTGCACGTTTCAGGGATGCTCCACACAAATTAAAGCGTGTACATGATACTCATCTACTAAGTTCTGCAGATAAAATTGGATGATACAAATTACAGTGACTTCAAGGGAAGCAGCGGCTGGTAGCATCACTTCAAACAGTGCTACAGATTTGGAAGACGTAAGATAATGAAAAGTCTCAACGTGACGATGCACAGCAGACTGCGGAATCGCCCCGAAAATTTGAGGATGAGATAAGCAAACGTATTCCATCCTTCAGTAAGGAATTGTTTTCATCTCCGAGCAATTGGGTTTTGAAGAGGAAATGCATATTAAAGGAGGCCTGGAAATAAGAGGTGCCAAGAGAGTTATGTGAAGATCAACTAACATCAATGCCTTAACGCATTCGTATACGATTATACCGACAATCTGGTTATTAAATGGGCGGGAAAGTTATTTATTGAGCTGCGAGAAGTTGGAGGTACTCTGCCCCTTACTATTCTTTCTCGTGTGCGTGATCTTGTAAGGCCAAAAGGGAATATTTACGTCACAGCAAGCAAGCGCGAGAAAATGGGCGTAAAGGAACAACTACTGTGTTATGAGCACTGCTTTAGGCCCATAGCTGGTCAAAACAATTTGCATTTGCTTCATTTGTGGTCTGTGTTTAAAAATCACACTCCTTAAGAGCAAACTATCTCCGCTGAAAAGTGTGTGACGTTGCAATTCGCACCACCTAGAACCACTGGCCAGCTTCAGCCTCTAGATGTTTGTTTTTTCCGTCTCTATGAGACATATTGTTGCACTATCTGCAGATACGCAAACGATTATGTGTTGGTACTATCTCCACGAAGAGTCTTGCCGCTGTAATATACTTTCGCAGTCACAGTTTGATATGATTTATATCACTTAATTAAGCATTCAATTCTTGGTTAATATTCTTCCTTGTATGGACTGAGTGATACGTTCTTGTTTTCAAGCTGATAACGTTTTTGCTCGTTATATTAATATGTGAACCGGGATCGAAATGCTCATATGCTAACCACCTAGTAAGTCATCAAAGAAGCCTAATAATGAAATAAAATACTGTACGGGGTTCAGACTTGTATAACATTTCTGAAGGAAAAAATTTTCATCTTTGGCTGTTAGCATTATTTAAAAATAAATCTATCGTTAAAAATTATACAGGGTGAGCCAGGATTCCACCGAAACACTTTCAGAGATGGTAGTATGGGCCACAACAAGAAAAAAGGTGTGGTGAACGTGAGCTCTAATATGCATACTTTACGAGTTACGCGAAGTCGTTCATCTGCACTACTGTGACACATATCTCTGCTTTCATATTTTAAGCGATGGTTCTACGGACTAAAGAAAGAAGAAGAACCGTAAACATGGGCTCTAAATCGTTTATTTTATGGGCTATGAGCACTTGTTCGTCCTCGCTGCTGTGAAATCCATCTCTTTTAGTGAACAGGTGCTCATAACTCTTAAGGTATGCATTTTAGATTCCATGTTTACTAGACATTTCGCTCTCGATTTGACACTACTCTGAAATTTTGTCGGTGTGGTTCTGGTTCAGTCTATATACCCACACATACTGTATGAGAATTCGTATTGCAAATTTGTTTGAATATGACAGGAATGTGTACCGTGGTAGGCTTTTATGCCATGTCCACATGTGTTTCTCGAAATCGCCAAGTTTTAAGCAGAGCCATAGCATGTGGTTGTGAGTAGCTCATAATTTCTCGCTATCTCTCGCACTCGCACCGCGTGAATCTAATGTCACATGACACTGTATCGAGCACTGTGGCGTATAGAGAAATCTCAAGACTGCTCGAACGTGAGTATCATTTGACAAGCCCAAGAGTGTCCGCTTCACTGCAAAGTCAATTATTTATTGTGAAACGTGATATGGTTCAAATGGCTCTGAGCACTATGGGACTTAATATCCCCTAGAACTTAGAACTACTTAAACCTAACTAACCTAAGGACATCACACACATCCATGCCCGAGGCAGGATTCGAACCTGCGACCGTAGCAGTTGCGCGATTCCGGACTGAATAGCCTAGAACCGCTTTGCCACCGCGACCGGCGAAACGTCATAGCTTCTTGTATTTCCTTTTGGTAAAAAAAAAGGAAAAAAAAGCTGTGCCCTCAAGGAGGATGGTCCTCAACAAATTGTTCATTTATGATGTAATTTATGGAGTACACGGTGGCTATAATTGAAATTTCGCTACTTGAGAGGGGCTCCCATGAAAAGTGAATGCCATAGAACAATGACCCTTTGTGGAAACATTTGCAAGAACAAACGGAAGAGAAGTAACAAATAAACCACTGAAAGAAACACATTATAATTTTGACATGAGAGAGTAACATTCGTTAACTGCGTATCATGTTTACGTTCCAGGTTACAAACGCTGCATCCACAGAGCTAGGAAACTACAGGAGAAGTGGTCTGTCGTGACATACCTGATGTATAGCTTGTAGCTCACACATTGTGTCTAGCATTATCGTCCATGGCAACTGTAACTAGTTAAACAATTTGCGGCATAATTGGATGTCGGTATCTTCCAGGACCAATTCAGAAATCACCAGATAATTCGAACTTCCTAATCATGATCTTCAAGAACGTGCAGGAAAAGGACGTCTCCGTATTCCTTTAGTGCGTCGGTACTCGTAAAGAATAGCAGTACTACTGGTGTTGTTTCGATGAAACAGCTTTCGTCTACACCTACATCTACATGTTTACTCTGCAATTCACACTTAAGTGCCTGCCACTCCATTCCATTCTCGTCTTATTCTATTATTATGATCATTTCTCCCTATGTAGGTGGGCGTAAATAAAATATTTTCGCATTCGGAAGAGAAAGTTGGTGATTGAAATTTCTTAAATACATCTCACCGCAAAGAAAACTGCCTTTGTTTCAGTGGCTGCCACATCAAGTCGTGTATCATATCAGTGACACTCTCACCCCTATTGCGCCATAACACGAAACGAGCTGCCCTTCTTTGCACTTTTTCGATGTCCTACGTCAATCCTACCTGGTAAGGATCCCACATCGCGCAGCAATATTCCAGCAAAAAAATGGTTCAAATGGCTCTGAGCACTATGGGACTTAACATCTGAGGTCATCAGTCCCCCAGAACTTAGAACTACTTAAACCTAACTAACCTAAGGACATCACACACATCCATGCTCGAGGCAGGATTCGAACAGTAACAGTAGCGCGGCTCCGGGCTGAGGCGCCTAGAACCACTCGGCCACAATATTCCATCAGAGGACGGACAAGTGTAATGCAGGCTGTCTCTTTAGTGGGTTTGTCGCAATTTCTAAGTGTTCTGCCAACAAAGCGCTTTACGAGTAAGGCCCTTTTCACCTTGTCCATGGCGATTGTCTGGCAGTGTAATGCACACTGACGCTTGTGACTCAACCCAACGTCATCGTACCAGTACAGCAACCTAAGGGCAAGTCATGATTCTAACACTACTAACAACACAAATTCTGCAGCGCACAGGCTGTACATCAGTCCTAAGAGGTTGGGTTCCCATACGGGAAATAGTTTCCCGTCTATACTGGCTCAAGTTGCCAAAGTTTAATTATGACATCCCTGTGTATGTATTATTTCATCATCGCTAGAAGCCACATTGTGTTTCTCTGTATAATGGCTGTAACAGTACATAAAATTATACCATTGTTACAGTGCTTCTTCGTGCATCTGTCTATTCCTACTTCTAGTCAGCTGTGGCATAGCACCATGCAGCATTTGAGATGCTATTTCTTCTACCAAAACAGTGATGTAAACAATACAGGCACGAATATCACTGTCCTGAAAGTTTAGCAACGAATCAGACCCTCACTTCTTCCCTAATTATGTTTTTCGTTGTTCTACTCCACATACGTCTCTTTCTCTTTCCCTAAATTTACTAGATGTATTGTTTGCATTCTCCAAGTCTTTTCTCTCTTCTGATCCTTCTGATTATATTTTTACTGCCATCATTCTTCCCTCTGCTATCACAGCCCACAATTCTACTTGTAAGTTTATTACACTATCATTATTATCGTTACCCTCCAACTGACTGTAACTACGACCTAAAGAATAAGAGAAGGCTTGACACGGGAAAAAAAAGAAAAGGTGTGGGAAATCTTATGGGACTTAACTGCTAAAGTCATCAGTCCCTAAGCTTACACACCACTTAACCTAACCGAGCGAGGCGGCGCAGTGGTTAGACACTGGACTCGCATTCGGGAGGACGACGGTTCAATCCCGCGTCCGGACATCCTGATATAGGTTTTCCGTGATTTCCCTAAATCGCTCCAGGCGAATGCCGGGATGGTTCCTTTGAAAGGGCACGGCCGACTTCTTCCCTAATCCGATGAGACCGATGACCTCGCTGTCTGGTCTCCTTCCGCAAACAACCCAACCCCCCCAACCCTACTTAAACTAAATTATTGTAAGGACAAACACACACACTCATGCCCGAGGGAGGACTCGAACCTCCCCCGGGACCAGCCGCACAGTGTATGACTGCAGCGCCCTAGACCGCTCGGCTAATCCCGCGCGGCTTGACACGGGAACAGTTACAGATTTTGAACACCAGCATTTTCAGTTTCGTCCTTCAGAATGGGGAGACCCAAGATTGTAAAATATTAAGATCTCAGATGGAAAGAAGACAGGTACGAATATGACAGAAGTGTGTAACATTAAGTCAGTCTGCGAACCTAATACTGAATATTTTGGTTTGCTTCCACGTTAGTGTCATATAGTACAAACTTTGAAATACTATTTTGTGACTGTACTAACTCTCTAAATCTACTATTTGTCAATGATGAAAATGAAGTCTTTAAAAGAATTTTACGAGGCTATAGTTTAATGAAATTCCGATAGGATGTGGCGCTATACGTAGCCTTCAAAATGGCGTCTGTATCGGAGGTGCGTTGCTCGGCAGAGAGCTATCATTGAGCTTGTGTTGGCGGAAAACCAGAGCATCGCAGATATTCATAGGCGCTTGCAGAATCCCTACGGACACCTGACATTGAACAAAAGCACGATGAGTCGTTGGGCGAGGCGTCTGTCATTCATAGCAAAAAGGTCCCACAAACCTGTCCAGTCTCCTACGTGCCGGTCGGCCGCACACAGCTGTGACTCCTACAATGTTGGAACGCGCGGACACTCTCATTGGATATGTGAAGATGGTATCTGTTGTTTCAGTTATGTCCGAAAGAACAGATACCATATTAACATATAGTTAAGGCTAACCAGCCTTTGATCTTCTTCGTCTGTGCGGATGCACACACATTGCCCGATCTCTTACGGGTCTCGGTAAGATTGCCTGCCACGAGTAATGAGTGTAATGGGCAGGGGCACTACGAATGTAGTGTGTGGACATTAAGTTGGGAAAGTGGGTGTCACGGGGAGCGTTCAAGGGATAAGTCCCTCCAGTCACTCTATGCTCTGTGCCCTCGGTGGCTCAGATGGATAGAGCATCTACCATGTAAGTAGGAGATCGGGTTCGAGTCCCGGTCAGGACACACATTTTTAACTGTCCCCGTTGATGTACACTACTGGCCATTAAAACGGCAACACCACGAAGATGACGTGCTACAGACGCGAAATTTAACCGACAGGAAGAAGATGCTGTGATATGCAAATGATTAGCTTTTCAGAGCATTCAAACAAGGTTGGCGCCGGTGGCGACACCTACAACACGCTGACATGAGGAAAGTTTCCAACTGATTTCTCATAAACAAACAGCAGTTGACCGGTGTTGACGGTGAAACGTTGTTTTGATGCCTTCTGTAAGGAGGAGAAATGCGTACCATCACGTTTCCGACTCTGATAAAGGTCGGATTGTAGCCTATCGCGATTGCGGTTTATCGTATCGCGACATTGCTGCTAGCGTTGGTCGAGATCCAATGACTGTTAGCAGAATATGGAATCGGTGAGTTCAGGAGGGTAATACGGAACGCCGTGCTGGATCCCAACGGCCTCGTATCAATAGCAGTCGAGATGACAGGCATCTTATCCACATGGCTGTAACGGATCATGCAGCCACGTCTCGATCCCTGAGTCAACAGATGGGGACGTTTGCAAGACAACAACCATCTGCACGAACAGTTCGACGATGTTTGCAGCAGCATGGACTATCAGCTCGGAGACCATGGCTGCGGTTACCCTTGACGCTGCATCACAGACAGGATCGCCTGCGATGGTGTACTCAACAGATGAATCCAGGTTCTGTTTACAGCATCATGATGGTCGCATCCGAGTTTGGCGACATCGAGGTGAATGCATATTGGAAGCGTATATTCGTCGTCGCCATATTGGCGTATCACCCGGCGTGATGGTATGGGGTGCCATTGGTTACACGTCTCGGTCACCTGTTGTTCGCATTGACGGCACTTTGAACAGTGGACGTTAGATTTTAGATGTGTTACGACCCGTGGTTCTATCCTTCTTTCGATCCCTGCGAAACCCTACATTTCAGCAGGATAATGCGCGACCGCGTGTTGCAGGTTCTGTACGGACCTTTCTGGATACAGAAAATGTTCGACTGCTTCCCTGGCCAGCACATTCTCCAGATTTCTCACGAACTGAAAACGTCTGGTCAATTGTGGCCGAGCAACTGGCTCTTCACAATACGCGAGTCACTACTCTTGATGAACTGTGGTCTCGTGTTGAGCTGCATGGGCAGCTTTACCTGTACATGCCATCCAGGATCTGTTTGAATCAATGCCTAGGCGTATCAAGGCCGCTATTACGACCAGAGTTGGTTGTTCTGGGTACTGATTTCTCAGGATCTACGCACCCAAAAAGCGTGAAAATGTAATCACATGTCAGTTTTATATATTTGTCCAATGAATACCCGTTTATCATCTGTATTTGTTCTTGGTGTAGGACTTTTATTGACCAGTAGTGTACTATTTGTCAATGACGAAAGTGAAGTCTTGCAGAGAAATTTACGAGGCTATAGTTTCATAAGTTGCAATAGGAGGTGGCGCTATACGTAGCCTTCAAAATGGTGTCTGTATTGGAGGTGCGTTGCTGGCAGAGAGCTATCATTGAGCTTGTGTTGGCGAAAAACCAGAGCATCGTAGATATTCATAGGCACTTGCAGACTCCCTACGGAGACGTGACAGTGACAAAAGCACGATGAGTCGTTGGGCGAGGGGTCTGTCATTCATAGCAAAAAGGTCCCACAAACCTGTCCAGTCTCCTGCGTGCCGGTCGGCCGCACACAACTGTGACTCCTACAATGTTGGAACGTGCGGACACTCTCATTGGGTATATGGGCAGGGGCACTACGAATGTAGTGTATGGACATAATGTTTGGAATGTGGGTCTCACGGGTAGCGGTCAAGGGATAAGTCCCTGCAGTCGCTTTATCCTCTGTGCCATAGGTGGCCGCATTCGGGAGGACGACGGTTCAATCCTGCGTCCGGCCATCCTGATTTAGGTTTTCCGTGATTTCCCTAAAATCGCTCCAGGCAGTTGGTTTCTTTGAAAGGGCACGGCCGACTTCCTTTCCCCGTCCTTCCCTAGTCCGATGAGACCGATGACCTGGCTGTCTGGTCACCTCCCCAAACAACCCAACCCCCTCGGAGGCTCAGATGGATAGAGTGTTTGCCATGTAAGCAGGAGTCCACGGGTTCGAGTCCCGGACAGGGCACACATTTTCAACTGTCCCCGTTGATGTATATCAACGCCTGTCGACAGCTTAAGGTCTTGATTTAATTATCATTTCTCAGTCATTGGAGGTGATCGTCGGATGTCAGTCAAACACATTGCTGGAATACTCTGTTAGTATTGCTTCCAAATTCGTCAACCTGTTGTGGTACTCAAACGTGAGTGGCCGCTGGGTTCCTCAGCGCCAGACAGTAAAGAGCAATGAAGGATGCTCTACGCAGGAAGCAGGCCATGGATGAGAGAATTTATTGATGCAGGAAGACGTTGGCTCCGAAGTCGCCCATTGGAGTGGTACCATGTGGGTGTACGGGCCCACCCAGTAAGATAGAGTAAGGCCGTCTCAGTGAACGGAGATTATGTTGAAAATAGGGTTTTGTACCCAAAAGGGTGGAGAATAATATGGCGTATTTGAATTCTGAGTAATAAGTGTTGCGCTACTTGCTGACTGTCCCTCGTATACTTCCGTCTGCACTGACTCAAGTAGCCGAAGATTAATCATGAACACCCTGTAGATGTGACGTAAGAAATCACAGCTGAATGGGGGCTGCAGCAGCATTCACACTGCCACCGTATCCCGCCTTACGGCTCCGGATATTTAAGGTGAGGAAGGAAGTATTGGGACTGCGAAAGGAAAGGAAGAGGCGGTAAACGAGGTGCGGCAAGGCTAAATTCTGCGGCGGCAGAAGAAGTAGGAGAAGAAGAAGCAGAAGAAGAAGAAGAAGAAGGAGAGGCGGGCGCGCCAGCTAGAGTGTGCAGGCGGTAGGCGGCCGCTGGTGGCTGTGGATGGTGGCGCGGCGGCGCTGCGGGTCGGAACCCAATTAGGGGCGCTGGCAGCTGGAGGCTAACGAGACGGGCCTCCGGCTGCCTTCGCGGCTCGTCAGCGCTGTTTGCCCCCCAAGACGGCTGTCTGCAAACAGGCGCAGCTCAGCGCATCGCAGAAGCAGCAGCGGCAGACGTCAACCGGTCGCCCCGCCACCGCGTCCGAGCCGCTGCCTCTGCCGCTACCTGCTCGCGGCCTACCGAGATCCGCCAGCCCAGGGGTCACGCCGTAGCGCCGGCCTGTTGAATCAGCGATGCCTCAGTCTGACGGGGAATTTCGGCCAAACATTTGCAACCGCCATGTCAACAGGCGCTAAGGCGGAGCTTCGCTGGAGCCATACTCTTTAAGCCATTATGACACTAACTCCTAATGCCGCCAGCAACACTGACGGTGCATTCGAACGTCGAGCGTGCCGAGTTTCTGACGCCACAGCGTGTAAAAAGAACATTGGGGAGTCTTTCCGAGAGTGCAGGGCAATATCTAGTATGTCAGATATTCTGAAAGTACGTTTCAACATAGGCCAATGAGATGGAAGAACTCCACCTACGTCAGATGACGCCATCTCTCTACAGTGTAGAATCCATAGACGCCAATTTGGCTTTGAATTGTAGCACGCATGCATATACGAGTATACCGTCTCCAGTCAACAGCATACTGCGGATCTCTTGAAAATCCGTCATTATTTATACGATTTGTTGTAATAAAATGACGGGAAACGTGATATTGGTGGTTAAAGAATTATTTTAACTTGTCTGTTATCAATGTATGCCATTTCAAGCCACCTGGCTAGTCGCACGGTCTAATGCGTTGCTTCCCAAGGGGGAGGGGTGCCGATCCCCGGTACGAATCAGCCCGGCCGATTAGTGTCGAGATATGGTGTGGCGGCCAGCCTGTGGATGGTTCTAAGGCAATTTTCCATCTGCCTCGGCGAATGCGGGCTGGTTCCCCTTATTCCGCCTCAGTTACGCTATGTCGGCGATTGCTGCGCAAACACTGTCTCCACGTACGCGTAGACCACAATCACGCTACCACACAAACATTTCGGGTTACACTCATCTGGTATGAAACGTTCCCGGGGTGGTCCACTGGGGGCCAACCCCACAATAACGCTGGGTTCGATGTGGGGCAGCGGTGGGGTGAGTGGCCTGCTATGGCCAGTTGTGGGGTTGTGAACCACTGAGTGCTACGGCGGGAGGAAACCTCTCCGTCGTTTCTAGGTCCCCAGTTCAATACACAATACACTAGAATGCAATTTCAAGGCAACGGAATATTGAGGATCCTTCAGAAAAACACTGTTCTTGATACAGTTTGTTATAATTAAATCTCAATTAATAGCATATCTACGATTAAAGTTTTCAGGATAAGGTAAGGTGCAAAGTAAGATCGTCTTATGATATGTGTAGCGTAATGAGTAGGGACTCAAAATGGTTCAAATGACTCTGAGCACTATGGGGCTTAACTTCTGAGGTCATCAGTCCCCTGCCGGCCGCGGTGGTCTAGCGGTTCAGGCGCTCAGTCCGGAACCGCGCGACTACTACGGTCGCAGGTTCGAATCCTGCCTCGGGCGTGGATGTGTGTGATGTCCTTAGGTTAGTTAGGTTTAAGTAGTTCTAAGTTCCAGGGGACTGATGACCACAGATGTTAAGTCCCATAGTGCTCAGAGCCATTTGAACCATTTTTCATCAGTCCCCTAGAACCTAGAACTACTTAAACCTAACTAACCTAAGGACACCACACACATCCATGCCCGAGGCAGGATTCGAACCTGCGATCGTAGCGGTCGTGTGGTTCCAGACTGTAGTGCCTAGAACCGCTCGGTCACTCCGGCCGGCGTAGAGACTCAGATTAGTAGTGTAACATACAGGGTGTTTCAAAAATGACCGGTATATTTGAAACGACAATAAAAACTAAACGAGCAGCGATAGAAATACACCGTTTGTTGCAATATGCTTGGGACAACAGTACATTTTCAGGCGGACAAACTTTCGAAATTACAGTAGTTACAATTTTCAACAACAGATGGCGCTGCAAGTGATGTGAAAAATATAGAAGACAACGCAGTCTGTGGGTGCGCCATTCTGTACGTCGTCTTTCTGCTGTAAGCGTGTGCTGTTCACAACGTTCAAGTGTGCTGTAGACAACATGGTTTATTCCTTAGAACAGAGGATTTTTCTGGTGTTGGAATTCCACCGCCTAGAACACAGTGTTGTTGCAACAACACGAAGTTTTCAACGGAGGTTTAATGTAACCAAAGGACCGAAAAGCGATACAATAAAGGATCTGTTTGAAAAATTTCAACGGACTGGGAACATCACGGATGAACGTGCTGGAAAGGTAGGGCGACCGCGTACGGCAACCACAAAGGGCAACGCGCAGCTAGTGCAGCAGGTGATCCAACAGCGGCCTCGGGTTTCTGTTCGCCGTGTTGCAGCTGTGGTCCAAATGACGCCAACGTCCACGTATCGTCTCATGCGCCAGAGTTTACACCTCGATCCATACAAAATTCAAACGCGGCAAACCCTCAGCGCCGCTACCATTGCTGCACGAGAGACATTCGCTAACGATATAGTGCACAGGATTGATGACGGCGATATGCATGTGGGCAGCATTTGGTTTACTGACGAAGCTTACTTTTACCTGGACGGCTTCGTCAATAAACAGAACTGGCGCATATGGGGAACCGAAAAGCCCCATGTTTCAGTCCCAACGTCCCTGCATCCTCAAAAAGTACTGGTCTGGGCCGCCATTTCTTCCAAAGGAATCATTGGCCCATTTTTCAGATCCGAAACGATTATTGCATCACGCTATCTGGACATTCTTCGTGAGTTTGTGGCGGTACAAACTGCCTTAGACGACACTGCGAACACCTCGTGGTTTATGCAAGATGGTGCCCGGCCACATCGCACGGCCGACGTCTTTAATTTCCTGAATGAATATTTCGATGATCGTGTGATTGCTTTGGGCTATCCGAAACATACAGGAGGCGGCGTGGATTGGCCTCCCTATTCGCCAGACATGAACCCCTGTGACTTCTTTCTGTGGGGACACTTGAAAGACCAGGTGTACCGCCAGAATCCAGAAACAATTGAACAGCTGAAGCAGTACATCTCATCTGAATGTGAAGCCATTCCGCCAGACACGTTGTCAAAGGTTTCGGGTAATTTCATTCAGAGACTACGCCATATTATTGCTACGCATAGTGGATATGTGGAAAATATCGTACTATAGAGTTTCCCAGACCGCAGCGCCATCTGTTGTTGAAAATTGTAACTACTGTAGTTTCGAAAGTTTGTCTACCTGAAAATGTACGGTTGTCCCAAGCATATTGCAACAAACGGTGTATTTCTATCGCTGCTGGTTTAGTTTTTATTGCCGTTTCAAATATACCGGTCATTTTTGAAACACCCTGTATGAAGTGTTGCTGCTTCGCGTCACACTGGATCCACGTACACTGTTACTAACCTTCACATTTTCTAGTAGATTCTGATATTTTCTTATTATTTTGACCAAATGATATTCTATAATATTCAATGTTAGAGCACTCACATTTTCATCTTTCAGAGAAGTGATTTTATTCGATTCCCTTTATCTGTAATACATTAGCACTACTCGCCGTTAGATATTTTTCACTTTCTTGTTTCAAGTTTTGTATTTCTCGTGTTGTAAAGATTCTGCTACTAAAAAGGAACAGTGAGCTGGTAAGAATGACGTTAGGGTTTTGCTTAAATGTAAGGAAGATGAAATATTTTTTATCTTCTGTGGAGAACTATCGTAAATTTGTATTGCACTATTTGTAATGGAACTTTTGTAAGCCGATGTCTTTATTGAGTGGACATGGTACTTTCCTTTTTGCCTTATACTATGGTCATGGTTCAAATGGTTCAAATGGCTCTGAGAACTAAGGGACTTAACATCTGAGGTCATCAGTCCCCTAGAACCTAGAACTACCTAAACCTAACTAACCTAAGAGCATCACACACATCCATACTCGAGGCATGGTTCGAACCTGCGACCGTAGCGGTCGCGCAGTTCCAGACTGAAGCACCTAGAACCGTTCGGCCACATTGGCCGGCTACCGTGTTCATGGATAATGAAATTCTTATTTATGTGTGGTACAGACAGAAAATGACTACCACATGGAGGAGGGAGGAAATGTCCGTTTTAATAGAGCCAACATAGGAATTTTACGCCCACCCATTTCGTAAATATTGTCATTCACAAACCAGTTACAGTCGACAACTGCACCTGGAGCGCTCTGCGATCGCGTATACCATGTTGGGGCGCAGGTACGGTACGCACAAGTCACATCGTTTCTAAGCTTTCAGCAGCAAAGTGAACTCGTCACTCTCAACGTTGAAGTTCAAAAACAAGATCCACATGCCGACGGCTTAACGCTTGAAGCCGCTAGTTTACGTGCTCGTTCCTAGCCTAACGGCGGTAATTTACGAGGGAAGTCATAAGGTTTCTGACTGTTCCAGTAAGGTGGTCGGGGGATATGTAGGTGCTACTTTTACACTGAATCTTTGAGTATATTAATGTGGTCTTGTATATATAACATAAGTAAATCGCTACTCACCAAAACAGTGATAAAGGAGCTTATTCTACTACGAAATTAAAGAAGAATTTCAATTAACTCAGATTATTACAAATAAATTCAGAAGGAATGGTCTAAGTCATTGACAACAATAAGGTAATGTCTTGGGAAACATGGACAAGGGATCTGGAATGTGATTCAAAAGACGACGTATCTGGATAAAAGAATTATATTCCCGAAAGTCGTGCAGAGATTGCCGACGGTTAGTATATAAAGGTAAAAAGTACTATAGAACGGTACGCGTTTGCGTCTATGGATAGAGTTGAAAGCATGTTGAACCTGTAATTGCAAACTATTTTCCAGAATGAAGACTGGAGTTACTGAACGTCGTTAAAAATGACTCGACTTTCCCTACAGCTCCCCTCGATGTTGTGGCTGGATCGCACCACACTGATAGTTCCATCACTTTCAAAGTGAAGACCTAGAAGTTATTCTTTCAGTTTTGGAAAGAGATGAAAATCGGATGAGGCCAAGTCGGGACTGTATGGAGGATGCTCAATGACAGTGAACCCAAGGCGTCGGATCGTTGCAGACCCCCGCAGCACTCGCGCATGATCAGCCACTGTCATTATGGAGGAGCGGGTGCTGCAGACGGGGATGAACTCTTCAAATTCGTGCCTTCAGTTTTCTGACTGCCTCACAGTAGCTTGCCGAGATTATTTTGGTGCCCTTAGGCATGAATTCCAAATGAACCACATCCTAAAAATCCCAGAATACTGTGAACATGACTTTGGCTGGTGATGGCACGGCCTTGATATTTTTTGACGTCGCTGATCATTTGTGACGAAACTCCTTTGATGTGCTCTTGTTTTCGGGGTCAAAACTGTGAACCCAACTTTCATCACTTGTCACAATGTTATTAAGAAAACCATCACCCTTATGTTCAAAACGAAGTTAAAGAAACTGTTGACAGGTGTCCAGTCTCCTCTGTTTCATGTCAGGAGTGTGCATTTGAGACAACCACATTACTCAGCCTTCTGTAGCGCACTTCTGCAATGATAGCCTCTACACGCTCACCTGATTGGAGGCATGACTGTATGTCTAGAAACCAGACTACAACACGCACTGACATAGATATGTTACACATAGACATTTTACACGCTACAGTTTGAAGCCCTCCAGCTGGAGAGTGTTCCAACTTCGTCAGCGGAGCGGAAAACTCAACCGAGGAATACACATGAAACTTAATACCTCAACCGATATTAAGAACAGAACAAAAAATTCGGAGGCATTACCTTTCGGCAACACGTCGTACAGAAAGAAATTTCATGCCAATGGCTCAAGAGGCCAGCAATGCAGAGATACCCGTACGCCGAATCATTGTAGAGGTTATTACTGAAATATTCTTGCATGCTTGTGTCAGTGCGGTTGGGCCCCGTCTTTTTGAAAATACACTCCTGGAAATGGAAAAAAGAACACATTGACACCGGTGTGTCAGACCCACCATACTTGCTCCGGACACTGCGAGAGGGCTGTACAAGCAATGATCACACGCACGGCACAGCGGACACACCAGGAACCGCGGTGTTGGCCGTCGAATGGCGCTAGCTGCGCAGCATTTGTGCACCGCGGCCGTCAGTGTCAGCCAGTTTGCCGTGGCATACGGAGCTCCATCGCAGTCTTTAACACTGGTAGCATGCCGCGACAGCGTGGACGTGAACCGTATGTGCAGTTGACGGACTTTGAGCGAGGGCGTATAGTGGGCATGCGGGAAGCCGGGTGGACGTACCGCCGAATTGCTCAACACGTGGGGCGTGAGGTCTCCACAGTACATCGATGTTGTCGCCAGTGGTCGGCGGAAGGTGCACGTGCCCGTCGACCTGGGACCGGACCGCAGCGACGCACGGATGCACGCCAAGACCGTAGGATCCTACGCAGTGCCGTAGGGGACCGCACCGCCACTTCCCAGCAAATTAGTGACACTGTTGCTCCTGGGGTATCGGCGAGGACCATTCGCAACCGTCTCCATGAAGCTGGGCTACGGTCCCGCACACCGTTAGGCCGTCTTCCGCTCACGCCCCAACATCGTGCAGCCCGCCTCCAGTGGTGTCGCGACAGGCGTGAATGGAGGGACGAATGGAGACGTGTCGTCTTCAGCGATGAGAGTCGCTTCTGCCTTGGTGCCAATGATGGTCGTATGCGTGTTAGGCGCCGTGCAGGTGAGCGCCACAATCAGGACTGCATACGACCGAGGCACACAGGGCCAACACCCGGCATCATGGTGTGGGGAGCGATCTCCGACACTGGCCGTACACCACTGGTGATCGTCGAGGGGACACTGAATAGTGCACGGTACATCCAAACCGTCATCGAACCCATCGTTCTACCATTCCTAGACCGGCAAGGGAACTTGCTGTTCCAACAGGACAATGCACGTCCGCATGTATCCCGTGCCACCCAACGTGCTCTAGAAGGTGTAAGTCAACTACCCTGGCCAGCAAGATCTCCGGATCTGTCCCCCATTGAGCATGTTTGGGACTGGATGAAGCGTCGTCTCACGCGGTCTGCACGTCCAGCACGAACGCTGGTCCAACTGAGGCGCCAGGTGGAAATGGCATGGCAAGCCGTTCCACAGGACTACATCCAGCATCTCTACGATCGTCTCCATGGGAGAATAGCAGCCTGCATTGCTGCGAAAGGTGGATATACACTGTACTAGTGCCGACATTGTGCATGCTCTGTTGCCTGTGTCTATGTGCGTGTGGTTCTGTCAGTGTGATCATGTGATGTATCTGACCCCAGGAATGTGTCAATAAAGTTTCCCCTTCCTGGGACAATGAATTCACGGTGTTCTTATTTCAATTTCCAGGAGTGTACAACATTTCCGCCCTGATTTTGTTGTGTATTACTACGCACAAAACGGTAAGGAGCAGTTAAACAGATGTCGTCGTAGGGAAGCTGGACAGGAGCAGAAATGATTAGCGAACACGGAAATACAGTAAACATAAGTCGTACTTAACTTATAGCTTTCTGCAAGCGTTCTGAAGGAAGTTTACAAAAGAACAAATAGCAGTAAGGAAGAGATATTAGAAGGAATAAACTAAAGAGTTTCCAACTGTGTGAGGCTCTCGCTACTATTGCAAGAGCAAACTATCGAAGGCTGAGTTACACCGAAGACTTGTAAACTGCCGCTGACGATCCTATATTGCGGCGGCCTGGGGCGCTCGTCGTCGGAGCCGCCGGAAGCATGGCTCAGCGGGCATGCATCATTGGATCCGCTGAGTACCGTGTACTTTTTTATTTACATTAATTACAGTTAACTGCAAATACCATCATTGACATCATGAACATACCATTTGTACTGTATTTTACAAAATGTCTTGAAACTGATGGGGCTGCGCGGGGCAGCCGTTGGGTGTGAGGCGTCTCGCACGATTTGCGAGGCTCTCCCCGTCGGAGGTTCGAGTCCTCCCTCAGGTGTGGATGTGTGTGTTTCCTCAGCGTAAATTAGTTTAAGTTGGATTAAGTAGCGTGTAACCCTAGGGACCGATGATCTCAGCAGTTTGGTTCCATAGTCATAACCACAAAATTTCCAATTTTCCAAACTGATGGGCATCAACCTCAATGCAAGCATGACATTGGCGCACAAGATTGTGATGCACCCTGACAAATATCCCTGGTTTCGAATCACATCACAGATACCTTCTATTCTGGCAACTAATTCTAGCTCCTTATCCAGTGGGGTCTCATACACAAGCGACCTTGATATCCCCATAGACAATAATTAAGGGGAATAAGATCAGGTGACCTCGCAGGTCATGGAATAGGACGTCCTCTTCCAATCCAGCACTGAGATGGTTGCGGACATCCACGCAGAAGTGAGGCGGTGCACCGTTATGTTGTATCCACATCCTCTCACGAACAGCCAAGGGTATGTTCTCCAACAACGCATGTAGAACTCTTTGCATGAACCTCAAGTAAACAAAACCTGCCTCATGACATCGTAGTAATCAGGCTCGTCCTCCTTGTTTCCTTGCAAATGGTTCAAATGGCTCCGAGCACTGTGGGACTTAACATCTTAGCTCATGAGTCCCCTAGACGTAGAACTACTCAAACCTAACTAACCTAAGGACATCACACACATCCATGCCCGAGGCAGCAGCGCGGTTCCGGACTGAAGCGCCTAGAACCACTCTGCCACAACTGCCGGCGTTTCGTTGCAGAAAATAAGGAATGTACATGTAAATGAGCAGCACTCTACATGTAAACTTTTATGCATGTTACTTGCAAATAAACTGGAAAACACAATGCTAGACATTCTCTATGCCCTGTTACATTTTTGCAGGATCTTACGGAAGCACAGTGTATGATACCATATTTCTCTCTCATCAGGACTGAACACACAATGATTAATGGATAACAGCCTTTTGAAATAGTCTGAATATTGGTCGAACACTCCAAACTACAGTGGTTACAGCGAACAGGAATAGCAGAAGTCAGTACAGGAATGCATGGTTCCAAATAATTTGGGAGAAAAAAAGAGGATATGTGTTCTTCGTTCGTTTCCGCCAGTTACAGGCGATGACAGACGTCTTGGCTCTTGCACGAAGGGTAGCTGGCATTGTCCTTGCTGTTGGGCGCAAGCAGAATGTAGTAATGAAACGAGCGCGGAGCGGGTGACTCCGGACAGAAGTGAGGCAGAGGCGACGCTTCTTGTGCGTCGCGACGGTGGCGGGCGGCAGGCGGCGGCCGGCGTGACACGGCGCCGGATTATGAGGGCGGCGCCTTTGTCCGTGGCCGGCGGCGCGGAAGGCGCGCAAATAAGTCAATATAGACACTGGCTGGGCCTCGGACCGGTCCCCTCGTCCTGTCCGTGCCGTGATTCTTCCGGCCGTGTCATTCAAAGACACCGGCGCAAATGGAATCCCGGCATTCCTCCTCATTCCAGGCGGGCCAGACATGTCGTAGCACACGACTCTCTGCAGCCGTTTTTCGTTCCATTTTCCTCCCGTCACAAAACGTTTCGTGACTGGCTTCCACCTACCAACCCACGTTTCTACACTGTGTGATGTTTTCTCGTGGCTTTCTCGAAGAAAATATTTAGTATGGGAAGAATGAAGCACCGTGCAAGGAAAATAGTATTGACGATATGTTGATAATTTTTATTTTTGGACCGTCTAATTACATGTTTGTTAAATAAGTACCGTTTTGAAATTTAAAAAAAAACGTGCTAAGATATCTCAATAATTTTATTTTTACATGAAAGCCTGTACCTTAATCTACTTTTCTACATAACTTCCGTCAATATTGAGGCACTTGTCATAACGTTATACCAGTTTTTGAATACCCTCCTCATAGAAGTCTGCCGCCTGACTTGTTAACCACTGCTCTTAGGAGCTTAAATCTGGACTCACGTGACAACGCCACAGTTTTCAAGGAGTCTAGGGTTCAGCCGATATGGTCACGAACCCACGAGAGGCGCTGCAGCGGATGTCGTGATGTAAGCAAGGCATTCGCGTACATCGTTTGCTGCCATAGCCTGTTAACGGCAAATTTCGCTGCTCTGTCCCAACAGACACGATCGTCGTACGTCCCACATTGATTTCTGCTGTTATTTCACACAAGTTTGCTTGTCTGTTAGCAAAGATAACTCTATGCAAACGCACGACTGCACTGCCCTTTTATACACTGGTACGCGATGCTACCGCCATCTGTATATGTACATCTATCTCGTCCACGACTTTTGTCCCCTCAGTGTATAGTACTATAGAGTACTGAACGAAAAGAAATCTGAGTTACATCAACCCATACAGCTGTTTATTCGGCACCCCCTGACGAGAAACTCATCGACTACAAATTACGCAGAAAATTTTGAATTGTTGGCATCCACAGCTGTAGAGTCGTAATATGATCAAAAACACAACTTCATCTGTATGATAAATATTTATTTATGAACAAACTTTGTTCATGGCGTTACAATTACTTATTCAGGGATACACCTGTATATAAAGAAGAGGAAAACTTATAAAGATACTGTATGGGTTAAAATGTAGTTAAATAAATTTCTGTGTAATTCCTTTTATTTTATAACTGCATTCTCCTAGAGACGGCAACCCACTCCGCTTTTTTTTATTTAGATAATAAAATAAACTTTGTCACCGAGGTTCTCCTACCTCCCAAGTGTCAAATTTCTTGTAAAGATGCTACTCACCTTTCTGTACCACATATTATGATTCTGTTCCTACATCACCTCTCACTGTATACGGTTTTAGGCGAATCCGCATGTTTTCCTTATCGCCACCGCCTCCGACTCCGCTTAGTTGTAGTCTCTGCGGCCACTGCGGGCCTCATGCCGCCACGGCGATATTACGCCTTTGCCATGTCTGTATAATATTTTTAATTTTCCATTTCTACAGTCCATTTTTATCTTGATATTGGTCTATTTTGTAAGCAGTGTTTTATCTAGACTTGACCTTCGTTACCCATCACACAACCATGCAAGCTCTGTTTTTGAAAACTGTTTTATCTTACCACGTTAACATAAGTTTTCATCACCTATGCATCAAATTTGTTTTACACTTTTACATCAATCAGTTTCATGACTTCACATTTATTCTAGGTTTCTTTAATTTAGATGATGTTCCCTGCATTCTACCGTGTTTTAACTTCACTACCGAGCTCCTGACAGTTGAACATTATTTATATTATTGGACAGAGAATGTTGGGCCGTCTACGGCTTACCGCTTGAGATAAGTTACGAAATGTATGTGAATACATAATTTTCTTACAAATTACCGTCTACAGTTCAACAACACTTTAACCGAAACAGAATCTTTGTATTTTTTGTGTTTGTATAACGATGTATCCCTGAAGATATGGACCTAACGCTGAAGCTGTCTTTTTCATCATATCCAAATTACGTGTAAAAACTTTTTATCCTTACCTACGCAGATGATGTAGCATTAAAAAGTATTTCCAAAACAGAATTAATCAAAATGATGCAAAATTATGACAAAATCGCTGAGAAAACAACATTACGTTTGAATGAAGGAAAGACATAGTTTCTGATCATAAGTAAGAAAATTCAAAATGCAAATAGTTTCATTTATAAGACAGCTGACTTATTCAAGTACTTATGGAGTCATTTATAGTAACAACGATAAAAGACATACAGAAATTATGCCCATCTAGCAACCTGTATTTTTTGGTTGTACCAAAATCTTAAAGAAAAGATCACTTAGTACTAACTTCAAAATACGCTTGAACCAACCGACTGTTATACTAGTAACATTATACGGATGAGAAGCAGTAATATTTAGAAAGAAAGAGGAAGAAAGAAAAACACAAAGAAAAATTTTTGGGCCGGAGTATGAGGAAAATAACATGGAAAGGAGGACTAGAAAAAATTAAGAGAACTATACGAACACAGTATCGCTGTCGATGTTCTGAATAGGCGGATACATTTGGGGAGGGGGCATATAGCCAGAATGGCAGAGAGATGGAGAGACAACGTCGTGCAACAGTGTTCAGGTTGCTCAGATTGTTGTGGGTTAGCTTGCCTCAGAACATGACATAACGGCTTTATGACACCTTTCCCAATCTAATCAGCGTTTCCAGCCACCCCGGAGTGGGTGCAACGCCATATTGGTAAGTGGGCTGCTAGTACTGCTGTAATGTTGTTGCTTAATTTGTTCTGAAAGCGGCGCTGATATTCAAGACCATAAAAGTGGGTTAAAAGCTGTGAGCTATCTGAGGAAGTTAACCTTGCATTACTGCGCAACTGTTTCACCAGGTATCCAGTCTAGCTTACCAAATTCCCAACCAGGCTAACATTAATTATAATCTTTTAGTACTCATTTTACGATAACCGGTCATATATATATAAAAAGACAACTTAAATAAAAAGAAATAAATCAGTTTATATTTGGACATTTATTTTAACATTGATCATTGTTCCGTTAAAATTTCAGCATATCAAACTTGATTCATAACTAAACTGGTGCCTTATTTAGGATTGTGAAAATGTGAGTTTGTAATCTTACGGAACACATCAAATAGGGGCCAAGATTGGGAGACTACATACAACACTGCATTCATAAAATAACACACGAAGAACGTTGAAACGTATCCAAGAGGAAATTAACCACAACCAACCGATTCAATTTTCACCCAAAGAAGTTACGTTCGTAGCGCAATCCTGTCCATCATGAGATTACCATACACTGGTATACTAAATTCATACTAACTCTCTGTGAAATCTTCCCGAAAAGAATAGCTGAGGGCTACTTTGATGCTTACACCACATGCTTCACGTGGTCAACTTGGTTTACACAAAGAGTGTAACTCCACAATAATTTTGATACTTAAAATAAATTACATCGAAACGCAATTTACAAAAGAAAAACCTCGAACTGGTTACTATCGTCTTACTATTAACCTGATGGGTCAAACAATTGTATAAGCACGTGGTACTGGTCTCACAAAGTACACCCCACGTGGGTTGAACATAAAGAAAAGTTGTTATATTGAAAAATATTGTCAAGACGAGACATTATAATCTCATGCACATTCGCATTTAAGATTGATGATCTCAGTTAGAGTTACTGATCAACATGTGGTTCCACTTTACTCACAAAGTAGTGACAAAGCAACTATCGGAAGATATTCTGAACTTCACACTCGAATTACACTGTGCTGCAATTTAAGATAACATTAGATATTTTAGAGCTAAACCTGAAATAAAGGTTATTAAATTTTCAGTTAGGCTGAACTTCAGAAATCCATTGTCCTAGGGACTTAGCAGACACGCACTTAGCCGGAGATCTTACCACTTCAGACGCTCGCTGCGCACAGACTGATCTGGGCCCCTACCGAGCATGCTTAACAGATACAAACGGAAGTGATCAGTGAGGCAGCTTCCTATACCAACATGACAAGAGACGGACGGGACAATACTAAGAATAGAAAC
Source organism: Schistocerca serialis cubense (assembly GCF_023864345.2). Taxonomy (NCBI): domain Eukaryota; kingdom Metazoa; phylum Arthropoda; class Insecta; order Orthoptera; family Acrididae; genus Schistocerca; species Schistocerca serialis. The sequence continues at coordinate 265,880,912 of NC_064638.1, forward strand.
CTCTCTGCTTTTCGAAAGCGTAAATACCTGTTCCGACGTTGGTCCTACTGTTCTCTAGCAGACAGGCTACCATCAAGCATGCAACTAGAAATACATTTGCTCATTCATCCTCTCACACAGAAAGGAAGGGGGATGACAGTATCTTATCGTATACAGTATATAAAAGAAAGTGGATGAGGTTCCGTATGAGACTGTGTGACACGAATTACATACAGGGTGTTTCAAAAATGACCGGTATATTTGAAACGGCAATAAAAACTAAACGAGCAGCGATAGAAATACACCGTTTGTTGCAATATGCTTGGGACAACAGTACATTTTCAGGCAGACAAAGTTTCGAAATTACAGTAGTTACAATTTTCAACAACAGATGGCGCTGCGGTCTGGGAAACTCTATAGTACGATATTTTCCACATATCCACCATGCGTAGCAATAATATGGCGTAGTCTCTGAATGAAATTACCCGAAACCTTTGACAACGTGTCTGGCGGAATGGCTTCACATGCAGATAAGATGTACTGCTTCAGCTGTTCAATTGTTTCTGGATTCTGGCGGTACACCTGGTCTTTCAAGTGTCCCCACAGAAAGAAGTCACAGGGGTTCATGTCTGGCGAATAGGGAGGCCAATCCACGCCGCCTCCTGTATGTTTCGGATAGCCCAAAGCAATCACACGATCATCGAAATATTCATTCAGGAAATTAAAGACGTCGGCCGTGCGATGTGGCCGCGCACCATCTTGCATAAACCACGAGGTGTTCGCAGTGTCGTCTAAGGCAGTTTGTACCGCCACAAATTCACGAAGAATGTCCATATAGCGTGATGCAGTAATCGTTTCGGGTCTGAAAAATGGGCCAATGATTCCTTTGGAAGAAATGGCGGCCCAGACCAGTACTTTTTGAGGATGCAGGGACGATGGGACTGCAACATGGGGCTTTTCAGTTCCCCATATACGCCAGTTCTGTTTATTGACGAAGCCGTCCAGGTAAAAATAAGCTTCGTCAGTAAACCAAATGCTGCCCACATGCATATCGCCGTCATCAATCCTGTGCACTATATCGTTAGCGAATGTCTCTCGTGCAGCAATGGTAGAGGCGCTGAGGGGTTGCCGCGTTTGATTTCGTATGGATAGAGGTGTAAACTCTGGCGCATGAGACGATACGTGGACGTTGGCGTCATTTGGACCGCAGCTGCAACACGGCGAACGGAAACCCGAGGCCGCTGTTGGATCACCTGCTGCACTAGCTGCGGGTTGCCCTCTGTGGTTGCCGTACGCGGTCGCCCTACCTTTCCAGCACGTTCATCCGTCACGTTCCCAGTCCGTTGAAATTTTTCAAACAGATCCTTTATTGTATCGCTTTTCGGTCCTTTGGTTACATTAAACCTCCGTTGAAAACTTCGTGTTGTTGCAACAACACTGTGTTCTAGGCGGTGGAATTCCAACACCAGAAAAATCCTCTGTTCTAAGGAATAAACCATGTTGTCTACAGCACACTTGCACGTTGTGAACAGCACACGCTTACAGCAGAAAGACGACGTACAGAATGGCGCACCCACAGACTGCGTTGTCTTCTATATCTTTCACATCACTTGCAGCGCCATCTGTTGTTGAAAATTGTAACTACTGTAATTTCGAAAGTTTGTCCATCTGAAAATGTACTGTTGTCCCAAGCATATTGCAACAAACGATGTATTTCTATCGCTGCTCGTTTAGTTTTTATTGCCGCTTCAAATATACCGGTCATTTTTGAAACACCCTGTATAAACTGTGTTTTAAATTGTAGTAGTGTGACAGATCGTTCTTGTTTATGTGTAAAAGTAACACGTTCCACTGCTCAGTCTCCTCCCAGATAGAAACACCACAGTAAATTTAGAACAGGAATTTATGCCGTAAATGACAACATATTTAAGAAATTAACATGAAAGGAATCCAACAGAGACCTTTCATAACCCCAACGCTCCAGGAAAAGACCGTGCAGGGAATTTTCTGGCCATGCTAGGACATTCCTAAGCAGTTTTCTCACACCCAGCTAAAACCAAAAATGTAAAGAAAAGGCAAAAGGTCACCAGCTACTTGCTAAAATGCAATAATTTCAACACATTTTTAGAATCTACCAATTTAAAAGAGAAAAAATAACGATCTGTGACACCTGTTTAAAAGGCAGTGCAGACCTAATTCGGTCAGCAAGTAAAAACAGTGGTTCCTGTGTCAGTAATATGAAAACAATTTCTGGTTGTTACCCTTACGGAGTTCACCAGTATTTGCTCATTGCAAGAGCCAACTGATGACAGGAAAATTTATGACTGTTTATTAACAAGTAAAATTTATGAAAATAGCAAAGGTGCGACAGCAATTAAAAAAAACATGAAAATAAAATCAGTATTATAAAGCAGGACATTACAATGCACAATCCGCAAAAGCAAAACAAAGATAAGAGAAAAAACATGATTTACAAAGTGGTTATTGCAAAAAAATTCTATATCTTATAAAACTAATAATTTGTAGAATTAAAATAATTTTGTGGCACTAATTTAATCACTCTACTACATTTCAGTTAGTTAGCAAACAATGATCACTGTGTCATTATACTGAAACTACAATTAATTATGTGATTGTTACCCTTAAGGGGTTCCTCACTATACATATGCCCCATGCAAAGGCTAATCGATCACAGTCCAATGAGCATGAATAGCTATCTGACTGATAAACGAAGCAATGCCACAGGAATGAATTTACGAAACAAAATATCACAAATCTAATACAACACACAAAAACAAACATTGAGAAATAAAACAGCTCTGAAAGTACAGTAGTCAACGTCCAAAGAATAAAAAAATAAAACACCAATAAATAAAACACCTGCAAAATACAAGAGTCAGTCTAATAAAAAAAAACACCAATAAATCGAACCCCTGCAAAATACACGATCAAAGTTTCTCTGAAAGAACACTCGTATATGCATTGGACTAAGAACCGTATAATCACTGTTCACTGGCACACTCAGTAGTTCCATTGTTCCGAGGCACAATATAAGAGGAGGGTGGGGGTTCGTTGCCACAGCTGTCAGTAGGGATTTTTGTCCATCTGTTGCGTGCAATCCCGCCGTCTCTGCCCTCTCATGAAGTTTCTCTTGGTGGCCCGTGTTAGGTACATCTCGATTTGGATCCATGTTTGTGCTGTCAAATTCGTGTGGTATCCTCGTTCGACACGCCAGGTTGATATTCCTGGGCAAGGATGACACTTAGTGGCTCTTCTTTGTGCCACCCTTAGCAACCAGAGAACACCGAACCATGATTTACTGTCGCTTGACAATGGGCTTCCGCCAAGAAATGTTGATAGTGGTCGTTGACGTCTGCAAGTTTCTCTGGACAGTACCTGTCAAAAGGCTCCACGCCCCTTTATCCCCTGTCTTCTGTCGTTTCACCGCGGCTGTCTCGTCACGGTCGCGTGCGTGTGGTGCATTGCCAGCAGATGGATTTCCGCACGGTGGACCGCTCTGCCATCTCAGGTCATCGCCTCCACGAAGGGTCGCACTGGTGCGGCCGGCCATTAGCTCCGGGTGCAAGGGAAAGTGTTTGCCCCGCACCCTTCTTTTGTTGTCGATAGCGCTCCAGAAGTGGTCCGGTTGACAGTGTGTCCTGCTGGAAAACCAGCCTGTTTACAACTAGTCCTCCTCCTTGCTGCTCTCGCTGTCTCGTAAGAGTTTAGCCGGTTCGCTTTCACGTTTTCAACTGCATTCACAGAAATTGTTCATCATACTTATGTGATTACAAAATGTCATACATAATACCACTTAGTATTGTCTTTCACAATTTTTAAGGACAAAAGTGAGGCTTAATTTTTTTTTAAATTAAAAAGTTCGATGAATGGACAATATAAAAATAAAAGTTAAATGACTTGACAATATAAAAAAAGTGAAATGACTTGATAGTATAAAAATTAAATGAACTGGCAATATAATATCTAAATCCACATCACTAATGTGGTTCACTTACGTTTTAATAAATCAAATGCTACTTATTAATTCACTAAAATGAATAGGATTATGCCTTGTGCAAGTATAGGTCAGGACAGCATAGGGTTCACATGTTATTTACACACACACATGCACACCTGTTGTCTATTCTACAAACTAACTACCCATAAACATGAATTACTCAAAGTTTTACTTCAGTCCACTACTAGTTAATCCAACAAGCTACTTCAATGCCACTTCAACACAGTGTTTATACCACTACAACATTGTTCTAATTCGTCCTCTTCCTGACGCTCGCAGCATATGTCTTGTCACATGATAAATATGGAGAAACTTTCCTTAAACACACACAGTAAAAAGAACAATGGTTGTTTACACGCCAAAACATTTATACCAGTTGACACACCTGATAAGAGACTCGCAATTATACATTTATCATACTCATACGTTCATACATAAAACAGTAAGACAATTTCATCTAAGATTACGTTATCACAGGAATTAATCACACAGATGACTCTGAGAAGGGTAAAAATATTTTCATCGTACAGGTTATATTACATTTTCTTACTCATTTTGCTCCAGTTTCGTTCCTTCTTTAAGTTACCTTTCGCTTCCAAATCAGTTATTTCGCCTGTGGTGGTTATTATGGATTCATTTCACATGAATGGCAAAATTGTGGTCTCCTCTATTCTGTAAAACAGTTTCATCTTAACATATTGAACTAACAACAGACACAAAAGATCCTAATCCTCCTGTAGTTTAAATGACAAATGTTTTGCTTGATTTCGGGGTACAATCAGCCTCGTGATGCCAATTGAGGAGTTACTCGACCGAAAAGTAGCGGCTCCGGTCAAAGAAAACCATCATAGCGACCGGGAGAGCGGTGTGCTGACCACACGCCCCTCCTATCCGCATCTTCAACTGAGAGTGACACGGCGGTCGGATGGTCCCGGTGGGCCACTTGTGGCCTGAAGACGGAGTGCTTTTGCTTCATCCTTTTTACATTAAACCAAGCTTTCTTTCAGTCCCATAATCAAAATTATTTACTCTTTCTCTACCTTCAAGAGGGACATTTCTTCAGTTCAACTCATATAGGCTGCAGTGCATCCCACACCAGCGAAAACAGTAAGCTGTAATGCTCACAGCATCAGCAAAACACATAAACGTCACTTTTCTAGGACAAGTATTAAAGCAGAATAATTTTTCAGGCTCTGGCTCAACATCAGTCAAGACTACAAAAAGGATCCATATTTCCGTTCCATTCTCCATTTGCTGGAAAACTGCTCATTTGACTGCCATAATACTATTTCAGGGCCACGTAAATTACACAAACCACAACTCTTCTTTCACCTTGAAGGGAATCAATCTAGTTACGAAATCCACAGACAGCACTTTACGTACTCAACTATAAAGAACAAAAAAGACATATATCATCAACATTAACATATTAGCGAATATTGGGAAGCCACTGGTTAAACAATCGTATTATCGCATCCTGTTTTCAAGATTCCAAACTTACTCATTCTCAGAGTTCTCCTATCTTAAAATATTCATACAGCACGCATACTATAGCAAGAGATCCTCATTTATACTGACAGATATAGAATAGTAATAGATAGATATTAGCGCTGAAAGCAGAAAATCGGAAACAAGGCTACTAACAGCTGTGGACCTGGGTATGCCAGACCCATAATACCCACAGATCGGATATTCCCCTGAGTTTTGCATTAATTCAACACAGATCTTGCTTCTCTCAGGAGCAACTCTTTTCAATTTACACAAAAAAAACCATAAACAGCATTTCACTCGTTCACAAAGAAACCTTTTATCTTCACATTTGAACCAACCTAAATCCTAATTGCACAATGAAAGAAAAAAAAAACTAAAAACGTAACTTCAATCAATCACATAGAAACATCTTTATTATTATTTTTACCAACATATTATTCAAAATGCATATGTCACAAATGTAAACCAGTCAATTCAGTCTCTCCTCTATACACCCTATGTACTCATTTCCCATGTCACTCATTTGTTCCGATTTGGCGCCTTTTGCACTGATCGTTTGTCATTGCCGATTTTGTTCATTTCCATTTGCTGGATTATGTCTAGGGTTAGCCGGCCGAATTTCAACATCATGTGGTGCTCCACTTACAGTCCTATTCCCACCGTGTTCACGGTAGTATCGATTCTGGTTGCTGTAACTGTTGCGTTCACGATACTGTCCACGTCCTCGATCATTTCCTTTGTTCCACCTGTGTTCGCGATTGTTACCCCAGTTTCTATACGGCCGGTCCCGATTATTGTTTCGTTCGCGTCGCGACGACCAGTCACGCCGTTGATTAGTACTACGGCCACGACTGCGATCGCGCTGCTGTGCCCCGTAATAACTTTGTGCCTGATTAGGCGGGAATTCTCCTGTATTGTATTCCAACTCTTGGAGAAGTGTCTTAAACGTTTCCACGTCCTCTTTGCATCGTCCCGCAAGAATGACGTGGCGCAAGTGCATCGGCAATTTGGTGATGCATATCCTAAATAGTTCTGCAGGCCCGTATGGATCGTATAAAAATTGATTTGCCTGCAGAATGTGGTCGAATAGGCGTGCTGGGCTGCCGAAACCAGGGATGACAGTATCTTATCATATACAGTATATAAAAGAAAGTGGATGTAGGTTCCGTATGAGACTGTGTGACATGAATTACGTATAAACTGTGTTTTAAAGTATAGTAGTGTGACAGATCGTTCTTGTTTATGTGTAAAAGTAACACGTTCCACTGCTCAGTCTCCTCCCAGATAGTCAGAAACACCACAGTAAATTTAGAAGAGGAATTTATGCCGTAAATGACAACATATTTAAGAAATTAACATGAAAGGAATCCAACATAGACCTTTCACTGCCAAATTCTTTGTAATGTTACCTCGATTTTGTAATCACCGAAATAACATCAAATAGCCTCTCAATCCTTGAAGTTTCATTCGTTTCCAACCTCTCCTCCACCCGTCCCCCATTCTCACTGTTTCATTTTCTTTTTGTCAGACAGCATAGTTTACTTTTCATTCTGTTGTTCTTCTGACTGACACAGAGTTCAAACTTTAATAATAATCGTTGTTTATCATTCCGGATTGTGTGTACCACTCTCATTTCAGTGAGCTTGGAGGTAGCCCCTGTATTCGGAAAGAGCATGGATGGAATAACAGGAAGTGTCTCGTGACAGAGATCTAGTCAGCACTTCCCCTGGCCATCGACCTGACAGTAGAGTGTAGCATGGATGAGAGGTGTCATATCAGCGCATTTGGTCATCGCTAGATTTTTAGTTACTGTCTTCGGTTATTGTTCTACAGCATCGAAACGGGCACTGTATAGCTGTTCTGTGGCACTTTTAGCCATTCCCAGACGGAGTACAGGGAAAATGGGTGAAAATCCGCATTTAAGGAGAGATTAAAATCAGAATATCTAAAACTTGGGTGCTTATTTATTATACGGCATGTTTACATTCACTGAAATACGTAAATTTGGGAACAATGTTATTTTGAACTACTATGTATTAGGTCTTGTGCAGAAATCGAATCAAGTGAAAATACTGCTTTCACCGCCCATGCCCGCAAAGGTGTTAATAACTGTCAGAAAAATATGACAGTAAACTTAACGAATAAATGTTATATGATCACAAATATGGAGAAACAGAAATATAACACTACAATGAAGGAAACCGACTTTCAAATCAAGACAATGCATGCAGAACGATTTTAAACTCAATATTATGGGATGTAAAGAATATGAAATTCAGGAAATATAATAGCTTGACAAAATTTAGATAAGTGAATGTTTCCTATTTACTTTGCTGTTGTCTTTACATAAAATTCACAATCACTGTAGTCTAGTTGATCCAACCCTTAACAAGCTTAATTTGCCTGTAGGCCACTGACTTCACGATCCTTTCCATAGCCCACAAAAACTAGACACTTTTTCCCGTCAGTTTCAATGACGTCATCCAAATTATCATCGCACAGGTATGGATGTCAGTCTGCGATGTAGCATCACCAGTGCAGCAACTAGATTCCTAGTAGATATGTACAGTTCTCTTCTGAAGGCTATCTTCTGCAATGCCTTCAATTTAGCTATGTTTGCCTTCTTTGCACCATTTTCTCAAAGAATTTTCTTCCTGGCAGCTCTGTTAGGCTTAATGAATACTATCGTTTTTCTCCTTGTCTATACTTTGGAGCGTTGCTAGGACCTGCAATCAATGATATATCTGCACGTGACTTTATTTTACTGGAAGATCCCTGCCACTGTTGGATAAGCAGCTGCAGCAGCAAGTCGTATACTCCTAGCTCACTCATTTGTTACATAGTTTAATTCTTAATTTCTTTGCGTGTTTTTGGTACTTGCATTGTTTAATTCATAAATTTCGGGCGTATTATAGTATTTGAGAGTTGTAGCATCGCGTTTTAGTACCTGAATAGTGTAAATTCGCGTAGTCGTTTGTCTACTGTTTTTGTTTTGAACGACCAGTGTCGGTTGGTCGCAGTCAGTGTGCTCCCTGCCGCCGTTGGATAAGCAGCTGCAGCAGCAAGTCGTATACTCCTAGCTCACTCATTTGTTACATAGTTTAATTCTTAATTTCTTTGCGTGTTTTTGGTACTTGCATTGTTTAATTCATAAATTTCGGGCGTATTATAGTATTTGAGAGTTGTAGCATCGCGTTTTAGTACCTGAATAGTGTAAATTCGCGTAGTCGTTTGTCTACTGTTTTTGTTTTGAACGACCAGTGTCGGTTGGTCGCAGTCAGTGTGCTCCCTGCCGCCGTTGGATAAGCAGCTGCAGCAGCAAGTCGTATACTCCTAGCTCACTCATTTGTTACACAGTTTAATTCTTAATTTCTTTGCGTGTTTTTGGTACTTGCATTGTTTAATTCATAAATTTCGGGCGTATTATAGTATTTGAGAGTTGTAGCATCGCGTTTTAGTACCTGAATAGTGTAAATTCGCGTAGTCGTTTGTCTACTGTTTTTGTTTTGAACGACCAGTGTCGGTTGGTCGCAGTCAGTGTGCTCCCTGCCGCCGTTGGATAAGCAGCTGCAGCAGCAAGTCGTATACTCCTAGCTCACTCATTTGTTACATAGTTTAATTCTTAATTTCTTTGCGTGTTTTTGGTACTTGCATTGTTTAATTCATAAATTTCGGGCGTATTATAGTATTTGAGAGTTGTAGCATCGCGTTTTAGTACCTGAATAGTGTAAATTCGCGTAGTCGTTTGTCTACTGTTTTTGTTTTGAACGACCAGTGTCGGTTGGTCGCAGTCAGTGTGCTCCCTGCCGCCGTTGGATAAGCAGCTGCAGCAGCAAGTCGTATACTCCTAGCTCACTCATTTGTTACATAGTTTAATTCTTAATTTCTTTGCGTGTTTTTGGTACTTGCATTGTTTAATTCATAAATTTCGGGCGTATTATAGTATTTGAGAGTTGTAGCATCGCGTTTTAGTACCTGAATAGTGTAAATTCGCGTAGTCGTTTGTCTACTGTTTTTGTTTTGAACGACCAGTGTCGGTTGGTCACAGTCAGTGTGCTCCCTGCCGTCGTTGGATAAGCAGCTGCAGCAGCAAGTCGTATACTCCTAGCTCACTCATTTGTTACATAGTTTAATTCTTAATTTCTTTGCGTGTTTTTGGTACTTGCATTGATTAATTCATAAATTTCGGGCGTATTATAGTATTTGAGAGTGTAGCATCGTGTTTTAGTACCTGAATAGTGTAATTTCGCTTAGTCTCCTTCCGCCACCGAGCATTGTCAGCAGTGCAGATTACTGCATTTACTAGGCAATCTTGTATTTTAATAACCGTTTAAATTTTGTCGATTTGTTCGCGCTCTCTGTAGATTAGTTCAGACGTTCTTTGCAAAACAGTTTTTAGCATGGATAGGGACTGCAACTGCTGTGTTCGGATGCAGGCTGAGTTGGCATCCCTTCGCTCCCAGCTTCAGGCAGTGTTGGCTTCGGTCACACAGCTTGAGGCTGTTGCCAATGGGCATCACTGTGGGGGTCAGGATGGGGGTTTGTCGGGGACGGCCAGCTCGTCCCACGCATCCCCTGATCGGACTACGACTGTGGTTGCCCGGGATACTGCCCGCATTGAGGCTGATCCCTCACCTGTGGTAGAGTGGGAGGTTGTTTCAAGGTGTGGCAGGGGGCGAAAGACATTCCGGAGGGCTCTCCAGTTTGTCTGACGAACCGGTTTCAGGCTCTGTCTCAGGCTGATACTGATCTTCGGCCTGACATGGCTGCTTGTCCTGTTCCAGAGGTTGCCCCTCAGTCTGCAAGATCCGGGCAGTCGCAGAGGGTGGGCTTACTGGTAGTTGGGAGCTCCAACGTCAGGCGCGTAATGGGGCCCCTTAGGGAAATGGCAGCAAGAGAGGGGAAGAAAACCAATGTGCACTCCGTGTGCATACCGGGCGGAGTCATTCCAGATGTGGAAAGGGTCCTTCCGGATGCCATGAAGGGTACAGGGTGCACCCATCTGCAAGTGGTCGCTCATGTCGGCACCAATGATGTGTGTCGCTATGGATCGGAGGAAATCCTCTCTGGCTTCCGGCGGCTATCTGATTTGGTGAAGACTGCCAGTCTCGCTAGCGGGATGAAAGCAGAGCTCACCATCTGCAGCATCGTCGACAGAACTGACTGCGGACCTTTGGTACAGAGCCGAGTGGAGGGTCTGAATCAGAGGCTGAGACGGTTCTGCGACCGTGTGGACTGCCGATTCCTCGACTTGCGCCATAGGGTGGTGGGGTTTCGGGTACCGTTGGATAGGTCAGGAGTCCACTACACGCAACAAGCGGCTACACGGGTAGCAGGGGTTGTGTGGCGTGGGCTGGGCGGTTTTTTAGGTTAGATGGCCTTGGGCAAGTACAGAAAGGGCAACAGCCTCAACGGGTGCGGGGCAAAGTCAGGACATGCGGGGACCAAGCAGCAATCGGTATTGTAATTGTCAACTGTCGAAGCTGCGTTGGTAAAGTACCGGAACTTCAAGCGCTGATAGAAAGCACCGAAGCTGAAATCGTTATAGGTACAGAAAGCTGGCTTAAGCCGAAATTTTTACAAAGGTACAGATGGTGTTTAGAAAGGATAGATTGCATGCAACCGGTGGTGGAGTGTTCGTCGCTGTTAGTAGTAGTTTATCCTGTAGTGAAGTAGAAGTGGATAGTTCCTGTGAATTATTATGGGTGGAGGTTACACTAAACAACCGAACTAGGTTAATAATTGGCTCCTTTTACCGACCTCCCGACTCAGCAGCATTAGTGGCAGAACAACTGAGAGAAAATTTGGAATACATTTCACATAAATTTTCTCAGCATGTTATAGTCTTAGGTGGAGATTTCAATTTACCAGATATAAACTGGGACACTCAGATGTTTAGGACGGGTGGTAGGGACAGAGCATCGAGTGACATTATACTGAGTGCACTATCCGAAAATTACCTCGAGCAATTAAACAGAGAACCGACTCGTGGAGATAACATCTTGGACCTACTGATAACAAACAGACCCGAACTTTTCGACTCTGTATGTACAGAACAGGGAATCAGTGATCATAAGGCCGTTGCAGCATCCCTGAATATGGAAGTTAATAGGAATATAAAAAAAGGGAGAAAGGTTTATCTGTTTAGCAAGAGTAATAGAAGGCAGATTTCAGACTACCTAACAGATCAAAACGAAAATTTCTGTACCGACACTGACAATGTTGAGTGTTTATGGAAAAAGTTCAAGGCAATCGTAAAATGCGTTTTAGACAGGTACGTGCCGAGTAAAACTGTGAGGGACGGGAAAAACCCACCGTGGTACAACAACAAAGTTAGGAAACTACTGCGAAAGCAAAGAGAGCTCCACTCCGAGTTTAAACGCAGCCAAAACCTCTCAGACAAACAGAAGCTAAACGATGTCAAAGTTAGCGTAAGGAGGGCTATGCGTGAAGCGTTCATTGAATTCGAAAGTAAAATTCTATGTACCGACTTGACAGAAAATCCTAGGAAGTTCTGGTCTTACGTTAAATCAGTAAGTGGCTCGAAACAGCATATCCAGACACTACGGGATGATGATGGCATTGAAACAGAGGATGACACGCGTAAAGCTGAAATACTAAACACCTTTTTCCAAAGCTGTTTCACAGAGGAAGACCGCACTGCAGTTCCTTCTCTAAATCCTCGCACAAACGAAAAAATGGCTGACATCGAAATAAGTGTCCAAGGAATAGAAAAGCAACTGGAATCACTCAATAGAGGAAAGTCCACTGGACCTGACGGGATACCAATTCGATTCTACACAGAGTACGCGAAAGAACTTGCCCCCCTTCTAACAGCCGTGTACCGCAAGTCTCTAGAGGAACGGAGGGTTCCAAATGATTGGAAAAGAGCACAGATAGTCCCAGTCTTCAAGAAGGGTCGTCGAGCAGATGCGCAAAACTATAGACCTATATCTCTGACGTCGATCTGTTGTAGAATTTTAGAACATGTTTTTTGCTCGAGTATCATGTCATTTCTGGAAATCCAGAATCTACTATGTAGGAATCAACATGGATTCCGGAAACAGCGATCGTGTGAGACCCAACTCGCCTTATTTGTTCATGAGACCCAGAAAATATTAGATACAGGCTCCCAGGTAGATGCTATTTTTCTTGACTTCCGGAAGGCGTTCGATACAGTTCCGCACTGTCGTCTGATAAACAAAGTAAGAGCCTACGGAATATCAGACCAGCTGTGTGGCTGGATTGAAGAGTTTTTAGCAAACAGAACACAGCATGTTGTTATCAATGGAGAGACGTCTACAGACGTTAAAGTAACCTCTGGCGTGCCACAGGGGAGTGTTATGGGACCATTGCTTTTCACAATATATATAAATGACTTAGTAGATAGTGTCGGAAGTTCCATGCGGCTTTTCGCGGATGATACTGTACTATACAGAGAAGTTGCAACATTAGAAAATTGTACCGAAATGCAGGAAGATCTGCAGCGGATAGGCACTTGGTGCAGGGAGTGGCAACTGACCCTTAACATAGACAAATGTAATGTATTGCGAATACATAGAAAGAAGGATCCTTTATTGTATGATTATATGATAGCGGAACAAACACTGGTAGCAGTTACTTCTGTAAAATATCTGGGAGTATGCGTGCGGAACGATTTGAAGTGGAATGATCATATAAAATTAATTGTTGGTAAGGCGGATACCAGGTTGAGATTCATTGGGAGAGTGCTTAGAAAATGTAGTCCGTCAACAAAGGAGGTGGCTTACAAAACACTCGTTCGACCTATACTTGAGTATTGCTCATCAGTGTTGGATCCGTACCAGGTCGGGTTGACGGAGGAGATAGAGAAGATCCAAAGAAGAGCGGCGCGTTTCGTCACCGGGTTATTTGGTAACCGTGATAGCGTTACGGAGATGTTTAATAAACTCAAGTGGCAGACTCTGCAAGAGAGGCGCTCTGCATCGCGATGTAGCTTGCTCGCCAGGTTTCGAGAGGGTGCGTTTCTGGATGAGGTATCGAATATATTGCTTCCCCCTACTTATACCTCCCGAGGAGATCACGAATGTAAAATTAGAGAGATTAGAGCGCGCACGGAGGCTTTCAGACAGTCGTTCTTCCCGCGAACCATACGCGACTGGAACAGGAAAGGGAGGTAATGACAGTGGCACGTAAAGTGCCCTCCGCCACACACCGTTGGGTGGCTTGCGGAGTATCAATGTAGATGTAGATGAAGATATTTCATTCTGAGTTTTATTTCAGTTGCTGGGTCTTTCAGGCAGAAGAACATAGAATGTGGACGATTCTTCCTTATTGAGACCTCGACTCCGGCTCACGCTGATTGATTCTGGCCTCCTTACAGAAATAGCGGAAGGTCTCTCCAGAAGATTCTTTACCCAATCTCTACTGCGCAAACGCCCAAATGGGTTGAAACTGTTGCCTATTTTGTTCGTTTCTTTGAATTCATATTCTAAGATCCAGAGGACAGATGCCATAAAACATTTTTACTAACTCTTTGATACGTTCTGCAATTCCCTTCTTCTGCTGAACAGAAAACACCGATTTGTGACCCATCCCAGAGGCCTCCTCAGTTTTCTTCCTTACGTCCTCCTGGATGGTGCTGAAAAGGATTTACTATTCTTTTGTCTCTGACCTTCCAGATTTCCCGTTTTTGCAAGCTTTAATAGTATCTTTTAGTTGCACTTGTTTCCGTGTGGCATTCTTCGAAATTCTTTTATGATTTCTTACAATCTAAATGTGAGTAAAATTAAAACCGTTATTATATTGGCGAATGCCGGTTGTGAAGGCAATGCCGGTTATGTGACCGCTATAGTCCCAAGTACAAGCCATTACATACCTTGCAAAGTAGTTGCACTCCAGGTTATACATTAAACTGCCACAATGGTTTCCTGTATGTAACCTATTTACAAATGAAAAATATGCTACAAAGCTAATAAGAGTACTCACATTTATCTCAGTTAAATCACCCACATAGAATTAAAAGAAAATTGATGAAAACCTTAATACCTGTCTTACTGCTAAGCGGCACCAGGAGGTAATAGCTAACAGTGTCGTTTTAATTCCTACTATAGTTCTGAAGACGGCACCACCAACCAGAGCACCTAAGAGGAAACATTCTACTGCTGTATCAAGTGACCGTAACTATGTGCATGACTGGAATTCTCCCCTGCTGTTGCTCTTCTTTGGACTTTGAAAAACATACAGAATGCTTTTCTTGCTCAGAACCCTGCCTATTTATTCCATCGATTGGATGATTATATTTCCATAAAGTGCAAAGGTGTCACTACAGTTTTGAATTATAAATGATTATAATCAGGTATGCACCTAATTATTCAGTCAAATTGTGGCGTTTCAATTCGCGTTCACTTTACGGCCGGTAGTGGGAACGCGTTGAGCATGCTTGCCACGTGCGCCATTACCGAGGTGCCTGATTATGCAGCGGCGCCTTATTAATTATCGACTATCAGTATTGCGCTTACGGTTTGGCAACCGGTTTCCCAAGTTGCAAGCCTCCCAGGAGCCGGTGAATGAGTTTCCGGAGTGGCGGTAATTGAATTTCAGTTAAGACACGCATTATGGGCTCCCGCCGCTGGAGCCGGTGAGAACTAGGAAGGTTGCCAGGGCGGGCAGTGGGAGGGGGGGGGGGGGGTTCAGAGGAGTGAAGACGGTGCTGACGCTTTTGCCGGTGGATCTATTACCAGCACTACCAATAGTTACGAGGCGATTTGTCGGGAGTTATGGAGAAATCTCATTTTTTCCACACCATATACTCGGTACTAAGGTAGCTGACTTACAGCAGTTCTAAGACGGAGACACTACTGGCCATTAAAATTGCTACACCACGAAGATGACGTGCTACAGACGCGAAATTTAACCGACAGGAAGAAGATGCTGTGATATGCAAATGATTAGCTTTTCAGAGCAATCACAAGAGGTTGGCGCCGGTGGCGACACCTACAACTTGCTGACATGAGGACAGTTTCCAACCGATATCTCTTACACAAACAGCATTTGACCGGCGTTGCCTGGTGAAACGTTGTTGTGATGCCTCGTGTAAGGAGGAGAAATGCGTACCATCACATTTCCGACTTTGATAAAGGTCGGATTGTAGCCTATTGCGATTGCGGTTTATCGTATCGCGACATTGCTGCTCGCGTGGTCGAGATCCAATCACTGTTAGCAGAATATGGAATCGGTGGGTTTAGGAGGGTAATACGGAACGCCGTGCTGGATCCCAACTGCCTGGTATCACTCGCAGTCGAGATGACCGGCATCTTATCCGCATGGCTGTAACGAATCGTGCAGCCACGTCTCGATCCCTGAGTCAGCAGATGGGAACGTTTGCAAAACAACAACCTTCTGCACGAACAGTTCGACGACGTTTGCAGCAGCATGGACTATCAGCTCGGAGACCATGGCTGCGGTTACCCTTGATGCTGCATCACAGACAGGAGCGCCTGCGATGGTGTACTCAACGACGAACCTGGGTGCACGAATGGCAAACCGTCATTTTTTCGGATGAATCGAAGTTCTGTTTATAGCATCACGATGGTCGCATCCGTGTTTGGCGACATCGCGTCGAACGCACATTGGAAGCGTGTATTCGTCATCGCCCGCCATACTGGCGTATCACCCGGCGTGATGGAAATGGGGTGTCATCGGTTACACGTCTTGGTCACCTATTGTTCGCATTGACGGCACTTTGAACAGTGGACGTTACGTTTCAGATATGTTACGACCCGTGGCTCTACCCTTCATTCGATCACTGCGAGACCCTATATTTCAGCAGGATAATGCACGACCGTATGTTGTGGGTCCTGTACGGGCCTTTCTGGCTACAGAAAATGTTCGACTGCTGCCCTGGCCAGCACATTCTCCAGATCTCTCACCAATTGAAAACGTCTGGCCAATGGTGACCGAGCAACTGGCTCGTCACAATACGCCAGTCACTACTCTTGATGAACTGTGGTGTCGCGTTGAAGCTGCATGGGCAGCTGTACCTGTGCACTCCATCCAAGCTGTGTTTGACTCAATGCCCAGGCGTATCGAGGCCGTTATTACGGCCAGAGGTGGTCGTTCTGGGTACTGATTTTCAGGATCTATGCACCCAAATTGCGTGAAAATGTAATCACATGTCAATTCTAGTATAATATGTCCAATGAATACCGGTTTATCATCAGCATTTCTTCTTGGCGTAGCAATTTCAATGACCAGTAGTATAAATAACATAAAACGCTGTACTGTTTTACTTCGAAAAATGTTATTTGAACCAGTGGATGTCTTCCTATCTCTCTCTTCCCATGCAGGCCTGAAAGGGTATCGTCGCATCGGTACATCACATGTACCGATTCCCGTTCCATTCAGATAATTCCACCGGGGAGGGTCCATTTATTTGTCTTAGAATATGCTCTTCATCTGACTGCATCGTTTTTAATGTCAAGAACGTAATAGGTCAGACACTGTACCATCAATATTGAGGTCACTACGGATGGACTTATAGAATTCGACGACGATCGGAGAAGTAAATGATGGTGGCATTATTGACAGAACTACCATAGATCACGTGGAGTGTTTTATGCATACTACAGAAAAACAGCGAAACAATTTTCTCACGGGGAAATGAATTAATAAAGTATGTTCGGGCGTGCACCCAGAAGAAGTAGATAAAATTGGTTATTGTCAACGGGAAAGTGGCTGCCCTCTTCCTATATAGACGTAATGCCGACTATGACGTCGCCTCGTATCAGTCCACCGTCAAGTATAGATATGTAGCTTTTACGTTCAACCTCCACTAGGGGCGCTTCAACCTCGCTATACCTGGCATTTTAACCTGAATCCCCGGCTCTTGAAAAGACATAACAAGACATTAATCTGGCAGCTCTCTGCAAAAATGTGACAGTTCATGTTCGTGATGGGCGGTATAGGTCTTCTTAAAAAATTAAAAATTACCCTGTTCGCCACGGATTGTAGAAAGTTTTGGCATTAAGCTTATTATCAAGTGGTATACTGCAAAAACAGAGAACACAGTGAATATATAGAATGGCTCTATCATGCCTTGTTTGCTGTATTACATTACAAAAGAGCGCAGAAATAATACATCACTTACACAGTAATTCAGCACATGTAAAATTTTAATTATCTTCCGAGATGTACAATTGTCTTCATTTTCTTCCCTTTATCGTTATTTCATCCCTCTCGTTCCATATGAGTAGGGATTAAGCTGTCACCGGTAAAATATTTCGATCTTCAGCCAAGCGAATCAAAAAATATGTAACGAGGATGAGAAAGAAACATTAGGGCAGTATTTCTATTTTAAACTAAAAAATCAGTCAGCTAAACAACGAAAATACATTTGTATTTTAAATACAGATCGCATAAAGGCGAAATTCTTCCGATAAAAAACATTGAAGCACTGCACTTACACCTAAAATCTGAAGGACATGCAGCGGGTGAGAAGTATTGTAGGAGGATAGAATTTTTTCCATAGGTTTGAAGGCTGTAGGTAAACAGCCAATACTCTATTAGGTAGGAAAACTACGAAGATGATAGGTGTTGAGATGGATAGTGGGAAATAGAGATGGTGGAACACATGTCATTGTCATATCTGACTCTTTCCACTCTAACAATACAGCAACACTAAACGGGCGCGAGGCTGCGTACATCGTGAAAATCATAGAATTTTGCAATGAGATTTTTTACACAAATCTCAGTAAATAAATGTTTAGAAGTGAGCTGAAGAAGTGCGCGCGAACACACACTGACAGCTAGTGTTTCCGGTATTAATCTCAGGGATGGTACTTTTTGATGAGAACAGTAGTAATTACAGTACCACAATATCATTCATATTTGTTGACAGAATACAGCTTTGTATGTAGTGATACTGTCATTGGTGCAACGGATGGGAAAGAAATTTTGTGTGTGACAGAGTGGCGTAGAAGTAGGTATGTTATCTGTACTAAAGGACACACACCATGAATGCAGCAATCTTACATATCAAGCGTGTACACTACAAAAGCTGAAACAACGCTGAGGGCAAAATACTGCTCGCATAGGAACCGTTCCAACAGTACAACGAAATGGAGACAAAAATATGTGACTAGATGCTTCCACCCAAATACAAGACCACCCTCTAATACTTGAAATGAAATAAAAATATGTAAAAACGTATGTAGAAGTGCTCACACAATTTCTGGGTGCTTAGAACGTTTACGAGAAAGGCTATTTGAGCTGAATTATAAAATCTGTTCCACAGTATTTAGGGTAAACTGCTAAAATAAGAGATAATGGATACTCTAAAGATAGGAAATAAAATGTGCGGGAGTGCATATGATTCTCTCTTA
Source organism: Schistocerca serialis cubense (assembly GCF_023864345.2). NCBI lineage: Eukaryota > Metazoa > Arthropoda > Insecta > Orthoptera > Acrididae > Schistocerca > Schistocerca serialis. The sequence goes on from NC_064638.1 coordinate 265,899,761, forward strand.
CCATAAGATATTCGAGAAACACAACACAATACAAGACAAAGTATGGACTAAGAAAACTGGTCACAAAGAGCTGCTGAAATACAATACATCCAATGAAGCTAAAAATAAAATAAAATGTAGAAATAGAAATTTAAATGTGTGAGAGAGTACATGTTCTCAGTCGTTGTCATATAAAAAACGTCGTAAGTCCCATACTTATTATAAAATCCGCATACATAGGTTGCTATACAAATTGTTAGTACAGTAAATCAAAGTCAAAGAAGAGAGGCTATGCATCTTTATGCCTGTTATTTTACGTAACTGGCACATAGATTGGAAGTTACCTAAAACACTTCGTTTGTTAGATCTGTCTGACGGTTAAGCAACAGGTGTGGACGATTGTAATGCAGTTGACAATTTCTGTTGCTTCAAATGTGTGGATAATTCTGCTTTTAGCTACCCGTGCAGTATCTATGTTATTAACAGAATGTTTATACTCAATTAAATGTTGGTTGAAATAGATCTACTACACTCTACATTCTACTCAGTAGACTCCAAATCTTGTAGACTGGTCGGTCCTGTCAGTGTTGTGTATTGTTTTCAATATATTGTCTGTTTGAAAACTGGTACCTACGTTACTTTCCTTGAACACCTGTGACGTCTTGTCTGAGACTACACCTAATTGGTGAGCCTATCTTTTTCTTTTCTTTTTTTTTGTACTTGACATTTCCTCCTTCAAATGTAATTTCATCAATTAAATCGGCACTCTTTGTTTTAACTCTCTGCCCATACGGTCCTGTGACCATTTCTGCTGTGAAAGAACTGTTGGTAGCCACTTCTTACAATATCACTAGTTGTCTTTTAATTTTAACATCGTCTACTGGCAGGTTGTTAAGTCTGTCTATCTCTATTGTGGCAGTTTCGATGGCAGGAATTATCACTTATTGTGATGGGCTTACGATATGTTCCAAATGTATAGTGAAGGTGTAGGGCTACGAGCGCTTGGCGTACGCATGTCACCGTTAGAACCTGGCGATACCATTTGTCAAAGCCTTTCTGTATATTACACAAGAGTTGTTTGCCCCTACGTTATTCTGCAAACTTAGCCGCAGCAGAAGACAGTTTACAATATGGATACCGAATTAATTTCGGCCACACACAAGCCAGTAAGAGAACGAACGGTTTCTGAAGTAGCGTAGGAAAAGAAGCGAGCGAAATTAAAATTTTGGAAAACATCCTGAACGAAGACGGCAGACACTAATTCATTACTGTGTGGGCCGTTACGAGGATGAAGGGGGACTACAGACTCAGGTTGTGGTTATTGACACATTTGGCTATGAACCGAACAACAGTGATGAAGCAGTCAGCAGCAAGACGCACGTTTCCTTCGCATTAATGGAGGAGAAGGCTGGAATGGAAAAGGGAAAAGTTGTGTCGTCAACCCTATACCGCCAGGCCGGTTACTGGATCACTGTACCACAAAATTCCTTAGCGTCAGCTGGCCGGTGTGGCCGTACGGTTATAGGCGCTTCAGTCTAGAATTGCGTGACCGCTACGGTCGCAGGTTCGAATCCTGCTTCGGGCATGGATGTATGTGATGTCCTTAGGTTAGTTAGGTTTAAGTAGTTCTAAGTTCTAGGGGACTGATGACCACAGATGTTAAGTCCCATAGTGCTCAGAGCCACTTGAACCATCTGAACCTTAGCGTCACCATATTCCGTCCACACTGCGACATTTGGCATCAGTCGTGAACGGATGATTCCGGCAGTTGAAAGGACGCGTTCCGAGATACCAAAGGATCACCAGCGTAGTATTGCAGCTAAGGTGAGGGGTAAAAATCGGAGAGAGAGGTCAAGACACGATTACAGTAAGCGTATTCAGAAGGACAAAAGTTGGAGTAATTATTCGGAGAGGAAGAGGCTTGCATAGGATACCGTACCATGGAAAACTGCATCAAACCAGCCTTCGGACTGATGACTACAATAACAACATAAAATGTCTGACAGGCAGTAAAGCACATTTTAAATCCAGCTTAGAATCATTCCTTTCCATTGATGATGAACTGCTTAAAAACTGGTACCCGTATAAAATTATGTTTTCAGGTGTAGTTGCATGAGTAGGATCAAAGTAATATGTTCATTAAGGGTAAAAGTAATCATGCATACTGTCAGGTAACGGGCGAGTTGTGGCGCCCTGGAAATAATCCAAGTTCGGTGTTGGCGTGGCCGCACGGGCCGCTCGGCAAGCCGGGGCCCGGCAGCGACCATGTGGTGCCGAACGTTAGCTGAGGAACAGGGGTAGTCCCAACGCGTGGTTCAGCGAGCACGTGGCTGGAAATTCCTTGATGATGCTGTGTCGATGAAAGAGACTTGTACGCCGGGAGAGCCAAAGATGGAGGACTTTGTGAAACCTTAATGGCAGACATTTCACAGTTGGTATAGAAATTAGTAATACCCAGATCAGTCATGATACCTCAAGGAGAAACACGTACATTAGTATTATTTGCACTACGATTCTGATGGTGTATTCGGATTTTCAATATCTTTATTAGTTTAAACTTTAGTATCTGACGATAAATTATACAAGTACAACCCAGAAACGAATTTCCAAAATCTAAACGCTTCGTCCGATTTCGTCGATCGCTGTGTCTTTAGAAAGCTATTAGTGCAAACCTAAATTGGTATGAATTATAGGCATGTAACTTCAATAGCACGTGAGTTATTGGAGGTCAAAGTGGCTGATTACTATCGATCGCGTCAGACCATAAGTACTCCACAGTTACACGAAATAACGGTAGCAGCATGCAGGTAGTGCCAGTCTTTAAGAAGGGTCGTCGAGCACATGCGCAAAACTATAGACTTATATCTCTGACGTCGATCTGGAAACCCAGAATCTACTCTGTAGGAATCAACATGGATTCCGGAAGCTGTATGATGCTGTAGTATACAGATAAGTTGCTGCTTTAGAAAATTGTAGCGAAATGCAGGAAGATCTGCAGCGGATAGGCACTTGGTGCAGGGAGTGGCAACTGACCCTTAACATAGACAAATGTAATGTATTGCGAATACATAGAAAGAAGGATCCTTTATTGTATGATAGCGGAACAAACACTGGTAACACTTACTTCTGTAAAATATCTGGGAGTATGCGTGCGGAACGATTTGAAGTGGAATAATCATATAAAATTAATTGTTGGTAGGGTGGGTACCAGGTTGAGATTCATTGGGAGAGTCCTTAGAAAATATAGCCCATCAACAAAGGAGGTGGCTTACAAAACACTCGTTCGACCTATACTTGAGTATTGCTCATCAGTGTGGGATCCGTACCAGGTCGGGTTGACGGAGTGGATAGAGAAGATCGAAAGAAGAGCGGCGCGTTTCGTCACAAGGTTATTTGGTAAGCGTGATAGCGTCACGGAGATGTTTAGCAAACTCAAGTGGCAGACTCTGCAAGAGAGGCGCTCTGAATCGCGGTGTAGCTTGCTGTCCAGGTTTCGAGAGGGTGCGTTTCTGGATGAGGTATCGAATATATTGCTTCCCCCTACTTATACCTCCCGAGGAGATCACGAATGTAAAATTAGAGGGACTCGAGCGCGCACGGAGGCTTTCCGGCAGTCGTTCTTCACGCGAACCATACGCGACTGGAACAGGAAAGGGAGATAATGACAGTGGCACGTAAAGTGCCCTCTGCCACACACCGTTGGGTGGCTTGTGGAGTATAAATGTAGATGTGGATGTAGATAAATATATTTATTCAACTATGTCTTTGTTTATATCCGATATATACTGTTCATGAAGAAATTGATCAAATATTTCTGTGTTTTTGAAAGCACAGAGACATTAGGCTACTGGCCTACTTTTGCTTGCTATTCCTTTGGTATATGTTTATTTAATTTATGTATTTAATAATGTATGTTAGGGCCTGTTTATAGTCCAGCCGTAGGATCATTTATTTAATATCAAGTTTTTTAAATGTAAATCCAGTATTTCGAATGTGTGTTAGTATGTTTGTGAGTGTAGGCTGGCTTGGAGACAGGGCGGGAGCGTTCTAGCCAATCACAGCGATCGTTTCCAAAAAGGACGCATGGAGAGACGTATGGAGGTGGGGGAGGAGCATCGTTTCCAGAGAGGAGAGGAGAGTTCTGGAGGGGAAGTGCTGGACGCGACGGCGTGACGGACGCACGGTCGTGAGAGAGTCTAGTAGAGTGTGGAGTTTTGCGCGTGGTCGTGGGGGACAGAAATATTTCGGAGTGCAGACCTGTGCTCTTGTGTGATTTCCGTGGCTTCTGCAGTGAAAACGTAGTAGGCGTTCAGAAGTGAATATCTCGCAAGCTATGTTGTTGTTCGTAACTAATTACGTGAAGTAGGAATCTATTGTTTCCCTGTTATTCTACTTTTATTTTATTTAATTGCTGGACCATCGACAACAATAGGTGTTTTGCAGAAATATACCGCATTCACAAAAGTACTTCTACTATCGTACTCATCATTTAAAGTCGTTAAGATAGTAACTGCAAATTTTATTTAATTGCAATCTTTCATGTATAGATTCACATGTTACATTTATAATTTGCAATAGACGAGTTAAAGAAACCTTCGACCATTCGATTCAAGTGTGTATTCTTATCGTACATTTTAGACTCAGCAGTATTTGGCCTGTATTGCGGCAACTACGTATCCTAGCCCCTAGACAATGAAACCAGCAAAAACTTTTAATGTTGTAACTCTGAATTGGAGGATATGTAGTTGAGGGCCACCACACCAACATCCCCATTTCATTCACTATTATTTGAAAGCCCGCAATACATGTACTGTAAACTAACTCGTTTGATTTCATTCTGATAAAAGAATTGTGCAAATTATCTGTGGAACATTTAACTCTTGTTGTTGTTGTTGTTGTTGTGGTCTTCAGTCCTGAGACTGGTTTGATGCAGCTCTCCATGCTACTCTATCCTGTGCAAGCTCCTTCATCTCCCAGCACCTACTGCAGCTTACATCCTTCTGAATCTGCTTAGTGTATTCATCTCTTGGTCTCCCTCTACGATTTTTACCCTTCACGCTGCCCCCCAGTACTCGCCGGTGGAGGTGGTATAGCGGTTCTAGGCGCTCAGTCCGGAACCGCGCGATTGCTACGGTCGCAGGTTCGAATCCTGCCTCGGGCATGGATGTGTGTGATGTCCATAGGTTAGTTAGGTTTAAGTAGTTCTAAGTTCTAGGGGACTGATGACCAAAGATGTTAAGTCCCATAGTGCTCAGAGCCATTTGAACCATTTTTGAACCTCCAGTGCTAAATTGGTGATCCCTTGATGCCTCAGAACATGTCCTACCAACCGATCCCTTCTTCTGGTCAAGTATTGCCACACACTCTTCTCCCCAATCCTATTCAATACCTCCTCATTAGTTATGTGATCTACTCATCTAATCTTCAGCATTCTTCTGTAGCACCACATTTCGAAAGCTTCTATTCTCTTCTTGTCTAAAGTATTTATCGTCCATGTTTCACTTCCATACATGGCTACACTCCATACAAATACTTTCAGAAACGACTTCCTGACACTTAAATCTATACTCGATGTTAACAAATTTCTCCTCTACAGAAACGCTTTCCTTGCCATTGCTAGTCTACATTTTATATCTTCTCTACTTCGACCATCATCAGTTATTTTGCTCCCCAAATAGCAAAACTCCTTTACTACTTTAAGTGTCTCATTTTCTAATCTAATTCCCTCAGCATCACTCGATTTAATTCGACTACATTCGATTATCCTCGTTTTGCTTTTGTTGATGTTCATCTTATACCCTCCTTTCAAGACACTGTCCATTCCGTTCAACTGCTCTTCCAAGTCCTTTTCTGTCTCTGACAGAATTACAATGTCATCGGAGAAACTTAAAGATTTAATTTCTTCTCCATGGATTTTAGTACCTACTTCGAACTTTTCTTTTGTTTCCTTCACTGCTTGCTCAATATACAGCATTGGGGAGAGGCTACAACCCTGTCTCACTCCCTTCCCAACCACTGCTTCCCTTTCACGTCCCTCGACTCCTATAACTGCCATCTGCTTTCTGTACAAATTGTAAATAGCCTTTAACTAACTAAGAAGAAGTCTAGCACTGGGGCATTCCGATATGTCCCCCAGTGATTCCAGGTTTCCTGTCCGCCTGCACGGAGGACCCCCAGTAGTGTTCGTACCTATGCGTCCTGTGAAATGGTGCTGCCCTTGGGCGCCACTTCAGGACGGAACCGTATGAACCAGGTCCGCCGCCCAGCCCCTGCCTTTCAGACTTCACGCCCCCCCCCCCCCCCCCGCCCCCCTACCGACAACCATAGTCAGCTGCTCCAGACGGCCGCCAGACTGCGTTGCGCGCAGGCGGGTCTCGTGTCGAAGCCCGCGGGCCGCGCCCTTCTCACAAGACAGCCCGCCACGCCACGTTAACTGGGACGGGAACCGCAGCACAATTTGCCCGCCGCCCTCAAAGGCGGGCCGGGCCGCAGCAGCCGCGGCGCTGCGCCCTTTTAACGAGCAGTGCAAACTGGCCCCGTAATGACATTAATTCGCGTGGGGCAATCCTCCGAGAAAACTGCCGGCTACTTCTTTTGTATAATTACCTTTGTAACACGAAGTGCCTCAGTTTCTTCTCAAACAAGTCTCTTTGTGTGATCTACCACATTCCTAAAATTTTCGTTGTTTCGTAAAATGTAATAATGTTTATCACCATCGCGGTCATCATCTTCATTAGTAACATCATTATCAGGTATGCAGCGCTGGATAAATGCTTCCTCTAGATCAGGGGCGGCCAAGAATTCGGCTCGCGATCCGTGCCCTGGAACGAGTGCCAAAGCGTTGAGCCTGGCTACAAACTTTCGCCAGCGCCACGGTACACTATCTCAGCATGAGGAGGGATGAGAGAGGGACACTGCGAAGTCGCCACGTTTAACTGACAATGCAGTCGCCCTGCATACGACTTGCTTTCATATTTTCCATTTCTCAACAACACGGTCACAAACAAAACAAAAATATCAGCATTATTTAATTATTTTGGCACGTTGAAGACATAATATAATATCTGGCTGGTACAAACTGTCGGCATATAGACACAGGCAGATAGTTTCACAAATTTCCGCACTTAGGTTGCCACGTAATAGTGACCCACTGAGTTTCATAATGAAAAAAGGTCTTGCATCACACACGTGTCCGCCCCTGGTAGTTGAGTGGTCGGCGCGACGGAATGTCATACCTAACTGCGCCGGTTCGATTCCCGGATGGGTCGGAGATTTTCTCCGCTCATGGACTGGGTGTTGTGTTGTCGTTATCATCATCATTTCATCCCCATCGACACGCAAATCGCCGAAGTGGGGTCAACTCGAAAGACTTGCACCAGGCGAACGGTCTACCGGCTGGTCCCGGCGGAGGTTCGAGTCCTCCGTCGGGCATGGGTGTGTGTGTTTATCCTTAGGATAGTTTAGGTTAAGTAGTGTGTAAGCTTAGGGACTGATCACCTTAGCAGTTAAGTCCCATAAGATTTCACACACATTTTTGAACGGTCTACCCGACGGGAGACCCTAGCCACAAGGCATTTGCATTTATCACACACATGTGTTGATCGAAATGTTGTAGTGCTTTTGCAACCTCAGTACGGAGACGTGGATATTCTACCTGAGGAAAACAATGTAGACATCCCGCACAGCTTTAACATAAAAGGATTAGTCTGCAGTAGTCCCGTGACAGAGCGGACAATCACCCCGTTTACATGGGGTCCCAAAACTGGATTTCGTAAGAAGATTTTCCAGTACCGCTTCTGGGTGGTCATGTCAACACTTCAATATCGATTTTTAGAAATACGCTTCAGGTTGCCGGCTTTCCAATCCCGCAATCGATTTTTTCCTTCCATATGAACGCAACCGGTTTCGGATCCTGTCACCTTTCGTCTTGTTTTCACAAATTTTCTGCTAATATGGACGGAGAGGCTTTTTGTATAGTGAAGGACAAATGTAAGACTGAATCTTTTCAGACGCCATATTCAGTTGGGCTAGCAAATCTGCTTTAGGCCTAAACATGTAAACGCGAGAGCGAAAAACGGTTTCCGAAATTCGGTTTGTGTCTTCCGGAAGATGCGTCGCATGTAAGAGTAGGCAATGTGGATAAACATATGTTTTTACTCCTAACAATAGCCGCCTTCAAACAACGATGGTCAAATACTGACCCTTAAAGTGGAACTCGAAGCTACATTAGTTCACTTCTGTGGAAAACCCGTATGGGCGAGACATAACTGAAAGAAAGTCGCTGGGTGGCATGTCACCCGCGCGACAACTCAAGGGTTAATTCCATAATTACACTACAGATCAACCGTTCACGTCTGCAAATGCAAAGGGGTGCTTTCAACTATAACGGCAAACGATCTCGAAAAAGAGTAAGATTGGCAGCGTCAACAAAACGGTCAGAAAATTGTTCTCCCAATTCTTTCACCAACCATCAACGAATTCTTTCAACCTCGCTTAGGGAACTGCACTGAGATGTGTCAGAATTTATTATTTCCAGAATGCGATTTTCTTTTTAAATGCATTGCTATCAAATTAGAAGTTCTTTCTCACCTTCTAATGTCTTACTGTGTGGGCAATGAGCCGTCAACTCCACTTAAAGTGCGAAAGGTGCAGTTCATTCCGGACGTTCTAATTTTGCACCCCGCACTTCTTTTAACGTCATAATTTCAATAATAATGGATTTTAAATCGAAAAATCATTCTAGGCATGCCCCTTGACTTAACCAACGTACTTCGCAGTGATGTATAAAATCTCCGCACACTCTGTTCAATTCCATCGAAAACTGTTGCAGCTGACAGTCGAATGATGCAGCCAACTTCAGAAATTTTACAGTTCATACCGCCAGTTTTTCACGTGCTCTATACCTGCAAATTTAGCTCAAAGTGCTCCCTGATGTAGAGAACGATGAATCCTGTCTGTCGATCGTAGTATTTTTTACCCTTCATTGTCAACTACACTACTGGCCATTAAAATTGCTACACCACGAAGATGACGTGCTACAGACGCGAAATTTAACCGACAGGATGAAGATGCTGTGATATGCAAATGTTAGCTTTTCAGAGCATTCACACAAGATTGGCGCCGGTGGCGACACCTACAACGTGCTGACACGAGGAAAGTTTCCAATCGATTTCTCATACACAAACAGCAGTTGACCGGCGTTGCCTGGTGAAACGTTGTTGTGATGCCTCGTGTAAGGAGGAGAAATTGGTACCATCACGTTCCCGACTTTGATAAAGGTCGGATTCTAGCCTATCGCGATTGCGGTTTATCGTATCGCGACATTGCTGCTCGCGTTGGTCGAGATCCATTGACTGTTAGCAGAATATGGAGTCGGTGGGTTCAGGACGGTAATACGGAACGCCGTGCTGGATCCCAACGGCCTCGTATCACTAGCAGTCGAGATGACAGGCATCTTATCCGCATGGCTGTAACGGATCGTGCAGCCACGTCTCGATCCCTGAGTCAACAGATGGGACGTTTGCAAGACAAGAACCATCTGCACGAACAGTTCGACGACGTTTGCAGCAGCATGGACTATCAGCTCGGAGACCATGGCTGCGGTTACCCTTGACGCTGCATCACAGACATGAGCGCCGGCGATGGTGTACTCAACGACGAACCTGGGTGTACGAATGGCAAAACGCTATTGTTTCGGATGAATCCAGGTTCTGTTTACAGCATCATGATGGTCGCATCCGTGTTTGGCGACATCGCGGTGAACGTACATTGGAAGCGTGTATTCGTCATCGCCATATTGGCGTATCACCGGGTGTGATGGTATGGGGTGCCATTGGTTACACGTCTCGGTCACCTCTTGTTCACATTGACGGCACTTTGAACAGTGGATGTTACGTTTCAGATTTGTTACGTCCCGTGGCTCAACCCTTCATTCGATCGCTGCGAAACCCTACATTTCTACAGGATAATGCACGACCGCATGTTGCAGGTCCTATACGGGCCTTTCTGGATACACAAAATGTTCGACTGCTGCCCTGGCCAGTACGTTCTGCAGATCTCTCACCAATTGAAAACGTCTGGTCGATGGTGGCCGAGCAACTGGCTCGTCACAATACGCCAGTCAGTACTCTTGATGAACTGTGGTATCGTGTTGAAGCTGCATGGGCAGCTGTACCTGTACACGCCATCCAAGCTCTGTTTGACTCAATGCCCAGGCGTATCAAGGTCGTTACTAAGGCCAGAGGTGGTTTTTCTGGGTACTGATTTCTCAGTATCTATGCACCCAAATTGCGTGATAATGTAATCACATGTCAGTTCTAGTGTAATATATTTGTCCAATGAATACCCGTTTATCATTTCTTCTTAGTGTAGCAATTTTAATGGCCAGTAGTGTAAATCTATGAATTCTGATTGCGTGGTACTGTAATATCGTTTCATAGCAAATTTGCTGTAGCTGTCGAATATGCGACTGCGTTGCATACGTAGAGAATTCTTATTCCTCTCTTCTGCCATTCCCCCCATTCAGTTCTAAAGGCTTGTCACTATCGATTGCTTGACTGCCTCTTTTTGTGCAAAGAGCCACTGGACCTGCGTACGTCGTTCGTATTACAAACAAATACCGAAGGACAAACATCGCTGACACCCACAATCTTGCCGACGTGAAGAGAGTTATGCCAAGAAAAAATGCCACACTGAAATACTAAATGAAATGTCGCACTGTACTGTGTACTTCGAGAACGTCCGAGCTAAGTCGAGACAGGCCGAGCTTCGGCTCGCTTGCCGCCCACATGGGTGTCGATCAGTGGCCAGCCCTGCACTACACCAAGGAGCCACACACCGCGACCTGCCATATGAGAGGCACCCACATGCCTTGCTCATACCGTGGCATCAAGCAGTCAGGCCTGCAAGATGAGTGGTCTACCAAGCGAGTGGATTTATTCTTATTTATCGAGTAACATCAATGACTGATTATGAGCTCTAGCACTCACAATTCAGCTACAAATTATTCTCCTGTTTGAATATTACGCAACGGAAACGGATAACGCACAACTGACTATTAGTAATACACAACTCTGATAGTTCACTACGCACTGGCAATACCACATTTTCTTTCTTACCCAACGCCTTTGATCAACACGTGGCCATCGCACTGAATATGAATGGCGCACACATTATAAATTCTGGATATAATGACTACACACTATTCGAAGAACAAGGCCCCAATCTTTTTCTTTTCACTATCTTTTTTATTCCGATAAATTCTATTATGATTCAAAGATAACCTAAACACACCATTACATTTTATACAACAATTACACATGAGAAACTCCGCTCAGTGGGCAAGGCCTTGTATTGGTGACTATCTTATGTAACGCTACAGTGCACTTTCTGGATAGGATGGTGGATCTTTTGCTATATCTCACACTTCGACTATCACACCCATCATCACGAAAATTTTCTCCAGACCGAGCGGTACAAAAAGGAACATGCATAACCCACTGCCCCTGTACCTATCTTGCTACTCTCCCATGCAAACCACACATACTTAAATTACGTGAAATACATCACACAGGCAACATAGAATACACCACAAAGAATAGTCACAACGTTAGGATCACTTCACTTTCAGCTTCCCCACTTCAATTAGTATTCATCCCAGTTTCACACGACACTGCCCCACTTCGTAACTTTTCTTTCCTACTACGAACTCTGGAGAATATATGCACGTCTTCCTGTGCAATCCAAGCCAAGTGGCGTTGCTGGATAGGCGGCTGGCTCACCTTGCTTCTCTCTCAGCGTATTAGAGTTTGAATCAAGCGTCACACGGAAACATAACACCCAAAGTAATATTAAGATCATATTCGTCACACACGCGAGTCCTCAACTGATACCTTGGACGAGTACTTCTCTTTACCCTTTCTCATACACAGATTGAGACTCACACAGTACTCACCACGTGGAAGTGCTCGTCTGTAATTTCAAGTCCTGCACATGCCATTTCTTAAACATTTTCAACTTACGGTACACACGGCAGTAATTCAGCTTTACTTTAGCACTCGGAAGTATTTCAACTTAGTACTAGCACTCACGAGTATTTCAACTTATTGCTACACTTGGTTTCATTGTGACCGTTGGTCACTTCCGAAGATTACTACGATCCCCTTAATATTACCTGCCTGTCATTTAATTCTCTCTCTCCCCCCCCCCCCCAAAAAAAAGTTCCTGGAATAGAAAAATAATTATTCCAAACTACTCTTAAGTATTCCACTTGCATACCATTCTCTACACTCTTTTGTCTTTATGGAGCACACCTAAGACAGATCTTACCAACATAAGATCCAGCGCCAGAGTGCTGAAACATGTCCGTTCTTTAGGTCATCTCGCACCTCTGCCGAGGTGTGGGATCACCATGCTACCGTATTGGTCAGCCACATTTCAGGCGCTCAAAGCTCAGGTAAATTTCATCTCTTTGGTTCCACCAAAGGTGACCAAAGGACCGTCTCAAAGATGATGATATATTGCATATTCACTAACTGCGGTTAGTAGACGACCATACATTCATTCGTTTCACAGATCTCACCAATCTGGATGTAGCGATTTATTTTGTGGGAGTGCACATGTGATCAACTAAATAAATAAATTGTCCTTCTTTCCTACACTGGTATCTGGCTTTGGTGTATTAAGTGAAATTGAGTTATTATTATAAAAAATATATTGTTCTGACAAGAATAACGAAGAATGTTTAACTATTTTCAACGTCGGGTGGTACTGTACCCTTTCAATTGATATGCATGTGGTCCGCTCCTCCCCAGTCGTTCTAATTTTTTTACTAGACTTTCATTCCCTCCAGGAAAGCACAAGCCAGGCTAGAAGCCTGGCAATAGTATCTGCTGAATAAAATGAATATTTGTAAAACAAATAATGCGAACGAACTAGGTACTTGTACTCCCTTTCCTTGCAGGCCTTACGTGGTCATACTGAGAAATTTTTGCCCCACGGCACTAGCAAGACCGTACATCCCCGGTCTACACATATGCATGCACTACAGCCTTTACTGATGTACATCATCACATACAATGTTGCTCTTATGTGTTTTCGAAATGATATTTCATAACTGTCGACTTTCTTGTCTCTTGGAATTTTGCAAACAACTTCCTTGAACTGTTTTCAATGTTATTTATCGGTCGCGTTCGTTACGGTAGTCTCCCACCACAGATTTTAGTTCGGCCCATTCCTGTATCGTCTTGTTGTACACTACTGGCCATTAAAATTGCTAGACCACGAAGATGACATGCTACAGACGCGAAATTTAACCGACAGGAAGAAGATGCTGTGATACGCAAATGATTAGCTTTTCAATGCATTCACACAAGGTTGGCGCCGGTGGCGACACCTACAACGTGCTGACATGAGGGAAGTTTCCAATCGATTTCTCATACACAAACAGCAGTTGAGCGGAGTAGCCTGGTGAAACATTGTTGTGAGAGAGAAATGCGTACCATCACGTTTCCGACTTTGATAAAGGTCGGATTGTAGGCTATCGCGATTGCGGTTTATCGTATCGCGACATTGCTGCTCGCGTTGGTCGAGATCCAATGACTGTTAGCAGAATATGGAGTCGGTGGGTGCAGGAGGGTAATACGGAACGCTGTGCTGGATCCCAACGGCCTCGTATCACTAGCAGTCGAGATGACAGGCATCTTATCCGCATGGCTGTAACGGATAGTGCAGCCACGTCTCGATCCCTGAGTCAACAGATGGGGACGTTTGAAAGACAAGAACCATCTGCACGAACAGTTCGACGTCGTTTGCAGCAGCATGGACTATCAGCTCGGAGACGATGGCTGCGGTTACCCTTGACGCTGCATCACAGACAGGAGCGCCTACGATGGTGTACTCAACGACGAACCTGGGTGCACGAATGGCAAAGCGTCATTTTTTCGGATGAATCGAGGTTCTGTTTACAGCATCATGACGGTCGCCTCCGTATTTGGCGACATCGCTGTGAACGCACATTGGAAGCGTGTATTCGTCATCGCCATATTGGCGTATCACCCGGCATGATGATACGAGGTGTCACTGGTTACACGTCTCGGTCACCTCTTGTTCGCATTGACGGCACTTTGAACACTGGACGTCACATTTCAGATGTGTTACGACCCATGACTCTACTCTTCATTCGATCCCTGCGAAACCCTACATTTGAGCATGATAATGCACGACCGCATGTTGCAGGTCCTGTACGGGCCTTTCTGGATACACAAAATGTTCGACTGCTGCCCTGGTCAGCACATTCTCCAGATCTCTTACCGATTGAAAACGTCTGGTCAATGGTGGCCGAGCAACTGGCTCGTCACAATACTCCAGTCACTACTCTGTGAACACGCCATCCAAGCTCTGTTTGACTCAATGCCCAAGCGAATCAAGGCTGTTATTACGGCCAGAGGTGGTTGTTCTGGGTACTGATTTCTCAGGATCTATGCACCCAAATTGCGTGGAAATGTAATCACATGTCAGTTCTAGTATAATATATTTGTCCAATGAATACCCGTTTATCATCTGCATTTCTCCTTGGTGTATCAATTTTAATGGCCAGTAGTGTACACAGTAAGTGGTAACTTCCCACCGCACCCCTCCCCACACCTGATTCGTTGAAGAAAAGAATCGAACTCGCATGTATAAAAAAACCTTCAAACGTCGGAATATCTTAGATATGACTTGATGTGTTCAGTATTTGACATTAAGCGTGTTCACCTTTCATGATTTAAGATGAAAATCCCTAATTATGTTGATTTCAATACTTTTGGATTTTTCATCCATTGACCAAGGAAAGAAAAAGAAAAAAACTGCCTCAAGGCATTTGCATAGTTAAAAATCCATCATCTGTATATACAGGGTGGCGCAAGAAAACTGGCTTAGAATACTGGTTTTGTCATTGTCGCCTGCCAATGTCATATATTGTTTCGAAGCTGTTGTTTCCATTAGCTTCTTTTCCATTTCTTTATTATCTGATCATTACATGTCTATTTATTTACCGTTGTGTATGCTCATGGTGAACAACAATTGGTGCGTAATCGGCGAGTAGTCTATACCGGTGGCAGTCTTTCGTGCGCCACCCTGTATTTATACACACAATATATACGCAAAGTACCAAAATTTTCAAGATATTGTCAAATTCTGATTATGTTGTATTCTATATTTTGCCATTGCCATATGTAGTGTACGAAAGCGTCTTCTCTGACAAACATAATTTCTTTAACCAAAGGATGTTATAATGTTTCTTCCAGATGTCGCTAGTTTAATTAACTGCAATCAATCAGGGATAAATATTATATATACAGATGGCAGCAAATAAAAATGGGTTTTTGCAAATATACATAGTTCCTAACTTAAATACTTACTGTGTTCAATCTTAAACGTAAGATTTATTAGTAGATGATGCATATAACTGTAACTATATGAAACATCGAAAATAAAAATTCTGTTGCCCCTGGAAGGCGGTTGATAAGCAACTTGCAACTGAAACTATGTGATCGTTTTAGCCATTTATTAATACTTATTTTGTTCATTCATTTCTCATCTGCTCGCTGAGCAACACGTTTTGGAAACTCAGAGTTCTTAGTTTTGAAACCTTTGTTAAGTTTATCAACGATGCAAGTATTACCAGGAGAAAATAATCTAAATTATCATTTCCCATCATCCGTATATAGCGTTTTTATGTAATTTTCTGGTAAGCAATTTCTTTGCTATTGTATCTGTGGCATATCTATTCTACTTCAGTATATTCACGGTTGCCTCCACCATAGACTTAGTGAAAATAACTAGACCGCTCACTGGCGCCAGTGTAGCGGTCATGCCTTGTCTGCACTTAGTAGATGACGTCAAATATCTCAAAAAGTTGCACGCCCAGTGACTTAACATATAAAAATAACATCCATGAGTTCCACGTATACTTGTTAGAAATAAGTGCTGAAATAAAATTGCTTGTTCAACTTATATTGGAGATTATAGTTATTCGGGTCGAAGCTAGTTGAATGAAAGCTGGCCGTTGTGGCGAGCGGTTCTAGGGGCTTCAGTCCGGAACCGCGCTGCTGCTACGGTCTCAGGTTCGAATCCTGCCTCGGGCGTGGATGTGTGTGATGTCCTTAGGTTAGTTAGGTTTAGGTAGTTCTGTTCTAGGGGACTGATGACCTCAGAAGTTAAGTCCCATAGTGCTCAGAGCCATTTGAACCATTTTTTGAACTACTTTCCTTTTATGACTTTCGACATTTACAACTGTGGTCTGCTTTCTGCGCAAGTTCTAGTTAGCCTTTCGCTTTTCGTATGTTATACCTGCTACCTTCGGAATTTATAAATGTGTATTTTCCAGTTAATATTGTCAAAAGCTTCCTCTTAATCTACAAATGCTATGAACGCAGGTGTCCTTTTCTGCACTTTGTTTTCTGAGATAGGTAGAAGTGAAACGTCCACTTAGAAAAATTATAAATGACTGTGCTTAAACTGACACACAATATTTTTAGCGCAACGCAATCTGACTTTCAATAATCCCTACAAAAGAATGGCCCTGACTAACATTAACCTATACCTCTCACAAATCACTTACCTCACAAAAATCTTCGTTACTCGAACTACTGCAATACAGCAAGCGCCACTACTGCCAGCTAAATAAAAGATTCAAACTACTGAAGGCACTAACTACTGATAGGCATGGTTAGCAAATGAATGATTTTGATAGAGAACAAACAATGTATTTACCTTAATAGTGTTCAAAAGTCATAATATATATAGCAGTTCATGACACCCATTCTTACAAATGTAATGTTTCTGATGGACACACGTCCAGATCATCCGTTCTCAAAAATCCGCCATCTCACTTCACACATCCACCACTGCTGGCGGCTCACCTCCAACTGCGCAACGCTACGCGCTATTAACAGCCAACAGCCCAACACTACAATAGCAAACAACAATGCAACCAGCCACAGATTGCACACAGCACAGCCAGTGATTTTCATACAGAGCGCTACTTGGTGTTACCAATATAAAAACCTAAACAGCCTACTTCAGAAGATTTAAAAAAAGGGTTGAAGATTACAGAACGACAAAAACTATATCCGGGCCATAATCTATTGATTGGTGTGTAGGTACCACAGCTTCAATAAAATTTCGAAGCCTAACCTGGTTTCCTTCCGAGAATGTGACCAAAGACACAAGCTTTTGTCGTCGAACTCCGCTAAAGGTCGTCGAATATTCATTGGACGGCCTATAGCACAATTTAGACTTGGTAAATATTTTTGCATTATGAAAGTTTGCATCGCAATCACAAAGTTCCGCAACAGTGCCTAGCTACGAGTACGTGAAACCTATTAGTTCCGCTGCCGAGATAACAGTTCCCGTTTCGCGTTACGAGTACCGGAAGCTGCGCTGCGAATGAGCCGGCTATCACGGGCCCCTGTCAGAGGCGCCGTCCGTCATCCAGATAACGCAGGCGTACCAACTGCTGACCGCTGCCACGGACTCCTCTACCCCCCCCCCCCAACCCTCCCCTCTCACCCCTCGCGCTGCCAGATAACCCCGCACAAATCAGGAAGCGCTTCCGACCTCGCATTATTGTCCATTTGTTCCGCTAACGGCCGCGCGGGTCCCGAATGACACAGATATCGAGCTGTTTCTGAATTGCGCCAGCTGGGATGGCAGTTTGCCCCGACACATATTTTCCCATCATTAGCTTTGGAAAACTCCAATAGAAACGGGAGATTGCTTTACAGCGTGAATAACTTTTGATTTCGCTACTTGTGTAACTCTCTCAATATCTAATTTCGACAGGCCACATCATGATAAGTAATACAGTTAATACACAGTGAATTAGCTGCCCCTACCGCCAGGTTCTATGCAACCCGCAACGCCTTCAAATACCATGCGCCAGATTTTCATATACTCTTGTCTGCTGTGCCCAAACTATTGGTCTTACAGAATGAGGACTTTCTTTTTTTAAGGAAATTTAGCATAATTCAACTTTGTACTTTGAAGAGCAGTTGAACGGAATGAACAGTGTCTTGAAAGGAGGATATAAGATGAACATCAACAAAAGCAAAACGACGATAATCGAATGTAGTCGAATTAAGTCGGGTGATGCTGAGGGAATTAGATTAGGAAATGAGACACTTAAAGTAGTAAAGGAGTTTTGCTATTTGAGGAGAAAAATAACTGATGATGGTCGAAGTAGAGAAGATATAAAATGTAGACTGGCAATGGCAAGGAAAGCGTTTCTGAAGAAGAGAAATTTGTTAACATCGAGTATAGATTTGAGTGTCAGGAAGTCGTTTTTGAAAGTATTTGTACAGAGTGTAGCCATGTATGGAAGTGAAACATGGACGATAAATAGTTTGGACAAGAAGAAAATAGAAGCTTTCGAAATGTGGTGCTACAGAAGAATGCTGAAGATTAGATGGGTAGATCACATAACTAATGAGGAGGTATTGAATAGAATTGGGGAGAAGAGGAGTTTGTGGCACAACTTGACTAGAAGAAGGGACCGGTTGGTAGTACATGTTCTGAGGCAACAAGGGATCACAAATTTAGCATTGGAGGGCAGCGTGGAGGGTAAAAATCGTAGACGGAGACGAGGAGATGAATACACTAAGCAGATTCAGAAGGATGTAGGTTGCAGTAAGTACTGGGAGATGAAGAAGCTTGCACAGGATAGGGTAGCATGGAGAGCTGCATCAAACCAGTCTCAGTACTGAAGCCCACAACAACAACAAGTAGGATACGTTTTCCCTAGAGGCTCTACCTTCCGAATTATTCAGGGAAAACATCCCAAAGTGATCTTCACACTCGTGTTTCTTCATTAACTCGAAAACCATGGCGTCCAGCGAAAACGCGTCACAGTACAAAATTTAACTATATTAAATTTCCTATAGAAACGTCTGTTCATTTTATTCTGTAGGAGTTTGTGAATAGCGAACAAGAGAATGTTAAAGTCACATGCATGGCTTCTGAAACTGTTGCGGCTTGCATAAAATCGATAGGTAGGGACAGCAGAATCACCTTGTACAGTTACTTCAGAAAGATTCACATACTTTCAGAAGACTATATCTTCTACATTCAGTAGTTGCCAAACTTTCTGAGACCATTACTCCAGAGAGAAATCAAATATTAGCTACTATCCTTCTCCTCTGCTCCCACCAACATCAAAAACAGCGCCTAACTGAACTTTAGAATAAAAACAATTTTCTTTGAATACTTTTAATTTTAAAATGAAGATAAATGATTTTTAATTGTTATAAGTATTTTATTAAACCATGAATCAGTAAGTCAGGAATTATATGCACAACAATATTCTGCTTCGCTTTCATCCTAGCAGCCGGTTTTAACAGAAAAAAGTAAAACTATATTTCTGTCTTACACAGCCTTAGGATAGGATACTAATATGGGGTCTAAATGGCCCGGAACTTTGTAATTCTATCCGCTTGCACATTAAAGTTACGCGGAATACTGTCATTGAAGCTACTATCATCATAGATCCAACAGCTGGAGAGGTGTTTCTGATACCCCGTGTACCAATGGTCCCAACCAATTTACCCACTCATTTTCTGCGACTTCAGTTTCCAATCATGGTTTCATTTGGAATACCAATAAGGCTCAAATGGTTCAAATGGCTTTGAGCACTATGGGACTTAACATCTGAGGTCATCAGTCCCCTAGACTTAGAACTCTTAAACCTAACTAACCTAAGGACATCACACACATCCATGCCCGAGGCAGGATGCGAACCTGCAACCGTTTCGGTAGCGCGGTTCCAGACTGTAGCGCCTAGAACCGCTCGGCCGCTCTGGCCGGCTACCAATAAGGCTTTTTGCAGCCCGCCTGGAAGGCGGCGTGTGGGTTGGAACAGGAAAAGGAAAAGGTACTAATCTCTCGGTACTGCAGATACAGTTAAAGCACCTTTACTAATGGATAAACATATGCAAACATATTACATAACTTTGTACGTAGGTGCGATGCTGAAGCGAAGTGTCCCGGCCGTCTGCACCTGATGAAATGGGGTGAGGCAGTCGCGGAGCTCGTAGACCTGGACAGCACCGGCTAGAGGGAGCTGTCGTCGGTGTCTCTCGTAGTGCCAACCTAGCAGAGCGGACTACGTTGTGGCATCGTAGCTATCGGTATCACAAGGTTCAAAGTCACAGAGGGTTGGCGAGACGGAAGAGATAGGCAGAGAGGAAAGGGGAGGAAATGAATGTAAATAGAGGGAAGGAGGATACGGGCAGAGAAAGGGGGTTAGGAGTAGGAGGACAGAGAGGGGGAGAAACTGATGGACAAAGAGAGGAGGGAGGAGGAGAAGATGGGCAAAGAGAGGGGGAAAAAGATTATGACGTATATCCAATTAAAAAAAATGGTTCAAATGGCTCTGAGCACTATGGGACTTATCACCTGTGGTCATCAGCCCCCTAGAACTTAGAACTACTTAAACCTAACTAACCTAAGGACATCACACAACACCCAGTCATCACGAGGCAGAGAAAATCCCTGACCCCGCCGGGAATCGAACCCGGGAACCCGGCGCGGGAAGCGAGAACGCTACCACACGAACACGAGCTGCGGACTATATCCAATTCCCAAACATATTTAGCAGTTGCGAAGTATTGCCTGGTTTACTAGTAATAAAAACAGAGAATACGTTGAGAATATGAAAAGCTTCACTGAAGTAAGAAAAGACCTGAAAGACGCTGGCATAACCGACTCTGGTATACAAGACAGACAAACATTCATCCATAATAATCAAGTGAAAATTGAGACAACAGCTGAAGAAGTTGAAGACAGGAACAATTTCGTAGGAATAAAGGAATAAAATGATAGTGAGAAGATGAAAAAAGAAAATCGCACATCAAGCAGACATTTTGCTTGGCTCTGTAGTGGCCCATATGTGTACTATAATAATAATAATTATAATGTGTAACCCCTACAGCAGTGTAGTAACCATTACTTAGTTACTGTTTTGTTGTGCTGTCAATTAGTTCGTTTATTTGTTGTAAACGGAACACAGAAGCAATTTCTGTTCCATTGTGGGAGCAACCTACGATTTTCAAGAGATATCTGAGCATGCATGTTGTGTATGTCTCAGTTTTACTATCATAGGTGTATGTGTGTAGTGGGTGGTCTATTTCAGGAAGAAGATGTTCGTACATTTCTTTCACAAGTAGTAGCCTACATCTCAGTGTATCACATGTTAATCTTACTATTAAAAATATAACTATGGGCTACATACGTAATCAATGCTACAGTCTAGTGAAGTATTGATAATATTACTAATATTTTAAAAATAATTTAGGTTAGTGTCTCCTTATTTTGTTTTTTCCCCTCACAAAATTTCATTTTTCCTCCGATTACCCACAGAGAAGAAATCATTGTCTTATATGAACTAAGATGGAAACTTGTTGTGAATTTTAACTTACTCCTAAGGTTACAAAGTTTTTATTTTAAAAAGAATCGTAAGTTTTTAGGAAGTCATACCTTTGCATGTGTGCATGTACAACTGTGGATAATATTTACAACTGTGCTTAACAATAATATTTTCGTTCATCTTTCACATATGTTCAATGTTCCCTGCACTGGACGCAAGTATCCAGACGGTAGTCAAACTGATCTCATACTTTTGCGAGCATGCCTGCATTGGCTGCAGTTGCTTCGTAATGCCGCACTTTACCCAGACTTACTGGAATGGTAGGCACATCATGGAAGGAGTCTTTCACTATACTCTTCCCCCGTCCCCCTTCCCCCTCCACCCGCCCCCCAAAAAGAGAAATACCATAGCGCCAGGTGTCCTTACATAAGAAAAAGAGAATACTGCTTTGCACGCTATCATTTATGCTACCATCGGCAGTGCTTGAGATATTTTTAGAGGTTTAAAAATCAGATATAGGTCCTTTGAACCGAGGACTTCTGGATCCACAATACTTTTTCTAATATGACTGCGGCTGCAAAAAATGTACGTATCTACACGTGCATTCGACGAGTCGCGTAATATGTGATAACCATTTTATTTCCTGAATGATTGGAGGTAGCAAAGCAAACTTTACGAGAAACGTAGTTTGTAGAAGGGTACATAAATTTGCTATTCGATTAATACATT
This sequence comes from Schistocerca serialis cubense, assembly GCF_023864345.2. NCBI lineage: Eukaryota > Metazoa > Arthropoda > Insecta > Orthoptera > Acrididae > Schistocerca > Schistocerca serialis. Next base: position 265,921,872 of record NC_064638.1, read on the forward strand.
AACTGATGTATCAGCCTTCATAGTGATGCAAGTATGACGTTTTTTCTTGGCGGACCTTTTTACGAAATCTCAACGAACAACTTTTTCCTCCGATTGACCAAACATTCCGTTACCCAACGGCCTTGTCACGTTGCTAATCGCGGTTCTCACCCGATCACCGAAGTTAAGCAACAGTGGGACGGCTGATACTTGGATGGGTGACCATACGGGAAAGCCGGATGCTGTTGGCCGAGGGACACGCAAGTCGCTGAATTTGTGTCCAATTCTGAGACTTCTAGGAGGCCATGTTACCATACTGTAGTATTATTATCTCCCAACTACACAGGCAGAAATGATAGCCGCCAATAAAATAACAGATATTAGAGCTTGAACGTAAAGAGTTATATGTTCGTTTTGTAGATGCGTTATTCGAAAATGGAAACGTAGATGTGTAGTCCGAAAGTGGTTTTATGAACCCTCTACCTAAACTTTGTGTGAGTAATCATTTGAATGTAGCTTGAATGTATTTTGTATAATTACTTCGTTAGAGAATGTCTATTTGCAGTTTCATTTTCTTAATCGCTCATTTGGGGATGCGCCAAGGAGCAACCATTCCTACAATATTTTATATTACACAGTTCATTTTTTAGTTGTACGCTGAAAAGTTGTTTCATTTATTAAAACGATTTTTTGGCCCAGGCTTGGTGTGATAATGAATTTATTACTCTGTATCAGTTACAACTATTAATTATAAGAATTGCACTGGTGTGTGGCATTTGCAATTAATATCAAATAATTGAATTAGGTTTGGCAGTTGCAGCAATGTAATTTAAATATCTTGTAATTGCCTATTTTTACCACAGAATTATTGCGGTCCACAGTAAAATTCATTGCAATTATTGTTCAATAAACTTATTCTAATATTTTTCTATCACATATTACATTTAAAAGAAAACAATAATATACCCATTGGACTAATGTTTATACCATAGGCCATTTCTTAGATTTTAGCTACTACTTTGAGAGAAACAGAACACTCACAGTCAGACTTTCACCGAAGGACTGTATTATATTTTATTGCCAGATCATGCCCAGGAGGTGTGCTTGTGTCAAGTACTTATGTATTTGGAACAATTGTATTTCCCTGGCGGCAGTTGTGGAAATATGGTGGCCAGACTTAAATGGGAAACGTTTCATAGCACTGGCTCTCTCTAACGGTCACTTGGTCAGGACCAGAGTCTTGAGCGAACATTGAGCAGCGGGGAGAAGTGCCTTCTCTCGGGTATAATAGCAAAGTGTCCCATTCTAATACTATATCTCTGCCTCCTTTCTCCCCTGACGTTCTGGAGAATCCATCCTGGGTGTTTCCCTGAGGTTTATGGGGCAGCTTGGATCTCTGACCTGCAATGGAATTACTTGTTAGCACTTTTCATTACTGTTGCCCAACGACCATTTTTTCTGTGCTAAAAGAAACACACACAAGCAAATAATTTTCACTCTGAAAACATCCCTACTTGTGCTCAGTTAACAATATCTCTCGAAATGCGTTTTATCACTGTCACGTTGAGTGGACAATGCCGTTAAATTCTTTCACTGGCGCTTCCATTGTGCAGTGCCATTGACGTGCGGGGCAACAGGCTGCATTGCTGATTTTTGTTTCAATGCTGTATTTCGAATATTAGGGCACACCGTCTAATAAGTTTTGTACGGGCCGTAGTGCTCCAGTAAGTGCACTTAGCCGGGACCAACGGCCACAACGCGCAGCTCCCATACTACGCAGCTGAGGCCGCGGGCTCCGTTGCCCACGCAGTATGTAACACTTATACCGATAAGTGGCAGGTTTATATTATGTAATTGTGTATCTGTAATTAAGAAGTGTGTATTCTTTGTTGATTAAGGTCATTGACTTGTGACAGGAAATTTAATGTATTGTAATATATATATGAAAAAAACTAAATGATATTTAAAATAATGAAATTTTATAAGATGTGCATATTTAGTAGAAAAACATTGTATATGGGAAGCTCGTTCATGCTTAGGGCACTTGTATTGACAAATGTAAAGGGTGTAGTGAAGACCCTCTGCAACGGAAGTGGCTCGGCGCGACGTTAAAGGTGGTTTTGGCGGTCGAACTGGGCGGCTCCTTGGTGTGAACAGTACGCAGTCAGTGGTTAGCCGTTGCACGGTACACATCGACGGTGCCAAGGGAGGCAATTGGAAACCGCTTTGCAAGGAATTTTGCCTCGGATGTGGATTTGGCTGTTGCATGGTACTCTCTGCAATAAGGAATGGTTCTAACACATTAAAAATCCATCGCCAAGAGTATAGAGCATTCAAACGTCAAAAGAAGTGAGTTCAGTTGGCCGCCATGTCGCTTGCCACCAATACTTCACCACTGCTCCACCAACTTCATGCATACAGACATGTATCAGAGCATGGACCAGTTAATTTGTGTGAGTGAATTTAATAATAATCTAAGTGCTACAAACCTGTGTTTAGACCCACATCTTTTATCCTAACCATGAACCTATACAGGAACCCCTCCTAAGGGTTCAGAAAACTGAGTACCCGGTTACAAATGAACTAGTGATTTATTTATGTTTGTCAAATGTGCAAGGATTAGTTGAAGTTAATTAGAATGTTAGTAAAATGATCTCAGTTTATTGCAAAGTATCGTTTTGCAAAAATTCAATGCAAGACTGTGTAAATGTTACTGTCTAAAATACTTGCTTTATAGGTGATGAAAAAGTCAAACAAGATAAACATATTTGAAACATAATTTAGCCTTGATTACTATCATGTACGATTTTTTTTAAGTTTATTGAGCTCAGTGATGAATAATTTGCTTTAAAATAGTAAAAACAAAATAAATAAATTATTCCAAGTGAAGCCAAGAATTAAATTTAGTTGAATTGAATTTTGCTGCTGAAATAATCATAGAGTTTGACTAGTGATACAATACCAGTTTATAGGCCCCTACCATGTTCTTCTCATATTAGAAAGATATAGGAATATTATTGCTACCAAGGAAATCTAATTCTTTAAATGGGAGTATAAACAGGGTAATTGTGGTATTATTTTTTTATTTTTATTACTGGTTGTTACATGTCAGTTAAGTTAGAAGCCCCTCCATGTTCAACTTGAGTTGGGTGCTCCCTGCAGTCTCATCTCAGTACTGAGTCACGTAATGATCGTGATTGTAGCTGTTATTATTATGAGTTGGATACAACTTTAATTCTATGATTACTGGTGTTTGCATTATTATTAACTACTGCCACCGACAGCTTAGATTGCCCTGTGGCCGTTTCTATCCTGTGTGCTGTTCAAAGGGTATCTTAATGAAAGTCACTTCCAACAACTAATATTCAATTTTCTTAAACATATATTTCCAAATTCATGTGCCTACTTGAGCTGACGACCGTTCACTTTTTCATTCGTATACGATATTTACCAGTTTCTTTAAACCCCAAAGTTTAAAACCAGTTTAGTTTTTTTCCTGCAAACTGCAATATATTCAAAATTACAGCCCGGTATTTTCATTCATTAGGCAAACACACCGTCAAAAATTCCCAAATCCTCTCGGAGGGTAACATTAGCTTGTGTCACGGCAGGTTAGAGTTACACGTGGCTTTTCTCGTGACAGGACTTGAGGTTAGGTTGTTAGGGAAGAGTGACGTATAACGAAGCTAGTGTTATAAATACTACATGGAGGTGAGGCCTCGTGGATATCTTTAGTCCTTTTTATTTGAGTAAATGGCAGCTGTATTATACTTACAAAACTATTATACATGAGAATTTGAAGCCATTTTTGACTATTTTTCGACCGTGACTGTCTCAATAAATATGTAAAGGTTTTTTAAATGACCGCTACCAATCACAAACTTTGTCAACTATTCTATTACTTATTTATTTAGCGACATGTTTCGAGGGCTAAAACTTATCTTCAGGCTTAATGGCATTACAAAAACAACTTTACAATTAGATCATATTGATAATAAATAGTCTTTTCATAAATACTGTGGTCATCTTTGTTCTTCTGGCCAGAAGTATTTACGAAAAGACTATTTACTATCAATATGACCTTGTTGTAAAGTTGTTTTTGTAATGCCATGTAGCCTGAAGATAAGGTTTAACCCTCAAAACATGTCGCTAAATAAAAAAGTAATACAGTAGTTGACAAAGTTCGTGACTGGTAGCGGTAATTTAAAAAACCTTTACCTATAATACATCAGATTTAACAGCTTTACCGTGGCGCCTGTACAATAACCGAACACACTAGGATACACATTCTCCATGGTGTCTGTATACTACACTGAGCAGCCAGAACATTATGGCGACCTACCTAATAGCCGGTAAGTAAAACTGGTGCGGATATCAGCGCGACGCGTCGTGGCATGGAAGTAATGAGTCTTTGTTAGGTCGCTGGATGGAGCTGGCGCCACACCTGCACACACAGTTCATCTAATTCCTGTAAATTCAGAGGAGGATGCGATGAGCTTTGACACCACGTTCAGCCACAACCCACATGTGTTCGATCTGGTTGAGATTTGGCGAGTTGGAGGTCTAGAACATCAAGTGTACCTCACCACGGTGTTGCTCGAAACACTCCATCACACTCCTGGCTTTGTGAAATGGCGCGTTATATTGCTGAAAATTGCCCCTGCCGTCAGTAGAATACACTACTGGCCATTAAAATTGCTACACCACGAAGATGACGTGCGACAGACGCGAAATTTCACCGACAAGAACAAGATGCTGTGATATGCAAATTATTAGCTTTTCAGAGCATTCACACAAGGTTGGCGCCGGTGGCGACACCTACAACGTGCTGACACGAGGAAAGTTTCCAACTGATTTCTGGAGAAATGCGTACCATCACGTTCCCGAATTGGATAAAGGTCGCATTGTAGCCTATCGCGATTGCGGTTAATCGTATCGCGACATTGCTGCTAGCGTTGGTCGAGATCCAATGACTGTTAGCAGAATATGGAATCGGTGGGTTCAGGAGGGTAATACGTAACGCCGTGCTGGGTCCCAACGGCCTCGTATCACTAGCAGTCGAGATGACAGGCATCTTATCTGCGTGGCTGTAACGGATTGTGCAGCCACTTCTCGATCCCTGAGTCAACAGATGGGGACGTTTGCAAGACAACAAACATCTGCACGAACAGTTCGACGACGTTTGCAGCAGCATGGACTATCAGCTCGGAGACCATGGCCGCGGTTTCCCTTGACGCTGCAACACAAACAGCAGCGCCTGCGATGGTGTACTCAACGACGAACCTGGGTGCACGAATGGCAAAACGCCATTTTTTCGGATGAATCCAGGTTCTGTTTACAGCATCATGACGGTCGCATCCGTGTTTGGAGACATAGTGGTGAACGGACATTGGAAGCGTGTATTCGTCATCGCCATACTGGCGTATCACCGGGCGTGATGGTATGGGGTGCCATTGGTTACACGTCTCGGTCACCTCTTGTTCGCATTGACGGCACTTTGAACAGTGGGCGCTACATTTCAGATGTGTTACGATCCGTGGCTCTATCCTTCATTCGATCCTTGCGAAACCCTACATTTCAGCAGGATAATGCACGACCGCATGTTGCAGGTCCTGCACGGGACATTCTGGATATAGAAAATTTTCGACTGCTGCCCTGGCCAGCACATTCCCCAGATCTCTCACCAATTGAAAACGTCTGGTCAATGGTGGCCGAGCAATTGGCTCGTCACAATACGCGAATCACTACTCTTGATGAACTGTGGTATCGTGTTGAAGCTGCATGGGCAGCTGTACCTGTACACGCCATCCAAGCTCTGTTTGACTCAATGCCCAGGCGTATCAAGGCCGTTATTACGGCCAGAGGTGGTTGTTCTGGGTACTGATATCTCAGGATATATGCACTCAAATTGCGTGAAAATGTAATCACATGTCAGTTCTAGTATAATATATTTGTCCAATGAATACCCGTTTATCATCTGCATTTCTTCTTGATGTAACAATTTTAATGGCCAGTAGTGTATGACTATCATGAAGGAGTGTACGTGGTTTTCAACCAGTGCACGACATTCATTGGCCATCATGGTGCCTTGCACGAGCTCCACTGTACCCATGTACGCCCACGTAAATGTTCCCCAAAGCGTAGTGGAGTCGCCGCCAACTTGTCTCTGTCCTACAGTATAGTGGTCAAGGAGTCGTTCGCAAGGAAGATTACAAAATCACGCCGTCCCATCGGCATGATGAAGAAGGTATCGGGATTTATCTGACTATGCAACGCTCTGCCACTGCGGCAACGTCCAGTGCCGAGGGTCACGTGCTTGTTTTAGTCGTAGATGTTGATGTCGTGGGGTTAACACTGTCACCTGCATGAAGCCCTGTTGTTGGGACTATTAGGTGCACTGTGTGTTCAGACACACTTGTACTTCGTCCGTCATTAGAGTCTGATGTTAGTTCCTCCACAGTTAGCCGTCTGTCCTGTTTTACCAGTCTGCGCAGCCTACGACGTCCGAGGTCAGTAGTGAGGGGTGGCTGCCCAGCGTGACGACGTCTGGACATGGTTTCACAACGTGTTGAAGACACTCACCACAGCACTTCTCGAACACTGAAAAAATGTGCAGTTTCCGAAGTTCTCGTGTCGAGCATCCGGGCTATCACAATCTGTCTTCGGATAACTCAGGTAGATCGAGCGTCTTCCACATTCTATACACGGACGACTCGCTCACTGATACTACAAGCAACGTGCGTGTGTCTGACTAGCAGTCATTCCTCGCCAAGTGACGTACTATCACCAGGACGGATTTGTCGATAGTAGGTCGTTGGTCATAATGTTCTGACTCATCAGTGTACGTCATGAAGAATTACTGTCGATGTGTGTTGTGTGTACTGTGTATTCTGTTTTTTCATGTGTTCTATTACGTGTGTACTCGAATTTTAATTTATGCTATGTGCTGAAATCTATGTCACTGTATTAATAGATTTAACCTGACCACTGGTACAGTAACCGACCGCTACAGTATGGTATCAAACGTCTCTCTGGTTTGATGTAGTTATAATGTTCTTATGTTTTGTTGTCTGCGTGTTGTTCATCTTGTGTTGTGTCCTCTGTGTCGGTGCTGGAGGAGGCCGTTGTACTGTGCCCTCATCCGAACTAACTGAGTCGTCTCTTTGACGTCTGCTACGATGCCTTTAAGGTCTCATTTGCTTATGGATGGTGTGTTTTATCTTGGATATGTGATCTGTTACTTCATTCAGTTGTTTCCATTTGTGTGAGTCCCTAGAGAGTGTTGTAGTGTTTCGGTTGTGTTTCCTGTCATGTTTGACCGTGAGTGTGAATGCCACTCATAGCACAGCACGATATGTCCAAAGGATCCACGTTCACTGCATTAGCACTTATTGTGGGCGGAATGTGAGAGTCATTGTAGTTGCGCTGGAGATGGGCCATTTGGAGTCGGGAAATGAACCATGCCACGGCCGGGATTGGCATGATTTATCCGCAACCGCTCCCTAATGTTCGGGGAAAAGGTGTAGACCTACCGCCCTTATTACTTTGGTCGTAGTTCCATTGCCAAACATCGAACCACCATGTAGTTAGCAAAATATGTGTTCGATGTCTTCCCCTGACCTTATCGCGTCTTTTTCTCTTAAACCAGTAGCCCCTATATCGGAATGTTATGTTGACCGGGAAGACACCCAATACCACATATAGTGCTTCTGTTGAGGTAGTGCGGATTGTTCCCAAAGCCCCATGTTTTCACTCCTTTCTCTACGTCTCATTGCTGTCCTGTTGGGCACGAGACTAAGCGTAAGTGCCCATATACGTTCTGCGTAGCTCACGATCAGTTCAAAAATGGTTCAAATGGTTCTAAGCACTATGGGACTTAACATCTGAGGTCATCAGTCCCTTAGACTTACAACTACTTAAACCTAACTAATCTAAGGACATCACACACATCCACGTCCAAGCAGGGTTCGACTCTGCGACCGTAGCAGCAGCGCGGTTCCAAACTGAAGCGCCTAGAACTGCTCGGTCACAGCGGCCGGCTCACGATTAGTTCATACAGAGCGAAGTGTTATGCTCTGATGTGTATGTTTGGTAGTCTGTACTGTGTAGTGTTTATGCGAGCACGTTTGTAGACTATTTTATCTACTTTACTAGTATTTACGTGTGTGTATTAGATGAAACCGTGTTTTTTGTCAATGTATACTCCTAGGTGTCTCGTGGCTGTTTCCCTTTTAATGTTTACGTTGTGTAGTTTAGTCGGTGGATGTCGCTGTAATGTACCTTTCAGTTACATGTATGCTCTCTTATATGTTGCGAATGTTTATTTGTGTTGCACCAGTATTGTATAGAGTTTAGGATACCACTAACTTCGCTCGCTAGTGATGACCTGTTGTCTACGGAAACCACTATTACCATGTCATCGGCTTATGCCACTACTCCGTCGATGCATGAGTCGTCTTCTGTGAGATGCTCGACTGCAATATTCCAAAAGAAAGCTCCGCAAATCCAGCCTTGTGGGGTGACCCCTTGTAATCTTTTTCATCACTTTCCTGTTTCCGGCCTGCCATTCTGCGACTCTGTTTGTGCGGTAATCTAGGAAACTATTGTAAAAGGATGCGGGTACCTGAAGGTCATGGAGTCGAACACACAATGCAGGTCACCAAACACTGGCGAAAGCACACACAGTGTCGATTAATATAGCGACAGCATACTTACTTTGAATTCTTTCTGCGAAATGAAAGACTTTATTTACTGCGTCGTCTATCGATTTTTCCTACACTGAACCCATCCTTATTGGGGGCTAAGGCCGTAGAATTCTCTACGGTCCAGTACGTGGTAACTTAGGAACCACCGTTCCTGCATCTCAGGAAGGGAGTTCATGGGGCATTAGGCCTGTAAGACTTAGGTTATGGTGGGTCTCTGTCTGCTGACGTTTTGATGATGACAGTATTGGCTGTTTTCCGTGATTCAGGTACCCTAGCCAGCCGCAGAGCGTTTTTTTAAAAGTTGTGTCGGGTGAGGAATTATTAGTAGTGCCACCCGTTGTAATGTTTCATTGTGGATCTTCTGTGTGCCTGGAGCTTTGTTTTTCTTCTAATCGGCAATTGCCAGTGCGACCTTCTCTCGTACAGAAGGTTACGTAACATTTTCAGTTATTTATACCCTGTATAGTAGATCTCTTAGTCTTTGTTTCGTGCGTCCACAAAAATTTTTCATCGTCATCACATCACCATCATCATCATCATCATCATCATCTTATTCTTTGTTGCGGTGTTGTGTCCGCCGTGGCGTCATCGTCAGGACAACATCAAGCCTTTGTTCAGTCTCTCAGACACTGCCTGCAATTGCATCCCAGAACCACTGGTTGACAAAACGCTTCTTCACATTCTGTCTGATTACTCGTCCAAACTCACTGCAGCATTACTTTTATTTCATGGCAAGAGAAACTGACATGCCTATGTCACTGTCAGGTGTTCACAACTGAAGAACAGGAGCCCTTTTTGTCTGTTTCGGTACACAGTGTGTCACGGGCGCTTCAGCTGACACAAGAATGCAGCTGCTCGAGGTGAGAAAATGAAATTTATATGCAGAATGCTTCCTTGTGGGTCATACAAACGCTCAGAAATGCCGGAGCAAGGCTGAGTGTATTAATTTGATGTAAGGGGCAATGGTCCGGAAATCACCGAGTTCAAAACTTCAGCTAAATCGGTGTGCTACCTCAGCCAGTAAAATACATGTACCAGTGCTGTTGTTACTATGATTGTAGGGTAGGCAACTTTCAGAGGCGTTAGCATGGAACAAAACAAGAGAAAAACCTCTAGTAAACATGCGCTCTGAAATGCATAACCTTAGGGATATGGGCAATTGTTCAGAGTAGGAGAGATTGTTTCACAATACATAAGCTGAACTAGTGGTCATAGCTCTTACGGCATGCGTTGTAGAACTCATATTTACTGGAATTTTTTTCTTGTTATTGTCCATACTACATATTCCAAAAATATCTAAACCAGAGATCTTCCAGTAGAAATGTTTTACAGTATAGAAGATGAACAAATACTGATGGGTATGCACTTTACAGTCCGCGTTTACCTCACGGTTTTTCTCATTTTGTTCTATACCTCTAAAAGTTGCCTAACCTACAATCATTGCAAGTACAGCACTGGTACTTGTGTTCTACTGTCAGAAGTGTCAGAACAATTTTCTAGTATAACTTTCGACTAGGTCGTTTCCGGACGAGTGGCCCTTATCTTAGATTGATACCCTTATCCATCTCCATCGTCCCTGAGAGTTTGTAACATAATCACGGAATCACATTGTATAAGTGTGGGCCGAGACAAATGTGTTAATTTTTGGTGCAACTAGAGCTGACTCTGCAAGCCACCTCACAGTATGTGGCTGAGGAAACTTTTGGTATCACTATCTAATGCCCTCTTCCCTGTTCCACTTGCAGATTGAGCGTGAGAAGAATGATTATCGATAATCCACTGTATCAGCTCTAATTTTTCGAAATTTCTCGTCGTGATCATTTCACGAGTTTAATGTAGGAGAAAGTAATAAGTTGTCTGGCTCTTCCCGGAAACCACTCTCAAAATTTCCCCGGCAAACCACCTCGTGATGCGCAACGTCTCTCTTGTAGGGTCTGCCACTGGAGTTTGTTGAGCTCGTCTGTAACGCTCTCGCGCCGACAAGACGTTCCTGTGACGAAACGCGCCACTCTTCATTGGATCTAACACTTCTATCAGTCCTGCCTCGCAAGGATCCTAGATTGATGAACAATACTGATGAGACCACTTGTATGAATATCAAGAGCTCAGATGGCAACCCAGTTCTAAGCAAAGAAGGGAAGGCAGAAAGGTGGAAGGAGTATATAGAAGGTTTATACGAGGGCGATGTACTTGAGGACAATATTATGGAAATGGAAGAGGATGTAGATGAAGATGAAATGGGAGATAAGATACTGCGTGAAGAGTTAGACAGAGCACTGAAAGACCTGAGTCGAAACAAGGCCCCAGGAGTAGACAACATTCCATTAGAACTACTGATGGCCTTGGGAGAGCCAGACATGACAAAACTCTACCATCTGGTGAGCAAGATGTATGAGACAGGCGAAATACCCTCAGACTTCAAGAAGAATATAATAATTCCAATCCCAAAGAAAGCAGGTGTTGACAGATGTGAAAATTACCGAACTATCAGTTTAATAAGTCACAGCTGCAAAATACTAACACGAATTCTTTACAGACGAATGGAAAAACTGGTAGAAGCGGACCTTGGGGGAGATCAGTTTGGATTCCGTAGAAATGTTGGAACACGTGAGGCAATACTAACCTTACGACTTAACTTAGAAGAAAGATTAAGAAAAGGCAAACCTACGTTTCTAGCATTTGTAGACTTAGAGAAATCTTTTGACAACGTTAACTGGAATACTCTCTTTCAAATTCTGAAGGTGGCAGGGGTAAAATACAGGGAGCGAAAGGCTATTTGCAATTTGTACAGAAACCAGATGGCAGTTATAAGAGTCGAGGGACATGAAAGGGAAGCAGTGGTTGGGAAAGGAGTGAGACAGGGTTGTAGCCTCTCCCCGATGTTATTCAATCTGTATATTGAGCAAGCAGTGAAGGAAACAAAAGAAAAATTCGGAGTAGATATTAAAATTCATGGAGAAGAAGTAAAAACTTTGAGGTTCCCCGATGACATTGTAATTCTGTCAGAGACAGCAAAGGACTTGGAAGAGCAGTTGAACGGAATGGACAGTGTCTTGAAAGGAGGATATAAGATGAACATCAACAAAAGCAAAACGAGGATAATGGAATGTAGTCAAATTAAATCGGGTGATGCTGAGGGGATTAGATTAGGAAATGAGACACTTACAGTAGTAAAGGAGTTTTGCTATTTAGGGAGTAAAATAACTGATGCTGGTCGAAGTAGAGAAGATATAAAATGTAGACTGGCAACGGCAAGGAAATCGTTTCTGAAGAAGAGAAATTTGTTAACATCGAGTATAGATTTAAGTGTCAGGAAGTCGTTTCTGAAAGTATTTGTATGGAGTGTAGCCATGTATGGAAGTGAAACATGGACGATAACCAGTTTGGACAAGAAGAGAATAGAAGCTTTCGAAATGTGGTGCTACAGAAGAATGCTGAAGATAAGGTGGGTAGATGACGTAACTAATGAGGAGGTATTGAATAGGATTGGGGAGAAGCGAAGTTTGTGGCACAACTTGACTAGAAGAAGGGATCGGTTGGTAGGACATGTTTTGAGGCATCAAGGGATCACAAATTTAGCATTGGAGGGCAGCGTGGAGGGTAAAAATCGTAGAGGGAGACCAAGAGATGAATACACTAAGCAGATTCAGAAGGATGTAGGCTGCAGTAGGCACTGGGAGATGAAGAAGCTTGCACAGGATAGAGTAGCATGGAGATCTGCATCAAATCCAGTCTCAGGACTGAAGACCACAACAACAACAACAACACCGATGAGACGGTGGAACAAGTGCCGAGTAAGCCACTTCCTTCGTGAATGAGTTACCTTTTCTTAAGATTCTTCCTGTGAATCATAGCTTGGCAACAGCTTTACCTATTATGTAATGTTTTATGCGGTGGACAGTTGCGGAAATCCTTTCGGGAAAAAAAAGTTACACAAAATAATAACGCACTGCAACTTCCTATCAATTCATTCGGTGGTTATTTTGCTGAAGTAGTTAGGCCCGAACGTAAGATGCTGCGTGAAACGACACAGTAGTTAAGACGCTGGACTTGAATTAGAAATGGCAACAGTTCAAAATTCTTTCCGGGCATTCAGATTCAGATTGACATGATTTGCCTAATTCGTTTAATATAAAATTTGGGCTGGTTCCTTTCGAAGGGAAAGGCCGGCTGTCTTCCCCATCCTTCACCAGTCCTAGTCTGCGCTCTGTCTACAATGACCTCGACGTCTACATCTACATGGATACTTTGCAAATCACATTTAAGTGCCTGGCAGAGCGTTTCGAACCACCTTCACAATTCCGTATTATTCCAATCTCGTATAGCGCGCGGAAAGAATGAACATCTATATCTTTCCGCACGATCTCTGATTTCCCTTATTTTATCTTGGTGATCGTTCCTCCCTATGTAGGTCGGTGCCAAAAAAATATTTTCGCATTCGGAGGAGAAAGTTGGTGATTGGAATTTCGTGAGAAGATTCCGTCGCAACGAAAAACGCCTTTCTTTTAACGATTTCCAGCCCAAATCCTGTATCATTTCTGTGACACTCTCTCCCATATTTCGCGATTATACGAAACGTGCTGCCTTTCTTTGAACTTTTTCGATGTACTCCGTCAGTCCTATCTGGCAAGGATCCCATACCGCGCAGCAGTATTCTAAAAGAGGACGGACAAGCGTAGTGTAGGCAGTCTCCTTAATAGGTCTGTTACATTTTCTAAGTGTCCTGCTAAAAAAACTCAGTCTTTGGTTAGCCTTCCCCACAACATTTTCTGTGTGTTCCTTCCAACTTAAGTTGTTCGTAATTGTAATGCCTAGGTATTTAATTGAGTTTACGGTTTTTAGATTAGACTGATTTATCGAGTAACCAAAGTTTAACGAGTTCCTTTTAGCACCCATGTGGATGACCTCACACTTTTCGTTATTCAGGGTCAAGTGCCACTTTTCGAACCATTGAGATATGTTTTGTAAATCGTTTTGAAATTTGTTTTGATCTTATTAGTCAATAAAAGACAGCGTCATCTGCAAAGAACCGAAGACGGCTGCTCAGATTCCATCTCAAATCGTTTACGTAGATAAGGAACAGCAAACGGCCTATAACACTATCTTGGGGAACGCCAGAAATCGCTTCTGTTTTACTCGATGACGTTCCGTCATTTACTACGAACTGTGACCTCTCTGACAGGAAATCATAAATCCAGTCGCATAACTGAGACGATATTCCATAAGCGCCGGCCTGAGTGGTCGAGCGGTTCTAGGCGCTACAGTCTGGAACCGCGCGACCGCTACGGTCGCAGGTTCGAATCCTGCCTCGGGCATGGATGTGTGTGATGTCCTTAGGTTAGCTAGGTTTAAGTAGTTCTAAGTTCTAGGGGGCTGATGACCTCAGATGTTAAGTCCCATAGTGCTCAGAGCCACTTGATATTCCATAAGCACGCAATTTCACTACGAGCCGCTTGTATGGTACGGTGTCAAAATCCTTACGGAAATCCAGAAAGACGGAATCGATCTGAAATCCCTTGTCAATAGCACTCAACACTTCATGTGAAAAAAAAGCTAGTTGTGTTTCACAGGAACGATGTTTTCTAAACCCATGTGGACTGTGTGTCAATAGACCGTTTTCTTCGAGATAATTCATAATGTTCGAACACAATATATGTTCTAAAATCCTGCTACATATCGACGTTAACGATATGGGCCTGTAATTTAATGGATTACTCATACTGCCTTTCTTGAATAGCGGCGTGACCCGTACAATTTCCAGTCTGGGTACGTATCTTTCGTCGAGTGAACGGTTGTATATGATTGTTTAGTATGGAGCTAATGCATCAGCATACTCCGAAAGGAACCTAATTGGCATACAGTCTGGACCAGAAGACTTGCTTTTCTTAAGTGATTTAAGTTGCTTCACTACTCAGAGGATATTTACTTCTACGTTACTCACGGTGGCAGCTGTTCTCGATCGGAGTTCTGGAATATTTACTTCGTCTTCTTTTGTGAAGGCATTTCGGAAGGCTGTGTTTAGTAACTCTGCTTTGGCAGCACTGTCGTCGTTAGTCAGTGGGACATGAAACCTTAATCTTCCTTCCTTTCTTCCAAATGTCTATTATATCGTGCCTGTTAACAGAGCATATTACTTGGTAAGTGACAATGGTCAGTTGCGAAGCACGTAACTAAAGGGAAATTGCTGCAGTTTTCTCCGCTGGTTCGCAGTTTTGCCACCGCCAGCTGAGAGCAGCACTGGCAGCGGCGGGGCCGCGGCGCTTCGCGACTGACGATGCATCATGTGTGATTTACGCCGGCCGTCTTCCGGCGCGCAGACAATAGCGCGCGCGGGATAATGCTTTAAAATAGGGCATCCGGGCCAAGGAGGGGAGGATCCTCTCGCTTCCACCCACGTTCGGGATGTGGCGCGGCGCGCGGTCCTGGCACGCGTGAACAACGCGCCCCAGCGTCATACGGTGCTAGTCGGAGACAATGTTCAGCCCAAAACATGAGGTGAGACAATACAGAGGCGATGTGGCTGCACTATTAGCGCGCGAATGAGCAAATACTTTGAACTGCGTTGATAATCTGTTCCTACTATCATCGAAATCAGTTAACTCCTAGGTGCTAGCAGGTGCTAGTCGCGGTTTTTACAACAGATATATCCTTGTGCTCCGCCGGTGTACGAATTGTGTCATAAAAGAAACAGGAGTGATGCTGCAAATCTGATTTTTAAAGATGTATGTTCACCATCAAAGTAATACAAGGTGATCAAAAAGTCAGTATAAATTTGAAAATTTAATAAATCATGGAATAATGTAGATAAAGAGGTACAAATTGACACACATGCTTGGAATGACATGGAGTTTTATTAGAACCAAAAAGATACAAACGTTCAAAAAATGTCCGACAGATGGCGCTTCATCTGATCAGAATAGCAATAATTCGCATAACAAACTAAGACAAAGCAAATATGACGTTCTTTACAGGAAATGTCCAATATGTCCACCGTCATTCCTCAACAATAGAAGTAGTCGAGGAATAATGTTGTGAACAGCATTGTAAAGCATGTCCGGAGTTATGGTGAGGCATTGGCGTCGGATGTTGTCTTTCAGCATCCCTAGAGATGTCGGTCGATCACGATACACTTGCGACTTCAGGTAACCCCAAAGCCAATAATCGCACGGACTGAGGTCTGGGGACCTGGGAGGCCAAGAATGACGAAAGTGGCGGCTGAGCACACGATCATCACCAAACGACGCGCGCAAGTGATCTTTCATGTGTCTAGCAATACTTTTTTTTGGTTCTAATAAAACCTCATGCCATTCCAAGCATGTGTGTCAATTTTTACCTCTCTATCTACATTATTCCGTGGTTTATTAAGATTTCAAATTTAAACTGGCTTTTTGATCACCCGCTACTTGACTGAGACAACGTATGTCTGCATTCGTTCTTCGCATTAGTAAAAAGCTAACGGACATTCCTCGCAGAATATACCGGTTCTTGTCACACCACCGAAGTCAAGCAACGTCGGGGATGGCCTATTTTTGGATGTGTAATCGCCTGAGAATTCAGTGTGCTGTTGGCTACTTTACAACAAAGGAGAGGAGAGATGTCCTAGATTAATTTGTAAACCCCTCCGCAGTGAGGGCATGTGACACTGCGTTTAGTGATCCATCCGTAGGATAGGGACACTAAACTCTAGGTGGAGGATTAGGCTCTGGACAGGAACCAGGTTTCACCTACTCTCTTCTCTCATCATCATCCAACACAGGCGTGTCACGACACCACACACACACACACACACACACACACACACACACACACACACACACACACAGTCACGTACACTTCACATGCACACTTACAGACACAGCGTCCACACTTAGCGAAGAAAGGGTGAGAGTGTGAACGAAGTACAGAAAGATCTTTCCAATCGGGCGGCTAAACCTTGTAACTATTACGTTTTATGTACTTTTTGCAAACTAAACTGGCTTCCTATTCTTAAATTTTTGTATATGTCTGTGTTATAATTATGACCAGAACAATGCAAGTGGTGTGATTACGTAAACACTATCTGATAAAAGAGTCTACAAATAAATGTAAACTGTATAAATCTATTATAACCAACGTTTATTAAAAATGACAATTAGAAAACGTAAAACTCCGTACTAAATAAGCTACCACTGTGAAATTTTGTGTTGTGCAGTGCAGCGAACGGTGGTATAATGCGTGACATCACAGTATGTGACTTGCAGTTCTAACACACAAAACTAACAGAAGAAATATTCTCCGTAAGTTGAAAGTTTTATTACCAAAAGTTATTATTATTATTATTATGGCAACAGTACGGAAATGTTTAAAACTCTAATTCTGACAATATATCGCCTTTTGCACTTTTTCTCTAATAATTGCTAGGCAATTTAGTGAAACTTTTTTATCGTTATAATAAAATCTGACCCGTAGCCGTACAACATGTGTTATGGAATCCCTTATTCCGGCATGTCAGTACTCAAACATTTTTTGGAGCTACCTGCTAACGGACATGTCAGTATTCTCTAACATCTCTTAACAATTATACTGTAATGCTCCTGCATGCAACAGACCACGTACCTCGTCTTGCCGCTGCATCTGCATGAATATTCTGCATCCAGCAACAAGCTCAAATAATTAAAAACCAGTACTGTGATCCAGACAGAGTGGATGGTCACAACTGGTGATGCCGCTACTCCCATTTTTCAGAAATTAAATGATCAGGGTGGGATTAAATCAACAACCCTTAAGTGGCGTAAAAAATGAAGAGAATCAATAAAAAGTTTTAATTTTTCTGTGTTCTGTAAACTGATGATTCACATACAAACTTCACTTAGACCTTTCTTTTCCTTGGATAGTTTGATTGGCAAAAACTTCAGTTATTCCAGAAAGTCTTTAACCAATAATCACGTATCTGGTCACAATAAAGATAAGAATATTTCTTTCATTGTATGAATACGCAAATCTGACAAAATCCCTCCAGTGCTCAAGAAAGCAACAACTACGCACAGGAAAAGGCAAATTAAGAGAAATTCTCTATTAATACAAAAATGTAATCCGGTGCCACCAGCACGGTCAGGACAGGCCGCGATCTCTCTTGACGCGCAGCTTCTCTCCACGCCAGGTTGCGTCCGGATAGTCTCAACAACTGTTAACTCACTACTACTCGCGGTAATAATATATCAGACTCTCAGTTTGTGTATGCACGCAACAACAGAATCAGTGGCCAAATTAAAGAAAAAAAAATGAACATCCAATTTCAAAGCTTACAATCAGAGTTTTGAAACAATAACTGTCCAAAATGCTTTTATTAAAATATCCTGTAATTTAATGTGCACGAAAGTCTATATAAAATTCCAAACGTTAGTTGATGTACACGTCAATTTAATGTTCCACTGTAAGTATAAGACTATCTGCGTAGGAAATGCAATCTGAACTAAACTTTACCTAAACTCTCCTTGATAATAATTTGCAAATCAATGCTTGATTTTCAATGATTTTACTGTGTCCAGACTATAATTTTAAACTACTCGCAACAAATTTTCATGACGTAGCTAGCGGCAACGGAACTCCGTATTGCTCGATAGTGGTGACACTAAAAATTCAGTGTAGCACCAAACAAGTCAAAGGAAAGAAACCTTTGAAAGTGCAATGCAAGGAAAAGCAGTAAGAAAAGTATCCGGATACCTGGCTGAATGTGACTTACAAGTACGTGGAGAGCTCCATCAGTTATGCTGGAATTCAGTATAGTGTTGGCTCACCCTTAACCTCGATGACAGCTGCCACTCACACAAGCATACGTTCAATCAGGTGCTGGAAGCTTTCTTGGGGAATGGCAGCCCATTCTTCACGGAGTGCTTCACTGCTGGCAGATGACGTTCACCGGTCATTCGCCATACCGACACCTTGCCATCGGATCGCCACATTGTCTACCGTGATTCGTCACTCCACACAAGGTTTTTCCGCTGATCAATCGTCCAATGTTTACGCTCCTTACACCAAGCGAGGCGTGGTTTGGCATTTTAGGGCGTGATGTGTGGCTTATGAACAGCCGCTCGACCATGAAATCCAAGTTTTCCCACCTCCCGCTTCACTGTCATAGTACTTGCAGTGGATCCTGATACAGTTTGGAATTCCTATGTGATGGTCTGGATAGACGTCTTCTTCTTACACATTACGACCCTCTTCAACTGTTGGCGGTCTCTGTCAGTGTAGAGACGAGGTCGGGTGTACGCTTTTGTGCTGTACGTATCCCTTCACGTTTCGACTTCACAATCCCATCGGAAACAGTGGACTTAGGGATGTTTAGAAGTATGGAAATCTCGCGTACAGACGTATGGCTCAAGTGACACTGAGACACCTGACCACGTTCAAAGTCCGTGAGTTCCGCGGAGCGCCCCATTCTGCTCTCTCACGATGTCTGATGACTACTGAGGTCGCTGATATGGAGTAGCTGGCTGTAGGTGGCAGCACAATGCACCTAATATGAGAAACGTATGTTTCTGGGGGTGTCCGGATAGTTTTGATCACATAGTGTAGAAACTCGACTTATTAAAAGAGACTAGCATTCAGAATCTGCACTGGGAAATTTTGATTCCTCAACAATTACGTTAGGACATTCATAGAAGAAGACCCGAACCAGTAAAGAGAAAATCTGGAAAATTGGCTTTTCACGAGATAATTAATTACGTGCTATCCAGCAATGCACTAAAAACAATACCTAAATATATACACATTTCTGATATTAAACTTCACCAAATAATATTTCCAGAAAGCAACATTATTTGCATTTGCACCTCTGTGTTCTGCTACATAATTCCAGAACGCTCAACAGCGTGATGAATACTCAACTCTCAACTGCTTCTCACTGAATGCAACTGGCAACGATAATGCTACTGACAACCAAAGATCACATTTCCTGTACTCAGAACTACTCAGTGGCGTATCATATCGACTATTAAAGAGTTCTGTCTCAAAAATATTCAATGTACAAATGTGAATTAGGACACATCGAACAAAAATAGAGCTCACATCACTTTCATTGAATAGAAAAAAAATATGCTAGCAACCTTAAAACCTGACGTTCGTGGTCTCTCAGCCAACTATGTGGCACAGCTTTACTTTTTAGTGCTAAAAACATTTCTGTAAGTCATTCTCCGTTTTGCTACGCAGGATGTACGTCCTTCTTTCTTGCTGAAGGAGCGCATGCAAGGTTGTGTAGTGGGCTGCTCGTCCACAGTCTTTAACACAGTGTAATGGTACAGATCCGGAAAAATACAGAAGCATGCAAGGCTTATCTTAGAAGAGATGTTAAGGAATGGTAAACCTATTTTATAGCTTTTGTAGAGTTTGAGGAAATTTTTCACAATGTTGACTGGAATATGTTCTTTAACATTCTGAAATTAGCGTGGGTTAAACACAAGGGGCGAAAGTTAGTTGCAACTTGTAGAGAAACCAGACGGCGATTATAAGAGTCGAATGATATGAAAGGGAGCACTACCAGCGAGGGGGGGGGGGGCGATATAGTCGATCTCAATGTTACTCAATCTGTGCATTGATCATTGAACAAGCAGTAAGGGGAATCAGGTAGACATTTCGGGATGGCATTAAAGTTCAGGGAGAATATATCAAAAATTTAAAATTAGCCGACAACATTTTAATTCTATCAGAGAGAGCAGAGGACTTGGAAGATCGGCTGAATAGGATGGACGGTGTTTTGAAAGAAGGATATAAGATCAACATTAACAAAAGCAAAACAAGGATAGTGGAATGTAATCGATGAGGAGGGAAATGGAATAGTAAAAGAGATACTACTTAGTGGATAGGTTTTCTATTCCGATAGCAAAATAAATGATGGCAGCAGTCGTAGAGAGGATATAACATGTAGACTAGCAATGGCAAAAAACGCCGTTGTGAAGAAGAGAAATTTGTTGACACCGAATAGAGTTTTAAGGGTTAGCAATTATTTTCTGGTTTTTGTCCGGATTTTAACCATCCTACAAAGGTGGATAATGACCGTCAGTCGAAAGTGCAGTTGCAATAAATAATATTTTAAGAGTCTAAAGTGGAATGACCCCATTCATAATATTAATCGACCACTTTCTACATCCCACTGGTCACTCTTGAGCTATTTCGGTGATGTGCACGTGGTCTTGTGACCCTCCACCACTGTCCTCGTGGCAGTGAAGTGACCCGTGTGTGCCAGTCGGTTGCATGGAATAAGCTCACCAAGATGGGTCGATATGGATACTAAACAAAATATCAAAAAGAAATTGTAGTATTTGGGGATGCCAATGACCTTATCGCAACTGAAGTTGCAAAAAATGTTCAAATGTGTGTGAAATCTTATTGGACTTAACTGCTAAGGTCATCAGTCCCTAAGCTTACACACTACTTAACCTAAATTATCCTAAGGACAAACACAAACACCCATGCCCGAGGGAGGACTCGAACCTCCGCCGGGACCACCAGCACAGTCCATGACTGCAGCGCCTTTGACCGCTAGGCTAAGCCCGCGCGGCTGAAGTTGCAAGATCAGTCGGTGTCTCAATGTGGAGGGCTGAATGTGTCTAAAAGGCATAGCGCACCACCCACAGTCACCCAACGCAAGGAAAGATCATTAATCGTAAGAAGATCCTACTCAACAGTAAACAGAGACAAATGTCACCTCTAGTCAATGACTGACAGCCAGAAAACGCTTGTCCAATCGGAACCAATTTGCAACTGAAAACTGCGGAGGGAACTGCATGCAATGAACAGGTGGAGTTGGGCACCTAGGGAATGGCACTGCTCAAAGTGGTTCATAAACCTGCACCGCTTAAATGGGGCAAACATCACGGAAACTGGACAGTAGTTTAGATGTGTAGTGTGGTTCGACTAGTCGTGATTTCCTCTCACGAATGATGCAAGGTATCGCATACATCGATAACGAAATGAGGCAATGAGGCATTTAATCCGCAGTGTGTGGAGCGTGTAGTTCTGACTGGAGGTCACGTGATGCGCCGAGGGTGCGTTTCAGACCATGACTTGGGCCCAATCATTCATTGTAGGTGGCATCAAGATATTTATTTCAGCATTCTCGTTTATCACGTGTGTCCCTTTCTTCTACATCTTCATAGTATGGTTTTAACACACTCATCTTCCTAGATGATCACAGGGTGCACATGTACACGTCTGTTTTTATAAATACAGGTGTCCTATCACATTTCGTCTAACGACTACATCACCCCTTGTGAGTACCACAGAAAACATTTGGAACTGTGTGCAACATTTAGCGAAACGTAGCTGCCAACATCCACGCAAATTTCTTAGCTCCACAGAATGTATACATCACTGATAGGCTTCTAGCGTATGTAGCAACCTTTTTACATAACCATTTTTTAAACAGTCATGTAACAAACATAAATTCATAATAAAAGACTCATTTGATCAGAACATTTAATTTGCATCAAAGAATATTCAAACTACAGTACGAGTCAGTGTCAGCAACTAACTAACGCAGCCTTACTTTTCAGTTACACTTGATTCAGATATGCATGCCATATATAGAGGAGAGGACGCTGAAAGCATTCTGAACAGTGAAGAAGCACACAGGCTTCCAAGGGAGATATAGTAGGCAACCTTGCTGTGAACCATTTCGCTGAAGGAGACCCAAGGAAGGCCCAGGTCAATATCTCACAGACCTGACCGCACTTGGCATTTGCCATGGAGGGAAGTCCCAGCGTTGAGGATGAACACAGATAGGAATCTCCTGTGGCGCAGAAACGCTCTGCCTCAAAATAGTTTAAAACCCAAATAGTGGGACAAAGAGAAACGTTTTAGCAGCAGGCACTGTCGTGCACAAAAGTAGTAAACTATGTTTTTATACGTAAAGCATCGGATGCCGCTGATAGACATCTCAAAACTCGAATGGGAATCCCCAGTTTCGGGCCTTTGAAAGCATATGGTGCTGCTGGACATGTTGACTTCACAAAAACTTAAGTCCGCAGCTCGTGGTCTAGTGGCTGGCGTTGCTTCATCACGGGGTCCCGGGTTCGATTCCCGGCTGCGTTGGGGATTTCTCTCCGCCCGGGGTTTGCGTGTTTGTGTTGTCCTCCTCATCACCATCATCATTTGTGACAGTGGCAAGATTGGACTGTGTAAAAATTGGGACTTCTGACGGGTGCTGATGACCGCGCAGTTGAGTGCCCCACAAACCAAACATCATCATCACATAAACTAAATGTTTACTTGATGAAAGGATGGCTGGGATTGGTTCACATAAATAAACAAGAGGTTAGAGAATTTCGGGGGTGTTGATGAGGAACACCTCATTAGTCAAAGGGAGATCAAATGGTTCAAATGGCTCTGAGCACTATGGGACTTAACATCTATGGTCATCAGTCCCCTAGAACTTAGAACTACTTAAACCTAACTAACCTAAGGACAGCACACAACACCCAGCCATCACGAGGCAGTCAAAGGGAGAGATGAGACGAATTTTATTCTGTGTAAAATGTTTGAACGCACGTTACTGGTTAATCAAAGACAGGACAGCACACGAAAGAACACCAGAATCTTATAAGGAACAGTTTGATAAGTTGGCGTTCAGAAGATCCTAAGCCGAGCCAATTTGAATTCAGTGATCGACGTGAAATGTGGCAATGCGACGTTTCCTTGCAGAAAGCATCCAACCAGAAATCACTTCTTCATCAGAGATTCATCTTCAATTTCTTTCTCACCTACCTCATCAGCAACATCATCTGCAAATCTGCATACAGACACTGCTGGACTGGCGCTGCCAACGCCTATATACTGACATAGAGACAATTCTCGCTGATTTTCTTTCCTGTTGGCGAGGATTGTTGATGCCACCAGCCACCAAACACATCAGCCTCCATCTGTAACACTATTGTAAGATAGAGCCATAACCGCGAGAAATGCATAGGAAAAATATTAAAGGCATTTCATAACAATCTGACCATTGTAAGCGTCACTTTGAAGACTTCACATGTAATTCACTTAACAGTCTGGTTTCGACTCCGACCATAGGTACGACGTATTCCATTATGTAGCACTACTTGCGATTCAGTTAACATCACGACTACCAGTGGGTACTTCCTGACTGCAGTTGATTCACTTGTGCGATTATTAGAAGCTTGCCCCAACCCCTTTCTCAGATATTCCTATGTGTATTAAGTTAGTATTGTCATTGCTTGCCAATTGTTTATACATAGCTTTTCTCGATTAGTAGTCGCAGGACTCCCAATTCATTATTTTGAGGCGTGTTTAATTTACATGTGTCGGAGACAGGGCCCCACTTTCATATTTTTACATAATTTTACCAACTACACCACAGCGACTTATAGCAACGTGAAAAAACTGGTGGACTGACTTCGCCTCGGAACCGAAGCTATTATCAAGACGGAGGTGTCAAGTCATAGGGCAGCGATATACACATGTACAAACGGCACAACTGTCGCATACACAAGGTATAAAAGGGTAGTGCATTGGCAGATTTGTCATTTACATTCAGATGACTGGTGTGAAAAGATTTCCCACGATATCGTGGCTGCACGACGGGAATTAAGAAATTTTAAAAGCGGAATGGCAGTTGGAGCTAGACGTATGGGACATTCCACTTCGTAAATCCTTACGGAATTCGAGATTAAGAGATCCACAGCACCAGAGTGTGCCGAGAATACCAAATTTCTGGTATTACCGTTCACCACGGACAACGCAGTGGCCTACGGCCTTAACGACCGAGGCCAGAAGCGTTTGCGTTGAGTTGTCAATGCTATTAGACAACCAACACTGCGTGAGATAACTACAGAAACCAATGTGAGAGGTACGACGAGTGTATTCGCTAGCACAGTGCGGCCAAATTTGGCGTTACTGGGCTATGGCAGCAGATGACCGCTGCGAGTGCCTTTCCTAATAGCATATCACCTTCAGCGGCTCTCTTGTGCTCGTAATCACATAGCTTGGACCCAAGACGACTGGAAAACCTTGACCTGTTCAGATGAAGCGCGATTTCAGATGGTAGGAGGTTAGGGTAGGGTTCAAGTGTGGTGCGGACTCCATGAGGCCATGGACCTATGTTGTCAACATGGCTCTGTGCAAACTGGTGGTGCTCCGCAATGGTGTGATGATGATGATGTTTGGTTTATGGGGCGCACAAGTGCGCGGTCATCAGCGTGCCCGTACAAAGTCCCAATTGTTAGACAGTCCAATGTTTTCACAGTCCACTCTAGCCACTGCCACAAATGATTATGATGATGAAATGATGAAGATAACACAAATACCCAGTCCCGGGGCAGAGAAAATCCCCAACCCGGTCGGGAATCGAACTCAGGACCCCGTGTTCCAGAGGTATCAACGCTAACCACTAGACCACGAGCTGCGGACTCCGTAATGTTGTGGGCTTTGTTTACATGGAATGGGTGGCTCCCCTGGTCCATTTGAACTGATTATTGACTGGAAATGTTTGTACTCGGCTACTTGGGGACCATTTGCAGCCATTCATGGATTTCATGTTCCCAAACTGTTATGGAATTTTTATGGATCTCAGTGCTCCATGTCGCTGGATCACAATTGTTCGTTATGTGTTTGAACATTGAGGACAGTTCGAGCAAATGATTTGGCCACCCAGAGCACCCGACATGAATCCCATCGAAAATATATGGTACATATCGAGAGGTCAGTTCGTGCACAGACTCCTGCACTGGCAACACTTCGGCAAATTTTGTACGGCTATAGAGGCAGCAAGGCTCAGTAATTTTGCATGGGAGTTCCAACAACTTGTGGATTCCATATTACACTACTGGCCATTAAAATTGCTACACCACGAAGATGACGTGCTACAGACGCGAAATTTAACCGACAGGAAGAAGATGCTGTGATATGCAAATGATTAGCTTTTCAGAGCATTCACACAAGGTTGGCGTCTGTGGCGACACCTACATCGGGCTGACATGAGGAAAGTTTCCAACCGATTTCTCATACACAAACAGGATTTGACCGGCGTTGCTTGGTGAAATGTTGTTGTGATGCCACGTGTAAGGAGGAGAAATGCGTATCATCACGTTTCCGACTTTGATAAAGGTCGGATTGTAGGCTATCGCGATTGCGGTTTATCGTATCGCCACATTGCTGCTCGCGTTGGTCGAGATCCAAGACTGTTAGCAGAATATAGAATCGGTGGGTTCAGGAGGGTAATACGGAACGCCGTGCTGGATCCCAACGGCCTCGTATCACTAGCAGTCGAGATAACAGGCATCTTATCCGCATGGCTGTAACGGATCGTGCAGCCACGTCTCGATCCATAAGTCAACAGATGAGGACGTTTCCAAGACAACAACCATCAGCACGAACAGTTCGACGACGTTTGCAGCAGCATGGACTATCAGCTCGGAGACCATGGCTGCGGTTACCCTTGACGCTGCATCACAGATAGGAGTGCCTGCGATTGTGTACTCAACGACGAACCTGGGGGCACGAATGGCAAAACATCATTTTTTCGGATGAATTCAGGTTCTGTTTACAGCATCATGATGGTCGCATCCGTGTTTGGCGACATCGTGGTGAACGCACATTGGAAGCATGTATTCGTCATCGCCATACTGGCGTGTCACCCGGTGTGATGGTATGGGGTGCGATTGGTTACACGTCTCGGTCACCTCTTGTTCGCATTGACGGCACTTTGAACAGTGGACGTTACATTTCAGATGTGTTACGACCCGTGGCTCTACCCTTCATTCGATCCCTGTGAAACCCTACATTTCGGCAGGATAATGCACGACCGCATATTGCAGGTCCTGTACTGGCGTTTCTGGATACAGAAAATGTTCGACTGCTGCCCTGTCCAGCTCATTCTCCAGATCTCTCACCAATTGAAAAAGTCTGGTCAATGGTGGCCGAGCAACTGGCTCGTTACAATACGCCAGTCACTACTCTTGATGAACTGTGGTATCGTGCTGAAGGCTGCATGGGCAGCTGTACCTGTACACGCCATCCAAGCTCTGTTTGCCTCAATGCCCAGGCGTATCAAGGCCGTTATTACGGCCAGAGGTGGTTGTTCTGGGTACTGATTTCTCATGATCTATGCACCCAAATTGCGTGAAAATGTAATCACATGTCAGTTCTAGTATAATATATTTGTCCAGTGAATACCCGTATTTCTTCTTCGTGTAGCAGTTTTAATGGTCAGTAATGTACGTCGAGCTGCAGCACTACGCCAGGGAAATGGGGTCCGGCACGGTATTAGGTGGTGTCTCATGACTTTTGTCACTTCAGTGTGTAGGCCATGTTAGCGTGATATCTGCTGGTGGAGGGTAGCTTTTTACTAAGTCAGATGCGCCGGCGAGGTTGGCAGAGCGGTTCTAGGCGCTACAGTCTGGAACCGCGTGACCACTACGGTCGCAGGCTCGAATCCTGCCTCGGGCATGGATGTGTGTGATTTCCTTAGGTTAGTTAGGTGTAAGTAGTTCTAAGTTCTAGGGGACTGATTACCTCAGAAGTTCTTTCCCATAGTACCCAGAGCCATTAAGTCAGGTGCGTTTTAAGGTTTCCTACCGTATGCTTCGGGTGTTCGAGTAGCTATTGTTCCCTGCGCTTCATAGCGGGTCGGCTCGGTGCGAGATGAGAAGTCGGTCGCCTTTGAGGGCGGGCCGCAAGCCGTGTGCCGGACAGCCAACTTCCGGTCGTGGGTCCACCTGGCGCGGGGCTCCCCGGCCACGGCTGTGAAGTTGGCCGATGTTTAATAAAAGCCGCACGGCGCGACGCCCCGGGCTCTGCCGGAGGACTTAATTGTTTGTGCGGTGGCGGTCGGCGACACGGCCGCCGGCGGAGGGTGGCGCGCGTTTAATTAAGTCCCGCCGGCCCTCGAGTGCGGCCCGACATCGCCGGCCGCATCGCGCACACGTCGAAATGAATTGCGCGCCGGTTTAATTTCTGCTCCTCCAATAAACAACAGCCAGCGACGCGACGGCCCCGAATTACCACTTCATTGTTCCGCGCGCGCTTCAATCGCGACGAAAAAATAAAAAAAAAAAAGACGGTCCTCCTGTCGCAGTAATGTCGCACACGATATTATTTGCGTCCGTAGAAGGGCGCGTTTTAACGGGGCGCGCGGATAGGACGCGATTTCCTACCGAAGATCCATATGAAGTTTAATAAACGTTTGTGACAACATGTCCACTAGCAGCGGAACTGGTTTTGATATGTCTGTTACTACTATTGTAAAGTGTGCCAGACATTGCAGTGGCGGATCTTTTAGGTTCATGTCTCAAGTTAATTAATATTGACTATACAGGGTGAAAAGTATTTAAATCGACAAACACTGGAAGGTTGTAGGACACATCAGAACAAATATTTTCCCCTAATGTCATTTTTTCCTGTGAGAATTATTTAAGCCGGTGGAGGCCGTATTACGTACTACGTAGCTCACCACAACGGACGAGCTCCACATATACATCTACATTTTTACTCCACAAGCCACCCTACGGTGTGTGGCGGAGGGCACTTTACGTGCCACTGTCATTACCTCCCTTTTCTGTTCCAGTCGTGTACGGTTCGCGGGAAGAACGACTGTCTGAAAGCCTCCGTGCGCGCTCGAATCTCTCTAATTTTACATTCGTGATCTCCTCGGGAGGTATAAGTTGGGGGAAGCAATATATTCGATACCTCACCCAGAAACGCACCCTCTCGAAACCTGGCGAGCAAGCTACACCGCGATGCAGAGCGCCTCTCTTGCAGAGTCTGCCACTTGAGTTTGCTAAACATCTCCGTAACGCTATGACGGTTACCAAATAACCCTGTGACGAAACGCGCCGCTCTTCTTTGGATCTTCTCTATCTCCTCCGTCAACCCGACCTGGTACGGATCCCACACTGATGAGCAACACTCAAGTATAGGTCGAACGAGTGTTTTGTAAGCCACCTCCTTTTTTGATGGACTACATTTTCTAAGGATTCTCCCAATGAATCTCAACCTGGCACCCGCCTTAGCAACAATTAATTTTATATGATCATTCCACTTCAAGTCGATCCGTACGCATACTCCCAGATAATTTACAGAAGTAACTGCTACCAGTGTTTGTTCCGCTATCATATAATCATACAATAAAGGATCCTTGTTTCTATGTATTCGCAATACATTACATTTGTCTATGTTAAGGGTCAGTTGCCACTCCCTGCACCAAGTGCCTATCCGCTGCAGATCTTCCTGCATTTCGCTACAATTTTCTAATGCTGCAACTTCTCTGTATACTACAGCATCACCCGCGAAAAGCCGCATGGAACTTCCGACACTATCTACTAGCAGGTTTATCAACAACAATATCCTAATCGCCGTATCCCGCATCATACGACCTTTGCTGCTGAGTACCAACGTCTGCGTGAGACCGGGTCATTTAGCAGATTACCTGGACAGGGACGCCGTCGCATGGTAAGAACGCTGCAATTTGAGGAAGCTGTCTTGCAGCACTTATATCAGCACTCGTGTAATTGTACGTAACATGGGGACGAATCAGGCGAATGTAAGAACAGTCCATTTCACTTACAACGTGTTCACAACCTGGAACTAGTTGATTATCCACCCAGAGAACAGTTTTCGCAGTGGTGCCTGGAACAGTATGAAATGCATCCTACATTTCCATCCTCTGTGTTGTTTACCGATTGAGCAACGTTCAGGCGTGATGGAGTCTTCAACATGCACAATTCGCATGTTTGGAGTGAGGATAAGCCACATGCCACAGTTACTAGCGCTCATCAAGTGCGGTTCTTCGTTAATGTGTGGGTCGGCCGGCCGAAGTGGCCGTGCGGTTAAAGGCGCTGCAGTCTGGAACCGCAAGACCGCTACGGTCGCAGGTTCGAATCCTGCCTCGGGCATGGATGTTTGTGATGTCCTTAGGTTAGTTAGGTTTAACTAGTTCTAAGTTCTAGGGGACTAATGACCTCAGCAGTTGAGTCCCATAGTGCTCAGAGCCATTTGAACCATTTGAATGTGTGGGTCGGTGTTGTTGGGGACTGTTTAGTTGGACCGTATCTGCCATCTAGGCCATTAAATGGCAGGCACTATTACAATTTTCTCGCCAGGGTATTGCCGGAATTTCTGGAAGACGTCCCGCTCCCTACAAGACAACGCATGTGGTTCCAATATGACGGGGCGCAGGCACATTTCAGTTGTGGTGTGCGTCGATTCCTGAACCGACGGTTCCCAGAATGGAGGCATTTCTGAAAATCTACTGTAATAGAAATTGGGTTGTGTTAATGTGTTGTCTCTCTGTCATAAAAAAAATGGAGAAGTGTTTGTTGGTTTAAATAATTTGCCGCCAGAGAAATCTTCTTCTACCGGTTTACATACTCCTCATAGGAAAAAATGACATCAGGGGAAAATATTTGTTTTGCTGTCCCCTACAACCTCCCAGAGTTTGTCGGTTTAAATACTTTTCACCCTGTATTTATTGTTGTTAATACGATTTTCAGTCCGAAGAATGCGCTGATGCAGCTCTCCGCTTCAGTCCATCCTGGGAAAACCTCTTCATTTCCGAATAACTACTGCAACATATATCAGTTTGAACCTGCGTATTGTATTCATGCCTAAGTCTGCCTCTACAGTTTTTAATCCCCATACTTCCCTTATTAACAAATTAACTGTTCCTTGACGCCTCAAGAAGTGTCCCGTAAATAATTTCCTTCTTTTAGTCAGATTGTACGATACTTTTCTTCCACAATTAGATTGAGTACCTCCTCATTAATTATTCGGTAGCACCACACATGAAAAGCTCTATTCCGTCTTCTTACCTGAACTGCTTATCGACCACGTTTGATGACCGTGCAACGGCACACTCCAGACCAGTGGCTTCAAAAATATCTTCGGGGAAGGCTTCCTAACACCTAGGTTGGTATTAGGTATTAATAAATTCATCTTTTTCTAGGCGATTCAGTCCGGAACCGCGCTGCTGCTACGGTCGCAGGTTCGAATCCTGCATCGGGCATGGATGTGTGTGCTGTCCTTAGGTTAGTTAGGTTTAACTAGTTCTAAGTCTAGGGGACTGATGACCTCAGATGTTAAGTCCCATAGTGCTTAGAGCCATTTGAACGGCCCTGTATAGCTTCAGGTTGTCACACCCGTTGATGTTACTTGTTATTGTGTGACCCTGAAAGTGTTGCTTGTGTCACATGCTTCGTTACCAGTGCTAGTTTGCGATTATCCTGTGTATCTAAGACAGTATGAATAAAACACTTCACTACTGTTGATAGTTGCTACAATGACAATACGCAAGTGTGTGTAGAACCTAAATATTTTCTGTTACATTTTTGGGAATTATGCAGTGGCTAAGCAGACTGTGTGTAGAAAGCCTACCATGCATATTTTAAAGTGAAACTTGGTAACTAGGACAAGAGATGGGCGCCAAGGACGGTTAGCCGCTATTGTGCGGAAAGGTTAAGATCGTGAACAAAAGAAAGGAAAAATGCGTGTCATCTGTGATTCCAGTTGTGTGGAGGGAGACTAAAAATCATCTTAATGACTGTTACCTCTGCTTAGTTAATGTTCAGGGGTGCAGTTCGTAAAATAAGAGGCAAATTGTGTATCCAAGCATTGATTCAGTCTTTAGGCGAGTTGCACATGGTGAAGATCCGAGTGCTCCTCTTCCTCCAGCTACTGTAGAGAACGTGGAAGAAGATGACAAAGAAACTGAAGTTGATGGAGTTACCGAAGAGGACAGTGATGTCCACCAGCGTGAATGCGACTTTATAACTGTTCTCTCAGAGTGTACTTAATGTTCTCGCACGAGATTTCAATTTGCCGAAGGAATCTGTTGAAGTATTTGCCTCCTGGTTAAAAGTAAGAATATTCTGGAACCAGGAACACATTACTCATGGTACAGACATAGGGAGAAAGAATTAGTTTATTTGTTCTCACAGAACGAGTCCTTCGTTTACTGCAATAACATAAACGAGTTAATGCACTTCTGTGGGATTGAACATAATCCTAGACGTTTTAGACTTTTCTACACTCGTCAACGATGAGCCAGAAAGGCGTGTTATTGTATAATGGAAACGTACATGGGTGAGTTATTGTGGCCCATTCAGTTCAAATGAAAGCGACTTATGAGAACATAGAAATACTCTTAACAATATCCAGTTATGGGGAACACACTTGGCTTATCTGCGGTGACTTCAGAGTTATCGGAATCTACATCTGCATCTACATACATATTCCGCAATCCACCATACGGTGTGTGGCGGAGGGTACCTCGTACCACAACTAGCATCTTCTCTCCCTGTTCCACTCCCAAACAGAACGAGGAAAAATGATCGCCTATATGCCTCTGTACGAGCCCTAATCTCTCTTATCTTATCTTTGTGGTCCTTCCGCGAAATGTAAGTTGGCGGCAGTAAAACTGTACTGCAGTCAGCCTCAAATGCTGCTTCTCTGAATTTCCTCAGTAGCGATTCACGAAAAGAGCGCCTCCTTTTCTCTAGAGACTCCCACCCGAGTTCCTGAAGCATTTCCGTGACACTCGCGTGATGATCAAACCTACCAGTACCAAATCTAGCAGCCCGCCTCTGAATTGCTTCTATATCCCCCCTCAATCCGACCTGATAGGGATCCCAAACGCTCGAGCAGTAAATACTATTAGCACAACAAACTGCGTTCACAAAAATGCCTTGCTTTCTATGCGGATTGGACAGTCGGATAAGGCAAAGACACTGAAATGTGAGAGTTTGGTTAGACCGGAAAAACTTTGTGGCTGTAACTAAAAATATCCTGCACGAACCGCTTGTACAAAAAAAAAAGTCTTGCTTCCACCTCATCGAATAAAATTGGGCTTGATGAAGTAATTTGTAGGGGCTTTAGCACTGGATGAACCCTGCTTCAAGTACCTATCCAAGAAATTTCCCTACATCACACGAGAAAAATTGAAAGCTAAAATTATTGTTTAGTTCTCAAATAAAGAAACTGATGAAGGATGAAGATCATAAGAAGACAATGAAGAGGAAAAGGTGCATGACCGCCTTCCGATCAGTTACTTTCTGTGGAATGACAAAGATCCTCATTACAAGGCCACTGTTGAAAAAAGTTGCAAGATTTCAAGAAGAAGGGTCGTTATATGAGTGTGGAAGTCCACTTTCCACATTCACATATCGACTGCTTTCCGGAAATTTGGGACATTATATTGAAGAGCGAAGAGAATATTTTCACCGAGTATTTAGAGGAGATACCAGCGGGGGCAGCAGCTATGTTGGTCTACTACTGTTGGATGTTGAAGAGGGAGAGTCATCATATTCAAGGATCTACAAGGAAGACAAAGAAGAGAAATTTTAAAAATTTGTGGAACGCTGTGAACTTCTTGTTTTTGCATAAGGTAGCCACTAAACAAATTAGGGGAGTCCTGAGGAGTATTTTTTAAATGTATTTCACTTTTTAAACTTGTTTTTATTAAAAACAAATGGCGTTAGAATATATTTGTGACCTCAGAACTGAAAATCGTCCAAATATTACTTCTTATTTTGTGTAAAAACCTGATGTGATGGACGAAAACGGTAGTTATTTCTAGAATCAACATAAAAAAATTATTCAAGAACAGAACTGAGAGATTGCAGAACACCCATTGAGAATTATCATCTCTGTCTTCTGTCATTCCCATTTATTTTTAATTATTAATGTGTGTGAATTCCTAAGGGACCAAACTGCTGAGGTCATCGGTCCCTAGACTTACACACTACTTAAACTACGTTACGCTAAGAACAACACATACACACATGCCCGAGGGAGGACTCGTACCCCCGGGGAGAAGGGCCGCGCAATCCGTGACATGACGCCTGTAACAGCTCGGCCACTCCGCGCGGCTTATTCATTTTTAAAGACTTCTGACGATAGATCTCCAGACTGCCTCTTTTTGTGCGAACGGCCACTGAATCTCTCAACGCCGGCCTGTGTGGCCGTGCGGATCTAGGCGCTTCAGTCTAGAACCGCGTAACCGCTACGGTCGCAGGTTCGAATCCTGCCTCGGACATGGATGTGTGTGATGTCCTTAGGTTAGTTAGGTTTAAGTAGTTCAAAGTTCTAGGGGACTGATGACCACAGATGTTAAGTCCCATAGTGCTCAGAGCCAACTGAATTTTGTTATGAGGATTTTTGACAATATGAGTGTCAGTTGGTGGCCAGATGCCCTTCCCCTCCTCCCCCCCCCCTCCCCTCCTGGACAGAAAACAGGAATGGCTACCCAATGTTTGCATATCGTGTATCTGAGGCACGGCGTAGGTACCAGCCTAGTATTCATCTTCTTAGATGTGGAAAACAACCTAAAAACCACATTCAGGCTGTCTGGTTCAGCAGACCTCGCCTCTTCAAATCGACAGAACCGGTGTGTTTACGTGCCCGCCTATGTTGGTGGACCTTCTTTAATTTTAGAACGACCTACGTATATTGCATGACGGATCTGATCTCTCTCTTACTGAATAACGGCTGTCTGGCGTTCGGAGCTAAGGAGCCACCTACAGAATCTAGCGGTTAGCGCCGTGTGCGGTCAGGCGGCGGCAGCGGGCAGTACTTCGCAATCTGCGGGTCGGCCGGCATTAGTGGCGCCCGCTAACTGCGCGCGACCGGGCCCCTGGAGCATTTCCCACCGATGGGGACTTACGGCCCTAATACCGACCGTCGGCTGCCCGCACTCCACTTCCGAGACCCATAAAACTTTTCTCTCCCTTCCGGGGACCCGACATTTCTCACGGCCACTGGGACTGCTGGTTAAAACGCTGTAAAACCCTCTGCCGCTAATGACCCAGGTATCAGTCGTAAAAAGACACTGCAACGAGAGCGATCGTCGTCGGTGACACGTTTTATGTGTTGCAGATTCATTATTAGTTCCGAGCTCTAAGTATCGAAGACACTTCTATAAGTATTGCTTCATTTCATGAATGCCTTGTTTTTTTGTTTTTTGGCCCCATCAAAACTCTATCAATGTTCTGGCATTAAAAGCAAATGACGCAATAACTGTGGCAGTAGGGCAGAGCGTTTTTCATTCAATTGCAGATTTTCGATTACCATTAACCACACTTACGAGGACTGTTCGGTAAAGATGAGTAATAACTCTTTTTACTGTCACCATTTTTCGCACTAGAATTTAATCTTACGGTAGTCTGTCAACTTGATGTGTAGCAAACAGGCCGTACTAGTTTCATTGTTAGCACTCGTGGTTTACACCTTTTAGAGTCGGGAAAATGTATGTGTCTCATGTCCTTAGGTTAGTTAGGTTTAAGTAGTTCTAAGTTCTAGGGGACTGATGACCTCAGATGTTAAGTCCCATAGTGCTTAGAGCCATTTGAACCACTTAGACTCGGGAAAACAGACAAGACATTAAGTTTCCTCCGCGTGGGATAACAGTCGTATTGAACCTTTTGAAACAAATTTCCTCCATTTGGTGTAAATTACTGTTCCATTATTTCACACATTTACTTCGACTCTCAAGTGCATGTTGATCTGAAATTAATAAAACATACACGTCATATAGTGCAGGGCAAAGGAACGAGAAATCATAACGTATTTTACAACATTAGTTACATGTTACAAATATTTGACCTGTCTACATGACATCTCATTGTCGAAATACCACATTTCTGGTCTTATAGATCAGTTATTGTTTTACACGATATGAGCAGACATGGAAAATGCATAATACGCCTGACATTGTGGGTATTTAACAGCCACTTCATTGACGTCACTTGTATTCATCACATCCGCTGATCAAATGACGTTAACATTTGTCGAAACCATGGCAGAGACTGTAACAAAACAGCACTACAGTGTGAGCCACATGATCTTTGGGTTACCAGACGCATTACCAAGAAAGAGAAGATAGATCTTTATTTTGATAAGTGCTTCCAATGTCTTTGTAATACACAGTCATAACATCCTCTTACAGAGATACAATGTAACACTCCATAGTGAGAGTGTAAATCGAACCATTTCCGAAGTACAACAAAATCTGATCTCAGAAATGATCTCGTAGATGCAATATTATAAAATTATAAGTAACATTTCCGTCTTTTCATGTGCATGTTGCTGCGTATGTGTGATTTCTTTTACATAAGACTCCAGGAATCAGTGAATTATGAATTTAAAATAATGTATCTATGTAACGATTATTGAGATAAAATTTTGCTGTAAAACTGGAAAGGTCATATTTACACTTCGAGTGCG
This sequence comes from Schistocerca serialis cubense, assembly GCF_023864345.2. NCBI lineage: Eukaryota > Metazoa > Arthropoda > Insecta > Orthoptera > Acrididae > Schistocerca > Schistocerca serialis. The sequence continues at coordinate 265,957,760 of NC_064638.1, forward strand.
ATGTATTACACTTTATCTATGAAAGAGAGTGTTATGATCGTGTATTACAAGGACATGTTAACAACTAGTCAAATAAAGGTTCACCATTTCTTTTCTCTGGTAAACGAAAGGTCGTGTGGGTTGCACAGCGGTGTCGCTATGTTACGATCTCTGCCACGATTTTGAAAAATGCTAGTGTCTGTTGACACGCATGTGAGATGAATGTCAGTCACACCAGTGTATTGGCTGTTTAATACGCCACACTGTTTGTGTGTGTTAGTAGTTATTCACTTTCACAATGTCAGCATATTACGTATCTTCGAAATGTACTCATATCTTGTAATACGGTATCTGCTGTAGAAGACCACAAATATATTTTTCGACGACGAATTATCACGTAGATAGGTCAGGTTTATTGTAACATTTAAATAACGGTTTCAATTACTCTTACGTAACGACTTTCAGTTGCTTTCCTCTGCACTGTTTGATATATACACCTCATTAATTACATTTCAACGTGCGCTTAGGATTACTATTCAATTGAAATCTTAACTGTGCAAATTAAATGAATAATAATGTACAGTCAAATGTCGGGAATTTCTTTCTACAAATAAGACATGTTCAGTATCGTCTACCATAGTAAGAGTTCCTTGGCGATGAACAGTACGCGGCTTTGTAATTCTGCTTTCGTCTCAACAGATCCTCAGCTGGGGCCTATTGGGCCCATGGTGTGTCCGTTGTCTGCAGCACAGCTCAAAGACGTTTCAAACTGGTTGAAGAGGAGAGTCTGTCTGTTCCAAAGAACGGTGGACCCAACGGTCTAGTAGAATGAAGTCTCAGCATCACTGCTGTTATTGTGAGAGAGGATCAACGAATAACCTTGGGAAAGAACAAATCACTGTCTCACATACTTTCACATTCAACGCCATTCTTTAGTGTTATTGTTACACCCTAGACAACATTTTCGAGAGACAAAAGGAGTTATTAACATGAGCAGGCACTGATGAGTGTATGTACATTGTTAATGCATGTGGGATCTTTATGGTAGCTATCCTTCGAATAGTATTCTTTGGAGTTGAGACCAAGCAAGTGGTTTGGTTATTTAACAGCATATCTTGCAGTGGATATTTGAAGTTTGAAAGCCATGTGCAGCTGTTAGGGAGGAGAACATCTCAACTCAAAGCACTTGTCAGAAATAGAACTCTGGTCCAAGAATTCCTCGCACTAGTGTGCAGAAAATGCTTTCGGTCAAAGAGGCGAAAAACTGCCTACATACATCTACCTGTTCGGCATTACTATCCACGGCAGGGGCGAGGACACAAGAGAGAAGTGGGTTGCCCGACCAAGATGTTTCAACAGTGTTGTAAATGCCGATTGTGGAAGGTGGTCGTGTCCATAAAAATCTGCGATTTTCCATGTTCACCTTGGAAGAGACGCTATCAATTGTGCCCCCAGATTGTGTTGTCCCTCTGTTGCCAAGCTTTCTGGGAAGCCTCAGGCCTTCAGAAGAATTTTAGGATGGAATGCAACGTTTATGGTGCCAATGAAATGGTCTGTGGTGGGATACAAAAACCGAGGCCCCTAGTCGAATGTACTGTAATGTTCAGCATGTCCATATAATGATCTCTGTTATAAATCTGTTGTTCGCTTTAAGCCTAGTGAAAACTCAACACACACTGCCTAAAGTGACTGTGGGGAAAAATAATTCAAAAGTATAACATCTCCTCCCTGCCCAGAAATTTACTTTGGTTAGGATTGGTCTGAAGGCAGAGCAGACGAGCTAGAAGGGAGACATGACACTCCTGGAATCTTTTGATTGGAACGAAAACCTTTGGGGGCAGTTGCATGGGTGCACTTTTCGAGTTTATCAAGGTTCGATGGAAAGGGGTGAGGGAAGAAACGCGGCTGCTGATTTCAAACTCCGGTCAGGAGAGCAGATTCTGTTCCGTTTCTTGGAGACCATTTGCAGCCATTAAACAACTATGGAATTTTTTAACACAGTGCACCATTTCACCTGGCTGTAGTATGTGATAATTTTGAAAAACTTTCTGCACAGATAACCCAACATGAATCCCATAGAAAATTTATGCAACATAATCGAGAGATCAGTTCATGTACAAAATCCTGTACTGGCAGCACTTTCCCAATTATTGACAGCTATAGAGGCAGCATGGCTCAGTTTTTCTACAAGTGACTTCCAACGACTTGTTGAGCTGCTGTAATACGTCAGGTAAAAGGAGATCCATCATTATGTTACGAGGCATTCTGTGACTTTTGTTGCCTCAGTGTACTCTGAAGAACAATCGCTAGAGTACATTAAGCATTCAAAAAGGGCCCAAAAAGCTACACAAGGCATGCTGATAAATTGACTCTGAGTGGCCAACACAAATAACAGTCTTCATGGTCGCTGTTTTTGTCATGTAATCGCTTGCAGGTGGTGATTTTCCATGACAGAGGACGGACACTTCACGAGAACAGGCAGTCTTTCGCGTCTTTTCCGTTGTACGTTTGCAGCACACACTGAGGACAAAGCGTCTGCTTCGCAAAAGATATTAAGATAAAAGTTTGGTTTATATTTCGTTAAATATTCATCTTGTGGTTAAATCTCATTTTTTTGTTAGTTTTTGCTTCCTAATATAATACTGGAAATACAGTACTAACCTGAGCAAAGACAAATTCTTCTTGTTCAATATCGAAATATATTAGACAGAAGTTTCACCATCATCAGTGGCTTGGTTTATTTCCTGTCAAAGATTGGGTAACGAAATGTTTGCTTAATAGTCTGCACAGTTTTGATACTATGGTATTTACATTTATCACACTGTTAACAGAAAGACCTTCACATTAGTTTCACAGACGTTTATGTTGCTGTCTGATATTTGCAGGACAGCTCATACTTTACTCCAGCTTGTCGTCGGCTTTTAATTATGATTTACTGTATCACGTTAATTTATAAAAAGGACTGCTTTATTCTCGCTTTAATAATGTCAGTTATAGTTATGTCATTATCTTATAAACTGATCACAATATCGATTTGTTGATTTATTCTTTAAATACACTTTGTTAGGTTAAAGTGATACTTTTGGAAAATGTTGTGAGGAAATGTTGATTATGAATGGACCATGGATATCGGTGAAAAGGCGGGAGCTCTTGTCTGTAAATTGCATGTACTTACATTTCGTTGATTTCCACCCAGAACACACAAAAGAAGATGGCATTACAGATGAACATATGATAAAACAGACACATAGTACGTGTTAAAAAGCAACTGTGCAGTTTACCTACCCTGTAGGGCAGGGGTGTAGATTCTTGCTTGCGCTGCAGGCCACAAAGGCCTCACTGTCAGTAGTTAATATCATTTTTTCGACCGATGTTTATTTTATTTAAATTTTATTCCTTTGCTGTATTTTTATTGACTGATAATCATGCAGTAAATCCCTATATGGTCATAGGAATACGTAAAATAATTGGTTAAATTTTGTCGCCAAAAGTTCAACGTACTATAGACTTCACCGATGAAGGTTACTGACGCAAAGTGTGAGCTATACAATGCACGAACCACTGACGACTGAGCAATATTCCTCCTAGGTTTTCCAGATGTCCGGTTGCAGCTGGACATGCCCAACTTTTTATGGTGGTGTGCGGCGCGTTAGGCTCTTGTTAGGCTCTTTGACGGTGAAATAAAGAACACACGACTAAGTGCCGTTGCAGATAAATACGAGGGATAAGAACAAGGAGAAATAAGAAGATATACCATAAGGCCGTACAGCGTTACCAACCAGTGCTATTCTTACGTATGCACCCCACATTTCTCTTCGTAGGGCAAATGAGCCCAAGGCACAATGTCACACACGCAGAGAAAGAGAGGCTAAGTAGAATGTGGAGAAGAATTTTTTGTGTACAGAAGAGCTTTTAGTTTATTTTGACAGCAAGGAGAGTGAGCAATTAAGGGTATTACTAGCATTTAGGCGACAAAAGGAATGGGATAGCGACATACATATATAGAGACGGTGGTAGTATCGCTAATACAAGGAATAAAAGGGCGGTGCATTGGCGGAGCTATCATTTGTACTCAAGTGATTACGGCCACACAATAGAAATTAACAGACTCTGAACGCGGACTGGTAGCTGCAGCTAGACGCATGAGACATTCCATTTCGGAAACCGTTCGGAAATTCAATATTCCGAGATCTAACGTGTCACGAGTCAGCCGAGAATACCAAACTTCAGGCGTCACCTCTCAACACGGACAACGCAGTGGCCGGCGTACTTCACTTAGCGACGTTTGTGCAGAGTTGTCAAGCAGCACTGCATGAAATCACTGCATAAATCATTGTGGGACGTACGACGAACGTATTCGCTAGCACTGTGCGGCGAAACATGGCGTTAATGGGCTGTGGCAGCAGATGACCACTGCGAGTGCATCTGCTAAAAATACTACATCGCCTGCAGCACCTCTCCTTGGTTGGCCGGCCGCTGTGACCGAGCGGTTGTAGGCGCTTCAGTCCGGAACCGCGCTGCTGCTTCGGTCGCAGGTTCGAATCCTGCCTCGGGCATGGAAGTGTGCGATGTCCTTAGGTTAGTTAGGTTGAAGTACTAAGTTCTAAGACTGATGACATCAGATATTAAGTCCCATTGCGCTTAGAGCCATTTGAATAATTTGAATCTCCTCGGTTCTGATCATATCGGTTGGACCCTAGACGATTGGAAAACCATGTCAGAGTCAAGTGAGTCTGAATTTTAGTTGCTAGTAGCTGATGATAGGGTTTGAGTCTGATGCAGACCCCACGAAGCTATGGACCCAATCTGGCAACAAGGCACTGTGCAAGCTGGTGGTGGCTCCATAATGTTGTTAGCTGTGTTTACATGGAATGAACTGGTCCCTCTTGCCCACCTGAACCGATTATTGACTGCAGATGATTATGTTCGGGTACTTGAAAACCATTTGCAGCCATTCATGGACCTTATGTCCTCAAAAAACGATTGGTTCTTGATGGGTGGCAATGCGCCATTTCACCAGGTCACAACTGTTCGCGAGTGGTTTAAAGATCGTTCCGGTCAATTTGAGCGAATGATTAGGCCACCCATTTCGCCCGACATAAATCCCACCGCACATCTATGGGACATAATCGAGAGGTCAGTTCGTGGACAAAATACTGCACCGGCAACATTTTTTTTCAATTACGGACCGCTATAGAGGCAGTATGACTCAATGCTTCTTCACGGGATTTCCGCGACTTGTTTAATCCGTTCCACGTCGTGATGCTGCACAACGCCGGCCGAAAGAATGTCCAATAGAATATGATGTGACATCGCGTGACTGTTGTGACCTCATTTTAGTTGATATAATTGTCAAATTATAAGGCTGTTTATTGATTGCCTTGTAAGTACGTTTAAAGTTGATCTTACTAAAAACTGATTCAGACTGATTATTACTAAACGACTGAAAATGCCCAGTTATATCTATTTATATTTAAAATAGAACATTAAGTCCGGTTTTTCAGTTTTTGGACGTGGCAACCATATTTCCCTGCTGGTCTACGTGCAGCTCCTGCTGTTGCAACTGCATTGTTGCGAAAGTACGTAAGTTCGGCTCGCTGGATTACTGCTGTAGAGGCGTTGACAAACGGAATCAGTACACTGTAAATATACTCAGTTTACATAAAGCCGCCCCCCGCCCCCTCCCTCTCCTCTCCCTCTCCACGCAGCGCACACACCAATTTACCGAACCTCACTCATATTCAACTAGACCCTCTACAAACTGTAGTTAATGAATAATAGAAAAGATCAGTGTTGAAAGCAGAGTATAAAGCTCGTATAATGGCAGTACCATAGGGTAGCGTTAGCGAAACGGGAAAAAACCAATACTTTCATTTTAGGTTTAACTTTTTGGTAAATTTACGTCGAACATTGTTGACACATCATCATTAACTTTTGATTACAAACTGGAGCAAAATATCGGAGACACTGAAAATGTCAGACGGTTACTTAAACGTTGGTATGTGACACTAAGGTATACATTTTTTCTGTTGATAATTTCATAACTGCAAATACCGTAATATCAAAACTGTGCTATTATCCATCAAAATTCCACATTATCTGACAGAGAATAAATGAACCCACTGAAGATGGTGAAACTTCACCGAAACATGTTTGGGTGCTAAACGAGAATAATCTGTGTCTGGTCAACGCATAATGTATTTCCATAATTACAGATGTAATAAATACATATTTAAATAAACTATATCGTGTCGCCCAAGTGATGCTGCCAAGTTTCATGAGTGTACATCCGCTGTAGATGCGTACACTGCGACCTAATTGTATCAGAGCAGAACACAACATATAGCTTGCCATGATCAGATTTCTCACAGTTTTTATTTGCTACACTCCACCATTTTTTAGGACGTTTCCCGCATTGCACTGGTTTATTAGGTATGATTTTATCGGGCCATAGCACGTCCTGCCTTCCTCCGACCAAAGACGTGTAATAAGAGTTTCCTCACATAGAAGACACGTTGGAGAATGAAGTTACGTAGTTCGGTGTTTATCCACAGTCTTATCGTGACACATGCCGACAGAGATAGAACAGTAGTTATAAATTTGACTCCTGGAGGAATGGGGCTCTGATCCTAGTCTGGCGATGCAGATTTATATTTATTGTGTCCTTCTTGAATCATTTAAGTCGAATACAAGGAGTGTCATTTGAAATTCATCCCATCAATCTCCTATGGGCCATTGCCCAAACAGAGCTTGTACTATAATGTCTTCGATGTAAACACTTAAACATAGTTTTTTCCTTCTTACTTTAGACATATATGTACAGTAGCGTTTCCCCATTTACAGTCTGTCGTGTAATTTAAGAATAAATTGTTTAATAGTGCACCGATTCATTACGTGCCTTTTATTAAGTACATTTTAATTTATTTAGTTTCCTGTGCCTTGTCAGCATCGATTACTGTTTCAAACTAACAAAATTAGGTTGCTAGCACCAGATGTGCTATATGCATAAGTGATCTGCCGTCCCGGGTGAGTAGTAAGCTCCATCTCTTAGCTGATGACGCATAGGCATCGTCACTGGATGACTTTAGGAGGAATCAAGATGACTTCGACAAATCTTGCAGTTGGTGTGATGATTGACAGCTTGCTATAAATATAGGAAGTATATAAGTAGGAACAACAGCCCCGTATTATTCAAATATAGCATTGGTAGTGAGCTGCTCTGACCAGTCATGTCGATTAAATATCTAGGAGTAACTTTGTAAAACGATATCAGATGGAATAAACATTTAAGGACGGTTGTAGGAAAGGCGACTTGTCGAATTCAGCTTACTGGGAGAGTTTTAGGGAATTTTAGCTCATCTATAAAAGAGACCGCGTATAGGACACTAGTGCGACACACTCTTCAGCTTTCCTCGAGTGTTTGGGATCCCCATAAGATCGGATTTATGGAAGATAACGGAGGTCCCGTGTTTGAGTCTCGGTCTGGCACACAGTTTTATTTTTCCGGGTAGTTTCATATCAGCGCATACTCCATCGCAGAATGAAAATTCCATTGTAGATACAAGTTACAGTGTTTCTTGTAATGCTGTTTATGAAATTGAAACGCACCGTAACCAGGACTCAATATCTAGTGATATTATCTAGCGATATGGGTAACTATTTTCTTTAAAAAATATCAGTATAACCAAATAATTAATATTAAGATAAACAACAATTATTTTACACAACAGAGGGGACACCAGCTTCCTTTATAAATTACTCAACTTAATTCACCTGGTTTATGTGGTAATGCCATTAAACACTGCAGTGGTATGCTGTTATTAATACGTATACAGCTAAAGTCTCTATGATTTGCTTGTCTTTGGTAAACGTATAGTACCTTCACTCGTGCCCCGTTCCTGAGATTATTCCTTGTTGATGGAACCTATGAAATTGCGTGACGTAAAAGGTAAACGTAATTTTCGCTTTTACAAGCTCATTCAGACTCATAACATAGCTGCTCTGCTTATACACGTAAACGTACTGTGTGTCCAGATTTTATGAGTTTTTGAAAAGATTCTAATTTCGTCCGCTTCACCCAGAAAAAACTCTAAGAAAGGAAGAGTGAAGTGCTGTTTTACGTGTGGGTATACAACACACATCTACATGGCAGTAAATCGACAACTGTCACACACACATGATTCCTAAAGCAAGTATTGTAATACCCAAGGTGTTTCAGATTTTGCTTCTACTTGAGGTTACTATACTTTAGTTTCCAAGACATGATTTTTACTCTACTGACGATAGAGCTTTGGGGATGCATACAGACAGTAGTATACAGGGTGGTCCATTGATAGTGACCGGGCCAAATATCTCACGAAATAAGCCTCAAATGAAAAAACTACAAAGAACTAAACTCGTCTAGCTTGAAGGGGGAAACCAGATGGCGTTATGGTTGGCTCGCTAGATGGCGCTGCCATAGGTCAAACGTATAAGTACGTTGTATCACGTAACATTGCGCCAGTGCGGACGGTATTTGCTTCGTGATACATCACCCGTGTTAAAATGGACCGTTTACCAATTGCGAAAAAGGTCGATATCGTGTTGATGTATGGCTATTGTGATCAAAATGCCCAACGGGCGTGTGTTATGTATGCTGCTCGGTATCCTGGACGACATCATCCAAGTGTCCGGACCGTTCACCGGATAGGTACGTTATTTAAGGAAACAGGAAGTGTTCAGCCACATGTGAAACGTCAACCAGGACCTGCAACAAATGGTGATGCCCAAGTAGGTGTTTTAGATGCTGCAGCGGCTAATCCGCACATCAGTAGCAGACAAATAGCTCGAGAATCGGGAATCTCAAAAACGTCGGAGTTGAGAATGCTACATCAACATCTATTGCACCCGTACCATATTTCTGTGCACCAGGAATTGCATGGAGACGACTTTGAACGTCGTGTACAGTTCTACCACTGGGCACAAGAGAAATTATGGGACGATGACAGATTTTTTGCACGCGTTCTATTTAGCGACGAAGCGTCATTCACCAACAACGGTAACGTAAACCGGCATCATATGCACTATTGGGCAACGAAAAATCCACGATAGCTGCGACAAGTGGAACATCAGCGACCTTGGCGTGTTAATGTATGGTGCGGCATTATGGGAGGAAGGATAATTGGCCCCCATTTTATCGATGACAATCTAAATGGTTCAATGTATGCTGATTTCCTACGTAATGTTCTACCGTTGTTACTACAAGATGTTTCACTGGATGACAGAATGGCGTTGGACTTCCAAAATGATGGATGTCCGGCACATAGCTCGCTTGCGGTTGAAGCGGTATTGAATAGCATATTTCATGACATGTGGATTGGTCGTCGAAGCACCATACCATGGACCGCACGTTCACCGGGTCTGACGTCCCCGGATTTCATTCTGTGGGGGAAGTTGAGGGATATTTGCTATCGTGATCCACCGACAACACCTGATAATATGGGTCAGCGTATAGTCAATGCATGTGCGAAAATTACGGAAGGCGAACTACTCGCTGTTGAGAGGAATGTCGTTACACGTATTGCCAAATGCATTGAGGTTGACTGACATCATTTTGAGCATTTATTGCATTAATGTGGTATTTACAGGTAATCACGCTGTAACAGCATGCGTTCTCAGAAATGATAAGTTCACAAATGTACATGTATCACACTGGAACAACCGAAATCAAATGTTCAAACGGACCTACGTTCTGTATTTTAATTTAAAAATCCTACCTGTTACCAACTGTAGGTCTAAAATTGTGAGCCATATGTTTGTGACTATTACAGTGCCATCTATCACAAAGCGAAAAAAGCAGCCCAACTAAAACATTCATATTTCTTTACGTACTACACGAATATGTAATAAAAAATGGGGGTTCCTATTTTAAAAAACGCAGTTGATATCCGTTTGACCTATGGCAGCGCCATCTAGCGGGCCAACCATAGCGCCATCTGCTTTCCCCCTTCAAGCTAGACAAATTTCGTTCTTTGCAGTTTTTTCGTTTAACGCTCATTTCGTGAGATATTTGGTCCTGTCACGATCAATGGATTACCCTGTATAATGTGCAGAAAGTAATCTAATTAAACACTGCAGTAACGTATTCACAACTAGGATAGATGACTATTGAGATCCATGGACGTGACGCACTCTCGAGATGGAAGAGGACATCCTCGTCCACAGAGAAGAAAACCTGACAATGAATACTCGAACCACTGCCAACGCCATGGTTTTCTGCAGAGCACACGGGTCAGAGCACATTGTCTCGCTGTGTGCATACCGTGGAGCGGTATATTTGAAAGTGATCCGATATTCAAACTTAGCCGGCCGGAGTGTCGGAACAGTTCTAGGCGCTACAGTCCGGAACAGCGCCACCGCTACGCTCGCACGTTCGAATCCTGCCTCGGGCATGGAAGTGTGTGATGTCCTTAGGTTAGTTAGGTTTAAGTAGTTCAAAGTTCTAGGGGACTGATGACCTCAGAAGTTAAGTCCCATAGTGCTAAAAGCCATTTGAACCATTTTTCAAACTTGTTTTTCATTCAAATGGTACATTACGGGACACATGTTCGTTATCAGAACTTCGGGTAGTAAGTCCCTCTCTGAAACCCCTGGAGGCCTCTGTGTTACGAAACATCCTACAGGAGGAGGGATAACACAGTGGGTTTCTCATCCAGAAATCGCGTTTTAATGTTGGTTGCTTCTGTGAAGATAGTGTTATGTCGCGTGTAAGGAGGAGAAACATTAAACAGCACATGTCGGAAACAAACAGCTGCAGAACTTAAGCTTGTCAAAGACTAAGGATGTACCGTTCTGTGATACATCTTTCAGCATTGCTCATGTTACCACGAGTGTTATCCAAACACGAACTCGATGGGCTCAAGCCAATGCCCTATTCGCCATGATTTCTGTTAAATCCTACACCGACAGCTTTCATCAGAGGTAACCCTACCAAAACACAACTTAGCGACGTCATGCTGTAATTTACCCAAACAATATGTGTGTGATGGAAGGATTTTAAGGATTTATGTTCGGTACTACCCATTTCTCGCAGCTGCACACACATAGAAGTAGCTTTTTTGTGCAAAACGGTGCTGAGTATGTACATGCCATAGTGTCAGATGCCCTCACATTTTTGCTTGTTTGGGTAAGTGTAGCTCTTGATGTGAGCTCCCCCCCTTCTCCCCACCCCCGCTCATCCAAATATGCCGATGCATAACTACCCGAAATGCACTCAGTGTTGCTGCTGAGTGGTTCATGCGGATGGGCAGCAGCAGGAGGTTGCATCTCTGCATCGTGCTGTTGACGTAGCTATGTGTTATACAACGCATACATTAAGCGACAAATTTAATAACTTTTAAAAATGTTCTATGTCCTTTGGTTAAAAAAAAAAAGCCTTCCATCCCCGATGTTATAGTTTTAGGTGTCTACTTTTCTCTTTCTTTTCACTTTTTAAAAGTAGACTATGTTCTTCCACAGATGATCATACCAAATATCATCAAATTCGTTCTTTGGTATAATTGTGAAAATGTAACAAAGTTACTTTCGTATCTATTACAGTGTGAAATTACAGATTCACGTTGATAAATGTACAAGAATTGTATGTTGAGTGGTATTATGTGGTATACATCAGTCAATAAACGCATTTTTACGAACATGGTAAATTTGAAAAGTCAAACAATAAATAACTTTTTCAGAGAGCAAATATTTTTCAATGTGTCCTGTAATATTCTATAAACTGATAAATATCTTTTACCACTCATTTTCTAAAGTACCTTACGTCGTCCTTCATCGTTCAAGCTATCTCCATAGGAGATAAAACTTTAAATACCGGTATCTTCTCTTTCGTTTTTTTTCGTGATTGTATTTTGATCAAATAATAATGATACTTTTCCCTGATCAACGCTCGAGTTGCCTACGAAAATCCCACGAAAAATTCATCTAGTAGTTCTGGAGATTATCTTGTTCAAATAGACAGAGACAACAGTTTTTAGATAAAGCTTTAAATTACTAAAAATTTTTCCATTCATCCAATTTCGATGAAGTGAAACCCCTGTGTGGTCCCAAGCTACTCTAAAGTTACTCGTGAAAACCCTGTGATAATTCATCCACTTGTTTTAGAGATTAGCATGTTTAAACAGACAGACACAACAGTTTTACAGTTTTATTATTAGTACACAAAGGTCAATATCTGGGTGCAAATCTTGATGTTGGAAACTACATCCATGTGTTGCATGTCCCTGACTAACCCCAGTCATCCAGCTGAGGAAACGGGCCTACAATTTAACGTTGAATCCGAACTGCGTGTCGTTCCTCAAGAGTTGAAGGTTAGACCAAAGGTAGAATCAAAAATTTCCCTATTGCGACTGGCACTCGATTCCGTGACCTCTCGGTTTCTAGGTGCGCGCTTTAGTAATGGAACATCCAGACCTGAGGTGTGAGTGATGATGGAAGGAGAGTAGATGAAATGGTTTCCTTTCAAGAGAACCTCTTTGCCTCAGAGCCTTAGCACTTCCATTGCCTGCTGTTTTGGAGTGGTGACTCTCGGCCTGATAGTGGGCTGCCAGTTTTCACTCTGCGGTTTCCGGGACACGGTGCCGTGGTGTAGAGCGTAGTGTGTGTGCGGGCGGCGCCGCAGGTGGCGACAGCGGCCTAATCCTCGGTGCGGGCCCAGCCGGCAACGCCCGTCAAATATTTACTGTGCGGCGTCTGAGAGGGGGGTGCTAAGTTGTAAGGCTGGCCGGGCCGCCTCTCTCCGTCCCTGCCTGAGCGCTGTGTCCATCTCGGCACGATTCCCATCAAGCGGCGCCGGCGCCGGCACCTCTCACACCTGCTCGTGTTCTACGCAGCCAGTTTTACTGGCGCGCACAACATGTGCGCAGTTTCACTCAACAACACCCGAGAGACACAGCCGAGAACGGTAAACACTGCTTCCAGAGTGTGCACAGCGTAAATGCGTTGTAGCTGGCTATATATTTGACGGTGTAACAGAAGCTGAAGCGTGTCGATTGTGTAAGAATATAGTGTCTATTCATACACGGCAAACAAGATTGAGAACCTACCTTTAAACTTCCAGTCATGAACGTGATACTGCGAGGTGCCGGGGTGGAGGAGAGTTTGTACCTCTTTAATTGAGACGAATTTTGCATGAGAACGAGACATGCACTCGACTCCCTCCTTATCTACCAGCTAGTTAATTATGTACGCAACGGTAACGGCAGGAAATGATGGTAGACCCTGCTAGTTGGTAAAATAAAAATCATAATCTACTCAAAAAAAGAGATCTTTATCATAGTAAACAACAGGAAATGGGATTCTGCCTATATCTACGAAATGATACGTGGATTAAATATCACTATGAGATTTATTATACAGGGTGTTACAAAAAGGTACGGCCAAACTTCCAGGAAGCATTCCTCACACACAAAGAAATAAAATATGTTATGTGGACATGTGTCCGGAAACGCTTAATTTCCATGTTAGAGCTCATTTTAGTTTCGTCAGTATGTATTGTACTTCCTCGATTCACCGCCAGTTGGCCCAATTGAAGGAAGGTAATGTTGACTTCGGTGCTTGTGTTGACATGCGACTCATTGCTCTACAGTACGTAGCATCAAGCACATCAGTACGTAGCATCAACAGGTTAGTGTTCATCACAAACGTGGTTTTGCAGTCAGTACAATGTTTACAAATGCGGAGATGGCAGATGCCCATTTGATTTATGGATTAGCACGGGGCAATAGCCGTGGCGCGATACGTTTGTATCGAGACAGATTTCCAGAACGAAGGTGTCCCGACAGGAAGACGATCGAAGCAATTGATCGGCGTCTTAGGGAGCACGGAACATTCCAGCCTATGACTCGCGACTGGGGAAGACCTAGAACGACGAGGACACCTGCAATGGACGAGGCAATTCTTCGTGCAGTTGACGATAACCCTAATGTCTGCGTCAGAGAAGTTGCTGCTGTACAAGGTAACGTTGACCACGTCACTGTATGGAGAGTGCTACGGGAGAACCAGTTGTTTCCGTACCACGTACAGCGTGTGCAGGCACTATCAGCAGCTGATTGGCCTCCACGGGTACACTTCTGCGAATGGTTCATCCAACAACGTTTCAATCCTCATTTCTGTGCAAATGTTAACTTTACGGATGAGGCTTTATTCCAACGTGATCAAATTGTAAATTTTCACAATCAACATGTGTGGGCTGACGAGAATCCGCACGCAATTGTGCAATCACGTCATCAACACAGATTTTCTGTGAACGTTTGGGCAGGCATTGTTGGTGATGTCTTGATTGGGCCCCATGTTCTTCCACCTACGCTCAATGGAGCACGTTATCATGATTTGATACGGGATACTCTACCTGTGCTGCTAGAACATGTGCCTTTACAAGTACGACACAACATGTCGTTCATGCACGATGGAACTCATGCACATTTCAGTCGAAGTGTTCGTACGCTTCTCAACAACAGATTCGGTAACCGATGGATTGGTAGAGGCGGACCAATTCCATGGCCTCCACGCTCTCCTGACCTCAACCCTCTTGACTTTCATTTATGGGGGCATTTGAAAGCTCTTGTCTACGCAATGTAGAGACTCTTCGTGCTCGTATTGTCGACGGCTGTGATACAATATGCCATTCTCCAGGGCTGCATCAGCGCATCAGGGATTCCATGCGACGGAGGGTGGATGCATGTATCCTCGCTAACGGAGGAGATTTTGGCCATTTCCTGTAACAAAGTGTTTGAAGTCACGCTTGTACGTTCTGTTGCTGTGTGTTTCCATTCCATGATAAATGTGATTTGAAGAGAAGTAATAAAATGAGCTCTAACATGGAAAGTAAGCGTTTCCGGACACATGTCCATGTAATATATTTTCTTTCTTTGTGTGTGAGGAACGTCTCCTGAAAGTTTGGCCGTACCTTTTTGTAACACCCTGTATATACGAGGGCTATTCAGAAAGCAGGGAACGTTCCCGTCTGACGCAGCTAGGTGCGCGCCGATCGCGCATATTTAGGCTTGGCAGCTGAAAAATGGTTCAAATGGCTCTGAGCACTATGGGACTTAATAGCTGTGGTCATCAGTCCCCTAGAACTTAGAACTACTTAAACCTAACTAACCTAAGGACATCACACACATCCATGCCCGAGGCAGGATTCGAACCTGCGACCGTAGCAGTCGCGCGGTTCCGGACTGAGCGCCTAGAACCGCTAGACCACCGCGGCCGTCACTTGGCAGCTCAGTCGGCATCCATCCGTGATAGCAGGAACGTCTGTGCGCATCTGTTTTTTTCGATATTCGAATTTTAAATGTGCGCTACAATCGAAAATCCCGCCAGTTGTGAGGTGCCGTCTGTCATACTGGCCGGCCGGTGTGGCAGAGCGGTTCTAGACGTTTCAGTCTGGAACCGCGCCACCACAGCGGTCGTAGTTTCGAATCCTGCCTAGGGCATGGATGTGTGTGATGTCCTTAGGTTGGTTAGGTTTAAGTAGTACTAAGTTCTAGGGGACTGATGACCTCAGATTTTAAGTCCCATAGTGCTCAGAGCCATTCGAACCATTTATCTGTGATATGGTTTTTGTTGTCAAAAAACCTAAAACATATAGAAAGTTATTGTGGACTGTGCGAAGTGTACGGAAACAACGTAATGAGTGAATTGTCCGTCCGGAAATGGTGCATTCGGTTTAGAAATGGCCGAACCAACGTTCATGATGAAGAGAAGAGTGGACGCCCGAGCATTGTGACTGACGATCTTGTCGCTAAAGTTGATGAAACCATTCGTAAAAACCGTCGCGTCACAATAACGGAGATTTCGCTTTCTTTTCCACAAGTTAAAAGGGTTGAAATGTCAATGATGGATCTGTTATTCAGGTGACATCCAATGACTGACCCTTCTAACAGACTCGTTCTGCTGTTACTGCCTCTATGCTGACAACACGATACTCCCAGCCTCTTTTAATGTGGCAGGACTCACTCCCGTATCATATACCTGTCAATAATGCATTACTTAGGGGTGACACGACTCTTTTAATTAGGTAGTGTATTTCAGGAAAGAGGGGGCCTTCATATCTCGCAGGATGTGTCCTGACTGAAAAATTGCCAAGTGTTTTTCTCTACAACTGTACCCCTCCGCCGATGATCTTAAGATAAAGGTTCTAGGAAGCTGGAATACCGATATTGAGCCTTTGTTTTGTCGGTCTGCCTTTCCGTCTCTGAAATGAAAACTGGTGACTGAATAAATGCCTGAAGGCCACCTCTTTGTTCACTAAAAAGGTTCTCTTAACGATGATACCAATTTAAAATTACGAGTATAACAGGCTAATGATTTTAATTAACCTACTGGGCAACTAAAAAAGTTAAAAGTCTAATAGATGAATGATAATAACTGTTTGGAAACATACGAATTTGATATGCCGTTTTGGCACTGGACTACCACCAAATAAAACAATACTTATGTTCGGCTTCAACCGCGCCTGCATCAACTGTACTAAGGTCTTAGCTGCTACCTTCATTGAGAATGTTTTCTGATGTTTTAATTTAAAACGCTTCTTAAATTCAGAAAAGTACTGTCTGAGTGATAAGAGAGATGTTTTGCATTTTGAACGTGGTTTGTCACTGCTTATTTCTCACGCTAATATGGTCGCAAACATCTCTCGTCGTCCACCCGGCTTTGTTCCACTGTGCAATCTACTTGCCGCAAGTAATAAAACAGCCATACTCACAAAGTGTTTTTATACATGCTGATCACTCAGACGTCTGTATTCGCTTCACTGTCCTTGTGAGGTTCCGTAATTTTGCTAGTTGGCTGAAGACTGATTCAACGTTTGGCGCCTTTGGGAGACGTGTTTGCTGAAAGCTCCTGGGGTATTTAACCACTTGACGAGGTGTGATGTATAAGATGATTTCATTAATATGATCGCAAGACCACACATTTGTATGCTGTTACTTATCTTAGGTAACTAAATTGTATTTCTTAATTATATGTATTTTCCCTGTAGAGCAGAATTAGGGTCAAGTGTGGCTGTGAGTTGCAGTCCAGTGAAGCGTAATCGTGTACAAAATTGAGTAAGGTTATTTCGGGTCTAGAGAGCTTTTCAGGCATGTATATGTTGGGAGAGCTACGACCTTTTAAAGAAGACTGAAACAATTACGCGAAACGTTATTCGTTAAGAAACAGAGTAAAAGTCTGCCGCAGTAGTCAGGTAACTGCTGTTTCTTCTGCAATACAAATATGTTGTTGTTGTTATTGTGGTCTTCAGTCCTGAGACTGGTTTGATACAGCTCTCCATGCTACTCTATCCTGTGCAAGCTGCTTCATCTCCCAGTACCTACTGCAACCTACATCCCTCTGAATCTGCTTAGTGTATTCATCTCAATACAAATATAACACTAGGAAACGAGATACTAAAGTTGGTAGATGAGTTTTGTTATAAAGGTAGCAAAATAAACGACAATGGCTGACGTGTAAAGGATTTAAAATACAGAGTGGAAACAGAAACAAAAGCCTATCTGGAAAAAAAAAATTAACGTCGAGTATAAATCTAAGTGCGACGAAGTCTTTTCTGAAGATGTATGTCTGGAATGTAACTTTATATGGAAGTGAAACATTTACAGTAAAAACTTCAGACAAGAAAAGAATAGAAGTTTTTGAAATACTGTGCTATAGGAGAATGCTAAAGGTTAGATCGGTATATTGGATAAGTAATGAGGACTCAATGAATCTTACTGGCGAATACATAAATTTATGGCAGAACGTGACTAAATGAAGGGATCGGACAGAACAAATCCTGAAGTAACAACGGCTAATCAGTTTGGTAATGGACGGAATGTAAGAGGTAAAAACTATAGAGGGGAGATCACGATTTGATTACGGCAAGCACTGCAGATCACCATGCTGTAATGAAGCGGCTTATACAGGATACACTAACGAGTAGAGTTGCTTCAAGATGGTCTTCGAACTGACGACCACAAGAACAACAACAGCAACAACAAACAGTTCAACAGATCTTTTGCTAAACTCTAATTATGGAAACGTAGCGCAAGGCATCACAACACAACTGCCACGAATCTCGTAAGGAGCTGTTTTTCTAACGGTAGCAGCCTCCCACAGCTATAAAATCACTTTTTTCGTCGCTCACAACGAATTAACGATGTTGAAGGTATGTTGGCCAGCCTCAGGTGGCCAAATGTCTTTCCTTAATCCCAATCAGTCAGATATTGACTTGGAGCCACCCTTCAACAGGACTGTCTCCCGTACATAGCAATATTACGCTACAGCAGAACTGATAGCACAGACTAGTTTCCTGTGTATTCTACCAGGCACTTCATACATTTGTAACGCTTCAACACTACGAAAGATGCGCTAATCCGAAGAGTGATAGAATGTGTAGATACTGTATAACTGGCACATAACTGGAACGTGCCGCAAAAGACGCAGCATAGTACCAAAAAGTGTTTTTTGCAGTGTTCAATTGTACACAGCCGCTTTTCGATTATCACAAAGACCCGGCGTAATACCCAAAACTCTTTTGTGCAATGTACAATAATTTGTGACATACTGAGTGAACTGCTCTTCATTATGCACTGGTTAGGATTGAAGATAGGGACGAAAGCATTTCGCCAGAGAATGGCATCTAGTTTATTTTAGTTCTTTGCATGTTCCTTAGTTCATCTTCACAACATTTCCTTACGCTGCGGAAAGTATCATTAGGTTTAAAAATAAGGTACAGTTGTCATTACCATTGTTGTTGTTGTTGTTGTTGTGGTCTTCATTCCTGAGACTGGTTTGATGCAGCTCTCCATGCTACTCTATCCTGTGCAAGCTCCATCTCCCAGTACCTACTGCAACCTACATCCTTCTGAATCTGCTTAGTGTATTCATCTCTTGGTCTCCCTCTACGATTTTTACCCTCCACGGTGCCCTCCAATGGTCATTACCATATTTTTTAAATACTTTAATCTACAGTATATGATAATAAACGTATACCAACCAGGTCCGTATCACCTACCCAGAAATTTATTTACCGGGGATATGGAGTTGTCAACAACAGATCAGTTTCTTGTTATAAATTTTATTTTCTGCCGTCATAAGGCAGATCATCAAGTATGTTAATGGATTTTGTGCAAGACTAGGGTTAAGTTGTTAATATTGGTGGATATTTTTGTTCCTTGTGTAATATTTATGAATGCTACAATTATTTCCTAATTGTGCCTGATTCTTCGCAAAAAACGTGACATGGGAAAGAATGTGTAATGGGTCTTTTGTTAGCGTTTCTATTCTTTTATCTGTTGCATATACGGAGTTCGCGGATGGACGCCAGGTATTATCTTTGCAGTACTTTTCTGTGCAATGAATATATTGTTCCTGTGTGTGGAAGTGACCCAGAAACATCAATAAATGGTAGTATACAAAGGACGCTAATTTTCTTATCATTTCATTGCCACGACATTTTGAGCAAAAGTTGCTGATTTCAAGCGATTGGGAGATCTGTAATTTTACGTACCAAAACCAAAGTCTGATCAGTATGCACAGCCGGGAATTTGTGAACTAGTTTTCTTACAGACTTCCTTTCCCCCATGTACTATTGTTATCGATGATATTTCTTGCATTGCAGAAAACTTAACGATCTGTACATTTCGTACGCTGAACGATACACCATTTACCGAGAACCAAACAAAGATACTCTTGCGTCTTGAATTTCTTGCTGCTTCTGTTGCTGTAGTTCTGCTGAGCTTATTTATGTTGTTTGCGTCTTCAGAAAAAGTACTATTTCTCTTTTATCGTTGTTAGATGGAAGGTTATTTACATATAGCAACAACAGGAGCAGTGCCACCTTAAATCTTGTGGAACGCCAGTAGTTATCCTGCCACAGAGAAGAAGATTCATCACGTGTGCTGCATTAGATATGTAACGTGACTATTTGATTCATGTCAGTTAAACACGAAGTGATCGTCATGTTCTGTGTACTACTATAGTTGCAGGACGGTCTTCTTGTTTGCCGATCGAGGTGACGCAGTGGCTAGCACATTGGACTCGCATTCGGGAGGACGACAGTTCAATCCCGCGTCCGGCCATCCTGATTTACGTTTTCCGTGATTTCCCTAAGTAGCTCCAGGCAAATTTCGGGATGGTTCCTTTGAAAGGGCTCGGCCGACTTCCTTCCCCGTCCTTCCATAATCCGATGAGACCGATGACCTAGCTGTCTGTCTCCTCTCCCAAACAATCTCCAACCTTCTTGTTTGGTCGGTCTTCAGGTGAGCGACAATTATGCACTACGTTCTATATGAAGAGAATTGAGAAAGGTGCGATTCAAAAAGAAAAAAAGGGAATTATACTTTAACATGCCATCGAAGTCGGGGTTAAAGAGATACATCCCCAGCTTAGATGTTTGAAGACTGAGAAAAGTACTGACCCTATTCTTTTCGTAGACAACATCCCGGCACTTACGTCAATAACGGATAGAAGGGATAACCCAAATGTGGTTGCCTCAGTGGGGCTTTGACCACTGCTCTCCCGAAAGGAAGGACTGTGTGGTAACCACTGTGTCACATTGATCGGTTATGGCACTGAAATTAATATGGACTTTAGCGATACTGGCAAAGTAAGCGGTATTCTGACGAGTTCCATTCGCGAGGAAAGCTCTTAATCTAGTGGAACGCCAGGGGAGGAGAAAGAACACGAGAGGTTGACTACTATGGACGTTGGGAGGGGGGGAGGGGCAGGGAAGAAAGAAGTAATGCTGCTGTGCATGAAGTGCCTTTTTTTTTTTTTTTTCAACATCTGCTGAAACACTGCTCAGGTCGTGTATCGTAAGTATACCTTAAGACAGTCTGTCCAAGCCATTGTCGTTAAAAGCATGGCCCACCCCCGTCTGGTTGCAAGCATATTACTAGCAAAACCCAGTGCTCTGATACGCTGCTGCCTCATTCTTGTGATGTGGAAGTTGTGAGTCGCAGCCATCACCCAACCACATGCCACGTGATAATGACAACGCCCCCATCCCCTGAAAGCCATGTCCTGATAGCTCGTTGTAACAGCCTGGCTGTACCCTTTACGGCTGTAGTTGGAGACGCACAATATCGCTACACCTAGCATGCTTTCCAGGTCTCACGTGGTGTCTCCTACGGATAATGTCCCTCTCGCTGCGGAACTTGACACTCACCTTGGGTTCGTTCAGCCACAGCTTTGTTTGTAAAATGGTACTACAACGGCTGTGGTTATAATAAAATGAGCGTCTGCTTTACAAAAAGAGCACTTCAGTTTAAGTTAAGGCAAGCCATGTTTTATTCAAAGCTGTAAATCTTACCTCAGGACTACACCGAATAATTACCCAATCCGTCACTCGTTTAAGACGGCAACACAGAACACCAGCAATGTTCAAGAACACTTTTTCATTAGCATTCTGAGGAGTGGACGGATTTTAATTCACTGAAACTCATTATTTTAACGCTTTGAATGAAAATAATCAAACATATGCGACTGCAACTTATTGCGTCCGTCATATACATGACCGTTCACTTCAGCTGTCACCTCCCAAATCGTACAATTTGAGTAATTCTAATTTAAATCTGTCTATCAGTAGCATTATGGCTGTGACATTACCGTTGATAGCAGGGCACACTTTTGTTTCACTTTTAATCCTAATTTATAATGGAAGGATGTTAGTTGTTTCGGTTTTCACATCTCAGAGTAGCTTACTGCCTTCAATAAAGATGCTATCCAATGCAGATAAATTTTGTGGAACGAAAAGAAGTTATGTTGCACTTAATTACATCCCTAGATTTGGTATATTGAATCCACTTACGTCTTTTTTTAATGTAAATACTGTGCTTAAATTTTCCAAAGTGGTTAGTAAAATATATATATCACTATATGTTTATTTTAGTATAATATCTCACCCCTTTTTTTTGTTGAAAGTTCACGGCATATCATATGCGCCGCATTGTTGCTCGTGAAAGATCATGGCCGGCCGCTGGTGGCCGAGCGGTTCTGGCGCTGCATTCTGGAACCGCGCAGGTTCGAATCCTGCCTCGGGCATGGATGTGTGTGTTGTCCTTAGGTTAGTTAGGTTTAAGTAGTTCTAATTTCTAGGGGACTTATGACCTCAGCAGTTGAGTCCCATAGTGCTCAGAGCCATTTGAACCATTTTTGAAAGATCATGCGTACTCCATTTTTAATAATTCAATATTCCTTTTTTAATATATTACCTAGCTGACAAATTTCGGTATTTTATGTTTGAAATCTAAAACTACTTTTCTCTTGTTCCAGGTGAGTCATCTTACATCCTAGCTGCAAGCTTAGTTAAGGTAAGCTATAGCAGTCGCCTATTGACACTCGACAAGATCAAAGACCTCTTAAGACAGAGAGGAACACTAATTTATAAAATTTTATGTACTGAAACGAAATACTGGCATTTTTACATATCACATGCGAGCCCCATCACCTAGCTCAATATACATCTTATTGGAACATCACTTTTACCAATGAAGGCTGAAATACAAATAATTTTAGGCGTATGATCTGACGCATATGGAGTTATCATTCACAGATATTGTTATGGTAGTTTGTTTATTAACTATTTGTCTTCATTTCTGGTAGCTCATCGTCAAACTTCAATGCATCGACATTTTAAATGCAACATTAATAATTTGTATCTATGTATTTGATATATAAGTAGCAAACCCACGAGTTGGTTTAGAGTGCTATTTTCCTAGCTATGATGCCCCGGAGTGTGTTGATAAATTAAATCACTGTCGATTACTTTGTCTATATATAAAAGCATATACACCATGTCGTTATTTCTCGTTATTAGTGCTGTTATTAAGACTCTCTCCGTGTTTTATTCTCAACTGCACCCAGATATCGTGCGCTGTTTTTCGTTCTACGTAATATTCGATCGCATTTTTATGTCTTCATTTTAATCAAAATCCACCATCCGCTATGTATTTCTGTGCACAGCTCACGTATTCAATCTTAGGCAGTAGGTGTCGATAGTTGTACACCGATGTTTCAATATTCTTTCCCACAGCGTAAACTTCAGTTTTCACTTCCCTCGGAATTTTTCTAAGAAGGTTAAATATAATCTCTATATGGAACATTATACAAAAGTACTTTTTTATAATTTTTAATATCTGTAAATATATTAATCAGCCCAATTTATTGGGGCCATTACCTCTCGGTGGGACTCTTTTCACCACAGCTCTTGTGGGTAACGGCAAAGGACTCATCTGTTCACTGCAGTTTGAAAGTGTTGTATGTGTGTGTGTGTGTGTGTGTGTGTGTGTGTGTGTGTGTGTGTGTGTGTGTGTACGTACTTTGTTATCAGCTAACTGATAAAGTGATCCCTCCAGTTAGAATATGATTTGTACTAAATTACATTCGCAGAACAGAAATACAATGACTGTAGCTACATAAAGATTAAACGGTACCAAGAAAGAACACAATATTCGTGCTTGTTTTTGTTCAGATAACCTGGACGACAATCGTATGTTTGTTCAAATGGCTCTGAGCACTATGGGACTTAACATCGATGGTCATCAGTCCCCTAGAACTTAGAGCTACTTAAACCTAACTAAGCTAAGGACAGCACACAACACCCAGCCATCACGAGGCAGACAAAATCCCTGAGACCGCCGGGAATCGAACCCGGGAACCCGGGCGTGGGAAGCGAGAACGCTACCGCACGACCACGAGATGCGGGCAATCGTATGTTTGTCAGCGGTCGTTTATTTATTTCTTCTGAAATTTTTTGGTGCATTTAAATTGTTCTTCGGATATTTTCCCTCTTATACCTTGATTTCTAAGTTTCCTGTTGTCACCTAAGCAGTTAGACTTAATTCTTACAACATAGACACATTAAAAACAAACACAGATTGCAATTTAAGACGAAGTCAGTGGACAGATTACGTTTAGTGACCACTTATTCCTAGGTTACTCATTTCCTAATGTTAAATTTCCAGAAAATTATGTCTTCATTATGGCACTTACTGTTGAAACAGCCATGTAACTGGCCACAAATATATAGAGGGACCTGCTGACGGTGGGTGAAGTTCGAAACATGTAAGCGAAGCGTGTTACTTCAAGAAGTGAGTGTCCTTGTGTTAACAAGGATAGCTGTATGGTGCTCTAATTGCAAAATTCCTTGCAAAAAGAGAGAAAAAGTGTGTCCATGGGTCACTGATTTCAGCCACACTGAAATTTTCAGAGCTGGCGCTCGATTTTGTTTTAAGTGGTGAATAAACACATCTACAGTAAGACAGGAAATGCTTCATTTCTCTTAATCGTTGACTACAGATGGAAGCAAACTTTAAATCCTGACGAGAACAGATGATCTACACCACCAGCCGAGGCAGAGCAGGTTAGAAGGTGTTGCCCTCGAAAATCAAGAATTTGACGAAATACTTACTTACGTTCATAAACTTCTTACGAGCTGAATAAATAACATATGAATAGTAGGCGGAGCGTTAAGAGCTGATTCACTCCGCTCTCCATATTAGAAATCTCACAAGGCTACAGAGGACGTGAACGATTTCTCCGTACTTGATAAGAACATGCCTCTTGAAAAATGCTAGGCTCTGCAGGCTACAGAGGTTGAAAAAAGTATGGAAACAGTGCGAGAAATGTATGTTTGATTGTAAATGCAGATTCTGGCCAAGCCTGCAAGTTGCGCTGTTGTATTTGATCACGAACGGCACCTATGGAATGTCCTCAACACGTTGTAGGTGTCAGTCGTGGTCAGAAGAGTGTTCTGTGTCGTTGTGAATGCATTATGTCGGAGCTAAGTGCATTCAGACGTGAGAAAATCGTTGACGCTGGTATGGTGTGTACTTCTGCAACCAAGGGATCCGAGCCGTTTCAAAAGTCTCCGCACTAAAGGCCCATATCGCATGCATAGAAAGTGGAAAAACATCATCCGTCAAGTCACAACACGGACGAAAGTGTATGTTGACCGATATTTTTTTTTCTTTATTGTGTTTCAATTCCCAATCGGGGCGGGCTGGCAGCAGTATATGTGATGCTCTTCAGCGCGAAAGACGTAAAACATACAATAGAAGACATTTAAAAATAACATAAAGGAGAAAACATGGTGGACATAGATATAAAAGAGGGGGAAATTATGGATGACAATAGACAAAAAGGGGCGACTGTAAAATGGAGATAAAAACCGTAAAAAAGTAGCGCACACAAAAATCCACACACTGGGACAGTTAAAAGAACACAAGGTGAAGGATGACTGGTGCACGGAAGTATCGACGGATGGCGTAGCACATAACAGTCACTGACAGGAACGCTATGTACAAGTCCAGTACACAATTAAAAGGACATCTCTCGACGCCCAGGAGAACAGCACCAAACACAACACTGACATAGTACACTGATGACGATGAGCAAAACGGAGGATCTGTCAGGTGCAAGGAGATGAGGGAGAAGGGAAGAAGGGAGGGAGGGGAAGAGAGGGGGGAGACGGGTGGGGGGGTACGCCAAAGAGTGCCGGGGAGGAAAGGACGTGGGAGGTAAAGAGGTGAGGATGGGGTGATGGGACTCAGGGGGTGGGGGGGGGGGGAGGAGGAGGAAAGTCCGCTCTGGAACAAGGAGGGGAGAGGAAAAGGGGGGCTCTGGGGAGGAGGAAAACAAGGCCAGGTGACAGTTGGAAAAGAGGGTAGATGTCAAAGTTCAAAATCTGGGAAGGAGAGGTACTGGAAATTGCCATGATGAAGGTGATGGAGGGTGTGGAGGTGGAGAGAGGGAGGGATACAGCGATAGAGGCATAGCAATGGGTGGGGAGCACGGAGGAAGGAGGAAACCAGGGGGTGGGAGGGGGATCAAGCCTACAGACAGTGTAAAGCATGCGGAGATGTCAGAGGAAAAGAAGGAGGTGGGGGAAGGGGATGAGGTCGTACAGGAGCCATGTGGGGGAAGAAAGATGTATATGGAAGGCAAGGTGGAGCAAATGGTGTTCAAGGATTTGGAGGGCCTTGTAAAAGCGAGTGAGTGAGGAGATCCAGGCAACACTGGCATAACAGAGGATAGGATGGATGTGGGATTTGTAGGTGTGGAGGATGGTGGAAGGATGCAATTCCCATGTCTGGCCAGACAGGAGTTTCAGGAGGCAGAGGCAGGAATGTGCTTTCTGCTGCATGGTCAGGAGGTGAGGGGTCAAAGTGAGGTGATGGTTGAGGGTGAGGCCAAGGTATCTCAGGGTGGGGGTGAGCTAGTTGAGATGACCATAAAGGGTTAGGTAGAAATCATAGAGACAGAAGGAGCAGATGGTGCGGCCTATGATGATTGCCTGGATTTTGGAGGGGTTGAGACCAAGGAGCCACTGGTTACACCAAGTGGTGAACTGGTCAAGGTGGGTTTGGAGGGCGCGTTGGGACCATTGAAGGATAGGATAGAGAGCCAGGAAGGCGGTGTAATCAGCATACTGGAGAAGGTGGACAGGTGGGGGTGTCGTGGGCATATAAGCCGTATATAAGATATAAAGGAGAGGGGAGACGACGGAGCCCTGGGTGACGCCAGTAGTGTGATAAAAGATACAGGAGTTGGTGTTGTGGAGGATGACATAGGAAGGACGGCGCGAGAGGGAGGTAGCGACCAGCCGGACAAAATTGATAGGCAGGGCGTAGGTTTGTAGTTTAAAGAGGAGACCGGGATGCCATACATGGCCATAGGCATTTAGGATGTCGAGGGAAACAGAAATGGTGGAGCGACGAGAGTTAAGCTGGAGGGAGAGAAGGTGAACGAGGTTAAGGAGTTGGCCTTCGGCGGAGAAGGAGGGTCGAAAGGCACTCTGGGTAAGGGGGAGGAGGTGATTCAGCGATGGTGACAGGGAGTCATTTAAGACAACTGTGAAGGAAAAGTAAGATGCCTACAGCAGCAAAAGTCGCTGCAGAACTCAATTCTCACTCGCGAACTCTGTCAACATCAAAACAATACGAAGGGAGCTCCCTAAGCAGTGAACAGCAGAGCGAGCTATAATTGAAGACATGTGCGGAGATAAGTGTTGCTATCTGTTGCTGGGTTCGGCAGCTACTAAAATTGACATTGGTCTCACCCCAAAATATCATGACCAATGCCAATTTTGATAGTTTGCGTACCCAGCAACAGATGGCAACACCCACCTCTAAGCTTTTACATTTGAGGGTTAGCCCATTTTCCCGCGCTTGTCTTGAGTTCCAAAACTATACATCAGTGATGCAAATGCCGAAAACAGAAAAATATAGCACGGAAGCGATAAAACCTGGCTTATGGAGCAATGGGAAGAGGTCATTTGGCCGGTGAAGTCTTGTTTAAAACTGTTTGCAACTTCTGGTCGACTTTACGTCTCAACGGTGAAATATGGCGGGGGTTGGGTGGTGATTTGAGCAGCCACATCATGGTATTCCATGAACCCCGCGGTTATTCTGCAGGATCGCGTTACTGCCAAGGATTATGTGAGCAGTCTGGCTGATCAAGACCTTCCTAAGGTATAATGAGTATTCCCCAATGGTGACAGCACCCCTGTCCATAGAGCTCGCATTGTTGAGGACTGGTTTTGCGAGCACGAGGACGACTTATCGCTTCTCTCCTGGCCGCCACAGTCACCAGATCTCTTTATCATTGATTCATTACGGTTTACAATGGAGAGAAGGGTGCGTGATCACTGTCCACCTCCATCATAGTTATTTGAACTTGCTAATATTTTGAGGGAAGAAGAACTCTTTGTTAGGCAAACAGGACTTAGATTTATCCATTTCGAGACGACTGGAAGGTGTTTTGAATGCCAGCTGGTTTCCTACACCGTATTAGACAGGGTAATGCGTTTTTGGTGTTTCTATATTTTTGTGCAACCTCTGTCCCTGTACAGGCAGAGCGGTAGTGGAAAGGGGCGAATATTCAACTTGAGATGATTTTTCTTTATTAAAGCCCATTATTTATGTCAGTTCACCCATAATATTTTATGGATTTTCTGCCTTGAGCAAAACACAATGTCCTTTTATCTCTTTATCCACATATGTTCCGTTGACGGTTCACTGTCACCATTGGGTTCACCTTCCACACCGCAGAGTAATAAGTAAGTGCTAGATGAGAAACTATACACTTTTAAATTCTGGTATCACAGTCAAAAAATTAAATCATAAATACATATGCCTTAACAGCACATGTTCTTCCTAGTGTCGCTCTCTATCTTACGCAGTACAACTCACACTGAGATTTTGAAATAGCATCTCATCTATAATTAATAAGGATTTCCGTAAAGTATTATCCTTTACATAGAGAAAATACTTATCATCCTGAACCAAACGCTGCGAAGCCGCATGAAATGGTAAGATGGTACAAGGTCAATTGTAGTGATCGCGGTTTACTAAGAGTATTCGGGAAAAATGTAGCCACCAAAAATGGGAAACCACGTACAGATCACTTATGCTGTTCCGTGTTGAGAACTGATCCAGTGTTTGGGATCCCTACCAAGCTGGATAAAAAGAAGACATCGAAGCAATCTAGAGGCGTGTGGTAGCTTTGTTACCTGTCGATTCTAACGGCGCGAGAATCTTAAGAAATAACGTTGTGGGCTGAAACAGGAATCCGCGTAGGGAAGATGATCTTTCCACGAAACGCCATTGAGAGACTTAAGAGAATCACCATTTGTGACAGATTGTAGAACTACTTTAGTGTCCCCAAAACTCGTCTGGAAAGAATAAGGGCTTGAAGGAGAAGGCTGCTGTCGATGGGCCACCAAAGAAAATGTGTAATCAAATCATCAAATATTATAATGAAGATTTTATTTTCAGCGTAAATTCAACATTATCTTTAGCATTTGGCTATAGTGCGCACAGAAGTCATAATCAAGACGACTGGTGTCCTTCATTGAGTCAAGCAACGTAGTGAATAGACTTTAGTATATGTTAAATATTACACATATCATCAGTATACAGTAGTTCATTTTTTTTTATTTTTCAGCGTTTTTTGTTGGCATCTGAAGTCTAATAACATGTGGTTGAAACCAAGGACGCTAATAGTGGAAACGTCGCCTTCGAACGTAAAAAAAAAAGATAGTGGTATATTAGGGCCGAAGGCAACTCGAAGTTCGAGATAACTCATTCTAGGCAACTTGCACGGCATCACTTAAGAGCACCACGTAACAGCCTTTTCTCTGTCCATTTTCTCCTCCCCCCCCCCTCTATCCATTCTCCCCCCCTCTCTCTCCCTCTGTCTCTCTTTCTCTCTCTATCTATCTATCTCCTCCTGCCCCCCTCTCCCCCACTTTCAGCCTATCCTGTCATATCCTCTTTCTGTGCCCATGTTCTCCTGCCTCCCCTCTCCACCTCTCTCTATCACCTCCTTCCCCCTTCTATGTCTGTCTGCTCTTCCCCCAATCTCCAGCTCCTCCTGCCTCCCCTCAATGTCCACCTTCTACTTTCCGCTTTCTATGTCCATTTCCTCCCACCCCTCTAGCCATATGCTCTTCTTATCTGACCTTGAGCCTTGTTTAATATTATTGCGAATTTAGATTCTCTGGTAACATTCTAATCGTAATTCGATAAGTCATAAATACTACTTTCCCGTTTGCTAACAACGTTTCACTGTTATGTATTTATATGTGTATTTATATAGTATTACACGTATTAAAAACGTCCAAGCGTTTATTATAGTAACGTATGTCTTTTTGAGATTTTAGGTGATAACGTTTCCTCTTTACATATTTCATATTTGTGCATTAATAAATGGAATAGGTTCGAATGGCCTGTCGTACAAAATTTCGAACCAATCAGAGGAAATTTTTTCTGATTTAAAATTTTGACCAAATGTTTACATTTTTAATTAAATTTCCCCCACCATTATTACATATGTATATGTATACTGTATGTGGTTGTCTATTAGGGATATAAAACACGAGTGTATTCGAACGCAACGTTCTAGCAAAATTTCAACGCAGTTGGTGAAAAACTTTCGGAGATACACGATTCTGAACAAACGAGAATTTACATTTCTACTTACATAGATTACCATCGCTCGATTTAACGGAGCAGGCAACGTGCGATGGGATGCATAAGTATTAGCTAAAGCGGAATATTTGCATGCAGCGCTGTGAACTGGGCTTTTATCACCTTGGTCGTCAAAGTTGTTTGACTAGCCGTCCTTGTGAAATTTTATGTTCGCCTAAATGAGTGTGGTCAAGTGGTAAAAAAATTACCTGAAAAGCATCAGTACTACCTGTGGCCTGAACACACTGCGGGTAAGGCGACTTATCATTTGGAAAGTACAAAATCGCGACTCGTCGGACCACCTCCAGCCAGCTACTGCCCATTTCTGTATTGTTTGCAAATTGAAGACGTAGAGATGTATGTGTCTTTTGCGCTGTACCGGAATCCACGTTTACGTCGTACGAAATGTTCGATCTGGAAATGTTTGGGATTGGCCTGCATTCACTGACGGGTTTTAAACCGCCGCCTATTAACGAATCGTGAAACTCGGCTCCGGACCCAGTCGGTTAGGATCATTTAACGGCCGATTTTCTTACGGTGAGAGTAGTGCACCAGTCATTTTACCTTCCTAATCAGAAGTATTGGGGCATCTATTAGTGGACACTAATTTTGGTTGTGTCCACCATACGCCTTCATGACGGCTTGAACTCTGCTGCGAACCCTTTAAACGAGGTGTCTGAATGTGTGTGGAAGAACAGGAGACCATTCTTCCACAAGAGTTGAAACCAGAGAAGGCAGTGATGATGTTAGACACTGCCATCTGGAGCGATGTCGACGTTCTCACTGATCCCAAAGGGGTTCCATTGAGTTCAGTTCGAGACTATGGACATGTCAGGGCATTTCAGGAATGTTATCGACTTCTACATCTACGTGAATACTCTGCAAATCACATTTAAGTGTCTAGCAGAGGGTTCATCGAACCACCTTCACAGTTCTCTATTCTTCCAATCTCGTATAGCACGCAGAATGAACTAACACCTATATTTTTCCGTACGTGCTCTCATTTCCCTTATTTTATCGTGGTGATCGTTTCTCCCTATTTAGGTCGGTGCCAACAAAATATTTTCGCATTAGGAGGAAAAATTTGGTGATTGGAATTCAGTGAGAAGATTCCGTCGCAACGAGAAACGCCTCTCTTTTAATGATGTCCAGCCAAGGTCCTGTAGCATTACAGTAACACTCTCCCATATTTCGCGATAATGCAAAATGTGCTGCCCTTCTTTGAACTTTTTCGATGTACTCCGTCAGTCCTATCTCGTAAGGATCTCATACCACGCAGCAGTATTCTAAAAGAGGACGGACAAGCGTAGCCTAGGCAGCCTCCTTAGTAGATCTGTTACATTTTCTAAGTGTCCTGTCAATAAAACGCAGTCTTTCGTTAGCCTTCCCCACAACATTATCAATGTGTTCCCTCCAATTTAAGTTGTTTGTTATTGTAATTCCTAGGTGTTAAGTTGAATTTACGGCCTTTATATTTGATTTATTTATCTCTAACCGAAGTTAAGCGGTTTCCTTTTAGCACTCATGTGAACGTCTCACACTTTTCATTATTTAGGGTCAACTGCCAATTTTCGCACCATTAAGCTATCTTTTCTAAGTCGTTTTACAATTTCTTTTGATCTTCTGAGGACTTCATTAGTCGATAAACGACAGCGTCATCTGCAAACGACCTAAGACGGCTGCTCAAATTGTCTCCCAAACCGTTTATACAGATAAGGAACAGCAAAGGGCCTATAACAATACCTTGGGGAACACCAGAAATTACTTCTGTTTTACTCAATGACTTTACATCAGTTACTACGAACTGTGACCTCTCTGACAGGAAATCACGGATCGAGTCACGTAACTGAGACGATATTCCATAAGCACGCAATTTCACTACAAGCCCCTTTAGTCCAGTCAAATTTCAGATATGCCTTGCAAAAGGTGGGGTAGAAGAGTTTATTTTTTCAACTCGTTCATACGGTTGGAAAGATTAGAAAACCGGGTTTTGCCAACAAAATGTCGCTTGGGAAAACTTCCTGCAGTCAAACTTGGAAAATTTCGGCGTTTTTTCAGTTTTTTCAAAATATCTCAGTTTCATTTGCTCCTATCGCTTTAACGTCTTTTTTTTCTTTTTTAAAGAGCACAGAATTCTCTACAAATTTGATTCTTGCCATTTTTTTCTACTCCCAATATCTAAGGCGCTACAGCGCCTAAAAAATAACAATTTTTCAAATTTTGAGCATAGTGGCCAGATACCTTATTTTTGAACACTATTTTTTCTGTTTCCGTTTGTGTAGTATAAATACATTATACATCATGTTATGTGTTGGATTTAATTTCTCTGTATGCAACATGAGGATTGCTGGGCACCCAACTATTGTGATTCTTACATCACTACCTCAAGTTCACTATGGGGCACCTCTGCCCTGGTATTTGTAAAACTATAAATATAAAAATACATCATTAAGACACACACACACACACACACACACACACACACACACAAGCACACAAGCACACAAGCACACAAGCACACAAAATAATTTGTCTCAGGAAACTGAACTATTATTAGCTGCAATAGGCAACCTACTTAGGTAGGTAATTATTCTTGTGTATAAAAGCCACGCAGTTGACATTAAAAACAAGTAGCTTTATTACAATTAAAATGCATTGTCAGTTACTAAAAAATGTTGACAGTTCTGGGTGTGCAATACTTGTAATATCGCACTTTAGCGCACTTGAGACAGATATGAGCATCACTTCCAACGTTTTGATGGGCCAGGTTCCTCAGTGTCACCAAAAATACCTTGAGTTACGGATTCAGGGTCTGTACATAGAGTTGATCCCAGATTGACCTCTTCTTTAAACAGCGAGTCAGCCTCAGCAAGTTCGTTGATTTCGTCAGCATTTTCCTCAACATCCTCCGTAACATCTTCTTCACAGTCTTCACATAAAAATTTTGGCACGTTTTCACAGTTGACCCCAATACATTTCTTACGAATTGAAGAACGTTTCAAAAAAAAAAAATGGTTCAAATGGCTCTGAGCACTATGGGACTCAACTGCTGAGGTCATTAGTCCCCTAGAACTTAGAACTAGTTAAACCTAACTAACCTAAGGACATTACAAACATCCATGCCCGAGGCAGGATTCGAACCTGCGACCGTAGCGGTCTTGCGGTTCCAGACTGCAGCGCCTTTAACCGCACGGCCACTTCGGCCGGCAACATTTCAAACCTGCTTTTCTGCAGGAGCACGCTCCGCCACAGTTCAGCTTGCATGAGCATGGAACAATGTGAAGAAGTGCTTCAGGTGCTGGATCCTGGCTCATTATAACGGGTATTGGACCGTGGTCACTGTGATTCCAGCCCCATTTCTCAGGAGGTTTCCAGTTTTCCATCCAACTTTGGACTTGTTGGTAAGTCCGCAACGAATGATGATGTGCAGCATCTTGTGTAGGTGGCAACCGTGCAAGATTCAGTTTGCGTTTTGTGGCAGACTTGGCGAATAGCTGGTACCGCAAATGGTCTAGTGTGTGGGAACTGCTGACACCTCCACTATACAATGCGATAGTAACCTGTTCTCCTGCTGTTATTATTTCTACACGGGTAGCATGTGGTTTATTGAACGTGCAAAGGACTGAGGTTAAGTGTTCATTTTTCGCAACAATATTGCAGCACTTAATTTTTCCTTGACCAAAAAAAAGCGGATGTTGTATCACATCCGCTAAAGGCGTAAGTGAACAGAATATATTCACTGTCAAACTCGTAAGCTGCAGTGGAAAACCACTTGTCTTCTGCATTTCTTCTTCCTGGCTTTAAGAAAAATAAGTTTTCAGTGCCTTGCCCCAAACCGGTCATGAGCACAAGCAGCTCAACATCTTCTCCTACAATGACAACACTTCCAAAATCTTTGGTTCTAGAAATGGTAGATGTTACAATCATAACGCCAGCATCTTCTTGTGCCTGGAGCAATTCAATGCTACACTCCAGAAATTCCTTTATAGGAAGTGTGATCAAACGCAAGTTTCGTTCGTTGTACAAGAACATGTCCTGAGGGACTTGGTTCACCATCTCTGATTCAACCACAACGTCAACCGATGAATGTTTTTTGGACCTACGAATCCTCTCAGCACTCTTAGTGCTACATTTGTCACCCTCACATGGATACTCATAAAATACAATAGCAAATTGAGGTCCAAAATGACGCTGCAGGTAAGAAACATAGCTTTGGGCTATTGACTTGAAGCAAACATTTCGAGTCCAAGTCACTTTGTGGATAAGGTACCCTCCATCAATGACAAAAAATTTACTCGGTCCACCTGACTTCACATCTTCCACCGGAACGAAGGCCAAAGAATAAATACGCTTTTGTCCGCTAAAGAACGATTCCTACATACTTTTTCTTATAACTGATCATTAACGTCAATCAACTGTAGAAAATGTACGGCACCTGCATGCAATCGTATTACATATTGTAACACAAATAAACTTCACGCAATCCGACGTGAATGTGTTCGTAGTTACTGAATATGATGCTGTTCGTCCTGGCCCTGCAGCAGAGTGAGATGGTAAATTCCAATGAATAACATGATGAGTAATATGTTTATACTACACAGATAAAAACTGAAATAACAGTGTTCAAAAATTAGGTAATTTGCCACTTTGCTCGAAATTTGAAAAAAATGGTATTTTTTGACGTGCTGTAGCGTCTTAGATACTGGGAGTAGAAAAAAATGGTAAGAATCAAATTTGTAGAGAATTTTGTGCTCTTTAAAAAAGAAAGTAGACGTAAAAGCGACAGGAGAAAATGAAACTGAGATATTTTGAAAAGACTGAAAAAGGTCCGAAATTTTCGAAGTTTTTTGACTGCAGAAAGTTTTCCCAAGAGAAATTTTGTTGGCAAAACTTCGTTTTCTAACCTTTCCAACAATATGAACGAGTTAAAAAAATAAAATCTTCTACCCCACCTTTTGCAAGGTACAGGCTTTTTTTCTGACAGTTTCACTGGACTACTTGTGTGTTACAGAGTCAAAAGCCGTCCGGAAATCAAGAAATATGGAATCAATTTGAAAACCCTTGTCAGTAGCACTCAACACTGCATGCCAGTAATGAGCTAGTTGTGTTTCACAAGAAAGATGTTTTCTACACCCGTGATGATTGTGTGTCAATAGACCGCTTTCTTCGAGGTAATTCATAATGTTTTAACATAATATCTGATCCAAAATCCTACTGCGTATCGACGTTAATGATAATGATATGAGCCTGTAATTTAGTGGATTATTCCTACTACCTTTTTTGAATAGTGGTGAGTTATTGTCCACAAACCTCTGCATCACAGATACTGCTTTATAACAGGGTACAACAATTAGCCTCTGAGAACTGTTCCTGTGCTGTTCGCACTTGCTTCTGCACTGTAACCTTAAGCTCAATAAGCGGACCACACCTTAACCATCAAAAAGATCAGCATATCGTAACATGACTATTGGTACTACAGATGATATCATGTGCATTTTTCCAATCATTCGCCAAACCCAAATGTTTCCGTCCGACTGCTACAGTGTACAGCGCGAATCACCAATGCTAAACACTCGTTTCCATTTATACCACCTCAATAGTCGTATACATTATCTACAGAAATATGTGGCTTATCAGGAGGTCGACTATGTTATCTCATTCTTGTTATCTCGTCAGGACACTCATTGTACGAGCTGGACTGTTCGCAGCTCTTTGGAATTCGTGAGTTATTCTTTTTGGTGGAGCCTACGATTTTTTTACGGCCACCCTTCCCAATGCCCGTCGGTCCGTGACTATACATGAGGGCTGTGCGATCATGTTTTAGCTGGGTTGTTCCTTCGCTTTTCCACTTCACAATCACATCACGAATAGTCGTCTTGGGCAGCTTTAGAAGGGTTGAAATGTCCCTGACGGATTTCTTACTTAGGGAGATCCATTGACCAGTTCCACAATCGAAGTCTCTGAACTCACTTGATCGACCCATTCCACTGTTACTTTTTCTTTACTGACAACACAATACTCCTCGCACTTCCTTTATGTTGGCGAACTCATTTCTCGTGACATCTAGTGATCAGTTCAGTATAACATAGGGGTGTCCGGACTGTTTTCGTCGGATAGTGTACGAACGTTGGACAATACACAATAATATTCAAATAATCGGGCAACCACATTAACGGTATGGTCAGAGGCACGACGGTTTCTTTTACCATTCTATCACGTCACCACGTCGTCTCGAAGTTACTAAACGCGGTTTCCCTAAATTATTTCACCAAAAACGACGATATAAACACTCTAGAATTCGAAGTAAGAACAGTTGCGAACATGAGAAACTTACAAGTAGATATCCTCGGTGTAGCGGAGTTGCTTAAATTACTTTATAAAGGCAAGTCTTCCGGTCGAGTTAATATGAAATTAAAGTTCCTTTCATAGTATGCTGATACAATAGCCCTGGACTTGGCAATCATACACAACCGTTCTCTCGACAATACACCCTTACCTAAAGCCTGGAAAGTTTGTAAGGTTGCTGGGGTTTGTTCTTTTGCTTGCTTATTCTTGAATTGAGAACAACTGTGTGAGGTGAAATCACAAGTTTAATGTAGCAATATTTCTCACCAAATTGCAGCTTTTCACACAATTTTGAATTCGCCAACGTAAAAACAGCGCAATGGATAACGCATCTTGCCTACATCAAAAGTGAAATAAGTTTATACACGAATATTAACTCTCTGAAAGAACATTAATATTAAGCACAATATTATGAAAGTTTAATTGGAAGTTTCTTAACATTAATTCTAAGTACAATAATATGAATGTTTAATTTGACATTTCTTTACAAAATTTCTCGTACACATACGTTATGATGTTGGTCAGTACTACGAAAATCGTCCGATTCCGGTTCAAAGTTCGGTACTATTTAGGATGACTGTCAAGTCTACGGTGGATGGTTAGTCAAGTGACAAATTTGAACGCAAGATTACCCAAGGCCGCTCGATTTTACAATGGACACAAGCTGGTAAACGAACAAAGTTTACGCCTCTTCACGCGGTATTTACCTTAAGCTGCGACGTGGAACTGTCTGCAAGGCCGCTCTCTCCCACTGAAATTCCTACATAACTAATCTGGCCTTTGCTGAACTTTCCAGCAAAAACTTTCCCTGTGTTTCCCTCGTTATGCGAGAAAACATTTTGTCAGCCCTCGTGTTATTATGTAGCGATATACACGCACATGGTTGGAGCAGAGTGCATATTATAGTGCCCTCTGAATTCTCGCAAGAACAGTTAAGTAATTTGGCTGGTTAGTTTCTCCACAGTTGGAGCTAAACGTTGCTACAGCTAATTTTAGCTGGTGTGCAGCCGCTGTGTCCACACCAATTTCTTCTCTGCGTCATACGGAGCATAAACGCTCCGTTCTGCACTTGACACCAGTTCAGAGAAAAGTCTCACCATGTTTCTCTCTCGTCCTGCTCATAGCAGAACTGCCTCCCTCCACTTGGGTTCCTTTTTCACGTCACGACTTTTTTCAACCAATAGGAGCATTCGTCTCATTTTGTAGAAACGCCCTCTACCAATCGCAACGTCCCTTCTATCAAACAGCGTCGAAACTTCATTAGTTTTCTCCTTCCTAGTGAGTTTCCGCCAATCAGACGTTTTCTGCCCGTTCTAGACGTCTAAAGTACGTTGACCTTTCCACGTGTCGCACTCTCTGGACGAAAATGCGTCACTTGCTTTTGTTCGTATCCCATTGGAAAGTCGAAACGCAGTTTTCTAAAGCTTCTTCTCTGCTCTTGTACTGATGCCCTTGCAACAGGCGGCCCTCCAGCTTGAATCACCTGGCCCGGGGTCGCTGTCCTCTT
Organism: Schistocerca serialis cubense; assembly: GCF_023864345.2. Lineage (NCBI taxonomy): Eukaryota > Metazoa > Arthropoda > Insecta > Orthoptera > Acrididae > Schistocerca > Schistocerca serialis. The sequence continues at coordinate 265,995,575 of NC_064638.1, forward strand.
TCCGGCCACCCCTTTAAGTGGTTGCAGGAGTAACTCCCGCAGCACATTTTCGCTACGCCATTGTGGAGCTGGCTTTTCGAAACTAAAAGCGACTCGACGATTCTACCTTCTGCTCAAAGACATGCATTGTATAGGAATGATGTGTTAATTACTGTCAACTGACTGTCATCCCTTTTTGAATTATATATTGATAGGCAAATGTTCTCATAAATGTTGATTTATGTTATGTGTCATCTTCACCTTCTCATTGCGATTTGTAAAGGTCTCAAGTAAGGTGCAAATCAGACCATTCATTCGGCCACCTTACAAGTTGTACAGGTCACACCAATACTCAACAGACAGAAATAGGAATAATCCACTGAATTAAAGACCCATACTACTGACATCAGTTTGCAGTTGCATTTTCTGACATAGAGGGTGCTTATGTAAGAACGCGCAAAAATCTAACAGGACATATAGAATGTTCCATGAACAATTTGGGGTAGGTAGTCAGGGAAGCCAGCTTATGGAGATATGAGAGTAAACTTGTCTACCGCTTTGTCTAGCACTACTGTTTTCCAGCTTATTTACAACTAACATGCGTTCAAGTTTACATGTAGTATTTTGTTTATTTACATGTACATTCTTTACTTCTAGCAAGGAAATTAGGAGGACAAGCTTGATTACTAGGAAACATTTCCTTTTACCTGGATTGGAAGTGGAGGACTTACTCCATGGCCTTTAAGGTCAGCTGACCTGAATCCCATTGATTATTTCCTGTGGGGATATCTGAGGTCACTTGTGTATTAAACTTCAGTGGATACGGAGGTAGAATTAGTAGCCACAATTGTAGCTGCCTGTGATGTGATTTGAAACACACCAGGGATATTTGTTAGGACGCGTTACAATCTTGTTCGTCGATGTCGTGCTTGCATCGGGATTAATGGCCCTCAGTTTCACCACATTTTGTAAGATACAGTACAATGTCGACGATGGTATTTGCAGTCTATCTAATGCTATTTGCACTCCAACTAATGTACAGAAAAAAAACACGGTGTAGTGATTATATTCCTATTATCTTCTTAAGCTGGCTTCTTTGACCCCAGGTTTCCCACCCCAAATTGTTCAGTAGTGCATCCTCTATGTCCAGCTAAATTTTTGTACGCTCTCACGAAAACACCCTATATAATGTGTTCGAAGATTATGAATTACCTCGAAGGAAATTGCCTATTGACACAGTCAACACAGATTCAGAAAATACATTCCTTATGAGACACTTGTGAACATTCTATAATTCGCACGGAGCAATGGCTGCTATCGATAGGAGACTCTAATTGATAAGTATAGATTTCCTGAAGGCTTTTGACACCACTCCTCATATGAAGCTTCTAATCGAAAAGCGTTCGTTCCTGTTGTGCGAGTGAATTCGTGACTTCGGTCAGGAAGATCAGAATACGTATTAATCGATGGAGAGTCATCGAGTAAGGCGGATGTGGTATCTGCCGTTTCCCCCAGCAAGTATTATAGGCCTTCTGCAGTTAATAATCTGTATAAATGATTTACGACTTTAATCTGAGCAGCGCTGTCATTTTCCGTCTAGTAAAACATAACCAAAGGCAAAATGGTATGAAAAGCGGCAATTGAACCTAAATAATCAGAAGTGTAACGTCACCCACGTGAGTACTAAAAGGAATCCGTCAAAGTTCGGTTACATGATAAATCACACAAATCTACAGTCTGTCAGTTCAACTAAATACCCAGAGAATTACAATTATGAAGAACTTGAATTGAAAAGATCACATAGACAGTGTTGTGTGGAAGACGGACTGAAGACTACATTTTGCTGTCAGAAAGTAAGAAGATGCAACATCTCCACTAAAGAGACTGCCTACAATGCGGTTGTCTGTCTTCTGCTAGAGTACGCCGCGCGCGTTAGCCGCACAGCACGAGCCGCTTTGACGCGATTCGCGCGGCTCCCCCCGTAGGAGGTTCGAGTCCTCCCTCGGACATGGGTATGTGTGTTGCCCCAGCGTAAGTTAGTTTAAGTTAGATTAACTACGTAGTGTGCAAGTCTAGGGACCGATAACCTCAGCAGTTTAGTCCCATAGCTGCTTATCACAAATTTCCAAATAACTAGAGTACTACTGTGCGTTACGAGATCCTTACCAGGATCGACGGAGTGCTTCGAAAAAATTCAAAAAAGGGTAGCCTGTTCTGTACTATCGCGAAATAGGGAAGAGAGTGTCGGATACGACACACGAGTTGGGGTGACAATCATTAAAACAAAGGCATTTTTCCTTGCATCTAAGTCTTTTCACAAAATTTCAGTTACTCCACTGAGTTCAGACAAATGACTGTCACTTGCAGTCCACTTCACTGCCATGACTTACGTCATCCATCAAGGTTAATATGAGCTCGTGGTACCAGTTCTACCTCACCTGTAGCGCTGCAGAGAGACCAGTTTTCTGTTTTAGTACTATTACGGCCTACGGCGAAAAGACGAGCCAGGACAGCCAAGAGCGCTAACGCACTGCTTCCTGGACTCGGATAGGCGCGCCGGCCCCAGGAGGGCCAGTGTGCCAGCGAGCCTGGATGTGGTTTTTAGGCGGTTTTCCACATTCCACTAGATGAATACCGAGCTAGACCCCACGTTCCGCCTCAGTTACACGGATCGCAGACATCTGAATACACTCGCACTATTCAATGGACTACACTAGACGGAGACAGTTGGGGTACATTAATTCCTTCCCGGGGGTACGGGGTGGCAGCAGAAAGCGAATCCGCCCACCCATTCAAATTAACATGCCACATCCGATTAACCAGCAGACCCTGCAAGTCAGGATAAATGCATGGAAAGAGAGAGGAACTTAATACAACGAATCTGGTTGCCCTGTTGCTGACGACTCCCATCGGGTGGGTACCGATTGCGACGACGTTATTTACTGTTTGCCCATCTGCGAACGAGCAGTGTCAGCATTATCTCAGGGAACTGATCGACTGCGCGTGATGAGCTATGACACAGACAAGTCGAAGACGCGCGGATGTTTTATTCCCTAATTGGAAATGTTTGAACTAAACAGTTGGTACCGCTGTTATCATTAGCCACCTTCTCTGAGTTTTGTGCTGTCGTGTGCTGTGAGTATCAGTTCCTACTCCTCGCATGAACGCTAAACCTGAAAGTGAGAACGTTACATAGTTTGAAAATAATATGACAACGAACTTCACACTGTGTGTGTTTCCACCTGAGATTGAGGCATTTCACAGCGATTTCGACCTTACTTTCAGAGCGGACATCCATAATTACAGAATTTTGTTGTCGTTGTTGCTCTATCTCAGACATCCACCTACATTACAATCAATGATACAGATACGTGGTATCACATACCGATACCACCCCAGAGGGAACAGATTGTAGGTTTCCGTTACGCACCAACAGTGGTCGTGCGGGAAACGACGGACCCAATGGTGCATACCTGCTGAGGCGCTCCTCCAGCAGCTCTGGACTACGGGCGACCAGTGCCGCCGCTGTATAGGATGGCCTGCGGCAGCCTCACACCCACTCCCGCTCGGAGCCACTTCGCTACGTGGCGCAACGCAGATGCCACCTTATCGCGGGTATGACATGCTTAGTTCAGAGAGCCTCCTCCTTATTGCTATTGTGTGAGGTCGACTCTGTTTCTTGCTGTGTTATTTGCAATAAGTCCTTGTACACTTGGAGAAAGCTACGAGTTAGTAAAGCATCTGTTTGCCATATTTGCGGTTCTAGGCGCTACAGTCTAGAACTGCGAGACCGCTGCGGTCGCAGGTCCGAATCCTGCCTCGGGCATGGATGTGTGTGGTGTCCTTAGGTTAGTTAGGTTTAAGTAGTTCTAAGTTCTAGGGGACTGATGACCTCAGAAGTTAAGTCCCATACTGCTCAGGGCCATTTGAACCATTTTTTTTGCTATATTTGCTTATTCAATCATCATTTTTGCTCCTGTTCAGCTTTCCTACGACGACAGCTGCTGAACCACTTCCTACTGTTCAAAACAATTTCGATACCTTAGCTACATTTCGTACGCAGCAACATATGTCCTGAAACCCACCAAACGAAAACTGGCAAGCGACTAGATTGTTCACTGAAAACTTTTCAAAATACGCTCGGTGCTGTACTTTTCTTCGAAATATCACAACAACTAAGAGCCGTAACGAAAAGAAAACACGTTCATTATCAAGTTGCGAAGTGTGGTTATAAGATGTACAAAATAATATTTCCCCACTAAATAGTTACAACAAAATCAACGAAGGAAGCGCAGGGAGGAACATGCGCGAATCCCAAAACAGCGATTTTCATTTTTTTTGCGTGTAAACTAAACGTTTTACTGAGAAACCAATTATAGAGACAAATGTAGCTTTGCTTCATCTACGTAAAACACTTTTTTACGTTAATTGACTGTGCCACCGATTCTTGGTAGAACGTTTTATACATTATGAATGAAACACACACAACACTGATGTAATATTTTACAATGTTTATTATTTGTTACACGAACCGGTTTTTCTGCTGTTATGACACCATCACGTACAAAGATAAGTATGTGGTGCCGTGAAATTTTGTTAAATCAAAGATGTACAGAGCATAACCAGGTCGAGGCATGAAAAATGTTAATGTTAGAATTAGAAATAAACCAAGAGGGATTATTTCAGAGTAAATGCAATATAGGATTATTTAACTAAAATGAAATATGTGGCACATTAAAGAAAGAACTGTACACAAACAACTGAACAACAAACTTAGGTGACATATTCCAAAGATACGGCTCAACAAAATAGTCTTGTCTGTAATAGGTCCTAAATTACAAACAGGTAAAATATAATAGCGATTTTAAGCACATGAGTCAAGGAGCTATTATTATATACAGTAAAATTTCTTTAACACATCGAGGGAAATTATAATAACTGAAATAAAGGAAATGTGGCATGTCAGTAAGAGGGGTAATTTACAAAATGGCATGGATGCGATTATGAGTAGTATCTGCACTTTGTAGTGGCGAGTCAGAGAACTGTGTCTGGCCATTCAGTAATAAGTTTGGGTTGATGGACATTTGTTTATTAATTTCTATTATTTCAAGATAGTTCATCCTTCTTCCTTTACGGTTGAGATGTAATACTTCATATTTCACATTGTAACTATGGCCTTCTTTAAGCAGGTGGTCTGCAAATGTACAGACTCCTTTGCTAAATTGCCAACTTCAGTGGTGTTCCTTCAAGCTAGTGCATACTACCTTCCCAGACTGGCCGTATACAATTTGCGAAAACTGTAAGTAATTTTATATATTCCACTCTTATCCAACGCTGGAGTACTGTTTCTACCATTCGGTGAATAGTGTCCAACAGTATTGTTCTTATAAAATGATGTTTTTACATTCCTGGATTTCAGCTCTCTGGTTACATCCAGCGAGACTTTTCCTCACAAGGGAACCTCCCCATAGCACCGCCCTCAGATTTAGTTATAAGTTCGCACAGTGGATAGGCCTTGAAAAACTGAACACAGATCAATCGAGAAAACAGGAAGAACTTTTGTGGAACTATGAAAAAAATAAGCAAAATATACAAACTGTGTAGTCCATGCGCAAGATAGGCAACATCAAGAATAGTGCGAGCTCAGGAGCGCCGTAGTCCCGTGGTTAGCGTGAGCAGCTGCAGAACGAGAGGTCCTTGTTTCAAGTTTTCCCCCGAGTGAAAAGTTTACTTTTTTTTCGCAAAGTTATGATCTGTCCGTTCGTTCATTGACATCTCTGTTCACTGTAATAAGTTAAGTGTTTGTGTTTTGCGACCACACCGCAAAACCGTGCGATTAGTAGACGAAAGGACGTGCCTCTCCAATGGGAACCGAAAACATTTGATCGCAAGGTCATAGGTCAACCGATTCCTCCACAGGTAAACACGTCTGATATATTCTATACGACACTGCTGACGGCATGTGCGTCACATGACAGAAATATGTTGTCGACCCATCTAACTGGTACACTTGGCGAATGGGTAAAAAGATTCTTCTACTTTGCCCGTTTTAGGTTTCCGTGTGGGTGTGATAATCACTCACAAAAAAGTGATGAAAACATAAGAGTTGGTCAGATAATGATTGTCTGAAAATAAAAAATTAAACTTCTCACTCGAGGGAAGACTTGAACCAAGGACCTCTTGTTCGGGAGCTGTTCACGCTAACCACTGACCACGGCGCTCCTGAGCTCACACTATTCTTGATGTTGCCTCTCTTGCGCATGGACTACTCAGTTTGTATATTTTGCTTATTTTTTTCATAGTTCCACAAAAGTTCTTCCTGTTTTCTCGATTGATCTGTGTTCAGTTTTTCAAGGCCTGTCCTCTGTAGAGATGGGCAAACTCGTTCATCCTTGGGGACTAGTTCACGGATGATCGTTCTTTCTTGGGAACCGTTCATTTTTTACTCGTTCACCGTTCATTTGTGCTTGGTATATGGTTCTTATGAAAAACGGAAAACTAGTCGTGTAGGTGACTGAAGGATGGAGGGCACCAAGAGGGGTAACTTGCCTTCCCCCCCCCCCCCCCCTGGAGTATAGAGTTTTTATTCATTACAGAATTCTTACACACTTTTAGAAGTAATTTCTGTGATTCTGCAGAACCTCTCGTTTAGCCAACTGTAGCGTGTGGCTGATCGCAGGGAAATAATATCGGGTGGCGCACGGAAAACCGTCCCCGAGTGCAGACTGCTCGCCAATTACGGACGATGTGTTGCCCGTTACGAGCACACACAACAAACAGATAAACATGTAATAATTAGGCAGTGAAGAAATAACAAGCTATTGCAAGCAACAATTGCGAAACAATCGATGACGATGTGTAGAGAGCTGGAGAAGAGAACATGAAAATCTAACGCGACGCGCATGGGCTATAGCTCTTGTAGTCTTGTAAACCTGTAGGTGGCTGTTTCCCAGTTTAATAGACCACAAGTGTCTTGTATAAAATTCTTCGTTTCGACTTCCACTACATAGCTATGCTACGTGGTAAACAATAATTGTTTGCACCCTATATATACTTCACGTTGTCTCTGAGTTCGTAGGCGAAGTAGAGACTTTATGGAAGCATAAAATAAAATGTGGTTTTCTCATCATACTTGCGTCACACGCTTAGTAAAAATTAGGTTTTTATGTTGCATTATTAAAGTTAATGCAGCAATAATAATAATAATAATAATAATAATAATAGGGAAAAGAATAGGCCTCCGGTATGTTCTGCCAGTCGTAAAAGGCGACGAAAAGAACAAACCACTAATAGCGCTAACCCCCCTTTTAGTGTGATTAGTTAGTTCAGGACAGAACTAAAGAAGCCTCGGACAAGCGCCATCATGGTCGGGGACGACGCTTGAACCCTATGCCCGCCCACAATGGTAACGACACTGCTAGCCAAGTGGAAAATGATTTAAATCCAAATAGAAGTGTTTTGCAGGATATGCTTCCTGCAACAACTCTAGAAGGAAAACAAAGACAGAGGATGAGATGGTCAGATGAAGTTAATCGACACCTCATGTTCTGTTATTCCCAAGCAACAAACCTAGGAACCAACACAACTGGATACAGATCACAAGTATACACAACATTTATTACCAGATACCCAGAATTAAAATTTTTAACAGAACAACGACTAGCTGATCAGATCCGTGTAATAATAAAAAATAACAGGATACCCCAGTCAGAATTAGAAAACATCAAACAACGAATACAACAAATACTGGAACAAAATAATGTGCAATCAGAAGAAGAAGAAAATACAGTAATGGACTCAAACATCCCAGAGCAAACAAACAAAGAACAACACGCACCAATTAAACAATCAGAGGAAAACGAAATCTTAAGACAGCCACCAGAACAAGCACAAATAGAACACGAAGTGACACAGATGTTAGATATAGAAGAAAAATTTCAGCTAACATATATAGAATACAAAGACACAAATACAGACATTAGACCATTCTTGCATAGACCACCAAATAACCCACAAGTCGAAACAACAATAAAAACTATCAACACAATAATACACAACAAAATAAATGAAAACACAACTATGGAAGAGTTACAACTACTGGTTTATATAGGAGCACTCACTACACTAAATATACACACTAGGCAGAGATCAGAACCAACCAACACACAGAAGAAACCCACAAAACCAGCATGGCAACACAGGCTACAGATCAAAATAGAAAAACTGAGAAAAGACATCGGACAGCTAACACAATTTATAAGAAATGAGATCTCGGAAAAAAAAACGAAAAAGGTTAGGTAAAATCTCACAACAAGAAGCGACACAGCAATTAGACGAAAAGAAGCAGAAATTACAAGCATTAGCCAAACGACTCAGAAGAAACAAAAGAAAGTGAAAATAGAAGGAAACAAAACCAAACATTCAACACAAACCAAAAGAAATTTTACCAGACAATAGACAACACACACATTAAAATAAACAATCCACCAAACATAACAGACATGGAACACTTCTGGAGCAACATATGGTCAAACCCGGTACAAAATAACAGGCATGCACGATGGATATAAGCAGAAACAGACACATACAAGATGATACCACAAATGCCTGAAGTGATAATTTTGCAACACAATTGGAAAGCCCCTGGAAATGATAAAATAGCAAATTTCTGGTTAAAGAAGTTCACCTCAACACATTCACATCTAACTAAATTATTTAACAGTTACATTGCAGACCCATACACATTCCCTGATACGCTTACACACGGAATAACATATCTGAAACCTAAAGATCAAGCAGACACAGCGAACCCAGCTAAATATCGCCCCATAACATGCCTAACAACAATATACAAAATATTAACTTCAGTCATTAAACAGAAATTAATGACACATACAACACAGAACAAAATTATAAATGAAGAACAAAAAGGCTGTTGCAAAGGAGCACGAGGATGTAAAGAGCAACTGATAATAGATGCAGAGGTGACATATCAAGCTAAAACTGAACAAAGGTCGCTACACTACGCATACATTGATTACCAAAAAGCTTTTGATAGTGTACCCCTCTCATGGTTACTACAAATATTGGAAATATACAAAGTAGATCCTAAATTGATACAGTTCCTAAACATAGTAATGAAAAATTGGAAAACCACACTTAATATCCAAACAAATTCAAATAATATCACATCACAGCCAATACAGATTAAGCGTGGAATATACCAAGGAGACTCATTAAGTCCTTTCTGGTTCTGCCTTGCTCTGAACCCACTATCCAACATGCTAAATAATACAAATTATGGATACAATATTACTGGAACATACCCACACAAAATCACACATTTGCTATACATGGATGATCTAAAACTACTGGCAGCAACAAATCAACAACTCAACCAATTACTAAAGATAACAGAAGGATTCAGCAATGATATAAGTATGGCTTTTGGAACAGACAAATGTAAGAAGAATAGCATAGTCAAGGGAAAACACACTAAACAAGAAGATTACATATTGGATAACCACAGCGACTGCATAGAAGCGATGGAAAAAACGGATGCCTATAAATATCTAGGATACAGACAAAAAATAGGAATAGATAATACAAATATTAAAGAAGAACTAAAAGAAAAATATAGACAAAGACTAACAAAAATACTGAAAACAGAATTGACAGCAAGAAACAAGACAAAAGGTATAAATACTTATGCCATACCAATATTGACCTACTCATTTGGAGTAGTGAAATGGAGTAACACAGACCTAGAAGCACTCAATACACTTACACGATCACAATGCCACAAATATAGAATACATCACATACATTCAGCAACAGAAAGATTCACATTAAGCAGAAAGGAAGGAGGAAGGGGATTTATCGACATAAAAAACCTACATTATGGACAGGTAGACAATTTAAGAAAATTCTTTCTAGAACGAGCAGAAACTAGCAAAATACACAAGGCAATCACTCATATAAATACATCGGCTACACCACTGCAATTTCATAACCACTTCTACAACCCTTTAGATCACATAACATCAACAGATACGAAGAAAGTAAATTGGAAAAAGAAAACACTTCATGGCAAGCACCCGTATCATCTAACACAGCCACACATCGATCAAGACGCATCCAACACATGGCTAAGAAAAGGCAATATATACAGTGAGACAGAAGGATTCATGATTGCAATACAGGATCAAACAATAAACACCAGGTATTAATGCAAGCATATTATTAAAGATCCCAATACCACAACGGATAAATGCCGACTTTGTAAACAACAAATAGAAACAGTAGATCACATCACAAGCGGATGTACAATACTAGCAAATACAGAATACCCCAGAAGACATGACAATGTCGCAAAAATAATACATCAACAGCTTGCCTTACAACATAAATTTTTAAAACAACACGTTCCTACATACAAGTATACACCACAAAATGTACTGGAGAATGATGAATACAAATTATACTGGAACAGAACCATTATAACAGATAAAACAACGCCACATAACAAACCTGACATCATACTCACCAATAAAAAGAAGAAATTAACACAACTAATCGAAATATCCATACCCAATACAACAAATATACAAAAGAAAACAGGAGAAAAAATTGAAAAATACATCCAACTGGCTGAGGAAGTCAAAGACATGTGGCATCAGGATAAAGTTGACATCATACCAATTATACTATCAACTACAGGAGTCATACCACACAATATCCACCAGTACATCAATGCAATACAGCTACATCCAAACATATATATACAACTACAGAAATCCGTAATTATTGATACATGTTCAATTACCCGAAAGTTCCTAAATGCAATATAACACATACCGTACAGTTAAAAGGAAGTGACGCTTGATCAAGGTCCGCGTCACTCCATTTTTAACCGGACTTAACGCCTGAGAAAGTGAAGGAAATAATAATAATAATAATTAAGTTCGCAGTAATAAAGTTTTTGGTTTGGAAGCTCCTTCTGAACGAATGTTTTTGAGATAATAAGTAAATACGATTTTATGGCAATCTGTCTTTTCAAATGGAGAGGCACCGCTTTTCCTACTGAGCCAAAATGACACAAAACCCACTTTTTTTTTTCAAAGAAACCTAACTAGTAGGTAATGCAAATTGGAAACAACCAACTTAAAATTGAAATCTGTCTTTTCAAATGGAGAGGCACCGCTTTTTTTACTGAGCCAAAATGACACAAAACCCACTTTTTTTTTCAAAGAAACCTAACTAGCAGGTAATGCAAATTGGAAACAACCAACTTAAAATTAATTAGAGCCTTCGTAAATGTAATGTTTTGTATATGAAAGATACTCGAAAATCGTTTTATATGAATTTTCTTACACTAAAAATTAAGGAAATTATTGAAAGTTAGTTGCTAAATCAAGTCGATGAAACAAAAAAATACATGAATAACAAAAAAAAAAAAAACCCACTTGTTATAAGTATGTCTTCTGCTGTTCATCGATATAATGAAGTGAGCTGATATGCCATTTTGTTACCTGAGAAGACGGACCTATTAAATACAACGTAATTTTTATGTAATTTACGTAACTATAAAATACTTTTTGATTACCGGTCGTGGACGCTGAACAGCCAGAACCAAGTGCAAGAACAGTTTGAACACATGTAAAATAGGCGAGCGCAGTGAACGAAACGAACAACTAGATACTGAACTAACTAGGAGCAGTCGGCAGTGGAACTGAGACAGGTGGTCATGCGAAGAACGACGAATGCGGCCGAGGGAGACCGAGACTGAGACGAGCACGCGACCGAGGCTGGAACGAGAGCTGCCGAAGTGACCGCCGCGACCGAAGTGAACTAGTGAACTATGATCCGATCGTTCCTCGTTCCCGGGAACTATAAGTAGACCGCCGCGACCGAAGTGAACTATGAACCGATCGTTCCTTGGAATTCGTTCCTCGGTCCTTTCGTTCATCTTGGTGAACCGTTCCTTTGCACCTGTTCGTTCGCAAACTACCCATCTCTAATCCACTGTGCCAACTTATAACTAAATCTGAGAGGGGTGCGATGGGGAGGTTCCCTTGTAAGTAAGGTATTGTGTACCATTTAATGCATTCTTGAGGTGGTGAGTCAAGGACAGGGTATAGGGAAGGGTAAACCTGTTGTCTCCATTTTTTGTGTACTTATTAGGCAAATCGGATGACTTGAAATTTCATTACCCATGTTCCGAGCAATTCGAGTTGCGTGGTGGGGCGACCACCACCCCAGTAGTTCTGGATAGCCAGAGGGAGGGAGAAGCTTGACATTCCTAGCGCGGGCCGAAGGCCCCTCTACTTACTAGTACGCTGTGTGGATGCGCCAGCAGACCATTGTCGGCAGCGGCGCGTCTGCCGACTGCACCACCGCAGTGGGCATGAGACACGGCGACACCCGTCACGGGCTGGGCTATCGCGCGGTGGGCACCGGCCAGTGACGCCCTCAAAGGCGCCGGCGCTTACAGCGGGCCACCATTACCGGCCATTATCAGAGCCGGGCCTTTCGTCTGTGACGCGGCCGCCTGCGCCATCATTCACTTTGACCAATGGCCGCGGCTGCGTTTGAAAGGGCCCTGTGTAAATCAGGCTGGCCGTAGGGTAGCCGGAGGATGGCCGGAGCGGGGAGGAGGGTGGGAGGGGGTGGGGAGGAGGATATCGCGGAATCGATGGCGGCTCGAGGCCCTCCTGGCCGTGTTGGCTCAGCAGCGCAGCCATCCGCGAGGGAATTTGCGGAAGATTAAATATTGATCGATGCGTGCGGTGCGGCGCGGCCCGCCGAGGAAGACCGGCGTCTTGGCGGCGAGAGAGGATAGGCGCGGCCGGCTTTGCTCTCATCAGCATCCGCGTAATGCCGCCGCTATTCCCCGGCCGTAAAGCGGTTTTCCGCTCGCGCCGGGATTTCTCTCCAATCAGCGGCGGGAATGTTTACCTCGCGGCGCGCGCCCCTCTGCCGATTCAGGTGGCCGGACGCCGCCTCGCCGCCTCGTACGTCCCGCTACGATATCCGCCATTCAGAGCCGCCACTTTTATCTCCGTTCCATTTGGTTAGGATTAACAGCAGCTGCCTCGCTGGACGTAATATCAAAATCATTTCCCTACGAGCAGTGGATATTCTCAATCCCCCCTCATCTATATCGGTACTATATTCGATTGCAAGTCTGCAGACACCCTTGTAATGCGGAATTGACCGCTAGATGTCACGAGAGGAGGCCGCGCCAGTATAAAAAGACGCGGGGAGTACTGAGTTGCCATTAGATACATCGTGACAGAAGAACAGTTTGGTCAATGACATCGAATGTGACCTAGTCGTTGCATGTCACGTGTGAGACAAATCCATCAGAAACATTTCGACACCGCTAAGGCTGTGTAATCCTATTGTAAATATAACACTGCCCTTAATCTGTATATTTTAAAATTTTTTGTTCCGTAATAATTTTGAAAAATTAAGCAAATACTATAACGAGGGTAAGCTTTTGTTAAGTGTAGTTTATCTGTTTAAAATAACATCTTTAACGTAGATGGAATAAATGTTTTAAAACATACTTTCTAAATAATTATGTAATATTTCAAATACAACTGTAATTAATTATGTCAATTTTGTATGTATATGCTGCCATGCAATTGTAGATGGTTCATACTTAGGGTTTTTGTAAGGAGAAGTGTAAATTGAAAAGGTGTACGGATCGTAGGTAGATCGGAACTCCGTTCTGTGGTGGAATGGAAAAGGTGGTGGGGCGCGCGAGTGAGAATTGGCGCGCAAGTGGCTCAGTCAGTTGGTAGCTGCCCTACAAGTGGTGAACACGCATTACGTTGGTCAAGCACTAGAGACCCCGAATTTACCTGCAAGACTGGGTTTTGGCCTCGGGCGTGTTCTACATGATTGGCGCAGTACGGTAATAAATTAATAGCTCAGAAATTTGCAATTTTATCGTCGCCACCAAGTGGAAGACAGAGCTATGTACCTGCGCAATGTTACTACGCAGCACCGCCTCACGCCACCTTCGCCATCAGTAACAGGCAAAGTACTTTATTTAGAAGTGTATTACAGTATGAACCATCCATCTTCAATCAGTGGAATGTAAGTGTTAAATGTACCTTTGTGTTTAACCGTAATTTTTCTATTTAATTTACCTAAATGAATTTGTTCTGAGTATCCTGATGTTTATTATTATTGTCTTGCGGCGTCATGCGGATCCGGTCAGCACATGACTCTACAAGCCGTTCTGCAGACTTTCCAAACCGTTCAGCCGCTACTACTCAGATAGCATCACGAGGCTCGGTACACCCCGTGTCAGTTCTCCCACCAAAGAAAGAAATCCTTGGCGGTGCCGGAATTTGGGCCGGCTGCTGTGGTCGAGCGATTCTAGGCGCTTCAGTCCGGAACCAAGCGACTGCTACGGTCGCAGTTTCGAATCCTGCCTCGGGCATGGATGTGTGTGTCGTCCCTAGGTTAGGTTTAAGTAGTTGTAAGTTCTAGGGGACTGCTTACCTGAGATGTTAAGTCCCATAGTGCCCAGGGCCATTTGAACCATTTGAGCTCCTCATAGGCCACATATTTCTGCAGTCAAGCAAAGAGACGCTTAAGGTGGCGTAAAGAGCGACACCACTCGGCATTGCATGACTCGAAACGAGTGATTTGGATTGATAAAACACGGAATTCACTATATAATTCGAAGGGAAGGTTTGGGCTCGATTAATGCCAACAAATCTTTACATGCCATCATGTGTAGCGCCAGCAGCGAGATTCAAAGGAGATGGCGTTGTGGGATGAGAGTGTTCACGTTTGGGATGTGGTCGTTCTTGAGTTTATGAAACGTTCAGTACAGATAGAAATGAACAAATTTTACGCCATTGTGTAGTGCGCATAGTAGAGGAAGAGCGCTAACACGATGATTGTATCACAATGACAATACACCCTGTCATAAAGCACCATCTGTGAGTCAGGGCAATGAGGACAATGACGTTTGTCAAAATGGACTGACCGGCCCAGATTCCCAAGCTGAACCAAATGGAATATCTTTGGGATGAATTAAAAACACGACTTTATTCCAGTGCCCAGCATCCAACAACACTACCTTCTCTGATTTCGGCTTCTCAGGAACAATTATCTGCCATTCCTCCACAGACTTTCAGACATCGGACTAGAATTTTCCCCACCATAATTCGAGCTGTCATGAAGGCGAAGGGTAGACACGATCCATACTGATGGGCACTAATAGATGTCTGCATACTTTTGAACAGATGCTGTATCACTTAACAATAAAAGTCTTGTCAAAGATATAATCGACCAGCATTTCTGCTTTCTCCGTTGAGGTGAAGTACTGCTCCTCCTCTTTCAACGCCGCACGGGATTAGCCGAGCGGTCTTGGGCGCTGCAGTCATGGACTGCGCGGCTGGTCCATGCGGAGGTTCGAGTCCTCCCTCGGGCGTGGGTGTGTGTGTTTGTCCTTAGGCTAATTTAGGTTTAGTAGTGTGTAAGCTTAGGGACTGATGACCTTTGCAGTTAAGTTCCATAAGATTTCACACACATTTCTTTCGTCCTCTTTTACTCTCACTTTTATACCCTGTTGGCGAGGATGTAAGATTCTGCACGGCCGAGCAAGAACATACCTGACTAGGTACTGAATGGCGTTGAATGTGTCCCCCTGAACCCGTCGACTCCATATTTCCATAAGGGTCGTAGGATTCTGACCAAAGCGAGTTGCAGTATCACGGCACAAAAAGCTACTTACGCGATAGGCCACGATCCTCTGCTGTGAAAATCCCACACGTGCTGGCAGATGTTTCTAGTCCTTACACGACTTTCCCGCAAATTTATGAATGAAAAATCACTGTGTAATCTTTCCTAATACAATGAATGTACATGGGAGTGCAAAACGCAAGCAAAAAATTAGCTTCCGAATGATGTATCACTGCGAAGTAACATAGCTCGATGAAACATGAAACATACACTGGTATCCAAAATCAAAGCAACGTCGGTATGTGTTTCTTAAAGTGACAGTACGTCTACCTCACAATTTCTTTCACAATTTTGTAGAGGATATCACCTTTGACTGTGCTATAGCCTTCAGTGTTGGCTTGGCATATTCTTAGGACATGCCTAATGTTTGGTTTTTTGATGGGCGCTGTACATACTAACTCCAAACAGAGTGCTGTTAACCCTAATAAAATAAGCTCAGTTATACTTGAAAACTCCAAGATCCACGTCCCTATACAACAGAAGAAGGACCTTAGAAAACTCGTGGCTAAAGCACTGAAGAACTGCGCAGAATAGTCAGACATTGTGAGCATTCTCTCTGAAGCAGAGTTGATAACTGCAGTAAATAACATCAAATCAAGAAAAGCGGTCGGACCTGATGGAATCCTACCGGAGTTTCTAAAGAAGCTAGGTCCAAGAGCACGCACTAACTCTGCAAATTAAGTAGTAAAAGATAATAGCTATTTTGAAGCCTGGAAAGGATGAGAGAGATCCCAAGAGCTACAGACCTGTCTCTCTGCTGTGTGTGATGTACAAACTTCTCGAGAAAATTGTCCTAAAGAGAATGACCTACCTAATAGATGCTGCAATGTCCCTGGAGCAAGCTGGTTTCGGGTCGAAGAGGAGCTGCTGCGACCAAGTCCTGGCACTAACCACGCATATTGAAAGTGGTTTTCATAATAAAAAAAAGAAAGACCGGTGCAGTATTTATAGATCTCACAGCTGCATACGACACAGTATGGCTTAAAGGATTACTGTATAAGCTTGCTACAGTAGTCAAATGTAAGTAAAGCTATTTTGTACTATGTTATCTACAAGGAAGTATAGAGTACATCTTCACGGAAAAACAAGCAAAGCCCGAATCTTCAAAAAATGGACTGCCACAAGGCTCTGTGCTAGCTCCTTTACTGTTTAATTTGTACATCGCTGATATGCCGGAACTCAGATCACGGAAGTTCGCGTAAGCCGCTTTGCAATCAGGCCTAAATCCTGACTCGGTGCAACTTTATAGCTACTACAGGACCTGGCAACTGAACCTTAATACATCAGAAACAGTACGCACAGTGGTGCACTTGAATAACAAATAAGGAGACAGGAAGCTGTGATTGAATATAGCAGGCCAGAATATAAGACATGAAAGAGCACCAAAATAACTGGGTGTTAAACTGGTCCGTAGCTTAACATTCAAAGAACATCTTCAGGATGTCAACCAAAAACTCAGAGTCGAAGTCAGTATCATCCAGAAGCTCACAGGTTCTACTTGTGAAAGTAATGCCACGACACATCACACTTCCTCTTTGGCTCTAGTGTACAGCGTTGCAGAATACTATGCGCCTGAGTGGGCCAATAGTTCGCACGTCAATGAAGTAGATGTTCGCCCAAATGACACATTGCGAACAATAACTGGAACAGTGGGACCTACCCCAACACAATGACACTCTGTGCTGGCAAATATTGATCCTTCTACACTCCGCAGACAACAGGCAATCCAAAGAGAAATGCAAAAAATTGCTGCTAACACCACACTCCCAAAACACGCTGATCTGCATGGCCCGACACGATTGAAGTCAAGAAATCCCTTCTGCAACTACTCCTCGAACGATCGGCGCACGATAGCAGAATGGAAACACCTATGTCAAATGTTAACAATGGACACCTCATTAAGAACCCGGCTGATCGTGGTCCTGGCATCCCTCGAAGAACCTAGGTGGCACTAAACAGAATGAGAACTGGGGTTGGACGGTGCAACGAGCTGATGGCCAAGTGGGACTACGTGGACGATCCTCATTGTGATTGCGGCGAAATACACGAGATGCAGCACATAATCGAGTTTGAAATTCACGGTTTTATGGACGGTTCACTAGAGGATTTGCGTAGACTCACAGACTGCGCCATTTCTCGGCTTTGTAATTTAAGTGTTTCCGTTTAATTATTAATTTTTTTGACAGTTTACAACATGTATGCACTCTAGGTTTATAAGTTCTGTAATATGTATAACTAAATTTATGATGAATAATGTTTTGTTACATTTGTATGTTAATTAAGTTTCCCATGCTGAATGTGTATAGTACTGTAAGGCATCTGGCATATCGAACGCAAAATCAATAAAATAAAACAACAAATAAAAATTTTGCAAGGTTGCGCGTATTTTGCCACTAAACAATATAAACAGGTGATAATAAAGTAGAAAGAATGCAAAGAATACATAACGTAAACAAGTGCAACATGCATAACGGTAAACAAAAAAGTTTTTCGTTTTTTCCAACTTAACAGATTTGCATGCACATTCCGAAACCTGTTGCAAATGTGCTCAGTATGGGGTGTGACCACCTCTGGCAGCAATATAGGACTGACAACGACGGAGAATACACTGAATATGGTCATTAGTCTCTTGTTGAGGCAATAACGCCCATTCAACACGCTAGTCTTAGAGAGTGGTTGGTGGATGTTGATGTGAAGCATCCCGTCTCCCTACTGCACCCCGGACATACTATACAGGATTCATATCGGGAGAGCGAGCAGATCACGCGATGCTCGCGTTACCTTCCATTTCCAAGAAAACATCAACTAGACGTGCTCTATGAGGTCGAGCATTATCGTCCATCAATAAGAAGTCGGGGCCAACAGCGAGTCGCGACAACTGCACACGATGTCCCAGGATCTCATCATGATACCCTTCCGATTCACCTGTACAATATCAGGAAGAGATATTCAAGTGGTAAATATGATCTCTGCCCACACCATTAGGTATTCTCCTCGATATCTGTCTCTATCCACAACGTTTTCGTCCCAAAATCGTTGTCCGATTGCCCTCCGGATGCGAATCCGTGCAGAATAACTCTCCAGACTAAATCGGGAGTCCACTGTTCGATCGTGAGGTGGCATGTTGACGAGTCCAATCCAGACGTTCCCTCCTGTGAAGACGCGTCATAGGTACACATACAGCAGATCTTCGACAATAAAGGCCTCTGTCGAAGCCTTCTGTACACCGTTTGCCTCGATACAAAGTTCAGTGGATGCTGCGATGTCGGATGCAAGTTGTCGTGCAGTACTAAGGCGGTACTACCGTGTCCTTACAAATAATATTCCTCTCTTTCTGATGCCACACGTGGTCGACTCTGCCCTGGTTTTCGGGATATCGCCACATACAAAAAATGGTTCAAATGGCTCTGAGCACTATGGGACTTAACAGCTGAGGTCTTCAGTCCCCTAGCACTTAGAACTACTTAAACCTAACTAACCTAAGGACATCACACACATCCATGCCCGAGGCAGGATTCGAACATGCGACCGTTGTGGTCGCGCGGTTCCAGACTGAAGCGGCTAGAACCGCTCGGCCACTCCGGCCGGCCTCGTCACATTCGAGAAACAACGTGACGATTCACGTTAAGCCATCGGGCCACCTCAGTTTCCGACTATTCTGCTCCTATTCTTCCTTTGTCCTTCCATCGCAGAGGGTCACACTACCCCGGTTGGTAAATGCCCTGACATCATCATTGGTGTGGTTGTCCGTGGACTGGAATACCATCTTTCATGAAGAACATCACTGTACGGACATCCGTTGACAGTTTGTATGATTATGTCGTGAATTAGATACAGGACGGAGAAATAGCGGTTTCTTGCTTTAATTTTGGACACTAGTCTATATAGAAAGACCTCCTATGGTGTAACACTGAGGGTAACAGAAATAAATACGCAATGAGACGAACTCAAATGATACCGTAGTTCAAAGAGAATAATTACGCTGTTGTCACCAAAATTTATGATGGTTCCCTGGTCATTACAAACGACGGATCATGGTTCTCGGTAGGAGGAATAATCACTATGGACGGCAATGGAAGCTCTATAACGCGCTCCCCTGCTGACTACAAGGCTCGTAAGGAGTTCTTCTGGTAGGACGATCCACTCCTCCATCAGTGTGGTTGGCAGCTGCTGGAGGGTCGTTGGTGCATGTTGAAGTGCTGTAATAAGTTTCCCCAATGGATCCACCACGTGGTCGTTGGAATTTATGTCGGGGGAGTGGGCAAGCCAGTACATTCGTAAAATATACTCTCGTTCCAAGAACTCCTCCACTTGAGGTATTCGATACGATTACGCATACTCATCCATAAAAATGGAGCCAGGGGCGAATACTCTCTAAAGCGATGCACATGGAGAAGGAGTACGGTATCATAATAACGTCGACCTGTGAAAGTACCATCATCAAAGATTTGTTTTTGTACGCTCATGCAAGATTATGCCTCCCCACATCATAACACCTAGACCACCAAAACGATCACGTTCAATGTAGTTCCTGGGAGCGTTGTGTGTTCCCACCTATCAGCATACGGAGTTACATCCAGAATCACGAAGACTGAATCTAATCTCATCTGAGAAGAGCCTGCCATCTCACTCCTCGTTGATCCAGTACCTATGCTCTTGGCACCATAGGGAATAGTGCGTTCGATGTTTGGGTGCCAACAGAAACCAGAGTACTGGTCGTCCGGCAAAGAGACATCGACCATGCCATCGCCGTGCCACAGTGGAGCGTGATACTGCATGACTTTCAGTCCTGTTAAACGTGGTTACAGTTACAACACTTCTTGCTGTTGTACGACGTAGCGGTCATCTGCTGTCGTAGTTTACCGTGGTCGACCACCACCTCTCCTTCCGGCAGCAGCGACTGCGGTTAAGAACAATTTACATAACATGTGGGCGTTTAAGCCACCATCTTGTATCTAGCGGCAGAAGAAGTATTTTTGCAATGGAACATTTGATACTAAAGGACTGAGTTTCTTTACGTCCGGTTTACATGTCTTGAAAATAGAAATTTGTCTTAGTTTCCAATAGCTTCTATTTTAAAATGTGTTTAGCTTGCGAACTTGTTTGGTAACACCTCTGCTTAATTTGATTTCATTTACTAATTATTGTTGAGTAGCAGAGTAGTAATGTAACAAATGAACTACTAATGCAGTGGTGGCAATATTTTCGCGATTGCAACGCTTCAAATTTCCTTCGAATATTTGTTCCTAGGCCTTTGATCATGTGGTATATTGGAACATTTTTTCACATTTGAATAAACCTTATCTTTCGGAGTAATTTTTGTAATTTAGGAAACATCTGCAACACATAAAACGTTAATGCCTTCACTGAGAAATGGAGTAAGGAAATATATGAAACATCAGTTAGAGGTCTGGCTAGAGGGGAAAATTTGAAAAGTGGAGCAGTGGTAATTCTCCCCCTACATGTAATTAAAATGTCATGCAAATACTCAAATGCCGTCTTCTTCGAGACACCAAACAAAATAACCACAAAAGAGCTAATATTTTACATTATTAATTTTTTTTCAGAATAGGAGAAATTAATAATTCTCTGATATCAACATTTATGGCATTCACTTATGCGTTGCTAATACATAACACGTAAATTTTAGAACTTTGAACATGGCTGACGTTTGCAGCAACCGTATACACAAATTTGAAAAATATGTAAAAAACAGCCAACCGGTTGCATTGGTTTTCTATATACCTTGACCAGGTTTCGTCACCTTGCCTTCTGATGAAGTCACCCTTAGAGGTGACGAAACCTGGTCAAGGCATATAGAAAACCTATGCAACCGGTTGGCTGATTTTTTACATATTTTTCAAAACGTAAATTATATTAGATTCTGTAAAAATTTAAGTGAAAACATTTTTGCAAACATGTACCAGCTAATTGATGCGTCTCACTTTCCACAGTGATTTCCAGTTGTTGACACCATTATCACCACCAGAGTGTTTTACTTCAGATTTCACTCGACAAAGGACACATTACGTAGCGTTCATGAAAATAAACTGTATGCATATGGGAGTCTAATTATATCACGTGCATTACAACAACTAAAGTCAACGAAGCAACCTTATAAAAACAATTTTTCTCGTTTAACATGAATCCATAGTCTGTCGACACAGACACATACACTTGTTCCGCAACATTCGGGACATTGGAGGCAGACTTCATATTTCAGCTGCCAATTGAGCGGATAAATAATTCTCTACTCACATCCGGTTTACATCTTCTGATCATCGTCACGTATTTTAAGATCATTAATAACAGCATACAAACTATTATGCCGGAGCCAAGGTAGCCCCTGAGCGCTGGCAAACCATATTACACCACAGAGGACGAGGTTGTCTATGTCCAAGGCGTACCAAATGCACCGTGGTAAACACCGGCTATTTACATACAAGATAATGGAAACAGACAGTCCGAGCACTACTTCGTTCTGGGGGAGCTCGAGCCAGGGCCTGCAAAAAGTATCACTATGCCAAAACCTGATTGGCTGGAGACAACTATTTAGGGGCTAGAACCAGCCCCAAAGTTCAGTACACTCCGGATGCCGACCTCGTGGACTTCGACCGCTGAATATTATGTCCTCGTCTCTGAATTGGACTTTAACTAGTGTGTGTGTGTGTGTGTGTGTGTGTGTGTGTGTGTGTGTGTGTGTGTGTGTGTGTGTGTGTTACCACGAGCCTTTGTGGAAAATTAGAAGTGAACTTTTGTTTGCCTCAATTAAGAGACTTTTACTGGCATCGTTATTGTTACCTTTCTTTTATTGTTCAGTCGTCAACCTTGTAAACTTACAGAAATAAAAGTTGTGTCTGTGAAAAATTGCGGATTGTCAGTCACAACACGAACTGTGGCCAAAAAATATTAATCTTGTTTAGATCTTACTATCGGGTTCAAGTACGCGGGGATCCTTCAAACGAAAAATGGGAACCTGTGAGACTTCACTTGCCTCACTTAACTGAGAGTTACACAAAAAAATGGTTCAAATGGCTCTGAGCACTGTGGGACTTAACTTCTTTGGTCATCAGTCCCCTAGACTACTTAAACCTAACTAACCTAAGGACATCACACACATCCATGCCCGAGGCAGGATTCGAACCTGCGACCGTAGCGGTCGCGCGTTTCCAGACTGTAGCGCCTAGAACCGCATGGCCACTGCGACCGGCTGAGAGTTACACAATTCTATGTCGACGGTGAATTGTTAATTAATTAATATCATTTTACTACTGGTGAATGTATTTCAGAAAGTACGACACACTAAGGTGCACCTATTGATTTGTTAATGCCTTTAGGGACGATGGTCGTGAAATGAGAACAATGAAATATGCCACGAGACTCTAGTGACAGCTTGCGCTCGTTCTGGGACGATACTTCCCACACTCGCGCTAACGTGAAATATTATTCGGGCTCGGGTCCTAACACATACGACCACATCAGTTTAACGAAGTTTCTTTAACGACTCCGGCCTAATATGAACAACATCTACAACTGCTGCGCTGCGCGCCTATAATGGGCAACACTACGTGTGGTTGTTGTAATAATAGCGGTTAAACGTCGCTCTTCCGCAGCTAACAGAGACTATGTACACGGAAGGGCCAAAGAAACTGGTATAGGTATGCGCATTCAAATACAGAAAAATGTAAGCAGGCAGAATACGGCACAGCGGTCGGAACGTCTTTATAGGACAACAAGTGTCTGGTGCAGTTGTTAGAGTGGTTACTGCTACTAAAATGGCAGGTTATAAAGACTTAAGTGAGTTTGAACGTGGTATTACAGCTGGCGCACAAGCGATGGGATACAGCATCTCCGAGATAGCGACGAAGTGGGGATTTTCCCGTACGACCATTTCACGAGTGTATCGTGAATATCAGGAATCCGATAAAACATCAAATCTCCAACATCGCTGTGGCCGGGAAAAGATCTGCGAGAACGGGACCAACGAGGACTGAAGAGAATCGTTCAACGTGACAGAATTGCAGGGCCATCAGCAAGTGTCAGTGTGAGAACCATTCAACGAAACATCATCGATACGGGCTTTCGATGTCGAAGGGTCGCTCGTGTACCCTTGATGACTGCACGACACAAAGCTTTACGGCTCTCCTGGGTGGCCCGTCAACACCGACATTGGACTGTTAATAATTCGAAACATGTTGCCTGATCGGACGAGTCTCGTTTCAAATTATATAGAATGGATGGACGCGTACTTGTAAGGGGACAACCATTAATCCATGGACCCTGCATGTCTACAGCGGACAGTTCATGCTGGTGAAGGCTCTGTAATGGTGTGGGGCGTGTGCAACTGGATTGAAATGGGACTCCTGATACGTCTAGATACGACCCTAATAGGTGACTCGTAAGTAAGCATCCTGTCTGATCACCTGCATCCATTCATGTCCATTGCGCATTCTGACGGACCTGGGCAATTCCAGCAGGACAATGCGATGTTCCAAACGTCCAGAATTGCTACAGAGTGGCTCCAGGAACACTCTTCGGAGTTTAAACTCTCCCGCTGGCCACCAAACTCCCCAGACATGAACATTATTGAGCATATGTGGGATGCCTTGCAACGTGCTGTTCAGAAGAGAGCTGCATCCCCTCGTACTCTTACGGATTAATGGAGAGCCCTGCAGGGTTCACGGTGTGAATTCCCTCCAGTACTACTTCAGACGTAAGTCGAGTCCACACCACATCGTGTTGCGCCACTTCTGTGTGCTCGCGCTGCCCTACACGATATTAGGCAGGTGTAACAGTTTCCTTGGCTCTTCCTACACACGATAGTGGCGCGGCGACGGTAACCTTGCAAATATGACTGAAATAGGCCTATGCACAGGTAGACGAAAACTAACAGCTGAGACAGGATGATTTTTTGTTATTTAACGTCACAGTTTTAAATAACTTTAAGATAACCGAAACTTATATGAAGAACGAAGCGGCGTTTGAAAACACAGTTACTTATCGGAAGCTCGTTAGAACTGAAATACTCAAGACACGATCAAGTGCATCGAAAGGGGTCGGAGAAGGAGGCGCACACTTTCAAACAAATCCTTGTGCCACTTACACAGCTGTACTGAGACAGAGGAAACAACTAATCTGACTCTACTCTTCCACCGAAAGGACGAATGAACATGGCAAACGTTAGCAGACAGGTCGTCTACTGAGGGGAGCGCTTCTCCGCCGTTGCGTTTATACCCTCATGTGCGGCGAACGAAATTAAATCAGTGCATAAAAGAAACACGAAATACATCAAATGATGTGTATGTTTAGGTATATGAGTAGCTGGAATCAAGGCGATTTTCATAAGTATAAAACCACAGTTCAAACACACTTCGTTTATGCACAATAGATGAGTCTATTTCGAACTCTGGCTCATCTCAGAATACATCGATACAAAGTTATACAGTGAAACAGAAGAGACCTTAGCGATATCAAGAAACAACTGGAATTGGTTCGAGATCATACGAAGAACAAATGAAACAGGTCATATGTCTAGCAGTGCATGTCAGCAGTTTGCAGGCAAATCGTCTGCGAGAATCTGAAACGTAATGCGGCGCTTAGAATGAAAGACCAGCTACTGATACCGGAACCACTGAATAAAAGCACTTAAATCTCTAACTCTCAGATTAAAATTAAAACATTTATCTCCGAAAAATTGCTTACTCGGCACACGTACACGTGCGGCATATTACCAGACCGGCGTCCACCGGCAAAAGACCACGAAAAAGCATCTCAAAAGCCGCAGCCCAGAGACCAGATACTCTAGTGGAAAGTTCACCTGCTACCAGCCGCATTTGATCAAAAATGGCTCAAAAATGGCTGGTCATCAGTCCCCTAGAACTTAGAACTACTTAAACCTAACTAACCTAAGGACATCACACACATCCATGCCAGAGGCAGGATTCGAACCTGCGACCGTAGCAGCACATAGCATTAGTATTTTTGTTTTTGGTTCATAATAAACTAACTCAATTTATTCTGTAGTCGATACACAGGTTGCACAAACACTACTTTTAGAACTTAAGACTTTAATACCTTTAAAACTATACTACGTCTTAACAAATGGTTTTCAAAATGTAATAATCAGTTCATTACGTTTTAATCCTCATTCACAAACCAATGTATGCATCCTTAGTGGCACGAATGATGTCTAGTTAGAATTCCAAATCTTTCCAGGTTAGATTCAAGATCTCCAAGGTAACATGTTCGAATGCATTGCGATGTGTGCCTTCGAGTCCTGTAGGTCTCTGATCTTGGTCTGGTACACCAGATCATTTACAAAACCCGACATGATGTTGTGGTGTGAGATCATTGGATCATGGTGGCCATCGAAATGACCCATCTCGTACAGTCCGCCTATCCATAAACTTACCATCTAGAGACTGACCGATATGTAGGAGCCAGTGGGGTGATGACCCATTCTGCTGGAATATGCCATCAGGTCGTAGATGGTCCAGTTGTGTGGTACAGCAAGCTCTTGTACCATCTCCAGGTAAACACCATCGTTGTTGGCGACAGACTCGATGAATAACAATGGACCAATGATGCAATTGTGCGTCAGTCGGCACCAAACATTGACATTGGGACGGACTCTTTCCATCTCAACAAGAGGATGTTTTGAACCCCACGTTTTAACGTAATGACGATTCAGTTTGCCGGACACATGAAACGTTGTCTCATCGGTTAAACAAATGTTTCCCAAAAAGTCATTGTTTGGGTCAAATTGCCTAGCACATTCTCTGCAGACTATTCGTGCTGAGATTTGTCCGTAGGCTTTCATGCCTCAAGCAGCTGCACCTGGTAGGGATATACCCGTAACCTCTTACGCAAGACATCGTGCACCGTTGATGGTCGTACGCAGGCAGCGCTTTTGTCTGGCTCCCCGCAAACGCCTGCTGTTGTCTGCGTTGACGTCTCAAACGGATGGGTGAGACGGTGGTTGCCTTTTGCGCCAAAAGTGGAAGATAAAACTATGAGCTATCACATCCTGAAAACCACTTGTTAATGTCCTGTGTAGTTTTAAAGTTACGAAAGTCTTGAATTGTAAAGATAATTGTTGTGTCTAGACAAGACAGCCTAGACACAATGAGAGGAAGCCGAAAGGCACGCGCTAAGCTAAAGCTGGATGGCGTGAGGTCTGAAACAGGATACGTAATGAATGCTATAAAGAAAAGTACGTAGCTTATGGAATACTTAACTTTAATCCATCCTTTTGGTACATCTGGAGATTGTGGCGATACAAGTGAGACTCTTTAGATACATGCAATGTTACTAATGGCGCCTTGCTAGGTCGTAGCCATTGACTTAGCTGAAGGCTATTCTAACTATCTGCTCTGCAAATGAGCGAGGCTTCGTCAGTGTAGTCGCTAGCTACGTCGTCCGTACAACTGGGGCGAGTGCTAGTCCGTCTCTCGAGACCTGCCTTGTGGTGGCGCTCGGTCTGCGATCACACAGTGGCGACACGCGGGTCCGACATGTACTAATGGACCGCGGCCGATTTAAAACTACCACCTAGCAAGTGTGGTGTCTGGCGGTGACACCACAATAATTGTAGACACCCTGTATGTATTAGTTTCCGAGTCTCATAGTTGCGATTTTAAGAATATTGTCTGCATAGTGTATTGGCACTTACTTTTATATTTTCAAATCAGTTTACTCTTCTGGGAAAATTGTCGGGCCGGCCGAAGTGGCCGTGCGGTTAAAGGCACTGCAGTCTGGAACCGCAAGACCGCTACGGTCGCAGGTTCGAATCCTGCCTCGGGCATGGATGTTTGTGATGTCCTTAGGTTAGTTAGGTTTAACTAGTTCTAAGTTCTAGGGGACTAATGACCTCAGCAGTTGAGTCCCATAGTGCTCAGAGCCATTTGAACCTTTTTTTTTTTTTAATTATCGGCAAAATTCCACACAGTACACATGTTTAGCAGACGACACAGTACTGTAGTTTTGGTATCTGTGTTATAATGCGACGCTGTCGCCTGTTATCTTATGACCACCTTTGGAAAATAGAGCTCAAGGAAATGGAAACATGCGAGAGGAAAATACTGGTCCGTCATAGGCTGACAGGGAGTTTACAACGCGAGAATTTCAGTCGGCGCCTGCAACTGCGAACGGGTGTACAAACGCACCATTTTGCGAGTTGCCCAACGTGCCCCGTCGCCTTTGTGTCGAGTTTGGAGACCTGTCGCACAAAGGGAGGACCCGAACTGCACCGAAATTGACGTTAGCTATCTGCTGCTGCAGCAGTGGCGGCGTACGCTACGGCTGTGTCGTGACATCGATTTCCAATGGACTTGAGGAGTCGGCATTGTTCAGGGCGCGCTCTGTTGTCACAGTGGCAGGGCACAGGCGGAAGAAGCCGCCGGCTGCCGGCTATTGGGGTCTGCGCAGAGCGCCGCGGATGGGGCAGCAGCGGCGGGGCGCCGGAAGCGAACCCTGGCGCTTGTTGTCGAGTCGGCGCCGAGTTGGAGTCGCACAATGGGCCAGCCGGCAATGAATGTAAATGCAGAGCTTATTATACGCGCCGCGACTGGCTTTGTGCGCGCAGGGGGTGCGCTCTCTCGCGAAGCCCTAATAGCGGCTCCACAATGCGCCACGTGGCACTGTGTGTCCCACCCAAGTGCCTTCACTTCTTTGCTGCGTCGACAGAACAGCAGGTTTCGAACAAACGTAGTCACTTCACGAACGATACAGACCGAGCTAGGTAGCGAAGTGGGAAGACACTGGACTCCTGTTCTGGAAGACTAGTGTACAAATCTTCTACCTGGCGTGCGAAACCATATTACTAACCTCCTGACACGGGCCACAGCCTCAGTTGTTGGTGTCTATCTAAAGGCTTCCTGGGGCGATAAAAATGTGATTATCAATATTTTATTCCGTTACTGACCGAATTGAAAAACCCTATAGGATAGCCGAGAGCGATAACGTGCTGCTTGCTGGATTCGAGTGTGCGCGCCGGCTCCGGATCGAGTTCGCCCGGCAGATTTAACGACGAGGGCCGGTGTGCTGGCCACCCTGGATGTGGTTTTTAGGCGGTTTTCCACATCCCGCTAGGTGAATACCGGGCTGGTCCCCACGTTCCACCTCAGTTACACGGCGTGCAGACATCTGAAGACATTCGCACTCTTCCATGGCTTACACTAGACGCACACAGTTGGGGTAGACTAATTCCGTCCCAGTGGGTACAGGGTGGCGACAGGAAGGGCATGCGGCCACCCATTACATTAACATGCCACATCCGATTAACCATGGCCGACCCTGCGTGACAGTGGAACAAGGCTCAGGAAAGAGAGAGAGACATTGACCGAACTGAAAAATTTAAAACGCTGTCATAATATACTCATTAAGAGCTATAATCTTGTGTTAAAGGTTTAATACAATAAGTCGAGTTTTACATATAAAAACTTTGTATGTATCAGAAAGATCAACATATGGCGCGTAAATTACCCAGCAAGATTCATCTCGTGAAAAAGAAATTATTTTGTTCCAAAGACTTTTTAAAGTGTCAAATATCAATGACAGTTCCATCCTTGATAAAAATTTTTACTCGTCGCCTCGGTCTGCGTATGTACAATGAAACATCCCCTTACAAGGGAACCTTCCCATCGCACCCCTCTCAGATTTAGTTATAAGTTGGCACAGTGGATAGGCCTTGAAAAACTGAACACAGATCAATCGAGAAAACAGGAAGAAGTTACTTATTCTGATCAACTCTAAACTCACACACAATACTTATAGCGTAACGCAATCTGACTTTCAATAACCCCTACAAAAGAATGGCCCTGACTAACAATAACCTTTACCTTTCATGAATCACTTATCTCACAAAAATCTTCGTTACTAGAACTACCGCAATACAGCGAGCGCCAATACTGCTAGCTAAGTAAAAGATTGTAACTACTGAAGGCACTAAATACTGATAGGCATAGTTAGCAAATGAAAGATTTTGACAGAGAACAAACAATGTATTTACCTTAATAGTGTTAAAAAGTCATTATATATATATATATATATATATATATATATATATATATATATATATATATATATATATATATTACTTCAATCATGCAAAACATTTGGCAAACTGAAAAAATTCCTGATGAATGGAAAACCGCCTTGATTCACCCACTTCATAAGAAGGGAGACAAAACTGATGTTAATAATTACAGAGGAATTTCTCTTCTTCCAGTCACATACAAAATCCTCTCTCAATGTCTTCTGAACCGAGCACAACAACAACTTGAATGGAAAATTGGCGAATATCAAGCAGGTTTCAGGCCAAATAGATCTTGCCCAGAACAGATTTTAGTCCTCAAACTAATTCTCAGACATCAAAAAATTTACAATAAAAAACTAGTTTGTACCTTTGTAGATTTTAGAAAGGCTTATGACTCAGTGGATCGTGAATCTCTTTTCCAAATTGTGAAAGAACAAGGCCTGGATCCTAAAACCACGGCAATTATCAGAGACACGCTAACTGGTAGAAAATCAAAAGTAAAGTTCAGAGGAGAAATTTCAGAATCCTTTGAAATAAAAACAGGCGTGAGGCAAGGTGATGGACTCTCTCCGTTGCTATTTAACTGCGTTCTAGAAAAAGTAATACAAGAGTGGCGCGAACGAAAATTGGAGTTCAAAATTGACCAACCAGTGAAATTAGGACGAACAAATATTCGAATAGACTGTTTGGCCTTTGCAGACGACTTGGTTATTCTAACGCAGGACATCCAAATTGCTCAGAAACAAATAGAAATTCTTAAAGAAACAGCAGAAAGAGTAGGTCTCCAAATCTCATTTGAAAAAACACAGTATATGACTAGCAACAAACTGGCACCCAAACTTTTGGAAACTAAGTATGTAAAAATCAAAAGAGTTTCGCAATTCAAATATTTAGGTGAAACAATCTCAGAGACTGGTCTAGAAAAAATTGGAAATGAAATTCGTTGTCAAAAGATGGAGACAGCTTTTAGACTTACAAAAGACATCTACAACAAAAAATGTCTCTCGAGGTACTCTAAATTGAGACATTACAACACGGTCATAAAACCAGAGTGCCTTTATGGGGCTGAAACGCTAATTTTAAACAGAAAAAAGGACATTCAAGAAATCCAAAAAAGAGAAAGAAAAGTAATCAGAAAAATTCTAGGTCCAAAATATACTGAAGAAGGAACATACGGGCTAAGAGCAAATAGTGAAATTCAACAATACACCAGCATATATTCGGATATGAAAAAACGCAGATTAAAATTTTATGGGCATATTAAAAGAATGGATGCTACCAGACTAACTAAACAAGTAGTGGAATTCTACGAAAATCGAAGTAAAGCTAAATTTGAGACAATAAAATGGATTGCTGCTATAAAAGAGGACATGAAAGAGGCAGATATAAAACAAGATGAAATTCAAGACAGAAAATTATTTAGACAAAAAATTCATGACTGGGTAGTTGGTCAAGCTGAAAAACCAAAGAAAACTGGAACCACATGGTCTGATGAAAGGAAAAGAGCTCATTCCGAGAGAATGAAAACAATTTGGGCAGAGAGAAAGTCTAAAAGAAAATAACTGAATGCCCCGTGATTGTACTTCGCGTGGTCCAGTAGGGCCCAAACGTGAATAATAATATATATATATATATATATATATATATATATATATATATATATATATATATATATCAGTTCATGACATGCAGTCTTACAAATTTACTCTCTCTGATGGACACATGTCCAGATCATTCGCTCTCAAAACTCCGCCATCTCACTCCCCACATCCACCACTGCTAGCGGCTAACCTCCAACTGCGCAACGCTACGCGCTGTTCACATCCAACTGCTCAACACTACAATTGCGAATATTCCAACAATGCCAACCAGCCACAGACTGCACACAGCACATCCAGTGATTTTCATACAGAGCGCTACGTGGCATTACCAATATAAAAACCTAAACAGCCTACTTACAACATCATTGATGTTTGTTAAAGCACCTACGCCTGGGCTTCAGACAGGATCCGCCGTTTCACTCCATGCTGAGGTGATAGTCCAATACACATGGAGAACTTCTGCAATGCTGGTAGAATTTTGGTGGAGTAGCAAGTGGGCGGAGGCGTGATGTGAATTTGGATTGGGGGGGGGGGGGGGGGGCGTACTAGGGTAGTCCATGCAGTTGTGCAAAGCCGCTGTGCCAGGATGACGTATTCGTTAGTGCATCTGCCTAGTGAGCTGTAAAAACAGGTTCGTATCCTTGCCTCGATCCAAGTTTTCCTTCAACGCTTCAGTCTCGGTACAAACACATCAGAAAGGAAAAAGGTTTATCGTTTACTATATTCACGTTGTCCGTGCAGTAAAAATGCAGTATCAGACACATTTTAATTTATTAGTTCTTTACTACCAATTCTATTCGCAATACATTTTGCAGACAGTATCCATACATACCACTAACAGTACGTGCAAAATTATATCATTGGGAAACACAGTCAGATAGATACAGCGTTTTACATATGTGAAATCGATCCCGTAAGGAATCCGGATGAGGGTTTATAGGTCATAAGTAAAGGGAATAAATTTTCTTGATGAGTCTGTCATTATTCGAGATGTTTGTAAATCAAACGTGCTAGATCGCGTAGTGTGATTACTTATTTGTAATGAAATTTCGGTTACTGGTATCACCAGACCTGTAACTGAGCTGAAAGAACATGAGAATGAGAAGTGTTGGTTACACATTATGTGACAAAAGACAAATGATTGAAAATTTAAAACTAACAAAAAGCACTCTGTTTCGCGAATCTCTCAGAAGATTCTTAAATGTCTAATACAGGGCGTTTCACAATTCCTGTTCCAGGCTTCGACCGCTTGTTGATGGGAATCCATACATATTATAAAAATGTATGTATGTACGTACGTGTGTGAGTGTGTGTGTGTATGTATGTGTGTGTGTGTGTGTGTGTGTGTGTGTGTGTGTGTGTGTGTGTTCCACATTTCCTTCTAAGCCACCTGACCGATTTCAACCAACAATGGAACATGCCTAGTGTCGGCAGTCTAGTAGATGTGCATGTACTCATACTACGTGCCAATGATACGCAGTCTGGTTCTTCTTTTCTGTGTATATTTTCTATGTGTTATTTTCAGTGCGGAGCCCGGTAGAGTCAGAGGGTCGCTGATATCTACACATGAAGATGTAGAATATTGACAACGTTTGTTTGATTTTAAAATGTTTAAGAGTCTTTGCGTAAAAAATTCTGAGGCATTACTTTCCATAATGCACTCGTCCTTTGAAGCAGTTGCCAATTATCAGTGATAAATTTTTCATTTTGACATCGAGAAAGTACAGTAACTTTCTCGACGTTTTGATTTTTTGTTGGAACATGTCTGGAGTATCCTGTTGTAATACGGGTTCTGTATCTGAATCGGAACAACGCTGCAACTATCCAAGCTCAGTTGGCGGACTTTTGTGACAGCAATGCACTGACATTTTACACAGTGGTTGGTGGTGCACGTGTGGTCTGCATAACGACGAGCGAATAAAAACCATCTCTCTGACAATAACCGGAAACCGCAAGAGGAGTGTAGGACCTGGTTCAAATGGTTCAAATGGCTCTGAACACTATGGGACTTAACTACTGAGGTCATGAGTCCCCTAGAACTTAGAACTACTTAAACCTAACTAACGTAAGGACATCACATACATCCATGCCCGAGGCAGGATTCGAACCTGCGACCGTAGCGGTCACGCGGTTCCAAACTGACGCGCTTAGAACCGCACGGCCACACCGGCCGGCCGTAGGACCTGGTGATCGAAAACAGCCTATCACAACACAGTCGAAGTGATAGTAAGGAAATAGAAAAATCAGTCATGGATCAGTTTCAAAAATTTTGAGACGACAGTGGTTAGCACCCCCAGAGTTCAGCTAGTGCTCACTCCCGCCTTCACGTGGATCACACATATGGAGTCTGACATAGTTCCAAGTGCAGTTTTAAGGAAGCTGAATAACAGACTGCCACTCATGATGTTTACACTGAGGCTGCTTTATGGGTGGAATGGCTAGAGTGTAAATTGTTGAGTCCAGGGGTAATTAAGTGGTCTGCCGCCGCTAACCCCTTAGCACGACTTCCCTGTTTACGTCTCTCTCACCATTCCATCGTTCCATCATGCCCACTGCTCTCAGTGTAGGAGGTCACACATCCAAAGATAGAATACCCATCTCTCACTTCGACACGCCGCAACATAATGAAAAATCTAGCCCCCCCCCCCCTTTCTCTCTCTCTTTCTCTTTCTCTGTCTCTCTTTCTCTCTGCTCCCTCTCTCCCTCCACCCCTCCCTCCTTGTAGTGGAATATGCTGGTGGCTCCCGCTACTTTCATGCCGTCTCCCAGCATCACACAGGAATTTCCAACGGCTCCCTCTGCTCTCTGGAGAACTGCAAGCAATGAGGTTCGCTGACGTCTTCCTGCTCGTGGCATGCTTCTATGCTTCCCCTTCAGTTTTACTGTAGACTAAAAGCGCGCTCCTTCTTATAATAGGACGTGAATGATGGGAGTAGCTCTAAGACAGTTACCATTCCGATATGAGTCGTTAAATGGAATCTCTGTCACCAGAGGATGAGTCTTCAATTGACGTGAAACCAATCAAGACTTTTAATACAACTATTTCGCAGCTAATGAAAATAGTTTCATTCAAAAGGTACAAATTTGGCTGCGGTTGCCCGTAATTTTTCTTTAAAAAAAGTTAATGTGTTGAACAGTGCAAAGTAGCCATCAAGCTTACAGTGATTTGCAGAGTATGGACGTAGAAAATTAGATAGGTAGATAGATGTATTTGACAATCAGATTCTGATTATAGCAAGTGAATTAAATAAATACACAGTTTCTACAGGGAATCATATAACAGTCTTAGAAAATGGCTTTCCAAGACTTCTATCTGAAATACACCTCCATGACACTGAAAAGGAGTCCGCTGAGTCAATAACGAAGTCACTGAAGACCAAGGAACCTCATAGATATGATGAGGTATCCAGCAGGATACTAAAGCACTTTTCTGCAGATGTTAACCTAGTACTCTGCCACATTAACAATTTTTCCCTTAGGAATGGTCAATTTACTGAACGGTAAAAGTAGTCAGTAATGAAACCACTTTATAACAGAGGAGAAAGAAATGATGTACACAATATTAGATCTATTTCTCTACCAACGGGATTACGGTAAAACCTTTTTATACAAGGGATTCTCGACAACTGAGAACACTATGTTCTCTTTCATCGCTGAGGCATTGGATAAATTAAACTAAGAGTTGCCAACATAAGGCGTTTTCTATTCTTTAACTAAGGCATTTGTTTGGGTGGATCATAAAATATTGCTGCGAAAGTTGGACCATGGTGAAATAAGAGGAGCTGATCACAATTGGTTCGTTTCATACTTTAAGAACAGACACCAAAAGATTATTCTCCATAGTAAAGAGAACGGCTATGAGGTGCCATCCGATTGGGGCGCTGTTATGTCGAGGGTGTCTCAGGGGTTGGTGCCGGGACTGCTGTTATTTCTTTTACATATATGACACAAATGTACCAAATACTGTGATGCGTCCCTGTAGAAAAATTATAGATGACTGTGCTTAAACTGACACACAATATTTTTAGCGCAACTCAATCTGACTTTCAAAAATCCCTACAAAAGAATGGCCCTGACTAACAATAACCTATACCTTTCACAAATCACTTACCTCACAAAAATCTTCGTTGCTCGAACTACTGCAACACAGCGAGCGCCACTACTGCCAGCTGAATAAAAGATTCTAACTACTGAAGGCACTAACTACCGATAGGCATAGTTAGCAAATGAAAGATTTTGATAGAGAACAAACAATGTATTTACCTTAATAGTGTTCAAAAGTCATTATATATATATCAGTTCTTGACATCCAGTCTTACAAAATTACTGTCTCTGATGGACACACGACCAGATCATAAGCTCTCAAAACTCCGTCATCTCACTCCCCACATCCACCACTGCTGGCGGCTCACCTCCAACTGCGCAGCGCTACGCGCTGTTAACAGCCAACTGCACAACACTACAGTAGCAAATTCCAACAATGCAAACCAGCCACAGACTGCACACAGCACAGTCAGTGATTTTCATATAGAGCGCTACGTGGCGTTACCAATATAAAAACCAATATTCTTTTATTCCGCTGGCAGTATTGGCGCACGCTGTATTGCAGTAGTTTGAGTAACGAAGATTTTTGTGAAGTAAGTGATTCATGAAAGGTATAGGTTATTGTTAGTCAGGGCCATTCTTTTGTAGGGATTTTTGAAAGTCAGATTGCGTTGCGCTAAAAATATTGTGTGTCAGTTTAAGCACAGTCATTTATAATTTTTCTAAGGGGACGTTTCAACTGTAGTTCAAGATAAAGTTCATGACATGCAGAAAATAAATTGATGTTAAATCGCAACGGGATTCAGTTTTTACAGTTTCAAACACAATTCAACTGAAACTTACATTTTGACTACACGGAATGGGCGTATTACTATGAGCAACAGTTCAAATTTCTAGGAGTTCAGATACACTGTAAACCATCATGGAAATTCCTTCTTGACGATCTTGTTAAGAAACTGAATGTTGCTTTATTAAGCCTTAGAACAATATCTGCAATAAGTGAAGGTAAAACACGCAAATTGGTCTTATTCGCTTATTTTTATTGGCTACTGACATGCAGCATTATAAACTATGCAGTCACGTTAATGTGACTACCTGTCAAAACCCTGAATAAACATCTTTTCCAGTGCGGAATACTGCGGTACGTGCAATAAGAGAGTCAGTGAGGTTACAGAAAGTACTGACAGGGATGTGGAGCCATTCCGACTCCAGTTCCATGCACGCCAGTTTGTTGGTTGAGGATCCATGGTGCTTACAGCCCGATTCAAGTGGTTCCACAGATCTTCGACTGGTTTTAAATCCGTAGAGTTTAGTGGTGAGGGAAGTACGGTAAATTCATTCTGGTACCCTTCGACCTACGCACATACTCTGCGGGCTGTGTGACACATTCGATTGTCCTGCTAGTATACGCCTTTGTGCCGAAGAGAAACAGCATGTAGGTGTGGACACTCTCCTCATGGATAGCTGCATACTTCTGTTGATCTATTGTGCCTTCCAGAATGACGAGAACACCAAGAGAATGACACGAAAACATTCACCATACTGTTACGGTCCCTCCTGCGTCCTGGATCCTTCCGACGATTATTGCAGAGTGTTTGCCTTCAGATGCTTCACGCCGTACCTGCCGACGACCCTCAGTCCAATGGAGCATTCATTCATCTGAAAAGACTACCTCTCGGCAGTCAGTGGACGTCCAGTTATGAAACTGGGGTGCAAATTCCAGCTTTTGTCGCCAATGAACATCAGTCAGCATGGATGCATGAACCCGACGCCTGGTGCGGAAGCTCATACGTAGCAACGTTTGCTGAACAGTTATTGGGGACACACTGTTGGTATACCCCCCTGGTTCATTTTGGCGGTCAGTTGCTCAAAAGTTGCACGTCTATTTACCCGTACACATCTCCATAGCCGTCATTCACACTTGTAATCTATAGCCTGTGGTACATGACAATTGCCTCGGCGCCCGTTTTGGACAGCGTCATTTTGCCTTGGGAGATATATGAGGTGTGATGGGAAGATTTTAAGAATGAATCCGCTACTGCTTACTTGTTTGGTGAGCAAATACACGGAGGGTGGGGAGTGACTCATTGCCTTGTCCTCGAACGCCGTTTGACAGGAAACTGAGTTTCCTTTATTCATTTCATTGTGGCAGCTGGTTAAGTGCGGGTCTGTTAGCGCTGGTTGCCGGATTCTGTCTGCGTGAAAATGAGCGTAAAAACGGCGCAACGAGTTTGCGTGAAATTTTCTTCTAAAACGGGGAAATCGCCTTCTGAGACTTATGAACGATTAAAAACAGCTTTTGGAGATAATTGTATCAGCCA
Organism: Schistocerca serialis cubense; assembly: GCF_023864345.2. Taxonomy (NCBI): domain Eukaryota; kingdom Metazoa; phylum Arthropoda; class Insecta; order Orthoptera; family Acrididae; genus Schistocerca; species Schistocerca serialis. The sequence continues at coordinate 266,033,323 of NC_064638.1, forward strand.
GTCAAATGTTTTTGTCTGGTTCAACAAATTTAAAAATGGCCACGAATCATGTAAAGGTGAACCACGGTCGTGCCATCCTTCCACCTCAGAAACGAATGAAAATATTGTAAAAGTTCGAGACTTAGTGCGTTCTGATGGTAGACTTACCATTAGGGACATGGCTGATGAATTTAAGTTTCCATGTAGTTGAGTCAATTTTTACTGAAGATCTGAACACGCGTCGAGTATCCGCAAAATTCATTCCAAAAGTGTTGTCAAGTGACCAGAGACAATACCGACTTGAAATGTGCCAAGAACTGATTAATCGGACTAAAAATGACACAGATTTGTTAAATAGGGTAATTACAGGTGACGAATCGTGGGTACATGGATATGATCCTGAAACCAAAGTGCAGTCTTTGCAGTGGAAGACGCCAGGTTCACCACGACCGAAAAAAGCACGGCAAAATCGTTCGAAGGTAAAGAGAATTTTGGTGATTTTTTTTTCGACTATACCGATATTGTGCATCATGAATTTACCCCTAGAGGACAGAAAATTAAGCAGGAGTACCACAAATGTGTCCTTGAGCGTTTGCACAAAAGGTGGGGAAGAAAAGGCCTACATTGTGGAAGACAGCAGTTGGGTGCTACACCATGACAATGCTCATCGTACCTTCTCCATCGTTGGTTTTTGGGCAAATTCAAAATTCCTGTGCTTCCATATTCCCTTGATTTGGCCCCTGCGGACTTCTACCTGTTTCTTAAACTGAAATTTTCACTGAGAGGGAAGCGATTTGACTCGATTGAAGACATCCGGGCAAATACGGAGAGCGTCCTTAATAGACTTCAGAAAAAAAAAAAATTGCAGGAATGTTTCCAAAAGTGTAAACTCCGATGGAGTCGGTATGTTCAATCAGAAGGGGACTATTCTAAAGGATACGCATCACAGTAGCATGTAAGTGCCACCATTGTACAACTACAAGCCCATTCTTAAAACTTTCCAGTCACACCTCGTACTTTAACCACGGCTACACGCGAACAGTTTACACACTTAGCTGTTTCGGAAATTCTCCAGCCTTGGCCCGAAAGCCATACTCTTTTGGACGTCAGATAAATCGCTCCGTTTCCGCATTACGAAAACGAATGCACTGTTTCTCGACTTGCCCCCGACAAGGTTTATATACTCTCCATTGCTAGACTGCCCCCTGCCGTCTGCGACTGGTTGTTGTACGTTGTCGTTAGACATAGGGGACCTCACTTTAATGTGACCGGACCATGTATCCGACGTAATTCTTTCCATTCATAAAGTGTACTTTTGGCTCTGAAACGGGCAGTTCGAACAATGTGTGGTGTAAGCTCGTGAACCTTTTGTTGATCCCTGTTCAGGAGTCCGTGAATTCTGACATTAGCCTCTCAATATTTATTTTCTTTAATATAATTTGTTAACAACAATATGAGTTACTCACGATAATTTACAGCTTTCAATCGGTTTGTTCTTGTCAGATATCCAAACAGCATTTGGATAGCATCTCCTTGACTCTTGCGTAGAAGTCGTGCAGTATTCGGCTGCATCCATTTTCACTGGGCTGCCACGGAAATTAAAAATTGTAAGAAGTAATCTTTGCCCATTCAAGTGTAAACTCAATAATTTCCTAATGGATCACTGCTTCATTTCTGTCGTGAAGTTTCTTGAAACATTAAGCTAATTTACGCGTTATATTGTTAATTGTGGTAATATATACTCGTAGCTTGTCATGTGCATAGCGTTCGACTAAATTCTAATTTATTTATATCAGTTTCACGTGTTAACTCGTTCCGTGACCTTAGAGAATTGCTCCTCAACGTTGTCCTACGGAACTAGACATCAAAAAGAGGAAAAGTCCCACATGTAAATTAACTAAAAGTGGAAGAGGAGACAATCACTGTTCTTCGTTCGCTACGGTTCACAGCCGATACTCTCACCATAAAATGGAATAAGACAACAACAAACCAGACAACGTCGCTCATGACCAAAAATAATATCTACGGGAGACCGAAACGCTGTCTGTACCGTCTTGAGAGCATAGCAAATATTTCATCACGTAACGGATAATGAAGTGCGTACTACTCTCTCATAATGTTCGGTTATATTGTGGAAAGATAAACCATCTTCATTTTGAATATCCTGTTGACAGTATGAATGTTGCGAGACAAAGCTTGCGAACAGCGACAAGGGCCCTGCACGGTAATGGAAGTGGATTAATAAATATATATGGTAACAAAATCCTCTATAAACGATTAGAAACAACAGAACACCATTTAGACCATACGGCAAAATTTCATCGATTACTGCCTGTGGATGTGACAAAGGAAATATTGTTGATGAATCAGCGTAGCGAACGCAATTAATTTACATTGTATGTAAAATTGAATTACATAATTGACAGCTTCTTTGAAATACGGGTCTGTATCAGGGAACATCACTAATCATATAAATAAATCATACAGGGAAAGTTGTAAATCGTATGATAGTAAAACGCAGTTTCTCTCTGAAAAGCTTCGTCCGTACGAAACAGAACAGGGTTCTAATTTTTTACATCCATTGAAAATAATATGTTTAATTTACGTTTTAAATAACGCACCATTTCACAAGCCTTGGCAATCATTATACTTCGTAGCTGCATTAGAGCTGTAAGTCCTTCTCAGTAACCTATTATACAGATTCTACTACAGCAATTTCTTTTTCAGCTACGAAACGCATGAAAAAATGCATGGTAGTGACATACATCGAAGGCTGAAATTAATGAATGCTGTATGCATTGGAATGACAGATTTCTGCATCTACATTTATATACCGCAAACCTCCAAACAGTGTGTCGCTGCGGTGCTTCTGGTATCACTATTACTTCCTCCATTGTGCTGCCCCATTCGCGAATGGCGCATGAAAAAGAAAGACTATCGGTATGCCACCGTATTCCACGAACAACACTAATTTCTCGTCGAGGTCATTTATAAATGTATGGGGCGTGAAGTAATATGTTCGTTCACCTTTTTCTCAACATACTCTCTCGAAATTTCAGCAGTTAGCTTCTATTTTATGCAGAGTTTCCGGTGCTGTAAATAGACGAGCATGTCACATATGCTCTCGGCCTTACTAATCAAGCACATAACGAAATGTGTTGCTCTTATTTGGATCTTCTCCTCTGGTCTTAATTCTGTATGGTAAAAGGGGGACAGACGGACGAGCGCTACTCAATATTCGTTCGAATGGATGTTTGTAAGTCACTTCTTAAAGTGAACGTCAGTTTGCTGCCTACACTGCCTACTACAAAATTTATGTAATCTTTCCATCTTAGGTGACTTCAGATGATTGCTCCTGTGTGTTTTTACGGTGGTTCCTGTTTCGAATGAATTCTCGTCAATCGCGTAATCTAACAGTAACGGATGTCTTCGCCTTGTTATGCGCAACACGGTATATTTATTTAACTTGCGTTTCAATTATCACTCACCGCACTAATTCCTTATTGCCTGAAAGACGTTCCTTATTTCGCTACACTTATCTGGACCTGCAAGTTTCCAAAAAACAACAGCAGCGTTCGCGAACAGCGTCACGGAGCTTTCGATACATGGAATAGATATTAACGTACATATCTGAAAAATCGGAAAAACGCGTCCTTGGGATAATCCGAAAGTGTATTTACCATCTGTCGATTTTTCTCTCTTTAACATCAACATGCTGCGTCACGTCTCCTAAGAAGTGACAAATTTCATCGGATACTCGGTAAACTCGTATATTTTTTCGCTGTGCGAGAATGGCAAACTAAACCGAATGCCCGCCGGATGTTGAGGAACACGGCATCCAAATTTGCGCTGTTACCTATTGCAGGTACCCTGTATCTAATAGATGAACGAAGCTGAGTTTCACAACATAAATATTCGCAGAACTCATATCCATTCTTTTATGAGTCGTCAGTCTTCTGACTGGTTCGATGCTGTCTGCCACAAGAATTCCTCTCTTGTGCCAAAACCTTCATCTGAGAGTAGCACTCGCAACCTACATTCTCAATTATTTGTTGGCGTGCCTGAGTGCCTGAGTCTCTGGTTCACCTACAGTTTACACCCTCTACTGCTTCTTCTAGTACCATGGAAGTTATTCCCTCATGTCTTAATACATATCCCGTCACCCTGTCCCCTCTGTTTGTCAGTGTCTTCCGTATGTTCCTTTTGTAAGTAGACTTTTTAGGTTTTTATGTTGGCAACGCCACGTAGCGCTCTATATGAAAATCACTGACTGTGCTGTGTGAAGTCTGTGGCTGGTTTGCATTGTTGGAATATTTGCTATTGTAGTGTTGGACAGTTGGATGTGAACAGCGCGTAGCGTTGGGCAGTTGGAGGTGAGCCGCAAGCAGTGGTAGATGTGGGAAGAGAGATGGCAGCGTTTTGAGAGCGGACGATCTGGACGTGTGTCCGTCAGAAAAACGAAATTTGTAAGACTGGATGTCATGAACTGATTTATATATATATATATATATATATGATTGCTTTTGAACATTATTAAGGTAAATACATTGTTTGTTCTCTATCAAAATCTTTCATTTGCTAACTATGCCTATCAGTAGGTATTGCCTTCAGTAGCTAGAATCCTTTACTTAGTTGGCAGTATTGGCGCTCGCTGTATTGCAGCAGTTAGAGTAACGAAGATTTTTGTGAGGTAAGTGAGTCATGAAAGGAATAGGTTATTGTTAGTCAGGGCCATTCTTTTGGAGGGATTATTGAAAGTCAGATTGCGTTGCGCAAAAAAATATATATATATATATGTATATATATATATATGTATATATATATATATATATATTATTTATTATATATATATATTATTTATTATATATGTATATATTTATATATTGTGTGTCAGTTTAGTGATGATCAGAATAAGTAAAGAGAGAAATGTCTGAGTGCGCTCAGTTTTGATCAGCTGTTTGAAAATGAAATAACGTAAGAGGTTTATCAGCACTGTAATTCATAAATTTTTCTAAGGGGATGTTTCTTTGGTGATTCTGTGCAGGACCATCTCTTCTCTTATCTTACCTGTCCAACTAATTTTCAGCATCCTTCTGTAGCATCACATCTCGTACATTTCGATTTTGTTCTTTTCCGGTTTTCCCACAGTTCACGATTTGCTACCTTACGATGCTGTATTCCGAACACACATTACCAGAAATTTCTTCCTCAAACTGAAGCCGATTATTGATACTAGCAGAATTCCTTTGGTCAGGAATACCTCCTCGTCCGCGCTAGTCTTCTTTTCACACCGTCCTTGCTTCGTTCGTCATGTGTAGGTTTCAACGTAGCAAAATTCCTTTAGGTTGTCTGCATCGTGCTCGCCGATGTTTTATGTTGTTTCTCGCTATTCTCACTTCCGCTACTTCTCATTACGTTCGTCTTTCTTCAGTTTATTCTCAGTCCATATTACGTAGCCTTGAGACTGCTCATTCCATTCAGCAGATACTGTAATTCTTCTTCGTCTTCACTGAGGATAGCAGTGCCATCAGCAAATCTCGTCATTGACATGCTTTCGCCCTCAATTTTAATCCCACTCTTCAACCTTTCTTTTATTTCCGTCATTGTATCTTCGATGTGTAGATTGAACAGTAGAGGCAAAAGACTACATGTTCATCTTACACTCTTTTCAATCCTAGAGCTTCGTACTTGATCTTGCATTCATATTGTTCCCTTCGGGTCTTGTACATACTGTGCCGGCCGCGGTGGTCTAGAGGTTCTAGGCGCTCAGTCCGGAACCGCGCGACCGCTACGGTCGCAGGTTCGAATCCTGCCTCGGGCATGGATGTGTGTGATATCCTTAGGTTAGTTAGGTTTAAGTAGTTCTAAGTTCTAGGGGACTGATGACCCAAGAAGTTAAGTCCCATAGTGGTCAGAGCCATTTGAACCATTTGTACATACTGTAAAAGTTTATTACAAATGATTGAAACGATTTCACAGATTTGCACCAGTTATATTATTTGGCGTATTCTCACAGGCCTTTGCACACATATAGAAAGTCGGAAAGATTTTTTTGAAATATTGCGAGTCCTGCATCTATGACCCTGTCCGTACTGATACTGCAGGTATCAAGTCGATAATGAAGGTCTTGCCGCGTTCAGCGTAACACGTTGCTATCAATCTGTTCAAAAGCACTGTTCATGCGAGCTCACAGTTCGGATGAGTTTGTTGATAAAGGAGGCGTAAACTCTTGAACTTTTACATAATCCCACTTGCGCCTCTGAAGCACAGCATACGCTTTCTCGGCGCCTGTCGCCATCTTGTCCAACTGCTCACTGCTGCGCTCTTGTGGCAGAAATCTAAAGTGCCACTGCAACAATATAAAACTTTTCGAGTTTCTCTACATACGTGCTGATTTTTGTGACAATGTGTCAATTAATGTAGCTAAAGTCAGTTTATGAAATCGCTTCAGTCAATACTCTATATTATCTGTTTTTCCCCTAAGATTCCTGTAAATGAGATTTATGTTGTCGATAAGGTGAGCATAAAATGTTTTACGTAATTCTACAAGAAAGTGACGTCAGCGATATAGGCCTCTAGTTACTTGTAGCTAATATCACACTACAGCTACATCTACATCCATACTCCGCAAGCCACCTGACGGTGTGTGGCGGAGGGTACCTTGAGTACCTCTATCGGTTCTCCCTTCTATTCCATTCTCGTATTGTTCGCGGAAAGAAGGATTGTCGGTATGCCTCTGTGTGGGCTATAATCTCTCTGATTTTATCCTCATGGCCTCTTTGCGAGATATACGTAGGAGGGAGCAATATACTGCTTGACTCTTCGGTAAAGGTATGTTCTCAAAACTTTGACAAAAGCCCGTACCGAGCTACTGAGCGTCTCTCCTGCAGAGTGTTCCACTGGAGTTTATCTATCATCTCCGTAACGCTTTCGCCATTACTAAATGATCCTGTAACGAAGCGCGCTCCTCTCCGTTGGATCTTCTCTATATCTTCTATCAACCCTATCTGATACGGATCCCACACTGCTGAGCAGTATTCAAGCAGTGGGCGAACAAGCGTACTGTAACCTACTTCCTTTGTCTTCAGATTGCATTTCCTTAGGATTCTTCCAATGAATCTCAGTCTGGCATCTGCTTTACCGACGATCAACATTATATGATCATTCCCTTTTAAATCACTCCTAATGCGTACTCCCAGATAATTTATGGTATTAACTGCTTCCAGTTGCTGACCTGCTATTTTGTAGCTAAATGATAAAGGATCTATCTTTCTGTGTATTCGCAGCAAAATGGTTCAAATGGCTCTGAGCACTATGGGACTTAACATCTATGGTCATCAGTCCCCTAGAACTTAGAACTACTTAAAGCTAACTAACCTAAGGACATCACACAACACCCAGCCATCACGAGGCAGAGAAAATCCCTGACCCCGCCGGGAATCGAACCCGGGAACCCGGGCGTGGGAAGCGAGATATTCGCAGCACATTACACTTGTCTACATTGAGATTCAATTGCCATTCCCTGCACCATGCGTCAATTCGCTGCAGATCCTCCTGCATTTCAGTACAATTTTCCATTGTTACAACCTCTCGATACACCACAGCATCATCCGCATAAAGCCTACTTGCTCTGAGCGGAGAAGCAACTTGGGTGACACCGGTCCGGTCTGAGAGTACTCATTTAAGGGCTTGACATGAGCTCGAGGTTAATTTAGGATTTAGGAAACAGCAGTAGTCCCGAGAGGAGACAAAGAAGTTATCGGAACATCTCCACGTAGCCCGCTCGCGAGAACTGCAGCAGTTAGTGCGCGCGTGCCTTATCTTAAGCTCGGCCAGAGAGAAGTGGCTACCGCCGTGTGGGTCGGTCCGCGACAAGTCAGCGCCCTCACTGGCTTAGTGCGGGTTGATAAGGACACTTTATTGGAACGCCCGCGCTGGCAGTTACTGTGTAGCTCATTTTCTCTTATTAAGTACCGAAATGGACGCCCACTTACAATATTAACAGGGGTCGGCTTGCGACACAAGTGGCACATAGGTCGGAAAGTCAAGCAGAGAGGGGCGCCACAGGAGAATAAAAAAAGGTTCAAATGGCTCTGAGCACTATGGGACTTAATATCTGAGGTCATCGGTCCCCTAGAACTTAGAACTACTTAAACCTAACTAACCTAAGGACATCACACACATCGATGCCCAAGGCAGGATTCGAACCTGCGACCGTCGCAGCCGCGCGGTTCCAGACTGAAGGGCCTAGAACCGCTCGGCCACTTCGGCCGGTGTCACAGGAGAACAAGTGCAATGTTTGTATACAAGGATGTAAGGTCCGCCAGTTACGCAAAACACTGTTTTTGCAAGTTCCCAAACATGTTTCAGCACCTCTATGCCATCATCAGTCGGTTTCTGTTTTATTGAATCTGTTGTGTGAACATTTTTACTAAATGATTAAAAAATTACCGGAATATTTAGTTCAACTAACAATTTGTTTCTTTTAGTTAATACCTTTATAATAGGTTTGCGTGGATTTTCAGGACCACTTGCGTTTTATTTATTACAGGTAGCATGTCATCTGCAACCGAAGGGTGTTGATGAGAAATTTGCTTGGAAGTTAACCTATATTTTATGCTTTAAACGTAATTTAGTTTGTCGCGATATTTCGCTTCTATATTCGTTTTTATTTACACTTTTGTGTGGCAGGCCCTTTTTTCTCACCATCCTGATGAGGTGTTGTGAAGCACACGCGAATATTACACATATTTTCACAAATATGGTCGTAAAGGCACTTTGCACTTCACCTAAACACACTGTAGTTGTGGTTGTTATGTTTCCCAGCCCAGTCTGTGTTGATTTGTTCACCAGAGAACTTGGCGTCAAATTTGAATTTCTGTCTCTCTCTCTCTCTCTCTCTCTCTCTCTCTCTGTGTGTGTGTGTGTGTGTGTGTGTGTGTGTGTGTGTGTGTGTGTGTGTGTGTGTGCTGTTCAGGATACTGAGAAAGAAGGGCTAGTCACACAAGAACATAAGTAAAAAGATGATGATGACGATGATGATGTTTGGTTTGTGAAGCGCTCAACTGCGCGGTCATCAGCGCCCGTACGAAGTCCCAGCTTTTACGCAGTTCATTTTCTTTTCACAATCCAATCTAGTCACTCTCACAAGTGATGATGATTATGATGAAATGATAAGGACAATACAAATACCCAGTCCGCGGGCAAAGAAAATCCCTAACCCGGTCGGTAAGTAAAAACGAATATAGGTGCGAAATATCGCGACGAACTAAATTACGTTTAAAGCAGAAAATGATAAGTTATCTCCTAACAAAATTTCTCATCAACATCGTTTGGTTTGCAGATGACAAGCTACCTGTAGTAAATAATACACAAGTGGTCCCGAAAACCGAGCGGTTCTAGGCGCTACAGTCTGGAACCGCACGACCGCTACGATCGCAGGTTCGAATCCTGCCTCGGGCATGGATGTGTGTGATGTCCTTAGGTTAGCTAGGTTTAAGTAGTTCTAAGTTCTAGAGGACTGATGACCTCAGAAGTGCTCAGAGCCATTTGAACCATTTTTTTTTTTTTTTTTTTTTTTGGTCCCGAAAACCATGCAAACTGGGTGAAAGGTATTAACTAAAAGAAACAAATTGTTAGTTGAAATAAATATTCCCGTAATTTTGTAATCATTTAGTGAAAATGTTCACATTACAGATTAAATAAAACAGAAACCCGCTGATAATGGCACAGAGGTGCTGTAACATGTTTTGGAACTTGGAAGAAACGGTGTTTTGCATAACTGGCGGACCTTACATCGAACAATTTTAACTGCACACACGTTAGACAGGTGGAGCTGCAAATCCAAATGATGAATATTTGTATAGAAGGTGCAACATTAATAGCAGCGAAAACTGACGCTGTGAAATGTATACTTTAATAGAGGAGAAAGCTTTTCGGTCAACATGGATGCCCAAACGAACAGTCAGTAATTGCGATTGTCCGGTTAGTGGCAGCCAGTGACTTCAGTATTTAATACTCGCTTAGTTAGTGTAAATCAGTGCTTCCCAACCTCTTAGAGACCATTTACCCCTGAACGAGAGGAGACATTATCCAGAACCATGAATAAAGTTGGGAACCTCATTAAATAATGGAATGTAAAAAATTTACCCTCCTATTTTTAAAGTGACTAATCACGTAATATACTTGGTTAATGTTCAGACAACAGAAGCTCGCTCATTTTCTATATTTCGTTAGGAAAACAAGAAAAACTGGGACAGTGGAGTGCCTGGTTTTGCTTATTTCTTAGAACCTTGTTTCATTTGTTGAAGTAATCGGCAGCCATTTGCCCAAAAACTGGCTACTGATTATTTCAACAAATAGAAATACAGCTGCTGAAAGTGGATATAACACTTAATCCTTTTTTATATTTTGTTTGTTGTCCGCCATTGCACTTCGTAAGTCATGATGTAAGTTCTTTCAGTTCTATACTTTTATTTGCAATTCTACCATAGTCTGGAGGTCTATTTCCACACATGTATGTCGTGAAAAATGGAATTTGTTTTCCTAAAGCATTTTTTTCAATAATAGTAGCTACTAACCGCACACCTTCCGTCACAGTAGAGCCAGTTAGCTGTCATGAAAATATATTTATAGTGTGTTGCCTTCCTGAGGTCAAAGAAATGGGACATCCGCTCGAATTTCTCCATCTGAAAATATTCTTTCATACACAGAGACTTTAGAACTGTATCGAAAATTTACTTGTCAATTTTCCAAATCAGAAAAATATTTTCCATTAGAATTTATTACCGATAACGAGCGATAATTACTACCACTGGATGAACTTCAGACGAAATAAAGAGAAGAATAAAAGTGTTCGAAAGTCCTTTTAGTGAACTAAATGACTTTTCAGAATTAAGTTTTCATTGTGTGTGAAACTGAAGGTCTCCAAAAATTTATATGACCTAGTTTCACTTATGAGAATGAGATGTCGTCTTTCAATACGAAGACCATTCAAAATCTGAGAGTGTTTCATTGACTAATGGAGAGATGTATGCTACAAATTACTTGCTGAGATAGGAATTTAAATAAATAGATTACGAAACGGACTGTAGTAGTAGAGGTAATTATGACAGAGATGAAAAAAGTAAGGATGGGCTGGGAAGTATCCAAGAAGTTGGGTTGTGGATGGCAAAAGATAGTACTTTCCTGGATTCCAAGAATTAACAGAAGAGTAAGACAAACTAATGTGAGGTAGGCAGAAGATACTAGAAGACATGCAGGAGCAACAGGGATTTGTATCGATCAAGACAGAAATGCATGGAAATTTCTAGACGAGGCTTTTATCGAGCAGCATATGTCAACACGATAAAATGCGTGCGAGTGCAGATATTTCTATTGATGACTGACGACTGAACAACATTACATCAGTATTTGCGTCATTTTCAGAGTAATAATTATAGGTATCACAAGTTGTATATTTTTATGTTAGTTACCTCCAAGTATGTTTGGCAAGAGCAAGCCACAGTGCTTATTTTCGCCTGGGCAGAAGGTCAGGTGATGAAGTGTGGATGCAGGGACATAAAACGGTTAGTCTGTACTGTCAAGCGTAGTCCACCTGGTGGTGCAGTTAGGAGGGTGCAGAAGACATCAGGTCGTAAAGTTTGTGACGTGTTAGTGATAAAACTGTTAGACACACAGAAGAAACAACCAACACTGACGTTTGTGCATAGTGGGCTACCCACATATGAATATATATGCAGTGAAAACCGTTACAGGATTTTTATTAAATTCCACAATAATAGCGCTCACTCAAAAAAAAATTAATAAATATATTTAAAAAAATAATGAAGTGGCCAAAATGTTGCCCCCTAAATGTTTCATTTTACACCTCAATGGGTAATTACCACCAGGTTGGGAACCACTTGTGTAAATGTATCTAAAATGTAATCTTTTCGATTGTATCCCCATCTAATTGGGCTCATATTTCACCTAAGTCTTACCATAAGAACAAATACAGTACTGTTTCATCAATTTACATTTTACGATGTACTGTATAGTATAGCATTTTAAAAGATGTGGTCGAGCGCCATCCTCGTACTTAGGGGCAGTACTGCACTCTCTCTGCACTGAGTATGCAGTGAGTACGGATTCTTTCATACAACTCTGGATCAACGCGTGTATGTCGACAAGACCACACAATTCGTTGCTCTAGTTCTTCAACTGTAGCGACATGAGTATTGTACACCCCAGGCAGGAAAAACTATAGTACTGAGGTCAGGCTACCAAGAAGACTAAGGTACAGGCTGTGCTCGAACTAACCATTTTAGAAATAATTAGCGCTTTAGGCGTTGTCTTTTACCATCAGCAAAATGTGCTGGTGCCTTAACATACACGTATCACGTTCCCCAACTTTGCACATGGTCAGGTAGACAAGTCGTAAAATTTTAGCCCAATTAGATAAGGGGCGAGGGGGGTGGGGGCTTACTCGGAAACTTACGTTTCAGATACATCACTACAAACGGAAACAATGTTTCGTGCTGAAATTAGTGGCATTTCGAGACCACACATTCTAAACTATCTTGGAAAGGGATTGTTTGGGGAACCATGTATATTGGAATGTTTCTGCGTCTGCTATAGTATACTTTTTCCTGTGCCAATTTTTGCTATAAACAAATAACAAAATTTTCGTTGTAGTGCTTACAGATAGTTAAATAACAGATCTCTTGTGGCTCACACTTTGAAGAAATTTTTATCTGTCATTCCAGCGACAGGTGTGCCAGTGTTAAGTTATGCTGTCACCAGTAGTAGAACCCACACCCACCAAGCGAAAAGTGTAAGAATCACTTTGGAGAGGGATTATTATACACTACTGGTCATTAAAACTGCTACACCGAGAAGAAATGCAGATGATAAACGGGTATTCATTGAACACATATATTATACTAGAACTGACAAGTGATTACATTTTCACGCAATTTGGGTGCATAGATCCCGAGAAATCATTACCCAGAACAACCACCTCTGGCCGTAATAAAGGCCTTAATACGCCTGGGCATTGAGTCAAACAGAGCTTGGATGGCGTGTAAGGTACAGCTGCCCATGCAGCTTCAACACGATGCCACAGTTCATCAAGAGTAGTGACTAGCGTATTGTGACGAGCCAGTTGCTCGGCCACCATTGACCAGACGTTTTCATTTGGTGAGAGGTCTGGAGAACGTGATGGCCAGGGCAGCAGTCGAACATTTTCTGTATCCAGAGAGGCCAGTACAGGACCTGCAACATGCGGTCGTGGATTATCCTGCTGAAATGTAGGATTTCGCGGGGATCGAATGAAAGGTAAAATGGTTCAAATGGCTCTGAGCACTATGGGACTTAACGTCTGTGATCATCAGTCCCTAGAACTTAGAACTACTTAAACCTAACTAACCTAAGGACATCACACACATCCATTCCAGAGGCAGGATTCGAACCTGCGACCGTAGCAGTCGCGAGGTTCCGGACGGAGCGCCTAGAACCGCTAGACCACCGCGGCCGGCCATGAAGGGTAGAGCCACGGGTTGTAACACATCTGAAATGTAGCGGCCACTGTTCTAAGTGCCGCCAATGTGAAAAATAGGTGTCCGAGACGTGTAACCAATGGCACCCCATACCATCACGCCGGGTGATACGCCAGTATGGCGATGACGAATACACGCTTCCAATGTGCGTTCACCTCAATGTCGCCAAACATGGATGCGACCATCATGATACTGTAAGTAGAACCTGGATTCATCCTAAAAAATGACGTTTTACCATTCGTGCACCCAAGTTCGTCGTTGAGTACACCATCGCAGGCGCTCCTGTCTGTGATGCAGCGTTAAGGGTAACCGCAGCCATGGTCTCCGAGATGATAGTCCATGCTGCTGCAAACGTCGTCGAACTGTTAGTGCAGATGGTTGTCTTGCAAACGTCCACATATGTTGACTCAGGCATCGAGACATGGCTGCACGATCCGTTAAAGCCATGCGGATAAGACGCCTGTCATCTCAACTGCTAGTGATACGAGGCCGTTGGGATCGAGCACGGCGTTCCGTATTATCCTCCTGAACCCAGCGATTCCATATTCCGCTAACAGTAATTGGATCTCGACCACCGCGAGCAGCAGTGTTTCGATACGATAAACCGCAATCGCGATAGGTACAATCCGACCTTTATCATAGTCGGAAACGAGATGGTACGCATTTGTCCTCCTTGCACGAGGCATCACAACAACGTTTCACCAGGCAACGCCGGTCAACTGCTGATTGTGTATGAGAAATCAGTTGGAAACTTTCCTCATGTCAGCACGCTGTAGGTGTCGCGAGCGGCGCCAACCTTGTGTAAATGCTCTGAAAAGCTAATCACAGCATCGTCTTCCTGTCGGTTAAATTTCGCGTCTGTAGCACGTCATCTTCGTGGTGTAGCAATTTTAATGGCCAATACTGTATTTTCGACGTGAGCAAAATGACGCAACCAAGTAAAATTCCACCACAAGGCAGCGAATGTCTGATAAGGAGGGGGGGGAAGGAGGGGGGGGGGGGTTGAAGGGGGGGGGGGGGTGTTGGGCACCCAAAATGCTACGTGTGGCAAAATCTTCTCGAATCGGCCTGCATATTATTAGACTTGCGGAAAACGAAAATCGAAGCTCTTTAATATTTTAGCGTTGTTACAGCTGCGGTCATCAACCGTAACATTGGTTTGCTGCAGTTTTCCACTCTTGGGCCAGTTAAACGTTTCATTTCTAAATAATTATCAATGATGTGTCGTGTTAATACATTTACTAGCCTGCTCCTGTGACTCTTTTCTGCTAGCGCCAGTTACAGCTTTCGGATATAGTCAGTGACATAATGTTACCTAGTCGCTATGTCTCCTCGATTCATAATGTTCGTTATTAAACTTCTTTTTTATAGTTGTTTGAGGACTTATCCTTACCTTAGTCGATAAAACCATCTACTCTTCAACACTCAACACTCTTTCCATTTCTCTCACCTACAGAGCTATGTTCAAACTATTCTTTCAAGAGCATTTTTCCGCAATCAAGAATTATATTTTGGATGGTCACAGCTTTTCTTTTTATAGATAGATCTCTTTCTTTCAGGAATACTTATTGCTGTGACTTTTCGTTAGGCGGTGCAGCGATAAGCCACTGGATTTGCTTTCTGAGGACAGCGGTACAAAGACCTGTCCTGCCATCCGCATTTAGGTTTCCTGTGTTTTGTCCATATCGCTTAAGACAAATGCCAAGATGTTAGTTTTTGAAGTGCCATGGTTGATTTTCTCCCGCATTCATCACAAAGCGCCGCTCATGCTTCGTCTCTAATAACTTGGTCGTCGACGGGACAGGTTCCGTAATTTTAAACACGTAAATTCAAGCAAAGTACTACACAGACAAATAGTAATTTTTTTGGAGTGAACAGGCGTTTCCAAGGTTGTGCAGTAGGAAATGTGCTGGGACAAGAAATGTTTAGCTACCATTTTAAAAGTAGTTACTTATTGTACTAAAACACAGAAACCTGTAATTTCAAAATTACCAGCTGCTGAAATCTCTCGTACTTCAAGCAGTGCGTTCGTTCACTTTCATGACCAAACCGTGACAGTTCAAATTTGAACTTAAGTAGATTTCGCAATGAAATAAATATCCATAATTTTTAAGTGAACTTCACAATAAATAAACACTAATTATTTAAATCTTTCAATTTTTAAGGCTTTCAAAAATTTCTAAAATTCTTTAGGTAAAACTGTACAATAAATTAAAGAAGCGCGACATCCAAAATTTATCAACAAATTTAAATAATTTGAAAATAAATAAGCAATGAAATGGCAAATCGGCCTGATTCTTTAACAGTAAACGAAAATCAGGCCCGTCGTTTCCAAAAGGGAAATGGAATGAAGTCCAGATTGGGTGCTCGCCTCGTATCGCTTACACAGACCACCACTATTGCTTCCAATTTGGCCCTATATCTGTTTCAGTGATACAAATTCAACATATAGTAATAGTTCGGCAACTCAACAACTTTTAAGCACTTACAACAACCAGGCAACTTGGATAAAATGTTTTTAAGCTTGTAACCAGAGGGTCTGCCTTCCAGAATGAGTTTTTTCACTCTGCAGCGGAGTGTGCGCTGATATGAAACTTCCTGGCAGACTAAAACTGTGTGCCCGACCGAGCTTCAATCTCGGGACCTTTGACTTCGGCGGGCAAGTGCTTTACTAACTATGATACCCAGGCACGACTTACGATCCGTCCTCAGAGCTTCAATTTTGCCAGTACCTCGCCTCCTACTTTCCAAACTTCACAGAAGCTCTTCTGCGAACCTTGCAGAACTAGCACTCTTGGAATAAAGGATGCTGAGGAGTCAAGACTTAGCCACAGTCTGGGGAATGTAGGGGAAGGTAGGAGACGAGGTACTGGCAGAATTGAAGCTGTGAGGCGGGGTCGCGAGTCGTGCTCGGTTAGCTCAGTTGGTACAGCACTTACCCGCGAAAGGTAAAAGTCCTGAGTTCGAGTGTTGGTCCTGCACACAGTTTTAATCTGACAGGAAGCTTCAGGGCTGATCTTAATTAGCAGATCACAAGCAAAGAATTTGAGTTAGGAAGCAAGTTATTATTTAAAAAGAGAAGGGGTAACTAAGTAAATCAACTAGCAAATTTAAATATCGATAAACAGCACCTAACTCACCTAGCCCACTGCATTCTTTAAATTTAAGAAATATGTTTCCGTCACGTTCAAAAATGGTTCAAATGGCTCTGAGCACTATGGGATTTAACATCTATGGTCATCAGTCCCCTAGAACGTAGAACTACTTAAACCTAACTAACCTAAGGACAGCACACAACACTCAGCCATCACGAGGCAGAGAAAATCCCTCACCCCGCCGGGAATCGAACCCGGGAACCCGGGTGTGGGAAGCGAGAACGCAACCGCACGACCACGAGATGCGGGCCCTGTCACGTTAATACGTGAACACTGAAACTAGATCCATGTCTGGTAACCAGGATGACGAACTTCACACTGTTTTTCTTTAACACGTTTATTTAGAGCAGGATGATATTTACTAATAATAAAACTCTCACTGTGTCCTTCATCGCTAATGCTGTATTTCCATTTTCATATACACTCCTGGAAATGGAAAAAAGAACACATTGACACCGGTGTGTCAGACCCACCATACTTGCTACGGACACTGCGAGAGGGCTGTACAAGCAATGATCACACGCACGGCACAGCGGACACACCAGGAACCGCGGTGTTGGCCGTCGAATGGCGCTAGCTGCGCAGCATTTGTGCACCGCCGCCGTCAGTGTCAGCCAGTTTGCCGTGGCATACGGAGCTCCATCGCAGTCTTTAACACTGGTAGCATGCCGCGACAGCGTGGACGTGAACCGTATGTGCAGTTGACGGACTTTGAGCAAGGGCGTATAGTGGGCATGCGGGAGGCCGGGTGGACGTACCGCCGAATTGCTCAACACGTGGGGCGTGAGGTCTCCACAGTACATCGATGTTGTCGCCAGTGGTCGGCGGAAGGTGCACGTGCCCGTCGACCTGGGACCGGACCGCAGCGACGCACGGATGCACGCCAAGACCGTAGGATCCTACGCAGTGCCGTAGGGGACCGCACCGCCACTTCCCAGAAAATTAGGGACACTGTTGCTCCTGGGGTATCGGCGAGGACCATTCGCAACCGTCTCCATGAAGCTGGGCTACGGTCCCGCACACCGTTAGGCCGTCTTCACGCCCCAACATCGTGCAGCCCGCCTCCAGTGGTGTCGCGACAGGCGTGAATGGAGGGACGAATGGAGACGTGTCGTCTTCAGCGATGAGAGTCGCTTCTGCCTTTGTGTCAATGATGGTCGTATGCGTGTTTGGCGCCGTGCAGGTGAGCGCCACAATCAGGACTGCATACGACCGAGGCACACAGGGCCAACACCCGGCATCATGGTGTGGGGAGCGATCTCCTACACTGGCCGTACACCACTGGTGATCGTCGAGGGGACACTGAATAGTGCACGGTACATCCAAACCGTCATCGAACCCATCGTTCTACCATTCCTAGACCGGCAAGGGAACTTGCTGTTCCAACAGGACAATGCACGTCCGCATGTATCCCGTGCCACCCAACGTGCTCTAGAAGGTGTAAGTCAACTACCCTGGCCAGCAAGATCTCCGGATCTGTCCCCCATTGAGCATGTTTGGGACTGGATGACCCGTCGTCTCACGCGGTCTGCACGTCCAGCACGAACGCTGGTCCAACTGAGGCGCCAGGTGGAAATGGCATGGCAAGCCGTTCCACAGGACTACATCTAGCATCTCTACGATCGTCTCCATGGGAGAATAGCAGCCTGCATTGCTGCGAAAGGTGGATATACACTGTACTAGTACCGACATTGTGCATGCTCTGTTGCCTGTGTCTATGTGCCTGTGGTTCTGTCAGTGTGATCATGTGGTGTATCTGACCCCAGTAATGTGTCAATAAAGTTTCCCCTTCCTGGGACAATGAATTCACGGTGTTCTTATTTCAATTTCCAGGAGTGTACATTAGCCAAACTTAGAAGCCAATCCAAAGCTGAGTGCGTTCCTCACACTATCGGCAAAAACTTGTTCCGCAAGCCACATCTGGAGTTGATTTCTATATATCAAAGTTATTCTAGCAAGTATACAAACTCCAAAAGAAAATCGTGGTTCCACGGCTTTCTAGGTAAGTTACCTCATTGATGTGCTTTCTGTCGGGAGACATAGTTTATGATGTTATTGACCAAGAAGCTTACAGTAAATGGAAGTATTGTTCAAAATCATATCTTTAAAAATCATGAGTTCCATATGTTGCATGTAAACTCCAAGAAATCCGGGTACCTATAAGAATAGCTGTAATCAAAAAACTTCGTGACTATCGATGTGAAAGGATAAGCAAACTTTATGTTCCACTTCATGCCCTTGTTTCCACATTACCAACGCCTTCTGAAAATCTACTACCACCACCAAAATTTCTGTGTTTTTTTCGATATAATCAAATAAAACCAAACTGATCTTCCCCCAGTCACCTTTCTATTTACCCTCCCACGAATGAAATGTAAGTGTCCGGCCTCGAATCTCGGTTCGGCTTAATGTTTTAACATGCCACATAATCATCACGTCATATAGTTTGCTTAGAGTGGCAAGGATTCATTCTCACTTTCGATATTATTTCAATTCATCTTTGCGATAGATGCCGCTTTATACGTTATAAGTACGTTGTGAAGCAGACGACTCCACTACTTCGTTAAAAAAATAAAAATAAGAAACAGGGGTTGGTGGTAATATGACACGATTGCATAGACTGGAGTCAGCATTTCTGTATCCTTTGTCGACCCACATCTGTCCTCAAAGCGCTTACCCGTTCAAGTTACTGGCACGATAGTAGGGAGACGATGGGGGTGGACTCGCCGCTGTTCGCATTGTAGCCTGCGTTCGTTAAAGCGTTAAAGCGGCACTATGAGTTCTACCGTAAGTTTCCTGGCGGAGGAATGTAGCGCTAGATAAGCCAGCTCGCTGACTCAACTGACTGAGATCAGCTTGTATCTCCGTCGCTCGCCAGTACCCATTAAGAGGAACAATGTTCGAAATACGGGACACATTGCGGGTGCCCTGCTAAACCTAATGGAACCCGCATTGCAGAAAGAAAACCAATTACACGAAGGGAACAAGACGAGTAATCCTACTGTTACTGTTGTGGTTTTGTTACGATATCGAAAGCAAGTTATTTTATTTACATATTTTGCAAATAACAGAACTTCGTAAAAATGCGAACCAGAAAAATATGGTGTGAAACAATCATAGGAAAATATTAACAACCTACCATTTAAGTGTAGCAAGACATCTTAATTGAGAGACGTTATTCATTTATCAGTTCTATAACAGCTTTCGTACAGGGTGCTTGACCGCGCGATAGTTATTGGAGTGGCTTTATGAAGTCGTTCCAGTTCCCTTTAAATCTTTTAATATTTTGAATTGACATTGTAATTCTGTCAGAGACAGCAAACGACTTGGAAGAGCAGTTGAACGGAATGGACAGTGTCTTGAAAGGAGGATATAAGATGAACATCAACAAAAGCAAAACGAGGACAATGGAATGTAGTAGAATTAATTCGGGTGATGCTGAGGGAATTAGATTAAGAAATGAGACACTTAAAGTAGTAAAGGAGTTTTGCTATTTGGGGAGCAAAATAACTGGTGATGGTCGAAGTAGAGAGGATATAAAATGTAGACTGGCAATGGCAAGGAAAGCCTTTCTGAAGAAGAGAAATTTGTTAACATCGAGTATAGATTTAAGTGTCAGGAAGTCGTTTCTGAAAGTATTTGTATGGAGTGTAGCCATATATGGAAGTGAAACATGGACGTTAAATAGTTTAGACAAGAAGAGAATAGAAGCTTCCGAAATGTGGTGCTACAGAAGAATGCTGAAGATTAGATGGGTAGATCACATAACTAATGAGGAGGTACTGAATAGGGTTGGGGAGAAGAGGAGTTTGTGGCACAACTTGACTAGAAGAAGGGATCGCTTGGTAGGGCATGTTCTGAGGCATCAAGGGATCACCAATTTAGTATTGGAGGGCAGCGTGGAGGGTAAAAATCGTTGAGGGAGACCGAGAGATGAATACACTAAGCAGATTCAGAAGGACGTAGGCTGCAGTACATACTGGGACATGAAGAAGCTTGCACAGGATAGGGTAGCGTGGAGAGCTGCATCAAACCACTCTCAGGACTGAAGACCACAACAACAACAACAATATTTTGAATATGACTGTCGTTCAGCAACGGATGGAGATCGGTAAATGACTTCAAAGCAGTCAACCAGTTGCAATAAAAGGAAGTTTTTTTTCAACCCTCGACCATGGTTTCGACGGGTGAAAACTCGTCTCCTTCAGAAATACGTGTAACCTGAAGACAATTTAACAGCAATAACTATAAACACGAAACCATACATGTCATGATTACACGTCATACAGAAATTACATCCCTACAAAGGGGTGGAGTATCATAAATGTCATAAAACGTAACCAAAAGAATAAAAACTAGTA
Organism: Schistocerca serialis cubense; assembly: GCF_023864345.2. Lineage (NCBI taxonomy): Eukaryota > Metazoa > Arthropoda > Insecta > Orthoptera > Acrididae > Schistocerca > Schistocerca serialis. The sequence continues at coordinate 266,054,356 of NC_064638.1, forward strand.
CATACTAAAATTTCACATTGAAAAATATAGTGGAGTAATGTGCATTATTCCAATGACTAGCGTCTTCTCATTCCTCCATACACTGTATGGTAATCACTCCTTTATCGTCTCCCAGCCAGAGAAATCAGATTAATGTGATTAAATGTTCAACAGTCAACAACGGATATTGCCAGGGCACGTTGGATTACAAATGGTTCAAATGGCTCTGAGCACTATGGGACTTAACATCTGAGGTCATCAGTCCCCTTGAACTTAGAACTACTTAAACCGAACTAACCTAAGGACATCACACACATCCATGCCCGAGGCGGGATTCGAGCCTGCGACTGTAGCGGTAGCGCAGTTCCGGACTGTAGCGCCTAGAACCGCTCGGCCACCTCGGCCGGTCTGTTGGATTACATCTTCAGTGAAAAAAACTCTCATAAATGTTCGACTCTGAGCAACAACACTTCCGCCAGTAACAACAAAGATGCTAATAAATGTATGTATATATTTCATTCTTGGCGTTGTTTCTTGCAGGATTAAGAATCTTGTAGTGAAAAATTATAACTAAAATGTTTCCTTCTCTACAGAGAACAGTCTAAAGTAAAAAATTTTGCATACACTGGAAAATACTGGCGATAGGTTTTCCAAATCAGGCGTCTGTAAATTGACCTCTAATGACTGCCCATACTATTACATTGGTCAAACAGGCAGAGCTCTGAATACAAGATATAAAGAGTATCTGTTAGGAAAGAAAGGAGCGTATGTACATAATTCTACGCTTGTCGAACACTTACTAATTGCTAACAATACCCCGAAAAATTTGGAAAAGACAGTTATTTTGCACAGAGGACTCAAAGAGCGGAAGTTGGATTTTTCTGAAGAAATAGAGATCGTTAAACATCTAGAGCTAAGGCAAGGATATTCAATGAATGACGTGCCGCATATTGCTTGCAGACAAATTTTTAGGGGCTTTCAAACCATACAGTGCATAAAATCTTCATACGGTTGTAACCTCCCCCTCACTTATCGACCTTAATGACAGTGAAAAATGAAACCGCGTGTACCTAATGGGAATTTTGGAAAAGCAATCGTCACCGAAGTTAACCTGTCGGTAAAGAGGGAGGAAAGGGTTACATCTAAATGAAAGGAAAAATGCAAGTGAAACTGGTGGAAATTAATTTTGAAATAGGGATAAAGTTAATAAATAAAGTAAATGTGCGGCCGTTACGTTAACAATCAACTAGCGGTAATTAGATATTTGAGATTTGGGCGAAATTACGGTCGCCAGTCCTATGGACAATTACTATAATAACTGAAAAAGAAAGGTTATTACACATATTATTAGCACTAGAAGCGTGGCAACTGAAGGTTGACACGTGTAGTGTGAAAACTGAAAGTTTGTCAGAAGTAATAAATTTCGCTACACTTAATTTAGCAAAAGAATTAATGAAACCGGAAAATCGAAAGTTAATTTAGTGACTGAAGTTAATAGTGAGCTTTCTTTCTGAAGCACATCGAAATACAGTTAGTCTTGGACTACCTCAACAATCATTTCTAAAGCTACTTGAACCTACGCAATTTAGAAAGAAGAGATTTAACTTTGAACTTGAATTAAACGATTCTGAACAATTAACAATAGTAAAATTTAGTACGTACCAAGCTGAGCTGCAGTCACAGGTAAGCTAAAATACGGTAACAAAACTCGCACTCTTAATTTGTGCTTGTGTAATCTAACTATTGTAGCCAGCTATGAATGCTTAAATTGAACTTTGAAATTAAAGCAGTGAAATGGAATTATGCTGGCGTTTGAATTTCAACGACACTCGGGTTCATTTCGGAAAAGGAAGGGACCCTGCTTGGCAATGCAATTGGGACAATGAGCAACAAAGGTTCATGCTAAGTTGCTGTAATTTTGCGAGGCAAATGGAACAATTTGAAAAGCTGAGGTCTGCCATACAGTTCTGAAACTTTACGTGCTTTTAGTCTTCCTTGTTGGTTGATTGAAGGTTTGAAGCCGTCGATCGAGGAGGTGGCGACATTCACTCATTGTCGGCCGTCGCTGTTGCAGAAGCAGGATGTTGGCGCGCCTTCTTCTCGACACGGTCACCAGGCGAAACGGGCTCTTGATGTGCGCCAGCTAATGCTTCCCGTCCGCGACACCATGTCAGAAACTATCATCGCGAGTCGAGCGCAATTACATGCTGCCAAACCCCGAAAGCGCGACAACTCGCGGGAGCGTCACACAACACACCTGCTCCACTCGCTACTCCAGCCAGACTCCCACAGCTCTGCCCGCGCTCCACGCGGCAGAGTTAACACTATCAAAGATCCTACACACTTTGATTCTTCACACGACCTATCGATGTAATCGTTCGATAGCAGTTTTCCGTAGGCAAGACCCAGCGTAAAAATACAAATAATCTTTACACAAAAAACCAATTATACATCGACATAAATGCATAAATATATATATACAAATAGTAAAACAATTACAATATACGAAGACACAGAAATGTTATATATTCAGGTAACAAAAATAAGGTAAACAAATTTATAGTACAATAGATGGGAATAGGAGGATATGCATTTCCAGCGTTACACGGTTTCAAGTAATCTTTGCAAATTGCTCATTCCTCAAAATTCTAATAAACATTCTATGAGCATACGTATTCGTTTACCCCGTTTTGTAGTTTGTGAAGACATTGATTTTATCCTCTCTCGTTACCGTGTGTTGTTTACTATACGATGACCCATGCACTAATCTCTTTCATTGTTACGTTCGTTTATCACGGCGTGTTCACGCAATAACTTTATTACTCTTCGTACGGTAATGTACTTGTGGTCTGATAAGCTTTTTAATTTACTTCACAGTATCGTCTCTTAATATTCTTTACTTCTCACTGTTCTCTCACTCCCACGCCGCCCTCCGTCGCCTCTCAAAGCATTTTCACTTATCGGCCGTTTATACCACTAACATACTTCAGTCTTGGCGCACCCAACACCTGCGTTTCTTCCTGGTGTTCATGTTCTCCGCGTCCTATCAGTCAGCATGCAACTCATAAAATGACCTGAAATTTTATTTTATTGATTTTGTTGATTATCATTACTGGATAAGTCCTGATCCAAGGGGCCAGCATGTTTAATACTGTATATACTTATGTGCACTGACAGCATATTTTCGTTCGACAAATGTCGCCTCAATATTCGTTATTTTTGCAATGTGAAATTTTAATAAGTAACAGTTTTTATTCTTTTGTTTATGTTTTACGACACCGTGATATTCCCACCCATTCGTGGAGATCTAGTCTCTGTATGACGCGTAGTTTTGACACGTATGTTTCCGGGCTTGTAGTTATTGCCGTTACATTGTCTCCAGGTTACATGTATTTCTGAAGTACTCGGGTTCACATCTGTCGAAACCATGATGAAAGGTTGCATAAAACCACCTTTTACAGCAACTACTTGACTTATTTACTTTCATTTAAATCTTTATATTGAATGTTCACGAATACTGTGATCTCCTGTCTGCTGCTTTGTACCAGTCACATTCGGGCCTGTATGCGAGCCCCCATTTAGAAAAGGACGTTTAGTATCTTGCATGCCTGTTTCTGATGCGGCTCCATGTCTTTTGGGCACCGTTAGATCAGTTTGACTTGTCAAACCTTGTCTAACAAATAGTGCCCTATTACATCTCCGGAATCGTTATAAATGGAAACGAACGGGTTGGTGGGAACTCTTGAGATACCACACAGGTTTCCTCATATTCAAGCTCTGCTATGTAGGAGGAGGGAAACAGTACTTTTGATAGTAGAGTTTGGCATATCTTACTTCAATCTCGGTCCACTGTGTGCTGTCGTCAGAGGTCTGGTAGTGCTATAATTGACAAGACATGAAGCAAGTGTGCTGGTGTTGACTACAGTACGCCTGTGACAATTCTGATTATGTCATTTAGTTGGACGTTAATCTTGCTGTAAGTATATCCCAATGAAACAAAAAAAAAAAAAACGAAAATGACCGTAAATAATGCAGGTCTGAGCTATCAGAAATCAGTCAAAAGGGGAAAATCTATCTCCTACACAGTCTGAGCGCCACTGTCAAAAGAAATGGACATTGTTAACTGAAGATATTCACTGCCTTCTATGTGTGTGAACATCAAGACGGAAATCACTATTTGAAATGATTGCTGCTGATGGCCAAAAACAGTCCTATGCGGTTTGCACATTTAACAGCAGACTTAAAACATTTATTCAGAACGCAGCCAAATACACAGCACAATGTATCAATGTAATCAATTTAACACAAAATTTTTCTCCTTCCGAGTATCTATCTTTGGAGCCCCTGCAACTGCAATAATTCGTCTATGTCATTACGAATAAGCAAATTGTAAGAACGCAGCAAATAGACTAACATTAAAGTATCGAAGAGCGCAGAAGGCCTATCCAAACAGCGCTATCACTAGATCACGTGACAGACCGAGTTTAATGTTGACGTCATGTGCAGAACGCAATGCTCAGTCCAGAGATATTTCTACTCTATGGTTGAAGCTCGATGGTCATGTCTGCGGTCGATTTTAGCAGCATATTTCGTGGTAACATACGTCAACTATCAACATTCTTCGGTCGATCCAAGTTTAATGTCATACAATAGAGTGTAGTACTGATCAGAGTTTCATTTTTGAATTATCGACAAAATCGATCTTCAGTGAGCGATGTTAATACAGTGGACGCTAAAAGTATTTTATTAGTCTTCCGTTTTGGGCGAAGAAATAAGTGATATAGCTGGAGTAGAGAGAATATAAAATGCAGACTGACAGTGCCAATATATTCGGAAAAAGGAGTAACTTATTAACTGGGAGTATCGTTTACAAGGACCTCATCTCTCAAAGTTCAGGCATGAAGACATCGAAGCAGCTGCTGCAGAAGAAAGTCGAAAATTAGGTAGGTAGATTGAATAACGAATGAAGTGGTCTGAGTCGTCTTTAGGAAAAAAGGTACCTGTGGCACAACTGCACAAAATGAAGCGATCGGTTTATGGCACACGTCCTGTATCGTGAAGGAATAGTCAGTTTGGTTGTGAGAGGAATTTAGTGTATGGATGATTAAAAATTATTGAGCGAGACGAATGCTTGAATACGTTATGCTGGTTCAAATGTATGTTGAAGTAGTTATGAAGAGATGGAAAAGCTTACACGCTACAGATTATCTTGTTCAACTTCATCAAATCAGCCTTCCAGCGGAAAAGCATAACAACGTCTAGACCACCAATTACCAACCGAAGGGCAGTTGCGAACTGAGGAGGAAAATGTAATTTTCTCAGGTGTAAAAGGGGTTCAGTTGTATTTTGGTGATGAAACTAAATCATTTTTAAAAGATCATTAATATTATCAGCGCTTTGTAAGACCATAACACCGGTTACACACGTCACAAACAACCACACTTTTTTTTCGTATTGGGTATTAATGTGTGATACAACGAGGCGAAGGTTACAATTAGTGAAAGCCGCACGGGCTAGCCGTGAGGTCTGAGGGGCCTTGCCTCGGTTCAAGCGGCCCTCCCTTCGGAGGTTCGAGTCCTCACTCGGCCACGGTTATATGTCCTTAGCGTAAGTTAGTCTAAGTTAGATTAAGTAGTGTGAAAGCCTAGGGACTGATGACGCAGCAGTTTGGTCCCATAGGAACTTATCACCATTGCAAGTAGTGAAACGAATGTAGAAAAAGTATCTTCCTCGCACAATCCACCCACTACACGCATAAATTGCAACATCCGTCCATGACAGTACAATTCAGGCATATGCACCAGATATGCTTAAATATATCATGAAAATGCCTTGTCCGAGTGCTAGGTAGTTCCCGCAAACGACAATAAATTACTTCATTATTCACTTAGCAACAAAAACGAATTTATTTACAGCACAATGGCTACAGTACTGCTGTCAGACCTACATTGCTTTATTATTATTATTTCTGTTATTATTAATGGTACTGCTGAGGCACAAAGCATTGTCAGCCTGAAGTCTTCCAATTTCTGTGAGTTCAGAAGTAAGTACTAAAGTAGGCCTAAGCACGATGGCGTGCTGAAAAGTAATGTCTCCGAATAGTGCATGTGAAAACTCCTCAACTTTTTAAATAAAACAAATGTTGTTAACAGTTTTATTCTGCATGTACACTTATTTATGTCTCAACTTAATCACTCTGGCGACCAACACATTTCCCCCAACGAGAGACCTGTTTGTTAATACCGTCAGTGTAGAAAGTTCGGCTTGGTTGACGGAGTCACAATCTCACCTATCCTTGCAGCGCTTTATCACTATCGAAGTGGTCGTCGACATGTCCTTTAACTTATGGAAACAGTTGAAACTGCATGGAGGATGTTTGATGACAGTGAACCAAAGGTGTAGCAGATGTCACAGCGCTCGTGTGTGGTATGGTAATGTCAAGCTGAAGGAAAACCTGCCCCATACGTGGACGAACTCTTCCAGTTCGAAACTTGATTACAGCAAGCTGTGTCTCACGCACCGACGTAGTTACGTCACACGCCGCCAAATTACGCGCTACAATTCAGAGCCGTCTAGCGGCAGGCGGCTGCATATATGTAGATGTGAAGAATAAATATGTGGGATGTTAATAAAGTTAGTTTCATTTAACTAGATTTAAGAGTTTCCGCGCTCAAAAATTAAGAGACATTACTTTTGAATACGCACTCGTATAAGGAACGCATTTTAACTTGGTTGATTTTAAATGTGGCTGCTGGGTAAGCGTGAAGTATTTGTCGTTATAGAGGGAATTGGTGCAGAGGTAGCATGTTTTCTAACAAGTATCTGCACTCACTGTGGATAGTTAAAACTCTTTTCTCGGAAGGAATTGTAAGAACAACTCGCGACGCCGGCCGGAGTGGCCGTGCGGTTCTAGGCGCTACAGTCTGGAGCCTAGCGACCGCTACGGTCGCAGGTTCGAATCCTGCCTCGGGCATAGATGTGTGTGATGTCCTTAGGTTAGTTAGGTTTAAGTAGTTCTAAGTTCTAGGCGACTGATGACCTCAGAAGTTAAGTAGCGTAGTGCTCAGAGCCATTTGAACCATTTTTTGAAATCGCGACGCGCTGATGACTACTGCTTTATCCTTCTATATAGAAGGCTGTTAGAAATAAGCGGAACCAATTGTCTCACTGTGTTACTGCGTTACTAGTTACTGGTTTAATAAAAAACCTACAAAAGCTAGGTATCATTACTATTTTACCATTTTAAAAATGAAAGAGTACAAAAAAAATTGTTTTTGATTCTTAAGTTTAGTTGGGTGCTAGAACTTATGATGGATTGTGAAAGGGGGAGAGAGGGGTAGGAGAATTGGATGCTAGGCAATATCTAGTTGTTGCACTCAGGGGTAATAATCTCAGAAAGGTTGAGATCCACTGATCTAGGCGATTGTTCACGCGCTGTTGTGGCATGCTCTGTCAACGAGGAATGGGAGAAACCGACCTGTTAAAACCAGTTGTTTTAGTTCTGAATAACAAGTGCTTTTCGATATCTGTTCGTTCTCAGAAATAACCATTTTTTTCATTTTTTAGTAGCAACCCGCTAAAAAAACGGGATAGCAGTTTGCCATAGCAGCAGAACTGAATTTTTTCCTTTTTAATATATTTTTTTAAACGGGTAAAGTTCATTCGCAAAATTGCCATTGCTTTGAAATGCTGGGGTATTACAGAAAGTGGGAAAAGTGACCAGTGCTATTTCAGCTATAATTCCAATAATTAGAAACATGACATAAGAATCGGCACTTCATTGTTGAGACAATACTGTACCTGTTTACATGTGGTGTGGCCTGTTTGAAGGTACATATATATGATTGTAAAGTCACTTGATCTACACTTAAGTTTTTATTTATTTGTTTACAAGTGAAGATCCGTAGGACAAAATTGAGGAGCAAATCTCCAAGGTCATGGAACATATCAGTACATGAAATTACAACATAAAAGTAATAACAGATAAAAATAAAATGTTTATGAACCTAAAAAATGCCAAGCCATGAATTTAAGTAAACGCGAGCAACAATATAACATAAGAATCAGCTTTATTTTCCAACGAACTCCTCAACAGAATAGAAGGAGTTATCCATGAGGAAACTCTTAAGTTTAGATTTGAAAGCTCGTGGATTACCGCTAAGATTTTTGAATTCTTGTGGTAGGAAGTCCAATCCAAACGCAGGTTGGATTTATGCCGAGTGTTACCTCAGTGAAAGCTGCTTATTCTTGGGAATAAGTTGATATTGTTAAAAACAAATGACAGTAAAGAATATATATATTGAGAAGTCGATGTCAAAATACCCAGACTAGTCAACAGCGGCCGACAACAGTTTCGGTAACTTACACCACTTATTGCTTGAACCACTCGTTTCTGAGCCAAAAATATCCTTTTAGAATGGGAAGAGTTACCACAAAATGTAATACCGTACGACATAAGCGAATGAAAAAGCAAATTAAAATAATTTTCGTGTCGCACGATCACTGACTTCAGATACTGTTCGAATAGTAAAAATGGCAGCATTAAGACTACGAAAAAGATCCTGAACGTGGGCTTTCCACGACAGTTTCCTATCTATCTGAACACTTAGAAATTTGAACTGTTCTGTTTCACTAATCATATGCCCATTCTGTAAAATTAAAACGTCGGGTTTTGTTGAATCGTGTGTTAGAAACTGTAGAAAATGAGTGTTACTGTGATTCAGCGTTAATTTATTTTCTACAAGCCATGGACTTATATCATGAACTGCACAGTTTGAAACCGAGCCAATATTGCACACAACATCCTGTAATACCAAGCTAGTGTCATCACCAAAGAGTCGTATAACAACTGCATATACTATATTCTCTTTTCCCTGTGAGGTACTCGATGAGTTAAACACGTGGTTGTCGGTTAAACAAAAGGTTTCGAACTCTAAGCGTATTCTTTGATTCAACTAAGACATTTGATTCTGTTGATTACAAAATATTGCTCCAGAAGTTGGGCCATTATGGAATAAGAGGAGTAGATCACAACTGATTCACTTCTTACTTTAACAAGAGACAGCAAAAGGTCATTGTTCACACTGTTGAGAATGGCTGTGGTGTGGGGTCTGAGTGGAGTATGGTCCTGTGGGGGATGCCCCCAGAATCAGTGTTGGGGCTATTCCTGGTCCTTATTTATATAAATGATATACCCAGTCAATAAGGCACTCTTTTTCCCGAATATATCGGCACTGTCAGTCTGCCTTTTATATTCTCTCTACTCCAACTACATCACTTATTACTTCGCCCAAAAATGAAAACTAATTAACTACTTTTAGCGACTACTGTATTAACATCGCTCACTGAACACCGATTTTGTTGACAATTCAAAAATGAAACTCTGTTCAATACTCCACTCTATTTTATGACACTAAACTTGGATCAACCGAAGAAGTTGATAGTGGACGTATATTTGGTGTCGGACATTGTATCAAACATTTTGCTTTTGAATAAAACGCATAAATTTTTTATCTTGTTACAAATTACCAGATGGTAAGTATATCCCAATGTAAAAACAGAAATGACCGTAGATAATGCAGGTCTGAGCTATCAGAAATCAGTCAAAATGGAAAAATCTATCTCCTACACAGTCTGAGTGCAACTGTTAAAAGAAATGGACATTGTTAACTGAAGACATTCATTGCCTTCTATGTGATTGAACATCAAGATGGAAATCACTATTTGAAATGATTGCTGCTAATGGCACGAAATATGTTGCTAAAATCGACCGCAGACATGACTATCGCGCTTCAGCCATAGAGTGGAAATATCTCTGGACTGAGCATTGCGTTCTGCACATTACGTCAACATTAAATTCGGACTGTCACGTGATCTCGAGATCACCCTGTTTGGATAGGCTTTCTACGCTATTCGATACTTTAATGTTAGACTATTTGCTGCGTTCTTACAATTTGTTTATTCGTAATGAGAGGGACGAATTATTGCAGTTGCAGTGGTTGCAAAGAGAGATACTCGGAAGGAGAAAAATTTTGTGTTAAAATGAATACATTGATACATTGTGCTGTGTATTTGGCTGCATTCTGAATAAATGTTTTAAGTCTGCTGTTGTATGTGCAAACTGCATAGGACTGTTTTTGGCCATGACTGGGAGTATCGTTTACAAGGGACTCATTTCTGATGGTTCAGGCAAGAAGACATCGAAGCTTTTGAGGTAGGCTGCTACACAAGAAGTCGAAAATTTGGAAGGTAGATCGAATAAGGAATGAAGAGGTCTGAGTCGTATTCAGGAAAAAGGTATTTGTGGCACAACTACACAAAAGTAAGTGATCGTTTATGGCACACGTCCTATGCCGTGAAGGAATAGTCAGTTTGGTTGTGAGAGGAAATGAGTGTATGTAGTATTACGGGTAGCTCTAGAATATTTCTGTTTGGTTATGACACACCATTATGGAATATGGGGAGTAGCTCACACTTGGTTCACTTCTTACTTTAACAACAGACAGCAAAAGGTCATTGCTCACATTGTTGAGAACAGCTGTGGCGTGGGTCTGATAGGAGTATGGTCCAGTGGGGAGTGCCCCTAGAACCAGTGTTGGGGTCACTTCTGGTCCTTGATTCCATAAATGATATGTCTTCTAGTATTACAGGTAACTCCTGCACGATATTTCAACTGAGTGACTCTCATCTTCCTTCAGGTGCTCTCCGATACTGATTCCAGTGTGGAACGACTCCGACATTTACGAGTATGCCTACGTTGTGCTAGGTGTTCCCTCTGCGGTCCACGCCGCGTTTGGCGCTCTGTCCGTGGTGTGCGCCGACCAATAGCAACGGCTATAGTGTTTTCTTCTAGCCGCGGCTGTTCTGAACGCTGTGCACGAACTTTGTGATTATTATCCGTTGTCAGTATAGCTGAATGAAGTTCAGAATGGCGTCCAAGCTGTGCTAGACGTTTTATCTTCCACTTGTCGTCATTTGAGTCATGTGAATTAGGACGTTGTGTTAAAGTGGTGTGCCATGTTAGGCGTTCCGTCCGAAGTTCTTGCCCCCCCAGGAGCGGCCGATTGTGTTCAAATTGTCGCTAGAGACTGGAAGAACGTCCTCAGCTATTGTGTCTGTTGTCTGAGGTACCATTTCAAGTACGTCCTTTGTTACATATACTGGACTCTTATCTCTAATTCCATCTTTATCCTTGTGTACCCTGGGGTTTGGATGTTGCCTACGTTGCGTCTTCAGAAGATCGAGTGCTATGTTCCAAGCCGAGCTGAGCTGGAAACCGGTGTCCCGGTTAATGAGATTCTCCGCGACCTTTATCTCAATAGATTCTTTGATTACGTTCTCCATGTATCTCGATGTTGGTGTTAAAATCTTGACATCATTATACTTCATAGAATGAGTTCCAAACAATGCTCGCAATCGCTGACTTGGTTACCTGTCTCAGTCTGGTGTGCGTTTGGTGCTCTTTCCACCTGATGTCAACGGTAATGATCGTCTGGCCGATGTATGCCATACCATATTCACATGGTACGTGGTAAACGCCCGGTTTCTGTAGACGCAGGTCATCCTTCACACTCCCTAGCAGAGCCTTAATCTTGGTGGGTGGATGGAACACGCTTTTAATGTTATGTTTGTGGAGAATCCTGCTGATTTTGCCAGATATCGGCCCAACATATGGCAAATGTGCCACCTTGTATGTTTCTTCTTGTATCACTTGAAGAAACATGAAACGTCCCCTTAGAGAAATTATATATGACTGTCCTTAAACTGACACACAATATTTTTTAGCGCAACACAATCTGACTTTCAGTAATCCCTACAAGAGAATGGCCCTGACTAAATTAACCTATACCTTTCACAAATCACTTACCTCACAAAAATCTTCGTTACTCGAATACAGCGAGCACCACTACTGCCAGCTAAATAAAAGATTCAAACTACTGAAGGCACTAACTACTCATAGGCATAGTTAGCAAATGAAAGATTTTAATAGAGAACAAACAATGTATTTACCTTAAGAGACGTAATACATATAGCAGTTCATGACATCCATTCTTACAAATATACTGTTTCTGATGGACACACCTCCAGATTATCCATTCTCAAAAATCCGCCATCTCACTTCCCCACATCCACCACTGCTGGCGGCTCACCTCCAACTGCCCAACGCTACACGCTGTTAACATCCAGCTGCCCAGCACTACAATGGCAGACAACAATGCAAACTAGCCACAGACTGCACACAGCACAGCCAGTGATTTTCATACAGAGCGCTACGTGGCGTTACCAATATAAGAACCTAAACAGCCTACTTACATAGCCCCCATGCTCCCCACAAAAAATTTTACAAATTGTTTTGGGCAGTGGCCAATACAGATTTGAAAAATTTTTTCATAATTATAATAACAAGGAAATCAAATGCACACAGTTATTGATACAATGTAGGTCAAAAGCTAAAATTTTCTCACAGTCCATAAAGACAGTCCTGATCATTCATCACAGTAAAATCGCAGTGTTTTTTTTCTCAAAGTCTGAGCAGTAAAAGAAAATGCACACAGAAGTAGTGGATTTCCATGCAGTCTTGAAGAAGTAGTGTTGTCCTTCCAACGGAAAGACAGTGCTGACTCTTGACATGCAGGCAGGTAATGGGCCACAACAGAGCAAACCCACAGCGGAGTCAGTCGAAGTTTAGAAAAATATTGGTAGGTAGGTCATCAAAGAGCAGACCCACTGTAGTTCTGGTAGGGAGTATGGTATTGGTGAGTATTCAAAGGTGCAGGCCCAGTGCAGTCCTTGTAGAAATAATGGTATTGGTGCGTCATCAAGGATGCAGACCCACTGTAGTCCTTGTAGAGATGGCCAGCAGCCATCTATTGCGACTGTGCAGGTGCACAATCACCATCGTAGAGTCTTGCGGAGAATATAGCAATTCCATAAACCACCACTTGTGCACTCACGAAGTTTTTGGAATTGTCCTTAGAAGTCTTGCAGACAATATAGCAAGTCCATAAACCACCATTTGTGCACTCACGAAGTTTTTTTCTAATTGTCCTTAGAACCAGCAATGCTGTTAATCACTCCTTTGCTGAATTATTAACACACATGCTATACTATGACCAACAGAAACGTGTGCAGTGAAATGTAACTTACAAGTTACTTAATTTGATGAACTGGTGTCAATTACAATTTTATAACATAATAATACAATAACAAAGGTACAAAATACATCATTAAAGAACATAACAATACAGATAAATTTGTAGTAGTACAGGCTTTATAAAAGAATAGAAATAAACATATACATCAGTGTTACAGGAATTATGACATAAGTAAATATATAAAATAATGAGAATAGTTTTCGAAACATTAATTTCACACATGAGCATTGGAACAGAACAGAATTAATAATGTGTAAACATCTTTAAAAAGAAAATGACATATTATAAATGCAAATTATATTTGAGGATAACAGTATTCCTCATCATAGTGAATGTAGCTTAGTACTAGAAAAATTCTACAACATAAATCTTATTAACTAAACACATAAAGACAGGAAAAAGACAAATACACAAGGATACATAAACACATAGCGGAATAATACAAAAGGAAAGACAAGATTCGTTTTCAGGGTAACATTTGGTACTGCAGTCCAACCCAAAACTTCATTCTGTAGATCTTTCCTCATATTTCAACATTTGTTTCCACCCAAAAAAAATCCTATCCAAGCATGCTTTCTGTATTCTGTTCACATCCTCTTTCAAAATTCGTTTTTGGCCAAACCATTTTCTTATAGCTTCCCAATGCATTTCTTCCAATCCATCACAACTCGTTCTCACATATAGCCTACCCCATGCTAACTTAAATCTACTGAGCTCAGATGCTAAACTAAGGGACGAGGCAATGCAGCAGCACAAAACAATTAACAGAAACAGCAATGACAAAAAATGCAAATTGGCAAAGTAAGCAGCAATATATATATATATATATATATATATATATATATATATATATATATATATAAAAGTTAGCATAGCAAATGTGACATTATCACTAATATGAGCCAATCTGCAGCAACAAGAAAAATAAATCAGTAGTACATCTGGCAGTAATACAAACTGAAATTTATTAGCACTGTGCCTGGCAAACAGCAGCAGCAAATGCAATAACTTATACCTAAACATGACAAAGCTCAAGCAGAAAAAATATTACACTAAGGATGGTCATGTCTAATACCTGTGTCACATCTTAACACTAGAGTGATGCATCACAATAACTTGCTCTAGCAGACAAGTTACCAAATCGTAAAAAAATTATTTATGCAGTTCCTGTGAAGGGAAATGTCTTTTTGTGCTCCCTCGTTTTTTTTGTAAGTAGATCATAAAATTATAGTTTAATGGATCTACAGACAGTAAATATTTACATTAGTACATCTATTAAATTTTATTTTAACCAATGCTGCAGTGCAGCTAGGAACTAGATATTAAACAAAATGAGCAATCTCTCAACTAGAAAGACAATAGATGTAAAATGTTTCTCATCATTCCATTAGGCATTTTAGTAAATATCATAAATTAAGAGCCCCACAGTGTAATCATATGTTTTCAAGTTTGAGCGTGTCGTATTTGCGATGCTTTCGACAAAGAAATGTCAATAGCGAGGATAATGGCCTCTTTTTCTTTTCTCCACCTAATGGCTTTCTTTTGTCAGAAGACTATCTCTCAGCTGGGCGCCCAAAACGCATTATGTCAAGGTCACTTACCTTTCATACTGAAATATTTACGACAGCAGGTTCCGCTACAGTGACAGTCTCATGTAAAAATTTCACAGGTCGAAATATTCGCGTTACAAATCTGTAGAAACAAAATCCTATAAATATAACAGTGTCCAAAAAAATTTCGCTGGCATTGTGATACATTCACGCATTTACACATTTCATAACTCTTAAAGTACGATTCTTGGTTTCCAACATCCTTTTTCACAAGTCAGAAGCCCTAACCACTACTCATTATTCCTATACATATAAACACGTAATCACATTCCTCATATACGTTAGCATCAGCTTATTGATCATAAACATACCTTAACAGCATAACACACATCGTCGTCGTAATAATAACATCATAAAAACTCAGCCAAATCTCAAAAACGTCGTAGCTTTCTGCAATAATTTCAAAACTTAAAAAAATTCTCTGCTCAATTCAGTAGTGTCATCTACCTCAAACATACTTTAAAAATCATGATCCCATACCAAACACATCATTCAAAGCTCTCATAGTATCACAATGGTTCTGAAAAAATATGAACAGTCCACAAAGTACAGACAACATACGATTTCATAAGTATGAAGTTATCCAACGGTGTAATTACGTAAACATCGATCACTGATGTAATAAAATAAATGTTTGTCTCTCTCTGTTAAATGATCAGATAGCTGTCTAATTTATGTGTTAGAGAAATATGGTACCGATGTGTAAAGTTGTATAAGCAAATACCATATTGGCTACGGCTCCTTGTGTTTGCCACACACATGGTACACAAAGTAAGCGTGTGCCCCCCTGAGGATTAATGTAATTATACCCTCAGGTGTTACATATTACAGCAATAGAACGAAATGTATCATTGTACTTCAAATATCTTTAAAAATAAATGTTTTAAGTACAAAATTAATCACTCAAATACGTGTACTGTAGCGCTAAACTGTGCGTCTTGTTGTAAGATAATCTCTGTGGAAGTGTCGTAGTTATCGTCCTCCGAAAGCTAAGTTCTGCATAAGTCAATGTACTTACCTCATGATAAACAAAAGTGAAATGCTTTGCGTATAGATATCTTAGTTATTACGCTTATTGCCATGATGAAGAAAGTACTGTACAGTAACGTATTGTTGTGCTATGGAAAAGGCTGTCTCATTGTAGCTATACCACAAAAGTTGCTACTAAAACATGTTTTACTTTCCAGAATAAGTCAGAAAAACTGTGCAGACATAAAACAGAAACACCGCAAAAGCAACATTGTAAATTGTCACTCATTAGTAGCGTCGTGATAAAATCGTGTAGCTGTCACATAAACTAACCACTGTGTCATCTGGTATCTCACAGAAAGTACTTCCAGAATGTATTTTCAAGTAAACCAAAACGTTGCATTAAAATCTCATTAGCGGTACTAGTAAATGTTCTAAGTATATGAGCCTTATAGTCGTTACGTAATCGTGCAACTAACAAGCGAGAATGTACACACACAATAACACTGTGTCGTCTGTTCACAATGACAATGCATTCGTAATTTCTGTTTAAATAAGTTCTCTTGGTTCTTGACTGGATATTTAACTTCAAACTTTGTTGCATGTTAACAGATTCTAAGTCTGACAAAGCATACTAGTAATGTAAAGTGAAAAGTTATATGGCAAAGACAAAGTTGAAAAGCAGATTATCTTTCAATAAACGGTTTTACATGTGAAATGTTGTGTAAACATTTACTCTTCCTAGTACGCAGAGTTTCAACTTCAACGCAATTATCATGTGGTATACGTCGGATTCTAAAAGGTCCATTGTAAACTAGAAAGAATTTGTGACTCAAGTGTTTCTTCTTATGTGACAATGAATGAGCTTTAATGAGAACTTTCTGAGCAATATGTAATTTCTTTGCATTTGCTTTACCGTGTAGTTTTCTCCTTTTGTCTGCTGCAGATTTTATATTTTTAATAGCCAAATCAATTATGCCTTTGTGTCGAAGTTTATGTGTATTCGGAAAAGGTACAAGCTCTCTGATTCTGTTCGGTGGTTCTTCATTCTTCAGTACAAGAATAGGTGGTAGAGCAGTGGAGTCATGAGGCATTTCATTCAGCACGTTTTGAAATAAGTGTAAATATCTGTCCCAATGCTGATGCTTCCTGTGACAATAAAGTTTGCAAAGCTTATTGATTTCTTTCATAATCCGTTCAGACGGGTTACAATATGGTGAGTACAATGAAATAAAAACAGGTTTGATTTTATGGTTCCGAAGCATGCGTGACCAAACACCAGATCTGAATTGCGGTCCGTTATCTGAAATGACTTTACTAACGTGCCCAGCTTCACGTAAGAAATTTTTAACAAAGGCGTTGGATACAGACCGTCTAGTGGCTTTACGTAACGGAGTGAAAGAAACAAATTTTGAAGTAAGTTCAACAGCGACTAGAACGTACGAAAATCCATTCGATGTTCTGACAAGGGGTCCCAAGAGATCAACAGCAGCAAATTCTTTTAATTTAGAAGGAATGATAGGAAACAACGGAGCACGACGTGAGATAGTAGGTGGTTTCGCCTTTTGACAAAGTTTACAAATAGACAAGACTCTTCGAATTCTCTTTTCCATACTGTCAAAATAACAAGTCATCCAAAGAATATGATAACATTTTCGTGGACCAAAATGTGCATAGCTGAAATGAATGTACCAAATGAGCTTATTAACAAAATCGTCAGGAATGCAAAGTACCCATAGCTTGTCATCAACAGTGCAGTGTTTGAACAGTATGTTGTTTCTAACCAGATAATAATGCCGAATCTGTGTGTGTGTCTTTTCATGCCATTTACCTTCGATGTCTTTCCAAATCGGATCTTTATCTTGTTCATGAGCAATGTCCTTTAAAGATGTGGTGATGAAGTTTTCAAAGGCGACTTTCTGAATGTAAAGAATACTGAAATTTTTCTCGAGGTTGCCTTCTGTGTTACCTTTCTCAACCCCAGCCGGTGCGCGTGACAGTGCGTCCGCAACAATGTTCTCCTTGCCGGTAATGTAGACTATTGTAAAGTGGAATTCTTGCAGAAACAATGCCCAACGTTTTAACCTGTCATGATTTAATTTTGAAAACATAAGAAATTGTAATGAACGATGATCACTGTATACTTTTACGTGCTTACCAGAAAGAAAGAAACAGAATTTGTTAAATGCCCAAACGATAGCTAAAGCTTCTAATACAGTAACGGAATAATTTTTTTCAGATTTTGGTAGCACTCGGCTAGCAAAAGCAATGGTTTTCTGAACAGTAGTGTCATTTTCTATGGCTTCTTTAAATAAATGGGCACCAAGACCGACTTAAGAAGAATCCGTGCTAAGGCAGAAATCTTGTGACAGATCTGGATGAGCTAGTATTGGCGCATTAAGTAACGCTTCTTTCAAAGAATTGAATTCCAACTGTGCTTGTTCGTCCCAGTTCCAAATAGTATTTTTTCCAGTGAGAGAACAAAGTTTTGGTGTAACTAGAATTTGCATATTCAGAAAACGACGGTAAAAATTTACGAGACATAGAAAACTGCGGACTTCTTTTTTTGTGGATGGAACTGGAATGGCTCTGATTGCTTCTAACTTTTCAGGATCCAGCTGAATGCCTTCAGAAGAAATAATATGTCCCAAAAACTTCACCTTTGTCCTACCGAATTCAGACTTTTCCAAGTTAACTGTAATTCCAGATTCTGCAAAAATATGTAACACGCTGTTGAGGATGCGATTGTGTTGTTCCCATGAGGCTTCTGCTATCAGAATATCGTCCACATATAAGGTGATGTGACGTTTTAAGAACTCAGGTAATATGAAATTTAGCCCGCGAATGAATGCTGCCGAAGAAATGTTCAAACCAAAAGGAAGTTTCCGAAACTGATAACAAACGCCGAAACAAAGGAAAGCTATGTATTTTCTACATTCTGGAAGAAGTTCGATCTGATAAAAGCTGGACCTGAGATCAATAGAAGACAACACTTTTACACCATTAAAATTGTGAAGAAGTTCTTCCAACGTTTGCGGCCTGTCTGTTTCAGGAATGATGATAGTATTGATTTGTCTCGACTCTAAGACAAGCCTGATCGATCCATTTTTCTTCTCAACAACATGTAATAGATTGTTGTATGAGCTTACTGCAGGTTCAATAATGCCCTCGTCAAGCATAGATTGTATTTCTGTTCTAACACGGTCCCTATAATGTGCTGGAATTACGTATCGTCTAACACAAAATTTAGTATGCTCACGAACACGAAATTGGTATTGAAATCCCTTGTTTGTTCCTGTTTTGTGAGTAAAAATGTGGAATGTGCTTGTAAAATCTCAAAAAGGTTCTGCCTATCAGTGTCATTACAATTCTCAATTGTTTGAATTTTATTCTGAATTAACTCATTAGTATCAAATATGCCGTCAGTATCATCCCTGTCAGTACTTGCAGAGTGATTGTTAGTATCTAGTTCCGTAGAAAATTCCGAACTGTTGTCTAACAGAAGGTAAAGCCGATTAATTTCCTCGTCATGGTTTGAGAGCCAATCTTCAAATTTCAAAGCTATTGACTTACCTTCTTTCTCTAAACTTATTTCAGCATCGTGAAAGTTTAAGATTGCTTTGTATTCATTGAAAAAGTCTACTGCCAATATAATTTCCGTCGACAATAATGGAACAATAAGAAAGTTCATAGAGAAGCTGTGGCTTTGACAAAAGAATTCTAAGTAGGTTTGTTGGCGTACATCTACACTTTTTCCTAAAATTGCACCTTGTAATGTAATCTTACGTAAAGGAAGTGTGGGGCAATAGTTCGATTTGTTGCAATTGCTAAAAGCTGTTTCATTAATTACTGAAATGGGACTGCCAGAGTCAAGTACTGCCGTAAATTTTACGTCATTTACTATAATGTGAATCACAGGATATGCAATGTTGTTATGTTTTACGTCGTGTTCCTGGAGTAAGATGTCCCTAATGTCTTCCATTTTTACGTAATTACTAGCTACGGTAGCTGCGTCGTCAGTTTCAGAAGTACGTTTTGTGGCTGCCAGCGGTATGAGTCATTGCCTATTGTCTCTTTGTTGGCGCGCGTCGTTATTGGGATTTGGAGACCTAACTTCTACAAATTCACCTTGTCAAGAGGGTCCCGCTCTGTTTGGATCCCGCCAGTTCTGATGCAATTCAGGTCTGTCGTTACGATCATATCGTCTGTCGTCATGTCGATAGATTCCGTAGTTTCTTTCTTGTCGGTCACGTGGTGTAGAATTTCTCCCTGAATCGTAACTGTGCGCTGGACCATTGTGTCTAAAGTTATTCTCCCTTGATAATAATTATCTTGGTTCCCATATTGTTTGTTTCTCTGATTGTCTCTCTGATAGTCACTACTGCGGAGAGGTGATCTTTCCCTGTAATTATTACTACACTGCCAACGGTTGTCATACGGGTGGTGTCTCTTTTGGTCACGATTTGTGTTGTGAGAATAGCCTTGTCGTGTCCAGTTATTATTTCTTTCACCATGGAATTGCGACGGATGTGACCTGTAATTGTTGTGTTCCTGTTTTCGCGTTCCGCAATAGTCAGTGTCAATTTCCAATTCTTGTAAGAGTCCCTGAAAAGCTTCAATGTCGTCTTTACAACGTCATGCCAAAATAATATGTCGTAAATGTTCAGGTAGTTTGATTAAGCAAATGCGGATGAGTTCTGAGGGGCTGTATGGGTTTGACAGGTACTGATTCTTGTGCAACATGTCTTCAAAATATTTCACAAGACTGGAATATTCAGATTGTTCGAAATGTTTCATCATTATGATGCTATGTTTTACTCGGTCTTGTGTAGCTTGAGACCAATATGCTGAGAGGAAGGCATGATAAAATTCTCCTTCACTGTGACAATCGTGAATGACCAATCGCATTCTTTCAGCTGGTTCATTCTCTAAGTAGCCACACATAAATTCTAATCTGTGTTCTAATGACCAGTTGGGAGTAAAACAATGAGAGAACTGATGGAGCCACGCTTGTGGATGAATGTCGTTGCCAGAATTCTTAAATGTTTTGAATTTACGTGTAGTAATGAACAACTTATAGTCAAAATCATCGTGTCGGCGAGTAGCATATCGGTCATTGTTACGTCATGTCGGCGGTTCCATCTCAAAATTTGGTGCACCTTGCCAATTTCTTTCATAATTTTCAAAATGCCCTGTGTTATTATTTCGTGGCTTTTCCGTATTTCTAAGTCCCTCTTTCCATGTTGGAGCTCGAGTGTCCTCTGAAATATGTAATTTTTGAATTACTTGTGCTAACTGATCTTGTACTACCCGGATTTCTCTTTTGTGTTGCGTATTAATTTGATTCTGATTTTGTTTGAATTTCTTAATTTGTTCATACTCTTCTGTGTCAGTGATGGCTACAGGTCTTGTGTCATTGAGATCATCATCTACCTTTGCAGATAAGTTAGTGAACTGATCCGAAAGTTTGGCTACTTTCTCCGATAGTGTGCTTATTTCCTCAGTGTGTTTTTCTGAACGAAATTTCAGAGTGTCCATTTGTGTTGAAATCGTATCTACTGTGTTCTTTAAGTTTTCCTGAGTTTTTGCAAGTTGCGTAACTGAATCGATAGATGCAACTGAGTCACTTTTAGCTTGCAAGGTCTCATGATTTTCATGAACAATAGTTTGCAGTTCTTTTATGGCTAATTCGTGATTCTGTAATGTATTTTCATGCCGCAAAAAAATAGGTTGGAAATGCTTACAAATTTGTGTTTTTACATCACTACAGACTTTTTGACATTTCGATTCGATTTTATGTAACTCAGTAGTTAAATCTTCACGTGTTTGATCAAGCGTATGTTCCACTGAGTCTAACGTTTGAAGCTTTTGTTCCATTGTGTCTAACTTTTGAAGCTTTTGCTGTGTTTGTCTCTGATTTTGTTCCATTTGTTGCATTAATTGCAATAATAATGTATTAGTGTCTGGAATCTGTTCCTCTATGCTTTTCGGCAGTGCATTTGCACCGGCAACATTCACATTTTGACAAGTAGAAAGTGTGTCTTGACTTATTTGAGAAAACGGTGAGGACGCAAAACCTGAATCTACAGTATTTGCGAGATTGTGTCCTGTCATTTCGGATTCCTGAGGCGAGCTGTTGCCGACCGATCGATCGATAATGCGTCCCTGTTCACTAATTGTTTCACTGACTACACCATTATTTGCAGCTCGCTCCATTTCCCTATGCACAATTACCAAATTACTACTTTGAACATTAGTTAATTCATTACTCGGCTGCGCTGATAAGCTACGCTCGTCGTCACTATTATTTCTCAGTTTACTTTGGAGCCTAGTGTTACGTTTTTCACACGCCATTATTGTCACAATATTTCACACGACAACACAGAAAAGCACAATTTGAAGAGCAGAATAAGAGAAAACATTAACATAGCATTGAAAATAATATCTCGTTAATTGCAAGCGCAGATGCGAAATACTTGGTGCAAATCTACATGCATGCCACATCTGTTTTACTGTACAAGAATGAAATACTACAACTACAAAGGAAATTCTCGCTACAATTATGCGCTAGCAATAAACAAAGGCTGCACTAATTGCACAAGCTACAAGAAAAACTCAGAAGATTCCAGTGAGGTATTCTCGGCTAAGGGTCGACATATGAAACGTCCCCTTAGAAAAATTATACATGACTGTGCTTAAACTGACACACAATATTTTTTAGCACAACGCAGTCTGACTTTCAGTAATACCTACAGGAGAATGGCCCTGACTAAATTAACCTATACCTTTCACAAATCACTTACCTCACAAAAATCTTCGTTACTCGAATACAGCGAGCACCACTACTGCTAGCTAAATAAAAGATTCAAACTACTGAAGGCACTAACTACTCATAGGCATAGTTAGGAAATGAAAGATTTTAATAGAGAACAAACAATGTATTTACCTTAAGAGTCATAATATATATATAGCAGTTCATGACATCCATTCTTACAAATATACTGTTTCTGATGGACACACCTCCAGATTATCCATTCTCAAAAATCCGCCATCTCACTTCCCCACATCCACCACTGCTGGCGGCTCACCTCCAACTGCGCAACGCTACGCGCTGTTAACATCCAGCTGCCCAACACTACAATGGCAGACAACAATGCAAACTAGCCACAGACTGCACACAGCACAGCCAGTGATTTTCATACAGAGCGCTACGTGGCGTTACCAATATAAGAACCTAAACAGCCTACTTACAAACAGTGCGCAGTGCCTTTTGAACATCTGGAGAAGAGTATCCATTTTTGTAGAACACAGATTGTAGATGTTCCATCTCCGTCCCAAATTATCCGGATCTGACAGAGTTCGTGGCCGGTGAACCAGTGTTTTGAGTACACCGTTTTTCTGTGCCGGGTGGTGGCAACTGCTGGCTTGCAGGTATAAGTCGATGTGAGTGGGTTTGCGGTACACACCGTGACTGAAGGTACCATCTTCCTTCCTCTTAACTGGTACATCTAGGAAAGGGAGTAGTCCATCCTTCTCCAGTTCCATGGTGAATTTAATGTTAGGGTGGCGTGAGTTTAGGTGGTCCAAGAATACATCGAGCTTTTCCCTCCCGTGGAGCCATATGACGAAGGTGTCATCCACGTATCTAAAAAAGCATTTCGGTTGATCTGGGGCCGACGCAAGTGCGTCTTCTTGAATTCTCTTCCATAAAGAGATTGACCACCACCGGCACGAGAGAGCTGCCCATTGCCACCCCTTCCGTTTGCTTGTAGAATTCACCCCCATATAGGAAGTACTTCGGAGTCAGTATGTGTGTGAATAAGTCCAAGAGAGCACCGTCGAACTTTTCTCCAATCAGCTGAAGTAAATTATTCAGTGGTACGCGGGTGAACAAGAAGTCCACGTCGAAACTGACCATAATGTCAGTCAGAGATCTGTAGCTGCCTGAGGCATTGTAGGAAATCCTTTGAGTTGCGAATGCGATGGGCACACTTCTTCACATATGGCGAGAGCATCTTCGTAAGGTGTTGAGTAGTGAGGTAGGTGGCTGCGCCAATATTACTGACTATTGGATGTAGAGGAATCCCTTCCTTGTGCACCTTAGGCAGGCCATAAAATCTGGGTGGTACTGTGGTACTGGTGGTTTAGCCCTTAGCTACTTAACGCTCTTTTCTGGAAGGCCGGTTTCCTTTAGAAGAGCCCTCGTCTTCTTATCCACCTTGTCGGTGGGGTCCATTTCTATTGGTCTGTATGCCGGGTCGTCTAGAGTTGTTGATGTTTGCTATGGGTAGCTTGGTTTTAGTGAGCGCCTTACACGTCTCTCGTCGGACTTCTTCAGGCAGGAAGTTTCAGGACCACCTTTTCTACTGCACTGACGAAGGTCTCAACAGGGATATTTCTGGGGGTAACTGCAAAATTGAGACCCCCTTGCTCAATATTTTCAAGTTAGTTGCGTCCAATTCCTTCGCGCTCATGTTGACGACAGTGAGAGCGTTCTCGTTCTGCTGCACCTTGTTATTAAGACGTTCAAACTTGGCGAGTTGACAGGATGTCGATTTCTTCGTCGTACACTCCTCTAGGGACCAGAAGGTACCATCAACTCGGTCCCAGACTTCTCTCGTTAGAGAATTTGCTATAAAAATGTGTAGAGCCAGCAACTCTCTGGATGTCACATCAAGTCGGTGGCGCATGTCACGTACTCCGTCCCTGACCAATGCTAAGCTTAGCGAATACTGGAACCACGTCCTCTTCTCGGCATCGCAGCAGGAAACAGAGAGAACTGAGCAGTCTTCCCTTCCTTTGTCGAAGCTTGTCCAGCTTTCTAATACTTAAATATATCTCCATCCCACAGAGTCTTTTAACGTAATTCTTCAGGCTTTCAAGGCGACTCGCTGTCATGTTGATTAATCGGGTTTCTGTCCGCCCCCGGTAGCTGACTGGTCAGCGCGACAGAATGTCAATCCTAAGGGCCCGGGTTCGATTCCCGGCTGAGGCGATCTCCACTCAGGGACTGGGTGTTGCGTTGTCCTAATCATCATCATTTCATCCCCATCGACGCGCATGTCGCCGAGGTGGCGTCAAATCGAAAGACTTGCACCAGGCGAATGGCCTACACGACGGAAGGCCCTAGTCACAAGACATTTACATTTATCGTGTTTCTGCCGTTTATTCGCGAATTTCCTGCACGATATTTCAACTTCGTGACTCGCAGTCTTATTCAGATGCAGTCTGATACTGATTCCAGTGTGGAACGAGTCCGGTGTTTATGACTACGTTGTTCTAGGCGTTCTCTCTGCGGTCCTCGCCGCGGCTGGCCCTCTGTTCTTGGTGCGCGCCGACAGGTGTTTGAAGAAGACTGCGAGTCACGCAGTAGAAATATCGTGCAGGAAGGACGAGAATAACCGGCAGAAACCCGACTAAACAATATGACAACACCTCGCTGGGAAAGCCTGAAGAATTACAACTGTGGTGGAGTTTTGAATTTATTACTTTTACCGTAATTTCCATCCTCTTTCATTATTTTATAGAAATGGTAGACAGGTGTTTAATCTTTTAAAGGAGATGGGACATTGTACTTCATGTCACTCTGTAAAATATTTCCAGACTACGACTGGTGTCATTCTGATATTTAGAGGATGTCCAGCGAGCACAGTCAGAAACAACCAAATGGACCAGAAGGGACAAGTCTTGCATACTGTGAGAGGTTCCATGCCCTCTTTTGCACATCGCCTCTCATTTTCATCAATTTTATTAATTTTCTATGTCATTGCACGATGGTAACAGACCAAATAAGGTTCTTGAAATGAGAGTATTTGTACTGAGACCTCAAAATACTTTCCACTAGATTCCTGTGCATGTTGAGTTACTTCCCTGGATGGCCTGTGCGAGGCGAGCATCGGAGGACGCGGCACACTCCGTTTCCGGTTGGGGGCTGCACTTCTCCGAATACTGAGAGGGTCGTTCATTGGGCTTAAGCGCCTGGTGGAAAGACTGGCGTCGGTCGGGTTTCGCCTATTGTATGGAGGGCAAAACGACCTGCGAGACGTCTGAGTATCGCCACAGTTTATGTGTTTACTGTTCCGGCGCGTCCGGAACGAAGACTGCTGGCACCGACTGACTGCATTGTTCTCTTGATTCTCAGAATACTTGTGGACTGTGCCCTGCTGGGTGCGACTATCTGGTACCGGATGGCCGGTGGTCTAGGCATGGTGTTTCCGTAGCCGGTCAAACAGCAAGTTTAGTGTCCTCAGCTGAATAGCAGAGGCATGATTATTAAACTGTGGCTAGTTGACGTCACAAAGCCCTTCTCCAAATTGGAGGGAACGGTCGCTGTTGGCGCGAATGATGTTCTGAGAAGGTGTGGGGGAATTTTGGAATCAGAACAGAATGCTGATTCGCGGTTTTTCTAGGATGGTAGGGAGATGAGCTACGTTGGCATCTCTCTTGCGTTATGCGGGCACAGGTATTCGGCATATGATCTTCGTCAGAGTTGGACGGTCTTGCAACTTAGTCGCACTTTCTTCGGAAGAACTTAGAATTCTCGATAGCCTTCGAGACCAGGGGTTGAAACAGAGTTTCTGCACACCAGATGTCGGCGCCTACATCATCAGAAAGCTGCCTACCGACGACCTGCTACAAATTTCGGGATTGGTAAAGTATTTTGCGGCTCTGGCATTGTATAACCT
Organism: Schistocerca serialis cubense; assembly: GCF_023864345.2. Taxonomy (NCBI): domain Eukaryota; kingdom Metazoa; phylum Arthropoda; class Insecta; order Orthoptera; family Acrididae; genus Schistocerca; species Schistocerca serialis. The sequence goes on from NC_064638.1 coordinate 266,080,753, forward strand.
ATCAATTTTATACTGAAGTCCTCAGCAGCAAGCGCGCTCGCTTTGCCACAAGTCCACCTTACTTGTTTCTCCATGTGATCCCATGTGAGAATCGCGATACTGCAGTATAGTTCAGAGAGTAATATTTGACTCATTAGGACTTCCAGTCAGCCGGCCGGGTTGGCCGAGCGGTTCTAGGTGCTACAGTCTGGAGCCGCACGACCGCTACGGTCGCAGGTTCGAATCCTGCCTCGAGCTTGGATGTGTGTGATGTCCTTAGGTTAGTTAGGTTTAAGTAGTTCTAAGTTCTAGGGGACTGATGACCTTCGAAGTTAAGTCGTATAGTGCTCAGAGCCATTAGAACCATTTGAACTTCCAGTCATTATCGTCAAGCTCTTGCAAAACAGAGAGTAGGAGCCCTTGCTCTCGAGCCAACTCTTTTTCGCATAATAGTTCAGAATACTCTATCCTTTAACCTATCGTTTGTGTCGATAATCATGTGCCTTTATGTTCTGATGTATAATAAATCTCATTGTAATATTTAAGCCGCATATCATTTCGTAGAGATATGCAGAACCCCATTTCCTATTGTTTATTATGATAAAGTTTTCTTTTTTTCTCTGAGTAGTTTAAGATTTTTATTAAATTATTATGAGTGTGCACTCGTTATTTTACCAACTAGCAGGGTCCACCATCATTTCCCTCCGTTACCGTTGTGCGCATAATTAATTTGGTGGTAGGTAAGGACGGGGTCGAGTGCATGTCTCGTTCTCATGCAAAATTCGTCAGAATTAAAGAGGCACAAACTCTTCTCCACCCCGGCACCTCTCAACTGCTTGTACACAGGTACCTTCTAACTTGCCACGGCACATGGTAACATGTATATTATTGTGTAAGCAGTGAAGTACCAGTTCTTAAGCCGTGGGTTTGTTGCTGGTTTCTGTCGGCATTGTTAGTAAAGTAGCAGTGATCGCTTCTCTGACTTTCCGTAATAATGCAACACTTCAAAGCAGTGACCATTTTAAAAATAAAAGCTACTCAAACTAAATAACACAATTTCAGAGACTTTATCGGTCTCATAGAGATGTTATCTTATGTATGTAGACTGAAGCGGCGAGTGAAAAATTGTACCAAGTCTGGGAGTCGAACATGTATCTACTGCTTATCAGGTAGCCTCGCAGGGGGGCGTGCCAGGGTAACCCGTGCAACTAACTGAACCATAGTGCCAAGGTGGTTCAGTAGCTAAAGCACCATCTTGGCAAGCAGGAGGAGTGGGTTCGATTCCCAGCCTTGGTACAAATTTTCTCTCTCCACTTCAGTCCATATACATAAAAAAGTTACACGTTTTTTGAGAAAGGTTTGTGTGGTGTCACCGCCAGACACTACACTTGCTAGGTGGTAGCATTTAAATCGGCCGCGGTCCGTTAGTATACGTCGGACCAGCGTGTCGCCACCATCACTGATGACTGCAGACCGAGCGCCGCCACACGGCAGGTCTAGTCTAGAGAGACTCCCTAGCACTCGCCCCAGTTGTAGAGCCGACTTTGCTATCGATGGTTCACTGTCTACAGACGCTCTCAATTGCAGAGACGACAGTTTAGCATAGCCTTCAGCTACGTCATTTGCTACGACCTAGCAAGGCGCCATATTCAGTTACTATTGAGATTGATATTGTGAATCATGTACCTTCAAGAACGACGTTCATCATTAATGGATTAAAGTTAAGTCTCGAACTAATTACGTCCGCTTTCTGAATTCTAATTCCTTGTCATGTTCCAGACCTCACGTCAGTATAGTCCTTCCCTCCTCCCGCCAGCCTGCGTGAGCTAAAACGCGTGCATTTAGGCCTCCACTAGTAACACGGTGTTGGCTCTTCTGCCAACACAACAGTTTGTTTAAAACAATAAAATTTATCACAGCTGCTATGGCTAGTTGATGCTTCAGTTTTATAACTCGGTTATCAGTAAAAAAAATAAAAAAAGAACAGCTATTACAACGGAGACAAAACAAATACCGAAAACTACCTGCTATTCAGAACTAAAATACTGATATCAGTCTTCTTAACCTGTAGGTTTTTCCCATCCGTACCTACTACTAGCTGCTGGTGCATCGTAACCTACATTACAGGCGAAGCACCACGCCTTGTCGGTGGGAGTGTGGGTGTGGGCTGGGTCGTCCAGGCGCCGTATCTAGCCGCGCCGTCGCAAGACAGTGGCGACGGCGGCCCTGGAAGAGCCCTCGTGTCGAACAATGGACTGTGTCGGCTTCAACTTCGGCCAGTGTTGACTGTTGTGGGCCCAAGTTGGTCCTACACTCGGCCGTGGACCGCCCTCCCTTTTCGCTTGCGCCGGCTCCGTATCTTTAAGTACTTCCTCCGCCCTCGCAGTCCGCTTCCGCCCCACCCCCTCGACCCTCCCTTCGCCCTCTCCCCACCCCCAACTCACTCCCACGTCCGGTTCCTTACCTTCCCAAGTTGCGCCACAGCGGCAGCGCCAGCGAGATTTATTGTGTTAACACAAAGTGTTAAAGGGGGAAGGAGGCGGGGCTAAAAAGTAGACGACGGGACGCGGAAAGAAAGGGAGCGACGCCTCTCTCTCTCTCTCTCTCTCTCAGTGCTGGGAAGGCAGGAGGAGCACCGCTACCTCTCGCTGTTCCTCCGTCACGGCTGCCCTCTTCTCGAGTCGTCCCGGCCGGCTCGCCGTTGCGAAACTTCCCCGCGTCGCCGTAAAGAACAATTCTGCACTGTCGCTCGCGTTAACTCCCCATAGCATTTCATTTCGCTCCAGTGATTTAAAACAGTGGTGCTAACAATGTGGAAAATTCGGAATATAGCGTCTTACTGGGCGCCCGGTTTTGCTCCGCCTTGTGCAGGTTCCGAATGAAATCTCTTACAATTCGAGGGTTCCCGAAAGCGTTTCGAGCACTTTGGCGTTTACTGGCAATCCGACGTCGTGCTTCGGATTCAGCGCAAGGCGTTTGTCCCGCTTCAAACAAAAGAGAGCCATGCGCGAAAATAAAGTACTCCTAAGAGCACTCATTAGAATAAAATAACAGTAAAACTGCATGAAAAGCTGTGAAAGGATGTGACGTTTATGTATATAAAAAATGAATACCTCATTTTCGTAGCTTGTAAGTTCATAAGCTCCACATGCAATGTCATTTTGTATAAAATAATTTTGAGCATTAGGCCGCGTCATTGTAAAACAGTAAAGCAACTTAAGTGCCGACGTTTCGGCCGGCTTGTTGCCGGTCATCTTCAGGACTACCCTGAAAAGGGTCTCGGCAAGTCAGTAGAAACGGCGACGATTTGGTTGCTTTAGCGTTTTACGAAGACATGGCCTAATACCCAAAATGATATTATTCATTTTCGTTATCTGGGAAGTTGAATTTAAATTTAAGATTCTGGCTTTATGTCTTCTTTTCACTATAGACGCCACTTATCGTAAAGGAAGCAAGTCGTGTGCGCCATTCGTCTGCAAACCGTATAAGCTTTATTGGCCAGCCACTGTGGCCGAGCGGTTCTAGGCGCTTCAGTCCGGAACCACGTGGCTGCTGCGGTCGCAGGTTCGAATCCTGCCTCGGGCATGGATGTGTGTGATATCCTTAGGTTAGTTAGGTTTAAGTAGTTCTAAATCTAGGAGAATGATGACCTCAGATGTTAAGTCCTATAGTGCTTAGAGCTATTTGAACCATTTGAACCAAGCTTCGTTCTGTGTGTTATCGCTATTTTTCATTTGCGTATCGTATTTTCTAGGCAGATATCGGAGCCAGAACAGCAGTTCCTTAAATAAGCGAAGAAAACAGCCTAAAAACCATATACAAGCTTCATTATGCATCAGAACTACCCTGACGCGCTGATCCGAATCGTGTCTGCTGAGGCGCCCCCCCACAACCACCACCACCTTTCCATGTATCCCAAGCTAGTGCGCTGCGAGTTGGTCTTGGTCTTTGCTACAATGTCTCTTGCTGTTCTGCAAGTATTAATTACTTACTCACAGATCTGTGTTTGGCTTCTTACAATATGAAATCATCTTTGGGTCGTTCAACGACAGATGAAATGACGTGCAACTTACAAATGCGTTGCTGAAACAGCCACAGATTTATTACAAAGGAAAGCATTAAGTATTGTTACTTTTTTAAAATTTCACGTTATGTCGCTGTACTTTCAGATTAATAATGAAACTGATTTTAGTATCACCATCTAGCATACGCTCAATCGAGCTACATTTTAAGAGACGGGAAAATATAGCTTCGTACATTCATTGAAAACTAAAATACCATTCTGTCCCATATGTTCGTTGTGAAAAATGAGCTCCTCGCGGCGCATAGGATGAACCAGTAAGTTTTCATATGGTTGTATAAAGGTTCTATGCGTTGTACTCAAGTGAGGAGAGACTTTGTAGATCACTAAGGGATTAAAACCAACATCTCAGTGTTGTTCTATCTTCTTAACCCAGTGTTGTAACTATTTGGGCTAACCATAAATATGGTTTTATTTACATAATATACAAGTGGAACTCGCGAAAAAAATTTACTAGTCCTTAGATGTTAATACAGGCCATACCTATATTTTTTCTGCTGCGTCTCCTGAGGACGGCCAATGTACGCTGAAACAATTTAGGATTCTGTCACAGAATGTGACTTTGTTCGAAATAATAGAAAGTTTTTCAGTGTTATTCATTTTGAAATAAAAAACTTCTTCATTAATTAAGTTGTTGTTGTTGTGGTCTTCAGTCCTGAGGCTGATTTGATGCAGCTCTCCATATTGCTCTATCCTGTGTAAGCTCCTTCATCTCCCAGCACCTACTGCAATCTACATCCTTCTGAATCTGCTTAATGTATTCATCTCTTGGTCTCTCTCTAAGATTTTTACCCTCCACGCTGCCCTCCAATACTAAACTGGTAATCCCTTGATGCCTCAGAACATGTCCTACCAACCGATCCCTTCTTCTAGTCAAGTTGTGCCGCAAACTCCTCTTCTCCCCAATTCTATTCAAAACCTCGTCATTAGTTATGTGATCTACCCATCTAATCTTCAGCGTTCTTCTGTAGAACCACATTTCGAAAGCTTCTATTCTCTTCTTGTCCAAACTATTTATCGTCCACGTTTCACTTCCACACATGGCTGCACTGCATACAAATACTTTCAGAAACGACTTCCTGACACTTAAATCTATACTCGATGTTAACAAATTTCTCTTCTTCAGAAACGTTTTTCTTGCCATTGCCAGTCTACATTTTATATCCTCTTTACTTCGACCATAATCAGTTCTTTTGCTCCCCAAATAGCAAAACTCCTTTACTACTTTAAATGTCTCATTTCCTAATCTAATTCCCTCAGCATCACCCGACTTAATTCGACTACATTCCATGATCCTCGTTTTGCTTTTGCAGGGTTCGCAGGAGAGCTTCTGTAAAGTTTGGAAGGTAGGAGGCGAGGTACTGGCAGAAGTAAGGCTGTGAGGACGGGGCGTGAGTCGTGCTTGGGTAGCTCAGTTGGTAGAGCACTTGCCCGCGAAAGGCAAAGGTCCCGAGTTCGAGTCTCGGTCCGGCACACAGCTTTAATCTGCCAGGAAGTTTCAATATTTGCCATTTATACGTTCTTACAATGATTTAAAGGAGAGATGGCTGTACAATTCTCCGAGATGAAACAGTTTCGGAAGACACAATTCAGCAGTTCAGCCTTCCGTGTGTTATCTTCCGTTTTGGTGCAAAAATGGTCACTGAGTAACTGAATAGGCGGCTTCGAACATCTTACTGATCTTAGCAAGACCAAAGCCACCCAGGGATTTTAGTCACATCGGCTGACAAAATTTTACTTTCAGAGTCATTGACATCTTGTCTCATTACCCTCCTTATGCTTACTTCGCTTGGTCAGCTCCTGTCCGTCAGCTAGGTTTTGACTGCTCTCGAATCTGTGATGAAGCTCTCTTCTAATCAGGTGCACAAGTTTGCGACACCCTAAGAAAAGGTTAGTGGGCGCTACTGCTATATTAGGTAAGGGTCCGTGCTGTTTTGTATATCACCTGAATTTGACTGCTGATTGGCAGCTCCCAAGCAGTATAAACAATGCTTTAAAAATGTATCACACAAAGGTTTCCCCTCCAGCTGGACTCCAGTGTTTCCAGGGCGCGGACTGAATTTGCCGCGTGCCGCATCTGTCGCACGTCACAGCAGTCCATTTCCACGTATCTTGCCACGACGACAGTGCTCATTCCTTGTCTGCTTTTTTGCTCGTTCCGCGGGCTTAGGTTCGGCGGCTGCGTCGCCCACCAGTGACAGCCGGTCTGGCGGAAGACAGCTACCGGGCAGATGCCTCCGTTGGGATTCGGTCCCCTAACGCTGTCGCTGTCCGCCAATTGTGCCACGCCTTAACCCCCCCCCCCCCCCCCCAACATCTCCACCCTCACCCTCTTCCAAACTCGTTCTATTAGCCACCGCCACGCGCTGAGCCGGATAATCCCACTCCCGTTTTTGAAAGCTGTCAGCCGTTTGACGCAAATCCACTTGAAATATCGCTCTGTTATTCCTCCGCCTGCGGATCCGTCTATTAATTCCCGCGGAATACGTTCATAAATATTGTCGGTTGGGCTTGCAGACTTTCCGCGTTCCGGTAAATGCGGTACGTAAACAAAGCCCCTGTGTGCCTCCGTAATATTTCACTTTTGTTGATATTATTTTAGCTTCTACAATTTTCAGTAGCTCAGTCTCTAAATATATGATTCTCATCCCGCGTTTATGGGACTGCACGCAGAAAGAAATGAAATATAATCGACAATTAAATTAGAGCAGGTGAAGACATCTTTCATCAACAGCAAGTCCACGCAGTCACGTTGGACCGATGGCTGTGCATACCTCTGTAATCATAGACTAGGTTAATAACCTTACATCACTGAAAGGGGTCATATTGTACCAGAATTAGGCTCCTCTTCGGTTGAGGTGTGTGTTATATTCCGCGTTTCACCGTCAGTACTCTGTGACGGAGTAAGGGCAAAGAGTAAAATGATACAAGTTTGACGAAATCAGGATTTCTAAAAATGCTCCTACTCAACTCTCGAGAACCATTCTATTTGGTTACGAGGGCGTGCTGAAGAGTAATGCCTCTGATTTTTTTGTGAAAATCCTTAAACGGAGACGGAAGGCAATTTTTATTTCTATTCTGAAAATGCTTTTTTACCCTTTGAATAGGTACACTTTTTAAGAGAACTACAAGTAATAAAACAATGAAATTTTTCACAATTTACAAGTAAAATGAACATAATACCTGTTATGGTTTTGAAGAAATAAAGTTTTATTTTTTCACTAATAAAATTTAACTTTTTCTGTACATTAATTATTATAAAACAGTTTCTGATTGTTTGGTGCTTCTCAGTTTACTATCTTCAGTACAAACTGACCAAAATTCGTGTTTCTAACCCCATTAGTTTATCAAATAATGGTACCTGGAAGTACAAAAAGGCCGCTTTGAGAAAAATTCATTTAAAGTTTTATATTGCAATTGTAGTATAGTTATTGATGAGAATTACTTACCAATAATATTTTCCTGCACCCTACTGAGCATCACCTAAATCATACTGATCTTCTTTTCTTCTCTTGGTCTCTCTCTTTTCTGTCTGGCTTCTTTTGTGCATTTTAAATTAGCTATATTTGCTTTGCGGATTCTCTCTTTATCTATTTGCACCATGGATTTTGCAGTATTTCCACTAAATTTTATGCCCAATAAATTCTGAAAATCCAGTTTTCTTATTACGCCATTATTGAAGCATAAAATGGTATCATATACATCAAATTTGAGGTTTGTCAGCTGAACAAATACAGTTTTCGGTTACCGGTTCCAAATGACATTATTCATACATATTTTTCAATAATCTTCTCAACCTGGACCCCATTCTCTTCTGGACAGCCCCAATGCACTCTAATTTAGAAATTGTGACATTAGGACCATAAGATTGTTCTGCACATACCCAGTCATAAGCCTTGCTTTCACCGTCCCAAGATTACACAGAGCGTCAGGAAAACCGTCATATCTCACCAAAAAATCGTCGTATTTATATAAAACAAAAACTGTTTCACGCAGGAAAGACCAGGCATTTCAAATATGCTAAAATCTAAACATCGAATTTTTGAAGCCCACTTACCTTCCGTCTCCCCTGAAGATTTTTGAATAAAACGAACATCATTAACATTGTACATCATCACTGGTCATGTATACGTAGTCACCCTGGCGACGAACACATTTCTCCCAACGAGAGACCAGTTTGTTGATATACCATCTCTGTAGGAAGTTGAACATTGTTGAAGGAGCCATAACCTCAGCTCTGCCTATACCCCTTCATCAAAATGCAATCTTCGAAGACACTCGTTAAATTCTGGAAACAGATGAAAACCAGATGGAGCCAAGTGGACACAGATGAACAGTGACACTGAGTCCAAGGCGTCGGATAGTTGCAGATGTAGCAGCGCTCGTATGTCTTCTGGCACTGTCAATCTGAAGGACAGAGTGTTCCGTGTGTGGATGAACTCTCCGAATTCGTGGTCTCAATTTTCTGAATTCTTCAGTACCTTACAGGGTATGTAGTTTATGGTGGTGCCTTCAGACATGTATTCCAAATGCACAACGCCTTGAGCGTCCCAGGACACTGTGACCATTCTCGGTTCATAGTCTTGAAATTTTTTGGCGTCGGTTATCCTTAGTGGCGGAATTCAATTAATGCTCTCTTGTTTTCGGGATCAAAATGGAGAAACTACCTTCGATCACCTGTCACAATGTTGTTAAGGAAGCCATCAACCTCACGCTCAAAACGCAAAAGATCTTGTCGAGAGATGTGCAAACTCCTTCGTTTTTTATCAGGAGTGAGCATTTCTGTACTGCAGTTCTGCAATGTTGGCCTGTACTCAGAGCTGTGGTGTCCACTAATCTCCCTTTGGATGCTGCAAACTTGTTCAACTGATTAAAAGAGAACTTCATCTCAGATTAATCAGAAGTCACAACCAAGTTGACGAACAGACGCTGAACGAAGCGGAAACTAGCGTAAAGAGAGCAATGAGACAAGCGTTCAGTGACTCTGAAACTAAAATTTTGTCAGCCTATGTGAATAAAATCCTGAGAGCTTTGGTATTATATAAAATCAGTGAGCGATTCTAAATCATCTATTCAGTCAATCAGTGATCAAATTGGCGCCAAAACAGAAGATGACAGTGGGAAGCCCGAACGGCTGAATGGGTTCTTCCGAAATAGTTTCACCACGGACGATCGTTTGACTGTCCCGTGATATGTGATCAAAAGTATCCGAACACCTCCAAAAACACACGTTGTTCATATTAGGTGCCTTGTGCTGCCACCTACTGCCAGGCAATCCATATCAGTGACCTCAGTAGTCATTAGACATTGTGAGAGAGCAGAATGGGGCGCTCCGCGGAACTCACGCACTTCTAACGTGGTCAGGTGATTCGGTGTCACTTGTGTCATACGTCTGTACGCGAGATTTCCACACTCCTAAATATCCATTGGTCCACTGTTTCCGATGTGATAGTGAAGTGGAAACGTGAAGGGACACGTACAACACAAAAGCGTACAGGCCGACCTCGTCTGTTGACTGACAGAGACTGCCGACAGTTGAAAAGGGTCGTAATGTGTAAAAGGCAGACTTCTATCCATACCATCACACAGAAATTCCAAACTGCATCAGGATCTACTGCAAGTACTATGACAGTTAGGCGGGAGGAGAGAAGGATTTCATGGACGAGTGACTGCTCATAAGCCACACATGACGCCGGTAAATGCCGAACGACGCTTCGCTTGGTGTAAGGATCGTAAACATCGGACGATTGAACAGTGGAAAAACGTTGTGTGGAGTGACGAATCACGGTACGCAGTGTGGCGATCCAATGGCATGGTGTGCGGCGAATGCTCGGTGAACGTCAGCTGCCAGCGTGTGTAGTGCCAACAGTACAGCTCGGAGGCGGTGGTGTTATGTTATGCTCGTGTTTTTCATGGATGGGCTTGCGTCCCTTGTTTTTAACGTGGAACTATCACAGCACAGGCCTTCATTTATGTTTTAATCACCTTCCTGCTTCCCACCTTTGAAGAGCATTTCGGGTATGGCGATTACATCTTTTAATACGATCGAGCACCTGTTCATAATGTACGGCCTGTGACGGAGTGGTTGCAAGACAATAATATCCCTGTAATGGACTGGGCTGCACAGAGTCCTGACCTGAATCATACAGGACACCTTTGGGATGTTTTGGAACGTCGACTTCGTGCCAGGCCTCACCGACCGACATCGATACCTCTCCTCAGTGCAGCACACCGTGAAGAATGGGTTGCCATTCCCCAAGAAACCTTCCAGCACCTGATTGAACGTATGCCTGCGAGAGTGGAAGCTGTCATCAGGGCTAAGGGTAGGCCAACACCATATTGAATTCCAGCATTACTGATGGAGGACGCCAAGAAATTGTCATTTTCAGCCAAGTGTCTGGATACTTTTGATCACATAGTGTACATTTGCCTGAGTTCTGTATCTGTGTTACCCCTCGATTTTGTCTGGTGAGCTCATGAAACCGATTCAGATGAGTCTCGTTGGCCGTCGTATGCAGTCGTTCACTCTGCCACACACGTTGAGGTTGGCACCGCTGTTTCCTTCATCACGAGCACGAACAACCCAACTTCGCACATTAATGACGTCGATACAATCATCACCCTACACAAATTTCATTTTTCGATGGGTTTCCTTGCAGCCACATTTGCTGCCGCTAGCAACTCGATTACAGCACGCTGCTTCTCGCACAGCGACATAGTTACGTTATGTACACTCCCATATTACACGCTACTATTCGGAACCCTCTAGCGACAGAGGGTTGCAGCTTGCTCCAGCAAAGGGGGAGGGGTGACAAAGTAATTGTCATGACGTGTGATACTCAACAGATATTGAGGAAAGAATAAAAATTTCGGGGGCAGTACTTTTCAGCACGCCCTCGTATTAAAAATTTTGAATAATCGTAAGCTCAGACCCGCCTGTGATGCTTTGACATGAAATAAATAATAACGTACAACTGCTAAGCTCGGCGTCATACATGAAGTTCAATGCTGCGTTCTGTTAAAGAACTGTTCCAAGGATGTCCCGAATCTTCTCACACTCTTGAGGGTGTTTTTGAATTATTTCATCAGAAATCGGAAAAATCAGAACTGAAGCTTGATTATCATTGCCTACAGTGTCGGTATCTGCCGTGATTTATTTAGTGGCCTAGTATATCAGTCAAAGTCTATCTCAGAACCCGAAATACAATTAATCTTAAATTGCTTAATTAATAATAGTATAACATTATTTCATATGGCTCTTTAAAGAGCATGTAAAATCGCTGGTTACTGTAGCCTTACTGTTCTTCTTATCTTAGCAAAATTTCTTCATCCTGTCAGTATGGATCTGTAGTTATAGAGTTCAATTTTTTAACACCAATTTTCTTTCTTTTAGTTGCGTGGGAAGTAGATCGTCTGTCTGTGTGTAGTGCGCTTTATTGCCATTTAGTCAACAGTTACTTCCCTGCGATTTTTTTTCTCGTCGGTTAATCACGGTGCTTAGGTTTTGTGGATCCCGTTTATAATGCTGAAGAATTCCTTGGTTGATCGTGAGTCATCCATTTGTGCTAACATCCATAAAATTTCTGATGTATTTTCCATGCAATCGTCCCGTCAGTCAGTATCAGTTTCTTGCACTTTGGCACATCCAGATGTCGTTTTGGATCCTAAACCTGAATATTTACCGCAATACGTTTCGTTCCGTTGTCTCGATGGCGTTCACATTCATAGCTAATACTGACGTCTGATCTTCCTAGAGTGCTTGCTGGAGAACAGTCGTTTGGTACTGACAGTTTTGGTTTGGTGGAAAGGGATTTCTTATTGTAGCAGGATCACTATTATTATTATTAGTGGTAGTGGTGGTGGTGGTGTGGTGGTGGCACTGTATGGCTAGTCTGTTTACAACAGTAAGTAACTAATAATATTGCAAATTTCAAAGTGTAGAAAAATTTTAGACAGAAACCTTACGACTGGACAACTGACCTGGTACAAAAGTCCAATAAGACTGGAATAACATGGTCAGGTGATATGGAAAGAGCCCATTGAAATTTTCTTTGCTGTGAATCACTTGGTACAGGAGAATAGTCGGGTGAGGTAGATGTGACGTCAGTCTGCACTGCTGCCACAGCTACCCCATGCACTCCCCCTCCCCTTTCCACTCGCGAATCAACCTATCCCCTTCCCACCATCTCTCTTCCTCTTTCCCTCCCGCTCCCCTCCCTCACTCTTCTAGGCCAATTGCCTTTTGTATAAACGACATGAAATTCAAAAAGTGGAGATGGGGTGTTTGCTATTGGTTGAGTTATGAGACTGGACTATATGATTGCCAGATTTTTTCCAGATGATAGAACTATCGGGTCACAAGGCAACCAAGATGGTGGGAGACCTCAGGGACATCAAGGGGCTGCTTGTCAAAAGATGGCGTTCTGTATGACATCACAGACCCAACAGCCCATGATGACCACTACCATGCCATTGTAGCACGAGTGTTCAGTAAAATGGCTGAAAATGGAAAGTAATTCAGTTATGCTAAGTAAAAACCTGAAGGCCCACTTATCCATAGTGATTTTTGTTAAAACAATTACTCACTTTTTTTTACTTCATTAGAGACACGTACAGTTGTTAAACACACTTTTTTGTGTTGATTTCAACAAACAGGCATACCATTGGCACGCACAACACATTGTATCTTGTTGATTGCTTAGCCCCCAGCTGTGACTGCAGAGGCACTGCCATGTCCATCACTGCACACAGGCCACTTGCAGATTTCTCGTGTGCACATGTTGCCCAGAGGATATCCAGCAGTCAAATGCGCTTTGACACAGAGGCACTCGCGTATCCCTGCCCCATCCATGATTCGACCAGTTCACAGCAGCCAAGCGCAACATGCTACTGAATGCATGCAGCCCTTTCGAGCCCCTTCTACCCTGCCCTGCGCATTCCTAACATGGATTGTCCCTATAATGTATAGACGACTTTGATACAAGTCTGAGCATAGGAAAGACGACTTTTTAACAAAATAATAATCATAGTTTACGCTTTGGCACAAACTACGCTTTGGCACAAACTTGAAATGATTTTTTCATTTACAACAGTATCTGCATATTATCATAAGCAACATGTGTGTGATTTTGTGCGTACTGTTACGTTCTATCTCTTCTCTCCCGCATAAAGCTCCACATATGGGGAAATTTAGGTCTGTATACTTATTAAAGTGTACATTTAATAAATAATCTAGTGTTTTAAAAATTATTCCATATATTTGGCTACGCATGAGAGCACTGCTTTATGGACTCAGGTAGGCGCGCCGGCACCGGATCGAATCCGCCTGGCGGATTAACGACGACGGCCGGTATGCCGGCCAGCCTGGATGTGGTTTTTAGGCGGTTTTCCACATCCTACTAGGTGAATACCGGGCTGATCCCCACGTCCCGCCTCAGTTACACGACTCGCAGATATTTGAACCACATTCATACTCTTTCGCGATTTACACTAGACGCAGACAGCTGGGGTAAACTACTTCCGTCCGGGGGTTATGGGGCGGCGCAGGAATGGCATCTGGCCACCCCTTACTATTAACCATGCCAATTCTGTACTTCACTCTGCGAACCCTGCGCACAATGCGAGATAAAGGCAGTAGCTAAAGAAAGAAAGAAAGAAAGATTTGGCTACACATACAGTACATGATGCAAGGCACTTTTCGACTACGGAGCCAACGTCTTTCTTTAACAATAACCTCCTCATCATCCATGTACTGCTTCTTGCAGAGTGCGTGCTTCATTGGGCCAAACAAATGGAAGTCGGAAGGTACGCGATCTGGGCTGTAGGGTGAATGAGGAACAACAGTCCAGTGAAGTTTTGTGAGGTGTGCAGCACTACCAACAGATACCTACTGCTGCAGCAAGGTGTTCTATTGTGATCCATCGATCACTTCGAATAACAGTGTCCGCACGTTCTAACATTGCAGTAGTCACAGGCGGGCACGCGGAATATCGGACGGATGTACGCGATCTTGTTGCGAACATAACAGACGCGTCACCCAACGAATCACCGTGTTTTTCCTCGCTGCCAGGTCTCCGTAGACGTTCTGAATGCGCCTACGAGTATCTGCAATGCTCTAGGTTTCAGTTACATCTTTACACTTGGAACGCACCTGCGTTAAAGGCGCCATTTTGAAAGCTACGTATAACGCTGCCCTTATCGGAACTTCATGAAAGTACAGGGGCTGAACTATGCACAGAAAAAATTCCGCATTTCTTCAACCGAAATTGCCCGAGAAAAGAAGTGTAGGATTACTTATTGAATGCTCCTTATAGAAAAAATTTCTTTTTGTAACATACAGAGATGCCACAGACACCTGGCAGAACATACAGCGAATCGTGGCCTGACGTAACTCTGCTAAACTCTCTATTACCAGGTACAGTGATAGTCAGTGTTAACAGAGGACTCTATAGAAGACCACTTCATACGGACACTGTGCAGCTGGGACATTACAGCTGCACTCAGGCTGACGCTACTACCAGCAGACAGTAAGTCCTCCAGAGCGAGCGAGGCCATCAAGCCACCAGCGCGAGCCGTCGGTCGCTCGCACGCTCGGCTTCCGCAGAACGGTCCTTCTGGCTTCTGCGTTATTGGCGGCAGCCACGGCTACTGCCCCGCACCGCCGTATTATGAAGATGGGCCGGCGGAACTGCGCTCGAAACTTTGCTCGTCGCGCGCACGTGTCGCCGCAGGCCGAGTTTATACAGTGGCATCAGTCGCCCAGACCGCTCACTCCAAATGTTCCGCCAGTCCCCGGTCGTCCTCAAAGTCAATTACGCCGCCGGACTTTGACAGAAGCGACGCATGCGACACGACTGCAAAATGAACACAGCGTTCCTTCACCGACGGTTCCAAATAGTCTCTGCCCTTGTTCATCGTTCCGTAGTCTAGGCATTCATGAGAATCAACTTTGCACGTGACACAATTAAACATCAGCCATCCAAAATTCAACAGTGCCACCGTGCGAGGAGGTACAGTGATGAAGCCACTGCGCTGGCATTCGGGAAGAACAGTGTTGTAATATCCGTCTGGACATCAAGAATTAAAGTTTTCCGTGATTTCTCTAAATTTCTTGAGGGAAATGCCGTAGGGTTCCTTCCTCACTCTTTTCTGTACCGAGCTTAAGCACTATCTCCGATGCTATCATCGTTGACGGGAGATGAAACTCCAATACTCCACCCTCTTTCTTCCAGCACTGCAGCCATCCACTTTCCAAATCTGTAAACTAACTGAATAACCATCTGCATTAGCCTACATGTTCTTAGTCTGCATATATCGCAAGGATTTTTCATCAGAGTTAACAACAAAAATCAGCTGTCCAAAACATTATATACTAACCCAGCTCTTCTAATGCTATAATTTAAATACGTTTACAATGGTATATTGCCAATTTGTATGTTTCGTTATCTTTCAAAGGCGTTTGGTTATGTAGATCATAATGCTCTGTTAGAAAAACTCAAGTTTCGGAACTGATGGCTTTATACATAGCTGGTTTGAATCATACTTAACAAAAAGAATGCATAGAGTTGTGTTAAATAATTTCAGACAATGTCGAAAAGGTAGAAAATTTTAATGAGTGGAGAAGAAAAATCAAAAAGGAGGCCCACAAGTCTCAGTTTTGGACCCACTCCTATTTCTTATATATGTGAAAGACCTTTCACATAATATTCAACAAGCAAAACCAGTATCTTTTGCTGATCATACTAGTGTTATAACAATCCTATTAGAAAGGAAGCAACGGAAGAGTTGGTAAACGATATTTTCCAAAGAATTATTAAGTGGTTCTCTGAAAATGAACTTTCCACAAATTTTGAAAACACACGCTGTATTCAGTTCTGTACAACAAGCAGTTCTATACCCACAATTGATGCTGCACATGAGCAGATTCAGTCGATGGGGTAGAACGCTCCAAATTTTTGTACGTATATATTGATGATAACTATAAATGGAAGAAGCTTATTACTGAGTTTCTCAAACAATTAAGTCCGGCTGCTTTGCCCTTTGTGAAGTTGCTATTCTTGAAAACGGACATATCAACCGCCTAACATATTTTGCATCTTTTCACTCAGTAATTTCGTTCAGATTAAATTTCTGAGGTAATTCATCACTTGGAAAGGAAGTATTGACTGCATAGAACCGAGAAGTAAGAATAATATCTAGCGTTTACTCATGAACTTTATTTAGGTACCTCTTCAAGGAGATAGGCATTTTAACTGTGCCGCCACAATAAATATATTCCATCACAATTTGGGGTGAACAGTGATGCACATACCCACAACACTATAGAGAAAAATTACCTCTATTACCCATCGTTCAAGCTGTCAGTGACTCAGGAAGCAGTTCAGTATGCAACCGAGATTGTTTTTCAAATGGTTCAAATGGCTTTGAGCACTATGGGACTCAACTGCTGAGGTCATTAGTCCCCTAGAACTTAGAACTAGTTAAACCTAACTAACCTAAGGGCATCACAAACATCCATGCCCGAGGCAGGATTCGAACCTGCGACCGTAGCGGTCTTGCGGTTCCAGACTGCAGCGCCTTTAACCGCACGGCCACTCCGGCCGGCGAGATTGTTTTTCATCATTTGTCCAATAACATAAAATGTGTAACAGGAGTGACACAAGTTTTCAATCTAATTTAAAATCGTTTCTCCTGAACTTCTTCTATTCCATTTGTGGATCCCTACACAAAACTGGTCCCCAGTAAATGAAAAAAATGTGTCATTTGCATGAGTAGTACTAAAAGTAATAATGTGCTTATTAATGTTAACACTGATCATACATACATGTGCTGTAAACTGACTCATTCCACATTATTTCGATAGAGGAATCGTTCAAATGATATCTGGAACATGTAACTAACTAACTAACTAATATTTTAATACATTGGATGTTACATGCAACATCTGCCAAAGCTAAGGAAACTATATATGAGAGATTTATGAAACATGAAGTAATGATTTTAATGTTAAACCCTTAACTGTTATCATATATAGTGTAGTTTGGACTAAATGCTAAACTGCTGTAATTAGATATTTTGCTATTATGTATCATTTTGATATATTTGCTTCATGCCTGTTACTAAACAAGTAACTGAACAGGGTCACCTGAACACAAATGAAACAAAAGCCTGACAAACATCATAAATAACACAAAGAACGTAGAAATTGTGCCACATAGATTAACAGCTGTAAGCCCAGAATATTTTTCAGATTGGTTGAAAGGAGTGGGTAACTGTTAATGGAGTTCCGTATTGTTCAAAATTGAATCCACTGTTTTCTGTGCATCCAAATGGTCCTCCATGTTATACAAATGACATATAATTGGTCCATTCTACAGATGACAGCATCATTAGGATCAACATTAAAGGACATGTAACAAGAAAATGAATATCTTCAAAAAATATCAACTGGTTTTCTGCAGATTTTCCTCCTCATGGAAAAATAAAACACATAACATACCAGTAATGAACTCTGCATGTTCAGAGGTATGTCTCCAATGATGAATTTAAAGCACATGCATGAATTAGTAACTAAGGAAGAACCTTCCCAACTTGGGTTTTGTATTGATGGGAATTTAAATTAGGTAAACCAGTTTTGGAGCTTCTTAAATAATTTCGTTCGATTGCTTCTACAGTTCATGACACTGTAAGTGTTGGAGACAACTGCAGTACTTCGTTAAAATATCTTGCTTATTTTTATTCAGTAATCACATAGGGTGTAACTCATCTACAGAAGCTGCATATAGATTGGTCTTGTAGCCATAATTAAAAATATAAATTATTTCTTCAGAAAATGTATGGTGATATTTCACCAAATTTCAGAAGAAATAATTACATTCATAATGACAATGTCATAAGAAAAATCGATGGCTCATATACTATGTTGAAGTTGGTTTTAGCTTTGATATATTTCAATAATGCAACCATATTATTTGATCACTCACATAAGAATATTAAATATCTGACATAAACAAAACCAAATTTGAAACTTTAGTTAAAAATTTTTCTTCTGATCAACTCCATCAACACTGCATAACGTCTTTTTCTTTTTAATTTTTCATACTTGTAGCTCATTCGGTGCAATAGTACTACACACTTTCTCATGTCCTTGAACATTTCTTTTCTCTCCGGTAATTTCAGCAAAACCTGGCCATTTTCCCTGCTACTGGAATGTGGCTGTCTTTCATAGTACTACACAATCCATATTATTCCTATAAAAACGGTAACGCCATTACTTACCCAGACAGACAGATCATTGGAGCCGTATATATGCTTGCTACTTTTAATGGGAAAGAAAAAATAATGTGGTGACTATAGCAGAAATTTATAATTAATACGAACATGAAGTGCTTCCTAATTGGGTCGTGTCGAGGTTTACGTTTTGGGCGTGAAAACTATATGTGTTGTAGACGTTTTGCTAGTTAGGTCTTCCTAATTTTGTCAGGATTTTTTTCTTTTTTGTATATTCCTAATAGGTACTTATCTCTATGTGATTGGTTTAGTTAGCGTTTTGACATGAAACCCGTACTGATAATTTTCACTGCCAGTGACTCTGTCGTAATCCGGCAATCCATTAGCGCTCTTTCCACTTCTGTGTTCCTGAAGGTTTGAACCTAGCACACTCTCAAGTTTGTAAAGGAAAATCGTTTATTGTTAGAAGAGAGGTCGATTGAGGATCGCAATTTAACAGTTTTGCCTTCAAAGTTCATACATTTCTGCATTGTCACGAAATACTTGTTCACTGTAGTGTTTCGATCTTCAAAAGCACATAGAATTTTCAAAAAAAAAATGGTTCAAATGGCTCTGAGCACTATGCGACTTAACTTCTGAGGTCATCAGTCGCCTAGAACTTAGAACTAATTAAACCTAACTAACCTAGAATTTTCAGTAACAGCCTAATACTTCTGTATACTTCATTCCATTCACAACTTGTACAACACTATTATTGGTATTACATACAATAACACTTTGCTTGTCACATTTTCAGGAAATTGTGACGCTTATTCGTGCGTTAAGAAAGTGGTCTAACTTTCAGAGGAACGGAGGTTCCAGTCCAGGAATGTGTCAGTAGCGTTGAGAAACAGTTGATATCATTCAAACTGAACAAAACCCAGGGCCCGATGGAATCATTATCAGTTTCTACATCCAATTTGCGGCTGAATTAGCCCCTGTGTTAACTGTTATCTATTGTAGATTTCTCTTCTCACACATTTCTCACATGACATATGAAAGCGATAAATAAAGGTGGTGAAGTAGATGTGTTATTTCTCGATTTCTCGATTTCCAGAGTGGCCGAGCGGTTCTAGGAGCTTCAATCTGGAGTCGCGCGACCGCTCCGGTCGCAGGTTCGAATCCTGCCTTGGGGATGGATGTGTGTAATGTCCTTAGGTTAGTTAGGTTTAAATAGTTCTAAGTTCTAGGGGACTGATGACCTCAGGTGTTAAGTCCCATAGTGCTCACAGCCATTTGAACCAATTTCGATTTCCGAAAAGTATCTGACTCATTACCACACCAAGGCTTATTATCAAAAGTATGAGTGTGTGGGATATCAAACCAAAATTTTAACTGGACAGACGAACGTTTGATAGGAAGGACGCAGAAAGTTATATTGGATGAAGAGTCATCGACAGATGTGTACGTAACTTCGAGTGTGCCCTGGGAAGTGTGTTCGTGTTTTGTATTTACGATCTTATGGACAATATCAATAGTAACCTCAGATTTTCGCAGTTGATAGTGTTGTTACTGTAGTGGAGTACTGACTTAAAGAAGCTGCCTAAATATTCATTCAGATATAGCAAAAATTTCAGTGCGGTTCATAGACAGTAACTTGCTTTAAATGTTCAGAAATAAAAAAAAAAGAAACGGAGAAATGTAGTATCTTACGACTACAGCACCAACGAGCCATAGTGGGAATAGATAAACTAATGCAAATACGGGGATGTAACACTTTGCACGGATAGGAAATCTAATGATCACATAGGCTGATTCATGGGCAAGCCACATGGCAGACCGGTTTACTGTAAGAATGCTAGGGAAATGCTATCAGTCTAGAAATGGGAAATCACTCCTGTGAATCATCCTAGAATATTGCTCAAGCGTGTGGGACGCATACCAGACAGGACTAATAGCGGATCCTGAACGTATACAGAGAAGGGCAGCACGAAAGGTTACAGCTGTTTGACCCACTGGAGAGTGCCGTAGAGATGATGAAAGAACTGAACTGGCTGATGCTTGAATATTTACACGGACTCTCCCGAGAAATCCCGACTACGAAGTTTCAAGAACGATCTTTAAATGATGACTCTAGAAAATATACACGTAATGATGATGATGATGACGACCTTTAAATGATGACTCTAGAAAATATACACGTGATGATGATGATGATTGGTTTGTGGGGCGCTCAACTGCGCAGTCATCAGTGCCCGTGCAAAGTCCCAATTTTTACACAGTCCATTTTTTTACGCTGTCCAATCTGGCTACTGTCACGAATGATGATGATGATGATGATGATGATGAAATGATGAGGACAACACAAACACCCAATCCCCGGGCAGATAAAATCCCCAACCCGGCCGGGAATCGAGCCCGGGATCCCTTGATCCAGAGGTAGCAACGCTAGCCACTAGACCACGAGCTGCGGACGGAAAATGTACAAGCCCAGACGTGTCGCTGTCATAGCGATCGTAAAGACAAGGTTAGATTAATTACACGGAGGCATGTAAACAAACAGCCATTCTTTCGGCGCTCCGAATGCGAATGGAACGGAATAAGCCCTTACAACTGCTACAACAGGACATACCCACTGCCATGCATTTCACAGTGGTCTGCAGAGTATAGATATAGATTCAGAACTATATATAGATAAAACAAAAAGGGAAATTAGATCTTCACAAGGGTTTAGCTGGGTTCTCTTTCCTTCAAAGATTTTCGTTTGTTCAAATGTAGTACTATAGTAGTCTACGAAACTGCCCCTTACTGAAAATCCAACATAGCCTGCATTGCAGGTAATTGCGTACTAAAACGTGTGTTTCTGTGGCTTCGACAGACACAGTTTGTTGAGTGCGGACACATACCAGATAATTTATTATGTAACTGGGCAAGATATGCCATATTTTATTGCAAATTTGCTTAACTGTCTTGAAAACGGTGGTATGTTGCACCTGAAGTGAAAATGCGATTGTTCCGCTTTTGTTAGTACTTGCCAGGTATGTGCAAAAACATAGCAGAATAAATGTTAAATAAACTATTGTAGCCTTCAAAGTATTTTGACTTTGCTTACTTTGGAGTTATGGCTAATTTACTGTGAGGTGTTGGTGAGTATATATCTTCCCGTAAGCTTCTTTGACCTAATCTAGGACATAAACTGGGAAATATTGAAACTGAAGAACCAACATAACTTTGGTTTTGTTTAATCAGTGACGATTGGAAAGTGCCGCAAGGAAACTTTTATCATGTTTTATCTTAAATGCGGGATGTCTTTCAGCTTTTCTATTATGTAACTGTTGGAGCAGAATATCGTACACTTCGTAATTTTCTTCCAACAACAAATAAAATAATAATGGTGATCACTAGTTTGAAAAGGTGTGTCTGCTTCCCCGAAATGTTCAGCAGTGAGCTCCAGGCTACAGTTTGTACTTGTCCGGGGCACGCTCAGGCAGCGTGCACGGCACCAGTGCGCAGGAATGAAATATTTTAAGTTCTAATTTCTCCATACTGTAGAGAGATACGGCTTTCGTTCTAACTCCAATAAAAATTTCAATATGTTAACTACATTTAGTACACAGTACTGTATCACTTAAAACGAAAGAAACGTAAAGTGGCCAGAAATCACGTTTTTTTGTTGCAAACCCTTCAAAATTTATGCTACTTAGTAGTTGGAAAATAAGTCTCACAATAATTATGACTAATGTCAAAGAAATAGATACTTCATCATGAAACTATGATATGGAACTATAAGATACGAAAAATTCAGTTTTGAGTGCTGTTTAGTTTCCTCAGACTCGAATGAGAGGTATTGCATAGCGAAAAAAACGCGCAATTTCCGAACAAGTCACCAGTAATTTTTAAAGGAAAAGGAGAACTGGGAGACATTCTCCTACTCGATCTCACGCTGAGGCGGTATGAACATTGTGCATTATGCTAACTCGAAGTTCCACAAAGGAACCTCCTGACACGACTCCTACGCGCAAGACCTGACTTTAAATCGCTTGTCCCTGTTGAAGAATCATGCCAGGTGAGGACGCCCACCGCACATATAATAAGGATCAGTTAATAAAAACAACAAGATAATCCACCAAAAGAATGACTGGTTTGAGGGGATTGGCGAGCAATTTTTATCTGAAACCCAGAAATACTATGCACAATGAAACAAATTTTTATTTCTACTAGGTTTATACATCAACATCTAAATGTGCGTGACGCGGCGATCCCTCTTGATTAATTATGACACAGTCTATGTGGATAAAAATGACAACTAACACAAAAGTACTAATTTGCTTCAGTTTTCAATACACATTGACACCTTTCCTGTCACTGACGAAGTGCGCGAGATACTAGTTGATTTACCTATCAACATAAACGTTATTGACACAGAAGAAAAGAATGTGTGTGGAATACTATGGGACTTAACTGCTAAGGTCATCAGTCCCTATGCTTACACACTACTTAAGCTAAATTATCCTGAGGACAAACACACACACCCATGCCCGGGGTAGGACTCGAACTTCCGCCGGGACCAGCCGCACAGTCCATGAGGACACAGAAGAAAACTACACTTTGAGCAAGCACTGCACTGCATATACGGCGCACAACCGCCCTTTTGTACCTGTCTCGGCAGGAGCGATTTGAATGCTGCTGGAGCTGCTGATATTTACACTGTGATGATCTCTGCAATGTCGAAACCGCAGCACGCGGCCACTTCGTGGTGTTGAGATGTGCATTAGTGTGATACTGCAGCTGTGACTGCCCCACGCGATCGCGTATGTGCATAACTAATGTCCGGACTGCCGGACGAAATACTAAACCTCACTATCAATCCGTCGCACGAACCAGAGCAGAAGTGACCTCTCCGCGCCAGGACCCATCCAATAGTAACAGTTTTCTTACGAACTATCCAATCACCGTCACTCCCTGCAAACGGGAGTGACGGTGATTGGATAGTGCCCAGCCGCTATACGATTAGCGTTGCTTTTGGGAGGCGCCCGTTGTCTGAGGTCACTGACCCGAGCAGCACACCGGCGCCGTTTTCAGAATTCGTGGAAGGTCCCTCTGCTGCCCGACGAGAGCGCCAAAATCGTCTTGTACGGGCGTCCGCCTTAGGGTAAGATCAAAGGGACGCTTCTGGACAGGTTGCCGACTTCGGCGGCCATCCCTGTGCGTGCTATAAAATGTGCCCTCAACCTCTCAGCAGCGAGCCCATTTATGTTCATATGTGTGTGAAATCTTATTGGACTTAGGTGCTAAGGTCATCAGTCCCTAAGCTTACACACTACTTAACCTAAATTATCCTAAGGACAAACACATACACCCATGCCCGAGGGAGGACTCGAACCTCTGCCGGGACCAGCCGCACGGTCTATGACTGCAGCGCTCTAGACTACTCGGCTAATACAGCGCAGCACAGAGCCCATTTGCAGTGATATCCAGCAGAGAATTCTGCCACGGAAAGGTTCTTCATAATACGTGATTTTTAATACTATTCGGCTTGTGCACTTCGTGAGTTTTAATAGACTTGTGATAGTTATAATTATGTGTGCAGAACCCTTAACTTGATTTCCGTACTTTGCTGGTTGCCCTAGAAACCCTCAATTCAGTAATAAGGATGCAAATTGACGGATAATGTGGGCCTTGCACTTGCAGTGCATGACTCAGATAGGACGACACCTTGCAGAACCACCACCGAAAAACTCCAAGAGTTGATGTAGCTTTCCTTGATTTACTATCACTATTTCCTACAGCAAGAAATTTGGAAATCATAATTTTCTGCTATAAGCTGCTTCATGGGGACCGCTTCAGTGTGGTGTCCCTCCGTTGCTGAATGGACCGCTCCGACAGACTGATTTCTGTGCGGCGAGGCCACGTAGCGCGCTGCTGTCGCATTGCACAACAAAAGCTAACAGCAGTGTCGCCGCACTATGTGTTCCGATCTGCATCACGCGAGGATATCAAGCTGGTTTGTATTTCGAGCACTGATGCACTGATCGTCGACAGATATCATGAAACATGGACTGTGATTGGTTTCTTCAGCATCACTCTAGCCGTCCTGTTGCTATATTGGGCGCCGGTCAGGTGGCCGAGCGGTTCTACGCGCTTCAGTCTGGAACCCCGCGACCGCTACGGTCGCAGATTCGAATCCTGCCTCGGGCATGGATGTGTGTGATTTTCTTAGGTTACTTAGGTTTGGGTAGTTCTCTAAGTTCTAGGGGATTGAGCCCTCAGATGCTAAGTCCCATAGTGCTCAGAGCCATTTGAAACATTCTGAATTTTGCTATATTGAGTGCTGCTCACCACACAGATTCCCAGGCACCATACATTAGACTGTAGTTTTAGTCGTGAGCTTGAAAGATGATTTTAATATTTACAGCTATGGATGACACTGTTAAGCAGCCCCTGCCATTTTAATGCAAAATTATGTGGCACCAGGGGCAAGTAGATTACCGTAACCCTTCAAACTGGATAGTGATAGCCTAACTTACTAATTTCACCTGGTAAAATATCAGGGCGAAAATCGATCTACATGTGGTCTATGTACAGAGTGTTTCTAAAGTAAATGTGAAAGTGAGAGTCCTGGTCATAACAAGCAACTTTACAATGAAATGAATACCCCTAGCTGCATACAGGCGCTGATATAATAAACGGGGACAGTTGAAAATGTGTGCCCCGACCGGGACTCGAACCCGGGATCTCCTGCTTGCATGACAGACGCTACACCCATATTTTTTTGTGAATCTCATTTTATTCTATATTGTTCGTTGAATTTGTTCGTGGCGGACGTCCGATGACACTCGTTCAGGTTGGTCGTTGATCCGTTTACTCAGTTTGTTTTATTATAGAGGATAGCTAAACCCTCTGACCGAACACGCTGAGCTACCGTGCCGGCGCCCACCTGAGCCACCGAGGACACGGAGGATAGTGCGACTGCAGGAACTTACCTCTGACACGCCTCCCGTGAAGCCCACATTCCCAGCTTATTGTCCCGCACTATATTCATAGTGCCAAAGCCCATTATATTCATTAATCGCGGTTTTTTGCCGTTTCCCGTAAGTGTTCGTGCACTATTGGTGCATCCGTACAGAGGAAGATGGTCAAATGGCCGGTGAGCCTCAACTATATGTTCTTTCGGACACGTCCGAAAGAACAGATACCATCTTCATATATACAAGCAACTTTCACATAGCTATCCATGTCCGCATTCCGTGGGGTTCGGCCATTGGCGTTATTTAAGAGTGTCACGCGCCTCCAGGAAGGTAGGCGTACAACCCACCATCCGAGTCTAAATGATAGCAGGTTTCCCGGGTGGAACAACACTATGGAGTCTCTTCCAGCATTTGCTGCGGTGTGAACGCGTTGCATTTGGCAGTGAAAATGCATGTATTATACAATGTCGCGCAGAGGGCGGTACTTGTGGACACTGCAGAGCCTGGTTCACCATACGTCATTGTTCAACAAAAGGGGACACCATTGTATGTGGTACTGTGCGGAACGGACGGAAAATGGAACACTTTTCTTGGGAGGAAAGGTCAGACATTCACTGTGCTTACGAGGTGTTGGACATACCCTCGTTGCTCAACGGTTGTATGTTCAGTGGTTTACGAATTTTCGAGTGCCAAATCCATGCAAGTTCACCACCATCCAATGATCCCTAAGAGAAACAGGTACATTTGACGTGAAGTGTCCACTTATAAGATATTGTAATGTGGCACTTGCAGTTAAGGCCTACATCAGAACCTGATGCGTTTATTTTCTGATACAGATGTGAAAGCCAGATGGACGCGGTCGTCAACGCACAATGTGTACATTGGAGTTTGAAAATGAGGCGTTATCACTGCTGCTAAACACGCCGTCAACAACCTCACAGCTTATTTCTCGAGAAATGGGTGTAAGACATTCAACTGTCTAGCTGGTAGCATGTGAGGAATAAAATGGTTTGCTCCTTTACCGCCGTCAGAAAGTTCCAGCCTTTAATGCAGAATCCTTTACAAGGGAAGGTGTGTTCAACAGTCACGATTAACACCTGTGGGCAGGAGACTTGCTACCACGTCTACTCGGGTGGGGACCTTTCCGGTGGCGCGCTACACTGTTACATGGCGCCTGACGTCGAGCACTGAAGGATGCGGACATGGATTGGTATGTGACAGTTATCAAGATTTACGTGAGTTTGAACGTGGTGTTACAGTTGGCGCACGAGCTTTGGAATACACATCTCCTAGGTAGCGATGGCGTGGGGATTTACCCATACGTCCGCTTTGGAATACACATCTCCTAGGTAGCGATGGCGTGGGGATTTACCCATACGTCCATTTCACGAGCGTACCGTGAATATCAGGAATCCGGTAAAACATCAAATCTCCGACTACAGCGTACGAACCAGCCAACGAAACATCAGCGATATGGCCTTTCGGAGCCGAAAGCCTACTCGTGTACCCATGATGACTGCACAGCGCAACGCTTTACGCCTCGCCTAAGCCCGTTAACACCGACACTGGACTGTTGATGACTGGGAACATGTTGCCTGGTCGGACGAATCTCGTTTCAAATTGTATCGAGTGGATGGACGTGTATAGAGACAACCTCATGAATCTATGGATCCTGCATGTCAAAAAAGTGGTTCAAATGGCTCTGAGCACTATAGGACTTAACATCTGAGGTCATCAGTCCCCTAGAACTTAGAACTACTTAAACCTAACTAACCTAAGGACATCACACACATCCATGCCCGAGGCAGGATTGGAATCTGCGACCGTAGCGGTCGCGCGGTTCCAAACTGAAGCGCCTAGAACCGCTCGGCCACAAAGGGCAGGCCCTGCATGTCAGCAGTGGACATATTCCATCTGGTGGAAGCTCTGTAGTTGTGTGGGGTGCAAGCAGTGATATGGGATTCCTGATACATATAGACACGGCTCTGACAGGTGACACTTACGTAAGCATCCTGTCTTATCACCTGCTTCCATTCATGTCCTTTATGCATTCCGACGGACTTGGGCAATTCCAGTAGGACACTGAGACACCCCATACGTCCCAAATTGGTGTAGAGTGGTTCCAGGAATATTCGTCTGAATTTAAAAGCTTTCGCGGCCAG
The DNA here is from genome assembly GCF_023864345.2 of Schistocerca serialis cubense. Classification (NCBI taxonomy): domain Eukaryota; kingdom Metazoa; phylum Arthropoda; class Insecta; order Orthoptera; family Acrididae; genus Schistocerca; species Schistocerca serialis. The sequence goes on from NC_064638.1 coordinate 266,108,151, forward strand.
CAAACTCCCCAGATATAGACATCATTGAGCACATCTGGGATGCCGTGCAACATGCTCTTGAGAAGAATCCTCCATCCTCTCGTACTCTTACGAATTTACGAACAGCCGCGCAGGATGCATGGTGTCAATTCCCTTCAGAACTACTTCAGACATTAGTCGAGTCCATGCCACGTCGTATTGCGGCACTTCTTCGTGTTCGCGGGGGCCCCACAGGATATTAGGCAGGTGTACCAGTTTCTTTGGCACTTCAGAGTGTTTGGGACTTTTGCAAGTGTCCGAAAGAAGTGCTCCGAATAATTCTGAAGCTACCGATAGCATTGGTCAAAGTATGCGTAGAGTGTGTTATGCACTGAAAGATGCTCTCGATAGTTCCTCCACAGAACTGTTGAAGCGCCTAGACAAGTCTGGATTTGCAATGCCGATTTTGGCAGACAAAGATGATAAAAATATGAAAATGCTACTATTCTTCGCTTAGTTTCATTCTATTTTTTCACACGGGGTTCTTCTTTAGGGGAACCCATCAGGCCAAGCTAATGAATTACGAGCTCAAAAACGAGTGATATGAATTATTAACTATTGAACTAAAGAAAACCCTGGAGAGGCCTCTTATAGTAATATTGGACACTATTACTGCTTCCCAGTACTTTTATTCCTTACCGAAATTTGTCGTGAATAATATATCTCTTTTCCAAACCGAAAAATCATTTCATGGAAACAAGAGTAGAAACACGAAAATTTTCACAAAGATTTAAAGTCAGTTGCTCTCTTTCAGAAAGTGTCCATTGTTCAGAAACAAATATTTTCAGTAACTTGACAGTAGCCATAAAAATTTTAACTACTAATAAAGTTCAGCATAACAGGACCCTAAGTGATTTTTTGGTGGCCGACTCCTTTCTCTCCACTGATATATTTCTTAACAGAATCGACCAGTGTGTATGCGTGTTAAAGACAAAAAAAGCTTTATGCATTTAAAAATTCACTCAAACGGAACGGTGCAACATTTTGGATTCATACGTTAACCTGTTAATAGAGTGCCTCTGAATTATTTTGTTTTTTTAAGTACGAGCGCAGTTCTTTTGTTGCAGACTGCCACCGCCAGAGAATGCTAGTGTAGAAAATGCCAACTACACCACAACGGAAGAATTGTTATGTCCTTCAATTAGCAAAAAGAGAATCAGTAACCGCTGCGCAAAGAGCATTTCATACACAATTTCACCATCTGCCACCCAGAGGAGTCTCCATTTACGCCTGGTACAAACAGCTTTGACGAACAAAGTGTTGATCGCATTCGAGCAACGTTCCAGCAGAACCCACAGAAATCAAAATGTCGAGCAAGCTGTGAGCTGCAGATCTCACAAACAACTGTTTGCAAAAATTCTGCGTAAACGTTATCACATGAAACGTGCAGAATGCAGCTGGTCGAATAACTCATTCCAGGACATCATGATACATGATCTGACTTCTTCACCGAAATGTTGGAAACGACAGACAATGACAATGACAATGATATGTCAGTGAGGTTAACTGTTAATGATAAAGAAACAGTTCACAATAATGGAAAAGTTAATTGCCACACGCTCGTTTTGAAGGACAGAAAACCCTCATTTCTTCATCCAACATGAACAAGATTTGCCATAGATCAACGTACAGGCATTTGATACCTCGACATGCTTCCTTTGTGGCTGCTTGCAAGAAGACTTCAACAATTTCATCTTGCAGCAGTATATAGCACTTACTCACTTCCACTTCGCTGTGCGGGAATATTTAAACACACATCTTCCTGGACGATGGTTTGGCCGCTCAGGTGTTGATGATTGAGTGTGACGCAAATGGTGACTGCAGTCAACAGACTTAAGCCCTTGTGATTTTTTTATTCGTCAGTGTGAAGGATAAAGAGTTTGTTCCAACCACCTGTCATAATCCTTTCCATGGTGTTACATGGCAGCTTATCCTCAAACTATAAAGCAACATGTTTCATAATCCCCACAGTGAATGTAGTTGACCGTTTAACACTGCATAATGGCCGCAGACAATATTCTATACTACCAGTGACTGCCCAACTAATTTACTTCTTTTCTTCCCATTATTACCAAGAGTGGCCTGTCACCTTCTGCAGTCCTGAGAGCTTTTTTTTAACTGGCTTGCAACATGAGAGTTTATGTGAAATGACCAGGGACAGTCATAAATTTGTTCATAGCTGGAAGCTGTCCTTGAGAACAAGTAAGCGAAGCAGAAATTGCTTCATTCTATCTCAGCACACTGGGAAGTTGTAAAACAGTATTGTTTGAGACAGTAGGAGCAATCCTTTTAGGTATGATAAAATCTAAGCCAGATCTAGCCTTCAGAAATGGTAGAGTGTGAGGCCTGACGCTTTTCTGGGCAGCCATGCCACGGAGGAATGTTCGTTTCAAATACTTGCAACGGGATTTCTGATTGGCTCATAATATTTATTTCTGTAGAACATGCACTTTCCTACGTGTGTCTGTGTTGAAGTTCTTTGATTCATCACCTTCAGACTCCTGTCATGGAGTGGGGAATATTTTCTGTCTTCTTCCCCACGCAGTGGCTTCATTGGTTAATCATAACAAAGTCTAGGAGTTTATTTAATTTATTTACAAAATTATTACTGGTCGGAACTCGCAAGGTCTGTCTCAGTTGGCCAGTGAGATTCCTACACTGGCAGAAACAATCAAGTTTCAGAGGGTGAAGACGGACAACACTTTGTCAGAAAACTGAAGACTAAATATTTGCTGACAGACAACCATTGAGACAAGACTTGCCCTCGTTCAGAAGAATGTCTTCCCTTTAGTACTGGGTACAGTCGGTGATATGGACTCAGAATTTCCAGCCAGTACTGCCACCGTCTTCCACAACCAAGCCGTATGAGAGTGGAAACAATGAGCCAGCGATGTAATAACTGAGTCGAGGCCGACACTATGCTGGTTAACTTCCATCAGGGGCCAATTGCACAGTTTTAACTTCCCAAGTCAGCTGGTTGCTTCCATCACGTATTTTAGCGATTCTACTTGTGTTCATACTTGTTTTTATGGGTTCATCCTTACACCACTAACCATTCTTGCAGTCATTGGCCAAATCCACGGTGTTTCCTCACAATTACGCTTTCATTGTGTTCACCCATCTGTGCCAGGGTTAGATTTCGCAATTATAATCCCTTGCCCACTAATTAAATCTTCACATATTTACCTCAGTGAGCAATTTATATGTTGATACTTTCCATTAATAAACCTAATTATGACAGTGATCACTTGTTTCTGTTGTAGGCAAATGAGCACCACATCATTAATATGTATATCAATCTGTGGTCTGGTACTCATATTTTCATGCTTGACTGAATCACCCATATAAGTTATCATTCAAAAAGTCGTTTCCATTGTATAACATTGTTATTTCCTTAAAGTTTGCATGATCTTATGGGGAGCTTCTCTTCTCTGTGGGTCACCATGACCCAAACTTGTAGCATCTTCTTATTTATTTTTTTGTGTGGTAAACTCTTTATCTCGCGGTAACATTTGCAACCTGTGTCCTCAATTACTTGCTGGGTGTATTCCAGTCTCTGTGTTCCTCTACCATTTTTACCCCCCCCCCCCCCCCCACACCTCCTTCTAGTACCATGGAAGTTATTCCCTGATATCTTAACAGATGTCCTACCATCCTGTCCCTTGTTCTTGTCGGTGTTTCCCTTCCTCACAGATACTGCGGAGAACCACCTCATTTATTACCTTATCAGTCTACCTAATTTTTAATATTTTTCTGTAACACCACATCGCAAATGCTTGAAGTCTCTCCTTTCCTGGTGTTCCCACAATCCATGTTTCACTACCATACAATGCTGTGCCCCAAACGTACATTCTCAGAAATTTCTTCCTCAATTTAAGGTGTGTGTTCGATAATAGTAGACTCCTCTTGGCCAGGAATGCCCTTTTAACCACTGCTAGTCTGTTTTTTATGTCCTAGAATCTTATGGGGATGCTAAATAGCCAAACGCCACCTCACAACAGCCACTACAGTGGATCGAAGAAGTATTACAATGCATCACCATTGTTGCAAAGGGTTGAGAAGAGTATGAATTCGTCTGGACATTTACCGTTTGAATCGTGGAGCACATACCAAATCCATGTAAAAAATGGATCAAATGGCTCTGAGCACTATGGGACTTAACATCTGAGGTCATCAGTCCCCTAGACCTTAAAACTACTTAAACCTAACTAACCTAAGGACATCACACGCATCCGTGCCCGAGGCAGGATTCGAACCTGCGACCGTAGCGGTTGCGAGGTTCCAGACTGTAGTGACTAGAACCGCTCGGCCACCCTGGCCGGCTAAATCCATGTAATCAGCGAAAGAACTTCGAGAGGTACTCTATTAACAGGATAGGCTTTGAAGAAGTTCTGTTACGCCGTTTCAGATGTATGAGTTTTCTAAAATGTAATGTCCTTTCCTGCTCACCTTTTATATTATAAGAGGCGAACAAAAATTTCCGTTTGAGGGCGTTGCTACATCGTAGTGTGGCATTCGTGCATTGCCGTAGTGGCTGCGGTAAATGTGGAAACATGAATCATGACGGCGTTATTACCAAATACTTCCAAACTGGCAGAACGTGCTGTTATTCTTTCCTAGACATCGGGACGCTGATGACCTTGCTGTTTAGGGCCCTCAGCCACAGATCGTCAGCACCATCACTTCTAGGCGTCAGAAACTGAGGAATGTGTGTGGGGCGGCACGTCTGGCGAAAACCACCGTGGTCGAATGGAAACTGCGACAAGGGATGCTGCTGTTTCGTGATAATGCACGTCTCCGTATCGAAAATACCATAACGCAGAAGCTACGCCAAGTCAGGCGGGAGACAGTCGAGTACCCGCCCTATACTCCTGATCTCCCTATACTCTTCTCCCCATGCGATGAGTCCCTTAAAAAAGGCCCTGAAGGGTTGGCGATTCCCGCCGGATGAGGCAGTTATGCACTTCTTCACGCAGCGGAACATGGTGTTTTACCAAAGGGGGTATATTCAAGCTGGTGCCTCAATGCTACGGCGATTTTAGCTGATTGGCATACCGATTTTGGACTGTGCGGCCGTCGAACTAAAACTATTTGACCACCCCTTCTGTTAAAAACATCAAATAAAATATGAATTATCAACATCTTCAAAGCAAGTGTTACAAACTTCTCTTAGGTGACATGTGAGTAAAAAAGACAAGGAAATATGACACGTGTCTTTGTGTAATGTACATTTAGATAGCCGGCCGCGGTGGCCGAGCGGTTCTAGGCGCTTCAGTCCAGAACTGCGCGACTGCTACGGTCGCAGGTTCGAATCCTGCCTCGGGCGTGGATGTGTGTGATGTTCTTAGGTTAGTTAGGTTTAAGAAGTTCTAAGTTCCAGGGGACTGATGACCTACCGAGCGAGGTGGCGCAGTGGTTAGACACTGGACTCACATTCGGGAGGACGACGGTTCAATCCCGCGTCCGGCCAACCTGATTTAGATTTTCCGTGATTTCGCTCCAGGCAAATGCCGAGATGGTTCCTTTGAAAGGACACGGCCGACTTCCTTCCCCGTCCTTCCCTAATCCGATGAGTCCGATGACCTCACTGTCTGGTCTCCTTCCCCAAAGAACCCAACCACAACTGATGACCTCAGATGTTTAGTCCCATAGTGCTCACAGCCATTTGAACCATTTTTGATCATTTAGACGGCTGGTCCCGGCGGAAGTTCGAGTCCTCCCTTGGGCATGGGTGTGTGTGTTTGTCCATAGGATAATTTAGCTTAAGTAGTGTGTAAGCTTAGGGACTGATGACCTTAGCAGTCAAGTCCCATAAGATTTCACATACATTTGAACTCTTTTTGAACATTTAGATGTTTTGCGACTGGTCTCTTACTACCTTATTCGTCTGATCCACAATCCACGAGGACAGTTTCACTTGTAATCTGTGGGAGATATTTTAACATTTCTTTGTTGTTTTTCTTTGTAAATACGGGTTGTACATTCTTGTTTTATGGCATGTTCTACGTTTCTAGAGGATCTTTCCATTTTGGATTTATGGAGCGGAATGTAGAAAAAAAAATATTTCAAATGGCTCTGAGCACTATGGGACTTAACATCTGAGGTCATCCGTCTCTAGACTTAGAGCTACTTAAACCTGTCTAACCTAAGGACATCACATACATCCATGCCCGAGGCAGGATTCGAACCTGCAACCGTAGCAGCAGCGCGGTTCCGGACTGAAACGCCTAAAACCGCTCGGCTAGGAACGTAAAGACACTACTTGGAGGCATCTTATCATCAGGCAGCTCCACGAATGAGGTTTTCGTGGGTGTCTTCCCAATTTTATTCGGTCCTTCCTGTCGCCACGTTATTTTCGGTACCGAGTCGGAGACGTACTGTCTAGTCGCTTTGCACAAGAGAACGGTGTCCCTCAAGGTAGTGTTTTAAGTGTGACAGTCTTTACTATTGCTATTAATAGTATTACGTCTGTTGTGAAAAGACCTGTGCAGTGTTCCTTGTTTGTGGACGATTTCTCTGTATTTTGCTCTTCTTCAAGCCTTGCAACGACGACTCGTCAGTTGCAACTCACTCTGCGACGTTTGGATGAATGGGCACAGAAGAATGGTTTTAAGTTTTCAATTGATAAGTCGGTGTGTGTTCTTTTTAACAGTTCTCGTTCCATTTTTGACTTTCCTGAGTTGAGGATGAGGGACACCGTTCTGAATTTTAAAGACACGGTGAAGTTTCTGGGCCTCACTTTTGATTCTAAGCTTACGTGGCTGCCGCACATTAAGGAACTGAAAAAACGGTCTCTTAAGGCGCTGTCTATTTTAAAATGTCTTAGTCACCACACATGAGGAGCAGACAGGACTTGTCTGCTCCGGTTTTACAGAGCCTTCGTGCGGTCCCGGCTTGATTATGGATGCACGGTGTATGGGTCTGCAAGACCCACTTATTTGAAGCTGTTGGATGTGGTGCACCATGAGGGGATTCGATTGGCCACTGGGGCGTACAGAACGAGCCCCATACCGAGCCTCTGTGCAGAGGCAGGTGAACCGCCACTTCACCTCCGGCGGCGTCTACTCATGGTGCGCCAGGCCTATCAAACATTATCCACACCATACACACCTGCATACCACACTGTTGCTCGGCCTCCACTGGAAAGGCCTTTTCGCAATAGGCAACGAGCAACAAGGCCCTATGGGAATCGTGCAAGGGATTGCATTTTAGAGGTGGGTGTGGCCGGTTTTAATGTTACACGTCGCGGTTGGAGTAGATATCCACCTTGGCTCCTCCAGAGGCCCACACTGATTTTAGATGTGGCAAATTTTAAGAAAGACAGTACATCAGATTTTACTTTCAAATCTTCTTTTTTTTAACATTTTAGATAGGCATCATGATTTTACAGTAATCTACACTGATGGATCCCAACAGGGCGATTTTCTTGGCTGCTCAGTAGTGTTCCCTGAACGTGTCGTAAGGATTCGCCTTCCCTGTTTTTTCCGCAGAACTTCACGCGATCCTGAAGGCATTGGAGCAGATACGGTGTACTCGGGGCAAACAGTTCCTAATTTGCTCTGACTCACTGAGCGCATTACAGTCACTGCAGAACTTGTACCCAGAGGAGAAGTTGGAACAACTGATTTACGACCAACTGTACATCCTCCAACGACAGGGCAAGCAAGTGTCCTTTTGCTGGGTGCCAGGGCATGTGGGCACACGAGGAAATGAACAAGCTGATAGAGCTGCCAAGGACGCCTGCAGATTACCGGAAGTGACCCTATGTTCTATTCCTTTGCAAGGTGTCGTTTCTGTGCTGCGGCGGAAGTATATGCAATTGTGGGAGGAGGAATGGTTGGCGGTGAGGGAAAATAAGCTGCGGTTGGTGAAACCCACCATTCAGCCGTGGTGTTCCTCCTGCCGGTCACCTAGGCGTGACGAAGGACCCTTACACGTCTTCGCATAGGGCACTGTTCTCTTACGCATAACTTCTTACTACGGCGAGAGGAACCCCCGCTGTGTGATGCCTGTGGCGTACGAATCACTGTACGCCACATTTTAGTTGAGTGTGATTTATATCGTCCTGTCAGGGCGGAAGTTAATATTAGTGGGGGTCTGCCCTCGATTTTAGCCGATGACGAGGGGAGTGTCAAGAAAGTTTTAAGGTACTGTGATGTTTCTGGGCTTCAGCCTAAAATTTTACGTTGGAATTTTTAGTGTGTTGCCGAGTGGCTGACCACTCCTTTTTATTCTTGTAATAGGCCAGTTCCAAACATGTGCTAAGTGTTTCATTTTAACCCCTTCCCCTACGTTCTCTTGAAGTTCTCCTCTTTATCTGCTGCTTTCCACTTAGCTACTGTTGACGTGCACACTGCCTATGTAGACTGTCACCTTTAATTTTAGTCCTATTTTTGCACTTGGTGCATTTTAGTGACACTCGTCCGTTGTTGTTTCCGTTCGGGCGCTAAAGACTACACTGTTGAGCGCCCATAACACCATATCCATCCATCCACAGGGCCGGAAAGTACATGTAATCTAATACAATATAATATTATTTCTCTTTGTCAATGACAGTTTTTTTTTTATTTTTGGCTGACGAATGATTGTCAAAGTCGTCAGAAGATTCAGAGAACGTCGTTTTCACCTCACACCAGTGTAAGCAACGCGCTCGACTGAGAGGATCAACAGATGAGCGCCTGTCGCAAATTCCCGTCGATCGTTTGAGGGGAGTACCGGGGAGCGACGTGTGGTGGCTTTGCCCGGGGCCGCACCTCTGCAAGGTGCCGACAGGTAATTAGCTGAGACACGCCTCGCTGTTTTGACAACTCGCTCGCTCCGCCTTCGCCGTATTTGCTCGAGGCTCAGGAAGCGATGCCTCCGCCGAAACCAGATTTGCAGTCGCGGTGTGCAAGCTGCCTGCCTGTTGACTCTTGGACTTGCGGGTTTGAGGTCGGAGACCGTCGCCAAAAGCAGCGCCGGGAGGAAGGAGTGGAAGGGGGCGCAGCATACCGAGGGCGCAGCGTCTGCAGGCTTCTCCGCAAATAAAACTCCACCGCGAGGGCTGCCCGCCTCCCGTGCCTCCTTCGGCTGCAGTTCGTCTTGCCACGGACCGATGAGGCGTAGCCCACCACTGCTGAGTGTGCCGCCGGCCGCACTCTCCGTGGACGCAGAGGGCCGATCTATGATTGGCCGGCGATTCAGCGGTTCGAGTAGCATCGAGCTTAATTGGGGGGAGATGCGGCTGGAAAGCTCGGCCAGCTCCCGTAAAGCCCCTCGAGCCCCCGTATTTTGTATTCGCCAGAATTCCTCTCCAACTCCCGCACTACACCTGACCCGGCCAGCGATAGCAGATAAAGCACTCGTAGCTTTGCGCAATGCCGGTGCTTTGGGAGAATGCGAGGGCAGGCGAGTTTCCTAATTGATCGTTAACAAGGGGGCCGATCGGCTGTGCCCTTCTCTCGCAGAGACTAGCCTTCGTAATTATCAGCCATTTTTCCATTTCTGGAAGAAACGTTACACAGCAGTACTGACGAACAGCTATTTTACATTAAAGTCAGAGGATAATCCGAAGTGGGAGTTATTTTCAGACAGAAAAAATTAAATTCCGGTATTTTTAAACATACAATTACGTAGGTTGAGACGGGCTAGTGGAAACGATGGCCAGTTGCGGCATTCTCAAAAAGATTGATCAGACGACTGCCAGTATTTGTTTTGCACTGCGGAAAAATGTTATTTGTACACCCAAATAACAAAAACGCACAGTGTTAAATAAATTTCATAAACAGCGTATACCATACAATTTCGTGAATCTGTTGTCTGAAAGAGATTGCTTATTTCTTTGAATCCCGTGAGCGCAGGGTTCATTCAGTTACAAAATAGCAGTGCTTGTATTATAAAGAACTACAACGTGGTGTTCCTCCGTACATCGAACCGTGTCCTTGACTCTAATTAAATAACAGACATAAGACATTTGACTGTAGGTTCTCACAAACTTGAAGCTGGTTTCTTCCTTAAATGTCACGGTTTTCAGCAGTCCTCCCTTCCCCCCCTCCCCCCCCCCCCCCCCCCCACCACACACACACACATACGAACGGGTGAAAATTTTGACTTCACTTGTGTATAGTCTCATTGCGAAATTAGCTTCTCCCGAAGGTAAAAAAAAAAAATGTTTTATTGTAGCACAGGTTTACTTTTCTAACGGGCACTTCTTTGTCCCTCTGAAGCTTGTGCGCAGTTCAATAATTCCACACTAAGTCCTGCAGCTAGCCGATAATCAGTTGTTTCGTGGGTGGAAACCTTCAGAGCAACTAGAAATGTTCCAAGATGAAGAATGGACCTACTACGGCTCCTGAGATCACCATAAAACATTGTAGCAGTGAGACACTCTTTTGTTCGATGTGCTAGGCGTTCGGCTCTTCGACGTTCTGATCATTTATACCCGTAACCGTCGCTGTGGCGAAAGAACTCTGTGAAAGTGATGTCGCTGCTGGGCAAAATGCGTGTGTAGGAGAGTTGCTTGAAAAGTTGCCTAATGTTCTTTAGTGACGAGACGCTCTTTCGGCTGTCGGGCTGTACGAATAGACGAAGGCTTCTGCATGCTAACAACCCCACAACATCACGAGAGGCCCCTTCTCTCAGCTTCTTGGTGTGCGCTGTAGCGTGTAGCAATCATTGGTCCTTACCTTTTGTAAGACAGCGAATGCGTGGCAACGGTGATTTCTCTGTGTCGACGCCACTGAGAACTTCTTTTCGGCAAGTATTTAATATATTCACTTTGGAGACGCGTGACATCGGCAAGATGGAGCCACGGCTCATGCAGCTCGATACACAGTGCATATTTTGCGAAAAGTATTGTTGGGCGCCACCTGGTGTACCCGCCAATTTAACGCTTTACTCTGATGTTTATCGATCTTCTCAGGAGCATTTTTATAAGGAGAATATTCGTCATCCACATCACTGTCCTTGTAGGGATAGACCGTAATTTTAGAATTCTAATAAATCAATGTATTGACATTACGAAATTCTCTTTCCAAGACACAGTTCCTAAAAAAGTGTAATTTTATATTTCCAGTTATATATAAACACAAAAAAAGATATTAAACGATAAATATGATAAATATAACGTTTTCACTTCGTTCTATTGACTTTTTAAATCAGTGAGTTGGGTTATCACTTCATGCAGTTCTGAAACCATGTTGAGCGAACGTGTATGTGTAAAAGAGTGGTCGTGAGTCCAATACTTCCTCTTTTATGTAACGTGATTAACATGTAATATCGGATGAACTCGTCATCATGTGCAAACAATTTTGCATTTCATGTCTTCCTGTACAAACATGCTATTCCACACATGTGAAATAATTTACGAGGTAAAAGTATTTAATTTTCAAATAAACGAGGGCTATTTGCTCGTTAAATTATAAACCTCAATTTATAAAGAGACAGACAATTAAGTATGGACTTCATGTTGTCCTCCTTTTCGCATATCACTGCTTTGGAAAGAATGTGTTTAGCCACATATCAGTTGAAAGATCTAAATAAGACACAGAGTGGCGTACCATGTCACTGGCTACACGTGTCTTCATTTCGTTCCATTTTACTTTATTGAAGCTTGTGGAGGATAATTTGATAGTCCCAGACTAGAAAAGTATTTTGAGTGGTAGTTGATTTATTACGCTACCCGTGGAAGTACCCAACATTAAAGATATTTCTGAAACTTACCGGCAGATTAAAACTGTGTGCTGGACTGAGAGTTTAGCTCGAGAAACCTATGCTAGTCCTGAATGTTTCGCAGGAGAATTTCTGTCAAGTTTTGAAATTAGGAGATGAAGTACTATGGAAATAAGGCTGTGAGGAAGGGACATGAGTCGTTCTTGGGTAGCCCAGTCGTCAAGGTCGTTGCTCGCGAAAGGCAACAGTCTCGAGTTTGAGTTACGGTCTGGTACACGGTTTTAATATGCGGGAAAGTTTCACATCATCACACACTCCACTGTAGAGTGAAAATTTCATTCTGCAGATATAATACTTACTTAAAAATATTCCCTTTTATATGCCTGTTGCAGTCATAAAAATTAATGAATTAGTTGCGTCACGTTCAGGAATGTAGCTTAAGTAGGTCAAAATTGCTTTTATATCAATATTAGTTACCCTCTTGTGTCACACATAAATTGGCTTTAGTAACGATTTGCAAAATAGCCTAGATTCCTTCCGCTGAAGTATTTGAACCAAACTAAACAATATCTTCCCATGAAAATTTTCTTACGAACCTTGGTTTTATATTCTAATAACGATAATCTGAGAACGACGTATTTGGATCTTAGCTGTTACTCGCTTTGACAAAACTGGAACATTGGCAGATGGATTTCTTCTCGTCTGCTTTTGTGCTCACCAATACACCAGATAGTACCAGATTTTTGTGGCACATACTATCCACCTGACTTCCATGAGACGTGATGGAGAATGCAGCATAATCTGGTATACGTGTAGACTGTAGATCGGCTCATATGGCGCATGTGCCAAACAAAAATGACTCTAGCTAATCGTTATCACTTTCACTCACCAGAAATTTCGCGAAAAAATTTTCAGAAAAACTTAGTGTCTGACACCACGAGTTTCAACAGAGATGCCCCACTGTAAAAATGTACCTTAGACTGTCCTCTCCAACATACTGCAAAATTCACCCTCGTATCACAGTTCCCGTCACAAAATGCCAGATATTTTGTGGATTTTCATCATTATGTAGTAAATAATATTAAATTCGGACGCGGGTTATGAGGTCTTGATTGTATCGGACGCAAGAAGGTTGCAATTTAAAGGCACCAAGTGATCGTTCCTACAGTCATCTGTTCAAATGGCTCTGAGCACTATGGGACTCAACTGCTGTGGTCATCAGTCCCCTAGAACTTAGAACTACTTAAACCTAACTAATCTAAGGACATCACACACATCCATGCCCGAGGCAGGATTCGAACCTGCGACCGTAGCAGTCGCACGGTTCCGGACTGCGCGCCTAGAACCGCGAGACCACCGATGCCGGCACAGTCATCTGTTACAACACATAGTGTGGTTAGGGGCCTAATGGATTCATTGCTGGCCGTACTCACGAGAAGCGCTGTTTTGTGCTGGAAACGATGCAGCTGACGCTCTTTGTTGTTTGAGCGCCGGAATGGAATACTTTATTAACAAAGTTCAACGAAACAGGTAAGAGACATAAATATGGATCAAAGTCACACAATCTGTGTTCTATATTCATTCTGTTTTTAATTATCTTAAAATTTTTACAAAATGATGTTGCTGCCTTGTTTCTGAACCATTAACAGCCGAATATCTAATATAGAAATTTAGCGTGTAAAAAAAATGAATCTTGTCTTAGGTTTAGTCTGGTAGACATTATGTGTCCCTATTGTTGACCTTGTGATTACACACTGATGTTGTGCAGATTGGTAGGTGTCTGAGACAGAGAATAGGCACATTATGCCACATCTTGAGTTTTGTGTAAGATGAACAGTGTAGGCAAAGAAATAAGAGTTTTGTACAAGGTTTTTCAGTTTAAGAGAATAGCTCAGTTGGCGTCCTCAAATAAATATTGGGGAACACAAGACTTGCCAGGAAAATGTTTCATACACCTTAAGGCAGGCAACCCAACGTCATCATCCACCCTGGTTGCGGATGAAGTAAGTTGTGTTGCCTACGTAAAAGTGTATGAAATATTATATGGACCAGTACGCCCGCCCGGTTAGCCGTGCGATCTAACGCACGGCTTTCCGAAGTGGGAAGGAGCGTCTGGTCCCCGGCACGAATCCTCCCGACGGACTTGTGTCGAGGTCCGGTGAGCTGGCCAGTCTGTGGATGGTTTTTAGGCGGTTTTCCATCTGCCTCGGCGAATGCGGGCTGTTTCCCTTTATCCCGCCTCAGCTACACTATGTCGGCGATTGCTGCGCAAACAAGTGCTCCACGTACGCGTACACCACCATTAATCTACCACGCAAACATAGCGATTACACTCGTCTGGTTTGGGACGTTCCCTGGGGGGGCGGGAGAGGGGGGGGGGTCCACCAGGGGCCGAACCGTGCAATAACCATGAAAGAGTAGTTCGGTGTGGGGCGGCGGAGGGGTGAAGTGGACTGCGGCAGTCGCCGTGGGGTTGTGGACCACTGCGACTGCGGCGGGAACGGAGCCTCTCCGTCGTTTCTAGGCCCCCAGTTAACATACAATACAATACAATACAATATACAATATGGGCCAGTTTTATATTTCTGAGCACATGTGTACCATTTAATGTCTTCCCTATTTATCATTCAACACGATTGAATCATTACGCACCAGACAAATAATCATCCACATGGAAAGAACGTTATTTTCGCCTGTGCGGTGCAAGGAGTGGCACCCTGGGTGTGTGTATGTAGCCAAGATAAGACCGACTCCACCTTGGGGTTAATTGATGCAAGTACTTCATCCAAACAGGAGCTTTCTGTGTAATGTTTCCCTCAGGGCGATTCTATGTTGGCGTCATTAGAGGCTACACGTAAAGTTGTAGGGCAGATTTATGACCGACCACGGTGGTAGCTCGCATCTGGCATCCCCCAGGGCATTTGTAATGGTCTAACTGGGTTTCTTTGTGCTCAGATTGAATTATTTGTTAGTAACCTTATCTGCTCTTAAATAACACCGTCTTTTTCCATGCTGAAAAACCACACAATTAACAAACAACGTTCCCTCTAAAGCCATTCCAGAAGAATGCCTTGTTTGCCTACGTCTCTTTCAGATCAAGCAGAATCTGAATTCTGATGTGTCACGTGTGTTGGATATATGGACAGAACTCCAGCACTTACACTGTATACCTTCTCTAAACATCAAGACCAAAATCTAGCAACGCTCCTTCCCCCTTCCCCCACACACGGCAACGGTAAGGGCGTTTACAAACGGTCTGGGGTGTCTTTCATTGCCAAAATGTTCCCTTTCTGGCGTCTTCAGGTGTCCGGACATCACAAGCCATGTACATTATTTGGACAAAATTATTTTACGTTGCATTCAGTGAGCTGCATTCAAGTTCCTCTCACAAAGACTAAAGGGTGGTTCTGATTTCAAATAAATCTTTTAAGCGTTAAACGCTTCTTGTAAACAGAAAATCGGAAGCCTTTATATGCTACCAGTTGCGACGAATGACAAACACTTGTAGAGTTATTCTTTTGAGAAGAGACTATCAGCCTGATGCAGCAGTTTTGAGATGCAGCTTGAAGCGTATGTTACTGTCCATCAGAATCAAGTTGCAACTCGGGATAATTTAGGTTAAAGAAACAAAGAGCTTCCAGTGGGGAGGAACAGACCTTCAGCTGCTTAAAAACGGTGAATTCAACAAAATCAACTTTAAAATATCCACATTATTAATAAGATTTGTAAGCATATGTCAATCCCTTTCTGATTCGGTTTCATTTCATTTTGATGCAGTTCAACTATAGTCCACTTCTGTATCCGGTTACCGTGACAAAAGGATTTACTTAGTCATACCAAAATTAACAAAGTAAATATGTCATTGGTATTAATTTTGTATTCCGAAGACATCAATGAATACTATAATTACTTCAAGTCATGATTGCAAAAAACTGATATGAATTATTTATAAAACAGTGAAAAAACTGGAATACGATGATCCAGGAAAAGATCAGTTTGGTATCCGAAGAAATGGAGGAACAGGTGAGATAATATTAAGCCCAAGAACTACTTTAGAAGATAAACTGAAGAAAGGCAAACCTGCGTTTATAGCATTAGTAGATTTAGAGAAAATTTTTGGCAATGTCAACTGGAATACTCTCTGAAATTATAAAGATCTCAAGAAAAAGTATAAAGAGCGAAATATCGTCTATAGACTGAACAGAAACCAGACTGCAGATATCAGACATTAGAGCCGAGGGGAATTAAAGAGAAGTAGCAGTGTACAAAGGAGTGATACAGATACAGCCCATCGCTAACGTTGTTGAATCCGTACACCTCAGTGTACGGCAGGAAACGGCGAAGATATTTAGAAAAGTAATTAAAGTACAAAGAGGCGAAATGAGAACTTGAACGGTTTCCAGTAGCGTTGTAGTTATGTCAGAGATATAAAGAACTTCCAGGATAAGTGAAAGGAATCGATGGAATCTTCCAAAGATGTTACATAATTAATATCAACACAAGTAAAATAAGAATAATGAATAGAAGTCGCATTAATTTAGGTGATGCTGACGGAATTATGTTAGGAACTGAGACAATAAAATTAATAGATCCAGTTTGCTGTGACACCCAAAGTAGAGAGGATGTAATGTGCAGACTGGAAAATATGAACAAAAAGTTTCTATAAAACAGGAATTTTATGATGTCGAATATAAATTTAAATTCTAGGAATTCTTTGCTGTGAGTTTTTCTCTGCGTTATAGACATATACATATGCGAAAAGGAGAATGAACAAAGTTCAGACGAGATTAGACGCTACTGAAATGTGGTGCTGCACACGATTACATAGATATATCGGATAACTGAGAAGAGCCGGCCGGAGTGGCCGAGCGGTTCTAGGCGCTACAGTCTGGAACCGCGCGACCGCTACGGTCCCAGGTTCGAATCCGGCCTCGGGCATGGATGTGTGTGATGTCCTTAGGTTAGTTAGGTTTAAGTAGTTCTAAGTTCTAGGGGACTGATACCGTCAGCAGTTAAGTCTCATAGTGCTCAGAGCCATTTGAACCATTTGAACTGAGAAGCACAGAACTTGACTAAAAGAAGAAATAAGAAATCGGTTGATACTATACACTCTGGAACATCATGGATTTCTCAAATAGGTAACATAGGGAAGTATGTGTGAATAAGTGGGGACAAGGGCAGCAAAGGGGTTATATGGAAAAAGTACAGCAGTAAGCAGGTTCAAACGGATGTAGTTCCACAGAGATAAAGAGGCTTAAAAAGAATAGAGTGTCGTGGACAGTTTTTATCAAACCAGGTTACAGACTGAAGTCCATAACAATAACTACATTCTCACTGAAGCTTCCAGGCAGGTTAGAACTATGTGCCACATCGGTATTCGAATCTGGGACCTTTGCCCTTCGCGTTGTCCCAACTGAGCTACCCAAGTACGGCTCACGACGGTTCCTCACATCTATACTTCCACCGGCTCCTCGCCTCCTACATTCCAAACTTCACTGAAGCTCTCCTGCGTAACTTGCGAGACTAACACTTTTGGAAGGGGAAAATTGCGAAGACCTGTCTCAGACACAGTCTGGACCACTATATCCAGAATGAATTTTCACTCAGCAGCGGAGTGTGCGCTGATCTGAAACTTCCTTCCTGTCTTCCAGGAGTGGTGGTTCAAATGGCTATGAGCAATATGGGACTTAACATCTGAAGTCATTAGTCCCCTAGAACTTGAACTACTTAAATCTAACTAACCTAAGGACATCACACACATTCACGCCTGAGGCAGGACTCGAACCTGCGACAGTAGCGGTCGCGTGGTTGCAGACTGGGGCGCCTAGAACCGCTCGGCCACACCGGCCGGCGACCCAGGAGTGGTGGTCTCTTAAGTTACGTAGGAGAGCTTTTGTGGAGTTTGGTAGAAGGAGGCTTACTGGCGGAAGTAAATCTGTGTGGATGAGTCCCAAATGCTGCTCCGATTGCTCAGTTGGTAGAACACTTGCCCGCGAAGGGCAAATATCTCGGGTTCCAGCCCCGATCGTGCACACAGTTTCAATCTGCCCTGAACTTTCCTTTCAGCGCACACTCCCCAGGACAGTGAAAATTCATTCTGGGAACATTATCGTTCCTTGTAACTTACGTCTCTACTCCTAATTTCTAATTTTAAATTATGAACAGTTACCACACTTTTTAGATGCTCGAATACACTTTCATGTACTGAGACGCCATGGACAACGTACTGTACAGGTTGGAATTATATTAATACCTTCAGCTGCTAACGGGAGTTGATATATATCAACGGGGACAGGTGAAA
Source organism: Schistocerca serialis cubense (assembly GCF_023864345.2). Lineage (NCBI taxonomy): Eukaryota > Metazoa > Arthropoda > Insecta > Orthoptera > Acrididae > Schistocerca > Schistocerca serialis. Next base: position 266,126,119 of record NC_064638.1, read on the forward strand.
ATGTGTGTCCCGACCGGGACTCGATCCCGGGATCTCCTGCTTACATGGCAGACGCTCTATCCATATTTTTTTAGTTCATTATTTTTTTATCGCGCTGGCCCCTTTTTTTTAAAGGAATAGGTTTTTTATTTATTTTCAATAAAGATCACTCTGTTAAAAGGAACATGTAGATCATTTCATGGTATATTATGTGCATTACATATTGAGTGGTGAGAGAAGCGTGAGGTTCATTATCAGCTGTCAAATGTGCACACCGACTGCACGCGGCACATCCCCGCTGCGTGGTGGGTCGAGTAAGACTGCCTGAATATAGTTGGCAAAGGTTTTCCAATAGTGTGACCATCTATAAACCTCATTGTCGGCTGGCTGCAAGAAATGCCAGAAGTCAAGTCGCGACTTGGCAACATCCCCATAGAGGTACGCGATCGTCCAACCTTTCACCCAGATGATCGACTGTGATTTAGTCGCCGGAAAGGAGTCACTCACCGGATGTAAGAAGAAAGCAGGTGTAATATGTTGCGGGGTCACACGGAGGTAGCAAGCCACCATCTGTCTTCCTAGGAGCCAGACGTCCTCCACCGCGATACAAGTTAAGCGGTGATGGTCGTCATCAACTTGGCGACATTTCGGGCATAGTGGAGTGTCCACCAGTCCAATTGCATGGAGCCGTTGGTTGGTGGTGTACTTGACACAGGCGACAGAGAACAACAGTGACCGAACGAAGGTAGGAAGGAATTTTTGGTGCACATGTCTCCAAATCTTCGGCCAATGCAACCTGGGGTGTTTGAGTTCAATGACATTACGACTTATCCGTCGTAGCAGCCAAACATAAAAATCCTTCGCGCATGGCGTTCTCGTGCGCGGAAGCTCGTCTCTGATATAACTAAGTTCCATGATAAATGTTGAGACATGCGCAAAATGTGGCGTAATGTTGCCCACCGCCACCGGAGGTGTAAGGGACGCTGGAACTAGGAGATCCAGTAGGCGGGATGTAAGGGAATCACGCCCGCTACGCCACTGCTTGTACATCGTGGCTAGAAGGAGCGCCGTCGCTCGGTAGTGAACATTCGTAAGTCCGAATCCCCCCTTGTTCGTAGGGAGCGTGAGCCTTGCGTATCGCACCTTGAGGGGCGATCCAATCATCACAAAATAGCCTAGTGCTGATTGAAGTCAACGTCCGAGCGTGAGTGGTAGGGGCAGGATCTGCGAAATATGCACCATTCGAGAAACCACATAAGTGTTCAGATACTCGAATCGCTGCAAAGGATCAAGGCGCCGTAGGAGTTGTTGTCGGACCACGGTACGTGTTGTCTGTAAAATACATCGGTAGTTAACTGCCGCAGTATGTTTTACAGATGAGGTAAAGTCTATGCCAAGATAGCGGAATCGTTGCACATAAGGAAACGGACAGATTTCTTGCGGCGTAAGGCCCCTTCCAACCGGCATTGCCACCGATTTGTTCATGTTCACTGCACTACCCGTCGTCACACTGTGATCCAACAACAGTTCAAGGACCGTCTTCACCTCTTCCTCAGAACGAACGAGCAGCAGGAGGTCGTCCGCATAGGCACGACCTTTGAAGGTGTAGCCCCGTAGTTCCATCCCAGAAAGAGAATTTGTTAGCCTTCCAATTAATGGTTCCAACACTATCGCGAACAGCAGCATCGAAAGAGGGCAGCCCTGGCGAATGGATCGTCGAATTAAAATGGGCCCTTCTAGACGCCCATTAACCTGTACCAAGGATTGTGCGCCCCTATAAATCATCCTAATGAGACAAGTAAAACGGTCTGGAAATCCCATTTGTTCCATTGTAGCGTACAGATAGTTGTGACGCACCTTATCAAAAGCACTGTCAAAATCAACCAACACCATCGCCGCTTTAAGTCGGAGCTCCTCCGCTAGCGCTATCACATCACGGCATTCGCCAGTAGCTGTTTGCACATTTACCAATCCACCCGGTGTCATCTGTTCTGGAGAGAGAACGCTACGAATTAACATACGACATTGGGACGCAAGCAACCGTGCAAAGGTCTTATAATCGGCATTAAGCAGGGTGATGGGACGATATTGTGTGACCGTAATCCCTGGCCTCGGTTTATGTACTGGCACCAAGAGGCCTTTCATAAAAGCCAGTGGAATAGGCGCATCGGAATTCATCATCTCGTTGTACATTTCCGTCCATCGTGGTGACATTTCGCTGTGAAATTCTCGGTAAAATTCAGCAGGAAGCCCATCAATGCCTGGGGACCGATTCAACGCACCTTGTGCGATCGCATCATGTACGTCCTCACAGCTAATGGCTGCCAGTAAGGTTCCCGCGGCTTCCACTGTCAGTGTACGGGAGACGTACGTGGCTATACGGTCGAGGTCATCGACAAGGGCTGCTTCTTTCCGGTAGATATGTTGGTAATGGTCGACAAATGCTGAGCCAATGTCCGCTTGACGCGTCACTCTTCGGTCTTCGCGGGTAATTAATTCCCGTACCAAAACGCGTCGTCGGTGCTTTCGTTCATTCACGACATGGTGCATGGAAGGAATCTCGTGCCTTATCGCATCGTGACATCTGGCGCGCACCATGGTTCCCTGAAGATGTTTCCGAGCTAAAGCCACTAGTTTAGCTTTTATCCTTTTGCGTTCGATCCAGATGTCCTGTCCTGGCGGACCATCATCCAGGTCGCGAAGCACTGCAAAATAAAAGTCGGTCGTACGGCGGCGACATTCTGCCATCTCCCTGCTATATGAGATGAACGTACGGCGAAGCGCCGTTTTAGCACAAGTCAGCCACCAATCAAGCATCGTCGCATACTTTTCAACCCTTCGCCCGCACATCGTCCATGTCTCAAGGATCCGTTGACGGCATTCAGGATCATGTAGATGGTGAATGTTTAGTTTCCATGGGGCCTTACTTTTCCACACCTCTCTACGGGGAAGAAGCACCGTACAGATGTAAGCGCTGTGATCTGAAAATGCCAATGGCCAGCGTTCCGCGTCCTGGACATCATTTGCATGAGTCCGTGAGATATAAATGCGATCTAATCTGCTCGCCGAATGACTTGTCATATAGATGTATCCCGGTGCATCTCCGTGCCGTTAATTCCCACGTGTCACTAAATACAAGGTCGTTGACAACGATTCGCAACTCCTGGCTGATGTTTGCTTGCGGCCATTGCTCTTTCTAGCTGAGAACACGATTGAAATCTCCACCAATTATTACACATCCATAAAGTCCATGGAATAGTGGGGCAATATCTTCTGCATAAAATCGCGGCCTTTCCCGCCGCCGATTATTTCCCGACGGTGCATAAAGATTGATGATGCGTGTCCCAAACGTCGTAAAAGCCATTTCCCTGGTCGACGGAAAATAACACACGTTTTCCACTGGGAATCCATCTCGCACGTAAACTGCCACCCCACTCCCATTGTGATCTCCATGTGACGAATAGGACTGGTAGCCTGCGATGTATGGGAGTGCAGCTATGTGGACGTAATGCAGCGAAGCAAAATTCACATCAGATGCCCAAATCGTTTCCTTCAGTAGGCGTATTCTGGCTGGTGAACGCACGTCATTTATATTTAGTGTCGCAATACGGTTCGCATGGCGTTGAATCCCACTCTGTCGAGGCCCAACAACATCTCCCTACATCGGTGCTGGAGGCTGAGTTAGAAGACGTTCTCCCGCCACTCTCCCTTCACCTTCAGTAATTATTAGGCCGTCTTCGTGAGTGCCGGTTGTCTCTCTATGACGTCCGGCGCCTCCTGAATATCGTCGTACCACGTCTTTTCAGGCAGTAATATATTCGTGTCCATAGGCACAGCATCTGCGTCTGGAGAGGCACTAGCTGTGATTCCTCTTCAGCATCACCACGTACCAGTACCGTTAATGTGACAGACCGCTGCCGGTCTGATCGAACAGTTTCCATTGCCTCATCCTGTTGTGTAGAGGCTGTGGTGTCGTCTCGGTCCACAGGCACATCGTCGTCGGGGCCAGGGGAGTCATCCCGAGGAGATGTCGTGCGACGCCGCCGTTTCCTCCTTTTCGGCGAACGTTGTTTGCGTGACCTTCCTTCCGTGTCTGATTGTAGGGAATCACGTTTGCCCGACAGAAAAGCATCCGTAGGAACTGGAAGTGTTTCGAGTCCCATCGTTGTACTTGGCGGGAGTTTGATCGAAACTGATGTCGTCACAGAGTGCGTTCCAGACGGAACAGCATCAGCTGGAACCGCTTCGTGTACTATCGTTGTGCTTGGTGGGAGTTCGGTCTCAACTGATGTTGTCGCCGTAGATTGTATGCTCGATGGAGCAGCATCCTCTGTCATCCCGACGTCTGATACAGGGTTTCGGAGAGTGCCATCTTGATCTTCCATCGGGGCTATGGCCTTTCGGTCATCAGCGGACGCAGTGAGGGCTTTGGCATAGGTGCTCGGTAGTACTGTCATCGCCGACGGCTCCCGCACATCTGAAGGCAGTTGCGTAATTCGCCGTTGCATACAGTTCGACCTGAGGTATCCCTCCTGGCCACAGCCAGAACATGTACGTGGCTGACCATCGTAAATCACCACCGCCCGACAACCACCAATTGTCAGATAGGACGGTACATGCTTCTGAAGATCAATAGTGATCTGTCGCACTCCATTAAGAACGGGGTACGTGGCGAATTGTGACCAGCGTACTGCTGTGTGACCATGTACCTTACCGCATGGCTTAAAAGCCTCGATAACCTCGTCAGTCGGGAGCTCAAATGGCAGCTCAAAAACACGTATTGTCCGTACACTCAGACCAGCATGTTCTACAATAACCGTGCCGACATTCCCGTCACCATGGCAAAATAGGAGACATGCTTTTGTCGCCTGTAGAATTCTCTCACACACCACGTCATTTACCATCTTAACATACACCGTGGGACTAATGATGGACAGGTGAATTCCGACAATATCGTTTGGCGGTATCTTGACTTCCTCTCGAATGAATCGTTCCACTGCTAAAGCCTTTGGTCGTTCGTAGTCTTTGAAGAAATTGAAATGTAATGTAGTTTTCCTGTACTTGTTTGCCATGATTGTTGTTACTAGCCCGCGCACAGACTAAGTCCACAAGTAAACAAACACTCTCATACGCCGCACAGGCGGAAGTATCGGACATCCGCTTCGCACGGCCGCTAGCACCGAACTGTACACGTTCCTGTACTGAGACGCCATCGACAAAGTACTGTACAGGTTAGAATTATATTAATACCTTCAGCTGCTAACGGGCGTTGATATATACTAACGGGGACAATTGAGAATATGTGTCCCGACCGGAACTCGAACCCGAGATCTCCTGCTTACATGGCAGACGCTCTATTCATCTGGGCCACCGAGGGCACAGAGGATGGCGCCACTGCAGGGACTACTTGGCGCACGCCTCCCGCAAGACCCACATTCTCACATTGTATGTCCACACACTACATTCGTAGTGTCCCACGCAACACACATTACTCGGGGAAGACATTCTTACATTTGTCGCGGACTGCCAGCTCGTCCCACGCATCCCCTGATCGGACTACGACTGTGGTTGCCCGGGATACTGCCCGCATTGAGGCTGATCCCTCACCTGTGGTAGAGTGGGAGGTCGTCTCAAGGTGTGGCAGGGGGCGAAAGACATTCCGGAGGGCTGAACGGAAAGCCTCTCCAGTTTGTCTGACGAACCGGTTTCAGGCTCTGTCTCAGGCTGATACTGATCTTCGGCCTGACATGGCTGCTTGTCCTGTTCCAGAGGTTGCCCCTCAGTCTGCAAGATCCGGGCAGTCGCAGAGGGTGGGCTTACTGGTAGTTGGGAGCTCCAACGTCAGGCGCGTAATGGGGCCCCTTAGGGAAATGGCAGCAAGAGAGGGGAAGAAAACCAATGTGCACTCCGTGTGCATACCGGGCGGAGTCATTCCAGATGTGGAAAGGGTCCTTCCGGATGCCATGAAGGGTACAGGGTGCACCCATCTGCAGGTGGTCGCTCATGTCGGCACCAATGATGTGTGTCGCTATGGATCGGAGGAAATCCTCTCTGGCTTCCGGCGGCTATCTGATTTGGTGAAGACTGCCAGTCTCGCTAGCGGGATGAAAGCAGAGCTCACCATCTGCAGCATCGTTGACAGGACTGACTGCGGACCTTTGGTACAGAGCCGAGTGGAGGGTCTGAATCAGAGGCTGAGACGGTTCTGCGACCGTGTGGGCTGCCGATTCCTCGACTTGCGCCATAGGGTGGTGGGGTTTCGGGTTCCGCTGGATAGGTCAGGAGTCCACTACACGCAACAAGCGGTTACACGGGTAGCAGGGGTTGTGTGGCTTGGGCTGGGCGGTTTTTTAGGTTAGATGGCCTTGGGCAAGTACAGAAAGGGCAACAGCCTCAACGGGTGCGGGGCAAAGTCAGGACATGCGGGGACCAAGCAGCAATCGGTATTGTAATTGTCAACTGTCGAAGCTGCGTTGGTAAAGTACCAGAACTTCAAGCGCTGATAGAAAGCACCGAAGCTGAAATCGTTATAGGTACAGAAAGCTGGCTTAAGCCAGAGATAAATTCTGCCGAAATTTTTACAAAGGTACAGACGGTGTTTAGAAAGGATAGATTGCATGCAACCGGTGGTGGAGTGTTCGTCGCTGTTAGTAGTAGTTTATCCTGTAGTGAAGTAGAAGTGGATAGTTCCTGTGAATTATTATGGGTGGAGGTTACACTCAACAACCGAATTAGGTTAATAATTGGCTTCTTTTACCGACCTCCCGACTCAGCAGCATTAGTGGCAGAACAACTGAGAGAAAATTTGGAATACATTTCACATAAATTTTCTCAGCATGTTATAGTTTTAGGTGGAGATTTCAATTTACCAGATATAGACTGGGACACTCAGATGTTTAGGACGGGTGGTAGGGACAGAGCATCGAGTGACATTATACTGAGTGCACTATCCGAAAATTACCTCGAGCAATTAAACAGAGAACCGACTCGTGGAGATAACATCTTGGACCTACTGATAACAAACAGACCCGAACTTTTCGACTCTGTATGTATAGAACAGGGAATCAGTGATCATAAGGCCGTTGCAGCATCCCTGAATATGGAAGTTAATAGGAATATAAAAAAAGGGAGGAAGGTTTATCTGTTTAGCAAGAGTAATAGAAGGCAGATTTCAGACTACCTAACAGATCAAAACGAAAATTTCTGTTCCTACACTGACAATGTTGAGTGTTTATGGAAAAAGTTCAAGGCAATCGTAAAATGCGTTTTAGACAGGTACGTGCCGAGTAAAACTGTGAGGGACGGGAAAAACCCACCGTGGTACAACAACAAAGTTAGGAAACTACTGCGAAAGCAAAGAGAGCTCCACTCCAAGTTTAAACGCAGCCAAAACCTCTCAGACAAACAGAAGCTAAACGATGTCAAAGTTAGCGTAAGGAGGGCTATGCGTGAAGCGTTCAGTGAATTCGAAAGTAAAATTCTATGTGCCGACTTGACAGAAAATCCTAGGAAGTTCTGGTCTTACGTTAAATCAGTAAGTGGCTCGAAACAGCATATCCAGACACTACGGGATGATGATGGCATTGAAACAGAGGATGACACGCGTAAAGCTGAAATACTAAACACCTTTTTCCAAAGCTGTTTCACAGAGGAAGACCGCACTGCAGTTCCTTCTCTAAATCCTCGCACAAACAAAAAAATGGCTGACATCGAAATAAGTGTCCAAGGAATAGAAAAGCAACTGGAATCACTCAATAGAGGAAAGTCCACTGGACCTGACGGGATACCAATTCGATTCTACACAGAGTACGCGAAAGAACTTGCCCCCCTTCTAACAGCTGTGTACCGCAAGTCTCCTGAGGAACGGAGGGTTCCAAATGATTGGAAAAGAGCACAGATAATCCCAGTCTTCAAGAAGGGTCGTCGAGCAGATGCGCAAAACTATAGACCTATATCTCTGACGTCGATCTGTTGTAGAATTTTAGAACATGTTTTTTGCTCGAGTATCATGTCGTTTTTGGAAACCCAGAATCTACTATGTAGGAATCAACATGGATTCCGGAAACAGCGATCGTGTGAGACCCAACTCGCTTTATTTGTTCATGAGACCCAGAAAATATTAGATACAGGCTCCCAGGTAGATGCTATTTTTCTTGACTTCCGGAAGGCGTTCGATACAGTTCCGCACTGTCGCCTGATAAACAAAGTAAGAGCCCACGGAATATCAGACCAGCTGTGTGGCTGGATTGAAGAGTTTTTAGCAAACAGAACACAGCATGTTGTTATCAATGGAGAGACGTCTACAGACGTTAAAGTAACCTCTGGCGTGCCACAGGGGAGTGTTATGGGACCATTGCTTTTCACAATATATATAAATGACCTAGTAGATAGTGTCGGAAGTTCCATGCGGCTTTTCGCGGATGATGCTGTAGTATACAGAGAAGTTGCAGCATTAGAAAATTGTAGCGAAATGCAGGAAGATCTGCAGCGGATAGGCACTTGGTGCAGGGAGTGGCAACTGACCCTTAACATAGACAAATGTAATGTATTGCGAATACATAGAAAGAAGGATCCTTTATTGTATGATTATATGATAGCGGAACAAACACTGGTAGCAGTTACTTCTGTAAAATATCTGGGAGTATGCGTGCGGAACGATTTGAAGTGGAATGATCATATAAAATTAATTGTTGGTAAGGCGGGTACCAGGTTGAGATTCATTGGGAGAGTGCTTAGAAAATGTAGTCCATCAACAATGGAGGTGGCTTACAAAACACTCGTTCGACCTATACTTGAGTATTGCTCATCAGTGTGGGATCCGTACCAGATCGGTTTGACGGAGGAGATAGAGAAGATCCAAAGAAGAGCGGCGCGTTTCGTCACAGGGTTATTTGGTAACCGTGATAGCGTTACGGAGATGTTTAATAAACTCAAGTGGCAGACTCTGCAAGAGAGGCGCTCTGCATCGCGGTGTAGCTTGCTCGCCAGGTTTCGAGAGGGTGCGTTTCTGGATGAGGTATCGAATATATTGCTTCCCCCTACTTATACCTCCCGAGGAGATCACGAATGTAAAATTAGAGAGATTAGAGCGCGCACGGAGGCTTTCAGACAGTCGTTCTTCCCGCGAACCATACGCGACTGGAACAGGAAAGGGAGGTAATGACAGTGGCACGTAAAGTGCCCTCTGCCACACTCCGTTGGGTGGCTTGCGGAGTATTAATGTAGATGTAGATGTAGATGTAGAAGTCCCGTAAGAGTTCGGGGAATATGTGCGCATCCACACAGAAGCAAAAGGTCATGGCCGGTGTTGCCAGAACTATATACTTACATGGATATTCTGTCTGTTCTTTCGGACATGTCCGAAGAAACAGACACAATATCCATATAAGTATATTGTACAGGTTGGCGAGTGCGAGTTGTGGGCTAACTGGAAGATGTTGGCAGGTACGATTAACAGATATAGTTGAAAACCACATATTATGCCCATTATAAAAAATAATTAAATCATTAAGTGGTGTGCAATGATATTAAAAATATACTTTTAGAAAGGTACTGGTTAGAACTGTTGATATTTTTAAAAATATCGGCAATTCTTTATGTCGGTATTAAAAAATATATCCTATCGGCCATCGATATATCGGAAGAAGGTATCGGTATATCGATATAGCGACAGGTAAGATATCGACATACTGCCCTACAAACTTTTATGCAGACATTGTAAATATGCTACCAGTTTTAGAGCTGTAAAATATAGATTTATTATTAAATACTCTGTACATCAACGAGCTAGCAGCCTGCCTATCTTTCTTAAAGTCAGCACTGGAACGGAAACGATGTAAGTTCACGCTTGGCGATAACCACTTTGCTAACTATGGTAACTGCATGTAAGTGGAACTGCAGTCACATTGCCCGAATTCTTACGGGAATCGGTAGATTGACTGCCGCGAGTGATGAGTTTAGTGGGCAGGGGCACTAGAAACATAAAATGTGGACAGTAATTTGCAGGTGTGGGTCACACGGGGCCGCGCGGGATTAGCCGAGCGGTCTGAGGCGCCGAAGTCATGGACTGTGCTGCTGGTCCCGGTGGAGGTTAGAGTCCTCCCTCAGGCATGGGTGTGTGTGTTTGTCCTTAGGATAATTTAGGTTAATTGGTGTGTAAGCTCAGGGACTGATGACCTTAGCCGTTAAGTCCCATAAGATTTCACAGACATTTGAACATTTTGGTCTCACGGGGAGCGCGCTAGAGATAAGTTCCGCAGTTGCACTATCCTCTGTGTCCTCACTGGTTCAGACGGATAGAGCGTCTGCCATGTAAGCAGGAGATCCCGGGTTCGCGTACCGATTGGGGCACACATATTCAACTGTCCCTGTTGATATTTATCACGCCTGTAAGCAGCTAAAGATCTGGATTTCATTGTAAATTGTAGTTTGCTATTCGAGAAGGATGATGAACTAACTGCCCGAGATAGTTTTCAGAGAATGCGTTTAGCACAATTTGGGATGATGTTTTATGTGGACCTCCGGAATTAAACACGTATTTTCGCCAACATAACGAGTGTAAATCAAAGTCACCACCAACTATAATCGTATGGGTCGGGTACGCGTTTAAAATCAAACTCAAGTTTTCTTTGAACCTTTCAGCAACTGTATCATCTGAATGGGAGGTCGGTAATAGGATCCAATTATTATTTTATTCCGGTTGCCAACAATGACCTGTACCCCTACTAACTCGCAGGAACTATCTACTTCAATCTCGCGACAAGATAAACTACTTCTAACAGCAACAAAGACGCCACCGCCAACCCTGTTTAACCTATCCTTTCGGAATACCGTTAGGTTCTTCGCAAAAATTTCGGCTGAGCTTATCTTCGGCTTTAGCCAGCTTTCAGTGCCTATAACGATTTGCGCATCAGTGCTTTCTATTAGCTCTGGTACTTTCCCAAAACAGCTACTACAATTTACAACTGTCATACCGATGCTTCCTGTATCTACGTTCTTCTAGTGTTCGGCCTCCACCCTTTGTGACTGAAGCCCATCTTGTGCTTCCCCGAGACCTTTTGACGTAAAACACCGTCCAGTCCACGCCACACAGCCCCTGCTACCCGTGTAGCTGCCTCCTGCGTATAGCGGACACCTGAAGTCTTCAGCGGACCCGAAACCCAACCACCCTTTGGCGCAAGTCGAGGAAACTGCAGCCTACACGGTCGCAAAACCGTCTGAGCCTCTGATTCAGACCCTCCACTCGGCTCTGTACCAGAGGTCCGCAATCGGTCATGTCGACTATGCCGCAAATGGTCGGCTCTGCTTTCATCTTGCAAGCAAGAATGGCAGCCTTTGCCACTTCTGTTAGTCGCTCGAAACCATAGAGAATCTCTTCTGATCTAAAGTGTTACACATCATTGGTAGCGACGTGAGCAACCACCTGCATTTGGCTGCACCCTGTGCTGTTCGTGGCTTCCGAGAGGACCCGCTCCATGTCTGGAATGACTCCAACCGGTATGCACACGGAGTACATATTGGTTTTCTTTCCCTTCTTCTAGTTATGACTCCTTCACACAGTGAAAATAGAATTATGTTCTACTACAGTCTCAAAAGAACTGTTTCAAATAGTTACCGAAAATCGCGAAGAAATATAATATAAAATAAAAATTTTGGCCATGATATTGCCATTTAGATTCCGCTCTATCGAGGAGAAACATACGGCCTATATATATCGACACTCTCTTGGAGAAATGTCAATATATCATATTTTATCAACAGCTCTAGTACTGAAACTTCCTGGCAGATCAAAACTGTGTGCCGGACTGAGACTCGAACTCGGGACCTTTGCCATTCGCGGGCAAGTGCTCTACCAACTGAGCTACGCAAGCACGACTCACGCCCTGTCCTCACAGCTTTACTTCTGGCAGTACCTCGTCTCCTGCTTTCCAAACTTTACAGAAGCTCTCCTGCGAGTCTCGGTCCGGCACACAGTTTTAATCTGCACGGAAGTTTCAAATCAGCGCACACTCCGCTGCAGAGTGAAAATCTCACTCTGGAAACATCCCCCAGGCTGTGGCTAAGCCATGTCTGTGCAATGTCCTTTCTTTCAGGAGTACTAGTTCTGCATGGTTCGCAGGAGAGCTTCTGTAAAGTTTGGAACGTAGGAGACGAGATACTGGCAGAAGTAAAGCTATGAGGACGGGGCGTGAGTCGTGCTTGGGTAGCCCAGTTGGTAGAGCACTTGCCCGCGAAAGGCAAAGGTCCCGAGTTCGAGTCTCGGTCCGGCACACAGTTTTAATCTCCCAGGAAGTTTCAAATCAGCGCACACTCCGCTGCAGAGTGAAAATCTCATTCAGCCCTAGTACTGATCTGTAAGTAGGGTCCAGAACCTGAAAATACCTTTTAGCACACACGTAGCAGTATCAACGCACTTTCAGTAAAGTGGCTTTATGACAAACTTAAAAAATTTTAAAAATGTAAATTTCGTATATTGTTGTTGACTTTTACTCTCAACATACGTTTATTTGTAAATAAGGACCTGAAGATGAAAAGTGACTTCTACTACCGATGCTTAAATGCGGGGGTTAGCTTCAACTGTAATAAAACTTATATGGAAACAGGTAGAAGATTTCATCAAAAACAAAGAAATTTAAAACTGTGAAGTAAGTAACTAGATAATAATAATTTCAAAAGGTGAGCATCAAGGCCGGCCGGAGTGGCCGTGCGGTTCTAGGCGCTACAGTCTGCAACCGAGCGACCGCTACGGTCGCAGGTTCGAATCCTGCCTCGGGCATGGATGTGTGTGATGTCCTTAGGTTAGTTAGGTTTAATTAGTTCTAAGTTCTAGGCGTCTGATGGCCTCAGAAGTCAAGTCGCATAGTGCTCAGGACCATTTTTTGAGCATCAAGTAAGCCTCCCTCCGCCATGGTATTGCAAGGGTTAAAATACGAGCTCAACCTGCTGCTGTTTCCATGTTAGCACAGGATCGGTACTGCCGTTAGGCTTTGGTTCATTACCTCAACACTCATGACGCTACCCAGAACGACTGGGTACTGAATGTACATCTTAAACACAGAGGAATACAATACGTTGTTGGGTTCACCGTATCGACTGACAGATGTGGTAGTAGAGTGCCGTGCACCGCTTTCTCGCAGCAGAACGAGGACCCCGATCCGGCAGGCGTGGGGAGACTGCCGCCGCGCCGTGCGCTCGGCTTAATCTCCGGCAGTAGCTCGGGCGCGCGCCTGCCAATGAGGCGGGCTGCGCCGCGCGTGTTTGCCATTGCAGCGCGGCTTGCGCTGTCGCTAAGTGCACCTCGGCAGTGGCGCAATCTCTGCCCGAGTACGGCTAACGGCCGCACGAGGCGCTGCCGAGCCGGAGGGCCACCGCCGCCGCCGCCGCCGCCGCCGTCGCAATATTGTTCGGCGCACCCAATGGCCGCTTAGCGGCGCGCCTTAATTAAAAGCCCAGCATTGCTCTGTACCTGCTGCTGCAACAACGCGCGACCCAAAGCGGGAGAACACGCCCAGCTCTGAGCTGTCTGCGACACTGCCCTTGTGCAGCTATTCAGATACTATCTTGCTAAACGACCCGTGGTTATCTCTCTCCCTCAGAGAGAACAGACTAAAAGTACCGGAAGACGGGAAAATTAGACCTTACGATCGTGTCCATATCATGGTCATTGAAAATGAGGTTTAAGCATTGATAGATGACGCTAGGGACCAAAGTGAGAGTGGCCTTTTTGGAGAAATTATCTCACAATTCACTTGAAAGAATTTACTGAATCCTCAGAAAACTCACGATGATCAAATGAGGTGTTGATACCCTTCTTTCTGAGTACAAACCTAGCACTGAAGCAGCCCCGCCGACCGATGTGACCGAGCGGTTCTAGGCGCTTCAGTCAGGAACCGCGCGACCGCTACATTCGCAGGTTCGAATCCAGCCTCGGGTATGGATGTGTGTGATGTCCTTAGGGTAGTTAGGTTTATGTAGTTCTAAGTCTAGTGGACAGATTGGCATTGCTGTTACGTTTAAACCATTAATCAGTACTGATTACAAGGAATTATTAAAATTAATCATTACCCATACAAATGGTAACCACTTTCGATTTTGTCAGAAGTTATCTTTATACCACGTCTCGTCAGGTGGTGAACACCAATTGTACACTGTAATGTATCATTCCTGAGAATTAGGGAACTGATTCGTGATGTTGAACTACGCTGCTTCCTGTACTCGGGTAGGCGCGCCGGCCACTGATCGAATCTGCCCGGCGTATTAACGGCGACGGCCGGTGTGCCAGCCAGCCTGGATGTGGTTTTTAGGTGGTTTTCCACATCTTGCTAGGTGAATACTGGGCTGGTCCCCACGTCCCGCCTCAGTTACACGACTCGCAGACGTTTCAAAACGTTCGCACTATTTTACAGTTTTTACTAGACGCAGACAGCTGGGGTACACTCATTCCATCCCAGGGGGTACGGGGTGGCGACAGGAAGGGCATCTTGCTACCCTCTGACACTAACATCGTGAAATCCATAGTAACACGGCCGACCCCGCGTCGAAGTGGGACAAAGGCCCATAGAAAATGATGATTTCGTGATATTGAGCTCTTTTATGACGATATATATTTTAGGTAGTTATTTCATTTAAAATATTTGTGGTAGGTCTATACATATTTGTGGAGTCCATCCTGACAAACATGTCCAATGGAGCCACATACATACTTTATATATATATATATATATATATATATATATATATATATATATATATTAGGTAGTTATTTCATTTAAAATATTTGTGGTAGGTCTATACATATTTGTGGAGTCCATATATATATATATATAAAGTATGTATGTGGCTCCATTGGACATGTTTGTCAGGATGGACTCCACAAATATGTATAGACCTACCACAAATATTTTAAATGAAATAACTACCTAAAATATATATCGTCATAAAAGAGCTCAATATCACGAAATCATCATGGACTCCACAAATATGTATAGACCTACCACAAATATTTTAAATGAAATAACTACCTAAAATATATATCGTCATAAAAGAGTCAATATCACGAAATCATCATTTTCTATGGGCCTTTGTCCCACTTCGACGCGGGGTCGGCCTTGTTACTATGGATTTCACGATGTTAGTGTCAGAGTGTAGCCAGATGCCTTATATATATATATATATATATATATATATATATATATATATATATATATATATATATATACTCCTGGAAATTGAAATAAGAACACCGTGAATTCATTGTTCCAGGAAGGGGAAACTTTATTGACACATTCCTTCGGCCAGATACATCACATGATCACACTGACAGAACCAGAGGCACATAGACACAGGCGACAGAGCATGCACAATGTCGGCACTAGTACAGTGTATATCCACCTTTCGCAGCAATGCAGGCTGCTATTCTCCCATGGACACGATCGTAGAGATGCTGGATGTAGTCCTGTGGAACGGCTTGCCATGCCATTTCCACCTGGCGCCTCAGTTGGACCAGCGTTCTTGCTGGACGTGTAGACCGCGTGAGACGAAGCTTCATCCAGTCCCAAACATGCTCAATGGGGGACAGATCCGGAGATCTTGCTGGCCAGGGTAGTTGACTTACACCTTCTAGAGCACGTTGGGTGGCACGGGATACATGCGGACGTGCATTGTCCTGTTGGAACAGCAAGTTCCCTTTCCGGTCTAGGAATGGTAGAACGATGGGTTCGATGACGGTTTGGATGTAGCGTGCACTATTCAGTGTCCCCTCGACGATCACCAGTGGTGTACGGCCAGTGTAGGAGATCGCTCCCCACACCATGATGCCGGGTGTTGGCCCTGTGTGCCTCGGTCCTATGCAGTCCTGATTGTGGCGCTTACCTGCACGGCGCCAAACACGCATACGACCATCATTGGCACCAAGGCAGAAGCGACTCTCATCGCTGAAGACGACACGTCTCCATTCGTCCCTCCATTCACGCCTGTCGCGACACCACTGGAGGCGGGCTGCACGATGTTGGGGCGTGAGCGGAAGACGGCCTAACTGTGTGCGGGACCGTAGCCCAGCTTCATGGAGACGGTTGCGAATGGTCCTCGCCGATACCCCAGGAGCAACAGTGTCCCTAATTTGCTGGGAAGTGGCGGTGCGGTCCCCTACGGCACTGCGTAGGATCCTACGGTCTTGGCGTGCATCCGTGCGTCGCTGCGGTCCGGTCCCAGGTCGACGGGCACGGGCACCTCCCGCCGACCACTGGCGACAACATCGATGTACTGTGGAGACCTCACGCCCCACGTGTTGAGCAATTCGGCGGTACGTCCACCCGGCCTCCCGCATGCCCACTGTACGCCCTCGCTCAAAGTCCGTCAACTGCACATACGGTTCACGTCCACGCTGTCGCGGCATGCTACTAGTGTTAAAGACTGCGATGGAGCTCCGTATGCCACGGCAAACTGGCTGACACTGACGGCGGCGGTGCACAAATGCTGCGCAGCTAGCGCCATTCGACGGCCAACACCGCGGTTCCTGGTGTGTCCGCTGTGCCGTGCGTGTGATCATTGCTTGTACAGCCCTCTCGCAGTGTCCGGAGCAAGTATGGTGGGTCTGACACACCGGTGTCAATGTGTTCTTTTTTCCATTTCCAGGAGTGTAATTTTCCCAGAAAATTATCTCGCAAAACTTCAATTGTAAACTTTTCTGCGATGCACAACCCTTCTGCTGTAAAGTCTGCCACTGGAGTTTGTTGAACATGTATTTGACGCTCTCATGCCGACCAGATGATCCACAGACAAAACACACCGCTCATCGTAGAATCTTCTCTATTTCGTCTCCTACCTGGTAAGGATTCCAAATAGATGAACAATACTAACGAATCGGTCGTACAAGCGCCTTCTAAGCCACTTCCTTCGTCGATGAGTTACATTTCCTTAAGAGTCTTCTTGTGAATTTCATTCTGGCATCTGCTATTCCTACTACTTGTGATCATTCCACTTAAGGTCGATCCGAATACTTACGCCTAGATGTTTTATGGTAGTGCTGTTGTGCAGTTGTGTACTTCTTTTCCTATTTATGCTTAATATGTTAGATTTATATTCGTACAGGGTCAACTGCCAGATCCAGCACCATTCATCAATTCTCTTCAAATTGATATTGCCTTCCGGCGTTGTTACTATCTTATGCACGACCGTATTATCTGCCAACAGCCTTAAAGAGCTTACGACATTTTCTATTAGTCTATTTCTATACATCGTAAACACAGCCTTGCAGCATTCAGAAAATTACATTCGCATCCGTCGATTTTGTTCCGTTAACATCGACGTGTTGCGTTCTATCAGCAATAAAGTGTTGACTCCAGTAGCAAATCTAGTCCGACACTCGGTAAGCTCGTATTTCATCACTAAACGGCAGTGTAAGATGGTGCTTAACGCCTTCCTAAAATCGGGGAACATAGCATCAACCTGCTCGATGTTGTCTATAGCGCTGGTCGAACTCATGGAGGAGTTTCGCAAGAGCTCTTTCTGCGAAAACCTTGTTGATTTTTACACAGGAGATTTTCGTTCTCCAAAAACGTAATAACTCTTGGGCATAAAACACGATCCATAATTCTACAACAGACTGACGTCGACCATACAGGCCTATAATTACGTGCATCTGTCCTATCGCCCTTCTTGTAAACGGGAATGACCTCTGCTTTTTTGCTTTTTTCTAGTCACAAGTTAACTGCTGCCAGAAGGGAAGCAACTTCTTTCACAAAAGATTTGTATGCATCTACGGTGCAGTGGTATACAGTGGTATACAGATTACCCTCCAAAAAAAAAAAAAAAAAAATGTTCAAATGGCCCTGAGGACTATGGGACTCAACATCTGAGGACATCAGTCCCCTATAACTTAGAACTACTTAAACCTAACTAACCTAAGAACATCACACACACCCATGCCCGAGGCAGGATTCGAACCTGCGACCGTAGCAGTCACGCGGTTCCGGACTGAAGTGCCTAGAACTGCACGGCCACCGCGGCCGGCTACCCTCCACCACTCACCATAAGGTGGCTTCCGGAGTATAGGCATAGATGTAGCTTGATGTGTAATTTGTGACATTTATTCGTGTTCTTGGTCAATATGAATATCTACGCACCATGCGTCGATTCTGTTAAGTTCTTTCTGCATTTCGCTGCAGTTCAGTAGCGTTGTGATTTCTCTATATACACTGTACAGTGATATACACATATGAAGATGGCGTCAGTATGGCGTACACAACGTATAAAGAGCAGTACATTGGCGGAGCTGACATTTGAACTCAGGTAAGTCGTGTGAAAACGTTTCCGACGTGATTGTGGCCTTGAACCGGTAATAGTAATTTGGGCTAGATGCGTGGAACATTCCATTTCGGAAATCGTTTGGAAATTCAGTTTTCCGAGACCCACAGTGTCAAGAGCATGCAGGGAATACCAAATTTCAGATATTACCTTTCACCATCGACAATGGAGTGACCTGCGGCTTTCACTTGACGACCGAGTGCAGCCAGCCGGAGAGGCCGAGCGGTTCTAGGCGCTACAGTCTGGAACCGCGTCACCACTACGGTCGCAGGTTTGAATCCTGCCTCGGGCATGGATGTGTGTGATGCCCTTAGGTTAGTTAGGTTTAAGTAGTTCTGAGTTCTAGGGGACTGATGACCTCAGAAGTTATGTCCCATAGTGCTCAGAGCCATTGGAACCATTTTTGAACCGAGTGTATCGGCGTTTGCGTAGTGTTGTCAGCGCTAAAATACAAGCAACACTGCTTGAAATAACCGCAGAAATCAATGTGGGACGTGCGACTAATATGAAAATATCGGTTGGAGCCTAGACCACTGACCGAACGAGGTGGCGCAGTGGTTAGACACTGGACTCGCATTCGGGAGGACGACGGTTCAATCCCGCGTCCGGCCATCCTGATTTAGGTTTTCCGTGATTTCCCTAAATCACCCCAGGCAAATGCCAGGATGGTTCCTCTGAAAGGGTACGGCCATCTTCCTTCCCCAGCCTTCCCTGATCCGATGAGACCGATGACCTCGCTGTCTGGTCTCCTTCCCCACACAACCCAACCCCAACCCCAGACGACTGGAAAACCGTGGCCTGGTCACATGAGTCCCGATCTCAGCAAGTAATAGCTGGTGGTAAGGTTCGAGTGTGGCGCAGACCCCACGAATCCATGGACCCAAACTGTTAACAAGGCACTGTGCAAGCTGGTGGTATCTCCATAATGGAGTGGGTTGTGTTTACATGGAATGGACTGAAACCTCTGGTCCAACTGAAACGATCATTGACAGGGACTGGTTATGTTCTGCGGCTTGGAGACCATTTGCAGCCCTTCATGGACTTAATGTTCCCAGACAACGATGGAATTTCTATGAATGACAATGCGCCATGACACCGGGCCACATCGTGACTGGCGTGAAGAACTTTCTGGACGATTCGAGTGAGCGGTTTGGCCACCCAGATCGCCCTGATCAAGAGGTCAGTTCGTGGACAACATCTCGTACCGGCAACACTCTCACAGTTGTGGACAGATGTAGAGGCGGCTTGGCTCAGTATTTCTGCAGGGCACTTCCAATGCGTTGTTGAGTCCATGCCACGTCATGTTACTGTACTATGCCAGGCAAAAGCGGGTCCGACGCGATATTGGGAGTATCTCATGACTTTTGTCACCGCATCAAACGTCATTCAGTTTTAAGACTGTTGGAAAATAACGGAACAGTAATGTAGGTGTACTTGTCAGACTTTGGGGGAAGTTCACTGAGACCTGGACGCTGATTCTGACAACCGTAAATGTAGCAACGCCGAGGGCCAGTGATATCTGCCGGTGTCGCGTGCGTGACGTCACAGTGGCGACGGCCGATTTTCAATTACAGCGATCGGCAAGCTCTCGGCGGACTGCCTGACGCGCGTATGTCTGTGTGGTGGAGGGAAAGGGCAGAGGGCAAAGAGAGGCCCGCACCACTAAACTGTCATTCTGCATAGCTCTTGCATATAAAGTTTGCTGCGTGTCGCCCTGGGGACTTGGAACCATATTTCACGAACGTTTCCGTGCTCGTCGGACGTGCTGCTGCGAGAGGGAAAAATTACGGACAGCGGGAAAAAAAAGTTCTGCGACAACAGAGAATCTGGGTTCCGTATTAAAAATAACAGACAAAATTACAACAGAGAGCCTGGTGCGCAGCTGCGGGCCATTTAAAGGACAGGGGAAAGCGACACACTGCGCTTCTAATTTGAGTCGCCGAGTTTCAATTTATGGAGGGCGTGGAAGCGGTGAACTTGAAGCGGAGCGGGATAGCCGAAATGTAGATTTTGTGCTGACTTGTTTTGAACTGACTTACAGTGGGAGCATAAAACTGGTAGTTTTTATCGTCCTGATTGCAGATACGGAAAAGATCTGATCCGGAGCTTCTTACAGAGAATCCTTGGCTGTGGTTCGTTTGTGGTGGTTGAGTGTTTGTACAAATGGAGCCATTGTCCATCTCCACCCTCCTCTCCCCCCCCACCCCCCTTCCCGCCTCTTCCGACCATTCCAGCCCGCTAACCTGATAGCTGCCTAAAGCATCAGATTCCTCTCTTACTGCAGATTTAATTCGCCTTGGTCTCACGCTGATCACAGTAATGATTTTCAAGGATGATCAAAATTGAGCACCAAAGGGGACGGAACAAATGTAATTATACTGAGGGGAAGAAAGCCTAATGCCAAAAAGTAACTCATGTAGAGTAATGACATTTCAGGAATACATTTGTCTGGGTAATATATTTCAGTGATTAACGTTGCAATATCACAGGCTAACGTAGACGCAAGAAAATCCATTGCAAATGAGAAATGCTGGTACCTTAATAACCAGTGTAACCGCCAGAATGTTGAATGCAAGCCTACAAACGTGCATGCACTGTGTCGTACAGGTGCCGGATGTCAATATGTGGTATGGAGTCCCATGCCTGTTGCACTTGGTCTGTCAATACAGGGAAGGTTAATACTCTTTGTGGGTGATGCTGGAGCTGTCGATTAATAACGTCCTATAAATGTTCGACTGGAGACAGATCTGGTGATCGAGAAAGCCAAAGCAAGACGTCTACACTCTGTAGCGCATATTGAGTTACAGCAGCGGTATGTGGACGAGCGTTATCCTGTTGGAAAACACCTCGCGGAATGCTGTTCGTGAATGGCAGCACGATAGGTCAAATCACCAGACCGACGTACAGATTTGCTGTCAGAGTGCGTGGGATAACGACAAGAGTGCTCCTGGTCTCATGCGAAATTGCATCTCAGACCACAGTTCCAGTTCTATTCAGTGTGTATAGCACGCAGACAGGTTGGCTGCAGGCCCTTAATGGCCTCCTCCTTTCCAACACACGACCATCACTGTCACTGAGGCTGGACCAGCTTTCATCTGAAAACCGAACAGACCTCCACCCTGCCCTCCAGTGAGCTCTCGTTTGACACCACTTAAGTTGAAAATGCGGTGATCGGCGGTCATTGGAATGCACGCTTCAAGACGTCTGGAGCGGAGTTGTCGTTGAATTAACCGATTTGTATCAGTTCATGTACAGTTTCTACACGTACGAAAAGCCTTTCTGCAACATCGCAGAAGGACATACAGTTTCTCGTAACCTTATCACCCGACCTTGTTCTAACTCAGTAAGCTGGCGTTTTCGTCGTCTTTGCGATATTCTTGACTAACATCAACTCACTACGTCTAGTCTCAGAGATGACTAACACTGACAACCGTTACAAAAAAATGGTTCAAAAGGCTCTGAGCACTATGGGACTTAACAACTGTGGTCATCAGTCCCCTAGAACTTAGAACTACTTAAACCTAACTAAGCTAAGGACATCACACACATCCATGCCAGAGGCAGGATTCGAACCCGCGACCGTAGCGGTCACTCGGTTCCAGACGGAAGCGCCTAGAACCGCACGGCCACACGGGCCGGCACAACCGTTACAGCACGTATTTAAAGCAAATGTGATCTGTATTCTCATAGTGGCGCTGCTAGCGCAACTCTTATGGGACTGGCGCTAAATTTGAATAGGACAAGTAAATTTGTTCCATGCGTGATGGCATCAATGCGTATAAGCCGCGAAAGGCGTCCTGTTGTGTACCCTTCCATGCTGCATTTACCTAGTTCCAAAGTTCACCTGTGGTGGCTGGCATTGCGTCACTGCACCGCACCGGTCGTTTCACCATATTCCTCACATTTTCGATTGGCCACAAGTCTGGTCATCTATCGAGCCAGTGCAAAAGGCTGTCATACTGTGACACCACGAAAGCACATTTTCGTTTCTCTTGCTGAAAAATGGCGTCGGGGGTTTTGGGCAGTAAGGGTATGGCTATGGGTCGCTGGAAGTCATTCACGTAGGTAACACTGGTCACAGTGTTCTGGACACGGAACAACTGTGATTTGCGGCTGTACCCAATAGCATGCCACCCCCTAAGGCCTTGAGTTGTCGCTTTATATCTTGTGCGAATGCAGTCACTGTGATGCCGCTCCCTCTGTGTACGGCGATCCAAAATGCGGCCACCATCATTTTTAAATAAACATGACCTGGATTCGTCCGGAAACACTATGCGATGCCGTTTCTGTCAGCATTGACGTCATTCTATACACTCCTGTCGCCGAGCATGTTTTTACACATTCGGCAAAGGTAGGCGGAGAAATGGACGACGCGTACGTAACACTTGCCGTAACGGCGACAGAATGTCGTCCCTGATTGTGTACGATGTGTCTCATTGTTCCAGGAGGACCAAATCTGTCCTGCAATGCCATTCGGATGAGATATCGATCTACTGTCGCCGAGCATGTTTTTACAGATTCGGCAAAGGTAGGCGGAGAAGTGGACGACGCGTACGTAACACTTGCCGTAACGGCGACAGAATGTCGTCCCTGATTGTGTACGATGTGTCTCATTGTTCCAGGAGGACCAAATCTATCCTGCAATGCCATTCGGATGAGATATCGATCTTCTCGGGGGTGGTCTCGGTGGTGCGACCTGAAAAATCTCGTCGTCTTCTACAGCCTTCCGTCAACCATTTGGCAAACACTTCCGGAACACTTCGTCCCACACGAGCAGCAATTTCCCGGATGGATGCATACATTCTCTCATCCCAATAATGCGCTCCCTTTCAAGCTCACTGATTTGACGGTACGGTTCGCGCATATGTCTGCAAGGCATCCTGCATGTCTGTGAGTCACTCTGATCCTCGGCTTATAGCGAGAACGAGAGTGGCAGCAACATTTTACCGGCAGGTAGTGTTGCGCTGCAATATCCATGTTGATCCTGAACCCGCTGGACGACACGGTTCATAAGCTAATCGGTTCTGGAGAACGTGGTAATTTTCATGTCCTTTGAATATGAGCGTCATATCTCTATTCGTTCAAGGAATTCTGTTTTTTTTCTGAACATAAGTGTATGTAAGAATTACTGACTGCTTGTGATTGCAGTTAAGTCGTTCCAGTACACGCCTCAGTTCTGTTTCTTTGTGGAACATGCACGAATAGTAGGTACGGTCATTTTCTTGCCATGTGAACTAGCGTACGCGGCTACTATAAATGATTATTCGTTTTCAAAGCTTTATGTTTTTCAAAGTATTAAATGTACAAATATGACTTATGCATGAACAGAACCGCAAGCTCACTATGTTTGCATTTTGCGCTCTGATCGCACGACATATGTCCAAGTGTTAATCAGGTTCGTTCCAAATTTTATGTAGCAACATTCTGCCAATATCTTCACAGCAACAATTATGTGTTCTTTGAGCTGTTCCTGTGTTCTCGGCAGTGGAAGTACGTAAACGAGTTCCTTCATTTACTCCCAAACGAAGAAGTCAGAAGGCAGCAGTCAGTCGATCTGCGGAATCAAGGAAAAGAGGCATGTCATCGTCTCCACCACGCACAATCCAGCGATGTTGATGTTGGTAGTTTAGGAAGCGACAAACATCGACGCTCCAGTGAGAGGGTGCCTCATCTTGTTAGAAGGTTAAAATCTCGGAATCAGTATTCAGTTGTGCAAAGAACCACAGCTGCAACATATCTAGGTAAGTAGTACCTGTTACGGTCTCCTCACAGAAGAAAAGCGGCACATACAGCTTCGTCTGTGACGTTACACTGAAAACATTAACTTTCGACGAATCTCGTTCATCCGCTACAGTTTGATGAGGGATGTTCAGTGCCCAACACATTCATACTGTGGCGATTACTCTTTCCTGAGAACTGGAAGGTTGCTTCCTCACTGAATATCAGATGGGAGG
The DNA here is from genome assembly GCF_023864345.2 of Schistocerca serialis cubense. Lineage (NCBI taxonomy): Eukaryota > Metazoa > Arthropoda > Insecta > Orthoptera > Acrididae > Schistocerca > Schistocerca serialis. The sequence continues at coordinate 266,150,355 of NC_064638.1, forward strand.
CAAAAAGTTCGTCTGAATTGCTTTCTGCATTTTGATGAAAAACTGAAGGCGCCGGCCGTAATCTTCCGGTTTCAGTTGTTACACGGGCTGCAGACGGTAAGGTTTTAGACTTAAGCGCCCTCACATGAACTTCCACATAGGTTGCGGCGGTATTCTAAGTTCGTGGCTTACACACAGCGCTGATTTTTTTTTTTTTTTTGACCGCGTGCAAAACTTTCCCTCGCCGTCTCAACGGTTGCATCTGAGCCTTTGGCCCGCATCTCGTGGCCGTGCGGTAGCGTTCTCGCTTCCCACGCCCGGGTTCCCGGGTTCGATTCCCGGCGGGGTCAGGGATTTTCTCTGCCTCGTGATGGCTGGGTGTTGTGTGCTGTCCTTAGGTTAGTTAGGTTTAAGTAGTTCTAAGTTCTAGGGGACTTATGACCACAGCAGTTGAGTCCCATAGTGCTCAGAGCCATTTGAACCTGAGCCTTTGGTCGACCTATACTCTTCTGTTTACAGAGACAACCAGTGTACCCAAGTTTGTCGATACCAGCGCGCAATAGTCTGTTTACCATGGGCACTCTTTTCGATAGTTACTTCTAGACGCTGCGCTGTTGTAAGAGATTAATATCTCGCATATTCCAACACACAAAATCTCTTTTCATACTTCGTCGCCATTTTCTGAAACCACTGTACTCTTAACGCCAGTCGGTGGGTACAGCGCGAACTCGATGAGCTTACGATTCTGTTTATGTAACAATCATGCTTTTACATCTAACACTTTGGAAAATTCAGAACTTTGAAAACGAATGAATTCTTTAGAGTAATTCTCCTTTACGAATAATGTAAGCTTTTACCTCTTAATCTCCCTATTGTTCGTGGTTATATGCAAGCTATTGGTGGATTTTGTGCAACATCAATTTCCGAATCCACTTGTGTATCAGACTGTGTTGTGAAGTGTTACCAATTGTCATGAAACACGACAGTTTGCATAATTTTCTGGAGATAAATTTCTGATTGCCTTACTTACTACTTGTGCAATGACGGCAAAAACCTACAATAGATGGTGCTAAACCCCTACACATACTATAAATTAATGTACCCCGTCATGTCTGTCTGTCTACGTGAAGGTTAAACTCAGGAACTACTGCAGGGATTCTGATACGGTTTTGAGTAAAACATAGACTGGTTTTTGGATGTAAGTTACAAATACTTCCGCAAAACTAGCTGAACTACGATGATGCCTGTCAATTAAATCGTGCCTCAACAATACCTCTTCCCCGTGATGGAGACACAAGTTTCCTTGTGTCTGGCCACAAAGACTGACCAGCGTCTTGTGATGAATCGCAACCAGCATGGAACTTGGTACAACCTTCCACAAAGGTGGTTTTCGACACAGATGCCGCCTCATACAGATTCTTAATTCTCCTCTGGATGTCTGCCGATGTTTGGCCACGGGGAGCCAAGAAAGGAAGAACAGCACGTTGGTCCTCTTTGGAACGCATTGGCTAACAAGGTTGCCGTAGTTCACGTTTCCACATTTAACGCACGCGCGTCGAAATGTCACGAATACCACACCAGTTCCTTGCCTACATATCGGTGCTGGTACACCCGCATCGGAGTCGCGCTATTTTTCATACACCATGCAGCAACGTATTCGGACGAGCGGACGAGAACTTTTTCATCACCCCTCATAGAAATAGTCACACACACACACACACACACACATATATATATATATATATATATATATATATATATATATATATATATATAATACGCATAACCCTGCGCAAGTAAGAAATGGGGTAGTGTATAAAACGTTTGAACGTTGAACAGTGAGGACTGATTGGTAAAGACCGTGAACTGAATTGAATGTGTGTTAGATTTACGTTTATAGCGTCAAGTTGTGCAAGGAGTGTGTCTCCCCAGCCCTGTAATCATTGATTGCACACACCAAGAGTAGTTAAACCATATGCACTAACATGTAAATGCTAAATATTATTTTTCCGCAACATCATAGTAAGTGCGGGAGCATTGCTCACCATGTTTCACGAACAGCAGTCGGCGATATAACACCCGTCAGCCTGCCTTACGTGATTGCTGATGCGGCGGAATATTACTGTGTTGTGAAACGAACTCATAACACAGAAAAAGGCCACTATACGACGTAGTAGGATATTGCGCATTAATAACACAGTGATGTAGTATATACGCCGCGCGGGGTAGCCGTGCGGTTCCAGGCGCCTTGCCACAGTTCGCGCGGCTTCCCCCGTCGGAGGTTCGAGTCCTCTCTTGGGCATGGGTGCGTGTGTTGTCCTTATCGTAAGTTGGTTTAAGTTAGATTAAGTAGTGTGTAAACCTAGGGACCAACGACCTCAGCATTTTGGTCCCATAGACCCCACCACAAATTTCCAATTTTGGTGTATATCGAAATACATCATAAAGAAGTAGATTAGTAAGTGATTATGTTGTTACTGAGGACAAGTTAGCGATTTAAAATCCCACATGGATACTCAAACCCGGGTTCCCGTGTTCGATTCCCGGCGGGGTCAGGGATTTTCTCTGCCTTGTGATGACTGGGTGTTGTGTGATGTCCTTAGGTCAATTAGGTTTAAGTAGTTCTAAGTTCTAGGGGACTGATGACCATAGATGTTAAGTCCCATAGTGCTCAGAGCCATTTGAACCATTTTGGATACTGAAAGCAACATGTTTTCAGTTCAGTGTTCCGAACAAAACAAAAACTGCTTTATAATTGAGGAGTGGGTAACCGCTTTGAATATACAGCACAACGAAGTGAAGAAATTATATACAGGAGTTTATAAATTAGTTACCCAAAAGTAACCTTTAACTATGAAATAGGCAAATAACCCACAGAAATGCATGATACAACACTAAACGCCGTCTGTCATTAACTTTTGTTTACAAATGTTCAATTTGGCTGCCTTTTGTCTCACGACAAATGCCCCATCTGTAACCAATTTTAGATTTTTCAAAAATGATCTACAAAAGTAGCTTTCAGACGTGTTTTTCTTGAATAAATCGAAATCCTTGGCCCCCAGGGAAAACGTTCCCAATACGAAATTTAACTACATTCCTGGAAATTGAAATAAGAACACCGTGAATTCATTGTCCCAGGAAGGGGAAACTTTATTGACACATTCCTGGGGTCAGATACATCACATGATCACACCGACAGAACCACAGGCACATAGACACAGGCAACAGAGCATGCAAAATGTCGGCACTAGTACAGTGTATATCCACCTTTCGCAGCAATGCAGGCTGCTATTCTCCCATGGAGACGATCGTAGAGATGCTGGATGTAGTCCTGTGGAACGGCTTGCCATGCCATTTCCACCTGGCGCCTCAGTTGGACCAGCGTTCGTGCTGGACGTGCAGACCGCGTGAGACGACGCTTCATCCAGTCCCAAAAATGCTCAATGGGGGACAAATCCGGAGATCTTGCTGGCCAGGATAGTTGACTTACTCCTTCTAGAGCACGTTGGGTGGCACGGGATACATGCGGAAGTGCATTGTCCTGTTGGAACAGCACGTTCCCTTGCCGGTCTAGGAATGGTAGAACGATGGGTTCGATGACGGTTTGGATGTACCGTGCACTATTCAGTGTCCCCTCGACGATCACCAGTGGTGTACGGCCAGTGTAGGAGATCGCTCCCCACACCATGATGCCGGGTGTTGGCCCTGTGTGCCTCGGTCGTATGCAGTCCTGATTGTGGCGCTCACCTGCACGGCGCCAAACACGCATACGACCATCAATGGCACCAAGGCAGAAGCGACTGTCATCGCTGAAGACGACACGTCTCCATTCGTCCCTCCATTCACGCCTGTCGCGACACCACTGGAGGCGGGCTGCACGATGTTGGGGCGTGAGCGGAAGACGGCCTAACGGTGTGCTGGACCGTAGCCCAGCTTCATGGAGACGGTTGCGAATGGTCCTCGCCGATACCCCAGGAGCAACAGTGTCCCTAATTTGCTGGGAAGTGGCGGTGCGGTCCCCTACGTCACTGCGTAGGATCCTACGGTCTTGGCGTGCATCCGTGCGTCGCTGCGGTCCTGTCCCAGGTCGACGGGCACGTGCACCTTCCGCCGACCACTGGCGACAACATCGATGTACTGTGGAGACCTCACGCCCCACGTGTTGAGCAATTCGGCGGTACGTCCACCCGGCCTCCCGCATGCCCAGTATACGCCCTCGCTCAAAGTCCGTCAACTGCACATACGGTTCACGTCCACGCTGTCGCGGCATGCTACCAGTGTTAAAGACTGCGATGGAGCTCCGTATGCCACGGCAAACTGGCTGACACTTTCGGCGGCGGTGCACAAATGCTGCGCAGCTAGCGCCATTCAACGGCCAACACCGCGGTTCCTGGTGTGTCCGCTGTGCCGTGCGTGTGATCATTGCTTGTACAGCCCTCTCGCAGTGTCCGGAGCAAGTATGGTGGGTCTGACACACCGGTGTCAATGTGTTCTTTTTTCCATTTCCAGGAGTGTACATTAATTTTCCTATTATAAGTTTCTGCTCATTTTTTCTGTAGGACTAATAGTTAGCACATGGCGGGTGAGAGAATATGAAAATATTGTGCGTGGTGCAAGAAGGCGTTCTGGGTTGCATAAAATCCATAGGTTGTGCCAGATGAATCACACCGCATAGACCGAGAACTACCACAACGACAAACTGGTAACTGTCGACATCTGATGAATCGGAGAAGGCAAGAGAAACCCAGAAGGGTATGCATCTCTGCTTCATTGATTATGCTAAAGACTTTGACAGTGTGAACCACATCAAATTATGGGAAGTACGCAGGAACATGAGAGCACCAAATCACCTCATACGGTATTTATTCTCTGTCCAAGAAGCCATGGTGAGAACCATACATCGATCAACTAAATGGTTGAAGATTCAGAGGGGTGTACGATATGGCTGCACATTCTCACCTTGTTTATTCGATCTGCATGCAGAGCACATTATGGGTAATGCCGGAATGAAGAAACCGGAATCGAAGTATCTGGAATAAATGAAAATAGTCTTAAATTTGCAGATGATACCACACTGATGGCAGAAAGTGAAGGAACGTTAAAGGTAGTCTTACTGAAGGTGAAAGAAGAAAGTACAAAGTCTGTTCCAACGCCGAATGTCAAGATAACGAAAATTATGGCAACTACACCCTTCACTTCATGGCATATAGCAGGAGAAACAAAGGCGGCAGTTTCTTTCTTCAATTGCCTCGGCTCTCAGATTTCTGTTGATAGCGCTGGCAGCCACGAAATCAATAGTCGCTTGTTAGTCGGTAGAAAGATAACGTCCAACCTCAACAATGTTTTAAAGACCACATAAATAATTTTAACGTAATTTTAACAACATTAATCTATATAGTAAGGGCTATGGGCTTTCCAGCTGTGATGTATGGTTGTGAGATCCGAACCATAAGAAAGGCTGAAAGGCGTAGAACAGACATCTTTTGATGTTGGAGGAAACTTCTTAGAATTTCATGGACCGCAAAGAGAACGAATAGGTCAGAGTTACAGCAAATACATGTTTGCTTCTTGGAAGGTCTGATAAAGAAAAAAACGACCTACTTTGAGCACTTTATGAGAAGACATGAGTAGCTGAAAAAGGCGTCAATATTCTGGCAGATCAAACGGACAAAGAGAAGAGAGCGGTAAATGATCAGCTAGCTGGATGACTTTGCACGAAGGTTTGGATTCCAGTCAGGAAAGTTTCCTGGAGAAAGAGCAGGATAGAAGAAATTTGAGTGTTTTAGTTTTGGCGTCACAGAGAGTCAGAACTGAGTGAACTAGAGTTGTAGAACTACCGTAGACCATCACAAGCAAGCGTAGAATAAGGTAGTTTTGTGTGTGTGAAATCGTACGGGACTTAACTGCTAAGGTCATCAGTCCCTAAGCTTACACACTACTTAACCAAAATTATCCTAAGGACAAACACACACATCCATGCCTGAAGGAGAACTCGAACCTCCGCCGGGACCAGCCGCACAGTCTATGACTGCAGCGCCGTAGACCGCTCGACTAATCCCGCGCGGCGAGGTAGTTTTCCTAGTAGCTTTAGTGAGTTTGGTTGTGCACGCGTTACCGGTACGTTAGGTGTGTTGCATACCTGTCGAGCGTTTCCTCATACCGATCGATTTCCTTACGTATGAAATTATTGTCTTACTAGATTCCCCTGGAAACCGGAATCGATGAACCGTTAGAAACTGAGTGAGCACAGTTAGAAACTGTACGGGGCCGGGTAACACTCCGAACACTGTTTGTGGTATATAGTTATCCTCCTGTCTGTTAATTAAAAGTATATCTTATTTATTGCAAAATTGAAATTGTCGATTTTTAGTTCACGTTTTATTCGAAAATTGTTGATTTGTAACGTGAAACACAGGGATGTTGTAGTAGAAATAAAGAAAACAGAATAGATGTATCACATAGCGCTAAAAAACGTAATTTCCTCAAGAGAAGGTAAAATTAAAAAATAAATACATCAAACATCGCTCCAATACTTTGTCGAAGTTAAATGAAACATGTTTCTGTCATTCGTCAACAATTTTTGAATGTATCAATAATAACAGGAAACTCTTGCGTCTCATCTTGATGAATACAAAACAAAAATAATTATTTTTTTATGTTTGTGCATGTAAACTGCAGTAGCATCAAAATGTAATTTCTTTGGTTACGTAAAATCGCTGAAGTTACGCGATCAACTAATTCTTATTAGTTAAAAATGCTATTTATATTCTTTAAGGATTTAAAATGGACAACGGACTATCACTGAATGCTGGGCTGTGTTAACTATATGCAAAACAAACAAACAAAGAAACCAAAGCGAAGTCGTCGGCTCCCAGTTTCTGTGTCTCATTTTCATTTGTGGTTCTCTCCCTACCAGTACGACTGGTAATCCTACCATTTCCTACATCATTTACATACTGTACCAAAGCTACCGAACAGTAACAGAGAGACAGAGACAGAGACAGAAACAAAGACAGAGAGAGAGAGATGTACAGGTGCCCGTATGAGGAAGAGAATTTTTACGCTCCGGCTGTGGTATGCGGCGGGCGTATGCCCTTTGCAGTGTTCCAATATTGACGTACCTTCCTTGTTGGCTTAAATAGGGTATCAATAACGTGTCTTCCTAGTACTCTACTGATGCGATCTGTGACTTTTTTAAGCTTGTGGTGTCTGTGAGGGAAATTAGTCTTTAGTAGCTTCTGTTTCACTACAAACTGCAAATCTTTTACGATGAACTGCGCTGTTTGCCTGTTTCTTAGAGTTGCCATTCGTTATTAATACTTATGGGAGGATATATGAGAAAATACACAGGTATTATCAGCTACTGTAACTTTGACAGTTTGAGTGACAACTGAACCAAATATTTACATGTTAGAATTATTTTATTGGCTATAGTCTGGATCTTTTTCAACCTTTTCGTCAAATAATTTGTTCCGGACGTTACCTGATAATTTTATCACATATTACATCACGTGAAGAATTTTTCTCAATGGTTACTTTATTTGCCACTTTCAAAATGTGGTAGGTTATTCTTAGTAATTAGGTAAACAAACCTATGAATCTGTTTCTTAATATTACTCCTAGAACTCTCGCAACATTTGTTTTAATTTTTATGTAGGAAACGTAGAAATTTTTATTATTTTCTACGTTTTTATTTCGCATTTAATAAATGTTACAGTAATGCACTCTGAAAAATTTTGTACCACAGAAAGTTACGTTATAGTATGTACAAAGTCTGTAGCAACTCCAACAAAAAATCTTACTTATGAACTGAAAAATGAAAATTATGGTAGATATAGAAAAAAGACTTTATTAGTATACTGCAATTTCAGAAACATGTATGCTAGTGTTGGCCATAGCCGTGTATTAGTACTTTTTTGCCTTCATTAGCTCTTCCCTTCTTGTCTGATCCTTCTGGTGTGTCCTTTTTGCAATATCCTTCACTGATATTTTGGAACTGGCAATATGCACATCATCAGTCTTCTTCAGCAGGTTCAGTGAAGCAACCTGTATCAAATCCTAATCTCATGAGGGTCCTGATTCTTCCTTTGTTACCATCACTGAACACCAGACAAGCATCATATGAGAACATTTTAATAATTGTAGAAGAGAAAGTGTTACCTTCGGGCATCTCTCCTAAGTGAGTTTATTAAAGATTTCGTTCGGGATTTGTGTTCAGTCAAATGTGCTGCATTTATTTAACAAATAGTAAGGAGTCGCTTCGTAAATAGACCCGCAGGCTTTTGTACCTTACACATGTCTTCTGTGATGGCAAGAAATAACAAAATAACTCAAATAAGGACAGAGTCGTGTAGAAAAAGGGTGCGTGGCGCTGAGCGTTCTTTGAAACAAGATGGATTTTACATGGGGACAATATTTGTAACAACCTACATAACTATCTGGCGGCAAAAATAATTTCAGTATATTTTAATAATTTTACGTACATCCCCACCTTAAGTAATTTAGCCGTTCCTCCAAGTCTACACAAGTCGGTATTGTACGATGCCCTGACTTTGGTACGTTAAATGTGCATACTGCAGATTTCCAGCTCAAATATGAAACACTTAAGAGAGTACGTGCACTACTGGCCATTAAAATTGCTACACAACGAAGATGACGTGCTACAGATGCGAAATTTAAGCGACAGGAAGAAGATGCTGTGATATGCAAATGATTAGCTTTTCAGAGCATTCACACAAGATTGGCGCCGGTGGCGACACCTACAACGTGCTGATATGAGGAAGGTTTTCAACCGATTCTTCATACACAAACAGCAGTTGACCGGCGTTGCCTGGTGAAACGTTGTTGTGTTACCTCATGTAAGGAGGAGAAATGCGTACCATCACATTTCCGACTTTGATAAAGGTCAGATTGTAGACTATCGCGACTGCGGTTTATCGTATCGCGGCATTGCTTCTCGCATTGGTCGAGATCCAATTACTGTTAGCAGAACATGGAATCGTTGGGTTCAGGAGGTTAGTACGGAACGTTGTACTGGATCCCAATGGCTTCGTATCACTAGTAGTCGAGATGACAGGCATCTTATCCGCATGGCTGTAACGGATCGTGCAGCCACGTCTCGATCCCTGAGTCAACAGATGGGGACGTTTACAACGCAAGAACCATTAGCACGAACAGTTGGACTACGTTTGCAGCAGCATGGACTGTCATCTCGGAGACCATGGCTGCGGTTACCCTTGATGCTGCATCACAGACAGGAGTGCCTGCGATGGTTGACTCAACGACGAACCTGGGTGCACGAATGGCAAAACGTCATTTTTTCGGATGAATCCAGTTTCTGTTTACAGCATCATGATGGTCGCATCCGTGTTTGGTGACGTCGCGGTGATGCACATTGGAAGCGTGTATTCGTCATCGCCATACTGGCGTATCACCCGGCGTGACGGTATGGGGTGCCATTGATTACACGTCTCGGTCACCTCTTGTTCGCATTGACGGCACTTTGAACATTGGACGTTACATTTCAGATGTGTCACGACCGGTGGCTCTACCCTTCATTCGAGCCCTGCGAAACCCTACATATCAGCAAGATAATGCACGACCGCATGTTGCAGGTCATGTACAGGCCGTTTTGGATACCAAAAATGTTCGACTGCTGCCCTGGCCAGCACATTCTCCACATCTCTCACCAACTGAAAACGTCTGGTAAATGGTGGACGAGCAACTGGCTCGCCATAATACGCCAGTCAGTACTCTTGATGAACTGTGGTATCGTGTTGAAGCTGCATGGGCAGCTGTACCTGTACTCACCATCCAAGCTCTGTTTGACTCAATGCCCAGGCGTATCAAGGCCGTTATTACGGCCAGAGGTGGTTGTTCTGGGTACTGATTTCTCAGGATCTGTGCACCCAAATTGTGTGATAATGTAATCACATGTCAGTTCTAGTATAATATATTTGTCCAATGAATACCCGTTTATCATCTGCATTTCTTCTTGGTGTAGCAACTTTTATGGCCAGTAGTGTATTTCGTAACCAGACTGTTCTAGTCATTTGAGGGAAGTTGAAAGGCACATCCACTTGAAACGTAGCGACCGGGTCGGACTCCTTTGTCTGCGGCGGTGCGTCTGTTTGTTGGTGGAGTGTGCGTCTGGCAGGCGGAGGAGGAAGACGTCGGGCCGAAGGAGCAATTAGAGCGGCCGCGGACGTGCGCCGGGCGACGGGAGTAGGCTGGGCTCCCAGTAACGGGGAGCGGCAGCCGTGCTGCGTCGCATCCCAACGCACAGTAGTTCCGCGGCGGGTGCTGTCAACCACCTCATCAGGATTCATATATACTGCTATCCGTATGTAAGTATTAGCAGCGAAATTATGAACACGGATGTATAAACAATAATTACAGACATAGCGTGCGTGTAACTAATTATTTACACTGATATGCAAAACTTAGGCTGAGATAGATACGCCAACACACCAATTAACTATTCTGCGGAAATGAATGAAAGTATCGATTCATGGTGTGAGAGGTCTCCCAACCGTGTACAGAAAGCTGGATGTCACATTTCGTGATGTTAGCGTGACTGTAGCGCCATATGGGGCTATCCCCTCAACTCGGGGTAGTTCAAGGAATGAGGAAAAGGTATCCCATATTCTTACAGGAAGTAATATTGGTCAAAACCAAAACAGAGGTTCTATAAGCATATGTCACGACATACAATGGTTTCAGTTATCCCTGCCTACGTGTTTTATGCAACCCGCAAAATTTTAATATTCTCTCGTACATTAAATGCAAACTACAGAAAAAATTAAATGGGCCTTTATTGCAGGAAATTTGATGTAATTAAATTGTGTGCTCGGATACGTTTTCACCAGAGGCCGTAATTCTCGAATTATTCAAGAAAAGGGTGCAAAAGTGGCCTTCAAACCCGTCTTTCTTCATACCTTGCATTTGCACAACAAATATCGGAATTAACTGATGTATTTTGATGTCGTGGTCAGTAATAATCTAGTTGGTGTGTTGACAGAAGCCACTTATTTGCATTATCACAGTGGTGATATTTCACATTGAAGTGTAGTAGAGGCTAGTCGAAATGCAAGTTCTTGTCGTCTAAATATGTAATAACAGAGAAATGAGCAGTAGAGTAAAATACGAGCGTTACTGGTCGATTCAAGCACTTATTGCTAACTATTTTATGTACATTTTAGAGTAATGGTATGGAGCCTGACATTCTACATGTAACTAGTATACGCATTTTTTTTTCTTTTGCTGATTTTCTTTTGTATTTAGACATTGTTGTGTAAAGATTATTTCCCCGCAATTTATGAATGTCAGATTACTTGCTCTGTGTTTGGACGTTGAGCTATTTAAAATTTCATGAGTACAGTTAGTATTTTTTTTATTTGTTATGAATTAGCGAAGTTTGGATTACTCCTAAAAATAACGGAGATCCCGGTAACCAAGCAAATTTTTATCTCACCATTGTTTTTTATTTGTATGATGTAATTTTTTTTTTTTTTGTCATTTGGATTGTTGTAAATTTGTATGTGTACGTTACTCCGGATTGTGGAGAGTCCAATAATGCAACAACTGTGTCAATAATTTGGTAAAGTAACAGCATTTGGTCGTCTACTTGAGGTCACCAGGGGCTAAGGTCTCCACCTGGTTATTATGATGACTTGCTACGTTTGTTCGAATACAGCTTTCTTTAAAAAAATATTCGGAACTACCATCGCATTGCAAGGATAGTACCGTGCCATTTTTTTCTGCATGGGTAGTCGGTGGTGAAAGGGTACAGTACCGCCCGACATTGAAAATAGGTACAACATTCTTCGTTATTCTTGTTATAACAACATATTTTTTGTAATAGTAACTCAATTTCACTTAATACACCGAAGCCGGATACCAGTGTAGGAAAGAATGACAATTTATTTATTTAATTGATCACATGTGCACTCCCACAAAATAAATCCCTACATCCAATTTGGTGAGATCTGTGAAACAAATGAATGTATGGTCGTCTAATAACCGCAGTTAGTGAATATGCAATACATCATCATCTTTGAGACGGTCCTTTGGTCACCTTTGGTGGAACCAAAGAGATGAAATTTACCTGAGCTTTGAGCGCCTGAAATGTGGCTGACCAATACGGTAGCATGGTGCTCCCACACCTCGGCGGAGGTGCAAGATGACCTGAAGAATGACCATGTTTTAGCACTCTGGCGCTGGATCTTGTGTTGGTAAGACCTGTCTTAGGTGTGCTCCGTAAAGACAAAAGAGTGGAGACAATGGTATGCATGTGAAATACTTAAGAGTAGTTTGGAATAATTATTTCTCTATTTGGGGAGAGAATTAAATGTCAGGCAGGTAATATTAAGGGGATCGTAATAATGTTCGGAAGTGACCCACAGACACAATGAAACCACGTGTAGCAATAAGTTGAAATACTTTCGAGTGCTAGTACTAAGTTGAAATACTTCCGAGTGCTAAAGTTAAGCTGAATTACTGGCGTGTGTACCATAAGTTGGAAATATTTAAGAAATGGCGTGTGCAGGACTTGAAATTAGAGACGAGCACTTGCACGTGGTGAGTATTGTGTGAGTCTCAATCTGTGTATGAGACAAAAGATAAAGGTGTGTGACGAAATTGATCTTAATATTACTTTGCGTGTTGTGTTTCCGTGTGATGCTTGATTCAAACTCTAATACTCTGAGAGAGAAGCAAGATGAGTCAACCGTCTATCCAGCAACGCCACTTGGCTTGCATTGCACAGGAAGACGTGCATATATCCTCCTGAGTTCGTAGTAGTTAAGAAAAATTACGAAGTGGGGCAGTGTCGTGTGAAACTGGGATGAATACTAATTGAAGTGAGGAAGCTAAAGTGAAGTGATTCTAACGTTGTGACTATTCTTTGTGATTGATTCTATGTTGCCAGTGTGATGTATTTCACGTAATTTAATTATGTGTGGTTTGCATGGGAGAGTAGCAAGATAGATTCAGAGGCAGTGGGTTATGCATGTTCCTTTTTGTACCGCTGGGTCTGGAGGAAATGTTCGTGATGATGGGTGTGATAGTCGAAGTGTGAGATATAACAAAAGATTCACCATCCTATCCAGAAAGTGCACTATAGCGTTAGATAATTACGAGACCATAAGATAGAGAATCACCAATGTAAAGCCATGCCCATTGGGCGGAGTTTCTCATGTGTAATTGTTGTATCAAATGTAATGGTGTGTATAGGTTATGTTTGAATCATAATAGAATTTATCGGAATAAAAAAGATAGTGAAAACAAAAAGATTGGTGGCCTTGTTCTTCGAATAGTGTGTAGTCATGATATCCAGAATTTATAATGTGTGCGCCATTCATATTCAGTGCGATGGCCACGTGTTGATCAAAGCCGTTTGGTAAGAAAGAAAAAGTGGTATTGCCAGTGCGTAGTGAACTATCAGAGTTGTGTAAATTAATAATAGTCAGATGTGCGTTATCAGTTTCCGTTGCGTAATATTCAAACAAGAAAATAAATTGTAGCTTAATTGTGAGTATCAGAGCTCAAAATCAGTCATTGATGTTACTCGATAAATAAGAATAAATCCACTTGCTTGGGAGACCACTCATCTTGCAGGCCTGACTGCTTGATGCCACAGTATGAGCAAGGCATGTGGGTGCCTCTCAGTAGTAATATCAGAGAATTGAGTCCGCCTTGATGCAAAACACCTTGTTATTCGTTTATTTCTTTATTCCCCCAAACCAGTTTCGACGACAAATATCACAATCATCAGTGGTTTTTTTTAATCTAAAACGTGCATAAAATAGCATGGTTATATAAACACTGTTTTTCTATGCAAACACGGACCAAATGGAAGAGTTCCAAGACAAAATCATTGTTTCAGAAGGCGTTTCAGGTTGCTGAAAACTCAAACGTAGGTATGACTGTATCACCTTGTAGATACTTTTGGCATATGGGCCATTCTGTTCTAAGTCTGTGTGTCGCCTTTTGTGACACATTATATTGTTTGGTTTGCTGGCAATTCGTTGTATAGGCTATACTAGGCTTCTGTTGATAAAAGGCGCAGGAAAACAGAGAATAAATTGTACTGAATCATTCCTAAGTACAAACAGCATAACGATAGCACTCAAAAGGGTGAAGGCCCTGAGTGAGTCGGATAACACAGTTATGAGTAATTTACTGTACGAAAACACAGATAAACAAGAGTTGAATTATAGTACAAAACGAATGGAATCGCTCAACTGACTGCAGATTAAATAATGCTCGGATTAAAGTATACCTAGGATACTGTGATAGACGACAACACCAAAACACATTATGTTGACGTTGTTGACGGAGCATCCTATCCACACCGAAAACTCTTTAATCCTTACCCTAGAACAAGTTTTTATATCTCAAACCGAATGCGTTCACGGAGTCATTTTCACTGAACTTCTTTTGTTGCTTTGAAGAGAGCTGTCACCTCACAACATAATCGACACCTCAAAAAAAAGTATATCTCCCAAAACTTCTTTTCGCTCAGTCACGAACTGTTTATATTTCACAATTGACAGGTACCTATTATAAGATACTTCTTCATCCGTGATGCCAACACTGCCGTCTCATAACGTGCATTGTAAGACTTACCTATACATCCTCAGTGTTCAGTTCATTGAAATTTTTTTCGGTGGATGACAGTGAGTGACAGATACGATATCGTGCAATTATTTGAACTGCTGAAAAGTGAAATAAGTTTCTTTGGCGTCGTCTCCGTCTTCGTAAAGTGGGGGATAATTGAACACACAGAGAGTAAATTAAATCTTCGGTCTGTAAATCGTAGATGCCAATATCTTTAAAACAATATGTATGGATATGAATCTTTCTGCACTGCAGGCGCAAAACAAGAGGTCATACATCGTGGTGGTGCAGTCATTGTCACCTGTAGCTCAGGACTGCCCCTTACGTGCTTTCCTGGAAGCACTGCATCTGATTGGCTCAAAAGCAACTGAGTGTCCGTAAAAACTGGACACTTTCACAAATTTTCCTTTTTTTGTACGAATTATTATTTGCACTATTTTTGTATGCAATAGCTAATGAACTCGTGATTGTTTAACACTAGATGAGGTTTTTCTGTTTTGGCTGCAAAATAACTGATGACGTCTAAAGTATAAGGATACCAGAGGAAAATAGGTGAATATGCTCCTGTTTGATAGACTCTGACTAAAAGTGGAGAGCCACCTGCCTGATTCTACCTTCCTCGGGCTTTTAAAAATTCTAACAAAAATTTTGATATGAGCTTTCTTTTTTAACATGCAATTTTCCCATCCACTCCCACCTGCCCGTTCTCACTCACTCATTCCGCCCAAGTCATTGCCATTATATCCTTGTGTCTTTATATTTGTCATTGTCACCTGTCTCAGCCACAGGCTCCTCTCTCTGTCAGTTTCTGCCTCTTGCTCTCTCTTACGGCTAATATCTCAATCCTTTCTTCCTAAAAATGTTCAAATGGCTCTGAGCACTATGGGACTTCACATCTGAGGTCATCAGTCCCTTGGAACTTAGAACTACTTTAACTAACCTAAGGACATCACACACATCCATGCCCGAGGCAGGATTCGAACCTGCGACCGTAGCAGTCGCGATGTTCCGGACTGTAGCGCCTAGAATCGCTCGGCCATTGCGGCCGGCCTTCCTTCCTACTGAAGCTGTCTCTTCTCACTTTATCTATCTCTCTCTTCCTTGTTGTCACTGTCATAGACTCTGTTTCTCTTTATCACTGGCTCTCAGCCACTTCCACATCCTCCGCCTCTTTATTCCTCTCCCACTGGCACTTTCTGCTTCATTCTTTTCCTAGCACTGTTCTGTTACTGTCAACTTTGTTCCACTGCTCCTGTGTCCCTCTCTTTCTCTCACACTGTCATTGACTCCTGTTCTCTTTCTATAACACTGTCACTGTCTACTATCTTCCAATGTTTATTACTTTTCCGTCTCTTCATCACTGCATCTGTGTTCTTTTCCTTCAGTATAAAAAAGAGCAAATCCGTTCGCATTAAAAAAATTTTGGAAAAGTTTTTAAAAGCGTTGGGGAATGTAGAATGAGTCTGACGGTACACCACTTTTCAGACGTAGTCTTTTAAATGAACAGGAACATATTGCATTTTTAGTGCTCTATTTATAGGAACATCTTCCCGCTAGTTCCCTTCTTTTACCGGCCGAACTAGGACATGTAAACCATACGGAAGGAAATGCATTGGTAAGCAAAGTTTAGATAGTTTACTTATGTGAAATTGAAATATCGTGAAAAAAAATGGAAATTTGTTGTAAGTTCCTATGGGACCAGACTGTTGAGGTCATCGGTCCGCAAGCTTACGCACTTCTTAATCGAACTTTATATGCCCGAGGGAGGATCCGTATCTCCAATAGGGAGAGCCGCGTGAACCGTGGCAAGGTGCCTAAGACTGGGCTGCTAGCCCGCACGGCTAAATAACGGGAAACTAGTTTTACACTTCAGACAAGACTTTATGTGCCAGATTTTCGATGTGCAAAAGTACTACAACATGGAGTTCCTAGACGATAAAGGAGACACTTTACGGCATATTTCTTCCTGTTGGGTCACTTTATGAACTGCGTTTTCGCTTTACATTTTCTACGAACAAATTGGAAAACTTTGAATCTCGGAAACGCATAAAGATATGATGAATATTTTCACGGTTCTCCAACATCGGGATCCTAGGAATCCATTGTAAAAAGAAAATTTTCAAGGTTGTTCGAGCTCAGGCACTGAGGAATACATCGCAAATATTACAGCCATTTGCTGTGCATAGACATCTGGAAATCCTAGGCTGGACTTTGGTCCGCTGATGACGGTGAAAATATAGTAAAAAAATAATTTCCTTTGAGTTTTCCAAGGAACCGCCCGTGAACTAATGGTGCCTCCATAATTATCATCGAGCCCACCGCAGAGCACATCAAATGTAGAGAGAACCATTCAGCTTGGTACATATGCCGAATCAGGAGGAAGTGTCTGATATTCATACTTTGACTCTGTACTGTAAGATAGTGACACTAAGATGATCCTTCTGCTGGGTACACACTTGGCCTCAGCCCAATAGATATCCAAAAACTTAACCCTACCCTTTGTCACCAACAGAATCCGAGGTACGATCACCGGAAAATCCCGTTTTTATGTGCGGAGTTTTGAACATCTTAGTTAAGCACGTTGTTGCATGCATACCGATATTGACTACGTGGTGGAAATAAATTTTTTAGTCCAGAGACATGTTGCCAGAGATCTCCCAGTTGTTCCAAGAAACCTGGACTCACATTACGTGGGGTTAGCGTGACTGTCAAATGGGGCTAGCCCCTCAACGCAACGTAGCTGAAAGAATGAGAAAAAAGTATCCCATATCCTTACAGGATATACCGGTCAGTGCAAAAATGTGTTCTGGAAGTACAAATGGTTCAAATGGCTCTGAGCACTATGGGACTTAACATCTGTGGTCATCAGTCCCCTAGAACTTAGAACTACTTAAACCTAACTAACCTAAGGACATCACACACATCCATGCCCGAGGCAAGATTCGAACCTGCGACCGTCTGGAAGTACAAGTCGAGATATACACTGGTATTGTCATGTGTATTCAAATACAGAGAGATGTAAACAGACAGAATGCGGCGCTGCGATCAGCAAAGCCTATAAAAGACAACAAGTGTCTGGCACAGTTGCTGGATCGGGTACTGCTGCTACAATGACAGGTTCCCAAGATTTAACTGAGTTTGAACGTGGTGTTATAGTCAGTGCACGAACGATGGCACACAGCATCTCCGAGGATGCAATGAAGTGAGGATTTTCCTGTACGACAATTTCACGAGTGTACTGTGAATATCAGGAATCCGGTAAAACATCATACACCCGAAATCGCTACGGCCGGATAAAGATACTGCAAGAACGGGACCAACTAAGACTGAAGAGAATCGTTCAACGTGACAGAAGTGCATCCCTTCCGGAAATTGCTGCAGATTTCAGTCCTGTGCCAACAACAACTGTCAGAGTGCGAACCATTCAACGAAACATCATCAGTATGGGCTGAAACGCCCACTAAATCACGCAGGGCTAACAGGTAATTAGGATTGTGGAAAGGGCCAAGGAAGTTGCGATCGGATTCATTTAACAATTGTAATTTATTATCATTTAGTGCACAAATACACTTTTGAAAGAATGAAATTTGCTTCGCGGCTGAAGGTCTCCAAACAGATGCTTTAGAATAAGTTCACTTTTGAAAAGACATGGCACACAGTTAAATCTACGAGTAAGATAAATCGTATACATATATGAGATCAGCATACGGAGCGGCTAAAGGCCGCCGGCTTAAATATTCAAAATTCCAAATATACTATGATGATTACTGAAGACAGAAGGCCACTATGTTTTAAGATGCTGCCGGCCGGAGTGGCAGAGCGGTTCTAGGCGCTACAGTCTGCAACCACGCGACCGCTACGGTCGCAGGTTCGAATCCTGTCTCGAGCATGGATGTGTGTGATGTCCTTAGGTTAGTTAGGTTTAAGTAGTTCTAAGTTGTAGGGGACTGATGACCTCAGAAGTTGAGTCCCATAGTGGTCAGAGCCATTTGAACCATTTTCTTTAAGATGCTAACAGGACTGATGGCCCACAAGGTGCAAAGAAGGAGGTAAACAAACGCAATAAGATGGCTGAAGGCCGCAAAGTTAAATTCTGTAAATTAAGGTAACATATATTGCAACAATTGGTAAAACAATACATTATGTTTAAAAATTTGCTTTTTGCAACACCAACGGCGGAAGGCCCACAATAACTTGTAAAATCTTTCAGAGAAAATTACAATAACCTTTCAAAAGCAGAAGGCGATAATGTTTGGACTTGAAGGAAACTCTAAGAATATTTTTCCAGGGTTGAAGGCCCACAACTTACCTTGCAAAATTAAAAATATAAAATACGGTTAAAATACGACACTTTCAACACTGCCAAAAGGATAATTAAGAGAACGACACTTAGAAGTCTCCAGTGGATCGGTCTGCCCTCGTTCACTTAGGCGAGACAGGCGTTGAGCCCAAGTACACTCGATTCGTCCGAACCCAACCAACGGACAGTCAAGGACCGAACCACCAACCGCTTGCTTGCCACGACGGAGTACATGAGAATTCAAGGCCACAAAAAGTTATAAGTATCACTATCCCCAAACAAACGCGTATGTTAACTGAGCTGCCAAAACGACACACCATGTTGGGCAACAACAGCAGTTGAGGAAAAGGCATTGCCTAAAAATTACGTTAGCGGCCAGGGCAGGTAACCAGAACACTAACGGCCACAAGGCAGAAAATTCCACTGGTGCACTTAACTATGGGTAAATTAATTTAATCAATTCCACCTGACGGCGGCTATCTCGAACACTTCACTCATCAGGAAAACATCCACAACAGCAACGCCGGAACCAACAACGTAATGCTGAAAGCCACTTTAACCTTCAAGTCCTGGGTCGGCGAGCGACGATGCTCGTACCGATCGGACAGCTCCACACAGACGCCGACACTGCACAGAGACCGCCAACAGGTCCAGTCGACCACGCCACACGGAGATATCCTCGGACCAACCGACTGACCAACAATCGACCAAAGGTCAGACCCGACTTCAGTGATGCGTGGCGGCAACTGTCGGGCGGGCGATGTCCACGCAGGGCTCACTGCTGCTACAAGCCAGCGACTGGCTGGCCCAGGCTGCGCTCCAGACGCGTTGCAACCCCCTGGCACGGCCCAACTCACGACCTGAACTGCCGCTGTGAACACTCCTGCTCGCAGGTTCCTACTCACTCCACGACAGATCACAACCGGAAAGTAATAGCAGCTGAGCTAAGATCCTGTCAACGTGGTGAGATGGAAATACTTTAACAGGGTGTAAAGTACCAAATGGTGGGACAGCGAGCCATGCACGGCTCATGGGCTTTCAGAGCCAAGGGACCACTTATGTATTCTTGATGCCTGCATGACACAAAGCTTTACTCCTAGCCTGGGCCCGTGAACACCGACATTGCACTGTTGGTGACTGGAGACATGTTGGCTGGTCGGACGAGTCTAGTTTCAAATTGCATCGAGCGGATGTACGAGTACGAGTATGGAGACAACATCATGAATTTATGGACCCTGCAAGTCAGCAGGGAACTGATGAAGCTGATGGAGGCTCTGTAATGGTGTGGGGCGTGTGCAGTTGGAGTGATGTCGAACCCCTGACTCTGACAAGTGACACGTACGTAAGCATCCTGTCTGATCACCTGCATCCATTCATATCCATTGTGCACTCTGGCGTACTTGGGCAATTGCAGCAGGATAATGTGACACCCCACACGTCCAGAATTGCTTCAGAGTGTCTCAGGGAACACTCTTATTAATTTAAACACTTCCACTGGCCACCAAACTCCCAAGACATGAAAATTATCGTGCATATACGGAATGCCTTGCTAAGTGCTGTCCAGAAGAGATCTCCACCCCCTCGTACTCTTCCAGATTTATAGACTGTCCTGAAAGATTCATTGTGTCAGTTTCTTCCAGCACTACTTCAGACGTTCAAATGGTTCAAATGGCTCTGAGCACTATGGGACTCAACTGCTGCGGTCATCAGTCCCCTAGAACGTAGAACTACTTAAACCTAACTAACCTAAGGACATCACACACATCCATTCCCGAGGCAGGATTCGAATCTGCGACCGTAGCAGTCGCACGGTTCCGGACTGCGCGCCTAGAACCGTGAGACCACCGCGGCCGGCCTTCAGACGTTAGTCGAGTCCATGCCACGTCGTGTTGTGGCACTTCTGCGTACTCGCGGGGCCCCTACACAATATTAGGCAGGTGTAGTATTTCTTTGGCTCTTCAGGCACAAGAATGGTAAGGGTTTTACTTAACTTGATATAGTCGTTTGTCATGGGTGTGCTTGATAATTTACAACTGTGATTGACTATAAAAGCATCACTTGATGCACTTAACTGCTCTCTTGAATACGATATTCAGCGTTTACAAAAGTACATTGCCATCTGAGAATGTAATAACTATTTCTTCCTTCTCATTTCTGAGTGCGAGGATATGTCTTCTTTAGCTTCTCCCATTGGTAGTTGCGGATTGCAGTGAGACATGGCTAATTTCTGTGGTACCGATGGGCGTTGCCGACCCTCATCTTTGGCCGATACCACGTGCACAGATGGATAAAAGTTGTAGTAGTTATGCATAAATGAACAGGCTGTCATAGGATAAACTAGTCTGGAGATCTCCATCAAACCGGTCTCTGGACCGCAACACTAATGAGAGCATCGAACGCTTCACGAAATACACTGCCGGAAAAAATGTGTACAGCTGGAAGTACGAAGTCGATTTTGATTCCATGACGGAATATGCCAGCTGGTGGGTAGTACCGATACACAGGCCAACGAAAAAAATTTTTTTTAACTTTTTTATTTTGATAGCTGATCTTTACTGATTTTTATGATCTGAATCCAAATCTAGCCTTAGTTTTTTTTTTTTGTATCGCCCATAGTTTTCGAGCATATGCTTTTTATTATACAGTATAAAAATACTTTCCTATACAGTAAACGTGGAAGTTAATGAAACGCTTGGTTACAACATAAGCATGGTTTGTATCTACAATAAGCTACTTAAAACAATGATTGTTAATTGGGGTTTCACTTGTCTGTTGGAATTGGTTTGTATTTTCTTTCTCTTTTTTCTTTGAAGCTTCTTGTGTAGCATTTTGCCGGCCACGGTGGCCGAGCGGTTCTAGGCGCTTCAGTCCGGAACCGCACGACTGCTACGGTTGCAGGTTCGATTCCTGTCTCGGGCATGGATGTGTGTGATGTCCTTAGGTTAGTTAGGTTTAAGTAGTTCTAAGTTCTAGGGGACTGATGACATCAGATGTTAAATCCGATAGTGCTCAGAGCCATTTGAACCATTTTTGTAGCTTTTTCTACGATGAGTCGCTTGCTGAACTTCTCGATGAAGTGAACAACAGTAGCCCCCCATAATGTTCGTGTTCCAGCGGCCTTGGTAGCGTTTTTCCATCACTTTAATGTCGTGGCGAAAACGCTGTCCTTGCTCCTCACTAATATCTCCCATATTGTCAGGGAAGTAATCAAGGTGACTGTTCAAAAAGCGAACTTTCAGGCTCATTAAACATCCTTTCAATAGATGTATATGCTGGTTCCAACTGCCAATAAGTTCATTTCTTTTAATGTAGAGCCAAGTAATTCAGGTTTCTCTTTCGTTAAGCCCAGATCCCTAACCAAATCGTTAAACTCAGTCTGAGTTAACAATTTGGGCTCTAGACTTTCTAAATTACTATGGAATTCATCACCTGGTTCATCTAAATCACGTTGTACATCAGAAAATAATTCTGCTGGAATAGAATTTAAATCACGTGGTGGTTCAGGAACCGGCAAATCTACACTATGCCCTAGTGGTCGGATGGGGGAAGGAACGTTAGGGTAGCCTATTACCTTCCTGTTTTCGTTTATGACCAGTAATATCAACAGCGCAAAAGTAGCAATCGTCGGAATGATTTATTGGCTCCCACCACATCATAGGAACAGCAAATCTAAAGACATTTTGCTCGTTTTTGGATCATTTTCTCGTATCTTCAACACACACGTAACATACCTTATTTGGCGTCCAAGATTTATCTTGAACACCAAGTTTAGATGCAAAGTATGATAGATAAACCTTTTTCACAAAGTCTGCAACGTTTCTTTGGTGTTTTTTAATCACAAATTCACCACAAATATAACAAAAACTGCCAGTATAGTTTTTACAACCGCAATTAGACACTATACTGAGCACATGTACAGTAAACGGGAAAGTGAGGTTAGGTTGACAGTAAACAAAACAGCATCTGCTAAGTAAAAAATAGAATCGACCTTTCTTCCCAGCAAATGTTTTTTAGCAGTGCTACCAACGTCATCTACATTCATTGTACCTCCTTTTTAAATTATTTTAACTATATAAAAAAAACTTTTATATTCTTTAAAAAGTCGCTTAATTTAAGAAATCTAAATGTAAAATGTGAAGAAATGGTGGGTGACACAGTTTTTTAAGTATCATATTTGGATTTACCACCCTAAAAAAAAAGAATAAGGTAGTTTCAGCAAAACAGTTTTTCCATCGTTGGCCTGTGTAATGGATTCAATGTCTTCCGCAGACATATAGCGTAGTGGGGTAGCTACCAGGCTACCATCTGTGTCTACACTTTAGTAAGGAATGCTCACAGCCAGAAGGCTTAGTGTGGTGCAAACGTGTGAAACAACCAGGGAACCACGCCAAAGACACGCACTCATACTTTGTGAAGCCAACTGAACGAGTTTGAACGGTGCTCAAGAATAGTTTAAATGGCTCTGAGTACTATGGGACTTAACATCTGAGGTCATCAGTCCCCTAGAACTTAGAACTGCTTAAACCTAACTAACCTAAGGGCATCACACACATCCGTGCCCGAGGCAGGATTCGAACCTGCGACCGTTGCGGTCGCGCGGTTCCAGACTGAAGCGCTTGGAACCACTCGGCCACACCGGCCGGCTGAACGGTGTCAAATTGTGACCTTGAAAGTGGTGGGATGATCCTTTCGGAGAACTGCGACAGAAATTGGACGTACTGTTACGCAGCGATGGTTGTATCAGCGGTCACTTGAAAATTCTCCGCACCCGTAGACGATTTTCTTGACGTCCACGCACCACAGACGCCCGACAAGATCGTCGTACTGTAAGGGCAGCAATGGCAGGTCGTACTGCTACCACAGCACACACAGAAGAGCTTGTGAGCCCAGATGTGTCAACACAAACTGTTGCGAATCGGTTATTGGCATTGGGACTACCGGAACGCACACCTGTAGCCCTACATCCACTCACGCCACTGTATCGACTGGTGCCATCAGAGAATCACTTGGACGGTGGAATGGTGCACTGTGGTTTTCCGTGATGCAAGCACTTTCTAAATGTAAGCGTATGACGTAGACCTGGTGAGTCTTATGTCGTGGAGTGCATTCGTCCGAGACACACTGGCCCCACCCAAGTTTCTGGGGTACGATAAGCTACAACGCTTGTTCACCTCTGGTGCTTCTGTAGAGGACGCTAACCAGCACTCCGTATCTGCAAAATGTTCTTGTACCCAATCTTTTGCCGATATTGCAACAGGAAAGTGATTGCGTTGTCCCGATATGATTATGCTGACCCACACACTGCCTATGAAACTCAACATGCACTGCAAGATGTGCAGCAGTTCCCCTGACAAACATGATCTCTGGAATTGTCTCCAGTCGAGCATGTGTAGGATATGATGGGACGAGAAGTGACTCGTGCAACTCGCCGACCAACAACTCTTACAGAACTACCTAAACAGGCCGAGCAGGCGTAGGCTAACGTATTCTAGAACAGTATTCACCATTTTACAATCGACTGGGGGCCAGAATCAGAGTCCGCACTGCCCCCGCGAATGTTACACCACGTACTAATACCCCTGTTTCACCACAGGTGCCGGCCGGAGTGGCCGTGCGGTTCTAGGCGCTGCAGTCTGGAGCCGAGCGACCACTACGGTCGCAAGTTCGAATCCTGCCTCGGGCATGGATGTATGTGATGTCCTTAGGTTAGTTAGGTTTAATTAGTTCTAAGTTCTAGGCGACTGATGACCTCAGAATTTAAGTCGCATAGTGCTCAGAGCCAATTGAACCATTTACCACAGGTCAATACCTCGTACCTCAGAACTGCTTACACTAGTGTTCTATAAATGGGATCATTTCGTGTACTCCATATGCACTGCTGCAGCAATAAATCTTGAGTGAATTGGAAACCTGTAAAAGGGTGCACTAACTTTGCCCCAGCAGTGTAAATAAATAAATCACTCTGTAGTAAAAGAATGTGTGGCCACACCTAAGGTGTGAAGGCGCTGCTCGCTGTCCGGACGTGGACATTTCGCACGTCGCCCGTCTTTTTTCGCTGGCGAGGCAACACTCATCAGGGCTGCCGGAGGACAGTTATTTATTTATCTGTTATTTGCGCCGTTTTTGCCAGGGCGGCGCGGCGCGGCGCAGCGCGCACGGCCGCCTCCGTATTTACGAGCAGCGGGCCCCGCAGGAAGCGGCCGAGATTTATCCCCGTCTTCCTGTGGATCCGCGCGCTGCCGTTATTACGACCTCCCGCCGTATATTTCCTGACGGCCGCTGACTGCCAGCCGCACCGCCGCCGCCGCCGCTGCCAGAGACGCCTAGCGCCGCTGCGGGGCGGCGCCTCTGCGCGGCAAAGTGCCACTCTGGACGAGTCGCCGCTATCCGGTCGTAGACGGAGCGTGGTACTCAATGTGCTTCAGGGGGAGCTACACGCACTCTACGACGTGTTGCTGAGGATGATTCTGAAGGGGAAAGTTCCGTATCAACGTTGTAACATCCGTGTGTGTGTGTGTGTGTGTGTGTATGTGTGTGTGTGTTTCAAATGGCTCTGAGCACTATGGAAGATAACTTCTCAGGTCATCAGTTCCCTAGAACTTAGAACTACTTAAACCTAACTAACCTAAACACATCACACACATTCATGCCCGAGGCAGGATTCGAACTGCGACCCTGGCGGTCACGCGGGTCCAGACTGTTGCGCCTAGAACCGCTCGGCCACCTCGGCCGGTGTGTGTGTGTGTGTGTGTGTGTGTGTGTGTGTGTGTGTGTGTGGATAAGCGTGTACACCACACCGTTCATCCATGTAAGGATTCTGACGGGTCTTAGGTATTGGCTTAGATAGAGCAGCAATCAGTCGTAGAATTAAGTTGCTTTAATATGACATTTATAGTCACAACGCAGATCAGATTTCGACCTGTGTCAGGTCATTATCAATGCAGTGCGGAATTGTAGCAGTTTTTCGTGCTCAAGTGAATGCTTACACAGTTCAACCATTACCTGACACAGGTCGAAATCTGATCTGCGTTGTGACTATAAATGTCATATTAAAGCAACTTAATTCTACGACTGATTGCTGCTCTATCTAACCCAATATAACCACAGTCGTTGCCTGCACCCACCCCATGGAGGGCAACATACCTAATAAGGTATGTTGTAGAGCACAAGTGTACAGGCTGGTTAATACAGTGTGCCACAAACCCCTTACTGTGAATATATAAAGGCAGCTAGTTCCAAAATGACATTTCATGAGACAAATGATTATTCCCAATTGGCATCCTCCTGCCCCAACGGCCGGCCGCAGTAGCCGAGCTGTTCTAGGCGCTACAGTCTGGAACCGCGCTACCGCTATGGTCACAGGTTCGAATCCTGCCTCGGCCATGGATGTGTGTAATGTCCTTAGGTTAGTTAGGTTTAAGTAGTTCTAAGTTCTAGGGGACTGATGACCTCAGATGTTAAGTCCCATAGTGCTCAGAGCCAGAGAGCCTGCCCCAACGCAAGCTAGACTGAGTGCAAAAGAACTAACATCTACAAGTGTCCCATCTCTTTATTTCTGGAGCGAAAAAAAGGTGAGTAAAGAAGCGAAAAAGATAAAAGAGCTATCGGTGAGGGGCAGACTGTCATAAGATGAATGACAGGCTGCATGAGGCCCGCGGGCCGTTG
The DNA here is from genome assembly GCF_023864345.2 of Schistocerca serialis cubense. Taxonomy (NCBI): domain Eukaryota; kingdom Metazoa; phylum Arthropoda; class Insecta; order Orthoptera; family Acrididae; genus Schistocerca; species Schistocerca serialis. Next base: position 266,176,918 of record NC_064638.1, read on the forward strand.
TTTGTGCATCCTTGTAGTTGAAGGACATGTCATGAGTAACTGCCTAGCGACTTCTCATGCCATGGCCGCCAGTTTCCCAACAAATCCACTTTGAACTTTTATGTGTACACTCCTGGAAATGGAAAAAAGAACACATTGACACCGGTGTGTCAGACCCACCATACTTGCTCCGGACACTGCGAGAGGGCTGTACAAGCAATGATCACACGCACGGCACAGCGGACACACCAGGAACCGCGGTGTTGGCCGTCGAATGGCGCTAGCTACGCAGCATTTGTGCACCGCCGCCGTCAGTGTCAGCCAGTTTGCCGTGGCATACGGAGCTCCATCGCAGTCTTTAACACTGGTAGCATGCCGCGACAGCGTGGACGTGAACCGTATGTGCAGTTGACGGACTTTGAGCGAGGGCGTATAGTGGGCATGCGGGAGGCCGGGTGGACGTACCACCGAATTGCTCAACACGTGGGGCGTGAGGTCTCCACAGTACATCGATGTTGTCGCCAGTGGTCGGTGGAAGGTGCACGTGCCCGTCGACCAGGGACCGGACCGCAGCGACGCACGGATGAACGCCAAGACCGTAGGATCCTACGCAGTGCCGTAGGGGACCGCACCGCCACTTCCCAGCAAATTAGGGACACTGTTGCTCCTGGGGTATCGGCGAGGACCATTCGCAACCGTCTCCATGAAGCTGGGCTACGGTCCCGCACACCGTTAGGCCGTATTCCGCTCACGCCCCAACATCGTGCAGCCCGCCTCCAGTGGTGTCGCGACAGGCGTGAATGGAGGGACGAATGGAGACGTGTCGTCTTCAGCGATGAGAGTCGCTTCTGCCTTGGTGCCAATGATGGTCGTATGCGTGTTTGGCGCCGTGCAGGTGAGCGCCACAATCAGGACTGCATACGACCGAGGCACACAGGGCCAACACCCGGCATCATGGTGTGGGGAGCGATCTCCTACACTGGCCGTACACCACCGGTGATCGTCGAGGGGACACTGAATAGTGCACGGTACATCCAAACCGTCATCGAACCCATCGTTCTACCATTCCTAGACCGGCAAGGGAACTTGCTGTTCCAACAGGACAATGCACGTCCGCATGTATCCCGTGCCACCCAACGTGCTCTAGAAGGTGTAAGTCAACTACCCTGGCCAGCAAGATCTCCGGATCTGTCCCCCATTGAGCATGTTTGGGACTGGATGAAGCGTCGTCTCACGCGGTCTGCACGTCCTGCACGAACGCTGGTCCAACTGAGGCGCCAGGTGGAAATGGCATGGCAAGCCAGAAGGCTTAGTGTGGTGCAAACGTGTGAAACAACCAGGGAACCACGCCAAAGAGACGCACTCATACTTTGTGAAGCCAACTGAACGAGTTTGAACGGTGCTCAAAAATAGTTTAAATGGCTCTGAGGACTATGGGACTTAACATCTGAGGTCATCAGTCCCCTAGAACTTAGAACTACTTAAACCTAACTAACCTAAGGACATCACACACATCCGTGCCCGAGGCAGGATTGGAACCTGCGACCGTAGCGGTCGCGCGGTTCCAGACTGTAGCGCCTTTAACCGCTTAGCCACCCCCGTAGGGACAATTATTGAACTATATGAAATAAAATCATCATAACATCTGAAAAGTTTGCATTAGGACGTTCAAACTGCATGGTTTGCCGCGGGACAGGGTTTAGTTTAATGTGGTTCAGTTTAGTACGGTTTAGTTTAGTATGGTTTAGTTTAGCATGGTTTAGTTTAGTTTGGATTACCGGCGCCCACATTCACTTGGATGGGTTCGTCAATAAGCAAAATTGGCGCATTTGGGCGACTGAGAATCCGCATTTCGCGATCGAGAAGTCCCTTCGCCCTCAACAGGTGACTGTATGGTGTGCAGCGTCCAGTCGTGGAATAATCGATGCGCTATTGCTTGTTGGCATGGGAACTTCCGAACGGTACGTGAAGGTTTCCGAAGATGATTTCAACACCATTATCCAAAGTGACCCAGATTTCGATAAGATGTGGGTCATGCAACATTCTCCGGATATGAACACATGTGACTCCTTTTTTGGGATATACACTCCTGGAAATGGAAAAAAGAACACATTGACACCGGTGTGTCAGACCCACCATACTTGCTCCGGACACTGCGAGAGGGCTGTACAAGCAATGATCACACGCACGGCACAGCGGACACACCAGGAACCGCGGTGTTGGCCGCCAAATGGCGCTAGCTGCGCAGCATTTGTGCACCGCCGCCCTCAGTGTCAGCCAGTTTGCCGTGGCATACGGAGCTCCATCGCAGTCTTTAACACTGGTAGCATGCCGCGACAGCGTGGACGTGAACCGTATGTGCAGTTGACGGACTTTGAGCGAGGGCGTATAGTGGGCATGCGGGAGGCCGGGTGGACGTACCGCCGAATTGCTCAACACGTGGGGCGTGAGGTCTCCACAGTACATCTATGTTGTCGTCAGTGGTCGGCGGAAGGTGCACGTGCCCGTCGACCTGGGACCGGACCGCAGCGACGCACGGATGCACGCCAAGACCGTAGGATCCTACGCAGTGCCGTAGGGGACCGCACCGCCACTTCCCAGCAAATTAGGGACACTGTTGCTCCTGGGGTATCGGCGAGGACCATTCGCAACCGTCTCCATGAAGCTGGGCTACGGTCCCGCACACCGTTAGGCCGTATTCCGCTCACGCCCCAACATCGTGCAGCCCGCCTCCAGTGGTGTCGCGACAGGCGTGAATGGAGGGACGAATGGAGACGTGTCGTCTTCAGTGATGAGAGTCGCTTCTGCCTTGGTGCCAATGATGGTCGTATGCGTGTTTGGCGCCGTGCAGGTGAGCGCCACAATCAGGACTGCATACGACCGAGGCACACAGGGCCAACACCCGGCATCATGGTGTGGGGAGCGATCTCCTACACTGGCCGTACACCACTGGTGATCGTCGAGGGGACACTGAATAGTGCACGGTACATCCAAACCGTCATCGAACCCATCGTTCTACCATTCCTAGACCGGCAAGGGAACTTACTGTTCCAACAGGACAATGCACGTCCGCATGTATCCCGTGCCACCCAACGTGCTCTAGAAGGTGTAAGTCAACTACCCTGGCCAGCAAGATCTCCGGATCTGTCCCCCATTGAGCATGTTTGGGACTGGATGAAGCGTCGTCTCACGCGGTCTGCACGTCCAGCACGAACGCTGGTCCAACTGAGGTGCCAGGTGGAAATGGCATGGCAAGCCGTTCCACAGGACTACATCCAGCATCTCTACGATCGTCTCCATGGGAGAATAGCAGCCTGCATTGCTGCGAAAGGTGGATATACACTGTACTAGTGCCGACATTGTGCATGCTCTGTTGCCTGTGTCTATGTGCCTGTGGTTCTGTCAGTGTGATCATGTGATGTATCTGACCCCAGGAATGTATCAATAAAGTTTCCCCTTACTGGGACAATGAATTCACGGTGTTCTTATTTCAATTTCCAGGAGTGTATCAAAGACAAGATGTACAGCAATAACCCCAAAACAGTTGCTGAGCTGAATACAGTCATTCACGAGGACATCGACACTTCAGCGGATCATGAAGAATTTCGCTATTCGTCTGCGCCACATCATCGCTAATGGTGGCAGGCATAACGAACATGTCATAAATTAAATCCGAATATCTATAGTGGCGTTTACTTGTTGAATAAAGTGTATGCACGCCATAGTTTGTAATTAATTTAAGTTTTTTTTCTCGTACTTCGATAATTGTCACCCTGTAATTATAGAAACCGCTATAGAGATTGATTTTTTAATGAAATTATTATGACGAAAGTGACTACGTTTGACTAATGTTGCTTGACATATGCTGTTTAATGATATTCTGCACGGTGAAGGATTTGAAGCCTTACTGCCAACATGGTGGCCCTGTGCTTTAACCGCTGCACTACGCTCACTTGATCGACATATGACTGAAGTTAGAGGTATAGGAGGTACGCATAAAATTTCAACATCGATTTCCTCCGAAACTAGGAGTCTTCTCATGAAAAGCTCCTAGCCAGATGCTGAGAACCGCCTGCGACATGCCTATAATCATCAGAATCAGTGATTAACAAGTTTGATGGTTTTCTTACAAGGTTTTTGAGACTACACTCGTGTTTTAGCAGACAATTAGGTGTTTGGTCTTTCTCCTACATTCTCTCTGTAAGGGTTTGTTGATTTCTTTTCTTAAAAACGAAGTGAGGCTTGGATTTAATGTAGTATTCTCAGATTCCGAGCGCCAAGGCTCATTAATAATTTTGCTCGAGCCAGCCACCATTATAAGGGGTCTAAAATAAAAATCTCGAGGAAAATTTAAGTCGCCGGTATAGGAATCTTAAGTGGAGCCCTAAAATTCGCATCTGACTGCTCTCAACATAGTTTCGTTCCTCCGGCCGTCGCACTAACAGTCAAAGAATACCAAATGACGAAATGAAGAGTACATAATTGTTTCAGCTTCAACACAAATATTAGCTGATATCTACACACCCCTACCCCCACCCCCTCTGCCCCCGCCGAGCGAGGTGGCGTAGTGGTTAGCACAGAGAACTCACATTCTGGAGAACGATGGTTCAAACGCACGTCCGACCTTCCAGATGTAGGTTTTCCGTGATTTCCCTAAATCGCCCCAGGCAAATGTCGGGTCGGTTCTTTTGAATTATCACGGACGATTGATTTTCTTTCCCATCCAGGAAATGATCCGAGCTCGTGCTCCGTCTCTAATGACATCGATGTCGACGGGACGTTAAACCCAGTCTTCCTTCCTTCCTTCCTTCCCCTCCCTCCACCATCATCAAAATCAGAACCAAACTGAATTTTAGAATGATCAAGAATTATCTTTGAAGGCTCTCACTTTTAAAGTAACTAAAGACAAATAATATCTAGTTTTCGAAGGTGTCGTACTAAACTGCGAACTAATGAGTCAATGAGACGACTGGTACGGCTTCTTCGTAAATATTCTTCTATAGAATGATGAAGCAATTCTCACTGCATTGCAAGTGTTATCTAAAACTCCTCCTCAGGAAAGAAAGTCAACTTTGCACACTGAGGGCAGACACTTGTCGCAAAACGTGTTTCCTGTGCACCACTTCTCTCCCTAGCGACACAAAACTTCACTTACACTCTGCATTCCCATTTAGAATCAGCCAAATTAAATTATGTCCACTAAACTTAGACTTAATGTTTGAAAATCACTTGATTGCTGGTCTCCTTACTTCAGAACTGGAAGCAACTGGAAGACTTCAGGCCGCCAATGTTATGTGTCTGACCACGGCCACTAGTACATAAGAACATCAATAACTAACGACCTGTCCCAGCTTCGCTCGGTAAGTATCTGCGGGAACACTACTTGTGTGGCACAGTGTATTTTGTGTAGGAGCCATAATGTAGAACTACGTATAAATTTCAGAGAGCAACGTAAAGTTACGGATTGTCATCACTTTCATAGAACTGTCGCAATGTAAGCAGCACACGCCATGAAAGTTGTCTGGAGGCATTAAATGGTATTGGCGTTTGGAGTAGTATCTCACGGCCATTACGAGAGCACATCTTGATATAAGAAATATATGTACAACCAATATAAATATTTTTGTATGCGAATAGTGGGTATATACAGGGTGGTCCATTGATAGTGACCGGACTAAATATCTCACAAAATAAACATCAAACGAAAAAACTACAAAGAACGAAACTCGTCTAGCTTGAGGGGGAAACCAGATGGCGCTATGCTTGGCACCCTAGATGGCGCTGCCATAGGTCAAACAAATATCAACTGCGTTTTTTTTTTTAATAGGAACCCCCATTTCTATTACATATTCGTGTAGTACGTAAAGAAATCTGAATGTTTTAGTTGGACCACTTTTTTCGCTTTGTGATAGATGGCGCTGTAATAGTCACAAACGTATAAGTACGTGGTATCACGTAACATTCCGCCAGTGCGGACGGTATTTGCTTCGTGATACATTACCCGTGTTAAAATGGACCGTTTACCAATTGAGGAAAAGGTCGATATCGTGTTGATGTATGGCTATTGTGATCAAAATGCCAAACGGGCGTGTGCTATGTACGCTGCTCGGTATCCTCGACGACAACATCCAAGTGTCCGGACACTTCACCGGATAGCTACGCCATTTAATGAAGCAGGAAGTGTTAAGCCACATGTGAAACGTCAACCACGACCTGCAACAAATGATGATGTGCAAGTAGGTGTTTTAGCTGCTGTCGTGGCTACTCCGCACATCAGTAGCAGACAAATTGCGCGAGAATCGGGAATCTCAAAAACGTCGGTGTTGAGAATGCTACATCAACATCGATTGCACCCGTACCATATTTCTATGCACCTGGCGTCGACTTTAAAACTTCGTGTAAGGGACGATGACAGATTTTTTGCACGCGTTCTATTTAGCGACGAAGCGTCATTCACCATCAGCGGTAACGTAAATCGGCATAATATGCACTATTGGGCAACGGAAAATCCACGATGGCTGCCACAAGTGGAACATCAACGACCTTGGACGGTTAATGTATGTTGCGTCATTACGGGAGGAAGGATAATTGGCTCCCCTTTTATCAATGGCAATCTAAATGCTGCAATGTATGCTGATTTCCTACGTAATGCTCTACCGATGTTACTTCAAGATCCAGAATGAGATTTTCACTCTGCAGCGGAGTGTGCGCTGATATGAAACTTCCTGGCATATTAAAACTGTGTGCCCGACCGTGACTCGAACTCGGGACCTTTGCCTTTCGCGGGCAAGTGCTCTACCAACTGAGCTACCGAAGCACGACTCACGCCCGGTACTCACAGCTTTACTTCTGCCAGTACCTCGTCTCCCACCTTCCAAACTTTACAGAAGCTCTCCTGCGAACCTTGCAGAACTAGCACTCCTGGAAGAAAGGATATTGCAGAGACATGGCTTAGCCACAGCCTGGGGGATGTTTCCAGAATGAGATTTTCACTCTGCAGCGGAGTGTGCGCTGATATGAAACTTCCTGGCAGATTAAAACTGTGTGCCCGAGAAAGGCAAAGGTCCCGAGTTCGAGTCTAGGTCGGGCACACAGTTTTAATCTGCCAGGAAGTTTCATATCAGCGCACACTCCGCTGCAGAGTGAAAATCTCATTCTGGAAACATCCCCCAGGATGTGGCTAAGCCATGTCTCTGCAATATCCTTTCTTTCAGGAGTGCTAGTTCTGCAAGGTTCGCAGGAGAGCTTCTGTAAAATTTGGAAGGTGGGAGACGAGGTACTGGCAGAAGTAAAGCTGTGAGTACCGGGCGTGAGTAGTGCTTCGGTAGCTCAGTTGGTAGAGCACTTGCCCGCGAAAGGCAAAGGTCCCGAGTTCGAGTCTCGGTCGGGCACACAGTTTTAATCTGCCTGGAAGTTACTTCAAGATGTTTCACTGCATGACAGAATGGCTATGTACTTCAGACATGATGAATGTCCGGCACATAGCTCGTGTGCTGTTGAAACGGTATTGAATAGAATATTTCATGACATGTGGATTGGTCATCGAAGCACCATACCATGGCCCGCACGTTCACCGAATCTGACGTCCCCGGATTTCTTACTGTGCGGAAAGTTGAAGGATATTTGCTATCTTGATCCACCGATAACTCCTGACAGCATGCGTCAGCGCATTGTCAATGCAGGTGCGAACATTACGGAAGGCGAACTACTCGCTGTTGAAAAGGAATGTCGTTACACGTATTGCCAAATGCATTGAGGTTGACGGACATCTATTTGAGTATTTATTGCATTAATGAGGTATTTACAGGCAATCGCGCTGTAACAGCATGCGTTCTCAGAAATGATATGCTCACAAAGGTACATGTATCACATTGGAACACCCGAAATAAATTGTTCAAAGATACCTTGTAAGTAGGCTGTTTATGTTTTCTCTATGTAAGTAGGCTGTTTATGTTTTCTCTATGTAAGTAGGCTGTTTAGGTTTTTTATTGGTAACGCCACCTCTGTATGACAATCACTGGCTGTGCTGTGGGCAGTCTGTGTCTGCTTTGCATTGTTGTAATACTCGCCATTGTAGCGTTAGGCAGCTGGCTGTGAACAGCGCGTAGCGTTGCGCAGTTGGAGGTGAGCCGCCAGCAGTGGTGGATGTGGGGAGAGAGATGGCGGAGTTTTGTAATTTTTCATGAACTGATATATTTACATATGATGATATCAAGGTAAATACATTGTTTGTTCTCTATTAATATCTTTCATTTGCTAACTATCCCTATCAGTAGTTAGTGCCTTCAGTAGTTTGAATCTTTTATTTAGCTGGCAGTAGTGGCGCTCGCTGTATTGCAGTAGCTTGAGCAGCGAAGATTTTTGTGAGGTAAGTGATTTGTGAAAGGTATAGTTTAATGTTTGTCAGGGCCATTCTTTAGTAGGAAATTTTGAAAGTCAGATTGCGTTGCGCTAAAAATATTGTGTGTCAGGTTAAGCACAGTCTTGTATAATTGTTGAAAGGGGACGTTTCATATGGCGACCCTGCCAGGATACCTCACTGGAATCTTCTGATTTTTTTCTTGTAGTTTGTGTATTTAGTGTAGCTTTTGTTTATTGCTAGCGCGTAATTGTAGAGAGAATCTCCTTTGTAGTTGTAGTTTTCATTGTTGTAGAGTAAAACAGTTGTGGCATGCATGTAGATTTGCACCAAGTATTTCGCAGCTGCAATTAACTAGACATTATTTCCATTGCTACGTTATTTTATTTTGCTCTTCAAATTGTGTTTTTCTGTGTTGTCGTGTGAAATACTGTGACAATAATGGCGTGTGAAAAACGTAATACTAGGCTCCAAAGTAAACTGAGAAATGACAGTGAAAATGAAAGCAGTGTGTTAGCGCCACCGAGTAATGAATTAACTGATGTTCAAAGTAGTAATTTGATAATTGTGCATAGGGAAATGGAGCGGGTGGCAAACAATGGCACGGACAGTGAAACAATTAGTGAAGAGGGCAGCATTATCGATCGATCGGTCGGCAACAGCTCGCCTCAGGAATCCGAAATGACAGGACACAATTTCGCAAATACTGTAGATTCAGGTTTTGGGTTATCACCGTTTTCTCAAATAAGTCAAGACGCATTTTCTGCTTGTCAAAATGTGAATGTTGCCGGTGCAAATGCACTGCCGAAAAGCGTAGAGAAACAGATTCCAGACACTAATACATTATTATTGCAATTAATGCAACAAATGGAACAAAATCAGAGACAAACACAGCAAAAGCTTCAAAAGTTAGACACAATGGAACAAAATCAGAGACAAACACAGCAAAAGTTAGACACAGTGGAACAAAATCTTCAAAAGTTAGACACAATGGAACAACACCAGAGACAAACACAGCAACAGTTAGACGCAATGGAACAAAATCTTCACACCACGCTTGAACAAACACGTGAAGATTTAACTACTGAGTTACATAACATTGAATCGAAATGTCAAAAAGTCTGTAATGACGTAAAAACACAAATTTGTGAGCATTTTCAACCTATTTTTTCGCGGCATGAAAATGCATTACAGAATCACGAAGCAGCCATAAAAGAACTGCAAGCCATTGTTCATGAAAATCATGAGACCTTGTGGGCTAAAATTGACTCAGTTGCATCTACCGATTCGGTTACGCAACTTGCAATAACTCAGGAAAACTTAAAGGACACAGTAGATACGATTTCAACACAAATGGACACTCTGAAACTTGGTTCAGAAAAACACACTGAGGAAATGTGTTCACTATCGGAGAAAGTAGCCGAACTTTCGGATCAGGTCACTAACTTATCTACAAAGGTAGATGATGATCTGAATGACACAAGACCTGTAGCCTTCACTGACACTGAAGAGTGCGAACAAATTAGGAAATTCAAACAAAATCAGAATCAGATTAATACGCAACACCAAAGAGAAATCCGGGAAGTACAAGATCAGCTGACACAGTTAATACAAGAATTACGTATTTCAGAGGATACTCGCGCCCCAATACGGGAAGAGGGACTTAGAAATACGGAACAACCACAAAATAATAACACAGGACACTTCGGAAGTTATGAAAGAAATTGGCAAGGTGCACCGAATTTTGAAATGGAACCGCCGAAACGACATAACAATGACCGATATGCGACTCGCCGACATGATGACTTTGACTATAAGCTGTTCATTACTACACGTAAATTCAAAACATTTAAGAATTCTGGGAACGACATTCATCCACAAGCATGGCTCCATCAATTCTCTCATTGTTTTCCTCCCAACTGGTCATTAGAGCACAGATTAGAATTTATGTGTGGCTACTTAGAGAATGAACCAGCTGTAAGAATGCGGTCGGTCATTCACGATTGCCACAGTGAAGGAGAATTTTACCATGCCTTCCTCTCAGCATATTGGTCTCAAGCCACACAAGACCGGGTAAAACATGGTATCATAATGATGAAACATTTCGAACAATCTGAATTCTCCAGTCTTGTGAAATATTTTGAAGACATGTTGCACAAGAATCAGTACCTGTCAAACCCATACAGCCCCTCAGAACTCATCCGCATTTGCTTAATCAAATTACCTGAACATTTACGACATATTATTTTGGCAGGACGTTGCAAAGACGACATTGAAGCTTTTCAGGGACTGTTACAAGAATTGGAAATTGACACAGACAGTCGCAGGATGCGAAAACAGGAAAACAATTACTACAGGTCACATCCGTCACAATTCCGTGACGACAGAAACAATAACTGGACACGACTGGTCTATTCTTACAACGCAAATCGTGACCAAAACAGACACCATCCGTATGACAACCACTGGCAGAGTAATAGTTACAGAGAAAGATCGCACTTCCGTAATTATGAATATGACAGAGATAACCATAGAAACAGACAATATGGAAACCAGAACTATTATTATCAAGGGAGACAGAATAATTTCAGACGCAACAGTTCAGCGCGCAGTTACGATTCAGGGAGAAATTCTCCACCACATGACCGACACGAAAGAAACTGTGTAAACTACCGACAAAACGACAGACCTGAATTCCATCAGAACTGGCGAGCTTTAAACAGAGCTGGGCCCTCTCGGCAAGGCGAATTTGTGGAAGTTAGGCCTCCTAATCCCAGTAACGACGCGCGGCAACAAAGAGACAGACAATGACTCGCACCGCAGGCATACGCGTGCGCCCGCTGGCTCAGGGAAAAATAACATTGACGCTAACCTTGAGCAAAATTCCAGTATTCTTTACGGACGAATACCGCATGATAATTGCGTTGAAGTTGAAACTCTGCGTACTAGGAAGAGTAAAGTTTTACACCACATTTCTCATGTAAAACCATTTATTGACAGATAATCTGCCTTTTAACTTTGTCTTTGCCATAAAACGTTTCACTTCACGTTACTAGTATGCTTTAGAAACTGTTACCATGCAACAATGTTTGAAGTTAAATATCCAGCCAAGAACCAAGAGAAATTATTTAAACAGAAATTACGAATGCATTGTTATTGCGAACAGACGACACAGTGTAATTGTGTGTGTACATTCTTGCTTGTTAGTTGCACGATTAGAACATTTACCAGTACTGATAATGAGATTTTAATGCAACATTTTGGTTTACTTGAAAATACATTCCGGATTTAAAGTACTTTCTGTGAGATACCAGATGTGACAGCTACACGATTTTTATCACGACGCTACTAATGAGTGACAATTTACAATGTTGCTTTTGCGGTGTATCTGTTTTATATCTGCACAGTTTTCTGAATTCTTCTGGAAAGAAAAACATGTTTTAGTAGTAACTTTTGTGGTATAGCAACAATGAGACAGCCTTTTTCGTGGCACAACATTACGTTACTGTACAGTACTTTCTTCATCACGCCAATAAGCATAATAACTACGACATCTATACGCAAAGCATTTCACTTTTGTTTATCATGTGGTAAGTACATTGACTTCTGCAGAACTTAGCTTTCGGAGGACGATAACTACGACACTTCCACAGAGATTATGTTGCGACAAGATGCACAGTTTAGCGCTACAGTACACGCATTTGAGTGATTAATCTTATACTTAAAACACTTATTTTTAAATATTTTTTTTTTAATTACAAAGAAAGTTTTCCGTGATACATTTCATTCCATTGCGGTAATTTGTAACACCTGGGAGTATAATTACATTAATCCTCAGGGGGGGTACACGCTTACTTTGTGTACCATGTGTTTGGCAAGCACAAGGAGCCCTAGCTAATATGGTATTTGCTTATACAACTTTACACATCGGTACCATATTTCTCTAACACACAAATTACACAGCTATCTGATCATTTAACTGAGAGATAAACATTTTTTTACTATATCAGTGACACATGTTTACGCAATTACACAGTTGGATAACTTCACACTTATGAAATTGTATTTTGTCTGTACTTTGTGAACTGTTCATATTTTTTCGGAATCATTGTGATACTATGAGAGCTTTGAATGATGTATTTGGTATGAGATCATGATTTTTAAAGTACGTTTGAGGCAGCTGACACTTTTGACATGAGCAGAGAATTTTTTTTGGCTTAGAAATTATTGGAGGAAGCTACGACGATTTTGAGATTTGACTGAAGTGTTATGATGTTATTATTACGACGACGATGTGTATTATGTTGTTGAGGAATGTCTATTATGCTACGTATTTCTCACGATGAAATATTGAAGAAGTGTCGACGAATATGTATATGTATAATGAGGTAAGGAATAATGAGTAGTGTTTAGGGACTCTGATTTATGAAAAGGATGTTGGAAACCAAGAAACGTACTTTAAGAGTTATGAAATGTGCGTAAATGCGTGACTGTATCACAATGCTGACCAATATTTTGTTTGGACACTTATATTTATAGGATTTTGTTTCTACAGATTTGCAACGCTAATTCTTGACCTGTGAAATATTGTTAAATGAGACTGCAACGGTAGCAGAAAATGCTGTCGTAAATATTTCCGTACGAAAGTTAAGTGACCACCTGCACGTAATTCGTCGCGGGCACCCAGCTGTGTCAGACGCCTGGAGAAAAAGCCATTATTGCGAGCCCTTTTCAGCGGCACAGGTAGAAAAAAAAAGGGGACGTGGGACGTGTCAAACACCTGGAGAACAAGCCATTAGGGTGTGCCTTTCATCGCTAATGCGACACCCTCGTTACTTGAAAACATATGATTACTCGCACTTTGTGCTAATTACTGAAATGCTTATGAATTGATGGGAAATATTCGTACATCTGCACACCTGATTACGACAAGCGTCTTTCTACGAGAGTTGAGAGCTACTAACTTATGAAATGTCACATGACTACTGAATGATATTTTTATACTTTGCTTTTCGTAGTTGCTTATTTCATTTGATATCTGGTTTCCAGCTGTGTTGCAGCATTGCTTTTATAAAATGAAATGCATTTGCTAATGTGAACACTTTCTGTCAACAGATCTATTAAATAATTATTTTATGATCCACATTCTTTAAAAAAGGAGCACTTGGAAAGGAAAGAACAATAAGAAGGGACTAATACCAGTAACTGCATCTATAATTTTCTTTTCAAGTACATGGTAATATTTCTTTTTACAATCAGTTGTTGTGGTGCACCACTTTAATTACTTAAGACATTAAGATGTGATTATACATTTCCCTTATCTGCATTGTTGTTTTTACTGTAATATTTGTTCTGCTTGAGCTATGTCATGTTTAGATATAAGTTATTGCATTTGCTGTTGCTGTTTGCCAGGCATAGTGCTACTAAATTTCACATTACATTACTCTGCTAAGCCAATTTTACTACTCATTGATTTTTCATGTTGCTGCACATTGGCTCATATTAGTTGTAATGTTGAATTGCTTGGTAATTTAGATTTACTGTAGCTTGCTTTGCGATTTTCCATTTTTTTTATTGCTGTTTATATTAATTGTTTTATGTGCTGCTGCATTGCCTCGTCCCTTAGTTTAGCATCTGAGCTCAGTAGATTTAAGTTAGCTTAAGAGGGGGTAGACTATATAAGAAACTGACTATGGAGAATAGGTAAAGAATGCATTGCGAAGTTATATGAAAAATATTTGGGCCCAAATGAGTATTGTACAATCAGAAATAATTATTTTGAAAGAAATATGAACAGAATACAGAAAGCAGGCTTAGATAGGACTTTTTGGGAATAATGATGAACAAAGGGAGATCTCCATGCAAAATACTGCAGTAAAACAAACCCTGTCCTTTCCCTTTTGTGTTATCCCACTATATGTTTGTGTACCCTTGTGTATTTGTTTTCTTCCTGTCTCTGTGTAGTTTCATAGAATTTTTTCTTCTTTTAATATTAAGCTACATTCACTATGATGAGGAATACTGTTATCCTCGAATATAATTGGCATTAATAATATGTTATTTACTTTGTAAAGATGTTAGACATTAATTCCGTTCTGTTTAATGCTCATGTGTGAAGTTGATGTTTCGAAAGTTATTCTGATCTTTTATGTATTTACTAATGTCATAATTCCTGGAACACTGATGTATATGTTATATCGATTCTTTTGTAAAGCCTGTAATACAATTGTTATCAATATTGTTATGTTCTTTAATGATGTATTTTGTACCTTTGTTATTGTATTCTTCTGTTATAAAATTGTAATTGTCACCAGTTCATGATATTAGTAACTTGTTAGTTACATTTCACTGCACACGTTTCTGTTGGTCATAGTATGTGGACAATATGTGAGAAGTAGGGACTGTTAGTGTTTGCACGTGTGTTAATAACTCAGCAAGGGACTGGATAACAGCATTGCTGGTTCTAAGGACAATTTCAAAAACTTTGTGAGTGCACAAGTGGTGGTTTATGGACTTGCTATATTATCCGCAAGACTCTTCAACGGTGATTGTGCACCTGCACAGTCACAACAGATGGCTGCTGGCCATCTCTACAAGGACTACAGTGGGTCTGCATCTTTGGTGGCCCACCAATACCACAATCTCTACCAGGACTCCAGTGGGTCTGCTCTGTGATGACCTACCTACCAATATTCTTCAAAACTTCGAATGACTCTGCTGTGGGTTTGCTCCATTGTGGCCCATTACCTGTCAGCATGTCAAGAGTCAGCACTGTCTTTCCGTTGGAAGGACAACACTACTTCTTCAAGACTGCATGGAAATCCACTACTTCTGTGTGCATTTTCTTTTACTGCTCAGACTTTGAGAAAAACACTGCTATTCTCCTGTTATGTACGATTAGGACTGTCTTTATGGACTGTGAGACAAAATTTTAGCTTTTGACCAACATTGTATCAATAAGTGTGTGCATTTTATATCTTTGTTACTGTAATTGTGAAAAATTTTTGTCAAATCTGTATTGGCCAGTGCCCAACACCATTTGTAAAAATTTTTGTGGGGAGCATGGGGGCTATGTAAGTAGGCTGTTTATGTTTTCTCTATGTAAGTAGGCTGTTTATGTTTTCTCTATGTAAGTAGGCTGTTTAGGTTTTTTATTGGTAACGCCACCTCTGTATGACAATCACTGGCTGTGCTGTGGGCAGTCTGTGTCTGCTTTGCATTGTTGTAATACTCGCCATTGTAGCGTTAGGCAGCTGGCTGTGAACAGCGCGTAGCGTTGCGCAGTTGGAGGTGAGCCGCCAGCAGTGGTGGATGTGGGGAGAGAGATGGCGGAGTTTTGTAATTTTTCATGAACTGATATATTTACATATGATGATATCAAGGTAAATACATTGTTTGTTCTCTATTAATATCTTTCATTTGCTAACTATCCCTATCAGTAGTTAGTGCCTTCAGTAGTTTGAATCTTTTATTTAGCTGGCAGTAGTGGCGCTCGCTGTATTGCAGTAGCTTGAGCAGCGAAGATTTTTGTGAGGTAAGTGATTTGTGAAAGGTATAGTTTAATGTTTGTCAGGGCCATTCTTTAGTAGGAAATTTTGAAAGTCAGATTGCGTTGCGCTAAAAATATTGTGTGTCAGGTTAAGCACAGTCTTGTATAATTGTTGAAAGGGGACGTTTCAACCTACGTTCTGTAATTTAATCTAAAAAACGTACCTGTTACCAACTGTTCGTCTAAAATTGTGAGCCATATGACTGTGACTATTACAGCGCCATCTATCACAAAGCGAAAAAGTGGTCCAACTAAAACTTTCATATTTCTTTACATACTACACGAATATGTAATAAAAAGTGAGGGTTCCTATTTAAAAAAAACGCAGTTGATATCCGTTTGACCTATGGCAGCGCCGTCTAGCGGGCCAACCATAGCGCCATCTGGTTTCCCCCTTCAAGCTAGACAAATTTCTTTCTTTGTAGTTTTTTCGTTTGACGCTTATTTCGTGAGATATTTTGCCTGGTCACGATCAATGGACCACCCTGTAAATTTAATGTGTGTGTGTGTGTGTGTGTGTGAGAGAGAGAGAGAGAGAGAGAGAGAGAGAGAGAGAGAGATTCAATATGTATTGGAATCTGATTGAAGGGGTACAACAAGTAAAAGAAGAAATAAGAAAAAATACGCATGATGTACATGGTTATCTCGTGTTACAGCATTGTGAAGCTTAGTACGCAGTGTGAGGCACTGTTGTGTCTTAATGCTGCAATTCTATGTCGTGGGCTCTTTACGGCAGACTTCTTCGCCGTGCTATGTAAATAATCCCGTACACACCTAGGTTTGATTCAAGGAAAACAGAAAATTGAAAATAAGTCATCTGCTGTACTGCTGAAAGAACCGACTATACAGTCAAAACAAAGTTGCTGAAGCAGCACTTCGGAAAACGTTTTACTTGTAGCATTAAAAATAAAACAACACATATTTTGACACTTCAAATGTTTCTTTGGCTATTCAGTTGTTCTCAGAAGAATGCAGTGAAATTATCGATAAAAAATAACTGATCATTTCAAATTGTAAGTCTCGCATCACATCCTGATGATGAGGTGGTTATCTTTTCGTTATTGGTCGTATTTAATTGAAACTAGAATAACGCACTGGCTATTGTTTGGAGAATTTGCACTGAGTTAAGAGTATGAATTGTGGTTGTTAATCTGAGCGAAGTAGGAACTGGCAGTCTGAAATATTGTCGTCATGTTTCGAAATGCGTATCGCCTCACGTTTCAGAGGCGAATGCTAGATTTAGAGGCAGAGTGAAAGAAAGTGACCTAGCCAGGATTGAATCTCACAATTTTTCGATTCCGAGACAAACTCTATACCACTTGCCTACCACACTAGATGCAAATTGCTTCTAGTTGGCTGCTTTCTTGGCGCACTACTACCCTCTCGAGTTGTGGAGGCTGTTCGCTATGTAGCAATGGCATCGTTTCCGTTACTTAACTTTAATTCAACATAACTCAACAATTTGTGCGAGATATCTATTAATCATACAGAAAAATGTTTCCTTGGGAGTCAGTCAGTATGGCTGTAAGTCAAAATCGGATCAAAAGTTCCTGAGTAGCTAACGTAGAGTAATGAAATTTCGGGAAAACATTTCGCTAGGTAACGTATGTAAGTGATTGACATTGCAAGACCACAGGGCAATGTTTGCGCGAGATAAGCCACTGCAAATGTGAAATGCTGTTACATTAATAACTGGTGTAACAGTAATAATGTTGAACACAAGCATGCAAACGTGCATGCCTTGCGTTGTGCAGGCGCCGGATGTCAGCTTGTAGGATGGAGTTCCATGTCTGTTGCACTTGTTTGGTGCATACACGGACGATTAATGTTGTTTTTTTGATGAAGCTGGAGTTTTCTTTCGACGATGTCTCACATGCATTCGACTGGAGTCAGATTCGATAATCGAGCAGCCAAGGCAACATGTCAACAACCTATTGAGCGTGTTGGGTTACGACAGCGGTATTTGAGCGGCGTTCTCACGTTGGAAAACACGCCCTGGAATGCTATTCATGAATGGCAGCACAATACGTCGAATCACCAGACTGTCGTACAAATCTGTGGGGCAACGACGAGAGTGCTCTAGCTGTCCTACGAAACAGCATCGCAGATCATAATTCCTGGTGTAGCTCCAGTGTGTCTACCACGCAGACAGCTTGGGTGCAGGCCCGCAAATGACCTCCTTCTAACCAACAGACGGCCATCACTGGCTCCGAGGTAGAGCCAGATTTCATGTGACTTTCACCCTGTCCGCCAATGAGCTCTCGCTTGACACAACTGGAGCCAAGAATGGTGATGGTTTGGGGTCAGTGTGGTGCGCGCTACAGATCGCCTACCTCGGAGCTGTCCTTGAAGTAACCGATCTCTAACACGTCGTTGCGTCATTGTGGAAGCAACTGCTGCTTAAACTGCGCCAGAGCGATGCGTCGAACACAATGATCTTTCCTCTCGCCAGTACCACCTGACCGTCCGGAACCCGGTCTTCTTGTGACTGTACATTCTCGTGACTACCGCTGCGAGCAATCGTTTACAGTGGCTACATTCCTGCCAAGTCTTGCTGCAATATCACAGAAGTAATATACAACTTTTCGAAGTGCTATTATACAACCTCGTTCAGTGTCAGTGAGGTGTTGATAATAGCGTCTTGGTTGCCTTAAAGGCATTCTTCTCTAAAATCAGCTCACCACGTCCTGTCTCAAAGATAACTAACACTCATGACTGCTACAGCTGGTACTGAAATCAAACCTGACATTGCTATTTACTGTAGAGAAGACATGTCAAGTTGCAGACAGACACAATTAAAAGTCCTTTGTAGAGAAGTTCATGTTCAAATGTGGTTTTTATTTGTAGCAATGTGTATGAACGCCAAATTAAACCTATTGTAACAGAGAGCGAACGCTGACATTAATTGCAATCCACATGAAGATTTCTGACTTGGGGACTTCTAGTGCTCAAAACTCCAGTGCAATAGGTTCTTTATCATAGCTGTACAGAAATCATACAAAATTTCGTTGTATTTCAAGAACGTATTTTCATTATACCTCTCTAAATCCCTAGTTTCGCAGTTGAGATTTAAGTAGCCGTAAGATAACAGACCACCGCATCTGACAGATTTGTCAGTTTTAAGAATGATACTCTGGGGGTTCAAGTATAACATGGACTGCAAAGGTTGAGTCGTAACACTACATAAACAAAATTTAGATGCTCAATTCTTGGGCCGCATTGATACGTGCCTTGGGTTGCATGAGCCCCGTAGGCTGCAAGCTGAACACCCCTGCTATAGAGGGTGAAAACTGTAAACGAAGACATAAATTGGAATATTTGCAAACATGTAATAAAACACATGACAGAACACGAGGAATTACTCTGAGTACTTTCTGACTCTGTGATGTAATAAATTAGACGCTCTTAGTAACTGCATGTATCTGCATCGCAACTGTGTAACGTGGAGTGCCCGTTTTCATGTGCTCCATGCATTACTTCCCAATTTTTTGGACGCCAAGGCTGTTGCTATGATATTCAGTTTGCACTCGTAGTTTCCCGGTAAGTGTCATCATCATCATCATCTTTATCTTCATTATCACCGTTTCGACACCCACTGCTCCATAAACGCCTCCTCCACATTGTTCATACACTACGACTTGCAGCCTTACGCATCCAAGTTCTTCCTGCATCGTTCTTACCGCATGAAATACACATTAAATTTCTTTGATCCTTCTAACACACGTTACTCTAGTTACAAGTCCTACTTAGCACAACTTAGTTGTCAGCAGAGTCGGAATTAGGTATTTCACTCTAGTTTCTTCACCGACAGATTTGTTTCTGTCACAGCATACATTTTCTCCTTTGCTCACTGACCTCCGAGGAGTTTCGCATTAAAGACTCACGCTCTAGGGCCATGAATAAAAAGTAGTAATGAACACTGGTTGCTATCTTTTTGTTGTAGCCACTTCAGAAGCCTAGTTTTGCAAACTCTATTTAGTTTATCGACAGAAATCTAGGGAATTTATATGCAGATAAAAATAGTTTTGGCAAATGCAGTGGTGTGCAAATCTTAAGGACAAAAGTAACCTTCGCATAATGAGTCACTGTCAACCAACACAGTTCGATGCAAGTTGGACCATACATAGAAAGAACTGCTACAGCATAGTAGAGGAGGTAACTGAAATACGCAATGATACGACGAGGAACGACAATTTTATTTAACGAAAATAATTAAGCTGAAGTCACGGCGATTTATGATGGTCCCCTAGATATTACAAAAGCGGGGAATTGTTCTTAATAGGGTGTGTGATCAGCACGGACGGCTGCGCATGCTTTGTCACATCCTCGCACGGCAGCAACGGGATTACTTAGATTAGATTAGATTGGATTAGATTAGATTAGTTTTCCGTTCCATAGATCCGTATTGAGGAGATCCTCGTGGATGTGGAACATGTCACTTTTTTTTTAAGCTGAAATAAATACTAGTAGTATGAGTATATACAGTACATCATTTTCTTAAGCTGAAATAGCAATACTAACAGTATGAGTGTATACAATACATCATTTGTTTCTATTAAAAACTTCGTCAATGGAGTAGAAGGAGTTGGCCACTAGTAAGTCTTTCAGACTTCTTTTAAACTGATCTTTATTTGTAACTAATTTTTTTATGTTTGCTGGCAAATTATTGAAGATGAGTGTTCCTGAGTCGTGGACCCCTTTTTGAACTAAAGTAAGTTCTTTTAAGTCCTTGTGCAAATTATTTTTGTTCCTGGTATTGTACGTATGAACTGAGCTGTTTGTTGGAAAAAGAGATATACTATTTAGGACAAATTTCATTAAGGAGTAAATATACTGAGAGGCAGTAGTTAGTATACTCAGTTCTTTGAAGAGGTTTCTACAGGACGTCTGTAAATTTACTCCACAAGTAATACGTATTACACACTTTTGTTTGACTTGAAGAGTTACCCCAAAATATTATACCATATGACATTATGGAATGACAGAAGGCAAAGTATGCAAGCTTTTTCATTTCTATGTCACCTATGTCTGCTAACACTAGAATTGCAAATATAGATTTGTTAAGGCGTTTCTGCAATTCTGTGCTGTGCTCCTCCCAACTGACTTTATTATCAAGTTGTAATCCCAAGAATTTAAGACTGGTAAGGATATTGTTCGGTGTGACGTTCCATTCGTCCACCAGTGCGTTTGACAACGGCTGGATGGTCACTGACGCTTGTCGTCATGCTGCAGTACGTCTTCCACACGTACACTACAGGGTTTAAAACTGAGGTATGGAAATGAGCGTTTGGCGTCATTGGCCGGGAGGCCCCTTGTGGGGCAGGTCCGGCCGCCTTGGTGCAGGTCTTATTGCATTCGACGCCACATTGGGCGACCTGGGCGCCGCATGGGGATGAAGTGATGATGAAGACAACACAACACTCAGTCCCTGAGAGGAGAAAAATCCCCGACACAGCTGGGAATCGAACCCGGGCTCTTAGGACGGCAATCCGTCACGCTGACCACTCAGTCATTGGGGCGGACAAAACAGAGGTAGAGACAAGCCAGTCAGTTCACAGAATGTCCTCATACCCAAGAGCTACTCCACACACGCAGTTTGATGCGGTCGCTCAGTGTCATCCAAGAAAATAAAGTCAGGGCCGAATACATCCCTGAAAAGACGTATATGGGTACCAGCACAGTTTCAGGATGACACTGACGGGAGAGTGTAGCGTGTTGGAAGATCGGGAGGTCGGTACGCCCATCCAACATGTTGCATCCCTACAAAGTAAAACGAGGGCCGCTAAAACGGTCTTATTCAATTTGATTCTGCACATACCCTCATACGGCAAGACTCAGGAACATGTAATGCACTCTGGAACGTTGTCGAACATGATTTTCTTTGTATTCAGGTATTACGGCGTGGGGAGGCATTGGAAATTCCATGTAGCAATATCAGAAATTTAGGGAAAAAAATGGTTAAAATGGCTCTGAGCGCTATGGGACATCTGTGGGCATTAGTCCCCTAGAACTTAGAACTACTTAAACCTAACTAACCTAAGGACATCACACACATCCATGCCCGAGGCAGGATTCGAACCTGGGACAGGAGCGGTCACGCGGTTCCAGACTGAAGCGCCTAGACCGCACGGCCACACCGCCCGGCAAAATGTAGGGAAAGACAGGGTGCTACCTGTCGTAAAGAAGACAAATCAAGTTGCAGACAGGTACAATTAAAATACACCATAATTCCGTTATAACAGCGTGCAGGCATCATAACCATTGCAACAAATAAAAACAAACTTTGAACTTGAACGTCTCTACAATGGGCATTCACGAAATCTTTTTACTTTTGTTTGTAGATTCTACCATAGGAGACGATTGCTAACAAACAAATAAGCTTTAATTAAATTAAATTTCTTCATTCGACAGCCCAGGGACTAATCTGCTATGGGATTGAATCGACGTCAGTTCCAGGAATTCCTGAGAAGTTTGGATGCTGAGCACGGAGATATCGTGTATTTTACAGAAGTAGAGCGGCTCAATAGAGGTCAGGCGTTAAAAAGATTTTTTAGCATGATTAATGAAATCAAATGATATCAAAACCAAATTTTCTACCATAACTTGATGATACCAACTGGGTGCCGAATTCAGCCTTTTTGGTAGATTTGACTGGTCATTTAGGCGACTTAAACAGGCGTCGTCAAGGTAGAAACCTACTTATCAGAGCAATGTTTCAAACAATAAAAGCGTTCCAAATGAAACTGAAATTTTAACAATCCCAAGTAAATGGAAACCATTTTTTCTTCCTTTCAACACTTTGGCCAAGTATAATCGTAAAGATAGGATGCAATGAGCAGCCAAATTTCAACTTGATGCAAGAATTTGAAAATTGATTTCAGGAATTTCGAAAAATATCGTATTTTTTATTCACGAGACTCATTTTATAGACAATATAGGTACATTGCCAGAAGATTTTCATATGGAATGCATGGAGCTGCTGTTTGACATCCAAGTAAAGGAAAAATCTGATCGTGTGCCTTTTTTCGACTTTCACAAATCACACCTGCCCAGAGACAAATATCCCTTGATGCACAGTGATAAGTTATGTAAGTTATCTTTGTTTGGAAGCACGTATGTTTGTGAACAGTTATTTTCAAGAGTAAAGTGTACATTGAGTAGCAACAGAACCAAAATCTTAGATGAACACCTTGAGACCAAGCTGAAAACTCATATTTGAAATGTCAAATGAATTCAATCTTGATTTTTTAAAATAAATACTCACTATTTAATAAATTAGTTATATATATATATATATATATATATATATATATATATATATATATATATATATATATATATATATATATATATATATATATATATAGGCCGTCAGTCCCTCCTTTTTCCGCTCAGCGATGAGTATTAACGTCAAGCGTATTAGGTGCGGGCCAAAATTACTCGTCCTCTTCCACAGTGGCACAGGTAAGCTAAAAGGTCGGATACCTCTGCTCTGCAGCTTTTTCTAGTACCATGGAAGTTATTTCCCGATGCCTTAACATATATTCTATCATTCTGTTCTTTCTTCTTGTCGCTGTTTTCCAGATGTTCCTTTCTTCGCCGACTCTGCGGAGTATTTCCTTATTCATTATCGTATCAGTCCACCTAACTTCAAACATTCGTCTGTAGCACATCTGATATACTTCGATGCTCTTTTTCCCTAATTTTTTTCATACGCAATGAACACTATAATACGCTGTTCTCAAAACATACACTGTCAAAACTTTCTTCCCCAGGTTAAGGCCTATGTTTGATGCTAACGAGGAGTGCCCTCTATTCCCGTGTTAATATGCTTTTAGTGTTGCCTTCGTCCGTCATGCATTATTTGCTTCAAATGTAGTAAAAATTCTTGACATCACAAACTTCGTGGTCCCCAGTTTTATTGCTTATCGCTAATCTCATTGCTGCTAAACTGTCTATCTTCAAATTTTTCTGCACCGATTTAGCAGGTTTTATGACTTTGTAAGTGGGATTAACGTCAACAAAGCACAGCGAAACCGACAGACCATTGAGATTTCACACGAGAACTCTCTGGGTCCAAAGCTTAACACAGTTATCATCAAAACAACTTAAGATTTTGGATGTTTTAGCTTGTATCGGAGTTCCATTCTCGCTAGAATAACATTAAAATTCCCAACACATGGTTAGGGCCTGCATCCAGTGATCTTATGACACGGAAACGTTGAGCAAAACAGCCAACGGTCACTGGCGTGAGTACACGTTTGTTTACATGTGGGCTCAACTTAAATAAAGAGAGTATAGCTGTGTCTAGGCATAGTGTAGTGTGCGTACTGCAAGACCTTAAGTATACACACCTTCAGATTATTTAACTTGACGCTCTAATGAAGTAGTCTCATGGTCTTATCGTGGCGTGTTTATCTTCTGCCATAGGTCAGACGATAGAAATGCCACTTGCACACAGAGTAGCAGATTGACAGTGGCCAACTTTAAACAGAACTTGATTAATTTTCACACACATTTGTTAAAATAATAACAAGCATAAAAATTACTTAACTTGGTTCTGGATGCTATTTACAATTGATAATCTGAAGTTCCTTTGGTATTGGTACATTAATCCTATTCTCACATATATCTTTGATACTTGACAAAAGTGTCTATACATTTATCTTCATGGCTATGTACAGGAATATGGTAATCTTATTAGGTGCAGACTGAAACTTGACTATAGACGGGTACAGACTAATTCAGACTAATGCAGACTGGTGCAGGCAAATGCAGACTTACTAATAGGAGGTCCATACATTCGTTATAGTACCTCGCGCGTTCATGTATCACTGCGCGAGTGTGATCCGCGAGGAGAAAAGGTTCTACGTTAGCAGCAATCTCATTGGCTGCGTTACATATTAATACACGGATCGGCGGAAGCAGAATTTGGTCCGTCTCTATGGGAGCGCCATCTCGTTGTGCTGAGACGGACGAGCGCTGCGCCTGCGCCATTGTTCTTAGCGGGGCGCGCTCTAGTGGGAAAGTTGTGCACGCGCTGACTATGCTGATTATGCGGAACTGTGTACACAACACATAGCGACAAAGAACTCCTGTAATATTGTTAATTTGCCTGAGGATCATTGGTCTTGAAATTTATTTTATTTACATATCAGTTCTTAGCAAGAGAAACTTGATAGCAGAAGAAATACCTTTTTGAGGGGCAAGTGCGTTACATATATCCTCCACCAATTTTGCTTGCTTCCTCCAATGTCAGGTCTCTGTCCAGTCTTCTATCAGCAGGACTTGTCAAAAATCAAAGAAGCCTTCCGCCAAATTGCATTTTCGTTTCATCGACAATAGCGTAGCTTAGGTGCTGCAAGAACTGTATTGTTGAAACTAAAAGAATTGTGTGGCCTGCGGCTGTGGGAACAAATAGGCTTTTGCCACATCAATGTCAGTCATAGACGCCTGATCGGTAGTAGTTGATCCTTTATATTGATTCCTGGACGAAATGACTGTAAAAATAACACTGTGACAACATCGTGCGTTTAGTGTCACCGACCGAGAGGAAGGTGGGCGATATAAAGAGGAGGAGTGGGAGAACTCAGCTACCACTCTCGATTAATTCGTAAACTGCGTTTTATTGTGTTTTTTTTTCACTCAGTTTTTGCACCTCGGCTCGCCGCACCATAGATACAGCTCTAAGCAGTACAAGTAGTCTTTTACGAGGCCGTGTGTGATTTGCTTGCGCGCGCACTGAAGCTTTGACACAACCGGGAGTATTCTTTTAAGTAGTGACAAACAACGCACACGAGGACCTAGCAAGGAAACAAACACCCGCGGAACGATACAACAGGTAAACGCGGGAACAGAGACACCTGGCGATAGGATGCCGAGAAGGGTGCATGTGGCGGCGCGCTTCGGCCGCCGCGGGAACCTGCAGAGGGTCATGGCGGCTCGCCGAGCAGCACGGCTACTGTGTTTACCTATGCCCGCCCATCGCCCCATCGCCTGGCCGTCATTTTTGTTTGTCAGCCCAAATCCGATAGTCGATACATCTGGACGGGCTCGGAAATCCATCGGGCTCGGTAAATATTGATGAGATTTAATTTTCGCAGAAAAGTAAATACACTTGGGGGGCTGGACTTAGATTAATTGGAAAATCCTTCGGCGCACGCATCGAGGCGTCAGAATACTGATTAAAATGGCAAAGTTTTATTTGAACTGCTCTTCAGCAACCATGGAAATTAACGGCGTGGGCTTAAAGTTAGCAAACAGTAGAAATAGCTACGCTTGCGATGGTGCGAGAGTTTATCCAATGGACCACAAATCCGGGGGCCATACATCCACACGCTGAGGTTCAGAGATACACTACTACGCTCGCTGTTTCCATGAGCATCAGCTTGGGAAAAAAAATAAACATTTCGTTTAATGTTTGGTTAGCAAGCGTTTTGATTCCGGGTGCTCCAACCGAAGTCAGGATTTCTTTTTTTTTTTTTTTTTGTTTATAATGTACTGACTGAAGTGAGACTTCAAAAGTACTTGCATAAGAATCTACTACAATCCAAGAAGTTATTGAATATAGGAAAATCTGCTACTGAAGATCCTTGGTTTTTCTTTTCATGTACACATCAGCATATCACTCTTCAAGTCATCGATTCGACTAGCCTGATGCTACTCTCCATATTTGTTTGTCTTGTGTTAACGTTTTTCATCTCTGCGTTACTACCTCACACATCTCTATAATTTGTTTTTATCTTCTAGTCTTTGTCTACCTCTAATGTTTCCTCTCTCTACAGCTTCTCCCAGCATCAAGTTAACTATTCCCTGAGGCGATAACTCATTAAACTGTTCCATCTAGTGAGAAACGTTTTCTATTGACTTCTCTCTAACCTGCTCTGTTTGGTACTTCAGCAGGAAATACTCCCCCCTCATTTCTTTAACAAACAAAATTTCATGATTAAAGTTTTTTATCTCACGAATAATGTGTTGTCTAATCATATAATGTGGCCAGTACAGTTAGTGATAAATGAGCATACTATCTCCAAAATATGTTGCTAATAGCGTTAGAAGTGAATATGTAATAAATTAAAACGTCATGCCTGATGCAAGTTTTACTACATGAGCAGCAAAAATGTATTTATTTAATAACTTCCACTGATTCAGTTACTTTTGGCTGATATTTAACTAGCACGATCTGTTTTGGCAGCATTCTGCCTTTACCAGGTACATTACCGTTAAATGTACATAACGTAATCCTGAATTGTGAAGAGATTCTTTGTTGGGTGTGTCAGTGAGGTTATTTAGCGAAATATAATCCTGTACAGAAAGATAAATTGTGTTAGTGTGTACTATTATTTAGTTGAACGTTTTAAAACTTTTAATTAGCACCTTCACTTAAAAAAGTTTGCTCTGAATTCAATTGCGAAGAATACAGAGCGCAGTAACAAGCACATAAAAGTTTACTGTTACTAATATAGTACATACAATGACGATTACACCTTTACTTTATATCTATATATGTTCATGTACATATTTGCTTAACATTTTTTTAAATCAAGCAAGCATTCAATATCAGAGAATTTTTTCAAGAAATTTATACTATTACTTTCTAGCTTACGACTTAGAATCCTGTCGTCATGTATAGTTACTTGAATGAAAGCTTATAATTCATTGTACAAATCTATTTCGTGTCCTTTTTCTATTTTATATAATACATGATGATCATTCATAATAGTGTTAAATGGTGGTCATTGCCCTTTATGTGAATGCCTATTGCTGATTTAAAATATTTTATTGTTTGTGTGGTACGCATTTATGTGTCTGTTGTACCCTATTTCTTATCCCATTTGACCTATATAAAGTGCATTGTATGTGTAAAGAAGCAGAGTACATCAGAATAATATCACATTTCTTCACCGAAAATAGCATTATCGAAATATAAATACATCACATAATAGCATTTCAGATAAAACTCAAATTGCAACTATAAAATACAAAGTTTCTTGCTAACTGACCCTGAGATAAAGTAGGGAAGGTAGGGTAAAGTGGCCACTCTAAGTGAAATTGAATTGTAATCAAACCAAGGCTACTCACACAGGCGTGTTACATATACATCTCGAACGTACATACTGTAAGGAATCACAGCAAATATTTATAACTAAGGTAAAAGTAAATGTTATAGGATATACATAAATGTTTTTCTGATTGCTCACATAGTGGCCAGTTTTCCCTACTTGATGGGCTAAAGTGGCCAGTTGTTTGCGACTATTCCCGAACAGACACTTTAATTTTTTAAAAATGGGTATGCCAAAATTTTTTATTTCACCATTGATTATTATTGTTAGGAGAACAATAGAACGAATGAGAAATAAACATATTGCAACACACTGTTGACACACAACGTCAAAAAATCAGAAATATTAATTATTTCTAATGATGTAAATATAAAAATCAACGACTAACTAC
This sequence comes from Schistocerca serialis cubense, assembly GCF_023864345.2. Taxonomy (NCBI): domain Eukaryota; kingdom Metazoa; phylum Arthropoda; class Insecta; order Orthoptera; family Acrididae; genus Schistocerca; species Schistocerca serialis. The sequence continues at coordinate 266,205,258 of NC_064638.1, forward strand.
GGGTTACTATTTCAGTCTACGTCATTCACAATTTATCTATTCAGATGCAATATTAAGTCAAGTGCAAAATTCGCGGGTGAGGTTGTTAGCTTCCTCCTCACATGCTGCACACAGTTCATGAGCCCAGCGTTTACAGCTCCGACACCTTATCCATCCTTGAGAAAACCCTTCCTTGCGGTAAAAGCAGTCGGTATCACTGTGATGATAAGTATAATTAATCTTCTTCTTCAGTTTCTTCTTGAAAAAGTTGCTTTTCCAGGAGGCACTCTCTCAGCGTTCGGTCACACTTTTAGCTACTAACCTATATTTTGTGTTGCCTCATATTGTACTATATTGGCCTTATCTCTTTGTTTTTCTTCGACCTTTCTTTTCTCAAATGGTTCTGCACTATGGGACTCAACTTCTGAGGTCATTAGTCTCCTAGAACTTACAACTAGTTAAACCTAACTAACCTAAGGACATCACACACATCCATGCCCGAGGCAGGATTCGAACCTGCGACCGTAGCGGTCTCGCGGTTCCAGACTGCAGCGCTTAGAACCGCACAGCCACTTCGGCCGGCTTTCTTTTCTCATTTAAAGCTGTTAATCTTTATTTGTTTTATCTTCAGTCAACACATTATTACAAGGGCTTGAAGCGATTATGGCTGTCTTTCCTTTTCTACTCCCAACTTGCATTTGAGTCGCGGTTTGTTTCTTAGGAAAAGATTTTACATTATTTGGGCTTATGAGGAACCCATTTGTTGGATGTTCAGAAAAATGTTCTTCAGTGGTCGGCCGCTGAAGGAGAACTTCCCTTGGAGAAGGGTAATCAGCCATAATCTGAAAGCAGCCTCCGCCTGAACACATCATATAAGTTGGTTCCAAAAATGAATCAGTAGTACTACTAGAAAAAGGCACGGCAGTTTGGCGTCCTGAGGACGAAAACTCAGCAGTTTCGCAATGAGAAGAACCAATATTTGGACAAGGCACAATATTAATGTTCCTATCCAAAGGAATATCAATAACAGCAGTATCCACTTTTCCCAACATGTGCGCTTTATCCTACTTTCCCCTATAGCAGTATCATGAATCCTTGGAGCCTCAAAGTTAAGATCACAACCGAAAATACACATAGAATTTTGTCCACGTGGATCGAATGTGAAGTCAGGAAACAACTCTAGTTACAAAATAAGAAACAAACTGAACCAAATACCAGCAAAGGCACATACAGTCTCTGAAAATTGCGCAGTAAAAAACAGTCTGCAGCTAATAGAAGAAACTGGAAACATCCACGTCCTCCATTCAGCACAACTAGTAATATCATGTCACATAACACAGCCAAATACAAAGTTACCCAGCCTATAGTCACTCTGCCCGAATCTCATAAAACATAAGAAGCTGTTATTGCCTCAAGCCTTTCTTTATCTAATACTAAACTGCAACAGTTTCACATTTAATAAATGTGAATTTACTTGCTACATAAAGTTTCCACAGTGGGTTTAAGTACTCCATGTACAACTGCCAATATATATATATATATATATATATATATATATATATATATATATATATATATATATATATATAGCACGTTTAACAAAAAGCCCTTGCAATAAAATCAACCTCTGTAGTAGTTAGTAATTGAAAGTAGTTTATCTTAGTAGTTAAAGAGTGTCTGGAATTCTGTAAATATCTGAATGTTAAGTTTTGTTGTGTTTGTTACTATACTCTACGTGCCACACAATGATTTTCCAGCAAAAATGTAAGTAAATACACTAATGAAATGGTTTCATACATGCAAAACACTTGCAGTACACACAAGAATAAATCTGTTTTTCTACAGAAGGTTACATTTCGATACAAAATCTCACTGGCACACCCACCCAATAAACCTCATTAAAATTCGGATTTAGGTGGTGTACATATAACTGTAACACACACGACGACGCTAGCATGCTACCGAAATGAGTCGTGCTAATTAAATATCAGTAAAAATTGATTGAAGCAGTAGAAGTTACTTCATAAACTCACAATAGAATCGCAGACCTCACACATTTCCCTAAGAGATGGATAAATTTATCCGAACTTCAATATCTGACGTATTGTGTTAAAGTTTTGACGTAAGATTATACTTCATAATGAGAGGATTACGACAGCACTTTAAATTTTTAAATTTGGTCAGTAGAAATATTTCAAATTTTTCATGGCCTTAGGAATCGTTGGATGAGAAATCTGCACCTGGGAACGTACAACATGCAGCTTGTTACCCGTTTCCTAACACAGATCCTTTAGTACTTTATCATTCGACTTGATTTGTAATATTCTTCTGGTAACACTACGTTTCAAATGCTGGCATATTCTCTTGTCTTTAGATAACCCACTTTTCACTTTCTTACAATGCTGTTTCCCACACGCTCACTTTCAAGAAATCTCTCATCAGAACGACATCAATATCCAAAGTCAATAGACTTGTTTCATTGAGGAAATCTTCCATTGCCCGTTTCAATTCACTTCTGATATCTTCTTTTTTTTTTACCGTCCTGGGTATTCTTTCACTCCTTCCATCGGTGTGTTGATCCCAGTTTTGATGTTCAGCATTTCGTTATCCTTCGATCTATTGATTTTCATATTATACATTATCTGTCCGTTTGCTCTGCTTATCCTTAAGCCTTATTCTGTAGTAAGTACGCTGACCATTGTTTTCAACAGGCTCTCTAAGACTTCCTAAGATACAGAGTGGATTCCAAATTTATCAGCTATCGAATGGGTGTTACAAGTATGGACAAAACGGAAGCGACTTGGGTTGGGGCGCAGTGAGCTATACATGCAGTCCTTTTTAAATCCCAAAATCATTCTTTGGAACAATCGTCGGCCTGAAAACGTCTACATTTGAGCAATGCTTCCGTTGGTGTGAAAAAATTAGCATCTATTTTCTCAACACTGCAGGAAAATTCCCCTTTCATGTTTGTATTTGTTACAATGTTATGTTGAAATCGGTTGTTGGAGTTTCTAAGTTAATTTACCTGTCGTCTAGGGGTCTACGGGTAGCGTTTTCGCTTCACGATCGAAACATTCTGGGTGCGGGGATCGAACCCAGCGGCTGCTAGTATTTTAAATAAACATCAGCTACAATGACGTCCGTAGACTCCCGATATAAGAAGTTACACTTATTCTGCCAACGGCTTTGTCAAAGAGGGCGCAGGAGCAGACAGAGTTTCAGGGTAAGCTCTTGCCCTTGCGGTGGGAAGCTGCCCCGAAAAGGCGGAAGAATCAGCAATGATGAACGACTTGAGTATATAGAAGATAATGGAAACCGCTGCATTACAGATAGATGATGTATATCTATAGGACATGCAGCCTGTAATTAAAATCGTTTTATGATGATCTTCCTCTTGGCGAAAGGTTCCGGATTAATCTCTTTTTTGGATCTCCGAGATAAGACTACGAAGCGGGAGGTAACTATGACAAAAAGATACATTTACCAACGAATGGATGATATTCCACGAGTCGGTGCAACGATTATCAGAAGTTTGAAAATACTAGGAAAACTGGAAAATCTGGAAAGAGGAATGCAAGTGCTTCATAAACAGGGCGGTCCATTGTTCGTGACCGAGCCAAATATCTCACGAAATAAGCGTCAAACGAAAAAACTACAAAGAACGAAACTTGTCTAGCTTGAAGGGGGAAACCAGATGGTGCAATCGTCGGACCGCTAGATGGCGCTGCCAAAGGTAAAACGAATATCAACTGTGTTTTTTTAAATAGGAACCCCCATTTTTATTACATATTCGTGTAGTACGTAAAGAAATATGAATGATTTAGTTGGGCCACTTCTTTCGCTAGGTGGCGCTGTAATAGTCACAAACATATGGCTCACAATTTTAGATGAACAGAAGGTAACAGGTAGGATTTTTAAATTAAAATACAGAACGTAGGTACATTTGAATATTTTACTCGGTTGTTCCAATGTGATACATGTACCTTTGTGAACTTATAATTTCTGAGAAGGCATGCTGTTACAGCGTAATTACCTGTAAATACCACATTAATGCAATAAATGCTGAAAATGATGTCCGTCAACCTCAACGCATTTGGCAATACGTGTAACGACATTCCTCTCAACAGCGAGTAGTTCGCCTTCCGTAATGTTCGCACATGCATTGACAATGCGCCGACGCGTGTTGTCAGGCGTTGTCGGTGCATCACGATAGCAAATATCCTTCAACTTTCCCCACAGAAAGAAATCCGTGGACGTCAGATCCGGTGAACGTGGGGGCCATGGTATGGTGCTTCGACGACCAATCCACCTGTCATGAAATATGCTATTCAATACCGCTTCAACCGCACGCGAGCTAAGTGCCGGACGTCCATTATGTTGGAAGTACGTCGCCATTCTGTCATGCAGTGAAACATCTTGTAGTAACATCGGTAGAATATTAAGTAGGAAATCAGCACACATTGCACCATTTAGATTGCCATCGATAAAATGGGGGCCAATTATCGTTCCTCCCATAATGCCGCACCATCCATTAACCCGCGAAGGTCGCTGATGTTCCACTTGTCGCAGCCATCGTGGTTTTTCCGTTGACCAATAGTGCATATTATGCTGGTTCACGTTACCGCTGTTGGTGAATGTCGCTTCCTCGCTAAATACATTCCTGGAAATTGAAATAAGAACACCGTGAATTCATTGTCCCAGGAAGAGGAAACTTTATTGACACATTCCTGGGGTCAGATACATCACATGATCACACTGACAGAACCACAGGCACATAGACACAGGCAACAGAGCATGCACAATGTCGGCACTAGTACAGTGTATATCCACCTTTCGCAGCAATGCAGGCTGCTATTCTCCCATGGAGACGATCGTAGAGATGCTGGATGTAGTCCTGTGGAACGGCTTGCCATGCCATTTCCACCTGGCGCCTCAGTTGGACCAGCGTTCGTGCTGGACGTGCAGACCGCGTGAGACGACGCTTCATCCAGTCCCAAACATGCTCAATGGGGGACAGATCCGGAGATCTTGCTGGCCAGGGTAGTTGACTTACACCTTCTAGAGCACGTTGGGTGGCACGGGATACATGCGGACGTGCATTGTCCTGTTGGAACAGCAAGTTCCCTTGCCGGTCTAGGAATGGTAGAACGATGGGTTCGATGACGGTTTGGATGTACCGTGCACTATTCAGTGTCCCCTCGACGATCACCAGTGGTGTACGGCCAGTGTAGGAGATCGCTCCCCACACCATGATGCCGGGTGTTGGCCCTGTGTGCCTCGGTCGTATGCAGTCCTGATTGTGGCGCTCACCTGCACGCACCAAACATGCATACGACCATCATTGGCACCAAGGCAGAAGCGACTCTCATCGCTGAAGACGACACGTCTCCATTCGTCCCTCCATTCACGCCTGTCGCGACACCACTGGAGGCGGGCTGCACGATGTTGGGGCGTGAGCGGAAGACGGCCTAACGGTGTGCGGGACCGTAGCCCAGCTTCATGGAGACGGTTGCGAATGGTCCTCGCCGATACCCCAGGAGCAACAGTGTCCCTAATTTGCTGGGAAGTGGCGGTGCGGTCCCCTATGGCACTGCGTAGGATCCTACGGTCTTGGCGTGCATCCGTGCGTCGCTGCGGTCCGGTCCCAGGTCGACGGGCACGTGCACCTTCCGCCAACCACTGGCGACAACATCGATGTACTGTGGAGACCTCACGCCCCACGTGTTGAGCAATTCGGCGGTACGTCCACCCGGCCTCCCGCATGCCCACTATACGCCCTCGCTCAAAGTCCGTCAACTGCACATACGGTTCACGTCCACGCTGTCGCGGCATGCTACCAGTGTTAAAGACTGCGATGGAGCTCCGTATGCCACGGCAAACTGGCTGACACTGACGGCGGCGGTGCACAAATGCTGCGCAGCTAGCGCCATTCGACGGCCAACACCGCGGTTCCTGGTGTGTCCGCTGTGCCGTGCGTGTGATCATTGCTTGTACAGCCCTCTCGCAGTGTCCGGAGCAAGTATGGTGGGTCTGACACACCGGTGTCAATGTGTTCTTTTTTCCATTTCCAGGAGTGTAGAATGCGTGCAAAAAATCTGTCATCGTCCCGTCGCCATACATCAACACGATATCGATCTTTTCCGCAATTGGTAAACGGTCCGTTTTAACACGGGTAATGTACGAGGGCAGTTCAATAAGTAATGCAACACATTTTTTTTCTCGGCCAATTTTGGTTGAAAAAACCGGAAATTTCTTGTGGAATATTTTCAAACATTCCCGCTTCGTCTCCTATAGTTTCATTGACTTCCGAAAGGTGGCAGCGCTGTACGGAGCTGTTAAAATGGCGTCTGTAACGAATGTGTGTTGCAAACAACGGGCAGTAATCGAGTTTCTTTTGGCGGAAAACCAGAGCATCTCAGATATTCATAGGCGCTTGCAGAATGTCTACGGTGATCTAGCAGTGGACAAAAGCACGGTGAGTCGTTGGGCAAAGCGTGTGTCATCATCGCCGCAAGGTCAAGCAAGACTGTCTGATCTCCCGCGTGCGGGCTGGCCGTGCACAGCTGTGACTCCTGCAATGGCGGAGCGTGCGAACACACTCGTTCGAGATGATCGACGGATCACCATCAAACAACTCAGTGCTCAACTTGACATCTCTGTTGGTAGTGCTGTCACAATTGTTCACCAGTTGGGATATTCAAAGGTTTGTTCCCGCTGGGTCCCTCATTGTCTAACCGAACACCATAAAGAGCAAAGGGGAACCATCTGTGCGGAATTGCTTGCTCGTCATGTGGCTGAGGGTGGCAATTTCTTGTCAAAGATTGTTACAGGCGATGAAACATGGGTTCATCACTTCGAACCTGAAACAAAACGGCAATCAGTGGAGTGGCGCCACACCCACTCCCCTACCAAGAAAAAGATTAAAGCCATACCCTCAGCCGGTAAAGTCATGGTTACAGTCTTCTGGGACGCTGAAGGGGTTATTCTGTTCGATGTCCTTCCCCATGGTCAAACGATCAACTCTGAAGTGTATTGTGCTACTCTTCAGAAATTGAAGAATCGACTTCAGTGTGTTCGTAGGCACAAAAATCTGAACGAACTTCTCCTTCTTCATGACAACGCAAGACCTCACTCAAGTCTTCGCACCCGAGAGGAGCTCACAAAACTTCAGTGGACTGTTCTTTCTCATGCACCCTACAGCCCCGATCTCGCACCGTCGGATTTCCATATGTTTGGCCCAATGAAGGACGCAATCCGTGGGAGGCACTACGCGGATGATGAAGAAGTTATTGATGCAGTACGACTTTGGCTCCGACATCGACCAGTGGAATGGTACCGTGCAGGCATACAGGCCCTCATTTCAAGGTGGCGTAAGGCCGTAGCATTGAATGGAGATTACGTTGAAAAATAGTGTTGTGTAGCTAAAAGATTGGGGAATAACCTGGTGTATTTCAATGCTGAATAAAACAACCTCTGTTTCAGAAAAAAAATGTGTTGCATTACTTATTGAACTGCCCTCGTATCACGAAGCAAATACCATCCGCACTGGTGGAATGTTAAGTGATACCACCTACTTATACGTTTGTGACTATTACAGCGCCATCTATCACAAAGCGAAAAAAGTGGTCCAACTAAAACATTCATATTTCTTTACGTTCTACACGAATATGTAATAAAAATGGGGGTTCCTATTTAAAAAACGCAGTTGATATTCGTTTGACCTATGGCAGCACCATCTAGCGGACCAAACATAGCGCCATCTGATTTCCCCCTTCAAGCTAGACGAGTTTCGTTCTTCGTAGTTTTTTCGTTTGATGCTTATGTCGTGAAATATTTGGCCAGGTCACTATCAATGGACCACCCTGTAGATAGAGTGGATGTGAGTGGGTGAAATGGAAGGGTGATCAGTCAGATGAATATATGGTAACATCAGAAGCAACAGTGAATAGTATCAGGGAAAAGGCATTCGTTATGAGCGTGAAAGCATGGCAAAGAGGGAATCATTTTGAGCATTTCAGTGACAGAATTCTGCTTATTGAATTCGACAGCAAAACAGCGCTAAATGCAATAGCTCAAGTATACATGCTCACTTCGCAAGCAGTAGATGAAGAGGTGTAGAAAGTGTACTGTATCAGGATACTGCAAATGTAATCCAGTACGTAAAGGGAGGCGAAAATCTAATAATCATGTTGGATGGGATCGTGGTGACGGGGAAAGGAGCAGAGTTTGTAACACAGCTTGATGTACGAATCTCTGTGACAACAGTAACAGCTAGTTGAACTTGTAAAAAAATCTAGAGACTGTGCAGCAGATTATCGTATCTGTCGGCCTCTTGCATCCGCACAATACAATTTTTATAATTGTATCTCGTTAACTTAAAATACGTACATATCAAGTAAACACACAGGGCATTCAATTTACGACATGGACTTGGACTTGTGACGATGTAACACATATCGCAATAATAAAAACTTTGTAAGAAAAATGGACAGATTACACAATCAACCATTGCTATTGCAGTCGATTTACGCATGTTAATGAAATTAACATATGAAACAAACAGACATGTAGTCTGAGGTACACACTGCTGCTAACCGTCGTGCTAAGTTACTATCAGTTGTATTCTTCGGCCTCTCCATTAATGTGTGTGAGTCTCCCACAAAAAATGCTGTTTGCTTTGTTGTTATTGAGGTCTTCAGTCCGAAGACTTGTTTTATAGAGCTCTTCACGCTACTTTATCCTGCGCAAGCCTGATCATCTCCGAATAACTACTGCAACCTGCATCTTCCTAAACCTGCTGGCTGTATTCATCTCTTGGTCTCCCTTGACGATTTACACCCTCCACACTTCCCTCCAGTACTAAATTCGTGATCCCCTGATGTCTCAGAATGTGTCCTATCAGTCGATCTGATCTTTTGGAAAAGTTGTACCACAAGTTTCCTGTCTACCCCGTTCTGTTCAGTACCGCCTCATTAGTTTTGCGATCTACCCATCTAATCTTCAACGTTCTTCTGTAGCCCAACGTTTCAAAAGCCCTATTCCCTTCTTGCCTAAACGGTTTCTCGTCAATGTTTCACGTCAAAACATGGCTACACTCCATACGACAACCTTCAGCAAAGACTTCATAACACTGAAACCTGTATTCGATGTTAACAATTTTTTATTTTTGACAAATGTCTTTCTTGCCATTGGCAGTCTACATTTTATATCCTCTCTACGTCGGCCATCATCCCTTATTTTGCCGACCAAATAGTGAAACTCACCTACCGTTTCAAGTGTCTGGTTTCCTAACCTGATTCCCTCACCATCACTTGATTTTACTGGAATAGATTGCATTATCCTTGTGTTGCATTTTTTATGTTCATCTCATATCCTCCGTTCAAAACGCTGTCTATTCCGTTCATATGCTCTTACAAGTCGTTTCAGGTCTCTGACAGAACTACAGTGTTATAGACAAACGTCAGAGATTTTAGTTCTTCACCTTGGCATTTAATTCATGCTCTAAACGTTCCTTTAGTTTCCTTTTCTGCTTGCTCAGTGTATAGATTGAATAACATCAGGGACAGGCTACAACCCCGTAACTCCCTTTCAACTACTGCTTCCCTTTCATGCCTCTCGTCTGCTATAACTGCCGTGTGGTTCCTCTACAAGTTGTAAGTAGCTTTTCGCTTCCTCTATATTATCCCTGCTTCAGAATTTCACAGAGTATTCCATTCAACAATGCCGAAAACTTTCTCTTAATCTACAAATGATATGAACGTAGATTTGCCTTTCCTTAATCATTCTTATAAGATACATCTTACAGTCAGTATTACCTCACGTATTTCTGCATTTCTCTGGAATTCAAACCGATCTTCCCCACGGTCGGGTTCTATCTATTTCTCTGCTTTTTGTATGTAGAATTCGTCTCAATATTTTGGAACCGTGACTTACGAAACTGATAGTTCAGTAACGGTCGTACCTGCCATCGACTGCTATCTTTGGAATTGGAATCACTGCATTTTTCTTGACGTATGAGACTATTTCGCCTGTCTCATACACTTTGCACACAAGATGGAATAGTTCTGACCTGTCTGGCTCTCTCAAGATTATCAGTAGTTCTCACGGAATGTCGTGTACTCCCAGGGCCTTGTTTCGACTTTGGTCTTCCAGTGCTCTGTTAAATTCTCCTCGCAGTATCATATCCTATTCTCCACCTCATCTACGTAAATTTACGACTATAGGAAAATGCACTTGTGGTACAATAATAGATATTATATAAACTACATGATTTGTTTTCCAATAAAAATGCGAGATCCTCCACATGAGTCTAAAAGCTGCTTAGTTTGAGTTACGTGACAAATCACGCAAATCGCTGACACGTGTCTCGCTAACAGACACAGCTGCACCTTCTGCCGGATGTGAAACACGAAGCCAGCATGCAGCTACACCACCTCACAACACACACGCACACACGCGCGCTGCACACACATACACACACACACACACACACACACACACACACACACACACACACACACACACGCCACCTAGAATACTTTACTATCTTAAAACTTGGAATATGTTACATCAATGATGCAAGCTGTGAACTGCACAATTTCCTATAAAAAATATTTAACCATCAGAGCACATACCATATATTGATTATCTCAATTATACAACAATTTCGTGAAACCGAGAGTCGATAAACTGATGTCTAAAGCTGCAGCCAAAAAGGTGTAGAGATGAAAAAATGGAGCAGTATTGCTTACCTTGCGTTTGTGAGTTCTCTTTTTCAAAACATCCTGCCCTTCTCTGTGTAAGGATGAATCAGTGTGGTGCAATCAAATGTTCTGCATCGCTGCGGCAGATGAAGTGTTTCGAATTATTTGTATTGTTTGTTTCAGCCTTTAGGTACTTTTATGTGGGTGTTGTAGATGCAGGGAATGTGAAAACAGAGACTGCTGTGCCAACTATAAAATGAGATGATTTACAGTGTTGCAGCTGTGTAATTTCCTGTGGAAGTTGTCATGTTGCAACGCAGGGACCAGTCCTACGACGATTTTACATAGACGACAAATGGTTTGAAAAGTCCTTCTGCAGTTCCCAAAAAGATCTACGCCTCAACCCGTGTATGGTCATTACGTTGAAATTTCATCGGTGAGGCCAGCCTACTTAGCTGAGAGATAACGTGTTTGTCGACCAGGCATCGTGCTCGTATTCGATTTCAGACCGAGTTGGAGATTTTCTCCGCTCGTGGACTGGGTGTTGTGCTGTCCCCATATCACCGACGCGCAAGTCGCCCCCAGTGGCCCCACCTACAATAAGACTAGCAATCGGCGGGTCGAACGTCCCCGGAGGGGGCCTCCCGGTCGTCAATGCAACACGATCATTTCTCATTTCATTTCTCAACGATGAGAGCATATCTTCCTGCTTTATGGCATAAACACACAGATCGATAACAAGGTAAACATGTGCCCACTGCTCGTCTGCTCCTGAAATTGGACATTTGTGGTAAGTTCCTATGGGACCAAACTGCTGAGATCATCATGGTCATCACTGGACAGACCACGGTAAGAAATGAAAAAATTTGGAAATTTGTGGTAAGCTCTTACGGGGCCAAACTGCTGAGGTCATCGGTCCATAGGCTTACACACTACTTAATCTAACTTAAATTAAGTTATGTTAAGGACAACCCACATACCCTTGCCCGAGGGAGGACTCGTACTTCCAATGGGGGTAGCCGCGAGAACAGCGCAAGGCCCCCTAGACCGCGCGACTACTCAGCGCCACCGTCACCGCCATTTTTATATAGGAGGAGCTTACCTCCCATTACTTCCTTACCCTCCTCGCACCTACCTGCCGAGAAGTGAGTTACGGCTCCATAAAAGTCAGCTCTCTGTTGTCATTTTTCCATGCAATTTACCCTACACTCTTGCAGCTGTTTTGGCATTATTTCTTTCTGATGTATTGTAACTGAAAATAACTATTCGTCAAGCTCTACTTTTAACACGGTAATCATAATTTGAGGACATACGGAACACGTGTGTACTACCACATGAAATTACAGCCGTGCCTGTTATCTTGGTCAGAAGGTGATTATTATTATATCGTTTGTATGCGAGTGACTGTTCTGTAACTTCCCCCGATTTTTGCCTGAGGATAGAAAGTTCTTTTTGTTTCTTCCCCTACGATAAACTAGACGTTGTTCAAATAGATAAAAGCTGGAGTCGCTATTCTTTCATTTACATAATCTCAACTACTTTTCAAGGTAATACAGTTACCCACTTCATCCATCCAAGAGACACATAATTATGTAGATTGTTCTATATAGGAGACTTCCTAGGATATTTGACACCTTAGTCAATAAAAACAAATATTCTCGTAGAAGAATTTTTATTAATTTTGCATATAAATTGACAAACAGAAAACAAGCCTTTGTTTAGTGTAGTTTGTAAACATCCAGCTTAATTTTTAACTTATAACTTAAATCGACATCTGAATCAGCTATCTCTTTCTCCAAGCAGTAATTTAACAAATACAAAGAAGAGATATTCTCGAATTCCAATACATATCTCATTTTCTTCCGATAATATGTCTGTTTTGTGGCTTTAACAATTAGCTTCGTTTCTTCCTGCAGTTCTTCTAGGCGAGAGAATTCAGGGATTCAAATGTTGCCCCTTATTTCCTCCATCATACTATCGTTGCAGCATTCCTCATCTTCCTGTGTGTACGTTAACAGCTAAATTTCTATATAGAACTTAAAGTTACCAACTTTTGCAAACGAGTGTCCATTAAATGTAGTTATTTCATCTGTTTTGATCTGTACCAAACGGCTTTTCAGTTGCTAGGTGTGAACGTCCAGTCCGCTACATTTGGAGAGAATCTAACCACTCTTTTTCAGCCGATCAAAATGGGAAAAGAGGTTCATAATATACATATATATATATATATATATATATATATATATATATATATATATGTGTGTGTGTGTGTGTGTGTGTGAGTGTGTGTGTGTGTGTTAGACTTAATGTAGAAAATGTTCTCGATTCCCATGATTTCAGTCGTTACTCTGACATGTAAGAAATGTCCATTGTTGTTTACTGTTAATGCATATATTTTATATTCCCAAGTTGTAAGACTTGCATGCACATCTGCAATAGCCACTTCCTTTTCCAACTGCCGTTTATATTCCTCCTTTATGGCAGTTGACTTTACCGTATACTACAGTTTTCGTTTCTTGATTTCGCTGTCCTCCATTTCCAGCTTTACTTTTCGTACACGCCACACATTGACTGTACTTAGGGCAATAATTTCCTTAATAGGAAATCGTTTAAGTCTGTTCAATACGTTACTTCTCTTTCTTAAGGCTTGGGGAATAATATTGTTTGTGGAAACCAGGCCTAATTTGGTAATGTATATTTTGATGGTAGTTTATAGGAAGTGTCCTACATTCAGAAAAAATTGTTTTTATTGCTTTAACATAACAATTACATCACTTTTGTTGGACTAAGTGTTAAAAAATTAAATGTCATTTACATACCTATAGTTAAAACTCCGTGCAGACACAACATAACTTTCAAGCTTTTGTCGGTCTTGAGTGTATGGGAGACTTAGTCAGTCAATTTTTGGGTACCCTTATTACCCCAGCAGACAAACTGCTGAATACGCAACAGCCCTTCTGTAAGTCATTCGTTAACTGACACTATACGGAAACGATTGACATGAAGTACAGTGGAGCACATTGTAAATACAGTTTGTTGGCATTTCGTGCACTTAAAAAGTATTGCACGGGGTCAAACAACGATCGATTCTGTAGTTCTATTTTGTGGCCTCCAGCCTGGTGATATCCTGTTCTTTATCCAATGAAGAAGTAAAAGTTTCTTGCAGTCGCGTATATGGACACTTCACAAAATCTATAAGAAGTTTACTGATAACTTTGTTGACTACCTATCTTATCATTTGACATACAAATTTGTTACGTATATTTATTCCAAAACTTTAGTCATCCACGTTAATCAGTCAACCCACAACTGTTTTAACGTTGTCCACAACCACATTTCTGTTTCTCTGGCAGTGTCTTTCTTGTCACTCTTCTGTAGCAGAAATGGTAGCTTCGGCTTGAAACAGTGTTTTGCAGATACAAACTTGCAGAAATTACTACTTAGATAATTGTTAAATGACCCGCAAATCTTTCGTTTGCACTATAGATCATCCCTTCCTTAATTTCTTACGGTACCCCACATGATCATAAATTTTAACCAACCAATACTATCACAAAATTGTTCTGTGTTTAGTATAAGAACACTGAAATTGTTCTAGCTGAGGAGCGTATCATGTTCGGTGTAATTTATGCTACCAGTATCAATAAGAACATTGTCCACGTTTGCCAATAACAACCACAAACGGCTTTTCTCATCCCCGTCTTTAATAGCTGAGGGATATTTAGCACATTAGAGGAAGTCATATTGACTCTTTCAAATATCAAAGATGACTGATCGGTTGTGGCTATCAAGCCTCCTTTTACACTCTGAATATCCAAGATCGCCGTACTTTCGATCTGCATGTACAAGCAAATTTAGGAAGTATGACAAGAAGATCACGTAACTAGTTGTGCCGCTGTCTTGAATCTTTATAGTATTAAAAGGGAGCTTAATATCCGTAACTGATTAGTCTTCTGTGTTAGTGGAAAGTGTCAGCAAGACTTTGTTTAATGTGATTAAACGCACCTCAGCTAGTAGGGAGGAAGACGAGACCAAACAACGAATGCTTTGATTTTGGTTACCGTTACGACTTTAGACTTTAATAACTATATTATATTAGCGATCAGCCCAACTTCATATGGGTAGCACTAAGTCCCTATGGCCGGACGACTTGTGTGACGTACCAGTACTAAATTACACACATCAAAATAAGTTTGGTATCATTCCGGTTCCCAGAACTCCTGAGGATAGACGTTGACTGTGAATACTGAATCACAGACACAGTCCCTTTGACTGTTCAGAGATGTCACTAAACACGGCCAGAGGCATAAACTACCGTGCATGAGCAGCGTCTATGACACGGAGGGGTTCCGACAGTCGATCAATTCCAGTCGTTACACCAGGAAGGAGGTACAAGGCTATTGTTGTCTGTAGTTCAACCATGTCTAGACAGTCAGTACCGCCGTTCGATCACTTTCACATTGTTACTTTGTGCCAGGAAGGGCTCTCAGCAAGGGAAGTGTCCAGGCTTCTCGGAGTGAACCAAAGCTATGTTGTACGTAGATGGAGGCGGTACAGACAGACAGGAACTGTCGATGACATGCCTCACTCAGGCCACCGAAGACTACTACTGCATTGGATGACCGCTATCTACGGATTCTGGCTCTGAGGAACCCTGACAGCAACGCCACCATGTTGACTAATTTTTACGCGCAGCCACGGGACATCGTGTTACGACTCAAATTGTGCGCAATAGGCTGCATGAAGCGCAACTTCACTCCCGACGTCCATGGCGAGGTCCACCTTTGCAACCACGACACCATGCAGCGCGGTACAGATGGGCCCAACAACATGCCGAATGGACCGCTCAGGATTGACATCACATTCTCTTCATCGATGAGTGTCGCATATGCCTTCAACCAGACAATCGTCGGAGACGTGTTTGGAGGCAACCCGATCAGGCTGAACGCCTTAGACACACTGTCCAGCGAGTGGAGCAAGGTGGAGGTTCCCTGCTGTTTTGCGGTGGCATTATGTGGGGCCGACGTACGCCGCTGGAGGTCGTGGAAGGCACCGTAACGGCTGTACGATATGTGAATGCCATTCTCCGACCGACAGTGCAACCATACCGGCAGCATATTCGTCATCATGGACGACAATTCGCGTCCCCATCGTGCTCATCTTATGAATAACTTGCTTTAGGATAACGACATTGCTCGACTAGAGTGGCCAGTATCTTCTCCAGACATGAACCCTATCGAACATTACTGGGATTGATTAAAAATGGTTGTTCATGGTCGACGTGACCCACAAACCTCTCTGGGGGATCTACGCCGAATCTCTGTTGAAGAGTGGGACAATCTGGACCAACAGTGCCTTGATGAACTTGTCGATAGTGTGTCACGACGAATACAGGCATGCATCAATGCAAGAGGACATGCTACTGGATATTAGAGGTACCGGTGAATACAGCAATCTGGACCACCACCTCTGAAGGTCTCACTGTATGGTGGTACAACATGCAATGTGATGTTTTCATGATCAATGGAAAGGGAGGAAACGATGTTTATGTTGATCTCTATTACAATTTTCTGTACAGGTTCCGGAAATCTCGGAACCGGCATGATGCAAAGCTTTTTTTGATCTCTGTATTTACACAAACGTTCCTCGCAAATCAGTCTGTCATTCAGTGACGACCACGTCAAAATCCCTACAGTAGTTTCTCAGATTGACTTTCACATACGGATGGATAAATACGGCGTGGTAATTTATTTTTTAATAGTTATGGCTAATAACAAATGGTTTTTCAGATGTGATGGATGTTATCCGTAGACTGTAGTGCCGAAAGCAACAGCACGCTGTTGGAGTAAAGACGTAACCTCTTATGCTAGACTTTGAGCACTGTTGCTTAGGACATTTGCAGCCCTCTGGCCTCTCTACGCACTGGTTTTGTCGGACTTCTTGCTAACACTGATTTCCCTTGTCCCCGTTGGCGCCTGAAATGGATATGGAGAACACAACCTGTTACCAGAAACGACGCGTGCCGAGCTGGAATAGTTCCCTGGGATGGTGGGTCGCTTCCATATTGTATCCAATCGTTTCGTTGCACTTGGGTAAAATATTTTGTCTTCGTGAACCAGGCTACAGACTGATCCTTCTCCTGCGACACCTGGAAAAAAAGTTCTACATGAGTTATCTTGCGACATATCGAAAACCAGTTGTTATTATATAGTGTAGTTTTAAACTAATGCTGTAAGAATAAGTTATGGACACCCTTTAGACTTAGCACACTAATGGACGAGACAGGAGCTGAAATTGAGGATATGAAAGCCACAGATAAAATGCAGAACTCGGTTTACAAATGTTCCTTTACAAGGGCAAACCAAATTGTATTGCTGTAGTTTAATTCATGCACTGCTGCAGAAATGAGTGATGTAAATATTAACATCAGTGTTGCTGAGAAACAGTTGAAACAGAAGAAATCTCCAGAGCTGATGAAACCCCTATCAGATTCTGTATCAGTTTTGTGGCTGAGTTAGTACCTTTTTTAACCATAACATACAGTAGACACCTTGAATAAAGAAAATTTATCGTTTAGTCGGAATAAAGCAAAGGTCACGTCCATCTGTAAGAAGGGTAGCGGAGTCTACCTACAAAACTACTGTCTAAAATCCTTAACATGTATTTGTTGTAGAATCTTAGAGAATATTCTGAACTCAAACATACTGAAGTACCTTGAGAAGAATGACATCTTCCATTCCAGCCACCATAGATTCTGGAAACACCGGTCTTTCTTGACCTATACTCCGCTTTTCTCACAAGACATCCTCAAAGCCTTGGATCAAGACATTCACGTATATTCAGTATGTCTTGACTTCCAAAAACATGTTACTAGGTAACACACCTATGCTTATCTTCAGAAAACACCATCTGCGACGGTGCGGCTTTTGCTTTTGCTGTGTAGGCTGCAATTTAAAAATTCACCTACCTCAGAACGGCGTCTGATCGATGTCCCTTCACTCGGCAACATAGGTACTTAGAAGATGATGTAAAAGCAGCAGTGATAAAAAACACTATCTGATATTTACAATTACTGACCCACGCAACTCTAGTAATGAAATAAAGTTCTGTATAAAAACTGTCAATAAAAAAATTATCAAAAAAATGGCTCTGAGCACTATGGGACTCAACTTCTGAGGTCATTAGTCCCCTAGAACTTAGAACTAGTTAAACCTAACTAACCTAAGGACATCACAAACATCCATGCCCGAGGCAGGACTCGAAACTGCGACCGTAGCGGTCTTGCGGTTCCAGACTGCAGCGCCTTTAACCGCACGGCCACTTCGGCCGGCAAAAATTATCAGGTGGTAAGATAATGGATTGGCTTCTGGAAAAAAACGTCCAAAATTTCCACACAAAAATGTTTATTTGTTCGTATAACCAAAGAAACGGTACTATTCTGTCAACATTGGTTATTTTCGTCAAGTTCACAATTCATACATTCATTTTACAAGCACAGCAGCCAGAAATCTGTCCAAATCTGACCCGAGTTAAACAACGTTTCCACAGTCATTAATTCCACCACTAATATGAGTTATTACATTCGGTCCTTTTGGTGAATTTCAAAAAATAAATTGCTTGTCAGAAATGCTCAGTGGTTGAAAATTGAAACATGAAGGCCAAATTTTCACACGCGAATATCAGTCTAACAAAACAGTCCTAAAACTTCCAAACTTCACAGAACTGTCCGTAACTACATCAGCGTTAGTCACGACACGTATCAAACGTGAGGAACTCAATATTCCTTCATTTTACAGATTATTTTTATTCCCACTAGTAATATGACCGTCCGCGTTCAAAGCTAGCGAGAGACTCCCTCTCTTGCAGCCTCACTCCCAGTATAACTATCATTTACGAGCGAAACCGTCTCAATTCTGATTGGCTAACCATATTCGCTGCCAATCAGAATGCTCGCTCATTATCATACTCGCGCCAAAACTGGCCTGCGCCAATCCTTACATATAGATGCAACTACGTCATTCTGATATACAAATATTAAAGTAATGTTTAATAAACGAAAACGAAAAGACAATAAATCTGGAAATATCCTTTAGATACAGATAATACTCCATTTGACTTTCAGGCTGCTCTGTTACAACAGCAATCACACCTAGACATACGTCATCAGCAAAGTGGGTAAATTCCCTATGGACATTTTCCCATTACAGGCTTGCGTAACTCTTGCAAGCTACTTAAGATGGTACATAATGTAACATTAAAATTCGACGAATGTCCCAAGTACACACTCTCATTGACTCACATTTACTCCCACAACAAGATTGGACACAAATAATAATTTTATCTGATTTTTATATTACAAAAACGAAAAATAATTAAAGTTTTAATTTGAAAATCCCAATTAATTAATTCTGCACACTGAGAGTTCTGTTTATGTTTTCCAATTATACCAAAAGATAAACTATTATATTTCCTAACTGAATTTAGTTCCCTAAGTGTCAGTTTTTTGACTTTTTAGCAATTTTTAATATCTCTGAAACTATGATAGTTATAATGTAGAACTTTGGATACAATCTTCTCCTGAATGTCAAAAGGCTGTGTACCGATTTTAAAAATGATTGAATAATATTTAATATCATTTATCAAGATTCTTATAGTGGTGAATGTACGATCGCTAAGAAGTGACACAGGACCCGTTCTCACGCTGTCGTAGTAGCAGGTGTACATGACTCATTGGCTAAGACAAAAGTGGCGGTTTCTTTCACTGCCTCCGGCTCCAGTACTGTGGCCTGTATAGCAACGAATGCTATCGCGCATTAACTCGCGACGTTACACATCGTGTGTGATATCAGACGAAATTCGTGATTTGATTGCGGATTTGTTGATAGGGAGGACGCAGGATGTTGGCTTAAATGGAGAGTAGTCGACAGAGATGGAAGTAACTTCAAGCATGCCCAAGGGACATGTATTGGGAAACTTGCTGCTCATTCTGTGTATTAGCGTATTAGTGTAGACAATATTCGTAATAAGCTGTTACTTTTTGCTGATGATACAGTTATCTATGATGAAGTATTACTTTAAAAATGCTGCACAAATATCTTGTTAAGATTTCAATCAGGTGGAATGATTGGTGACTTACTTTAAATGTGCAGAAACCTAAAATTGTGCACGTAAAAAAAATTCATAAAGGTTACATACAATGACTGCAGTATCAATGAGTCACGATTTGAACCAGTCAACTCATACTAATACGTGACTATAACAATGTATATGGATATGGAATGCAGTGGTCAGTTCATTGGCTGCATACCAAGAAAATGTATTCAGTCTACAGTGGAGAATGTTTACAGTACACTAGTGTATCCCACCCTAAAATGTTGCTCTAGTGTGTGAGAATGTAAGGTGTCAGACAAATAACACACCTTCCATTGCATTCCTGAAACAATTACAGTTAAATTGATATATCACACGACATAGTTATGTGAAAATGTACGAATTTTATTGGTATGCAAATCGAATAAACAAGCAGACATCTCGTGAATATAAATCACTAACACACACTAGGAATTCCTCACAGGTAATTTCCCAAGCCCGAGCTATGAGACACAGTTCTGAGGAAAGGAGAATTTTAGGATGGCAACAACCTGTCCCATGTTCGGCCGAAACCTTCACAGCAGGGGATTCATCAGACACAATGCGACGCCGTGGCCACTGCGCAGGTCGCTGACAGAAATCGATCTTGTCACTGGAAGATACCCAATAACACTAACTTGTAACGACAACCATCCAGAAAGTCTTTCTGCAAGAACACAGCTGAGATGGCAGATAAACGTTTGGAGAAACACAGCTCTAAACATTGATGACTCACTGTAGCCACCTGTGCTAAAACCTGCATGGCAAAAAGCTGTTTGTCTCAGTATTGCTTAGCAGCAGTTACACTGTGCCTACAAAAAGAAAAAAACGCCTTTGATAGGCTATACAATCTCTAGTTGAGTTATAAACAGTACAAACGCTCTGATCGGCCAGAAGAAAAAGCGTTGCCATCAGCTCTGATATAGGCAAAAGGCAGATAGAAAAATTCGCTCTTCTCTTGCAAGAAAGCGTCGTTTGTTTGAGCAAGGCGACTCTTGCCGAGCTGAGACGATTGCGAGAGTAATTATTTGAACACTTGTTCACTGGCTGCTTACAGCTCTTAAGGAGTTGAACTGGAAACTCTCCTAGCATGCAGAATTGCACCCAGCACTGACAATTAACGCTTGCGAGCGATTTGAAGGCAGCGATACACCCTTTATTCCAACAGCATAGCGTGTACCTTGCCAATAAAGTTAGCTAAGGAATAAGTATGAATCTTGGCATCATCGAAGACGTAGGAAATATAACAAACCCGTTTTTAGCAGTCGAGAGAGATTTAGAGTAGATTCTTAGGTTCACAGCTCGCACCGACAGCAGCCACTGCGATCTTCTTCGTCTCTTCTATTTTGCTTTGTACATTCAACCATGACCTGACATATTCACGATTGTCAGGATTAATTGAAGGAGAAACGCGAGATATCCGATTTAACGAAAAGAATAGATCAGCCATAACAGAGTGCTGTATACGCTAAATTATTGAACTGTTTTAATTGTACGGTTATCTTCGGAGTGATGTTTACTTACCCTATACAGACCCCATTTATTTTTCGGTGTTAACATTGTGCATTTTAGCTTAATTAATATCACTGGCCCCAATTGTATTTAATTTGTTCGCATTTTATCGACCTCCAGACATGGTCATCAACCATGTTACTATTAAAGAACCTTAGAATAGTTGGGAATCTCGCTTCATAGTTGTAAACACCAAATATCAATATTTTACCATCCTGTGCATATTATAATTATGTTGCTATGTCATGAAGTCATACTTAGAGTAAAAACAAACCTTAATAATGAAAATCAAAGATTTTCATTTATGCTAACATATAGTTACGCCTGTACCTGTACACTAATTTCTGTTGGCGATAACGTTTCCTTTACGGGGAGTGTGGTGGAACCGGCATTGAGATCATCGATTATATCACTGTCCGTAATGGTGCATCCTTCTGAACTCTGCATGGTGAGCTATTGTCTTCCTGCCTTGCAGGCTGTAGGTTCAACACAAATTTATGAAACACTCACAATGTGTCCTTGCACAAGTGTGGTAGGAAAATAGATCAGAATCAGTCTCAAAACTGTTAAAAGAACCATACTAAATAGGACTACCACAGATAGTTAAACACATATGAAGGACAGCACAAATGGTCTCAGTTCGCTTGACCCATAGAAGTGTCACAGCGTTGCTGAAGAAATTGGACTGGCACATGCTCGAGGATAGAACCTAACAATCCTGAAGAAGTGTACGTAGAAAGTTTCAAAAACAAACTTGATGAGAAGAATCTAGGAATATGCTAACACTTATGTACTGTTCGTGTAGGATTGCAAAACAAGATTAGACAAATAAACTAAGTGTAGAGCTGTTTAAGAAACCATTATTCCTGCACCACATATGTTAATGGAGCGAGATGAAGTGCTAATATGAAGTGTACACTCTGCAATGCACATTACATTGCTTTGGACGGTATGAACATAAATGAAGATGCAAAGTAAGCAAAATGAAAGTGGTGCCGAAGATATTTGAAGCACCTGCAGGTAGGCAACCCAACTTACACTGTCTGCTCTGGGTGAGGGTGATGGAAGTTGGGTTGCCTATCTTAAGGTTCATTAAATTTTTCCCGCTCCACATTTATTTTACCGTCCCTGTATGTCAAGTATGCTAGTGTCCAAAAGCGAAGCATAATCACGAGAACACGAAAATGAAAACAGAAAAGGTGAGCAATCACCCAACATAACCATAAATATTTACTTACTAACTCTACTTTTTCGCTCTGTATACGAAAGGAGTGCCAACGGTCTTGCCGCAGTGGTAACACCGGTTCCCGTCAGATCATAGAAGTTGAGCTATGTCGGGCTGGGCTAGCACTTGGATGGGTGACCATCCGGTCTGCCGAGCGCTGTTGGCAAGCGGGGTGCACTCAGCCTTTGTGAGGGAAACTGAGGAACTATTTGACTGAGAAGTTGCGGCTCCGGTCTCGTAAACTGACATACGGCTGGGAGTGCGGTGTGCTGAGCTCATGCCCCTTCATATCTGCTTCCAGTGACGCCTGTGGGTGAGGATGACACGGCGGTCGGTCGGTACCGTTGGGCCTTCCCAGGCCTGTTCGGATGGAGTTAAGTTTTCGTTTTTTTTTTTTTTTTTAATACAAAAGTAGTACTCCGTGCTGTGAATAGCGGCCTAACCGAAAGTAAACACAAACAGTGCTTGAGACCAGTCAAGTCTTAAGTCTTGTTGGTCATACATAGTTCCATAGTGAGCAGAGCGTACTCGCTAATTGAAGTTGAGAACGTAATGTCGTAGAGACGCCTTTTGACCCTGTTTTGCAAAGAAGAATTTTCAGCCGCCTGATGGCTGACTGAAGTCTCAGTATCCTTAGGTGTGCAACGAAATGACATTTCGAAACTTTGGCGACGGTTTCGAGACGAATGACATGTTCGTCGTAAGTCAGAACAAGGTCGACCAAGAATAACTACCACACAACAGTAACTGCGCGACGCAATTAAAATACATCTGCAAAACAACTGCCTGCAGCGATGGCAGCTGCCTCAGGAGTTGCTGTTTCCCGACAAACTGTGTATCAAAGGCACACAACAGCAGAGCCGTTTGCTAGACCTCTAGCAGTGTGCACGCCGCTCAC
Source organism: Schistocerca serialis cubense (assembly GCF_023864345.2). Classification (NCBI taxonomy): domain Eukaryota; kingdom Metazoa; phylum Arthropoda; class Insecta; order Orthoptera; family Acrididae; genus Schistocerca; species Schistocerca serialis. Next base: position 266,228,704 of record NC_064638.1, read on the forward strand.
TCCAGCACAGAGACGAGACCCGTGTGTTTTGAATGAGTGTGAATTGGACCATGAACGAGTAGACGATTATGCTTTTCACAGATGAATCCCTCTTCAGGTTGCCAAATGATTCTCGTTGCGCATCACTCTGAAGAGAACCTTTAAGCCAATGCAACCCCAGGATCATCTTGGTGATGGGAGGAATACTGTAGACGCTCAGTGGTGTTGAGATGGAGGTACTGCTACCAAATGTTCACCTTTCCGAATGTAAAGTTGGTCCAGACTTCATCTTTATGGACGATGTAACATCCACGAGATAAATTTTTGGATACAGTGCGACGAGAGGAAATTATGCCTCTAACAGTTATAAACATTATCTATTCGACATATGAAAAAATAGTGAATTAATTATTTATATAATATTCTATGATGTAATTGGACATATCGATGTGTGTCATACAAAGACAATGATAATTGTAAATTCCTTTTATGATCTGCGTTTGTCTTCTTTTGTTTTTACCTTTTGTTGGTTGGCTTTTGTAAGTTGCAGACGCATATCAAACTGAGGTCTGTTAATAAATTGTAATTATTTGTTAATTATTACTTGAAAATAGAGTTCATTGTTATTATAAATATGAGTGAATAATTATTTGTAACTTTAATTCCTCTCTCAGTAAGCATTATCTGTGTTAATTATTCTGCATCATCTGTGTTAATTATTTATTTCCGCTGCAACGAGCGCAGCCATTGATGATAGCGATTTGTATTGCGTTTTTGTCTGTGTTTTCCTTAGAAATAAATCAAATGTTTGCTTGATGAAGTCTAAATAGTGCACAATATGAAAGTATAGTTTATATAGTTTAATAATCATTTAAAACACTTATTTGCTCTAACAATAGAAAGTCTCTATCAATTGTCTGCCGCCATCTTAACAATTATCTCAGCGGCAAATTCAAATTACGCAGCTCTGCAGACATAAATGGCGAATGAAATACAAATGTGTAAAAATAAATGTGCACCGGTGGTTCCGAACTCATTTTAATGAAAATAATTCGAATCAGATTGGTTCTTTAAAAACAGTGCTCACAGCACGGTCGTTATAACAAACTTTTCTAGCTGATGTATGGAGCCAAAATTAATTACGCACGAGTTGCGAAGAATATTGTTTCAGGTAACATACGTCAGTGTTGTGCGCGGCTGATATTCGGTGGTTTTAATGATCATTTTGCTGAAGAGATCTGCTTCCATCTTAATCAGTAGTTGTAAGGAATCTGTGATTTAGTGACACTTACACAACTTACAGACACACTTTAACATAACGTTAACCTGGAGTTCTTTAGCAACTTGATCAAATCTTTAGCCGGGAGAAAAATTATGTAGTAATTACTCAGTGTAAAAAAATAAGATTATCATTTCCATTTACAAAGTCTGTAGCTCGTGGTCGTGCAGTAGCGTTCTCACTTCCCGCTCCCGGGTTCCCGGGTTCGATTCCCGGCGGGGTCAGGGATTTTCTCTGCCTCGTGATGACTGGGTGTTGTGTGATGTCCTTAGGTTAGTTAGGTGTAAGTAGTTCTAAGTTCTAGGGGACTGATGACCATAGCTGTTAAATCCCATAGTGCTCAGAGACATTTGGATCCATTTACAAATTAGTTAAATACCAACCACTGAATAACCCAGCGAACGCCACAACGATAACGCCCGTCAACGTCGAGCTACTCTCATGAATGAGTTGCTGGAAGGTAAAGATATCCGTCGCATAAATTAGAGAGCAAGGACCTCGAATCGGAATCCTATACAACATGCCGGGGATGCACGAAGGAGGCGAACTGTATCCTGTCAGCATCCACCAAGGGCACCTCCTGAACTCCGCAATGCTCTTGCTGATGAATGGGATCTATGACCAAGAGAGCTGTTGATCCATCTCGCAAGAAGCATGCCACATCGTTGTACAGCATTTATGGCAGTTAGGGGTAACCGTTTCAACTATTAACAGCTTCTTTTGTTGTGGAATAGACTCCCTAGTTCCGTTTTCTTCTTACAATTGCGTATCTTAGCTATCGAAAGTTTTCTAACATTATGAGTAAGTTTCGAGTACTGTTTTATGCCATATGTCTCGTGAATAAGCTGTAGCTTGTTCAGTAATTCTTCTAATATTCTAATACAGCAATACGTCCTCTTAATTAACTCATCTCGAGTGGTAAGTGGCGATCTGTAATAATTACTTCTTAGGTGACATCGCTTGTTAACAGACTTCAAGTTTGGGTAAGCATGATTATCCTCTTCAGATCTGTCATTGTATTCGTGCAAACTGAAACTATACAGAGATAAAATGAAGAACACAGTTGCAGCTGCATAATTATAGCAAAACGGTGTTACAGCATACCTCGATAAAATTTGTGGTAAATTCCAATGGAACCAAACTGCTGAGGTCATCGGTCCCTGGGCTTACACACTTCTTAATCTAACTTAAACTAACTTACGCTGAGGACAACACAAACACCCATGCCCGAGGGAGGACTCGAACCTCCGACGGGAACAGCCATGCGAACCGTTGCAAGAATAAATTACCTGTGCATTATATCATGTCTCCTGTACAATTATTCGCTCTAAACCATTACGAGGTATGTGAGGTACGAGATTAGCGATGCACCGGTAAGTCAAGGTAAAACCACAATATACGGGGTAATTCGGCAAATATTCGTGTCCCGTACCACACACTACCATATAATTCATTGTCGCCAGGGCATCGCTAACAAGTTCACTACCTAGAGCTTTCTATGTCTTTCATATTTTTTTAACATGTTAAGTCATTGACTTCAGCCTATCCATTAATATCGTCGTGGTGAAACTGTTTTAAGTACTAGACCTCTGTAACACTATGTAGCCACAGATCGTGACGCTGATATGGACGGTCACATAGTCTAACTGTGGTTATTATGTGAATCAAGTGTGTTATCCACTATCACTGTAATTGTTTTATAATTAGCATTTTATAATTAACATACCTACATATAATTAGCATACCTACAATATCACCTGCAAAGTAGGTAGCTGTTCAAATCTACATATAATTAGCATACCTACAATGTCACCTGCAGAGTAGGTAGCTGTTCAAATGGCAGCAATTGTAAGTTTACTTCTTCACGTTTTTATAACTTTCACAGTTAAAAAAAAATTACATTTATAAATTACAAAATACTGTTACACGGCAATTTATTGCATATCAGTTTGTGGAAGCTGTGCCAAGTTGTAAGCAGCTTCTACATATGCACACTTTTGCAAGCGAACATAATAAGAATAAATTTTATCTTCTGTTTTAACGACCACTCTACGCTTAACAGGAATCATCCTAAAATTAAAATACGTAAATAATTTTATGTAAGAAGTACATGAATATACTAGCAACACCTGTCGGTGTCAGTTGTCAATTTCCAGCCATTAACGGCCACTTCCTGCGAGTCTAGCGGCGTCCTGGCGGCAATGAACTAGACAGTAGTGTGTGGTATGGGATGTGACTGTTTGGGGAATTAGTCGGTATATTTTGGGTTTACACTGGCTTGCCGGTGCATCGTTAATTTTGATCCTTACATACTTGGCAATGTTTTAGAAAGAGTATTCCTACAGATGGTATAGGAGGCATGTAATAACCTTATATCGAAGTATGTTCTAATATGGTTTTGCTATTATAATGCACCTGCTATTGTATACTTAATTTTATCTCTGTATAATTTCACATTGTATGAATTGATTCACAGATCTGAAGATGGCAACCATGCTTACCGAAACCGATAATCGACAATACAGTTCGTTAACGAGCGTTGTTAGGTAAGAAGTTCACCTTCTTTCACGTAAATACCATATGTACAATCACGAAGTGCAGGTTTCAGACAACAATCGTCGCACCAACGCAGTTTGTGCTATAAAGATTTCACACGCACGATGGTAAACTGGAGAAATGTGTGCGTAGTGTTGTGCTGTTGCATTCGAGTACAGCAATTTTTTTTTTGTTTCATTTGAAGAAAACTGCTGCTGAATCATACTGATTACTTCGAGATGGGCCGGCCGGAGTGGCTGAGCGGTTCTAGGCGCTACAGTCTGGAACCGCCCGACCGCTACGGTCGCAGGTTCGAATCCTGCCTCGGGCATGGATGTGTGTGATGTCCTTAGGTTAGTTTAAGTAGTTCTAAGTTCTAGGGGACTGATGACCTCAGAAGTTAAGTCCCATAGTGCTCAGAGCCATTTCTCAACTTCGAGAAGTTTATGGTGAAGATGCTCCATCGCAAGATAAGTGCAAACGATGGTTTTCTTCGTTTCGACAATGATGACTTGGATGTTGTAGACAAGGAACGTGGAAAATCGCCAAAAAAATGCGAAATGAAGAATCGGAAGCATTGTTGAACGAAGATAATTCGCAAACACCAAAAAAAACCTCGCCGAGAAAGTGGGCGTTAGTCAACTAACTGCTTCCAGTCGGTTACGGGAGATGAGAAAGATTGTGGAGATGAGTGAATGGGTACCACATGAATTGATCGACGGGCAAATGGAAAAGCACAAAAACACATGACAGGTTTTGCTCGCTCGGTGCTAAAGGAAGTCATTTTTGCATCGTACAGTTTCAGGGAATAAAAAGTGGATTTGCTTTCGAGAATCCCAAGCGCAAAAAATCATGTGTGTTTGGTGCGTCCAGAGGGACGATGTCTATTATGAGCTGTTAAAACCTGGGGAAACGGTTAATACTAAACGTTACCAACAACAATTGACCGATTAGAACCGTTCGCTGTTTGAAAAAAGGCCACAGTACCGTAAGAGGCAACATAAAGTCATTTTCCTTCATAACAGTGCTTCTTCACATACTGCAAAAACGGCACGCGACACGTTGGAAGCACTCTGCTGGTAAATTATACCCCGTGTAGCTTACTCACAAGACTTGACTCCTTCCGATCACCACTTGTTTGCATCGATGGATCACGCACTTCGGAAGCACCGCTCTGGTCCGTACGATGACGTGAAGAAATGGCTCGGTGAATGGTTCGCAGCAAAAGGGGACAACTTTCACCGGTGTGATGTATAACGAACGATGGAGCATACTTTAAATGAAGCACTATTTATCATTCTTCTTAATTTAACATGTTTTTAGACTGAAAATTACATTTCGTAGTTGTACACCAGGTATGTCCTATTTCCGTGATCATGTTTAACTTTTCGACACTAGCGTATACACTACTGGCCACTAAAATTGCTACACCACGAAGGTGACGTGCTACAGACGCGAAATTTAACCGACTGGAAGAAGGTGCTGTGATATGCAAATGATTAGCTTTTCAGATTATTCACACAAGGTTGGCGCCGGTGGCGACACCTACAACGTGCTGACACAAGAAAAGTTTCCAACCGATTTCTCATACCCAAACAGCAGTTGACCGGCGTTGCCTGGTGAAACGTTGTTGTGATGCCACGTGTAAGGAGGAGAAATGCTTACCGTCACGTCTCCGACTTTGATAAAGGTCGAATTATAGCCTATCGCGATTGCGTATTATCGTATCGCGACACTGCTGCTTGCGTTGGTCGAGATCCAATGACTGTTATCAGAATATGGAATCGGTGGGTTCAGGAGGGTAATACGGAACGCCGTGCTGGATCCCAACGGCCTCGTATCACTAGCAGTCGAGATGACAGGCATCTTATCCTCATGGCTGTAACGGATCGTGCAGCCACGTCTCGATCCCTGAGTCAACAGATGGGGAAGTTTGCAAGACAACAACCACCTGCACGAACAGTTCGACGACGTTTACAGCAGCATGGGCTATCAGCTCGGAGACCATGGCTGCGGTTACCCTTGACGCTGCATCACAGATAGGAGCGCCTGCGATGGTGTACTCAACGACGAATCTGGGTGCACGTATTGCAAAACGTTATTTTTTCGGATAAATCCAGGTTCTGTTTACAGCATCATGATGGTCTCATCCGTGTTTGGCGATTTCGCGGTGAACGCACATTGGAAGCATGTATTCGTCATCGCCATACTGACGTATCACCCGGCGTGATGGTATGGGGTGCCATTGGTTACACGTCTCGGTCACCTCTCGTTCGCATTGACGGCACTTGGAACAGTGGACGTTACATTTCAGATGTGTTGCGACCCGTGGCTCTACCCTTCATTCGATCCCTGCGAAACCCTACATTTCAGCAGGATAATGCACGACCGCATGATGCAAGTCCTGTACGGGCCTTTCTGGATACAGAAAATGTTCGACTGCTGCCCTGGCCAGCACATTCTCCAGATCTCTCACCAACTGAAAACGTCTGGTCAATGGTGCCTGAGCAACTGGCTCGTCACAATATGCCAGTCACTACTCTTGATGAACTGTGGTATCGTGTTGAAGCTGCATGGGCAGCTGTACCTGTACACGCCATCCAAGCTCTGTTTTACTCAATGCCCAGGCGTATCAAGGCCGTTATTACAGCCAGAGATGGTTGTTCTGGGTACTGATTCCTTAGGATCTCTGCACCCAAATTGCGTGAAAATGTAATCACATGTCAGTTCCAGTATAATACATTTGTCCAATGAATACCCGTTTATCATCTGCATTTCTTCTTGGTGTAGCAATTTTAATGGCCAGTACTGTAGCTCAGTCAAGTCTGTAGCATTGGTGGACGAGCCCAAACATAAGCCCTTACATTCGTGTTTACAACTCAACTACCTGTCGCCTTTCCTCAGTGCCTGCTTCTTCCGTCTGCGAGACGGTATCACGTAGCCCCGGTCTCCTGCGACCGCCCCCTACGCTTACGACAGGCAGCAGGCGGCAGCCGGCGGGCAGCCGTGCGTTTTCCGCTCACGTTCTCGTCGCCGCCAGCTAATCTTGCGCTGATCTATAGCTGGCGACACGTGTCACTAGCAGGAATCAGTCAGCCGCGGCGGCGCCCCCCCCCCCCCCACCCACCCCCCTCCAGGCGCCTAGGCAGCCGGGCAGGTGCGAGCCGCCACGCACACACACCGCACGGCCGCCGGCGTCGGCTGCGCCGGCAGATCGAAAATGAATAAAATATGGAAGGCGGTGGCGGCGGCGGCTCGTTATTCGCTCGCAGCCGTCCCCGATGAATTAATCATGTCGGTTTGTCTTATTGACAGCTCGCAGTTCATATTTCTTTCACCGCAGCTCCGCCCTCGTACCGACTCGTCGCGGCATCGATTGGCGTGGCCCCGCGGTTTCGGCAACAGCTGATAAATGAATTTTTAAACTTGACAGTGGTATCCTCCCTTGCTGCGGATTCCAACAGGTCCTGCTCAAGTATTAAAGCGAAGTCTGTCGCCGTGTTGCTCCGCGCCGTCGAGCGATCCACTCGGCCCGTCGGAGCCGTTAACTGGGATGGAATCAAAATATTTCCCTAGCCTTCTTATTACGACAGACCTTGTAAGACACCATCTCAAAGGGTTTGCGCCGAGGAAGGAACTGAGCTAAAGCACTCGTGTCTGCCACGTCAAAATTCACTTTTGTTTGCTTCACCGTTGCAAACTGTAAAGTCTTAATTATACAAGTACTCCTCACGTCAAGGACAGTTTTGGTGTCTGAAATATTTGACTCTGTAGTAGCGTCTACGCTCATGTGTGGTGAGAGGCACGGGAGGTCGCTAAGTTTCAATTGTCACTTTAAAAAAAAAACTCATCGTCAAAATGGGAGATGTTAGAACCTCACTGTATGTTCACCCCTCTATGCGACACGTATTTCACATGATGTGGCGTGAACCTTGGTTGTACAAGTCTGCGTATTGACTATTCAGGGCACTTCCATCTCGTAGTCACTCTGGGAATGTCTGTCACACGTTGGTTTCTTCATCCGAGGAAACAGATGGGACTCAGTGGGTGTTTTGTCACGAGAGTTCGGACGACGCGGATAAATTTTACAGTGCAAAAAAGTAGCATACAGGGTGGTCCATTGATCGTGACTGGGCCAAATATCTCACGAAATAAGCGTCAAACGAAAAAAGCTACGAAGAACTTGTCTAGCTTGAAGGTTAGTTGGGTGGTTGTTTTTGGGGAAGGAGACCAGACAGCGAGGTCATCGGTCTCATCGCATTAGGGAAGGACGGGGAAGGAAGTCGGCCGTGCCCTTTGAAAGGAACCATCCCGGCATTTACCTGGAGCGATTTAGGGAAATCACGGAAAACCTAAATCAGGACGGCCGCACGCGGGATTGAACCGTCGTCCTTCCGAATGCGAGTCCAGTGTCTAACCACTGCGCCACCTCGCTCGGTAGCTTGAAGGGGGAAACCAGATGGCGCTATGGTTGGCCCGCTAGATGGCGCTGCCATAGGTAAAACGGATATCAACCGCGCTTTTTAAATAGGAACCCCCATTTTTATTACATATTCGTGTAGTACGTAAGGAAATATGAATGTTTTAGTTGGACCACTTTTTTCGCTTTGTGATAGATGGCCCTGTAAAAGTCACAAACATATGGTTCACAGTTTTAGACGAACAGTTGGTAACAGGTAGGTTTTTTAAATTAAAATACAGAACGTAGGTACGTTAGAACATTTTATTTCGGTTGTTCCAATGTGATACATTTGCCTTTGTGAACTTATCATTTCTGAGAACGCATGCTGTTACCGCGTGATTACCTGTAAATACCACATTATTGCAATAAATGATCAAAATGATATCCGTCAACCTCAATGCATTTGGCATTATGTGTAACGACATTCCTCTCAACAGCGAGTAGTTCGCCTTCCGTAATGTTCGCACATGCATTGACAATGCGCCGACGCGTGTTGTCAGGCGTTGTCGGTGGATCACAATAGCAAATATCCTTCAAATTTCCCCACAGAAAGAAATCCGGGGACGTCAGATCCAGTGAACGCGCGGTTCATGGTATGGTGTTTCGGAGACCAAACCACCTGTCATGAAATATGCTATTCAATACCGCTTCAACCGCACGCGAGCTATGTGCCGGACATCCATCATGTTGGAAGTACATCGCCATTCTGTCATGCAGTGAAACATCTTGTAGTGACATCGGTAGAACATTACGTAGGAAATCAGGATACATTGCAGTATTTAGATTGCCATCGATAAAAAGGGGGCCAATTATCCATCCTTCCATAATCCCGCACCATACATTAACCCGCCAAGGTCGCTGATGTTCCACTTGTCGCAGCCATGGTGGATTTTCCGTTGCCCAAAAGTGCATATTATGCCGGTTTACGTTACCGCTGTTGGTGAATGACGCTTTGTCGTTAAATAGAACGCATGCAAAAATCTGTCTTCGTCCCGTAATTTTTATTGTGCCCAGTGGCAGAACTGTACACAACGTTCAGAGTCGTCGCCATGCAATACCTCGTGCATAGAAATATGGTACGGGTGCCATCGATGTTGATGTAGCATTCTTATCGCCGACGTTTTTGAGATTCTCGATTCTCGCGCAAAATGGTTCAAATGGCTCTGAGCACTATGGGACTCAACTGCTGTGGTCATCAGTCCCTAGAACTTAGAACTACTTAAACCTAACTAACCTAAGAACATCACACACACCCATGCCCCGGGGCTTGATTCGAACCTGCGACCGTAGCAGCAGCGCGGCTCCGGACTGGAGCGCTTAGAACCGCACGGTCACCGCGGCCTGCATTCTCGCGCAATTTGTCTGCTACTGATGTGCGGATTAGCCGCGACAATAGCTAAAACACCTACTTGGGCATCATCATTTGTTGCAATGCAGGGGACATAGCGACTGCAAAATATCGCAGCTCGTTCCCGTTTTCAAAAAGGGTCGCTGGAAAATACACACAATTATAGGCTTACGTCGCTGACGTAAATCTCTTGTAGAATAATGGAACATGTTTCGTGCTCTAGAATTATGACTTTTTGGAGAACGAAAATCTCTTCTTTAAAAATCAGCTTGGATTCCGCAGACAGAGATCTTGAGATACTCAGCTCGCTCTGTGCCTGCACGACATTCATAGCACTGTAGACAACGTCGCTCAGATTAACTCCGTGTTCTTTTACTTCGAGGAAGTATTTGACACCATCGAGCTCTGCCGTTTAGTGGAAAAAATGCCAGCTCACCGAATATCGGACCAGATGTGACTCAATCACAACTGGCTTACAAGGCGCTTGTTCAACCGATCCTTGGTGGTCTTCATCAACCTGGGATCCTTAACAGATAGTACTGATAAGAGATAGAGATGATCCAGAACAGGTGTGTGTGTGTGTTTGAGGTATACGGGCGCTAAACAGCGGGCTCATCAGCACCCAACCAGTACAGGGCTTGACGTTTCGTCACAGGCTCGTTTAGTCGGCGCGAGAGCGGAACATAGGTGCTCAACAAATCCAATAGTAGGTATTTTACAAGAGAGGGGGACATGCATCGTTGAATGATTTAATATTGCCATTTAGAGAGAGCGCTTTCCGAGAAGAGTCGATCAACATATTACTTCCTCCTACGTACACGCACATCTCGTGAAATGACCACGACGAGAAAATTCGAGACATTAGAGCTGATACAGACACTTACCGACAATCATTCTTCCCATGCGCCATTCGTGAGTAGGACAGGGAATGGGGGAGGGGGTGAATTATTGCTATCTGAAGTACCCTCGGCCACACACCGTTAGGTAGCTTCTTGGATATTGCTGTAGATGTGGGTAGAAACCCGCCTCCTTGGACAACTTTCCACGATGCTTAGTCAGAAGATTTGAGTAGACTGCTTTACAAGCACAACCTGTTAACACACCGCCATGGCAGACCCTCCCTCAACTCTCCCAACCATAAGAAAATTCGTCATCAGCTTTCCTAATGATGGCTGGTTCAAATGGTTCAAATGGCTCTGAGCACTATGGGACTCAACTGCTGAGGTCATTAGTCCCCTAGAACTTAGAACTAGTTAAACCTAACTAACCTAAGGACATCACAAACATCCATGCCCGAGGCAGGATTCGAATCTGCGACCGTAGCGGTCTTGCGGTTCCAGACTGCAGCGCCTTTAACCGCACGGCCACTCCGGCCGGCTGATGATGGCTGGCTCTTCACCTTTTTCCACGATAATGAAGTCACTCTTTTCCACTACTTACTAGCTTTCCCCTTTTGTCCTGAGGTGTTTAGGTGGCTAAAGAAGTTGTTACTACCAGAAGAAACTATAGCCGTTCAGGCATTACTGTGGGCTCTTTATTTCTCTGGGAGATAGCTGCTTGGAACTACAACATATGAAACATTAGTTCACTTTATTCAAGAATGATAAAAAGATTAACTTAACTTTATACAGTCCTTTGCCACACGGATGATCCGAATATTTACGACTGTCTTCGAACAATAAAGCATCACTTGATGCACGCAATTTACAAACTCATCCACTAAAGTACAAGTACAACATTTATAAAACTACAGTTCCATCTGAGACTTGAATAGCATACATGTCCTAAATAGATGAGGACTGCTTCATCGAAGATCACTAACTGAGCAGAGCGAGTCCATATTCGGCTCAATATCGACCTCTGTGTGATGGCGCTGCAGTGCTTAGAGACAGGGCGTGTTCTCAGGAGTCTTTCTCATTTGTCATTACGGATTGCAGTAAGACATCGCTCATGTCTGTGGTATCAATAAGCGTTGCCGATTTTGGTATGGCATCGCGATCTTCGGACGATAAAGAAGAAGTCAACTGTATTGGTCTGACATAGCAACAATATTTTCACCGATGACTTTGTTCGATGAGCTTTTCGAACTCATTTGAGAAGTTGCGGTATCCAGCAGTTGGTGACATTATGTTGAGAATGTCGTGCGTGATGTCAGATAGCAGTCCGCGACTCTCTTTCACTTTTCCTACTATCGCCTCAGTAGTTATACGCCTATCTTCGCAGACACTCATCTTGTGTTTCCCGGTTCTTCACACGGAGATGACGTACCACCTCGTTCTTCGTAAATAAGACTTGTTTTACTATAGTGGACGCACCTTCGCCACCTAACCTTTGAGTCATATAATGGTTCATGCTAGTGCTCACTTCTACACACTCAACATGAAAGTTTTACAAAGTTTTTCCTCTTAAAATGCAGAAAACGCATTACAACATCATAGCCCATTTTATCACTGGGTAGCGCCTTTCTGTTTTCAGTCTTACAGCGGCGTGGTATGGTACTTAATTTTGTACCAGAACTGTAGACTTCAAGCTGCAAACACACCAAATACTGGATACATTATATTTTCGATTCGATAATATAACTTCATGATTATCCCATGTTATGATCCATTCGAGCAGCCGTTAGATATCCCGAGAACAGCACCACGTCACAAAAGCAGTCGACATAATATCATCTTGATCTTTTATCAGCAAAGAATATCAGTTCTCCACCTCTCTTCTCCCCATATCCCTGCGTATGATGAATTGTTTGTACTCCACCATTTAACCAGTTATGGGGATATAGGTGCAAATGGTTCAAATGGCTCTGAGCACTATGGGACTTAACATCTATGGTCATCAGTCCCCTAGAACTTAGAACTACTTAAACCTAACTAACCTAAGGACATCACACAACACCCAGTCATCACGAGGCAGAGAAAATCCCTGACCCCGCCGCGAATCGAACCCGGGAACCCGGGCGCGGGAAGCGAGAACGCTACCGCACGACCACGAGCTGCGGACGGGGATATAGTGCATGGGGGCTTAATTAAATACAAGATTGAAAATACTTTTGGATTTTAGTAGCTGTCTGTCCGATTACGCTATTCTCGTAAACGGTTGGCCCTGACTAGTATTATTACGCAATCTGACTGCAACAAACAATGAAAGAAAATTTTCGTAAACACAGTTAATTAATTAAGTCCCCAGCAACTATAAAATCTACGAAGCCAACAAGCACAAGTGTAGCTGTTCTGTATGTGGTCAACGCACATCTGGCACGGTTCTTCTTCAACAAGACAAGAATTTTAAATACCAATTATACTGACGTGATAAAAGAAAATTAGAAAAACTATAATTACGCAAGAAAACCAGAATTACACTCTAATACAAGAACACAAGCCAGATGCTTTGTTGACTGAACCTGTCATGACGCATTATTTAAAACATGGAAATAATGAAAAAACACGCAATATTTTACCTTCATATATATTGACGAAAAGCACTCTGATCGTTACAATAACATCTGCTATCTCTCCCATCAAATAACTGGATAAAACATGGAACAAACACTCCTTACTACAACATCTCGACAAGCCTTGCCCACTAGCACAACTGTCTTCTACGAGCTCTGCCCACGCACTGACTTCTACGAGCTCTGCCCACGCACTGACTGCTACGAGTTCTTAACAAGCACTGACTACTACGAGCTCTCAACAAGCACTGACTACTACGAGCTCTCGACAAACACTGACTTCTACGAGTTCTTCTCCTAGCACTGTGGAGGCGGCTTAATAATACTCTTTGGCGCAATCTCTGGCGCAGTGGCTCAGTGTAGCCACCTTTCATATGCCCCTCCTCCACAGGCCAGAATTTGATGGTATTTTTGCCAGCATTGGTGGTGAAAATACCACCAAATTCGTCTACAAAAATACAGACAAAACAAAAGATAATATTAATACCTAAATATCACATAATTAGTTAAAATTTTGGCTTTGCACTGACCTTTCACTAACCTAATATATGAAATACAGTAAGCAATACAACTTCTTTTCATACATGTGGCTCTACATAAGAGTTCACACAACACACAAAAAATCAGTTTATACAAATGTTCACATAAAATACTTTTAATTGTTCAAAAAAAAACAAATAGTTGATAATTCCAGCCCAGCAATGGTCAACAGGTGCAAACACCAACAAGTGACATCATTTCAGCAGAAGCAGTCCATCAGTTGCACCCAGCAATGTTGAGCAGGTGCAGACACCAACAAGTGACATCATTTCAGTAGAAGCAGTTCCATCTGTGGCACCCAATAAAGTTGAAGAGGTACACACACCAACAAGTCACATTAGTTCAGTAGAAGCAATCCATCTGTGGCACCCAGCAATGTTGAGTAGGTGCAGACAGCAAGAAGTAACATCATTTCAGTAGAAACAGTTCTAACAGTGGCACCCAGCAATGTTGAGTAGGTGCAGACACCGGCAAGTGACATCATTTCCATAGAAGTAGCTCCATCTGTGCACCCAGTAATGTTGAGCAGGTGCAGACACCAACAAGTGACTTCATTTCAGTAGAAGCAGTTCCATTAGTGGCACCCAGCAATGCTGAGTAGGTGCAGACAGCAACAAGTGACTTCATTTCGGTAGAAACAGTTCCAACAGTAGCACCCAGCAATGTTGAGTAGGTGCAGACACCGGCAAGTGACATCATTTCCATAGAATGGTTCAAATGGCTCTGAGCACTATGGGACTCAACTGCTGTGGTCATAAGTCCCCTAGAACTTAGAACTACTTAAACCTAACTAACCTAAGGACAGCACACAACACCCAGCCATCACGAGGCAGAGAAAATCCCTGACCCCGCCGGGAATCGAACCCGGGAACCCGGGCGTGGGAAGCGAGAACGCTACCGCACGACCACGAGATGCGGGCTATTTCCATAGAAGTAGCTTCATCTGTGCACCCAGTAATGTTGAGCAGGTGCAGACACCAACAAGTGACTTCATTTCAGTAGAAACAGTTCCAACAGTAGCACCCAGCAATGTTGAGTGCAGGTGCAGAGAGCAGTCCATGATATTCACTATCACTGATCACACAGTTCATCAGCAGAAATTAATCATTCCTAAGTGTCACACATTACGTTGAAAAGTGCAGGTAACAGTCCATAATATTCACCTTCACTAGTCAGACAGTTCAGGCATGAACAATAGTTTGAAAACACATACAAATGCTTTTACAATGCTCTTACACTAAACATACAAATTCTAATAAACACACAAAAGATGTCAGATAATTGTCATATTAACTATTACAAATACTCAAATATCAGTAAACCTATAATATTTATGGGTGTCAGTGCAAGCCATTACAAACAAATAAAATAATATTTACGAGATAGGTGGGTAGGATTAGGAAAGGAAAACACACAAAACACACTCATTCATCTTTCATCCACATTAAATACTACTGTGTAATTGAATGGTGTTAACTGTGTAAATGTAATTCTGTCAAAATTTGATGTTCATCATGTGTATCAAGTAGTAGTGGCTGCAATGTATAACAGTCAATAATAGTTAGGTCAACGTCATAGTCATCATGTCAAGACCAATGTTTGCGAAGCCAGATCAAATGTACTGTTGTTGAACAACTGTCAGTGAGCCAAGATATGCAAATACTTCCTCTCTTCAAAAAAAATATATACTGCTTAGTGATTTAACAAGTGTGTGTATAGACTATCTTCCTTCTACTTTAGTGTTCTAGTCTGCTATCTTCATCCTCCTTGTTCCATAAGACCAACAAAAAAAAATATACATCTCACTTACTTTACCTCTTATCCACCAAAACTCCAATAATCATCAGCTTCACACAATCTCAATAATACCTCAATAATACCTCTTCAATACGTCGATACATATAAACCTTATTGCCAATATATGCTCCTCACTTACTTTACCTCTTATCCACCAAAACTCCAATAACCATCAACTTCACACAATCTCAATAATACCTCTTCAATGCGTCGATACATATAAACCTTATTACCAATATCATTTCACTTCCATAACAACTCTTTCCTCTAGTCAGTCTCCTCGAACAAGTACAGATAAAATCCTAATGCAAACCTCATCATCCCATACAATCCGAAGACACACTGTCAACACACAACCTCTGTGTAATCCATCTGAGCCAAATCTTCTACTCATTATGAATTATAAACAAAAGAAATGCATACATGACCTCTAACAGACTTAGTTCGAATAATTCTCAGTGATTAAGTACGATTACGGAGTGTGAATGATCATAATATTTCACAATGTGTACACCACTTCAAGAATTATGGCAAACAGAAGCAAACATGTGGAGTATTTCTTGTGTCAAGTGTCACTTCCTCTTTCAATTGCTCACGAAAAATGCAGTGTAATAACTGTTAATGGTCTAAACCTAGTAATGGTATGTCATGTCGTTAGCTTCCTTCCTATTAGCATACATTTATACAGCTTCCATAAAACCTCCAGCTCATGTGACTTCAACGAAGTTCTTTGTACCAATGTCGTTCGTCGAATTATAGCAGTTCATTTTCTTATCTTAAAAATGTAAGGCACTGACCGTAAGCAAAACAAGCAATAGCGAGTAAATATACCAGTAGAGAACACAATGTCAACAAGTGGATGCAGCACAATCCTTACAACGAGGCTCTGCCAAGCGAACAATCTATAATTAATCCAATAGCGTGACCTAAACTCTATGTTCGTACACTGTACGTCAGCATTGCTATATACCAAATTAAAGAGTAGTTGTGACAACAAACAGAAATGTGTAAATATGCAATCCATACGCATAGCAGTAAACATGTCATTAGCATCATATCAGCATAAGCAAATAAATGTTCATATGTCATCCTAATAAGTAAACATGAAGGCGCAAGCAGATAAATCACAAAGTATAACTTACATACCTAACCACATCAGCACAATTAATCAGGTGACAATTATAATTTAAATAAATAAGCACAGCAGGCACATAATAAAAAAAATATGACATCAGTGAAAAAGCATAGCAGCCAAGCGATGCATAATATATACAAATAACAATCCTGTTCATTAATAAAACATTGACAAAAATCAGAAAATGTACGCAAGCACGTCGCTTCACACGTAAATTCATAGAACATGAAAGTAGCACAAAGTATGAATCACGTAATCGCGAGCAGCAAATTACGTCTAAAGTACGTACCTAAGTGGAAATATGTTACCTGAAAAATGAACTCAATTAATAGTTACCTTTTTTAGTTTATTAGTTTCTTCTTCGAAATTACATTCTTTCTGAAAATTTCTCGATAGCAAGTCCTCTTAACGTCGGAGACACACAGAATTTACCTGAAGTTCTTAAATATTTTATACAACCGTATCCTGAAAAATACTGAATGTTAATAACATAATTCAACAAGTCACTATAGCTTTATACTGAATTTAATCGGAGAAATTAAACTGTGTATTTGTTTACGGCTGTCAGTGCATTCGCACTGAGCGCTCGATCAGCTTTAGGCGCGTGACGTAGGAAGCAATTGTTCGCGGTCAACGACTGCCTTGTGCGGCGCGCAGACTTGACTGTTGCTTTGAGTATGTTCCGCCGCCAAAACACAGCGCGGTATCCTTGTACTCTCCGCATGTTTACATCTAGCTGTTAGTTTCTCACAAGTATGTCATTCCTCAAAAATTTTTCAAAAGTATATCATTCCACAAAAATTTTGAAAACTACGAACCTCACGTTTTGTGGTAGGAACAGCATAATTACGAATAGCGTCTAATTTTTTATTTTTTTCTTGATCAGGAAGAATACCTTCTGTACAAATAATGTGACCGAGAAATTTCACCTGAGAACGACCAAATTCAGATTTTTCTAAGTTCACAGTAATGCCAACTCGTGCAAAAATACGTAATAATGAATCCAAAATTTTGTTGTGCTCACTCCAAGAACGTTTCGCTATAAGAATATCGGCAACATATGAAGTGATGTTGTCACGAAGATAAACAGGTAAAATTTCATTTAAGCTACGAAGGAATGCTGCTAAAGATACAGTTCAAACGGTAAATTCCAAAGTCACTTTTGGGTAAAACAGTCATATCCGGTTATTGTTTACTTACTCACTAGATAGATTGATAGTCGAAGAGTTGTTTTGACAGATGCAAAGAATAGTGAAAGAGTAGGCAGCGGTGCAGAAAACTAAAAGAGAAATAGCACCACTACAGCTCGGGGCCCTATGCTCGCTACGGCACATATTCACTTAGAGTAGTGAATCCCCTGAGGACTTTAATAGCCGCACATAATTTCCAGTTTGTGTCTTAGTGGCAAATTTGGCGCAAGTGCATACGTAAATTGATCTAACCATGCACATGGATGGATGTCATTCTTAGAGTTGCGGAAGATCTTAAATTTCCGAACAGTCAAAAAGTGTTTATAGTCAAAGTTTTCGCCTCGTGGCGACAAAGACCTACCGCGTCCGTCCCAGTCCCAATGACGATTATTGTTAAATTCACGCGCCTGGCGCTCTCTTGTTGCATCCCGTAAATGAAATAAATTATTTTCTTCAAACCCTTCTGCTAAACTAACACTTGTCAATTTATCTGAGATCTCCTCAACTCTTTCCGATGAGTCACTTAATTGTTCTTTGTGTTTATTTACGTCTTCTGTAAATGTCGCGACTCGGGTTTCGGTGTTGTCACATTTAGTAGTTAACTGTTCACACTGTTGCGTTAAGTTATTTATTCTGTCATTTGGTACGGATTCCTAGATTCCCTCAAATATTTCTTCCTTATTGTGTGCGCGTTGTAAATTTAACTCTGAATATTTTTGCACTATCACGCGATCTTTTTCTTCCCGTTCTCTGTCTTGTTCCTCTTGTCTAATTTCTGTTGAAATTAAACTATTATTGTGAGCATTCAAAATTGGTTGCACTTCTTCTCTAATTTCTTTGTTTGATTCATCTTTCATGTTGAAACATGTCCCTATTCGTGAACTTAACCGTGTTTCCATTGTTCCCATCTCAGTTTTAATTGTCCCTATCTCTGTTTTTAATTCAGATCCTAACTGTGTTTCCATTGTTCCCATATCAGTTTTTAATTCAGATCGTAACTGTGATCTCACTGCTTTCAACTCGGTTATAATTGTTCCTAATTCTGATCCCAAATTTAATATAGCACTCATCAACTGCTCCATAGTAACTGGTTCGAAACTCTTTTCACCCCTAACATTTCCCGCAAAATCGACTTCTTTCGTCATAGCTGTAAAGCTATCTTTGTTCGATACTATTCCAGAATCTTCTATCGTTAATCTCGGATTCTGTGAATTATCTGATTGCGAAAAATTTTGAAATGGTTCCGGAGTATTTTCCCGACTTATTACATTGTTTTCCACCTCATTATCCACCATACTGTTTTCCTCTGTTGGCGAGTTCGCCATGTCAACAATTTCGTTATTCTCACTATTCATCATTTTTGCCTTTTTCATTGATCGCGTAATCATTTACAAAATATACAAAAAATTCGTCACTGTACGAAAATTACACACAATGACTCTTTATCTCCAACAATACTATTCACACGAGATGTTTCCTTCAAACACGATTAACGAACAATTGAAATAATTGCACAAAATTGTCAAACGCGTATACAAGGCAATAAAAATTAAATTTTGAAAAATACCATTAGAAGAATGCCAATTACCAAATCTACACATGCAAAATAGACTACAATTACTAAACTACAAATTACTACAACAATACTACAGTCTACTATTTTTACAATCAGAAGAATTTCAAGGGACGATCCGAAGCAGCGGTCGCCACGTGCATGGGGGCTTAATTAAATATGATTGAAAATATTTTTTGTTTTTCGTAGCTGTCTGTCCGATTACGCTATTCTCGTAAACGGTTGGCCCTGACTAGTATTATTACGCAATCTGACTGCAACAAACAATGAAAGAAAATTTTCGTAAACACAGTTAATTAATTAAGTCCCCAGCAACTATAAAATCTACGAAGCCAACAAGCACAAGTGTAGCTGTTCTGTTTGTGGTCAACGCACATCTGGCACGGTTCTTCTTCAACAAGACAAGAATTTTAAATACCAATTATACTGACGTGATAAAAGAAAATTAGAAAAACTATAATTACGCAAGAAAACCAGAATTACACTCTAATACAAGAACACAAGCCAGATGCTTTGTTGACTGAACCTGTCATGACGCATTATTTAAAACATGGAAATAATGAAAAAACACGCAATATTTTACCTTCATATATATTGACGAAAAGCACTCTGATCGTTACAATAACATCTGCTATCTCTCCCATCAAATAACTGGATAAAACATGGAACAAACACTCCTTACTACAACATCTCGACAAGCCTTGCCCACTAGCACAACTGTCTTCTACGAGCTCTGCCCACGCACTGACTTCTACGAGCTCTGCCCACGCACTGACTGCTACGAGTTCTTAACAAGCACTGACTACTACGAGCTCTCAACAAGCACTGACTAC
The DNA here is from genome assembly GCF_023864345.2 of Schistocerca serialis cubense. Taxonomy (NCBI): domain Eukaryota; kingdom Metazoa; phylum Arthropoda; class Insecta; order Orthoptera; family Acrididae; genus Schistocerca; species Schistocerca serialis. The sequence continues at coordinate 266,248,829 of NC_064638.1, forward strand.
TACGAGCTCTCGACAAACACTGACTTCTACGAGTTCTTCTCCTAGCACTGTGGAGGCGGCTTAATAATACTCTTTGGCGCAATCTCTGGCGCAGTGGCTCAGTGTAGCCACCTTTCATATGCCCCTCCTCCACAGGCCAGAATTTGATGGTATTTTTGCCAGCATTGGTGGTGAAAATACCACCAAATTCGTCTACAAAAATACAGACAAAACAAAAGATAATATTAATACCTAAATATCACATAATTAGTTAAAATTTTGGCTTTGCACTGACCTTTCACTAACCTAATATATGAAATACAGTAAGCAATACAACTTCTTTTCATACATGTGGCTCTACATAAGAGTTCACACAACACACAAAAAATCAGTTTATACAAATGTTCACATAAAATACTTTTAATTGTTCAAAAAAAACAAATAGTTGATAATTCCAGCCCAGCAATGGTCAACAGGTGCAAACACCAACAAGTGACATCATTTCAGCAGAAGCAGTCCATCAGTTGCACCCAGCAATGTTGAGCAGGTGCAGACACCAACAAGTGACATCATTTCAGTAGAAGCAGTTCCATCTGTGGCACCCAATAAAGTTGAAGAGGTACACACACCAACAAGTCACATTAGTTCAGTAGAAGCAATCCATCTGTGGCACCCAGCAATGTTGAGTAGGTGCAGACAGCAAGAAGTAACATCATTTCAGTAGAAACAGTTCTAACAGTGGCACCCAGCAATGTTGAGTAGGTGCAGACACCGGCAAGTGACATCATTTCCATAGAAGTAGCTTCATCTGTGCACCCAGTAATGTTGAGCAGGTGCAGACACCAACAAGTGACTTCATTTCAGTAGAAGCAGTTCCATTAGTGGCACCCAGCAATGCTGAGTAGGTGCAGACAGCAACAAGTGACTTCATTTCGGTAGAAACAGTTCCAACAGTAGCACCCAGCAATGTTGAGTAGGTGCAGACACCGGCAAGTGACATCATTTCCATAGAATGGTTCAAATGGCTCTGAGCACTATGGGACTCAACTGCTGTGGTCATAAGTCCCCTAGAACTTAGAACTACTTAAACCTAACTAACCTAAGGACAGCACACAACACCCAGCCATCACGAGGCAGAGAAAATCCCTGACCCCGCCGGGAATCGAACCCGGGAACCCGGGCGTGGGAAGCGAGAACGCTACCGCACGACCACGAGATGCGGGCTATTTCCATAGAAGTAGCTTCATCTGTGCACCCAGTAATGTTGAGCAGGTGCAGACACCAACAAGTGACTTCATTTCAGTAGAAACAGTTCCAACAGTAGCACCCAGCAATGTTGAGTGCAGGTGCAGAGAGCAGTCCATGATATTCACTATTACTGATCACACAGTTCATCAGCAGAAATTAATCATTCCTAAGTGTCACACATTACGTTGAAAAGTGCAGGTAACAGTCCATAATATTCACCTTCACTAATCTGACAGTTCAGGCATGAACAATAGTTTGAAAACACATACAAATGCTTTTACAATGCTCTTACACTAAACATACAAATTCTAATAAACACACAAAAGATGTCAGATAATTGTCATATTAACTATTACAAATACTCAAATATCAGTAAACCTATAATATTTATGGGTTCTTAACAAGCACTGACTACTACGAGCTCTCGACAAACACTGACTTCTACGAGTTCTGCTCCTAGCACTGTGGAGGCGGCTTAATAATACTCTTTGGCGCAATCTCTGGCGCAGTGGCTCAGTGTAGCCACCTTTCAATAGGTGAAGTCCGTATCTGAGAGTTTAATATACTTCCAAGCTGGCGTTTCGAACTGTGTTTATCTCTGTTGAGCGGCACTTGTATTGATTCGTTTTATTATCTGGCAGCGCTGGTTTTCTTGTTTTTCTCTTGGGGTGGCGGTTGTATTAACGTATTGACCTTTTGTTTTTAAAATAATGCGAGATCACATTAAAAAAATTACAGCACATTAAAAGTAAATTACGTGATATCTTATTCGTTCAAAAAGGTGTCTCGTTGAAGGATCGCACAAAATTGTATTGAGAGCTGTTTTATTGCGCTTGGCTGTTAGGTAAAACATCGCGCGTTATTCCGTTACTAGTAGAGTAGAGAGTGAGCCACCGGGGGTACACGCGGCTTGAGCGTGTTCAATTACGTCGCCCAAATAATGTTACATATACTCAAGACTCCGAGACATTGGTAAATTGTTTTGAAATTCGATGCGGTCTACCACGCTGAATAATCTAAGACGGGAGATTTTAGACTCCTTCACAACTTCCGTAATTCGAGGTCCGACAACTAATGAGCGACCGTCGGTTTCTGAACACTCATTTCTGATGATCGCTGTCAGAGCAAAAATTCAGCACAGTTGAGATTTTTTTAGGGAATAGTTTGAAATGGAATTCTGTGAATAATCATGGCTTCCGATGATGGTAAGAGAGAAATGCTGTATAAATATGTGCGAGACATCATTTTACGAGAACAAGATCTCTTAAACTTTGAAGCAGAACAAATCTTCGAATGTTCCGCAAACCTGCAGCAGGTAACACACTTGACAGGGAAATACTGTTGCAGTTGTTGTTCACCAAAAGATGAATTATCGGGCAAAGAAATCCGGCATTTACTAAGACTTTTTTCTTGCTCTAAAACGTTGCTTCCAAGACGCATAGGACGTCTCGGTATCACTTCGTTTAGGAACCATGGGCAATAGTGAAGAGGTAGAGGTTGATCTGGATATTTTAACTCACGCACAACAGAAAATTTGTAATGATGAATATCAGCCCCTTTCTGACAATCTTCTGTTACCACACTGGTGTGCAAAACGTAAGTAATTTTCGCATGATGTGTCAGTGACAAGTAACATAGCTCGATGAACCTTGTACCACACATAGAAAGAGCTGCTGCAATGCAGTACAGAAGGTAACTGAAAGAAATACATTGCTGCACGAACAGAAATGGCACTTTTATACAAAGACATTGTCCACACTGTAATGACTGCACTTCATGATGGTTCCATGTACCTTACAAAGACCGTGCACGGTGGTTCTTAATAGGGAGTGAGATTACCACGGACGGCTTTGCATGCTTTGGAATACGCTCTCATGCTGGTCACGAGATTACTTGTTTGTAACTCTTGTTTCCTGTATTTTCTGAGACCATTCATCAAACTTTTTAGATGCACCGACTACATTTCATTTTACGGCAGCCTGTCATTTAAGCCCCTGCATATTGATCGTTGCAAAAATAGAAGCATTTCTACTCTAAATCCATAAACAATAAGAGCGAGATTAAATTTTTTAGCTGTGCAACTTCTCTTATTTGCACAGGAGGATAAGAGTATGCATTCAGTCGGGCAAGAATTCGCTTGTGAACTTCTTCAGCAGTGCTCACAGAGACAGCATCTTACGCCTTTATAACACATACAGTCCTCGTGACACAGTTCTTTAACTTTATCGTACTGTTCATTACGAAATTCCGTGACTTCTGGAAATGTTTTTTATATTTTTATTTATTTATTTATTCATTCACGGAATCTGTTTCCTGAGTAGATATGAGCAATTTAATTTTGGCAGAACGAGTTTTTCTTTCCTGTCCTCGAAGATCTGTTATTTTTTCCTCTCTTCCATTCCGTTTTCCTTCTCCTTCTTACTCTCCGTTTCTGGATCGAGAGAATTCTTCGCCAGTGATAAGGAGAGCATTTCAGAATTTTTGCACCCGTCTATCAACAGACGACACTTTCGACAGGGCAAACATAGAAAATGGGCGTGTGCGCTTGGTCGCATGTGAGACTGAATCCTAGACCTCTTGTAGAAATTTCCTGGCTGTGTCTCCTTCGCCGGACCACTTATTATTCTCAGTAATCTGCACTGCAGTTTCTTCTCTTGCCGTGAAATAAATCCTTCCATCCAATAAACGTTAAGATTGTTTTTGTGTACTACAGTGGCTCCAAATGCATTTGCTACCTTCTCTATTGTCACTGTCCGGTCGTAGGCACTTCTCAATAAACAGCGGCAGTGGTGAGTACTCTTGTCCAAAAGTCAGTAGTTGAGAAACACTGGGTGTTTCACAATTCGTATTACAATCTTATAAGGGTGGTAGAGAGGAATTAGTAGATAAAATTTTGGTAAGAAACCCATGTCCATAAATGTGTCCTTTGTATATAGAGTAAGTTTGAAGACCGGATCACTATCAAATATCGCGCTTCACAGTGCACACACAGCAAGAAAATTGCTTTTGATCTGTGTGCTGCGGAGCACATGGCATTGTCAATGTTGTCGTAGGTTACCCTTCTACTGACGAATGACGCCCACTTCGAAGTCGAGAGGGGGGGGGGGGGGGGCGTCCATGGAGTACTGCACTATTGCACTCAACCCTCGTATTTGCGAACGTGCCAGTTTCAAACCGCCGCTATTGTTGTCGGACGAAAATGGTATGCGATTTCGTAATTCTACATCTACATCTACATTTATACACCGCAAGCCACCCAACAGTGTGTGGCGGAGGGCACTTTACGTGCCACTGTCATTACCTCCCTTTCCTGTTCCAGTCGCATATGGTTCGCGGGAAGAACGACTGTCTGAAAGCCTCCGTGCGCGCTCTAATCTCTCTAATTTTACATTCGTGATCTCCTCGGGAGGTATAAGTAGGGGGAAGCAATATATTCGATACCTCATGCAGAAACGCACCCTCTCGAAACCTGGCGAGCAAGCTACACCGCGATGCAGAGCGCCTCTCTTGCAGAGTCTGCCAGTTGAGTTTATTAAACATCTCCGTAACGCTATCACGGTTACCAAATAACCCTGTGACGAAACGCGCCGCTCTTCTTTGGATCTTCTCTATCTCCTCCGTCAAACCGATCTGGTACGGATCCCACACTGATGAGCAATACTCAAGTATAGGTCGAACGAGTGTTTTGTAAGCCACCTCCTTTGTTGATGGACTGCATTTTCTAAGCACTCTCCCAATGAATCTCAACCTGGTAACCGCCTTACCAACAATTAATTTTATATGATCATTCCACTTCAAATCGTTCCGCACGCATACTCCCAGATATTTTACAGAAGTAACTGCTACCAGTGTTTGTTCGGCTATCATATAATCATACAATAGAGGATCCTTCTTTCTATGTATTCGCAATACATTACATTTGTCTATGTTAAGGGACAGTTGCCACTCCCTGCACCAAGTTCCTATCCGCTGCAGATCTTCCTGCATTTCGCTACAATTTACAATTACAACAGGGATAGACGAAGGCGCCCTCTTCTCAACTTTAGTCTGTACCGTGAAGCAGGAGATATGAAGGTGATCCGTTATTCAAACGTATTTTATACCGAAACTATGCTTCTCTGGAATTGGGTTCATTACCAAAACTTTATTAAATAAGTTCCCTCAGCAATCCGTAGAGCTTGAAATAGGGATTGTGAATCATTCTGTATATCGTCGCCAGTAAGACAAACAGCCGTTGCAGCGTGGAAAAGGCGGCAATGTTTGCAGATTTAACTATAGATGCTATACATTAAAGTACAACGACTGTCTGATTACAAACGCTTAAATATCTACGACCGGATGCTGCAAGGCGCGGTATAAATTAACGCCTCCGAACTTTTACGTGAAAACTCTTAAAGATTTTAAAATAAAATAAACTTTCCTAACATTCTACATCTTCATTCTTCGTGTCAACATATTTTCAGCCCTCTGCCACTAGAGGGCTCACAACTGCGAAGCGTAACATGGCGTTGCGTAACGTAGCTACGTCGGTGCGTTAGGAACAGCGTGCTGTATTATAATCAGGACTTCTAAGAGTTCGCAAACACATGAAGCACACTCTCCTACAGAATAACAATGCCAGACGACAACACATGAGCACTGCGAAATCAGCGACAGTCAGTCGCCGCGGGTTCCCTGTCATCGATCATTCACCGTAGAATTCTGATTTGGCCCCACACGATTTTCATCTGTTTCCAAAATCAACAGAGCAGGTCCGAGGATTTCACTTTGATAGTGATGAAGCGGTGCAAGCATGCGGTTGTGGACCCTTCAAACAGAATCAAATATTCTACAGTGACCGTATCAATAAATTGGTCTCCCGTTGTGGGACATGTGCATGTTGTGACTGAGAGATAAATATGTATATATAACGAATAGACATGTAGAATGTTAATAAAGATAATTTTATTTTTAAAAATCTTAATAATTTTTGCATAAGAAATTGGGAGGAATTATTTTTAAGCACACCTTCGTACAGTCGAACGCGCAGAAAACGCTTTCTTACCTTGATACACACATCAAAAAATGTTCTGCGTCATTCCGGTTCCCAGAACTCTTGAAGATAGACGTTCACTGTGTATATTGTGTCACAGACACACTCCTTTTGACTGTTCAGAGATGTCACTAAACTCGCCCAAAGATCTAAACAACCATGCATGAGGTGTGTGTGTGTTGGAGGTTTACGGGCGCTAAACAGCGGGGTCATCAGCGCCCAAACGCATAAAAACAGGAACACATGCAGTGAAGGGACTAAGACGAACAACGAACAAGGGGAACAGCTAAAAGACACAGACCTGACGCAGTTCCAAATCCTCACATACAGAGGCAAAACAAGAGGAGAAGGAGTGCACTAAAAAAGGAAAGGAAACACAAGGAAGGGAGGACAGAAACCGAAGGGAAACAAGGAGGTAGTCGTGACTGGTTGACCTCTTACCTAAAATCTGGGTGAGCCAGTCATCCAGCAGCACATTAAAAACCTCTCCCTAAAAGCCGTGGCAACAAATTGGACAGGACACAAAACCGTAAAACCACCATGCATGAGCAGCGCCTATTAGACGGAGGGGGTCCGAAAGCCGATCAGTTTCAGTCTTTCCACAGGGAACGAGGTACACGGCTCGTATTGTCTGTAGTTCAAACATTTCTAGACGGTCAATACCCCGGTTCTATCGGGTCCGCATTGTTACCTTGTGCCAGGAAGGGCTCTCAAGAAAGGAAGTGTCGAGGCGTCTCGGAGTGAACCAAAGCGATGTTGTACAGAGATGGAGGAGATACGGACAGACAGGAACTGTCGATGGCATGCCTCGCTCAGGCCGCCCAAGGGCTACTACTGCAGTGGATGACCGCAGTCTACGGATTTTGGCTCTGAGGAACTCTGACAGCAATGCCACCATGTTCACTAGTGTTTTCGAGCAGTCACAGGACATCGTGTTACGAGTCAAACTGTGCTCAATAGGCTGCATGATGCGCAACTTCACTCCCGACGTCCATGGCGAGGTCCACCTTCGCAACAACGACACCATGCCTCCCGGTACAGATGGGCTCAACAACATGCTGAATGGACCGCTCAGGATTGGCATCGCGTTTTCACCGGTGAGTGTTGCATATGCCTTCTACCAGACAAATTTCGTGTTTGGAGGCAACCCGGTCAGGCTGAACGCCTTAGACACAGGTCCAGCGAGTGCAGTAAAATGGAGGTTCCCTGCTGTTTTGGGGTGGCATAATGTGGGGCCGACGTATGCCACTGGCGGTCATGGAAGGCGCCGTAACGGCTGTACGATATGTGAGTGCCATCCTCCGACCGATACTGCAACAATATCGGCAACATATTGGCGATGCATTTGTCTTCATGGACGACAATTCGTGCCCCATCGTGCACATTTTGTGAATGACTTCCTTCAGGATAACGATATCGCCCGACTAGAGCGGCCAGCAACTTCTCCAGACATGCACCCTATCGGATATGCCTGGGATAGATTAAAAAGGGCTGTTTATGGACGACGTGACCCACCAACCACTCTGAGGGATCTACGCCGAATCGCCGTTGACGAGTAGGACTATATGGACCAACAGTAACTTGATGAAATTGTGGATAGTATTCCACGACGAATACAGGCACAGATAAATGCAAGAGGGCGTGCTACTGGGTATTAGAGGTACCGCCGTGTACAGCAATGTGGACCACCACCTCTGACGGTCTCGCTGTATGGTGGTACAACATGCAATGTGTGGTTTTCATGAGCAGTAAAAAGGATGGAAATGATGTTTATGTTGTTCTCTATCGCAATTTTCTGTACAGGTTCCGGAACTCTCGCAACCGAGGTGGTACAAAACTCTTTTTTATGTGTGTATTAAGAAAGAGCATAGGATCAATAGCAGAGGTCTTGAGTACATGCTACTATGCACAGCTACAATGACTAGCCAATGCCAGTTTCCCGCCAGGTGCAGCTAACGCAAAAAGTTTATGTGAGCAAATTTATTTGACAATTTTTATTCTTTGAAATCAACTGCGTACAGATATACTGTGACATACGAAAATCCGTGTCGTACCGGAACTGAAACCCAGGCGTCCCTCCTTTCGCGACCAGCCTACTTAATCATTTTCTTTTTTTCATATTTTTATTTCATTTTTTTTAAATTTCTGCGTAACGCAAACGTTCGCCTTAACCATTTTTAATGTGTCGTACCTCAGTGGGTAAACACGGAGCCCTCACAGAATCACATTGTTGCCGGTATGTTTGTCTTTCGAAAATTCTTATTCTCAGGAACGAATAGACGTGTCATGCTGAAATTTAAGTGACGCGTTAAGGTTTACGGTCCCTTGGCGGTGCAAAAAAACTTAAATTCAAAGCCAACACAATCAAAAGATACAGTCATCTATGTCATATGTTTTGATACTCGCAAACTCGCTTATTTGCCATCAACTGTCACTCATGAAATTTGGCCAGAAGCAAGGTTTCACACTAAAAGTAAAGGAAAAAATCAGATGATTTTTAATGTATAGTTATAAAACCCGAAAAATATCTCTTTTGTCATTTGTTATACTACATAGAACTTAAAACATTCTTTTAAGCCTTTGCATCCCTGGGACCGATAACTGCCAGTATCTATGTCGATAACAGTGAATTCTTGATTCCCGAGGTCGATTAATGTCTACATACACGATTGAGTTAGTACGAAATCCTCAGAGTGCGAGTCCTACTAGCACATGGCTACTTTTTTTTATTTACCGTTTATTTATTGCTAGCAGCCATAAGAAGCTTAACAACCAACGAAATTCAGTTTAAGAGACGCCTAAAGGATTTATTGGTGGCCAACTCCTTCTACTCCATAGATGAATTTCTCAGTAGAACCAAATGATATATATATATATATATATATATATATATATATATATATATATAAAAGTGCAGTATAACTTCTGCACAATTTCAGTGCAGCAATGTGTTCATTGTAAATAAGTATTATAGTAGTTGTATTACACATTTATTACCTTATAAATAAATAAAAAAACTTTTTTATTTTAAATTTAGTGCATTAGTATTTGTAAAATGATTCTTTCATACAGTGTCCCTTGGGACCTGAGCAAAGGTACATTAGCTTATTTGTTTGAGTTGTAAATATTTGTCATGTACTGTTGTTTTTCTGACGTATTCTGCATCCTGGAGGACCTCCTCACTACGGATCAATTGGAATGAAAGTTAATCTAATCTAATTTAAGTCACATTAATCATTTGGGGTACTGCTGCACGCTCCGTGGACCGATCCAAGCCTCTATGTGCCTCACTGTCTACATTTCCCAATGCTCGCAGCATTATTTCGATCCCCGCAATAGGGATAACGAGACTACGTTTTCGACGTTATTATCGTTTTTTTGCCGCGTAGGCTTTTAATACGTATTTTACATTGTCTATTCCTTCAGTAATACATGCCAAGTCTGTAAGAACAGACAGTGCAATAAGTAAAACAACAATTTTAAATGCGCATTGTTTAGGTGACTGTTACCCTTAATCACAGTTCCATTACGCCGATTCTCTGAGGAGTTTTTTTTTTTAATGTAAACGTTGATTCGCAGGCGGTCGTGCGCATCCGTTACTCGCCGGATGAAAGAGAACGCCGTCCATTGTCGGGTGTATAATCGAGTGCACGATCGGGTGCGCGGTGCGTGTAATTGCGAGCGCTGGGCAAAGGTTACGAGTTCACTGGGCACACGCGGCCTGCCATCATGGGACGGGGCCAACAGGTCGTGTCGACAGGAGTGCACGACCTCGCGGCTAGCTGGTGCACGCGGCTCACAAACTGCGCGCCGATCCCTCCCGTATCACGCGTCACACTTGTGGCTTCAGCTGACGTTTGCCCTCTCCACCATCGCTTCTTTTGCGACCTCATACCTTCTGTCTTGCGTCAGCCAACTGCGCCAACACGCCATCCTGACCCCGTGTCGTCCACGTGTGACGACGTTCCTAAATGTGAACACGTTGTCTGCTCTTTACCTTGAAGCGTAACCCGAAGGGCGCTTCTCTGTGGATTGGAAAGGAGCGTGACACATAAAAGAGCACAGTGAAAAATAACACTTCCGAATTTTTTATTAGAGAACTCTGAAAGCTTCTTAAGTAAAACAAGCTTTATTAACATTCTACATGCCTCGTGATGACTGGGTGTTGTGTGATGTCCTTAGGTTAGTTAGGTTTAAGTAGTTCTAAGTTCTAGGGGACTGATGACCATAGCTGTTACGTCCCATATTGCTCAGAGCCATTTGAACATTCTTCATCTTCATTCTTCAGGTCATCATATTTATTCCCGAATATAGTTAGGCTGGCTATGAACACGTTTCTCCAAATGAGACACCAGTTTCTTGATACCATCACTGTTCAACGTTTGACTTTTTAGACGGAGCCACAAACTCACCTCTGCTTGCTCCGCTTCATCACTATGGAACTGTTCTTTAGGTGATGGAAACGGATGAAAATCGGAGGGGACCAAGTCGAAACTGTACGGAGGATGATCGATGACAGTAAACTCAAGGCGTCGGACTGTTGCGGATGTCGCAGCGCTCGTGTGAGGTCTGGGAGCGTCATGCTGAAGGACCCCAGAACACTGTGAGCATGACTTTGCTTGCTGCTAGCGTGGCCTGGAACTTTTTCGGCGTCGGTGAGCTCTCTCACACATACGTTGATGTCAGCACCTATTCTTCCTTCATTGCGAGCGCGAACAGCACACCGTCGCACATTACTGACGTAGATACACTCAGCATCGTACAAAGCTTTCAGTATTCTATAGGTTTCCATTGAAGGCACGTTTTCTGCATTCTGAAACTCGATTAGAATACGTTATTTTTCACGCACCGAATGGTTACGTTACGCACCGGCATGTTAACCTTTAATTGTTAACATGGGGTCTGACAGATCCCCAGCACATTTAGTTTAGCTAAATTTATATGAACTAAGTTGGCAACACTGCCTGCCGTCCAGCAATCCTATCTCACATCCGTTTACTACCCGTCACCAGTGTTTCATTCTTGCGTTCCTCATTGTTGGTAGCGATAAACAGTTATTTAATGGCTGGGGTTGCCAAACAAGTAGGTGTAATTCCGCATACTCACGCTTCCCTGTCAGTTTGAAGCTTTTGAATGTGGAATTCTAATTGTTGTTGTTGTTGTTGTGGTCTTCGGTCCTGAGACTGGTTTGATGCAGCTCTCCATGCTACTCTATCCTGTGCAAGCTTGTTCATATCCCAGTACCTACTGCAGCCTACATCCTTCTGTATCTGCTTAGTGTATTCCTCTCTTGGTCTCCCTCTATGATTTTTACCCTCCACGCTGCACTCCAGTACTAAATTGGTGATCCCTTGATGCCTCAGAACATGTCCTACCAACCGTTCCCTTCTCGTAGTCAAGTTGTGCCACAAACTCCTCTTCTACCCAGATCTGTTCAATACCTCCTCGTTAGTTATGTGATCTACCCATCTAATCTTCAGCATTCTTCTGTAGCACCACATTTCGAAAGCTTCTATTCTCTTCTTGTCCAAACTATTTATCGTCCATGTTTCACTTCCATACATGGCTACACTCCATACAAATACTTTCAGAAATGACTTCATGACGCTTAAATCAATACTCGATGTTAACAAATTTCTCTTCTTCAGAAACGCTTTCCTTGCCATAGCCAGTCTACATTTTATATTCTCTCTACTTCGACCATCATCAGTTATTTTGCTATCCAAATGGCAAAACTCCTTTACTACTTTATAAGTGTCTGAATTCCTAATCTAACTCCCTCAGCATCACCCGATTTAATTCGACTACATTCCATTATCCTCGTTTTGCTTTTGTTGATGTTCATCTTATACCCTCCTTTCAAGACACTGTCCATTCCATTCATCTACTCTTCCAAGTCCTTTGCTGTCTCTGACAGAATTACAATGTCAGCGGCGAACCTCAAAGTTTTCATTTCTTCTCCATGGATTTTAAAACCTGCTCAGGATTTTCCTTTTGTTTCCTTTACTGCTTGCTCAATATACAGATTGAATAGCATCGGGGAGAGGCTACAACCCCGTCTCATTCCCTTCCCAACCACTTCTTCCCTTTCATGTCCCACGACTCATATAACTGCCATCTGCTTTCTGTACAAATTGTAAATAGCCTTTCGCTCCCTGTATTTTCCCCCTGCCACCTTCAGAATTTGAAAGAGAGTATTCCAGTCAACATTGTCAAAAGCTTTCTCTAAGTCTACAAATGCCAGAAACGTAGGTTTGCCTTTCCTTAATCTTTCTTCTAAGATAAGTCGTAGGGTCAGTATTGCCTCACGTGTTCCAACATTTATACGGAATCCAAAATGATCTTCCCTGAGGTCAGCTTCTACCAGTTTTTCCATTCGTCTGTAAAGAATTCGCGTTAGTATTTAGCAGCTGTGATTTATTAAATTGATAGTTCGGTAATTTTCACATCTGTCAACACCTGCTTTCTTTGGGATTGGAATTATTATATTCTTCTTGAAGTCTGAGGGTATTTAGCCTGTTTCATACATCTTGCTCACCAGATGGTAGAGTTTTGTCTGGACTGGCTCTCTCAAGGCTGTCAGTAGTTCTAATGGAATGTTGTCTACTCCTGGGGCCTTGTTTCGACTTAGGTCTTTCAGTGCTCTGTCAAACTCTTCACGCAGTATCATATCTCCTATTTCATCTTCATCTACATCCTCTTCCATTTCCATAATATTGTCCTCAAGAACTTCGCCCCTGTATAGGCCCTCTACATACTCCTTCCACCTTTCTGCTTTCCATTCTTTGCTTAGAACTGGGTTTCTATCTGAGCTTTTGATATTCATGCATGTGGTTCTGTTTTCTCCAAAGGTCTCTTTAATTTTCCTGTAGGCAGTATCTATCTTACCCCTCGTGAAATAAGCCTCTACATCCTTACATTTGTCCTCTAGCCATCTCTGCTTAGCCATTTTGCACTTCCTGACGATCTCATTTTTGAGACGTTTGTATTCCATTTTGCCTGCTTCATTTACTGCAATTTTCTATTTTCTCCTTTCATCAATTAAATTCAGTATCTCTTCCATTACCCAAGGATTTCTACTAGCCCTCGTGTTTTTACCTACTTGATCCTCTGCTGCCTTCACTGTTTCATTCCTCAAAGCTGCCCATTCTTCTTCTACTGTATTTATTTCCCCCATTCCTGTCAATTGTTCCCTTATGCTCTCCCTGAAACTCTGTACAACCTCAGGTTCATTCAGTTTATTCGCGTCCCATCTCCTTAAATTCCCACGTTTTTGCAGTTTCTTCAGTTTTAATCTACAGTTCATAACCAATAGAATGTGGTCAGAGTCCACATCTGCCCCTGGAAATGTCTTACAGTTTAAAACCTGGTTCCTAAATCTCTGTCTTACCATTATATAATCTATCTGAAACCTTCTAGTATCTCCAGGGTTCTTCCATGTATACAGCCTTCTTTCATGATTCTTGAACCAAGTGTTAGCTATGATTAAGTTATGCTCTGTGCAAAATTGTACCATGCAGTTTCCTCTTTCATTTCTTAGCCCCAATCCATATTCACCTACTATGTTTCCTTCTCTCCCTTTTCCTACACTCGAATTCCAGTCACCCATGACTATTAAATTTTCGTCTCCCTTCACAATCTGAATAATTTCTTTTATTTCGTCATACATTTTTTCAATTTCTTCGTCATCTGCAGAGCTAGTTGGCATATAAGCCTGTACTACTGTAGTAGGTGTGGACATCGTATCTATCTTGGCCACAATAATGCGTTCACTATGCTGTTTGTAGTAGCTTACCCGCATTCCTATTTTCCTATTCATTATTAAACCCACTCCTGCATTATCCCTATTTGATTTTGTGTTGATAACCCTGTAGTCACCTGACCAGAAGTCTTGTTCCTCCTGCCACCGAACTTCACTAATTCCCACTATATCTAGCTTCAACCTATCCATTTCCCTTTTTAAATTTTCTAACCTACCTGCCCAATTAAGGGATCTGACATTACACGCTCCGATCCGTAGAACGCCAGTTTTCTTTCTCCTGGTAACGACGTCCACTTGAGTAGTCCCCGCCCGGAGATCCGAATGGGGGACTATTTTACCTCCAGAATATTTTACCCAAGAGGACGCCATCGTGATTTACGGTTGTAGTTTCCCCTTGCTTTCAGCTGTTCGCAGTACCACAACAGCAAGGTCGTTTTGGTTAGTGCTACAGGGCCAGATCAGTCAATCATCCAGAATGTTGCCCCTGCAACTACTGAAAAGGCTTCTGCCCTCTTCAGGAACCACACGTTTGTCTGGCCTCTTAACAGATACCCCTCCGTTGTGGTTGCACCTACGGTACGGCTATCTGTATCGTTGAGTCACGCTAGCCTCCCCACCAACGGCATGGTCCATGATTCATGGGGGGGAATTCTAATTAATGGATTTTATTTTTCTAACAGACGATGGAAGAAGACGCTTACGATTGATTCATTGAGGTAGTTTCAGATGAAAATGCTTCTGTAGATGGACTCTCTTCTCATTCTGTGTCAGACTACTGCATCGAGTCTGAGTATGGTATCACTAGTGAGCAGTCAGGTGATTCAGATGGTGCAAATACAGACCTGTCTAATTTTTTCATAGGTACAAAATAGAGAGGGCTCTTATTAATGAGAGAGTAAAAACTAGAAGGAAAACTATCGTAACTCATCTCCCTGGAGTAAAGGGGTTAGCAGAGACTTGTAAATCTTCCAATGAATGTTTCTTTGCGCTGATGGATACCACACTTATTAGTACATTACAGTCACTACAAACATAAAAAAATTGGTAAAGACAAGGAAAAGAATAAAAATTAATTGATGATACTGAAGTAAAAGCCACCATTCGACTTCTAATTTTACCAGTATCTATTCTCTCATGTCATCGAAAATTGCCCAGGTTGTGGAATATACAGAGAATAGGAATTAAAGTTTTTCCAACAATAATCACTTTGACTCGTTTACAGTTTCTTCTGTGGTACATGTAGTTATGACGATCACTCAACCACAACGTAAACAAGACAAACTGGCTCCGGTTTGGTTCATATTTGAACTGCAGAGTCAGTTACATACCTTCTGAATATCTGACAGCAGACGAGCAGTTTGTTCCATTGAGAAGTCACTGTAGCTTTCGACAGTATTTGACGAGTAAGCCGGCCAAGCCTGGTCACAAAGTCTTCTCTCTAACAGGTGCGAAAACTTGGTACACTATTACCGTGGAAATTTACTTTGGAAATCAGCATAATGGCCCATGCAAGTTGTCCACGTCTGCAGCTGATGTAGTTATGAGACTGGTAGAACTACTGAGTGGCGCAGGGAGGAACTTAACTGGAGAAACTAGTTTTCTAGTGTTCCTCTTGTCCTACGAATGCTGGGAAAAGCCTGACATATGTCGACGAGAAAGAAAACTGGCGTTCTACGGATCGGAGCGTGGAATGTCAGATCCCTTAATTGGGCAGTTAGGTTAGAAAATTTAAAAAGGGAAATGGGTAGGTTAAAGTTAGATGTAGTGGGAATTAGTGAAGTTCGGTGGCAGGAGGAACAAGACTTCTGGTCAGGTGACTACAGGGTTATAAACACAAAATCAAATAGGGATAATGCAGGAGTGGGTTTAATAATGAATAGGAAAATAGGAATGCGGGTAAGCTACTACAAACAGCATAGTGAATGCATTATTGTGGCCAAGATAGATACGATGCCCACACCTACTACAGTAGTACAGGCTTATATGCCAACTAGCTCTGCAGATGACGAAGAAATTGAAGAAATGTATGATGACATAAAAGAAATTATTCATATAGTGAAGGGTGATGAAAATTTAATAGTCATGGGTGACTGAAATTCGGTAGTAGGAAAAGGGAGAGAAGGAAACGTAGTAGGTGAATATGGATTGGGGCTAAGAAATGAAAGAGGAAGCCACCTGGTAGAATTTTGCACAGACCACAACTTAATCGTAGCTAATACTTGGTTCAAGAATAATACAAGAAAGCTGTATACATGGAGAAGCCTGGAGATGGTAAGACAGAGATTTAGGAACCAGGTTTTAAATTGTAAGACATTACCAGGGACAGATGTGGACTCTGACCACAATCTATTGGTTATGATCTGTAGAATAAAACTGAAGAAACTGCAAAAACGTGGGAATTTAAGGAGATGGGACCTGGATAAACTGAAAGAACCAGAGGTTGTACACAGTTTCAGGGAGAGCATAAGGGAACAATTGATGGGAATGGGGGAAAGAAATACAGTAGAAGAAGAATGGGTAGCTCTGAGGGATGAAGTAGTGAAGGCAGCAGAGGAACAAGTAGGTAAAAAGACGAGGGCTAGTAGAAACCCTTGGGTGACAGAAGAAATATTGAATTGATGAAAGGAGAAAATATAAAAATGAAGTAAATGAAGCAGGCAAAAAGGAATACAAACGTCTCAAAAATGAGATCGACAGGAAGTGCAAAATGGCTAAGCAGAGATGGCTAGAGGACAAATGTAAGGATGTAGAGGCTTATCTCACTAGGGGTAAGATAGATACTGCCTACAGGAAAATTAGAGAGACCTTTGGAGATAAGAGAACCACTTCCATGAACATCAAGAGCTCAGATAGAAACCCAGTTCTAAGCAAAGAAGGGAAGGCAGAAAGGTTGAAGGAGTATGTAGAAGGTCTATACAAGGGCGATGTACTTGAGGACAATATTATGAAAATGGAAGAGGATGTAGATGAAGATGAAATGGGAGATACGGTACTGCGTGAAGAGTTTGACAGAGCACTGAAAGACCTGAGTCGAAACAAGGCCTCCGGAGTAGACAACATTCAATTGGAACTACTGACAGCCTTGGGAGTCACAGCCTGTCCTGACAAAACTCTACCATCTAGTGAGCAAGATGTATGAAACAGGCGAAATACCCTCAGACTTCAAGAAGAATATAATAATTCCTATCCCAAAGAAAGCAGGTGTTGACAGATGTGAAAATTATCGAACTATCAGTTTAATAAGTCACAACTGCAAAATACTAACACGAATTCTTTACAGAAGAATGGAAAAACTAGTAGAAGCCGAGCTCGGGGAAGATCAGTTTGGATTCCGTAGAAATGTTGGAACACGTGAGGCAATACTGACCCTACGACTTATCTTAGAAGCTAGATTAAGGAAGGGCAAACCCACGTTTCTAGCATTTGTATTCTTAGAGAAAGTTTTTGACAAGGTTACTGGAATACCCTCTTCCAAATTCTGAAGGTGGCAGAGGTAAAATACAGGGAGCGAAAGGCTATTTACAATTTGTACAGAAAGCAGATGGCAGTTATAAGAATCAAGGGGCATGAAAGAGAAGCAGTGGTTGGGAAGGGAGTGAGACAGGGCTGTAGCTTATCCCTGATGTTATTCAATCTGTATATTGAGCAAGCAGTAAAGGAAACAAAAGAAAAATTCGGAGTATGTATCCATGGAGAAGAAATAAAAACTTTGAGGTTCGCCGATGACATTGTAATTCTGTCAGAGACAGCAAAGGACTTGGAAGAGTAGATGAACGGAATGGACAGTGTCTCGAAAGGAGGATATAAGATGAACATCAACAAAAACAAGATGAGGCTAATGGAATGTAGTTGAAAGGAGGATATAAGATGAACATCAACAAAAACAAGATGAGGCTAATGGAATGTAGTCGAATTAAGTCGGGTGATGCTGAGGGAATTAGATTAGGGAATGAGACACTTAAAGTAGTAAAGGAGTTTTGCTATTTGGGGAGCAAAATAACTGATGATGGTCGAAGTAGAGAGGATATAAAATGTAGACTCGCAATGGCAAGGAAAGCGTTTCTGAAGAAGAGAAATTTGTTAACATCGAGTATAGATTTAAGTGTCAGGAAGTCATTTCTGAAAGTATTTGTATGGAGTGTAGCCATGTATGGAAGTGAAACATGGACGATAAATAGTTTGAACAAGAAGAGAAGAGAAGCTTTTAATATGTGGTGCTACAGAAGAATGCTGAAGATTAGATGGGTAGATCACATAACTAACGAGGAGGTATTGAATAGGATTGGGGAGAACAGAAGTTTGTGGCACAACTTGACTAGAAGAAGGGATCGGTTGGTAGGACGTGTTCTGAGGCATCAAGGGATCACAAATTTTGTATTGGAGGGCAGCGTGGAGGGTAAAAATCGTAGAGGGAGACCAAGAGATGAATACACTAAGCAGATTCAGCAGGATGTAGGTTGTGGTAGGTACTGGGAGATGAAGAGCCTTGCACAGGATAGAGTAGCATGGAGAGCTGCATCAAACCAGTCTCAGGACTGGAGACCACAACAACAACATGTCGATACGCTGAAGAACGAGAGAGAGGTTCCTCCCCAGTATGTGGCTAAGAAGAGAGATGTGAAATCCACAAGTTTTCGCTTTCAACATAACTTCACTTCGCTTTCCTATGTCCCAAAGAAGAATTCAAATGTGCTGTTAATATCTGCTATGCATCTTGAAGAGGTGTCAACAGACCCTACCTCCCGGGTAAATAAGAAACCAAACATATTCCCACTCTACAGCAACACAAACCGATTGGGGGGGGGATGTGGGGGGGAGGGACTATTGGTGTAGTGGACAAGATGTGTGCCACATACTCAATTGCAAGGATGTGCAATAGATGGCCCCTGACGAGTTTCTTTAGAATAATTTATCTAGCTGGAATCAGTAGCATTGAAATTTCTAGAAGTAATAGCCCTTAAGAGAAAATGGCGATCAAGGATGGTCTTTGGGAAAGTGGATTCGGCTTGGTGCAATACCAGCTAAAGAAAAGGACAACTATAGATCGCTTACTGCAATAAATACGTCAAAGAGCAGGAAAAATGAGTCGATCAACATCTGCTGTCAATGACAAACCAGCACAAGAAAAAGTGTGAGTTGCGAAAAGAAGACGCATCATGTGCCTTAGAAATAAGGATGTAAAAACTCGATTCACTTGCCATCAGTGCAGAAAACGTACGTGATCAGTGTCCAAATGGTAACTGTCAGGAGTCATCAAAAGAAAACTGTTGAATCATTGAATGTTCAGTTTATATTGTGTAAACTTAACTGTAGGTATTTACTGTTTCCTAATGTGACAAAATGCATTATTCGTTCAAATAAGCTTTAACTGATTCAATTTCATAATTGCCTTTACATTTTTGTATTATATAACCTAGTTATTAATTTTCTACTTGTGTAACAACATTAACACATCGTGGAGATCCACTGGACCCCATGTTGCATCATGTGTAAAATAATACAACGCTAACAGGGAAAGGTTAAACGCTACTCCAAGATGTTACTCCAAGGGGATGTAAAATGTATGTGCTCAAGGTAAAATACTGAACGCGAAAACGAAGATTTGTTCCTGTCTGACTACCCCCTGAAGCAGATCTTAGGATCTCTTAATGGTGATATGATTTTCTCCTTCTTGCTCTTTAACATGTAAATATCAACAGAAATATAAATGAATGATTAAGGGAACTAGTAACTACAAAATGATAAATGCTGTTTCTGTTTATACATTTATTGTAGATTGAAACTCCTTTATATATTACAAATATTTATATATCAATGACTAATAGACATAAAGAGATACAAATGAATTTCCTAACTAATATGATTGATCAATTGCCCAAATCTGCTCCTTTTTATGGCTACGCGATCTAATATAAATAACGCGAGATGACTGACATCATATACGTTCCAAACACTAGGAGACACTAGTTTCAAAGATGATCTACAGTAGTTTGTAATCTCAGTGGAAATAAAATTTACGTGATAACAGCTGTTTAGCTTTATAGCGCTAATAAGCCGAAGCAATTAGCAGTATCACCGTACGTACTGTGTTCGGTGCGTTGGAGAGATGGTTCTCGTACATGTCTGCGACGACGGAAGAACTCCAGCCACAAAATATAAAAAAACTCATTCAAAAACTAGGACAGCAGAAGACTGTCCTCTGACTAGTATAATCTAATACTGTCTTCTCCTGTCTGTGTTCTACAGACGAGAATCGCGAACTCTCGGCCACAAGGACGGACATCAGACAACGTCTCAACGTGATTATAAGCAGATGAAGTGCTCTCAGTCATTGAACGCTGCTTACTCAACGACGACTCCTAACCCGGAGGCGAAGTCCAGAATCATATAAGTTGGCAACAGTACAGTGCCTAGCCGGTCTAACTACAAAATCTCCTGAGAGCAAAGACAGCAAGTCTATCTGTACTAGCAAAAGCTGATACTAAGAAACCGTCAAAAACGGGCTCTCAAAACGGAATCCTTCATTCGGTCCAGCGCTGGCTTCCTACAAAGCTCGGCTCCTCTACCCTCGTATTTGCAGAAGGAGAATCATATTCTCAGAACCACGGAATATGCTCCCTCCTTACAGATTCTTCCGAACGCCGACCAACCATATTTTAGACTTTTGTCGTCCAGCGCGGAAAGTTTCTAGGAAATACATACACCCGTTAATCAGGAATTCATACAATGGTACGCTTCTCAGAATAAAAATCGTCGGAAATAACCCAGCCTGCGTCATTTTAGAAGTAGCGCTTCCTCGTTCCTCTCTGCGGCGTCCTAGATTTTCAGAGTTTCTGAAGTATTATCCAGTTCGCCTTTCGACCCTGCTTCGATAACGGCCGGCAGCCGCTGTATTGTGCTTCAGCGCTCAGGTGGACGAACCGTCTGTCTTGGGATACTTCCTGTGTTAAGCAGACCAACACACCTGTGCGGGCTTTTCCACCCAAGGCCTGAGTTACGCCTGCAGTTCCATTTCCACTGGCGTTCCAACCTCTGTTAGTAGAGGCAACCATTCATTACGCTGTTTTGATAATAAAGACAATCCATCACCTTTCATGCAGTAAGCGTTAACAACTATTTACAAGATGTACGTGACAATGCTAGTCTTCTTTAAATATTCATAAATACGTTGTACAACCTATCAAATGATACCTAATTCCGGTTGTAAATCACGACAAATTATGTAGATGAGTGCTTGTAAGGTGCGAAATTATATGCACCTTACACTACAATTCGGAGGCCTCTGGTGGCAGAGGGTTGGTTGGAGCTTGCGTCTACGAATCGGGAAAGTAGACCGAGAGATATACGTGGCACATAACACCTCAGTCGATACTAAGAACAGAATAAAAAATTCTGAGGCATTATTTTTCAGGGTGCCCTTGTATAAAGCAGCTATTGGTAACGTATATCATAAGAAATTTCGAGGAAAGTGGCTTAAATAACTAAGAACATTCAATCCTAGCTTTAATAGTTCGAAAATAAAGTAATCGGTTCCGTAACACGGCTGAAACAAGATGGGAAAATGAGCATCAACTGCCAAGAAATGAAATCCTTCTACTTAACTTTTATGAAAACAATACATTGAAAACCGTTCTCTAAAATTACACCTTTCAAATTACTCACTGTCTCGCGAATTCTGAATCTTGGGCACGTTGCAAAGCTGCTGTACCACATAATCGATTAGTTATGGTATCACACTCTTTGACTAGTCGAGTAAAGGCATTTCTGCTAGGAAACACTCTGGAGGCAGTGGGTATGAGCCTATCACCGGGACTGTAGAGGCCGCGTTTTGTGTTCTTGAGGCTTGTTGAACGAAGAACCAAGCGATACCGCACTGTGTATCCAGCAGTCGTCTTTACGCATGTTGATGTAGTTCTGATACTGTTCTGGCTGTTGCTTCCATGTTTTAGCCAAGAACGACTGGTGTGGTAGCTTGCTTTCGGGCTACCTTCTAATAACCATTCTCATGCAACGAGCTACAGTAAGTGTGGTGTGCATTTTGCAGCTTAGCGTACTATATGTCTGCTTTATTTGTCGTCTTTAATTTGTGTTTTCGCTTGAGTTTAAAGTTTACTTCTGTCGTTTAACCAGGTAATTAGCTCTCGATGCACGTATTACAGAAACGGTTTTTACTGGTTCATCCATATGCTGGGTGTAATGACTACATCATACTCTCGTACATTTTCATGTGTTCAAGGTTTTCTGATGCATCTAAAATCATCTTTGTGAAGCACTTTCTTATTGGGTGTCCGTTTATGCCGTGTGGTCCACACCCGAAAAATGGTAATGTTTCATGTATTAATCGTTATGGATGGACTCTTAATAATAATACATTTAACTAAAGCAATAGTATAGCTATGGGGATAGTGGTACAGTACGTTTATATTCGTAATTTCACGAGGGTAGGTCATTGCCCTATTGATAACATCACTAATTCTGACCATTTTGTATGAAATCATCATCATGACATGAACAGCCATACCCCTTTTTTCAATGATGTACTGTTGATGGGAAATTAAAATGAAAGCCAAGGTGGCTCTGGCAAGAAAATTAAAAAAAAAATTACACCCATTAAAAACGAAACAGACAATCACAGTGCAGTGTTTGTAACTAACATTAAAACAAAACAAATGTGGAGCTGATAGGAAAACTAAAGAAAAAGTAGTTTACCATCCATTATAAAGAAACAGTCAATTAAAGCACAGTATTTCCTACCTAAAACGAAACAGTCAGCCAATATGTGTAGTCCACCTTGTTGAATGTATCTTAAATGCTTGCACCATAATCAAAGGTGTCCAATTAAATTACAATATTTACACATAAAAAATATGTAAAATTCAGCAGAATTAAAACCATGTGCTAAAGTGTTCGGTTATTTATCAAAATTACATAAACACACTTAACACATTCATGCATTACAAGAATCTGAATTTTTGACGCTATATTCAAAATTATTTGAATGAGGAGTACCATTTTTGTTGCATAAATTAGCATCACACACACACACACACACACACACACACACACACACACACACATGCACGCACACACAGACACACACACACACAAACAAACTCTCTCTCTCTCTGTCTGTCTCTCTCTCTCTCTCACACACACACACACACACACACACACACACACACACACACACACACACACACACGCACGCACACACACACACATATACATACAAAAAACATCAAAAACAATGTAATGGATGTAATTTACTGAACAACCACATCCGTATTTTTTTCGAAAGATAAGTAATCATCTGAAATTCTGCATCATCAGTATACTGCACAATCAGTAATAGCAACAATAATTGCATTCCACTGTATCTTACAGTATTTCAGACATAAAATATACATAAACACCTCAAACTCTTCCTCATCATTAAATACTTTTTCAGTAATTCTCACATCTCTCTCTCTCTCTCACTCTCACTCTCTCTCTCTCACTCTCCCTTTTGCACTCCTATTGTGACAAATTCCATTGCTCTATCCCTCTGCACGCTTGAAAGAGGCGTCTACGTTGTAATGTATTACTTAGGGAATTCGAAAAAGAATAAAACAATAATACTTCAGATATAAATTTGATTAAGCTTTTTATTTATATTTCTACGCACATAGTTAACTTTGCTTTTCTGCAAGAATGATGTGGCATCGTATACTGTCACACAGTGGAAACAAATGAATTTAATATTTTCTTACTCACCCTCAACAGTTTTTGGAATATCTTTTACTGCGAACAGCAGGTTGTTATAATTTGAGTAAATATGTGAGACCTCTCCATTGGCTAACCAAATGTTGACAGCTGTATTTGTCTTAATAAGATATAACTGGCACTGAATTGCAATTCATGAGCAAACAGTATACAACACGAACTTTCATCCACCAAGCTTTCACGTTCTCTGACAAATAACTTTTAATATTGAAACTATAACTCTGCCTAAACGTTCAACTCTTCTTTGAAATCGAAAACGGCTGTCACTACCTGTTCTCATGACACAGTGCATACTGTTCAGCACGTGAAATCTTGTGCAGTGGTTATGTGACTTGAATCCAAATCTTTTGATTTTTGTAATAAACCTTTTGTTGATGTCTTTCAAATGACAGAAAGTTTTCATAGGTAACTTCCCATACTGCAGTTGAGTCTTTTAGTTTGTTGTGATCATATGAAATATTAACTAGGATTTTCAAAGCCAGAAAAAAAACAAGTTGCCAGTTCAGTTCGGTTATTCAAATGGTCATAATAAAATGTGTTGATTGTCTGTTGGACAGTGTCTTCCAGTTGTGTCAAGTTCATTTACATACTGTACATGCCTATACATTCCCAAGTCAATATGTATGTCATCATCTCTTCACAATGATTAACCGCTTATTTTTGTTGCAGGTCAATTGTATTAGCATATTTGTTTATGGTCTCTGTTGGAACTCACTCATATGCAGCGGATATAGTTCTGCTTATGAGCGTTGGTACCCCAGACAATTGCAGTGTAATGTAACTATTTTTATTGGGTTTAATTTTAAGTAACTGATTATTTAATCCTCTCATTTCTGGGTATCCTACATTGTGAAGCATTAAATCACACTCATCAACATCTCCTGGAGAATCGCCAATCACCTACACTTTTCAAAACAGATAACATCTGAAGTTGTGTACAGGGTCACACATTTTTCTGTTAGTTTACTAAAAACGATGTTGAATGTCTGTCCACATGTGTCAGCTATAATTTTCGGTCCTAACTATTTTTCAGCTTCTTCATCATCATCTTCCTCATTGTGTTGTTCTCCACCTCCTCCTCCTCCTCCAATACCTCCGTCTACTTCTCTACCCTCGTTTTCGTAAATACTTGATTTTATTAGGCTTTGGTGTCTACCTTACGCACATGCCTGAAGGAACAGACACTGTTGAAGATACACAGCTGTTTAAATACTTTCGAAAATTAATTTGCTGACTGCGATTTCCTTGACAAAACCTGTATTAAGTGTAAATCTACTATCCAGTGCCTACATATGATAGTTTGTGGCAGCTTTCCATAACAAATTAGCAATATTGAGTCATCAAAGCAGACATTCAACACTTTCTTCACACACATGACACTATCGAAAACCTTTCAGTCTGATATACATTACTATTAATAATCTTACATCTTTCGCATACTAATTACTTGCTATAAGTCACAGATGGCATTTTCTCATTCAGTGTTGCTTAATGTGAAGCAGCTTGAGGCATAACGTACTGAGTGGTAGCCATCTCTGAAAAATATCCGATTCTCACAAACTTCAGAGCAGCAGCCGTTATCACCTATTTGAAGGACTGCAAGAGACCGAGGACAGACTTGAGTCTCTGAACTCAGGACAAGTTGGGCTAGGCTGAACAACATGGATATTGTGGATCTTAGAGATCTACCTTTAAAATGATATCTATATCAAAATATCTGTTGTGTTTGTCATATTAACATCCCTGGTCACACATTCAACAAATTGCAGTTCTGTGTCTGCAAGTAGTTACAATTGGCATCCTGTGTCAAGAAAGATGAGAGCACATGATGGACTGGATTCATTATGTGCTTTTAAGACATACTGTTTGAAAACTTTCAAACATATTGCCCAAAAGCAAGACATTGGTCTCCAAATATGTCATAAGAATCTCCTAACATTTTGGATTCAAATAAGCTTCACACATTTCATCTGAGTGCTATATTTCTTCAATGACAGATTTTTATGAATCTCTTCTGATCTCGAGGATTAGGTTTTCGGATGTTCTATAGAAACCACTCCTCCTTGTGCTGTCATTTCTACAAAGTCTTTCTAGCATCTTCCTTCATTGAAAATAATGATTTCCAAGTAGCAAAATTCGTCTACCACTTTCTAACGTTGAAATATAACCATAGACAATATCAACTGGTTGTGCAAACTATAGCATTAATTTTCTTATTTTTAATTTGCACAATATAACCTTCAGCTGAAAACAATATGTTTCATTCTGCAGCTATCTTGATTCTTTTTCATTTTAGGACAGCACTGCTATCTTATCAGTGATCGTGTCATACTGTAGCGATGTGTTGAAACTATCTCTTTATTATTTTTATCATTTAAACAATGACTTACAGAATTTTCCCTGACAAAGACAACTCAAATGTAACCTATTCATTTATTACCCACAATATACAAGCCCAACGTAATCTGACTGCTATACAGTGACAACATGACTTCCAACAATTAACACAAAAGAATGGCCCTGAATTGCAAGAGATCCTAACAATAATAAAAATCCAAGAAATATGAAATTAAAAAAATATGAAAAAACCTACAACTCTGTTAATTGCCAAAACTAATTTCAATCACGAACACCATTTCTTTTATAAGTCACTTACCTCACAGAAAATCTTCATAATATGAGCTACAGCAATTACAACAAGCAGCAACTACAGCCAGCTACATAAAAAGACTCTAACTACCTTAGACTAACTACTAGGAGGCATATAGTTAGCAAAAGAAATATTTTGTTGAAGAGCAAGCAATGTGTTTGGAAAATTTTATCTTATTAATGTGACATCCAGTACCAAAAATTATGCAGTTGCCAGTAAATCCACTGCCCAAACATTACCAACAACCATCTTCATACATTTCCTTGCACTCTCACTTTACAACGCATGTCCTACCAAGACAGTCTCCACTAAGAAAAAAAGCATGTCTACACCTCTCTATCCACTCACTAATTGCTAGTCCGTCAAAGCACTGAATCTCTTGCCAAGGGCGCAGAGCGCTGACAGCGATGTTAACACAGTCTATAGCGCAGCCAACAGGCTACTTACAATGTATCAAAATTCTGTTAGCAATAATATGTTGAACTGAGTTCATTGTTCAAAGCATATGGGACATTAAATTATATCAAATGCGCAATGGAAGTTTATATCATTTCAACAAAGCTATTGAGGGAGTGGATCATGCCAACACTTCAGTAAACATGTCTGAAGCAGGGAGCGCTATTATCAGTCTTCTCACAGGATATGCATGGAGACTGCATGGTTTACACATGGGGAAATCGAAAATTGAATTATGATCGATCAAGCAAACAGTTATTAACTAGTAAGCTCTCCTTCCTTAACTTTCCTATCGTGCACCAAAGAACAGAACAAAACTATTGATATGGTTCCTTAAAGTGGATTGGTTATTCCAATAAATATCATCATCAGCAAGTGATCTTTACTGTGATGAGAAAATTAGTGGATGCACTTGGGAATATATGAATCTCAAGCTTTTGTAAAGTCTAAGGATTTACAGGACTATCAAGAAGCTGCATAGGATTCGTACAGGAATAAGTAACATAATTACAGGTGGGTCAAAGAAGGGATAGAAACTAAGTCCATCATAATTGATAAAATTCTCAAAATTGAGTCAAATCCCAAAGTGCCAACATCTTCCTTGGTTGGCAAGTACTCATAATTATCAAAAATTTCCGTATAAGACAACAGTATGATACTACCATGTGTGGTCCATCTCTCTGTGGTCGATGTGCCAATAACATAGAAAAACTGGTAAAAATCACACACACAGATTTGGAATATGATTGCGGTATTCATTCTACTCATCCTACTCAGCTACTAACACTCTAACCGTTGGTATGTGGATTTGATTGATGAGATCGCAGTCATACTTCGCAAACAGAAAAGCAGCAGATCTTAAAAGTATCTTGGCTTCGCATGTCATCAATGAGCACTACGTGTTCCGTCACCCAATAGTAACTGATGTACACTAGTGTGCAAGAGTTAATGTGCTTTACAAGATTGCTGGGACAGTTAAACTATTTCAGCGTGGGACTACCCTGACTTGTATTAAAAAAAATCTGAAAACAATACTAAACAAATTCGTTACACTGTATCTTTTTGTTCACATGTTGTGCGTCCAAGTTTAAACCCTCATTTCCCAAGTGTTACATAATATTATCAGTGTTTTTTAAATGTTTTTCAAAAATAATTATGTACTTTCATTGTAACTGTACATCAGTCTTGCTGGGAATATAACGTATTTATGAAATGTCAACCATGTAACAGTGGACAGCAATAGGGAACTTTGACTTACATATCTGGAACTCCTGTATCACTTTGCAAGTAAATATCAATTCAATAGCATCGGTTACCATACTCCATCGCACTAACATTGTGGTGCGTTCCCTACTCGGTTAAGTTCGTGGAAGTCTAAAATGGACCGATACGGAAATGTGGTTGCTGCTCTTCGCAAAAAGACCTGTTGAAATTTTCACTGTGAAGCTTCAGTGAAGGGTGTCGATCTCTCAACATGTACGCAGAGAGGCGGATTTCTAGGAACATAATTTTCTATCGTATATTTTATGTGGCACTTGCTACCTAATATACTGCTTGCAACTTGCTGTGGAATCATGAGCGGCCTTTGATTCTCTGAGAAAACTAGCGCAAGTGTTTCAGGAAAAGAAACCCGGATGACCACCATTTACAACGTAAAAGTACAAGCAGTCCTTATCAAGAACGAGTAACAGTTTCCCACAGCTCTTCCGTAGATTTGTTGTGACAATGGGACCCTGAGAAGATTAGGAATTACCTAAATATTTGGCGATAACCACTCCTTTTTCCCACTGGTTTATGGGAAGATTACTTCAGATCTAAACAATAAAATCCATTTTGGTTTTGGGCCAAGATACGTAGGGACGCGGCGTAGTGAACCGAAAGAGAAAGATCAGGGTAACAGTTCTAAAAGAGTACCCTGTAGCAAACCATTTCATCACATTTCGATAGTAAGAAAAGTACTTACTACAAACTACAGGTTAGAGCGCAGCAATCCTGAGCGCCCTATTTCTGTGCTGCTGTCTACTGCACATTTAACTAAGTCGCCTAAATGGCTTTAAACACAGGAGTTCAACATATTCTCACTGTCAGAACTCTGGTACTCGTATTTGCAGATGACAGGATTCATTGATAAAATAACAATGCTGTTCGAAAATAAATAAGAATTAACTTGGCTGCTGAATGAAATGTATCATTTTTTAGCTAATAGTTATATTGTCCACATAACAAACAAGAAATATAACGCTATAGTATGAGCAGCAGATTGATATTCTCGACAGTTAAAAAGGTGCAAGAATTTAGCGGTAAAATCATCATTTATAGAGAAGGAAGATGCTGGGAAGACAATATAGCAACGACAGCGCAAGGAGGAGTTCTTTTTATACTAGAAAATAAAAGCCGATAACATCCAAAAAATGGAACATCAAGATCAGAAAACATTCATAAAAATCTGTCATTGGGCAACAACTCCAAAGTCTTTCCCTCCATTTTCAGTCTTTCGTTTCTTTCCTTTTCAGTCCACTCAGTCGTTTTCAACTGCCTAAAAACAAAAAATAAAATACTACACTGTGCAACAGAATTAAAGGATCACTTTTTCTTTGCCTCGTTATTGTGTCCCATTCCAGCGCACAATTTGAAATTATGGTAAAAGGTGACTGTAGACATCCTCTGTAATGGCTGAAAAGCGTAGCTCTCTGCAACGTCACCACCGGGCTCGTCGACACTTCAAACAGAATGGCGTCGAAACTTACGAAAAAAAGGGCCAGAGTTCAGAAGCTCACGTGACGTCTAAGGTGTGCTAATGATGTCACATTCGCAACAAATTTCGCCATAGTTCGGCCCAACAACACCGTGAACGTGTCACATTATGGGAGGGTCGTAACAGCTCCATTTACCCATACTTCACCCCTTTCTTTTGACGCGGATGAAGACATTTCAGTCACACCACTGGTCAGAATGGACACGATAAGCCCTCAGAGTGTGAGATAAGGCGTTCAGTGACACCACCCCTTTCCTCGTGCGTTGTTCTCCACACATTTAGCGGTCGAAATCGACATTTCACACTGCGATGTGCAACAGGAAGACGTTCTTCACAAACTTTGACACTGCTGACACCTTCGGATGTTCCATCCCTTCTCTATGGACATTGTGGGGCTGCATACCCATTCAACGAGATCTCACCCCCTTCGGAGTTCAGCCGCAGCCACAGTTGTTACTCTCATGTACGGGCTGGAACCACTAAGGACCGTTCAAAACCATTGGAAGAAATGTGAACGTATCCGAAGCAGCAAAGGATCCTTATGTTTTTTCAGTGCTCCTGTTTCACGCCTTCCTGTCGCGTGATCGTGGAGGCGTTCGACATTTACACCTCTATTGACAATTTTAAAAACTTGCCTTTACAGATAAAGCTTGCAAAGTAACCTGTGGTACCAGTAGGTAAGTAACTACTTGACACACGTCCGAGGCTAGTTGCCTGCCTGAACGTGCCTACTACAATTTAGCAGGATTTCTCTGTAAAGGCAGATTTTTAAAATTCTCAGCAAATATGGGCAATTGCCACCGAGGGCTTTTCCTAACTACGGGACGTGGGTGGGAGGTTTTAGAAGGATCCTTCGCCGTTTTATTCACGCATGTGTTAATGTTGCCCCATTCATGATCACGCCAGAGGAGGGTGTGAAACAGGAGTCTTGAAAGAGCATCCGTTGTCACTTTTGGCTCAAGTTCAGGTTTCATAGAGTGGATATCTATCGTCCCTAGTGGTTCCACGGGGAACACCAGAGTAAAAATTGCAATTCCAATCCAAAGTGGTGAGAACACGTTCAATGTGTTTGCAACCCAGTGAAGTCTGTCGATAAGGGTGGAATCGCCCAGGAGATGTCAATAATGCCGATGGTTGTCTAGCACGTCGTTATTTCGCTCATAGCATTACGAACTGTCGTTTTCTAACACGCATTGTACAGGCATCAGCGTGTTACAGAACTTCTTTATGCAACCCCCCTAAGGCCTTTCCGTTTATATTCTGAGCGGCCGTGTGTCTGAAATGTTTTCCTCGGCCGCTCATAAGAAAATCACGTGATATCAACGGTGGACATCGTGGTCCTGACGTCCATCCCAGAGTCGTGAAGGGTTGAAATGTAGGAGTAGTAACTCGGCAGGTGTGTTGCACTTGGGGATAATTTATGGAGCAAAACCAACCCAGCCACAAAAATAAAATAAAATAAGTAAAAAGAATTAATCCAATAAAAAATATATTCAAGCAGATCGTGAAATTCGTTATCATTATTTTTAGTTCTCTTCATTCCTATATACTTTAGTTTAATATTACCATCTTCAAAAAATTGGAAGCCCCAGTTACTTATTATCTTACTAAACCTTTCAGTCAAAATAATTTTAAATTTATCATCAAGCTCCACACAAATTTTTTCCCCATGACTATTATTTAAACGTTCACAACCTGTACTGTAATACCATTTATTTACCTCTAGCTCACTAATCTTTATAAACAAATTAGCACTCCTTGCATTATTTAGGTTCTTCAGTAGAATATCCATTTATATAGAATAAAAATATAGTAGATAAATTAAAACTCTGTAGCACTCTCTATATGGAATATCATTTCGTTTGAGAAATTCGAGATAATGGCCTTTATTTCTTCTTAAAATTACAGAGTCCAAATATTTGGACACTGTGATTCCTTTAAAAATGCACAGTCTAAAAATGTATGCCCTGTAATTCAGGGAACCTGAAATTCCTTAGTTAATAAAACTTCATTTTTATTCATTAAATGTTTTCAGGGTTGACACTCATCAGCCCTGTAATTATATAGCACTCTATTAATTTTTCAGTCCTTGACACCTGGAATTCCATCTGTAACTTCCTTATGACTGTGTCATTATTGATTACAATTTCTTTTTAATGAAGAACATATTGTACTGCAAACTCAGAAATGAGATAAAAATGCACAGTAAAAATACTAGTGATAGGAAGAAAGTTAAGAGTGTAAATATTTTATCTATACGACTATCTATACCACAGCAACAAGAAAGCAAATTCATTTATTAAGGAATAATTTTTAATAATCTAATGAAAAAATTGACTCATTAAATGGAAGTGTTGAAGTGTAAAATATGTAAAGTGGAGAAGTCAATTGATAACTTTCATTCACATAAATATAGAAAGAATAAATTTTTCACATACACAAAAAGAATGTTATAAAATGCTTAGAAGAAATACATATAATAATAATAAAAAAGGACATTTTATGCAGCTTACACCTGATTATAAGAATCCTTTGGAAAACTTTAAGGATGTGAAAGATTTTCCTTTTTTTACAATCCGCAGGAGTGAAATAGAGAAAAACAAAGTGAACCACTTCGTAAAAAAAGTATTGGTTGTCAAGAAATTTAAGATTTTAGTTGCTTTTAATGAAGTCATACATCTAGGGACAAGCTCTCACCTAGATACAAGATTTTCAATCAGAATATATACAAAAGAAGAAACTAGAGTGTGTGTGTGGAAGAGAAATAGTTAAAAGTCGTCTCAAAAAACATTTAATGACACATCAAACTAACTGAAAATGAAAGCCTTAATTTCTCATAAAGCTTATGTTTTCTGTCCTTAAATAAATGGATGCCTCTCTGAGAGAGTTTACAGTCACTCAACTTTTTCTGTTGACTACCAAATCGATCTTACTTATGTCAGCATTTCCAAACTCAGTACTCTCAGTGATAAAACAGATTATATAATGAAAGCACTCAATTGTACAAAAGGGAAATAAGTTGAATATAGCAACCAACAATCCAAAACTGTTTTATCCAATTTCAACAGGATATAAAGCATCACATAATATTCGAAAACAAGTTTTGTGGATTAAAATGAGAGTTATCTTAACATCTGATGAGATTATTGATATAGCAGATACCTCATTTAACATTTACATGATAGCAGTTCCTTAGAGGCCAAGTTGGTCGAGGTAAAAAAATAATAAATCTAGCTGAAGACAAAAAGGCAAAAAGATGTATCACAAGAATTAACAACAAAGATAAAATGTGTTGTCCTAGAGCAGTAATTGTGGCATTAACATACCATACAAATAACATTTTGGACAGGGAACTAACAACAAATGAGATAAAGAAAATCAGAGTAGGAGATAAACACAAAATACAAGAAGAGCTATCTGACATATTATGTAATGAGTTGGGTGAATACAATGAAGAATGGTTTACTCTAGATGACATTAAAGATGCTGAGCAATTGTTGGATATCCAAATAAATGTTGTATGTGCTGAGAATATCAATTCAGTTATTTACAGTGGTCCTGAGAAGGAAATAGAGATTTATCTGTATAAAGGTGACAACCATTTTGTTATAATTAACAGTAGGGCACCTTTCTCAGGATCATTCTTTTTCTATGGTAACTCTAATAACCCACATAACAACAAGGACGAACACAGATGTAACATACAGAGAAAAGTTTGTGTATTATGCAAAAGGGCAGAACATGAAAGAGTAGAAAACACGATTTATTGTGAAAAGTGCAAGAGATACTGGTACAATGAAGAATGCTCAAAAAAATCGCCCAGATGTTTGTGCTGCAGCTTATAAATGTGAAGGATGCAAAAAGATTCGTTTGAGATCTAAAGAACATAAATGTGGCTTTGTAAACAAACAATTAAATGGGAAATCATAGATGTTACATGCAATAAAGTTTGCAAAAAGGAGGTATTTGTTTTGCGTGGCTATTTACAGATCTAAATATCTACCTGAACATACAAATGCTGTGTTGGATCAAGAAAAGAAAGAGGGTAATAGTTAATAATCCATAGCTTTGTTAAACAGCTCAAACAATAACAATATTCAACATGTTTTAATGGTGGAGAAGTAATAATAGCTGGTGCAGAGGTAGAAGGATTTGTTAAAGAAGCTAATACTGTTTATCAATATCATGATTGCTTCTGGCACGTTTGTAAAAAATGTTTCAAAGGTGAGACGATTAACAATAAAAATAAGGACACAATGGGTGACCTTTATCAAAATACCTTAATGAGAGATGCAGAAATACCAAATTATGGATATAATTTAGTAGAGATTTGGGAATGTGATTGGCTTAGCTCAGCAGAGTATAAAAAGCTTAAGAAATTGAAACAGTTAAGAGGAGTTGTCGAACTATCCAAAAGATGCTTTTTATGGTGGCCAAACAAATGGAAGAAAATGAGGAGATAAAGCTAACAGTGTTAGCACAAAGATAAGACATGATGATGTATGCAGCCTTTAGCCAACTGTGCAGTATTATGAACATTACCCTGAGTGATATGAAAGAAAAATATATAGATCAAGATGTTATAGAAAAAAAAGGTATGGATTTATAAAATGTAAAGCATTGGCATCTAGAGGATTGTATCACCCTGTTTTTCATGTGTGTACACAAATCAATAAACATGAAAACTGTTGTTTCCTTTGTGTGTCAAATGTGCAGAAAAAAAAAATAAGAAATTGCAATCACAGTGATGAAGAAAGAAGTTTTAATGGAACTTGGGTAACAGATGAAGTAAAGTTTGCTGTCGAAATGGGATACAGCATTTTAGATATCTATGAAGTATGGGACCTTAAAAGTAGGAGCAACATGTTTAAAAATGATGTGAAAGACTTTTTGAAAATAAAACTCAATAACAGTCCACATAATTTTGAAAGTGATGAAGAGTGTGAGTGTGTGGGTGGTATTCTGTCATTCTGCACCACGGATTAATCTGAGATGTATCCTTTACCCTGTGGCTCCTGCAAGATGCAATTTCCATTCCCACACTACTACAGAAGTCAGACAGATGCTCCTAACGTTCTATAGAGAAATGGCTGGAAAAGTTTCAGCAAAGGAAATGACACAAAAATTCGCAAAATTTCTTACGTATTTAGTGGGATACTTGGGTACTGGAGTAGTGCTAGTTAGTGTAAGGATAACATGAAACTAACGAAAATTATTATTTATTTAGCATTAATTCTGAGAAATCACAATGGCACTTTTAGTTATGAACTGAACAAGTTATTTCTAGGTTCTTTTCGGAATGTGAAGTTACCACTTAAGGATAGGATTCGCTAATAAAATTTCTATACGCAGTTTAAGATTGTTGTTGACTTGGCAAAATGGCTGAGAGCCGCACCTACTCATCTTGAATAATTATCCATTAGAATGTTGCTAGGTACGGTCTAGGCTGTCGCATGTGAAATGCATTGAAGTGTACTGTTGTGGAGGAAATATGGGGCTCGCAAGAGCTGTAGCGCACAATACCATAAGCTGCGATGACTGCTGTCTGCACTGCACGCTGCTGACAAATAAGATAACTCTCGTGCTATCTGGATTGACCTTCGCCAATCAAACTCTCCCTAAGCCTTGATGAAGTCAAGGACTCCCTTTCGCCCAGAGTCTAACTATTGGCATGGTACACCAGTCAGATAACGAGTCCACCGCGATGCCATTCAAAAATTCGCTCGCAGGCGTTTAACTATAACTCTGTCCGTTCACACTGCACAATATGTGTAGCAGACAACACAGTGAACAATGCTTAATCACAAGGACTCAATATAGGGTTGCACTCCAATTTGCTCTTGACAGAGGTGCTCTCCCTGTGAAGTACTGAGGAGAGACTTGTTCCTCACTGTTTGAGTACACATACGAACACACATGCTCTCATTATGTGTTCTCGCTCCAAGAGCGACAACGGAACAGCCCATCTCCACGCCAGACGTGAAGAGATTTATCTTTCGGTCTCTTCCATTACTCTTTCAGCTCAAGGTGTCAGGAATATCGTATCCCAATCACCATTGCTTTTCTAAAATGGGAGAATGACGTATCGTTTAAGGCGACCAATCCGGAAATCTGTAGCATCGGCGACTGGCGTTTGCTGTCTCCCTGTGAAAACCTCCGAAACTGCGTGCTATGTTTGTAAAGAATGCGTAGACTGGGCACTTCCACACAATCTAGCGGAATTTGCTTTTAAGCGGAACATGGGGTCGTTCTTCCTTTCACTCAGGCAAACGTTGTCTGCTCTATGGGCAGTCGCCTCGGAATTTGGCGTTGACTTGTCTTCTGATGGGACCAGCCTCCTGGTGTGCAGTTTGCTTCTCCCGAACTAAAAGCCCCTGCAACCATCGTGTCTTGAATGTGTGTGTGTTCGCCAGCATCAAGTACTTCAATCTAGGTGTGCACTTGCAATTTATTAGTTTTTTGCATATCGTTTACATGGATTCATACAACATTGACTTTATCATATCGAGTTTGGGTTCGAATGAAGTGTCTTAATGTGCGGAATATGATTGTGAGGGCGGAATATGTAAGCAATGAAGGTCAAGGGACCACGACATCTTACAAGAGTATATCAAAACAGTTAAAGAGAAATTGGATATTGACTTGGATAGTGATAGAATAAAGTAAAATACTGGAAAGTGAGCTATTGCTAAGATATGTCTTAACTCATTATGGGGAAATATGGGCAAAGACAAAATATGAGTAAAACTGAGTATGTCACAAATTTACAGCAATTTTGTGAGTTACTGCAGGATGATAGACTAGATAAATTGGATGTATATTTTATTACTGAGTGCATGGTACAGATGAAGTACAAATTCATGGATTATTAGATGGAAAACAATGCAGCTATAAACATCTTCATAGCTGCATTCACTACGTAAAATGTGTGACTTTGATTGCTGATAGGTTAAATTAACTAAGTAGAAATGTTATATATTTTGTCACTGATTTTGTAGTATATACAGATGCTGTCACAGTCAATTTGGAGAAAGGCTGCATGTTGAACGAATGGACAGATGAGTTGGATTACAAATTGTGCTTCAAATGGCCCAAAACGTCATTATTATGACAATAAACGTTGAAAGTTCTGTGAAAAAAATAAAAGGATTCTCATTAAATTACCAGGATATTTAGAAGTTGAATGGCAAATCTATGATACAACTCATAGAGAGTGAAGTCAAAGGAAAGATACAGTTAGAGTTAAATCAGATAACGAGATGTTTATACTAAAAATCTATTCAACAAACACGTTAAGAAATCATTCTCATGTCAGTATGATAAGAGTTTTTCGAGCAAATTATAATATAGTGCCTTACGGATATTAAAAATTAAATAATTTATCTATAACTTCTAATGTAAAGAAAATATTCATAACACATTCCTTCTGCAAATAGAATAACTTAGTTGCTTTTTGTTGGATTCCCAAATGTCTAACATTTGTTCATAGAGTGAGAACATTTTAAAAATAATGAGTAGGCTTTAATGTAAGTTTGTAACACTTTTGGTAAATCATAGATAGGTAAATTATGATTTGTTGCTACTTTTTCATTCATAAAAAGAGAGAATCAGAGTTTTCTATTTCTTCCAATAATTCTATATCATTTACTTTTACATTTTGGATCCACATTGTCAAATGCTCTATAGTTAAAGTTAGTTTAAAATATTCATTGCAAATATTACACTCAACTTCTTTCTCATGGTTTAATATTTGTGTTGACAGAAATGTCAAATTTAAATTAATCCCATACAGTAGTGATATTTAAAAGATTAAAAACCTAAAAGACTATTAAAATTTTATTGTATATAGATGTAAACAATTCCATTAACTTCGACCACATTGAATATTTTTGAGTTCATTCAAGAGAAGAGTTATGAATTAAGTTTACTAAGTTGGTTTAGAGTTATTTGGTTTCCTTTGTTTGAAGAAAAAAGTGTATTAATTACTGACGATATTTTGTTATTTTTATATGATATCCTCATGGTCGATTATCTGACCACAGAAAATTTTGACAAAGCAAAAAACATTATGTTAAATTTTTGAAAGATAATGAATTTCCATATACAGAAATCAAGAAAAATGATCCACTAGCTTTAGAATATGAATATACTCAAAATGAAATAGGAATCTTAAGACCAATAACGAAGTACAAAAGATATCATTTTCATTAACCATTCACAATTTTTAAGAATCTGTAATGACATTCAATACAGAGCAATGTAAACAAATAAGAAAATGTTACTTAACTCAAGAAAAAATATTTTTCGATTATCTGAAGTATGCATCAGAATACAATATAATTCAAGCTAAACAGTTAGCCATTCGACCTAAAAATATTATTCGACAACAAGCTAAAGAATTAAACGCAAAGGAAAAAGAATGCCTTCACTTAAGACATGCAATATCTGACATAGTAGAAATGAAGAGAGACCAAATTGGTTACATTGGCACATCTAATCAATATGCCAAGAAAAACTATTTCAAAGTTAGTGGCATATTACCTGAAAATCATCTTTCAGGAATATTATGCAGTTATAATAGTGGAAGACCTAAAGATGATAAAATATTTTACATCAGAAAATACAAATACACAGATTACAAATTAGTAGAGAATATGCATAATACTAATTTTGGTATACACAGAGCAGCCAAAAGAAAAGAAATATGCAATATGCACTTCAACCATCTGTCTTACTTTGTTAGACATTATGTGGCCAATCCAACAATATTGTTGATGAAATAAATGAGAAGAGAAAAACATTTATGACATAATTTTGATGATCTTACTATAGAATTTTAATTTATTTTTATTCTATATAAATGGAGTCGATTGTACACTTCATTAATAACAAGCTTGCATGCAATGGTAAGCAAGTGTCTGTGATTATTGATGAAAATAATATTTCATAGTTCAAAGCAAAAGATGTTGCAGAAATTTTATAAAATGATAATCCACAACAAACCATCCAAATAAATATTGATAAAGATCGTGTTTCATTAGAAAATTTATTAAATCAAATGGTGCTATTCAATAGCACACCTTAAAATATGTAACCAAATACAATATTCGTTAGTGAATCTGGTCTTTATCCTCTTACTTTATCTGCTAGAAAAGAAGAAGCAAAAGAATTTAAAAGTTGGGTTATTCATGAGGCTTTACCATCAATTAAAACTATGATCACATAAAGAACAAAATAAAATTAATTATTTACAAAATAGTTAACCATTTAACATACACTTTATCTCCCATATTTATCAAAACTTTTTCAACAATATATACATCTGGATGTTTTGTTTTCTGTAGCTCTTGCTCATACAAATTTCCATCTATATCTTGCAATTTGTATGTGACTGCATTAGAATGAATAACAGATTCCATTTCATAAATTTGTGTTGACCAGTTCGCAGTATACCCTTTTTCAAAAAGTCATTATATTTACTGATCCTTACTTTATTTCCTTTTTTAAATTTAGGAGACACTAGATCCACCTTCCAGATAGTTCTCAAATTTTTCTCATCAGCTTCTATTGGTTATAGTTGAATGTCCTGTGTCATTGTATTCCTCAACAAATTTTCAACCAAGTCAACCCCCTAATAATTTCCTCAAAGAGAAAATCTTTTCCACATCTTTTCTTTAATTGTTATTTTAAATCTTTCAACAACAGACAATGTTAATTCACTAAAAGTTGAATAATAGTTAATGTTACACTCATCCTCAATTGTTTAAATTATTTATCATAGAATTCTTTGCCATTAATTGTTTGTAAATTTTTTGGCTTTCTAGTGATGGATATTTTTTCAAAAGCCTCAACTATATTCTTACTTGTTTTAACTTTTACTGGGATAGCTCAAGTAAATTTAGAGGATATGTCAATAACAATTAATAAATATTTATATCATCAATTTTTCTTTGAAATTCCTTTCACTTTGCTGGAATCTATTTTGACTAGATTTTTTGCCATAGATCATCAATATTTAGAGAAATTACATTTCTTTGTTTAAAAGGGTTTCTTATTGACTTCTGTAATTAATTAATAACTTCTTCATGAATATGAGGGGTGAGAGGTATTCTCACCCCTTCTCTGACCGCTGAAGCAGTCTTAGAACCATGTTCACCTGCAAATATTTTTTTTTACGAACTTACTCTTTCTAGTTTTACATACTATGGTAATACCTTCTATCCCCAGTTGTCCATTTTTAGTGGTGAGTCTGAGGATTATGAGTCTCAGCAAATATTTTACACTTCATACAGTAGATGTGATTACGATTATCCATTTACATAGAATAAAATTTAATAAGATTTAAATTGTATCAGCAAATATTATTAACTTTACATCAACTGGAACAGTTGTAATGTAATCTTTTAATCTTATTGTGAGAAAACTTGATTTGATTACCATTATTGACTGATTACTATTATTTATTTGGTAGAGTTTGTCAGCCACAGTTACAGCGATGTAAAAGTAATCAGATTTTAAATCTCTGTTTGTATTATTACCGACAACAATAATTCCTTTACTCATGAAGACATAGTCAAATCAAGCCTTTTGTTCCCCTCCAGTTATAAATGTAAGTTCAATAACTTGATTATCATATACATTGTCTCAAAGTTTCTTTAACTCATCTAAGTAGGGAGTTGAATCTGTTTTGGAGAAATAATCAGAAAAAGGTTTTTCTAGTTCCTTTTTTGTAAAGTAATTAGTTAGGTTAGTTTTACTAACATAATTTTTCAACTGTTTAAGAATACTCATACATTTGGGTTTTGTAACAACATTTGATAACTCATTCTGTAAATAATGTTTGTTAACTATATCCTTTGCATGAATTGAGTCATTTACATTTTCAATTCTTCTACCTTTAAAGCCAATATAACCTCTGATTACTTTAAACACAGCATTAAATACTTTATGAAATTGTTTAATTAGATTACTTTTTTGTGACCATTACAGACTTAAAAACTTTAATTTTTGATTCAAATTTTTAAATGATTTCATTGTCAGTTATTGGCTCTGAAGACTTAATTTCGTTAATGAGTATATTTCCAAAAATGTTTTTTTAATATAGTCAACATGTCATTAAATCTGAAATTATCTGACAGCAATTTCAATGCAAATAGACTTAATAACCACAAATTATCCATTAAAAATTTGTATTCCCTCAGTATTGTAGTATAGGCAATTTTTTCCCAAATAGTTAACTATTTTAATTGGTATCTTACCACCAAATGAACGAAAAACAAATTTTATATCTTTATTCTTATAACAAAAATTCCAATGAGAACGAACATGATCAGACATATCTAAATTACTATTCCAGATTTGTATTCTCTAGGGTGACTTGGTAACTCATCAATCATAAAAATTCCATGACACTGTTTAATTTTTAATTTCACTAATTCTTCTATATCGAAATTATTTAGTGCATTAGGATAGAAATCAATTAACTGTTTGAAACTTTTTCTAGATCCTTCATCTTTCTTTTTTATTGACCGATTATATCTTTTCTGTTCAGCTAATTCTGCATCAGCTTTTTTCTTGTTTATCACTGCATTTGCAATTGCTGTAGACACACCAGGAAGTGAATCAATAGTTGCTAGATAAGGTAATGCAGCTAATAGTAATGGAAGAAATCCACCTTCATGTTGTGCGAATCCAGTGCCTTCTTTCTTTTTTGTTAGATATTCAATAATTTATGTCACAACATAAATACCTAGTGTAATGAGTAAATTACCACCAGTTTTTTTCTTTACCATTGATTTTTCTGCATCAGTTAAAAATACTATTCAATTGATCATGATTCAGTTTAAATGTAGTTGAGTTTGGTTTAGTCTTGCCACTAGGTAGAAAAAAGTAATCGATTGAAAAGTTATTCATTTGTATATATTAAAAAGTTTATAAAGATTAATCTTTTTTGGATAGTGGCCCAGGTGGATCTAACTTACAACCAAAAAGTGGCATTATTTATCAATGAATAACTGACTTTTCTTTACCTCTGAGGTGAACGATTCGTTCATGATAAAATTTTCGATTGTTTTACGAATTTGCAAGAACAAACTGATGATTTACAAACCGATAAAAAAGGTGATTTTTGATGATCTGGAATACACTGAAATAAAAGATGATAATCCATATTTCTTAGAACTAGAACTGCAAATGCTAAACACTGTTTTATCCTACCCATTGTCATCCATGCCTAAGCCTATACCTAATTTTCTCTTCCCATACATAATGTTTCTAACTGCAGTGGCTGTAACTTTTTCTCCTAATTTACATCACTTTCATGCATTCTTTCTTTCACAGCTAATTGAAGTCCTTTATAAGCTTCATGTCTTTTTTCTAAATATTTATGATCGCAATAGATATGTTATGTTGTTTGCCAGCTTTATTTAACATATTTAATCCTTGATCTCAGTGTACTCACCTTTTTTCTAGCTTAGTGAAAGGCCTGAAAAATTTATAGGCTGGAAGGTGCATCTCAGGCATTGGTACATTATTTTAAACCAAATTGACTAATACTTTCCCCCTAATCAAATATGGAGTTCCTTTTGGATTGCTGATGGCGAAATAACAAAATTTATTTGTCAACATTTGCATTATCCCAACTTTGTCATTGTGATAACTTTATTTCCAGCTAATTCTTCCCCATGAATTACAGCTAATCTATAAATTAATTAATGGACATCATTCATCCTGACATATTCGATTGGTTTTTCTGAATGTTTTTACTAAGCCTTCACCAAATTTTTCTCCTTCACTTTGCAAGAATCATCTAAATTTATTTCTCTCAGTGCTCAGGAAAGACATCAACAATTTCCCTTATCAAATATATGAATTAATTTACTTTACTCGATTTTATTTTATTTGCATTATTATCAGAATATCATTCTCCTGAATTGTGTAATATATCTGTACAGTTTCATAAATCAGAACCTGTAAATGATGTATTCATGTCTTCCATAGTTATCTGTTTCTTAATTAAAATATTCATTAATCCATCTATATCTTTTTATATCCTATGATCAAGAGTTAATTTATCTCCATCAAATTTTACAGGTAATTTACCAACGAATTTAAACGAACCAACAGGTCTTCATCCAAATTCTTTATCTTCACTGTGATTAATATATTGTAACATTCTTTGCTTATACTTATTCTCTAAAATTTTTATCCTTTTTCTCTCTCTCTTTTCCATACTTCAGTAATACATCTGTTATTTCTTATTCACTTTAAGTATAGTCATGCTTTGGATTTTCAAATTGTTTAACTGGTGGTATACCATTTAATTCTTCCAACTGACAATGAGAACAAGGAACCATTTGCTTTTCAACTTCTCTGTATTCTTCAATAGCTTTCAAATCACTATCACCTAATCCGTTGATACCTTGTTTAAGTGTTTCAATTGAATCAGTAACTGGTTAATCTTTTCTTATATTTTTTTATATTCTGTTCTTGGGTCTGTTCTTGGTTGTTTTTCCCATTTAGAAAATCTTCTTTAACTGTTCTTTTACTCTTCTATTTCGCCTTCCTTTCTTAACTTCTTCATCATATTTTGTGAACATTTAATAGAGATGGAAAAACATCAGTTAAACATTTTTTAACATTTGCGGTGAACGTTTTGTGTTTATATTTAACGTTTATATTATTTCTGAACTTCCCTTCATTTCGTTTTCTAGTCATGTCTTTCTTAAAAATCTAAATTGTTCATTACAGCATTTACTACTCATTTCTTAAATTCATTACACTTTAAATCACCACCAACAAACTCATGATAAATATAATTTAAA
This sequence comes from Schistocerca serialis cubense, assembly GCF_023864345.2. NCBI lineage: Eukaryota > Metazoa > Arthropoda > Insecta > Orthoptera > Acrididae > Schistocerca > Schistocerca serialis. The sequence continues at coordinate 266,292,296 of NC_064638.1, forward strand.
TTTGTCATCTTGTGTAAAGAAATTTAAAACAATAATTGTATATCTAACTCTTTCAGTATTTTTGAGTAAGTTTGAGCTAATTAAATGCAATCTAGTCCTTTATGTCTTCCTATAGTAAAATATCCTCTGTGTCTTGGTTTTTAAGAATGAAATTATCAAATACTACTACATACTTTTCTTGTCATTGATCTGATGGAATAATTTCTGCATTATTTTCAATAATGGTGGTTTTGTTACACCCATCTTCAATTTTTTCAGATCTTTTTATAAATTCGTGATATTTCAGTTGATCTAAACTTTTAGAATAAATGTACAAATGATTAATTTTATTCCAATTCAAAACTACACGTGCTATAATATAACTACAGATCAGTAATGTAGTTTTTTCACAACCACTTGGTCCTATAATTGCACATCGAATAGAATTTTCTTAAAGTCTACCATGTTTATTTCTTGATTTCTTTTCTTTTCAGGAATTCTTATTTTTGGTTCTCAATCAGTATTAATTTAGTTAAATAAAATTTTTAATAGTAAATGAGCAGCTTATTTCAACTGAGAGCCTGGTTGTCTGTTCTCAAAATGAGATTAACTGTACCTACATGAGATAGTTTTAGTAATGTTGCAACTTCTTTAACTCCAAATAGTACATCGAAAAGTAATAAATTATATTGTGGTGGAGAAACACCCAGCAGGTTAGCCGAGAGCACTAATGCACTGCTTCCTGGATTCAGGAAGGCATGCTTGATACAGATCGAATCCACCCGGGGGATTACCGACGAGGCCTGTGTGCTGGCCAGACTGGATGTGGTTTTCAGTCGTTTTTCCACATACCACTAGGTGAATACTGGGCTGGTCCCCACGTCCCGCCTCAGTTCACGACTTGCAGACATTTGAAACACATTTGCTCTATTTTTTGATGTACACTAGACACAGAACACTTGGTTACACTGATTCCATCCCAGGTGGTACAGGGTGGTGACAGGAAGGGCATCTGTCCACCCCTTCAATTAGCCACACCAAATCTGATTGTAACCATGCCGACCCTGTGTAACCTGCTGAACAAAGGCACAAGCAAATGCAAAAGCAATCAAAAGCAATCTAAAGCATTGATGAGGGGTTGAACTGGAAAAAACACACTGAGAATCTGCTGAAACGTTTGAGTTCAGCTACTTATGCTATTAGGGTCACTGCAAATTTTGGCGATGTACATCTGAGTAAATTAGCTTACCATGCCTATTTTCATTCTCTGCTTTCATATGGCATCACATTCTGGGGTAACTCATAATTGAGTAAAATAGTGTTCATTGCACAAAAGAGTGTAATCAGAATAATTGCTGGAGCTTATCCAAGATTATCCTGAAGACTCTTATTTAAAGAGCTAGAAATCTACACTGTAGCCTCACAATATATATATTCACTTATGAAATTTGTTATTAACAATTTGAACGAATTCAAAAGTAATAGCAGTGTATATGGCTACAACACTAGAAGAAAGGATGATCTTCACTACTCAAGGTTAAATCTAACTTTGGCTCAGAAGGGGATAAATTATGCTGCCACAATAGTCTTTGGTCACTTACCTAACAGCATCAAAAGTCTGACAGATAGCCATATAGCATTTAAAAGGAAATTAAAAGTATTTCTTAACAGCAACTCCTTCTACTCATTAGATGAATTTTTGGATATAGTAAGTAGGTAATTTCCCAACCCCCACAAAAAATTAAAAATATTGTGTGTCATGTAATATTTTGCCTAATGTAATATCTTGTATAGACACCTTTTGTTAACCTGACACATTCCACATCATTACGAAGTGTCATATTCATAATCTATGGAACAAGTACTAATCTAATCTAATCTAATCAACCGTGATGGAGAAACAAGAGAAATTCCAACTGGTCAGTATAGTTTGAAAAACTTGGAAAAATATATTCATTAAAAAAAAAGAGAACGAGAAAACAAAAAATAATCTAAATGTTCCCAATATGAACACAGAGATTAATATAAATATTGGAGATGGATGGTTTCATCGAAATCATGATCAATTATATATGAGTTTTAGTATTAGTGGTGCTGATGGCACAGATTATGCATCATATGATGGAAAACCCAATAAAAAATTGATAACTATATGACAAAATTGTTTGAGATCATCACTATACTTATGAGATTACCTCCGCCTATAGCTTGTGGGTTAACTATGGAAGGTTATATCCTTAATAATGGTAAGATAAAAAGTAAGAAAAATGAAGTACTTTTACCACTGGATTTGTTTGGTGGATTTTACAAATATTATAAAGAAGGCACGTGGGAAGAAGATTTAAGAGTAACTTTCATTTGGAGTTCAAGTGCTGGAGATGCTATTCTTAGATGGACTGATAAAAAAGATTTTGGAATTGAAATAAAAGATACACTTCAAAAAGAAGGTAAAATTGTAGTAGAAGTTATGGAAATTTGTGTTTGTGTCATGAAGTATGAACCAGAATATTCACTAGAGCTAGAAGAAGAAAGATTAAAACATCTAAAAATTCTAGTTTCTTTCTTTGAAGCACAAACAGATGGAAAAAGAATTTTTGAAGTAGATATTACAAATTATTATAATTTTTCAACATTTGATATGCCTTACTTTATTTTCTTTGTATTCCAAACTAATCAAGGAAATAATAAACTAATTGATTCTTCTTTATTCACTCATATTAAATTACGAAATTTGTATGTGAAAAATGGAAGGAATAAAGTTTTTCCACAAGAATTTTGGAATTTTGATCCACCAAATAATTATCTGAAAGTATTTGATACTTTGCTTTCTTATAAGAGAGTCACTCAATTGAATGACGATGTCCGTTTAAATCCCTCCACTCTTATTGAGAATTATCCTATTTTTGTTATAAATATGTCTAAGAGAATGAATGTGTAAGCTACACAGAAAACTACAATGAAATTAGTTGCCACTGTTAATAATAAAGTTCCAAAAGATACAGTTGCCTACATAGTCATGTGTGGTAAGAAAAATTTAACATATGATGCTCAGCATAGAATTTTGAGTGAAAATTTGTGATATTGTTATCTCTTTATTCTATATAAATGAACTCTCTGCTGATGTGGAAAAATAATGCAAGAAATTCTGATTGGTTTATAAAGTTTGGTGAGCTAGGGGAAAATGAATATATTACATTACAGTATGGGAACATTTAAATACTAGATATGGAAGGAAAATTTTTATTGAACTTGATAATAAATTTAAATTTTTTTCCAGACAGGTTTAATAAAGTAATAAGTGAATTGGACTTCGAATGTTTCTAAGATGGTGATATTAAACTATAGTACAGTGGATTGAAATGTGCTAAAAGTAATGATTACATATTTCTCGAACTAGAGTTCATTATGTGATTAATTTTTTATTGATTTAATTTTTTATATCTCATATTATTTTTTGGGTGGGTTGGTTTTGCTCAGTAAATTATCCCTGAGTGCACCCAACCTGCCCAGTTGCTACTTGTGGGTAAGGTGAGCGACACCCTTCCCATCGCGTGAGACGTCCACAGTGGCGTTTGACAGAGTTTTACGGAAATTTGGTGGCAATGTTACGTCATTAACCCACTGTACACGTCACCTGAACTTCTGAGCTGTGGCCACTTTTCCGCATATGTCGACACATCGAAGGTTGAACCGTCGACGAGCATGAGGGTGACGCCACAATGCGCCACGCTTTTGCACAAGTACAGAGAAAAGTTGTAGGCACGTTTGAGCCCAGTTTCACATGTATACATTGGAATAGGGACATTATGGGCTTTGTAGAAAGAGATACCTCAATTCTGTTGTGCAGTTTAGACGAATGACTACATTCTCAAATGTCATTTGCATTTGGTGATAATCCATTATTTTGGTCTTATTAAATTTCATACTCAGGATTAATTACAAACCGGATCTTTAAAGCTCCGACATTCACTGCTGAAATGTATCTACACCAGAGGTAATCATAATTGTGATACCTGCAAAATGTGGGTGGATTAGTTACATATTGTTGGCATACGCTACTTCTTTCTTTTCCTCTTAAAACAAAAGCAAAACATGCCGTAAGCTCACTATTCATATACCACGTTCGTGAAATAAGAGCCTAATTAGACGGATAATTAATCGAAAGGTTTACATTTCAAGTACTTTTTTGCCAACTAAAGCAGTACTTCATAATGACGTCAGTGACGGCTCCTACACACAGAATCGCAGTTATCCCACAAACGGCTCGCTTATTGAAACGTGTTTACTTCGGTTATCGGATATTTTCGCGCGATTCGGCTTTCGCCATTAATTATGATACAGTCTGCACACATAGCCGAAACTTCATTGAGGGATCCAGATGAAAATACAATACCATTAATATTCCTACGTTAGATCCGGGTCGCCAGCTTCGTAAACAGTATAGTACACCATGTGTTAAAACACTTTTTCATTTATTTATGAAACAGTACGAACAATTTAAGCATAACATTAGACTAGTATTAAAAATTCCGAACGTTTATTAGGTACGTTTCTGATAAGATACTTGTCGTATAGTAAATGGATGCACAACCATATGGCAACTATAGCGGCTACATTCGATTTTCTTAGTGGTATTTTGTTACCCAGTGTAGCCGTTATAAAACTCTAACCATAAGCTGACTAGACAACAGTTAGTCACTTCTAGAGAAATCATTACAAGCATCGTTTCATACCGTGTAATTGCGCTCTTGGACTTGATAAGTCTGTATTCGGTTAGCAAGTGCGTCCACGAAGTTTGCAGGTACATCGCACCCAAGTCAAGCTACTCGGTGGGAATTCGATCTCACAATTCCGCAAATTGCCGGGATGCTGTGTCGGCGTTCTGCCCGCTGTTCCAACAAGTTCTACAGATTTTCTATGACTGTCAAGTTAGGTAATTTCGCAGCCAATTCGAGATGTAATGGGTGAGGGAGTGTCCAGAAAACCAGTCGCGTATTCCTCAAGCCCGATGAAACTTTCTGTTGTTGGTTTGAGAAATATGGGTATCAGTGTCCTCTTGCGAGATGACGGACTTCAAATGGTCATTGCGTGCTCTTTTCATCGCTATGTTCTCTCGATAACAGGTTGCGATGGACGGTCATTCACTACCTGTCGCAATTCCTGTCGAGTTTCGAAGTCAATTTCATTCACAACTAGTGTAACTCTTCTCCGGTTCCTCTCAGACAGGATGTTTCACTGATAACAGTTCTGAAGCCGTGTTCAGTGGCCACGTGAGTTACATCACTGCCTTTAGGCACGTTGAACAGTCCACCGCGAAGCAGCAACATACAGAAAGTTCACACATCGTATAGCCACGGGCACAGCCAAACACGATTATCCCTGCCTGCCACTCTGTCACGTCCTACAATTATCCATCTTCACACACAACGTCCTCTTGAAACATATCATAAATGTCTCATTGATCGCTAGTACCTTATGCTCACGTAGTGTCAGTGCGCGCGCAATTGAACATGCACCCCATTCGTGATGGCTTAACGATTCATTTGTGCTTCCATACTGGAATGAGTAACTTTCTTTCTTCGGTGAGCTTATTTCGTGCACATTAAGACAGGCAACCCAACTTCCATCATCCGCAACAGCCACTCTGTATGTAATTTCATTGTTCTTGTGCAAGTGTTTTGTTTCGACTATAAGTTTCTAATTCTTTCTCACAAATTGTAATTGTTGCGTATCACTGTTTTTTGATCTACTGCTATAGTATGTGCATAGGCACACAGTTAAATACTCTTGCCTCTCGTTCATGCTAAATAACACCAATATTCTGACTTTTTGGGGCAACTTCCGAGAGTATGAATAGGAAGCAATGACCTGTAAGCGATATTGCCCACTCGTCTCACCCGTTGCACAGCGCACAGAGAACACAAAGCGCACAGTCTAAATACTTACGTTCGTTAATTTATTTTTAAAAGCTACACGGGAGGCTTGCATCATTAAAAGGGAGGTTTTCATTGTGACCCACAGAGAGAAATAATGTACAATAAACGAAGGTAAATATTTTATCTATATCGCAGAATACACTCTGCTGGCACACATTTTGGTGAAAACATTGTCAGTGCCTCATCCACGTTTGTGGATCCTGAATATCATGTATCAAAGGCAGTCATAAAGTATTAGTTATCATATCAAAAATCATAAATTATTGAATTAATTTTTTTGTTCGCGTGCCCGTACAAGTTTGCTATCACATAAAACACGGAAATCTATGAGCGACAGTACCGAAGCATGCCGATAGAGGGCCAAAACCAGACGGCGCAAACCACCAAGAAAGTACAGTAATGGGTTTCCTGTATTTGAAAGGTAACAGCGCTACGACAGTCCATACACAGTTGGTGGAAGAATGCACTAGTATATGGCACAGTGGTTAGGTGGCTTTGGCGCTTTCTGTTGTGCCTGCATGGTTTGCCAGGCAAGAAATGTTTACCTACACTGGTGGAACAAAGTTTGTTTAAAAAGAGAGAATACTTTTACTCTGACTTATCCTTCAGTACAACATAAGAATTAATCATTTGAGAAAACAATTACTTCTTGAGAAGGAATAAACTGAACTGAAAAGGAAGTCTCTTCTCAAGTAGTAAAATAACACTAATATCACTAGGAAGGTGAAAGGCCTTCTTGGAAGAACGAATAAACTTCAATATTGACGAAAAGCTATAGGAAGAAAACAAATATTGCGAGAAAATATCAGTAACTAGTAAATGTTCAATGTGCTGCACTAGCCGAGGTTCAAGTCCAGACGGGACAGTGCGAAGTTTAAGTTTTGTGCAGTTAGACATCGTATGATTTAGTCACAGTTCCTTTCACAGTTCGATGAAACACAGTCAAGTGAAGGGTACAAACAAACACAAGAAATCTTACAAGTCCTCTAGCTGATCAGTGTCATGAAACACCGCGTCGTCATCGCTGCGGATCCAAAGTGAATTCCTTATCCATGGAACGCGACTCCATTTGGCGTCTAACCAAGGAAGACCACTTGGAATGAACTGCTCGTCAAGGTTCAAGGGTCGTCCTAAATATAGCCTGAGCACCAGGATATCATAGGCACTACTTTGAGTCACGTGACGCGCGGAGGAGAGTGGGTGCTTGCATCATATGGACGCGTGGGATGCAGTCTGGTGATGAGGCAAATCGCTACCAATTTGCATCTGTTTGCAGGATGGCTGGGGCCTGTGAGTTATGTAACCGCTTCCCTATGATGTAGTGTTCATCTCGCTGCGTAGGCGGTAGGCGTACCCACATCACTTTCAGTACGGTCACAGAAGTCCGAATGTCGATGAACGAAGTGATACAACGTCTGTAAAGAAAATGTGCCCCAAGGGAAGAGGAGGCCATGGTGCTCAAAGGACGGCGTTTCACAATCGAGGTACAGTCATAAAACTGCCAGTAAGTTATTGTAGAGATTTCAATATATTTCACGTCATTTTGAACATGAGAAAGGTCACCACCCGTTGGGATCCGCAACTGCTCACACCCGTTCATAAAGCTCATCGAGAAGAGGCAGTAGAGAAAAATGCTACAACTGTGTTTGGTCATTCTAAATGAGCTCTTTATGCTTCTATTCATCACAAACGACCGCTTGGTGTATCGCTGTTGCGGACTTTCAAATAAAATAATGAAATGGTGTGGTGTGATGGTGGCCCTCAACTACGTACCCTCTGACTCAGAGTTGCAATATTAAAAGTTTAGGGTGGTTTCGTTGTCTAGGGACTGGGATACGTAGTTGCCGCATTACAAGCCAAATACTGCTGAGTGTACAGTATACAATACGAATATACACATGGATCGAATGGTCGAAGGTTCCTATCACTCAGCAATTGGTTACGTAGAAATTTATAAATGAAAGATAGTAATTTAAAAAAATCTGCAGGTATCATCTTAACAACCTTAAATGATGAGTACAATAGTAGAAGTACTTTTGAGAATGTGGTATTTCTGCAAAACACTTATTGGTGCTACAGTCGCAGGTTGGAACCCTGCCTCGGGCATGGATGTGTGTGATGTCCTTAGGTTAGTTAGGTTTAAGTAGTTCTAAGTTCTAGGCGACTGATGACCTCAGAAGTCGCATAGTGCTCAGAGCCATTTAAATAAACATATATCAAAGGAATAGCAAGCAAAAGTAGGCCAGTGGCTTAATGTCTCTGTGCTTTCTAAAACACAGTAAATATTTGACCCGTTTCTTCATGAATAGTATATATCGGATATGAACAAAGACATAGAGGAATAAATATATTTATAAGCATGCTGCAGCCGTCGTTTAAGTGTGGGGTACTTATGGCCTGACGCCATCGATAGTAATCGGCCGCTTTGACCTCCAATAACTCATGTGCTATTCAAGTTAAATGCCTGTAACTTATACCAATTTAGGTTCATACTAATAACTTTCTAAAGACACGTCGATCGAGAAAATCGGATGGAGTGTTTAGATTTTTGAAATTCGTTGCTGGGAGTTACTTGTATAATTTAGTCAGATACTAAACTTAAAACTGATAGAGATATTGAAAATCGGATTACACCATCAGAATTATCGTGCAAATAATGGTAATGCACATGTTTCTTTTTGAGGTATCATCATTCATCTGGGTACTATTAATTTCGATACGAACTGTGAAATGTCTGCTATTATGCTTTCACAAAGTCCGCCATCCTTGACACTCCTGGCATAGACGTTTCCTTCATCGACACAAAGCACCAAATATGGTTTAAATGGCTCTGAGCACTATGGGACTTAACATCTGAGGTCATCAGTCCACTAGAACTTAAAACTACTTAAACCTAACTAACCTAAGGACATCACACACATCCATGCCCGAGGCGGTTCCGGACTGAAGCGCCTAGAACCGCTCGGCTGCTCCGGCAAGCCACAAAGCACCGTCCTCGTCACTGCGTCAACATGAAATTCCAGCCACGCGATCGGGCTGGAGCCCTCTTGCTTCGGCCAACGTCCGGCAGCACGTGGTCGGCCAGCCGAGCGGCCCGTGCGACGATGCCAACTCCGAACTTTTCAGAGCGCCATAATTCGCCCGTTACCTCACACTGTGACCCAAAATAAAAGGTTAAAGGAAGCAGTGAAAACCTGTGGCTTCTCGACTGCTGAAACGGGCAGAGGCCAAACCGTCAAAACGCAAGCTGATGTTGAATGTTTTGGTGAAACGGCCATTGGATGTTTGGTTTGTAGGGCGCTCAAATGCACGGTCATCTGCGCATGTACAAAAGTCCCAATTTTTACACATTCCAATTATTATACAGTCCAATTTAGCCACCGGCATGAAATCATAAGGACATCACAAACACCCAGCCCCGGGGCAGAGAAACAACCGTGAGGTGGAGTGAACCGATTATGCTCATAAGGTGCTACCGTTACAGGTGCATACTACCGAGGGCTCCTGACGAATTTACTTAAGGCTCCTAACAGGAGGCGTCACGGGTAGCTGTCGAAAGTTGTGTTACTCTGCACAACAATATCCCAATTCTCTCTGCAAATATCCGCCCAGATATCAATGCGAGCTAAATCGCCCGTTCCCACGACGGAGAGACACACCTGTCGTGGTTCGAATCCGAATGGTGGATTAACGACGAGAGCTGGCGTCCCGGCCAGTTTGGATGTGGGTTTCAAGTCAGTAGGTGAATACCAGGCTGCTACCCAAGCCATGCCTTAGGTACTCGCTACGGCAACATTAAAAACCTTGTACATAGAATTTCCTCTAGATGCAAACAGACGGGGTCCACCAATTCCGTTCTGGGTTGCTTCCAGCATAGGAAACAGTAGATTCCTATTTGGTCTATCAAACTTTGGGTTTCTTATGCACGGAACTCACCAACATCTTTCTCTTCCCTCTGATGAAAAAACTATACTGTGGCAGTAATTTCCTCTGAATCGTTGGGATAAATGTGCCGCAATGAAAGACGAATCTGCAGATCAGTACCAAAACAAGATTCACAATCCCAGCTTGATTCTTTGAAGTGATAATTATAAATCTGACCGCCTCTCTTAGGTACAGGACCGTATCGCAGATAAAAATGACATCAGGACAGTGACCAACATGAACTATGATATTTAAAAAAAACATGGTAGAGGGGTGTGACAAAATATGCAAACCCCTTGAGAAACGCATGCTTCACATAACTGCTTAAGCTAAACAATCAGCATTTGCCGCTGTTGTATTTGACCACGAAGGGCATCCGTGAAATTTCCCCAATAATTTGCAAGTGTCAGTTGTGGTCAGAAAAGTGTTCTGTGTAGTTTTGAGTGTATCATGTCGGAGTTAACTGAATTCGAACATGGACAAATTGTTGGTGATCGTAACGTGGGCGCTTCCGTAATCAAGGTAGCCGAACTGTTTGGTGCTTCAAGAGGCACAATATTTAAGATGTATACCGAATGCAGGGAAAGCGGAAGAACATCATTGTCTAAGTCACATCGCGGACGAAAGTGTGTGGTCAGTGATCGTAAAAGACAGGCACTAAAGATGATTGTGACGAAAAATAAGAGGACAACTGCAGAAGTCACTGCAGAAGTGAATGCCACACTCGCGAACCCTGTCAGCATCAAAATAATTCAAGAGGAACTCCATGAACTGTGAATTGCAACGCGAGCTGGAATTCCAAAACCACACATCAGTGACGCAAACGCCCGTTACAGGAAGACGTTGTACCGAAGCCAGGACCTCGATGTGGCACGGACTAAAAAAGTCGTTGAAAGTCCCCAATAGAAATATGGAGCCATGTTGTTTCTACAGCCGTCCATGGTTGAAAAAGTGTTACTGGTGCAGGTTGTTGTACATGAACTGGCCTGTCGATTATGTCTCATAAAAATTCGATAGGATTCATGTGGGGGCGATCTCGGTGGCTCAAATATTAGCTCAAATTGTCCAGAATGTTCTTCAAACAAGTCGCGAACAATTGTGGTCCGGTGGTATGACATTGTTGCCTGGGAATATGAAGTCTATGAATGGCTGCAAATGCCTAACATAACCACTTCCAGACAATGGTGGGTTCTTTTGCACCAGAGAACCCATTCCATTCCATGTAAACACAGCCCATTTCATTATGGATGGAGCCAGCACCAGATCGCACAGCGCCTTGTTGACAACTTCAGCCCATGGCTTCATGGGGGTTGGGCCACACTCGAACCCTACCATCAGCTCTTACCAATTGAAATCGGGACTCATCTGATCAAGCTACGGTTTTCTAGTCGTCTAAGATCCAACCGACGTGGTCACGAGCCCAAGAAAGGCGCTGGAGGCGATGTCGTGCTGTTAGCAAAGGCACTCGCGTTTATCGTCTGCTGCCATAGCCCATTAACGTCAAATTTCGCCGCAATGCCCTTCCGGATACGTTCGTCGTACTTCCCACATTGATTTCTGCTGGCTGGCCGGGGTGGCCGAGCGGTTCTAGACGCTACCGTCCGGAACCGCCCGACCGCTACGGTCGCAGGTTTGAATCCTGCCTCAGGCATGGATGTGTGTGATGTCCTTAGGTTAGTTGGGTTTAAGTAGTTCTAAGTTCTAGGGGACTGATGACCTCAGAAGTTACGTCCCATAGTGCTCAGAGCCATTTGAACCATTTTCTTTTATTTCAAAAAAATGGTTCAAATGGCTCTGAGCACTATGGGACTCAACTGCTGAGGTCATCAGTCCCCTAGAACTTAGAACTAGCTAAACCTAACTAACCTAAGGACATCACAAACATCCATGCCCGAGGCAGGATTCGAACCTGCGACCGTAGCGGTCTTGCGGTTCCAGACTGCAGCGCCTTTAACCGCACGGCCACCTCGGCCGGCCTCTTTTATTTCAGCTGTTATTTCATGCAGTGTTGCTTGTCTATTAGCACTGACAACTCTACGCAAACGTCGCTGCTCTTGGTCGATAAGCGAAGGTTGTCGGTCGCTGAGTTGTCCGTTGTGAGAGATAATGCCTCAAACTTGGTACCCCTGGTACACTCTTGACACTGTGGAACGCGGAATATTGAATTCCGAAATGCAATAAACCAAGCGTCTAGCTCCAGCTAAAATTCCGTGTTCAAAGTCTGGTAATTCCCGTCTTGCGGCGGCCGCAACAACATAGAAAACCTTTCCACATGCATCACTTGAGCCGTCCTCGGTGGCCGAGCGGTTCTAGGCGCCTCAGTCCGGAACCGCCCGACTTACTGCTACGTTCGCAAGTTCGAATCCTGCCTCGGGTATGGATGTGTGTGATGTCCTTAGGTTGGTTAGTTAAAAGTAGTTCTAAGTTCTAGGGGACTGATGACGTCAGATGTTAAATCCCATAGTGCTCAGAGCCAGCGTCACCTGAGTACAAATGACAGGTTCGCCAACGCACTGCCTTTTCATCTACCATCATCTGTATATGTGGTTGTCGTTACCCCATGACTTTTGTTACATCAGTGTACAGGATCTGGTTTTATCCATTTCGATTCGACTGGAAGCCGTTTCGAATACCAGCGGGTTTCATACACTGTATTAGACATGACAGTGTGCTATGCTTTTTGTGTTCCCACATTTTTTTCAACCCCTTTACAACCACAACTAATCAACACATTCACTGACACTGCCTTTCATATGCTAAACTGCTTAAACGATAGTCATTACGTGTTGATTACGGTGACGTTGGGTGACGAACGTCTTCCGTGATCCACAGGTTTTATGACTTTCCTCGAAACTTTTGCAAGTGAATGTGGTATGTAACAGTATGAGCTATGACGACAAGATATGCACTGTACGTGTGTTTCAAATGAGCTACCATTTCACAAGAGACCTATTCATAATTTGCGAATACGATTAGACATCAGCTGCACAGTTTACCAGCAACGCATGAAAATGTGTGCCGAACGAGGATCGGAAGCCGGCCGTCGTGGCCGAGCGGTTCTAGGCGCTTCAGTCCGGAACCATGCGGCTGCTACGGTCGCAGGTTCGAATCTTGCCTCGGGAATGGATGTGTGTGATGTCCTTAGGTTAGTTAGGTTTAAGTAGTTCTAAGTCTAGGGGACTGATGACCTCAGATGTTAAGTCCCATAGTACCTAGAGCCATTTGAACCATTTTATTTGAGGATCGGAACCCAAATTTCCCGCTTGTAGTGAATGGTCGCCTTTACTATTTCTGCTACCTGTGTACGACACCTGCGCCAAAGCACCCATGTCCATACTATAAGCGTGCGTTTGCTTTGATTCCTGCACAGAGAGAAACATTATTCTCGTCTTGACCTGTAGGCATGCAAGCATTTTTATAGCACCATGCGGTGTCCTTCAGAATGTATCCATATCTGAAGGACATTGCAACGGCATGTACTACAATTCTGCAGGGTCTGTGTGTTACTATGTAGTATGTAATACGGAAATCATAGCAAATGTGCGAGGATAGGACGTGGACACCGGTGACATATGAGGGTTTGAGTCGGTCCAGGAGGCTTTCACCGATAGCCACAGTGACTAAGGTGACCACAGGTGGAAAGTGGGAAATCTGGAATCAAGCCCCTGTTAGAGATGAGAATAACCAAGCCGTTAAAACCAATGCCGGTATTTTTAATTCTGAATAAAAGGTGTTTCTCGGTATTTGTTTGGTCTTGGCTATAACAGGTGTTTTTTTTTTGTTTTTTACTCATAATATAGTAAAAAGCCGAAATCTCAATTAGTCATAGTAGCAGTGCTAAAATTTTTCGTTTCTAAATAAATATTTTTAAAAAACGGTGAAATTTGTATTCTAATATTTGCATTCGTTTGAAATATTGTGTTGTTTTAGAAGATGGGAAAAGCGATGAGTAAAATATTTGTCGTAAGTATTCGTACAGTATTGCTGAGATGATAATGTCCGTCTTGCAGTATGTCGTGGCTTAATGTAAGCTTGTACGTGTAGTGTGCAAGGCTTGCACCCACCTGGTCTATACGGTAGTTTGTCGCTGTCGTCGACGGCCATCCCTTGTGTTACAGAATGGCATCTACCCTAACCTGAAAATATTTTTAAGAAACGACGTAGAAATGTAGTACAATATTCACTTTCTTTGAAAGATTAATGATTTCTATGTTATTTGGTTCAAATGGCTCTGAGCACTATGGGAGTTAACTTCTGAGGTCATCAGTCCCCTAGAACGTAGAATTAATTAAACCTAACTAGCCTAAGGACATCGCACACATCCATGCCCGTGGCAGGATTCGAACCTGCGACAGTAGCGGTCGCGGGGTTCCAGATTGTAGCGCTTAGAAACGCTCGGCCACTCCGGCCGGCTGTATGTCATTTCCGTGAAATAATAAAAGAGGAAGGGAATTATGGTTACAGTAAGAAATTCAAAACTTAACAACAGTTCATTCACAGCATATACAGTTGTAAAAGTAGAACGTAACTGTTCTTCTGCCTGTGTCTACATAATAAGACAATATCTGCTTGTAGCCCTTGAAAAAGGACATGTTAACAAGAAAAACAGAGTTCTTCACTCTCAGTTTTCATCCTTTAGCACTGACTATTCGCAGTGCTCAAATGGCGGCGTGATCCTAGTTTAGAACATGATTTCTGAGCAGAATTTCTAAAAATTAGAGTCAGTAGGAGAATATTGATAACTCGTTATGACACTGAACCACTTATTACTTTCTCGCGAAAAGCAGCCAACGGTGGACAGATTAAGCCACACGCAGGAGAGCTTCTGTAAAGTTTGGAAGTTAGGAGACGAGGTACTGGCAGAAGTAAAGCTGTGAGGACGGGGCGTGTGTCGTGCTTGGGTAGGTGAGTTGGCAGAGCACTTGCCCGCGAAAGGCAAGGGTCCCGAGTTCGAGTCTCTGTCCGGCACACCGTTTTAATCTGCCAGGAAGTTCCAGCCTAAGTTTTATTTGCCTCTTTCATTTATTATTTTGGTTCTCTGTTTCTTGAAATCGAGAGATCAAAATTGTTTCAATCTTTGTTCAACTACTACGTTTTTCACAGGAAACAATAGGAAGAAAATCCGAAAATCGATTATTTCAGAAACCGGTTATTTTGAGCGGTTTCAACAGTCCGGTTAAACTGGTGTGGGAAAAAGATGATATAACCCAAGACCGGTTGTTTCCGAGAGAACTGTCACCCCTAGTCCCGGTGTCGCACAAAATTTCATGTGTTGCTAGTAAATGGTACAGCTGAAGTCTAATTGTACTCGCAAATTGCGAATACATCTCTGCCATTTCAGATAGCTGTAGATTGTCTGCGGTATCGGCAGTGCATAATACTACACAGTAAAATACCAACACCATAAAACAGTATTGCTCCCGTTTTATGGATTTTGTGACATAATTAGTGGAAGACGGAGCAGTAGTACCTGGCTGTCTTCAGTGCCGACTGTTTGCGACATGTAGTAAGTGTGTCGTCGCTCAAGGCTGCTGCGGATACGTCGGTGAGGGGGAGGAGGAAAGGGGGTGGGAGGGAGGGGGATGGGAGGGGAGAGGACTACAAACGAGCACTCGGCTGTGGCGAAGGCGGCGGCAAACGCTGGCTCCACAATGCCAGCCTCCTTGCCTCCCCCGCCCCCACTCAATACATTATTGACGACGTCTGCGCCGGGTGGCTCTCGGTCTAGCGGCCAGGCCGGCCCGCCCCCCTGCTACATATTTATCCCTCGCGCCGCAATGCATCATCCTGTTTTCTGGCCGGGCCGCAGAATTGAGACGCCAGCAGCCAGCGAGCCAGGCACGGGCGACCTAGCGCCGCGCTCGCTCGGCCACACACCACTCTCCAGCTCCCCCCTTTCCACCTCCCATCCCAACACGGCGGCGTCACCGATGCCGAGACCGCGGCCGCTCGGTGAGAACGCATCGATTCCAGAGCGCGCGCACACACACACACACGCGCGCCGCCCGCAAGATTGAATTTCAAATCCTTTAAAGCGGGCGGGATTCCATGTTTCCCTCACAACCGCCGCCAGATCAATAAAGGAGCCGCCGCCGCACACACATCGGCGCCTTTTTCGCCGCCGGCGCCTCCTCCTCCTCCTCCTCGGATGCCCCGCTGCCGCTGACGGTGTTTCTGGCCCCCGCGGAGCGCACCTCTTCGGGCTCTCGCATTCATCGCCAGATGGCGCCGCAGACGGCAGGCGGCTTCCTCGCCCCGCGACTTCTATTCGCTTAACAGCTTCCCGACTGCCGCGCCAGCCGGCCAGGAGTAGGGGTGGAGGTGGAGAAAATGTTGACTGACGAAGGCGGCGGAGGGAGGCGCCACTGATGCGCGTTTTACAGCGCCACCCCCACCCGCCGCCCCATCCCACCACCACTCTCACCCAGTGGGTTCGCTTCCTTTACGACGAAGGCTGTGCAGGTCTGCTGCTCGACGTTGGGGATCTTCTAGCTGTCTCAGAGAAGAAGCAGTCATTACCGGGACGGAAGTTGCATTTCTGCTAGGGAGAATTCTTACATGTGCCGGGACATTTATACAGCAACAAAAATTGCTGCCAATAACTTCACCGGGCGCGATGACTACTACGTGATACACACAGACGAATCTTTACGTTCTGTCAGTTCGTAAACGTGCTCATGCGAGTAGGATAATTGCAGTCCGTTTCTCATCTCAACTCAGAAACCAGACCTAGCTCGAGTAGCGCCAGTTTGCTGCGGGTTGGGTTGGGTAGGATTGTTTTGGGGGAAGAGACCAAACTGCGAGGTCATCGGTCTCATCGGTTTAGGGAAGGACGGGGAAGGAAGTCGGTCGTGCCCCTTCAAAGGAACCATCCCGGCATGTGCCTGCAGCGATTTAGGGAAATCACGGAAAACCTAAATCAGGATGGCTGGACGCGGGATTGAACCGTCGTCCTCCCGAATGCGAGTCCAGTGTTTGCTGCAGGTCTCTGTCCGCTAATACGCGTTTCACAGCACTCCTACCACCACCATCCCACTCCACAGGATTCACATTCCTTTCGATGAAGAGGCTGGAAGTGTGCTTCGTGATGTGGCGGCCCTTCTACCTGTCTAACAGCAGACCTTTTGCAGGACGGAAGTTGTGACTCTTCTTCTTCTGATTAACTTCTTACGGTCGGGATTGATAGTCACGTACAATTTAAAAAAAAAAAAATACATCATATTCTTCGCTGAATGCAGAAATCATTTATTTCATTATTGCAGTTTCGACCTTTCAGGCATTTTCAGCTAGTACTGAACAAGATTTTGCTTCAGCACATGTCAGACTTTAAAATCCTCCGACATGTATACATGTGTCTGACATGTGCTGAGGCAAAATATTTTCGAGTACCACTTAAAATTGCCTGAAAGGTCTTAATTGCAGCAGTGAAATAAATAATTTCTACAGTCAACGGTGGATATGATCTTCTTCTTCCTTTATCTTAGCCTGAAGATGGCAAGTAAGAAACTTGCTGAAACGTTGCTGGAAAACAACACATTGACTCGGCTGTCAACCCGAGTAGATTTCACCATCATTTCTTAAATTCTCAAATTTACATCAACATGAACAATTTATACACACAAAATATTTTTAAATACAAGAGGTCATCAGAAAGTTATTTAATGTAATAAACAGTTTACATAGTACTTTACATACATTACTCACATACAGTGCAAAGAACTTCAGTGTAGTACACTTTACTTTACATATACAGAAAATATAGTACCAATATGCGAAAATTTTGAAGCAAGAAATTATAAAAATTTAAATGAACCATAAAAAAATATTTTTATAAGATCCCATCGGATTAGAGAAGGAGGGGAAGGGAGTCGCCCATGCCTTTTCAAAAGAATCATCACAGTATTTGCCTTAAGCGATTGAGGCAAATCACGGAAAATCTAAATCAGGATGGGTAGACGTGGGTTTCAATCGTCATCCTCCCGAATGGGAGCCCAGTGTGCTAACCACTGCATCACCTCACGCCGACTGTGTTTATGTGTAGAGTGGCTTATGAACATTAGTAAAATTTCGCGAAGCTTTGATTTGGAATATCATGTGTATGGTTTGCCACTTATTGATAACTTTGCGGATTTACTGTATGAGAGTGTTTATTTACCTTGGGCAGTTCTGGATGTTACCATGTAGTTGTGACTTTTAGGTGCACTTTCCACAACACGTTTTTATTTCATATATGCTGTTAACAGACCTTCGTTTGATTGCCGGCAGTGAAGTTTCAATTTGTTCGTATGAGGTTCAATTCTTTTGTGTGTGTGTGTGTGTGTGTGTGTGTGTGTGTGTGTGTGTGTGTGTGTGTGTGTGTGTGAGTGAGTGAGTGTGTGTGTGTGTTTGCGCTGCGAGCTAAAATCCCATAGAAATTCGGGCTCACATTCGGTTCCACTTCGTCGAAATGTCTTGGCTCAAACTCGTCTAGGGTTTGAACCGCACGTGTCGCATTACACGCACTAAATTAGACGTTTGTGACCCTTTGGTTAAGTTGTCTGGCTGATGGCAAGTTTGCAAAATACAAAGTTACTACAACATATTATAACAGTAATAGGTAATATCGAGAACTAAATTAACGACACATAAATGATGTAGGCCACACAGTTGCGATTCGGTTGAAATAATGTTTATTCAGGAAGCAAACTAATAGCGAAAGTGGTCGTATTTAGAATTACTATTACACTCGAGCGCATATCCATTTGACATAGTTTGATCATCCACAAGCTCATCGCGAAATACAAATTAGCTACGCGAAACGTTAAGAGTTCACACCTGGCGCGCGGCTGCTCACCGCTCAGAGGCTGAGTCCACCGATACCACACAACGCGAAATTTTCCAAGTCGTTACACTTTCTAGCTGCCTAAAGACCGACTGCCCGCTTTGGCGTCTCCATCCGAACTGTCCCGTTTGGTGTCTGGACCAGAACTGTCCTCTGCCCGTCTCCGACAGCGCTTCCCGTGCGCCCAACATCGTCGCTCCATTGACTATCGCAGTCCCCTTTCCTGAAGCCGTTCATCTGATTGGCTACAGATTATTCTGCATTACTTTACATTTTAACATATTTAAATAATCAAAGCTTGACCACTTTCACGTTTTAAATAAAGTAACAATAACATCCATTACATAATAAACGTTAAATTCTTTTACATGCAATTTCCTTCTTACCTTTGAACGTCACCAATGTGCAGAAAGATAAATAAATAAATAACAAAAGTAACTATTACGCACTAAACTTTACAACAAATATTCTATTACCTAATGATTCAATAAGGTGTCATGCTGTCATCGTTCAATGTGTTTTGTGTGGAGGAAATGATAATCTGATGCTTAACTGAAAATACTGATAATCCAAATTTACGATATCTTTTAAACAAATAAAATTACAGAGTTGATATTTACAACGTTTGTCATTTTAATGATGCGCTTTTATGTGAAATGTCGATCGTTAAGATCGATCAAAGCGTTCAAATTTTAGCATTAAGGTCTCTGTTACAAAACTTGTTAATTTCACTTCGACAGTAAATCCTAAACTATATGATCTATTGTGATCACAATGAAAATTTATGGAGGATGGCAGATTAAAATCACTGTGGCTCGATTCCCAGTCATACTACAGAATTAAATAGTTTTCATAAATGTTTTCCTTTATGGCCCATCTTAGGTCCACCATATTTAGCACTGTTGTTCTTCCCTGGGTTTCCCTATGACGTAGGTTCTCGTCTGTCTCACTCTCTCTCTACAGCGCTTAGGCCTCAATAGACAATAGACGCCTGTTAGTTTACTCTTCTCGTGGTGAATCTGCGCCCTTTGTGGCACGCGGTCTTGGACGGCAGTGTTCGTTTCACAATTCCTGTAGGTTGACTCTTTCGGTCATATGTCTAAATGAGAGCGCAATTCTCGTTAACTCACAGTGTGTGTGTGTGTGTGTGTGTGTGTGTGTGTGTGTCGCATGTACAGGATCACAAGCTTTCAGGTTAACTTGTATACAGGGTGTCTCCCCTAAGAATCGTCAGGCGCTTTTCCTTTGGTGTTCCTGCAGATTTTTTTGCAGTATCGTGTTTACTATTTGTAGATGGAGTCATACCGTACAAACACTGCTCATCACGTCTTCCCTGAAACGTTCATTGTGGACGGTAGGCGTCAGTTTGGTTCAAATGGCTCTGAGTACTATGGGACTTAACATCGGAGGTCATCAGTCCCCTAGAACTTAGAACTACTTAAACCTAACTAGCCTACGGACATCACACACATCCATGCCCGAGGGAGGATTCGAATCTGCGACCGTAGTGGTCACGTGGTTCGAGACTGAAGCGCCTAGAACCGAACGGCCATACCGGCCGGCGTGGCTTCTTCATCTTGTGTATATTATGTGTTGTCTGCTGTAACATTATTATTACTGGTGTGTTGAGCTGCACTATTGTTGTTGCACTATATAAATGTATACCCAGAGTGCGAAAGTTAGACTGTTGGTAGCGTTCGCATTACAGGGTTTAAGAAACCAGCTTACAAATTTAATGAGACTTCTGGAAGCAGGATTTTAACTCCGTTCCCCACAGTACGAGGCAAGGTTTGAGGTTATTATTCGTCTACCGCTTTTGGTAGCTGTATGCCATCCATTAGCGACGATATCACTGCTACGTAACGCCTTGCCGGCAATCCTGCTCCTCTCCGAAGGCTATACTCGGGCCCATGCCTTTGTCAGGACACTCCAGCGCGGCGAAGATGTATTTTTCTGCTTACCGGCGCATCTTGCAATCCTCCCCCGCTATAACCTTGCACTCCCCCAATAGCAGAGCCCGAACGCGGCGTCGCCCGGAGACATTCCGATTCTCACAATTTGGATACCTTTTCTTTGCTTTTGAACTTCCCATTTCGCTCCAATTTCCATATAAGTTGCATTTTTATATAAAGGGGCTCAGACGGCGCTTGGGACCGGGGGAGGGGGCGGGGGTGGGGAGAGATAGCGAGAGGGCGTGAAAGTTTCTCCACGTTTTTATCAATACATCTTTCTTCCTGACGTATCGTATTTCTGCAGAGGCTGTCAATGTCTGGTGGGACGGGGAATCCCTTATCCTCTCCTCCACCACTACCCCTGCCCCGGACCCTCCCCCGCGCCCGCTAACCTAATTCCGGCAGCCGCCTTGGCAGACATAAACCGGCGCGCTTTCGCGCCCGTTCCTCCTTTGTTATCTCCGGCGCTCGCCCCCCTCCCTCCCCCCCAACAGCATACAGAAAACCGTATTGGAGCCGCTAGGGGCGCTGAACCGGGGGAAAGGATGGACGACGAATCTGGTTCCGATCCTCCACCTCTGCCCCTACCCTGTCTGCGGCGCAGAGCCATGCACCTGCCCGCCGGCGACGTGTTCACACAGAACCCAGCACCTCCTGAGCGCGTTGGAATAGGTCTGCCGCGGGCAGAGCGTAACGTGTTTGCGCGTTTTGCGCAGCACTGTGCGTCCCTCGTCTACTTTTTATAGAAGAGGATGTCTGTTGCAAGAGAATTTGTGGAGAAGAGGAATAGGTGGCGACTGCCGGGGGAGTGTTGTTGTGCACACAGAGCGAATTCGCACTCTGCGAGGATTATCCTGTGGTGACAAAAGTCGTGAGATATTTCCTGATACCGTACCGGACCTTCTATTGCACGGCGTAGTGCCGAAACTTTACGTAGCGAGGTTTCAACGATTCGTCAGAAATCCTCTGTAGAAAAACTGAACAATGCTGTCGCTATTGTCGTCTATAATTGCAAAACTGTAGCCATTGCAGAATTTTGTGCACAAACTGACCTCTCGATTATGTCCCATTGAGCCGTGGTAAAATTTGCTGTTTTGAAGAACGCGCCGCAGCGCGTAGTGTGAAGCAGTCGTCCTCCGTTTCTGGCGGTGGCGCCGCTGTGGCAATCGCAGCTTTGGTGCCTCCCTCTGGTGGGAAAATGATGATGATGATGGCGTGTGACGAGGGCCTCCCGTCGTGTAGACCGATCGCCCGGTGCAAGTCTTTCGATTTGACACCATTTCGGCGACTTGCGCGTCGATAGGGATGAAGTGATGATAATTAGAACAACACAACACCCAGTCCCTTAGCGGATAAAATCTGCGTCCCAGCCGGGAATCGAATCTGGGCCCTTAGGATTGACAGTCTGTCGCGCTGACCACTCAGCTACCGGGGGCGGATGGTGAGAAAGGGAAAAGGTAGGTTGTTCACGTGCATTAAAGGGGCACAATGAGCTCGCGAAAGGCGAGTCTGGTCAGTTGGTCAGCCGGGTCAGTGTGGGGCAGTCAGTGTCTGTCTGTCGTCCGGAGTGCTAGTATGTGTTAGGCCGCGAGTCTGCTGAAGTTTGTTCAGGCAATGGTCATTGGCGGTCGGATCGATCGGTTGGTCGGTCGCGCACTGAGACACAAGATGACTTGCCGTCTTGAGCGTGCCGGAACGGTAGCTCTGCGTGTTCGGTCAGGGGGTTAGCTACCCTCTGTAATAAAAAAAAAATGGATCGACGAGTGTCTTGCGACGTCCGCCCCGAGCAGATAAAACGAACGAAAACGAACAAAATGAGATTTTTTTTTAAAAAAAAAAAAGAGCGTTGGCGCATGCGAGGTCGCCGCATCAGTCCAGTGGGCCGCGCCGTATAACGAGGGATAGTGACTTCGCGGCCGACACGATAGCAACAGGAGTCAACCCACGACATCGGTCTGGTCAGCGCGAGCTGCGATGCCGTGAGACGGGAGATCGGCGCGCCTTCCCGCGTCGGTTGAAGCGGCTGGCAGCGGACGGTTCGGGAGAGCGTTTTGGGCGTGCTGCGACAGGTCTTCCCCAGACATCGCAGTTTATTAGAAGTCAAGTGATTCGCGATATGTTGTTTCATTTACTCGCTAAATTCTACTTGTGTTCTTGGTCAGTCTCTCTTCCCCAACTTGCTCGTCTGTCTCCCGTCCGCATTTATTAGGGAGTTAATGTCTGTCTGTCGGTCGGTCTGCCGTACGTTAATAGCTACCTCTGTCATGTTTGTCGGATTCGGTGTTAACGAATTTATTGCTTAAGGTGTAAAGGCCGAATTCCTGAAATATGTTTTTATCTTGCCTATCATCTTGAGAGGCGGTATATATGTAATGCAGAGCATATTTGTACATTTTGTGTAAGACTGCATTTCATTGGTATTTATTTAAATGGTCATTTTAGTACATAAAGTTGCCACCCTTAAACCGTAAGAGTTTTCTTTGTAAAAACAAGTTGCACTTTCGGTGGCAAGTACTTTTTTTTTTAATGTGAGTGTTTTGTACCATTTCCATCCCTCCTACGGGGTGCATAGTTTATGTGTTTGTGTGAGTTGTAAAATTTTTTTTAGTTTAAAGTAATCTGGTGTGTTGCAGATTTGCACCAGTGTAGCCTTTCAGAGGTTGTTGTGAGTGGTCGTGACTACGGCCGTGTTAAAATAGAGCGGCAAGGTTCTCATCCCCGAAAGCTCATACCGTCAAAACAAAAACAAAAAAAGTTATTTCTGCCTCTGAATAAATTGTAACTTGACATTTAGAGGGTGCTTTCTGATCATAATTTTTAAATTTTTTTTAAAGAAAGGGTTTTTAGGAGTAAAACTTCCATTTGTTGAAAGATTTTTGTTTTCATCAGTTACCCACTGGCAACTACTTCCACGCTCACATAGTGTGATTAAATGTGTTAGTGTTCTTGATGAATCACTTTCTTTAAGAAAAGATTCTGAAAGTAAATCCACGGTTCACCCATAAATTTTCGATGGGATTCATATCGGGTAATCTGAGTGGCCGAATCATTCGCTCCATTCTACAGAATCTTCTTCAAACCAGTCACCAAAGTTTGTGGCCAGATGACATGGCGCACTGTCATCAACAAAAATTCCGTTGTTTGGGAGATTGAAGTCCATGAATTGCTGCAAATAGTTTTCAATTAGCCGAACATAGCCGTTTCCAGTCAGTAATCGCATCAGTTGGACCAGAGCACACAGCCCACATCATTATGGAACCACCAGCAGCTTGCACAGTGCGTTCTTGACAACTTGGGTCCACGGCTTCGTGGGCTCTGCGTCACACTCGAACCTTCCCATCAGCTCTTATCAACTAAAATCAGGACTCGTCTCACCAAGCCACAGTTTTCTGATGCCGTGATGCTAGCAAAGGCACTCGAGTCGGTCGTCTGCTGCCATAGCCCATTAGCGCCAAATTTCTCCGCTCTGTCTTACTCTCTTAACAGATCCGTTGCTTTGTACGTCCCACATTGATTTCTGCAGTGTTGCTTTTCTGTTAGCACTGACAGCTCTACAGGAACACCGCTGCTCTCGGTCGTTAAGTGAATGCCGTCGGCCACTGCCTTGTCAGTGGTGAAAGGCAATCACTGAAATTGTCTTTTCTCTGCACACTCTTGACACTGTTTCTCGGAATACTGAGTTCACTAGCGACTTCCAAAAATGAATTGTCGCATCCATCTAGTTCCAGCTACCATTCCGTGTTGAGAGTCTGTTTATTCTCGTAGTACGGCCATAATTGCGTCGCAAACGTCTTTACATCAGTCACTTGCGGGCAAATGACTGCTCCGTCAATCTACTGCCATTCTATACCTAGAGTACGCGGTATTACCCCCAGTTGTGTCTGTGCATATCGCTATCCTATGACTTTTACACCCCATTGTATCGTAATTTGTACTGATCTCTGGACGAACAGGTGCTATCAAACTGCACAAGCAATCGACGCTTCTGTAACTCCTTGTAGCAGAGGTTACTGTCCTGGACCCATGATGACAGTATCTTTCATAATGATCGTGACGTCCGCAGCTCGTGGTCGTGCGGTAGCGTTCTCGCTTCCCGCGCCCGGGTTCGATTCCCGGCGGGGTCAGGGATTTTCTC
The DNA here is from genome assembly GCF_023864345.2 of Schistocerca serialis cubense. Lineage (NCBI taxonomy): Eukaryota > Metazoa > Arthropoda > Insecta > Orthoptera > Acrididae > Schistocerca > Schistocerca serialis. The sequence goes on from NC_064638.1 coordinate 266,317,043, forward strand.
TGCCTCGTGATGACTGGGTGTTGTGTGATGTCCTTAGGTTAGTTAGGTTTAAGTAGTTCTAAGTTCTAGGGGACTGATGACCATAGATGTTAAGTCCCATAGTGCTCAGAGCCATTTGAACCAATGACCGTGACGCCCAAAGGAACAGGGTATTTCCTTCCTTACTCAGAATACACAATACAAAAATTTATATTTATAAAAAACAAAAAGTAGTTCAGATGTGTGCTACGAAAGGTGATCCAAGTGTGGAAAGAATAACTCAGAATGAGGAGCAAATGACCAGTTTGCGACCGTACGCCTTCCAGAAACTATTGCCACCACCGCACCAACAAAATCGACTTGAGCGCCTAACTAAACTTCTCAATGAAATATTTAGTTGCTACACAAGTTCTCAGCGTTTCTGTTGTTAATGTTGGTATTCAGGTTCCTTCGGATTTATTTATCGATTGATATTTCATGATTTTGTTGTTTGGAGATAGTGAGAGGAGCCGTGGACACTATAAAATGGAATGTCGAGTATACAGATCGAAACATTTCCGACATATTCTTCTGTTCGAGTTCAATGGAAGAGTGACAGCAGCGGACGCAGCCGGAAACATTTGCTTTAAAACGAACATAAACACTCACGACCGCACGAAACCTTCATTTTTGTGGATATCGGCTTCGGTCGGTTACTGACCATCTTCAGACTCATATCATGTTGGTAGGCGGTGTCGGTGAAAGGAGTAGGCGTTACGAACTCCACCAACATCAAACAGCTGACGTTCTTGAAGTTCGTTACGCGTACCCCGTTCACAGACACCGCTTACCGATATTATATGAGGTCTGAAAATGACCAGTAACCGACCGAAAACGGTAAACCAAAAAATTAAGGATTCATGCGCTCGTGCCTGTTTATGCTCAATTGAAGAACTAAGGAAAACCCCTGTTATCCACGATAAATTTTCTCAAAAATTACACAAACGTTTGCGTCGTGTGTGTGAAATATGATATTGGACACTACAAGACAATAAAATGGTTTTCTCGTCTTAAGGACGATCGTTTTGACATTAGTGTCACTGCATGTGCACAAAGGCCGTTTAATCGCATTAATTCTCGACGATCCACGTCAGTGTACTCGAGAACTGTGATCATTCGACCATCGTGCGACATTTGCATGCAATGGGAAAGGTTCAAAAATCGGGTGTATGGGTACCGCATTCTTTATGCCAAAATCACAAAAATCAGTGGGTGGCCTGAACGGTGACGAAATGTCGCCGTTGGTTCTCTTTGTTTCCTTGTTGTCTGTAGCGCGTTCCTTTTGAAATTCCCGCTCCGCGCTCTGCTGTTTCCTTACCCTACTCAGAGGGCGCTGTGGCGTTGCTGCAACCGGCTGCCTGCCGTGTTTGCGGGAGAGCGTCGGTCGGGAGATCGAACTCTGATTGCGGACGTCTGGGAGCGTACGGGAGGTCACGCCGTTTTGTTGATGTTTGACGTGACTCGTGTCAGGTGTGAAGCATTATTAAGGCCATGATAGCAGCCAATGTTACTGCCTTGGTCGCAGATCGATCAAAGGGGATGAGGCCTGGTTGTCCACTGAAACTCCTATCGTACTGATGTCGTCGGACTTGAAGTAAGATGTTTTGACCATTATTTTGCGTTATTTGCAAGCAACTGGGCATACCTGTGGCTACAGTAATTCCGCGAAGATTATTTGTTTCTTCGGTGTGTAAATGACTGAACAAGAAGCAGTTTGTTTTATGTTCAAAAAATGTGTCTGAAATCTTATGGGACTTAACTGCTAAGGTCATCAGGCCCTAAGCTTACACACTACTTAACCTAAATTATCCTAAGGACAAACACACACACACCCATGCCCGAGGGAGGACTCGAACCTCCGCCGGGACCACCAGCACAGTCCATGACTGCAGCGCCCCAGACCACTCGGCTAATCCCGCGCGGCTTGTTTAATGTTCACCTTATGCTAGTGTTCTGCGTGTGCTGTTTCCTAGGGGAAACTTGACTCTCACCTTTGTTTGTTGATTTTGAGCGCATCGTCAAATACTGGATCCAATAATTAGCTGTATTCTTCATTTTCCTCATTACGGCGCGTGTTAAATGGCAGAGTAGAATTGTAGACCTTAACTTGCTACCTCATTCGCTTGGCTTCAATAACAGAGCCTAACCTGTTAACTAATTAAGGCTTGTGGGAAACAAAGGCATATAAGTATGTTGTTTTAAAATATTATCTGAAATGTGTCAATGATTTATGTTGCGCTAGTTGATTCTGGGGTATGAACGGATGTGTTGGCACGTCTGCGGTGTAAGGGAATCCTACTAGTTTTTGTTACCTTCTGACCAGGGTCCTTGCTCTACGCTTGTCTTTAAATACGCCGCTAACCTGGTTAGCGTATTTAGCGTATGTTGTGGCTATTTAAAATTAATCACTGCTCAATAGCTCAACACAGTTTCTCGGCCGCCAGAAGCCGTCTGTGTGTTATTTGTTCTAGTCAATCTGTAAGCATGCTATTCTTAATTTGTTACTCTAGGTAGCCATTAAGTTGCCAATTGTGCTTTTATATATATATATATATATATATATATATATATATATATATATATATATATATATATATATATGAACCATTTGTGTTCCCCTGTTGAACTTTAATCAAAGTGTAGAAAACTGAATCAGGTGTTCATTATTGTTCTAGTGCTATTATCTGTCAAGTGCAACACGTGACATTTCCTTGATCTGTTTTCAAGTGTTACAATAAACGCAATATATTGGAAGCTAAATTTTTTTATTACTTTTGAGCTGTACTTAATGACATATTGTAAAGAGAGGAACTTATTGGAGGTTAACTGTCGCCGTAAGGTGTCGTGGACGATGCACTTTCTGTTATTCATTTTAATGTTCTAGTCAATGTGTAAACTTGCTAATTATTTCATCTTTACATGGAATGTGCCTACCTTGATGTTACAAGTGACTGTTTCATAACCAGTCCTTTAACGCGCCTACGCGCGTATTTATATTTACGGGGGAACTTAAAGTGTGTTCCCCTGAGCCGGCCGGTGTGGCCGAGCGGTTCTAGGCGCTTCAGTCTGGAACCGCGCGACCACTATGGTCGCAGGTTCGAATCTTGCCTCGGGCATGGATATGTGTGATGTCCTTAGGGTAGTTAGGTTTAAGTAGTTCTAAGTTCTAGGGGATTGGTGACCTCAGATGTTAAGTTCCATACTGCTCAGAACCATTTGTGTTCCCCTGTTGAACTTTAATCAAAGTGTAGAAAACTGAATCAGGTGTTCATTATTGTTCTAGTGCTATTATCTGTCAAGTGCAACACGTGACATTTTCTTGATCTGTTATCAAGTGTTACAATAAATGCAATTTGCAGTGAAGCGATGCGCTATTTCAGTTGTTCCCGTGATTTCCTATCTCTGCATTGGTTAATCTAAACTCATAATATTTAATTGGTCAGATATTGGGGAGAGGTGCCCGCGTCACAGGCCATATGTGCATCTCTGATTGCTCGTCATCAACTGGCTCATGAACATCACCGACCATTCCTACACTGTATCATTACTTGTGACGAGAGAGGGTATTTTTATGCTAAAATAAGAAAGGAATGGTTGAGCAACTGCCTGTACAGAGACCTGGGCGTGTCCACAAAAGATTATGTTAAGCATCTGGAGGAGGACCGACGGTGTTGTGTACCACTACCAATTGCTTCCCCGAGGTGCAACCATGACTGCTGATATTTACTGTCAACAACTGAGACGTCTTGCAGACACAGTTATAGAACAACGGCCAGGAAGACTGCATGAAGTAATGCTACTCCGCTATAACGCCCATCCACATTCTGCTAGACACCAAAAACGCTTTACAGGAGTTGAGATGGTAAGTTATTCCGCACCCACCTTATTCATCTTATCTTGTTCCCTCAGATTTTCACCTTTTCGCTCTGTATTCTCCATCATGGAACTTCCTTTCCGGGTGGAAGTGTACTCCGAACATGGCTCCACGAGTTCTCCGCCTCTACAGTCGCCGAATCGGAAAGTTACCCCAGTTTCGTCAGACTGTTGTAAATAGTGAAGGGGAATATATTACTGATGACCAAACTCTTTTTTATGTGTACCTGTTGTTCTTACGGAAGAACGCTACGAACTTACGCATCAACCTAATATTTAATTTTTATAGGTGTTTTATTAAATCGCGAACTAATGAATCAATGACACTTTTGAGACTGCTTATCTCTTACAACATCTTTTCCAGAATGATGGAACTATCGGTGCATCGCAAGTGCTATCTCCAACTCCCCAGAAAAGAAAGCTAATTACCCGCATTGAGGGTAAGCGCACCCCACGTTGGCCTAGCGGCTCTAGGCGCTGCAGTCTGGAACCGCGCGACCGCTACGGCCGCGGGTTCGAATCCTGCCTCGGGCATGGATGTGTGTGATGTCCTTAGGTTAGTTAGGTTTAAGTAGTTCTAAGTTCTAGGGGAATGATGACCTCAGATGTTAAGTCCCATAGAGCTCAGAGCCATTTGAACCATTTTTTTTTAGGGTAAGCACATGTTACAAAACGTGCTTCCGCTGCACTACGCTCCTCTCTAGAGACTCTTGCTTCACTCACATCCTGCATCTCCATTTAAAATTTATCAAATTAAAATGTGTGTACTACAGTCAAAATGGTTCAAATGGCTCTGAGCACTATGGAACTTAACATCTATGGTCATCAGTCCCCTAGAACTTAGAACTACTTAAACCTAACTAACCTAAGGACAGCACACAACACCCAGCCATCACGAGGCAGAGAAAATCCCTGACCCCGCCGGGAATCGAACCCGGGAACCCGGGCGTGGGAAGCGAGAACACTACCGCACGACCACGAGATGCGGGCTACTACAGTCAGGCCTGCTGTTTGTAAATCACTTGATTGCTGGTTTCCTTACTTTTGAACTGTTAGTAATAACAATAACAATAATAATACTGTGTGGGCCATACAGTAGTGTAGTAGCCACTAGTAGCTATCGCTGTGTTGTGCATCAATTAATTCGTTTATCCATTGTGAAGTGAACAATAAAGCAATTTCTGGTCCACAGTGTGTACTACCTACAACTATGAGAAGGCATTTTTGTGAGATACTTAAGAATATGGGCAGCGTAGACCAGAGTTTCTCCTGGCGTATACAAGTTTCAAATAACTTCCGGGAATTCAGCCAGGTAACACTTTCAGTATGTATGGGCGGTTGCTGAAAGTGTTACCTGGCTGAAGTCCCGGAAGTTATTTGAAATACGAACAATGTGTTTAACTGGTCGACTGCGTGAGGAAAATGTTGTTGACACATTCGTTTCACAATCTGTAACCTAACGACATTGCTAGTAACTGGAAGACATTTAGATATTGGTAATTCATTGAGTGACTATTATAGTCTTACGAAATAATGATCATGGTAATGATATTTCAAAAATATTGTAGTTTCGTGACCAAAACATAATCGAATCCTTTTGTTTTTACCATGAGAAGATTTCATTTTATCCCTCAGGGGGTAATTATCCCCCAGGTTGGGAACTGCTATTCTAGTGCGAGCATCACCGTTCATTTGCAATCCTCAAATATATCGTAAGTACTAGAACCGCGCCACGTTGCGCTACGCCGCGCAAAATCAACAAAGTAGGTTCGGCGCAGCGCGGAACGGCCGGTGTAAATGTCAAACAATGCCACTCGGCGAACAAGTTCCACGCACTGTCGGGACGTCAAAGGAAAGGTTCATTCGTGCGCGTCTGTGTTTGTGCGGAGTTTCTAGTTTTCCAGTGTTACAATGCATGCGTGTGGATACTGGAATATTACTACGCAGCTACGTTTACTCAGCACCTTTTGAGCCGTTCTGCGCTGCACTGCCCTCGAATTTGTTTGCCGTGTGGCAGAGGAGGTTTTCATCCATCATGACTACAGAGCAGACAAGATGCTACAAATGACGGGAATTTATTTGGGATAATGGTTGGAACAACAACGTTGCCGAAATTGATGACTGCGTTTATTCTCTTCTAAGTGGCAGTCTGGAGATAATCGAAGTTCTTACATTTTCAGAGGATATTTATGAAGTATACCTTGAAATTTTTGTTTAATTCAGAGTGAAGAAGTAACTGTGAAAAAGTACTAGTTAGTTATTTGGTGAAAACCGTACACTCTGCGGATGTGTTCAGTTTTCATCAATTGTGAGTGGTTACTGTGCTTTTTACTCGAAAATCCACTCAGTTAGATGAGAACATTCCTATCAAGGCCACATTCTCAGAGGATTTATTTAGGCACCTGCAGTTGACGTAGACCTGGATCATGTTTTAGAATCAGGGAGTTGGGGTAATGAACTGTCATACTAATATCATTTATAACGTTCATGAGTCTTAGATTTCAGTGTTTAGTTTTTTGCTCACAATTTTACAACACTGTTCGGAGGTATATCACTGGTAACAAGAAAATAACGGGACAAGTACGAATAGGACTCGCACTCTGTGGATTCGGTACGAACTTAATTATGTACATAGATGATGATTATAATAATAATAATCTCCCCATTTCGGTGTCTTGTGTATCCCTAGTTTACCATATTTATGCAACCGGGGAAACGGGACGCAGAGTTTACGTGGAATCCGAACCACGTGTTGTTTTTGACAATTCCTCACATCGTTGACATGTGGAGGCTAGATTAAAACGAAGACTGAACTATCCGAGGTCCGACCGAGATTCGATCTCGAGAACTCACGGTTTCCAGGCACGCGCTTTACCTTTTGTCAGCGTTCTCGGCATTTCGTCTAGGCGGACGTCACATGACACCCCTCCAAATTCTTCGTTGAATACTTCACTCAGTTTTTAATTAGGGAGGGCAGGCCAGCCCTCTAACCGAACAAGTTGAGCTCCCATGGTGGTTTCGATAGATCGACGTATAAGTTCAAAACAAGTTGTTGTTGATGTTGTTGTTGTTGTTGTTGTTGTGGTGGTGGTGGTCTTCAGTCAGAAGACTGGTTTGAGGCGTCTTCCATGTTACTCTATCCCGTGTGAGCCACTTGATTTCCAAATAACTTCTGCAACCTACATATTTCTGAATCTGCTTACTGTACTCAACTCTTGGTCTCCCTCTACGATTTTTACCTCTCACACTTCCCTCCAATACTATATTGGTGAAACCTTGATGACTCAGAACTTATCTTATCAACTGATCCCTTCTTTTGATCAAGTTGTGCCACAAATTTTTGTCCCTTCAATTCAGTTCACTATCTCCTCGTTAGGTACGTGGTCTACCCATCTGATCTTCTTCTATAGCACCACATTTCGAAAGTTTCTATTTAATTTTTTATCTAAACTGTTCATTGTCAGTGTTTCACTTCCATACATGGCTAAGATCCAAACAAATTCCTTCAGAAAAGACTTCCTAACACTTAAATATATACTCGATTATAAAAGATTTCTCTTCTTGAGAAACACTTGTCTTGCCCTTGCCAGTCTACGTTTTATATCCTCCCTACTTCGGCCGTCATCAGTAGTCTCATTCCCTAAACTGATTCCTTTAGCATCACCTGCTTTAATTTGACTACATTCCGTTATCCTTGTTTTACTTTTGTTGGTGTCCATCTTATATCCTCTTTTCAAAACACTGTCTATTCCGTTGAACTGCTCTTCCAAGTCTTTGCTGCCTCTGACGGAATTAGAATGTTATCGGCTGACCTCAAAGTTTTTATTTCTTCTCCCTGAACTCTAATTGCTACTCCAAATTTTTCTTTCGCTTCCTTTCTGCCTGTTCAATGTATAGACTGAACAATATCGGGAATACGCTGCAACTCTGTCTCACTCCCTTCTCAACTACTGATCCCTTTCATGCTCCTCAACTTTTAGTACTGCCATCTGGTTTCTGTAAAAGTTGTAAATAGCCTTTCGTTCCCTATATTTCTCTCCAGCTACCTTCAAAATTTAGAAGAGAGTGTTCCAGACAACAGAATTAATAGCTTTTTCTGAGTCTACAAATATTATCAATGCAGGTTTGTCTTTTCTTAATCCATCTTCCAGGATAAGTCGTAGTGTTAGTATTACCTCGGGCGTTCCTAAATCTTCCCCGAGGCCTGTTTCTACCAGCTTTTCCATTCTTCTGTACAGCACCCGTGTTAGTATATCGCAAATGCTTTCTTTGGAACTGGAATTATTACATTCTTCTCGAAGTGTGAGGGTATTTCGTCTGTCGCATACATCTTGCACACCAGAATGAAAATTTTTGTCATGGATGGCTCTCCCAAGGCCATCAGTAGTTCAGAAGGAATGTCGCCTACTCCCGGGGCCTTGTTTGTTGTTTGTGTTTAGATATTTCAGAGCTTTGTGAAATTCTTCTGGTAGTATCATATCTCCCATATTATCTTCATGTACGTCCACTTCCGTTTCTATAACATTGCTTTCAAGTTTATATCCCTTGCATAGACCGTTTCAGCTCTCCCCTCTTTGCTTACAAAATATATTGTATTGGTTTTGATGCGTCAGCGAATATCAATATGTTATATATTCGTATATGGCCGCATTTGTTGATTGCGCTGTTTTAAAAGCTCAAATAATTTACACCGCTCAAGGAAGGGAGGCTTTAATATTAGAGATAAATCTCAACTTGATTTCTTTGCCTACTTCTGAGAAAAAGTCGTCGTAACAGATGTTCAGACATACGGATAGACGGACAGCGAAGCAATCCCGTAAGAGTTTCGTTTCTGTCGACTAAGTCATGGAAATTAGAAATATGTTTCGAAGGAAGGTTTTAGATTTTCACCTCAAGGGGAAAGAAAAGAAAAACAAAATAAATGGAGAAAAGCTGACAGAAGTTCGGAAACAACAGTAGTCTGATCGAATGAAACACAGTTGTTGGAACACCGGTAGGTAAACCAGTACTCATTTGCGTAGTCTGTAGGTAGCCCAATACGATTATAATAAAATAAAATAAAATATTAATGCGTATGGCAATAAGAGCACAACGGAATTCGTTGTATGCTATCTGCATAACTTAGGTTAATGGTAGCTCATAGCTATTGGAAAACAGTGCCTTAAATTTAAACAAAACAGTACGTGAGAACACACACACACACACACTTGAAAAATACACAGACAAAACACTGATTCTGAAAATATAGTCACCCACAAAGTAACATACCAAGGGCCAAACAGAAATTGAGAATGTGGAGTAAGCAGCAAGGATAGCGTTTACGAGATGGCCGCACCTCACGGGGGAACACTGCTCACGTATTGGTGCGATTCGCGACGAACTTCTAACGCGTACGACCGCCATGGGACGAGCGACTAGGCAATTGCTGTTGCGGAGAACAGGACGCTGGCGGCTCTATAGTTTGGCCGTTCAGAGTGTAAATTAGTGAAGATGTCTTACATTTTCAACAGAAGCAGGCGGTGGATTGTTGTGGTTAAGTTTTGTGGGGACAGTGGTTATTGTGGAAAAGACACAAGGAGGAGCTGGTAGTGGTGAATGGGGCCTGATTAGAGGGTTCCTAATGAGTGGGCGACATACACTGACAAGGGAACCTCCCCATCGCACCCCCCTCAGATTTAGTTATAAGTTGGCACAGTGGATAGGCCTTGATAAAATGAACACAGATCAACTGAGAAAACAGGAAGAAGTTGTGTGGAACTGTGAAAAAATAAGCAAAATATACAAACTGAGTAGTTCAAGGGGACATAGGCAACATAATGGACAATGTGAGTTGAGGAGCGCCGTGGTCCCGTGGTAGCGTGAGCAGCTGCAGAACGGGAGGTACTTGGTTCAAGTCTTCCCTCGAGTGAAAATTTTACTTTCTTTATTTTTGCATAGTTATTGTCTGTCCGTTCGTTCATTGACGTCTCTGTTCACTGTAATAAGTTAAGTGTCTGTGTTTTGCGACAGCATCGCAAAACCGTGCGATTAGTAGACGAAAGGACGTGCCTCTCCAATGGGAACCGAAAACATTTGATCGCAAGGTCATATGTCAACCGATTCCTCCACAGGAAAACACATCTGATATATTCTATACGACACTGGTAACGGCATGTGCGTCACATGACAGGAATATGTTGTCGACCCATCTAACTTGTACACTTGGCGAATGGGTAAAAAGATTCTTCTACCATGCCCGATTTAGGTTTTCTTGTGGATGTGATAATCACTCCAAAAAAGTGATGAAAACATAAGAGTTTGTCACATAAACTGAAAATGAAAAATTAAACTTTTCACTGGATGGAAGATTTGAACCAAGCGCCTTTCGTTCCGCAGCTGCTCACGTTACCACGAGACCACGGCGCTCCTGCGTTCCTAGTGTCCTTGATGTTGCCTGTCTTCCCATGAATTACTCAGTTTATATATTTTGCTTATTTTTTCATAGTTCCACACAACTTCTTCCTGTTTTCTCAATTGATCTGTGTTCAGTTTTTCAAGGCCTATCCACAGTGCCAACTTATAACTAAATCTGAGGGGGGTGCGATGGGGAGGTTCCCTTGTGAGGTGTAAAAGTCGTGGGATGGCGATCTGCGCCTATACAGATGGTGGTGGTATCACTTACGCAAGGTATAAAAGGGCAGTGTATTTGCAGAACTGTCTGTCATTTTACTCAAGTGATTCATGTGAAAAGGTTTCCAACGTGAGTACGGCCGCACGTCCGCAATAAACAGTCTGTCAACGCGTAATGATAGTTGGTCCTGAATGCATGGACCATTCCATTTCGAAAATCGTTAGGGAAATCATCTCTCCGAGATCCAAAGAGAGTCAAAGTATGCCGAAAATACCAAATTTCGGGAGTTACTTCCCACCACGCACAACGCAGTGGCCGACGGCCTTCACTCAAATACCGAGAGCAGCGGCGTTTGCGTAGATTTGTGAACGTCAACAGACAAACAACACTGCGTGAAATAATAATTCATGTAGGACGAAATTATCCGTTAGGACATTGCAGCGAAATTTGGCGTTAACGAGCTATGGCAGCAGACGACCGACGTGAGTGGCTTTGCTTGGATCACATCGCCTGCAGCTCCTCTCCTGGGCTCGTCACCGTATCGGTTGGACCCTAGACGACTGGAAAACTGTGTCCTGGTCAGATGGGTCCCGATTTCAGTTGTTAACAGCCGATGGTGTGGTTGGAGTGTGGCACAGACCCGAAGTTTTGGAACCAGTTGCCAACAAGGCTTAGTGCATGCTGGTGGTGGAAGCATAATAGTGTGGCCTCCGTCTACGTAGAACTCTGATCCAACTGAACCGATTATTGACGGGAAATAGTTATGTCGGCTGCTTGGAGACCATTTTCAGCCAATCTCAAACTTCATGTCCCAAAAACAAAGGATGGAATTCTTTCAGAACATTCTGGAGATTTCGAGGGAATGACTTGGCCACCCAGATCGGTCGACTATAGAGACAGCATTGCTCAGTATTTCTGCTGGGAATTACAACGACTTGTTGAGTCCATACCACGTCGAGTTTCTGCACTACGCCGGGCAAAAGGGGGTCCGACACCATATTAAGATGAATCCCATGACTTTTGTCACCTCAGAGTGTGTGTGTGTGTGTGTGTGTGTGTGTGTGTGTGTGTGTGTGTGTGGTTGAGGGGGAGGGGGGGGGAGAGGAGAGGGTGTAGCATGCTAACCCCGTTTCTGTGGCCTGTTTTCCCACCATTTATAATTTTATGTGTTGTTCTGTGTGTAAGAAAACTATGAACTTTACTGAAAAGTTGTAACCTCCCAAGTGTTAAAAACATATAATTATAACATTCATTCACATTCAGCGTAACACAGTTAAAAATGCCTCCCAACAGTAAAAATATGTATAATTATATATAGCATCCAAGTTTAACCTCCCAACAGATAAAAATATTTATTCATATCGTTCACATTTTAGTGTAACCTCCCAACAGATAAAATTCCGTAACCTACCAATAATAAAATGTGACTAATCTCTAAATAAAATTGTGGCTTACTTATAACCTTTCAATAATTAACTGCCTGTGAATCTAAATTGGTAAATATGGACGTCAGCAGTGCTGCGTCATGATCCTGAAAGATCATACTGAATAAACTGAAAATTCTTGCCTCAATAAGGTCGCCGGATAACGCAATATATATCTGCTCCTATAAGAAAATTTTCTATCACAGCCTAGTGCAATGCTGGCCGATAGATTCGTCATGTATAAAAAGAAATAACTGATTTTCCTTTATAATAATCGAAATGACCATGGGTTGGAGAAATTAGTATATTCTTTAAATTGAGACGAATGATTGTCAAAAAGTTAATTTTTATAAGAAAGATTATTATTAAGAGATTTTTTTAAAAAACATTTACATGGGACTTCATATAACAATTGTACATATGCGCGAGGCTGCTATTATCTTATACTACATCGCTCAGGCACCGCCATCGCTCCTCACGACCGGCCCAGGCAACTCCATACACCAGACTGCTAGCTACTACTTACTCCTACTGCCACACAGTTCCTACTGCTTACAACACTGCTCTCTGGTCTGACATTCTCTTTTAGCTTACATATCGCAGGCAGCGCGTGAGCAGTCCATCGAAATTACATCTGCTCGAGTGCGCTAGCAACAAATTTCTTAGTCATGAACCTCTTACAATGCGACAGCATTTAACTTAACGTAACATGCAACCAGCGATAACATACCACAGAGTATTGCAATGGAGTGTTGTGACCTTTGGAAAATGGATAACTCTAATACCTTGTAAGTTTAATGTTGAGATAAAGAGAACTGTACTTAATTAGGGTTACTGCGGTCTGAGTTTTGTGGAGACTAGACATACTGAATACAGCCATCGTAATATACTATCGTTGGTAGCCGTCTTAATAATTTCGCAGTTGAGAGAATTGCGTCCGATTTCGAACGAATTACGAAAAGTTGTTGTGGCTCAAAATGTTAGAGATTGTTAACGACTTATTTTCAGAATATACGTTATTAAGTTTCTTGCATTATATATACACCAGTTTTCATGTTTAACGATTTATGTTGGTTGATTGATTTGGGGGAGGGGACCAAACAGCGAGGTCATCAGTCCCATCGGACCAGGTAAGGATGAGGAAGGAAGTCGGTCGTGCCCTGTCAAGGGAACCATCCCAGCATTTGCTGAAGAGATGTAGAGAAATCACGAAAAACCGAAATCTGGACGGCAGTACCCCGGTTTGTACCGTCGTCCTTCGAATGCTAGTCAAGTGTGTTGACCACTGCGTCACCTCCCTCAGTAAGATTTATGTCTATGCAGGTTGTGGGTATGTGTGAAGGATGACGGGCTAAATAGAATCTGCGCCACGGCCTTTGTTTTGTAAGCATATCATTGAATTACCTAATTTCATAACATGAGCACGTCTAGTTTACAACCCGTCAACCCACAACACCGCGCTGCAATGGCACGGATGCTTACTCTCTAATACGAATAATCACGACGCTGAGCACTGAATCAAAAACGAATGCTTTCGCTAATGTACGAGTATTATGATTAGCATATTTCATCTGTGATGCAGCACGGTTTCGATGAACAAATGAAATCTCATTCATGTAGTGGAAATGCTTTCATATTGGATTTGAATTGGCAAAACGAGGTTTCAGTGGTAATTTATGGAACTGAAGTGATAAAATTTATTTGCTGCGCTATTCACAAAAGATAGAACTTTTGTTTCATAAGTTAATGAAAGAACCTTTAAGTTGCTATTTCATGCCAGTTAGGGAACAATGTAACCAAAATAGTTGAAGTACTATTGAGAAAAGAACATAGCCTTGACTAATTTTTTTAAAAAAAAATATGCGTTGAGAATATGCTAGAGAAGATGCAGAATTTTCAGAGTTTGATTTTCAGTTTCATACACAGTTCTGTAACACCTCCGTCGGATTATACAAAATATTATTGTAGGAATAAAATAGTGGTCATACGCGTATATTTAATGTTATATTAAGTATTCAAGGAGTTTAAAGAGTATTTGGTTTGCCAGGTTGGTCTGATGATTTATGAATTGTTTATTTTCTGCTCTGCTTTTCTATATGTGGTAGTTTCCTCGTGCGGTGAGGAGGTGACATACTTTGTTGTTGTTTATTCTTACGATTTCCGTGTCAGTGCCTCTGGGGGGTAATTATATATTTTTACGCATGTAAGTGCTCTGCGAAAGTTGCATGAAGAGTTCTGTACTTCCTTGGTCTTACATATTCTTTCTATCTTGTGGCAAAAGTGTTCCTGGTTTGATCCGTGTATCTTCTATCACATGTATTACATTTCAGTTGGTATATTTCTAATTTCTGTCAAAGGCAAGCTTCTCACTTACTTGCCAAGACGCGGCCACACAGAGTAGAAAGCAGCGGGCAAAGGCTGAATGCTGCTCCTATGGGGCCAGATTGTCGACAAAGTCGGTCCAACAAAAGACACTGATAAATTGCTCGCAAGAACTTCTGTGCCGATATGTTAAATCGATTACATGAGGATGAGAATTTCTCTGACAAAATCAATTTTTCTGACGAGTCGAGTTTCCACTTAAGTGGCAAGCTTTACACACATAACTGTAGGATTTGGGGCAGTGAAAATCCACATAAAAAATTACAACATGTTCGTGATAACCCTAAACTGAACGTTTTTGTGCACTGAGCCAGAACAAAGTGACAACCCATTTTCTCCATGAGAGAACCATCAACGGAATAGTGTACCTGGATATGTTACAACAAGTTTTGATACCACAGATCGATGCGGATGAGCAAGAACGAAATGTTCACTTCATGCAAAATGGTGCATCGCCCTACAGCCTGGCTGACGTACGGGATTTTCTCAGTGAACGCTTTCCAGGTCAATAGATTGGCCGTGATGCCAACTGCGTGGCCCCCGCGTTCCCCTGACCTGCTACCACTGGATTTTTTTTTTGGGAGGGGGGGGGGGGATATCATGTTTGTACCTCCTGTATCGGCTTCTCTACCTGAGTTTGGAGCAAGCCACTGAGCAAGTTACATCTGCAATGCTATAGCGAGTTTTGGAAGAAACTGACTTCCGATGGCATGTGTGCAGGATAACCAACGGAAGCCACATACAGTAAATTTAGTTCAAGGTAAAAACAAAAAGGTAAATAAAATAACATTAAACCCAGCTGTATATCTTCTTTCAATAAATATATACGAATTGTTGTAGAGGCGTTTTTGAAACACCTTGTATTTTTGTGAAAAGAATAAAATGCTTTGTACCCTAGAGAAAGCAGAGTCATTTAAAACCATTTAAGAACATCATAGGATCCTGCCGACAGCCCACCATTTTGAGCGAAGAGGCAAATTACTGCTACCTCGAAACCAGGGATACAAGTTGAAGATCCTAAAGCTATAGATCATTTTCCCTACACATCGCCTTTTTTTGTAGTTATTGTGATCTTACCTCCTCATCGTAGGAGGGGTGGCTGGTACTAGTAGAACGTAGAATACGTACTCTACTTTTCAGTCAAAACAGATTTAAAACATAATGACACTTCATATATTTATGAGGATGAAATATTCACACGCGCTTTAATTTACTGAAAAGATGTTGCTATAAATGTTAACAGTAACATTACATGGAATAGAGGGCATCTGGTTAATAAAGGATAACATTAAGAGAGATTGTTACCTTATGGTAATTAACTGCAACCAGTCGTCTTTTGTGTAGCTTCAATTTTTATTACATCAAGACTGCCTTAAAGTCGCCTTGCGACTCGTCATCAGATGATACAAACTTCCAGTGTTGTTGGGATCGTTGTGGAGCTGTGGTACGATAGAAAGAAACAAGTAGCAATGAATGTCTACTTCAAAAGGTCGACTTCAAGGTATAACTTGCAGTTATTTGCATCCATGGGTACGTTACGTGCTACGATTGCTGACTTCTCAGGCGAAGGTGGTACGGAGCAAAGCTTCATCACAAAATCTAGAAATCTTTCGGCGTTAGTTGCCTAACACTGACGTGCTGCCGTTGCCGACAAAGAATCTTGGATCCATGGCGAAAGATGTGTAGGTATTTTCTAGAGACAGCGTAGATCGTTTTATGTGACAGAAAAAAGATGGAAACAGTTTTTTGAGATTCACAACATGACGCAAAGATAGGTTGTTTCGAAAAATTATAACAAGATCTGACATCCAATGTTCCTTAATAAAAGATTATTTGGAGCGACATTCGGTAAAAAAAAAACGTATATCATTAGCACATAAGATTGTAGGGTTACAGCAAGACATCATTCCTGCCAACATGCCAGTAGTCGAAATGGCGAAAATATTTAATTTTGGAATCGAAAAGCGATTTCACCCAAATTTTTATCCAGATTTATCCCCAAGTGATGTATTTCTACCACTAACTTCAAAATGTTTTCAGTGAGAAGGATTTTTCTTCAACGTAGTACATAGTATTTTGTAACATAGTTTCTGAAGATAAGTTCTAAGTATACGAATGAAGAAAAATTAGAAGATCGCCAAGCGAAGTGTACAACCATGTATTGAGACTGTATCAATGAAGTAGAATATTTATCCAGTTTTGTACTGTCAACACCACCACAAGTCTTATCAGTGCAGTGTACCGCAAGTAATAGTAAGCATGGTAAAATCTTATAAGTTGTTGCTTGTGCAGGTTAAGCTACATTCGTCATAAAAACAATTACCAGTTGTGAGGATATAGAAAACAGTTAACATATATCGCATATTTTCATTCGCTGATGTACTATGGTATAGTACTCTGGAGTAGCTCCTCACTGAGGCAAAAAGTATTCGATGCACAAAACATAGTAATTAGAGTAACGTGTGACGTTCACCCGTCTTGCAGGAATTTAGGGTACTGACCACAAAATCATAGTGCATTTATTCGTTGATGAAACTTGTTCGATAATAATCGTGATATTCACAAGTACACTACATCTACATCTACATCTACATGACTACTCTGCAATTCACATTTAAGTGCTTGGCAGAGGGTTCATCGAAACACAATCTACCATTCCACTCCCGAACAGCGCGCGGGAAAAACGAACACCTAAACCTTTCTGTTCGAGCTCTGATTTCTCTTATTTTATTTTGCTGATCATTCCTATCTACACTCCTGGAAATGGAAAAAAGAACACATTGACACCGGTGTGTCAGACCCACCATACTTGCTCCGGACACTGCGAGAGGGCTGTACAAGCAATGATCACACGCACGGCACAGCGGACACACCAGGAACCGCGGTGTTGGCCGTCGAATGGCGCTAGCTGCGCAGCATTTGTGCACCGCCGCCGTCAGTGTCAGCCAGTTTGCCGTGGCATACGGAGCTCCATCGCAGTCTTTAACACTGGTAGCATGCCGCGACAGCGTGGACGTGAACCGTATGTGCAGTTGACGGACTTTGAGCGAGGGCGTATAGTGGGCATGCGGGAGGCCGGGTGGACGTACCGCCGAATTGCTCAACACGTGGGGCGTGAGGTCTCCACAGTACATCGATGTTGTCGCCAGTGGTCGGCGGAAGGTGCACGTGCCCGTCGACCTGGGACCCGACCGCAGCGACGCACGGATGCACGCCAAGACCGTAGGATCCTACGCAGTGCCGTAGGGGACCGCACCGCCACTTCCCAGCAAATTAGGGACACTGTTGCTCCTGGGGTATCGGCGAGGACCATTCGCAACCGTCTCCATGAAGCTGGGCTACGGTCCCGCACACCGTTAGGCCGTCTTCCGCTCACGCCCCAACATCTTGCAACCCGCCTCCAGTGGTGTCGCGACAGGCGTGAATGGAGGGACGAATGGAGACGTGTCGTCTTCAGCGATGAGAGTCGCTTCTGCCTTGGCGCCAATGATGGTCGTATGCGTGTTTGGCGCCGTGCAGGTGAGCGCCACAATCAGGACTGCATACGACCGAGGCACACAGGGCCAACACCCGGCATCATGGTGAGGGAGCGATCTCCTACACTGGTCGTACACCACTGGTGATCGTCGAGGGGACACTGAATAGTGCACGGTACATCCAAACCGTCATCGAACCCATCGTTCTACCATTCCTAGACCGGCAAGGGAACTTGCTGTTCCAACAGGACAATGCACGTCCGCATGTATCCCGTGCCACCCAACGTGCTCTAGAAGGTGTAAGTCAACTACCCTGGCCAGCAAGATCTCCGGATCTGTCCCCCATTGAGCATGTTTGGGACTGGATGAAGCGTCGTCTGACGCGGTCTGCACGTCCAGCACGAACGCTGGTCCAACTGAGGCGCCAGGTGGAAATGGCATGGCAAGCCGTTCCACAGGACTACATCCAGCATCTCTACGATCGTCTCCATGGGAGAATAGCAGCCTGCATTGCTGCGAAAGGTGGATATACACTGTACTAGTGCCGACATTGTGCATGCTCTGTTGCCTGTGTCTATGTGCCTGTGGTTCTGTCAGTGTGATCATGTGATGTATCTGACCCCAGGAATGTGTCAATAAAGTTTCCCCTTCCTGGGACAATGAATTCACGGTGTTCTTATTTCAATTTCCAGGAGTGTATGTAGGTTGGGTTCAACAAAATATTTTCACATTCGGAAGAGAAAGTTGATGACTGAAATTTCGTAAATAGATCTCGCCCGACGAAAAACGCCTTTCCTTTAATGACTTCCATCCCAATTCGCGTATCAAAAATGGCTCTGAGCACTATGGGACTTAACATTGTGGTCATCAGTCCCCTAGAACTTAGAACTACTTAAAACTAACTAATCTAAGGACATCACACACATCCATGCCCGAGGCAGGATTCGAACCTGCGACCGTAGCAGTCGCGCGGTTCCGGACTGAACGCCTAGAACCGCTAGACCACCGCGGCCGGCGATTCGCGTATCATATCTGCCACACTCTCTCCCCTATTAAGTGATAATACGAAAAGAGCTGCCCTTTTTTGCACCCTTTCGATGTCCTCCGTCAATCCCACCTGGTAAGGATCCCACACCGCGCAGCAATATTCTAACAGAGGACGAACGAGTGTAGTGTAAGCTGTCTCTTTAGTGGACTTGTTGCATCTTCTAAGTGTCCTGCCAATGAAACGCAACCTTTGGCTCGCCTTCTCCACAATATTATCTATGTGGTCTTTTCAAATGAAGTTGTTCGGCCGGTCGCGGTGGCCGTGCGGTTCTGGCGCTGCAGTCAGGAACCGCGGGAGTGCTACGGTCGCAGGTTCGAATCCTGCCTCGGGCATGGGTATGTGTGATGTCCTTAGGTTAGTTAGGTTTAAGTATTTCTAAGTTCTAGGGGACTTATGACCTAAGATGTTGAGTCCCATAGTGCTCAGAGCCATTTTGACCATTTTTTTTAAGTTATTCGTAATTTTAACACCCAGGTACTTCGTTAAATTGACAGCCTTGAGAATTGTACTATTTATCGAGTAATCGAATTCCAATGGATTTCTTTTGGAACTCATGTGGATCACCTCACACATTTCGAAATTTAGCGTCAACTGCCGCCTGTCACACCATACAGCAATCTTTTCTAAATCGCTTTGCAACTGATACTGGTCTTCGGATGACCTTACTAGACGGTAAATTACAGCATCATTTGCGAACAACATAAAAGAACTGCTCAGATTGTCACCCAGGTCATTTATATAGATCAGGAAGTGCAGAGGTCCCAGGACGCTTCCCTGGGGAACACCTGGTATCACTTCAGTTTTACTCGATGATTTGCCGTCTATTACTACGAACTGCGACCTTCCTGACAGGAAATCGCGAGTCCAGTCGCACAACTGAGACGATACCCCATAGGCCCGCAGCTTGATTAGAAGTCGCTTGTGAGGAACGGTGTCAAAAGCTTTCCGGAAATCTAGAAATACGGAATCAACTTGATATCCCCTGTCGATAGCGGCCATTACTTCGTGCGAATAAAGAGCTTGCTGCCTTGCACAAGAACGATGTTTTCTGAAACAATGCTGATTACGTATCAATAGATCGTTCCCTTCGAAGTAATTCATAATGTTTGAATACAGTATATGCTCCAAAACCCTACTGCAAACCGACGTCAATGATATAGGTCTGTAGTTCGATGGCTTACTCCTATTACCCTTCTTAAACACTGGTGCGACCTGCGCAATTTTCCAATCTGTAGGTACAGATCTATCGGTGAGCGACCGTTTTTATATGATTGCTAAGTAGGGAGCTATTGTATCAGCGTAATCTGAAAGGAACCTAATCGGTATACAATCTGGACCTGAAGACTTGCCCGTATCAAGCGATTTGATTTGCTTCGCAACCCCTAAGGTATCTACTTCTAAGAAACTCATGCTAGCAGCTGTTCGTGTTTCAAATTCTGGAATATTCCATTCGTCTTCCCTGGTGAAGGAATTTCGGAAAACTGCGTTCAATAACTCCGCTTTAGCGGCACAGTCGTCGGTAACAGTACCATCGGCACTGCGCAGCGAAGGTATTGACTGCGTCTTGGCGCTTGTGTACTTTACATATGACCAGAATTTCTTCGGATTTTCTACCAAATTTCGAGACAATGTTTCGTTGTGGAACCTATTAAAGGAATCTCGCATTGAAGTCCGTGCCAAATTTCGCGCGTCTGTAAATTTTAGCCAATCTTCGGGATTTCGCGTTCTTTTGATCTTCGCATGCTTTTTCCGTTGCCTCTGCAACAGCGTTCGGACCTGTTTTGTGTACCACGGGGGATCAGTTCCATCTCTTACCAATTTATGAGGTATGAATCTCTCAATTGCTGTTGCTACTATATCTTTGAATTTGAGCCACATCTCGTCTACATTTGCATAGTCAGTTCGGAAGGAATGGAGATTGTCTCTTAGGAAGGCTTCTAGTGACACTTTATCCGCTTTTTTAAATAAAATTATTTTGCGTTTGTTTCTGGTGGATTGGGAAGAAACGGTATTGAGCCTAGCTACAACGACCTTGTGATCACTAATCCCTGTATCAGTCATGATGCTCTCTATCAGCTCTGGATTGTTTGTGGCTAAGAGGTCAAGTGTGTTTTAGCAACCATTTACAATTCGCGTGGGTTCGTGGACTAACTGCTCGAAATAATTTTCGGAGAAAGCATTTAGGACAATCTCGGAAGATATTTTCTGCCTGCCACTGATTTTGACCAAGTATTTTTGCCAACATATCGAGGGAAGGTTGAAATCCCCACCAACTATAACCGTATGAGTGGGGTATTTATTTGTTACGAGACTCAAATTTTCTCTGAACTGTTCAGCAACTATATCATCGGAGTCTGGGGGTCGGTAGAAGGAGCCAATTATTAACTTAGTTCGGCTGTTAAGTATATCCTCCACCCATACCAATTCGCACGGAGTATCTACTTCGACTTCACTACAAGATAAACCACTACTGACAGACACAAACACTCCACCACCAATTCTGCCTAATTTATCTTTCCTGAACACCGTCTGAGACTTCGTAAAAATTTCTGCAGAACTTATTTCAGGCTTTAGCCAGCTTTCTGTACCTATGACGATTTCAGCTTCTGTGCTTTCTATTAGCGCTTGAAGCTCAGGGACTTTCCCAGCACAACTACAACAATTTACAACTACAATTCCGACTGTTCCTTTATCCAAGCAATTCCTGCATTTGCCATGCACCCTTTGAGATTGCAGCCCACCCCGTACTTTCCCGAGGCCTTCTAACCTAAAAAACCGCCCAGTCCACGCCACACAACCTCCGCTACCCGTGTAGCCGCAAAACTGAGTGTAGTGAACTCCTGACCTATTCAGCGGAACCCGAAACCCCACCACACTATGGCGCAAGTCAAGGAATCTGCAGCCAACACGGTCGCAAAACCGTCTGAGCCTCTGATTCAGACCCTCCACCCGGCTCTGCACAAAAAGGTCCGCAGTCGGTTCTGTCAACGATGCTGCAGATGGTGAGCTCTGCCTTCATCTCGTAAGCAAGACCGGCAGCCTTCACCAAATCATATAGCCGCTGGAGTCCAGAGAGAATTTCCTCAGATCCAAAGCGACACACGTCATTAGTGCCGACATGTGCCACCACCTGCAGGTGGCTGCACCCTGTGCTCTTCATGGCATACGGAAGGACCCTTTCCACATCAGGAATGACTCCACCCGGAACGCACACGGAGTGCACACTGGATTTCTTCCCCTCCTTAGCCGCCATATCCCTAAGGGCCCCCATTACGCGCCTAACATTGGAGCTCCCAACTACCAATAAGCCCACCCTCTGTGATTGCCCGGACCTTGAAGGCTGAGAATCATCCTCTGAAACAGGGCAGGCAGCTGCATCTGGCTCAGCCAGAGACAGTGCCTGAAACTGTTTGTCAGACGCACCGGGGAGGCTTTGTGATCAGCCTTCGGGGACGTCTTTCGCTGCCTGCCACGCCTTGGAACGACCTCCCAATCAACCACAGGTGAGGGCTCAGCCCCACTGCGGGCAGCAACCGGGGCAACCACAGCGGCAGACCGATCTGGGGACAGACGGGACGAGGTTGACATCCCCGTGATACCCAAGTCCGGCTTCCCACAGTGGTGCCCATTGGCAACAACCTCAAGCTGCGCGACCGAAGTCAGCGCCGCTTGCAGCTGTGAGCGAAGGGATGCCAACTCAGCCCTCATCCGAACACAGCAATCACAGTCCCTGTCCATTCTAATCGATGTTGAACAACAGTTACTGAAACACGAGTCCGTGCATAGATAAAGCAAGGGAAACAAGCAAAGAATGTATTAATTAACCTGTACAAATGTCTAACGACTGCGCTACAATCTGCCTGAATTTACGATTACAGTAACTAAAACTCGAAATTACACCTCCTATACGAAACTCACACGCAATTTAAGTAAGAATCTACGAAGTAAACACTAAAGTGCGATGCTGCAACTTTCAAATACGCCCGAAATTTATTAATTAAACAATGCAAGTACCAAAAAACACGCAAAGAAATTAAGAATTAAACTATGTAACAAATAAGTAAGCTAGGGGTATACGACTTGCTGCTGCAGCTGCTTATCCAACGGCGGCAGGGAGCACGCTACTGGCCATTAAAATTGCTACACCAGGAAGATGACGTGCTACAGACGCGAAATTAAAGCGACGGGAAGAAGATGCTGTGATATGCAAATGATTAGCTTTTCAGAGCATCCCCACAAGGTTGCCGCCGGGGCGACACCTACAACGTGATGACATGAGGAAAGTTTCCAACCGACTTCTCATACACAAACAGCAGTTGACCGGCGTTGCCTGGTGAAACGTTGTCGTGATGCCTCGTGTAAGGAGGAGAAATGCATACCATCACGTTTCCGACTTTGATAAAGATCGGATTGTAGCCTATCGCGACTGCGGTTTATCGTATCGGGACATTGCTGCTCGCATTGATCGAGATCCAATGACTGTTATCAGAATATGGAATCGGTGGGTTCAGGAGGGTAATACGGAACGCCGTGCTGGATCCCAACGGCCTCGTATCACTAGCAGTCGAGATGACAGGCATCTTATCCGCATGGCTGTAACGGACCGTGCAGCCACGTCTCGATCCCTGAATCAACAGATGGGGACGTTTGTAAGACAACAACCACCTGCACGAACACTTCGACTATGTTTGCAGCAGCATGGACTATCAGATCGGAGACCATGGCTGCGGTTACCCTTCACGCTACATCACAGGCAGGAGCGCCTGCGATGGTGTACTCAACGACGAACCTGGGTGCACGAATGTCAAAACGTCATTTTTTCGGATAAATCCAGGTTCTGTTTACAGCATCATGATGGTCGCATGCGTGTTTGGCGATATCGCGGTGAACGCACGTTCTAAGTGTGTATTCGTCATCGCCATACTGCTGTATCACCCGGCGTCTCGGTCACCTCTTGTTCGCATTGACGGCACTTTGAACAGTGGACATTACATTTCAGATGTGTTACGACCCGTGGCTCTACCCTTCATTCGATCCCTGCGAAACCCTACATTTCAGCAGGATAATGCACTACCGCATGTTGAAGATCCTGTACGGGCCTTTCTGCATACAGAAAATGTTCGACTGCTGCCCTGGCCAGCACATTCTCCAGATCTCTCACCAATTGGAAACATCCGGTCAATGGTGGCCCAGCAACTGGCTCGTCACAATACGCCAGTCACTACGCTTGATGAACTGTGGTATCGTGTTGTAGCAACATGGGCAGCTGTACGTGTACGCGCCATCCAAGCTCGGTTGGAGTCAATGCCCAGGCGTATCAAGGCCGTTACTGCGGCCAGAGGTGGTTGTTCTGGGTACTGATTTCTCAGGATCTATGCACCCAAATTGCGTGCAAATGTAATCACATGTCAGTTCTAGTGTAATATATTTGTCCAATGAAACCCGTTTATCATCTGCATTTCTTCTTGGTGTAGCAATTTTAATGGGCAGTAGTGTATTATTAGAAAGACAAATGAACTGCGCTTTATTATAGAGAATCTAAGAAATGAAATACACAGGTATAAAACTACTTGATGATGTGTCCAAGAAAATAAATGACTGACCTACAGCTGATGTTTCTCAGACGTAGATTACTCTCGTTACCTTTAAATGTCCTTCTAACCGTAGAGAAATCCTCGAATAGGAATTAGAAGATAACTACAATCCTACAAATAGCAACTCACAATTCCCTAAAGAACAGAACTTCCGTGTATAAGAAGCTTCACACAATTCCATACTTTACAAATTAGTAGACGCGTCAAGTATCTGACGTTAAGGTTATAAAATGTTTATGGGTGAATACGCTATAGTTTTTCAAGCATCTGTGTTTATGGCAATATACCTCCTCCATTATGTGTCAAACAATGTTATAATTTTTCAGGTACGTTCACTAATATGTGTGGATACTGTCTGCAAAATATGCTGCGAATAGAATTGGTAATAAAGAAGTAATAAATTAAAACATGACGCCTGTTGCTGATGTCTTGCTGCACGAGCGGCGCAAGTGCTGTGGACGAAACTCTTTTTCCGTTTCATAAATTTCTGGAGAGTGTCAGAAAGGAAAAGTTTCGAAAACGTTTGAAACTGTGTGTAAAGTTTGTTGGAAGTCGACAAGTGCTCTCGTTCTCAAAGAGTGGATAAAAATAACCTGAGTAATTTACACGCTGTGATTTATGCTGCGTGAAGACAGTTCGATAGTTACTCGTATTTTAACATCTCTCCTATCGTATTAAACCATTAACATAAGATTATACTTCTCAATAAATAAATTGTGAGAGTGTTTTAATCTTTTTTAAATTCGGTGAGTAGTTATGTGAAATACTGAGAAAGAAATCTTTGTTGCGCTTGCGAGCAGTTAGTCATACACCTGGTAACACAACTTGGGCGAACCTTTTAGCCGGTTACTGATATACAGGGTGGTCCATCTGATGAGATTATCTCGAAAACTATGCATCGGGTAAAAATAGTGGGTAAGACAAGTTGTGGATAGCACACTGGAGTCGCATTCGGGAGGGCGACGGTTCAATCCCGTGTCCGGCCATCCTGATTTACGTTTTCCGTGGTTTCCCTAAATCGCTCCAGGCAAATGCCGGGATGGTTCCTTTGAAAGGGCACGTCTGAATTACTTCCCCATCCTTCCCTTATCCGATGAGACCGATGACCTCGCTGTCTGGTCTCCTCCCCCAAACAAACCAACTCCTAAGACAAGTTCGTAAGGTCAAAGGGGGACATCAAATGATACTACACGTGACTCCCAGCCCCCGCCCCCTTGGGTGGGGTGGGTTGACAACTTTTAAATCTTAATTGGAAACACCCATTTTATTGCATATTCGGATTCTCCATAAAAAAGTAATTAAGTTTTGTCTGAAACATTTTTTTTAACTGTTAACAGATGGCGCTAAAATCGAGAAAAATGTAAAGTTGGGGAAGGACTGTGATTTATTTAGAATTATCCGAGAGAGACGCATCACATCGATAAGAAATGAGCACCACTTCTTTCGTTACGCCAAATTAAGCTATTTTGGTACAAAATGTACTGTATCCTACGTTTAGGGTTACCCAGGAACAACGACATGGACGTAGTAGAATGATGTTCCCATGGGGTGCTTCATTAGTGTGAGTCCTCTTACCTCTAACATGTTGGGGTGCTTCATTAGTGTGAGTCCCCTTGCCTATCACAATTTGGGGTGCTTAATTAATGAAATCAGCCACGAATAAATTGTTCGAAATTATCCCCATTTGCTTCAATGCAAAAAATCAATCGTCCGCTAAGGCTGTCCACAGTCTTGAGCAGCACATCCTGTGGTATGGCTGCACATGCTCTTCGAATGCGTTGCTCCTTATCGTTTCGGGTTGTGGGCTGTCTTTCATAAACAATGTTTTTTAAATAACCCAACAAGGAAAATCAGGAGATGGTTGGTGAACGTGGAGGCCACTGAATTGGTCCGCCGCGTCCTATCCACCGACCAGGGTACCGTAAATTTAAAACGTTTCGCACAATTTTAGCATAATGGGGAGCTACTCCGTCCTGTTGAAACCACAGTTTCTAAATCAACATCTTCCATTAACTCCAACAAATCATCGTGGAGAAGTTCTAAACAGGATTCCCCAGTATCATTTCGGTAAAAAAAAAATAAATAAATAAAAAATAAAATAAAACACGGTCGTAGCAAGTAGTGGTTTAAAATTCCACACTAGACCATTAAAGACCACTTGTGTTGATTGTCAGCGGGTCTGTGGCAGTGTGGATTAACAGGGGATCAATAATGACAATCACGGCGATTTAATTCGCCATTGTTTTTGAATGTGGCGTCATCGGTGAACATAACGTATCTAAAAAAATCATTGTGACTTCTTATCATTTCCAAGGCCCATTGGAAAAAATGCACTCGTATTTGCATATGATTCGCATGATATTTGTGTGTCTCCAAAAAGTTGATTTCGGTATTCGCGATCCATTTGAACACAGGCGAGAACGGTAACGTACGAGCGTCATTTTCATTGTATTCGCGATGACGAGGTGGACGGTGCATGTATCCATTTCGAGCTCGTTGAGTGCAATTTCGAATAATGTTTTTGCTTGGATGTCGTCTGTTTGGGAAAATAACTGCATATAATTACGTAGCTGCAGCGTAATTGTTATGACATTCACATAAAAGTAACATCATATCAACAGTCTTTGTAGGAGGATAGCGAGTCATATTTCACTAAAGAATAATTTACTTTCTTCAGTTGATGTTTACAGTTCCCAATCTGAAAGTAAAGTGACGTCTGATCGCATTGCACCGACCTTTATACTCAGCCATAGTTCATAGTTTGGCACAGTAGCGCCACAGTCGGGTGAGTAATGCAGTTGTGAAGAGTTCCCTAACGAGATTTTAATACCATCCCGCCTCCCTCCATCAAAACTGTAACGGGTAGTATACATTTTCTAAAAAAAAAAGCTTAATTTGGCGTAATGAAAGAATTGGTGCACATTTTGTATCGATTTGATGTGTTCTTCTCTGATCATTCTAAATAAATTGGAGTTCTTCCCCCATTTTAATTTTTCTCGATTTCAGCACCATCTGTCAATGGTTTAAAAAAAATGTTTCAGACAAAACTTGATTACTTTTTTATGGAGAATCCGAATCTGAAATAAAAAAAGGGGGGTTTCCATTTAAGATTTAAAAGTTGCCCCCACCCCACCCAAATGGTACTTGTCTTACCCACTGTTTTTACCCGATGTATAGTTTTCGAGATAATCTCATCCGAAACTTCAGATGTACCACCCTGTAGATGCTGGTCGCGTTCCCCAACCATACAAAGTGAGCTGCAGTACACATTTAAAATTTATGTCGTTCTGCAATCTCTTTTTCAACTGATACATTCCACACCGCAAAGTTAACATGAATATGACCTAGAGAACATGCTACTAACTATTCTTTTCAATAATTCACTAATAAAGTTTAATGAAACTTCTCAGTCTATTCAGTCACATGTGAGAAAATGAGGGGCTTTATATGTACAGGAAGATAACTGATGCCTGTTTTAACAACGCTGGGGGCGGGTGACACTAGATTGCAGCAAACGACACAGCCACAATTACCACCATCAGTCAAGCGGCAGTCTCTTCCGAATACCCCGGCCTCGAGGACGGACGCATTCAACTCAATTACACCCAGTCGATAGCTCGTTCCGCTTTTCAACTTTTCCTATTACCTTTTAATCCAAGTGCGAGAACTGCATTCAACGGAAAATGACCAAAACCCATTATCGAGCTACAGGACTGTGAATTAACTGCTGCAACGTTTGTCCGCCACAAAATTTGTTATTACTAAAAAGTGATCCGTGATTGACGGTAGACGACACTGACGCAGCACGTGGGAGCGGAATCTGAAAAACTGATGTGAAATAAAAACCAAATGAAATTCGTGTTATTGCGGCCAACATGCAAACAGTGTAATAATCGATTCAGTTATTATGTACTGCCTTCTTCCGTGAAGATGATACTGACTTTCCGGGGGGTATGGAGAGAATTCAATCTATCAAACTGAGACAGTGAATCGTAATTCGGAAACGGCTGAGTCGAAAATTATAAGCGAAGATGAGAAAATTTCACATTTACTGTTGATCTGTTTCTTCTTAGTGCTCAATTTGAAGAATGGTCGGCTGCAATTGTTTTTCTCCAACACTCTCTGCTCCTTGTTAGCCTCTTCATTTCCTCATCTGAGTCTCCTCCTAACGTCCTGAGTTATTTATTGGCTGTATTCCATGCACTGTTTTACCCTACTGTTTTTACCCACTGCAGGTTCCTCCACTCCGTGGAAACTTTTGCCTGATGTCTTAATACATGTCCGATTCTATAACCCTTTCCACTCTGGCTCGCACAATCGCGCGGGTTCGATTATAAATTTTTCGTGTTTCAGCTACATCACGTTTCTGCGTCACTCCAGACTGCAGCGATGGTGCGAGCTCCCAGCTTCCGTTTGGCAGCTGTTTTATTTCATGCTGTGACCACCAGAGTACAACAGATCATTTAAAACTTCAACGACAAGACAAAGCCATGCGTTACCGAGATAAATGCATTCTGTTTTCCTACATTTCATTAGTTTAAGGAAATTCCTGTATCATTTTAGACTGAGAATCTTTCACTTAAGGGGTGTAAGGTGTCTAGACACTTCGATGAAATGCTACTTGCGTTTTATACGTGTTTGAATTTTGAGTAGCACAATAATGCTGGTGACTTCTTGAACAAACTATCACTATGCGAATTTTTTCAGTATTTTTACCTGATTCTACACGTAATAATGTATGGTAATTGGTACATATCAGATAAAATTTTAAGAGATTCCCTCTCAGGGTGGAAAGAATTAAAGAATTTCCTCTTTCCGTACCTTATCAATCCACCTAATTATGGATGTCTTTGTATAGCACATAATCTCAAAGACTTCAATTCTCTTCTTTTCCAATTTTACCACGGTCAGTGATCACGTTCGTACAATGTTCTGCTCAGGACGCACGTTCTCACAAATTTTTCATCAAAATTAAAGCCGGATCTAATACGAAAAGACTCCTTTTGCCATGGAATTCTCTTCTCCTGTGCTATTCTGCTTTTCTGTCCTCCTTGCTTCGTCCGTGGTGTATTATTTCGCTTCCAAGGTAGCACAATTCCTTTACTTCATTTACTTGTTGGTCACCAATTTCCAAGGTAGTTTTATCGCTAATCTCATTTCTGCTACTCCTCATTACTTCCGTTTTTGTTCGGTTTACCTTCAGTCAATAATCTGTACTCAAACTGTTCATTCCGTTCAGCAGGTTCTCTAATTCTTCTTCACTATTACTGATGATACCAGCGAGACTTGTCATTTATATCTTTCGATTTGAATTTTAACCCCAATTCTAAACCTTTATTTTACTTTCGCTGTTGCTTGTTCGATGTACAAAAGGAGCAGTCAAATGAAAACGAAACAGGCGGCAGAAAAGAAAATACACTGTTTATTATTTCAAATGAAATTTCCATAACTGTTAAGGCGTGTCTCCCACTGTGAGACAAGACGGTCAATATGTTTATGGAAAAATATTTACCGTTGTCAAGTGCTTCCGGGTGAAACCCCTTAGTGTAGTCGAAATGACCTTGGCAACATGAGGGCAGGCATTATCATGCAAGACAATGCTGCCGGCCGTAAACATTTCTGGGTGTTTGAATTTCTTGGCGCGCTTCAGTGTTTGGAAAATGTCCACGTACTGTTGTGCATTAATTGTGGTGTGGTGAGTAGCGGGCTCTTAAAGTCAAAGAGAAATTGCATCATGACATTCATGGTGTACCTGCTGCTTTGACTACGCCGCAGAAGTTTGCTGGGAAGTTCTTACAAAATCTCCGTAGAGTCCCGTTCTTGGTAGCAGAGATCATTTAACACTTGTTGTTCTAAGATTTCTTTTTTATTTCTTTAATTTCCAAGCTCTGCTATCCACCCGCTGTCCGTGACATCTTTTCCATACTCCTCCAGCACCACATTTCAGATGCCTCCAGATATCTCCTGCCGCATGTACCAATAGTCCACGTTTGGAGCCATACAACGCGACGTTTCGAACACCAACTGTAGTTTCCCTGATGCAAGAAACAAATTTCTCTTGCGAAAGGCTATCTTTGCCTGTGCATTTGTGCTCCTCATGTAAAGTGAAAATTTGTCAGCTGTGGCGATTTCGCCTCCTAGGTAGGTAATAGTATTCGCTTGTTTCGGTGGTATATCAATAACTTTAATGTCTACTGCGTTATGTTGACAGTTGTATATCATAGCTTTGTTCTCCGTTGTAGTACTTTTCATGATAGACTTCTGTTTCCGTTTCATGTTCATTCTTGCTATTGTAGTTGTGGTCTTCAGTATGAAGACTGGTTTGATGCAGCTATCAACTATCCTGTGCGATCCTCATCATCTCCGAATAACAAATGCAACGTACGTTCTTCTGAATCTGCTTACTGTATTCATATCTTGGTCTCCCTTTACGATTTTTGCAGCCCCCCTCCCCCCCCCCCCCCCCCTCGCCGAGCACATACACATTTCCAGTCCCAAATTGTTGATCCCTTGGTGTCTCACAATGTGTGCTATCAAACGATCCCTTGTTTTAGTCATGTTGTTTGAAAGGTGGCTACACTGAGCCACAGCGCCAGAGATTGCGCCAAAGAGTATTATTCAGCCGCCTCCACTGGCAGTTCTTATCGAGAAGTCGTGGTGGAGAGTGCTTGTTGAGATGTGGCAGTGGTGAGTAGTTGTTGAGAAGTTCCCATGGAGAGTGCTTGTTCAGAACTAGTAGTATTGTTTTGATGGGCTAAACACCAGATGTTGTTGGATTAGGGATGCTGTAATGTGCTTTTCGTCAATATATATGAAGGTACAAAATTCGTTTTTTTTATTATTTCAATTTCTTAAACAATAATGCCTCTTGGTCACAGGTTCAGTCAACAAAGCATCTGGCTCGTGTTTTTGTATTAGACTGTATTTCTGGTTTCTATGTGCAATTATAGTATTTCCGTTATTTTTTTTAATTACTTCAGTATAAATGGTGTTTAAAATATCAGGTCTTATTGAGGAAGAACCGTGCCAGATGTGTACGTTGAATCACACTTCCACACACAGAACAGCTTCACTTGTGCCTTGTTGTTTCGTAGCTTTTATAGTTGCTGGGGACTTAATTAATTAATTGTGTTAACGGAAATTTCGCTTCATTCTTTGTTGTTGTTCTATGCAGTCAGATTGCGTACTAATACTAGTCAGAGCCAACCGGTTACGAGACTTCGTAATCGGACAGACGGCTGCTAAAATTAAATTATTTGCATTCTAAATAATTAAGCCTCCATGCACGTGGCGACCGCTGCTTCGGATCGTCCCTTGGAATTCTTCTGATTGTAAAAATAGCAGACAGTAGTATTGTTGTAGTAATTTGTAGTTTAGTAACTGTAGTCTATATTGCATGTGTAGATTTGGTAATTGTAATTCTTCTAATGGTATTTTTTTTGCAGAATTTAATTTTTGTTGTCTTGTATACGGGTTTGACAATTTTGAGCAATTATGAAGATTTCAATTGTTCGTTAATCGTGTTTGAGGGAAGCATTTCGTGTGAATGGTATTGTTGGTGATAAAGTGTCATTGTGTGTAATCTTCGTATAGTGACGAGTTTAGTATGTTTTGTAAATGATTACGCGATCGATGAAAAAGGCAAAAATGATGAATAGTGAGGATGACGAAGTTGTTAACATGGCGAACTCGCCGACACAGGAGAACAGTATGATGAATAATGAAGTGGAAAACAATTTAATAAGTCGGAAAAATAGTCCGGAACCATTTCAAAATTTTTCTCAATCAGAAAATTCACAGAATACAAGATTAACGATAGAAGATTCTGAGATAGTATCGAACACAGATAGCTTTACAGCTATGACGAAAGAAGTTGGTTTTGCGGGAAATGTTAGGGGTGAAAAGAATTTCGAACCAATTAACATGGAGCAGTTGATGGGTGCTATATTAAATTTGGGATCACATATGGGAACAATGGGATCACGGTTAGACTCACTGGGATCACAAATAGGAACAATTAAAACAGAGATAGGAACAATTAGAACTGAGACGGGAACAATGGAAACACAGTTAGACTCACGAATAGGGACATGTTTCAAAAACATGAAAGATGAATTAAAGAAAAAAATCAGAGAAGAAGTACAACCGGTTTTGAATTCTCACAATAATAGATTATTTGCAGTAGAGATTAGACAAAAGGAACAGGATAGAGAACAGGAAGAAAGAGATCGCGTGATAGTACAAAAATTTTCAGAGTTAAATTTACAACGTGCACACGATAAGGTAGAAATATTTGAGAGAATCGAGGAATGCGTACCAAATGACAGAATAAATAACCTAACACAACAATATGAACAGTTAACTACTAAATGTGTCAATACTGAAACCCGAGTCGCGACACTTACGGAAGACGTAAATAAACAGAAAGAACAAATAGGTGACTTATCGGAAAGAGTTGAGGAGATTGCAGATAAACTGACAAGTCTTGGTTTAAATGGGGACAGAGATTCTGATGATACAGCTCCATTGCCATTTGCAGAAACCGAAGAGTACCAGAGCATTAATAAACATGTTGAAAATCAGGGAAAATTTAATGAACGCTTTAAAAGGGAATTTGAGGCGTTACGGAAGCAAGTCAAACAAATTGAAGGTGAAATCGTAGGAAAAGACAGTAGAAGAAATTTAGAATCACAGATAGCAGAGGGGTTTGAAGAAAATAATTTATTTCATTTACGAGAAGCAACAAGAGAGCGCCAGGAGCGCGAACTTGACAATAATCGACATTCGGACTGGGACAGACGCGGTAGGTCTTTGTCGCCACGAGGAGGAAACTTTGACTATAAACACTTCTTAACTGTTCGGAAATTTAAGATCTTTCGCAATTCTAAGAACGACATACATCCATGTTCATGGTTAGATCAATTTATGTACGCACTTCCACCAAATTGGCCACTAAGTCACAAACTGGAATTTATGTGTGGATATTTAGAAAACGAACCGGCGACGCGGATGCGCGCACTTATTAGAGATTGTAATAATCTAAATGATTTTTATCATGCATTTCTATCGGCATATTGGTCCGAAAACACGCAAGACAGAGTCAAACAC
Organism: Schistocerca serialis cubense; assembly: GCF_023864345.2. Taxonomy (NCBI): domain Eukaryota; kingdom Metazoa; phylum Arthropoda; class Insecta; order Orthoptera; family Acrididae; genus Schistocerca; species Schistocerca serialis. The sequence continues at coordinate 266,350,576 of NC_064638.1, forward strand.
AGTCTTATTATGCAGCGTAATTTTAAACAGTCTGAGTTCCGCACTCCAGCAGAATACTTTGAAGACATGATTCGAAAGAATCTGTTCCTTTCCAGCCCTTATAGCCCGACTGAATTAATTCACATTTGTTTAACTAAGCTGCCACAATCCATAAGACAAATTACTTTACCCGGAAGATGTAAAGACGACATTGAGACTTTTAAGACGTTGCTACAAGAACTTGAGTATGACAACGACGACGGGACTTCTTGTAATTTTTTCAGTAACGGTAATCACAATAGATTTTCAGAGAAAAGGGATAATGATCGGAACGGATGTTATATGGGCAATTTTGAGAATGACAGACGAAACAGACAGGACAATAGATCCAGCCTTATGACAATAACAGACGTTCTAACATAAATTACACAGACAATTATAATAACGGTAATGCCTATCGGAATGATCAATCATACGGAAACAGTAATCGGTATCATCAAGACAGAAATTATTCATACAATAATAGAAATTCTTACTACAGAAATAACCAGGGTAGTAGATCTAACAGTAATTTCAGAAGTGACAGTCGAAATTACACAAGAAGTAGTCATGCAGACAGACAGGAAAATAGAAATTTTAATAACAGACACAACCAAGAATTCGCGTCTAACAGACAGGAAGGACCTAATTGGCATCCTCCACGTGACAGAACTTCAGAGAGACAAGTGCAAATCGTAGAAATTGATCCGCGAAATGACGCGAATAATCAAAGACGTGGCGCAAGCAATCGACAATGACTTGTAGCTTCGGCTTCTGGCAGCAATATAGACGGTTCAGAAAGTAATGACACTACGACTTTACACTACGTACGCCTGGAAGACATGAGAGACATTTTGGTAGACGAAAAGGAAAATAATGTAGACACATTTTTACATCCTGTTATTGAAGTATGTGTGGGTAAGAATAAGTTCACTGCAGTTTTAGATTCTGGGAGCCCATTGAATGTCATTAGTGAATCAGTTTTTTGTATATGTGTAAGAACTATTGCTTGTCCTGTGTTACCTGTTTCTAAAACTACAATTCGATGAGTTATTTCTGGAAAAAGTGTGGAAGTCAAACAACAGACCAACTTAAATTTCATTTGTCAAGGATACGAATTTTCTGCTAATTTTATTATTGTTCCATTACTCAGTACACAAATTATGTTAGGTATGGAGTTTCTTAACACATATAAGGCAATTTTGAACTTTAAAGAAGGAAGTGTGAATTTGACTGTTGCCGGAATGCCGAAAAGTTTGAAATTTTTCGAGTGTTTAACAAAATCTGAATCAGACACAAAATGTTTAAAGGTTTTACTTCTGATGTTTTCGCTGAGCATTATGACGACAATGTGTTCATTCATGTCAATGACAATAGATACAGAGACGGGATGGATGATATAATTAATAACGAAGAATTAAGTAATGAAAAGGTTAAGAAAGCTGAAGTGCCAGATGACGTTGCAAGAGAAGAACTGCACCAAATTTGGACTTCACATGCTACAGTATTTAGTCAACACACAGGAACTATACAAGGCTTACAATATTTATTTAAAGTAAAAGAACACACACCATTTCGGGGGAAAACGTACGCTATTCCTTTGGCTTACAGAGACAAGGTTAAGAGTGAACTTCAATACATGTTAGATCAAGGCATTATTGAGCCAGCAGTCAGTCCTTATACTAGCCCATTACACGTCGTTCTTAAAAGGATGGGTCAATTCGTTTGGTTCTGTATTCCAGACAGATAAATAATATCATCATTCCTGAAACTGACCGTCCACAAAATTTAGATGAACTTCTTCAACATTTCCATGGAATTAAAGTCTTATCCACGATTGATATGCGCGCAAGTTTTTGGCAAATAGAACTCCACCCTGATTGTAGAAAATACACTGCCTTTTTAGCCTTTGGTAACTGTTACCAGTTTCGGAAATTACCGTTTGGACTTACTGTATCTTCAGCAGCATTCATTCGTAGTTTAAACGAAATTTTACCTGTTTATCTTCGTGACAATATTACTTCATATGTTGACGATATTCTTATTGCTAAACGTTCTTGGAGTGAGCACAACAAAATTTTGGATTCATTATTACGTATTTTTGCAAGAGTTGGCATTACAGTGAACTTGGAAAAATCTGAACTTGGTCGTTCTCAGGTGAAATTTCTTGGTCACATTATTTCTACAGAAGGTATTCTTCCTGATCCAGAAAAGCTAGACGCAGTTCGTAATTATGCTGTTCCTACTACAAAATGTGATGTTCGTAGTTTCCTTGGTGTCTGTAATTTTCTTAGACGCTTTGTTAAATTGGACGATTTGACCACACCTCGTTTATGTGAACTATCTGGAAAGAAATCTAATTGGTGTTGGGATGAGGAAGCTCAATCAGAATTTGAACAACTTCGTGATGCTTTAGTTGCTGCTCCACTTCTTTCACATCCAGATTTATCTAAAGATTTTTGTTTGGCGACGGACTCATCATACAAAGGCCTAGGTGCACACTTATTTCAAGAGATAGAAGAAGACGGCGTTGTAGTATAGAAAACTATTGCATTTGGAAGTCTTGTTCTCTCTAAATAAGAAAAGAATTATTCGATTACGGAACTTGAAGCTTTGGCTGTTGTATGGGCTTTCACAAAATTTCGCATATTTTTGTATGGCAGACATACTAAGGTTTACACCGATCATCGAGCTCTGGAATTTCTTATGTCAGCAAAATTAACACATGGAAGATTGTCACGATGGGCGTTGTATCTACAGGAATTTGATTTTAGTATTGTTTACATACAGGGTTCTTCAAATATTATTGCTGATGCTTTATCACGTGCACCTATGGGTTTGAAACAAAGTGCTGAAGAGGACTGCAAGGAAAATAATTATTGTTTGATGTATATTCAAGGTGTTGCGTTTGAGAACTTTATTTCGTCTTCGCTCCAGGACATCGCTAAGGAGCAAAATAAGAATCCAATCTGGAAGGACATTAAGGAGAAGTGGAGGAGAAAGGAAAGCGTAGCGATTAGACAGTATTATTTAGTTCGCAATGATATTCTTTTTAAACGAAAATCGGTCGACAACTCTGTTTGGTTAGTTTGCATTCCTGATGAGTGGGTTAATAAATTGATTTGGTATACATATTTCAGTTATGCACACTTTGGTCCCAGAAAATGCTTTCATAAATTACGAGAAAATTGCTACTTCAGTAGTATGGAAAAACGTATTCGATCTGTTCTTGCCAAATGCAAATTATGTCAAAAGGCTAAGCTGCCAACTATTTCTCACAGAGCACCGTTGTTTCCTATCATTCCAGCGAAATTAAAGGACATGGTTGCAGTCGATTTGTTCGGTCCAGTGGTTCGTTCTACTAATGGTTTTGCGTACATTTTGGTAGCAGTGGAATTGACATCAAAATATGTGTGTTTTACACCTTTACGCAAAGCAACAGCTCTTTCAGTATCTAACGCTTTCATCAAACATTTTCTTAAAGAAGTGGGTCATGTTGATAAGGTTATATCAGATAATGGATCACAGTTTCGCTCTAAAATTTGGCTTCGTACTCTACCCTCAATCTAATGCTTAAGAGAGATGGATGAAGGAAATAAATAAATTGTGTCGTCTTTATTGTCATCAGAATCACAGAACGTGGGATCAGTATCTTCATATTTTTCAAAACATTCTGAATGAACTCCCTAATGATTCAACTTCTTTTCCGCCTATATTGATATTAAAAAATAAAGCACCCACAAATCGCATTTCTGAAATCGTTCCATTTCCGCCTACACGGAAACTGCGGCATTCTGAAGTTGTGAACCTGGCTCTGCAAAATATTGCGTCTGCGGCTGCTAGAAGAGGGAAATCAGCTAAACGTCCTGGCCGTTTAAAAATCTTGTCAGTTGGTCAAAAGGTGTTAATTAAGTCTCACCGTTTGTCTCACAAAGGAAAAGGCTTGTGTCGCAAATTTTTTCTGCTTTATAACGGTCCATATAGAGTTCGCAAAATTATTCATGATAACACTGTCGAAGTAGAAACTCTTAAATCTCGGCGCTCTAAGGGAATACATCATATATCAAACGTTAAAATTTTTGTGGAATGACATTCTTTAGAGAGACGAACAGTTATACGTAAACACACGGAGAATGCAAGGATACGCGCCGTGTTCCGGCGGCGGCATATACTCAAAGCAACAGTCAAGTCTGCGCGCCGCACAAGGCAGTCGTTGACCGCAAACAATTACTTCCTACGTCACGCGTACCTACAGCTGATCGAGCGCTCAGTGCGAATGCACTGACAGCCGTAAACAAATACACAGTCTAATTTCTCTGATTAAATTTAGTATAAAGCCATAGTGACTTGATAAATTATGTTATTAACGTTCAGTATTTTTCAGGATACGGTTGTATAAAATATTTTAGAACTTCAGGTAAATTCTGTGTGTGTCCGACGTTAAGAGGACTTTCTATCGAGAAATTTTCAGGAAGAATGTCATTTCGAGGAAGAAAGTAATAAACTAAAAAGGTAACTATTAGTTTATTTTTCAGGTAACATATTTCCACTTGGTACGTACTTTAGACGTAATTTGCTGCTCGCGATTACGTGATTCATACTTTGTACTAAATTTCATGTTCTATGAATGTACTTGTGAAGCGACGTGCTTGCGTACATTAACTGATTTTGACAATGATTGATTAATGAACAGGGTTGTTACTTATGTATATTATGCATCGCTTGGTTACTATGCTTTTTCACTGACGTCATATTTCTTTTATTATGTGACTGCTGTGCTTATTTGTTTAAATTATAATTGTCACCTGATTAATTGTGCTGATGTGGTTATGTATGTAGGTTATACTTTGTGATTTATCTGCTTGCGCCTAAATGTTTCCTTCTTAAGATTACATGTGAACATTTATTTGCTTATGCTGATATGATGCTAATGACCTGTTTATTATGTAAGATACATATTTGCTGCTTTGCGTATGGATTGCATATTTATACATTTCTGTTTGTTGTCATAACTACTCTTTAATTTGGTATATAGAAATGCTGATATGCGGTGTACGAACATGGAGTTTAGGTCACAGTATGGTATTAATTATAGATTGTTCGCTTGGCAGAGCCTCGTGGGAGGAATTGTGCTGCATCCACTTGTTGACATTCTGTTCTCCACTGGTATATTTACTCGCTATTGCATGTTTTGCTTACGCTTAGTGCCTTATATTTTTAAGATAAGAAAATGAACTGCTATAATTCTACGAACGACATTGGTACAAGAAACTTCATTGAAGTCACATGAACTGGAGGTTTTATGGAAGCTGTATAAATTTATGCTAATAGGAAGGAAGCTAACGAGATGAAATACCAACACTAGGTTTAGACCATTGACAGTTATTACACTGCATTCTTCGTGAGCAATTGAAATAGCTAGTGACACTTGACACAAGAAATACTCCACATGTTTGCTTCCGTTTTGCCATGATTCTTGAAGTGGTGTACACACTGTGAAATATTACTATCATTCACACTCCGAACTCGTACTTACTTACTGGAAGTTATTCAAACTGAAGGCTGTTAGAAGTCATGTATGCATTTCTTTTATTTAATGATGGACAAGGTAACTAAAATGTATTTTATAATTCATAATGAGTAGAAGATTTGGCTCAGGTGGACTACACAGAGGTTGTGTGTGGACATTGTGTCTTCGGATTGTATGGGATGATGAATTGAAGTTTGCACTAGGATTTTGTCTGTACTTGTTCGAGGAGACTGACTAGAGGAAAGAGTTGTTATGGAAGTGAAATGATATTGGCGATAAGGTTTATATGTGTCGACGTATTGAAGAGGTATTATTGAGATTCTGTGAAGCTGATGATTATTGGAGTTTTGGTGGACAAGAAGTAAGGTAAATGATATTGATGATAAGATTTATATATATCGACGTAAGAGGTATTATTGAAGTATTAAGATTACGTGATGCTGATGATTATTGGAGTTTTGGTGGATAAGAGGTAAAGTAAGTGAGGAGCATATTTTTTTTTTTTTTTTGTCGGTTTATATGGAACAAGGAGGATGAAGGTGGCAGAATAGAACACTCAAATGGAAGGAAGATTGTCTGCACACACACTTTGTTAAATCACTAAGCAGTATATACTTTTTTTGGAGAGAGGAAGTATTTGCATATCTTGGCACACTGACAGTTGTTCAGCAACAGTACATTTGATTTAGCTTGGCAAACATTGGTCTTGACATGATGACTATGACGTTGACTAACTATTTTTGACTGTTATACATTGCTGCCACTCCTACTTGATACACATGTTGAACATCAAATCTTTGACAGAATTGCATTTACACAGTTAACACTATTCAACTACACAGTAGCACTTAATGTGGATGAAAGATGAGTGAGTGTGTTTTGTGTGTTTTCCTTTCCTAATCACAAATAATTGGTACCGACCTATCTCCTAAATATTATTTTACTTGTTTGTTGTGGCTTGCACTGACACCCATAAATATTATAGGTTTACTGTTATTTGTGTACTTGTAATAGTTAATATGACAATTATCTGGTATCATTTGTGTGTTTATTATAATTTGTATGTTTAGTGTAAGAGCATTGATAATAATTTTGTAAAAGCAATTGTGTGTGCCTTCAAACTGTTGTTCGTGCTTGCACCTATTCAACATTGCTGGGTGCCACTGATGGACTGCTTCTACTGAAATAATGTCACTTGTTGGTGTCTGCACCCGCTCAACATTGCTGGGTGCCACTAATGGAACTGCTTCTACTGAAATAATGTCACTTGTTGGTGTCTGCACCCGCTCAACATTGCTGGGTGCCACTGAAACTGCTTCTACTGACATTATGTCACTTCTTGCTGTCTGCACCTGTTCAACATTTTTGGGTGCCACTGATGGAACTGCTTCCACTGAGATAATGTCACTTGTTGCTGTCTGCACCTGTTCCACATTGCTGGGTGCCACTGTTGGAATTGCTTCTGCTGAGAAGATGTCACTTGTTGGTGTCTGCACCTGCTCAACATTGCTGGGTGCCACTGATGGAACTGTTTATACTGAAATAATGTCACTCGTTGGTGTCTGCACCTGTTGACCATTGCTGGGTGCTTGTTTATTGAACTATGGAAAGCATTTTATGTGAATATTTGTATAAACTGATTTTTTTGCGTATTTACTGTTTGTGGAATGTTATGAGACTCTTACCTACACCTATTTGACATTGCTAGTGCCATTGATTGTATGGTACTTATGTAAACTATTATGTAAAATCACATGTATGAAAGCATTTGTATTCCTTACTGTATTTTATATATTAGGTTATGGAATGGTCAGTGCAAAGCCAAAATTTATTTAGTGAAGTGATATTTACTTATTAATATTATCTTTTATTTTGGTCTGTAATTTTTTTTTCTTCTTTGGACGAATTTGGTGGTATTTTCACCACCAATGCTGGCAAAAATACTATCAAATTCTGGCCCCTGGAGGAGGGGCATATGAAAGGTGGCTACACTGAGCCACAGCGCCAGAGATTGCGCCAAAGAGTATTATTCAGCCGCCTCCACTGGCAGTTCTTATCGAGAAGTCGTGGTGGAGAGTGCTTGTTGAGATGTGGCAGTGGTGAGTCGTTGTTGAGAAGTTCCCATGGAGAGTGCTTGTTCAGAACTAGTAGCATTGTTTTGATGGGCTAAACCCCAGATGTTGTTGGATTAGGGATGCTGTAATGTGCTTTTCGTCAATATATATGAAGGTAAAAACTTTGTTTTTTTTTTATTATTTCAATGTCTTAAACAATAATGCCTCTTGGTCACAGGTTCAGTCAACAAAGCATCTGGCTCGTGTTTTTGTATTAGACTGTATTTCTGGTTTCTATGTGCAATTATAGTATTTCTGTTATTTTTTTAATTACTTCAGTATAAATGGTGTTTAAAATATCAGGTCTTATTGAGGAAGAACCGTGCCAGATGTGTACGTTGAATCACACTTCCACACACAGAACAGCTTCACTTGTGCCTTGTTGTTTCGTAGCTTTTATAGTTGCTGGGGACTTAATTAATTAATTGTGTTAACGGAAATTTCGCTTCATTCTTTGTTGTTGTTCTATGCAGTCAGATTGCGTACTAATACTAGTCAGAGCCAACCGGTTACTAGACTTCGTAATCGGACAGACGGCTACTAAAATTAAATTATTTGCATTCTAAATAATTAAGCTCCCATGCATGTTCCACTAATTTCTTGTCTCCTCAATTGTATTCAGTATCTTCTCATTAACTATGTGACCTACTCATCTAATTTCAACATTCTTCCTTCGAAAGAATCTATTCTCTTTTTGTCTAAACAGTTTATCGTCCACGTTTCAATTCCGTACATGGCTACATGCAGACAGAGTCCTTCAGAAAAGACTTTCTAACCGTTAAATCTATATTCGATTTTAACAAAGAAGTGTTTTTCTTGTCATTGCTAATCTATATTTTATATCCTTTGGCCTCATAAGTTATTTTGCTGCCCAAATAGGAAAACCCATCTACTACTGCCAACGCCTCGTTCCCTAATCTAGTTCCCTTAGCATTACTTGATTTAATTTGACTACATTCCATTATCCTTATGTTTCTTTTGTTCCTCCATTCAATACACTTTCTTTCCGTTCAACAGCTCCTCCAAGTCCTTTGCTGTCTCTGACAGAATTAAAATGTCATCGGCAAACCTCAAAGTTTTTGCTTCTTCTTCATGAACTTTAATTCCTACTCCAAAGCCGGCCGATGTGGCCGTGCGCTTCTAGGCGCTCCAGTCTGGAACCGCGTGAACGCTACGGTCGCAGGTTCGAATCCTTCCTCGGGCATGGATGTGTGTGATGTCCTTAGGTTAGTTAGGTTTAAGTAGTTCTAAGTTCTAGGGGACTGATGACCACAGATGTTAAGTCCCATAGTGCTCAGAGCCATTTGAACCATCCTACTCCAAATTTTTCTTTGGTTCCCTTTACTGCTTGTTCAACGTGCAGACTGAATAACGTCGCGTAGAGGCTACAACGCTACCTGACTACTTCCTCAGTCATTGCTTCCACTTCATGCCCCTCAACTCTTATAACTGCCGTCTGGTTTCTGTACAAACTGTAAATAGTCTTCGCTCCCTGTATTTTACCCATGCCAGCTGCGGAATTTCAAAGAAGGTATTCCAGTCAACACTGTCAAAAGATTTCTCTAAGTGTACACATGCTATAAATATAGGTTAGCATTTCCTTAACCCATCTTCAGACATACGTCGCAGAGTCACTATTGCTTCGAGTGTTCCTTCATTTCTCTGGAATCCAAACTGATCCTCCCCGAGGTCGGCTACTACCAGTTTTTCCATTCTTCTGTACAGAATTCCTGATAGTATTTTGTAGCCATGACTTATTAAACTGATAGTGCGGTAATTTTCACACCTGTCAGCAACATCTTTTTTAGAATTAGAATTATTACATTTTTCTTGAAGTCTGAGGGTATTTCGCCTGTCTCATGCGTCTTGCACACCAGATGGAAGAGGGATGTTACTAATTCTCGCGGAATATTGTATATTCCCGGGGCCTTGCTTCAACTTAGTTCATTCATAGCTTTGTCACTTTTTTCTCGCAGTATCATATCTCAAGTCTCATATTCATCTGCGACCAGTTCCGTTTCTATAATACTGTCCTCTCGTTCATCTTCTGCTTTGCCATTTTGTACTCCAAGTCAATTTGATTTTTTAAAACATTGTATTCCCTTTCACCTGCATTATTTGCTGCGTTTTTATGTTTCCTCCTTTCATCAACTAAATTCTAAGTCTCTTGTCCTTTATAAGGGTTTTTAATACGTCTTGACAGATTCCTTGTTTGATCCTTTGCTGCCTTTACCATTTCATCTCTTAAAGCTAGCCGTTCGTCTTTTACTGTAGTTCTTTCCCCTGTTCTAGTCAACCGTTGCCTAATGCACCCTCTTAAAATCTCAGCAACCACTGGTTCTTTCAACTTAATGTCCCATCTGCTTACATTCAATTAATTTTGCGATTTGTTTAGTTTTTATCTGAAGTTCACAACCAGTAAATTGTAGTCATATTCCATATTCGGCCCTTGGAAATGTCTTACAATTTGAAATCTGGTTCTAAAATTTCTGTACTACCATTGCATAATCAGTCTGAAACATTTCGACGCTCACAAGCCTTTTAAATGTTTCATTTAAGAGGTGTGTGTCTGCACAAAAACATCCACATTCGAAGTGTTATTGCAATCTGTTTATTGGCTAACAATACGAGCCCATGCCTACCAATCCCTTCTCAAGGTTTAGGTGATGTACCCCATGTAATTGTTTTCTTATATCCAGCTTTTTGTCCGTAGCCTCTCACAACATTAATATACTTTCCAATGTACGACTGCTCTGGTTAGGTCCAACTGGTCTTCAGCTAAATTTGGTCCATTTTTATCGCTTAATCGATTCAATACTTTTCCCATCAATGTTTTTGACATGTGGAACAATAGACACGCATAAATGCACGTAACAGCAGCTTTAGGTGGTTTCGTGAAGACGTTCTTCAATCTCCCACTTCTTTGCTTCCAAATAACAGAATCCCCATCTTCGTTTTATGTGATGCTACTATGAATATTGTTTCTTCTGAATTTCTTTCTGCTAAAAACGTTGCTCTTTCTCCGTTTGTGGAGTTTGATGTCAGGATTTTCCTTTCATTGATTCTAGAGCGCCAGCGGCATTTCATAGGCTCTCCAGTACTTTCAGACGGGGTTGGTGTGTTTATGATGCAAAAAATCTAAGTGCACAGTATTTTGTAGTATTTTTATTTGTCTCCAGAACTTGTTAAAGTTGTTACATTCACTGCAGTTTCCAAAGTGCCACACTCGCATCGTTCACCAACTTTTGTGCAGAAATGACTCTGTCGTGTCAATTCAAACTCTGAAGGATTACGGTTGAAACACGCGTCCGGGCATCCAGATTCCGGTTTTCCGTGATTTCCCTAAATCGCTCCTGGAAAATGCCGGGACGCTTCCTTTGAAAGGGCACGGCCAATTCCCTACCCCTTCGTTGACCCAATCCGAGCTTATGCTCCGTCTCTAATGACCTCGATGTGGACGGAACGTTAAACCTAATCTCCCTTCCTTTCTTTTTTACCCATACAAACAAACCCGGTATTGGTCGAAATGCATCGTGCTGGTCGGGTCAGCAGTGGAACATTCAGCCTCAGACAGGTGACATGACTGTACGATACCGAATGGGTGTGCAAAAAATACGTCTGTTCTCTCGGCGGTAGTCGTGCGAGTGCGTTGAAATCCTCAATGCTGCTAAAAGTGACCCTCCAGGATCAATCGAAATATTCAGTTAAAGTAGCATCCCGATCAACGCCAGCAACAGTATTTCTGAATACAGTAGACAACTACGTTGCTGCTGTCGAGTTCCGATATTAGATGGTAGACTTTCCTCTTTCTTACATACTGCAGGACACTATCTTCTCACACATAAAGGACATTTAAATCAGAAATTCACTGTGTGCTCATTCCCTACACAAGCTGATTCAACTGTCCCTACCACTGCCGTTTCATTGAAACCGCATGTTATGTCTGGGCTTCAAAAACAACGGGCGAGAACTTCGTATTCTCTCAGTCACAATGCCGACGTTATTAGTCTTAAAGAAGAAATGAACAGTACCTTTTTGTAGAAAATTTAATTATTTAAATTTCGCACTGAATACGTTCTCGCCGAAGGCTACGATTTTCGAGTTATTCAAAAAGAAACGTACAAAACTGACCCTGAAACGCACTTCCATCCCCACACTCATCCCTCTCCTGTAGGATTTCTAATTCGTTCGTGGCACTCCTTACCACTGTACAAAGATTTCCGACTGCATGAATTATTCCAGATATTCGAACTTTTTTGGTTTCTATTGACTGGGCTATTACGCCACCAACATAGTCAGCTATTTCGTTAACATTATAGACTTACCATTACTTGATGGAGAAATACGTCCACGGTAGAGGCAGGCGACCTTTCCGATTTGGCACAACTTAGAAATATAGACAGACCTTGATCGCGCAATTTTTTATCAAGCGTCACTCGCTTCATACGTTCATCATCAGACAGAAGCTGTCGAATAAATTGGACAAAGATGTTAACAATAGCAATATTTACATAATAACATACGTGTGTATCTTAGTAATCCATACATAAAACTTTCAATTGATATCGTACTTAAATTTAAATGAAACTGTAGTAAAAGGCTTACGAATATGAGCACAAAGATAGGCATTTTTGACACAGCCGTTGTCTATTCAAAGAGAACCAATGTCATACTGACTGTGACGGCTAAGCTTCCTACGAAGTAAACTGTCGGTAGGTGGCGCAAGCATTGACTGAAGAAATGACGTCCAAGAGTAATTTTACAAAGAAATATACGTTGCGATGAACTAAATGTCAGAACATGACCAGCGACTTGAACATACACTGAAGCTAATTTTATGAATGCGAAACTAGTATCTTTACATAGCATGAAATGTGCGTCGTCAGATAGCATCCTGAACAGAAATAGTCGTTTGTCGATGTTTGCAACCTTTAACTGCTTTAGTAAAACAAACATAAAAACATATAGAAAAGAAATAATGTACAAGTTGTGAAATAATAAGTTTACAACCACCTCAAAATAAAATCTTGCATAAGAATCACAATAGTCGAACATACGAGGGTTGAATGAAAAGTAATGCCTCTACCTTCGTATATTGGGTTTGGCTGGGAATATTTTAATTAATCAAACGCTAAAATAATCCTTAGAATGTGATCTTTAATTGCCAATATTCACTTTTCCACATAATCACCAGCCAATTGTATACATTTCTGCCAACGATGAACAGGATTTCTGAATCAGTCAGGGAAGAGATCGACACACTGTTTCGGCAACCACAGTCTCACAGTTCTCTCAACGTCTTCATCTGAAGTATAATGATGTCCCCACAGATCGTCTTTCATTATCGGGAACAGATGGAAGTCAGACGGTGCTACGACGATCGACCTGAATCAATCTGTCCGCATTTTGCTTGTGAAACTCGATGGTTGCTGTCACAGGACGTCCAACTCTATGTTTGTCACTCAGGTCAGATGTTCCCGCCTCAACATCTTTAAACTTACTCGCCCAACGACGCACATTACTCACATCAACACAATCACCATAAACTGCTTTCATTCTCTGTTGCATCTCCTTTGGGGTGACACCTTCTGCTGTCAAGAATTCAATGACTGCACGTTGTTTAAATCACACTGATCGACCGCCTGCGCAGTGTTCCATAATTTACACCGTAAAAACACAATCGTTCAACGCTAAGGCTTCCCGCAAACTGGAGCTGCAGAGAAGAGGCTACGGAACAAGCCAGTACCTGCCGCATACCAATGCTGCCAACTGTTGAAGAGTTACGAAGGTAGAGGCACTACTTTTCAGTCAACCCTCGTATAATAAATGTCATAGAACAGAATCATTTACGTGAGCCTACACTAGTGGGAACAACTTGAAATAAAAAGGAAGCTACTACTACAATTAAAAGAATTTTTAAATTTTTAAAAAACTTAATACTGTAGCATTAGATCGTAATAACAGTCCAGCCGTTATAATTTTACAACCATCACAAACTATAATGCTACGGTAGTATGATCAACTGTAGTCATATTATAACAGTCGAACATATAATGGATGATATGCAATAGAATCATTTACGGAAGACTAGATGAGTGGTAACATTTTCGAATACAAAAGAAGCTAATAATTTACACTTGTGCGTAAGGGTAATGAAAGCAAAGCGACTTTTGTAAACGTTACGTTAAAAGTAATTACACTGACAATTCTATCCAGATCTCTAACCCTTACAAGCACTTTGTATTCGTCAGGCCTTCTGACTGTGCAAGTCAGAAGGCCTGACGAATACAAAGATGTAATTGTTTATTGTATGCTGTTAAAATTCACATCATTGTTTGACACAATTTACACAAACGCCAATTTTACAAATCGTAAGTGCTCGACTAAGCTGGTGGCCTAATAAGGCCAGCCAAGGGAAATCGAAAAATGCGGAGGTGGGAAATAATTCACGCAATCAGTTATTTTTGTACAGTGTTTGAAGGGAGTGCCATGAACAAAACAACTTTTTAGAAATCCTGACTGGTGCAGGCTAAGTGTAAGAGTGATGGTGCGTTTGAGGGTAGCTTTTTTCTTGCACGACTTGAAAAATATAATCTCTAGTGGAATCGTACTCCAGTATAAAATTTCAATACATTAAATTTCCCACAAAAATATCCTGGCCATTTTTTCGTTATCACTAATAGTTTGTGTGTAGTGAGCGAGGAATATATAAATCTCTTGTAATTTTTTTCATGTCTCTTTGAATAGACAATGACCGTGTGAAATATAAAATGAAATCTGAATTATGTTCAGTCTATCCTTACTAGAATTTCATTTAAATGTAAGAACGATATTAACAGAAAATTTAATATATGGATTACTAAAATGTATTCTTATGTCATTATGTTCATATTTTCTATCATTAATTCCTTTGTACACTTTATTCCACTGTTGCCGTCTGATGATGAAATTTTGAAATGCGTAACGCTTAATAAAGAACTGTGCAGTCAAGACCTTTCTGTATTTCAAAGTTGAGCCAAATCTGAATTGACACATGCCTCTATCATGGATGTATTACTCCATCAAGTAATGGAAAATGAATAATGTTAACGAAAGAGTTGACTATAATGGTGGTGTAATAGTTCAATCAATAAAGACCAAAAAAGGTCAAATATCGGGAATAGTTGCGCACTAGATGATAGTTTGTGTCATGCTGCCATCAGGGTGCTACAGTCTTAAGGGCCAATAGTTTATATAGCATTATTAACCGTACATTACCTGCCTCTTGAGCAGAAGCTGAAAGATTCTTACTAATCTTAACTTGGAAGGTATTAACAGCAGCGATGAAGAAGATTTTTTCATGGGGTGCATATATATATATATATATGGCTGCACAGTTCTTTATTAAGCGTTACGCATTTCAAAATTTCATCATATATATATATATATTAAATTCCATCGACGATACGACTGACTCCTGTCAAAGGATTCTAGACGCATTCCTTTCTGTCATGGCGTTCACAAGCGAAATGCAGTGTATTGCTCGGCGCGTCGCGTCTTGAGAGGAATTATCAGCGCCGCCTGGCCTGGAAGGCATCCCCGGCGCTGGAGAGGGACGGGCCGGCCCACGCCAGGTATCGGGCGGGCTGAATTAACTTGAGATGAAGCCGGCAGACATCAAAGCGCGCCGCCGCGCCCTGTTAATTAACGAACGCTGCGCGGCTGGCCGCGAGGTGTATCCCCCCTGCAGCTGCCAGGGTAGGCCCGCCCGCGATACAGTCGCTGCCCGTCTTTGTGCTGCAGTTCCCCTTCTGCAAATGTTACCCATCGATACCTATTTACGAAATAGATTTCCTCTTACTGTTTTTCTTCTTTGCTCGGCGAATAACCGACAAAATTAAAGAAAGTAATTAACTTAGTCGAATGTTATTACATTTCAGTTATTCTATGACCAGTGATGTTTATGTTTTGAACATCGGTGTTTCAATATCGACACTGAAACTTTTGGAACATCGTAACATCGATGTCAAAGATAAAATATGTACCTAGTATGTCGGAAAAAAGACAGACCTCGTGACCATCATCAGTAATTGTTTGTCATGTATACGAATCTTTATTTGAAAATGCCTCATAACATCATTGAAGAGGTTGAAGGAGTACAAACAGCATTTACAAGAAAAATTCATATCGCATTTGGCTCACATGGAGCAATTGGTAGAAAACAAATTTACTGAACCGCCTTCGTTAATTAATGCTTTGAAAAGGCTTGTAATGTGACTTAAAGAAAATGAAGTCACAGGTGAGCTAAGAACACTTTCAAAAAATGGTTCAAATGGCTCTGAGCATTATGGGACTTAACTTCTGAGCTCGTCAGTCCCTTAGAACTTAGAACTACTTAAACCTAACTAACCTAAGGACATGACACACATCCATGGTCGAGGCAGGATTCGAACCTGTGACTGTAACGTAAATTTAGAAACCTGCTGTAAAACAGCAAATAAAATACCAAAGGTTAATTAAAAAACAAGCAGATGATCATCAAACGGGTGCAATTAGATGATGGTAAAATTTATAACACAGCCGTCCGTTGTGGCCGAGCGGTTCTAGGTGCGTCAGTCTGGAACCGCGCGACCGCTACGGCCGCAGGTTCGAATCCTGCCTCGGGCATGGATGTGTGTCATGTCCTTAGGTTAGTTAGGTTTAAGTAGTTCTAAGTTCTAGGGGACTGATGACCTCAGATGTTAAGTCCCATAGTGCTCAGAGCCATTTGAACCATTTTTGAACCCCGGCCGACGAACACTTTCAGAGCTCAAACTAAATAAAGAAGCATCCACTAGATGGGTCCCAGTATTCCATATGATTGAGAGATTATTGCAGCTGCATCCAGTAACTAATGAAATAAGTAACGCCATTCTGCCGCTACTGACAGCTGCAAGTACACTGACAGAAAGAAATGGCAATACCAGGAAGGAGTTGCGAATTACGAGTAAATCTGAAAGATGATGTTTATTGAAATTTCGCGCAAGTCGCATAAGACAGGCGCTAGTGGGTCACTGTGAGGATAAAAATCAGATTTGCTTTGAATACACGCTGCAACCGTCGTGGGCTTTACTTACCTTTGAAACTAGATGTGGTGAGTTGATGTTAATCAAGAATGCCTTTAAGGCCACAAAGACGCCGTTATCAACGTCTCGCTGAGTTTGAACGAGGTCCTGTAATAGGGCTGCGAGAAGCTGGATGTTCTTTCTGCGATATTCCAGAAAGACTTATTAGGAATCTAGCCACTATACACAGTTACTGGCGGTGGTGGTCACGGGAATCAACAGTCTCAGAAGGACCCGGTTCCGGACGGCCACGTGGCACTACAGCGTGGGAAGAGCATCGTGGTAACTGTATGGCTCTATCGCATCTTACTGCATCTGCAACAGCAATTTGAGCAGCAGTTGGCATCACAGTGACCCAATGAACTGTTACAAATCGGTTTCCTAACGAACAGCTCCAAGCCAGACGCCCTGTAGCACGGATTCCACCGACCCCAACCACCGCTACTTGCGACTTCAATGATGTCAAGCGAGAGCGCATTGGAGGGCACTATGGAGGTCTGTTGTGTCTTCTGATGAAAGTTCTTTCTGTCTCGGTGTCACTGATGGCAGTGTGGTGGTTAGGACGAGGTCAGTTGTCGGCTTGCAAACAACCTGCTGCATGCTACACATGCTGGACCTACAACTAAAGTTATGGTTTGGGGAGCGATTTAGTATGACAGTAGGGGCATTCTCGAGATTATCTCGTATACTCTGACTGCAAAATTGTATGTCAGTCTGGTGATTCCACTTATTGTGCTTACACCTGTTGAAAATGCAATCCTGATGGGCAGACAGAGAAATCAAATTTGACTGATGGAATGAACATTATAAAATAGCACAAGAAAACAGTAATTTACGAAGTAGAACAGTAATGGTCTCAACATCATACATCAGTCACTATCGTAAATGTCAAGTTCTAGATTTTGTACAACGTGTATTTGAAGTATGAAGTCACAGCATCAATACTACCTGTCCAAAGCTGCAAGAAACTGCACTTTGGTATTTCAGTTATCTAGTGTTGTGCGACAGTTTATCCTGACACTGTCAGACAACTTATTTTATAAAATAATGTGTACATACAAGTAGTCAATGTACGCGATACCTTAACACTGGGCCGGCCTCTGTGGCCGAGCGGTTCTAGGCGCTTCAGTCGTTAACCACGCTGCTGCTACGGTCGCAGGTTCGAATCCTGCCTCGGGCACGGATGTATGTGATGTCCTTAGGTTAGTTAGGTTTAAGTAGTTCTAAGTCTGGGGGACTGATGAACTCAGATGTTGTCCCATAGTGCTTAGAGCCATTTGAACTTGACTTTACATGTGCAGTGCTCTGACTGGCCAATTTCAATGCTAATTAACTCAGAAATGGCGTAACGTATCGAATGTTTTTCTTCATAATTATTTTTTAGGACAACACTCTTACTTGCTTTTCAAATTGTTTCTCAATACCCTAAATATGAAGTGTTTTTTGAGAATTTTTTGGTGAGTACTCATACAGCAGACCGATGGTAACCGCAGAAGAAAAGCCAACAGACGCTGCAGATAAGCTTTCACCACGTGTTTTGAAAAACGGTATTTTTTTGTGTTCAAAGGTTATGATTTTTCATTGAAGAAAGATTCTGAGGTGTCTCAGATTATGCAAACCGCATAAGCATGGGCACTGCATGGAAGATTGCGTTACAGACAATCCACATCACAATAAAATTTTCATAATGTTTCCTTTAATTCCACTTGTTCACATTGTAGAAATGATGATTTTTTTCCGGGACACATTGCATTCCGTTGTCCTTGCTAGGTTAAGTGTGGTCGCCACGTAAATCATTGTCAGTTGCTTCATTAGGGCTTGTCAGACAAACGGCTGCAATCAGCTAAACGTAATTCATATTTTCGTTTGTTTCAGTAGTTACTCGTAATGTAACAAACGAAAGTTGGCTTTCAACATGAATCTTCCAACTTTAATAATATGTGGTCCCTCCACCCCGCTGGAGGAATCCGTGGAATTCTAGACTACATGGCAGTAGAAGAGTCGCGATTTCAAAGCGGAAGTCCTCGAATAATTGTGCGGTAGTTAGCTCTCGGCGAGCGCGCGTTTCACAAAGGACTATAACAGGCACTCGGCAGCGAGCGGTCGTTGTGAGGTCAAGGATACCTGACTGCAGCTCGATCGCGGCTGGCGAATGCACTACGAACTTGTTAATGCGACCGCAGATGCCAGATTAATTCGCCGTACCGTAGTGGTGGTTGCCATTAATAACCGCCGACAGCCGTAGATGCGACGAGAGCTATTATTTTATCGACTAGCGCCCTCTTCAATTCCACGATAAATTGTGGAACAGGCTCTCTTCATTTGAAATGTCGATTCGATGTTTCGGCTGGAAACCGAACGTTGCGTCATAATACACTGGTGCGGCTCGCCAGGGTCTGAAGCGAGTGGGCGGAAGTGAACTTGCGGTGTCGCGGCCGACATGCACAGAAGCCGTCCTGTCTGCTCCGAAATACGGTGCGATGCGGGCCCGTAACGAGGATGTGAGCGTGAGCAGGCGCGCCCGACACGTCAACAAAAGCGTCCGGAAGTGGCATCACGGCTGAGTCGCTCGCGGCCGACCGGCCAAAGTCCATCCGGCGGCACCGCCTTTGCTCTAATTGGCGCTCGCAGCCGCGCGTAACGACCAATTAGGGGCGATCTAGCGAGTGCAGAAGACCGCGAGGATGCGAGACGCCGTCTGGTGGCTCAAGCGCTGCAGAGCGGACAACCTGGTTGCTATTGTGGGGTAAATAAATTGTAAGCTTGACCAGACACGAACGTTGTTGCGAACAATACTGCTATTGGTGGTTTTGGAGCAGGTATACGGGTTCACGTGTCTGAGACGTATTTGAAAAGGAAGACATTTTCCGTCATCTGTATCTGTATCTATATGAAATCTGTGAGAAAAGTAACGAGACATTTTATCTACGAAAGCTGTTATTTTTTTCAGACAGTAATATTGTCCCCTTCAAAGTAGTTCCGTTCGGCAGCTATAAGCCTGGTTGCAGGCTTCAACTGGTAGGGCCTTTAACACCTCAGCCACATTCGTTTGAATGTTCTCTAGAGTCTCGAAATGATGACGTTTTGTCATTTTCCAATTTCGGGAAAAGAAAAAAAGCCACAAGGTCTTAGACTTAACATTTCAGGTCATCAGTCCCCTAGATCTTAAACTGCTTAAACCTATCACACACATCCATGCCCGAGGCAGGATTCGAACCTGCGACCGCAGCGGTCGCGCGGTTCCAGACTGAAGCGCCTAACACTAAAGTCTTTTGAGGTAAGAAATTCCGTGATGGAAGTGGCCGTGTGACATGGGGCATTGTCGTGATGCATTACCCGCTTGTCTGCCATGTCTGATCTCACTCGATTAACCCTTTTCCTGAGTCTTTCAAGGACTGTTTGTAAAACACTTGGTTTACAGTTTGTCCTGGAGAGACAAATTCCTTATGCACGGTACTCCTACTGTCGAAAAAGCAAATCAGCATTGTTTTTATCATTGATTTGCTCATTAGAGTAGATGACGCTATTAGTTTTGTTAACGCAGTGACAGATGTAGTTTCGGAAGTTTACATCCGTAACAAAATTAAGTACCACAATATCTTTACAAATACAAACTAACAGTGAATTTATGTGGCTATGATATACGGATTTACAGATTTCGCTTCGTTTTTTCAAACCTTTACGACATGTCTTTGCTTGTTTCGATAGGATTTATTTATATTATATGATAAGAAAACTGATCTGCTAACTTTTCTTTGTGACATGGGTGCCTGCCAGAAACTATAGGACGGCCTACCCACACCTTCCACCTTCATGACTTCTACCTCAGAGTTTAGAACCGTCCCATCCAGCTAACTAACGTACTAAAATACCTTGGACTAACCTTCGACCGACAAATAACGTGTAAACCTCACCTATTAACTATCCAACAACTATAGACTAAAACTACCAACTGACTGAAAGTGGGGACTAGAACCCTCCACCGTACAGCACACGTACAAATCTTTGATCTGCCCCATCCTGTGCTATGCAAACGTTGCATGGATATCTGTCGCTCCTAAGTTCTATACAGCGCTCTAGATCCTCGAACGCCATGCTTTCCGCCTCGTTTTTCGCATCCGCTTACCTTCATCCACAAGAATCCTTCACCAGCCCATTAAAATCCCACTGTTCCTCGCCACACTGAACACCTTCGAAGATCATACACCATCCATATACTCGACACCAACAATTCTAACGCGTACCCTCTCCTTTCCGATCCCAGTGTGCTTCCGGGCCTCTACCTACACGTTCCACCTAACCTTCACCTGCACACCCTCCACATCCCCTCGCTAGGAAATTTCAGCCATCTCCCTCTCCCAAACCATGAACTATGCCCCAGCATATACATGTCCTTACCAGGTGGGATTGACGGAGGACATCGAAAGGGTGAAAAAAATGGCAGCTCGTTTTATTACGTAATAGGGGAGAGAGTGTAGCAGATATGATACACGAGTTGGGATGGAAGTCATTAAAGAAAAGACGTTTCTCGTCGCGGCGAGATCTATTTACGAAATTTCAGTCACCAACTTTCTCTTCCGAATGCGAAAATATTTTGTTGATCCCAACCTACATAGGTAGGAATGATCATCAAAATAAAATAAGAGAAATCAGAGCTCGAACAGAAAGGTTAAGGTGTTCGTTTTTCCCGCGCGCTGTTCGGGGGTGGAATGGTAGAGAGATAGATTGTGATTCGATGAACCCTCTGCCAAGCACTTAAATGTGAATTGCAGAGAAGTCATTTAGATGTAGATGTAGATCCCCAAGGGCTCCCTCCTTCTCTGGTCTCAGTACCACACCTCCTGCTTTTCTTCTTCCCCGTCACCGCCACCCTTTTTTCCTCTCCAGTCTATAAATCCCTATACCTGTTACCCCTCTTTTCTTGTCCGCCACAGCCACCCCCAACCCATCACCACTTGTTGTTACCAGGCCTCAGCCCTCATCACTACCACTCTCCTACATCCCTCCCTAAACATCCTTCTTTTCGTCTATTATGTTTGGTCCCACAGCAAGTTCTTTCTGAGTTTAAGTGAAAGTGTGCAGTGCTCCACTTTTATTGGCCATTGTACCTTCTGTCATGTCCAGTGTATTACAAGTGTTTTTCAAGTATTTAGTGTTGTGCAAGTGTTTTTAACTATGCTGTCTGTCAAAATTTTTATCACTGTTTCTAAACAATTAATGCAGACAGCATTATGTTGTTTGTATTTCTGCCATTAGCGTCACCTCAAATAATTTTAAAATCGCAGTTCGAATGTCTCCTTGTTTTAGCAAAGTTAGCGTTACGTTCTACTGCCTGAAGAGAGGATTATTTATATCGCTGCCAGCTCGCACTCCACTTCCTATCCACCCCTGACCCCACCCCACCCCACCACAACTCACCACACCTCACCTCACCTCACCTCACCTCACCTCATCTCATCTCACGCCACCCTACCCCACCTAGCTACGTGAGGCGACATGGGATAAAATAACAATAAAGAAACAAAAGGTGCCTACTCATTACATTTTGATTTCGTTTTGTTTACAAATGAAACTGCTTAGAAAACGGTCGGTTCGTTCTGAAGACATCAGAATGTCTAAAAGACTGAGGAATATACTGCCTCAAGAACCCAAAGAAAATCGTGAGGCGATATTTGCTGCAGTTTGAGAACATCAAGCTTCTACTCGCTCTTTTCAAACTCCTTCCGAATGTTAGGCGAGATGTAACTCTTATTGAAAGCATCACACATTATGTCGCTCTTCAGAATCTTTCACTCTTCAGAATCTTTTCTCCTACGTAACAGCACATAAGTGTAAATTTTGATGGGGAGTGGTGAAGATGGGCGAGTTTTTATGCCAAAAATCCCGCCTATTCCTGAAAATCTACCAATCAGCTTTAAATGTGTAAAATTCTTGGTGATCTTGTGTTATTCCACGATTGGAATCAGAGCACAAGACCAGACCTGCGTGTTGCGGGCATGGACCTCAGTTTCAGTTGCTTTTCGCACTGCCATCTCTACCTGGCTCTGTCCCGCGTTAGTGAGCTAAAAAGGTCTTCCGTCATGTCTCCAATCATATTAGTTCAAACTTTAAGAAACATACAAGACATATCAGACTACAGCTTCGTGACTTGAAAAAGAAGGCATCTCCCTCATCTGAGTGTACCTATCCCTTCACAGTTTCAGACATAGACTCTGGACTGAAGGACCTCAAACTTCTTAAGGCACCTGGATTCGATGGTATCCATCCAGAATTCCTAATCCATATGGGAGGAAAAGCTGAGAAATGGCTGGCAGAATTCTTTACTGACATCCTGCTGACTGGTCAACTTCCATTGGAGTTTAAAAAGGCGAAGATAATATCTGTTCTGAAACCTGGCAAACCCAGCAACAAGGTAGAAAACTATCGCCCAATTTCCCTACTCAGCTGCTGTTACAAGCTTTTTGAAAAGCTAATATATAACAGAATAAGTAGCGCTATCTTAGAGAACGTTCCAGTTGATCAGGCAGGCTATAATGAATTCTGCTCTGCTTTTGTAAATGATGAAAGTCTATGTGAATGCAGCTTGCCTCTAACTTGGTGTAATGTTTTGTCTGTACAGAAGTGTATCTGTCGCCTTTATCGCTCTTTCCCTCTCACACATAAATCGGTACAATAAAGTCAGAGCTTCGTGTTTTCTAGTTAGGCTGATCCGTGAAAAGACAGAGAAACAATTATGCTAATGGAGGATTCTCTCACTCTCTCTCTCTCTCTCTCTCTCTCTCTCTCTCTCTGTCCTTTATCTGTGTACAGTTTAAATATATTATTTACGTGAAATCAGCCTAGTAGAATCTCTGGTGGAGCCCTTCGTCTTAATATTCAGCGGCTGGCTTGCTAGAAGAGATCTTTACATTTGTTATTATTATTAAGCGCTGCATTCAGTTGGGAAAATCGATCGTTTGAACAATTCGTTCAGTTTACGACAGATCTAAAATTTCAGATGTGGACGAAGCCTTTTTGGACGATTTCAAAAAAACTCAGAGATTGCAGGCTCTCTTCGTCACAGCTGAAACTTCCCAATTAATTACAGGGCCCAGACAATCATCAATGGTTCAGACAGAGAACTCATTCGTCATTCACTCTAGAATTAAATGGTCACAAACCTTATTTCTGAGGAAAATTGTATATTGAATCTATTTCCGTACATGTTCCGTTTTCTGTTGGTTCCAAGTCTCATGTAATTTTCTTTTACAGGTTTTTCTTTGTCTTTATCTATCACGCTAGCGGCACAAACTTTCCTAGCTCGCTTTAGCGCGAAGAAGAGTAAATAAATCTCCTTTAGCAATCCGACAATCTTCCAACCGATACTTCCGAAGCTGTTCCTCTCTCTCTCTATAATAACCATGGAGCATACATTTCTGTACCTCTGTTGTTCCAAAGAATAAACGTACTAGAAAAATACCTTGGCGTCGACGAACTGTCGGCGCATATATTACTAGAAAATCTGATCAGATACTTTTCAAACGTAAATACATGTGGATGATTTGGTTGACCATTATTAATTATTGCGTGGTAGAGGGTAATTTTCCGTGGGGAGATTACAATGCCCCTCGCAGCGAGCGAAGTTTGTGAGCTCAATTTTGATTCACCGAACACACTTCGCGAGCTATCTATTAGCGTGGATAACCCGGTAGTGATGATTGTCAGTCCTCCGACTGAAAAAGAATATTATATTTGAGACAGACGAAGAAAAGAAATGTTGAAGACAGAAGAAATGAAGAGACCGGTACCGCGGCTGTATTGCTTTTACGTGCATCTAGGTGTTATATTTGCTGTGCACAACCAAGGAAGATGATCTTTCATGAACTGATGTCAGGATCTACCCATTCGGGAACTTTCTTAAGCAGGGAAACCTTGGAAAACCTCTTAAGTCTAGACCCCCAGCCTACGGTACATAGATGATAGGAAAGCCTATAGAAGAAAAAAATATATAATTTTGAAATAGATCTCTAAAGGAAAGACAGGGATCAATTTGTATCACGATTTGGAGAAGAGTGGTTTGTGCCTCTAGCAAAAAAACCGTTTTACAATAAATAACGTGAATTCTCGTTTTACAATCTTGCTCCTGGTACAATATCTTGCGGTGCTAAACTCCCCCGGGTCTTGCATGTCCTCGACGTCCACATTTGTAGTCGGTCTTCTACGCGGCCCCCTCTGTAGTTGATCTTCTACGCGGCCCACAATGGGAAGAGTAGAAGGAACAGGGATACTCGAATTCACATGCAACATTCATTCCAAAAGAATTAGCAATGACCAAAAGGAAAACTCTTCCTGTAAGAGAACTGATTAGGTTGCACCGTCCAAGATTCTCCTTTTTGAAAGCAAAATCCTTATGGCTTCATGGATCCTTTTTGTTACGACGTACTTCAAGGAATTCAACCATTAACTAATGATGTTGCCAAAAGCATCATCCGATTTACTCCCTTTTGAATACTCCTTTTGACTTTGCCTCCCCACTTGTGCTTATAAGTCCAAAAGTTCTAACACATTTTCTATCACTGATTTGTTCTTCGTAATTTAAAGGATTCATGTAACTTACTATAGATTTTGGATTCAAATCATCGAATAATGGAAAGTGTAGTTCATTTTATACCAAGACATCATCCATATTTCCTTGATAAGTCATATAATTTAGCTATACTCAAAACTTTTTATTCTAAATACATATATTTCTTCGCTTGAGTGCTGAAATGTAAAAGTTATTAGCATTGAGGAATGCGGATTCGCTTCTTTCAATTACTCTCTGATTCATACGGTGTTCATCCATGCTCATATATGGAAATGGATTTTTCACACAAAATTCCCAAACGAACACGAACCATTAAATTACTACTGAATCTATGAATATTACTTTCTTTAATCATTCATTAATAAATTAAAAACTCTTAACTTCTAATTATAACACCTATTCCTTATAGAGTTCAACATGAATCAGTTTATCCTCGCGTTTGGTGCGAGTCTCTTACAAAGCATATCTGTATCGTCTATATCGATTTTAATTCTCGCGCCGACGTCAACTGTTTTGCGCGGGAAATTATCTTTGCGGCGTTAACCGTCACTCACGATTCACTACCACAACACATCCCTTCACACGTTTACACATGTAAGCGTTCACATGAGATTATATATGAATATTCACTCGGAACCTCTTTTGATTATTCCACGTCATTTGCGGGAAACATTTCATTCTTCTTGAAGGTCAGTTAGATCCTTAATCATTCTTGATGACATTAGCAATGCTAAAGTTCTATGTTCACCCAAACCACAGGTGAAGCCTATCTCCACTATCTTCTTTACAACACTCGATAATAATAGTTAGTCACTATTTCTATACTCTATGTCACTGGTTAACTATTTCAATTTAAAGGTTTCTATCACTACACACACAGTTTATTGTTATGTTTTTTACGAGCGTTCATTTCTGTCACTCGGAACACCATTCCTCCTTATCTTCTAATCTTCATTATACTTTTTTAAGTCGTTATGAGAAAATAACCCTTTTATTTTGTTCGATCCCGGGTATGCTAACAGATAAGCCCCCGGATTCGGAATTTGTAGGATAATGTATGGTCCAGTATATAGTAACTCCCATTTCTTTATACTTTTCTTTATTACGGATGATTTGGTATGTCGTTTAACTAGTACCGACATGGTATGTCTGTACCCTTTTGATTAATTTGTCATATCGTTGTTTTCTTTGATCAGCCTTTTTCGTCATATTTATGATAGCTTGTCTTATTTTTTCTTCCCAAGGCATCTCAGTTTCCTGAGTTTTGGGGATATGGCCAGTCCAGAAGTTTTCCTCTTTTGCTCCGAACATCAATTCACAAGGTGTATATCCAGTTGAGGAGCGGGGCATGTTATTGTATATCTGCTCAAACTCTTCCACATAATTTGCCCACGCAGTTTGCTTATTATGGCAATACGTCCTCATAAATCGATTGAATTTTCTAAAAATCCTCTCAACCAAATTGCCTTGTGGGTGGTAAAATGATGTTAGTATATGTTTCACACCGACTTGAGACAAAGTCTGCTTCCATCGGAGTCCCGTGAATATTTTAGCATTGTCTGTTATGATCGCCTTAGGTGTACCAACATGTGGAAGATAATCCCTTATCAATCTTAATACAATTACTTTGGCTGTAGCCGCCTTTATCGGGTATAGCTTTACGTATTTCGTACACACATCGAGAAATGCCAACACATACCTAACACCACCTCTTGAAGTAGGTAACGGTCCACACAGATCGCATGAAATTAATTCTTTTGGTTCTTGTACTAATATTGAGCATAATGGGTGCTTAGTCCCTTTTGAATCCGGCTTTGTTTTTTGACATATTATGCATCTCTTTAAGACCTCATGCACTCTGCGCTTTATGTTGGGAAAATAACTTATTTTGTCTGCACATTTTGTCGCACCGAAATGTCCCCAGGTTAAATGAGTGAACCATACAAGTTTCTCTATTTGTGCCTCAGGCATACAAACACACCAACGGACTTTGTTTGGCCTTCCACAGCGGAAAAATAATACGCCATTTACCAGCTTGTAATAGTTTGCCATCTGATCCGAAGGTTGCTGTTGTAACCTTTGAATGACACTTCCCCATTGAGCATCCTTTTTCTGTAACTGGGCCATATGCACACACAAATTGACGGAGTACGTCTTAAATGGATTTTCCTGCAGCAGCAATGCAGGGAATTCTGAGGAATTATTTACTTCAATCTCTTTTGTTAAACCCTGCGGTGACCTTGATAGAGCGTCAGCAATAATGTTTTGCTGCCCTGAGACATGTACGATCTTAAACTGGTATTGTTGCAGAGCGAGCGTCCATCTAGCCAGCCTGGGGTGTAACAGTTTACACGTTTGTAAAAACGTTAATGATTGGTGATCGCAATATACGATAGTCTTCGACCCATATAAATAATAATGAAATTTTTTAAATCTCCAGACGACCGCAAGAGCCTCTAATTCTGTCGTCGTGTACGTTCGTTCACAGTTGGACAAAACACGACTAGCAAACGCAATAGGACAAAAGGTAAGCTGTCCATTTATCTTGCGTACTTGGAAAAGGCACACTCCAAGACCCACATTTGACGAATCTGTTGACAAGTAGAATTCCTCTTGCATGTCCGGATGGTACAAAAGCGGTGCATTTACTAATTGCTTCTTTATCTCTTCAAATGCTTCTTGACACTCTAATGTCCAGAGCCAGAGCACATCCTTCTTCAGCAAACTATTTAGAGCTGCTGCATTCATGGCCTGATTCGTTATAAATCTTCTAAAAAATGAGGCAAGACCCATAAACCCTTTTAATTGCCTCCTATTTCTCGGTGTTGGAAACTTACTAATCGCAATTAGCTTCTCCTTGGTCGGTAAAATTCCCTTTGCGTCAACTATATGCCCCAGGAACTTGATTCTGTTTAGTGCAAAATGGGATTTCAGTAGGTTAGCAGTTATTCCCATGGTTTTGAACACGTCCAACACCCGACTCAGTAAGGTAATATGCTCCTCCCAGGTCTTCGATGCAAGAAGCATATCATCAACAAATACTGTGATCCTGCTTCTTAGTTCTGGGCCTAGAGCATAATCTAGAGCTGCTATAAAGATTCCAGCACTAATGTTGAGTCGGAAAGGAACTACAGTAAATTGGTAACTTCTTCCGGCATAAATGAAAGCTGTATATTTCCTTGATAACTCATCCAGCTTGACCTGCCAATACGAACTCCGCAAATCGATGCTCGTCAAATATTGGACATCCTGGAACCGTTGTATCAGTTCGTCTATGTTTTCCGGATGTGTTCTCACTGGAATTATGATTTTATTTATTTCCCTGGCGTCGAGTACCAGTCTCATAGTTCCATTTGCTTTTGGCACGACCAACAATGGGGAGCAGTATGGGCTTGTAGAGGGTTCGATCAAACCCCATTTCGACATGCGATCTATTTCTTTTTGAACTTGCACCTTTAACCTCCAGGGAACAGGATAGAAAGTTCTACAATACGTTTCGTGTGGCTTAACGTAGAGATGGCATATGTATCCCTTAATAACTCCTGGGCTTTCGTCAAACACGTTTTCATACACTAATAATAATTCTTTGAGCTGCTTCTTCTGCTCTTCAATAATGCAGTCGGATTCATTTAACTTCTCATACACTAATTGACCGAAGTCTCCTTTGACTTGGAACTCATTATTTACGTGCTGTTTAGAATTTTGTGCAGTCCTGATTACTTGCACACTGATCCCACTATTATATTTTCTGGTAAGGCTTTCCTTTTTCAACAAGTCCAACTCAATTTCTTGTTTATTTACATTTAACCAAATTTTTCCTGTTTTAAAATCTATTCTGCATCCGTATTGACGTAGGCTGTCGACTCCTATAATGCAGTCTACCACCAAATTTTTTACAACAAGGAATGTGCTTAATATTGCTACATTTCCGACTTCTACACTAAGTAGTGACTGCACTTTTACATTACCCCACCTTACCCCAACGGCGCCTATTATTCTGCAATTTTGAACTGGAAAAATTGGTACTCGTCTTATATTTCTGATCTTGTTGAATAGAGCCTCCGAAATAACATTCGTGGTTGCAGCTGTGTCCAAAACCGCCACTATAGGTACAGTCTCCAAAATGACTTGCACTTCGGCTACTGCCACCTGTTCCTTATCCTCATCTTAGAGTTCTAAGTCCTCGGTCAATTCATCTGCCAGTAATCGTCCATCATTATACGTTAGCATGGGTACACATATCCTGTTGCCCCTCAACCAATTGTTGACCGCTCCTCCGGGGCACGAGTGGGTCCTTACAAGTTTGTTGGATTTCGATTCGCCTGGTGGTTGACATCGTCCGTCACTTCGGTAATTACCGGTTGATTCGTAGATGTCCGTCCCCACTGATGTTGGTTATTTGAATCTATTCCCCCCGGTTGATTCCACTTTCTATTACTGTTATTGTTCCAGGCTTGCGGTCTGAAATTCCTTTCGTTCCCCCATACGGGATTGTATCGTTTCCCATTCCTGTTGTTCCTTGGATAGCCCCTCGCAAGACTATTGCCGGTATTATTATTGAGATTTTGAGGGGTTTCTCCACTATTTATCGATCTCTGTGCGTTCCCTTGCCTACCATTTGGCGGAGGTTCTATCTCCCTATATTGGAATCTGTTGTTACGGGCTTTCTGGTTGCTCTCTTCTATAATGTCTATATGATCTAACGTCGTGAGGAACGACTCCAAGTCTTTATCGTTCCCGTAAATTAATTGATTCCGGATGTTAGTTGGTAATCTTGCCTTAAGTATGTTTATTATGTCTGGCAAAGGCATAGGTCTGTCCCAATATCTAGTTTTGTTTATATATTTTTCAAAATACTTCCTAAGGCTTCCTTTTGAAAAAGAGAAAGGCTCTGGGTAGAGCACCTCCTGCCTTAGGCGTTCCTGTACCCCTTCTGACCAGAATTTTGCTAAAAACGCTTTCTCAAAATCGTCATATGTCGAGCAAACAGAAGTCATGTCCGAGGCCCAGATCGCCCCCGAACCTTGTATATACCCAGTCACGAAACTGATTTTCTGCCACTCCGACCAATTTCTGGGTAGCACTCCTCCAAAACTTCGGATAAAAACAATCGGATGGACCCCCCTTTTGTCAGTGTTAAAAATCTGGAATTGCCGATGCTTTATCATTTTTTCTTCGGCATGGCAAAGGCTTTCGTAATGTCCGTCAGATAAAACTTCACGCGAACAACTAGCTCGTGGCAATTTAATATTCGAGTTACTCACACAAGTCGGTATCGTGTGCGAATGTGCAGTAACTGGCTCTACAGACGCTGCCAACTTCTGCTGCTGGCCGGTATTCATTTGTTCTGAGCCTTGTTGTGAAACGCGTATCGACTCTTCTATCGTTTGTTTCCAATGCTCGAAATCAGCACCTAACTGCTGTCGCACTTCCTCAAGTCCTTTCGCAAACAAATTCTCTTCCTGTTTGCCGCATAGACTCTGGAATGCTGCTTTAACATTTTGCTCAACGTTTTCACACATTAGCCTTTTGTTTTCTAATGTGATTTCGGATAATTTACCCGTTAATACATTAATTTGGTGGTCTATAACGTCTTGACGTTCGGTCGGATGTTCAACACTTTCCTTTAGGTTCGTCTGCGTACGTGCCAATTCAGGAAGTTGCGCAATTGCACATGACATGGCATCTTGCTTTTGTACTAATTGCGGAACCATTTCCACCTGTTCCCGTACGGTATCTATCTTAATAGCCACATACTCCTTTATTTCTACACGTACGCGTTGAGTAGATTCCTCACATTGAGCTTTAACCAATTCTATTTGTGCAGTTAATTTTCGTTCCATCTCTTCGGCCTGATCTTTAAGTTCCTTTGTCTTCGCCTCTATCCGCTGCTCTAATTCGGAAAAACTGTCATGTAACTGCTGCTTAATCTCAGCTTTCAGATTTTCCTGCCCCTCAGTAACTGAGGCTAATTTCGCATTGCCCGCATCTCGTGGTCGTGCGGTAGCGTTCTCGCTTCCCACGCCCGGGTTCCCGGGTTCGATTCCCGGCGGGGTCAGGGACCTTCTCTGCCTCGTGATGGCTGGGTGTTGTGTGCTGTCCTTAGGTTAATTAGGTTTAAGTAGTTCTAAGTTCTAGGGGACTTATGACCACAGCAGTTGAGTCCCATAGTGCTCAGAGCCATTTTGAACTAATTTCGCATTCAAATCATTTTGCCCCTCGGTAACTGAGGCTAACTTCGCATTAATGTCGGTTTTCATGTTATTCATGCTCTCGGTTATCATCTGCATCTGTCTAATGATAATTACTAATGGATCTAATCCATGTTGCATACTTGCTGTTACATCTCCAGCCGTGTCTACCGGGCGTTCTATTGCACTATCTGTAGCGATCGGTTCTACAACACTTCTTACTGCATCACTATTATCCGTGCTCACAGCTGAAGGCTGTTGCGTGTTGCTCTGCTCTGCTTGACTCATCTCAAACATAAGAACATTAAATGTTCTACAGTCAATATGTATATATCTCCCTTCACACAAGAATACTTCTGTGGCTACTTTCTTATAGTACTTATACAGGTAAATGCAACTAGGGCAAGTCAATCAAACTACGTCTGGCATGAGCACAATTAGTAAATGTCCAAATCTACGTCTACTTCCTCAACACTAGCAAGCTTTAATAAAAGATTATAGATCTGGCCGTTTTTCTGCGCCCAGCGTGCTAGTTTTATATGTAGATCCACTTAATTTGCCTGCGAGTATTTCTTCTTTTTTTCCAACTTAAGTTGTCTCGTCGTAGTTCACATGAAACAGAGAACAAAATTATTTTAACAACGTCCAAAAACGTGTCCTGTCACGGATTGGCCATTATAATGAATTCTACTCTGCTTTTGTAAATGATGAAAGTCTATGTGAATGCAGCTTGCCGCTAACTTGGTGTAATGTTTTGTCTGAACAGAAGTGTATCTGTCGCCTTTATCGCTCTTTCCCTCTCACACATAAATCGGTACAATAAAGTCAGGGCTTCGTGTTTTCTAGTTAGGCTGATCCGTGAAAAGACAGAGAAACAATTATGCTAATGGAGGATTCTCTCACTCTCTCTCTCTCTCTCTCTCTCTCTCTCTCTCTCTCTCTCTCTCTGTCCTTTATCTGTGTACAGTTTAAATATATTATTTACGTGAAATCAGCCTAGTAGAATCTCTGGTGGAGCCCTTCGTCTTAATATTCAGCGGCTGGCTTGCTAGAAGAGATCTTTACATTTGTTATTATTATTAAGCGCTGCATTCAGTTGGGAAAATCGATCGTTTGAACAATTCGTTCAGTTTACGACAGATCTAAAATTTCAGATGTGGACGAAGCCTTTTTGGACGATTTCAAAAAAACTCAGAGATTGCAGGCTCTCTTCGTCACAGCTGAAACTTCCCAATTAATTACAGGGCCCAGACAATCATCAATGGTTCAGACAGAGAACTCATTCGTCATTCACTCTAGAATAAAATGGTCACAAACCTTATTTCTGAGGAAAATTGTATATTGAATCCATTTCCGTACATGTTCCGTTTTCTGTTGGTTCCAAGTCTCATGTAATTTTCTTTTACAGGTTTTTCTTTGTCTTTATCTATCACGCTAGCGGCACAAACTTTCCTAGCTCGCTTTAGCGCGAAGAAGAGTAAATAAATCTCCTTTAGCAATACGACAATCTTCCAACCGATACTTCCGAAGCTTCTCTCTCTATAATAACCATGGAGCATACATTTCTGTACCTCTGTTGTTCCAAAGAATAAACGTACTAGAAAAATACCTTGGCGTCGACGAGCTGTCGGCGCATATATTACTAGAAAATCTGATCAGATACTTTTCAAACGTAAATACATGTGGATGATTTGGTTGACCATTATTAATTATTGCATGGTAGAGGGTAATTTTCCGTGGGGAGATTACAAGGCTTCAGACCAGGGCGCAGCTGCTGTGACCAAGTATTGTCTCTCACATCCTTCATAGAGTCAGGATACCAAATGGAGCAGAAAACCTGTGGCCTTCGACACTGTGTGGAGGGAAGGCCTTATCTACAAATTTCTCCGCATCATACCCTGCAGAACAATGGCTCGATTGATTAACAGCACGCTAAGAGATCGGAAGTTGCAGGTAATCACTGGAAGCAAAATAAGTAAGGAGAGGAAGCAGAACAACGGATTGCCTCAAGGATCAGTTCTCTCGCCCTTACTGTTCAATCTATATCTATCTGATCTACCTGAAACTCCGTCCAGAAAATACTGTTATGCCGATGACCTGGCTCTAGCTGTAAAACACCAGGAAATGAAGACAACAGAAGAGATTCTAGCCAATGACCTGTCTGCATTAGATAATTACTTCAAAATCTGGAGACTCCAACCCAGTGTGAGTAAAACAGAAGTGTGTTGCTTCGATCTAAATAACCAGTTGGCGAACGTAAAACTAGAAGTAAGTTTCAGAGGCAGAATTCTTCGTCATAATTGGAGCCCAAAATTTCTTGGTGTCATCCTGGATCGTACACTATGCTTCAAACAACACCTTCTTAACTTAGCTCAAAAGCTGAGGACTCGAAACAACATCCTCCATAAGCTATGCGGAACTACCTGGGGATCTTCAGCAACCACCCTGCGATCTTCAGCTCTGGGCTTGGTGTACTCAAGTGCTGAGTATTGTGCACCTGTTTGGATGAACAGTCATCATACAAGGCTTGTTGATACCCAGCTGAATACGACAATGCGCATAATATCTGGCGCAATCAGATCTACTCCAGTTTATTGGCTTCCACTGTTAACCGGTATTATGCCTCCTGATCTACGCAGATGTACTGCCCTTACGAGAGAATTCCACAAGATCTCCAGGAATTCTAACCTAGCCGTGCATAGCGACCTGCCACTTTTAAATCGCAAGACACTGAAATCACGCCATCCAACTCTGTGTGATGCTGCTGACATGTTTGCTAAGAATTTCAAACCTCTTGAAGAATGGAAAGGTCGGTGGGAAGCAGTGACAGATGTGTACCTGCATAACATCTTCTCAGGTGCTAAACTTCCAAGTGCATTCGACTTACCACGCAAGACTTGGTCAACTCTCAACAGAATACGTACCAGCCATGGGCGATGCAGGGATGCTCTCTTTAATTGTAAGAAGCTGCCTGATCCAGCTTGTGACTGCGGGGCTCCATACCAGACTGTTCACAACATAGTCAGTGAATGCAGGATTCTCGAACCGCAAGACCGCTACGGCCGCAGGTTCGAATCCTGCCTCCGGCATGGATGTTTGTGATGTCCTTAGGTTAGTTAGGTTTAACTAGTTCTAAGTTCTAGGGGACTAATGACCTCAGCAGTTGAGTCCCATAGTGCTCAGAGCCATTTGAATGCAGGATTCGAGCCTATCACGGCGCCAAAGAGGACTTCCTGCTAGCAACTCCAGATGCAGTGCGTTGGATTGAAGGACTGAATATTCAGTTGTAAAGACAAATTTAAGTTTCTTGTGTTTCAATATGTATAGGTAATTTAATTTCATGATATGTCTGTATTAGCCATAGTTCAAACTTTGTACACAAATATGCTTTATAAGTCGAAATAAATTCCACTTTACAAAGCCTCGGACACAATTACTACTAAATTGTCCTGTCAATGCCGAAATTCCCAGCTAGTAAGAAATATATTGTTTCTAATGTAGGTGCAGAAACGTGGTATAACAACAAAATATACATATGTATCGTCTATTGATCGTGGTAGTTTCCGAAACACGATATTTCGAGAAGGTACCTTGCTGTGCTACTCAGGTTATATCAGCAGCAAGAGTGCCTTTGTTACATGGGGAGCGATAAGAACATAAAATAGGCACAGTACAGCAAAGACGCTCATTCTGCAGGTCTCACCCGAAGAATACGGCAATACGCTGTCGAAAAATCGTGTTTGGTAAACGATGCACCCAGATCCACTGAACGAGACGAGCAGCGCGGGGTAGCCATGCGGTCTAGGGTGTTTTGTCATAGTTCGCGCAGCTACCCAGTCGGAGGTTCGAGCCCTCCCTTGGGCATGGGTGTATGTGTTGTCCTTAGCGTAAATTAGTTTAAGTTAGATTAAGTAGTGCGTAAGCTTACGGACCGATGACGTCAGCAGTTTGATCCCACAGACCGTATCACATATTTCCAAATTTCCACTGAACGGGTCGATGAACTGTCTACTGGACACGGAATATGAGCTGAGTGCAAACCAAATGACGGTGAACGTAGTGAGAAGCAGCAAAATTGTTGACCACGAAGCACACGAAGTGACAGAATTCTGCTATCCGGAAGCAAACTGGCACATTACGGTCGAAGTAAGGCGGGCGTAAAAAGCAGACTAGTACAGGCGAACAGAGCATTCCTTCGCTAGAAAACGGTCTATTGTCATCAAAAATTGGTGTGTCCGTTTGCAGCCCATCACTGAGAGGAAGTGAGTCATGGACTATGGAAAAGCTGGAAAAGAAGAGAGTCGAAGCGATTCAGGTGTGGTGTTAGAGAAGATTGCTGAAAATTGGTAGGCTGATGAGGCAAAAAATGGGGAGGTACCCCATAGAAAAGTTGAGGAAAAGAATTTGTGGAAAACACTAGAGCGAAAATAAGGAACGATGACAGGCCCTGTGTTAGGGGAAAGCTTCCATGTGTCTGGAGAGAGTCATGGCGAATGACAGGCGACAGTCAGACACGTCACGGCCTGGAAACTCATTGAATGAAGTAGAATTACCTTCAGCGATTTATTTATTTATTTATTTAGCGTATGGCTCATAACATCACAGTAAAAATTACAGAAACAACACGATTTTAAAAAAAATCACATATCTATAAACAGAGCAATAAATAACAGTTTGTATATAAGGACACCGCCAATTGTAAATTTACACTCATAGAAGAGCAATCACAAGCAGACGTCCAGCTTAGATAATAAATAGTCGATTGCCTCTTGGGTCGCCATTAGGAAATCCTTTGGGTCACCCTCGTATGCTCTTAGTGGGCGTTCCTGCACGATGTGTTTGACCGTCTGTCTCTCAGCGCCACAGTCGCAAGCGGCCGAAGGAAGTTTACCCCATCTGTGTAAGGAGTCGGCGCATCTCCCACAGTTGGTTCTGACGCGATTAAGAGTTGACCAAACTTTGCGAGGGCAATCAAGTCCTTCAGCGATGAGTATCGCATTGAACTGAGCCCCGATGGCCAGTACCAAGTGTGCATCACATCTACCGATTCCCGTCCCATTCGGATAATTCCTTCGCTGTGTATTTGACGCCAAGGAACCTTCCGTTAACATGATGTAATGTAGTGATTTGAAGATGATCGCTTTACCTAAACTGATTACCTGTGACTTAACAGAGAGAGGGAGAGGGAGAGAGAGAGAAAGAGACAGGGAGAGACCTAAGTCTTACATGGAGTGATCACCCCATTCAGCAGCAGTAATCTTTCTGCCACTGGTATAGGATACAGGCTGTTCTTGTTGTGCTCTTTATTCCAAAGACTGCTTTGATGAATCTGTCCACGACAGCCTCTCCAGTGTACGCCTCTTCGTTTCTACATAACAACTGCATCCTATATTCATATACCGCTGCTTGCTGTATTCAAGCCTTGGTCTCCCTCTACAATATTTACCCGCCCCACCAAACTTTCTTCCACTATCAAACTGATAATACCTTAAGGCCTCATGATGTGGCATAACAAATGATCCCCCGATTTAGCCAAAATTGGCCACAAATTTCTTTTTTCGCGAATTCTATTTAGTGCCTCCTCATTAGTTATTTAATCTACACATTTAATTTTCAAAATTTTTCTGTAGCACCATATTTCAAAAGATGGTATTCTCTTCTTGTCTGAACTGTTTATCGTGCACGTTTCACTTCTGTGCAAGGCTACGCTTCATACAAATACCTTCAGAAAAGTTTTCTTAACCTTTAAATTTATATTCGGTGTTAACTATTATATTATTTCAGTAATGCTGGTCTACATTTAATAGCCTTTCTACTTCGGCCATCGTCAGTTACTTTGGTGTTCAAATAGCATACCTCATCGAACACATTTACTGTCTCACATCTCAGTCTAATTCCGTTAGGATCACGTGATTTACTTCGGCCATATCCCACATCGAGTATTGATTTAAGTGTCAGGAAGTCGTTTCTGAAAATATTTGTATGGAGTGTAGCCATGTATGGAAGTGAAACATGGACGATAAATAGTTTAGACATGAAGAGAATAGAAGCTTCTGAAATGTGGTGCTACAGAAGAATGCGGAAGATTAGATGGGTAGATCACATAACTAATGAGGAGGTATTGAATAGAATTGGGGAGAAGATGAGTTTGTGGCACAACTTGACTAGAAGAAGGGATCGGTTGGTAGGACATGTTCTGAGGCATCAAGGGATCACCAATTTAGTACTGGAGGGCAGGGTGGAGAGTAAAAATCGTAGAGGGAGACCAAGAGATGAATACACTAAGCAGATTCAGAAGGATGTAGGCTGCAGTAGTTACTGGGAGATGAAGAAGCTTGCTTACGATAGAGTAGCATGGAGAGCTGCATCAAACCAGTCTCAGGACTGAAGACCACAACAACAACAACGGAGTTATGTTCATCACATAAACCCGTTTCTTTAATTACTCATCAATTTCCCTTTGCCATCTCTGGCAGAGTTACATTGTGATAGGAAATGGGATGAAAGCTCAGAAAGAAAAAATGAAAACTTCGCGCTTTCCCTAATTTCTCTTTGGTTTCTCGTCCTTCTTGTTCAGTACACAGACTGAATAAAATCGGGGAGAGGCTACAACACCGTCTCAACCCTCTCTCAACAACTGTTTATCTTTCATCCCTTCGACTCTTATTAAGGCAGTTTCGTTTCTGTACAAGTTGCGTATAACCTTTCGCTCCCTGTATTTTACCCCTCCTACGTACTAAATTACTATTCGAGCCATCAGGATCAAGAGATAGTAAAATGCTCCCGAACATACGGAGAAACTTGGACCAAAACACAGCAAAGGTAATACTTTTTTGCAGAACCATGTTCGTTCAATGAAATGCAAGTTTTGCGAACCAATACTCCGTTCGCCGGAGACAAAAGCGGCGAGTGGAGTGGATGCTCTGCGGATCTGTTATCTCTTACGTCTCCAGAAACAGATTGCTAACACGAACGCAATAAAACGCGGCGTAGCGATTCCCGAAAGCAGTCGCCATTGGGATCGGCCAGTGTTTTGCGGGGGTCCAGATTGCGGCCGCATTGTTATTGTATCGCTATGATCTGGCGGGAATACGGGGCCCCAGCGCGGCAGGTAGCGGTAACAAGATACTAGGCGATGGCGCCACCCCAGGCCGGCAGGGGCGCTGGCGCCACGGGCAGTATATCTGGGCGGCGGTGTGTGTGTGGCTGCGATAATTCTGTCCGGCGTTCATTGTGTCCCCCTGTCCTCCCCTCTGCAGGGAATCGGTAATGCCAAGCTAACAATTAGCAATAAATTCGCGTGCTATTTGCAATGCAGATGCACCTCTGCGGCGGTAATCTCGCCGTCATACATATTCCCCCGGAGGTTGCGCGTCGCCTCGCGGTCCATCCCGTCCTCCCCAAGAGGGGCGCCCTGTCCGTCTTGGACAGCACAGCGGCCGGAAGCCGTGGTCCCATAAACCCTACAGAGGCATCCCCATGTGGTACACACCCTTGAAGGACCATCGCGAATGTTTTCTGTCACTTAAGCACGCCACACAATTACGAAGACTACAAGGGCAGATATGGGCGAAAAGTACCGCACACTCAGCCCAACAGCTCACTCATCTCGCGTATCATGTCATTTCTGGAAACCCAGAATCTACTCTGTCGGAATCAACATGGATTCCGGAAACAGCGATCGTGTGAGACCCAACTCGCTTTATTTATTCATGAGACCCAGAAAATATTAGATACAGGCTCCCAGGTAGATGCCATTTTCCTTGACTTCCGGAAGGCGCTCGATACAGTTCCACACTGTCGCCTGATAAAGTAGGAGCCTACGGAATATCAGACCAGCTGCATGGCTGGATAGAAGAGTTTTTAGCAAACAGAACACAGTATGTTGTTCTCAATGGAGATACGTCTACAGACCTTAAAGTAACCCCTGGCGTGCCGCAGGGGAGTGTTATGGGACCATTG
Organism: Schistocerca serialis cubense; assembly: GCF_023864345.2. Classification (NCBI taxonomy): domain Eukaryota; kingdom Metazoa; phylum Arthropoda; class Insecta; order Orthoptera; family Acrididae; genus Schistocerca; species Schistocerca serialis. The sequence continues at coordinate 266,390,040 of NC_064638.1, forward strand.
CTTTTCACAATATATATAAATGACCTAGTAGATTGTGTCGGAAGTTCCGTGAGGAGGAGATAGAGAAGATCCAAAGAAGAGCGGCGCGTTTCGTCACAGGGTTATTTGGTAACCGTGATAGCGTTACGGAAATGTTTAGCAAACTCAAGTGGCAGACTGCAAGAGAGGCGCTCTGCATCGCGGTGTAGCTTGCTGTCCAGGTTTCGAGAGGGTGCGTTTCTGGATGAGGTATCGAATATATTGCTTCCCCCTACTTATACCTCCCAAGGAGATCACGAATGTATAATGAGAGAGATTCGAGCGCCCACGGAGGCTTTCCTGCAGTCGTTCTTCCCGCGAATCATACGCGACTGGAACAGGAAAGGGAGGTAATGACAGTGGCACGTAAAGTGCCCTTCGCCACACACCGTTGGGTGGCATGCGGAGTATAAATGTAGATGAATTGTAGATATAGACCCATAGCCTCAGGTGTCAGACACTCTGATCGGATACCGAACGTTACATGTCGATAGAATATCAACCAAAACTCCGAAGTTGTTCGTACTGTGTGCTGTAATCCAGCATTACGTGAGTAAAATGTAATTAAAACTACCACCTGCACTATGGAGCACAGGGAAAGCGTAACTGTCAGTATGTAATCCATCTAGCTTACGTGGGGAAATTGCTAGAGCCTTAGATCGTCGTACTAAGGCTCATGGCATCAAACCCCAATTATGACATTTTTTTGGCTGTATTGTGGGTAAAAGTATTACACGAGGCTAATGATACTCCCGTACTTGTGATGCAATTGTTTTATTATTCTGCGCCGGCCAGAGTGGCCGAGCGGCTCTAGGCGCTACAGTCTGGAACCGCGCGACCTCAACGGTCGCAGGTTCGAATCCTGCCTCGGGCATGGATGTGTGTGATGTTCTTAGGTTAGTTAGGTTTAAGTAGCTCTAAGTTCTAGGGGACTGATGACGTCAGATGTTAAGTCCCATAATGCTCAGAGCCATTTGAACCATTTGAGCCATTATTCTGCTGTTCCGATTGTTTATGATTCTTCTCTGAAACTAGAACGCACTAGCTGCTTCATCGCTAGTGGTGTCTGTTCTCTCGCAGGTGTCCGAAAAAATGGTTCAAATGGCTCTAAGCACTATGGGACTTAACATCTGAGGTCATCAGTCCCCTAGACCTAGAACTACGTAAACGTAACTAACCTAAGGACATCACAGACATCCATGCCCGAGGCAGGATTCGAACCTTCGACCGTAGCAGCAGCGTAGTTCCGGGTTGAAGCGCCTAGAGCCGTTCGGCCACAGCGGCCGACCGCACATGTCCGACAAAACACCTCCTAACTAACAAATCTACTCCATAGTTTTCCTACTTTCACCTAACGAAACGAAAGCTGACTGCCTATACAAAATTGCTAAAAACTGTAAAAAGTAGTTTTACATACCAGGAAAAGTTCTCTCATACAACTCTCTCACGCGTAAACAGTTTTAAAACATTTTCGTCTATCTGGTTTGATCGCAGGACCTTTGGTACGACGATATCACTCTCTACCAACTCACTCACACGACTTCTCCAACGAAATTATTTACAGGTTCTCTTTTCCTGACTTCTGTCATTCTGGTTCAAATGGCTCTGAGCACTACGGGACTTAACTTCTGTGGTCATCAGTCCCCTAGAACTTAGAACTACTTAAACCTAACTAACCTAAGGACATCACACACATCCATGCCCGAAGCAGGATACGAACCTGCGACCGTGGCCGTCACGCGGTTCAAGACTGAAGCGCCTTTAACCGGACGGCCACACCGGCCGGCCTGTCATTCTGGTGTTACTTTTAATTACAGTTTACACATGTTCTACTGAACGACAGCACATAGCACGAACGAAGTTTTGGTTCATAATCTATCGACATACAACGTTTGATACCGACCTGAGTGTCTGACTTCTGGGGGTTTGAGTGTAATCCGCTCACAACAATAATATACAGAAGAATGGAAAAGAAAACTGAGGTTGAGTTAGACGACGATTAGTTTTCCTTTAGGGAAGGTAAACCCGTCAGAGAGGCACTTTTCCCGTTGCGCTTGATAATAGGAGGAAGTATGAAAACAAGTCAGGACAGTCTCTTTGTTGTGGCCAGGAAAAGTGCTTTTGTCTTGCCACAGCTGCGTGTTCTTTGATTGCTAGGAGAAAAAATGGCTCTGAGCACTATGGGACTTCTGAAGTCATCAGTTCCCTAGACTTAGAACTACCTAAACCTGACTAACCTAAGGACATCACACACATCCATGCCCGAGGCAGGATTCGAACCTGCGACCGTAGCAGCAGCGCGGTTCCGGACTGAAGCGCCTAGAACCGCTCGGCCACAGCGGCCAGCTACGCATTCCTCACGAATCATAAATACTCCAGTTTATAAATTCCCGCCTCAGCAATACCCAGGACAATAACATCGGGACTTAACAAGAAGGACGATGTTAGTTTGGCTCTGAGCACTATGGGACTTAACATCTATGGTCATCAGTCCCCTAGAACTTAGAACTACTTAAACCTAACTAACCGAAGGACATCAAACAACACCCAGTCATCACGAGGCAGAGAAAATCCCTGACCCCGCCAGGAATCGAACCCGGGAACCGGGCGTGGGAAGCGAGAACGCTACCGCACAACCACGAGCTGCGGACCGATGTTAGTTGCTGCAGACAGTTACCATAGGAAAAAGCAGAGAAAGAGTAAGTGCTTGCCACATAGCCTTATTCGACGTGAATGTTACCGCCCACACGACTGATCGATTTGGCTCCATGCTTCCAGATAAACTTAGCCATGCAACCAAAGATGAGACGTCCCTAGTAGATAACATTATATCATGTGTAGTCTTTCAGCCGTTATATGAAAGACGTTTCTAACAGACCGCTTCCACGTTTGTATTTCGTAAGTGTGCCATTTACATGTGACCAAAATTCTCATTATTGATGTACAGCTGATCACAGTTTAATATGAAATACTACGAGTACCTAGCTCTGTGGACTCTTTCTGAAAGATGTCAGATAGGTAATTGATGTTGCAATTTTATTTGCAGGCGATCAAGTTCTCCTAACAGACAGTGAAGGCGTTTTACAAGAAAATGTGTTTAAATCGAATTACGTTTTACAAACTTGACTAATGATTATATCTGTAAATAAAACAAAAATAATGGCATTGATAGGATAACACAAAAGAAGAACAAAATGATGACAAACAATAAAATAGTTGCATAGTCAAAATCGTTTCTATATCTTGAGACACAGGTATCAATACACAAAACTAATTCAGACGGGGTTCAAAACACACTGAAATGTAATGGTATAAATTGTTGTGTGTGGAATTATCTTGGTAAAACTGAGAGGAAAGAGCTAACACCATGACTACACAGTGCCGTAGCTAAGCCTGCTCATATATATTGTGAGGTGGCGGTTGGGCTCTTTAGCATACCCCCGAGATGCTTGAAGTCCGACCATGGAAACCTGGAGTGTGGTGTCACCGCCAGAGACCACACTTGCTAGGTGGTAGCTTTAAATCGGCCGCGGTCCATTAGTACATGTCGGACCCGCGTGTCGCCACTGTCAGTGATCGCAGACCGAGCGCCACCACACGGCAGGTCTCGAGAGACTTACTAGCACTCGCCCCAGTTGTACGGACGACTTAGCTAGCGATGCAACACTGACGAAGCCTCGTTTATTTGCAGAGAAGATAGTTAGAATAGCCTCCAGCTAAGTCAATGGCTACGACCTAGCAAGGCGCCATAGCAATTGATAGTTATCGTATGAAGCGTGTCTCATCAAGAACGATGTATACAAATGATGGATTAAAGTTAAGTATTCCAGAAGCTACGTACTTTTCTTTATAGCTTTCATTACGTATCCTGTTTCAGACCTCACGCCATCCTGCGTGAGCTTATAGCGTGCATTTCGGCCTTCTCTAGCTATATAACATGGAGATGGAATCATGCAAATTTTAATGAAATACCAATATTTTACAACGTAAATGTGATATTGAATGATAACTGACGAACTACTGAACGAATACAGACAGGACGTTTATATTCACAAGACATGTGATGTGTCAGCACAGCATGAAATTCAACTTCTACACAACGACACAAGCTCAACACAATAGGCTGTGGGGTGATAGGACTGGACCAAGTGACACATGAAGCCATCACCATCGACAGTTGCACTGAACATTTATTTGGCAAATTTAAACAAGACATATAACAAATAAAACCATCAACACAATTTTAAAATTACCATTTAGGTGAGAGTGAATTATTTCAAAATTTAAACATTAATAAATCACGGCACTTATGGCTTATTACACATTTAGTGAAATGAGTTAAACATTATTTACTCAAACTATGATCAACCTGAAGAACTATTTACTAAAATTTAAGGAGGTAATGTCGTCTTTCGTTACTACAGTGATTGGTATTACCAAAGTGATTCAAAGTACAGGCAACAATAAATCAGATTCCATGGCACACAACCATGTTACTTAAATTTGTGTTTAAGTCTGAATTAATTACCATATCCACAAACTGTCATTGAAGGACTTCTTTACCTTTCATTAATAGAATAAGTTTCAAACCTTTTAATCACACAATAACAATTGGCCTCTCAGTAACTTGTAAGAATTTGTGAAACTACTCATTTAGAATTAGACACGTGTCTCTCAGACATACTATCACTTCAGATAGAAACGTAACAGTAATGTTATTGCAATTCCCAGCAAAATATATCCAGGGAAAATTTTATCCATGTTTATCTATAGCAAGCGGCCAGCTTAACTCCGTCGTGTGATATAAATACAGTAACCAGAGGTCACGTAGACAAGGACCAGCCAAACTGTTTTCAATGGCGGTTAACACTGAGAGTAGCAGTCTACAAACAGAAAGTATCAGCACTCCAGGCCCTAGTAAATGTTAATCGCCACATCACACACAGCTCTCACTAGAACCTTGCGTACTACGCAATTTGAAATTAACACATTCGAGAACAGACGCAGTAGGAGTAGCAACGGCCGGCCAAGAAACTGAAGTCAACAGCACTGAAACCAGTAGTCGATTCTGGCCACAATATAGAGCACAAGCAGGGCCCTTATCCCCTTGCTTGTTCGACGAAGCCAGCCGCCGCAGATCCCGGTTCCAGGAGACATGCAGGAAGCGAAATACACCAACGACTTCCCAGTAACGTGACTGCTTACACGAGGGTGATATTTGCTACGGTGTCGTCACCCGGGTAAACAGCCCCTTTTAGATCTACTTTTCCTGCTGCCTAGCACGACACCCGTACTGGTCCGCCAGATTTCTCAAATGATGCTACTGCCAGGCGTCCCAAAGCAAATCCTCGCTACTTCCTGGAGCTTACCCTCGCTCCCTGATCGGCCCGGTAGGTGGCGCCACCGAGCGCTCTGCGCACGCCACGGGAAAGATGACCAACACCAGTGGTGGGAATATCACTGATCGAGCCACACGGCTCAACATGTACATGAGTGTCTCTGCAGAAATGATTAGCATTTGAACCATGTCGGGCCGCGGGTTCAAGGTCAACATGGATATCGCGAAGAAACACCACCTACCGGTAAAATGTGTCTGCGGCTCTCGTCATTATAAACGGAAGGTAATGGATCAGTATGACTTAAGCAGATGTGCAGGTCGCATCACAGACGTATGCGCGAACCGTAGCAACAGATCAATGAGTATGGAAGAAAGGGCATTATTGGCACGAGAGAATGTGATGCATCCATCCGGGAAATTGCTGCTCGTGTGAGACGCAGTGTTTCGGCAGTGCAACGTGTATGTGCAGAGTGGTTCACGGAAGGCCTTGAAATACGACGAGATGGGTCAGGTCGCACCACCCAGACCACTCCCTCGAGAAGGTCGACACCTCATCCGAATGGCATTGCAAGGCACATCTGCGTCCTCCTCGGCTCTGGCGCAACAGTGGAACAGTGGAACACATCGTACACTGAATGAGGTTCGCAGGAGAGCTTCTGTAAAGTTTGGAAGGTAGGAGACGAGGTACTGGCAGAAGTAAAGCTGTGAGTACCGGGCGTGAGTCGTGCTTCGGTAGCTCAGTTGGTAGAGCACTTGCCCGCGAAAGGCAAAGGTCCCGAGTTCGAGTCTCGGTCGGGCACACAGTTTTAATCTGCCAGAAAGTTTCACATCGTACACTAATAGGTGCGACAGTCCGTGGCCGTTTATTACGGCATGGGTTACGTGCGCGTCGTCTACTTCTCCACTTACCTTTGACGAATGTCAGATGGGAACAGTGTATGGAACAACGTCACTGGGGACAGGAATTGTATCTGACAGTGTTATCGGACGAATCCAGGTTCTGTTTGTTTGAAAATAATGGCCGCATTTTGGTTCGCCAGAGACAGAGAAGTGGCATCACAGTGACTGTATTGGCACAAGACGTACAGCACCAACTCAAAGCCTCATGGTGTGGGGTGATATTGGGTAGAACCTCAAATCACAGTTGCTGCGTGTCCAGGACACTGATCACTGTGACCTACGCGAATGACATCCTGTGACCAATAGCTGTACCATTTCTGCACAACACTCCAGACGCAAGACAATGGATGGTCACATGTTACTGCATGAACATATGCCTTCTTGGTGTCACAGGATGTCAGCCTTTTCCCTGGCCTTCCAGATCACCAGACTTGTCGCCAATCGAAAATGTATGGGATGTGGTGAAACGACGGGAGCAGCGCTGTGACTCAATGCCAACCATCACAGATGAGCTTCGGAACAAGGTGAATGCTGCACAGATGCCTATACCACAGGACGCCATTCCCGCCTTATACCCGTCGACGCCATCACGTATGGAAAAACTTATCTGGGCCCATGGCAGACCCTGTGCCTTCTAGGCAACAGGACAAATCCTGAACCGAGGTGACTGAAACGAGATGATGTTTTGTTTGTGGGGCGCGCAACTGCGAGGTCATCAGAACCCTTGGGACTTTACACAGCCCAATTTTTTTACACAGTCCAAACTAGCCACTGTCAAGAATGTTGATGATGAGGATGAAATGATGAGGACAACACAAAGACCGGCTCCCTGGGCAGAGTAAATCCCCAAACCAGCCGGGAATCGAACCCGGGACTCCGTGATCCAGAGGCAGCAACGCTAGCCACTAGACCACGAGCTGCGGACTGGTGACTGAAACTCTGATCATTTCTGAGGAATGTTCTAATGTACATGTCGTATGAATATGAATGTCCTCCGACCACATGCCCTTCCATATCCGCATCCAGTGACGCCTGTGGTCTGAGGTTGACACGGCGGCCGGTCGGTCCCGTTGGGCCTTCATGACCTGTTGGGAGGAGTTTTTTTAATCTCTAGTCGTTCAAGGGGTTCTGTTTCTTCTGAACATGAATTTATTAATGAGGAAGTTTATTAATCTACATCAGAATCAAGCCGTAACTGTAACAATTAGTTTTATTACTGTAACGCACCAATACATGAATTACCAATGGAGACAAGTAAGTGACATTTAATAAATCAACACTGGATTATAAATAGGAAATAAAAACCTTGGAACAGGTAGGTGAATGTAACAAAAAGGTTAATCGTGCGAATAAATTAAGGATATGGTCAATGAGTGTAAGAATATTTAAAGGTTAAAAAAGAGCCGGGCAATATAAGTACAAACACCAATAGAAACGCCAAACTGCATGGGAAAAGTGACTACCTGGCTGCTAATATTAAAACTGTGCAGTTATACCCTGATGAAAGCTAGTTAGCATCGCGTCAACCTCGCCTCAGTGACTGTATCACCAGCTTATTCATACCACTATTATACAGTGTGAACAGACAACGGCAGTAACGACTGGGAATTTTGAGTCCATCTCATCACTTGTTCCCATTACTAATGTGGGGACATTCTTCTGTAGGACAAGAAGTCTCCTCTGATCAGCTATCTGGTAGCAGTTGTTTACTCTTCCATCTCCCTGCAGCAAATGTTGTCTACATCAACCCTCTGAAACTTGGTTGTTTCTGGCAGTGTAGGGACCTCACTGGCCTATCGGAACAGACCTTGTGAGTTCCGACTAATAAGGAAATTGTAAATAAGTTAAACAAACTGCTACTCCAACGGATTTTGTTATGAGCAGCTAGAAATGTGGTGGTGTGGGAAGGAAGGCAGAAACTGTCTCCCATTTCGTGACAGGATTTTGAATCTGACGAATCAAAGGGTTTGCACATAAACATACATGGAAATGTGTGCTTTCTTCAGAAATAAGTGTTATGAGCCAGTTAGGAAGACATTTTCATGGATTTTAGAAGAACAATCTTCCATGTCATGACTGCCGAGATATACACCGGGTCTCATGTTTTAAGTTTCTGAAGGTGACACTTGGCTTAGATTTTATCTTTCCAAATGTCTTCAAGAATGCTGTCTGACTGCAGATAGTCGGTCTTTTTGGCCTTCCAGTGTTCAGATGTGGAACAAAGCGATTTTTGCCTCTCCTACGTGGTCTCAAAGAGAGCTTTCAGCTCTGAACAAATTGCTTCTAAGTAGACTCCCACATTGCGAACCAACTAGAAAAAAACCCTCCAAGGCGGTAGAAAATGACAGGTGCCTCACTGTAACAAATGGAAGGGAAGAGCAGAAATAAATTAGCTTGGTAGTCACTGATAGTATTGAATATTGTCTGTGGTTACTATGCAGCATTAAACAGTCGACTACATTGACCATGGGCATGTGCACAAAACATTGTGAAATATGTTGCATAGCAGTTTGGGGATTAACAGCCACATAACCGTATGACAGTGAAAATTGGGAAATGAAAGAAATGTTGAAGCAGCTTAGAATTGTCGGGAAACTGCTCGGACTAACACCAAGACACAGATTGAAGATGTAAGACAACAACTTGACGTAAAAAGCAGAACAATGACAGATGAGATCGGGCTCTACGAAAAAATTTTATGACCACAACAAAAGGATGCCACCCAAGCATCTGCCATGGCTAACATTGCATTTCAACCAATCTAGGAAATGGGATTTAGGGCAGACAATGAAGAGATGCAGAGTTTGCCGAAAATGTGTCAAAAGTCTTATGAGTAATAGCTTTTAAATGAAATAAACATTATTAACATTCTACATCTTTATTCCCCATGTCTATACGTTTTGTCAGCATAGTCATCCTGGCGATGAACACATTTCTCCCAACGAGAGACCAGTTTGTTGATAACGTCACTGTAGAATATTTTACTTTGATTACGGAGCCAAAACCTCACATCTGCGTGTAACGCTTCATCACTAACAAAATGAAGTCATTGGAGGTGTCCTTTAAGTTTTGGAAACAGATCAAAATCGCTTCGGGCCAATTCGGGACTGTATTGAGGATGATGCATGACAATGAACCCAATGCGTCGGATTGTTGCAGATGTCACAGCTATCGTGTGTGGTATGTCAATGACACGCTGAAGGAGCGGGTGCTACATTTGTAGACTAGCTCTTCGAGTTCGAAACTCGATTACAGTAAGGTGTTTGTCACACAGCAACATACTCTTAGCTACGTTACATACCAACTTGTTACTTGCTACAGTTCGGACACCTCTAGCGGCAGAGGGCTGCAAATATGTAGACACGAAGAATAAAGATATAGAATGTGAATAACGTTTGTTTTATAAAAAATGCCGGAGAGTTTTCATATAAAAGATTCGGAAGCATTACTTTCCAGCACTCCCTCGTACGCAGTTTCAACCAAGATGGTGGCTTCCAAAACGACCAAATTGATGCTAACGGAGCCGTACGAGTTTTTATCTTCTCCCATTTCGTACTACTTGACTCTTAATTTCTGTTTTCCCCTGGTTTTGGTTTGATGGATATGGTTTCGTACCTTCTACTTCATGAGCGTGAAATACATTAAGTGACAAAAATCATAGAATACCTCGTAATATCGTGTTGAACCTCCTTTTGGTCGCCGTAGTTCAGCAACTTGACGTGACGTGGACTCGGCAAGTCTTCGGAAGTCCCCTGCAGAAATATTAAGCCACGTTGCTCCTATAGCTGTCGGTAACTGCGAAAGTGTTGCCGCTCAGGATGTCTTGCACGGAGTGACGTCTCGACTTCGTACTATAAATGTTCGAATCGATTCATGTTGGGTGATCTCGGAGGCCAGATCATTCGCTCGAACTGTGCAGAATGTTCTTGAAACTAATCGCAAACAACTGTGGCCTGATGACATGGCACACTGTCATCCATAAGAAATCCATCATTGTTTCAGGACATGAAGTCCATGTATGGCTGCAAATGGTCTTCAAGTTTCAAACATAACTACGAGGGTCACTCCGAAAGAAATCCACACTATTTTTGTAAAAATTCATTCTGCATGTGTGAAAGTTTTACAGTGTGTAGATACACCCTTCCTGCTTGTTTTCAAACTCAGTTCAACCTGTTCCCGTGAGTGACGAAGTCACAGCATGTCTTCAAGATGGCTGCTACACTTGACGTTCGTCAGAAGCAACGTACTGTGATAGAATTCCTGTGCCGTGAAAACGAGACAGTGGGAAACATCTACAAGAGGTTGAAAAAGGTGGGCAAGCAGGTTACGTGATGAAAGCGGGCACGGAAATATTGAGGATTGTCCTCGCAGCTGCAGGCCTCATACTACACACACTCCAGACAATGTGCAAAGAGTTAACGAATTAGTGACTGCTGACCGACGCTTCACAGTGAACGAATTGTCACGCTACGTTGGGATAGGGGAAGGAAGTGTCTGCAGAAGACTGAAAGTGTTGGCGTTAAAAAAGGTTTGTGCTGGGTGGGTTCCCAGGATGTTGACAGTGGCTCACAAAGAGACAAGAAAAACGGTATGCAGCGAACTTTTGGAACAATACGAGAATGGTGGAGATGCATTTCTTGGAAGGATTGTGACAGGTGATGAAAGGTGGCTCCATCATTTTTCACCAGAGACGAAGAGGCAGTCAATGGAGTGGAATCATGCAAATTCACCCAAGAGAAAAAGAATTTTCAAAACCACACCTTCAGCTGGAAAAGTTATGGCTACGGTGTTTTTCGATTCCGAAGGACTCTTGCTTGTGGACATCATGCCAAGCGGACCCACCATAAATTCTGATGCATATGAGGCGACACTTGAAGAAACTTCAAGCTCGACTGAGTCATGTTCGACCACATCGGCAAAAGCAGGATGTTTTGATGTTGCACGACAATGCACGGCCACATGCCAGTCAAAAAACCATGGAAGCGATCACAAAACTCGGATGGACACTGAAACACCCGCCTTACAGTCCTGACCTGGCTCCAAGTGACTATCGTCTCTTTGGGAAACTGAAAGACTCTCTTCGTGGAACAAGGTTTGAAGTTGATGACTCCCTTGTGCACGCTGGCTCCAACAGGTTGGTCCAGATTTATATCGTGCGGGTATACAGGCGCTGGTTTCAAGATGGCGTAAGGCAGTTGAGAGGGATGGAAATTATGTGGAGAAATGAAAATATTATTCCTAAAGGATGTATCTACACACTGTAAAACTTTCAAACATGTAGAATAAAAGATAGATTTTAAAAAATAGTCTACATTTCTTTTGGAGTGACCCTCGTATTTACAATCAATGATCAGTTCAGTTGGACTAGAGGACCCGATCCGTTCCATGTAAATATGTCTACACAGCCTACAGCATTACGGAGCCACCTACAGCTCGCAAAGTGTGTTGTTGACAACTTCGCTCCATGGCTTCGTAGGATTTGCGCCATACTCCAATCCTACCATCATCCCTTACCAACTGAAATTGGAACTCATCTGACCAGGCCACGGTTATGCAGTCGTCTAGAGCCCAATCGGTATGGCCGGTAGCCTCGGAGTGCCGCTGGAGGCGATGTCGTGCTGTTAGCAAAGGCACTCGCGTCGGTCATCTTCTGCCATGGCCCATTAACGCCACATTTCATCGCACTGTGCTAACGGATACGCTCGTCGCACGTCCCACACTGATTTCTGCAGTTATTTTACGCAGTGTTGCTTGTTTATTGGCTGCAAATGGTTTTAAAGTATCAAACATAACTATCTACAATCAATGATCAGTTCCGTTGGACCACAGAACCCAGTCCATTCCATGTAAACATGTCAACACAGCTTACACCATTACGGAAACGCCGCTGCCCTCTGTCATTATTTGGAGGCCGGCAGTAATTGCCTGTAGTGAGAGATGATGTCAGATTTTTGGTATTATCGGCACACTGGCACTGTGGATCCCGGAGTACTGAATTCCCTAACAATTTCGGAAATGGAATGTCCAATGCGTGTAGATCCAACTACCATCCCACTTTCAAAGTCTGTTAATTCTCGACATCGGTCATGACCACGTCAGAAATGGCTTCATATGAATTACTTGAGTACCTTGTGTAAGTGACACTTCCGACATCTGTATATGTGCTTATCGCTACACCGTGACTATTATCAGCTCAGCGTAAAGTAAGCGCGTGCATCTTGGTTCTTGTAACCACTCAGAGGATGGGACGCGTAGGGGAGTGGCTGATGCAACTACCATTCCCCGTTCAAAGTCTGTTAATTCCCGTCGTTGGTCATAATCACGTCTGAAATGTCTTCATATGAATTACCTGAGTACCTTGTGTACGTGACACTTCCGACATCTGTATATGTGCGTATCGCTACACCGTGACTTTTGTCACCTCAGCGTAAAGTAAGCACTTGCAGCTTGGTTCATGTAACCACTCAGAGGGTGGGAGTAGCTGGCCGCGACGGACAGCCTGCGACGCGGCTCGGTAAGGCGGGCAGGGGTAGGCGCGCCGTAATCTCCGGGGAGATCCGGGCCGGTGCGGCGCTACGCGGCATGGCGCCGCATCCGTATTAAACTTGGCTCGGAATATGACGTGCTTAATCCTGGATTAGCGGTCGCCAGCCTGCCACCCCGCCCCTCCCCGTCGCGTCCCCCAACCTTCCCCCGGAAACCACCCCCGGCCCGCCTGGAAAGAGTTCATATTAAACGAGGCCGCTCCGCTTCGCTCCTGAAGATCCCAGCAGACAATCTCCGCCTCATCCGCACGCCGGTGGGCCGAGCGCCGCCCCCACGCCGATATTAGGTCGAACCCGGTGGCGACCCCCCGCGGGAAATCAATAGGCGGACCCATCCGCAGCAGGTGCGCTCGTTAAGCAAGCCTAACACCCGGATTTATTAGCACTCTAACTACCCGAGAGCGCCAATTCAATTCCCGTATTAGACAACACGCCGACGCGCGGAAACGTGTTAATCGCGCCCTCTCGTCCGTTATTCCACCTCACCGGAGGATATTTAGGTGTATACGTGTAACACCAACGGTCTATTCTGTCTAGCAACACTAGGGACAGTCTAAAAATAATACAATGGTGCGCAAAACTTGACGACAAAAGAATTCAAAATGGTTCAAATGGCTCCGAGCACTACGCGACTTAACTTCTGAGGTCATCAGCCGCCTAGAACTTAGAACTAACCTAACCTAACCAACCTAAGGACATCACACACATCCATGCCCGAGGTAGGATTCGAACCTGCGACCGTAGCGGTCGCGCGGTTCCAGACTGTAGCGCCTAGAATCGCTCGGCCACTCCGGCCGGCAGACGTCAGGTAGCTTCAGCAGGATTATCATTAGTGATTCGTTAGACTGTCCCTAGTGTGAGTTACCATCTTCTGAAGTGAACACAACTCTTGGCTGCTTACCTCAGCGCTCGCGAAAGTGTTTGTTCATGGACCGTCTCAGAGGTCGATTCCTGGAGCACCGTCTGTGGCCCCTTGGTTCTTGTAAGACATGTGTGTTCTAAAAGGAGGTCTGATGGCCAGCAGTTCAGTGTAATGCTCCTTCAGTCCACGCCTTCTGCGGGTATAATCTGCCTCAGTACCCTTTAAGGAACTTATGTACTAGTCCTTGTGTTTTATTATTGTATTATTTATTACAGTGCCTTGTAATGCCTACATTAAAGGCTATATATGTCTAGTTAATAGTTCTGGTCGCCTTCTGGATTAAATCTAGGAGTGTAGTTTTCAGTGGATGTTAAGGGTTGTGTTACAAAGTTGACCATCATCTTATCACCCGTTGGGTGATCAGTTACTTTGAAAGGGTACAGTACCGCCCGATATTGAAAATAGGTACAACATACTTCATTATTTTTGTCAGAACACATTTTTTTTGTAAAATAACTCAATTTCAATTAATACAGCGAAGCCGGATACCAGTGTGGGAATGAATGACAATTTATTTATTTAATTGATCACATGTGCACTCCCACAAAGTAAATCCCTACATCCAGTTTGGTGAGATCTGTGAAATGAATGAATGTATGGTCGTCTGCTAACCACAGATAGTCAATGTGAATATATGATCATCTTTGAGACGATCCTTTGGCCACCTTTGGTGGGACCAAAGAGATGAAATTTACCTGAGCTTTGAGCGCCTGAAATGTGGCTGACCAATACGGTAGCTGGTTGCTCCCCCACTTCGACAGAGGTGTGAGAGAACCTAAAGAACGGCCATGTTTCAGCACTCTGCCGCTGGATCTTGTGCTGTTAAGATCTGTTTTAGTTGTGTTCCGTAATGACGAAAGAGTGGAGACATGGTATGCATGTGGAATATTTAAGAGTAGTTTGAAATAATAAGATCTCTATTTCAGGAACTTTTGTGGGGAGAATTAAATGTCAGGCAGGTAATATTAATGGGATTGTAGTAATCTTCGGAAGTGACCAACGGTCACAATGAAACCACGTGTAGCAATAAGTTGAAATACTTCCGTGTGCTTAAGTTAAGCTGAATTACTAGCGTGTGTACAATAAGTTGAAATATTTAAGAAATAGCGTGTGTACCATAAGTTGAAATATTTAAGAAATGGCGTGTGCAGGACTTGAAATTAGAGACGAGTACTTCCACGTGGTGAGTACTGTGTGAGTCTCAAACTGTGTATGATACAAACGATAAAGAGAAGTACTCGTCCATGGTATCAGTTGAGGACTCGCGTGTGAAATAAATACGTTCTTAATATTACTTTGCGTGATATGATTCCGTGTGACGCTAGATTCAAACTCTGAGAGAGAAGCAAGGTGAGTCGTCCGTCTATCCAGCAACGCCACTTGGCTTGCATTGCACAGGAAGACGTGCATATATCTCCAGAGTTCATAGTAGGAAAGTAGAATTACAAAGTGGGGCAGTGTCGTGTGAAACTGGGATAAATATTAATTGAAGTGGGAAAGATGAAAGTGATAGTGTTGTGACTATTTAGTATTTTGTATTTCATGTCGTAGTGTGGTGTATGTCATGTAATTTGGGTATGTGTGGTTTGCATGGGAGAGTAGCAAGGTAGTTTCAAAAGATTAGTGGGTTATGCTTGTTCCTTCTGTACTGCTCGGTCTGGAGGATAGTGTCGTGATGATGATTGTGAGAGTCGAAGTGTGAGAAATAATAAATGATCCACGATCCTATCCAGAAAGTGCACTGTAGCGTTAAATAATTACGAGACCATAATATAGAGATTCACCAATGTAAAGCCATGCCCACTGGGCGGAATTTCTCATGTGTTATTGTTGTAGGTTATAGAATTTGTGTGTTTAGGTTAGAGAACTTATCGGAATAAATAAGATAGTGAAAAGAAAAAGATTGGTGGACTTTTCCTTCGAATTGTATGTTGTCATAATGTCCCGAATTTATAATGTGTGCGCCATTCATATTCAGTGCGGTGGCCACGTGTTGACAAAAGCCGTTAAATAAAAGACAAAAGGAAAATGTGGTATTGCCAGTGCGTAGTGTACAGTCAGAGTTCTGTAAATTACTGATAGTCAGATGCGTGTTTCCGTTGCGTATTATTCATACAGGAGGATAATTTGTAACTTAATTGTGAGTACGAGAGTTCATGTTACTCGATAAATAAGAATGAATCCACTCGCTTGGCAGACCACTCATCTTGCAGGCCAGACTGCTTGATGCCACAGTATGAGCAAGGCATGTGGGTGCCTCTCAACTTGTTTTTTAGTTAACCTTTGCTATTTTATTTGCTGTTTTGCAGCAGGTTTGTAAATATTTTGATATTATTGTCGTTCCTGGTGTTAAGGTCTTAAGCCGTGATTGTGGAAATTTGCCTTAAAATTCTTATTTGGTATTTGTATTTTAGCAGTAAGCCTTAAACCTTATTTACTGCCATTCCTGGCGTGTAATGTCTGCTGCCCAGATCACACTGGCTTGCTTTTAAAACGTTATCTGCTGAATCTGTATTTAATGGTGATTTGCTAAATTGTAACTCACTGAAAACACTATTATTTACACAGTTGTTTATTCCTTCATAAATAACGTGTGGCATTTTTATTTATTTTTGTGTCTGCAATTACTGCTTTAAAATAAATTGTGTGTAACAGTAAAAGGCAACCAATAGTAACTGATTACGGCCCCGTCCACAATCGTAACGGTATCCTTCCTACTTGACTACCAGGGTTCAGGCAGTAATTACACGGAAGTCACCACGATTTGTGATAGTCCCCTGGACATTGCAAAAGGCAGTTCATGGCTCTTACCAGCTTGTGTATGATCACCACGGACAGAAATACACGCTCTACAACGTGTTCCCATACTGGACACAAGTTTGACTGGGAGTTCTCGAGGTAGGTCGTTCCGTTCCAGCACGAACGCGAATGACAAATGCTGAATGGTCATTAGTGCATTTGGACGTGCCACAGTGGGTCTCCACAACTAAACCCACACTTACTATATGAGATTAAAGCCGGGTGAATGAGGAGACCAGTCCGTTCGTCGCATATTCTCTCGCCCCAAGAACTCCATCACCTGTGCTGTTCAATGCGGTCGCGCATTGTCATCCATAAAAATGGAATCTTGGCGAAATACATCCCTGGAAAGACCCTCATCGGGAATGAGTACAGTGTCACAGCAACGTTGACCGATGAATGCACGGTGTTCATAAAATTGCAGAGTAGTATACTCATGTAACGTTATGCCTCCCCACACAGTAATACTTGGACCATCAACACGATCGTGTTCGATATTATTCCTGGATGCATTACACGGTCGCACTTGTCACCGTAGAGGGCTCGTTCAGAATCACTTTTCAGACTGAATCTACCCTCAGCCGAGAATAGCATACGATCCCACTCCTCGTTGGTTCAGTTTCTATGGAGTGCTGTCAACGGGCAAAGACACCACCCACATGCAGGTGCACTGCCACTGTGGAAAGTGAGATAACGCTCCTTGCAGTCCTGTTAAATGTGGTTTCAATCGCACCAATTGATGTGCATCCCTTCTTGCCTGCTGGAGAATGAATCAGTCATCTGATGTTGTAGGTGACCATGGTGGACCACATCCTCTCCTTAGATCAACCCTGTCTGTGGTTCGCAACGTTCCCAATGCACGTGAAACAATTCTATGATTAATACCAAACTCCTCGGCTCAACTCATTAGACTGCGTCTTTCTGCCATTTATTCGATGATTCTTAACCGTCTGCACTCATCCAAATGTCTCCTGGCCGCTTTATAATGATGAACGCCATCACAGTGTACCGTAACTGCTCTCTATTTGACATATACAGTCTTTTCACGTCCCTTCAAGTGCTTCGTATTGCGGTACCAGCCCCATTTGGCGCTTGAGTCACGCTGACCTAACGGCATATGACGTCCAACTTTCTAAGCACTACTGGAAGACCTCTGGCAACATTCTCACACACTTTCATTCATTTCCAGAGAGTAGTTCGTATGTTATGATATGTTATCTAGCTCGTCCTGAAGTTATACAGCGCAGTGTATTTGCAAAGACGGTACGGAGCGACAGCTAGTGTTCAGGGCATACAGTAACTGAAAAACATTCCCACTTGCACATTGCAGTTTACACTTAATGGCGAAAAGTGATGGGAACGGTGGGACTGAATATGATGCAGCTCGTCGCCTGCTCCCCACGAACGCCAGATCGCTGAGCGAACGACTGCGCCGCTTCGCTCGGTGGGGTTGCATAACCATTTGATACAAAGCGATGTGCTTAAATTTCTACATGATAGCGAGAATAAAGGATGTACGAGTACTTTAGTATCCTCAAATGATGCAGCTTTGTCTGTTATGTCCCAGTCATTTACTGCCATATTGTCTCCTTCATGTTTCGCGTATTATTACTCGACAAAGATTACTGTACCTCTACATCTACGTCTATACTCTGCAAACCACCGTGCGGTCCATGGCGCAGGGTACGTCTCATTATACAAATTATTAGGGTTCCTTCCTGTTCCATTCACGTATGGAGCACACGAAGAACGATTGTTTGAATGCCTCTGCGAGTGCACCAATTATTCTAATTTTATCCTCACGATCCCAGTGTGAGCGATATGTAGCGGTTTGTGATTTAGTCCTCAAGTAAAAGGTTAAAGTTGGTTCTTGAACGTTTGTTAACAGACTTATTTGAGATAGTTTACATCTATCTTCAAGAGTCTTACAGTTCAGTTCTTTCAGTATTTCTGTGACACTCTTACTGCTGCCCTTCTCTGTATGCGTTCAATATCTCCTGTCAGTATTATCTTGCACGGGTCCCACATACTTCAGCCGGTGGCACAAGTTTTTTGTAAGCAATCTCCTATGAAGATTGATTGTACGCCCTCAGTATTCTACCAATAACCCGAAGTCTACCACCTGCTTCACGACTGAACTTACGTGATCATTCCATTTGATATTCCTACAAAGCGTTTCATCTAGCTATCTGTATGAGTTGGCCGATTCCAGCAGTGACTCACTGATATTGTTGTCATAGGATACTACGTTTCTTCGTTTTGTAAAGCGCAAAAATTTACATTTCTGAACATTTAAACAAGTTGCCGCATCACTTTGCAATCTTATCAAGATCTGACTGAATATTTGTGCAGATTCTTTTAGATACTACTTCATTATAGGTAACTACATCACCTGCATAATGCCTAACTTTACTGTTAACATTGTCGGCAAGGTCGTCAATATACAACGTAAACGACAAGAGTCTCAACACACTTCCCTGGGGCACACCTGAAGTTATTTCTACATCTGACAATGATTCTCCATCCAAGATAACGTGTCCGCCCTACCAAAAAATCCTCTTAATACCCCATGTGATAGTAATTTTTGACTATAAACGTAGGTGTGATACTGAGTCAAATGCTTTTGGGAAACTAAGAAATATAGCATCTACCTGATTGCCTTCATCCAAAGCTATCAGTATGTCATGTGATAAAAGTGAGAGTTAGGTTGCACATGACCGATGTTTCCGATATCTATGCTGGTTAGTACTGAGGGGGGTCATTCTGTTCAACATACCTCATTATGTGTCCACCCCCTGTAGCTGAGTGGTCAGCGCGACAGAATGTCAATCCTCAGGGCCCGGGTTCGATTCCCGACTGGGTCGGAGATTTTATCCGATCAGGGACTGGGTGTTATGTTGTCCCTATCATCCTCATTTCATCCCCATCGACGCACAGGTCGCCGAAGAGGCGTCAACTCGAAAGACTTACACCCGGCGAACGGTCTACCCGACGCGAGGCCCTAGTCACACGACCTGTGATCAGAATATGTTCTAAGATTCTACAACAAACCGATATCAAGGATATCGTCAGATAGTAGCGGGAAGTAATTTCATCACATCATAGGTACAGCTAGTGTGTGTTACTATCTAGCAGTCCAGCCAAGGAAGAATATTAAATCGTTATTACATTACAGGCTGGGAGGCCCCAAGTGGCAGGTTCAGCTGCCTAGCGATGTGTGAGGCTTCAGTACTTATGTGTATCTGAGAAGCGTAGGAGAGTGTAATGGGTGTGCGTGTAGTGCGGTGGCATGTTTCTGTTGGATGATAATGAGAGGAAGGGGGAGGTGAAACCCGGCTTCGGCACATGGTCTGTTGCTCTCGAATAACACGGAGGGGTCCGCCGAGCTTCAGGTCCCCATCTGATAGGCGGATCACCATCAACAGTGTGACGTGCCCTCACTTCATGATACACTGCGGAGAGGTTTGGAATTTAATCCAGGCATTTGCGCGAAGACTGGTGATAGTATGCCGATGCCACCCTCCTCTTTGACATAAAGGCAGGAGCCAACAGCACCTAGCGCACGTAGGCAGTTACCTATCCGAGTACTTGCCACGGCCGACGTTGCTTTACTCCGGTGATCTGACAAGAACCTGTGTGTTCGATGAGGCAAGTCATTTGACTCGAAGCACAGAGAGCGATAACGATAATCACCTATGATCGTTAGTGTAAGAAACTGCTGTTAAAGTCAAAATACACGCAGACTGAATAAGTCGATGCTGTGCGAATTACGGGACGAAGAACGTAATACTGAGCGGGTTGGGATTCACGTGTCTTCTCCAAAGGAGAAGATGCAAAGTACATCCCATTGACGGTATGTGTAAATGTGTTGGTGGGCAGCAAGTTTTGAGACATTATTATAAACAGTATAAACGGATACCAACATTGCGAGAACTTCAGGGATTCTGTCAGACAGAACAGCAGTTCACGGAAAGAACGTTCTGAAGAAATTGTCCTGTCAGTGGAGTTTGATTTTAAAAGTGACAGCCGCGTGGGGTAGCCGTTCGGTCTGGGGCGTCTTGTCACGGTTCGCGCGGCTCCGCCCCCGTCGGAGGTTCGAGTCCTCCCTCGGGCATGGATGTGTGTGTTGTCCTTAGTGTAAGTTAGTTTAAGTTACATTAGGAAGTGCGTAAGCCTAGGGATCGATGACCTCAGCAGTTTGGTCCCATAGTCCTTGCCACAAATTTCCAAACTTAAAAGTGACATCTTAAACTGGTCACGATGCGCGAATGAAGCGATATAATCGAAGTCTACGACAAACATACCTACGCGCCGGGGGTATGACACCAGCTTCGCGGTCCAGGATCGTAATAGCGATCACTTTATTTGATGACGATCGTTGTCTCTTGTTGTTCTTATTTCTTGGTTCGTGCTGTACTAAGCACAATAAACATGTGGTCTCACCCTGTTAGCAGCATTACTTCCTTGTGTTTCCTACTGTCAATACCTCGTCAGGAAAGCGTTCCGACCATGCATTACTACATCATTTTCCATCATCTAGGTATACTGTCTCTCTCTTGAAAGTTTGTAAGCGCTGTGTATCCGATACGCAATAGACGAGTCGAATTCGTACCAACGAAAATTCGTTAAAACGAGACTCGGATTCTAACATAACGTGTTTATTGAAATAATTACGGCCACATCCGCGAGCTTGTAACGCACCTGACGGTGATTTCTGCCGATTGTAGTTCGTCCCTCAAGTTGTTAACGGGTTTCGGACTCGTTGTAATACAATCTAAAGTAGCCATGGTTTTCGATTTTCTACATTCTACTACATTAGCAGATACTTCTTTTAATAAAACCCCTTAGGCCTTGCCCTGTTGTTCTCTTTTTAGTACCTTAAGTGCACCTCAGCTACCTGAGACCCGTTGTGTAGGGACAGTCGGTTCTCAGCCATTTTACGAAGTGGACGTGCGCGGGACTCTGTGCGACGTTCCGCGAGCGGGCCGTTGTTTACTCGCGCTGGTAGTGGTACAGAAGTGCAAACAGATCTCCTCGAACGACGATGGCGCTTTCTTATAGAAATGCCACTGTTAAATCAACGTTCTATGCCCAGTAAGCACGGCCAAGGCTTACAGTACGAAGTAAAGCGTTTCCTGCGTGAAGTACATTGTACATCTTTCTATCGTATCCGGTATAGTGTACCTGAAATTTGTCGATGAAGCAGCGTGCGGAAGACTGATTCGCGGTTCCACCGATGGATATCGTCTCCATCACTCGGACGGCTACGTGGGTGTAGTGACTGTCGACCGTGCAGCGCTCGGCGTTCGGACCATACAAATCTTCGAGCTGCCGCTTCAAGTTCCGGTCACGATTGTCGTGAACGCGCTGCGGCCTTAGACGGAAGTACTAAGTCACGTAGAAGAAAAATGGCAGACGTTCGAGAGGTATCCTGCTCTGAATGGAGTGCGTCAGGTGCCAGTCGAACTGCTCAAACTCATCCCGTCGTACACGACCGTTGGTGGCTGTATAGCGATCGTCATTTACGACGGTCAACAGTGGATTTGTCCGGGGTGCGGGCAGGAAAGGCATGTTCGCATTGCATGCCTGAAGGGACGCCTCGTCCAGATACCACGTGCAGACACGAGGCCTACATCGCAACCGACAACGCTGCTTATTACGTATGTTGAGGCAGCGAGCAACATGACGGAGGCGGACGTTGTTCCGTTCCAGTTATCGACCCCGCGGGCTCGGTTTCCGAACCCATAACGACGCGGCGTGTGTCGGAACCGTCGACGTGCTCGACAGCTGCGAACCACGTCTGCACTCCGTATGAGGAAGGAGAGCAACAGATGATCGATTAGAGCTTGCATATGAAGATGCGGGAGGTGCTTACTGTTTGTCGTGATCCACAGGACGTGGGACACGCGTTCCCTCAAGCACAAGTGGCCCAAGCGACGAAAGAAGAGGAGGCTGTCCGCAGGAAATGCTTCACGAGATGGTGACACCTTGCAGGAGGATGAGGAAAATCCCTCTGCGACCCGTGATGTGGACCTCATTCCAACAGGTCCTGGTTCGTTGCTGGCAACGTCCGTCCAAGACAAGTTGACGATGCTCAACCCACCGACGAGCCCCCTGGCGTTTTTGCGCTAAGACAGCAGATGAACGTCATGCGTCGCCTAACGTAGCACACGTCCAGCTTGGTGACTGGGCGTCCAAGATGAAGATGAAACGAATGATGTCAGACTTGAGCGACAAACAGATACTCGCGGCCGGCGGTTGTTCGGACGGACATTTTGTCCCTGCCGACCTGTAATATATATGGTGCGGGTGACAGGGACGGTCGGACGGGCGACATGGAGCTTACTGGATTAAACGACTGCAGGCTACGTCATCGTGTTATCCAGTGATCCACGTGTATCGGATAGGTACAGTCAATGGCAAGGGAATTAGTTCCACGATCAGAACGCACCAGTTAAAGGGCATAATTTTGCCGGTGGACATTGATATCGTGTTTCTTCAAGAGGTACGGCCTAATCTGATCATGGCTGTTTTTGGATGCACCTCTTACGTCAACGCTACTACCAACGGTGGTGGTGGTACGGCCATACTACTACGCGATGGCATAGAACCAACGGATATCCAGTATTTCCCATCAGCGCGAGGCCCTACGCTCACCATCGGTGCAGTCCGCCTTGTGAATCTGTATGCTCCGTCTGATACTGCGAAGCGTCGAGTGCGAACGCTCTATTGCTCTACTGAGGTAGCTCCATTGTTTCAAGGCCCTATACAGGGCACTTAGTGCTGGGCGGGGGCTTTAACAGCGTCTTACGTCCTAAGGGTCAGGTCCTTCACCATGTCCCATGTCCAGCTCTTCATGCTATGGTCAGGACCCCCGCTTTGCATGATACATGGACCCTAACCCACGGTGACCCACGCGGATATACACACTTCACCAGAAACTCGGCCCTTAAGTTGGACATGATTTACGTTACCCGAGGTTTTCGGGCAGCAACTGTCGGTGCCAAGCTGTGGCCCTGTGCATTCGCCGACCATCTGGTCTTCATCTGCGACATTACTCTGCCACAACAGACGAGCCGTAGCAGAGGACCTTGGATGCTTAACGTTAACATTCTCAGGGAAGAGGCTTGTTGTGTACTTATTATTACTGATTTAAGCCCACTAATGAGCGCTTGTGACTAGTTATTCTTCGATACTCTCTTCCATTCCCAATATCTCTTGAGGCTTGCTGATAATTTCTCCTTCCTCTCCTGTGAAAGGGGCTTCTGACGTTTATGGACTCTAGGTGGTTGGGTCCACGATTCTACGATAGCACTAAATTTGGAACGATCTTCTACCTCAAGATCAGAGATCCCAGCCTGTGAAAATTTCAGTGATAGAGTTGTTCTTACCAGAATCGACAGCAAACCAACACCGACAACGATAGTTCAGATATACAAGCTGACGTGGCAAGCTGAAGATGAAGAGAAAGTATATGAGGATATTGAAAGGGTAATACAGTACATAAAGGGAGATGAAAATCTAATAGCCATGGGGGACTGGAACGCAGTTGTAGGGGAAGGGTTAGAAGAGAAGGTTACAGGGGAATATGGGCTTGGGACAATGAATGAGAGAGGAGGAAGACTAACTGAGTTCTGTGAAAAATTTCAGCTAGTAATAGCGAATGCTCTGTTCAAGAATCATAAGAGGAGGAAATATACTTGGGAAAGATCGGGTGATACGGGAAGAGTTCGGTTAGATTTCATCAGGGTCAGCCAGAGATTCCGAAATCAGATACTGTATTGTAAGGCGTATCTAAGAGTTGATATAGACCCAGATCACAATGTATTAGTGATGAAAATTAGGCTGAAGTTTAAGATATTAGGCAGGAAGAATCACTACGCAAAGAAGAGGGATACGGAACTACTAAGGAATCACGAGATACGCCTGAAGTTCTCCAAGGCTGTAGATACAACAGTAAGGAATAGGTCAATAGGCAGTACGGTTGAAGAGGAACGGACGTCTCTAAAAGGGCAATCACGGAAGCCGGAAAGAAAACATAGGTACAAAGAAGATAACTGCGAAGAAGCCATGGGTAACAGAAGAAATACCTCAGTTGATCGATAAAAGAAGGAAGTACAAAAATAATCAGGAATACAAAAGTACAAGTCGCGTGTGCTGTCGTAGCGTGAGTCCCTTGAGCGTAGATTAAAATGGTTTAAATGGCTCTGAGCACTATGGGACTCAACATCTTAGGTCATAAGTCCCCTAGAACTTAGAACTACTTAAACCTAACTAACCAAAGACATCACACACAACCATGCCCGAGGCAGGATTCGAACCTGCGACCGTAGCAGTCCCGCGGTTCCGGACTGCAGCGCCAGAACCGCTCTTGAGCGTAGAGTTGAGGTTCAAACTAAGGCTTTCCAGCGCGAAGGTCGATAGCTGAATGCCTTGTCCGATAGATCGCCGTATCGGAACTGCATTCGTTAAGTGACCATTGACTTGTATGTTGGACCTAGCGCTGTCATATATGGCGCGCATGACGTTGTGGAAAGGGGTGGAAAGCCAATATAAGCCACCACGGAGAACAGGAAATCGTTATATTCTTTGTTATATGTGCTATCGAAGTCTACTGCGACCATAGCTGCACAGAGCCAGCACGTCACGGCCAGTGCTATCACACAGCGACTTTCTCCGGTTACTGTCTACGCAGTCATCTGACCGCCTGGAGACATCTCTTCTGGTGGTAGGATGCTGGAAAGAAGGGGACGAGGGCGCGCCGCCAAAGTGGAGGCAAAGGTATTGTAGTCCGCATTAAGGACGCTAAGGGACGGTGAATGATGATGCCTATCACAAAGCTGGGATGGATAACATGGCCTAGCGTGAAAAGTTCTTGAAACATGCTGGTTCCTTTCGGTGTCATTAATGTCCGGAAGGCACGACAGAACTCTGTAGGCAGACTATACATACGAGCAGATTTGCTACTGGCTCCCTTGGTTCAAATGGCTCTGAGCACTATGGGACTTAACTTCTGAGGTCATCAGTCCCCTAGAACTTAGAACTACTTAAACCTAACTAACCTAAGGACATCACACCTCACCCAGTCATCACGAGGCAGAGAAAATCCCTGACCCCGCCGGGAATCTAACCCGGGAACCTGGGCGCGAGAAGCGAGAACGCCACCGCACTACCACGAGCTGCGGACTTGGCTCCCTTGTCGATGGCAACCTCCACTTCGCCCCTGTTGATCAGTTCCATCAAGTGGGTATTCTCACCACTAGGAATGTTTGGGTGATGTAAGACGAGACCTGACCACTTGCTGTTTCCTTGGCAATCCCATTGCCATAGATGTTCTGGTAGTGATTAGCAAACTAACTATTTCACATCGTTGGGTGAAACTCTGTGCCTGTGGCGTGGTGAGTTCGGATATAAGCTATCGTCATCGTCGTCGGTCATCGATTGCGATATGAGGCATGGTAGTTATCCCATGGTGCCGTGATTCCTGTAGATAGGTTCTCACAAAGTCTCCCTGTAGACGACGTCAGGCTATCGTTACTATGGAGGCCTTAATCTGCTGATGCTCCTTCTGGATGGTCGGGTTGGGTGCTTGGTTGACAAAGTCACAAAGGATGTCGTAATAGTAGTTAGTTGGGTATTGGTGAGATTTCGCTATGTCCTTCATGAATCGCATCAGGATTTGCCATAAGGAGGGCTTGGCACATCTCAACCACCACTCTGAAGTCGTTCTGTAAATGGGTAGTCGTTGTTCGCAAGTCGTCCAAGTCTCTGTTACACGCTGTTGACATTCTACCCCCTGGAAATGAGTGATGTTCATTTTCCATGGCATACGACTACGCCAGACTGGTTGCGATTTGAGGAGAATCAAGTCATACAGATGTATGCATTGTGGTCTCAGAAAGCCAGCAGCAACAATTCAGCATCTTGGACATCAGATTCTAGCTCCCAGGAGACGTGAGTTCTATGAAGCCGGCTTTCTAAATGGCTTGCATGATACGCAGGGCCAGGGCATTGCAAAGTTCTCTTCCCATGTGTCGCTCAGCTGATGGTCCCGGAGGATCAGGCAGAGTTCTGGACAGGTGACATAGCTGAAGTCGCCTCCAAACATGAAACTAGCAGGACGCCCTAAGAGCAGTGGGGCTATGTCTTTGGAGTAGAATGTTGCCCTCTCCTGTCGGCAGCTGGAAACAGATGTGGCGTAGATGTTGATGATGATACGTGTGTGCATAGTGGTGAAGGCCATGGTGCATGCTGCTGGAAGCATGGTGATATTCATACTGGGGATTCCTCCACGAATGTACGGAGCCACACCCTGCCAAGGTGGTCACCAGCAAAGGTGTATGTTATTTATATGGTAACGTGAGGCAGAACAGCCAGTTGTGCTGCCTGTGAGAGGAAAATGTCAGTGTCAGATGCCCTGAACGTGCCTCATAACAGAGATAATTTCGGGGGCAAACTGATGTGGGTGGTATTGATCGTTGCAAACTTGTGTGATTGGTGCTGCAGGAATGGGAGGTTCAGTATCACAGTGTAGGTAATCAAGAACTAACAAGGAGATCATAGACCATCCCATCAGTCTCCAAGGTTGCCGCCTAGCTACGTTTGCGTCGTGGCCACTGGAGGCGCCGCCGCTGACTGAGGGTCAGATGTTGATTTCGAGGTTGTCGTTCCACTTGGAAGTGCGAATCATCCATTCACTCTAGCAGTGTAGGGCAGGGCGCTTGACTGATTAAGAATCATCCAAGGGGATAGACGTGTCTTCTGGTTCGACAACTCTTTGAATTCCTCTCAGAGCTGGTGGCCGTTCATTCGTGAAATCGTGGTTACATTCGTGTCCTCGACTTCAGTCGACTCGTGGTCATCGTCTATAGGAACTGCAAGCAAGGCAACCTAATCGGAGACCACGCGACATCTGCTCTTGCAGTTCTTGTGTGACCACTGCTTCCATGACTGACCTTCCATGTCAGAAGATGGGAATCGATCACGTCGTTTCAGCACAAAGGCTGTCACTGGTACATTTGTTGATGTAAACTCCGACGGGTGACCTGAGGAACGATCGGATTCCACAGGCAGTGTTGCTGGTGGTGTCAACATGGACCTTTCTTGCTGTGGAGACTGCTAATGGTGGTATCAGTGGCATCCAATGAGGGCACTGATATATGATCCATGCAGTGGTGTGAAGCTGCAGGGTCAACGAGAACCATTGCGTAGGAAACTGCAAGGGACATTGGTTGTGGTGTGGACGTCACGTCAAAAGCTGGGATTTGTTTGATGTAATGCTGGAGACATTCTGATTGAACATGGCTTTCCTTGCTGTATCCTGAAAAAGTCCAGAGTTAACCATGAGACCGTGTGACAGCCACATATCTGGAGGTAGGATGGCACATAACGATGGAGGTCTGTGGTTATCTGAGGAACGCCACTAACTGGAAATGTTCAAAATTTTGCTCACATTTCAGCTACATGGCTGTGATGGTGTCATAAGGATGGGAGGTATCCATGACATCGGCTGCTGGGAGTTTGAATAGCGGTTCAGGGAGGCGCATTGTTCGGATGCATAATCCTG
Source organism: Schistocerca serialis cubense (assembly GCF_023864345.2). Classification (NCBI taxonomy): domain Eukaryota; kingdom Metazoa; phylum Arthropoda; class Insecta; order Orthoptera; family Acrididae; genus Schistocerca; species Schistocerca serialis. The sequence continues at coordinate 266,418,128 of NC_064638.1, forward strand.
CATGATTGACCATCACTGACCTAAGTTACTGTTGGTGTAGCAGAAACAGAGCTCCTGCTGCGTGTTCCGTAGGATCTTATTGCAAGTCGCGCTATCAGTGGCTCTAACATACACCGCACTGTTCAGTATTGATAAGTAGATACCTGCTACGTCGTTTGCCAGGATTTTGGCTACATTACGAAGAAAATGCTCCATTCGAGCGTCTTTGGTCTTGCATAGTCATTGCAGAAGGTTAAACAAAGTGTTAATTTACGGAGTCTTTTCGCCATAGCTCTGAGTCCTAGACAGCACGCAAGTAACAGCCACAGAAGGTAAGTAAGACTAGCACACGTCCTTCCCAGGCAGCGATATGGGACGCCTGCACTGCACGGCTGCTAAAGCAAGACTGACCTCTGCCACCCAGACACACCTCCCCTCTGATCCACACTCTCAACTTACCGCAAAATGCTTTGCAGTGTTCCTCATCCGTTACAGTCCATAATCGCAAATTCTTGATTCCCGTGGGGCTTAGAACGATGTTTGTTTATCCACACCAAAACATGTCGTAGAACCGTCGCGCTCGATAATATTAATGTAACAGAGTATTGCCTGTTCTGTCGAAACCACAACTGATACCACCGCAGAAACTTTCGAAATACGGCTTCATTTGGTCGTGCTTCTCCACTCTTCATCATTTCTTAGTATTTATACACTCCTGGAAATTGAAATAAGAACACCGTGAATTCATTGTCCCAGGAAGGGGAAACTTTATTGACACATTCCTGGGGTCAGATACATCACATGATCACACCGACAGAACCACAGGCACATAGACACAGGCAACAGAGCATGCACAATGCCGGCACTAGTACAGTGTATATCCACCTTTCGCAGCAATGCAGGCTGCTATTCTCCCATGGAGACGATCGTAGAGATGCTGGATGTAGTCCTGTGGAACGGCTTGCCATGCCATTTCCACTTGGCGCCTCAGTTGGACCAGCGTTCGTGCTGGACGTGCAGACCGCGTGAGACGACGCTTCATCCAGTCCCAAACATGCTCAATGGGGGACAGATCCGGAGATCTTGCTGGCCAGGGTAGTTGACTTACACCTTCTAGAGCACGTTGGGTGGCACGAGATACATGCGGACGTGCATTGTCCTGTTGGAACAGCAAGTTCCCTTGCCGGTCTAGGAATGGTAGAACGATGAGTTCGATGACGGTTTGGATGTACCGTGCACTATTCAGTGTCCCCTCGACGATCACCAGTGGTGTACGGCCAGTGTAGGAGATCGCTCCCCACACCATGATGCCGGGTGTTGGCCCTGTGTGCCTCGGTCGTATGCAGTCCTGATTGTGGCGCTCACCTGCACGGCGCCAAACACGCATACGACCATCATTGGCACCAAGGCAGAAGCGACTCTCATCGCTGAAGACGACACGTCTCCATTCGTCCCTCCATTCACGCCTGTCGCGACACCACTGGAGGCGGGCTGCACGATGTTGGGGCGTGAGCGGAAGACGGCCTAACGGTGTGCGGGACCGTAGCCCAGCTTCATGGAGACGGTTGCGAATGGTCCTCGCCGATACCCCAGGAGCAACAGTGTCCCTAATTTGCTGGGAAGTGGCGGTGCGGTCCCCTACGGCACTGCGTAGGATCCTACGGTCTTGGCGTGCATCCGTGCGTCGCTGCGGTCCGGTCCCAGGTCGACGGGCACGTGCACCTTCCGCCGACCACTGGCGACAACATCGATGTACTGTGGAGACCTCACGCCCCACGTGTTGAGCAATTCGGCGTTACGTCCACCCGGCCTCCCGCATGCCCACTATACGCCCTCGCTCAAAGTCCGTCAACTGCACATACGGTTCACGTCCACGCTGTCGCGGCATGCTACCAGTGTTAAAGACTGCGATGGAGCTCCGTATGCCATGGCAAACTGGCTGACACTGACGGCGGCAGTGCAGAAATGCTGCGCAGCTAGCGCCATTCGACGGCCAACACCGCGGTTCCTGGTGTGTCCGCTGTGCCGTGCGTGTGATCATTGCTTGTACAGCCCTCTCGCAGTGTCCGGAGCAAGTATGGTGGGTCTGACACACCGGTGTCAATGTGTTCTTTTTTCCATTTCCAGGAGTGTATATAGGCTACCCGCTTGGCAGTAGTGTAGTTTCGAAGTTGCAGAAAAAGTAAAGAAATTTCAAGACCAATTGTCTTGGACTCTTAGATTACTTCGGAGAAGGCAAATTACCTTAAATTTTTACGAAAGAAATCAGATTTAGGGCGGCCAGTGTTTTAATCAGATACTTGGTTTCATACGCATTGCACTGTGAATAAATGTTATTCTGCCTTAATGTGCGAGAAGCATTGACAAACCTTGAAATTTTGAAACTGGTATATAAACTGTTCTGTGAATATTTGAAGGGAGTGTAAGTCCCCATATCTCGATTCTCTTTCTTGGAACGGTTCCTGTTGTGCCTTGAGACTTCCTCAAAAAATTTTGGGACGGCTTTGGCAGTTGTCTGGCTATTTGTCGTGCTTCCAGTTAAGGGAATAGTGAACATTTGCTGAAATGAGAATGGAAACTTCGATTCTAAACGCAAATGTAAGTCGTACCCTAAGGTAACATGTGAAAGTGTATAAGAGATACGTTATTGTGAAGTGAAGAAGTGAAACTGCATTAATCTTTTTGAAAGACTCTTTACATTTGTGTGTGTGTGTGTGTGTGTGTGTGTGTTTGTGCCTGTGTGTTTCAAGACAGCCCTGAGGAGATTTAATTCTGAAACTGCTACTTGGTTTTGCCTCAGCAGAGCAAGCAGTGGAGAGAAAGTCAATAATCTAGGCGTTAATATTTTTAATAACGGGTGCTAACAATGTCTAGTCAACACGAGCGACGTGGGGGGGTGGGGGGGGGGGGGGGGGATACTGGTGGTAGAACAAGCGAAGTATTACAGATGTACATAACTGGAAGTTATTTAGTGGGAAAGAAACAGAAACTCCGAATGGGCGCCAACAATTCTGTTGATCAGAAGGATTAAGTCGAATTTCTAAGACAACAATGCCGGTCAGATTGGTGCTATCGTGCAGCAAATAGAGTTACCGAACTACAGAAAATATCGTGAAAAAGAAAGCCGAAAATATTGCCTTGAAATCAAATTAAATTCTCGGCTCACAATGCGAATTGGGGGGAGTACAGCAAAAGGTACCGTGAATTCTTGTAATTACTGCAGAATTAACATGGAATGATTTTCAGTCACATTTGATTACGCATTAGGCACTTACAACTTTTATCCGTCTCACATCCAAACCCTGACCTTTCACCACTGGCCAAATACGTTGATTCTAAAACTAGACTAGTAGTTCGAAGTCATGCAAAGCAGAGAGCCAAGGAAATTAATTGGATGACCGTATAGACACTGGAAACATTGCTCAGTCTCTGTGCACTATGGCTATGTTGAAAACTGAATGAAGGCGATGCATGGAGACTTTTTCAATTCCAGGTCTTGAATCTTTTACTCTGTTGTCCTCTCTACCAGTGTGGTGTTTACGTGGCAAAGGTAAATAAAATGTGTTTACTTCAATGCAATTTAACTGTGATGAAAGCACAGCAACCGTCTACATTTCTGTTTACTCTCCCATTCTTTGCCACATTTTTCTCTCTAAAATTTGTGATATAACAGACCACTGCATCCGAAATTCTGTCTTGTTCGCTACGAAATGTCAACATGGTCACGAGATCAGAGGTAATATGTTATCTTAAATGACATTTAATAGAGTTACTTGTAAATACTGAACTTTTGCCTACCGCCTTTGACAGAGATAATCTTTAAATAATGAACATCTGCCGCTATGTAACTATTTTGTCAGTTTTCATATGATTTATAACTAGCGACGGATTCACATAGATGCCACTAAGAACCTACATCAGAACGAGGCAGGAGTAGGTTGCATACACAAACTTTCGTAGTGAATCAACCTGTCAGTGAAAACTGTATCAAAATCCAACAGTAATTTCTGAAATCATCCTTCAAACACAGAAAGAAAACCGCGACAGAACAAATCGTATGGTAATGGAGAGAGAGAGCTTGAATAATTAGGCGTTACACTGGGCTGACCATTACGAACATTCTCTCTCTCTCTCTCTCTCTCTCTCTCTCTCTCTACGTGTGTGTGTGTGTGTGTGTGTGTGTGTGTGTGTGTGTGTGTGTCCAGTGCCCTATGTTTAATACCTGTTTGAAGCCTTTCGGGGTAAGCCGAGCGGTCTCAGGCGCTGCAGTCACGGACTGTGCGGCTGGTCCCGGCGGAGGTTCGAGCCCTCCCTCGGGCATGGGTGTGTGTGTATGTCCTTAGGATAATTTAGGTTGAGTAATGTGTAAGCTTAGGGACTGATGACCTTCGCAGTTAAGTCCCATAAGATTTCACACACACACACCTGTTTGAATCGAACTCAGCAGCAATGTAGGTCTGCTTTTCCTCTAGGGCCAAGTCTTTGTGCTGCTTCTCTGTATCGCAGCATCTTCGACACACATATAAGTTGTGTGCCTTGTAATAACTCCATATTTGTTTTCATCTAATGTAAAATAGGTTGAAACACATGATGGGTCTATATAATTCGTGTTATTACGTAACGAACGTTAATAACAATGAAGACCACTCCGAATGAATGTGAAGAAGTCGATATCAATATGAATGTCACGTGCTGGTGAAAACGGTAAAAAAATATATATTCTAGGAGTCACTTCACCCGCGCTGCATTTTTACACAAGTTTGTAGTGCAGTCATCATAGTCCCACTTCTGAAATAGTGAATTTCCGTGTATGCTACGGCCACTGATCTGTAAGCCAATGGACCATGTACTTTTACAGAAGCATGCAAGCCGTTTTAATACGTAAATTCGAAATCGGAACGGCATCTTTTTCGATAAAGTAAACCAAAACACAATCGCTTATTCTACGAAGGCTCTCATCGTCGCTGTTCATGTACGAGGGGCATTCAATAAGTGATGCAACACTTTTTTTTCTGAAAGCTGGTTGGTTCTATTCAAGATTCCAATACGCCCTATTATTCCCCATCCATTTGGGTACAAAACTTTATTCTTCAACATGATCTCCATTCACATGATTGCCTTACAGTACCTTACTGGAAGACTTGTATGCCCTCGTGGTACTACTGTACTGGTTAGGGTTGGAGCCAACGTCTTGTTGCATCAATAAACCTCCCGTTAATCCACATACTGCTACCCATGCAGTGCATTGTTCATTGGATCAAACAGATGGAAGTCGGAAGGTTTGAGATCCGGGATGTAGGGTGGATGAGGAAGAAGAGTACAATGAAGTTTTGTGATCTCCTCCCTGGTTGGCTGACTTCTGTGAGGATTTGCCTAGTGATCCAGAAAAAGAAATCCGTTTGCATTTTTGTGCGATAAACACTGTGAAGTCGCTTCTTCAACTTCCTGTGGGTAGCACAATACACTTCGGAGTTGATCGTTACACCACGAGGGAGGACATAAAACAGTATAACTCCTTGAGATTCCCAGAAGACTTTCGCCATGACTTTATCGGCTGAGGTGTAGCAGTGAACTTTTTCTTCGGAGGAGACGAGATCTGGCACCACTCCATAGATTACTGCTGTGTTTCCGGTTCAAAGTGGTGAGCCCGTGCTTCATCGCCTATGACGATGTTCGATAAAAGAATTGTCGCGATCAGCCTCGTAACGATCAAGAAATTCCGCACAGATGGTATTCTTTATGGTGTTCTGTTAGGCGGTGAGGAGCCCAGTGGTCACACATCTTCGACTACATTATCTGGTGGATGAATGTGTCAGAACTACCAGCAGAGACGTCCAGTTGTGGAGCGAGACGTTTGATTGCGATCAGTCGACCACCTCGAATGAGAGTGTCCGCACGTTCCAGCATTGCAGGAGTCACAGCTGTGTGCGGCCGGCCGGTACGCGGGAGATCGGACAGATTTGCGCGACTTTGTTCCGATGGTGACAGACATCTCGCCCAACGACTCAACTTCGGTTTGTTCACTTTCAGTCTTCCGTAGACATTCTGAAAGTGTCTATGAATACCCGCGATGTTCTGGTTTTATGCCAAAAACAACTCAATGGCTTGCCGCTTGAAGCGGGAACGTTCCACGATGTCCCAGAAAAAATTACGTGTTTTTCCAACTAAAATTGGCCGAGACAAAAAATAGGTTGCGTTACTTATTGAACGTAATTGGGTGCTTCAGTTGTGTTGGCATTAGGTTGTGGCATAAGGTAAGTTTTTGTTCCTAAGGATTGTTCTTTTAATGCTTTGAATATTAGGGGCTGTAAAGAAGCAATTTCTGTATTCACCTGGTTAACGTTTCGATTCCTAATGCTGGAGAGATCAACAGTGGCTTTAGAGGCGCATCATTTTCAGCTGCGTCTTCGTAGCATCTGACGCTGTCTCGAGGATCACGGGACCACTGCGTAATGTTCATAAAGAAAATATCACCAAGGATCTGAGCAAACGTGTAGCTGGTTGCTCCTATACCGTGGAAACATTCTCTGCATCACTCAAAGGTTGCGGTTCTCCAATAACGTCAACATACACTACTGGCCATTAAAATTGCTACACCAAGAAGAAATGCAGATGATAAACGGGTATTCATTGGACAAATATATTATACTAGAACTGACATGTGATTACATTATCACGCAATTTGGGTGCATAGATTCTGAGAAATCAGTACCCAGAACAACCACCTCTGGCCGTAATAACGGCCTTGATACGCCTGGGCATTGAGTCAAACAGAGCTTGGATGGCGTGTAGAGGTACAGCTGCCCATGCAGCTTGAACACGATACCACAGTTCATCAAGAGTAGTGACTGGCGTATTGTAACGAGCCAGTTGCTCGGCCACCAGTGACCAGACGTTTTCATTTGGTGAGAGATCTGGAGAATGTGCTGGCCAGGGCAGCAGTCGAACATTTTCTGTATCCAGAAAGGCCCGTACAGGGCCCACAACATGCGGTCGTGCATTATCCTGCTGAAATGTAGGGTTTCGCAGTGATCGAATGTAGGGTAGACACACGGGTCGTAACATATTTGAAATGTAACGTCCACTGTTCAAAGTGGCGTCAATGCGAACAAGAGGTGACCGAGACGTGTAACCAATGGCAACCCATACCGTCACGCCGGGTGATACGCCTGTATGGCGATGACGAATACACGCTTCCAATGTTCGTTCACCACGATGTCCCCAAATACGGATGCGACCATCATGATGCTGTAAATAGAACCTGCATTCATCCGAAAAAATGACGTTTCGCCAATCGTGCGCCCAGGTTTGTCGTTGAGTACACCATCGCAGGTGTTCCTGTCTGTGATGCAGCGTCAAGGGGAGTCGCAGCCACGATCTCCGAGCTGATAGTCCATGCTGCTGCAAACGTCGTCGAACTGTTCGTGCAGATGGTTGTTGTCTTGCAAACGTCCCCATCTGTTGATTCAGGGATCGAGACGTCGCTGCACGGTCCGTTACAGCCATGCGGATAAGATGCCTGTCATCTCGACTGCTAGTGATACGAGGCCGTTGGGATCCAGGGCGTTTCGTATTACCCTCCTGAATCCATCGATTCCATTTTCTGCTGACAGTCATTGGATCTCGACCAACGCGAGCAGCAATGTCGCGATACGATAAACCGCAATCGCGACAGGCTACAATCCGACCTTTATCAATGTCGGAAACGTGATGGTACGCATTTCTGCTCCTTACACGTGGCATCACATCAACGTTTCACCAGGCAACGCCGGTCAACTGCTGTTTGTGTATGAGAATTCGGTTGGAAACTTTCTTCATGTCTCCACACTGTAGGTGTCACCACCGGCGCCAACCTTGTGTGAATGCTCTAAAAAGCTAATCATTTGCATATCACAGTATCCTCTTCCTGTCGGTTAAATTTCACGTCTGTAGCACGTCATCTTCGTGGTGTAGCAATTTTAATGGCCAGTAGCGTATATTGACAAAAGACCAACAACGCCTTGTTAAGAGACATAACAACGGTGATTTCTCATTCGTTTTGGTCTGTGTTGCGTTCTCCAGATCACCAATTACGAGGACTCGAAGGAGAGAAGGGAAGTGTCAAGGGGGGCGACGTATTGGCGGTGCAGCCGCGGAGGAACTGTCCGGCCGTGAAACGGGGGGAAGTAACGAGCAATGGCGCAATCTGCAGCGCCGGGGGCTCAGACATTGTTGAAGCGGAAACGACTTGGGGAGGGCGGAAGAAACAAACAGAACTCCCGAAGGAGCGGACTGCGGGGATTTGCCGCGGTCCGGGGCCCGGGGCCCCGCGGCCCGGCTGCGAAGCGGATTTTGAGGGCCGCCAGACAAAGGCGGCTGCCGGCCTAAGTGTTGTAATTAGCGGCCGTGGTAATCCCACAGGCGGACGCGGACGCGGGACGAGCCCGAGCCGAAGGCTGCCGGCCTCCGGCCACCACGACTCGCTGGAGTGCCACAGGCAGCCGTCTCAGCACACGGAGAACAGGTAGCTGCCGGATACTGAGCCAAGGAAGCGAATCTTCCACGAGTAGCGTGCTTTGTGCGCACTGAAACCACTTTTGTACGAGCGACATTCTTGACTCTCTCGACTAGAGTTGTAGCGATTCGTAAATGAGTCGTTCATTCGAGCGACTCTAAATAAAGAATCGTAGGAATCGAATCGTGATACGGACGAATCGTCGTTCAAAAAAAAAACGTAAGAACGATTGCGTGTTTCCGAGTCGTAACGATTCCAAGTTCCATCGATTCATCGATTCTTAGTACGCTACACTTCGAAGGCAACTTCCGAATCATGCCGAGTCGTGCCGAATGATTACGACCGCCAGATGGCAGTCAAGTGGAGGATGCGTGTGAACCATAGAGTTACTAAATAAAAACTAGACCGCGCATTGGCGCTAGTGTCGCGTCCCCACATTGAACGTGATAGAAGCCGCCATTTGCAGGCAAACAGTGCGTAAACAGGATTCGTTCGTGTGCTGCTTTTAATTGTAACAGTATAATGGAAGCAAAGACGAAGACGGAAACAATGTTACATTTCACACGTCGGTCATTTCTGGTTGTTTGTTACTTTCTATTACTCGTATATAGTATTTTCATGGAGAAACAATACATCATGAGCGTTTGTTTTTGTCTAGGTTTCCCCTTACAAACGATTTTCTAAATCAGAAATGGATAGTTGCTACTCGGAGAGAGAACTTCCAACCGACAGCAAATCGTTTGCTGTGCTCTCTTCATTTTGAAGAGAATTGTTACACGGAAAATTATATAAATAGACGCCAACTGAAGGACGATGCTATACCGACAGTATTTGGATTTCCAACTCATTTGAAAAAGGTATAGTGTCCTGGAAATCGTGCAATATAGGCCTAGGTTACATAGTGTGGAAATACTGTCAGTCTGTATAATTTTGAACGTTCCTTATCCAGGTTACCAAGGCAATCAAATATATATTAAGTATGAAACAGAGGTAGGTCGAATAATTGCCTGTTGTCAGGTGGTGATTATAATTCCTAAATGGTCAAATATTTGATGAAATGTTGCAAACTCAACCACTTTTATAGGTGCTATAAGTGGCTCTGGCTCTGAGCACTATGGGACTTAACTTCTCAGGTCATCAGTCCCCTGGAACTTAGAACTAATTAAACCTAACTAACCTAAGGACATCACACACATCCATGCCCAAGGCAGGATTCGAACCTGTGACCGTAGCAGCAGCTCGGTTCCGGACTGTAGCGCCTAGAACCGCTCGGCCACAGCAGCCGGCTGCTATTAGTGTTAAACACTAATGTGCGAATGAAATTCCTACCGTGTTTATAGTCATGTGGGTTATTACAATTAATCATACCAAAATTCGAGTGTAGACAATACTGTGCTAAACAAAAGTAAGCGTGCAAAATGTTCACAGTAGTCAGCAAAAAGCAAACAGGACCTGACAGGAAATTTACGTAAATTAAATAACAATCGTACTGTCTGCTGCTTTAAAAGTTTCATGTAACTATCTAATGCAAAAAACTCGATGTAAACTCGCTCCACCTTGTCAGGAAAGAGCCTTATATTCTTAAATGTCGCGTCTCTATGCAGACGTATTTCGGAAATCAGGAAACTTCATTCATTTAAGTATACTTTCAAAATAGACTCGAATACTCAGTACTTTTTTAAACAAACATGCGTTTGATTTGTGCTTCAGTTTGCCGTTGTTGCGTCTCATATACTCAAATCACAACCCCAGTACTAGGATTCATCCCTGCAAATGGCGGCGATCAGCTGCTTCGGTTCGGGGACAGATGCCTCGCTTCTCCGCTACGGCGTGGTAGGGGCTTGGTGTGAACAAGGGAAGCTCGGAACGAACAAACGAAGTTCGTGGGCCGTAATACTACCCGTGAAAACCAAGCTGACACTTGGCGGTGTCGTCTTCTCACGTAAACAGTAGTGACAGCGGTAAGTTCTCAGACAAATTGAAAGCAAGATACCTATGCTTTGTATGTAGAATAAATGAAAGTTAAGCTAACTTTGCCTTGTGGGAGGGCTGTCAGCTGCGTTATGAATTACAAGGGTGATGTGGACTTGGAAAGACATCTTAGTACAGAAAAACATAGAATGGTATGAGCCAAACCACCTCTGCCTCACTGCTAGATTTTGTTACTATGAAACAGACGTCTGTTGGTTCAAATGGCTCTGAGCACTATGGGACTTAACATCTATGGTCATCACTGCCCTAGAACTTAGAAGTACTTAAACCTAACTAACCTAAGGACATCACACAACACCCAGTCATCACGAGGCAGAGACAGACGTCTGTAGTTAGATATGTTCAAACCACACAACCAAACTGGCATGCCACGTAATTTTGCACCAACTTTCGCACAAATCGAATCCTCTTTCCTGGCATACTGAAATAAAACAATAGATGCAATCAAATCAAACGTGACCTTTCATCAATTAAGGCATTACTCGTATAAATCGAGAATCACACTTGTAACGTCATATGCATGTTTACTCATAAATAAACGATTTGTGGCATATCTTATCATGACACAGTTTGATTCTAACCCCATTGACAATTTCAAGACATGTCCTGCCATCTGTGAGTAAGATGTAGAACTTTTTGCATTCCGTAAGAATCGTGTCATTGCAGACTAGAATGAATCGTGAAAGAATCACGAACGAATCGTAGGAATCGATTCGCAATGTGAGATTGAATCGTAGGAATCGAATCGTGAAAAAGAATCGTGTTGCTCAACTCTGCTCTCGACTATCAGTGGCATGTGTGCCTACTGCAGCGCCCTTCGTGCGTCTTTATTACTAAACAGCTTACTCGTTTCATGGCACCCGGCCACAGTTGCAGGTTGCCTGTCTGAAACCTCTATTACGCACTTAACTGTAGAAGTCAGGTGTAGACCGCCTGCCAGAACGGGCGAAGATGCGAGTTTAGCACACTATTTAGCCGCCGGGGAGCAACAGGAACCATCCTATTCAGTCGTGGATCTGCGCATTCACAGTAGCAGAGGTGTTCAATAGCATGCGCAGTACGCAGTATTTTAAGCACGCTTACTGTTTACTGCCTGAAAGAGAACAAACCGAAGTTGAGGTGTTGGGCGAGATCTCTGTCACCATCGCGCAAACCTGTCTGATCTCCCGCCTACCGGTCGGCCGCCCACAGCTGTGACACTTGCAATGTTGGAACGTGCGGACACTCTCATTGCGCTCGGCAGACGACTAATAAAAGAGCTCTTGAGATTTGTTTTGGCTATCGCGCGAGATATTCCACACATTTTTCACTTAGAAATGAAAGTTTTCTTTTTTTCTTGTATTCCCGTTGAGAAAAGCTGTATATATAATGTTAGCTTCAGACTGTAAAAATGGAGTGAAATAAAGAAAGTACGAGGGGGAGTTGGAAAATAAGTCTCCCCTGTCGACTGTGGGCAGAGTTGTGTGATATGGGCGGTAGACGACACGGCAGGTGAACGCGCACGTGCAAGACACCGATACACCACTGAGTGGAGGTCGACTGCGATCAAGCAGATGGCGCTGTTGCAGTGCCTGCTCAAAGCGGAGGCCAGCCGCTCAGTCTTTTCCCGGAGCTATGGAGAGAAGGTGCGTTTGGAATCGTCGTCAAAGGCGGGAGTTCTATGAATGGGACGTGGAGTATCAGGCACAGAAATTCATAATCGCCTTGTTGGGGTGTATGGGTCAGGTGTGATGTCGAGGAAATGGTGCGGAGATGGTGCCAGCAATTCAGTGATGGACGTCAGCAAGCGCAGGACATACCGAGACCTGGACGGACCCGCACGGCCACTACAGATGCAAATGTCAGGAAGGTGATTAAAGAGAGCCGGCGTATCACCATCGATGTAATAGCGGCAGAACTTGGACATGAGCGAGCTCACAAGATCATGCACGACATTCTTCGATACAGGAAGGTGTCAGCACGATGGGTGCCCCGCCAACTGATCCCGACACACATGGTACAACGCACGGCGTTCAGACTGGAGTAGCTCGTGTGTTACCACGAATCTGGAAATGACCTTCTGTTTCGGATTGTGATGGGGGATGAAACGTGGGTCCACCATTACACACCCGAATCGAAGGCCGCATGCATGGAGTGGAAACATCCGTCATCACCTGCCCGAAAGATGTTCAAAAGCACTCCGTCTGCAAGTAAAGTGCTACTCACCGTTTTCTGGGACGCCAAAGGAGTTTTACTGCTGGGCTTTCTGGAGGATGCAAGCATCATTGCTGCGCGGTACTGTGCCACTCTGTCGAAACTGAAAGAGGTGATTCGGAAAAAGCGGCCTGGCCTTCTCAGATCTGGCGTTCTGCTGTTGGATGACAATGCGAGACCACACACGGCGACGGCAACGCAAAACCATATTGCAACTCTTGGTTGGGAGCGCCCACCCATCCGCCTTACAGTCCGGATCTCACACCAAGTGACTTCCATCTGTTTCCTGCTTTGAAGAAGACTCACGGCGGAATGCACTTTGGCAGCAATGCTGCCGTCAGACAAGTCGTTCAAAGTTTCTTCCGTATTCAACGCCCTGATATTTTCCTCGAATGCTTTTTGAAGCTTCGAACCGGTATGACCAATGTCTCAATGTACTTGGAAATTATGTAGAAAAATGAAGATATGCCTTATCTTTAGTGTCTCATTCTCTTTTTTCCTTTCACACAAGTCTGACCACAGTCGACAGGGGAAACTTATTTTCCAACTCCCCCACGTATAAGCGTGCTTACTGAAGCTTGCAGCAATGAAAGGTGTATACGTGATCCTCTATGTACGCTGTACCATTATAAGGAACGTCTAAAAATGTTTAATTCTTTTATATCTTTTACGTTAACATCAATATAATGTATATTATGTGTACGTATCATCTTAATTGATGGAAGTCCGAACGTCTTTGATTTGATTATATGTTTCAGCACGCCATGAAGGGTAATGTTGGGAGAATACCCACAAGAGGCAGAGCAGTTGTGCCGGCCGCGACGGGGTAAAGACTGAGAAAGCCATTTTGCATCTTTGCGGTCGCACTATAGTGAAATAGCTTCCCTCGGTACTGCGTCACTTGAGCGAATCCCGTAATGCAAAATCGACAGCATCTTGTTAAAACAAGACACATACATTCTGACTTTATTTCTAAATTCCTATGGATCTTCGGGTCTCAACTCTTTCATTAACAGGGAGTACTTGTCCCTGCATTCACCCTTTCTTCCCAGCTAGGGTCGATTCCAGTTCCTTTCTCCTAGGATTAAGTTGTCGTTATGTGGATATTGTCACGGCAAATGCTGCATACATAACTGTGTCGTCCATGTCTAAAATGCTGTGGAACGTAAACATAGATAATCATTTGCCTGTACCAGCGTGACATACACCGAACACTTTAGTCCATAACCTCTATGTATTAAAGGCAATGTCCTGAGTGACTAACTCATCGCCGCCCAGCCCAAGCCTCTAATGATAGAAACTGGAGGTATGGAGAAGGTGTGGATCTTGTACTGTAGGCATCACTTAAGGACGGATTGTCCGAGATTCCACTCCTATGGGGGTGGTACAACGGATTAAAGGCTTCTCCGAAGTATGTCACTATTAAGGGAATTTTGATGCTAGAACAACAGATAATGGTATTTGGTTTCTCAGAGAGAAAATAAAAATACGTGTTTCAGGATTTTTGGAAACTCAAAAAAGCAAAAAAAAAAAAAAGCTACTAAAGGTTTTATAAGGTTGCATGTGTTACAATTGGTATCTGACTTCTTGGCTATAAATAAAATAATATTCGTGTTTCAGTGTTTCTCGAAATACAACGGCTAAGAGTGTGCAATAGGGTATGAAAATTTTTAAGAAATTATTTCGTTACATTAAAAGGTTTTAATGCTAAATTTATGAAAATTAGTAGTTTACTTTTCTGTTAGACACAAATAAATATTTGTTAGGGGATGAAAGCTGCTATGGAAATATCTCCACAAGAACGCAAAAGCCATGATTAACAAAAACTTCGTGCTCCTGCTGCCAGAATCGCTTTTTTGTCAGAAGTACACTCGGAAATGACCATGCCTATATGGCCTTAATTAGCGCGAAAAGCATAGAAGATGTTGCAATTTGTGAACAACATATAAATACGTTTAAATAAATACAAAAAAAAAAACAATCTCTGCGGGCCATATTGTCTAAGAGCCAGTGAAGCAGCGGGCTCTACACTAGTTCTGCATAATCATTACGTAATTTCATTCTAGATGCAGCCGGCCACTGTGGCCGAGCGGTTCTAGGCGCTACAGTCCGGAACCGCGCTGATGCTACGGTCGATGGTTCGAATCCTGCCTCGGGCATGGATGTGTGTGATGTCCTTAGGTTAGTTAGGTTTAAGTAGTTCTAAGTCTAGGGGACTGATGACCGCAGATGTTAAGTCACATAGTGCTTACAGCCATTTGAACCATTATACGAGGGGCGTTCAGAAAGTAAGCTCCGATCGGCCGCGAAATGGAAACGACTATGAAAATCCGATAAAGCTTTGCACAGATGTGTTGGGTAGTGTCTCTAGTATAACCCCAGTTAGCATCACGTCGCTCTTCTCATTTCTGAGCTCGCAGTGAGTGGGTAAAGATGTCTAGAAAATAGTGTCTGCCGCCAAGTACGAGGGCCTGGTGAGAAATTTCGCCTGAAGCTATGCAGCTAACATTACATAACTGTCGTGCTGTTTCTTCTTCAAGACAATTCTCAGCCGCATTCTGCAGGGGCAATGAAGATGCTCCTGCATCGTTTTCAAATGGAAATGTGAGATTACCCACAATACAGTCCGCAATTGTCTCCCCCTGAGTTTCATCTCTGGTCACATGAACCGCTGTCTTTGAAAACAACATTTTGACACAGACAACGAGGTGTAGGCCAGCGTGGAGAATTGGCGGAAAGCCAAGTGGGGTTATACTAGAGACACTACCCAACACATCTGTGCAAAGGTTTATCGGATTTTCATAGTCGTTTCCATTTCGCGACCGATCGGAGCTTACTTTCTGAACGCCCCTCGTATAATGGTTCAAATGGCTCTAAGCACTATGTGACTTAACATCTGCGGTCATCAGTCCCCTAGACTTAGAACTACTTAAACCTAACTAACCTAAGGACATCACACACATCCATGCCCGAGGCAGGATTCGAACCATCGACCGTAGCATCAGCGCGGTTCCGGACTGAAGCGCCTAGAACCGCTCGGCCACAGTGGCCGGCTGCATCTAGAATGAAATTACGTAATGATTATGCAGAACTAGTGTAGAGCCCGCTGCTTCACTGTCTCTTAGACAATATGGCCCGCAGAGATTGCTTTTTTTGTATTTATTTAAACGTATTTATATGTTGTTCACAAATTGCAACACTTTCTATGCTTTTCGCGCTAATTAAGGCCATATAGGCATGGTCATTTCCGAGTGTACTTCTGACAAAAAAGCGATTCTGGCAGCAGGAGCACGAAGTTTTTGTTAATCATGGCTTTTGCGTTCTTGTGGAGATATTTCCATAGCAGCTTTCATCCCCTAACAAATATTTATTTGTGTCTAACAGAAAAGTAAACTACTAATTTTCATAAATTTAGCATTAAAACTTTCTAATGTAACGAAATATTTTTTTCTTAAAAATTTTCATACCCTATTGCACACTCTTAGCCGTTGTATTTCGAGAAACACTGAAACACGAATATTATTTTATTTATAACCAAGAAGTCAGATACCAATTGTAACACATGCAACCTTATAAAACCTTTAGTTGCTCTTTTCTTTTTTTTTTCTTTTTTGAGTTTCCAAAAATCCTGAAACACGTATTTTTATTTTCTGTCTGAGAAACCAAATACCATTATCTGTTGTTCTAGCATCAAAATTCCCTTAATAGTTACATACTTCGGAGAAGCCTTTAATCCGTTGTACCACCCCATAGGAGTGGAATCTCGGACAATCCGTCCTTAAGTGATGCCTACAGTACAAGATCCACACCTTCTCCATACCTCCAGTTTCTATCGTTGGAGGCTTGGGCTGGGCGGCGATGAGTTAGTCACTCAGGACATTGCCTTTAATACATAGAGGTTATGGACTAAAGTGTTCGGTGTATGTCACGCTGGTACAGGCAAATGATTATCTATGTTTACGTTCCACAGCATTTTAGACATGGACGACACAGTTATGTATGCAGCATTTGCAGTGAGTGCGTAAAGATGTCTAGAAAATAGTGTCTGCCGCCAAGTACGAGGGCCTGGTGAGAAATTTCGCCTGAAGCTATGCAGCTAACATTACATAACTGTCGTGCTGTTTCTTCTTCAAGACAATTCTCAGCCGCATTCTGCAGGGGCAATGAAGATGCTCCTGCATCGTTTTCAAATGGAAATGGTAGATTACCCACAATACAGTCCGCAATTGTCTCCCCCTGAGTTTCGTCTCTGGTCACATGAACCGCTGTCTTTGAAGACAACATTTTGACACAGACAACGAGGTGTAGGCCAGCGTGGAGAATTGGCGGAAAGCACTGGCGGCTGCCTTCTATGATGAGGCTATTGAAAAGTTGGTACAACGCTATGACAAAAGTCTAAGTCAGAACGGCGACTACGTAGAGAAGTAGCTGAAAGGTGTAGCTAATTGTTAGAAGTAAAACATTTCTGATGTTCACTGTGGTTTCAATTTGGCAATCAATCGGAGCTTCCTTTCTGAACAGGCCTCGTAGATGCACAATATGACAATAACTTCAAAATAAGTACGAACCTAGATTTCTCTGAAGTTTCAGTATGGGTAAACTGCAACTCTTTCACACTTGGCGACGTAGTAAGCTTGCCGTTCTGAACATGTACCCGTCGGGCGCCGATGCAGACTTACACGTTATTGTACCGTGTTATAACGCTAACAAAAAAGATGGCAGTTCCAGATATGTACACTTGTGCCGCTAGTGCAGATTTGTTAAGATAGGTGCCTCGTGTAATACCGTTTTAACGGTTTCAAGGAGCAACAAAAATTGATTTTCAGCATTTCATGAAATCATCTTGCAGAGGTTGGAAGCTGCTCTTAACGTTTCTCCCTGTTTGCGATTTAAAAATTGGGTTTTTAAGAAATCCGCCTTGCGCAAGATGCTGTTTCTTTTTATTCAGTCACAATGCTAGTAAAAGTGCATTTTTACAGATCGCTTTTTGTGCCCCTTTTTAAATTTTGCAGCATGTCATATTTTCCGTACTGTTGCATGCCTCTGGTGGATATCTGTTTCTACTGCTATTGTGTATACTGTTCTCACACCGGTTTGTTATTTAATTTCTCTTTACTTCACACGAAAGGAGTGAAACTATGGTCTTCGGGGTGGCGGAATAGTCCTTCCAGAGAGCTGCCACACGAGTTAGTCGCGCTGCGGCAGTTTTGCAACGAGCCTGGTATCAGTAGTCACGTGAGCATTCTCGCACAAGTAGATGCGGTCCTGGACGTCTCCAAACGAACACATGTATGACATTAAGGGTCAAGAAGTGACTGTGGCAACTTGTCACCCAACAACTATTAGAGAACCAAGTAAACAAGTCGAGCAGGGGTTCCATGACGAATCCCAGGACAGTATTCACGTCTGTTCAATGAACTGACTGCTGATTCCAGTTTCGTTGGAAAACTGCCGCAGCGCGACCACCTTGCGTATCAGTTCTCTGAAAGAACCATTCCGCCACCTCGAAAACCACAGTGTGACTTCTTTCGTTTGAAGTAAAATGAAACTGAATAATAAACCAGTGAGAAAACAGTGTACACAGTAGCAGCAGAAACTGATACCCAAGAGAGATGCGGAACTGTACGGAAAATATGACATGCTGCCAAATTAAAAAAAAAAGGGCACAAAAGCGATCTGTAAAAATGCACTTTCACTAGCATTGTACTTTCCAGAAATAGATTTCATTTACAGCAGATAACACATAGGTGTCGAAACATGTGGCCGAATAAAAAAAAGCAGCTTTTTGCATAACGCGGATTTCTAAGAAACCTAAATTTAAATCCTGATCTAAAGCAGACACTTAAGTTTCTATAGTCATTGAGAGGTACTATGTTATTCATTGCTGTAGCTTGTGGTACGGGTCAGAGACAAACAATGCACTGGCAGAGCCGTCTGTCTCCACACAGAAGGCCTCCATGCCGACACACGACTGTAGTTTAGGAATAGTAACGGCGGCAGACCTCGTACGACAGCTTGGCTGCTCTTAACCAGAACGACAGTTTCAGAACGCAGACGCGTGGTGTCTTGACATGTCGCAGTATTTACCTATTATGCTTTATCTCATCTAAGTCGCTTGAATACCACAAAGCAATTCAGACAGCAAAAAAATATTTATCAGGATTCAGTCTTCTCCGCTGTGCTTCAAAAATCTTTACTCACTGAAAATTTTCACTTGCTTTCAGGTTCGTCTTTCTGCAACATGAGAAGTAACAGGTAATAGGACACCTAGAACAGGGAAGACGACAGTTCTAAACTTCGAAAGATTCTGTCATCAATAGCATTTGTTGAATCACCAATAAGCTGCCCCGTACTTCTGTATGCGGCTCAAAAATAATAAATCTAATTAGATTAAACTTATCCACTGCAGGTGTTTAAGAACCCGTGACTGTTTATTCGATATACGAGGGGCGTTCAGAAAGTAAGCTCCGATCGGTCGCGAAATGGAAGCGACTATGAAAATCCGATAAAGCTTTGCACAGATGTGTTGGGTAGTGTCTCTAGTATAACCCCAGTTAGCATCACGTCGCTCTTCTCATTTCTGAGCTCGCAGTGAGTGCGTAAAGATGTCTAGAAAATAGTGTCTGCCGCCAAGTACGAGGGCCTGGTGAGAAATTTCGCCTGAAGCTATGCAGCTAACATTACATAACTGTCGTGCTGTTTCTTCTTCAAGACAATTCTCAGCCGCATTCTGCAGGGGCAATGAAGATGCTCCTGCATCGTTTTCAAATGGAAATGTGAGATTACCCACAATACAGTCCGCAATTGTCTCCCCCTGAGTTTCATCTCTGGTCACCTGAACCGCTGTCTTTGAAGACAACATTTTGACACGGACAACGAGGTGTAGGCCAGCGTGGAGAATTGGCGGAAAACACTGGCGGCTGCCTTCTATGATGAGGCTATTGAAAAGTTGGTACAACGCTATGACAAAAGTCTAAGTCAGAACGGCGACTACGTAGAGAAGTAGCTGAAAGGTGTAGCTAATTGTTAGAAGTAAAACATTTCTGATGTTCACTGTGGTTTCAATTTGGCAATCAATCTGAGCTTACTTTCTGAACAGGCCTCGTAAATACGAAAAAATAGAAACCAGTCACTTTTTTGAAATCCTTGTTCATTCCATACAGCCGTTTTCGAAGCTTTCCTGGCACATATTCAGATGTTGCACAGGACGCCACTTGCATATTTCGTAGCGTAATGCTAGTGGTGGCTTGCGAAAGCGTGGGCGGCTTTGTAACAATCCAGCAACTTCCATTGTGATTGTCAGTTGATTACATGTAACTCGTTTTCGCGGGATGTGATTATACACTGCAGGAAAAAAAAATTGCACACCCTTTTAGAGGTTTGCAATTCACTCAAGACTAATTGTTGCAACAGCGTAAGTGGAGTATATTCACAGATCAATATCACAGGAGTTCCTGGGAGACCAGGTATAGAGCCATATTGAAACACCCGTATTAGTACATGGCGTAGCCACCACAGATGGCATCCGGTCCGTCGCAAAGACGCGAATGCTGTCCCGCGATCAGTCATGCAAACCCTGCTCGACCTGTTCATACAGTTCTGAAATAGATGTTGGCTGACAAGCCGCGAGAGTCACTTTCGCCAGCTAATATCTCACACGTGCTCGTTTAGAGACGAGTCCGGAGATCGTGCTGACCAAGGCAGTGGTTGCGCGTCTTGCAGAGCACGTAGAGTTTCACAGGTCGTTTGTGCGTGCGAGCATTATTCTGTTGGAACAATACATCACCTTCCTGTTGCAAGAACTGCAAAAGAACGAGTCTAACTAACGACATCCTATACTTAGCGCTGGTTAGCGCCCACTGCAGACACATCAGAGGTGGACGAGAGGTCCAGCTTATCGCACTCGTACCACAAGGCCTTGGCTGGAGCAGGTGTGACGAATGCACTCTACGAGACAGCTCTCATCAATTCTACGTCGTACACGCAAACGACCATGGCGAGTGTGCGGGCAGATTCCGCTTTCATCGCTAGAGACAACGGCGCGCCGTTCCATCTCTGACGGCACCACTCAAGCCGTGCACGTCGATGCTGTCGCGTGAGTGCAAGATAGGCCAGCGTTGTGCGTGCCCATAATCCCACTGCTAACAACTAGTTCTTAAGAGTTCGTATTGACACGTCTGTGCTCTCAAGATCTCTTACCTCTGCTGTGGTAGCTGTACAATCTGCCAGCCACTGCTGCCCTTACCATATGACGAACCTGGCGGACGTCTGGGCTGCATGGACGTCCAGAACCTCGTCTACAGGTGCGAGAAAGTTCACGTGACTACCGATACCAGCCTCGTTCCAAAACTGCCGCAGCGCGACTTACTTGTGTGGCAATTCTCTGAAAGGAACATTCCATCGTTCCCAAGACCACAGTTTCACCCCTTTAAAACTCGCTGACAAGGCTGTAGGAAACACGAGCGCGTCTCCGTGGCATTGTAGCCTGCTTGCTTCACACGTTTGCACAACATTGAGTCTTTTGTCTGTATTCATTCTCTATTAAATGGTAGACACAGATGACACTCTGCTAGCTGTGCTACTACATTATCTGTTGGCGAACGACGTTGAAACCATTATCACTACATCTACTGTCCTCTAGATGGCATGCGCCGTCATCGGATTAAAATCAACGTTGTTTTTCCAGCAGTAATATTTTTTTCTTGGCAGCAGTGTCTGTACAGATCATCAGGAAACTTTGCCAGCATCCAGCATGCGCTGTACAACTGGTGGTAACAAACAGCAGCTGTCTTTATATTTAATAAATGTAACAGTTCTCTCATGTAAAATATACTTAAACTCTTCCAAAATCCATCACTTTCTGTTATAAAGTATTCTGTAAGTAGTTTCTGTCTCGTCTCAACTGGTAAAAATAAATCACTTGATGGAAATTATCCTCTTCTTTTTAATACATCAGTACATTACTTCCTGTTAACACATAACTCGATGCCTGAAAACATCAGCAGCTCGGGCTCAGCCTTAACTTTTATTTCCTTCGAAGTCAAGCTGATAAAATCCAATAACTTTCCAGCAATAACTTCATTAAAATAACCGATAACATTAACGGAAAGTTGCTGTGAGGAACGATGGTGCCGGCCGAGGTGGCCGACCGGTTCTAGGCGCTACAGTCTGGAACCGCACGACCGCTACGGTCGCAGGTTCGAATCCTGCCTCGGGCATGGATGTGTGTGAAGTCCTTAAGTTAGTTAGGTTTAAGTAGTTCTAAGTTCTAGGGGACTGATGACCTCAGCAGTTAAGTCCCATAGTGCTCAGAGCCATTTGAACCATTTTTTTGAACGATGGTCTCTTGTTTGTCAACAGCTTGTGATCACATAGTTATTCGATAGCTGCTCCCCGTATCACCTGTCATATGAAAAAAGAAAAGTACAGATTTCTGTAGTCATAAAAGAAGCACACTTATATTTCAAAACATATTAAGAACTTGAATAAAATATATCGAACATACATTAGGACGGTGATTGTGAAAAATTTTACAGTACTGTATGGTGAATGTGAGTTTGGAAAGGAGCATTTCTACAATAATTCGGAATATGGCAACAGTGTTAAGAAACTAGGAATTATAATGAAGTATTAGTGACCAAAGCAAAATTCCAGATGGGTATCCTTGTCGAAGGTCGTCTACGCTCCTGAAAACTGAAAGAATAAGGAAAATTTTATCCAAATATTTAAAAACATCAATACTTATTTACTCGACAAAATGTGTATACAGAAACATGTAAATAACGCTTTTTCATTTATCCGTTTTGATTTCTTTTTAAGCGTCAGATAATATCCTAAACCATTTTTTTCTTCAGTTGGGCTTCGTTTTTCACTGTTAAAATAATTTTCGTCAGCAAAAACGATTTTGTGTCTACTTACGTCCTCGTTTTTTTGTGCATCTGTCTTCCTTTTGTGTCACTGAAACAAAAAACAATAAAAGACATATTAAGAAGACAAGGAGATAGAGAATCAGTTACTCTAACATGAGTGAGCGAGGCCAGACTTGGTTAACTTCCAATGGTAGCAGACGATGCTACAGGTCCCCTTTTCAACATACACGCAGACGTCAGAAAACTCAGGATATCAAAACTCCTCGCTCCACACAATTAGTTTCATCAGTGACAGCATCGGCTGACTTGCGACAAGAGGGCAGGTAACATGCATGGATGGCATGCGACGCGTCCACACTGTAGGTAATAAAGTTGGACAGTAAAGTTACTCGAGTAATAAAAGCTTACGGTTAGCAGAGAAGTCAACAGAGCGCTGAGCATCCATTCGCGCTTGGTGTTGCGTCATGAGATTATTCGTCCGACGGAGCGTAAACCACGCCCTGTCGAATACATTCACGTTCGATTCGGCTAGGAGCGCAGGTGCGAGTTTCAGTCGAGCGTTTTGTTTGTCTGAAGAACGGAGCACGGTGCTCGGAAATGGAGCGCGCGTGCAGTGTATTGAACAGTCGCGGCGATTTACAACCGCAACCAGCACTATTTCTGCAGCAATTCCATGGTCACCGGTAATGAACGCGCCACAGGCAGTGGCACGGTGCCACACGCAGTAGTGATGCCGTTCCTCTTGTCGCTCCCGGCCTATATTCTGAATGGACACGTGTCGTGCACCTGTAGCAGGTTTGACAATGACACCTGCGCTGTGAGCACAGTGTAAGTCGTGTTGTCGATTCAGAAACACTAATATCGTAAGCTGGAAATAAGCTAGCTCTCTACAACAGGAAATCAGACTTCAATGATCGCAAATTAAAGAAAAGTGACGACATTTTTGGACTTAGACAGTGATTGTCATTTATCAACTATAAATAATTCTTCGTTATTTTATTATTTACAAATAATAACTACGGTGGAAGTTGTTGTCAGTTCAGAAATCTTGTACTGTTATGGTACCTACACAAAAGAAAGTACGAGTATGTAAATTATGGTCCATTATTCGCAGGTACCGCATGAAATCGAATTATTTCCTAGCCCAGCGTTCTGGAAACAACAACTTCCGAGTCACATGCGGCTCTTTGGTCCCTTCGGGGTGGTTCTCCCGCAAGACTGCCCTGTGCGTGCGTAATACAGTGCGACTGATAATTCGTACTGCATGTTCATAAATCGGTTTTCGGTATGGACTGTTCCGTTTTGAAGAAATGGCGTTAGACCAGGTTGTAGATGAAGTTGCATTCCTTCTCGGGACTCGGACCACATGCCCTTGCTGACAGCTGCATCACTTTTGGCACTTCGAAAGTAGGAACGATAGGGGGGAGGCGACGGATAATGATTCGAAGTCGGGCGTGTGGGACAATTTTTAACGTTTTGCTTCGTTGTGAATAGAAATTAAAGCATTTGTTCTGGAGAAGCGCGGTTATTGTGCAAAATAAGCAAACGAGTTGGTTGAGACAAACAGAGAGGATGAACGAAATGAAACGGACGAAACAAGAACACAAGACGAATGTGGATGGGAGGATTGGAAAGGGTGACCTCAGAGAAGTTACCTCAGGGAGAATGAGGACGTATTTGGTAAAGATCAGCTTGGGAATACCCCAATTAAGGTAACAAAAATATAATTATCTGTATACACTGAACTGGTACATTTCCTAATATAGTGTAGGCCTCCGCGAGCATGCAGAAGTGCCGCAACACGTCGTGGCATGACTCGACTAATGTCTGAAGTAGTGCTGGAGGGAATTGCCACCATGAATCCTGCAGAGTTGTCCATAAATCCGTAAAAGTACGAGGGGGTGTAGATCTCTTTTGAACGCCACGTTGCAAAGTATCCAAGATATGCTCAATAAATTTTTCATTTGTGTGGCCATAGTGTCCACAGTCGCTTCATAATTCTTGAGGGTATTTTTGTTCCGTCGTTGCAACTACAAAAATGAGTGATTTTTTCACCAGACGCATTTCGCTTCCTTGAGGTAAAGCATCATCAGTGGTCTGTAATCAAGTTATTTACATTTTGATTTGCTTTTAGATCGAAAAGCAGTTCGTTAAGAATTGATTGATTTTTACTTACTGTGGTTCTAAGACTGATTTCTTGATTTCATCGGGAAATGCACATGGTTGTTTTTGTATGCTAGACACTGACAATTTTGGTCTAATTTTTAGTTGTTCTGCAGCACTAGATATTTCTTATGTTTTTCCACGACACAAGTTTATGTACGCCACTGTATTTTGTTTGTTATTGTACTTCAAGTATGTGTTGTTGTTTATGTTTTGTAGTTTTGCAAACATAACCTTTCCACTACTTTGTCTTTGACTTAAATTTTTATAAATTACAAAATTGTATGTGTGTAATTCTATTTAATTATGTTTCTTTGTATTAATGTACTGTCAAAAGTAGAGAAGGAATAGCGGTGTGGGCATTTTTTTTTTTTTTTTGTAAGGGGGGAAGGAAACCATGATGAGTGAACATAAGTATATGGAGCGATAAGTGAAATGATACTCTAAGTCGCGGGGGGGGGGGGGGGGGCGATAGGGGGTGCGGGGGGTGGCGGGTGGTGGGGGGGTTTCGGAGGGTGGGAGGGGGTGAAGGATTGAAAAGGCTCTTTTCTTTTTCACGTAATTTCATCTATTGTTCTATATTGAGACTGGTTTCCAATATTTATGTGGCCATTGAGCAACTGTTTATTTTGTGTTAATACTTTTTGTATGTGGAAATTTTCTTGGAAATTGAGGTGTCCGTCATTGCTGATTTTGATGATATTCATATCGTTTGCAATTTTGCTTGGCCCATGGTATTCATCTCTTAGCTGATCCGTAAATGTTGAATGATTTGTATCGTATTTAAATGCTCTGATGTGTTCTTTATATCTTGTGTCGAATGTCCTGCCAGTCATTTCAGTGTATATCTACTCACAGTCTCTACAGCTGAGCTGAGAGATACCATATTGTTGGTATCTACATCTACGTCTATACTCCGCGAGCCACCTTACGGTGTGTGGCGGAGGGTACTTATTGTACCACTATCTGATCCCCCCTTCCCTGTTCCATTCACGAATTGTGCGTGGAAAGAACGACTGCTTGTAAGTCTCCGTATTTGCTCTAATTTCTCGGATCTTTTCGTTGTGATCATTACGCGAGATATATGTGGGCGGTAGTAATATGTTGCCCATCTCTTCCCGGAATGTGCTCTCTCGTAATTTCGATAATAAACCTCTCCGTATTGCGTAACGCCTTTCTTGAAGTGTCCGCCACTGGAGCTTGTTCAGCATCTCCGTAACGCTCTCGCGCTGACTAAATGTCCCCATGACGAATCGCGCTGCTTTTCGCTGGATCATGTCTATCTCTTCTATTAATCCAACCTGGTAAGGGTCCCATACTGATGAGCAATACTCAAGAATCGGACGAACAAGCGTTTTGTAAGCTACTTCTTTCGTCGATGAGTCACATTTTCTTAGAATTCTTCCTATGAATCTCAACCTGGCGCCTGCTTTTCCCACTATTTGTTTTATGTGATCATTCCACTTCAGATCGCTCCGAATAGTAACTCCTAAGTATTTTACGGTCGTTACCGCTTCCAATGATTTACCACCTATGGCATAATCGTACTGGAATGGATTTCTGCCCCTATGTATGCGCATTATATTACATTTATCTACGTTTAGGGAAAGCTGCCAGCTGTCGCACCATGCATTAATCCTCTGCAGGTCCTCCTGGAGTACGTACGAGTCTTCTGATGTTGCTACTTTCTTGTAGACAACCGTGTCATCTGCAAATAGCCTCACGGAGCTACCGATGTTGTCAACTAAGTCATTTATGTATATTGTAAACAATAAAGGTCCTATCACGCTTCCCTGCGGTACTCCCGAAATTACCTCTACATCTGCAGATTTTGAACCGTTAAGAATGACATGTTGTGTTCTTTCTTCTAGGAAATCCTGAATCCAATCACAAACCTGGTCCGATATTCCGTAAGCTCGTATTTTTTTCACTAAACGTAAGTGCGGGACCGTATCAAATGCCTTCCTGAAGTCCAGGAATACGGCATCAATCTGCTCGCCAGTGTCTACGGCACTGTGAATTTCTTGGGCAAATAGGGCGAGCTGAGTTTCACATGATCTCTGTTTGCGGAATCCATGTTGGTTATGATGAAGGAGATTTGTATTATCTAAGAACGTCATAATACGAGAACACAAAACATGTTCCATTATTCTACAACAGATTGACGTAAGCGAAATAGGCCTATAATTATTCGCATCTGATTTATGACCCTTCTTGAAAATGGGAACGACCTGCGCTTTCTTCCAGTCGCTAGGTACTTTACGTTCTTCCAGCGATCTACGATAAATTGCTGATAGAAAGGGGGCAAGTTCTTTAGCATAATCACTGTAGAATCTTAAGGGTATCTCGTCTGGTCCGGATGCTTTTCCGCTACTAAGTGATAGCAGTTGTTTTTCAATTCCGATATCGTTTATTTCAATATTTTCCATTTTGGCGTCCGTGCGACGGCTGAAGTCAGGGACCGTGTTACGATTTTTCGCAGTGAAACAGTTTCGGAACACTGAATTCAGTATTTCTGCCTTTCTTCGGTCGTCCTCTGTTTCGGTTCCATCGTGGTCAACGAGTGACTGAATAGGGGATTTAGATCCGCTTACCGATTTTACATATGACCAAAACTTTTTAGGGTTCTTGTTTAGATTGTTTGCCAATGTTTTATGTTCGAATTCGTTGAATGCTTCTCTCATTGCTCTCTTTACGCTCTTTTTTGCTTCGTTCAGCTTTTCCTTATCAGCTATGATTCGACTACTCTTAAACCTATGATGAAGCTCTCTTTGTTTCCGTAGTACCTTTCGTACATGATTGTTATACCACGGTGGATCTTTCCCCTCGCTTTGGACCTTAGTCGGTACGAACTTATCTAAGGCGTACTGGACGATGTTTCTGAATTTTTTCCATTTTTGTTCCACATCCTCTTCCTCAGAAATGAACGTTTGATGGTGGTCACTCAGATATTCTACGATTTGTGCCCTATCACTCTTGTTAAGCAAATATATTTTCCTTCCTTTCTTGGCATTTCTTATTACACTTGTAGTCATTGATGCAACCACTGACTTATGATCACTGATACCCTCTTCTACATTCACGGAGTCGAAAAGTTCCGGTCTATTTGTTGCTATGAGGTCTAAAACGTTAGCTTCACGAGTTGGTTCTCTAACTATCTGCTCGAAGTAATTCTCGGACAAGGCAGTCAGGATAATGTCACAAGAGTCTCTGTCCCTGGCTCCAGTTCTGATTGTGTGACTATCCCATTCTATACCTGGTAGATTGAAGTCTCCCCCTATTACAATAGTATGATCACGAAACTTCTTCACGACGTTCTGCAGGTTCTCTCTGAGGCGCTCAACTACTACGGTTGCTGATGCAGGTGGTCTATAGAAGCATCCGACTATCATATCTGACCCACCTTTGATACTTAACTTAACCCAGATTATTTCACATTCGCATTCGCTAATAACTTCACTGGATATTATTGAATTCTTTACTGCTATAAATACTCCTCAACCATTGGCGTTTATCCTATCCTTGCGGTATATATTCCATTCTGTGTCTAGGATTTCGTTACTGTTCACTTCCGGTTTTAACCAACTTTCCGTTCCTAATACTATATGCGCACTATTTCCTTCAATAAGAGATACTAATTCAGGAACCTTGCCCTGGATACTCCTGCAGTTTACCAATATTACGTTAACTTTTCCTGTTTTTGGTCTCTGAGGACGGACATTCTTTATCAACGATGATAATGTCCTCTCTGGTAAGCCGTCAGGTATTTTATCGTTTCGCCCAAGGGGGGGTCCCTCTAACCTAAAAAACCCCCGTGTGCACGCCACACGTACTCTGCTACCCTAGTAGCTGCTTCCGGTGTGTAGTGCACGCCTGACCTGTCTAGGGGGGCCCTACAGTTCTCCACCCAATAACGGAGGTCGATGAATTTGCAACCATTATAGTCGCAGAGTCGTCTGAGCCTCTGGTTTAGACCCTCCACACGGCTCCAAACCAGAGGACCGCGATCGACTCTGGGCACTATGCTGCAGATATTAAGCTCAGCTTGCACTCCGCGTGCGATGCTGGTTGTCTTCACCAAATCAGCCAGCCGCCGGAAGGAACCAAGGATGGCCTCAGAACCCAAGCGGCAGGCGTCATTCGTTCCGACATGTGCTACTATCTGCAGCCGGTCACACCCAGTGCGTTCAATAGCTGCCGGAAGGGCCTCCTCCACATTACGGACGAGACCCCCCGGCAAGCACACCGAGTGCACACTGGCATTCTTCCCCGACCTACCCGCTATTTTCCTGAGGGGCTCCATAACCCGCCTAACGTTGGAGCTCCCTATAACTAATAGGCCCGCCCTCTGTGACTGTCGGGACCTTGCCGGAGAATCGGCCACTGGCCCAACAGGCGAGGCACCCTGTGGTGGCTCGGAAACGATGTCATCACCACTAGGAAGCACCCCGTACCTGTTGGAAAGGGGTAAGGCAGCTGCCACGCGGCCAGATCCCACCTTCGCCTTTCGGCCAGGCACGCGCGAGCCCACCACTGTCCGCCATTCACCCTGGAGTGATGGCTGACCGGTAAGATGCTCACTGCCGGAAGACGCAGCGACATCAGGGGTTCCATGTGATTCCAAGGCCACCGAAGTAGGCATAGGTCTCACCACAGTTGCCCCAACGCCACTACGAGCCGACGCCTGCGCCTCGAGCTCGATGAGCCTAACAGACAAAGCCTCCACCTGCCCCCGAAGAGTGGCCAATTCTCCTTGCGTCCGCTCACAACAACCACAGCCCCTACACATGACTATGTTTACCCTACTCTATACGGTGACAAATTCCCAAGATAATCTTCTGATGAGCTACTCTGATAATCAAGAAACACTCACTGAAATACGAGACGCGAAAACTACGCTAGGTTTTCCCAGAAAAACTATTTAAAAGCTAAGCGCAGCAAATAAGTACAAAAACGCTTTATACAAACAGTACTCGCTGCTGCTGCTGGTGCTGTCGCTCTGGCTGTCACAAGACAACTGCTGATTCAAGTGACTAGTGGCCAACGGCCGCGAAACAAACAAAAGACGGTTTTAGGGCGCTTTCTGTTCTAAACGATCAAGAAAACACTAAGAAATCTAACACGAAAACTACGTAAAGTTTTATCAAGAACTGTTAGTTACTATGCAGAGCAGATAAACACAAATAGAACCCCTTCCTTAGTGGAAGGTCGTAAACAAAATGCAAAATAAACGCTTTATACAAACAGTACTCGCTGCTGCTGGTGCTGTCGCTCTGGCTGTCACAAGACAACCATCTGGTTTTGATTTTAGTTTTGGGTTGTGCTTTTGTATGGAATTGTTATTTTGTAAACCAATTTATGACTAGTTATTTAAATAGGTTACCTACTTTATGAGTGAATTTGTTGTGGTAGGTTATTGTATGCCATTTTTGTTGTTGTAGTGCAAGTTTTTTGAGTTTGTGTGGTTTGGTTAATTTTTTTCAATATTCTCCTATTTATTTTTTGTTTAGTTTGTCTACTATTGTTTCTTTGTGTTTTTTTAATGCTATTTGTTTTATAATGGCTAACTGGATAACTACAGGAGCATCTCTCTCTTAAAAGGTTTTGTCGAGAATCTTGCTGAACAGAGTTGAAGAACAACTGGGTCCGACAATAGGAGAGTACCACAGTGGCTTTTAAAAAGGGAGGAACTGTACAGAGCAGAACTGGGAATAAAATTGATAATAGAACACAGACACAGGAAAGGGAAAATGATAATAGTGTCATTTGTGGACTTCCAAAAGGCCTACGATTCAGTTTACTCTGCTTGATGTGTTAGAAGATAGAGGACGGATGCTACAACTCATGCAATAATAAAGGAAACGTTAAGCGACATTACTGTCAGGATCAGGCATCGTAGTACGCTGTCAGACAGCTTCGAAATAAAAGCAGTAGTACGGCATGGGGACGGACTGTCACTAATTCTATTTAACCTGGTTTTGGACGAAGTAGTGAGACAGTGGAGACAACTAAATAGTAATACGAAGATCAAACGTGTGCAAATAGGGTTCAAGGTCAAACATAATGCAACAGAGTCATTCGCAGATGACATGGCACTCTTAAATGCGACAGAAGAAGAGGCAAAGGCAGCTCTAAAATATCTAGCCCAAACAGCAGAAAAGGTCGGACTGAAGATTGCATATATGAAGACCAAGACATTGAACACTGACTCTGACTGGAAAATAAATGACCAAGTGGTGGAGAAAGTCAACAGTTTTCGCAATTTTGGGGAAAAGATAACTGGTGGCATACAGAACAACTGTAGCGCAGTAGACAGGGCACAGCTTTTGCAGAAGCTTCGGCATGCGGTGAAAACAACATATGGCAAGAATAATCTGTCACGGACTGCCAAATTGCGACATTGTACTACAACTGTAAGAAACGTTGATCTGTATGCATCAGAAACGATCACACTCAGAAAGAGAGCTTGTATAAAGTTTGAGAAGGAGGAGTGGAAAATTCTGAGAGATATATGGGGCACAAAAACATGGGGCTATCTGGAGACAAAGAAAACGACTGGAACTGTATGAACATATTGAACATGTATCGAGCGAGTTACGGAAGAGGAGATTACGATTTGTTGGGCACATCATGAGGATGGACGAGAAGAGGTTGATTAAGAAGGTATAGAATATAACATGTCATACGAGAAACAACTGGGTGAAGGAAGTCAGAGATGACTGAAAGGTTGTAGGAAAAAAGAAAGGAATCTGCAGGCGGTGGCACAGGACAGGGAGAAGTATAAAGGGTTGGTGGATGGTCACAGGTGGCCGGACACCAAAATCAGAGATGTCTTAACAGAAGAAGAAAGAAACAGAAGAAGCGAGAGAATGAAGAGGTATTGGAAAGAAAGAAGGCGTACAAAACAAGGCACACGTGATCCTGAAGGGTCCTAGCGAAGCAGAAGAAGAAGAAATAGAAGCTAAAGCGCTTCCTTCTACTACATTCGTAATGTTTTCCTAAGAGTCAACTTCTCTCTGTCAAAGACTAAAACAAATTCCCCAAGTTACAATTCGTCCTCTTCACATTTCCGAGTCAAGTCACATTCTTTAATGTCGGAGGGCTGGAGGGGGGGGGGGGGCATTCCGAGGGCCCCTGCCTCATGGGGGGGGGGGGGGGGACGAGCAAAATGTCTCAAGAGTCCGGATCCCCCAGGATGCACGTTTGGCAAATATCATACAGCAACTGTGATACAAATTTTGTATCATCCACACGTATTATATAAATGGATCTACGTATGTACGACGGGCTTCCAATAAGTAATGCAACACTTCTTTTTCTCAGCCAGTTTCGGTTGAAAACATGCGGAATTTGTTGCAGGACGTCGCAGCCCATGGATTCATGAAATTATGATATGTTGCATCGCTAAACGAGGCCTTCAAATTCGCATCTGTAAAGGAATTGCATTCCACGCAGGGAGTTGTCATTCAGTTTCTTTTCGCGGAAAACCAGAGTATCGCAGATATTCATAGGAGTAGAATATCAACGAAGACTTGGCAGTGAACAAAAGTATGGTGAGGTGCTGGGCGAGGCGCATGTCATCATTGCAAGGTCGCGCAAACCTGTCCTATCCCCCGCGTGCCGGCCGGCCGTACACAGCTGACTCCTGCAATGTTGGAATGTACCGACACTCTCATTCGAGGTGATCGACGGTTTACAATGAAACGCGTCACCGCTCGACTGGACGTTTCTCTCGGTAGTGTTGACACAATAGTCTACGAGATGGGCTACTCACAGGTGTCTGCCGCTGGGTTTATCGCCGCCTAACGGTAAACTACAAAGAGCGGCGAACGAACATCTGTGCAGAATTCCTTGCGCATTACGAGGCTGTTCGTAACAATCTTTTGTCGAACATCGTTACAGATGATGAAACGTGCGTACATCACTTCGTACCGGAAGGAAAACGACATCCATGAAATGGCGCCACAGCACCCCTCCTCCGAAAAAAAAGTTCAAAGCTGCACCATCAACCGGTAAAGTCACAGCGACGATCTCCTGGGACTGAGAAGTGATTATTCTGTTAGATGTCCTCTCTCCCGGTGCAAAGAACAAATCTGAACTGTATTGTGCAACCCTCAGGAAATTGTCTAAACGACTTCAGAGTGTTCGTCGCCACAAAAATGCAAAAGAACATTTCTTTCTCCATGACTGCTCATGACCTCACACAAGCCTGTGTACCAGTGAGGAGCTCACAACACTTCATTTGACCTTCAAATGGTTCAAATGGCTCTGAGGACTATGAGACTTAACTTCTGAGGTCATCAGTCCCCTAGAACTATTTAAACCTAACTAACCTAAGGACATTACACACATCCATTCCCGAGGCAGGATTCGAACCTGCAACCGTAGTGGTCGCGCGGTTCCAGACTGTAGCGCCTAGAACCGCTCGGCCACCCCCGGCCGGCTGACCGTCTTCCTCATCCACCTTACAGTCCGCATCTTGCACTTTCATACTTCCACTTGTTTGCCCCAATGAAGAATGTACTCCACGGGAGGCGGTGCGTGGACGATGGGGTGGTTACTGATGCACCAAGACGTTGTCACCGATGGCGACCAGTAGAGTGGTACCATGTGGTCATACAGGACCTGCGAGTCTGGTGTCGCAAGGCCGACGCACTGAACGGAGATTATGTTCAAAAACAGGGTTCTTGTAGCCAAAACAGTGGGGAATATTATGGTGTACTGAATACTGTATAAAATCAACCGGCTTTCAGAAAAGAAATGTGTTGCATTACTTACTGAATGCCGCTCGTATGTATATACTTTACCGGTCAAAAGATGTCGATCACATATCACAACTATGGATTTGTGGTTAAAACAGAGATTTATTTTTGAATGTTCTATCTTATCCCTATAATGATGATAAAATAAGTATGAACATGTAAAGACTACGCGCCCGTGTTAGGAAATAAATAGTATGCGAGCAGCTGCAATCTGTGTTTCAACAGTGCAGTACCGCCTCCGTGAACAAGGCTTAAAGGACTGCATAGCGGACAAAAAAACAATTATTACGCAAACGAAATAAGGTGACCGCAATAGGAGTAGCAAAGTAAACACTAGAGCCTGCA
The DNA here is from genome assembly GCF_023864345.2 of Schistocerca serialis cubense. NCBI lineage: Eukaryota > Metazoa > Arthropoda > Insecta > Orthoptera > Acrididae > Schistocerca > Schistocerca serialis. The sequence goes on from NC_064638.1 coordinate 266,451,925, forward strand.
GGAATGGTCCGAGGTGTTCCGCCGGGCGACTCTAACTTTGAGGTATTTGGAAGTCATCGTCGAATGTTTGTTCGTGGATTTCATGGAGAACGTATGAGGACGCACTGTATGTCTCCAACGATGAAGCATGGTAGTGGGTCGATCATCATGTAGGGATGTCTTGGGGTGGTGGAGTCGGTGATCTAGTGAGATTTAATGGGACATTAAACAAGGAAGGTTATCACAGGATACTAATCGACAAAGCGTTTCTATCTGAAAAGAGTTATTAGTGGTCGGTTTGTCCTGCAACTGGACAATTATCCTATTGTGTTTCACTGTTTAGAGGCACAAAACGCGTGGGTGTTTTCAGCTCGTTACTAAATGCAAAGAAGTAGGAGGCCGAGTTGATAGGAGCTGAAGGAGTCTAGGTTGCAATAATATGCGGTACGGCACACTGTTACAGAAAAGGATTTTTATTCAAGAATCACACAGTACAATGAAATTACTTATCTACAGTAGTTTGTAGGACTGCTGCTGCGGCTATGAACTGACAATCTCGTAACATGGTATACAATGAACTAATACAACATATTCTCAGGGGCTAAGCCTGATGGGCCCTCCTCAGAGAATCAACGCAAACATTACAGAACTGGCTGAGGGCCGATTATGAAAGTGCGTCTGCTTAGGTTGAAATCTAGCTAAGAAGTGAACGAGGCACACTCCAGTCCCGTCGAGCTGCGCAGCCCGCTAGAGTGCGCTGTGCTCGGCAGACGACGGGCTGCCAACCTTGTGTTGGCGCGGCGTTGTAGTAGTATCTGTGACAATGATACTACAGATCCCAAACATGCTTCTAAATTATATAGTGGGATATCAATAGAAATGAGAAATGTGGGGAACTGTAGAATATGATTTGGCCAAGTCAGTCATGTGACTGAAATCCCACTAAAGTTGTACTCGGATATGAGGGCAGTAGACTGACATCACACTCTCACCGTCAGTAAACGTCAGTGTTTACAGCTAAAGCAGTGATCATCCAGCATGTTCTCCAATTCGTCCAACATCAGTCGCTACGAAACGAAATAGAAAGTCGTTACAGAAAGACTGCATGTGTCGCCAGTGGGGTAGAGCATATAAATACCCTCAAACGGAAATTATGTGTAATTTTCGCAAATTTGGTAATACATATGTACGTGGACTCTTATTCCTAAAAAAAGAGGACTATGTGACAAGTAAAATTACCTTACTACACCAACGATGGAACAGTATTTAGTATTAACGCCAAGGACTTAAAAAATAATGTCCAAAATAGATATTCAGAATATACTTCAAATTTTTATTACATGTACATATTGTGTAGACTAGTTCCGAAAGCAATAAAATCCTCATAGATTTTATTCGCGGGCATACCGATATGCGTCGGTTGACTAGGTGATATTAAATTAATAAAACTATTTTGTGTTCACTGTAGCACAAAACTTTCTTCTTCCAATGAAACGATATGTTTTTTAGTCATAGTGATTATTACATTTCCCGCTACTGCGTAGCATCCGATAGAAATTGCTATTCATAGCTGTAAATGAGACGCGAAATATGTGTTTATTTATTCAGTTAGGTGGTAATATTCTCTCCTGGGGTGACGCATGGATGGTGTCATAAAAGTGACGAGGGGGATAATTACGTAACAGAACTGTGCTGCGTTAAATGTTTCATACAGGAAAATGTAACTCATGTATCTACGTGAATAAAGGTACAGAAAATGATTAATACCTAAAATGTTTTAAACTTGATAATTTACAATGAATTAACAAATTAAGGGACACTGTTTCTGTGTATTTAACAAAATCCACCAATTTTTAATACTGTTCAACAATATGTTTTGCCGTTAGTCATCTGTTACAACCTACAGGTAGAAAAAATTTCTTCACTTTGAGCTTTGTTGTTTATTGGCTCGTGTTTCCCTTTTTCCCGATGATAATTTTTTGTTTTAATTTGGACTACAAAAGCTTTAATTTCTTACTTACTTATATACAAAATGGTCCATTCTCGTCGCTATAATTACTATGATGCTGACGTAACGTCGAAGTTTGACGAGACAAAATACATTCTTGCTTTTATTCGAAATTGTGAATGATAAAAATGGCGAATGCACAGTTTTAATCTTTAATGCAGCTTCAGTATTAACATTATTTGTGGCTCTTATGCTTGGGCGGTGTAATGTTATTGTCACATTCAGTTTAGTATGCAAACATTCTTACGTGACTGCAGTACAGTTTATACAGTTCCTATATTAATTAATGTCTTGCAGGCACTGGCTGTTGACAAAAGCGATACGAAAGTCCCTTCATTATTGAATGAATACTCACAAAGTCTGGTAGTTAAATGCTGCATTATTAATCATCACCCCTGTATTGAAGTTTCAATTATTTAACACGCTGTATGCATTCACGTACTACGTGCACATCTCGTAGACGTAAAAGGAAATCTTGCTAGCAAATTCTCTGTAAAAACCTCCTTCTTCGTTACCACATGGGAGTGTTGCAATGTGATGCCTTCAATAGGGTTTTTGTACCAGCCTTTGGCTCCATTCACAGCTAAAATGTTAATAAAGTGAAAAGTAGCATGCTTTTCTTCCCTTACGATATTAGTAGACAGGTGCCCCACACACAGTACTGGAAAACAATGTTTGAATAATAGCAGAACAAGTTTTAAAAAAATAAATAAAAATAAAAAGGAAACTGACTTCTTAGAAATGAGAAGTGTTCTAGCTCAAGGATACCAGTGGATTGTTTCTTCTTCCGACGAGACACGGCGCCATATCGATGTGCTTGGGCATGCTGAGCTGTGAAACATGTCCAAATGAGTGAAAATAAAAACAAATACTCTCCATATTATCATGCAGTGTAATTAATTCGAGTCTAAGCACAAATTAAAAATAACACTATCTTCCGTCGATGTACGCATTAGCACATATTTAAGTAGTTTGGAAATGGTTACTGATTCTTCTTGCTGCATTCAACATAACGACACCTACAACAAAGAAAAATACAGTTATGTTACGACAGGTAGAGTAATATTATTTAATATTTCTCTTATACCTAATAATTTATCGAGTACTCCGTAGCTGGTAGTTATAGAACATTCATTTAAGAGCAGTGCAATGATAAAACATACACAGCAACATTTTTCTCGTGTGCTAAGCAGAGACAAAACCAAATATAGTCATTCCTGTAACAGACTTAAGAACATGCCATTAATAAGTTCCATTTTACTGAAGGTAATTATGGATGAATGAATGAATGAATATAACGATACTCGTGTGGCGCAATTTAAGGTTATTCATTTCCAGATCATCAGTCACTCGCATATATCTGATGTTCAGTTATGCGTACTTGTTATGTGAGTGGTGTCTGATGACGAACAGAAAAACAGTATAAATCCTATAATATTCGAATTCCACGTAGCAAACAACCTAATGTTGGAATGAGGTAGTAGGGTACTACATTAGAAAATTAATTGCCGTCAGTACTTTCGCACAGCACCTGTGTATCCTCACATATATGATATTTTCGTTATAGGTCTCCTGTCTGAGTTGTGGCTCACTGACGGTATCTATGTTCCTTCTAGTATTATAATATCTCTAGAAACTTTTAGGGCAAAAATACGTTCTAAGATTTCATTCATGACAGCATTAAGTATATTTATGAATTTTATTCCATACAAGAGGGAAAGATGCGTGCCCTCCGTCAGAGATTACTATCAATTAGAAGCCCAAGAAATTCGACTAGTGTCTTTTGACCGAAGTTCCATGCCGTCCAACTTTCAAAGTCTCCTTGAAGGGAATATTGCGTCTCATGAGAAGCATAACCGACGATTTTAAAAATAATGTACTGAAGAAATTTTCCCCGTAGTCCAGACATGGTTTCAAAAAAGATACACAGATTGACAGAATACCGTAAAACCGGTGCACTTTATGGAAAAACATCGTGCGTATCCAATATAAAAATGTTGACAAGAACATAATATTGTGGGTTCGCCTTGATGGAAAACACTTTTCTTATTTATTTGTTGGTTCCCGAACAAGTTTCATCGACAAATATCACCATCATCAGTGGGTTCTTTGATTATTATTCACTATAAGTCACAGCATGATTTTACGATTGTTGTCTTTGCTTCCAGCATATTTTCTGCATGTTTCATTTTCTTCTTTTTCTTTATTTTTGCCGTTTTTCTCGGTATACGAGTACATCGTGTCATCTGCAACTCTGTGAGTGGGTTCGTTGGATGGCTTGCAGCTACATTTAGACACAGGGAAACATAAATTTCGCGCCCTCTTCGTAATCAGTGTTGAGTAGCAGAAGCGATAGAACCGAATCCTGTAGTCCTTGTTTCTATAGACCTCTCCCACAGACATACTCTACTTTCGGTAGTGTTCTTTATCATTGTATTAAATCACGCTATGGATGCGTAAAATAAAAAATGCATATAGGTGATTCCCGGCTTACTGAATGTTTGTTGAAGTTTCAGGGTTACAGCCCGATCATGTTGACTTCGTGCCACGATGTTTCGGCTGACAATCTTCCAACAATCTTCAGGTGAGTGTCTGTCACTGGAGACTGCAGGTTCCCGGCCTCGGCTTTATAGGAAAAATTGGCGTGGAAACGCATGCGCTTTGGCGGCCGTCACAGGAGCGTCCTCTATCAAAATCCGCGCCTCTGGAATTACTGTTGTCTGGGGCGCGCAGACTCATGCGCAAACGTGAAAACTACATGTCCGATCTCCATCGGAATGCGCGTACGCGTCGCTAAAAACAGGTCAGATGTCGCTAGACGTGTCATTATGAATAAACTGTCTTCTCTCAGAAGAAATTAGAAAGATCACCTGGTCCCAAGCCTTGTCCAGTTGAAAACCGCCTTCAAGATTTGTAAGATTTTGTCCTAGATTCTTTAATTACTGAATCCCAAAAATTCTCGTTGGGGTCAAAATGTTTGTGGCAGAAAACTCCTTAGCGTGTCCTGTGGTAATACAATGTTCAGCTACGGCCGGCTTACTGGGCTGCGAAAGGTGGCTGTGGCGCTCATGTTCAAGAACCCTTTCATGTACTGTGCGTGACGTCTGATCGATGTAAGCTTTGCTTCACTGGCAAGGAATTTTGTAGATCCCGGCCTTCCGCAGACCCAGATAGTTTTTTACCGAACCGAGATGGGCCCTAATCTTCGCCAGTGGCCCGAAGATTACTTTAACTCGATGTTTCCTTAGGATCCTGCCTATTTTAGATGAAAGGTTGCCGACGTGTGGAAGGAACACCCTAGACTTGAACAACTTATCTTCTTGACGTTGCGGGTGGTCACGTTTCTTCCTGTTTAGCGCAGTGCCAATCTAATCAAGGTTTCATTGGCAATAACAATAAACAAGGTTCAAGTCAGAGAGAGGGGTGTGAGGAGAAGGACAGAGAAGCGAGGAGGAAATGGACAGCGATAGGGGAGGGGGAGATGGAAGAGAGAGGGGGGACAAGATGATGGACATAGAGAGGAGGCAGGAGGAGGAGGTGGACAAAGAGAAAGAGGAGGAGGAGGAGGAGAATGGAGACTGGGAGGAGAAGTTGGGGGGAGGGGGAGGGAGAAGGAGTTTAGGATGTATATCCAATTCCATGTATATTTAGTAGATACTACTAATTAATAAAAGACAAAAAATTGTGAGAGACAATGGGAAATAGTAACACATTACAAATAAAATTTATAAACTACTGAGAGGAATTGCTGTACATAATAAAATGTACCACACGGAGATCTTCCACCTCAGATTTGAAAACTTTACGTACTTCACTTTATTTCCTCTTCTTGAAATGAAGCCTGCTGAATAGGGCTCAACTTTCTGTAAAGCGCTAAATGAAGTGGCATCACAGAGTAAACCCTTTTTCCCTCCACTATTCACTGAATTAATACTGCAGTTCCTTAATGACTGAGACAATAGTGTCAGAATAACAGATCACGTGATGGAGTAAACATTTGGCAATTGAAGAACTAGAATTCTGAGACACCTGAACAAAGTTGGTGAAAAGATGCTACAGATCTCCCTGGCCACTAAATCTCAGTTAAGAACGTTTTCGATGACTGCACATACTTGTCCCAAATATGATACCATACTGAACGTGATAATTCCAAGAAAGTTTTTGTCTAGCTCCTTAGATTAAAATGGTCTAATTCAATGAATCACTCACCAGCCTGCGACAGCAAAATTTTGTCTATAGAAAGTTCCATCTCAGAAACTGTATCCACAGCTTTTTTCAGTCAAGCGCTGTCTATCCTTTGAAAGCCACGTGCTACCCTTTAAGCTGTATTATTTTTTAGTTCCAGATCTTTCTCTCTAACCTCTTGTGACACATGTAAAGATAAAACGTTTTTACTCATTTGTCCGCCTCCGTAGCGCAGCGGTAGCGTACCGCCTACCATGCAAGGGGGCCCGGGTTCGATTCCCGGCAGGGGACTGGGTGTTGTGTGTTCTTCATCATCATTGACACGCAAGTCACCGAAGTGGCATCAACTAAAAAGACTTGCAAAACGGCGGCCGAACCCCGAAGGGGATATCCCGGCCAATAATGCCATACGATCATTTCACTTCAGTGGAAGATTTTTTTTTTTTATATATCAAGGGAAACTATGGACCCAGAACAAAACCCTATGGCAGCCTCCACTTTACAGGATCATCCTCTGGCGGAACTCTCTTCCCCATCTTTTGGCACAGGAGAACTACCTTCTGCATTATGGTTTTCAGATATGAAGTGAAACATTCATCAGATTTTAGAATTTTATGTGATAGCAAGACGCTAATAAGACACATATTTACACTGCAAACTATGAGATAGTTGAAGTACTTTCAAATTTCAGAAACAATGTAAAGATCCAGCTCCAATAGAGGCAGTTGCTGGCAAGTGTGAATACTACCGAACTCAGTTTAGTAGATGATTAGCTCCGGAGAAATTTTAGAACACACAAAGTAATACTGACCCTTCGATTCAGCTCAGGAGAAAAGTTACAGAGAGGAAAACTAAGGTTTGTAGCATTTGTAGATTTAGAGAAAGGCTTTGATAATGTTGACTTGAATACACTCTTTGGAATTCTGAAGGTGGCAGGGATAAAATAGTAGGTGCAAGAAACTATTTACAGCTTATTCAGAAAGCAGAGTCATTAAAGGCAACCTGTGGTTTAGGAGGGAGTGAGACAGAGTTGTACCTTACGCAGAATTCCGTTAAATGTAATGAACAAGCAGAGAAGGGAATTACAGTTTAAGGAGAAGAGAGAGAAACTGTGAGGTTCATCGTTGACATGGCTGTTTTGTCAAAGATGGCAAAGGACTTCGAAGACCTGTTGAATGGAATGGATAGTCTTGAAAGTAGTTTATAAGTTGAACAACAAAAGTAAAACTAGGATAATGGAATGTAGTCGAATTGATGTAGGAGATGTTGAGGGATTAGATTGGTGAATAAGACAGTAAAAGTAGTTTATGAGATTTGATATTTGGGCAGCAAAGTAGATGATAACGGCAAAGTAGAGGGGATATAAAATGAAAATTGCCAATAGCAAGAAAAGCATTTCTGATTTGATAACATCGAATATAAATTTAAATGTTGGAAAGTCGTTTTAGAAAGTTATTTTCTAGAATGCATCCATGTATGATTGAGATATAGACGATAAGCACTTCAGACAAAAAGGAATAGAATATTTTGAAATATGGGCCTACAGATCAGTACTGAAAATTAGATGTGGAGGTCGAATCTCTGCAACATTATTGTCGCATATCGCCATGTGATACTGAGTCATTTTACCAACAGTCCATGGTTAATTTTATTTAGAATGTATTTGGCACATTCGTTAAAAAGAAAGATGTGCATTTTCTCGCTGAGAAGGTGTTCTTGCAGTAGTCATCTTTGTCAGCAGGAGGTGATCAGTGAATTTTATTAGTACGGGGAACGTTCCCCGAGGAACTGCACATTTTCGCAGAAGTAAAGCTATGGCCCGCTTTGCGCTTATGTCGCAGAGCTGACGCTTTTCCTAGCTTTGAGCAAAAGGTGCTATGCCGCCACTTCTGCCCCTAGAGAGCCGGCCGTTGTAAAAGAACGGTTCTAGGCGCTTCAGTCCAGGATCGCGCTGCTGCTATGGCTGCAGGTTCGAATCCTGTCTCGGGCATGGATGTATGTGATGTCCTTAGGTTAGTTAGGCTTAAGTAGTTCTTAAGTCTAAGGGACTGATGACCTCAGATGTTAAGTCCCATAGTGCTTAGAGCCATTTTGAACCATTTGCCCCTAGAGCGTAATCGAGCGCCACATTTTTGCATATTCTGTTCGGACGTCAAAGGACGAGACACCGAGACGATGTCCGACCAGTGTGCGTTGGTCCATGGCTTCCGGTCCAAAATTTGGTGTACCCATAATTGATTGACCTCGCAGCAGTGTTGGCGTGAAGTGGTTGGCCAATCAGAGGAATGCTACTGCATTCCGGTACGAATCTCCTGTTCGTTAAGTTATACTAAATTATATTTTCCTTTAATGTTCTATTTTTTCGTGAAGTAAGCGTTCTTCCGCGTCTGTCACATTGGCAACAGCATTGAGTCATGCCCTCCAAGTAGAGTTTTTTTGAAAGTAGAAAGTTGTGGAGGGAGATCTTTGTTTCGTAGTCATTTGAGCACTACCCACGGTGAGAGTGATTCGTCTCCTGGACGCCGTTTGGTACTGATGGGCACACGGTTTGCTGATTTTGGGAAAGTATAAGTATTCAATGAGCTGTGGATGAAACCCGACCAACAGGCATTACATGCATTGATCAAAAATGATAGTGCATTGAGAATGGCTAGTTTTTAGCTGAAATCTAGATCAGCCAATAAAATTTCAAAAGGACTACTGATAGCTGAAATATATTGTTTACAAGGAAATATAAGTTCTGCAATTCTTTCAGGACGAGCCATATTCTGAGCAGTTCATTACTGGCATATTTTGCCACGCTACTTGTCGTGCTTAATTTGGTTACGATTTGTGGCATCTGGCTGGATAGTTAACATCCACTTTGCGAGCTGCCGAGATGAGCGGGTCTTGTTGCACTTTCTCGACAGTCTTCCACATTTCCTGGTAGCGTCACATTGGGTCAACATGATTTTGTAACTTGATAAGAGCTTTACAGTACTGTCCAATCCGTTAATTTTTATTGTGATTTTCGTCTGTCATTAGAGGAAATTAATTATTTGTGATCGTCAGTCTCGACATAGATTCCAAGATCATTTACATATTTCTAGAACTTTTCCATTAATAGACGACCCACTAACAATAAACATAACCTGGGGCACACCCAAGCTTTTCGTTGCCACTGTGACGGCGTTATCGTTGTGCAAATTGGCTAAACTCAACGATCAGTTGTATTAAAAATCCAGAAAAAAGAATGAGCATTGCACTCGCCTTGTATAATCGAAGATTTGTTTTATAACGAGCATTCCGCTTACGCTCCTCGAATCTGATTCAGAACGGGGACGGGATGCAACTTTCATAACTCATTAGGCGATAATGAATAGAACTAGAAAATAAATTAATTAATGGCAAAACTTGACTAAAAGAGTAGATCAGTTGATAGCAGACATCCTGAGGCGTCAATAGATAATCAGTCTGATAATGGACAAGGACGCCCACTCGATGGTTTGACGGGGTTGGGGGTAGGGGGGAGGGAGAGCAGTCCTGGGCAATAGAGGATTTTTAATATTTTGAAGCACGAACGGTGATTAGCTAAGGTCCATAAACAGTTCCAGAACCAAACCTATTGAAATCCTATGTAAAACCGGCTTTTAAATAATTTTCTTGGAAAAAAAACCACCAGACTAACAATTTTTTCCCTTCCCCGTAGAGCAAGAGGGAGGGGTTGCAATCTCCACTTTCGCCTTTGGTAATGGGGGAAAGGGTGCGTGGATGGTGGGTGGGGGGAGATGGGGTAAAATTGTAGGGGGATATCTTGACGAGAAAATAGTAGTAAGCAGGTTAAAATAAAAGTAGGATGCAGTAGTTATTCAGAGAATACGAGGCTTGCACAGGATATACTATCGTGTTGGCTTGCACGAAACCAGTGTTTAGACTGAAGACCACAGTAGCAGTAGCAGCTTGCGCCAACAGTTCAGCAGCGATTCGGTAAAATACTTTTCTTGCTAGAAATTGCTTTGAGTTACCTGCATCCCTTTTGATGAAGCAATTTTTTGTATCGCAGAAGTGGTAGTTCTCGATGCAAGCGTCATAGGAGCTATACCAGTCAAGCCCATAGGAACTGCGGCATAAGCTGCCAGTGGGCAAAAATTTAAATTAAGGGTGAACGTTGAAAATTTGTGCAGAGCAGGATTCTAACCCATGTCTTCTGCTTACTGGAAAGATGCGCTGAATACTACACCATGCGGATACAGTGGTAATCGGAACCGCACGGACTATCGTAGAAGGCCTAGGGTAAGACCGAAATTCCCAGCTTATTACTGATGTAGTGCCCCTTATCCTCATTACGTGCAACATTTTGCCAGTACCCATAGGAGTTAGAGCGTAGTGTGCATCTGCTCTGAAGGGATCACTGCTCGTCCTCCCCTTAATTATATATACTCGTACTAATCAGCCAGAAAATTATGATCATCGACCTACTATCGATGTAAACCCATCCAGCAGATAGCAGCGTCGCCTGGCGAGGAATGATTGCCACGGTTCGTGTGGTATCAGTGAGCGTACTGTCCGTGTGCAGAAAGGGGGAGGCGGCCAATCCATTTGAGTCTGACTGAGGACAGATTGTGATAGCCCGGAGGCTCAGTACGAGCATTTCGGAAAATTGAAACTTCATAACTTGTCGAGCGTTCGCGGAGTACTGTGGTCAGTGTCTTCAACAAGAGGCGAAACCAAGGTGAATCCAGATCCAGACGTCGTGGGGTTGGGCGGCCACCCTTCATTACAGAAGTCGGACGTCATAAGCTGGGCAGACTGGTAAAACAGAACAGACGGCGAGCTGAGGTGAACTAAAATCAGGTCATAATGCTGGGCAGAGTACAAGTATGTCTGAACACACAGTGCACCACACACTCCTAACGATGGGCATCCGCTGCCAACGGCCCATGTATGTGGCAATGCTAACACGACGACATCGGAAAATACGACTGGACCTTAGCGCAGTAACAGAGTGTTGCAGGGTCTGATGATTCCCGATATCTTCTTCATGATGTCGATGGAAGTGCGCAGTCCGTCGTCTTCCAGGACAACAGCTCGTTCACACCTGCACCGGGAACGGGGGCAAGCTGGTGGAGGCACCAATATGCTCTAGCTAACGTTCAAGTGGGCATCCATTGGTCCAGTGGAGTTCGTGCAAGGCACCATGGCGGCCAAGGAGAATCGTACACTGGTTGCAGACGACGTACAACACCTCTTGAAGATCGTGTTTCTCGACGGCTGTGTCATTGTTCACCAAGATAATGCGCCATGTCACAAGGGTGCTAGTATGATGGAGTGGCTTGAGGAACACAGTGGTGAGTTTCAGTTGATGTTCTGCCCCCCCCCCCCTCCCCCTTATCTCGCCAGATCTGAACGCGACCGACCACAACTGGGATGTAATTGAACGTGACGTCAGAGCTCATCTACCCCCACCCCCTGGAAACTGCGGGAATTAGGTGACTTGTATATGCAGATGTGGTGCCAACTCCCCGCATCAGTGCTTGCATAAAGCGACACGTCGCTGCTGTTACACGCACAAAATGTGGACGTGTCAGCTATTATATAGGTGGTCATGATGTTCTGGCTGTTCAGCGAATGTGGTGTGTGTTCTTTCGGACATGACCAATACAACAGACACCAAATACACTACTGGCCATTAAAATTGCTGAACCAAGAAGAAATGCAGATGGTAAACGGGTATTCTTTGGACAAATATATTATACTAGAACTGACATGTGATTACATTTTCACGCAATTTGGGTGCATAGATCCTGAGAAATCAGTACCCAGAACAACCACCTCTGGCCGTAATAACGGCCTTGATACGCCTGGGCATTGAGTCAAACAGAGCTTGGATGGCGTGTACAGGTACAGCTGCCCATGCAGCTTCAATGCGATACCACAGTTCATCAAGAGCAGCGACTGGCGTATTGTGATGAGCCAGTTGCTCGGCCACGATTTACCAGACGTTTTCAGTTGGTGAGAGATCTGGACAATGTGCTGGTCAGGGCAGCAGTCGAACATTTTCTGTATCCAGAAAGGCCCGTACAGGCCCTGCGGTCGTGCATTATCCTGCTGAAATGTAGAGCTTCGCAGGGATCGAATGAAGGGGTAGAGCCACGGGTCGTAACACATCTGAAATGTAACGTCCACTGTTCAAAGTGCCGTCAATGCGAAAAAGAGGTGATCGAGACGTGTAACCAATGGCACCCCATACCATCACGCCAGGCGATACGGTAGTATGATGATGACGAATACACGCTTCCAATGTTCGTTCAGGGCGATGTCGCGAAACTCGGATGCGGATTGTAGCCTATCGCGATTGCGATTTATCGTACAGCGACATTGTTGCTCGCTTTGGTCTAGATCGAATGACTGTTAGCAGAATATGGAATCGGTGGGTTAGAAGGGTAATACGGAACGCCGTCCTGGATCCCAACGGCCTCGTATCACTAGCAGTGGCGATGACAGGCATCTTATCAGCATGGCTGTAACGGATCGTGCTGCCACGTCTCGATCCCTGAGTCAACAGATGGGGACGTTTGCAAGACGACAACCATCTGCACGAACAGTTTGACGACGTTTGCAGCAGCACGGACTATTAGCTCGGAGACCATGGCTACGGTTACCCTTGACGCTGCATCACAGACAGGAACGCATGCGATGGTGTACTCAACCACGAACCTGGGTGCACGAATGGCAGAACGTCATTTTTTCAGATGAATCCAGGTTCTGTTTATAGCAGCTTCGTGGTCTAAAAATTTTAATGGCCAGTAGTGTATATTTTACTTACCAGGGTCGAAAAACTGAGTCTTGGAAGCCAACTGTGCCGATGACTCGAGACGGGATGCGTCTGGAGCAGGGCCGCCGCCGCCGTGACCCGGATCTGTGCGGGTGTTTTGGGCGCCGCGTCTGTGGGTGAATATTCAGCGGCGCCGCGGTCTGGCCCCACCCCGAGCGGAATATTCATGACGCGCCGCGCCGCCCAGCACGGCGCAGCACACGCCCACGCGACGGCACGCGCCCCGCCAGCACGATCGGTGTCGGCCTAACCAGGCCAGCCGAGGATCGGTTATCGCCAGCGCAAACACTCGACCCCTGGCGTTCACGGCGGCTGCCGGCTGGCCCGGGCTCAAATCACGCCACCTGTCTCCGGTGACAAACATTATCCTGGTTACATACAACCTCTTATCTCTGCCCCCTCTCTCCCTCCCCCTCACTCCATCACTCTCCCTCCCTCCCTTCTTCCCTCCCTCCCTCTCTCTCTCTCCCTCTCTCTCTCTCTCTCTCTCTCTCTCTCTCTCTCTCTCCGTCTCACATACATCTGTATTCAGTCGAGCGTGTACACACACACACACACACACACACACACACACACACAGAGAGACAAGCCCTTGTGAACTTGACTGTGCCACGGTCGCAGGTTCGAATCCTGCCTCGGGCATTGATGCGTGTGATGTCCTTAGGTTAGTTAGATTTAAGTAGTTCTAAGTCCAAGTGACTGATGACCTCAGATGTTAAGTCCCATAGTGCTCAGAGCCATTTTTTGAACTTGACTGTACATTCAATTTACAAAAGTTACGTGGTAGCGAAAGGCAGGTATACAGATGGCGGTAGCATTGTATACGCAAAATATACTACTGGCCATTGAAATTGCTGCACCAGGAAGACGACGTGCTACAGACGCGAAATTTAACAGAAAGGAAGAAGATGCTGTGATATGCAAATCATTAGCTTTTCAGAGCTTTCACACAAGGTCGGCACCTGTGGCAACACCTACAACTTGCAGACATGAGGAAAGTTTCCAACCGCTTTCTCATACACAAACAGAAGCTGTCCGGCTTTGCCTGGTGAAACGTGGTTGTAATGCCTCGTGTAAGGAGAAGTAATGCGTACCATCACGTTTCCGACTTTGATAAAGGTCGTATTGTAGCCTACCGCGATTGCGGTTTACCGTATCGCGACATTCCTGCACGCGTTGGTCGAGATCCAATGACTGTTAGCAGAATATGGAATCGGTGGGTTCAGGAGGGTAATACGGAACGCCGTGCTGGATCCCAGCGGCCTCGTGTCACTAGCAGTCGAGATGACAGGCAGCTTACCCGCATGGCTGTAATGGATGGTGCAGCCGCGTCTCGATCCCTGAGTCAACAGATGGGGTCGTTTACAAGACAACAACCATCTGCACGAACAGTTCGACGACGTTTGCAGCAGCATGGACTATCAGCTCGGAGACCGTGGCTGCCGCTATCCTTGACGCTGCACCACAGACAGGAGCGCCTGCGATGGTGTACTCAACGACGAACCTGGGTGCACAAATGGCAAAACGTCATTTTTTCGGATGTGTTTCGACCCGTGGCTCTACCCTTCATTCGATCCCTGCGAAACTCTACATTTCAGCAGGATAATGCATGACCGCATGTTGCAGGTCCTGTACGAGAGTTTCTGGACACAGAAAATGTTCGACTGCTGCCCTGGCCAGCACATTCTCCAGATCTCTCACCAATTGAAAACGTCTGGTCAATGGTGAGTGAGCAACTGGCTCGCCACAATACGCCCGTCACTACTCTTGATGAACTGTGGTATCGTGTTGAACCTGCATGGGCAGCTGTACCTGTACACGCCATCCAAGCTCTGTTTGACTCAATGCTCAGGCGTATCAAGGCCGTTATTACGGCTAGAGGTGGTTGTTCTGGGTACTGATTTCTCAGGATCTATGCACCCAAATTGCGTGAAAAAGTAATCACATGTCAGTTCTAGTATAACATATTTGTCCAATGCCACAATGCCACAATGGTGTAGTAATTTTAATGGCCAGTAGTGTATAAAAGGGCAGTAACTGGCAGAGCTGTCATTTGTACTCAAGTGATCAATGCGAAAAGGTTTCCTGCGTTATTACGGCCACTCGACGTAAATTAACAGACTCTGAAAGAGGAATGGTAGTTGCAGCTAGACGCATGGAACATTCCATTTCAGAAATCGTTAATGAATTCACTATTTCGCGATCCACAGTGACAAGAGTGTGCTGAGAATACCAGATTTCAGGCATTACGTCTCGTCACGGATAACGCAGTGATCGCTTTATGACCGAGAACAGCGGCGTTTGCGTAGAGTTGTCAGTGCTGACAGACAAGTAACACTGAGTGTAATAGCCGCAGAAATCAATGTCGTCCGGACGACGGACATATCATTAAGTACAGTGAAGTGGATTTGGCGTGAATAGGCTTTGGTATCAGACGACCGACGCGAGTGCCTTTGCCAACAGCACGATATCGCCTACAGCGCCTTTCCTGCTCCTGTGCTTGTGGCCACATCGGTTGGACCCTAGACGATTGCAAAACGGTAGCCTGGTCATAAGAGGCTCGATTTAAAGAGCTGATGTCAGGACTGGAGTGTGACGCAGACTCCACGAAGCCATGGATCAAAATTGACAACAAGGCACTCTGCAAGCTGGTGGTGCTTCATAATGGTGTGGGCTGTCTTGACGTGGATTGGTCTGGGTCCTCTGGTCCAGTTGAACCGATCATTGGCTGGAAATTGTTATTTTTGGGCTATAGGGCGATTTTTTGGAGCCATTCATAAACTTCATGTTCCCAAACAACGATGGAATTCTCGTGGATGACAATGTGCCATGTCATGGAGCCACAGTTGTTCGGTATTGGTATGAAGAATATCGTTGACAATTCGAGGTAATGGTTTGGTCACTCAGATTGCCTATCGAACATTTATGGAACATAATCGAGAGGTCAGTTCGTGCACAAAATCCTGCTTCAACAACACTTCCGCAAATTTGGTCTGTTATAGAGGCAGCATGGCTTAGTAGGTCTGCAGGGGACTTGAAGCGACTTGTAGCGACTTGTTGACTCAAGTGGTTCAAATGGCTCTGAGCACTATGGGATTTAACATCTGAGGTCATCAGTCCCCTAGAACTTAGAACTACTTTAACGCAACTAACCTAAGGACATCACACACATCCATGCCCGAAGCAGTATTCGAACCTGCGACCATAGCAGCAGCGCGGTTCTGGACTGAGGCTCCTAGAACCGCTCGCCCACAGCGGCCGGCCTTGTTGACTCATGCTACCTATAGTTACTGCACTATGCCGGGAAAAAGGAGATCCGACACAATAGTAGGAGGTATCCCAAGACTTACGTCACCTCCGTCTATATCTTAAATTGTTAAAACTAGTTAACCTGTCTGTATTTTACCTCGGCCAAGGGTGGAAATGTGATTTTTAAGGAGGTCATATCCCGGATTCTATTGAGCACAAAGATAAAAGCATTCCTTGAACTAGCGACAATTTGTATACCTGTGGGAAGAACGAGCATACTATATCGGTCATAAAATAACGGGTCAAAAATAAATATTTAAACATTACTCATTCTCTCGAGCACAGGTAAATTGAGCAAATCGGTTGACTATTTGTTTTACGTCTGATATACGGTGGACTCTAGGCGGCTTATAAAAGCACCATTTGTTCATGTGCTTTTCCTGATGAAACCACGAAAAACGATAATTGTTTTGAAGAGAAAGTACCACTTGTGGGGATGCCCACTTCTGCAATATCTTTTAATGGCAGACGATCGAAGTTTCTAGCATATTTTTTTGCTTGATATTCTAGGTCACTTCGAAACTATTTTCAGTATCTCCACCCGTTACCAATATCCAGAGTTTCAAATTTACCATACTCTTACCGAAAACCGGAAAAACCCGTTTTTAGCTGTTTTCGTGCCGTGAGCCGCACTTAGCTAAAAATAACTAACCAAACCAACGGCTGAAATTTTAACTATAAATTCTTGAGACATCCATTTGGAAACATCTTCTTCCCGTTTTCGAAAATTTCTGTCCGTTGTCAAAAGACACCCGAAATATCATGGTTTTTGGGTACCAAAAGTAGCAGTTGTGGAGATGGCCAGTTTTCTTCATGGCATATCATCGAAATTTTTACCATGTGTTCTTAAGATGATTACCTCGAGGAATATTAAAGCTTTTTTCAGTATCACTATCCGTTACCGAGATCCCAGTCCGTTTGTATAGTTGAGTGGTCAGTCCGACAGAATGCCTTGCCAAGGAGCAGGGTTCGATTCCCGGCCTTGTGGGAGGTTTTCTCCACTCGGAGACTAGGATTTTGTTTTGGCTTCTTCATCATTTCACCGCAAAGCCACGCAAGTCGGCGAAGTGGTGTCAACTAAAAAGACTTGAACCAGGAGACCGGTCTACCCAATGGGAGGCCATAGCCCCAGGTATGTTTCATTTCACCGACCTACTGTGGTTTAACGTTACCGTACTTATGCACGTAATATACATTCCGAGGCGTAAATGTAGTTTTAAGTGACGGAGTGAACACGTGAAATGGGTTCCAGGATAGTCCGAATGGCTCTGAGGTTACTATCCTATGTTTTTAGTCAGGATTTTTTCGACAACAAAATTTTAAAGCGCGTTATCTCTGTACAATGGGCACTTAACTCCAATACAAATATGCCCATAGTGGTAATTCAGTGGCAAAAAAACCACCCAGCAGTTGTCAACCGCGCCGGTAGAAGAATGCAACGCCCTACCGCAAGATATCTTTACCAACCTAGTAGCTAGCACAGGCGCCGGTTGCGAAGGACACTGACATCCGCGGTGACCACACACACTATCAACAACAGTCCCCTACCTTTATAGCGTCCACGGTACCATCGTGAATCATGGTGACTTCAGTATAACCATTGCCTTAAGAAAAATGTGTCATATTTAGTCTCATTGTGTATTAATTTCATTTGCTGGGCGTTCGCTGTGTTATTCAGTGGTTCGGTTTTTAACTAATTTGTAAATGAAAATGATAATCTTATTTTATTACAGTGAGTAATTACGAAATAATTTTTCTCCCGGCTAAAGATTTGGTCAAGTTGCTAAAGAACTCCAAGTTAACGTTGTGTTAAAGTGTTGTCTGTAAGTGGTGTAAGTGTCACTAAATCACAGTTCATACAACAGATTCTATACAACTATTGATTATGATGGAAACAGTTATCTTCCGCAAAATGATCATTAGAACCCCCGAATATCAGCCGCGCACAACACTGACGTATGTTACCTGAAACAATATTCTTCGCAACTCGTGCGTAATTAATTTCGGCTACATACATCAGCAAGAAAAGTTTGTTATATGGAGCGTGCTATGAGCACTGTTTTTTAAAGAATCAATCTCATTCGAATTATTTTCATTAAAGTGAGTTCGGGACCACCGGTGCACATTTATTTTTACACATTTTTATTACCTTCGGCATTTAGGACTACAGAGTTGCGTAATTTGAATTTGCCGCTGAGATAATTGTTAAGATGGCCACAGGCAATTGATACAGACGTTCTATTGATAGAGCAAATTTCCTTTTAACAGGATAAGTATTTGAAATGCTTATTAAACTTTGCTTTCATATTGTGCACTATTTAGACTAATTTTCGTCGAGCAAATCTTTGATACTTTCGTAAGAAACAACACAATACAAATCGCTATCATCAATGGCTGCGCTCCTTGCACCGGAAAGAAATAATTAACATAGATAATGCTTATTGAGAGAGGAATTAAAGTTACAAATAATTATTCACTGATATTTATAATAATAATGAACTCTATTCTCAAGTAATAATTAACAGACGGCCGGAGTGGCCGTGCGGTTCTAGGCGCTATAGTCTGGGGCCGAGCTACCGCTACGGTCGCAGGTTCGAATCCTGCCTCGGGCATGGATGTGTGTGATGTCGTTAGGTTACTTAGGTTTAATTAGTTCTAAGTTCTAGGCGACTGATGACCTCAGAAGTTAAGTCGCATAGTGCTCAGAGCCATTTGAATAATTAACAAATAATTACAGTTTCTTAACAGACCTCAATTTGATATACGTCTTGCGTCCGCAACCTACAAAAGCCAACCAACAAAAGGTAAAAACAAAAGAAGACAAACGCAGATCATAAAAGGAATTTACGATTATCATTGTCTTTGTATGATACACATCGATATGTACAATTACATCATAAAATATTATATAGATAATTAATATTTATCATCGTTTTATTTCACTGTTTTTTCATTTGTTGGATAGATAATGTTTCTAACTGTTAGTGGCATAATTTCCTCTCGTCGCACTGTAGTTAAAATTTATCTGGTGGATGTTACATTACCTTCGCTACTGTAATGTACTGTACAGTAGCAGATCTTTCTACGTATGGTCCCAGATTCACTGAACTAAGCTACTGACACATCATGCGACTCTTACTTTTCTCTTTAAGGTTTTCACACCAGTGTGCAATATAGAGATTCTTCTGGTTTCATTCGCGTATAGTGTACTGGAAGAATGAGTGCTTAAAATAGATGTAAATAAATCTCATCATGTCTTTGCCGTTGCTGCTGAAGCGATACTACTTAACGCTCCTAGATTCCTCACGATTACAGTGTGACAAATTTCCGGCCAACCGGTTGCTAATAGAATTTAAAATCCTTTAACTAGCTTTCAGCGCAAACTAGGGACGCCTTCTTCAGAAGAAACTGCTACCTTACCTAATAATATGACAGGATATTACATTATTAGCAGGTAGGTATTAGAACAAACACTTAATTTTTACAAGTTAAATTGCATAAATATACTCACGTGTGGTTAAAAGCAAATTTCAGCGACATCGCTCTAGTCAAAACATTAAAACCACAATTAAAACATTTTCCACCTGAATATATGATACGTATAGTCGAAATTTTAAAACAATATACAAATATGCCAGTAAGGGCACTACAGTGGTATACGACACGAGTAAGTAACAGCGACTGTGCGAGCGGGCCGTAGTTCATGATTCAAAATTTGGAACTAAGCTTTGCGTAGGTGCTTGAAGTCTATGTTTAAGCGTCAGAAATTTCACGCTTTTCGGTACTTCTACTACAATGTCCCGTGATTCACCCTCACGAATGACCGTACATACCGTTCTTGTTTGTATACAGTCAGCATATTGTTACATCTTTTTTATTACGAACGGAGACTCTCGCAGTGTCCTAACAAATTGTCTCACCGAACGCAGGAACTCACTGCCGCTTTCGTAGTTGCCTTGATGCGCGAAGAAAAACGCAGTCTCAATACAAGATACAAAACCAAGTTTCTTGTCCATGTTCCTTTCTTGTGGAGGGTTCGGGGTGGATTTATGTACTCTGTTGCAAACGTGGTAAACAAGCCCCCACCCTAAAAAAGCAAGAAGTTGCCAAACTCTAACAATTAGAAATAAGCTTAGAGACACGCCGCACTAACCACTATTTCTGCAAATGATGTAATTGCGTACAATGAAAGACTGAAAATTGTTGTCAGCTAATTGGTGAGCTGCAGTATTCAGCGTAAAGCAGCTTGACAAATAGTAGTAAATTGTGAACAGGTCCTTATTGTTACACATGCATCAAGTAAATATCATTAATAATTGAAGACAAAAAGCAGCGTGGTTTTCCAAACGAGCCACGTTTCTTCTCATTTACTAGGTGACGTTTAATGGGTTAGATGTCAAACTGTAGTAGACATTGTGGTGACAATTTTTGTTAATGTCATGTAAATGTTAAGTTTCTATCATTTTCCTATTCTTGTTTGCTTATAGATCGACTCGTTGAACTTCCTTATAAGTTCTCTTTTCGATAGTAAAACATCTGAGATCATCAGCTGAAATGGCTCTGAGCCCTATGGGACTTATCTTCTGAGGTCATCAGTCCCCTAGACTTAGAACTACTTAAACCTAACTAACCTAAGGACATCACACACATCCATGCCCAAGGCAGGATTCGAACCTGCGACCGAAGCAGCAGCGCGGTTCGAGACTCAAGCGCCTAGAACCGCTCGGCCACAGCGGTCGGCTTTTCGATAGTATCTATGAACACAATGAGAGAACGAATGAATGCGGAGAACGTTAATGATATCCTAGTATCAGCAACAAGAAGGAAAAATTTATAATTCCACTAGTCCAGCATTCCAACAGCAAAAGTAATAGCCATCTTACACAGTCTTTATTGTATGTAAGAAAATTAGACGAACTGATCGATTATCATACTATCGAATTCCAGAGCATCACTTACTCTGATAACGCATGTACACTGTGGAGGAGGTAATTAACTCGTCGTGTGCGACATACAGGAACCGCTAACATCATTCTACTGCCGCAACAGAAGGTCGAATGAATTTACATTGTGCAACCAAAAGGAGAGAAACAGCGGATGGTTTGGCTAAGGATTCCAGATAACAGTAAGTAAATTTTTCACTTAGGAAGCCTAGCTACCGATTTACTACGAAGGGCTCCAATTGCACCCAAGGAAATATGTAACAATGGATGACAGCGGTCATTCAGGAGTGCCTTCAACAAAATGTATCGTTAGTACGACAATTTGTTACAATGGGCTCTTGCACGAAACGGGTTACGACGAAATAAATCATTCATTTTGATAGTGTGCCTGGTTGCTGTTATTCCTTCAGTGACAAGTAAGGAAGTATTTGGTCTAGATATTTCTGGACGACTACTGCCATTCATTGTGCCACACTTTACGAAAACATCCCCAGTAGTTTTACAACCACCATGGATATAAACTTACATAATAATGCGTCGCTAGTGTGAAGACTACTGATGTCTTTGGGTCGTTAGAACCACCATTGCATGTGTAATTTGAGCCGTAGTTGTTTGAAGGAATACCTGCACCGCATTGGTCTTCCGCTATTCTTGCTGTGTGCATGTTACGAATGGAGCGAAACCTATCATATCTGTTGGCTGGTGTGGCCGAGCGGTTCTAGGCGCTTCAGTCTGGACCCGCGCGACAGCTACGGTAGAAGGTTCGAATCCTGCCTCGGGCATGGATATATTTGATGTCCTTAGGTTAGTTAGGTTTAAGTAGTTCTAAGTTCTAGGGGACTGATGACCTCAGATGTTAAGTCCCATAGTGCTCAGAGCCATTTGAACCATTTGAACCTATCATATCTTCTCCGGTTCAATGACTGCACAAGTGCCACAAAGCTAATTGTAATTCTGCTCAAGTAAAACAGTATCCTGCCTACTTCGAGAAAGTCTTTAGTACTGGAGTACAACAAGAAAGAATGTAGATGAAACTTCCTGGCAGATTAAAACTGTAGGGCTGAGCGAGAGTCGAACTGGCGGACTTTTCCTTTCGCAGGCAACTTCTCTACCGACCGACCTACCCAGGCATGACTCACGACCCTTCCTCACAGACTGACTTACGCCAGTACCTCGTCTCCTCCCTTCCACACGTTACAGAAGCTTTCCTGCGAAACTTGCAAGACTAGCACTTCTGGAGGAAAGAATATTGCGGACACAGGAGCGATTCTCTGAAGAATGGAAGGTAGGAGACGAGGTACACGCGGAATTAAAACTGTGAGGACGGGTCATGAGTCGTGCTAGCGTAGGCCTTCGGACGCAAAGGTTGTAGGTTGTTGCTGTTGTTCCGTCTCTTACCGTTAGCGCCGCGTGTCGTATTTGTTTTCCGTTTAGTGTTGTGTGATATCTCCTGCACTTCGCATTGCTGTTTGTCGTATAGTGTCGGTGCTCGTGCAGCCATTCCTGACGCTGCGTTGTCTCGCGCCGTGATGATGTCCCACATTTTTCCTAAGTCTATTCGACGTACAGGTACTGTCAGCTTCAGTTTTGATAAGTCCATGTCATATGTGCAGCCCGGCTCTTGAGAAATATATGACTCTTTGGAAGACAAGATCAAGGCTACTACAGTTCAATTGCATACTGCGAATTTTGATTAGATATTATATGTGTTATTTGTTAAATTTCTTGACCCGCTTCTGGTTGACAGGATACTATTACGTCACGGTAGTCAGGTCCTCTTTAAGCATCGTGATGGTTCCACTAGCATGGTTCGCGAATGCGGAAGTGGTCTAAAAAAATGTTCGGGTTTTTAATCCTCCGCCCAAGGGAGATGACAGTTTTTTGGCGTCCATCCTGCTCGCTTATGGGGATGCACTACACATTCGAACAGAACGCTTGTCTTCTCAGCACCACTTAAAGGCCTATTGTAGTTTTCGATCGGTAGAAATGGTGACTGAAAGAAATATTGCCTCTCACTTGCAGGTATGTGGTTATCGGGTTCGTATTACTTACCCCAACCGGAAAGAAACCTGCTTTATTTGCAATCAGAGCGATAACCTCAGTACCAATTGTCCGAGTCGTGTGGTATATTAAAACGTAGTGACAAACAGGGTAAAAAAAATGACTGCAACGGATCGTCTCTTAGAGGATTCTGCAGCTGAGCCCACCCTGGTGATTAAGGATCAAAGTGGATCTTTGAGAGATAGTGGTAATTATTTTCTCCCGTTGCCCGCGCGTACGGACATAACCTCCGTCACTCCCGCGGTGGCGGCGCTGGAAACAAGCGTCGCAAAACACGAGACTATGATACAGTTCAGGAGCCTTTTCCTTTGGCTCGCCTTTCGGATAGTTGTCTTATGAAGGACTCTCTCATCTGGCCTCAGTTTGAGGACAAGAAAGCCATAAGTGCTACTGCACCTGGTCAGATGGTTACTGGTAAGTCATCTGGCGATTCTCCCACCACACAGGAAGCCTCGTCGGCGCCATCTGTTCGGGAATCTGTTTCAGGAGCCCACTTGTCCCTCCCAGTTACGTAGTTATCGCATACCTCTCCGGTTGTCTCAGCTTCCCAAACGACCTCTGAGACTTCTGTCGCGGCCTCCATGTCACAACCCTCTGATCGGCAAAACTTGATTGATTCCCAACGGGAGGAGAACCCGTCATTACCAAACAACTCTGCGTGTGAGCCCCTATCCATCGGCTAGTGGAGTCCACAGTTCTCTCAGTCTGCCGCGGATTTTCTGCATGATCCACCCACACAACCACAATTCCCAGGGACCGCATTAATCAACGTATCCAGCCTGAGAGAGTCAGGTCACGGGCGAAGGAAAAACAGTTGGAAGATGGGAGAAATTTTCACACTTCTTCTCCCTCTGTTTCGCCCATTCATTCTGTCATTAATATTAGTACACAGCTCCGTTCGATGATGATGTAATTTTGTAGCTTTTGATCCAGTTCAGTTGTCTACGTAAGCATATAATTTCCTTACTTTGAATGTTAACAGGAGTGGTTATGACCTCCGGCTCACTGCTTTGCTACAGTTTATGTATACCTCTGTTGCATACTTTTTGTTCACAGGAAGTATTATTTCATCAGTTTTCAATTCCCGGTATTCGACCTTTCTTGATGTGGTTTCGTAATTTTCTACGGGCACCACCTTGTTTTATTTGGACGTAATTCCATTATGAGATTTCGAAGCTCTCGACCATCATAGGGGTACGGGACGCATCTTTTGTGTCTTCATTTTACTTCTTTTTTATGCCCTTTCTGGCTCTGTTCGTTCCATGGAACGATCACGTATCTACAAAGAGGAAATCATTTACCTATTTCATGAATCCCCTACAGAGATTCTGTTGGGTTGTGATTGTAATTGCGTTCTCTGGCCGGTGAATCAGTCTCCTAATTATAGTTTTAGTAAAGAACTCGATGACATTATACGCTAATTGCACCTACGTGGCGCATGGGTTCGTCGGTATCCTACATTTTTCCGATACACTTATTTTAGTCCAGTAGTCGACTTGATCGCTTTTACCTTTCTGATTCCTTGTTCTGGGAGCTTTCGGGCATTGACATGATGCCCGCACGTTTTACTGGTCATTATGCTGTAGCCCACACATTTAATTATGTGCAGCAGGCGCTGAAATTGTATCGTCTTCCATGGATGCTCAATATTTCCTCTCTACAAGACCATTCCCTTGAAGCTGTTATTTAGGAAATACGAGCCCGTTGCTGTCGTGCTATAGCACGGTACTCGTCTATTGTGGAATGGTGCACACAGCACGGCAAGCAAGCCATAAATTTGTCGGTGGACCTCTCTTTATTTTCATTCTTAAGGAAACTGTACAACTTGCTTACGGTATCTCTTCATGCAATGAAACTTCCGTTGCATAGACAAAACATCAGACGCTGCGCCCGCTGTCGTATAAACCTGCTGCTTCAAGGTACAAAAAATGAATTTCAAAAATGTTGTGTCAATAATAATTTTTAAATAAGTTTGGTAATTTGTTGATAAGATGGCGCGTATCCTCGAAGATCTAATCAAGTAGGAAAAGGTAACTTCTTTCAGTTGTCAGCATTTTAGGTAAATAAAGAAATAAAAGAAATTCTCTCACTCATCATATTAGAACTATAGCTTTGAGACTTCGGTCTTGTTCATCGTCTGACTTTCTATTGTAGCTTTAATGTTGCATGATCGTACGCTAAATTATGTGATACAAATAATTAAATCATTTATGCACCTTGACAAAATAAGGGTTAATTGTGGTCCCATTTGAGTAATTAACTACTAATGTTAGAATGAACCTATTGACATTTTATTTTCCGGTAGGCAAACAGAAATACAGTGTATTAGAAGTTATGTGACACGTATGCAATCACTGGCCAGCATTATTACATTCATGAGAAATGATAAAATAATATAATAATAATATCTTTCCAATGCAGCAAGCAAATATTTACAGATTGTGAGCTCAAATGCAGAGAAATCAGCACATTTAAAAGATGCACGATACCTTATCGTACCATTACAAGATCAGACAAAAGGAAAGATTTAGATAAAAGGACTCTTTTAATGCTCAGTGGTATTACAGACAACAGATGTTGTCGTCTTTAAGCCAATAGTTAACCGGTACTGCTTCTGTTATAGTGGTCATAAACTTGTAATGATGCTGTGAGGGTAGTCTGTGTTGAAATAAAATTGTTCAGGAAGAAATTCGATACGTTGTGCCGTTTTCGAGTTAATTATCATCGAAGTTAGACAACCAGGTCGCTGCACGCAAATTCAGTCGGCCCGGCAGAAGCAATGTCGTGAAATGTGCTCTTCTTTTAGTTTCATAGATCCGAACAAGAGAGCGATACAAAAATTGTACATGGGATGGTGGTAAGGATCGAACACGGGCCAAAAGTTGAGTAGTCTCTATAAGAATTCTGATACTAATAACATTTAGCAGGCTGCTTCAATTTGCGACCTGATCGCAAACTTCAGTGCTGATTAACTCCGAAATGGCGCAGCGCACAGATTTTTTTTTCTTAACAATTATTTCTCAGTACAGCCTGCCCTGCAACAAGCTTTTCAGACCGCGTCTGGCCACTCTGTATAGCGGATGTCCTTCCTACGAGCCGTCAGGCCCCTTTTCTCTCATGTTTTGCCAGACATCTGCCATTAGTTTTTGTACTGTGCAGCTGGAGTCAGCCCAGACAAATGCTGCTAGGCACGTCTTCCATGCGACGCCCAGCGTCGACGGAAAGCGTCGGTTTGTTTCTCGTTACAAACAAAACGTTTTCAACGCTGAACTTTACGCACTCATTTATAGAGAAGTCTCAAATAAATCTATTGGAATATTCGTTTTATGGATGTGCATTAACGGCACAGTAAAACATGAAGAATAACCGGTACTTTAGCAACAATAGTATCGTCTTGACCCGCGGTGACTGCTACCGCCACGCAGAAGTGTTGCTCAGTCGTTATTGGCTATTCTTCGCTTTTTGCTGCCCCTGTTAATAAATAACTATTAAACGAATATCAAACTAGAATAATTTGAGAACGTTCAGTCGAACGGACAAGTAAAATTCGGCTTCAAAAATAATTTTGTTTGTAACGGGAAACAAAACGGCGGTTTCCGTCAACGCTGGGCTTCACATGAAATACGTGAAGAGCACTATTTGTTTCGGCTGACTCCCACTACTGACGTCTCTTAGGAGACACACCCTTAGTTTTCTTCTTAATTTTAGTGGTACTTAGCGCTGTGGCGCAGTGGACATCACACTGGACTCGCATTCTGGAGGACGTCCGTTCAAACTCGCGTCCGGCCATCCGGATTACGGTATTCCGAAATTTCTCTAAATCGCTTAAGGCAGATGTCACCATGCTTCCTTTGAAACGGCACGGCCGATTTCCTTCTCAGTCTTCCCCTAATCCAAGTTTGTGCTTCGTCTCTGATGACCCTCGTTGTCGACGGTACGTTAAACAATAATCTCCTCCTTGTAAGTTTGTTGCATTGTGGCAATTCCAAGTGGTGTAAGTAGTTAGACTGGCTTCTGCCAGATGTCATTCAGGGTACCACATCTCTCAGTGCAATATGCAACAGCAAAGCAAAGAAATAATGTATTAGCATCACCTAATTTGCTAAAATATCCTGTAAATTAATTGCAACACTTTAAGTAAAATAAAAAGAAGGGAAAATGTGTCGCTTTGAGGAGTGAGTACGTAGAGAAAGACCAACTCCAAAACAAAATTTCTTGATGGCAGCTTGATGTCTTCTAGGTGATAAGAAATACTTTGTAACTATCCCTCAAGTATTATGTCACCTATCCTCACCGGTTGCTCTAGCCGAGCGGTTCTAGGCGCTTCAGTCCGGAACCGCGCTGCTGCTACGGTCACAGGTTCGAATCCTGCCTCGGACATGGATGTGTGTGATGTCCCTATATTAGTTAGGTTTAAGTAGTTCTAAGTCAAGGGGACTGATGACCTATGATGTTAAATCCCACAGTGCTTAGAGCCATTTGAACAATCATCCACCCTCCAGATTTCGTCCAGGTACATATTGAAATATACTGAGGATGCAATGTGTATTTTGTCTTTGTCGCTTGGTGGTCGTAAGTTGATGAAACCGACCATCTATATGTGTCTTACCGTTGTTCTTGTGGTGGTATTCATTGCGAAGATTGATTTGAACCACCTTTCCTCGCCACTCTTTCCCGTTGCTAGCCTCTCCACCTATGCATACCTGCAGGAACCTACATGTATTTGAACCTTCTTATTGTATTCAAGTCTTTTCTCCCCGCATATTTTTAACCAACACACTTTCTTTCATCACCAAACTAACAGTGATTTGATGCCTCAGAATGCGTCCTATTAACCGATCCCTTCCTTTATACAAGTTGTGCTAAAAGTTTCTTTTTTGCTGAGTTCGAATCGGTACCTTCTCGTCTGATTCCACATTTCAGAAACTTCTACTCTGTTCTTGTCTGAACCGTTCATTGTCCACATTTCACTTCTGTAAAAGGCTACACTCCAGACACACACATTAAGAAACACTTGCTAACACTTAAATTGATGTAAGATGTTCAAAAATTCCTCTTTTCCAGAACATCTTTCCTTGCTGTTGCCAGTCTCCATTTTAAATCTTTTACACTTCTGCCTTTAGCACTTATTTTGCTGTTGAAGCAGCAAACCTCATCTACTACTTTCAGTTTCTCATTTCATAAGCTACAGTTTTTAATTTCTGGTTTCCTAATCTAATAACCTTAGCATCGTGTGATTAAATTGTATTACACTATGTTATCGTTGTTTTACTTTTGTTACTGTTCATCTCACAATATCTTTTCAATACACTGTTCATTCCGATCAATTATTCTTCCAAATATTTTGCCCTCTCTGACATATGACGATGTCATGGACAAACTTTGAAGTTTCTATTTCTTCTTCATGAACTTAAATTCCTTTTCCTAATTTCTCTTTGACTTCCTTTACTGCATGCTCAGTGTACAGATTGAATAACATCTTGGAAGGCTTCAACCATGTCTCACTACCTCCTCCCTTTCATCTCCTTCGCTCTTACAGCTTTGGTCTGGTTTCTGCATAATTTGCAAATAACCTGTAGCACCCTGTATTTTATTCCTGATATCTTCACAACTTCTAGTCAACACTGTGAAAAGTTTTCTCTAACTCTACAAACGCTATAAGCGTAGATTTACCTTTCTTCAACCTATCTCCAAGGACAAATGGTCAGGTCAGCATTGCGTCATGTTCCTAAATTTCTCCGGAACCCAAACTGATCGTCCCCGAGTTTTCTCCTTTATTCTGTAAACAATTCGTGTCAATAAAATCATACTACTCACACACATCAGCTTCTGCCTACTTTTAAATTGAAATTATGCCAGCCTTCTCCAACTGTGAGGGTACTTTGCTTGTCTCATTTATCTTTCACACCGTGTGGAATAATTCTGCCATGGATGGCTCTCCCAAAGTCGAATGTCGTTTGTTTCAAAGGGCATTGTTCTCAGTTCTTCAGTGCTCTGTCAAATTCTTCTCGCAGTTCCATATCTCCCATCTTAACCTACTTTCTCTTCTCTTTCTATCACATTGTTCTCAAGTTTGTTTGTTTTCTATAGACCCCCTCTATATTCCTTCCACCTTCCAGCCCTTCCTTCTGTACTTAGATCTGACTTGTCATGAAAGCTCTAGATATTGACACAGCTGCGTTTCTTTACTCCAAAGGTCTCTTTAATTTTCCTATATGTGACATCTATGTTCCCCCTAGTTATGCACTGTTCTACAGCCATTCCTTGCAGCAGTCATTTTGCACTTCGTGTCAGTCTCACTTTTGAAAAGTCGCTCTCCTGCTATAGATGTTTTTATTGTTTATCAAGCTGAGTACTAGTTACGTATAAGAGGCCACACCGAACTTGAATCAAAGCTGAGTAAACTGTTTCTCATGTTTAATGTATTATTCCAATCTTCCGTTGGTCCATCTACTCATTCCGTCTCTATGTCTGCACATCGCCTTATTAACCCCCCCCCCTCCTTCCCCGTCCTCTGTCCATCTCCCTCACTTCGTCTCTCTGTCCACCTCCTCTCCCCCTTTCTCTAATCATCTATTCCTTCCCCCTCCCCTCATTCCATCTGCTCCTCCATCTGTCCATCTGCACCTCACTTCTCTGTCTGTCTGCTCCTTCCGTCTCTAAACCAATCTCCACCTCCCCCCTCTCTTTATCCATCTCTTCTTTCCCCCCTCCCTCTGTCCATTTCCTTCTCCCCCTCCACATTATCACCCCCACCCCGACAGCAGACTGGTGGTTCTTAACTCCACAGAATTTCTTTCCAGATCATAACAAATTCGTGTACCAAACTTGACTGAAATCGTTCCAGCGGTTTGAGATGAGCCTTTTACCCTGGACTTTGGCCACGAATGCGCATGTCAAATACACTTAGTGTAAATTTAATACATTTCACACGTATTTCCACTCATATTTCACCTCTATATCTAGGGAACTTCGCCCTGTAGTTTGATTTTCAGGCAGTTCATTGTTTGTGATGTCGTATGTCCTGAACTATGTGCCGTACAATGATATACTTTCGCATGTGCATCCAGTGGTATATGTAGCTATTTTCGGCGAAATACGTTCTGTATGGATATAGTAATAATGAAGTACTAAATTAAAAGGCCGTGCATGATGCGCAGATTTACACGCATCTCAGCGTTTATGACATTTGTCCTGAACTATATGTCGTGAAATGATATATTTTTGTAGGTACATTCATCGACATATATGGATACTGTCTGCAAAATATGTTGTGAAAAAGAGTTCGTAGCAAGGAAGTAATAAAGTAAAACGTCATTCTTCATGTTGCAGTTTTACTGCATGAACAGAGGAAATGCAGTAAGCGATAAATTTAATTCCTTTCATTGTTTTGTGCTGGCTGTCAGCGACAAAAAGTTTCATAGCGGTTTGAAATTGAATGTAAAATTTGTTACAAGTCACTAACTGCTCTGATTCTTAGGATAAATAAAGTGTGGGTGTTTGAGCTTCTTAACCCCACAGCGATTCTTTTCAGACAGTAAGTTATATGTGCAGAAAGATTGATTGACATCGGTCCGATGGTTTGGGAGGTGTAGATCATACATACTAATATATGTACGTCCATTTTTAGGATTAAGTGCCTGAATCATTAAAAATAAAACCCTTGCACTGATGAATCAAAACATAATGATTACCTGCTTAATAGCTTGCATGTCCGTCTTTGGAGCGAAATACATTACTGATTGTACTTATCAGGCAGGTCTGTTGGCAGGTTTTTGGAGATATGTGACATTAGATGTCTACTCACAGGTCATGTAACTCGCGTACATAACGGGCCGTTGATCTGAGTATGCGGTGGTGGCGTCCGATAGCGATCCAGATGGGTTCCATAGCATTTACCTGGTGGTTATAATTAAACTTCCCTATTTAACACGTCATAACAAGGAAACTAATTGCCATTCGAGTACCAAACGTGGTAGTATTAATGTCAAGGACATGGGGAATAGAAATGATGCAGAATCAATTTAATTGAAACACTTTTAATGTGCTGCTACGGCACATCATACCATTACATAGCGGTAACATTACTGCTACAAAAGGAGCTCAATATCGGGCCTATCAGTGTCCAGAAGAATCTAAACAGCAGGATTACATTCTGCACAGCAGAACGAAGCATGTACGTAGATTGCTGGTTAGCTCTCTTGATATGCTGCGCTCCAGAACAGCGCATGTGTGAATGTTCCTCTGGTAAACACTGTCCTTCAGGTAGCCCCACAACCAGAAATCACAGGGAGTGAAATTAGGTGATAGTATCAGCGAAGCATTTGAAAACGATCGGCTGATAATTCTATGGTTTCCAAATGTGAAGCACGTGAGCTTCACGAACGATGTGCGGTGGGGCCCCATCTTGCATGAAAACTGTTGAGTTCAATGCGTCTCTCTCTAGAACTGGCGAAGCATATTGCAGAAACGCCGGCCAGACACACTGCACGTCTTTGGTCCTTGGGCACCGACCTGTTCAAAACAGAATGGGTCAATGATGAAAATAATCGTGAAGCCACACCATACGGTGACAACTTCACCATGCAGAGGAACGACACGCGTCTGTCCGTAGGAAGCTCGAGGGCCAGCCCTAGTCAACTTCAATCCTGAGTATAAGATGGAGAACAAAGTCCACACGTCATTGTGCGTCCTGTGGTGCAAGCTGCCGTGCGACGTGGATCTTGTACGGACATCATTTGAGAATGGTTCGTTGCACCTTCCGTACAGTGAACCACGGGATGTTCAAGTGTTGTGACACAGTACTCGCACTCCGTGCGGGATTGCGCGCAGCGTTTTCTGCCATAGCAACAGCGATTTCACCAACCACCAGAGGAGCAGCCGGTCGCCGGTCTCTTCCCGGAGCGACGCCCAGTTCTCCATTTGATTCGAACTTCTTCATCATGTTCCGCACAGCAGGTGGAGAATGAGGATACTTCCGTAATTCTTTCAGCCGACGATGTTTTCGAATTGCAGCTGAAGCATTACTGCTGTTTTGGTAATAGAGCTTCACTAATAATGCCAAAATCCTGTTATCCAATCTCATGTTGACACGTCAACAAGTGCACTGCGACTAGTCAGGTATATGAGTCCATGAATCACGATGGCTGGTCACAGCACCTGGTGGCCATATCTGGAAATGGACGGTGGTGCTGTGACGCATGGAAATCATGCACTACATACTCTGAACATTAATGCTACCAAGTTTGGTACTCGTACGGTAATTAGTTTCCGTGTTATAATGTGTTAAACAGGGAAAGTTCGATTATACCCACCCGGTATACATGGCGAATTTGGTCGCCGAGACATCAACGTCAGTTCGCTATACTGCTTCTCATACGAGTGTAGCACTATTCTGACTCCGAGACACGGACAATTAGGTGCTGAATTATGTCGTCGCCGTCGGGGAAAACATCAAGCATGAAAAGGTTGAGGTGGTTCGCAGCTGTCGGTGTGTCTTCGATTACTTATACAGGTCCCCTGCAAGTGCAGGAGAATGTCTCCCACAGCATAATATTGCTCCCAACAGTCTGCGTGCGTGGCGCGCTGCACGTTCTTGAGCGGCCGTTTACCTCGACGACGATGTTTTTGGAGACGGTCGTCGACCTAGCAGCAGAACTGTAATTCACCCGAAGAGGCTACATCGTTGGGTCAACGTATGAACACGTAGGAGTGGTCTGCTGCGGAGCTTCTTGTTCAACAATGTACACTGAACGGTGTGCTCCGAAACACTTGGGCGAGCGCCAGCATGATGTTGTTTCGGCAGAGATACCGTGGACCAACATCTATCCCACTTTAAGGGGAAGACAAGCCTTCAAACCCCACGTTCTGTGAAGACTTGTGGACGTCCATCCATTTAGCGCCTTGTGGTAGTTTGACCGTCGTAATTCTTTCCGCAGATGCTCACGACAGTAGCACGTGAACATTCCACCAGCTTCGCCATTTTATAGATACTCGTTCAGTAGCTCTGCACAATAATAATCGGCTCTCTGTCAAAGTCACTTATCTCAACGGATTTCCCTATTTGCAGCCCGTACCCTCCCTACTGTGATGTTCCGTCCGCGTCTGCTCCGCTTACATACTTTTGTTATCGCGTCACGTGAGCGTAACGCCACCAGACAGCATCCAACGTCGCGATGGGCAGTGATCATAATGCTTTGGCTGTCCAGTGTAGAAGATCACTTTGTTATTCATGGTTCAAATGGCTCTGAGCACTATGGGACTCAACTGCTGTGGTCATAAGTCCCCTAGAACTTAGAACTACTTAAACCTAACTAACCTAAGGACAGCACACAACACCCAGCCATCACGAGGCAGAGAAAATCCCTGACCCCGCCGGGAATCGAACCCGGGAACCCGGGCGTGGGAAGCGAGAACGCTACCGCACGACCACGAGATGCGGGCTATTCATGGTCGTAGGTTGTGTTCCTAAAATGAACAGCATAGAGACAGAAGTTCACAAAGTACGCGAAAGAACTTGTCCCCCTTCTAACAGCCGTGTACCGCAAGTCTCTAGAGGAACGGAAGGTTCCAAATGATTGGAAAAGAGTACAGGTAGTTCCAGTTTTCAAGGAGGGTCGTCGAGCAGATGCGCAAAACTATAGGCCTATATCTCTGACATCGATCTGTTGTAGAATTATAGAACATGTCTTTTGCTAGCGTATCATGTCATTTCTGGAAACCTAGAATCTACTCTCTTGGAATCAACATGGATTCCGGAAACAGCGATCGTGTGAGACCCAACTCGCTTTATTTGTACATGAGAATCAGAAAATATCAGATACAGGCTCCCAGGTAGATGCCATTTTCCTTGACTTCCGGAAGGCGTTCGATACAGTTCCGCAGTGTCACCTGATAAACAAAGTAAGAGCCTACGGAATGTCAGACCAGCTGTGTGGCTGGATTGAAGAGTTTTTAGCAAACAGAACACAGCATGTTATTCTCAATGAAGAGACGTCTTCAGACGTTAAAGTAACCTCTAGCGTGCCACAGGGGAGTGTTATGGGATCATTGCTTTTCACAATATATATAAATGACCTAGTAGATAGTGCCGGAAGTTCCATGCGGCTTTTCGCGGATGATACTGTAGTATGCAGAGAAGTTGCAGCATTAAAAAATTGCAGCGAAATGCAGGAAGATCTGCAGCGGATAGGCACTTGGTGCAAGGAGTGGCAACTGACCCTTAACATAGACAAATGTAATGTATTCCAAATACATAGAAAGAAGGATCCTTTATTGTATGATTATATGATAGCGGAACAAACACTGGTAGCAGTTACTTCTGTAAAATATCTTGGAGCGTTTCGTCACAGGGTTATCTGGTAAGCGTGATAGCGTTACGGAGATGTTTAGCAAACTTAAGTGGCAGACTCTGCAAGAAAGGCACTCTGCATCGCGGTGCAGCTTGCTGTCCAGGTTTCGAGAGGGTCGTTTCTGGATGAGGTATCGAATATATTGCTTCCCCCTACTTATACCTCCCGAGGAGATCGCGAATGTGAAATTAGAGAGATTCGAGCGCGCACGGAGGCTTTCCGGCGGTCGTTCTTCCCGCGAACCATACGCGACTGGAAGGGGAAAGGGAGGTAATGACAGTGGCACGTAAAGTGCCCTCCGCCACACACCGTTAGGTGGTTTGAGGAGTATAAATGAAGATTTAGATGTAGAAGTGATGACACTTTCTGCAGGACCTGACCATCATTTTGCAGGACAATGCTCCAGCACGTACAGTGCAAACTGTTACTGATGTGTCTGACTGATGGGGCTGCTAAGTGCCACACCACCTACTGCACTCCCCTGACTTAAGCCCTCGTAAGTTCAACTCGATTTCTAAACTGAAGGAAACACTTCACGGCGTTCGAACTGTCAATACAACTGGCACTGCTAAGAATATCCTACGACTTCCACATCGCTGGCAACGGGTTATACACAATGCTGGTGACTACTTTGAAGGTCAGTAAAACTTTGAAACACTTACCTATTTTGTACGAGCTGTAAATAAATAATTGCCACTATTAAAGTTCCGACCCTCGTATGTGCCGCTTACGAAGGTCTACGGTATCTTGGCGGAGTAATTGAAAGTTCTAAGTCAATACATTCAAAAGACACGGCCATTTACGTGATATATTTTGACACTTGCAAACTCACCCATCAGAACCTATAGGATACTCCCCGTTGACCTAGAAACGTGAAATATGGCGAGAAGGAAGATTTCACAGCACAACCAAAGGAAAAAAAAAATGCGAAAAATGTTAATTTAGAATCACATCACCCGATTTTTTTTTTTTTTTTTTTACATTCGTTATCAGACTGTCTGTCGGTTCCTTAGGGACGGATGACGTATCAAATTGAAATTTGTAAAATATACTAAGTTTCATGCTCCCTTGGCTGTATAATAAACGTTAGCTTCTGCGTCAGAGCAATCAAAAGATGCGGCCAGTTATGTCATGTATTTTGATTCTCCCAAACTCACGGATCAAAATCTATGGGGTATTTTGTGTTGGTGTAGCCATGAAATTTGCAAGAAGCAAGGTTCCACTTCATAGGAAAAGGAAAAATTCCGAAAATACTCAACTGTAGTCATATCATAAAACAAAGAATTTTTTGTCATTTGTTACCGGATTCTGTGTCTGTCCGTCCATCTGTTAAGAAACCGTTCTTCCCAGGAGTGGATAGACATGTCAAGATGAAATTTACGTCATGTACTAAGGTCTATAGTTCCTTGGCGGTGCAATAAATGTAAGCTCCTAAATTGATGCAAGCTTTAGATATGGCCATTTATGTCACATGTTTTGATACTCGCAAACTCATTCATCAAAATCTATAGGGTACTCCCCATTCACCTAGAACCATGAAATTTGGCAGAAAACAAGGTCTAGCAGTACAGCTAAAGGAAAAGATCAGAAGATAGTTAAGTTGTAATTATGTCAAACGAAAAAATTATTTCTTTCGTAATTTGTTATCTGACTTTAAACGCGAAATTAAAACATTTTCGAAAGACTTGGAATGTGTGGGGCTGATATCTTGTTAATATCAATGTCGGTAAAAGGCACATGTCGTTGAGAATATTGTTTCCTAGGTTCGGTGAACTGTCTATATACATAATTAAGTCAGGGAAACCTCAGTTCACAAGCCCTTTTCGCACCTGCCGATTTTATCAATATACATGGTGCTTTTCTCTTTTTTTTTCTTTTATTGAGTTTCGATTCCCCCCGAAGGGGGCGGGCTGGCTGCAGCTTAGTACGCCGCTCTTCAGCCTACAGAATTTGTGTTAAAAAAAATGAAGATAATAAATAATAAAAATAGGCGATAAAATCGGTAACTTAAATGGTAAAATGGTGGAAAATTGTGGAACTTAAAACATAAAACAAAGGGCTGGTGAAGTTAATAAAATACAGAGAAAGCAGACAGGTAAAATAATAGACAGACAATTAAAAAACACGGCGACAGTCTGGTTTCTGTTCGCAACACTTTGGAAAGACGCACAACACTGAACACTCACTTGAACACTGCACTAAAAAGTTGGCACAAATATGACACACCATAGCCGAGGGCAGACGGGGGAACCTGGACAGATGATGGGAAAGAAAAGGGGGGAAGGAGAGGAAAAACGAAGTGGGGGAGGGGGAGGGGGTAAGGAGGTGACGGAGGACGAGGACTCATATACAGGGTGCTCGGAAATTCCCGTTACAAACTTACAAAACTTGTAGAGGGGAGTGAGTACATAATACACTCCTGGAAATGGAAAAAAGAACACAGTGACACCGGTGTGTCAGACCCACCATACTTGCCCCGGACACTGCGAGAGGGCTGTACAAGCAATGTTCACACGCACGGCACAGCGGACACACCAGGAACCGCGGTGTTGGCCGTCGAATGGCGCTAGCTGCGCAGCATTTGTGCACCGCCGCCGTCAGTGTCAGCCAGTTTGCCGTGGCATACGGAGCTCCATCGCAGTCTTTAACACTGGTAGCATGCCGCGACAGCGTGGACGTGAACCGTATGTGCAGTTGACGGACTTTGAGCGAGGGCGTATAGTGGGCATGCGGGAGGCCGGGTGGACGTACCGCCGAATTGCTCAACACGTGGGGCGTGAGGTCTCCACAGTACATCGATGTTGTCGCCAGTGGTCGGCGGAAGGTGCACGTGCCCGTCGACCTGGGACCGGACCGCAGCGACGCACGGATGCACGCCAAGACCGTAGGATCCTACGCAGTGCCGTAGGGGACCGCACCGCCACTTCCCAGCAAATTAGGGACATTGTTGCTCCTGGGGTTTCGGCGAGGACCATTCGCAACCGTCTCCATGAAGCTGGGCTACGGTCCCGCACACCGTTAGGCCGTCTTCCGCTCACGCCCCAACATCGTGCAGCCCGCCTCCAGTGGTGTCGCGACAGGCGTGAATGGAGGGACGAATGGAGACGTGTCGTCTTCAGCGATGAGAGTCGCTTCTGCCTTGGTGCCAATGATGGTCGTATGCGTGTTTGGCGCCGTGCAGGTGAGCGCCACAATCAGGACTGCATACGACCGAGGCGCACAGGGCCAACACCCGGCATCATGGTGTGGGGAGCGATCTCCTACACTGGCCGTACACCACTGGTGATCGTCGAGGGGACACTGAATAGTGCATGGTACATCCAAACCGTCATCGAACCCATCGTTCTACCATTCCTAGACCGGCAAGGGAACTTGCTGTTCCAACAGGACAATGCACGTCCGCATGTATCCCGTGCCACCCAACGTGCTCTAGAAGGTGTAAGTCAACTACCCTGGCCAGCAAGATCTCCGGATCTGTCCCCCATTGAGCATGTTTGGGACTGGATGAAGCGTCGTCTCACGCGGTCTGCACGTCCAGCACGAACGCTGGTCCAACTGAGGCGCCAGGTGGAAATGGCATGGCAAGCCGTTCCACAGGACTACATCCAGCATCTCTACGATCGTCTCCATGGGAGAATAGCAGCCTGCATTGCTGCGAAAGGTGGATATACACTGTACTAGTGCCGACATTGTGCATGCTCTGTTGCCTGTGTCTATGTGCCTGTGGTTCTGTCAGTGTGATCATGTGATGTATCTGACCCCAGGAATGTGTCAATAAAGTTTCCCCTTCCTGGGACAATGAATTCTCGGTGTTCTTATTTCAATTTCCAGGAGTGTATTTTGAATAGGAACGCATGACCGGAAACGTCCCGTTGTCATTCTACGAGAGTTTCAAATCAGATGTGTAACACCTCTGCGTCTGCTGAGGGAAAGAGAGAAGTCTCAGACTCGCTTGTCCTGGTATGCAACAGTGTAGACCGGATGACGTGTACTACGTCAGACGGTCACCTGATGGCGCTTAACGTCTGCCTTGCAACGTTTAGTTTACGAGACTCCTGTAGACACAAAGGGAGACTTGATGGCACGAAGTTTGACCTCTGCACTGTTCTGTACGTACAGTATGCTGCGTCCTTTTTTGTTTTGGAATAATGTAAACAAGTAATGTTTAGGTGTTAATACAAACAAATATGCTTAAGTGATAAATGGATATTTCGTTATGTTTACTTTCGAATTTTTACCTAATAATTTTACTGTGTCACGCCTGGTTCAGTTTGTAACGGGAACTTCCCGACAATCTGTATATGGATTAAGAAAAATAAGTCAACGTGATAATTAGAAAGTGATACAAACGTTGTGTCGTGTTATGACACAGGATAGAGGGAAGGTAGGGAGTTTAACGTCAGTCTACAATTTCCCAGCGGTGAGGAGCAAATGCAGAAAGACAAATTCTCAGTGAAGGTGGCATGATGACTTGGATCAGCGCCAAAAAGTCACAGGGCATCTTAAAGTGATGCAGATTGTGGGCCTATACAGAATGTTTGCAGTAGGAGACTCATGGAATTCAAACGTCTGGCTAAAACTATTTATTTGTGACCAGACTAACTACAACACTGAAGGCTAATCCAACATTAGAAAAAGCAAAGGAGGTAACTGGTTGCACAACAGAAGGCAGAGCCTGAAGCCACGGGCGCAGGGGCTTACAGAAGCAGCGAACAATAGCAGTACGCTAAGTACAAACTCTAAGAGCAGCACGCCTAGTCAGGAAAACAGACATGTCGGAGATTACCGAAGCTGGCCACGAGTGACACAGAATCGGCACCCCCAGCGATCTGACTGAGACCTCTCTCTGAATACAAAACCCGGCCGAGGTGGCCGAGCGGTTCTAGGCGCTACAGTCTAGAGCCGCGCGACCGCTACAGTCGCAGGTTCGAATCCTGCCTCGGGCATGTGTGTGTGTGTGATGTCCTTAGGTTAGTTAGGTTTAAGTAGTTCTAGGGGACTGATGACCTCAGAAGTTAAGTCCCATAGTGCTCAGAGCCATTTGAACCATTTGAATACAAAAACATGGGTTTTTCTAAGGAATTGTGGCGACGCACCATTTCTCCCTTCCTTTAGTCGACCCCCTAATCCACCGGCACGTAACAGTCTTCAGCCAGTATGGCGAGACGTTCTGCACCTCCAGGGCGCCTCTGGCCAACCACACTTAGATTCCTCCGCTACTCCTACTCCTTAGATAGCGATGCTTGTGGATTTTACATCAACAAACCCCAAGTTCGGTATCAAAAGCGTTCAACTGAAAGATAAACGTCACTACCACTTCTATTATGACCAACAACAACAGTGTTTCAGGCGGCCCGGGTTGGCCGAGCGGTTCTAGGCGCTTCAGTCTGAAACCGTGCGACCGCTACGGCCACAGGTTCGAGTCCTGCCTCGGGCATGGATGTGTGTGAGGTCCTTAGGTTAGTTAGGTTTACGTAGTTATAAGTTCTAGGAAACTGATGACCTTAGAATTTCCATAGTGCTCAGAGCCATTTGAACCGTTTGAACAGTTTTACGTCACTCGACCCCCTCCTCTGCCCTTCTGTTGTTAGTAGCACTCTAACCTGTGTTAACCCACTGACGTTGGCAGTTCTGAGGAGCGAGTATCAAGCTTGCTGCCTCTGCTAAGAGGTGCCTTTTCGTGGCCATCTTCTGCAGTGACGCTTTACGACAGCGTCTATGTGGTGGATCAAGTTACCAGTTAATTCTCTGAAGTGAAACTTCTCCCCTTGTACAGCTGCCTAAAGCGTCTGCAATTTGCACGACTCTAGTGTTACTATTTATCTCCGGTAAGCTAAATGGTGCCACTTTTGCCTTCTCTCTGCCTTGTGTCTCTGATTTCCTACCTTGGAGTGCTCTTAATGTCTCCAAGTAGCCTTAAGCGTAACAACGAACAAGTTAAAAAAAAATGGTTCAAATGGCTCTGAGCACTATGGGACTTAACATCTGAGGTCATCAGTCCCCTAGAACTTAGAACTACTTAAACCTAACTAACCTAACGACATCACACACATCCATGCCGGAGGCAGGATTCGAACCTGCGACCGTAGCGGTCGCGCAGTTCCAGACTGTAGCGCCTAAACCGCTCGGCCACTCCGGCCGGCAACGAACAAGTCATTATACCGCCAATATGTAATGAATTCCTTGAGCCGGCCGAAGTGTCCGTGCGGTTAAAGGCGCTGCAGTCTGGAACCGCAAGACCGCTACGGTCGCAGGTTCGAATCCTGCCTCGGGCATGGATGTTTGTGATGTCATTAGGTTTAACTAGTTCTAAGTTCTAGGGGACTAATGACCTCAGCAGTTGGGTCCCATAGTGGTCAGAGCCATTTGAACCATTTTTTTTTAATTTCCTTGAGACAGAGAAGTTGCTGTCCATGCATCAGCACGGCTTTAGAAAATACCGCTCCTGCGAAATGCAACTCGCCCTTTTTTCACATTATATCTTGCGAACCATGGATGAAGGTTATCAGACGGATGCCATATTCCTTGACTTCCGGAAAGCGTTTGACTCGGTGCCGCACTGCAGACTCCTAACTCAGGTACGAGCATACGGGATTGGTTCCCAAATATGTGAATGGCTCGAAGACTTCTTAAGTAATAGAACTTAGTACGTTGTCCTCGATGGTGAGAGTTCATCGGAGGTGAGGGTATCAACTGGAGTCCCTCGTTCAAATGGTTCAAATGGCTCTGACCACTATGGGACTCAACTGCTGAGGTCATTAGTCCCCTAGAACTTAGAACTAGTTAAATCTAACTAACCTAAGGACATCACAAACATCCATGCCCGAGGCAGGATTCGAACCTGCGACCGTAGCGGTCTTGCGGGTCCAGACTGCAGCGCCTTTAACCGCACGGCCACTTCGGCCGGCAAGTCCCTCGTGGAAGTGTGGTAGGTCAACTGTTGTTTTCTATCTACATAAATGATCTTTTGGATGGGGTGGATAGCAATGTG
The DNA here is from genome assembly GCF_023864345.2 of Schistocerca serialis cubense. NCBI lineage: Eukaryota > Metazoa > Arthropoda > Insecta > Orthoptera > Acrididae > Schistocerca > Schistocerca serialis. The sequence goes on from NC_064638.1 coordinate 266,493,566, forward strand.
CGGCTGTTTGCTGATGATACTGTGGTGTACGGGAAGGTGTCGCCGTTGAGTCATTGTAGGAGGATACAAGATGACTTGGACAGGATTTGTGATTGGTGTAACGAATGGCAGCTAACTCTAAATATAGATAAGTGTAAATTAATGCAGATGAATAGGAAAAAGAATCCCATAATGTCTGAATACTCCATTAGTAGTGTAGCGCTTGACACAGTCACGTCGATTAAATGTTCGAGCGTAACACTGCAGAGCGATATGAAGTGGGACAAGCATGTAATGGCAGTTGTGGGGAAGGCGGATAGTCGTCTTCGGTTCATTGGTAGAATTTTGGGAAGATGTAGTTCATCTGTAAAGGAGACCGCTTAGAAAACACTAATACGACCTATTCTTGAGTACTGCTCGAGCGTTTGGGATCCCTATCAGGTCGGATTGAGGGAGGACATAGAAGCAATTCAGAGGCGGGCTGCTAGATTTGTTACTGGTAGGTTTGATCATCACGCGAGTGTTCCGGAAATGCTTCAGGAACTCGGGTGGGATTCTCTGGAGGAAAGGAGGCGTTCTTTTCGTGAATCGCTACTGCTAACACCATTTGAGGCTGGCTACAGTACAATTTTACTGCCGCCAACTTAGATTTCGCGGAAAGACCACAAAGATAAGATAAGAGAGATTAGAGCTCTTATAGAGGCATATAGGCAGTCTTTTTCCCTCGTTCTGTTTGGGAGTGGAACAGGGAGAGAAGATGCTAGTTGTGGTACGAGGTACCCTCCGCCACGCACCGGATGGTGGATTGCGGAGTATATATATAGATGTAGATGTAGATGACAGCTGGTGCAGTTTAGAGCTCCAGCACGTACCGTGGTAGGCAAATAACTCCTTTAGACAACTGTTTTAATAGTTAGAAAGCATTTAGTACTTATACGAAGCAATGACGGGGAGAGATAAAAAAAGTGATTTGAGTACGGAAAGGGCAGAAGTGGGTTTGTGAGATGACTGCAGGAGGGGCAGCAGCGAGAGGCGACGCTGCGAGGGCGGCGGCGAGGGTGAGGGTAAACGCGTGTGCGGGCAGAGTGCAGTTGAGGCGTGGAGTGGCGCGTCGCCTAGCAACGGCCGAGCCCGCTCGAGGGCCATCGTGGCGCCGGCGGTCGCGAGACGACACAATCAGCCGCGGCGCCCCTCAAAGGCGGCGGCTGGCCAGCGCCGCCCACCGCCAATTAATTATACCGGAGCTGCGCCCAGCTTACCAACAAGTTGCGACCAGCGATCGCTACCGCTGAACGGCATTCCTCGCTACAGACTGCCCCCAACTCTCGGTCAAAGTCCCTGTAGTTTGCAGTTTACACGGCTGCCCACTAGACTTGCAACACCACTTACGGTGGAAAATAACGAAAGTCCATTTCTCGTAATTGATTTACTAGTTCGTACAGTATAACAGTTGTTTACAAACAGGTGTTAGAACTATTGAAATATAAAACTGAATGTGAAATTCAACTGCCCGCTGTAGCTGTATTTATTTAATTCGATTAGAGACTTAACAATCAGTTTTACAATTTTTAAATAGGATATTTTGGTGCAAATCTGCATGAAAAAGTTTTACAGGTTAATACTCTGATAATGGGAAAGTACTAACAAGGGAAACTCCCTGTTTCATCCCCTTCAAATTTAGTGGTGAGATGGCCCAATGGATAGCCAGCTAAACACTGAACATAGATCAAACATGAAATCGGGAAAAAGATGTACTAAACTGCAAAAGAAGCAAAATAGAAACAGTGAACGGTCCAAGTTCAAGATGTGCAACCTTGAGCGAATTGGAAGAACCACACAACGTGGATGCTGTGTCAAGGGGTGGACCGCAAAGCGAGAGGTCTGTGTTCAAATCTTCGTCGTGCCCCATTTTTTTTCGCAGAATTATGAGCTATCCCTCCGGTCTTTGGCGTGTATGTCTTCCTTCCGTATTCCTGGCAACTGTCATACTATACATTGGTTACAGAATATGAGTCATGTGGTAAGAATGTATTACCGTAGCAAGTAAATTGATGAGCAGTGAGCGTAGGCGATATGCCCCATCAGATTTTTTTAAAGTGAGCTACTCAGCAGTCATATTTAACATGGGGAATGTTACGTATTTGTTTGAGTTTCCAACTCGTCAGAACTCTTGGCAATCAATATACAACTGGGTGTCATTGCTAATATACAGACTGTAATGGGTATAAGTGCAGATACTTCTTCTGATGACTGAGGCTAGTGCACTGAACAACACTACATCAGTATTTAGTTACTATGCAGACTAATATCGAGCGGCATTAGCCGAGCGGTCTGAGGCGCTGCAGTCATGGACTGTGCGGCTGGTCCCGGCGGAGGTTCGAGTCCTCCCTCGGGCATGTGTATGTGTGTTTGTCCTTAGGTTAATTTAGGTTAAGTAGTGTGTAAGTTTAGGGACTGATGAACTTAGCAGTTAAGTCCCATAAGATTTCACCCATATTTGAACTTTTTTTTTCAGACTAATAATTATAACCCCTACGAATAGTATGTTTCTTGGTTGGTTAGTAGCGCCAAGTACACACGGCACAAGCGAGTCACTAATGTTTATTTTCCCCTGTGCAGCAGGTCAGGTGTAGAAGTGTAAACATGTGATGCAGAATAGATTGGCTATGCTGGCAGGGCTAGTACACTTCGCAGCAGAGTTACCACAGTACAGAAAAAAATCAGGTAGTAAATTATGCGATGTGCTCGCGGGAAGACTATTAGACACAGAGAAAAAACAACTAACACACTGAAGTGGGTACATATTTAATGAATGATCGAAATATCTGTACCTATACTCCAACACTATGTATAGGGTGACTTCTTTTATCTTTTATATATGAATGGCCATGAAAAGGCATCTGGTCTGTTGAATGACATTTGTGCATGAAACATGAGATTGTGTACTAAACCTCTGAACAACATATTCACTATCCTGGAGACATTCAGGAACTTAGTTTTCTGACGGCCACTGTGGCCGTGCGGTTCTAGGTGCTTCAGTCTGGAACCGCGTGACCGCTACGGTCGCAGGTTCGAATCCTGCCTCGGGCATGGATGTGTTTGATGTCCTTAGGTTAGTTAGGTTTAATTAGTTCTAAGTTCTAAGGGACTGATGACCACAGAGTTTAAGTCCCATAGTGCTCAGAGCCATTTGAACCAAGTGAACCAAGAAAGCTCGTGTTGGTTTGGAACTTCTAGACAGTTCCTTTAAAGTCATTACCGCCATTATACTACTTTTTATTTGCGGTGTTACATTTACACGATCATGATTTCGACTTTAAGTTGCCATTTTCAAGTGTTTTAATGTTATACAGTGCCTAAGATGATATACTGTCGTATTTAAAATATACCATATTTTAAATACGACAAAATATCTTCACTGGTATCTGATGGCCACGATTAAGGTAACAGCTGTTTCTGTTGTGTATTTAGGGGCACTAAAGGTAAATTCAGCAACCTACTGAGCTGACCTACAAAATTAACAGCGTCTTCTTAAAAGCATGTTGGTCCACCTTTGCAACACAATGCAGAAGCGACTTCCCGTGGTACGCCTACAACAAGTCCTTGGTAGCTTTCTGGAGATATATGGCACCAGATGACCACAAAATATCACGTAATTCCCATTTATTACGGGTTGGTGATTCGGGTCGCGGAGCTGGATCCCGATAGCGTCCCAGATGTTGTGATCAAATGAAGCGTATTTGGCGGCCATGACTTCAACGTGAATTCGTTATAATTGTCCACAAACTATTGTAGCACGACTCTGAGCATGTGACACGGTCGTTTGTCCACCTGCGAGATGCCATGGCAGTCACGGAAGATGTCATACATGAAGGGACACAGGTGGTCTGCAATAATGTTCACGTGGTCCCCAGCTTTCTTATTGCCTTCGATTGCTGAGACAGATCCCATTGTAGCCTAAGTGAATGTCCCCCATTAGCATAATACTGCCCCCATTGGCAAATGTCCGTGGTACGGCTCACGGTTCGAGTAGCCTTTCCCCTGGATGACAGCGTATCCAAACACGATCATTGGTCTGACGTAAGAAGAAACGTGATCCACTTGACCAGGCGATACATTTCCATCAAACTACGGTGCAATTTCGATGGTTATGTGTCCAGTGCAGTGCTAACTGACGATGTTGTGGTCAATATGGGAACACACAATGGCCGTCCGCTGCGGAGCTCTATGTTCAGCGACGTGGGGTAACCTTCTGGAGCAACATGACTTTCTATGTTGACGGACCGGACGCGGATAGTCTCGAAATGGAACTAAGCCCACAACCATATTACAGGCCGACTGCACGTTGTCATCAGTCCCCTAGAACTTAGAACTACTTAAACCTAACTAACCTAAGGACATCACACACATCCATGCCCGAGGCAGGATTCGAACCTGCGACAGTAGCGGTTGCGCGGTTCCAGACTGTAGAGCCTAGAACCGCTAGGCCACCCGGCCGGCCGACTGCACGATGGCTTGACCTGCTATGAGAATAATTTTCTCCGCAGCAGCCTGAGCTAAACTTACCCTCACATTATATAATATTCTCGATAGCAGCACGAGGACAATCATCTGACCCTTACATAAGGCCAATCCAGAATATCAGGCAAAACATAACACCACATCAAGAGATTAGGCAGGAATAACGTTTTAATGTTCAACTTACACATATGCCAAGCAAGGAATGCTCCAAAACTAAAGCGACGAGCTACAACGTTTCGCAATGTTCTTCGTTATTCAGTGATCGCGACTGATCGCCGCGATCCGCAGTGCAGCAGACTGAGCTAGCCGCTGCGTGGACCGGCCTTGTCTCCTGTGAATACGATGTTCTGTTATCTTGGTAGATAACGGTTTTGACACTTGTTTCTGGAGTTTATTTTTCTCCTGTATGCCAAAAAAATGGAGATTTTAGAGCCTTGAAGGAGAAAAATAAACTGCGAATAGAAATCATCATCCACCAAGGCAAGACAGCATCGCATTCATAGGATACGAGGCCTTTCTAGGCGGCAGCTAGCTCCAAGTTCTCCACTGGCTATGGTGACAATCAGTCGCGATCACTGAATAGCAAACAACATTGCGAGACGCTCCGCCCACGGTCCTTCAGCCTAAGAAGTCACGTTTGCTGCCGAAGGCAGGCGCCAGAGCCTGTAAGTTCGACGCTCTGTAGTGTCGCTGGATGACGTTTCCGGACACACTTTTCTATCCCCCGACACCCTCTACAGCAACTCGAAGTTCGTGGGAACATTTCTGGGACACCCCATATATCCAGCTTTCCTACCGCATCATGTGGCCGAAACGCCGCCAGGCAGCATTCAATCTTTCTCGGGTTGTGGTCATAATGCTTTGGATCAACGATGTATCCAAAGCAGCATAAATTACGCAATAGGGAAGTTTCAATGTCATCTCACATCATCAGCGGTTACCAGGATTTGTAAGGGGTACCTTGTAACCTCCTTCATCAAATTAAAGCGATTGTGCAAACTTTTGTCTGTCGCTGTGTGCGGTGGGAAACTATCACGTTCTTAGTCTCTTTGGGTCTGTCTGTTGTTACGTCTCCGAGCAACGGACGCTCTAGATTGTAAATACGTTGTGGCATCCCATAATGAACTCAGCAGATCTGCGCAGATCAGGTAATATTGTTTCCATAACTTGTAGCTGTCAGTGCCTAGGAAATTATTTAAATGTTGTACGTACATAATGTTGAGTTGTTTATCGGGTTGCGAATACTGCCAACTCGAGATTAGGCAACAGTTTGCGAGAGCTCTCACGGTTGGTCAGCTGAGATTCTGCGATTCATATCAGTAAAACTGACTAAGATGGCGCAGTAGTAAGACACTGGATGCATATTCGAGATGACGGTGGTTCATATCCCCGTCTGACAGTCCATAATTTGGTTTTCTGTGAGATTCCTAAATGACTTAATGTAAAAGCCAGGTACGCTCTTTTAAAATGGTACGGCATATTTCCAAGCCCGTCCCTCTCCATTCCGAGCTTGTGCTGTGCCTCTAATGATCCCGTCGTCGCCGGGACTTTAATCCCTGATCTTCCCTCCTCCATCTCAGGAAGAACTTACGCCGTGCACGACTGTATTACGTCAACATGGAGTTTTTCTGACAGCATGGCGCTCGACATTGTGTCGTTGCATGCAAAGAGACTATGTCCCAGCGATCTTCGCTTAAACTATATGTCGACCTGGAGCGGTGTGAGCGTGCAGATCGCAGATACCAGTGATAGCTTATAGGCTATGTTAGCTGAGTACCTTGCATTGCCCATGTATGCATTTATTCCAGTTCCATTAGTCCATTCTCCCTTTCCCCGTTTCTGTCCTTCTCCCCTCCTCTCTCTCTCTCTCTCTCTCTCTCTCTCTCTATGTCCATCACCTTTCCCCCCTCCCCCACTCTCTGTACATCTCCTCCCCCCCCCTCTCTATCCATCTCCTCCTCGTCCGTTTCTCTGTCAATTTTTCCCCATGCTTGAAAGGAGTATACTGGGCGCACTTTATGTGGCAACAGAATAAGATAAGAATATTAAGAAATTAAAATGAAACTAGTGTACTATAATAAATGAATTTCTCTGATAGACTCGATAATGTGAGTCGCTGACTGTGCACGATTGCAGAGCCAAAGATACTGTACTGCTAGTATTGGAGTAAGAGAGCGCTTGGTGCTCAGTCGTAGGTAGCTGTCTGTGAGGGAAAGACGATGGAGTAGGCAGATTCTGTGGTGTGCTGTGTGAGGCCACCAAGTGTTAGATTAATGTAGGCATGTCACTATTGTTGAACATGGAAGCAGAAGTCTTCACGGAAATAAGGTAAAAAATATTATATAATTATGATTTCTGTTCTTGCCAGCACGTTAGTATAGATGAGTAGGCTGATATTTGTAATTGTTGAGTAACCCCAGAATATGCGTAAACTGTTTCGAGAAAAGGTCTAGTTAAATATTTCATTTTTCTAATGCTTTTAAGATTTGTTAACAGTGCTATGTGTAATTTGATGATTAGCATTTATGTTGGATTAATGAAGTTGATAATACTTCCTGTTTAAATCTCATTGTTTGTGAGTCAATTGGGAGTAATGTACCTTCAATTGGAAGACGTTTTTGTAAAGCCAAACTTAATTTGCAATATAATTTTCTTAAAAAAGACTCAGTGTTAGTAATTCACCATAATCAGTACGGCCTCCCAGTCCAGGTCATATACTTTTTAAAGAAGTTGAATTTTCTTAAATGTTCTCGTTTATCAGCCAAATGAATTTCATGTGCATTTCAAATATTATGGCCAACATTGCACAATGCTGAGCCTGTAGCTAGTATTCATATTTTTTATGAGAGACCAGAATATATCGCGTTACTCCGTTGCTGCTTTAGAGGTAAGACAATTTAATTTATTTGTTTTGTGAACAGGGCCTTAGGATTAAGTACTTAAGGGACTGAATGTATTTTGCAGTAACTGTATTTTTTTATTGATATTGTGAGTTGCATTGCCCAATCGATTCGTAAAGTTTTGCTAACAATAACACAGAGTAAGCACACCACTTGCAGTTACATCACGGACACGACAGTTCGAGTTCTGTTTTCATTCCACAGATCAGACTTCATTCAACGTAATCGTAAAGCTTTGTTATTTCATTTTTTTAAAAAGAACGTTACTCTTTCTCTCTGTTCATCTTTTCCTATCTCATTTCTGTGTCCATATCGTTTTTCCCACACTCCGTCTGTCCATCTCATTTCTTACCCCTACAGTATTCTTTTCAGGTAGTAACTAATATGTATACGAACATTGGTTGAAACCGATCCAGGGGTTTAGCAGTATTTGCTTAGCCGCGCGGGATTAGCCGAGCGATCTCAGGCGCTGCAGTCGTGCACTGTGTGGCTGGTCACGGCAGAGGTTCGAGTCCTCCCTCGGGCATGGGTGTGTGTGTTTGTCCTTAGGATAATTTAGGTTAAGTAGTGTGTAAGCTTAGGGACTGATGACCTTAGCAGTTAAGTCCCATAAGATTTCACACACATCTGAACATTTTTAGAGTTGCTTACCCCAACTTTGTCCACGTACCACAGCTCACATGTTTTTCACATATATTTAATATATTTCACACACATTTGTACAAATATTACACCTGTATCTCTAGCAAATTATGCCCAGCAATATAGTTTTCACTCACCTCAATAATTGTGACGTCACATCTGCTGATCCATGTGTCGTATATAGATATAATTTTTCTAGGCAGATTAATATTAATAGGCGAAAACTCTGCCAAATGTGTCGGGGTACAATTAGTAGAAAAGTATTAATAAGTAAAATGTCATGCCTTATGCGATAGATGAACATCAAAAACGTGGTAATTTATAAACTTTCTTTTCCTTTCATCATTTCGTGAAGGAAAACAAAACAAACAAACAGAAAAGTTTCGGTAAGATTTAAAATTAACTATAAAGTTTGTTGCGAGTCATTAAGTGCTGTCCTCCTCAAATAGCGGATCAATTAAGCCTGAGTAATCGCGCCATGGGTTACACTACTTTTTCACCTACCCACTCCCCCCCCCCCTTGATAGGTGGATGATTCTTTCCCCCATAGGGATACTTTGCAGACACTAAGTGATGAGTGTTCCAAGTTTAGTTAAAATCGAGCCAATAGTTTACGAGGAGCTGTAGAATATACAGGGTGATCCATTGATAGTGACCGGGCCAAATATCTCACGAAATAAGCATCAAACGAATGAACTACAAAGAACGAAACTCGTCTAGCTTGAAGGGGGAAACCAGATGGCGCTATGGTTGGCCCGCTAGATGGCGCTGCCATAGGTCTAACGGATATCAACTGTTTTTTTTTTTTAATAGGAACCCTATTTTTTGTTACATATTCGTGTTGTGCGTAAAGAAATATGAATGTTTTAGTTGGACCACATTTTTCGATTTGTGATACATGGCGCTGTAATAGTCACAAACATATGGCTCACCATTTCAGGCGAACAGCTGGGAACAGGTAGGTTCTTTAAATTAAAAATACAGAACATAGGTACGTTTGAACATTTTATTTCGGTTGTTCCAATGTGATACATGTCCTGTATGAACTTATCATTTCTGAGAACGAATGCTGTTACAGCCTCATTACCTGTAAATACCACATTAATGCAATAAACGCTCAAACTGATGTCCGTCAATCTCAATGCATTTGGCAATACGTGTAACGACATTCCTCTCAACAGCGAGGAGTTCGCCTTCCGCCAGCAGAGGAGAGAGAGAGAGAGAGAGAGAGAGAGAGAGAGAGAGAGAGAGAGAGAGAGAGAGAGAGAGAGGGACTGAGAAAGAAATTAATTTTAATATTAAAAACCAACAGCCTCAGTTGCAAAGTTGCAGTACAGCACTCGTGGCTGCCGCATCGTGGTCGCGAAGTGGGGCCGAGGCAGTTTCAGATAAGTTTTTACAGTCTCACGATAATTTATGGATTTGTAGTTTTAGCTTGACGATGTCCACTATGGACAAACGGTAGTTACTTTAATTCTGAAGAAGGTTGGGTTATCCCGATTGAAACCTAGGTAAATCTAGGTAAACTTTGCAACTGAGGCTGTTGGTTTTTAAAATTAAAGTTAATATTTATACACTTGCAGACAGGGCTGCGAAATGTTCAAAATATTTATATTTTGTCCCATTAGAAGTTTTGGTGTGGATATTACTTATATAGTTCTTCTGTTGTGGCGAAGAGAGTTTTATTGCGCAGTGATGTGTATCCATTGAGTACTTTCTATCCTTGAGCTATTCATTTTTGGGTGTGAAATTTTTTATCTACAGTTAATTTTTGAGATAAGCTGCTTCTAGTTTTAAGGATGTGCAAGTCAGTTCCAATGTTAGTTGGGTGGTAATTGTGTGCTATTATGATCTGCAAATGTTGAGTGTGAGCTATTCCTTTTCAGTGATCTGAGGCGTTCTGTATTCCTGGTTATGAAATTCCTGCATGTTTGGCGCACATATATAGATTGACAGCAGTTGCAAGTAAGTTGCTATATATCAGACTGGCTGTATTTGTCAGTGTTGGTGGTATTTCTTCCAAGTTTGGTTTGTATTGTGTTGTTGCTTCTGTATGCTATGTTGAGTCCTTGTTTCTTTAGTTTATTACCCACCGTGTGTGTGACTTTGTTCTTGCAAGTCATTTTGTGCCATTTGTTGCTTACAGTCTGCTGATTTGTTGTGTGATGTGTTGTGTTTGTTCGTGTGTGAGTGTGTTTCATGGTTACGTGCTGTTTGTTTTTGTATTTTTTTGGTTTAATTTGTCTACTCTCTTTGCATCATATCCATTTTCCTGTGCAATTTATTTTTATTGTTTTCGTTTCTTGTGTGTAATCATGTTCGTTCGTGGGTATTTTGTTCAGTCTGTGTAGTAAATATCTAAAGCTCGCTTGTCTGTGAGTTATGGGGTGACTGGATTGGTTATGAATAATGGTGCTGGTGATTGTGGGTTTTCTGTAGATTGTGAATTCATGTTTGTTGTTTCTCTTGTGAATGGTGAGATCTACGAAATTAAGTTTTTCATCTGTTGGTTTTTCAAATTGTGTGTGGATGGAGTTTATGTTGTCCTGAAGTTCTTTTTTTGCGAGGCTGTGGTTCAAATTATGTCAGCTACATGTCTGTACCAATATATTATTTTTTACTGTTTTGGTATTACTATTTTGTGAAAGATTTGTTTTTCTGTCTGATTGAGAAACAGGAGATCACAAAACTTCATAGGTCTGTTCTTTCTCAACCACCGTACGGCCTGGATCTCACACTTTCCAACTTCTATCCGTTTGGCCCAAAGAATGATGCATCCCGCGGGAAGCAATACGTGGGTGATGGGGACGATATTGATGCAGCAAGACAGACTCCGACTTTGACCAGTGACGTTGAACCATCGAAGCATACAGGATCCCAGTAAGGTAGAGTAAGGCTGTCGCGTTCAATGGAGATTATGTTGAAAAATAGGTTTTTGTAGCCAAAAGAGTGGGGAATAATAGGTGTATTGGAATCTTGAATAAAACCAACCTGCTTTCAGAAAAAAATGTGATGCATCACTTATTGAACGCTCCTCGTATTATGAATACTACTTGGCGGCCACAAAGCGTGAGTAGAACGCTAAAGAGCTTACTTTTCGACCCTACGCTCACAAGAGCGTCATATCGGACGTTGTACATTTCTAGAGAAGAACAAAATGAACGGTTTGGAAATTAGTGCATAATTCGGTGACAGTTCTGCTGTATCATTTGTAAACTGTAACATGATCCGAAAATTGATAGTATGATCGGGTAATACATTCTGTTTTATCACAGTTTGGCTTCAGTATCAAACTGCGCTGTCGCTCAAAATTACCACAAGAGACGCAGTAGAAGCTGATACATTAGGTGCTAATTTAGCGAAATCCTTAAGCAACTGTTTTACGAAAATTCAGCTGTCGTAAACAGTCCAGATCCTCTTTAGCAAAGACGACAGCGTTTGCTCAGACATATCACGGTTGATGATAAAAATTAGGAATAAATTCGATTTACGTTAATAGCAGCAAAGGCATCTACGGTTACATTTAAGCCGAGATACGTTTTTACCAACGCGATACCTTTAGAGATGAATTTATGTTGCCACTCAATGTCGTAGACAGATGTGCTACAAACACTGCGATGAGTTTCTCCTTAGACATCACTTATCTAGGTTTCAGGAAGATTGTCTGTGTGGAACATGTGGTCTGTTTTGACAACAGACATATAGGCACAAGAAAGATGACAACAGGCTTCGGGAATAGTGTCGCAAATACTTATGAGTTGCATAAATGATATATACAACAGGATACTAAGCATGCGATGTAGGTCTGGAGTACTTAAGTTTTTGTTACATAAAATAGATGGTAAAATTCGTAACTTACATAAAGGAAGGAATTTTCACATTATGGGGGGTGCCTTGTGAAATATGTTTTGCAAGAATTCTTAAATCTGTCACGCAATAGAAAACCTATTTCACTGAAGACTCACAGTCATGAGTGGGCTTCCTTTAATTTTCTCCTAAATAAGAAGTAAGACATCACATGAGATTACATGTAATTTTCTGATTTATGGTCATTGTACTTAAAACATTATAATAAAATATATTCGTTAATTGCCGGCCGGAGTGGCCGTGCGGTTCTAGCCGCTACAGTCTGGAGCCGCGAGACCGCTACGGTCGCAGGTTCGGATCCTGTATCGAGCATAGATGTGTGTGATGTCCTTAGGTTAGTTAGGTTTAAGTAGTACTAAGTTCTAGGGACTGATGACCTCAGAAGATGAGTCCCATAGTGCTCAGAGCCATTTGAACCAGCCATATTCGTTAATTGGTGTAGCTTTCTTTTAAACACTCCAAGAAAAAAGACCGCCATGAAGGAATTATCCGAATGCAACAGAAATCTGTAGATCTGATGCATATGTACAAAAAAACAAATTAATATAAGTTTAGGAAGAATGTATGATTTATTCGAGATAAAGAGCTGCACAAATTGAGCAGATCAATAACGCGTTGTCTACTCCTGGTAGCTGAGTGATCAGCGCGACGAAATGTTGTACCTAACGGCCCGAGTTCGATTCCCGGCTGGGTCGAAGATTTTCTCCCTGCAGGGAATGGGCATTGTGTTGTCTTTATCATCCTCATTTCATCTCAATCGATACGCAAGTCGCCGAAGTAGCGTCAGCTCGAAAGACTTGCAGAAGGCGAACGGTCTAAGCGACGGGAGGCCCTAGTCACACGGCATTTCCATTTCCAATAACGCACTGGTCCACCTCTGGCCTTCAGGCAGGCAGTTATTCTCTTGGAATTGATTACTATAACTGTTGGGTGTTCTCCTGATGGATATCATAACAAATTCTATCCAATTGGCGCTTTAGATCGTCAAAATTGCGAACTGATAAGGGCCTTGCCCATAATGCTCCGAACGTTCTCCAGTGGGCAGAAACCGAAGAACCTTGTTGGACACGATACGGTTTGGCAGACACGAAGACAAGTAGTAGAAACTCTCGCCAGGGCTTCATCTTGCTGAAATGTAAGCCCAGGATGGCTTGCCATTAACGACATCAAAATCAGGCGCAGTACCGTGTGATCAAAAAGTCAGTATAAACTTAATAAAGCACCGAATAATGTAGATAGAGAGGTAAAAATTGTCACAAATGCTTGGAATGACATGGGGTTTTATTAGAACAAAAAAAAGTATTGCTAGACGCGTGAATGATCTCTTGCGCGCGTCGTTTGTTGATGATCGTGTGCTCAACCGCCACTTTCGTCATGCTTGCCCTCCAGGTCCCCAGTCCTCAGTCCTTCTGATTATTGGCTTTGGGGTTACCTGAAGTCGCAAGTGTATCGTGATCGACCGACATCTCTTCTTCTTCTTCATGTGCCGTCTCCTCTAAGAAGGTTGGCTGTCATCATGGCAATTTCTGATCTTGATTTGGCTGATCTAAGGAGTTCTGACGTTGAACAGTTGTACCAATTTTTTAAATTGTCAATCCAGGATGTCCGTCTTCTACCCCTCGTTCTCTTCCCACAAATTTTCCCTTCTAGTATTATTTGCAATATTTTGTAATTTACTCCCCTAATAACATGGCCTAAATATTGTAGCTTCCTTACTTTAATAGTTTTAATTAATTCTTTTTCCTTTCCCATTCTTCTTAGGACATCTTGATTAGTAATCCTCGACACCCAACTAATTCTAAGTATTCTTCTATATGCCCACATTTCAAAAGCTTCTAAACTGTTCATGTCCTTCTTTTTCAATGTCCACGCTTCCATTCCGTATAATAATTTTGAGAATACATAGCATCTTAGCAACCTCATTTTTGTGTTTAAACAAATGTCTCTCGAACAGAATGCATTTTTCATCTTATTAAAGATACTTCTGGCCTGTCCTATTCTCGATTTAATTTCTTCTGAGCTTTCAATCTCCTCATTTACAATTGTTCCGAGATATTTAAATTTACGTACTTGATCGACTCTTTCCCTATTGATTGTAAGATTTTCTTGTTGGTGTGTTTTAGATATCACCATGAACTTAGTCTTGCTTACGTTAAGAGTCAAGCCAAATTCTTCACTTTTTTCTGCGACTTTGTCAAGAAGTAATTGTAGATCTTTGAGGTTTCCAGCTAGTAGTGCAGTGTCATTAGCAAACCTAACATTGTTAATGTTTAGCCCATTCACTTTAATGCCAGCTATTTCATCTGATAGAGCTGCCTGGATTATGTCTTCTGAATACATATTAAACAATAAGGGTGAGAGAACGCAACCTTGTCTCAGACCCCTCTTTATTTCTATATCATTCGATAACTCATTTTCTACCTTCACGGTTGCGGTTTGATTGTAGTAGAGGTTATATATAATGCGGATGTCTTTCTTATCAAGTGTTTTCTTTTCTAACAATTCTATGAGATGATCATGACGAACTTTGTCAAATGCTTTATTATAATCCAGGAAGCACACTTATCGTTGCGCTAATATGTTAAAAGCAAACAATGCTTCTCTTGTACCGAGGGAACTTCTAAAACCGAATTGTGTTTCACTTATACCTTCTTCTACTTTTTTGTATATTCGTTGGTGTATAACTTTTAGAAATATCTTTAAGGTGTGACTCATTAAGCTTATTGTACGGTGATCATTACAAGTTTTGGCATTAGCCTTTTTGGGTAATGTAACAAAGGTAGATGTCAACCAATCCCTAGGAATAATTCCCGAATTATAAATATCATTAAACAATTGTACAAATATATCTATATGGTCTATTCCTATGAGTTTCAGGATGTCATTTGGTATCTTATCCGGTCCAGGGGCTTTTCCTGTCTTTGATTTGTTGATAACATGTAATATTTCTTCTTTCGATATGCTTGGTCCTCGTTCTCCGATCATGTTATCATAAAAATTTTTGATCTTTTCTTGTATCTTCAAATAGTTCTTTGACATATTCTGTCCACCTGTCCAGTTTACCTTTAACATCAGGAATTATTTTGTCATTTTTATCTAACAATAAACTTGTACTTTTCTTTTTATTAAGTCCAGCTAAATCTTTAACTTTTTTGTGTAAGTTGAAACTATCATGTCTTGTTTCATAACTCTCAATTTCAGAGCATTGTTCCTTGTACCATTCTTCTTTGGCTCGCCGTGTTTCTTTTCGTATTTATGCATGTAACCTTTTATACTCACTTTCATCTCTATTTTTAAGTATTCTTCTTTGTTCCATCAATTGTAATATCTTCTCTGTCATCCACTTCTTTTTCATGTTGTCGTGTTTGGTCGCCATTGTGTTTTTACATGCATTATTTAATGTGTCTTTTATAAGTTCCCATTTGCCATCAATGTCTTCTGTTTGATTATTCTTTATCCTAACTAATTCCTTATTAATCTCTTCAGAAGTCTTTTGTTTAGTCAAGGGGTCTGTTAGAATAGTTGTATTTATATAGTCCTTCTTTTGTTTCTTTTGTATGGCTTTCAGTTTCACATGGAACTTTGCTACTAAAAGGTTATGATCAGAAAATATATCAGCTCCTGGATATGTTTTCACACCATGAATAGAATTTTTGTACCTCTTGTTTATAAGTATGAAATCAATTTGATTTCTGCAAACTTCTTCATTACAGTCTCTTGGTGATTTCCAAGTATAAAGTCTTCGTTTAGGGAGTTTAAAAAATGTGTTTGTAATAGACAGATTGTTTTCCTGGCAAAATTGTGACAGCAAATCTCCTCTTTCATTTCTTGTTCCTAAACCAAAAGGTCCAATAAGATCACCTTCACTTCCTTCACCTATTTTGGCATTAAAATCTCCCATGATGATAATAATGTCTCTGCTTTTTGAGGTTCCTATTGCTTGTGTTAATTCCTCATTAAATTTTCCTATTTCTTCTTGGTCTTTGTCGGCTGTTGGAGCATAGATTTGGATTAAATTAATATTTGTTTGTTTCGTTTGTAAATGTAGACTGATTACTCTATCTGAGATTGGTAAAATGCTTTTGACAGATTTACTAGCATACTCATCTAAAATTATTCCTACCCCATTCCTGTGCTGGCTATCAGAATTTCCCGAGTAATATACTTTCATGTTGTCAATGGTCATTTCTCCTGAGTCAGGCCATCTTGTTTCACTTACACCCAAAATGTTAATTTTTAGGCGTTTCATTTCTTGTATAACATTATTTACTTTGCCTGGTTGGTATAATGATCTTACATTCCAAGTTGCTATTGTTGCATTATTTTTGTATTTACTTGTGGCATTGTTCAAGGCTCTCCCCCTCGGAGATCCGAGTGGGGGAGTTGAAACTCCGGATAATTTGACATTGAACCCTGCCATGATGAGTTTTCCTGGGGATATCCATTGGATCTTTAATACTGTGGTTTCCCGTTGCCTTCCGCATCCTATGCCGTTGACCACCCTTGGTGATTCTTCCGTCTTTAGGAGTGATTTCTCACTCCAAGGACAAGAGGGTGCCCTTGCTCTACCAGCTCATCCGCCCTCTAGAAGGTCGTTGACTTAGTAGAGGGTTCTCCTTATCCTGGGAGAAACTCGGTCGCCAGAGCCTCGTTAGCGTAGCAGGGGATACCACGTGCCGGAGAGGTTGACATTTGTGTGGGAGAGGCTATTGGTGACGCATCCCACACCTTACCCCTAGGGATTCTGAAAGACAACATCCGACGCCAATGCCTCACCATAACTCCGGACATGCTTTACAGTGCTGTTGACAACATTATTCCTCGACTGCAGCTATTGTTGAAGAATGATGGTGGACATATTGAGCATTTCCTATAAAGAACATCATCTTTGCTTTGTCTTACTTTGTTATGCTAATTACTGCTATTCTGATCAGATGAAGCGCCATCTGTGGGACATTTTTTGAAGGTTTGTATTTTTTTGGTTCTAATAAAATCTCATGTCATTCGAAGCATGTGTGTCAATTTGTACACCTCTATCTACATTATTCCGTGATTTATTAAGTTTTCAAATTTATACCGACTTTTTGATCACCCGGTATATCGTCGACGAACCACTGTACTGTAAAGGCGACACGGAAGACAAACAAATGGAGCCATGCTGGGAAAAGAAATGGCACTCCATACCACCACGCCCGGTTGTCGGGCTGTAAGGTGGGCGAGAGCCAGTTGGTATGCCACCGCTATCCGGGGCGTCTCCAGACACATCTTCTGCCTGGAATCTCATTGACTGGAATAGAATTGGCTTCAGTAATGAGCTCCGCTTCGAACTGAACCCCGACAACAATACGATACCAACTTGACTGCCGCCCGCCGTTCGGGCCGATAGCCAGTAGTGGTCGTATGGGGTGCGATTTATTTTCATAGCAGTACCCCTTTGGTTATCATCCGCGGCACCCTTTGAGCACAGTGGTTCGTCGACAATATTCTACGCGCCCCATTGTTGCCCTTCATGTCACCTTGGTCTTACATTTCAACAAGATTATACCAGCCCGCACAGGGTGAGAGCTTCTACTGCTCATCTTCAAACTTTCCAAACACTACCTTGGTCAGCAAGGTCGCTGAATCTCTCACCATTTGAGAACGTTTGGAGCACTATTGGCAGGGCCTCTACCAGTTCGGGATTTTGAAGATTTATCGCCCCAACTGGACAGAGTTTGTCGCGATATCCGTCAGGAGGACATCCAACAACACTATCAACCAGTGGAAGGCTGAACAACAGCTTGCATAAGGGCCAGATATTGATCAACGCGTTACTGACTTGCTCAATTTGTGATGCTCTTTCTCTTGGATAACTAATACATTTTCTCTGAAATTGTAATTATTTGTTTGTCTATACATGTACATCGCATTTACCGATTTCCGTCTCATTCGTCTTTTATCTAATTTCGCTATAGTTTGTCATTTCCAACCAGTTAATATGTAAGTAGGCTGTTTAGGTTCTTATATTGGTAACGCCACGTAGCGCTCTGAAAATTACTGGCTGTGCTGTGTGCAGTCTGTGGCTGCTTTGCATTGTTGTAATACTCGCCATTGTAGTGTTGGGCAGCGGCAGCTGGATGTGAACAGCGCGTAGCGTTGTGCAGTTGGAGGTGAGTCGCCAGCAGTGGTGGATGTGCGGAGAGAGATGGCGGAGTTTTGTAATTTGTCATGAACTGCTACATATATTATGACTTTTGATGATATTAAGGTAAATACATTGTTTGTACTCTATTAATATATTTCACTTGCTAACTATCCCTATCAGTAGTTAGTGCCTTCCGTAGTTTGAATCTTTTATGTAGCTGAGGGTAGTGGCGCTTGCTGTATTGCAGTAGTTCGAGTAACCAAGATTTTTGTGAGGTAAGTGATTTCTGAAAGGTATAGTTTAATGTTACTCAGGGCCATTCTTTTGCAGGGATTTTTGAAAGTCAGATTGCGTTGCGCTAAAAATATTGTATGTCAGTTTAAGCACAGTCCTGTATAAATAATTCAAAGGGGACGTTTCAAATATTGCGCTACAGTAATATAGTCAATATGCAAAGAAAGAAGTAGGCATGAAATGAAACTATTGGTGTTTGACTTTGCTGAGACAATAAATTTAAAAAAAAAGTACTTTTCTGACTATTAGTTGCCGGCCGAAGTGGCCGTGCGGTTAAAGGCGCTGCAGTCTGGAACCGCAAGACCGCTATGGTCGCAGGTTCGAATCCCGCCTCGGGCATGGATGTTTGTGATGTCCTTAGGTTAGTTAGGTTTAACTAGTTCTAAGTTGTAGGGGACTAATGACCTCAGCAGTTGAGTCCCATAGTGCTCAGAGCCATTTGAACCATTTGACTATTAGTTGTGCACATTCCCACATAGGTTTGATTACAACACTTTGCAACTGATGTATCTTTTCATTAAATACACGAAATGAAGGTCAGATTATCTCAGCTGAATGATGTGGGAAGGCTACAGTACCAGGTCGTCCTGTGACGCTTACACCTGATGTAAGTCACGGCAGTGAACTGGATTGTATATGCTAGTCAGTCGAATGGAAGAGAGAAGTAAGATGGTCTGTCGTGGAGACCTGACAGAATGGCAAAAAGGATTTATCATAATTAAACGTTACCATGGCCACACTGTGAATGAAGTTGCCCGATTAGTGGGTGTATCAGCACAAACTGTCCAACGTACAAACAACAAATTTTGCGTCACTAGTAGTCTTTTAACACGGCATGGGGACTCTGGTCGAAGAAAGAATGGTAACCGGCTGGGACAGGAAGCGAGTGCCATGTGCTATCGATATCACTCTGCTTTAAACCCAATAGAAACTGCGTTGGTCAGATGAAGAAGGCCAGTCTTAACTAGACTACGAGTGAACATTACGAAGGGAGCTGCATGCAATGGACACCTTTCGTCCGTCATTGATAATCGGTTTCAAACTGGACATCAAGTGCTGCTGTCAGTGAACACAGGTCTATTTCTACCAGATTTTGTGCACTGATTGTGAAGGGAATGGAATTCAGTTATCATTCGCAGTTAGACACTTCACAGAACGCCATTGCTCACGGCGCCATATCAGACTTCATTTCATCGGCGTGCAGAACACAGATACTTTATACGTTTCAAAAACTCTCACACCAGATGGTGGCAACAATTAAACTAACGATGTTTCGAGAGCTGCACCGAGGGCTGTATACCTCGCAAGACTCTGAAACATTGTATGAATGCTAGCAGAACACGCTGAAGAAAATGGTAGATCCACTTTCTGCCACTAGATGAAAATATGGCGTTGTAAGAGGTCAGAATTTGGAATGCTTGCGCTCGGCGAAGCATGTTGATAGATTTTTTGAAGATATGAAGGGTTGTGAAGGTTGAAGAAGTTTTCCATACGAATGCACTGAAGGAATGTCAACGACAGAAGCGGCTGCAAAGAGGACACATCTCAATAAATGAGTTAAAGAATATGATAAAGAATTTTGAATAAAAAGATGCGTTAGGTGGTTCAGTATGGAGAGAGAGAGAGAGAGAGAGAGAGAGAGAGAGAAAGGGAGAGAGAGATAAAGGGAGGGAGGGAGAGAGGGTGGGGGGGCAGGCGGGCCATTCTCATGGCAGTTATTGATGTTATTGATGAAGCTGTTGTAGGTACAGCCAACCGTGCAGCACATTCCTCAGATTCTGCAACCAGTGTCCTAGCTGTATCACGGGAACTGTCTTGCCCTCAGCAGACTGCAGTAAATTGTCCTACAGGCTTGCAGCAGAGTCTTCAACTTCTTTAGCTGAGTCGCAACTGGTAACTGATCCCCGTCGATGAGACTGCATTATTCAGATTCTGCCGGCAGGTGTAGCCGAGTGGTTCTAGGCGCTTCAGTTAGGAACCGCGCGACCGCTACGGTCGCTGGTTCGAAACCTGCTTCTGGCATGGATGTGCATGATATCCTTAGGTTGGTTAGGTTTAAGTAGTTCTAAGTTCTAGGGGACTGATGACCTCAGATGTTAAGTCCCATAGTGCTCAGAGCCATTTGAACCATTTTATTCAGATTCGGAAGGATCAGAATTTTTCAGTCTTTGTTCGAAGTCTATGTTTACTACTGGAAGTAATAACAATAAGCCTGCCCGGTTAGCCGTGTGGTCTAACGCACAGCTTTCTGGACTGGGAAGGAGCGCCTGGTCCCCAGTACGAATCCGCCCGGCGTACTTGTATTGAGGTCCAGTGAACCGGCCAGTCTGTGGATGGTTTTCAGGCGGTTTTCCATCTGCCTCGGCGAAATCGGGCTGGTTCACCTTATTCCGCCTCAACAACAGTATGTCGGCGATTGCTGCGCAAACAAGTTCTCCACGTACGCGTACACGATCATTACCACGCAAACATAGGGGTTACACTCGTCTTCTGGTGTGAGACGTTCGCGGGGAGGGGGGGGGGGGGGAGGAGGTCTGCCGGGGTGCCGAACCGCAGAACCGCACAGTAACACTGAAAGAGTGGTTCGGTGCGGGGCGGCGGAGGGGTGAAGTGGACTGCGGTACTCGTCATGGGGTTGTGGACCACTGTGGCTGCGGCGGAGACGGTGCCTCTCCGTCGTTTCTAGGTCACCTGTTAACATACAATGAAACCAAAACAGTTGTTTCAGAAACCGGTTGTTTTGAGAGGTTTTCACACTCAGGTTGAACTGGAGACAAAAAACTCGGTGTAACCGAAAACCTGTTGCTTCAGCGATGACCACCGTCCTTAGTTGATAGTTTATAAATTTTCATCATTCATGTGAGAGATAATGGAAGTTATTTTGAGTGTAGTACAGAGTTTCAACTTTAGTTTCACGGCTACGGCCCAAAATCAAGCATCTGCGTTTAAATCATTCATTGCACCCAGTTTCACATTGGTGTACCTGAAGTGCGGTGCTGCGTCGTAGAATATTCCGGGGCAGAAGTAAGGTATAAATAAGCCCACATTACCTTCCCACCACAACTTCTAATAATGTTGCGCCAAAGCCGGCACATTGAGTGTGCTATCAGTTGAAGCTGATGGATTATTTCATTCTGTTAACTTAGACACGATAGCTAGTCAGCAAGAAACTGAAAACGAGTGCCTTATTTGCCTTTCGTACGTTGTTGTTCGTCGTCCATGCGCTCCGCCACCTGTGCCGAAATCAGAGGAAGACCCGTCATACGGGGTGAGAATGGATCGAAGCTGAACCCACGGTATCATCAGCTTTACCGCCAATCCGAGTGCGCGGCCAGCCTGCATTACTGCAGTGACGCTCGTTTCTTTGCACGGCTCATGCTTCCACTAACGGCTATTGCGAAATCCCGGGAAAAAGCGCCTCCTAAACGAGCGAAACAAGCAGTTACTTTTAATTTCGGTATTTTCTTTTTTAAGATCCTTGTTCCGTTTGTCCTTTTGTGCGACTCTAATATCTGAATGCTTGCACCTAAAACTGCTACGAGTTGTAATTAATTCCTTGCCATTTAATTAACATCTGAGAACATTAAAGTGGCTTACTGCCCACTCCTATCCGCAAGCTCAACGTAGCTGTTACTTTTAATTAATATTTATTTTCCTAGTGGTAGCGGCGGCGCCGATTGCGAAGGCTTTGCTAGATGTTCTCTTTATTGGTGGGTATGTTGCGTTCATTATAGCTTTCTTGTTCGCGCCAGACGTTCATCTACGATAATTTCAAATAAGCTGATCCGAACCGAGCTACGCTAATTTGCTAAAGTAGGCCATCCAGCATTCAAGTGACAGATTGTTCTAGCGTTAATTTATGACCTATTCGGGAGTTATCTCAGACATTTCTGACCTCTAGCACTCCAATAAAGGATGGCGTAGCAAACGCACAATATAGATCTGTTCTGCTACTTTAGGCGATAGAAACCCTATGACTCTACTATAACAATTAAACTTAAATTTATCGATATTATATAAAAATGGCGATAACAACCGTATGAATATACTATAAAAATAAAACTTAATTTCATCCATATTATATGGATGTAACTTGAGGACTGCGACCGTAAAGTAAGATTTTTATCGAATAATATATACTGAAAATCACTTGTTGCAAATATTGTTGAAAGGTGGCTACACTGAGCCAGTGCGCCAGAGATTGCGCCAAAGAGTATTATTAAGCCGCCTCCACAGTGCCTGTTAAGAACTCGTAGAAGTCAGTGCCTGGAGAGAGCTCGTAGAAGAGAGTGCCTGTTAAGAACTCGTAGTAGTCAGTGCCTGTCGAGGTCTCGTGGTAGTCTGTGTTGAGATGTGCTAGTGGGCAAGGCTTGTCGAGATGTTGTAGTTAGGAGTGCTTGTTCCATGTTTTATCCAGTTATTTGATGGGCGAGATAGCAGATGTTATTCTAATGAAGATATTGTAACGATCAGAGTGCATTTCGTCAATATATATGAAGGTAAAATATTGCGTGTTTTTTCATTATTTCCATGTTCTAAATAATGCGTTATTACAGGTTCAGTCAACAAAGCATCTGGCTTGTGTTCTTGTATTAGAGTGTAATTCTGGTTTTCTTGAGTAATTATGGTATTTTTATTTCCTTTAGTTACTTCAGTATAAATGGTATATAAAATTTCTTGTGTTGTTGAAGAAGAACCGTGCCAGATGTGCGTTGAGTCATACTACCACATACAGAACAGCTACACTTGTGCTTTGTTGGCTTCGTAGATTTTATAGTTGGTGGGGACTTAATTAATTAATTGTGTTAACCAAAATTTTCATTTCATTATTTGTTGTTGTTCTTTGCAGTCAGATAGCGTAATAATACTAGTCAGGGCCAACCGTTTACGAGACACAGCGTAATCGGACATAACAGCTACTAAAAACTAAAAAATTATTTTCAATAATATTTAGTTAAGCCCCCATGCATTGTATAAGCCTGATGTGTCTTGGTAGCAAGCTGCCATCATCACGTGCATTTACATGTACTTTTACGTTGTAATGTATATGAAGCGAGGTGAATTTCCTTTGTTGTGTGTGCCAGTGAGATTATGTGTCGAAAAAGACGCCTGTTCTGAAAGATAAATATGTTACAGTGTTCATTTTGTGACAAGCACGATTATGTCAGTTTGTTTGCGCATATACTTACAATTCTGTTGGTAATTTCTTTATCTGGAATACAGAGCAGAGTAACAAATACATCACAACTTGACACTTTCATAAAAATTTGCCTGCTGCAATTCAAGAGCCTTAGAAGCTAAAGTAAACTAGTTTTTATTGGTAAAATAGTAGTATACAGTGCAGATGAAACACGTAAACGTAGATGTATTTATGTCTTGGCAGATATTACGCGAGTAGTTGGTAAAGACTGTTTTTTTTCCATGGAATAGACATCCAACATTGGAGAAGTTTTTAAAGATGTTCATATTATTACTGTCAAGCTTATCATTTAGTAACACGTCTCCATGTAATGCAGCATGAATGAATTCTTTCGATTCTTCGTATAAACCAATTTATATATGAAGATCTTGCACAATATTATGGAATGGATGACTTGAGTTTTTTATTTGGGTAGCTACTGCTGATTTTTTTATAGCTGTTAAAGTGGTAGGTATTTACACACATCAAAAAAGTGTTTTTCATCACGTCGGTTCCGAAAGTTACGGAACCTGTACAGAAAATTGGAATATAGATCAACATAAACATCATTTCCGCCCTTTTTATTGCTCATGTAAACCACACATTGCATGTTGTACCACCACAAAGCGAGACCTTCAGATGTGGTGGTTCTGATTGCTACACACACCGGTACCTCCACACCCAGAAGTACGTCCTCTTGCATTAATGCATGCCTGTATATGTCATGGCGTACTATTCACAAGTTCATCAAGGCACTGTTGGTCCAGATTGTCCCACTCCTGAACAGCGATTCGTCGTTGAGCCCTCAGAGTGGTTGGTGGGTCACGTCGTCCATAAAAAGCCCATGTCAATCTATCGTATGCATGTTCAATAGGGTTCATGTCTGGAGAACATGCTGGCCACTCTAGTCGAGTGATGTCGGTATCCTGAAGGAAGTCATTCACAAAATGTGCACGTAGGAGGCATGAATTGTCCTCCATGAACACGAATGCCTCGCCAATATGCTGCCGATGCGGCTGCACTATCGGTCGGAGGATGGTATTCACGTATCGTATAGCCGTTTGGGCGCCGTTCATGAACGGCGAACGTCGGCCTCACATAATACCACCCCAAAACAGCGGGGAACCTCCACCTTGGTGCACTCGCTGGACAGTGTGTCTAAGGCGCTCAGCCTGACCGAGTTGCCTCCAAACACGTCTTCGACGATTGTTTGGTTGAAGGCATATGCGACACTCATCGGTGAAGAGAACGTGATGCCAATCCTGAGCGGTCCATTCGGCATGTTTTTGGGCCCATCTGTACCGCGTTGCATGGTGTCGTGGTTGCAAAGATGGACCTCGACATGGACGTCGCGAGTGAAGTTGCGCATTGCGCACCATGCAGCCTATTGCGCGCATTTTTAGTCGTACACGACGTCCTGTGACTGCATCGGATAGCGTTATTTAACATGGTGGCGTTGCTGTCAGGGTTCCTCCTAGCCATAATCCATAGCTTGCGGTCATCCACTGCAGTAGTAGCACTTTGGCGGCCTGAGCGAGGCATGGTATCGACAATTCCTGTCCTCTGTATCTCCTCCATGTCCGGACAACACCGTTTTGGTTCACTCCGAGACTCCTGGACACTTCCCTTGTTGAGAGCCTTTCCTGGCACAAAGTAACAATGCGGAAGCGATCGAACCACGGTATTGACCATCTAGGAATAGCTGAACTACAGCCAACACGAGCCATGTACCTCCTTCCTGGTGGAATGACTGGAACTGATGGGCTATCGCACACCTCCGTCTAATAGGCGCTGCTCATGCTTGGTTGTTTACATCATTGGGTGGGTTTAGTGACATTTCCGAACAGTCAAAAGGACTACAAAATTGTTAAGGCTTTCGTGGCCACTTGTTGACAAACTGCCTATTGGCTTCTGTCTCGGGTTCTTCAGCCGACGTTCATCTAATTGTCAAAGCTTCACCCTCCATTGCTGGTGATGAACTGGAGCCGAGCTCGCGGGCGCAGACTATATGTACCTGGCGAGCCAACGTCCGAGGGCTTCTCAGCGGTCATTTCCGGTGCGGTTCTCCTCTTGCTACCTGCGACGGTCGTTCGCTGCAGTACGGGAAGCCAGGATCCGTTGACCATAAGGCTTTCCTCTTTCTTGTTCAAACTGTTCGCGTGTTTTTGTATTTCTACAGCTTCTCTGAACAAGCGCGTGTGATAGTGTTTCTCTACAACCAGAACTTCCGTGTCGGCGAATTTTATTACGTGGTCGGTCTCATTCAGCGCGTGCTCTGCCACGGCCGATTTCTCCACCTGCCCCAACCTACAATGTTGCTTATGCTCGTTGATCCTGGTGTTGATGGATCGTCCAGTCATTCCGACATACACTTTTCCGCATGTGCATGGTATACGGTATATTCCCGACATTGCAGGTGGGTCTCTTTTCTCCTTCGCCGATCTAAGACACTCTTTGATCTTCCTTGTCGGTTTGAAAATCGTCTTATGTAAAATTCGAGACATTATACAAATATAAATGAATTACTTTTAAACATTTATTGACAATATTGCGAGAAAATGGGTATTTGCGTTTCAGAACAGCTGAAAAAATGTGAAATAAAATTACATTTGGACTATAACATCCCCGTAAAGTAAAACGTTGTTCTTGTCCTAGTATTTAATTGTGAATTAATAGTACATTGTCGCTGTACCGTAACATATGTAAATGTTATAGCGCTCACAGACTAACTACACTACTGGACATTAAAATTGCTACACCAAGAAGAATTGCAGATGATAAACGGATATTCATTGGACAAATATATTATACAAGGACTGACATGTGATTACATTTTCACGCAATTTGGGGTCATAGATCCTGAGAAATAAGTACCCAGGACAACCACCTCTGGCCGTAATAACGGCCTTGATACGCCTGGGCATCGAGTCAAACAGAGCTTGGATGATGTGTACAGGTACAGCTGCCCATGCAGCTTCAACACAATACCACAGTTCATCAAGAGTACTGACTGGCGTATTGTGACGAGCCAGTTGCTCGCCCACCGTTGACCAGACGTTTTCAGTTGGTGAGAGATCTAGAGAATGTGCTGCCCAGGGCAGCAGTAGAACATTTTCTGTACCCAGAAAGGACCGTACAGGACCTGCAACATGCGGTCGTGCATTATCCAGCTGAAATGTAGGGTTTCGCAGGGATCGAATGAAGGGTAATGCCACGGGTCGTAACACATCTGAAATGTAACGTCCACTGTTCAAAGTGCCGTCAGTGCGAACAAGAGGTGACCGAGACGTGTAACCAACGGCACCCCATACAATCACGCCGGGTGATACGCCAGTATGGCGATGACGAATATACGCTTCCAATGTGCGTTCACCGCATTGTCGCCAAAGACGGATGCGACCATCATGATGATGTAAACAGAACCTGGATTCATCCGAAAAAATGACATTTTGCCATTTGTGCACCCAGTTTCATCGTTGAGTACACCATCTCAGGCGCTCCTATCTGTGATGCAGGGTCAAGGGTAACCGCAGCCATGGTCTCGGAGCTAATAGTCCATGCTTCTGCAAACGTTGTCGAACTGTTCGTGCAGATGGTTGTTGTCTTGCAAACGTCCCCATCTCTTCACTCATGGATCGAGACGTGGCTGCACGATCCGTTACAGCCATGCGGATAACATGCCTGTCATCTCGACTGCTAGTGATACGAGGCCGTTGGGATCCAGCACGGCGTTCCGTATTACCATCCTGAACCCCTTCGATTCCATATTCTGCTAACAGTCATTGGATCTCGACCAACGGGAGCAGCAATGTCGCGATACGATAAACCGCAATCGCGATAGGCTACTATCAAAGTCGGAAACGTGATGGTACGCATTTCTCCTCCTTACACGAGACATCACAACAACGTTTCACCAGGTAACGCCGGTCAACTGCTGCTTGTGTATGAGAAATCGGTTGGAAACTTTCCTCATGTGAGCACGTTGTAGGTGTCGCCACCGGCGCCAGCCTTGTGTGAATGCTCTGAAAAGATAATCATTTGCATATCATAACATCTTCTTTCTGTCGGTTAAATTTCGCGTCTGAAGCACGTCATCTTTGTGGTGTAGCAATTTTAATGGCCAGCAGTGTATTTAATTTCTGTGTTCGTTGAATAGTTTTACATCCTTGAAAAATTTGCCTATGGGTGGAATCTTTAGAAAAGGATTTAGGTAATTGTATATCTCACCGTCTGTAGTACCTGAAGAATACTACATTATCAGTCGTCTAAGTCATACGGAAAAATATCAATTCGTCGTACTGTCTGGAACCTGAAAACATACCGACGCCAGTAATGCAAGTTTCTTCTCTTCTGCCAGTATATATACACATAGTACATACCTGAATCAAGAAACAAAAATATCCAGGAACCATCCAAATTTCTCTCTTTCTCTAAGAATGAGTTCTGTCATTAGTACAAAGTTAAAGAGTAGAAGAGTACACGATATACGCAGGTGAGACAGAAGTAGCAACCCTGAGGCTCTCAAATATTTCTTTTCGACTTGTGCCCCCTTAATATGACAGAATGTCATTACGAATTCGCTATCGTCCTATGATTAAGTACACATGTTTACCAGTTTGTCTCTGTCGTTTACAACGGTCAATGTTTGCTCCGCTTCCTGTTATCCGATTATGTTAATGTTTTGTAAGTGTACAGTATATGAAATTGATGACATTGTACTACTACTGTATATTATAAATAAATTTACCATGGCATGTACAAACTCAAATATTCTCAGTCCATTCATAATTGATGTACGCATGTGCACAGTAAACCACGTCTCGAAGCTTCGGGCACTGCAAAGAAATAGCTCGTTTTTCTTTTGAAAATAATTGAAAATGTTCGTTTCGGAAATTTTTAACTTCAGTTTCTTTAGTTCTTTTAATTCTAATTAACATGATCAAATTTTGCGAATGACAACACAATTAAAACGCAATATTACGAATGTTTTATTATGACTGCAAGTCTGAGAAGTAATAAGAATATATATATATATATATATATACAGATGAAATGATGTTTAAATATTCTTAATATGTCCATTCTATCGTGATTACGTATTTAACTTTAGGTATATTTTAATTTCATTCATTTTAAGACCCTCTTCAGTACTACAGGGATTCATTGTTTTTATGTTATTAACTGTCGACAGGAAGTACAAAATGGTTCAAAATGGTTCAAATGGCTCTGAGCACTATGCGACTTAACTTCTGAGGTCATCAGTCGCCTAGAACTTAGAACTAATTAAACCTAACTAACCTAAGGACATCACACACATCCATGCCCGAGGCAGGATTCGAACCTGCGACCGTAGCGGTCACGCGGTTCCAGACTGAAGCGCCTTTAACCGCACGGCCACACGGCCGGCTAGTACAAAATGGCTAAGCAGAAATGGCTAGAGGACAAATGTAAGGCTGTAGAGGCTTATCTCACTAGGGATAAGATATATACTGCCTACAGGAAAATTAAAGAGACCTTTGGAGAAAAGAGAGCCACTTGTAAGAATATCAAGAGCTCAGATGAAAACCCAGTTCTAAGCAAAGAAGGGAAAGCAGAAAGGTGGTAGGAGTATATAGAGGGTCTATACAAGGGCAATGTACTTGACGACAATATTATGGAAATGGAAGAGGATGTAGATGAAGATGAAATGGGAGATACAATACTGCGTGAAGAGTTTGACAGTGCAATGAAACACCTAAGTCGAAGCCGGCCGGAGTGGCCGAGCGGTTCTAGGCCCTACAGTCTGGAACCGTGCCACCGCTACGTCGCAGGTTCGAATCCTGCCTCGGGCATGGCTGTGTGTGACGTCCTTAGGTTAGCTAGGTTTAAGTAGTTCTAAGTTCTAGGGGACTGATGACCTCAGAAGTTAAGTCCCATAGTGCTCAGAGCCATTTGAACCATTTGAACCTAAGTCGAAACAACGCCCCGGGAGTAGACAACATTCCATTAGAACTACTGACAGCCTTGGGAGAGCCAGTCCTGACAAAACTACCATCTGGTGAGCAAGATGTATGAGACAGGCGAGATACCCTCAGACTTCAAGAAGAATATAATAATTCCAATCCCAAAGAAAGCAGGTGTTGACAGATGTGAAAATACCGAACTATCAGTTTAATAAGTCACGGCTGCAAAATACTAACGCGAGTTTTTTACAGACGAATGGAAAAACTGGTAGAAGCCGACCTCGGGGAAGATCAGTTTGGATTACGTAGAAATGTTGGAACACGTGAGGCAATACTGACCCTACGACTTATCTTAGAAGAAAGATTAATGAAAGGCAATCCCACGTTTCTAGCATTTGTAGACTTAGAGAAAGCTTTTGACAATGTTGACTGGAATACTCTCTTTAAAATTCTGAAGGTGGCAGGAGTAAAATACAGGGAGCGAAAGGCTATTTACAATTTGTACAGAAAGCAGATGGCAGTTACAAGTGTCGAGGGACATGATAGGAAAGCAGTGGCTGGGAAGGGAGTGAAACAGGGTTGTAGCCTCTTCCCGATGTTATTCAATCTGTATAACGAGCAAGCAGTAAAGGAAACAAAAGAAAAATTTGTAGTAGGAATTAAAATCCATGAAGAAGAAATAAAAACCTTGAGGTTTGCCGATGACATTGAAGATCTGTCAGAGACAGCAAAGGACCTGGAAGAGCAGTTAAACGAAATGGACAGTGTCTTCAAAGAAGGATATAAGATGAACATCAACAAAATCAAAACGAGGATAATGGAATTTAGTCTAATTAAATCAGGAGATGCTGAGGGAAGTAGATTAGGAAATGAGACACTTAAAGTAGTAACGGAGTGTTGCTATTTGGGGTGCAAAAAACTGATGATGGTCGAAGTAGAGAGGATATAAAATGTAGAGTGGCAATGGCAAGGAAAGCGTTTCTTATGAAGAGAAACTAACATCAAGTTTAGATTTAAATGTCAGGAAGTCGTATCTGAAAGTATTTTGTATGGAGTGTAGCTATGTATAGGAGTGAAACGTGGACGATAAATAGCTTGGAGAAGAAGAGAATAGAAGCTTTAGAAATGCAATGCTACAGAAGATTGCTGAAGATTAGTTGGGTAGATCACATAGCTAATGAGGATGTATTGAATTGAATTGGGGAGAAGAGAAATTTGTGGCACAACTTGACTAGAAGAAGAGATCGGTTGTAGGACGTGTTCTGAGACATCAAGGGATCACCAATTTGGTACTGGAGGGCAGCGTGGAGGGTGAAAATCGTAGAGGGAGACCAAGAGATGAATACACTAAGCAGATTCGGAAGGACGTAGGTTGCAGTAGGTACTGGGGAATGAAGAAGCTTGCACAGGATAGAGTAGCATGGAGAGCTGCATCAAACCAGTCTAAGGGCTGAAGACTACAACAACAACATGTATAATACATTCTTTAGTGAAACACTGCGTACGTTGTCCGAAAACTTATCTCGGGTGGTTTCATTGTGATAACAGAAACAAAACAAAATCACTGGCATACTCTAGTTACGCTAAGAGACAATTTTAAAATATGGTCACTTAATTTTTATTCATATTCATTCGCTCTGTTTGTCCTAGACTGTTTAGTATAAGTTCGTTCGTTCGTTCTTTGATTCGGGGAGGGGGGGGGGGGGGGGACCAAACAGCGAGGTCATCGGTCACATCGGATTTGGAAAGGATGGGGAAGGAAGTCGGCCGTTCCCTATCAAAGGAACCATCCCGACATTTGCCTGAAGCGATTTAGGAAAATCACGGAAAACCTAAACCAGGATGGCCGGAGGCTTCAACCGTCGTCCAGTGTTCTAACCATTGCGCCACCTCGCTCCGTTTAGCATAAGTGTAATTTATTTAATACTTACGCAAAGTGTCCTTAAAGGACAAGATGTGTATGTACACGGTTCAGTTACATTAATGTGACCACCGCCTATGTTCGTTGTCAACGTCCAGTTATCATTCACAGACGGAAGATGGTAGCACTAGCGGTGGAGGGTACATAAAATGCGTCGGGAGAAGCGAAGAAAAAAAAAACAACAAAAAACAGCACTCGTTCGACATAATACTGAAACTGAACGGTTTATCGTACATCCAAAAGAGCATGATCATTTGTTTTCGGGCCAAGGGTGGAAGCATTCCCGAAGCGGCTAAATTTGTGAACTGTTCGCATGCCTCCGTTCTTAATGTATTCTCTGTGGCGCTACCCAAAACCTGCACCGAAGTAACTGTGGTGCACCACAGGCCATAGATGAAAAGCGTGAATGACAGCTGCGAAGATGTGTACGCGCAAAGAAACGTGCAACTGTTGAGCAACTGACCACCCAGACGAACCTAGTCGCTACCAACAGCGTCTCTTCAATGACCGTTCAGCGGACATTGCTGCGTATGAGCCTCCGCAGCAGGTGCCTTGGTCATGCACTCATGTCGACTGCTGTTCGTCAACGACGAAGGCTGGAATCTGCAGGCTAGTACCTCAGCCGGACGTCCACAGAGCGACGAGAGATGGCCTTTACAAATGAATCACATTTTATGCTCTATCGGACAGATGGCCATTGACGTGTACGATCTCGCAACAATCGCCGGAAAGGCTCAGACTGGAAGATGGACCACTGTGGTCTGGGGAATGTTTTAGTTGAATTCCTTTAGTGATATCGTCATTCTGGAAGGCACAATGGATCAAGACAAGGATGTGTCTGTCCTTGGGAACGATGTCTAATCCAGCATGCAATTTGGTTTTCTCCTCGGCGTGATTGCCTCTACTAACAGGACAACGCCATGTGTCACACAGCCCTTAGTGTACGTGCATGGTTCGAAGAACCCCACGACGTGTTTACTGTACTCTTCTCGCCACCAAACTCTCCGGATTTAAATGCAACCTCGATCAGGCTATTCGCGTCGTCTATCCGCATCCGAGAAACCCAGCGAGCTGGCCACAGCACCGGAGTAGGCATGGCTCCTGTAACGCCGCTTCTTTTGGACCCTAAATTGAAAATATAAAATAGTACCATAAAACCCATCAAAAGTCCCAAAATCCAAGATTCAAATTTCAAGTCCCACTGGAATAGCATCACTTATATAGAAGCATGTATATAGAAAACAAATCCAGTATAAAGTGACTTCATGTTTTGAAAAGGGAAAGAGAAGAAATAGAATCCATTAGTTTCAAATTAAAATAATAGTAGATCGCAAAGTAGTGTACGTGTAGATCACTGAATAGAACGAGTGAATTCTAAGAATACTCCTTGTGAGTACTCTTTGAGGGCCGGCCGAAGTGGCCGTGGGGTTAAAGGCGCTGCAGTCTGGTACCGCAAGACCGCTACGGTCGCAGGTTCGAATCCTGCCTCGGGCATGGATGTTTGTGATGTCCTTAGGTTAGTTAGGTTTAACTAGTTCTAAGTTCTAGGGGACTAATGACCTCAGCAGTTGAGTCCTATAGTGCTCAGAGCCATTTGAACCATTTGAACTCTTTGAGGACACTGCGTAATACAGAAGAAAAAAGTCATACACTACTGGCCATTAAAATTGCTACACCACGAAGATGACCTGCTACAGACGCGAAATTTAACCGACAGGAAGAAGACGCTGTGGTATGCAAATGATTAGCTTTTCAGAGCATTCACACAAGGTTGGCGCCGGTGGCGACACCTACAACGTGCTGACATCAGGAACGTTTCCAACTGATTTCTCATACACAAGCAGCAGTTGACCGGCGTTGCCTGGTCAAACGTTGTTGTGATGCCTCGTGTATGGAGGATAAATGCGTACCATCACGTTTCCGACTTTGATAAAGGTCGGATTGTAGCCAGTCGTGATAGCGGTTTATCGTATCGCGACATTGCTGCTCGCGTTGGTCGAGATCCAATGACTGTTAGCAGAATATGGAATCGGTGGGTTCAGGAGGGTAATACGGAACGTCGTGCCGGATCCCAACGGCCTTGTATCACTAGCAGTTGAGATGACAGACATCTTATCCGCATGGCTGTAACGGATCGTGGAGCCACGTCTTGATCCCTGAGTCAACAGATGGGGACGTTTGCAAGACAACAACCATCTCCACGAACAGTTCGACAAAGTTTACAGCAGCATGGACTATCAGCTCGGAGACCATGGCTGCGGTTACCAGTGACGCTGCATCACAGACAGGAGCGCCTGCGATGGTGTACTCAACGACGAACCTGGGTGCACGAATCGCAAAACGTCATTTTTTCGGATGAATCCATGTTCTGTTTATAGCACCATGATGGTCGCATCCTTGTTTGGCGACATCGCGCCGAACGCACATCGGATGCGTGTATTCTTCATCGCCATACTGGCGTATCACCCAGCTTGATGGTATGGGGTGCCATTGGTTACACGTCTCGGTCACCTCTTGTTCACATTGACGGTACTTTGAACAGTGGACGTTACATTTCAGATGTGTTACGACCCGTGGCTCTACCCTTAATTCGATTCCTGTGAAACCCTACATTTCAACAGGATAACGCACGACCGCATGTTGCAGGTCCTGTACGGGCCTTTCTGGATACAGAAAATGTTCTACTGATGCCCTGGGCAGCACATTCTCCAGATCTCTCATCAACTGAAAGCGTCTGGTCAATGGTGGCCGAGCAACTGGCTCGTCACAATACGCCAGTCACTACTCTTGATGAACTGTGGTATCGTGTTCAAGCTGCATGGGCAGCTGTACCTGTACACGTCATCCAAGCTCTGTTTGACTCGATGCCTAGGCGTATCAAGGCCGTTATTACAGCCAGAGGTGGTTGTTCTGGGTACTGATTTCTCAGGATCTATGCACCAAAATTGCGTGAAAATGTAATCACATGTCAGTTCTAGTATTATATATTTGTCCAATGAATACCTGTTTATCATCTGCATTTATTCTTGGTGTAGCAGTTTTAATGGCCAGTAGAGTATATTGTTAATGTGCTGCTAGCGCTTGCTGTATCTGGTCGTATCTCAACGTATGCTCTTGTACGTACGCGCGACGCGATTGTTTTTGGTCGTTTTGGAAATTTTGCGATCTGCTAGGAATCATTAAACTTGAAGTAGGTAGATCAGGAACCTCGAATATATCATTACCTAAATCCAAGTGAGGAAAAGTTTCGAACTTGTCTTAAATTGATTATCATACAGGGAATACTGAACTCTGGCCCAAAGTAATAAACTGTTGCCAATTTACCGACATAGGAAGTGAACAACAGTATTGAACTGTGAGAAAGTACTGAAGTTTCGTTAAAGTAGAAAATGAAATCTAGATCTTGTTACAAACGCTTTGACGGAAACTTACGTAACAAATTCCACCTAGCCTAGGTTCCTTAATACAATGATAGCACGTGAGTAGTGTAGAATAAATCAGCATAAAGTGGATTTACTGTGTGACATTTCTTTCAAACCATTTAATATTGTGGGTTTATGAAATATTTATTTGTGCGACGACATAGATTAATAACAGAGCGCAGCATGGATAAATATTTTTTACCGCGTTACACAGTTATTGTACCGATTCGAACTATTAAGCTTACGTAAACTGAAAACTTTAGGCGAGAAACTATTGCCGTACATGGTCTGCAGCCATTTTTAGTATAAGGATAGCCATTGGTGTGGAACTACGTGTAGCTGTGCTCGTAAAGATCGGGGAGCATATAATTATTTGAACTGATCGGTATTATTGATACGCACTCGGCGTGAATACAATGCAGCAGAACAGATTTTTTAATGTAATGTTCCTCATATGACAATATTACCGCTAGTTAGATGGAGAACGAATTTCATCAACGAACATTTCCAATATATCTTAAGAGGAGCAGCTACACTCCATATCGCTGTCGGTACTTGTCAGAACTTCATTGTCTTGTTGCACGTCTCGCACTGCAGAACGTGGTTATTCAGGCTTCTGACAGGTGGTCACACTATTCTGACTGGACGTTGTATGTTTGAAAGTAAAACATGAAATAATAAATTTTCGGTTAGCTACTAAAACTTGTCTGCACAAAAAGAAAAGTAGTGTATTAGAAAATTGAGCTACTCAGTCATTCAAATACATCTCTTTAATACGTAAACACCCAAACATTTGATAACATAAAATACCTCCCGTAACGTGTTTTAACCGTTCCACTACTGTTAGGACGTATGCTGCCCGGGTTAGGCTATCTGAGAACCAGTGGGAATATGCCGCATGTTTTTGCTACATATCGATCTCTCATTGGTAAAGCGAATTTTAATAATTACAGACTGTACCTGAAATTTGTGCTGCCTTCGAGTTTCTTTGTTAAACCTCCGCTCAGTTTTGCTGCATCAAACAAGTTCGCGCCTGCGGACAGGCAACCCAGTATACAGAGTTGGAACGCGGGTTCTTGTCGTGCCTCCCTTTACAATTCGAATCACTGAACTGCTGCCATGCGTTGACGTCTGCAGAGAGCACCTGTAATATGAGTTACAAACCTGCAGAGGTGCCCAGTTCG
This sequence comes from Schistocerca serialis cubense, assembly GCF_023864345.2. Lineage (NCBI taxonomy): Eukaryota > Metazoa > Arthropoda > Insecta > Orthoptera > Acrididae > Schistocerca > Schistocerca serialis. Next base: position 266,529,541 of record NC_064638.1, read on the forward strand.
CTGATGTGTCTCCGATTTCTGTATGTCTTTTAGTTTTTGTGCAGCCATCTTGTGAAACAACGGTGGTCTCGATGTCTCATCCCTCCCGACATTGCAAAACTAAACGGTGGGAAACAGTTTTTCATGGAGTTACTTATGAGTAAAACCCTGATTAAAATATCCGTACATTAATGCCTTTCACTCCGAAAAATGTTGATTGGGAAAGGGTTAACTCACGTCGCCCACATCTCATAAAATTTTAAACCCACAACTCATAAAATTTTAAGAGTCCAATTGTGAGCTTTGTTAGCACAACTTATGTTAAAAATTGTAGCCTCTTGTACGGTACTTCCTACATGTAGCAGTTTTACTACTATTCTTAATGTATATTACTTTGGCTAAAACTCGTGTACTCATTACGACTTTTCCTCTCTGTTACAGGTAAGTCGCTGTCGCGGTGAGCTAACAAGGAAAAGAACTGCTGGTCGGTTCCCGGCACGATAGCTGCCTGATTCCTAAGGTCTCTCGTCACATGATGTGTTCAGTGAAGTATAATCTGATGTTTACGAAGACTGAGCAACAGTAGTCCTGTAGTGTGGCAGGATTTCTTTGTTTACTAAATTTTATATTGTAAGTTAAAACCTATTTTCTCTGTGCTGCCTCGTGCACGAGCCCACTTTAAATACGGCGGGGTAGATAAACAGTGCCACCCAGCATTTTGTAACGGCTATAGAACGAACTGCAATGATATAATAAATTTCTCACTTCATGGGAAGTGTCCTGATCATCTTCTGTATTTGTCAGAGACATCAGAATGTTTCTCCCCACAGATACAGCAAATGACCGATTAGGCAAAGGGGGTGCGATTTCGAAGGTGAAACTACAATTTGCGTTCATGAAGGACGGAAGAATGCATGTCATGTTTCATAAAGCACATCACACACTTTGACGCTACTTCTGGCATTATAAAAGTGGTGTAGGGCGTGATGCATTGGCCAACTAAACGTAGGGTAGTTGACACTGTCTATTCCTGAAACTTAGTCTCACCTGACGTCAGCTGCCAAGAAAAAAAACTGTTTGTCATTCATGCAACAAAAACTTCTAAAGGGCAATCACTTTCAAACTGCTGTTCATTTTTTTATCGTTTCTTTCTTTTTCCTTAGTTTCGAAACACCATCTCAAATTGTTCATGAGCACAGCTATGCCACTTTTGTCGGAAATGATTGTCCGTTCAGAAATTTTACTAATATTATTAACTACACAACCCGACAATTGACGGTCACAATATTGGAAACAGGAAGGTGGAAAAATGAGCTGTATTAGTAAAGTTTTTGTTCCTATTAAAGCATGGAATTTTGTTTACGACGGACAATTTTTCTTAAGTCACTGTACTACGTTTCATCAACTGTTTATCTGTTGCCGTTATTTGCAAATTCCTAAGAAAAGAACTGAAAGCCGGACACCTCCAAAAGAAAGAACAGAAAATATTATTACTTATAACGCGAGATGCCTAAAAGCAGAAGTAACATCCATTATTTTAGTAACTAATGAATAATCTTCTGTAAAAAAGCAATAAAAATTAATCACATAGCGTAAGAACACAATTACGTGGCAAAGGGACTGATACCGAAGCGGTTTTTATCCTCACAGTGATGTTGCTGTAAACAGGTGTGTATGCATACATAGTGATAAAGTGACAGTCACAAGAGGTTGTAGTCTTCTTCACCCATGTTATCAGAGATAAATGGCATGCTGTTGTAAATCTAATGCGTTGTCTATTAAAATGTGACGGCAATGATAATAAAAATATAATATAGTAACTGCATTTCGTACAAGAGGCGATTATCAGTTGCGATTATCATTCTGCCAACAAGCACAAGCTACTTGGAACGAAAACAACCTCTTACTGGTGAAGTTAAGAACGCGTCAACGCCACTTTTCCTCGGGCAGGTTAATTAACAAGGAATTATTGTTAATGTGCAGACAACAGTCCTAAAGCACTTTGTGGAAGCTCTTTACACAGGGTGATTCAGTCATGGTTCTACAATCTTCCGGACATGATGGAGAAGGATAAATGTGTCATTTTGAGGTAAGGGCCTCTGGTTCGTAAGCGACAGTGTCGAAAGATATAAGTGAAAATCCTTCTGACACCCCTGACAGTGAAATACATGTACCGGTACTGTTGCTAAGAGTTTAGAGTAGGCAACATTCAGAGGTGATAGAAAGAAAAAAAAAAAAACAAAAAACAAAACAAGAAAAACATGAGTAGTTAACATGGGCTTCAAAATGCACTCGTAAAAATTTAAGAGCGCTTACGTATCGTTGATACTATGAAACACATCTAACAAGCACCCACACCTCTTAAGATATGGATTTTAGAGCCCATATTTTCTGAATGCTCTTTTTCTTGTTTTGGTCCATACTGCCTACTACAAAACTGTGGAAACAAAATGCTCCCAGCACAAGAGAGGTGTATCGAAGGTGAACAAGTTCTCTTAAGGTATGCGCTTTAGAGGCCGGCCGGAGTGACCGAGCGGTTATAGGCGCTACAGTCTGGAACCGCGTGACTGCTACTGTGGCAGGTTCGAATCCTGCCTCCGGCATGGATGTGTGTGATGTTAGTTAGGTTTAAGTAGTTCTAAGTCCTAGGGGACTGATGACCTCAGATGTTAAGTCCCATAGTGCTCAGAGCCATTTGAACCATTTTTATGCGCTTTAGATCTATGTTAACCAGCCATTTTTTCTTGTTTTGGTCCATGCTACCACCTACGAAAGTTTTCTACCCTACAATCTTAGCACAACAGTAACTGTACATACATTCCTCAGTTAGGGTATCACAATGTTTTTCTCTTATGGCTTTTGACTAGGTCGTTTCCGGACCATGGTCTCTTAACTCAGATTGATACGTTTACGCTTCTCCATCGTCCCTGAAACTTTGTAAGATCATCAGAGAATCAACCTGCATATCTGCAAGGGGACGATACGGCCTGCAATTAAATCACAGGATAGTGTGTTCGTGCTGTTTTTCTGATGGAGATACCTAGAGGGCTCTACAAGATATGGCAAGTGACAAAAAACGAAATGAAACTGCGAATTCAAGATGAAATTCGCGTTACTTCGTCATTAATGATAGCCTGCATTCAGCATTGAGCAACCAGGACGGCAGATTTGGAAGAATATATAAATATAGCAGTAGGTGTATTGCAGTACATAATTTTAAAACATTACTCTTTCGGGCTGTTGTCTCTTTCAAGAAAAGTTATAATTTTTATCGCTACCGTTCCGAAAACAATGACGTTGAATTTATCGACTCACTATTTCTCTCTCCGATATCAGTCTGCAGTTTCCCTTTGACGCCGCACTAAAACTCACTAAACTGCTTCAATCCCTTTGGCGTAATTCAAGAGAAACTACCAGTTTACTGCAAAGCTAATGCTGACCTTTGAATGTAACTCAGCCCAGCGGGAAGCTGTAAAGAAAATATTGCCCTGTTCGTTCTCCCTTTTGTTTCCCACAAAAGTAATTTCTAAGGCGCAGCGCACTAACAGTGAGACACAAACTCCGCAGCGGAGACTTGTTTTCTTTAGGTAACGCCACGGTCTCGTGAAAGCCGGCTTCGGCTTTGCAATTATCCCCTTCCGGACGCGCGAAATAATGTGGCCGCCGCTACACAATTGTTTCTGTAGCCGACGAGCGAGCGCAGCGCGCCCGTGGCGGCGGCCGCAACTAAATCCACCCGCCTGTCCAACATGGCGGCGTCCCCGCGGGCTTTGTCGTCCGCGTGGGACTCGGACCGCAAAGGCAGCGCCCGAGGCAGCGACAGCGGCCGCTTTAACCAGTCAGCAGCACTGCTTAGCTTTGAGGCCGCCGACCGTGCCGCCCTGGGCTACACAGACCGCGTGGCTCAGTCGCCGTCACAACTTCTTCCACAGTACAAACTTTGCGATTTTTAAAACACGAAATTTTTATTTTCGTAGCGCCAGTTCAGTGCACAGGAGCCGTCTAAATTATTTGGTTTGGACTTTCTGGAGCGTAGTTCTTGGTTTCCGAAATGATTTTTGTGTAAAAGTAGTTATGAATTAGTTTACATATTTCAGAAATAAAAGTCTGTTCACCGTTGTTTCCAGATCGTGCCTCAGTAGTGACATACATTTTGAAATTCTGACTGGAAGTTTCCTTTTCATCACAAAAATTAATACATCGTTAACAGTCGGAAGCATAAAAACTTGGAGGTATAATAATGGGAGAAGGCGCTACAGAGTTACGCTGTACGTTGCATTCAATGCAATACCGCCATGTTAGTAGCCCCTAAACATTAGCAGCCTACTCTTTATGAATGCTTTTTGTTCTTAATTTCTGTCATGTATACGCAACATTTGTTTTAAACAGAAAATATCCCAGTGCTTTTGTGGACAACACCGCATCAGGAACGCATTTTGAGACACTTTTTCTAATTTTATTTGCTTATCTGAAACAGTAATAAGACCTATTTTGCATCTACATCTACATTTATACCCCGCAAGCCACCCGTCGGTGTGTGGCGGAGGGCACTTTACGTGCCACTGTCATTACCTCCCTTTCCTGTTGCAGTCGCGTATGGTTCGCGGGAAGAACGATTGCCGGAAAGCCTCCGTGCGGGCTCGAATCTCTCTAATTTTACATTCGTTATCTCCTCGGGAGGTATAAGTAGGGGGAAGCAATATATTCGATACCTCATCCAGAAACGCACCCTCTCTAAACCTGGACAGCAGGCTACACCGCGATTCAGAGCGCCTCTCTAACAGTCTGCCACTTGAGTTTGCTAAACATCTCCATAACGCCATCACGCTTACCAAATAACCCTGTGACGAAGCGGGCCGCTCTTCTTTGGATCTTCTCTATCTCCGCTGTCAACCCGACCTGGTACGGATCCCACACTGATGAGCAATACTCAAGTATAGGTCGAAAGAGAGTTTTGTAAGCCACCTCATTTGTTGATGGACCACGTTTTCTAAGGACTCTCCCAATGAATCTCAACCTGGCACCCGCCTTACCAACAATTAATTTTATATGATCATTCCACTTCAAATCGTTCAATACCCATACTCCCAGATATTTTACAGAAGTAACTGCTACCAGTGTTGGTTCCGTTAACATGTTATCATACAATAAAGGATCCTTCTTTCTATGTATCAGAAATATATTACATTTGTCTATGTTAAGGGTCAGTTGCCACTCCCCGCACCAAGTGCTTATCCGCTGCAGATCTTCCTGCATTTCGCTGCAATTTTCTAATGCTGCAACTTCTCTGTATACTACAGCATCATCCGCGAAAAGCTGCATGGAACCTCCGACACTATCTACTTTCTTTTTGTCAGACGTTTCAGACAACAAAGAACAGAAGCATGTGATGTGGAAAGGCTGCTTCCATCATCAGTTTTCCTTTATAAGGACTGACGAAACTGATGTACGATCTATATTTTCGTCCCGAAAATACTGAGAATGTATTTTGCTACGTTTGATTGGTTTCTATTCTTTCCTTCTCATGGCGTTCATCCAGAGAGCTTTCTGATATGGAGTGACAGGAAATCTAAAGTCAAATGAAAGAAAAAGTACTACAGTAAAAATGTAAAGAACAAACAAAATTCATGTATTTCAAAGAAAATGTCTCTTCAGTGAGGCCATTAGGGATGAAATGTGATTGTCTTCCACTCTAGACTATGGTCGGAATGATTAGTACACTCGTAGATGACGCAAGCTTTCATTTTTTATCAAAACATTCCAGCAGAAGCTAATGCCGGAGACAGCTATCATAGTTGACATTGGCTTAAAGTTTGTGACATCATGACAACTCCACTTAGTACACCTACATGATGAAAACGTTGAGACAAAGACCTTCTCTGAGCAAAGATATTCAATGATCTTTGGTGCTTAGAGACAGAAGATATTCAATGGTCTCTGCATGCACGGGATTTCATTCTCAATGTTTTATAATTTCTGTTTGTTAACAATATACAAGGTGTTAAAAAAACTATCCATGTTTTGAGAAGCGGTAATATGTACCAAAACAAGAAAAAATGCCCATTGAACACAGTATATAAAACGCGTACCTTAAAACCTAAGAGTACTTATTCATCTTTGTTGTTGTGAAACACACATCTTCTACTGCAAGCTCTTTGCTGTTAAGAACGACCTACAGAATGTAGTAAATAGATGACAACATTTTTTATTCTGTTATTGTGAAACAGCAGAACATAAAAAGGGTTCAAATGGCTCTGAGCACTATGGGACTTAACATATGAGGTCAGCAGTCCCCTAGACTTAGAACTACTTAAACCTAACTAACCTAAGGACGTCACACACATCCATGCCCGAGGCAGGATTCGAACCTGCGACTGTAACGATCGCTCGGTTCCAGGCTGTAGTGCCTACAACCAATCGGTCACCTCGGCCGGCAGGCAGAACATGTAAGACCTGCATTTCTAGACTGTAGCTGGGGGATCATGTTTTCCATTTATTGTGTAGAATAAGAGGCTTTCATTATGCTGGTAAGTGCAAGGAGAAAATGTTTAAGCATTTCACACATTGGTTTCATTAGAACTAATGTATGCACTGCACTTACCCATAGCTGCGAATGTGGTTTACAGTAACAACACTAACAGACGTTCACTGCATGCTGTAACCATAGAGAACAACAAACGGCAGGCTGCTGTGGCCGAGCAAATCTCGCTGCTTCAGTCTGGAACCGCGCTGCTGCTACAGTCGCAGCTTCGAATCCTGCCTGAGGCATGGATGTGTATGATGTCTGTAAGTTAGTTAGTTTTAAGTAGTTTTAAGTCTAGCGCACTGGTGGTCTCAGATGTTAAGTGCCCTAGTGCTTAGAGCCATTTGATCCATTTGAACAAACAAATGAATGTATTCTCATTTGTTTATGGCATTCCGTGACTCATTATTAATACGAGTTGCAAAGGCCTTGCACTAGGAGAAATGAGTTTCACAGTAGTGGAAATGAATAAGTGCTCTGACTCTTTTTCATTTTAGAGCTTCTGATTAGTGAATAATTTTGTCTTGGTTTGTTCCATACTACCTCCTCTCAAAATATGGAATACATTTTTTAAAACTTTGTGCAATAAAATGCAAGAGCCTTAGAAAAATTTCAACGTGGACCACCAGTGAAGCAGACTTTGAACATATTCTGGTGCTTCTACTTGACCAGATCTAGATGAAATACCTCGAATGTATCTTGGAAACTGTGATGACGAAACGTTCACTATGAAACACGTCTCGGAAATAAAACCCAGTAAAACCGAAATACATAAATCTAACACTATTATGACAAGGAAAGTTGCTACTCACCATATAGCGGAGATGCTGAGTCGAAGATAGGCACAACAAAAAGACTTTCGCACTTAAAGCTTTCGGCCAATGACCTTCATCAACAATAGACACGCACGCACACACACACACACACACACACACACACACACACACACACACACACACACCGAACGTAACTCACACACACGGCTGCAGTCTCCAGCAACTAAAACCACACTGCGAGTGACAGCACCAGTGCATGGTGGGGTTGGCGACTGGGTGGGGGTAAGGAGGAGGCTGGGGTGGGGAGGGGGAGGGATAACATGGTGGAGATGGCAGACAGTAAAGAGATGCAGGTTAGATGGAGAGCATGGGAGAGATGGGGATGGGGGAAGTTGTGGAAAGGAGAGAAGTGGAGAGAAATAAATAAAAAGACTGGGTGTGGTGGTGGAATGATGGCTGTGTAGTGCTGGAATGGGTGCAGGAAGGGACTGGATGGGCGAGGACAGCGACTAACGAAGGTTGAGGCCAGGAGGGTTACTGAAACATATGATCTATTGCATGGAAAGTTCCCACCTACGCAATTCAGAAAGCTGCTGTTGGTGGGAAGGATCCATATGGCACAAAAATGAAGGATATCATGTTTAGCAGTGTGTTCAGCAACTGGGGGGGGGGGGGGGGGGATCCACTTGTTCCTTGACCACAGTTTGTCAGTGACCATTCATGCAGACAGACAGTATGTTGGATGTCATGCCTACATAGAATGCAACACAGTGCTTGCAGCTTAGCTTTTAGACCACATGATTAGTTTCACAGGCAGCCCTGCCTTTGATGGGATAGATGATGTTAGTGGCTGGACTGGAGTAGGTGGTGGTGGGAGGATGTATGGGACAAGTCTTGCATCTATGTCTGTTACAGGGGTATGAGCTGTGAGGTAAGGGATTGGGAGCAGGGGATGTGTAAAGATAGACAAGTATATTGTGTTGGTTTGGTGGATGGCAGAATACCACAGTCGGGGTGGGGGGGGGGGATGGGAAGGATAATGGGCAGGACATTTATCATTTCAGAGCACAACGAGAGGTAATCGAAACCCTGGTGGAGAATGTAATTTAGTTGCTCCAGTCCTGAGTGGTACTGAGTTATGAGGGGAATGCTCCTCTGTAGCCAGACAGTGGGACTTTGGGAGGTGGTGGGAGACTGGAAAGATGGGGCAAGGGAGATTCGTTTTTGTGTGAGGTTGAGATGGTAATACGATCAGTGAAGGCTTCAGTGAGACCTCGGTAGATTTTAAGAGGGACTGCTTGTCACTGCAGATGTGATGACCACAGGTGGCTAGATGGTATGGAAGGGACTTTTTGGTATGGAATGGGTGGAAGCTGTCGAAGTGCAGGTATATCTGGTGGTTAGAAAGTTTGATATGGACAGAGGTATTGCCATAGCCATCTTCGATGTGGAGGGAAGGTGGCTTGTTGGGTTGCATAGGACTAGGTCAAGCAAATGATGGGGGACGTTATTGAGGTTCTGGAGGAAAGTGGATAGGGTGTCTTCACCTTCGATCCAGATAGCAAAGATGTCACCAATGAATCTGAAACAGATGAGGGCTTCACGATTCTGGGTTTTTAGGAAGGATTCCTCTAGATGGCCCATGAATAGCATGGCATAGGATGGTGCCATGCAGGTGCCCATAGCTGTAGCCCAGATTTGTTTGTAGGTAATGCCTTCAAAGGAGAAATAATTTTGGGTGATGATATAGTGGGTTATGGCGACTAGGAAGGAGGTTGTTAGTTTGAAATCCATCAGGCGTTGGGAAAGGTAGTGTTCAATAGCGGTAAGGTCATGGGCATTAGGAATGTTAGTGTACAGGGAGTGACAAGGAGGGCACCGTGTGGGAAAGGAACAGGAACTGTGGAGAGTCGGTGGAGGAAATGGTTGGTATTTTTATGTAGGAAGGTAGGTTCCGAGTAATAGGCTGAAGGTGTTGGTCTGTGGGAGCAGCAATTCTCTCAGTGGAGCCACAGTAGCCGGTCATAATGGGACATCCTGGGTGCTTAGGTTTGTGGACTTTAGGAAGCATGTAGAAGGCAGGAATGTGGGAAGTGATAAGGGTGAGTAGAGAGATGGACTCTAGGGAAAGGTCCTGAGATGGGACTGAGGATTTGAGTAGTTACTGGAGATCCTGCTGGATTCCTAGAATGAGGTCACTGTACAAGGTTTGTAGGTGGAAGTATCTGACAGCTGGCGGAGTCCTTCTGCAAGGTAATCCTTAGGGTTCAGAACGACAGTGGTGGAGCCTCCATCAGCAGGTAGGGTTATAAAGTGGGGATCAGTTTTTAGATGGTGGACTGAAGTTCTTGAGGCGGATGTAACGTTAGTTTGTATGTTGAGGGATTTGGGGAATGATGGTGAGGCATTTCCTTTTTTTGATAAATCTAACACATTTATACTAATAAATAATACTAATAAATATCACATTTATCCTCATTATTACCGAGCACCACCATTTTGTACCTCAGGTTAAGTAGCTAGTCGTTCTTCATTTCATTACCATAACACTAGAATGACACTTTCATGCGGACAATAGTACTGCCAGACAATTTCAGTTGTTCGTCCCATTTCATATGCAGGGCGACAATTATTGGGTTAAATGACAAAAACGTAAATGTTTTACAAACTACGGCGTGCACACACTTTATTCAATATATAAATGTCATTGCGGATATTCATATTTAGGTTATGACATGTCCGATATGCCTGCCATCATTGGCGATGATGTGGCGCTGACGAATGCTGTAATTCGGCAAGACCCGCTGAAATGTCGGAACATCGATGCTGTCGATGACCACCTGAACGGCTGTTTTCAGCTCGGAAATGGTTTTGGGGTTGTTGCTGTACACTTTGTCTTTAATATAGCCCCACAAGAAGAAGTCACATATGTTCAGATCTAGAGAATATGGTGGCCAATTGAGGGCAATGCCAGTGGCCTCTGGCTACCCCAGAGCCAGAACGCCGCCCCAAAAGTGCTCCTCCAGGACATCAAGCACTCTCCTGCTTCGATGGGGTCGAGCTTCGTCTTGCATGAACCACATCTTGTCAAAATCAGGGTCACTTTGGATAATGGGGATGAAATCACCTTCCAAAACATTCACGTACCTTGCGGTAGTCTCCGTGCCATCAAGGAATATCGCACCGATTATTCCGTGACTGGACACTGCACCCGACACAGACACCCTTTGAGGGTGAAGAGATTTCTCGATCGCGAAATGCGGAATCTCAGTGCCCCAAATGCGCCAGTTTTGTTAATTGACTAACCAATCGAAATGAAAGTCGGCTTTATCGCTAAACCAAAGCATACAATTACCATCATGCTCCGTGGCCAAAGTGCTGTTTGAACGTCCCAACGCAAAGCCTTCAGAAGTTATGACGATTTTATTTCACATAGTTCAATAATTGTCACCCTGTCGCTTCGTAAAGTTGCAGCTATGAACGGGGTGGTTGTAACGAAACTTTCCCTACGCAGAGCTGGCCGCTGTGGCCGAGCAGTTCTAGGCGCTTCAGTCCGGAACCGCGCTGCTGCAACGGTCGCAGGTTCGAATCCTGCCTCGGGCATGGATGTGTGTCATGTACTTAGGTTAGTCAGGTTTAAGTAGTTCTAAGTCTAGGGGACTGATGATCTCAGATCTTAAGTCCCATAATGCTCAGAGCCATCTGAATTTAGAATTTGGGTACCCAACTTTATAAGAATGTTGTCCATACTGTGCGCTGCAGGATTTGCTTTGATAGTAGCGTTTACATAATAGCCTGCCGTTAGGCACCGGTACTGGTACGGCGGCGTAGGGCTGAAACTAAAACTGCGCTCTGCCGTAACTACGGTTCGGTTGTTTTTGTACAGTACGTAAATGACTTACTAAATGTTCAGATTACTGGCAGTATAGGTAACGTTCGTAGCGAAAGAAACGTAAATGAGTGCGTGAGAGAAGCTGGGAACTGAAGACTTCCTCGTTCGTTTCTTTTGCACATCATTAGAACCGCACATCATTCATTGTTAGTCCATTGTGTATTCTATATCTCTACAAAACATAAACAGCATTTTATAAGTAATAAAAATTAACTGATCGCAACCAAAACAAATCGTTTTCATGCAACTATACTTCGCATGCACAGATATAAAAAAAAGTATTATTGTTGTTGTGTTTTGTACTCCAATAAAACGTCCTTCGTCATGATCAAAGGCAAGAGCTTCCTATTATTACTTATAAATTCGAAAGCTGTTTATGAATAACAGAAACATCTACATCTACCTCTACATACATACTCCGCAATCCACCATACGGTGCGTGGCGGAGGGTACCTCGTACCACAACTAGAATCTTCTCTCCCTGTTCCACTCCAAAACAGAACGAGGGAAAAATGACTGCCTACATGCCTCTGTACGAGCCCTTATCTCTCTTATATTATCTTTGTGGTCTTTCCGCGAAATATACGTTGGCAGCAGTAAAATTGTACTGCAGTCAGCCTCAAATGCTGGTTCTCTAAATTTCCTCAGTAGCGTTTCACGAAAAGAACGCCTCCTTTCCTCCAGAGACTCCCACCCGAGTTCCTGAAGCATTTCCGTAACACTCGCGTGATGATCAAACCTACCAGTAACAAATCTAGCAGCCCGCCTCTGAATTGCTTCTATGTCCTCCCTCAATCCGACGTGGTAGGGATCCCAAACGCTCGAGCAGTACTCAAGAATAGGTCATATTAGTTATTATAAGCGGTCTCCTTTACAGATGAACCACATATGTAAAGACGACTATCCGCCTTCCCCACAACTGCCATTACATGCTTGTCCCACTTCATATCGCTCTGCAATGTTACGCCCAAATATTTAATCGACGTGACTGTGTTAAGCGCTACACTAGTAATGGAGTATTCAAAAATTATGGGATTCTTTTTCCTATTTATCTGCATTAATTTACATTTATCTATATTTAGAGTTATCTGCCATTCGTTACACCAATCACAAATCCTGTCCAAGTCATCTTGTATCCTCCTACAGTCACTCAACGACGACACCTTCCCGTACACCACAGCATCATCAGCAAACAGCCGCACATTGCTATCCACCCTATCCAAAAGATCATTTATGTAGATATAAAACAACAGCGGACCTACCACACTTCCCTGGGGAACTCCAGATGATACCCTCACCTCCGATGAACACTCACCATCGAGGACAACATAAGTTCGACAAATTATTGAAACAGTGAGTGACATATTTTTGTTTTGTGCTTTCTTTTATTGTACCCTTTGTCGAAGAAATTGGGTTTTTTAGCGCTATGTGATAAACCTGTATTGTTTTCTTTATCCTTACAACAGCATCCCAATGTTTAACGTTTGAAATAAACAGCTTTCGAATACAAGCTCAGGTAAAGTTTCAAAATTTCGGTTTTGCTATAAAAATTGTTTACCTTTGAGTAACAGGCGGGAGGATAACTAAGCAGAACAAAAATATTCCCTAGGTTACGCCTCCCCTTCCATATACTCAGTCAGTTTTTAGACGGATCACCGATTCCGGTTTCTAGGGGAATCTAGTAAGACACTAATAGCACACGCAAACAAAGAGATCGAAATGAGGTAACGTCCGATAGGTTTGCAACACAACGTACAAAAAAATGGTTCAAATGGCTCTGAGCACTATGCGACTTAACTTCTGAGGTCATCAGTCGCCTAGAACTTAGAACTAATTAAACCTAACTAACCTAAGGACAGCACACACATCCATGCCCGAGGCAGGACTCGAACCTGCGACCGTAACACAACGTACAGCTAACGCTGTTACGATCTTTAAGGACCAAAGCTACTAGGATAACTACAGTAGTCCACGCTTGCTTGCGACAACATATGGTCGTTTTACAACTGTAGCGGGAACTCAAGCATCAGTATGCATTGCAGTTGCCTACAGTCAACACGGGTACGACAAGAGGAGCAGAGGAGAACGCGTAAAGCTGTTTTACTACTACTCCTGTGATTCGAAAGTCCCAGTTAACTGGCAATTGCTCCTGCGAGAGACCAACGGCCAGTGGCGACACAGATTGTTAAATTTACTGTTGCCTTGGCTCAGAGTGGTAGAAAGTACGAGATCTCCAAGCAGTGCACGATCTTTGCCACGATAGTATAACATTCCGTGGTCCAACGCTCTAAAAGCGCTGCAGACAATCGTCCTGCAATCTCTAGTGCGGTTTTGGTATGTCGAGGATACAAACGATTGTCACATTGAGTAACGCTTATAACGTGGAACGTAAACATGGTACGCAAATAACGAATGTTACTCAACTATATGCCAATTAAAACGTGTTTCTTTCGACAGTTTATTTGTTATTTGTTTTCCGAGTGTCTTAACATATGTTTACATAAAGTTTCACTGTCCAACAATCACTCATTTTGCAAGGGGATTTGTCAGGTAGCGAAACTTTACTTAGAACCACCCTGAATTTACTTTAAGGTATTTGACAGACTAAGTAAGTTTTCTACTTATCTTTTGGAATTGGATGACGTCTGGTTCTATCACGCAATTTAGTGTGTAACCTTGCATTTTGCCACAGTGAAAAAGAGACGTCATCATTAAAACCAATGCTTTCCTGTGGAAGGCAGCATCATCATCAGAGAGCAAAACGAGAGTACTTTTGACGTTATTAAGAGACCGTTTACAGCAAGAACCGCGTTACATGTGAACGCTTAACACGAAATAATACTGAAGTCACAACGAAACACTGCGTAATTTTTACTCAATTTTTTGTCTTTTACACAAAAAACAAAAGATTTCACTTCTTGGACAAACGAATATCAGCTTCCTGCCATAGCAGCCTTACCCAGGATTATTAACGTATCTGTCCATCATTACATCAAAAGAAATAAACCTTGCTACTAGGACTCCACTGTTACTACAAAAAAATCCACTGAGTTAGGCGCACTATTCCAAGACTACTATGAAAACTGACAGACGTATTAAATACATTATTCGGTTTTCGCGTTAGTTGACAGCAGTGTATCGAAATCAGTGAGTTTTCTTAAAAGTATTTCGTGTTTCTTTTTATATATAAAACAAATCACCATGTCGCTTAAAATAAACATGGAGTTCTTAAGACAATAAATGAAAAATACATGTATATAAGGGAATATCTGTACAGAGTTTGGAGTCGTTACCTGTGTACTTGTAGGCCTGCTATCGACAACTGGAAATAGAGTTTAAATTACCACAGCGTTTAAGCGCAGTAAGTTCGAGTTAAAGAGAAAGCAAATGAGATCGTCTACGTACTAAATTGTAGAGACTGCATTGCTTGTTTGCTGCAGACAAGATACGGGGATTGCCCAGAAATCATAGCACCGCATTTTTTTTCTCAGCCGAAAACAATGCTACGAATGCGAAACGTTACTTATACATTATTTCATGTCTCCTGTGTGAGTGCGCCAAGTTTCCGCCACTTCTGACAGATAGCGTAGCTGCAGGACAGTTTCAAAAACGGCGTCTGTAGGCGATGTACGTTACAAGCAACGTGACGTCATTGAACTTCTCACTGCAGAGAAAGAAACTGTGGTGATTACTCATAAACGATTGTGCAAATTCTATGGAGCATCCGCTGTCGACAGAAGTACAGTTAGCCTCTGGGCACGGAGGATGAGGTCATCAGAAGGTCGTTCGGCGGAGCTCCGCTATTTGAAGCGACCTAGCCATCTCGGACTTCCACTTGTGCGGGCCATTAAAGGATGCCATACGTGGAAGACATTTTGAGGACGATAAGGAGGTGATTCACACAGTGAAACACTGGCTCCACCACCAGGACAAGGATTGGTACGGGCAGGGCATACACGCCCTTGTTTCGCGCTGGAGGAAGGTCATAGAACGGGATGGAGATGACGTGCAAAAATAGGGTGTATAGCTACACCATCTTTCGTGAATGTAATTCTCATTATGTTCAATAAAGAACTGTTAAAGAAAAAAATTCTGTGCATTACTTTCGAGCAAGCCTAGTTAAGTTTCATAATGTTCCCCCATCGGAGCCTTCGTTGCTGGAAAGAGTTGATGATTTACAACTCGAATTGTTATTAAATTTACTGTAAATCCAAGCTGGTTGGAAATTTTGAAGAAAAGAAACTGCGCAATGTTGAAGAAATGTGCTATCAAGATAATCACATTTTACGAGCAATGACTGTATACTTGTTGTGGTCTATATTCCCCTGAGCACTTGAACAATATGACCTGAATGACGTCTTCAGCGACAGCACAGCGAAACTGTCTTGTTTGTTTACCCAACGGAACTTTATCGCGTAAGGGAGAATAATAGTCACGGGATAAAATTTCAGAGGGCAGAATTACGTTGAAATCAGGGTTCACTGTGATGGATCTTAAAAAGAACTGTTAATTGAGATTAAGAAAACTTTAAAAACACGGTATTTTCAAAATGCAGGAACATAACCAGTGGATACATGACAAACAACAGGCGTGGATGGTGACTGTTGTTTCTAAAATTTTGTGGGAAAAATGTGAAGTCGGAACCACTGTTGATAGCTGTCCGGCAGACCTCGATGTTAAATCCAAAGCTGTTAAGCTTATGTCGCTACCTTCGAAAATAACAAACGTTTTACAACTATATGATCAAAGAAAGCATGCTTGAAAGTTTGATATCGACAGAAAAATTCTCCCCAATATTTACTCGCAGTTGTTTCCACCACATTCTCCAAAGTACCAGTAGGAGTAATCCGCTGAATTACAGCCACCTATCACTAACGTCGATTTTCAGTAGAGTTTTGGAACATATACTGTATTCCAACATTATGAAGTACCTCGAAGAAAACGTTTTATTGACACATGGTCAGCATGTATTCAGAAAATATCGTTCTTGTGAAACACAACTACCTTTTTATGCTCATGAAGTAATGAGTGATATCGACAGGGGATGTCAAATTCATCCCATATTTTTAGATTTCCAGAAGGCTTTCGACACCGTTCCTCACAAGCGTCTTCTAACCAAACTGCGTGCCTATGGAATATCGCCTCAGTTGTGCGTCTAGATTCGTGAAATCCTGTGAGAAAGGTCACAGTTCGTAGTAATAGACGGAAAGTCATCGAGTAAAACAGAAGAAATATCCAGGGTTCCCCAAGGTACTGTTATAGGCTCTCTATTGTTCCTGATCTATATTAACGACATAGGAGACAATCTGAGTAGCCGTCTTAGATTGTTTGCGGATGATACTGTCATTTGCCGTCTTGTAAAGTCATCAGACGACCGAAACGAATCGCAAAATGCTTTAGATAAGATGTCTGTATGGTGCAAAAAGTGGCAATTGACCCTGAATAAAGAAAAGTTTGAAGTTATTCACTTGAGTACTAAAAGCAATCCACTGAATTTCGATTACGCTATAAGTCACACAGTTCTGAAACATGTAAATTCAATTAAATACAATTACAGTTACAAATAACGTAAATTGGAACGATTGTTGTGTGTTGAGCAAACCAAAGACTGCGATTCATTCGGAGAACACTTAGAAGGTGCTACAGGTCTACTAAAGACACTTGTTACACTACACTTGTCCGCCCTATTCTGGAGTATTGCTGTGCGGTGTGGGATCCGTATCAGGTGGGACTGACGGATGATGTTGAAAAAGTTCAAAGAAGGGCGGCTCGTTTTGTATTATCGCGAATCAGGGGAGATAGTGCCTAAGAGATGATACTTGAGTTGCAGTGACAATCATTAAAACAAAGGCGTTTTTCGTTGCGACGGGGGTCTTCTAATGAAATTTCAGTCACCAGTTTTCTCCTCTGACTGCGAAAACATTCTATTGGCACCCACCTACATAGGGAGAAATGATCATCATGATAAAAAAAGAGAAATCAGAGCTCGCACAGAAAAATTTAAGTGCTCGTTTTTCCCACGCCCCGTTCGAGAGTGGAACGGTAGAGAAGCAGCTTGAAGGTAGGTCATTGAACCCTGTGCCAGGCACTATATTGTGAATAGCAGAGTAATCACGTAGACCAGATTCTATGAAAGTCTTTGGCGCCTCAACCACTGGCGGACATTGAAAGTGAGCCGACAACGCATTAAATTTTTGTGAATGTTTCTACCTTATTACATAGTATTACACTATTAGTGAAGGACTTTCTTGCAGTAATGACGAGGTGTGTGCAACGCCGATTATGACAGACGAAGACATTTCCGAGATCGATCACTGCTCAAGCGTCACATCGACGTAGATGCCGCCGCAGTATTAGACCATGCCGTCAACATTGCAGTTCCTGTCTCGATTACATCAGAAACGCGGAACGTCATGAGAAGTATCGAAGCAACCCGGCGTATTCAAGGCCTCTACGAGTCAGGATGAGCGATAGAAATGGTGTGGAAGAGGGCTGATTTACTGCAGGTTAAACAGTGGAACAATGACAGCACATTTAACACGACGTTAGGTACAGCAGCAGCGTACAGCCCGACGGCCGTCCCCTATGCCACCCTGCGCGAGATGCAAGCGCAGTTGGTCGCAGTATGCGCCGATGCTCCGATGGCAGCGATGACGCCCTTTGCCCTGGGTCGTGGGTGGCTATCGCCATGTCAAGGAAATAAAAATTTTAATTGCGCCGCCACACTAAATACACCCTTTTAGAGGTTCTCATTTCACTCAAGATTTGTTGTTGCAACAGTGAATATGGAATACATGATACTATTACATTTACAGATCAATAACACAAGCCATTCTGAGGTACGAGGTATCGACCCATGCGAAAACACCCATAAGAGTGCGTGGAGCAGCCTCCACAGACAGCAATGCAGCTGCTGACTCTGGCGGCATCCAGTTGATCGTACAGGTGGGAATGCTGTCTTGGAATATTTTATGGTACGCCTGCTCTACCTGTTTCTGTAAGTTCTGTAAAGATTGTTGGTTGACACGTCGCATGAGTCACTTCTCGTCCCATCCTATATCACACTTGCTCGATTGGAGCCAAGTTCGGAGATCGTGCTGCCCAGGGAAGTTGCTATAGGTCTTGCAGAGCGGCTTGAGTTTCACGGTCAGTGTGTGGATGAGTATTATCCTGTTTGAACAATGCATTACCTTCCCGTTACAAGAATGGGTCTAACAACATTCTGCGTGTACCGAGTGCTGGTTAGTGTCCCCTACAGAATCATCAAAGGTAAACGAGAATTGCAGGTTATCGTACCCCAGACCATAAGGCCTGTCATGGGACCAGTGTATGCCGGCCGTTGTGACCGAGCGGTTCTAGGCGCTTCAGTCCGGAACCGCGCTGCTGCTACGATCACAGGTTCGAATCCTGCCTCGGTCATGGATGTGTGTGATGTCCTTAGATTAGTTAGGTTTAAGTAGTTTTAAGTCTAGGGGACTTATGATCTCAGATGTAAAGTCCCATAGTGCTTAGATCCACTTGAACCATTTGGACCAGTGTGTTTTGGACTAATGCACTCTACGAGACAGCGCTCACCACTTGCATGTAGGCAGAGTTTGCTTTCATCGCTGAAGATCACAGCGCGTCATTTCATTTTCCAAGTGATCCTCTGACGGCTGTCTAGCTGTGCACGTCGACGTTGTGGTCTGAGTGGAAGACGGGCCGGAGGCGTGTTTGCCCTTAGTTCCAATGATATTAACCAGTTGGCAACAGTTGGTGTTGACACGTCTGGGCCCACAAATCCTCATATCTGTGGTGTGGTAGCTGTGCGATCTACTACTGCTGCTGTTCCACTACGAAAATCCTGGTGGGCGTCTGTGATGCGTGGACGTCCAGAATCGCGTCTCCGGCTGTGAGAATGTTCACGTCACCGCTGATACCAGTATCGTTGAGAAAATGACCCATCACGTCCATCGTGAGCGGCGGTTATCCAAAAGGACCATATCGCCTCTCGGAAGGCCACAAACTGACCCCTTTCTGACTCGCTCAGTTGGCTGTAGGTAGCACGAGTGCCTCTCCGTGGTATGGTTTACTGATGTCTTCACATGTTTGCACCACACTGAGGCTCCTTGCTGTGAATATTCCCTGTGAAAGGTAGACACAGATGGCGCTCTGGTAGCTATACCACAACGCTATCTTTTGGCGGAAGAAACCATTATCAGTATGTGTACTATCCCAGATGGCATCTCCCGTCATCGGATCAACAACGACAATTTTCCAGGCATACATTTTTTTCCGGCAGTTCGCATTCGCTAACGAAATTCATCATAAATAATCCGTCATTATTTGAGAAGAAGAGTTGTGTCCAAACATCCTAAATGGTAAAATGACCCCTGTTATCTTCTATGAAAGCGATCTGTGGCTCAGAATGGAGTTATACGGCAAGCAAGTTTTTGATCATAATTGTTGTTGTATCAGTATGACTAAAAAAACGTGTTTATTAATGTCAACACTAATCATGTATACATATCCCGTAAAGTGACAGGTCCCACATGCTTTCGATACACGAATTGTTCAGTTGGTCTATGGAACACGTATGTAATTGAGTAACTAACTGGACGATGATATGCAACGTGTGGCCTTGACAGGCCCTGCTAGAATCCTGGAACCCTGCTAGAATCCTGGAACCCTGCTAGAATCCTGGAACCATCAGGGATGGCTCGTTGATAACTGAATTGACCCAATTGTTGACGCTGGTCGATTAGGCAGGAGTAGCTAAGCTATACATTTGACCGATTACTTGCGCGGAGGCTCCCCCGACCGAAGAATTGTGTTCATGGCTGGACTTTGTATCCCTTAGCTGATTGCAAAGAGCGGCCTCAAGCACATGCCGCAACATAATTTTGAGCTATTTTCAAGTGTTTGTAGAACAGAAGCACAGGGTGCTCCAAAAAGTCATCCAGTTTCATAAGAAAATGTCTCCTCGGTGAATAAAGAATGAAACGTGGTGTGAATTTTAACTTTTTAACAGAAATTAAAATTTTGTGTGCTGCCAGTACAGGTGTTTGCCAGAGTGGTGTCACTAGCTAGATCGTTATACATCCATGTCTACACTGTGCAAACCACTGTGAAGTGGATGGCAGAGGGTACATGACTTTGTACGTGTTACTGGGGTTCCTCCCGTTCCATTCTTCTATGCAGTGCCGGAACAATGATTGTTTAAATACCTTCGTGTGTGCTGTGATTAATATTGTCATCACGATTCTTATGGGAGCTATACAGCGGTCATGGGCGGTTGTAATATATTCCTACGCCCACCATTTAAAGCTGGTTCTTGAATCTTTGTAGCTAGGCTTTCTCGGGACCTTCAAGCGTTTCTCCCACTGGTCAGACAAATCTGACCATTCGTGCTGCCCTTCTCTGTATGCATTGAGGATCCCCCCTTACCCCTTAGTACTGTTTGGTACGAGTCCCTCACATTCCAGCAGTATTCTAAAATGGGTCGCACTAGAGATTTGTAAGCAGTCTCCTTCGTAGATTGATTGCAAAAAAATGGCTCTGAGCAGTATGGGACTTAACTTCAATGGTCATCAGTCCCCTAGAACTTAGAAATACTTAAACCTAACCAACCTAAGGACATCACACATATCCATGCCCAAGGCAGGTTTCGAACCTGCGACCGTAGCGGCTGCGCGGTTCCGGACTGTAGCGCCTAGAACCGCTTGGCCACTCCGGCCGGCGATTGATTGCATTTCCCCAGTATCCTGCCAATAAACCGTATTGCACCACTTGCTATACCCAGAACTGAGCTTATGTGCTCATTCATTGCCACATCCCTACAATGTGTTACCCAGGTAGATAATTGTATGCGTTACCGATTCCAACTATGACTCATTGATATTGTAGTCATGGGATACTACGTTTCTTCGTTTTGTGAAGCTCACAGTTTTACTCTTCGGAACATGTAAAGCAAGCCTCATATCTTTGCACCATTTAGAAAGCTTATCAAGATCTGACTCTACATTAATGCATCTCGTTTCATACAGTACTTTATTATAGATGAATGCGTCGTCTGCGAAAAGACTAACGTAACTACTAATATTGAACAGCAAGTATCCCAGTACACCAAAAGTTACTTCCACATGTGTTAATCCAAGATAACTTGCTGTGTACTCCCTACTAAAAACTCCTCAGTCCAGTTACATACTTCGCTTGATAACCCATACTATCGTACTTTTGATTGTATGCTATCTTGGAGATCTGGCTTCTCCCAGAATTACGAGGACGTGCCAATAATTCATTTTACAATAGCACAGGTCATTACCGTGGTGGCAGCTGCACATAACAGCGTTAATTAACAATAATCTTCCTCAACAATGGTCGACTGTAAGAGACGTACACTTTTCACTTTGCATCGTCGGTCTCCCAAGTCATCTAATCTCCCAGTGAAACACTTAGCCTATGTGCCTCCCATTCCAACAGCCGCGACGTCGCATGGCACCAGCTGCTAACACAGTTAACTGTAGACGCGCTGGCAAAAATATGGGATAAGTTTGCCCATCCTCAGGATGTTTGTCGTGCTTCTGGTGAAGGGCACGTTAAGCATTTATGAAAGGAAAAAGGAAACTTTCACCTTACACACAGCTGTGCGACGCACTCTGTTGTAGTATTTACGTGCATCAAAAGGATAGGCCTATACTCTTTGAAAATCTCATGTTTCTTTTGAAAACAGAAACTTTATAGTTATACGCATGTCTTTTTCTAAAATTAGCAATGGCTGTTTGACACCACCCGTACAACCTGCCGTAGAAACCTTTTTTTATCATTTAAATGTGTAAAAGGCTGAAACCGTTGAAAATAACAGGTCACCAACATTTACAAATACGTGATTAGTCTGCTATTCGAAATTTTAATGTTCCATGGAACGCATAGCGTTTGTGACTGATTACTTTCAGTCAAGGCTAGAGTAGGGAATTAGCGAATTCAGATCCAGCACGGAGACAACGCCGCCGCAGTCGCCGTTTGGCAATGTACGAAGCGCTTTTGGTGAAATTAAATGTTGACTCCAATTTGGCGAGAGTTGCATACTCCAACATGCGTACATTTTGAATAGAGAAATTCAGGAGATAATTACTAACCTACCCTCCGATGAGTACATGAGAATAGATTAAAGTCATCCTCCCCCAACTCAATTCGTTGTACAGCTACGACGTAGGTGTAATTTTCACTGCTAACGATTTACTTGTATCAGCTATTAACATTATCACATACAGATCTATAGTTTGATTAATTACATATTCAGTGTTTAAATATTAATTGATTTGTTGAGAGAAGAAGTAATTACACTTGCTTATTGATTATAGCTTGATTCTTGAGAGCTTTGGTAAATTAAATGTAATATGGAAAAGGGAGAGATTGTTTTATCATTTTAGGTTATATCCCAAACTTGTCATTGATATTAATTTATGTCTTCTTGGAATGTCACAGTAGCATTTTTGATTACTTTCAGGACCAAAATTAATAGCTATGTGGAATGTCTGTTTCCACCCTGGGCTTGAGAAGACAGTCAGAAAGTTATCCTTTGCCACATTCGAAATTAACAAATCCAACGACGCATTACACACTGATTGCCCTCTCCTTCCAAGAGATTCTCTACCCGCCCTGTTTCATGCAATCGGACATTGTCACCCATGAAAATAGAGTTAGGGCAAATGCATTACTGAAAATATGCACGTGGGCAAGTTCTACCGCCTCACACAATGTTGACCGTTGCGTGTACCGTGTCCAGAGAGTCTGTGGTCAGTACATGCAGGCAATATTATGACTCCCATCGCCTTAACACCTGGACCACCGAAACCACAATTTTCGACAATGTTCCCGCCTTACCTGTTCACCATATGAGAGTTCGTACAGAATCACCACTCATACTGAACTCACCCTCATCTGAGAAGAGCAGGAGCCCCCCACTCATCGTTGGTCCAGCCTTTGGCACCACCGCAAACTGTACCGCCGATGCGCGTGTGTCAACGGAACACAACGTACTGGTCGTTGGACAAAGAGAACACCCACCAAGGAGTCGCTGTGCCAGTGTGTATCATGGGATTGCGGGCCTTGCAGTCTTGTTCAATGTAGTTGCAATGGCAGTGGCTGTTTGGCGTGGGTCCCATCTTTTGGTTCGGAACGCTCCCCATGCGCATGAAACAAAAGTTGTGAGCAATAGAAGACTCCTGAACTACACTCATCACCTTCCAGTTTCCAGATCATTCCCCCCCTCCCCATGTGAAGTCATCCAAACGTTAAATAAATAAATGTCTTGTGGCTAGGGCCTCCCGTCGGGTAGACCGTTCACCGTGTGCAAGTCTATCGAGTTGATGCCACTTCGGCGACTTGCGCGTCGATGTGGATGAAATGATGATGATTAGGGCAACACAACATCCGGTCCCTTAGCGGAGAAAATCTCCGACCCAGCCGGGAATCGAACCCGGGCCCTTATGATTGACAGTCCGTTGCGCTGACAACTTTTTTGCTATTTATTTATTTTTTTAACTAGTTACCCTTCTTTCTCATTTTGTTCATTGTGTTTGGTCATTGCGGAGGTCATATGACATCCGTTCAAGTTCGTATGTTGATCCTTACACTCAGGTTTCTTTTTTTTTTATTACAGAGACCAACCAGCTCTCTGACCGACCACGCTGAGCTACCGTGCCGGCTATAATGAGATTTTAACTTTGCAGTAGAGTGTGCGCTGATATGAAACTTCCTGGAAGATTAAAACTCTGTGCCGGACCGAGACTCGAACTCGGGACCTTTGCCTTTCGCGGGCAAGTGCTCTACCATCTGAGCTACCCAAGCACCACCACTCAGCTGCCGCGGACGGACATCCAAACGTTGTCTCCGGGCGATGTTGTATTGAAGAATACCATCACCGTGCACCGCAACTGTTCGCTAATTGACACGCTTTTACCGTTTCTTGCGGGGCCAGCTCTGTATGGTGATGTAGTCACGCTCGCCTCATGTCGAGTGACGTCTAGGCTTCTGTGCACGACTGAAACACCTCTGTCGCCATGCTCCAGCACTTTCATTCTTTTCCGTCGAGTTGTTAATGCATTATGTCACCTTACCTATCTCGTCCTTAACTTTACAGACCAGTGTAGTAAGTTGTGCTCACACACGGTAATAGTCAGAACAAAGACTAGACAAGCACACGTGTCAGTGAATAATAGTTCATGAAGTTAAAAAAGGATTTTTTGAGAAAATAATCCTCTAGAGAATTCATGTTTATTTCAGTTACGTGGAAATTTCTTATCGACAATCGGAGAACGTGGTTATAGAAATACCACACATTTACTAAAGCTGCAAAGAAACCAATATACTTTCAGACCCCGGGAATACCGCTCAATGAGTAAGAAACTGACGTGAGATTCCACCTATGTCCACAGATGGCTTAATGAAAGACTGATATTTATCCTGTCATATTCGGAACAAAAGACCTAATCTTACCTCAAGGATACACGTCTGCACCTCAAAAAACATATAAAATTTATTGAAGTCAACGCTGCGGAAGCATGCCACATTCTCATCAAACATACTGGAAGCTGTAGTTGAGTAATGCTCACCTCAAATCATTCACAAGACAACATGTCTGAAGTTCTGCTAGCTCGTCGGCGGGCAAAGCGACGTAAACACCATCTCCAGCTCCACGTGTAGAGTGGAAGGAAGAACAAGTAAGAACGCTTTGTTCGTATACCCGAGGGACATGCGAACTCGAATCTAACTTCACAGTATTGCCTGCAGATACCCCGCGTAACTAAAAATGAGATGGTGCCAGTAAACAAAAGTATGGACAACGAAGTCTTTGCATCGTGCAACCGCCTCTCAACGCGCGAATGATAAATAATATGAAAGAGATTTCTAGCAGACAGTTTTCACATTTGCGCGTAGTATCAGTATGTACAGCTGCACTTGGCAACACAACACGCCCAGTACCATTTTCTGAGACACACTGGGTTCAGAGTTTTGTATCAAATGTTGTATTATATGAAACTGATTTTGTGGCATTGACCGAAATTCTATTGCTGCTAGCAGTATTACCCGGCCGTCTACTTTTTGTAACTATACTAAAATTTTTTCCGTAAGATACATGTTAATTGCTACTGTAGTCTTCGATTATATGACAGTTTCATGTAATATTTTGCGGAAGTTGGGAAGAATTCGGATTGTATTGTTATTTAGGTACAGCCCATATTCTTCATAATTTTCTGTACATAAATTACTTATCCCCATTAGCATTCCCTCTACCAGAATATGTCGGTTGCTACCATAGTCGTTGCTTCCCGTTGACTCATCCTCTGTGTCTTTCCCAGACCAATTCTATTTAAGACATGAATTCGACAAAACGTCTATTCAAGAAACCTCTTCGGTGTTGCTATTTCTTGGGTGCGAGGTGCAAGTTTGCGTATAAGCGTAAGTTAACATATTCCTCACTTACTACAATATTCCGGCCTATTATTCCAAGCTCGAATGAATTTATTTGACACACGCAAGATCCTGAAGAAACGGAATATTGCCGTAATGTACAAAGACACGTAAAATATGTAGAAAACCTAAGGTCGGCCAAGTATGCACACAAGTCGCTGGAAAAATGAAAGAAATTTACAGGATATCATGTAGGTGCAGAGACGTGTACAAGACTACTACAAAAAGAGCCGTGAAAAAACGAAGAGGAGAATAGGTGTACAAGAGTAGAAGAGGAAAAAGAGATAGATCAGGTGTTGCGGAAAATACACTTTGCAGCCATGAGTATCAGATTCGATTTCGTAAGCCTCAGGCCCTGGCTTGCACGAATAGGTACTGTAACGTTCCATAAAAAGTGGCGATCTAGATTAATAAAAGTCAGTAATTTTAATCTGAAAGAGGAAGGGATGAATCTGAATGGTATCTGGATCGCGATGCTATAGGAGACGCGTATGAGCCTTCCACAGTGGGCCACAGCAATAACAGACCAGAGAAACCGATTACGGCTAACTGCGCTTCAAATCTGAAGCCATGAGACTTCACGCATCTGCGTGGGAGCATACGAAACAAAATTTTACATCTGTCAGTAGCAGATTGGGGAGATATTTGGTCCTCCATAGAAGCTACGACCCCCTCGAAGACGTCCTCTGCAGATAGAAACGAATCTTTGGGTTTGTTCGAGATATTCACTGGGATAATTTCGGTGAACTTCAAATTTGGATGAAATCCCGAGCGTTCGATGGCTACCTCCATCGTCGTCGTCAGAGGCTCTGTCTGATTGTCGGGAAACTGCCGAGGCTCCCACGTTTAGACATAATCGATGGTAACTGATTGGCTGGATTATGTGGTGATGACATCACGGAGATGGTTTGGCGCGCTCTACGTCCATAGACTATGTTCGCACTGTATAAACAGCGGTGCTTGCAAGACCATCACTCGCATCAGGCCGTAAACTACGGGAACAATCACTGCGCGCTTTGTCTTCATCATGCAGACATAGTCTATGGACAAAGAAGGGGCCACCTCATTACTTTCCATCTTCGTGTTGTCATAATAACGTAATCCAGCCAATCACATGCCGATCTTTCGATATGAAAGTGGTAGTCCCACAAGTTTCGAGACTGTCATACGTAGTCCGTGACGGCGATTATGGAGGTAGTCATCGAAATTTATCCAAACCTAATGCAACAAATTTACTAAAAACTTTTTGTCGAAGGACTCCATAGCCAAGAAATTTACTCGATCACGTCATAGTAGCCCGCAGTATTTTAAGTAAGGGTGACAGCGTGAAAACGATGCTGCTGAAACTGCTGAGGTCCGTCTACAACACAGGAGACGCCAACAGAGTTTGAGAAATGTATCATGGTTCCTGTAGCGCGGAAGGAGACAGCTACAGAATGTGAAGAGCACTGAAACTTAAGCCTACAATCGCTTGCATCAAAAATTCTCATGAAGATTATCCTCAGAAAACTTCAAGAGAATGTGTGAAATATGCTGAGTGCGGATCTGTTTCGATTTAAAAGAGGATTAGAAACGAAAGAGGCGATTCCGGCTCTGAGGCTTGTTGTGTAAAAGCAAATACAGAAAAATAAACCAAATTGTATTGCCGTTGTTGACCTGGAAAAGGCATTTGATAATGTTATCTTACAATAGTGCTGAAGAAAGCAGGACTAAAATGCAAAGACATGCGATTGATACTCAGTTTCCATAAAAGCGAAGTGGCTATGATCATAAATTTTCATTAGGAACATAATACAAAAATCAGAAAAGGCTGGAGACACGGACGTACTCCTTCTCCTCTTACATTCAGTGCTTACATGGAGGAAGCTATGGACTAAGTTTGCAAAATGTTGAGGTGGGAATCAGAAGATAGATATGCTGCGCTACGAAGATGATATTTTTGCTGTCGCGAAGACGAAAGATCCTCTGGAGAAGGTCCTCAGACCAAAGAAAAGGAATTTCTCTAATCTTTTGGACTGTGAATAAGCAAGCAAAAGACTAAAGTGATGTTATATAGTACTGAAAAAGGATATGAACCTTTAAGACTATGAACTGGAAGAGAGTAGTTACAAGTGACAGTGAAATTTAACTGTTTGGGAAGCAGGATCACAAATTACGGCAGAAGCCTGAAAAAATTGTGAGCAGAATACTGCAGTCCAAAATTACATTTTATTTGACAAAGAACTTCATCAGGAGCAAGGACGTCAGTCTGGAAATAACGAAAGGTAATAAAGCATTTGTTTGGAGTGTAGACCTACATGGGTGTGAAACTTGGACAGTAGGGAAACAAAGAGAAGACGGCTAGAAGCCCCTGAGATTTCATTCTACAGAAGAATGACGAAGATCAGCTGGAGAGACCGAGCTACGAGTGAAGATGTGCTTAGAAGAATACAGAGAACAAAAAAACAAGAAAACACAGATTTGAAGACACAACAACATCAATGGAACAACAGCAGAAGGAGCTATAGAGGGAAAGAATCGCCAGGGATGTCCAAGGTTGTCAAACATGCAGCAGATTATGAATGATGCGAGGTGCAACACAAAGGCGGTAATGAAGAAAACTCACAGTAGAGGAGACTGGCGTACTGCTGCAAAACAATCTCGCGGTTGAACACTAAAGAGAGAAAAAGTCAGAGGCCTATTCGTCTGCGAAAGATTACATTCTACAGTACTATATTCTTACTGAGACACAGCTTTTCATCCCTTGTCCATGCTGGAATGACCATTCAGACGTGTGATCAGCTACGATGTAATTAAAAAATAAATACTCTCCGATATTATTTTTTATTAAATAATGTGTAAACGACAAATTTACTCTAATGGACACTATACCTAAAAAATGTCTAAGACATATATTTAAAATACATCTAAAATTTATCGTTTTCTCTCTTTGGCATCAGATCTGCCTTCTCGTCAACCAGTCGTGAAAGATTACGCTTTTAGCCGCACTTGGAAGAGGAGAGAACTTTCATTATCTAGCTGCTTCACTGCCAAGTTTTGGTTCCAGTCGCTTGCTGTGGCAGTGCACAAAGAGGGGTTGCAGCCCACTGGGTTGGAGCCAGTACATCTCACGTTGGCCCATATCCGCCAAACGCAATTTCTTACTTTGCTAAGCAACCGACCAGCAGAAAGTGAACTTTTGATCTGAAGCGGTCGTCTGCCAAATCGCCCGTTCATTCGCGTTTCCGCAACCCCTGAACAAAACTTTTCAATCAAGGGGAATGTTTTATCTCACTCCATCCCTAAGACGAAACTTTGATCCAGAGTTATTAAAAGTTTTTGTCACTCATCTTTTATAATTCAACTAGCCGTGAAGGAACTTCGCCTTTCTCTTCGCTCTTCCCTGCTCACTCCCCCTACCCCGCCCCCAACGGTCCATCCTGTCGCCCACCACTCTCCTGACCTCCTCCCCCCTCCCCCCCCCCCCCAACTACGTTCAAATTCCGAGAGAGTACTTTGCCCTCGGATAGCCGCCAAAAAAATAATGTGGTGCTAATTAAACACCGTAGATTATTACAGAGAGGGACGAAATCCCTGCTGGAATATGCTACTTAATCCAGCAGACCTACAGCTATACTCCCTTTAAAATGTCTTCGCAAATCACTTCATGCATTGTCAAAGGATAGCTTACAAAGCAACGTCACCTGACATATAGCTAAGTATTTGTCAGTCGGTAACCCACGTTAACTTCTTCAAACAAATATTGAATATTAAGTATAGAACCAAATATGATACTGTTTTTTTCTCTCTTATTTGATTTCTGCGTCCCTTTAACTACACTATATAGAGTGACGGGTTTACAGTTTTATTTATTTATTAAGTCATTATAGTCCAGTATTAACGAAATCAGTATCGACTGCTACAGTCCAAATTTTAAGCTTTGTGTGAAATAATATGACTGATATTCAAGTGCGGTGGCGTTTTGTCCTAAGCTAAATTATTATCTAAATTAACACTATATCTCACATTAAATGTGTCAGATTTATTCTCTCTACAGTTCCAACCAGTGACACAAGTGGTGGGTATCTTCCACCAGTCCGAACCACCCCCCCCCCCCCTCCCGTTTGATGTATTTTGTTAATCTAATTTGTTTCTTGAGATAAGCACAATTTTATAAGGAACTAAAAGGTACACATTTCGGGAATTCTGTTTTTTTTTCTTGTGCAATTCAAAAACGCACAGTCCAAAGTCACATTCCTTGCAACAATAACATGATTAATTTTTCATTGTTTCACTGCTGATCAGTGCAAAGCAGTAACAAGCAAAACAATCACAAAAAAAATTTAGAGCGTACCCAAATTCCACTGTCAAGATTTGGGAAACTGTTCAGAAAATTTTGGTGTAAGAGATCCTTGATTTCCGATGGTTCTATACAGAGTAAAAGGTAATTGTGATTTATTCCATTTGTTGCCAGAAATACCTTTCCTTCTGTGAAAATTCTTACAAAATAGTGCAAGAGCCTGTATGTAACATGCAGTTATCAGAACTTACTACACGGACCATGAATTAGGTTTCTCGTACGTGCCTATGTACAGATACACTCCTGGAAATTGAAATAAGAACACCGTGAATTCATTGTCCCAGGAAGGGGAAACTTTATTGACACATTCCTGGGGTCAGATACATCACATGATCACACTGACAGAACCACAGGCACATAGACACAGGCAACAGAGCATGCACAATGTCGGCACTAGTACAGTGTATATCCACCTTTCGCAGCAATGCAGGCTGCTATTCTCCCATGGAGACGATCGTAGAGATGCTGGATGTAGTCCTGTGGAACGGCTTGCCATGCCATTTCCACCTGGCGCCTCAGTTAAACCAGCGTTCGTGCTGGACGTGCAGACCGCGTGAGACGACGCTTCATCCAGTCCCAAACATGCTCAATGGGGGACAGATCCGGAGATCTTGCTGGCCAGGGTAGTTGACTTACACCTTCTAGAGCACGTTGGGTGGCACGGGATGCATGCGGACGTGCATTGTCCTGTTGGAACAGCAAGTTCCCTTGCCGGTCTAGGAATGGTACAACGATGGGTTCGATGACGGTTTGGATGTACCGTGCACTATTCAGTGTCCCCTCGACGATCACCAGTGGTGTACGGCCAGTGTAGGAGATCGCTCCCCACACCATGATGCCGGGTGTTGGCCCTGTGTGCCTCGGTCGTATGCAGTCCTGATTGTGGCGCACACCTGCACGGCGCCAAACACGCATACGACCATCATTGGCACCAAGGCAGAAGCGACTCTCATCGCTGAAGACGACACGTCTCCATTCGTCCCTCCATTCACGCCTGTCGCGACACCACTGGAGGCGGGCTGCACGATGTTGGGGCGTGAGCGGAAGACGGCCTAACGGTGTGCGGGACCGTAGCCCAGCTTCATGGAGACGGTTGCGAATGGTCCTCGCCGATACCTCAGGAGCAACAGTGTCCCTAATTTTCTGGGAAGTGGCGGTGCGGTCCCCTACGGCACTGCGTAGGATCCTACGGTCTTGGCGTGCATCCGTGCGTCGCTGCGTTCCGGTCCCAGGTCGACGGGCACGTGCACCTTCCGCCGACCACTGGCGACAACATCGATGTACTGTGGAGACCTCACGCCCCACGTGTTGAGCAATTCGGCGGTACGTCCACCCGGCCTCCCGCATGCCCACTATACGCCCTCGCTCAAAGTCCGTCAACCGCACATACGGTTCACGTCCACGCTGTCGCGGCATGCTACCAGTGTTAAAGACTGCGATGGAGCTCCGTATGCCATGGCAAACTCGCTGACACTGACGGCGGCGGTGCACAAATGCTGCGCAGCTAGCGCCATTCGACGGCCAACACCGCGGTTCCTGGTGTGTCCGCTGTGCCGTGCGTGTGATCATTGCTTGTACAGTCCTCTCACAGTGTCCGGAGCAAGTATGGTGGGTCTGACACACCGGTGTCAATGTGTTCTTTTTTCCATTTCCAAGAGTGTATAAAAGAGCTGCGATATGGTTGTCGCTCTGATACAGAATGTGTTCCGGGCATTGTAAGAAATACCACAAGATGACATTTACTTGTATACCACAACGAATAGAAGTGTGCATTTTCTGCTCATGAAGCTCACACCTTAGCCGGCCGCTGTGGCCGAGCGGTTCTAGGTGCTTCAGTCCGGAACCGCGCGGCTGCTACGGTCGCATGTTCGAATCCTGCCTCGGTCATGGATGTGTGTTATGTCCTTAGGTTAGTTAGGTTTAAGTAGTTCTACGTCAAGGGGACTTAACAACCATTTCAACTTTTTTTTTTTAAGTTCTTATCTTACACAGCTGATGTTTGGCATCAGTTCCGAATGGAATCAAAATTTAATAATTTTACATCCCTTATGTAAAGGACATTTCCACAAATTTGGATAAACGTCGGACAGACTCGCATGGCGACAGAGCAGAATGGGTTACTTCACTTTTCACAGAGTATAATACATCTGTACCGTATTTCGCTCGCTCTACGTCACTTTTCCGTTTCTGTGCCCTGAACACGGATACTTGCCAATTTTGGTCTTAGTCCAGACACGTAGAACATGCCACTTGATTAAGACGGTCGCTTTTGATGAGAAGCAGAACGCTTCCCTAGCTCAAAATTCCTGGAGAGATCCGTGTCCTCATTAAAATGGTAAGATGATAATAAATGTTTAGGGGTTTTTAAAAACTGTTCATCCTCCATCAAATTTACATCATCTATACGAATTGGGATAGAAACCTGGGGTGGATTTTAACTTGCACATTACACTACAGAGGTATTACTTTTAAAGAATCACTGTACTTCCCAAGGTACATATTTTACTTCAGTACACGTATGGCCTCTGAGTACGTTTCACACTTACGTTTAGAATCAAAGCTTCCATTTATTTTTCACAAATGTTCATTGTGCACCAAATGCAAGACAGGTGATCAGGCCCTATTCAGCCTCGTCAATACTTCTGTGAGCACGTCTGGATTTCCTGCGTTGGAAGCTCATGATGTGTGGCTCCACATTTAACTCACGGTTGTTGTGAGGAGAAGTAGATAGACTGAGACCTTACCGTGTGATCTTGCGGCAGGGGAGGCCAGTGTTGCACGGCGACTTTCATATGCCATCTATTGCCGATCCATCGTCTAAGTAGTTCACTGTCCAGTAATAATCTCACACGCAGGTACTAGTGCAGTGATGCTCCGTACCGTTGGAAAATAAAATTATCAATTTGTTCTCGCAGTTACGTAAAAACAACAGATCCGTAATACGAAGGACGTACGATAAGTAAATTTGCCAATTTTATAAAAAATTCGTCTTGTTGAAATACTTTTATTGACTATGTACAATGCTTCTCTTACTTTTCTACGTAGTCGCTATGTTTTCGTTTTATTTTTGGTAACGTGAAACAAGTTTTTACAAACCACATTATACCAGGTCGGATCCCGTGCTCTTAACCAGCTGTACACTGTTGATGTCACTTCGACAGCGGTATTCAAGTGCTTACCTCCAATAAGACCCTTCAGTTCAGGGAATATGTGGTAACCAGTTGTGGCAAAATCGGGTGTACATGGAGGATGCGGAAACAGCCTCAGCTGAATCTTCCTGGGTCATTCGAGCTGCACAAAATCGAGCATTGTCATGAAGACAGAAAACTTCAAGAGACAAAAGTCCAGGAAGTTTTGTTTTGATGACAGCGATTCTCAAAGACGTTCCAGTGCCTCTCTGCGTTACTGTGGCGATGCAATCCAGGTATTGAACGACCAAAACCCCCCGATAGGGTATCAGAAGATGGTTGCCCTAAGTTTCCCTGCCGAATATGTTACCTTTGCCATTTTTGCGGCCACTTTCACCATGTTTCTTCCACACCATGACCTGACGTTTAGAATCGGGAAACTAATGATGGACTGAGGTCCCATGCCAAGTGAAAAGCCGTTTAAGGGGCTCCGGAAAGGCTCAAAATCATGAAAAGTTCAATTTTTACTTTTTTGCGTTTTCTGAATCTGCAGACTATTACCTTTTAATAGATATATAATTTATTCAATTCCGAAGACTACAACTATTTTTAAATTTTTTTTGATATGTGTTCTACATGGGCGTGACCCACTGTGGCGCTGTTAAACTGCTGTCAAATGGTGTTATTATTAACGTCCGTGTTCAGGTACATTTTAGTGATGTGAGATAAAGTATGTGTTGTGGCTAACCTGTGATGGTTCAATATATATCGCTGGTGTGATTGTCGATTGTTTCATGTTTATTTACTCTGTCGTTATCTCGAAAATATTCGTAATTAATTCTGTTTCTTCAGTCTCTGTTTTGTTGAAGTATAATAATGAGTAAAAGTAAAGTTATTAGAAATCCTCTGAAGGCTTTTAAGAAAAAGAGAAATGTTGGAAAGCCAAAGGTATGTGTTATTACTGTAAACAATAAAGACGATAACCAAGTGAGTGAACCTAACCCTTCAAGTACACCTGCCCATAGCAGTCAAAGTGGGAAAGAAAATACTTCACAGAAGAAGCTTGGTTCAATGAGTGAAAACTATGAATGTTTTATGGGCGAATCGGATGTGAATGAAATATTTGATATGTCGGTTCTCAAAGGAATTTTTTCAAACGGTGTAAGATGTATTCATTGTAGTGAAGTTGGTCTGGAACTCTCCATAATAAAGCACGTAGGACTTGCTAGTGAAATACAACTCAAATGTGATAAGTGTTCATACATGACCACCTTTTGGAACAGTGTTGCAGTAACTGCAACTGAAGAAAATGGTAGAAAAATCTACGAACACAACAACGAGCGATGCTTGCTTTAGACAAGGAACGCCTTCGGGCTGCAGACAGGGCTGTAAAGAGTCTAGAAATACAAGCAAGAGTAAACAGGAGGAGGAACAAGAGGAAGCTGGAGGAGGAGTTTGCAGAGGATGAAGATAATCCATCCCATGGACCTGGAATGCACTGAAAAGTTAATCCAATCTTTGTCGCTCGATTCACAAAACTTTTATTTTCTCATAGTATTACATGTTTTCTAAGGATCTTCCAAACATATTTGTTTCAAACTTTCAGTAAATATTACACAGTACCTCCTGCATAATTTAACACAGCCTTTTTCCAAAAAACTGTATATTTTTGAATATATAAATAAAAAATTGCAAAAAAAATGTTGTGAATTTTCATTACAATTGAAAAAAATCATCTTTAATAACTGAACTAAAATTTTGTAAAATCCCTGTGTTAAGTTGTAGCCCATATTCCAATAAATAATCTGTAAAAAGTTCAACTTCCTACCTCAAATACTTTGTGAGGAAAGATGTAATTTATAAGCGTTATTTTAACATTGCAAGTATAGGGCGTTTCGGAGCCCCTTAATGCATTTCAGGAAATATTCTAGACTAACCCATCATTTGCTGCTTGTGGACATCACTGGGCATACGTGGCACCCATCTTGCACAGATTTTGCGGTAGTGAATATGGCACGTCAGAATTTTTGCAATGGATGAGCGCCAAATTGTAGCCACAGGAGGTAGCCGCGTTAGATTGTTGTCCATGGTAACACGACGATTTTCTTCCGAAATATTGCTAATTGCAGCAATGGCATCATCACACGTCACTGTAGTGGGCCTCCTTGTGCGCTCTTCATCATGCACATCTTCGCGCACATCCACAAACTGCACTCGACAACATGAAAAATTTGAATGCTCGTTCAACTCTCAGCATAGGCAGAGTTTAATTCCGATGGATATGGCAGCGGACAGTAGTTTTGCTGGGAAAAAACTAGCAGATACACCCAGTACCGCTAACTCAATGCTAGCTGGCAGCGCACTGGAGAGATATTCCGGTGTGCATCGTAATCCGGTGTTGCCAACACATACCAGCCGAGCTCGCCAGCCCTCATTTGATATGGACACAGTTAATTTACTGAAGTTAAAATTCTCACATTAAACTGCCTTTTTTCCACAGGGTGTACAAAAACAATAGTGATGCACACAACTACCTTTACCGAGTAACGTCATGCAGTGCCAAGAAGCTGGCTTCGCATTTGGGAGGATAGAGATTGAAAACCCCCTGGAACCATTCAGATTTAGATATTTCGTTGTATCCTAAATCGCCTGAGACAAATGCTGCGGTAATTCCTTAGAAAATGACATGGCGTATTTCGTTTTGCATTATTCTCCACCTCTAATTACCTCTTTGTCAATTACGTGTTAATCCGTAATGTTCCGTCTTCACCTGTTTCTTGCTATTTTCCTGCTAAGGATTTCTGCTAGGAAAATCAACATTCTTTTCAATTGTATAAATATTTTCTTACCACGTCAGATTTGTTTATATGCTCGAGCTTCAACGATTTCCTCCCACGTCATCTTCAGAACAATGGAACTAATACACTGTGGGGTAATTCCGTACGTGGTTGGACAAATCATATCATGGAAACATCTTCTGATGATTGAATACCTTTGTGTTGGGTTTCTTAGAGATGGCTAACTTAATACCTCCACCACTATAGCCGTTTATCCGAAACACCTGTTCTTAAAAAGGACTACCTGACTTCGTAGATTAGAAAAATATGTTCCGGAAGAACTACTAGAGCGAACCAAATTTTAAGTTAGCATTAGAGAAGAAACGAAAACTTGCAGATACCTAATCATGCAAAGATGATCTTTCCTAACTACAGTGCTACATAAAATAATATAGGCTGTATCCAACACAGACAGGGTGTGCAATTCATTTTCCGATCACTCACTAAAATGAAAGAATTGCTGAGACTAGTGAAAGGTAGGCTTGGCCTAAGAGTTCCTCGAATTTACAAAACCCTTTGTGAATGCGGGAGGAATTACATTGGTCAACCTACAGGGTGAGTCACTGCCTATTGCCACCAATAATAACTCAGAAAGCATGATAGGAGCTGAAAAGTTTGTGAGACAGAAGTTGCATGGGACAATGGGGGCCATAATATGACGTTGGTTTTTTGTTGCTAGGTGGGGTCGCTTCAGAGATATGAAGGTCAACTTTGCTTTTCTAATTGGGATGCTGTAGTGTGGTACTTATTTTCAGGCAGCAGCTATCTAGACGAATCCAATGATGTGTAACAGTAAGGTCTTTGAAGGCCAACTAAGGTCACAAAGGTGGCATTAACGTCCATTTACAGAAGGTGTTTGAAGTGATGATCATTGATATCAATGCAGTGCTGCAATCTTCTTATCATGGATTGAGTGGTATTCCTTATCACTTCGGCACTTATCGAAGCACATGCTCTTAAAATTCTGGCCGCAGCTCGTGGTCGTGCGGTAGCGTTCTCGCTTCCCACGCCCGGGTTCCCGGGTTCGATTCCCGGCGGGGTCAGGGATTTTCTCTGCCTCGTGATGGCTGGGTGTTGTGTGATGTCCTTAGGTTAGTTAGGTTTAAGTAGTTCTAAGTTCTAGGGGACTGATGACCATAGCTGTTAAGTCCCATAGTGCTCAGAGCCAGAGCCATCTTACAATTCTCTCTCGCGGCGTATCTTCAGGTGTAGTTGGAACGTCCTTATAAAAAATGTCTTTTACGAATCCCCACAAGAAATATCCCAGAGTCGTCAAGTCTGGTGAAAGAACCGGGCACGACACATCTCCTCCGCGTCCCATCATACGATTTGGGAACTGTCTCTGCAACTCATTTCTAGCTATCAGCGAAAAATATGCCGGACACCCATTGTGTTGATACCGGATTCTGTTCCTATTTCCTAAAGGTATTTCTTCCAATAACAGACCTAATGTTTCTTGCAGGAATGTCGTGTACTTCCTAGCATTAAAATTTCTTTCGATAAAATAGGGGCCTATAATTCTATCCTTCAGAATCCCGCACCATACATTCACCGACCACGGTATTTGGTATGCAACTTGCCGCAGCCAACTTGGATTTTCAGTTGCCCAATATTGCATGTTATGCAAATTTCCATTGTTTGTGAACGAAGCATCGTCAGTAAATAAAATCAAAATAATAAATGTGTCATCCTTCTGAGCCTGTAGTTGAGCCCATCGGCAGACGCATACAATCCGTGCCAGTTAATTCTTAGTGGAGACTGATATGGTAAGGATGATATTTATGGCGATGCAGAACACGAACAACACTGCTCTGGCTGATGCCAGATTCCCTTCCGATTTCACGCGAACTAACACAAGGATCTCGAATGACAGTGGCAAGAGTACCAATTTCCGTTTCCTCGTTAGTAACTTTCCTTTGCCGGATACCTCAATTTATCATACACGCATTTAAATGTACGACGTATAGCGTGAGTACATTGAGGATATTTTTCAGCGTATAAGTCTCTAGCTCTCACTGAATTTCATTGGCATTCTCCGTAAATGAGAAGCATATCGACTTGTTCTTCGAAGGAATACATCATTCACATTCGCTTGATTCGGCAATACTAGTATTACCGTTCCCGTTATATTGTATTGCGAAACCGTCTAACGGTGTTTACATGTCAATGGCACGTTAGATGGATACCCCGTATTCGTCGAATATTTACTATTTGCACGACATACGAGAGAGAATTGTCAAAGCATGTGCTTCGATAAGTGCCGAAGTAATGAGGAATACCATTCAATCCATGATAAGAATATTGCAGCAATCACTTCGAACACCTTTGTAAATGGACGTTCATGCCACCATTTTGACCTTCGTTGACCTTCAAAGACCTTACTGTTACACATCATTGGAGTCGTCTCGATAGCCGCTATCAGAACATAAGTACCAAACTACAGTATACCATTTAGAAAAAAACAAGGTTGACCTTCATATCTCTGACGCGACCCCACCTACCAACAAAAAAGCAACGACATATTATAGCCCCCGTTGTCGCATGCAAATTTTGTCCTACAAACTTTTCAGCTACTGTCATACTTTCGGAGCTATCTAGGTGGCAATAGTTAGGACTCGTCCTGTGTAGTTAAGATTCCCAGAACGCTACACAGAGTACCGACGGTACATTAAATATCACGGTTTTGTCAGATCTGTTATTGCTGA
Source organism: Schistocerca serialis cubense (assembly GCF_023864345.2). Taxonomy (NCBI): domain Eukaryota; kingdom Metazoa; phylum Arthropoda; class Insecta; order Orthoptera; family Acrididae; genus Schistocerca; species Schistocerca serialis. The sequence continues at coordinate 266,568,174 of NC_064638.1, forward strand.
ATAAAGCCTCAAAAAAGAAACATACAATTGTCTTTGATGAAACAAAAATGTAATCAAATGCATCTGCCTACTTCGATCCTTTCATTAAGAAAGCCGGTGAGATGGCAATGTGCAAAACCATCTTTAATTCAGGATGCTAGAAACGGGTATTCGTTGCTTACGGACTGAGGGAATTAATGTGAAGAGCAATGTGCTGTGCGGTGGATTATCAGTTATTTTATGTACTTTTGTCACACGGCAGCAAAACTACTTTAAATTGTTGACGGGCATGGAATGTTGTCACTCCGTTATATCTACTACGACAGTGGTTACACATTAAAAGACAGATATACGCTTTGGGCAATAATTCTATTGTGACTAACAATCCTTAGACTTTGTTTCGCCTTCTGTAGTGGTAGTCGCTAGTGAATTAGACTAGTGGGCAGTACCCATAAGTCTGTTGACGTTAGCAGTTTAAGATTATGTTGACTGTGACCCGAGAAACAATCTCCCACCTACATCTATACTCCGCAAGCCACCATACGGTGTGTGGCAGAGGTTACTTTGTGTTCCAGTCACGTCCCTATTTTCCTGTTCCAGTAGCGTATAGTCCGCTGGTAGAACAATTGTTGGTATACCTCCGCGAAGGTCGAATTTCAGTCAATAAACAGAAATTTAATTACATAACTGTATGTTTTTTTCGCTAACGGAGTGAAATCTTATCCGTAATTATAGTGATGTTTCTGATTTGTTTGTGGTGTTTTTCCATACATACAGCCTCCATCTCGACATGATCTTCGCAAATTTAATTTAAGATTTTAAAAGACGGAGCGGGTAGCGTAGCTTGTTCGTTCAGGTAAACCAGTCTGTTACTACAGAACAGTATCTTAATATGTCGTGGAATGTTTTGTGCAATCACTGACTAAATATCAAATAAAAGCATCTAACCAGCACGGAATAGCAAGAATAAGCCTGTGCAGCATTCTTGAAAAGCTGAAGTTGTTAGTGTATAGAATTAATTCACTTTAAGAACTAAATGAAGCTGATCCGGATAGGTACATGGAGTTCTGTGAGTTGTACGCCATCCGCCAAGAAGCCGAGCCCAAGCCTTACAAAAGCATTCTTTGTGGCGACGAAGTGACTTTAAATGTGAGTGAGAGAGGGAACAAACACAACTGCGTCTTCTGGGATTCCATGAATACCCACGTGACGACGTAGATAGATATAAATTCTCAAGGTGTGTTTGGACAAGGATTCTCAGCAGTGGGCTAATCGGGCATTATTTTTTAACGGTACTGTCAGTTCTGTGCTACAAGAAGTGTTGCTAGAACTGGAAAATAGTCCACTTTTTGAACATCTGCAGCCGTTAAGAATGACAACAAGATGGTAGTACCCCGCAGTACGGAGTTATTGTGAGAACATAAACTTTAATGAATGGAATGGCAAACGGGGTGCTGCTGAATGGCCTCCACGATTCCCTCATATTACACGCCTTGGATTTTTCAGTCTTGGGAGCACTAAAGAATTGAGGTTTATGCCGTCAGGATTAGTGCTGTTGAGTATTTGAAGGAACGAATCCAATCATAATTCAAAAACCTACCGTGTCGGAAAATTTGCGACAAAATTTATAAATCAGAATTGAAAAGATGCAATGTTTGCTTAGAATGCCTTTGGGAATCTCTTCGATCATGTTTTGTCGGTTGAATGTACTCTGCATGTAATTTTGCGTTGATAATAAATTTTTATTTTCAATTGTTTAGTATTTCTGGGCCGAACGAAGTTTTGGCAACTGATTTATGCTCCGCACTGTACATTGGTATACACCCACTCACGGTGATAGTGTAAAATTACGGCCATAGGAGTAGCACTGCAAGCGACACGGGAACGAAATCAGCAGATTATGACGTAAACGGCGGTGGTTATTTAACACGCAAGTTCTTAAACGGAATTACCTTTTAATAAATTTGTGGCTATGGCACCCCATATGAAATAACATACTGAAATAAGTTATGTATCATGCAACGGAATCAACATCGCTATTCATGCTTGTTCATAACAGACATCGGCATCATCTTTGTAGCATAGGAATTTCCCTGAATTCGTGGCATTTCCTTGACATAATTGGCCAACTGCATACGGAACTCTCAAACGGGCTATTAGTAACACAGTTAACACCTGACAGTGACGACGATAGCAGTTTGAAAACAAACCTGAGGTGCAAAGAAAGTAGGGGAACATTTACTCAAGTTAGTTGCGTCTTCATTCTTTGGCGTTATTTTTTCCTACTATATGGTAGCTTTCCTTTCAGTTAACTGCTTCATGCTGTGGGACGAGGTGTGCCTTTTGTTGCTCTGACGATTCGTGATACTTTGGCTGAGACGTCCGGATTGTACCGCCTCCTGGCAACGCCACTATGCAAGTTTTCTGGATTAAAGCGACGCCACTTCCAGGCACCCGTCCACCAGAGTATTCTTACCGGCTTGGAGAGGCCCTCGTCACACAGCTCTCCGTAAGTCTGATGCGCTGCTCGATTAATACCAAGAGAAAGTTGTCCTTGTTTCGCAAGCGTGGAACCCCTCTCGGTGAACTGCACCCAAAAGGATTAGGCAGCGCCTTGGTGAGTGGTCGCATAACTGTCGGGACCAGCACGGTTGTTTCGACAGGACACCACCTGTGAGAAATATTCTGTCAGCATTCTGTAAGTGTCTTACTTTCTGATTTAAATTCAGATTAATTATAAACATGTGTACTGAAACTGCCCTGAATGAAATACCACCTTCCCTTTAAGTGGAGATCAAAGAAAAAGATATGACAACCGTCATCTGCCACCATTTTTTAGAGGAATAGAGCAAGAGAAAAAGAGTTCGTTACTTTGCGCAATGTAATGACGATGGACATAAATAACGCTTCACTGAATTGTACGAGCATACTAAATCGTGGCTTGGTATCAGTAACGTGTGAAAGTAGCCCAGCTTACAGTCAAGTCATGTGCAGTGGGTATGCTTGACTCAGTTAATCTAGCTTTTCTATTTATAAGTCTGAAATTTGAACACAAAAAGCAGTCATGTCGTATATAAAGTGATGATCCACCAGGTCTCTGACTTACCTACTAGCCAGTAAAACATGCAAAGAAATAGACGAAGCGTACTGCTGGCTACAGTTTTGAGAAATGTATATACTGGGTGTGATAACAGTTCAGGAAAATCGGTCTCGCAGGTGACGCCTGAGGAACTGAACATTCCGTGAACCATCTAGAGACCGATTAGAAAGAGCTCTATCAATCGAAGAGATATTAAAATGTTAAGAGTGACAAGGGATCACGAATAAACTTCAGAATTTTTGATCAAGAAAATGTAATTGCATTAAACGCAGGGGTGTCCACTCGCGGCCCGCTGGTGGCATTCAGCCCAAAGTTAGTAACAGTGCTGCCCAAGTAGTTAGCATCCATCACGCGATCGGTAAAACGATAAATTGAACATTTTTGCACTCTCTCTCTCTCTCTATCTCTGTCTGTCTGTCTGTCCTCCCCTCTTACTTTTTTTTTATTTCCTTCTGCTCAGCGAGTATTGTTAAGTGTTAAGCATATTATGTGCGGCTTCCAAACACTCGTCTTCTACCAATATGACGCAAGTAAGCCAAAACGTTGGACACCCTCGATTTAACTATGGTTACAATTATGGACACATCTGCGTGTGCAACACTTTGTACAATAAATCACAATTATGGTTGCAATTATGACACATCTGCGTGCGGAACATGTGGTACAATAAATCACCACAAATGACAGATTTAAGTAAACAGGATTCCATATACATTGTGAACTGCTGAAAAAGGCTGACTGAACGAGGATGTGATAAATTAAACTTCCCTAGTGCTGGGATGGACTAATGTCAGCCATATTCCGTAACGAGCTTTGAAACTTGGCCATCTAACCAAACAACGAACGTATCGCTGGATTTTGACAAGTGCTTATTAAAGATTTGGAAATGCTGTAAATACCATTACACCAAGCCTTGCAATGCAAGGCAGATCCTGCGCAAATTTTTATAGACGGAGATCTAAGAACAGAAACTGATTTTTGCTCAACTTACGACGTACTCAACCATAGCAGCGTCTAGCCACACGTACGCATGCGCAGTGGAATCCCAAGAAAGACAGCTTCCGTCTACAACACCCTTGGTGAGTTTAGACATTCTCACAGTAGGTAATGCGTCGCAGTCGCCTCCGGTAGGACGTCGTAACAGCTCTCCAAAGCATTTCCTCGTATAAGTTTCTCCTACTGACTTTGTCAAAGACAATTATGCATTCAGAGACGGACTTCGCGCTACAGAAACATCTTTACAGATCCCCTGTAGTTTAGAATACGTGAAAGAATAGTCAGTTCTGAAACTTGCGCTTGTGAGAGACGACATCCAATTTTTTCATTTGTCTCTAACGAAATGTTACGAAAGGTGGACAAAAATACGGAGACACGAAAAATATAACACATTTCCATGCCCAACATCACGCAGAAAACCGTTGGTATTCACAACAGCTTCCAATCCTCTCGGAATAGATAGCTACACGTGCTTTGTTGTTTGAAAAGGAATCTTATAACATTATTCCTACAGACCAGTGCTAAATTGAGATAACGATGATGGAGGTGGACAGCGATGAGTCAGCCTCCTCTCCAAAGTTCACCGCAAAGGCTCAGCCTCCATTTAAGATCTGCTGACTGGTGGCAGCCAGAGGAGATGCGACAACTCATCCTCGTGCTCACAAAACCAGTCCTGGGCGATTGCAGGCTGCATGAACAGCAGCCCCTTTGTCCTGAAACACAGCATCACAGTTTGGGAACAAAGATTGTGCGATGGGGTTGATTTGATCAAGCAAAATGGACACAAAATCCTTGGCAGTAATGAGATCTTTTAGAGTACACATGGGAGCCATGGAATACTAAGATACAGCTGCCCAAATCATCAGCCAATTCCAGCAATGTAAACTCGACGAGGAGCTGGAAACAGTGTGAAACAAGACTCATGTGACAAAATGGTTTTGTTTCACTGCTCTACAGCCCAGGATCCATGGCTTCGGCACACTTTTACCTGTTACGCGCACATGAATCAATGATAAGAGTATTGCGAAATTCGAGATCCATCTGAAATTCGCTGCTTATGGACCTTCCTTCGTGTTGTTAGTTTGTTAGTGAAGGAAAAGTAATTATAAGACAACAATAATTCAAACAGATTCATTAGTTCATAGATTTCTACATTGTTTAGATTTTTGTGTTGGAACAAGTTGTCTTTGATAATAAGGAATGTTTCTGTTGTAGGTATATTGGTGTAGAGATCACCTATGTCAAGGGATGTAAACTTTCCTGTACTTGGAATGGCGATATCTTTTAAGTTGCCAATCAATTCCTAAGTGTTTTTTATGGAGTAGTTTGTTGTAAACGTGTATGATTTTCTAAGAATTTCAAGAAATTTGTTAGTTCAAATGGTTCAAATTGCTCTGAACACTATGGGACTTAGCTGCTGTGGTCATCAGTCCCCTAGAACTTAGAACTACTTAAACCTAACTAACCTAAGGACATCACACACATCAATGCCCATGGCAGGATTCGAACCTGCGACCGTAGCGGGCGCGCGGTTCCAGACTGTAGCGCCTAGAACCGCTCGGCCACATTTGTTAGTTGTTTTATACCTAGGGCTGATTATTGAGTTGACTAATGGGCGTATGAGATTCTATTGTTTATTAATCCTACATCTACGAAGCTTAGATCACAGGCCAAAATTTATAAAGAAGACCATTTAGTACGCCCATTAGTCAATTCATCAAACATCTCTTGGTACAAAAAACTAGCAAAGTCATGAAATTCTTACCAAATCATGCACATTTACAACCAACTACACTGTAAGGAATAGTTATGAATTGACTGACAGCATCAAAGATATCATCATACCCAGTACAGGAAAAATTTACACCCCATGACATAGTTAACCTCTACATCAATATAACTATAACAGAAACTCTCTGTATTGTCAAAGACAGCTCGTTGCAACATAAAAAATTAAGAAATGGAAACGTCTATGACCTAATGGAGTTGCTTGAGTTGTTGCTATCTGATGGTTGCTTTTCCTTTGACAACAAAATATATGCTCAGAAAGATGGTCTAGCAATGGGTAGTGGCTGAGCTGGCCTGCTAGCTGACATCTGTATTAATGACGTAGAAACCAAATATTTTGAAACAAACAAACCTGAAAATGTCAAGACCATTTATTAAAAACGTTATGTTCATGACAACTTGATACTATAGAATGGAACAACCACTGAAGTAGAAAGCTTACCTGAGAAACTTAATAATATACAACCAAAAATACGAGTACTGTTTCCAGTTGAACACCAAACACAACATGGAATTAATTTTCTTGACCTAAACATACCTGTCATGACAACAAACATAAATTCCAAATTTATAGGAAACCTACCATATCAGATGTCATGCCATCAAAATCAACACAAATTAGGAATTTAGATCAGTAATCAGTCGTGTAAAGAAAACTAATCCTGAACCTGATGTAAAAACTAAAGAATTAGACTCTTTAAAAACAATCACCCATCCATAACTGACAAATTAGATGAAAAGATAAAATCCAACCATACATCAGCAACAGTACTACCACAATAGCAGAAGAAATTAAATATATCTCCATACCATCACTTGGTAACACCTCCCACCAACTTTCAAGACTTTTTAAACGACTCAGAGTCAGAACAAGTTACCACACAAACAACGAAACAAAGAATATGGAGATGTCATCCAACCCATCATCACTTTGCTGGGTGTGGGTCAACGGCGTGACCGGGGGAAAGTTGGACTGGGTCCATAAGGAGTCTGCTTCAAGACAGTCTTCGAAGTTCGGCCGCCTGTCAGCAACGTTACCGCAAGAAGATACTTCTAGAAGCTCCGTGTTCAATTTAATGGATAAGGTTCTCGACAACCTAACGCTGTCTGTGCTTCAGAAAGGCTTAAACTTCGCCCCTACACCGAGAACCCAGCGTCTAACTGGTTTTATTAGTGCTGTTGACGAAACTGTTAAGCCTCTTCCCAGTGATGCTGCAAAAGAAATAATACGCGAAACACGTCGTGCACTCGCGAAAGCTCCGCCGCAGTACAGAAACAGGGGGGAGGAGATGGGCGCAAAGGTCGCGGTAGGAGGAACTGCACAAAGAGAGAGGGAAGAGGAGATGGAATTGGAGGAGTGATGGGGGATGGACAATGGGGGAAGGAGAAGATCGACAGTGGAGCAAGAATCAGATGGACAGTCGGAGAAGGAGGAGATGGACAGAGAGGGTGCAGGAGGTGGACAGAAAGAGGGGATAACGGAGATGGACAGAGAAGAGACGGAGGAGGAGGATAGAGGGATGGTAAAGAGGAGGTAGACTAATAGAAGACTGCAATAAATACTTATCCGGGCAACGCCGAGTATTCATCTAGTACTAATATGTCGCGCTGTAACGGGTACTTCCAAAAAGGACCGAACGAATGCAAACCAGGCCTAGCCTCGACCTGCGCGCGGCCCGCACATCGGGCTCCTTTGCTATTTGGCACACCTAGGCCATCCCCGCATTAGATCATTAAAATGATCTCTAAACAATAGCGCCGCTATAAGTCTGGAATGTACTCGTACCCTATAATCTCCATATCTCGAACAATGCTACAACCTTGCACTGTCCACAAACAGCAGGATAAAGCTCCACATAAATATGGTCAGCCCAGTTTAGCCACTTCTCGGAATTGTTCAAATGTGTGTGACATGTTATGGGACTTCTAAGGTCATCAAAAAAATGGTTCAATGGCTCTGAGTACTATGGGACTTAACATCTATGGCCATCAGTCCCCTGGAACTTAGAACTACTTAAACCTAACTAACCTAAGGACATCACACAACACCCAGTCATCACGAGGCAGAGAATATCCCTGACCCCACCGGTAATCGAACCCGGGCGCGGGAAGCGAGAACGCTACCGCAGACCACGGGCTGCGGGCTAAGGTCATCAGTCCCTAAGGTTACACTCTGCTTAACCTAAATTATCCACACACACCAATGCCCGAGGGAGGACTCGAACCTCCGCCGGGACCAGCCGCACAATCTTTTGTCTGCAGCGGCCCAGACCGCTCGGCTAATCCCCCGCGGCGCTTCTCGGAAAGATTTATGAAACAATGACGAATATATAAAAAAGACACTGTACTGAGACTAACACGGGGGGAACCGTCACGAAACTAAATGCATAAGTCGTAGGCCTACGTCGCAGCATTTACGGCTCTTAGTGGTACCTTGAAATGTTTTCCACAGTTTCTTAACTGTACGACCTGAATTCCTCCCGTAATTCCATTTGTTCGTACCTCAAATTTGTCTCACTCAGAGGTACGAGCAGCTCGCTTTGGTGGCTGTGTTCGCCCCTCTACAACGAAGTCGGCCCTTGTGCGGCAGTCAGTCGTCTTCGGAGCAGTTACCGGGACCGCAAACCTGAGGTGTGAAGGCGCACGTGAAATATGAAGGCGCGCCGCGGCTAAGGAGCCCTAGAGGGGCGCGGGAAGGAGCGGCCGGGAGCTGACGAAATGAAAAAAGTAATTACTTCCACTTCCACTGCGCCCAAATCCCGTCCCTTTCCCTCGCCGCTCGCACCGCGCAAGGCCCCGTATTTGTGGCGAGTAAATTGCAATATGCTGACATTTATTTCAGCCTAACTTGTCTTTCCCCTACCTCTCTCTTTTTCTCCTCCCTCCCCCCCGAACCCTCCTTTGCCTCGCCCGCTGCTTTGGATTTGCGCACGCTGGGCTTTGAAAGGCTCAAGTACGCGCCGGTCCGAGCTTTTGTATTTTATTTCTGAGCTCATTACCATCTTAAAACTCATTAGCTCTCCTGTAGCATTAGGAGCGGAATATTGCTCTTCTATCTTTGCCCGCGCGGCCACCCTTTATGCTCGCTCCATTTCTTCCACCCGCGCCCCCCACACCACCTCCCAACCCCCCTCCAGTACCTCCCCCTCCCCCCCTCTCCGCCCACCACCTCACCATTACAGCAGCAGCACACAGCAGCAGCAGCCACCCCCGCGGCGGCGTTCATTTACATTTTTTTATTTGGGCAATCCCCGCTGGGCCTGTCGGCCATGTTAACAGCGGCGGCCGGAGGGAAGGGTTGAGCCCGCGGGGGCGGTGTAGGGTGGGGTCGGGGACGCGCACAAAGCCGTGCAGGGGAAGCTAGCGGCCGTGTCGTCGCCGGCGTCGCTTTTATACCGCTAATTAAGACTGCAGATAAGTCGGCCGGGCCCAGCAGATATACGGTTACCACGGCGGCCGGCATTGTGCGGGCCCTATCGAGTGACGCCAGGGCATTGCAGTCCCGTCCTGCCGTGCCCTTCCGTCGCCGGGCGAGCCCGTTTATCCCGAGGACCTCGTCGCTGTACTCAGTGGAGTCACGGCTCTCCTCTTGTTTCTCTGCAGCCGGCGTTCCCTTTGTCGCCCAGGGGGCTACAGTCTTCGTCTTAGGAGAAGCAAGGGTGACTGAAGGAGGCCGGCAGCCTGGTTACATACAGAGCCTACAGCTGACGCGCTTGCTGTTCCGAGACCCTCGTGCGAGCCAGCTCAGAACTCCTTAGGTCCAGCCGTCACGAACTGTCTGCAGAAATAGCCTTGTTTGCAGATGATAGCAGCACTATAATATTTTATTTATACAGGGTGAGGCAACTATGACAGGCCACACCAAATATACCCATAAAAATAAATACAATCTAAGATCAAAGAAAAACTAAAAATACAAAGAACGACGCACCATGGAGGCCTTACCGAATCGGACGCAAATTGGTAGATGTCATGTGCATGTAGACAAGCAATATAAAACATAAACGCAAACGTAAAAATTGGATGATTTATTCAAGAGAAAGAGCTTATGCAAACAATTGTTCGGTATGGCACTGACTGACAGAGCTCTTAGAGGCCCTCCTGACGAATATCGTGCTTCCGGAAAGCGTTGACTCGGTGCCCCACTGCAGACTCCTAAGGTACGAGCATTTGGGATTGGTTCCCAAGTATGTGACTCGAAGACTTCTTAAGTAATAGAACCCAGTACGTTGTCCTCGACGGTGAGTGTTCATCGGAGGTGAGGGTATCATCTTGAGTGCCCCAAGGAAGTGTGGTAGGTCCGCTGCTGTTTTATATCTACATAAATGATCTTTTGGATAGGGTGGATAGCGATGTGCGGCTGTTTGCTGATGATGCTGTGGTGTACGGGAAGGTGTCGTCGTTGAGTGACTGTAGGAGCATACAAGATGATTTGGACAGGATTTGTTATTGGAGTAAAGAATGGCAGCTAACTCTAAATATAGATAAATGTAAATTAATGCAGATAAATAGGAAAAAGAATCCCATAATTTTTGAATACTCCATTACTAGTGTAGCGCTTAACACAGTCACGTCGATTAAATATTTTGGCGTGACATTGCAGAGCGATATGAAGTGGGACAAGCATGTAATGGCAGTTGTGGGGAAGGCGGATAGTCATCTTTACATATGTGGTTCATCTGTAAAGGAGACCGCTTATAAAACATTAATTCGACCTATTCTTGAGTACTGCTCGAGCGTTTGGGATCCCTATCACGTCGGATTGAGGGAGGACATAGAAGCAATTCAGAGGCGGGCTGCTAGATTTGTTACTGGTAGGTTTGATCATCACGCGAGTGTTACGGAAATGCTTCTGGAACTCGGGTGGGAGTCTCTAGAGGAAAGGAGGCGTTCTTTTCGTGAATCGCTACTGAGGAAATTTAAAGAACCAGCATTTGAGGCTGACTGCAGTACAATTTTACTGCCGCCAACTTACATTTCGCGGAAAGGCCACAAAGATAAGATAAGAGAGATTAGGGCTCGTACAGAGGCATATAGGCAGTCATTTTTCCCTCTTTCTGTTTGGGAGTGGAACAGGGAGAGAAGATTCTAGTTGTGGTACGAGGTACCCTCCGCCACGCACCGTATGGCGGATCTCGGAGTATGTATGTAGATGTAGATGAAATTCTGTGCAGCTGGCGCGTTCGATCGTCAAAATAACGAGCTGGCGAGAGGGACCGTCTCCATATAGCTCCGAACGTTCTTAGTTGGGGAGAAATCCGGCGACCTTACTGGACAAAGTAGGGTTTGGAAAGCACGAAGACAAGTAACAGAAACTCTCGATGTGCAGCTGGGCTTCATCTCCCTGAATTGTAAGCCCAGTATGGCTAGACATGAAGAGCAGTAAAACGGGGCGTAAAATATCGCCCACGTACCGCTGTGCTGTAAGGATACCGCCGATTACAACCAAAGGAGTCCTGCTATGAAGTGAAATGGCACGGCAGACCATCACTTCTGGCTGTCGGGTCGTAAGGCGACAGACGGGTTGTTGTCCCACCGCTCTCCTAGGCGTCTCCAGAGGCGTATTCGCCCTGGAATCTCATTGACTGGAGTGGAGTTGTCTTCAGCGATGAGCCCCGCTTCTAACTGAGACCCGGTGACAAGCGAAACCGTGTCTGGAGATGACCCAGACGGCTGCAGAATACCAACCTGTCTATCGCCAGCCATAGGTCCGACAACAGGGACTGATGGTCTTGTGCCCTATTTTATTTCACAGCAGGACCCATTTGGCCATTGGCCTTGCCGCAGTGGTATCACCTGTTCCCGTCAGATCACCGAAGTTAAGCGCTGTCGGTCTGGGCTAGCACTTGGATGGGTGACCATCCGGTCTGCCGAGCGCTGTTGGCAAGCGGGGTGCACTCAGCCCTTATGAGGCAAACTGAGGAGATACTTGATTGAGAAGTAGCGGCTCCAGTCTCGGAAACTGACATACGGCAGGGATAGCGATATGCTGACCACATGCCCCTCCATATCAGCATCCGGTGACGCCTGTGGGCTGAGGATGGCACGGCGGCCGGTCGGTACCGTTGGGCCTTCATGGCCTTTTCGGATGGAGTTTAGAGTTAGGACCCATTTGGTTGTCAGTCGCGGCACCCATACACCAAAGCGGTACGTCGACGGTGTTTTGCTCCCTGCTCCGTTGCCCTTCATGGCAAGCAATCGTAGGTACATTTCAGCAAGATTATGGCCGCCTGCTCAAGGCGAGAGTTTTTATTGCTTGTCTTCGTGTTCGAATGACCCTACTTTGGCCAGCGAAGTCGCCGCAACTCTTCTGAACTGAGAACGTTTTGAGCAACATGTCTAGGGCCCTCCAACGAGCTCGCAATTTTGACCACGTAACACGCAAATTGGACAGAATTTGGCACAATACTCTTCAGGTTGACATCGAAATGGTTGCCGAATAATTGCTTGCATATGGGCCAGAGGTACATCAGTGTGTTATTTACTTGCTCAATTTGCGATGCTCTTTCCTACGAATAACTCACCTAATTTTCCTGAAATTATTACCATTTTTTTCTGTTCGCACACATTATGTCTACCGATTTCTGGTCCATTTGGATAATTCCTCCGTGCTTCTTGGTTTTTCTAGTCTTAGAGTCTGTACCGAGATGCGGTTTTCGAAAACTTATAGCAGGTAATTTGAAGAATTTCCTGCCGTTCGAAACTAATATTTCTCTTTTACACTTGCCGAATTACGATACCGATTTCGCATTTTCTAAGGTAACTATATAATTTTTTCTGTGGCATTTGAAAGAAGCTTCTAAGAGAACTTCAACGACATAACATATATGGGACCTCATCAAATAGTATCAAAACAAAAGCACCCCAAACCACTGTCCTGCCGTCAGAGGAATAGGTTCCACAAACGTCTGTCCTGTTATACCAAATTTAAGCAAACGCATAATTGATGTACGGTTCGTGTGTTCACCATCACGGCTTGCATACTAATGCTCAAAATGTTGACCTTTAACGTTGCTACACGCTTTGAAGTGATTCTGAAGAAACAATACTGCACGTTGAATTTCACCTGAAGTTAACGGCAACACATGCCAGTTTTGTAACACATTTCATGCCTTCGGGAGTCGTCATTGTTTCTAAATAGACCTCTTGGTTCAATTGACAACACAGATAAAAGTATAGAAACGTTTATTGTGGTGAGTGTGCAGACCATTTTGTGTTTCCTCAACGACCGTTCCAATTATCTCCAAACGTTCTATTACGAGAGTCTGTCATGACATATGAGGAATGAGAGGGATATCCGTCATATTAGTACCACCCTGACTGCCTTACGTCCAGTGAGATGTCTTACAATAACTGCGGGTGCAACGTATCTTACGAACACGAGATACTTGAGTGTATTTAGATTCTCATCAACAAAACAGGGACCGATGATGCGGGTCTTGAAAAACATGAACCATATGATGAGAGACTTACAGCATCGTTTTTATTCACTTCTTTATATCTGCGTGGATTTTCAACCGACAATTAGTGTATATTACGAAGATTGACTTGCCGGCCGCGGTGGCCGAGCGCTTCTAGGCGCTTCAGTCCGGAACCACGCGGTTGCTACGGTCGTAGATTCGAATCCTGCCTCGGGCATGGACGTGTGTGATGTCATTAGGTTATTTAGGTTTAAGTAGTTCTAAGTTTAGGGGACTGATGACCTCAGATATTAAATCCCATAGTTCTTAGAGCCATTTGAAGATTGACTTCTCCGTGGGTTATAAACGGTGCTTATTCCTTAAAATTTTGCACAGATATGTCGCATCACTTTTCACTTTTCATAAATAACATTCGGAGAAGTCATTCCATGAAACTTCAGATGCTTTTAAATTTGAAGAGGATGAAATGCGATGGAACGTAGTGTTTGCAGAACACTCGTTTGGTGCGGCCCTCTCATACTTCCGAGATGCCTCTTAGTAACACTTCCATGGTGCGTTACTGCTGCTAAAATGTTAGTCTCACCTCTTTCACCAGTAGCGCTGTTTTTTTCTTGACGTGTTTTACTATTCACACATCCAGTTTCTAGAAGTTTTCTTCATAACGTTTGCAAATACGGACCGTGTGCGCTTCGCACATCTGGATACTCTTCAGCATACAACCGCGCCGGTATTGTAATAGTTTGGCGACGTTCGCCATAAGCGATATTCTCTTCTTCGGCAGTCGTATACATTGTATATGTCTCAGTAGGTTTACAAACAAGTTATCTGATTGCTCGAACATCAGAACCCATACTTATGAGCTTCTCGCGCACTCATAAGCACGAGAATCATACGTGAGTTACATGTTTGCTTATGTTCAGTATAACAGGGCAGATGTTTTTGGCACCTCTTCTCCTGACGGCGAGATAGCGGTTTGCGGCCCTATTGTCTTGATACGGTTTGATCGAGTCCCATATATGTTACGTTGTTGAAATTTTAATCGCGACCGTCAATAAATTCACCACAAATAATTCAAATGGCTCTAAGCACTATGGGACTTAACATCTGAGGTCATCAGTCCCCTAGACTTAGAAATACTTAAACCTAACTAACCTAAGGACATCACGCATATCCATGCCCGAGGCAGGATTCGAACCTGCGAACGTAGCAGCTGCGCGGTTTCGGACTGAAGCTCCTAGAACCGCTCGGCCACAGCGGCCGGCAAATTCACCACATCGTCTGCTATAGCGTGGCGAAAACGGCACCGCGATGTATTTATTCACTCTGGTTATATCCAAGGCTGTCTGCCTTAACTACCTCACAGTGTATACACAGGGTGTTTAAAAAAAGTCACACAGCCCTACAAGAGATAATTTCACTGCCGGAAATAAATTGCAACACCGTCAAGGACAGGATCATTTCACTGGCAAGTGAGGTGACACGTAGTTCATCATGGTTGGAGTATGCAATAAGAAATTCATACCGAAAGAAACACACATGTTACAGAAAAGGATGCCCAAACAGCAACTGCCATAAACAGCATACCCTCTGTAGGTGTGTATTTTGGCCATAAAGGTGCCAAATGGCATCCTGCGATATATCGTCCCAGGCATCTTGCAGCTTTTGATGCAGTTTGGCAAAGATATTTGCAGGAGAAGGGACAAGTTCCCGCTTCTCCATATCCCATTATTTTTTAATTGGTGACAAATCTGCTGATTTGTCACCAGGGCTGTTCGTCTAGACTGCAAAGGGCATGCTGCGTCGCGACAGCCGTATGTGGCCGTGCACCGTCCTGTTGATAAAGCACGTCACCTTGTTGTAAAAAAAAATGGCAGTAGCACGAGGATAACAGCCCCTGAAACTCAACGGACACAGGTTTCTTTACCCTGCAGAAACACCAACTGTGACCACTAGATAAAGCTTATCGTCCCACACACCATCAAACCTGTGCTGGGATATGTGTGTCGTGGTCGAATGCACTCCAGAATAGGCCGGTCATCAGGTCTATGTGAAGAGTAATACAGGGTGACCTGGAGAACAGAATTCCAGGGTACAAAGAAACACAGCAGGGGGAAGGAAATACAGTACTAACCTGACTATAGCAGATGTTGAAATTGACCATCATTCCTGATTCATGTATTCGCATTTCTGGGCCCTGGTCAGCAAGTTGCTGAAGGCAAATCGAAGCTGGACTGCTGGAATTGCTGCAGTCTCATTCCAAATATTCTGCTGGAGTTTTTGAAGACTATGAGGGTTGGCTAAATGGTTCAAATGGCTCTGAGCACTATGGGACTCAACTGCTGTGGTCATAAGTCCCCTAGAACTTAGAACTACTTAAACCTAACTAACCTAAGGACATCACACAACACCCAGCCATCACGAGGCAGAGAAAATCCCTGACCCCGCCGGGAATCGAACCCGGGAACCCGGGCGTGGGAAGCGAGAACGCTACCGCACGACCACGAGATGCGGGCTATGAGGGTTGTTGCGATTCACCTTAGACTACAGAGCTCCCCACACAGAGCAATCGCACACCGACAGAACAGGTGATCTAGGTGGCCAGCTAGAGCCGCGACCAGACCGACCTTTTCTACGAGCTCCGTAAGGCGTGAAGATTGAGTAAACGTGCTCCAAGTTTCCGCCAGCTGTATGAGCAGTTGTTCCATCCTATTGGAAGTAACTGTAGCTCTTTTCCTTCTCCAATAGCGCTGCCACAAATGGTTTCAAAATGTCCTAGGGTAGAAGTTTCATTCAGAGAATTAAATAGTAACTCCACACACCACCTGGACGCTGCTGTAATGTGCCACTCTAGAAGTTTTACGCAAACATGGGTGTCTTAGAATATACAGAAAGCATGATCCTTGCTCCTGAGAACAGCAGCGTCAGTGGATTTACACAGGTTAGAGTGAGAATAAAAATAGATAAAAGAGCTGAACAGCGGTTCCCACTCCCGAGGGAGAAGTCTCTACCCTTAGGTAGGAACACAGCAACGTAAAACAGTTGTTGGCAGCCATACATGGAAGAGCAGTAACGTTTAGTTTCAGCTGAATGATATTGCTACCAAACATGCAGTTTTTTCAGCGTAAAGGCCATGGAAGTGCAGAGCCACGCTTTACATTGGCCGATGCCTGTAAAGTACCGGTGGTTTGGCCGGCCGACTACGTAGGGAAACAATGCGCCGCCAAAATCCTTTAAAGATCGTAGATTTTCGTATTAAGACAATTTCTCAGGCAGAACGGTGGGGCACCAACCCTCTGTTGCTCGGCGCCAGTCTCGGGTAAGCTCCAATTTAACTCTATTTTCTCGCTTGGATCTTGCTCAAATGTTAGCACTAAGATGGTGCTAGTAAGTGCTACTTTTATTAGCTCTCATTCATGTGACTCAAGCGCTGATTTATGTAGCACCAGCGTTCAGAAATAACCTTGTGTGTAGTAGTTTAGTCGTAATGCAATAAACGCTTGAGTTCCTTGGGGTCGACCGGAGTGGCACTTCAGTCTAGAACAGCGCGACCGCTACGCTCGCAGGTTCGAATCCTGCCTCGGGCATGGATGCGTGTGATGACATTAGGTTAGTTAGGTTTAAGTAGTTCCAAGTTCTAGGGGACTGATGATCTCCGGTGTTAAGTCCCATAGTGTTCAGATCCATTTTGAATCAGTTCCTTGAGTCTCCTGCAAGTATCCTTATCGAATCCCAAAAGTGTACCTCTCGTAGGTGCTCTGAGACAATGTTTGGCGCTGATCCTACCAATCTCCTATGATCACTAGGTGATTCTCTTTCTGCAGTTACTCGTAACAGCTTGGAAATTGCAGACTGACCGGAACCTCCCTTTAAGTTCTCATATGCTTCTTGTATCCTATGCCAGCACACTACTGCAGTCACAAGATGCAAGCTGAATGGAGCCAGTTGTATTCGAAAGAGTGCGTCATTCACTGCGAAGAAGCGTCGAAGGGTCAGTCAGGATTCATGGCAAGCAAATTCACACTGGCTATTTGCGTTACTTCTATGTAACACACATATGTGAATGGGAGGGCAGATTGGTTCATATCTGAATAGTTACTGGCTTTTGGACGTTTCTTTATAGAAACTTTTCTTATACTTCTTACCAATACTATCGTTCTGTATTCTATACGAATATGTGATAGTCTCTCTCAGAAACGCCCTATATTTCAGCCTCAGGTCACTCAAAGATATTTCAATCGATTTTGACTTAACAGCAAGTCATCATCAGATAAATTGAATGTAACATACCAGCTGATAACCCATAGCTGCAATAAGCTGTCCACAAACTTTTACAAGCTCTGAAGTCCATTACTTTATCTGACTTACACTCTGAATCTTGTCCTTAGAAAATTGCTACGAACTGCATTAATACCTGGTTAATCGTCTTATTTCTGAATTTTCGCAGCTTAATCTCTCTGTAAATCTACTCTGCAACCTGTTGTCACATCACCGACGATCATGCCTTGCTAGCAGAAAGATAAGTCGTTCAGCTTTCGTAAAATTGTAGAGCTGTCCCATGTCGTTGGTACTTATCAAGGAAAGTTACATGCCATTCTACAATTTTAATTTATAACGGTCGCAAATCCCCCTGTACGAGATGTTCGCTCTTTCAACGTCCCGTTTCAGAGACACAAAATAATATGCTGATGATGGGCGTCATTGCAACCTTGCCTGCTATGGAAGGGAATTGCGAAACATGTATCACGAAGCAAATACCGTCCGCACTGGCGGAATGTTACGCGATACCACGTACTTATACGTTTGCGACTA
Source organism: Schistocerca serialis cubense (assembly GCF_023864345.2). Classification (NCBI taxonomy): domain Eukaryota; kingdom Metazoa; phylum Arthropoda; class Insecta; order Orthoptera; family Acrididae; genus Schistocerca; species Schistocerca serialis. The sequence continues at coordinate 266,586,267 of NC_064638.1, forward strand.
TTACAGCGCCATCTATCACAAAGCGAAAAAAGTGGTCCATCTAAAACATTCATATTTCTTTACGTACTTCACGAATATGTAATAAAAATGGGGGTTCCTATTTTTAAAAAAAAACGCAGTTGATATCCGTTTGACCTATGGCAGCGCCATCTATCGGGCCGACCATAGCGTCATCTGGTTTCCCCCTTAATGCTAGACGAGTTTCATTCTTAGTAGTTTTTTCGTTTGACGCTTATTTCGTGAGATATTTGGACCGGTCACGATCAATGGACCACCCTGTATATATGTAATACCTCAACCGTTACTGAGAACAGAATAAAAGATTCGGAGCCACTGCTTTTCCCCATACCCTTGTGGGAACGAGCGTTCCAGGAATAGCATTGTTCTCAACTCAGCTTTACAGCATTAGTGATATAGAGAAGCTTCATGTCATGTAGTCTGCGTAGGGCTCTTATAGCCGTTTTCTGCTTCATCCGAATCCCTGGGCAGTGAACATACTTTCGAAATTGTTGGACAGATAACAAAATGCTCTTTGTGTGGAATTAGTCCTTGTAAAGTCTTCTGTTACACGAATAATTTTGCGAAAACACAGATTGTGAGAAATTGGACAAAATCTTCTGTTCATTTTTCCTTTTTGCCTTTATCTCGCACCTACACGGCTCGGCATGGTTGTTAACGGATTCGGCATTGTTAATGTTGAAATGCTGCCAGATGCTTTTCCTGTTGCCACCCCGTTACCCTCAGATATGGAATTCGTGTACACCAACTGTTTGCGTCTAGTGTTATCAATGTGAAACATCCAAGATGGCTGGCGCACATGGCCTCGTCATTAAACCGCCTGGCGAATTCGATCCAGGGCCGTCACACCTGTCCACATGCTGGGAAGCGGCTTACTGGGACGTGATGCTATCCAGACGGGTCAAGATTGGACAAAGTATGTTCTCAACATTATTTTTTTGACAAATGATAATACTTATCCGGCTGCATTTAACGTATGGTCTCGTACTAAAAGTTTTAGTAATACTGTATTAAACCTATACCTCGTTTCAATAGTAACGTCCATTTATAACATCGTGCTCTCGTATTTCTTCTCAGATCAGTTCTTAGTACAAAAGATTATACCGCGTCACAAGTGAACAATTACTTTGCCTCACTTGAAGTTCTTCTTAGGCTAATGAACTCTGGATGGAAGAAACGTTTATCATCATAATCTTGGTTTTCAAGCTCTAGTAGTGTTCAAATGGCTTTGAGCACTATGGGACTTAACTTCCGAGGTCATCAGTCCCCTAGAACTTAGAACTACTTAAACCTAACTAACCTAAGGACATCACACACATCCATGCCCGAGGCAGGATTCGAACCTGCAACCGTAGCAGTAGCGCGGTTCCGGACTGTAGCGCCTAGAACCGCTCGGTCACTTCGGCCGGCTCTAGTAGTGTTTGCAGTCTAAAGTAAAGTAAGTGAGGTCTGCCTGTTATGCACGCAATGCACATGTTTCAGAAAGTTTGTGCCATAAGCAATGGATGCTATTATTCAGTTGTTTAGGAAGCTGACATGTTTTAAGTACGGAGTACTAGAATGAAATTTAATCTCAAACTGTTTATATCTGTTATGGTTATTACATTACTTACTACTGTGCCGGGTTCTGTAGAAACATCTTTACGGTAGAGATAGCTTGTCATGTGCAACTACTTGATGTTACTGTGAGTTTCGTAGGCTAGTTAAATAAATCACTCTGCCTATAACCGCAATTTTGTTGCACTATGACATTTCGTTACTATATTTCATGATTACTTACAGCTGTTTCCGAAGTATCCATCTTTATCTGCATGCTCCTCTGTTGTAGAAATGCACTCATAAACCTATGATCGTAAGTTACACTTTTTAACTTCACAAAACACAACAATTTTGTTTCTGCTATGTGTCTAGTCTTTGTTGATGTTCGACTGTTTTCGTATCCGCCAAGCAGCGAAATAGGAACTTTGTTTACTCTCTCTCTCTCTCTCTCTCTCTCTCTCTCTCTATGCGCGCGCGCGCGCGCGCGCGCGCGCGCGCGCGCGTGTGTGTGTGTGTGTGTGTGTGTGTGTGTGTGTGTGTGTGTGAGTGTGAGTGGGTGTGTGAGGGGGGAGATGAGGCGTTTCATCAGCTTGTCTCGTCTTTTTAGTATAATTCCTTCAATGTGTTATCTAGTGTCCTATCGCATAGTGTAGTGCAGTTGTTTATAATCTGTTTTCTTGCCGCTAGCGCCTTATGGATATGAAAGGTTCCTTCTATTGTAAGTTTTTGTTGTGGGATGTCGCTAAATATCAGTGTTCTAAACCGATATCTGTTTTAGTTACGTGGTGACTGTGAGATGTTGTGTAGTCAGAAAAAGTGCTGTTGGTCCAAAATCTTTTTAGAATTACAAGGTGTTCCGAATATCTTGTTTAAAAATTGCTGCACGGTTACCCTATGTTTACTCACTGACAAGAGCTGCATGTAAATAGGTGTCTGTGCGAACTGTTGAAATTTCCTGAGATTTTTCTGAGTCATTTTGTGTTGTGTTGTCTGTTCTGTGCCATGTCTATAGTACCTGGTTTTATATAATAATGTCTTTTCTCTGAACTAATTTATTATTATAGATAAATATGTGCTGTTCTCGTTTGTGCATGGATTCCTCTTCTGCTTTGCCTTATGTCTCTTTTCTCCTGTTCTCTGGAAGATGGACGTGATTTGGAAATTCTTGGATAGTTAACAAAATGTTTGTTATGAAGAATTTGCCTTTCTAATATCAGATGCGCCTTTCTTTTATTACGTGAATAATTTTTCAAATACACAGATTGTGGGCAATTAGAAAAAAACTTGCCTTCTTGTTTTTCTCTTTTATTTACACCTTGTTCCCATGGCTATTATCGGAACTGACAGTGTCAATATTTTAGGGTGGCTGGATGCCCTTACTGTCTCTACCCCTTTACCCTTTGTGTGGAAATTTGTGTACCACAGGTGTTTATGTGTAGCGTTATCCATATGAAATCTTTGTCTGTGGGGTTTTTCTGCGATGTTGTAAAAGCTCTTGTGTACATGTTTAATGTTCATCCCCTGGCTATTGGCGTCTTTTATGTTTCAGTTTTTGTATCCTTTGGGTGTCATAAATATTTTCCACTGATACTTGTTTAATTGGACGTAGATTATGTGTATAGTTCTGTTTCTTTATATGCTGTTCCGTTTACAATATGATATGATCGTGAATCTTCCTTCGTTGTATATGAATGGGTGGTCTGATTGATAGTGGACAGCATCTGAGGGCATGCAGTTCATTGTGAAATCACGTCTGTTGCTTGTTGTCTGTATGGTTAGATCAAGAAAAATTAGTTTATTGTCTGTTTCTAATGTGGAGTGAATTTTTGCTGTAAATGGTTTATTTCATCATGTAACTGTTTTATGTATGTATGTGGTTCGCCAGTCATTCTCATTACGCCGTTGATACCACGATACCAGTATATAATCTTGTGTTTTTTTGGTTTTGTTGGTTATGCGACCCCTAATTTCTGATCCGATTGGTAATCCTTAATATTGTCAGTAAATTCTGTATTGAATACGAAGTAATTTTTTATACTTATAGTGCTGAGTAAGGTTGCTACTTCTCCTAATTGTTTCTGGTGTGTTGTCTTATTGTTTTAATCCTTTTCTAATGTTGGTGACTGTTTCATCTTTTGGAATGCCAGTATACACGCGTGGGCACGCTGTAAAAACCTTTTAACTACGTTAAGCGAGTTTCGAGAAAATTGATTTTGCAGTTTCTTTACTAAACCATAAATTGTTATGCCTTCATAGGAATTGGTATATTGGAGTAATTAACTAATGATGATGTTTAGAAAAGCTAGATGCATGTTAGGGTAGTTAGAGGATTATTATTTTTTAGTAATTAACAGAAAATGCCACTATTGCTACACATATATTATTTTCGAGTCATCCCTCGGGCATGGGTGTGTGTGTGGTGTTCTTAGTATAATTTAGTTTAAGTAGTGTGTAAGTCTAGAAACCAGAGACCTCAGGAGCTTGGTCCCTTAGGAATTCACACACATTAGAACATTGTTTCGTCTTTTATACCTGTCGTTGGAGCAGTGTGCTTGGCTGATGACGAAGAGGGAGAGACTTACTCGTAGAGTGAAATGCCTCAATAATGTCTCCCGCTATTCACAACTCTATCGGGCATCTGTTTTTCTTTTCACTTACTGGCAGATTCATAGGATGAAGAACCTGTAATACAGTATTTGTTATATTTAAAGGATGTCATTTAACTATTGTATGCATTTCTTTACAATATGATAAGTTATTGTAATTGTACTCGATCACTTCTGGCTTTCACTTTTGGTAGGGAAAACGTATCACTTTTACACAGTTAACTTCATTTCCTTGACTGACTGTGTTTCTGTTTTTAATGATAGTTGCTGAAGGTTTAGACACATACTTGAATTATGCGTATTTCGTGTACTGCATAGGGTGAACTCCCCTTGCTGCAGACCCTTTTCCATCTTGTACGTCTGAATACGTTTAGACAGTCCTGTATAGTGTAAAAAGGTACATGTTCCTTCGCTCTTTCAGTTGTCCGGTGTATGCTGTCCACTTCCATAAGAATGTGACCAGGTTCGGGAAACTTGTGTACTGTGATGTCTAAGTATGTTGTTTGAACTAAGCACAGCAACGACGCAGCTGTGTCCTGATTCCTGTTCTGACATCACAGGCCTCAGAGAAGAAGGAAATGTGTTTTATATCCGGTCGAAACTATTTAGTAGATTTCAAGATGTCGGTACCGGTTTCTGAGCTGCCTCTCTTTCTGTTTAGTTCAGTTAAAGCACAGCAGAATGCATCATTTGGCTACGTAAGAAAGTTCATAGATAGTGAAATTCCATGTACAGAGTTTGACTGCAGTGCATCTGACAGACTTCACTCGAAGGTATTGATAAGACAGATTGTAGCCGGCCACGGTGGCCGCGCGGTTCTAGGCGCTTCAGTCCGGAACCACGCGGATGCTACGGTCGCAGGTTCGAATCGTGCCTCGGGCATGGATATGTGTGATGTCCTTAGGTTAGTAGGGTTTAAGTAGTTCTAAATCTAGGGGACTGATTACCTCAGATGTTAAGTCCTATAGCGCTTAGAGCCATTTTTGAGACAGATTGCAAACCAAATGTTGAACAGATAGATCTCTTGACTGCTTTAAGTTTTTCTTTGTAAGCAATTCTTGCTTGACTGAATTCATGTTTCATTACAGTGTGTTCATTATCCTTTGTCTCCAGTGCTTTCTCTTCTACATTGCTCTTTGCCTCCTCATAATTCACACACTTTTGACGTTGATGCTTTTTAGGTTTGTAGAAGGCGGGATCGTACAGACTGTACATTTTATATATATGAGGTGTCTATTCTTTCGGACATGTCCAAAAGAGCAGACACCCCATACATATAAGTGAGGCGAGGATGGCCAGTCATCTGTTCAGCGCAGGTGCACACCGTGCTCGAACTCTTGCAGAAATCGGTGAAATGCCACGAGTAATGAGGACAGTGGGCAAGGGGTACTACATTAGTATATTGTGGATAGACTCAGAATTTAAATCTTACGGCAGGCGTGCTAGGGTACTAGGGTAGACCGTGCAGCTGCGATGCCCAGTGTGTCCTTCCTAGTAAGCAGGAAACATGGGTTCGAATCCTCCTCTGGTACAAATTCTACCTATCGATGTAAATCAAAGGCCACTCACAGCCAACGTCTGTAATTCTTTGTATCCTATACTTAGCCTGCGGAATAAGTACAGTCGTTTTATGGACTTTCTTGAATACTGAGATGCTATTGTAGGAAAGTGTTCTGAGTGTTCATTAACTCCCTGCACATCATCTGGTTTAATTTTACTATGGGGAATTCCTTTGCTTCCCTTACCACTTTCATGAAGAGCCTTTCCTATATTTGCAGTGCCAATGACAGCAGAAATACACAAAGTTTTAATGAAGAACTTATTTCAGGCTTTGCGTTTTTGATAACCTGGAAGCATCTACAAAAGAAGTACCTTGTTTTACCTGAAAAATTTTTGTTGAAGTTGTACCACATCTTTCATAATTAACTAGTTTTGGTTTCAGTTTCAGCTTTATAATTTTAATTATATTTTACACTTCTTATTGGTTTAGAGTCGGTGCCTTAAGATGTTTCCCAGTCATTCTTCTTACGTCACTTTCGGTGAATATGTTTTTAATGTTTTTCGATGTTTGTTGAATGTTTCTGCTGTGTCTTGCCGTTGACTCACTGGTAATCTTGGCGTTGTATTCTTCAGACAATCTTATGTTATGTCCATATACTACTTTCATTCATGATCACAATTATATTGCTCTTGTCAGTGTAATTCTGTTCTATTTTAGTTTCTGTTGTAGCTGAGGTAATTCCTTCAGCTGCTATACTTTTGGACATTATGGTGGATCTATTTTTCATATTGGCATTATTTCTGCAGCTGTTGCCTCTCTTCTCAGGTCTGTACTACAGTTAGGTGGCTGAATCTTCTTTGACCCTTTATAGTGAGTTCATATACTGTTATAAGTGTAATATTATTAGTGTGATAGCCATGTGTTAAAATTGAGTTTTTGTCGTTTATCAACAGAGAAGCATGCAGATATGGGCGGATATTTCGAATATCACTGTAAGTAATCTCAAAATACAGTCAGGTAATATTTTAGTGCAACAAAATTCCGTTTATAGAAGTGTGGTTTGTTAACTCGCCAGTCAAACTCACATATCATCTCCTCCCTCCTCGATCGCATTCCCATTCACGCGTCAGCCCACATCATCGATGATTGAGGCTTGAAAAGACCCTTCAATCACACAATTTCATTTCATTCCATGTATACTACTCTCCGAATGATAAGGGCCACATGGCGTAAGTTTGGGAAATATCTATACACATCGACACGTTTTGGGCTTACGGACTGCCCTGTTAAAGTGCCATTATTTATTTTGAACCTATCTAGGAGCATCATGCCGCTATTGTTAAGGTATTAAGATCGTCAAACAAAATACTCGTCACCCCATTAAAGAGTACACTGGTCACTTTGGAACGCTTTACATGATGTGGAAATGGTACGACTGTGCAGACGTAACTCATGAAAGCGAAGTGGTGTGAACGTATCAGTCGTTTGTTTGTAATCAGTGCAGTAAGCTGGGTCGGTCGACGCAAATCCGTGGCAGAATGGCAGAAAGTAGAAATCAGGTTTGGACCTGACGCTGACCGCACCGTGAAAGAATCTGACGGATCTGTTGGATTAGCAGTGCGAACTGACCACCATGTCCACATGGAATGACATTCCATTCGCAGCCATGTGACACAGCGTAAACACGTTCGTCGCAAAAATGTCTTCACGGACAGGGAATGGAGAGTAGTGTAGGCATCAAGGATGGCGAGAATTGCTGCCATCAGTGGATACAAATCCATCTTAACCATCTTACCAGTTTCTTTCAGAAGGCAGCTGCGTACAATGAGGATTTGGAGTCGGTTACCTCGCAAAAGGCCGTTGTTCACAGAGACACGCAAAGCTGCAGGACCTCAGAGGGCCAAAAAATACAGGAAATTGAACAGTAGCTTACAAAGGACGTGTAGTACGGTCAGACGAGGCACGTATTTGTTTCTTTTCAAGTGAGGCAAGCTGTCGACTGCACTGCTAGGACAACGAGGTTGCTAACCCGGAGTGTGTGGAAGATGTGGAGTGGCCACAGATAGTTTTGTGATTCTTCGTTGGTCGGTTTCTGTTGCCCCTCAGATGAAACTATATTCCTCCGGCCAAAACTGTGGGTTCTTTGATTGCTTTTGGAAGAGGCTCATCAAACTAGGACACATAAAATATTGGTTGACTTTATTAAATAAATGAATAAAAGATTTACTTAACTTAGACTCATTTCTTTGCCATAGGAGTACTGGATAATTAAAAACTGTCATCGACTGGACAAGTATCACTTTATGCACTTTTTAACAAACTGTTCTCTTGCAGTACAAAGTGCAGCATTTACGAAAGCACATTTCATCGGAAACTTTAACAACTCTCACTGTTCCTCACGATGATGCTGACTGCTATAGCTGAGGTCTCTAACTGGGCAGATATCTTGCATGCTCGACACAGCGAGGGTTCTGGAGTGCTCAGAGAGGGAGGGGGTCATAAATTTTGGATTGGCTCCCATTGGTTGTCGTAGATTGCAGCGAACCTTGGCTAATGTCTGTGGTATCGATTCGCGTTGCCGAGTTTGTGTGGCACCGCGATCTATGGACGATACCACAGTTTCTATTCGCTGACTTTGCAAGTGTTGGCAAAAACTCATTCCAAGAAAAGGGGGTGTGAAGGCCACGTGCTTTACGAGTCTGAAGCAGTAAGCGCCAAAGTCCATAAATCAGCACACCTGCGCAAAAAACTAGTCATTCACTCATTCAGAACATTAACCAGGATGTTCATTTTGACATGCTCTGCAACTAAGTGTTGGCCGTTCCTCTAGATCTTAGTATGTAGTAGTCATTGCCGTCTTCCAAGATGAGGAAAGTCATATTTCCACGGCTGCACGCATACATTCGTGATTTGACGAAAATTTAGGCACTCTCTAATCCGTCGACTGCTCCGCTAAATCACCCGTTCTTAACACGTTCGGTGTCCCCGCTCCGCCAGGCGTGGTGTCTCGGGGAACGGCAGATGGCAGATGCCACGCCTAGCCTGTTTTGGCTATCCGAGCCGTCTAGCCTATGTTTGGTTTACTGTGCGGATCAGATTTGCCTCAGTCCGTGCCAGGGCACTCTGTAGTGAAAGTTGGCTGCGATTTAGCTGTTTGTTTATATAAAATGGTTCAAATGGCTCTGAGCACTATGTGACTTAACATCTTAGGTCATCAGTCTCCTAGAACTTAGAACTACTGAAACCTAACTAACCTAAGGACATCACACACATCCATGCCCAAGGCAGGATTCGAACCTGCGACCGTAGCAGTCGCGCGGTTCCAGACTGAAGCGCCTAGAACCCCTCTTCCACCGCGGGCCGCTTTCTGTATCTCTCCACCATTCTGTGATAATACTTTTGCATGAAAGGGCACTTGTTACCAATTTATCGTTCTTTACCGATAAAGTAATTATTTTCAGAGTGATTACACACAAATTTTATTTTTGTAGACAAGTCTCAGGACAGGCGTGGACGTAAGAGGGAATTATTTCCTGTTCAAGCTAAATTTGTAATAAGTATAAATTAAAATATGTGACCTTCGTATTTTGTCTTGTCTTTCATTATCTTCGTTCACTGCATGCTTTGCATAAATATATAATACTCGATATTATAAGTTTATTATAGAATTTTCACTACGTGTTAATAAATTTTTTTTTTTTCTCAGTGTACATTTTGAGATATCTGAAAAGGAATGTATGCAATGTTCTTAGCATTCCTTACTCTCCACTTCATCTCTGACAATTAACATTTTTTGTCCAGTCGTAAGCGAGGATGTGTCTTCTCGTATTACACCACGAACTCTCATTCTACCTGTTGGACCGAAAAAGAACGTAAAAATATTAAACTTGCGCTACTTTTTGTCCAACGTTCACTGCAGAGCGCCCGAGCACGGACTGAGGCAAGTCCGACCTGCACAGTAAACAAAACATAGGCTGCACGGCGCCCATAGTCAAAACATGCTAGCCGTGATGTCGATCACCTGCCATTCCCCGAATTACCACCGTCAGCGGCGCGGGATGCCGAACGTATTAATCTCGCTGAAAATATCTGCGAAGTTTTGTAAACAATTGAAACGCAGCAGTCAACATCTCCGCAAGCTGGTATTTTTTCTGGATCTAATCGTAAGCAAATAGTTTCTGTGGGATATGGGATACCTGAAGAAGCTTGCACACTCTCTTCCTCGCCAAACCGATGCCATATCACAGCTATAGGTCGTGTTACACGTTATTAGCTTGACGTCGCCTGGAAATGACTAATTTCTTTCTTCGGTATGCCAATTTTTGCACTTTGGCGCTTATCGCTTCAGGTTCAAAAAGAACGTGGCCATGACTCCTTGTTTTCGGACAGATTTTTGCCAGCACTTGTGATAACAGGTTATGTGTGCTTCCGTAGTGCTGGCCTGTAATACCGGATGTACGAAAGCGTGCTGAAAATTAATGCCTGCGAATATTTTATTCTGTTCTCATTACCTGTTGCATATTACATGTCATGCGTCTTCCCCCGCTTCGGAAGTTGCAATCTTCTGCCGCTAGGGGGCTCTGGGTTGCAGCGCGTAACATGGCGGGGTGTAATATAATTGTAAGAGGCTATCAAAAAATTCATGTTCGAATGCCTAACAGTTCGTAATCTGTATGCCGATGAGGCAGAATCGTCATGTGGCCTGAGGCAATCACTTACGCACCAGGTTGAATATACCCATTTGATAAAACACCATGTATGAAGAAGTTCACATGTGTCTGCTGCATACCCTCACCCCACGGGAATCGTCTACCAATCGGGGCCTTCTTTTTATTCACTTAAGGCGTCATAATCGCATCGGGAGAGATCAGTACATGGAGTTCAGGAGTATAGGCTGGGTGCTCGAGTGTCTCCCACTTGTGTCGTCGTAGCTTCTGCGTTACGACATTTGCGATACTGGAATGTGCATTATCATGAAGCAGCAGCATACCGTGTCGCAGTTTCCATTCCACCATGGCGTTTTCCTACTTGACCACGTCCGATTTTCTTGTGTTTCAAAATTTTAAGGGACAACTCGGAGTACTTAACTTTCATAGTGGTCAAACGGTGCAAGCGGATGTGAGGTTGTGGTGAAACATCCCCTTAGAAAAAATTAAAAATGGCAGTGCTGGAAAACCTCATACGTTATTTGATTTTCGAACAGCTGAGCAAAACTGAACGTACTCAGACATTTCTCTCTTTACTTATTCTGGTCATCACTAAGCTGACACACACTATTTTCAACGCAACGCAGTCTGACTTTCAATGTTGTTGTTGTGGTCTTCAGTCCAGAGACTGGTTTGATGCAGCTCTCCATGCTACTCTATTCTGTGCAAAGTTCATCATCTCCAAGTACCTACTGCAACCTACATCCTTCTGAATCTGTTTAGTTTATTCATCTCCTAGTCTCCCTCTACAATTTTTACCCTCCACGCTGCCCTCCAATACGAAATTGGTGATCCCTTGATGCCTCAGAATATGCCCTACCAAGCAATCCCTTCTTCTAGTCAAATTGTGCCACAAATTTCTCTTCATCCCAATTCTGTTCAATACCTCCTCATTAGTTATGTGATGTACTCATCTAATCTGCAGCATTCTTATGTAGCACCACATTTCGAAAGCTTCTATTCTCTTCTTGTCCAAACTATTTATCGTCCACGTTTCACTTCCATACATGGCTACACTCCATACAAATACTTTCGTAAACGACTTCCTGACACTTAAATATATACTCGATGTTAACAAATTTCTCTTCTTTAGAAATGCTTTCCTTGCCATTGGCAGCCTACATTTTATATCCTCTCTACTCCGACCATCATCAGGTATTTTGCTATCCAAATAGCAAAACTCATCTACTACTTTAAGTGTCTCACTTCCTTATCTTATTCCCGCAGCATCACCCTATTTAATTCGACTACATCCTATATCCTTGTTTTGCTTTTGTTGATGTTCATCTTATATTCGTTCAGCTGCTCTTCCAGGTCCTTTGCTGTCTCTGACAGAATTACAATGTCATCGGCAAACCTCAAAGTTTTTATTTCTTGTCCATGGATTTTAATTCCCAGTCCGAATTTTTCTTTTGTTTCCTTTACTGCTTGCTTGATATAGAGATTGAATAACATCGGGGATAGGCTACAACCCTAATCTCACTCCCTTTCCAACCACTGCTTCCCTTTCATGCCCCTCGACTCTTATAACTACCATCTGGTTTCTGTACAAATTGTAAATAGCCTTTCAAATGTGTGTGTGAAATGTGATGGGACTTAACTGCTAAGGTCATTTGTCCCTAAGCTTACACACTACCTAACCTATATTATCCTAAGGACAAACACACACACCCATGTCCGAGGGAGGACTCAAACCTCCGCCGGGACCAGCCGCACAGTCCATGACTGCAGCGCCTTAGACCGCTCGGATAATCCCGCGCGGCGTAAATAGCCTTTCTCTCCCTGTATTTTACCCCTGCCACCTTCAGAATTTGAAAGAGAGTATTCCAGTCAACATTGTCAAAAGCTTTCTCTAAGTCTACAAATGCTAGAAACGTGGGATTGCCTTTCATTAATCTTCCTTCTAAGATAAGTCGTAGGGTCAGTATTGCCTCACGTGTTCCAACATTTCTACGTAATCCAAACTGATCTTCCCCGAGGTCGGCTTCTAGCAATTTTTCCATCCATCTGTAAAGAATTCGCGTTAGTATTTTGCAGCCATGGCTTATTAAACTGATGGTTCGGTAATTTTCACATATGTCTACACCTGCTTTCTTTGCGATTGGAATTATTATATTCTTCTTGAAGTCTGATGTATTTCGCCTGTCTCATACATCTTGCTCACTAGATAGTAGAGTTTTGTTAGGCCTGGCTCTCCCAAGGCTGTCAGTAGTTCTAATGGAATGTTGTCTACTCCCGGGGTCTTGTTTCGACTAATCCCTACAAAAGAATGGCCCTGACTAATAATAACCTATACCTTTCATGAATCACCTACCTCCCAAAAATCTTCGTTACTCGAACTACTGCCATACAGCGAGCGCCAATACTGCCAGCTAAATAAAGGATTGTAACTTTGAAGGCACTAACTACCGATAGGCATAGTTAGCATATGAAAGATTTTGACAGAGAACAAACAATGTATTTACCTTAATAATGTTCAAAAGTCATCGTATATATAACAATTCATGACCTCCATCTTAACAAATTTCCTTTTTCTCTCGGACACACGTCAAGATCGTCCGCTTATAGTAACCTCTCAAAACTCTGGCATCTCTCTCATCTGCGCAATGCTACGCACTGTTCACATCCAACTGCCCAACACTACACAAGCGAATATTCCAACAATGAGTCCAACCAGCCACAGACTGGACACAGCACAGTCAGTGATTTTCATATAGAGCGCTACATGGTGTTACCAACATAAAAACCGGAACAGCCTACTTACAGTGGCTCCGTCAAAAAAGGCAAGTATTCTACAGTGCCGACGTCAACAAAGTCCACTCTCGTTGAGAAAAATTGTGTTTGTCACTATAGTTACTGTAATTTGAAACAAATATGTAGACAAGAACAATATATATATATATATATATATATATATATATATATATATATATATATATATATTGTCAATTAAGTGTCTTTTCCTTAAAAACTTTAACAGTTTTCGCATAAAAAGTTGGGAGCCGTCACTTTTCAGCACTACCTGTCAACAAAGGACAGGTTTAGTACAGTCAACAAAGAAATATTATCGAAAAAATTTCCCATAGTCAACTTTTTTTTATCTTTGTTGACCGGGCTAGTTAGCGCCTTGACTTTCAAGTGTGCAGGAGCACTGTGTGCTTGATCTCCTACTTTTACCTAAGGCTCTGGGGATGTCTGTCTAAACGTGGAGATACGCATTTACAGATCTCGCGGATAGAGGACTGGCGAACATCCCGCAGCTTACTCGGCTCTTTACGTACGGCGACTCACCGCGGCGTACTCCAGGCCGTGTGGTGGTGGCCAGCTGCAGCCTGGCTCTGCCGGCCCGTGTCCCCGTATTTGCATATCGCGGACGCCATCCATTGGAGCGTGGGGCCGGCGTAAACAAGCGCCGGACCTGGACCGGGGACTGGAGATGCCGCCCCACGGGCCGCCGCCGCCCACGCAGATAACGCTGACCGCCGCCAACGGCCGCATTAATGCTCCAGGGAGAGGGGGAAAAATGCTATTTACCCTCGAGGCCCGTAATCTTAAATTTATTTTCCAGCTAATATTTCAAGCGGCAACTTTCTGTGATGCGGTTAAGGATGGCATTTATCGTGGCTGCCGAGGCCGAAGATAATTCATTCGCGGAGGGATGCCGCCCCCCGGCGTGTCCCATACCGGCGAATCTCTTCTCCCCTCATGGCGTCCTACCACCCACCTCGCTCCACTTTACCCCGACCAGGACACAGTTTAAATTTATGGGGCAAGAATGCTGGTTCCGTAGGCGATACTTCGCTGTTTCCTTTCGAGAAGGGCGCTGTCGCCCTTCCCAGCTAAATAGGAGGCAGGATACGTGACCAACACCACAGAAAATCGTTGAACGTCTACAGGTTTGGCAACTATCGCTGTTTTTATGGTGACAATGGACACATACCAGCATCAACTACAACAGCCACGTACGGGGTGGGGTAGAAGTGACGACCGCGAAGCACTGAAGTAACTTAACATACACAATCACGAAAAATCCTGCAACACCAAAAATTATTAACGTTGAGTAATGATATTTCGGGATTACGTCGGTTTGCAGTAGGGTTTTGGAGCATATACTGTATTCAAACATTATGAATCACCTCGAAGGGAAAGATCTATTGATACTTAATCAGCAAGGTTTCAGAAAACTTCGTTCTTGTGCAACGCAGCTAGCTCTTTATTCGCACGAAGTAATGGCCGCTATCGACAGGGGATCTCAAGTTGATTCCGTATTTCTAGATTTCTGGAAAGCTTTTGACACCTTTCCTCACAAGCGACTTCTAATCAAGCTGCGGGCCTATGGGGTATCGTCTCAGTTGTGCGACTGGATCCGTAATTTCCTGTCAGGAAGGTCGCAGTTCGTAGTAATAGACGGCAAATCATCGAGTAAAACTGGACATCAGGTGTTCCCCAGGGAAGCGTCCTGGGACCTCTGCTGTTCCTGATCTATATAAATGACCTGGGTGACAATCTGAGCAGTCCTCTTAGGTTGTTCGCAGATGATGCTGTAATTTACCGTCTAGTAAGGTCATCCGAAGACCAGTATCAGTTGCAAAGCGATTTAGAAAAGATTGCTGTATGGTGTGGCAGGTGGCAGTTGACGCTAAATAACGAAAAGTGTGAGGTGATCCACATGAGTTGCAAAAGAAATCCGTTGGAATTCGATTACTCGATAAATAGTACAATTCTCAAGGCTGTCAATTCAACTAAGTACCTGGGTGTTAAAATTACGAACAACTTCAGTTGGAAAGACCACATAGATAATATTGTGGGGAAGGCGAGCCAAAGGCTGCGTTTCATTGGCAGGACACTTAGAAGATGCAACAAGTCCACTAAAGAGACAGCTTACACTACACCCGTTCGTCCTCTGTTAGAATATTGCTACGCGGTGTGGGATCCTTACCAGGTGGGATTGACGGAGGACATCGAAAGGGTGCAAAAAAGGGAAACTCGTTTTGTATTATCACGTAATAGGGGAGAGAGTGTGGCAGATATGATACGCGAGTTGGGATGTAAGTCATTAAAGCAAAGACTTTTTTCGTCGCGGCGAGATCTATTTACGAAACTTCAGTCACCAACTTTCTCTTCCGAATGCGAAAATATTTTGTTGAGCCCAACCTACATAGGTAGGAATGATCATCAAAATAAAATAAGAGAAATCAGAGCTCGAACAGAAAGGTTTAGGTGTTCGTTTTTCCCGCGCTCTGTTCGGGGGTGGAATGGTAGAGAGATAGTATGATTGTGGTTCGATCAGCCCTCTGCCAAGCACTTAAATGTGAATTGCAGGGTAATCATGTAGATGTAGATGTCTAGGTAACATATTTAAATGATTAATATTGCAAAATAATAGTTTAATGTAAGTGCAACTGAGGCCATTGCGAATGTGAAATACTGTTACATTAATAAACGCTGTAGCCGCCATAATGATGAATGCAAGCAGGCACACGTGATGAACAGGTGCCGGATGACAGTTTTTGGGATGGTGTTCCGTCCCTGTTGCATTTGGTCGGCCGGTACTGGGTCGCTTAATGCTGATTGTGTATGACACTGGAGTTGTCGTCCGATGATTTCACATATATGCTTGTCTGGAGACAGATCTGGTGATGGAGCAAGCCAAAACAATTTGTCGGCACTCTGTATTACATGTTGGGTTACAACAGCGGTATGTGAGCGAGTGCTACCCTGTTGGAAAACGCCTCCTGGTATGATGATGTATATGAATGGCAGCACGACAGATCGAATCCCCAGACTGACGTACAAATTTTCAGTCATGATGTGTGGGATAACCGTGAGAGTGCTCCTGCTCTTATACAAAATTGCACCCCAGTTCGTAACTCCAGATATAAGGCCAGTGTGTCTACCAAACAGACAGGTTTTCTGCAGGCCCTCAACTGGCTCCTTTTGATGAACACACGGCCATCATTGGCACCGAGGTAGAACCATCGTACATGAGAAAACGCAAGAGATCTCCATGTTGCCCTCAAGTGAGTACTAGCTTGTCAACACTGATGTATGTCCGCCCCGATAGCTGAATGGTCAGCGTGACGGACTGCCGTCCTAAGGGGCCTGGGTTCGATTCCCGGCTGGGTCGGGGATTTTCTCCGCTCAGGGACTGGGTGCTGTGTTGCCTTCATCATCATTTCATGCCCACCCGGCGCACAGGTCGCCCAGTGTGTCGTCGAATGTAATAAGACCTGCACCAAGGCGGCCGGACCTGCCCAGCAGGGGACCTCCCGGCCAATGACGCCAAACACTCATTTCCATGTACCACTGATGTCTCTAATGGCGGTGTGGGGTCAGTGGAATGTACACTACAGGGCGTCTGGCTCTAAGCTGTCTTTGAAGTAACCGATTCGTAATAGTTCGCTGTCACTTTGGTGCCAACTGGTGCTGAAATTTCTGCTGCAAATGCATTACGATGCAGCCGAGCCAAACGCCAAACTCGACGGTTTAAACTCTCGGTAGTGGCACGTGGAGGTCTAGCGCCTGTTCTTCTTGTGACAGTACATCTTCGTGACCACCGCTGCCAGCCATTATGTTCCCTGGCTAAATTCCTGCCAAGTCTTTTTGCAGTACCGCACTAGGAATATCCAGCTTCTCGTTGAAAACTGAGTGAGGTGCTGATAATGACGTCTTTGTCGCCTTAAGGTATTTTTTACTATCATCAACTCACCACGCCCTTTCTCAAAGTTAACTATCGCTGTCGACCGTTAACAGAGTGTATTTAAAGCAAACTTGACTTGCATTCTCGTAGTGGCGCTGCTAGGACCACTCTTATGTGACTGGCACGAGATCTGAGTAGAAATCATCTTCCAGATGTAAAAGCACGCTTACCAACTTTCGTTTATGTCGCACAACTCCTTCATGATGTTACGATTTTTGCCCATCAATGAAGTTACGCAGATGGATTTGGAAATGTATTCTAGGTTGAAAATAGTGTTCCCTGGCCGTAGTACATCTATCTTCTGGTAGAGGTTACTCAGCTTACAATAATGTAGGCGATAACTGGTACGCATAAAATTACAACAATGAAGGCGTCACTCCATGAAAAAAAGGCACTGGCTTGTGGTGTTTTGCTTGTGGTTCTAGCGAATCCTACGGCAAGGAATAGTTTACAGTTTTGCTACGAAAGTGTTTCTTTTGTAAACATTTGTCACATATTAGTGGATACAAACGGATTCACAGTTAAGAACATCGTCGTCTTTGCGTATTGGTGCCTGAGACATACGATGACATTAGGGAAAATGTTTTTAATCGCTAAAAGAAGGAAGCCGCAACGGAGACTGTTCTTCGCAAATTGCAAAGAAAGACCTTTGCAACTGGGTTTGTGACACATGCACCATGCAGCGGAAGAGCCAAGATATGTGATAACAATAATGAAGTTATTGAACGCTTAAATGCCTGAACGTTTAAATGCCTCATTGCTTAGTTCGTTCCCAGAAACTCGATGCGTCGTTGGATGAAGAAAAGGTAGCCGTTCATTTCGGCTCAGCAGAATTAATGAATTAAGGTATCACCATACGAATGATGGTCAGCATACAGAGAGTGTTTAAAATACAATTTATCAACAAAAGTATCCGGATATCTGGCTGAAAATGACACACAAGTTCGTGGCGGCCTCCATTGGTAACGCTGGAATTCAGCATGGTGGTGTCCCACCTTTGGCGATCGTGACTTCTTCCACTCTCGCAGGCATATGTTCAATCAGATTCCTGAAGGTTTCTTGCGGGTTAGCAATCCATTCTTCACGGAGCGCTGCACTGAGGCGAGCTATCGATGTCGGTCGGTGAGGCCTGGCACGAAGTCGGCGTTCCAAATCGTCCCAAAGGTGCAGGGCAGTCCATTACAGGGATGTTGTTGTCGTGTAACCACTACGCTACAGGCCGTACATTCTGAACGGGTGCTCTATCGTGTTGAAAGATGCAATCGCCGTCACCGAATTGCTCTTCAAGAGTGGAAAGCAAGAAGGTGCTTAGAACATCAATGCAGGCCTGTGCTGTGATAGTGCCACGCAAAACGACAAGGGGTGCAAGCCTCCTCTATGAAAAACACGAGCACACCTCCGCCTCAGAATTTTACTGTTGGCAGTACAAACAAGGACACTGGGGTAGACGACATTCCTTCGAGTTTTTGAGATCCTTTGAAGTCACTCATGACAAAACTATTCTCCCTAATCTGGAAGATCGACACATTTTTAAGATCACCTTTTCCGTAAGTATGAAAGTAAAATTTTTCAGAATGGCGTACTTTATCGTTCACAGGGCGTGAATTGTTCAATAGTTGTATTTTGTTTCCCATTTTTCTGCAGATATGAAGCTGGACATCGCTGACAGAGATCGACAGTATCACTGCTCGCTTACTTTTCATCATTTCCAAAGCATACAATCGCCAGCCTATAGCTATTCCGTCAAAGAGTATCATAAATTTGTAATCCTGTCTTCAGATAATTCTACAAAGCCGCTACGAAATCTCTTTTCGTTGTCTTTCCTTTGTGCGTTCAGAATACTGCTATGTGTCTTTTCATGAAAGGTAATCTCAGCTTCCTCTAGAATGTCGAGTTTCCTTCCTGTTTATTCCATGTGCAACAGTTCTACGCATTTTTTTGTTCTTTTAAGGAGATGGCTCGCAACAGCTCACTTGTCACAATTACTTAGTTTGAGTGCATCTTAATGTTCTTTGTACCTGACTGAGAATTGTCTTCCTAACTGTCCAACATATTTTGTATCACAGGATGCACATTGATTATATAAACTCCACATCTATCGGACTTACTTGTCTTTTTACCGACATTGTATTTCAGACTGTATTTTACTAGATCATTTTTCTGGAACCGTATTTTCACAACGTACGGTTTAAAAATATTATAGACCCTTTTGGCAGTCTGTCCCCTAGTACGACATCCTGACCACTTCATTTTATATCCGTTAAGTTTCTGTGCTTATTACATTTACGCAGCACTTTATTAACAAATCTACCTTGTAGCCGTTGTTAACCGTTATCTACATCTACATACATACTCTGTCAGATACCTAACGGTGTGTGGCGGAGGGCACAATTCGCGCAAAAGTCAAATTTCCCCTCCCTCTGTTCCACACGCGGACCGCGCGAGCAAAAAATGACCATCTGAACGCCTCAGTACGAGCTCTAATTTCCATTATCTTTGAATGGTGATCACTGCGCGATTTTAGAGTTGGTGGTAATAACTTATGCTCTACATCCTCGGCGAAGACCGGATTTCGGAATTTAGTGAGCAGCCCCTTCCGTTTAGCGCGCCGTCTATCTGCAAGTGCGTCCCACTTCAAACTGTCAATGAGATTTGTAACGCTCTCGTGATGGCTAAATGCACCAGTCACGAGTCTTGCCGTTCTTCTTTGGACCTTCTCAATCTCTTGAATCAGACCCAACTGGTAAGGGTCCCGTACAGACGAAAAATTAAGACGGGACGAACTAATGTATTGTGAACAGTCTGCTTTGCTGAAGGACTGCATCGCCTCAGGATTCTACCAATAAACCGCAATCTAGAGTTCGCCTTGCCCGTTACTCGTGTAATCTGATAAGTCCATTTGAGATCATTTTGAATAGTCACACCCAGATAGTTGACGCATGTTACCGCTTCCAAAGCCTGGGCATTTATTTTGTACTCGTACATTAATGGGGATTTTCGCCTTGTTATACGCAGTAGGTTACACTTATAATATTGAGAGATAACTCCCAGTCATTACACCGCGCATTTAGTTTCTGTAAATCCCCATTGATTTGTTTACAAATTTCGTGTGATACTACTTTCCTGTAGACTACAGCATCATCGGCAAACAGTCTAATGCCGCTGTCAATACCATCAACCAGATCGTTTATGTAAATCGTTAAAAGCAGCGGACCTACTACGCTGCCCTGTGGCACTCCTGAAGCTACGCTTCTTTCTGTTGAAGTCACCCCATTCGGGACAACATACTGCTCTCTGCCTGTTAGAAAATTTTCTGTCGAACCGCATATGTCATCAGACAGACCGTAAGAGCGCACTTTTTGGAGCAAGCGACTGTACGGAACTGGGTCGAACACCTTTCGAAAATCGAGAAATATGGCTTCAACATCTAGAGTCTGTTGTATGTCATGCACAAAGAGGGCCAGCTGTGTCTCGCATGACCGCTGTTTCCTATAACCGTGCTGGTTTCTGCAGATGAGCTTCTCAGCGTCTAGAAAGGTCATTATGTCAGAACACAAAATATGTTCCATGATTCTACAACAAATCGTCATCAATGAAATTGCCTGGTAATTATGTGCATCCGATCTTCTATCATTTTTATAGATTGCTATGACCTGGGCCTTCTTCCAGTCCCGTGGAACTTTCCCCTGTTCCAATGATCTCTGATAGGTGATGGATAAGAATGGTGCTATATTTGTAGCATAGTCAATATATAATCTTACGGGGATACTTTCTGTGCCAGATGACTTCCTAGCATCTAAGGATCTTAAGTGCTTTACAATCCTAGATACACTAAACGCTATGTCAGCCATCCTTGCGTTTGTTCGATAATTAAATGGGGGAATGGTGGTGCAGTCCTCAACCGTAAATGAGTTTTTTAAGCTGGGTTTAGAATTTCGGCCTTCTGTTTATCATCATCCGTTTCATTACTCGTACTGTCAGCAAGAGAAGGTATTGAATTATTTCTTAATGATTTTTCTTTCTGTCTCTCTATAAGATAGGCCGTCCCCTCAAGGCAACAGAAGAATGCTTAGAAATATTGCCCATAGAGAGCAATGGGAGGAAACTCGCGGTCGCAGGTTCGAATCCTGCCTCGGGCATGGATGTGTGTGATGTCCTTAGGTTAGTTAGGTTGTAACCTCCCCACAAAATTTTAAAAGAAAAAAGAAAGACAATACTTAATAGAAATGGGAGCCGAGTGTAACCTCCCCACAAAAATTTACATGAATGACAATATTATTTAAGAATACTAATGGACATTGCTCTATGCGTAACCTGCCCACAATGAAATGTACTGACAATGGGAACAAAAATGTGAAATTCGCAATCTGACTCAAATATAAATTCTTCACGAAAAATTAAAGTCCATTCAGTGATAAGAAAATTCAATTAAACCGAAATATCGGTCTTTGGCCCTGTGTAAAACAATCATAATTAAAGTCTTACCTCAGAATAACTGGATGTCAAATTTCTGCTCTTATTTCTGCGCACGGCTTGGAGGAACTGCATTGCAAATAATAATATTCCTTTTTTCTGTGAATTTACTGAAATTTTTCTTCAAAAGAAGTGGAATGAAATGGGAAGTGCAACGAAATCTTTAGTTCAATAAAAAAATTAAATTTTTGAAAAAATGCTTTTGAAATCAAAATTATTATTGGGGGACTTGTTAGAGATTGATTACAATAAATAAGTTTTACATTGTCTAATGATTATATTAATTAACAGTGTACCTCATTCAGCATCTTGACCAGTGTTGCCGACTGCCTACATCACACAACCGCACTGGGCTGCTACTACTGACCGACCGCTCTGCATGACGACTATTAGCGTACTGCACTGCACGACTACATAGAGCTACAGACTCGCAACGACTGCCGACAGAGAACTGAGAACCGCTCGCAACACTCGCGCGGTCAAGCGCAAACTCTCTGGTCACAGATGCTACAATGCCTCGCCATCGCTGCTATGTTACATACGTGTTTCATAACCCTCCACTGGGGGGGCAAAAATTTGGCAGCGATGGTGAGTCATTTGGACTTGCCAAGCGCGGCAAAATTTTTCTTTAATTAACAAAATTCTTCAACTTACAGAATATTTAAACGTTGTGCACACGCACTAAGTACAAAATATATCAGACAAAGACAAAATGTGAGTACAAAACATAGTAGCAAATCAGAAAAAATGCATATACAAATTATTTGACAGATAACAAAGTGCACAGGCACTGAAAAAATTCTTTAGCATATTCAGAACAAATAAACAGACTGGTAAGAAAAAATATCATGATGACAAGTGACATAAGTGTACTCGCATTGGAGTTCAGCGAATCGAAAAATGTATAACCTATGAACATAAATGATGTTACCAAAAAAATTTTTTCTTTATGTGACAAGAATCAGGATAGGAAAGGGAAGGATTGCATCATGGTTGTAGCACTTTAGATTGCACACAGCTGTTCTGAAAGTCCATATCTTTCCACAGAAGTACAACACCAAGTGACACAACTTGAAGTTCTTTTCCCATCAGAATTTATCAGTGTAGCCAAGACACTGAACTGTCGTAGTAATGTTCCATGTTTTCATTTTGGCAGTACATTACGTACACCAAACAGTGGGACCATAATAATGTCTTCATCGCTCACGGTGGTGGACAGCATGTCGTGTCAACACCACTCTCTTACAAGGCACACCAACGTAGAATTAGTGCAAAACCAAATATAGTGCTCCATGATCACTAGGATAAACAGGACAAATGGACATTGCAGTAATTCAGGGTAGTCAGCTTATGAGGTGAAGGACATCAAGTCACATAATATTGACAATTACAGACTTAATTAGCAGTTTGTGGCATTCATAGCCCAGTTATTGAACATTTCTGTACTAAGTATGCAGTATTACAGAAAAATGTTCATTAATTGTTTTACATAGAATCAGTAGCCTTCTTTTCCTGGTTACAAAGTATTATGAAATAATCGCATTCTTTTCAGTTACAGAGTATAATTAAGAATCATTAACCTTCTCCTAATTACAGTTAATTAATCATTTGTCATTCCAATAATAATCATTAGTCTTCTCCTAATTACAAAGCATTATTAAACAGTCACATTCCTTTCTGGTTACAAAGTATCAACATTGGAAACAAGAGCTAATCAATGGCATAATTAATAACAATTCGTGGAGTGACATTAATTATTGGCACTCAGTGGCCAGCAAGTATTGAATAGAATCATCATTCAGTATTATTCAGATTATTACGAAGTCATTATTAAAAATCAGCTAATTAGTCATAGCATTAATAATCATGGGCATTATAAGTACTCATTACAATAAACAGTGTTCCTCATTCAGTAGTATTCAGATCATTACAAAGTCATTATTAAAATCAGTTAATTACAATCAAAGCATTAATAATCACAGGCACTATAAGTAGTCTCATTACAATAAACAGTGGCAGTTAGTAGCTAGTGACAAAGCATTATCTTAAATATATACCTTTTTTTTTGTCTCATTAAGAAGTCATTACTCAAGTGACGTACTATTCAGAGCTAATCAGTATTATTCAGAATTGTCTCAAACTGGTGTCACTATTTGGGACTGGTAATACCTTTTTTTTTTTTTTTTTTTTTTTTTTTTTTTTTTTTTTTTTTTTGTTAGCAATGCATTGCGTTGGGATCGATAATTAATTGCTGAGGCATAACACTATTTGCTTTTGACCTATTGCTGCAAACGAGGATAGGTAACGTCATTCGTCATGAGTCAGCTGTAGCAAGGTTATGTAACAAGGCAGTATATGTGATCACATTTATAAATGATAAACACAAATGGGTAAAAATACAAAAAAAATGCAAGTACTAGAACAGGTATAATAAGTAACAGGTTTAGCAAGTATCATGAAAAACTTCTCCTGGAAAAAAAATACAAAATGGATTATTGACCTGAAAGAAGAAACGCATACTATGCTGAAAAGTAGTGAACGTCGAATTAACAGGTAGTGAAATGTGTATAAAATGTGTTCCATAGCTGTCCTTTCCAAAACTTTCTGTCATCCTACTATGCAATATAACACCTGCTGTCAAAGCAAACTGCAACAAAAACTTAAATAACTACATAGCATAAATACATAACTTCAACATTATCCTCATCTGTAAAGAAAAAACTTCATTATCAATCACTTCATTATCCACATTATCATAACTTCATTATTATCATCACCTGTAAAGAAAAACTTCATTATTCATCAGTATTCATTATCATCTGCAAAAAATCACTTCATTACTCATTATACAACTATTCCTTATCTCTAGCATATTTCATCACTAAAACTAAGATGTGTAGTTCAGTCTGACAGCCTGCATCAATCACCTTGTATTCTGAAAGAAAAAATTAGTTAAGACTGCTATTCTATGATGAGTATTGTATATTCTTGTTAATGTTTGTTAATCCTGATCCATTTACTCTTCCTCATAAAGTTATTGCATCTCCTTTCGTTTATTCCGTAGGTGAAATTCCCATTTCTGTTGGATTTATTTCTTACATACATCATTTCTTTCTGAAATTGATGAACAGAGATTAATGTCTTGCATTTAAATCATATACCCACTAAATAATGACTGGTTTATGGTAACATACTTAAGCATACAGCATAACATGACAGAAAACGTAATATGTCAAAGACATTGACAGTGTTCAGATGCAAAATATACACAGAATAATACAATGCAGCAGCAAAAAAAAAAAAAAACGTAAAACAGTCGCGATCTTGAGATGTCATAGGGCAAAAAAAAATGTCAAAGTCGACTGGTGTGTGTTATATCTTAATTATTTCACAGTGCATATAGACAAAACTGGAATACAATCGTACATAAAAAAGACAAATGTGACGTTCGTTGTGTTCAGCTTGTATGTAGTGTAGTTAATAGAGGCGAGAATTAAAGCCTTTAATGAGGAAAAAAATGTAATGAAATTAACATGTCATTAGCTAACATTGCATAATTAGTCATAAAATACGTAAGTTCATCTGGAAAAATATGCACGGTCTGATGTGTAACGACAAGAAAAGCGACCTGCTAACCTTACCTTGCCGGGCACTTGCCAAGAAAAAATACGATAATCATCAGTAATTAGTCACGTGAAATAATTGCATTAGTAAATGGCATCATAGTCTGTTGAATCATACAGTGGTTTCACTCAATAAACGGTTTAATGTTTGAGATATGGTGATTGCCTTTCGATTTTCTAGTTCTCAAAGTTTCGACGTGTACAACATTGGGGTGAGGGATGCTGCGAATCCGATACGGACCTGCGTATAGAAGTTCAAATTTACTGCACTTACCTTTTAATTTGCTGGATAAATAGTGTGTACGTACTAGTATCTTCTGTCCAACGTGAAAGTCGCGGCGTGTACAAACCTGTTTTTGCTGTCTTCTCCGGCGCTCTGCGGCACGTTTGATGTTGTTCAGCGCAATGTCAATTATTTCGTGGTGTCGTAATCGACGAGATGTAGGAAATGTTATTAATTCTTTAATTTTGTTAGGTGGTTCAGCATTTTTCAGTATAACAGACTGAGATAGCATAGTGGATTCATTTGGAATGGAATTAATTACATCTTGGAATGAGAATATGTGTGTGTCCCAATCAATATGTCTTTTGTGGCAGTATATTCGGCACAGTTTACCAATTTCTTTCATTAATCTTTCACAGGGGTTCGAAGAAGCGTGGTACTTGGATATATAGATCGGAGAAATGTTTCTGGCTCGTAACATGCGTGTCCATACGCTACTACGAAATTGTGATCCATTATCAGAAATTACTTTCATTACATGCCCTACATGAGATAGAAAATGTTTTACAAATGCTTTCGAAACAGTTTTAGCAGTAGCTTTGCGTAATGGAGTGAAAGTAACAAATTTTGAAGTGAGCTCAACAGCGACAAAGATGTAGCAAAAACCTCTGTTAGTTCTCGGAATCGGACCAAAAATATCTACTGCGGCCATATGTCTTAATTTAACAGGTACAATGGGATATAAAGGAGGAATATGTGAAGTGGTGTCTGATTTAGCTTTCTGGCAAATTTTACAAGACGCTAAAACTCGTCGTATACGTTTTTCCATGTTAGTAAAATAACAGTTCTGTCTCAGTATAAGAAAACATTTTCGTGCTCCGTAATGTGCGTAGCTTAAATGAGTGTACCAAATTAATTTGTTGACCAGTTCGTCAGGAATGCATAATAACCAATTGTTGCTGTCAGGATGAGAGCGGCGAAACAGAATGTCATTGCGCACAGTGTAATGGTTTCTAATCGTTACATTATTCATATCTAGCCAAAGGTGTTTAATTTCTTTCCACACATTGTCTTTATTTTGCTCCTTTGCTATGTCCTGTAATGACGATGAAATAAAGTTTTCAAATGCAACTTGCTGAATGTACATGACGCTGAAATTTGTTTTGCAGAAGTTGGTTGCTACGTCTTGCTGATTGTTGCCGAGAGAACGCGATAGTGCGTCTGCTATAACATTTTGTGTGCCGGGAATATGGACAATCGTAAAATTAAATTGTTGTAAATATAGTTTCCATCTGCTTAACCTGTCGTGAGTAAATTTAGCTGAAAGCAAAAATTGTATAGCTCTGTGGTCTGTGTAAACGGTCGTATGTCTGCCATAAAGAAAGTGCCGAAATCTCGTAAAAGCCCATACAACACATAATGTTTCCAATTCTGTAACGGAATAATTTCGCTCAGCAGGTGACAGAATGCGACTTGCAAATGCGATGTTTTTAATTACTGTTGAGCCTTCTTCTTCAATTTCCTGGAAAATGTGTACGCCTAAAGCGGTGTTGGAACTGTCGGTAGCAATGGAAAAATTTCTAGTAAGATCTGGATGCGATAACAGTGGAGCATTCAACAAAGCATGTTTCAAATAACATTCTCGTGAACAAAATTCTGTGTGTCAAAAGTAATGTTTGCGTTACTGTAATATGCAATCTGTGCTCTATCTGGTTAAAATCTATCGTACGTGTTATTATTTACGGGAGAATGTTGTGGCATATCCACTATATGAACTGTTCTGTTATTTCGTACTGACGTGTTACGCTATGGATGACACCTATTGTCTGTTTCATTCATGATTATTTGTTGTTGCTGATGTTGTTGCTGCTCATAAGATCGACTGTTATTAAGTGTACGCTGAAAATTTTGCTCGTTATTTTTTTTACGTCCGTCATGATAGTCATTCCTACACGGTGTATTACGATAGGCATTGAAATACTGTCTTCTCTGTACGTAATTGTTTCCTTGTTGCTGTGCGTTACTATTTGTTGGATCTGGTACTACACGTGCACGCGGCGAAACATTAAAGCCTGGTTGACCTTGTAGACTGCATTGTTGGTTAGGTACGCCAAGCGGCTGACTTTCATGCTATTGTGGTGTAAAGGTCTATTGTTACCAAAAATGCGCTTGCTGTTAATTTTATACATACTGATGATTACGATTTTATCCGTTATTAAAATTACGCTGGTTCTGGAGTGCCTACTGAAAATTGTCACATTCGGTAAAAGATTTGTCGTATCCGGTTTTCATTACATACGTTTCTTAATTCTATAAAGAGCAATAGTTAAAGAGCTGTTTGGATAGGTATAAAGGATAGTAGAAGAGAAGGCAGCAGTGCAGAAGACTAAAGATGAAACAGCACTACTACAGCTCGGGGCCCTATGCTCGCTACGGCACATATTCATTAAAGCGTAATGAATCCCCTGAGGTCAATTACGCACTGCAAATAAATTTTAGCTTTTGCGTTGCAAGCAATAGCGGTAAAATTCCAAAAGTAAATAGTTGTATCCATGTTAATTCAAGTTTCCTCATTACAGGCAATGCTGGTGAAAATACTATAGCTAATTGTCGCCTCAGGTTCAAAGCTAGTTTCTTCATTACAGGTAATAGCGGTGAAAATACAAAAACAAATTGTCGTATACAGCTCAAAGCGTGTACCTGTGTTCTGTCATTATTAAACTCTTTACATTTTCTGGCGGATAAAAATTGCTCGTAATCTACGTTCTCGTCATTGAATTTGAAAATACGTTCAGGTTTGTGTGTGAATCTGTTCGTCTGTGTCATTTCGGATTTCAAGTTGCATAGCTTTTCAGATTTTAAGTCGCGTAGCTTTTCGGATTTTAATTCGCGTAGTCTCTGTAAATTGTTCACATTATACACGCTGCGTAAGTCTGACAAATATTCGCAACGTGGCGGGTTCTGTGACGTATTGGTGACTGAAATAATTGTTAATTCTGTTACTTTAATACTTTCGTCAATCTGGTTGTTGTGTCGTTCACTTTTCTCGTCAGCCTCCGTATTCGGAGTGTGTGAAACTTCCACTGACTCCAAATCATCGCGAATCTGTACTGCGTTTTTAGGGCATTGTTCGGTGACTGCATTAATTTCGTGTATCTGTGTTTCGTTCGCCAAACATTGTTCAGTGATTGCATCAATCTTGTCTTTATGTGACTCTGTTGTGCCTACACGTGTGCTACTTGATACTTGTGCAACAGTGCCAACTTTTTCATTACTGTTATTAGCACAAGTCTTAGTATCCTCACGTAATTGTACTTTATTGTCCCGACATTGAACGGTAACAGCTGTAATCTCTTCCCTAACTTGTCTGCTCCGTTCGTTAAGGTTGTCTTGTTTCTCGTTCGTCAGTTTGAAACTTTCATTAATTGTTTCGCTAAGTTGTTTGTAATGGTTGTCGACACTTTCATTTCGTTGTTTGAACTGTTCCCTAAGTTGTCTAAAATTTTCATTTTGTTGTTTGAACATTTTATTTAGTTCTTCACTGAGTTGTTTGGAATTTGCAGTAAGGTCGTTCTTAAACTGTAGCATTATTGCCATAAATTGATTCACATCAAAAGTAGCAGTTGCATTCTCAGTGCTCTGTGATGGAGTACATGCAATTGTCACGTTCTGTGTGACCATTTGGTCATTCCGTAACTTACAAAAAGGATTATCAGTCGGACCTACACTGTCACTCACTATTTCGGAATTAAATAAATCCGTCGTACTTTGTGTATCCTGTTCATTTTCATTAGACAAATTTGTCTGTACATTACTTGGATTTTCTAAATCGGGTGTGTTAGGCTCGGCAGCGCTCATTACTATAGACCGCTCCGCGCCATCAATTGTCGTCAAATTAACAGACGAGACAATTGAGTTCGTTTGTTCATTATGAGGGTAAAAGTCATCATTAGTGGTTGGAATGCACTGATTGTTAGTGAACGCAGGATTGTCATCATTACGCTGCGTATCACAATTACTATCGGTAAAGTCATTTGAGCCGGTAATTTCGTTCGTAATACCTCGCGATACACTATTCACAGTCTTTCGCGGCATTTTTACAATAGTCAAAATTTTTCACAAAACAAATAAACACAATGCAAAAGCAACACACAAATACAACAAAGCAACAAATTGCCGTTGACCTGTAGAAGGAAAGTCACAAGATTAGTAAAAGCGTTGCGCCAAATCCTAATTATATCTAAGCAAATAAGAGCAGATATCTGACTGTCGCTCAAAAGACTCTCAACGAAATACGATCCTGGACTGGGTGTCGCCAAGTGTAACCTCCCCACAAAATTTTAAAAGAAAAAAGAAAGACAATACTTAATAGAAATGGGAGCCGAGTGTAACCTCCCCACAAAAATTTACATGAATGACAATATTATTTAAGAATACTAATGGACATTGCTCTATGCGTAACCTGCCCACAATGAAATGTACTGACAATGGGAACAAAAATGTGAAATTCGCAATCTGACTCAAATATAAATTCTTCACGAAAAATTAAAGTCCATTCAGTGATAAGAAAATTCAATTAAACCGAAATATCGGTCTTTGGCCCTGTGTAAAACAATCATAATTAAAGTCTTACCTCAGAATAACTGGATGTCAAATTTCTGCTCTTATTTCTGCGCACGGCTTGGAGGAACTGCATTGCAAATAATAATATTCCTTTTTTCTGTGAATTTACTGAAATTTTTCTTCAAAAGAAGTGGAATGAAATGGGAAGTGCAACGAAATCTTTAGTTCAATAAAAAAATTAAATTTTTGAAAAAATGCTTTTGAAATCAAAATTATTATTGGGGGACTTGTTAGAGATTGATTACAATAAATAAGTTTTACATTGTCTAATGATTATATTAATTAACAGTGTACCTCATTCAGCATCTTGACCAGTGTTGCCGACCGCCTACATCACACAACCGCACTGGGCTGCTACTATTGACCGACCGCTCTGCATGACGACTATTAGCGTACTGCACTGCACGACTACACAGAGCTACAGACTCGCAACGACTGCCGACAGAGAACTGAGAACCGCTCGCAACACTCGCGCGGTCAAGCGCAAACTCTCTGGTCACAGATGCTACAATGCCTCGCCATCGCTGCTATGTTACATACGTGTTTCAAGGTTTAATTAGTTTTAGGCGACTGATGGCATCAGAAGTTAAGTCGCAAAGTGCTAGGAGCCATTTAAACCATTTTTGAGGAAACTTGGTTGTCTGGAAGAACTGGAGATCGCCAGTCAAGAAAGGAAGTATCGGAATGCACAGGTGACACACAACGAAATGAGTTTTATTAGCGACTGTGTAGAGTTATTTTAGAGCAGATACAAGATTCGGAATTTGTAATACATCTTTGTCGGATTAGCTATGGCCTGACGATCGTTGGCTTAGCAAATGAAGAAAATTAGGGAGCAATAGCACAGCTTTACAGTTGAGCCCATAGCTGGAGTTACACAGTAGTGCAGCAGACTGTTAGTCCACAACAACGTCAGGACCTCTGCTCAAGTGTCAGATCGACACAGCAGAGCATTGGGACTCGAACTTGCTGCAGTGCACTGTGTGGGGTGGGGTGGGAGCTGACTATGAGGGTACGCGAGTCCAATGTGTTTTTAATCTATTTCATACAAAATTGTTAAGGCCATCGTGACCACTTGTTGACAAACTCATGGCTTCTGTCTCGGGTTCTTCAGCCGACGTTCATCTAATGATTTTTCTGCCGTTTCGCCAGCACGAGTGGCTGGCATTGTCAAAGCTTCACCCTCCATTGCCGGCGGTGAACTAGAGCCGAGCTCGTGGCCGCAGACTATATGTACCTGGCGCGCCAACGTCCGAAGGCTTCTCCGCGGTCATTTCCGGTGCGGTTCTCCTCTTGCTACCTGCGACGGTCGTTCGCTGCAGTACGGGAAGCCAGGATCCGTTTACCTTAAGGCTTTCCTCTTTCTTGTTGAAACTGTTCGCGTGTTTTTGTATTTCTACAGCTTCTCTGAACAAGCGCGTGTGATAGTGCTTCTCTACAGCCAGAACTTCCGTGTCGGCGAATTTTATTACGTGGTCGGTCTCATTCAGTGCGTGCTCTGCCACGGCTGATTTCTCCACCTGCCCCAACCTGCAATGTCGCTTATGCTCTTTGATCCTGGTGTTAATTGATCGTCTAGTCATTTCGACATAAACTTTTCCGCATGTGCATGGTATACGGTATATTCCCGACATTGCAGGTGGGTCTCTTTTCTTCTTCGCCGATCTAAGACACACTTTGATATTCCTTGTCGGTTTGAAAATCGTGATTACGCCATGTTTGCGCAATATACGGCCGATTCTGTCCGTCACTCTGGGAACGTATGGCAGAAAGGCCGTACCCGACATTTCTTTTTCTGGTTTCTTACTTCACCGAGTGTTTGGCTCTGTTACACTTCTGATATTTATACGTAGGAGCGCTAACGATCGGTCTCAGTGGAACGTTGTATAAACTGGCAAAACCCTTGACCTCTCTGCTCCAGCCACATGTGGGGAAGACCGACACTTACATTAAGGACTCAGGACATTTCATTGAGAAGCTGAAGAAACTGAAACTTGCACCAAACGACATCCTGGTCAGCTTTGATGTTGTTTCGTTATTTACGAAAGTGTCACTCAGTGACGCTCTGCAGCACACCGGTTCCATTTTCCCGCAGGACATCAAAAAGCTCTTCCATGCATGTCTCAGCGCGTGCTATTTCACGTGGAATGGCGATTTCTACGAACAGCTGGAAGGCGTCGCAATGGGTAGTCCTCTCAGTCCTGTGGTGGCCAACTTCTTCACGGAACAATTCGAAGCACAGGCACTGGGCTCGGCGACTTGCAAACCTAAGGTGTGGTACAGGTACGTCGATGATACTTTCGTGGTGTGGAGCCATGGTGAAGAACAGCTCGGGGACTTCCGAAGACACTTGAACAGCCTCCATGCCAACATAACATTTACCATGTAAGTAGAAAAGGACATGAAAGTGCCATTTCTAGATGTGCTGGTCACAAGGGACGGCGAAAACCTGGCACACAGCGTGTATCGAAAACCGACACACACGAACCGATACCTGCACCAACTGTCAAACCACCACCCGAGCCAGAAAAGAGGCATGATTAGTACGCTCGTAGCGAGAGCAGGACGAATATGTCAGCCGGAAAACCTCAAACGAGAAATACAACTCCTGGAAGCTGTTATGAGGAGCAATGGGTACTCCACAAATCATATCAGAAGTGTAACAGAGCCAAACACTCGGCGAAGTAAGGAACCAGAAAAAGAAATGTCGGGTACGGCCTTTCTGCCATACGTTCCCAGAGTGACGGACAGAATCGGCCGTATATTGCGCAAACATGGCGTAAAGACGATTTTCAAACCGACAAGGAAGATCAAAGTGTTTCTTAGATCGGCGAAGAAGAAAAGAGACCCACTTGCAATGTCGGGAATATACCGTATACCATGCACATGCGGAAAAGTTTATGTCGGAATGACTAGACGATCAATTAACACCAGGATCAAAGAGCATAAGCGACATTGCAGGTTGGGGCAGGTGGAGAAATCGGCCGTGGCAGAGCACGCACTCAATGAGACCGACCACGTAATAAAATTCGCCGACACGGAAGTTCTGGCTGTAGAGAAGCACTATCACACGCGCTTGTTCAGAGAAGCTGTAGAACTACAAAAACACGCGAACAGTTTCAACAAGAAAGAGGAAAGCCTTAAGGTAAACGGATCCTGGCTTCCCGTACTGCAGCGAACGACCGTCGCAGGTAGCAAGAGGAGAACCGCACCGGAAATGACCGCGGAGAAGCCCTCGGACGTTGGCGCGCCAGGTACATATAGTCTGCTCCCGCGAGCTCGGCTCCAGTTCACCGCCGGCAATGGAGGGTGAAGCTTTGACAATGCCAGCCACTCGTGCTGGCGAAACGTCAGAAAAATCATTAGATGAACGTCGACCGAAGAACCCGAGACAGAAGCCAATAGGCAGATTGTCAATCTATTTCATGTCACGAACGCTGCATTTATCCCTTCTTGCTGATAGATTTTTCGTGAGCTAAGTTTTACAACCTGATGATGGAGAGTATTGTCTCTAGAAACGCGTTGTTGAGGTTTGTGAAGGCTGCAGTACTATCAACTATTACTGTAAAAGACTTAATAACCGTTACTGGACATCCATAGTCGTTGACATTAAATAGTGCAAGTGAAGGTCTTCGTGCGAAGATATTCTAATGATAAAGGCTTGTAAACTCGAGAAGCGTTAAAAGATTTCTAGGGTTGCTTTGCATTGTCATTGGCTGAGCTTCGGTATAGGCTCTCAAATTCATTTCTTTGGCTGGAGCGCCGCTGCCGGTAGGCAGAGCCGTGGTGCACAAGCTTCGCACGTGGCTGGTCTCCACGGGCAGGAGAAGTGGTCTCCAGAGGAGGAGGCGGAGGTAGGCGGCTGGCGGCGGCGGGCGTAATCCGACGCTGAGGAATGCAATCAGGGGACGGTTATCGGGCGGCGCCACTCCGGCCAGCCAGCTCTGACGACGCCCACCGGCCGCGCCCCCGCTGCCCCTCGACGCCCTCCTCGCTCCCTTGCTCGCGAGCCAGCGTCCCTCTTGCTGCCTCGTCTCATCCGGAAACTTGTCAGCCTTACTTCCTCATACACTCTATAGAAATACACACAATCCAGTTTACCTAGGGCAATTATTCTGAAAAGCTTCGTAAATTCCACCGAGCAATGTATCAGTCACCACTTTAAAACAGCACACTGGACGCATTGGTGTAGAACTACTACCAGGGAATCATCTGAACCTCCGCGGCAGGCGTAAGTCAAGGAAGTACACAGGGTGGTCCGTTGATCGTGACCGGGCCAAATATCTCACGAAATAAGCGTCAAACGAAAAAACTACAAAGAGCGAAACTTGTGTTGCTTGAGGGGGAAACCAGATGGCGCTATGATTGGCCCGCTAGAAGGCGCTGCCATAGGTCAAACGGATATCAACAGCGTTTTTTTTATATAATAGGAACCCCCATTTTTTATTACATAGTCGTGTAGTACGTAAGGAAATATGAATTTTTTAGTTGGACCACTTTTTTCGCTTTGTGATAGATGGTGCCGTAATAGTCACAACGGATATCAACAGCGTTTTTTTATATAATAGGAACCCCCATTTTTTATTACATAGTCGTGTAGTACGTAAGGAAATATGAATTTTTTAGTTGGACCACTTTTTTCGCTTTGTGATAGATGGTGCCGTAATAGTCACAAACGTATAAGTACGTGGTATCACGTAACATTCCACCAGTGCGGACGGTATTTGCTTCGTGATACATTACCCGTGTTAAATTGGAACGTTTACCAATTGCGGAAAAGGTCGATATGGTGTTGATGTATGGGTATTGTGATCAAAATGCCCAACGGGCGTGTGCTATGTATGCTGCTCGGTATCCTGGACGACATCATTCAAGTGTCCGGACCGTTCGTCGGATAGTTACGTTATTTAAGGAAACAGGAAATGTTCAGCCACGACTGCAACAAATGAAGATGCCCAAGTAGGTGTTTTAGCTGCTGTCGCGGCTAATCCGCACATCAGTAGCAAACAAATCGCTCGAGAATCGGGAATCTCAAAAACGTCGGTGTTGAGAGTGCTACATCATCATCATCGATTGCACCGTACCATATTTCTATGCACCAGGAATATCATGGCGACGACTTTGAACGTCGTGTATAGTTCTGCCACTGGGCAGAAGAGAAATTACAGGACGATGACAGATTTTTTGCACGCGTTCTATTTATCGACGAAGCGTCATTCACCAACAGCGGTAACGTAAACCGGCATAATATGCACTATTGGACAACGGAAAATCCACAATGGCTGCAACAAGTGGGACATCAGCGATCTTGGCGGGTTAATGTATGGTGCGGCATTATGGGAGGAAGGATAATTGGCCCCCAATTTATCGATGGCAATCTAAATGGTGCAATGTATGCTGATTTCCTACGTAATGTTCTACCGATGTTACTACAAGATGTTTCACTGCATGATAGAATGGCGATGTACTTCCAACATGATGGATGACAGGTGGATTGGTCGTAGAAGCACCGTACCATGGCCCGCACGTTCACCAGATCTGACGTCCACGGATTTCTTTCTGTGGGGAAAGTTGAAGGATATTTGCTATCGTGATCCACCGCCTGGCAACATGCGTCAGCGCATTGTCAATGCATGTGCTAACATTACGCAAGGCGAACTACTCGCTATTGAGAGGAATGTTGTTACACATATTGCCAAATGCATTGAGGTTGACGGACATCATTTTGATCATTTATTGCATTAATGTGGTATTTACAGATACTCACGCTGTAACAGCATGCGGTCTCAGAAATGGTAAGTTCACAAAGGTACATGTATCACATTGGAACAACCGAAATAAAATGTTCAAACGTACCTAAGTTCCGTATTTTAATTTAAAAAACCTACCTGTTGCCATCTGTTCGTCTAAAATTGTGAGCCAAATGTTTGTGACTATTACAGCGCCATCTATCACAAAGCGAAACAAGTGGTCCAACTAAAACATTCATATTTCTTTACGTACTACACGAATATGTAATAAAAAATGGGGGTTCCTATTTAAAAAACGCAGTTGATATCCGTTTGACCTATGGCAGCGCCATCTAGCGGGCCAACCATAGCGCCATCTGGTTTCCCCCTTCAAGCTAGACGAGTTTCGTTCTGTGTAGTTTTTTCGTTTGACGCTTATTTTTTGAGATATTTGGCCCGATCACGATCAATGGACCACCCTGTATGTGTGCAGCAAGCGCAGTCAGAGCAGTAATGTGGATTGACTTGGAGAGGTGACAGAATGGCAAAATGAAGCTTTCTAGTATGCACGTGCCCATGCCCACACTGTGTATAAGGCTGCTTGATCTGTTGACTGTTTTAGTATTTTTTTTCATTTATTTACTTGCTAGCTTTTCCCCCCATAGCTTCGCTCACATATGCATATACAGCACACATATCTTCCTGTCTCCTCTCTGTGTCCACCTCTCCTTCCCCCCATCTCACTGACCACCTCATCTTCCCACATCTATCCATCCAGCTCCTCCTTCAGACACTCTCTGTCCCTCCTTCTCTTCCTCACCTTCTTCCTTTTTCATCTGCCCACTATTTTTGTCTGTCTCATTCTCCCCCTATCTCTCAGCCAGTCCCCTCTCCTTCCTCTCTCTAACTATCACTCACTTCCATATCACTCACTTCCAGTCTCTTCTGTACATCTTCTGCTTCTCCTTTCACTGTCCACCTTATCATTTCGCTATTTTCTCCCTCCTTTCTCTCTGCTCAGCGACACCCATCTGCATGTGTAGCCCCTGAAATACATGTCGATACTGTTCACACAACAAAACTTCTCCTGTCCACCTCTCTGTCCATCTCCTCCTCCCTCTCTCTCTATCTGCCAACTTCAGCATGCCCACCTCTTCTTGTTGACCTTAATCTCCTCCCCTTCCCTCTATCCATATCCACCTCACCCTCTCTCTGTCCATCTCCTCTTCTATCACTCTCAATCTTCACCAACTTTGCTCTTCTGCACATTAGCCTCTGGTAAACTGATCGATAAAGCAAACCAAAACTGATCCAACATAACATGCCTGTTGTGCAAGGCAACCCTCATTTCAGAGGCTAAAAATCCGTTTTTGGTCCTGTCATATTGGCTGCCATGCTGATATTACTCAACAGGCACCCTGCAAATCAGACTCTGGAAAACTGTTTCCTAACCCTGACATGTATGCTATCCTGCAAAGGAAGTCGATAAGGCATCCCAGTACCGTTGCAACACAATATCCCTGTCGTGCAGAGCGGGCTATACAGCAGAGTCTGAAGACAAATGTTCCTGCTCCTATTGGAGCCAAAAGGATATAAACCCCACAGCTCAGGGAACTTGTGAAGTTTGTTGTTTGTCTGCAAAGTATGGATGAAATACGATGGTTTTCGTGGTCCAGGTGCTATGATATTGGGAGGTATAATGTTTCACGGGCCTACTAACATACAATTTCTTAAACACGGTACATTCACCAGTCAGCGTTAATGCGACACTATAGTCCTTTGCCGTGTACGTCTTTTCAGGGCTGCATTAGATCCTGATTTCATTTCCATGGATGGCAATGAGCGACTGCAGAGAGGAGCGCAGCTGGAGGATCTCTTGGAATGAGAGCATTTTCGGCGAATGGACTCTCTTGCTCGCTCCACTGAGTTAAATCCGATCGAGCGCAAGTGGGATGCATTAAGGAGACGTACTGCGGCACGCCCACATGTACCAACGAACATCCAGCAGTTGTGGAGGAATGGAGAGCCCTACCGCAAGAACTCCTTATCAGCCTTGTGGGAAACATGGCAGCACGTTGCAGGGCATCCACTGCCGTCCGTGGTTATCATACACCCTATTAATAACCATGTTCTGCCTTTTGCAATTTACAGGGGCGACTTCTGCGTAATTATTGCTTTTGAAGTGTCATTCTTGTTCACGTCATTGTCTGTCTTTAAGTGATTTTCTATACAACACTGTGACAGTTCTATCTATGTATGGTCCAAGTTTCATGGAGCTTTGTTCCTTGGCAGTGACGTATGATGCGATGTTTACTTTCGTCCGGAAGTTCTGCACATTGCATTTCGCGCAGCGTAAATGGCAACGTAGTCGCTACCCGACAAAGTTACTACATCTCTCGTGAGTGGATTGCTGGTGGGAACAGTCCTGCCTGCATGCTGTCAAATAACAAGTACTACAAAACTTTCAGAGGACCTACTTTGAAGCAGCCCTCATGTAATACGGCGAAGAATCGAAATCGCTTGGTCGTACGGTTTGCTCTCTCTGTATAAGCAGTTTTAAATTGTGCTGCAATCATCAGGGACGATACGTGCATGTAGAACGTTGCACGACTAGCGAATAACAGGAGAATGCTGCTGACCGCATACGGGAAACCGACCAAGGGCATTGAAAAAGCGCGTTTGAGTCCTGTACATAAGAAAGGTGAGTGGACGGACCCGCAGAATTACATACCAGTATCCATAATGTCCATTTGCTGCAAGATTCTTCGGCATATTCTAAGTTCTAATGCAGTAAATTCCCTTGAGATAGAAAAACTTGTATTCTTACGTGGATATGACCTGTAGCCGTCTAGAATGAAACTAGAATTATGTTAATACATTCAGCTGCTGACGGGCGTTGATATACATCAACGGAGACAGGTGAAAATGTGTGCCCCGACCGGGACTCGAACCCAGGATCTCCTGCGTACATGGCAGATGCTCTATCCATCTGAGCCACTGAGGGCACAGAGGATATAGTGACTGTAGGGACTATCTCACGCATGCCTCCCGCGAGACCCACATTCTCATCTTGCATGAATTTCGTAGAATTCCAGAAATGATTTGACACAGCGCTTCATCGCATACTATTACCGAAGTCGGAGCATACGGAATAAGTTCTCAGATACATGAGTGACTCTAGGACTCCTTAAGTAACAGAACCTTCTATGTGGTTCTGGGTGGCATGTAATCATCAGAAACATGGTTACTGTCAGCAGTGCCTCCAGAGAATAATGGCACTGCTCCTGTGTTCTGTATACATAAGCAGTGTGACAGATAGGGTGAGAATCACCAAGTCAGAGAATTTTCGCACCGCTCCTATTCTCTGTATACATAAGCAAACTGACAGATAGGGTGAGAATCAATCTGCGACAGTTTGCTGATGCTGATGTAGTGTACGGGGATGTGTCATCTTTAAGGGACAACAGGAAGGTACAGGATGACTTAAGCAGAATATTTGTTTTGATGTGATGAATGGCACCTTGTTCTAAATGTAGAATAAAAAGGTAGATCACTGCAGATGATTAGGAAAAACCATCTTGTAATGTTCGAATACCGTTTTAGTGATGTACTGCTGGACAAAGTCCCTTCGATTAGATATGTAGGAGTAATATTACAAAGTGATGTGAAATGGTTGAACACGCTGTACTGGAGAATTTCAGGAAAGCGTAGTTCATGTAAAGGACATCTTGTGTGTAGAACACTAATGCCAAGTGCCCTTGAGTATTGCTCTAATTTTTGGGATCACTACCACGTTGGATTAAAGGATGGCATCTGTCATACCGGTCCCTTATTGTTAGAGGGCCCGCGCAACCGACACTCAAGATGGGTTGCTGACACCCTTTTAGGAGTGCGGAGAGAAACATCGCCAGCGGACAGAAACAATAACAGACTTTCCAAATAAACATGGAATTACTTAGCCAGACAACATGTGACAGTGTTCCCGCAATCGGAACTAATATGACTCATGTAGCGCTCTGCCGACCTGGCTTCATAAGCACGCCTAGACCGTCAGACCGACAGTGTTTACCAACCGTTACAGCTGTAGCTAGTACTTACGCCGGCCCTAGCATTGTATTCACTCGCCGTTGCGTTGTAGTAGGAAGTTGTATTTTGTGATTTGTAGAGTATATTTTGATCAGTATTTTCTTATAGTGTCCTGTTTCCTTATCGGGTTTGCCACCACTAAATTTGTGGGTTTTTCTGTATGTTCCTGCATTTAACACGTAATGTATGCCAAGAAGTTTTTCCTTAATTATAATAAAGTGTGTTCAAATTGACTGTTAGTCGTTTCCTGCCGACCGCAGGACACTACAGCATCAATGCAATTAAGTGGCATGTTGGTAGATTTGTTACCGGTAGGTTCGTTCAATACTCGAGTATTACGGAAACCTTCCGAGAACTCTATTGGTTGTCCCTGCAGGGAAGGCAACTTTCTTTTCGCGAAACGCCATTGAGAAAAGACAGAAAACGGGCATTTTCGGCTGACTTTAGAACAACGTATATTTCGCGTAAGGACGACGAAGATAAGACAAGGTGAGAGAATTAGGACGCTCGCGGTGACATACAGGCAGTCGTATATTCCTCGTTCCGTTTGTGAGTGGAACAGGGTTGGGAGTAACGAAGTAGTGGTACAGATACCCTCCGCCATGGAGCGTATGGTGCCTTGCTGAGTTTGAATGTGGATCGCCAAGTACGTAATAGAAACACGTCCAAAATTTTCGAAATTTGTTTTATTGCATCAAAGAGGTCCAATTGGGTAGGCGTATTGCTTACTGCAGTTACTTGTCCGCATTCAATATAGCGACTCTAGCAACATGTATAAGGGACCTCTTACTGTAGGGGTGTTAACTCGTGAGTGTCCGCCGCCGCCTACGTGACACCTGCGTCTATTGTCGGTCAGATAGGAGAGCGAGTACTCAATTCCGCAAGTGTGACCGCGCAAAATGGCCCAAACATTTCTCTTCATTGCCTCCAGATTTTCTTTGCCTGCCCATACTATACCTGCAAGTTTTCTATTTCAGTTTTAGTTAACTGACCCTGTCCGGTCCACAATTTTCCATCATCTATTATTTTCCTCTCATATAAACAGTTACTTTTCTCAGCCTTGTTCCCAAACGTTTTTGAACATGGCCTACACATTATATTTTGCTAATAATGGCATCTCCATATGGCTTAGAGTTCACCACACTGTTGTATGCCTTACTGTCACCATCGCACAAATATTTGGTGTACCGTACGCGTCTTGTTTCTACGGAGCGTTGAAATATTTGTTGTACTCCATGAACTTCCATACCACCACTTGTTCCTCTAAAATTAGGTACACAGTTGTGTTCTTTATGTTCATTGACTTTACAACATTTGCAATATTTAGACATAATCTCCACATCTAACACTTTACAGGTGTCTATACTCATGGCGGTCACCACTCCATCCAGAGAAGTAAGTCCTCTTTTCTACCAAGTTCCTTCAAGTGCAACTGCAATATCCGAACATCCATCATTTTCTTCCACTGCTTCCCTAGCAGCCAGTTTCATGCTTTCCTCACTGACCTCACATACAGCTTTCTCTAATATTGCAGTCAGTTTTTCAAATTTATTTGGTGGTTGATGCAAGTTCATCACTGAACAAAATGTTCTCCCTGCAGCCATGCCCTTGCCAATGGATTGTAAGGCATAAACTAATCTAATATTGATTTCATAAGGGCCACTTGCATCTAGTTTTGAAGAACTCATAATTGAAATCACAGATGAGCATTTAGTGCAAATCAAATCCAAAGCAATTCCTAGGGCTTTTCTCCCACTGGCACTGTCACAAATTTTCCCATTCTGTGACTCACCACACTGTCTACATTGTACAAATTTAGAAATTGTATCTGATAATATTCTGAAATTTATAATAATGTTACTGCACCCCTTGTCACTTACAGTAAATTTGTTGTAAGTCTCTTGAAATGGCGAGAGCTTCTTTGATGATGCACTTGTTTAAGAATTACAATTAGAAACATCATTGCCAGGCGACATAACCTCTTGTACAGAAAGCTTTCTAAACTTGTTTCCTCTAAATTGTCGTTTCTTGAAAATGCCTTACGTTTCGTCATATTCAATGAACACAATAAAACACACGTAAAGGAGAACTGCAAACGTAAGTGCAACAACTACTCGCAATCACACTTAAACAAAACTAAACGCGTGTTTGAAAGCGTGTTGTTTACAAAAAGCAGAAACAAAAGAATACCGACGTTGCATTCCAAGGATAGACAACACATTCGGGAGTAAAAAAAAAAAACAACCCTAACGTGCAATGTACGGGATATAAAGATCTAAAATATATGCGGAAAAGTGGGCGTGGCACATAAACACATGTGGTAGGAAAGTGTTCTTTAAATGAGCGAAAAAAATTTTTTTCAGCAAAATCCTTTCCAGAGTACTTGAATAAAGCCTTAATCTATCGAAATATGATGAAAACAGAAAATCGATTTTTATCTACCTGAACCACCGTTAATATACCACTTAATATACCTGGTGATCAAAAAGTCAGTATAAATTTGAAAACTTAATAAACCACTGAATAATGTAGATAGAGAGGTAAAAATTGACACACATGCTTGGAATGACATGGGGTTTTATTGAAAGATCTCTTGCGCGCGTCGTTAGGTATGATCGTGTGCTCAGCCGCCACTATCGTCATGCTTGGCTTCCCAGTTCCCCAGACCTCAGTCCGTGCGATTATTGGCTTTGCGGTTACCTGAAGTCGCAAGTGTATCGTGATCGACCGACATCTCTAGGGATGCTGAAAGACAACATCCGACGCCCCACCACAACTCCGGACATGCTTTACAGTACTGTTCACAACATTATTCCGCGCGACTGCTACGGTCGCAGGTTCGAATCCTGCCTCGGGCATGGATGTGTGTGATGTCCTTAGATTAGTTATGTTTAAGTAGCTCTAAGTTCTAGGGGACTGATGACCACAGAAGTTAAGTCCCATAGTGCTCAGAACCATTTGAACTACATTATTCCTCGACTACAGCTATTGTTGAGGAATGATGGTGGAGATATTGAGCATTTCCTGCAAAGAACATCATCTTTGCTTTGTCTTACTTTGTTATGCTAATTATTGATATTCTGATCAAATGAAGCGCCATCTATCGGACATTTTTTGAACGTTTGTATTTCTTCGGTTCTAATAAAACCCCATGCCATTCCAAGCATGTGTGTCAATTTGTACCTCTATATCTACATTATTCCGTGATTTATTCAGTTTCCAAATTTATACTGACTTTTTGATCACCCGGTATGTATGTGTATATATGGGCACAACAACTTCTCTATTACATATAAATAAATGTAAATATGGAAATTGTAAGCCAAAGAAATGTCTTTCGTTATTTTATCTTCCTTTTCTATTAATAAAAATGAAACACACACACACACACACACACACACACATATATATATATATATATATATATATATATATATATATATATATATATATATATATATATATCCTGCAATGACGTATAACAATGAACAATTTCCGTGCCGACTGTTGCTTTGAACGCTTTAAATGACTGCTGCAATGTACCACATTCGTAAAAATACCAAAGTGTACCATTAGATACATCTGTCTTGCAGAAGCATCGGGAGTTTCATACGAAAGGCTCTGATACTTCAAAAACAAATAATAAAATGATGGTTTATGGCATAACACACTGGTAGTCAAAGGATTAAAAACTGCGTAATCTATAGCACACTATCTATTTCGGAATTACAGACTTTAAACGTCGATAGTTCTCTTTGATATGCTGATTGAAGGCGACACGCTATATTTTGCTGCCGCTGGTCGCGTCGGTTCCCGCGAGCCGGACGAGAGAGAGAGAGAGAGAGAGAGAGAGAGCGAGACGGCGAGACGGCGGCGACCCTCAAAGGTCGCGCGGTCGGCAGTTTCCTGGGGCCAGGCAGGGAGGCAGACACGAGCCATGGCTGCAGCCCTTCCTCTAATCAAGTGGCTGGCCCGCTGATTCCGGCGGACGCCGCACCTGAGTGGGGGCGCGGCGATCGTGATCCTCATGTAGATGCCGCGAGCTGACTCGGCCGGCGTCGTCATCCCCTTGATTTCTGTGATCGGGTCCCCCTGTCGGCGTCCCAGTCACTTCGGTAGACATCACATTACGGGATTCCGTATACCACTGTCGGCGTCCTCGCCGTGAGTGACGAAACCGCAAAATCCTCGAATCTTTTTGAGAACGACGGAACTGCGCAGAAGCAGAAACCAGCGATCCAGTTAAGCCAGCGTAGAGCTGATTCCGTATTACGAAACGGCTAAAACCCATTTTAAGCGATCGACTTTATTGTCACAATTGACTATTCGAGACAAATGAGTCTGCTGCAGCGCCCCTGGCTTTTTATTTCTGTACTGAAACTC
The DNA here is from genome assembly GCF_023864345.2 of Schistocerca serialis cubense. NCBI lineage: Eukaryota > Metazoa > Arthropoda > Insecta > Orthoptera > Acrididae > Schistocerca > Schistocerca serialis. Next base: position 266,630,477 of record NC_064638.1, read on the forward strand.
GTCTGTTTCGAGTGGTTGTTTCCGTGTATACGTCAACACCAAAAATTGCCTGTGTAGTGCCAGATATCTACTGTGGAGTTTGGCACCTGAACGGCCAAAGGTATTGCGAAAAAATCGAAATATACTAGCAAACTGTTGGAACAAAAAATGATAATAGCTCTTATTAGTGACCAAAGCAAAATTCATAGTGGATGCTCTTGTCTAAAATCGTGTGATGAATTCTCTATACTCCAGAAAACAGCACTGTTTTAGGAAACAGCGGTCATGCGAGACACAGCTGGCCCTCTTTGTGCATGATATACAGCAGGCTCTAGATACCGGCTCCCAGGTTGATACCATATTTCTTGACTTTCGAAAGGCGTTCGACTCAGTTCCGCACTATCGTTCGCTCCAAAAATTGCGTGCTTACGGTCTATCCGATTACATATGCGGTTGGATAGAAAGTTTTCTAACAGACAGAGAGCAGTATGTCGTCCTGAACGGGGTGAATTCAACAGAAACAAGCGTAACTTAAGGTGTGCCTCAGGGCAGCGTAATAGGTCCGCCGCTTTTTACGATTTACATAAACGATCTGGTTGATGGTATTGACAGCGGCATTAGGCTGTTTGTCGATGATGCTGTAGTCTACAAGAAAGTAGTATCACACGAAAGCTGTGAACAAATCAATGAGGATTTGCAGAAAATAAATGCGTGCTGTAATGACTGGCAGTTATCTCTCAATATTAGTAAGTGTAACCTACTGCGTATAACAAGTCGAAAATCCCCATTAATGTACGAGTACAAAATAAATGCCCATCCTTTGGAAGCGGTACGATGCGTCAAGTATCTGAGTGTGACTATTCGAAATGATCTCAAATGGAATGATCAGATTACATATGTCATGGGTAAGGCGAACTCTAGATTGCGGTTTGTTGGTAGAATCCTGAAGCGATGCAGTCCTTCAACAAAGGAAATTGCTCACAACACGTTAGTTCGTCCCGTCTTAGAGTATTGTTCGTCTGTACGGGACCCTTAACAGTTGGGTCTGATTCAAGAAATTGAGAAAGTTCAAAGAAGAGCGGCTAGATTTGTGACTCGTACATTTAGTCTCATCGCGAGAGCGTTACAAATCTAATTGAAAGTTTGAAGTGGGACACACTTGCAGATAGACGTCGTACTAAACGGAAGGGGCTGCTCACTAAATTTCGAAATCCGATCTTCACCGAGGTTGTAGAGCAACTCTGAAATCGCGCAATGATCACCATTCATAGATAATGGAAATAGAGCTCGTACTGAGGCGTTCAGACGGTCGTTTTTTGCTCGCGCGATCCGCGAGTGGAACGGGGGGGATATGACTTCGACGCGAATTGTTCCCTCCGCCACACACCGCTTGGTGGATAGCGGAGTATATATGTAGATGTAGATACTTTTGAGAGCTGAACGAATGGTAAAATTGTCATCCAAACTTTTCAAAACATATACCTTATTCTCTAACGGAAAAAAGGAACAAAACCAAAAACGAAGTACTACAAAGGAATTATCCGAATAGGACGGAAATCGATAAATGTGGCGTACACGTATAGACAAACAAATAATCACAATTTCAGAAAAAATTCGATGATTTGTTGAAGAGAAAGACAAATTGAACAGGGCAACAGTGCGTTGTCCCAAATCTGGCCCTTATGCAAGTAGTTACAAGACCTGGCACTGCTTGATAGAGGTGTCCTCCTGCAGGATATCGTGCCAAATTCTGTCCATCTGGCGCGTTAGATCATCGAGATCCCCAGTTGGTTGGAGCACACGGCCACAATACTCCAAATATTTTCAATTGGCGAGGGATTTGGCGAACTTACTGGCCAAGGTAGCGTTTGGGAAGCACGAAGTCAAGCAGTAGAATCATCGTTTGTATACGGTATTACCTTGCTGGTATGTAAGCCTCATTCTGCCAACGGCCTTGTCAAAGAGGGCGGAGGAGCGAATAGAGGTTCAGGGCACTATCTTGTCCTAGGGGTGGGAAATTGCCCCTAAAGGTGGGAGAATCAGCAATGATCAACGACATGAGGATGCAGAAGGCAATGGAAACCACTGCATTAAAGACACGTAACGTGTATCCACAGGACATGTGGCCTGTAATTGAAGAAGTGTCATGGTGATCTCTCCATTGGCAAAAGATTCCGGAATAGTCCCCCATTCGCATCTCCGGGAGGGGACTGCCAAGGGGGAGGTTACCATAAGAAAAAGATTGAATAATCAACGAAATGATAACCTTCTACGAGTCGGGGCGTGGAATGTCAGAAGCTTGAACGTGGTAGGGAAACTAGAAAATCTGAAAAGGGAAATTCAAAGGCTCAATCTAGATATAGTAGGGGTCAGTGAAGTGAAGTGAAAGGAAGACAAGGATTTCTGGTCAGATGAGTATCGGGTAATATCAACAGCAGCAGAAAATGGTATAACAGGTGTAGGATTCGTTATGAATAGGAAGGTAGGGCAGAGGGTGTGCTACTGTGAACAGTTCAGTGACCGGGTTGTTCTAATCAGAATCGACAGCAGACCAACACCGACAACGATAGTTCAGGTATACATGCCGACGTCGCAAGCTGAAGATGAACAGATAGAGAAAGTGTATGAGGATATTGAAAGGGTAATGCAGTATGTAAAGGGCGACGAAAATCTAATAGTCATGGGCGACTGGAATGCAGTTGTAGGGGAAGGAGTAGAAGAAAAGGTTACAGGAGAATATGGGCTTGGGACAAGGAATGAAAGAGGAGAAAGACTAATTGAGTTCTGTAACAAGTTTCAGCTAGTAATAGCGAATACCCTGTTCAAGAATCACAAGAGGAGGAGGTATACTTGGAAAAGGCCGGGAGATACGGGAAGATTTCAATTAGATTACATCATGGTCAGACAGAGATTCCGAAATCAGATACTGGATTGTAAGGCGTACCCAGGAGCAGATATAGATTCAGATCACAATATAGTAGTGATGAAGAGTAGGCTGAAGTTCAAGACATTAGTCAGGAAGAATCAATACGCAAAGAAGTGGGATACGGAAGTACTAAGGAATGACGAGATACGTTTGAAGTTCTCTAACGCTATAGATACAGCAATAAGGAATAGCTCAGTAGGCAGTACAGTTGAAGAGGAATGGACATCTCTAAAAATGGCCATCACAGAAGTTGGGAAGGAAAACATAGGTACAGAGAAGGCAACTGCAAAGAAACCATGGGTAACAGAAGAAATAAGTGGCAACAAAACGACTATTCACGTTGGTGTGTAGAATATATGAGTCTGGCGACATACCATCTGACTTTCGGAAAAGCATCATCCACACAATTCCGAAGACGGCAAGAGCTGTCAAGTGCGAGAATTATCGCACAATCAGCTGAACAGCTCATGCATCGAAGCTGCTTACAAGAATAATATACAGAAGAATGGAAAAGAAAATTGAGAATGCGCTAGGTGACGATCAGTTTGGCTTTAGGAAAAGTAAAGGGACGAGATAGGCAAGTCTGATGTTACGGCTAATAATGGAAGCAAGGCTAAAGAAAAATCAAGAGACTTTCATAGGATTTGTCGACCTGGAAAAAGCTTTCGACAATATAAAATGATGCAAGCTGTTCGAGATTCTGAAAAAAGTAGGGGTAAGCTATAGGGAGAGACGGGTCATATACAATATGTACAACAACCAAGAGGGAATAATAAGACTGGACGATCAAGAACGAAGTGCTCGTATTAAGAAGGGTGTAAGACAAGGCTGTAGCCTTTCGCCCCTACTCTTCAATCTGTACATCGAGGAAGCAATGACGGAAATAAAAGAAAGGTTCAGGAGTGGAATTAAAATACAAGGTGAAAGGATATCAATGATACGATTCGCTGATGACATTGCTATCCTGAGTGAAAGTGAAGAAGAATTAAATGATATGCTGAACGGAATGAACAGTCTAAAGAGTAAACAGTATGGTTTGAGAGTAAATCGGAGAAAGACGAAGGTAATGAGAAGTAGTAGAAATGAGAACAGCGAGAAACTTAACATCAGGATTGATGGTCACGAAGTCATTGAAGTTAAGGAATTCTGCTACCTAGGCAGTAAAATAACCAATGACGGACGGAGCAAGGAGGACATCAAAAGCAGACTCGCTATGGCAAAAAAGGCATTTCTGGCCAAGAGAACTCTTTTAATATCAAATACCGGCCTTAATTTGAGGAAGAAATTTCTGAGGATGTACGTGTGGAGTACAGCATTGTATGGTAGTGAAACATGGATTGTGGGAAAACCGGAACAGAAGAGAATCGAAGCATTTGAGATGTGGTGCTATAGATGAATGCTGGTCCCTGTTTTGACTGGACCAGTGGTGGGAGTCTTCGTACATGTTGATTACGGGGTCTGAAGATGGCGTAATACATCGTCGAAATTGGTCGCTCAATAAAATAACAATTTGAAATGTAGACGGTTGAAAGGTGTTTTGATTCGGCATTCTGACCAGGAGGACCCCTTTGGTTGTCATCCGCGGTGCCCTTAAGGCACAGGGGTGCATCGACGATATTTTACGCCCAGTTTTGTTGCTCTTCATAACAAGCCATCCTGAGATTACATTACAGCAAGATAGTGCCGGCCCGTACACAGCAAGAGTTTCTACTGCTTATATTCGTCGCAGGTTCGAATCCTGCCTCGGGCATGGGTGTGTGTGATGTCCTTAGGTTAGTTAGGTTTAAGTAGTTCTAAGTTCTAGGGGACTTATGACCTAAGATGTTGAGTCCCATAGTGCTCAGAGCCTGAGCTTATATTCGTGTTTTCCAAACCTTACCTTAGCCCACAAGATCGACGGACATCTCACCAATAAAGAACATTTGGAACATTATAGGCAGGACCCACCAAGAAAATTAGGATTTTGAAGATCTACAGGCCCAGTTCGAAAGAATTTGATACTATATCCATCAGGAGGTTATCCAACAATTTTATCAATGAATGCCAAGCCAAATAATTCTTGCTTAAGGACCAGAGGTGGACCAGCTAGTTACTGACTTGTTCAAATTATGAAGCTCTTTCCATTGAATAAATAATCCAATTCTTCTGAAATTGTAGTCATTTGTTTGTCGAAACATTTATGTCACCTCTACGGATTTCCTTCTCATATGGATTATTCCTTCGTGGTGTGTCGTTATTTTCTTTCCCCTAGAGTGTAAGTACTTGAAAACACACCAAACAGTAGCTAACACGTAGTAAATAGCACGTTCTTACTTTATCCCTTGCAACTTATTTTCTTACCATGTCCCAAGTAGCTTCGTAAAATGTTTATCTCGCAAAATAATTCATGTTTATTCATTTTCGAAATAATTTTCGATAAAACGTGTTATTGCTTGTGCGTAGTGCAGACTTTTCCTTTGTAAAGCGTTAATATCCTTTTGCTTTTACATATTTCGTCTCCCTTGCAGGAGAGCACTAGTAGGAAAACTGCCAGCGCTTCGTGCTTTCGTTCCGATATGTCACGGAAATAAAGCTAACACAGTAAATAGTAAGAAGATACCAAAGCGCAAAATCCATTTCGTTAATAGTATTGAACTCGGCCAGAATAGGTTAACAGTTCGCAGACGTCGCAGTCGCCTGTTTCGGTGCACGCACGGAGTGCAGTCTTCTCGGTAACGTAGAACTCCATACTCGGTGCAGTCTTTAGACCAATGACGCCATAGACACAAACGCAACACGGTTGGCTGCTGATCTGCACGCGGACGCGAAATGTGAGCAGTTGCCTTTTGAGCAGAAAGGCGCCCGAGTAAAACGAGCCAAAAACTATCACCAGATCTCAGTTGCAGGTTGCCTATCTAACAGCTTTTCGGGGCAAAAAAATTTTGATTTTTCGTTATTCACACACTTACCGACGAATTAAGAAAAACTGAAAAAAAAAAGAAAAACGTGAAATGTTTTGTGATACAAATTGTCTAAAAGTAAAAAATAAAACACAATTGAATGATGCTCGAAAGCATGTACAGCAATTAAATGTTAAACACATTTTAAAGTTCGATATTTCACGTAGAATCTCAGAATTAGGTGTTTTAGAGGATACTTGTCTGGTGGAGTATATAGAGGGCGCAGTCTGCTCTTGTGTTACCTTGTCTTATTTCTACTGTGTCCAGGGTGAGTCTGGAGGCAAGGCAGTTGCTTTGAACGGCTATAGCATTGTTGATTACGAACAAAAAATCCCAAACGTATATTTGCCCTTTTCTTAACAGTTTCCGTCATATAGCTGTGTAAAAATCAAAGACGTCAGTCGCATGTCCTTCAAAATGGTTCAAATGGCCCTGAGCCTATGGAACTTAACTTCTAAGGTCATAAGTCCCCTAGAACTTGGAACGACTTAAAGCTAACTAACCTAAGGACATCACACACATCCATGCCCGAGGCACGATTCGAACCTGCGACCGTAGCGGTCGCGCGGTTCCAGACTATAGCGCCTAGAACCGCTCGGCCACCCCGACCGGCCCATGTCCTTCCTTATAAGCACTCATATGCACATAAAATTAATGTAGGGTTGTCTTTGCTGATCATTTTAGTGCGGTATTATTGATGACCAAGTCATCGGTAATGTTGTTTTAGACAATCGTCTTAATGGAGTGCGGTATCTTGATTCCCTTAAAAATATGTAACCAGAATACTAGGAGGATATTCCATGGACAACTCCATATCGCATGTTCTTTCAGTACGACGGAGCTCCTACACATTCCGTACGGCCAGTGCCACAGTACCTCACCGAAAGGTATCCTGGGAGTTGGACCGGTCCCAGAGGTCACCCGATCTCACATCATTATATTATTGTTTGTGGGGATGGCATAAGAACGAAGTGAACACAGAGGAGGAACGTCTCGCTCATATCTTTGGAGGGTCGCCCAGAACGGAAAAATGTTTCGGCATAACTAAAAAACATAAGCTATAAACACAAAATTTTATTTATGAAGTTAGTGTACCTTACTCTATTTCTCAGTGTTGTCACTATAACTGTGAAGGAACTTCATGTACTCTCATGTTCAGAAAAAACAGGACACCTTGAAGTACTAGAGATACGACGTTCGTATCCACAGGACGTGTTCATAAGTATGTTCCACAGAAATGATTATCATTTCAGTTAACTCGGTTCAGCGTGTATGCTGTTGCCTAGTAGGCACAGAATCCACCAGAGGCCGTGATAACTTGTTCCATTCGCGATGGCGTCGACGCGTATAAGGCGGGAATGGCGTTGTGTGGTATAGCCATCCAAGCCACATTCACCTTATTCCAAAATTTATCTGCGATGGTCGACATTCGGTCACAGCGCCGCACCCGTCGTTTCAGTGTATGACACGTATTTCCGACTGGCGACAAGTCTAAAGATCTGCCAGGCCAGTGCAAAAGGGTGACATCTTGTGGCACCAAGGAGGCACGTGTTCGTGCAGCAACCTGTGGTCGTGCAATGTCTTGCTGAAAAATGGCGTCTCCAGTGTTGTGTAGAAAGAGTATGGCTATGGGTCGCCGGCCGGAGTGGCCGAGAGGTTCTAGGCGCTACAGTCTGGAAGTGCGTGACCGCTACGGTCGCAGGTTCGAATCCTGCCTCGGGCATGGATGTGCGTGATGTCCTTAGGTTAGTTAGGTTTAAGTAGTTCTAAGTTCTAGGGGACTGATGACCTGAGATGTTCAGTCCCATAGTGCTCAGAGCCATTTATTTGGCTACGGGTCGCAGGATGTCATGCACATAGGCTACAGTGGTCACAGCGCCCTGGACACACAAGAACTGTGATTTGTGGTTGTATCCAATAGCACCCCACACTATAATGCATTTCGCTGTCGCTGTATGCCTTATGTGAATGCAGTCACTTTGCTGCCGCTCCCCCTGTCTGCGGTGAACCAAAATGCGACCATCATTTTCAGACAGATGGAGTCTGGATTCGATCACAAACACTATCTGATGCGATTCCTCTCCCCTGTCTAGCATGTTCCTCCAGTGTCATCGAAGGTAGGCAGAAAAGTGGACGATGGGCACATAACCGATGCCGTAATAAACGGTGACGGACTGCACCCCTGATAGTGTGCGATGTGTTGCACTGTTCCACTGTTATGCCAGAGACGAGAAGGCCTTAGATCTATCGTGCAATGCCATTAGGATGAGGTGTCCATCTTCACAGGCGTGATCCGGGCAACCTGACCCATCTCGAAGTGTTCTACGGCCTTCTTTGAACCATTCTGCACACACCCATTGTGTGCTTAGTCACAAACGAGCAGCAGTTTCGCAGACTGATGCATCACATTCTCTCGTGCCTATATTGTGCCCTCTTTCAAACTCACTGATTTAAATGTATGCGCAGCGCATACGTCTGCGAGGCATCCTGCACGTATGCTCAAAAATAGTTCAAATGGCTCTGAGCACTATGGGACTTAACAGCTGTGGTCATCAGTCCCCTGGAACTTAGAACTACTTAAACGTAACTAACCTAAGGACATCACACACATCCATGCCCGAGGCAGGATTCGAACCTGCGACCGTAGCAGTCGCGCGGTACCGGACTGCGCGCCTAGAACCGCGAGACCACCGCGGCCGGCCACGTATGCTCAAGTCACACTTCGGTTTATAGCGACAACAAGAGCAGCAGATATATTTTACGGGTAGGTAGTGTTGCGCCGCCAAATCGATGTTGACCTTCAACACCAGTGCCGACATGGTTCAAATGCTAATCATTTATGCGTAACATACTAGTGTTCATGTCCTGTGAATACGAACGTCCTACCTCTACTCGTTCAAGGTGTTCTGCTTTTTCTGAAAATGAGCGTAACACCGGACCAGTTTTTGAGTTGCCATTTTGTACTCGTCAGCTGTCGAAGGTCTGAGCCATGATGTCACTGCTTCTTAGAGGTCTTTATCGTTTGCGAACTGTTCCCACCCAAAAATTCGTTTAGTTTCGGGAAAATGTGAAATTGGCTTGGTTACCAAGTTAGAGCTGTATGGACGACATCCGAAAATATCCCACTTAAGGTGTTGAACTTCTTGCTGTTTTCGAGCTTTTGCATAATGCTGCGCATTCTCATTAATCAAAAACCCTATGCCGACAGCATTCCACGTCACTGGAAACTAGTTAATTGCACTATCACCGAAAATATTCTTTGTTTGCCAATAAATTTCGATTGGCAGAACACTTTGTGCTCTTGGAAAACGAATTTGGCAGGATTGTCAGCGGGTGGCGCTGTGTGCGAGGCTACATAAGTTAGAATCGTGACTACTCTGGAGAAAACCTCGACTCACACTTAGATGTAGGAAGGAGCTGACACCCATGCGATCGCGGGGGGGGAAGGATCAGCGATGGGTGTAGTATGTGTTCTTTACCCTCAGGATGGGCCTCATACATGCATGTGATGAAGCTTGAAGACCGTACGAGTGAGCTTAGATCAGCCACACAGCGGCTGTCCACAAGAGCTACAAAATGGACTGTAGTTGACTGTGGACCTGTTGAACATCTTTTGTAGGGAAATATACACAATTAAAGAAAACATTAGATCACAATGATTTATTTACTATCACCTCCATTTCTTCTGAATTCCATTGTTTTCACTAGTTTCCTCGGAACCAGTTGATAACAGATCTTTATTTGACTTTTTTTTGTTCAGAATCATTAAAACTGTCACCCCTCCTGTGTGCCCGAAAATGTTAAAAAGATTCAACAATTTTTCCGCCTCAAATATTTTTCAATAGGTAATCCTTCAAATATCACGAAAGAGAGATTTGCTTTGGATGATGTTGAGTACGTAAGAAGGTGCGTTATATGTTTCTCTAATGCATTATATTTCTTACTTGCACAAAAATCGCTTCACATAACATAAAATATTGCTGTCATTATCTTTTCATTAAGATATATAATCTTATGTTCAAATGTGTGTGAGTTCCTAATGAACAAAACTGCTGAGATCATCGGTCCCTAGTGTTACACACTACTAAAACTACCTTATGCTAAGGACAACACACACACCCATGCCCGAGGGAGGACTCAAACCTCCGACGGAGGGAGCCGCGTGGACCGTGATAAGGCGCCTTAGATCGCACGGCTACATTTTAACACTGCCGTTAATACTTATCTTCCCCTGGGCAGCACGTCAGAAGTTGAAGTGTGGACGCTACCACACTAAACGGGCATATTCATCCTGACGTGGGTACGTAGTCATTTGCATTGCCACCCTACTAAGCGTGGCTTTGACCCACGAGACAACGTCAAACTTCTTTCTATTCCAAAGTTAGTAATTGTACCGTTTTAGCTAACCACTCTTGGGAGATTAGAAATCAAAGTCAGTGGCTGAAAATCAGACACTGAAAGTAGATCCGAAAAGCGCCAACTTTCGTCATGGTGAAGCCGAAGATGCTAGACTTACGTAAGCTTGGTTTGCTTAACTCTGTATTAAATTTTTTCTACAGGGGATGATATCCGGAAGATGTATGAAAATCAGAGACGACATAGATCAGACGAACGCTTCCTATATTCCCACAATATGATACACTAGTGTGTGAGTGTGTTAATTTTCAAAATAAGTCTTTTTAAGGTAATTACGTGCTCATGCGAAACCAGGAAAGATTTTCAATTCTTTTTCTGGCAACGTTACCTATATTCGAACTACAAAAAACACTATCCATAATTTAGGTGAAAAAATTCCGAAGAGAGGCACGTGAGTATATTAGTTTTCAAAATATGTCATTCCAGTTTAACTAAATGTAATGCTCTACATAAAGTATATGGTAGAGCTATGTGGTGAGATGGTGAGTGAAGATTTACATGGGAACAAGACAAATACTGAGATTATATTCTTAACGAAGTGGCCCCTGAGTTACTTCTCAGAAGGAGAATATCGCCTGAAAACAAAGCTACTTCTTTTACTTAAATGTTCGTTAAACAGAATGATTCATATATCTAATCATCTTAACTGGTGAAACAATTAACATATTAAATTAATAAAACCACTGATCAATGTGCTAATCCATCAGCTTTGTCTGCCATAATGACTATTTCAGAGGCTTTGCTCAACCTGAGACACGTCACTTTCACGGAGCAGTTAGCCACGTGGCGATACGTGCATTTCGAAACTATTCTCTGTCTCCCATGAACGGCGATACAAAGCGGCCATTGGGGAATTTTCTTTTCCGCCAACAACCAATAATTCTACCATTCCTTCATAACTTACTACGACTTATGCAACTAAATTGGAGTACATACAGTACTTTCATAGTGAAACATGTGATAACTGTAAAGTGTTCGTGTTTCTATCGTCTTTCATCGATTCAAGTAATCGATACCTTAGTTTTGATGGTAGTCTCCTTCTCAAAGACAGGCTATTGACATCAACTGTATCTTCTGTTTCCTTCACCTGGTTGCCCTTGCTTAGAGCAGAGAGACTCATTCTCGCTAAAATACCGATACAAGTGTGAAATATAGGGCTGTCGACACACCACATCCTGGAGCAAGAGCTGTTGCTTCCTCTGCGAAAACCCCTTGATTTCCTTCTCCACCTCTACAAAATGTAATCTCCAGTGCTTTTAATGTACCTTACTTTACCCTGCTATTTCTTGGTACGTACAACTACCATTTTTCTAGGAATCAGCCCCGAAAAATTTTCGAATATCTCAGTGAACTCTCCCAGTATACCAATTATGCACTTAATTAAGTTGGCAAAACTAGAATTCAGTGCTTGGCTTGAGCACGACTCGGATTGCTCGAGCAGTTTAGGTTGCAGCTCGCGAGAAATAGAGTTCTGCTTGAACATTCGGCATGTCACGATCTAATGACGTTTTATTGGAAGTATCTCAACGACTTGTCTCAGATTTTTTAATACTCTATGTATTTTAATAACAAAATTAACATTGAAATACCCAACGCACTATCTTCTCGGGTGCAGGTCATATGTAGCAACGGCAACTAATAAATAGAAGATGTCAGTCATGGTTTTGTCCAATGCTCCCACTTTCAAACGTCCCGCGGAATCGTGAAGTTTGATGATACACTCTTTAAGATAGGTTTTACCGCTGCACCTTATCATCTCGATAGCAATGGTTCAAATGACTCTGAGCACTATGGGACTCAACTGCTGTGGTCATAAGTCCCCTAGAACTTAGAACTACTTAAACCTGACTAACCTAAGGACATAACACACATCCATGCCCGAGGCAGGATTCGAACCTGTGACCGTAGCGGTCGTGCGGTTCCAGACTGTAGCGCCTTTAACCGCTCGGCCACTCCGGCCGGCTCGACAGCAATTACATTCATTTTATCGCAATGTATTTCGTTTGTCAGGCATTCAGTTCTTGTGTAATTTTCTTCCTTGTTTCATCTGAATGTTGCCATTTTGTTTTCAGATTGATTAAAACCAGGTAGCCTTTTCATCTGTTGTTCTCCTATGTGAACTCGAGCTGAAATGCTCATTTGCAATCCAATGGGTGAATTATTACAGACTCTCTTAAACTAATAAACACATAAAAAAATCTGCATCATCTAAGTTCCGAGAGTTCCGGAACATAAACAGAAAATTGGAATAGAGACCAATATAAACATCATTTCCGCTCTTTCCATAGCTCATGAAAACCACACATTGCATGTTGTACCACCGTACAGCGAGACCTTCAGAGGTGGTGGTCCAGATTATTGTACACACCTAATACCCTGTAGCACGTCCTCTTGCATTGATGCGTGCCTGTATTCGTCGTGGCATGTTATCCACAAGTTCATCGAGGGACTGTTGGTCCAGATTGCCCCACTCCTCAACGGCGGTGTAGCGTACATCCCTCAGAGTGGTTGGTGGGTCACGTCGTCCATAATCAGCCCTTTTAATCTATCCCAGGCGATAGGGTTCATCTCTGGAGAACATGCTGGCCACTCTAGTCGAGCGATATCATTATCCGGAAGGAATTCATTCACATGATGTGCACGATGGGGACACGAGTCCTCGTCCATGAAAACGAATGCCTCGCCAATATGCTGCAGGTATGGTTGTATTATCGGTCGGAGGATGGCATTCACATATTATACAGCCGTTACGGAGCCTTCCATTTTCCACCAGCGGTGTACGTCGGCCCCACATAATGCCACCCTAAAACAGCAGGAAACCTCCACCTTGCTGCACTCGCTTGACAGTGTGTATAAGGGGCTCAGCCTGACCGGGTTACCTCCAAACACGTCTCCGACGCTTGTATGGTTGATGGCATATGCGATACTCATCGGTGAAGAGAACGTGATGCCATTCCTGAGCGGTCCATTCGGCATGTCGTTGGGCCCATCTGTACCGCGCTGCATGGTGTCGTGGTTGCAAAGATGGACCTCGCCATGGACGTCGGAAATGAAGTTACACATCATGCAGGCTGTTTCGCACAGTTTGAGTGGTGACACGACGTCCAGTGGCTGCACGAAAACATTATTCAAATTGGTGGCGTTGCTGTTAGGGCTCGTCCTAGCCGTAATCCGTAGGTAGCGGTCAACCGCTGCAGTAGTAGCCCTTGGGCGGCCTCAACGAGGCATGTCATCGAAAGTTCATATCACCCTCTGTATCTCCTCCATGTCTGAACAACATCGCTTTGGTACGCTCCGAGACGCCTGGACACTTCCCTAGCTGAAAGCCCTTTCTCGCACAAAGTAACAATTCGGACGCGATCGAACCGTGGCAATGACCGTCTAGGCATGGTTGAATACAGACAACACGAGCAGTGTATGTACTTCCTGGTAGAATGACTGGATCTGATCGGCTGTCGGACCCTCTCCGTCTAATAAGCGCTGCTCATGTGTGGTTGTTTACATCTTTGGACGGGTTTAGTGACATCTCTGAACAGTGAAAGGCACTGTGTCTGTGAAACAGTATCCACAGTCAACGACCATTTTCAGGAGTTCTGAGAACTGGGGTGATAGAAAACTTTTTTTGATGTGTGTATAATGTTGTACTAAATTCAGTCAAGCAATATTTTTTGCAGGACCACGTTGTCGACTTTGCCTATTGCTTTTATTTAAAAATCAACATAAATATCTGTGTATCCGTACATAATGGTACCGAGTACCTCGCGTTGCTTGGGTATGCATTTATTCCAATTCCCCCCCCCCCCCGACCACCTCGTCCTCCCCCTCCCTACCCATCTTTCCCTCCCTTCTCTCTCCGTTCAACTGCTATCCCCCTATTCCCTGCTACCCATCTGCTTCTTCTTCCTCAGTCCATCTGCACCTCCCCATTTCACTCTCTATGTCAGTCTCCTCCTCCCCCTCTATCTCTTCCTCGCCCTCTAGGACTCCATCTCCTCCTCCTCTTCTCTCTGCCCATCTCGTCCCCCCCCCCCCCCTCCAGTCTCTGTTCAACTCGTCATCGCTACTCTCTCCTTACTTCCTACTCTTTCCATTCTGTGTATCTCTCTCTCTCTCTCTCTCTCTCTCTCTCTCTCTCTGTCTCTCTCTCTGTCCATCCTGTCCTCTTTTCTATGTCCATCTGCACCTCCCATCTCCTCCTTCCCTCTGTATTCATCTGCTCGTTTCCCCCTCTGTCCATCTCCTTCTTCCCTTCGAAGTCCCTTTCACTATCGATTTACTCCTCCCCTTACCTCTATCCATTTTCTCCTCCCACCCTCTCTCTGTCCATTTCTTCCTCTTTCCTCCCTCTGCCCATTTCTTCCTCATCCCTCTCACGGTCCATCTTCTCCTCCTTCCACTCTCTCTGTCTAGTTCCCCATCTCTCTTCTCTCTATCCATCTCCCCATTTTCCCTTTACTGCGATTTTCCCCTACCTGTTCCCATCTTCTCCTTCTCTCCCTCTCTCTCTGTTCATCTCTTCCACCCCCTCCCTTCTCTCTACGAGTTATCACCAACACCCCAGTAGGAAAATTCTGCTTGTTACCCCCAAAGTATTTATTTCCAGACAGTAAGTAATATGTGTACCAAGTTCATTTGAAGACGATCCAGGGGTTTGGTATGAGCTTTTTACACTTGACTTTGCATATATCACATATATTTCACAAATATTTAACGAATTTCAGAGATATGTGTGCACATTGGTCAGCATAGTTTAGTGATATCTGTGAACACTGCCTGCAGACTGTGTCACAATACAGTTAGTATTACAGAAGTAATTAATATATGTTTATTGGCGGTAAATCAAAGCTGATTACCTGACATTTAATGTAACCCACAATCATTTGTCAAGAGTAATGTCGTCGAGGTGATGTCAAACAGTTTCAATGCACGATTCTAGTTTCTCCTCCAAAGCCTACATTACATGTCTCGGTAATGTCTCTGCAGGATGGGAGCAATTTCTTGAATGATTGCGCCCTTCAGCTGGTCTAAATATAGCGGTTTGTCATACCAAACACGGCTCTTGAGGTACCCTCACAGGAAAAAAGGTTCAAAAAATGGCTGTCAGCACTATGGGACTTAACATCTATGGTCATCAGTCCCCTAGAACTTAGAACAACTTAAACCTAAGTAACCTAAGGACAGCACACAACACCCAGCCATCACGAGGCAGAGAAAATCCCTGACCCCGCCGGGAATCGAACCCGGGATCCCGGGCGTGGGAAGCGAGAACGCTACCGCACGACCACGAGCTGCGGGCAGAAAAAAAGGCCACAAGCTGGTAAGTCTGAAGGTCTGGAAGGCCAAGGAACATTGTCCAAAAGTGAAATATTCTGTCCACGAGATATGCCTCGAAGAACTACCATTGAAGCGTTCGCGGTGAGTGATGTAATGCCATTCTACTGAAACCTAACAACTTTTAAAGGCATTCTTCGTCTTCTCAATTCTCGTTTCAAATGGTTCAAATGGCTCTGAGCACTATGGGACCTAACTTCTGAGGTCATGAGTCCCCTAGACCTTAGAACTACTTAAACCTAACTAACATAAGGACATCACACACATCCATGCCCGGGGCAGGATTCGAACCTGCGGCCGTAGCAGTCGCGCGGCTCCGGACTGAAGCGTCTAGAACTGCTCGGCCACTACGGCCGGCTTCTCGTTTCAAGAAAGTTTCAAGCATATGAATGTATCAAGCCGAATTAATAGTGACTATGGCCCATTTGCTTGGGAATAATACTGTCTAATGCCAAAAGCGCAACGACATACCAAACTGTGACTTATGCAGAGCTTGAAGGACGCTGGTGAATAAGGTGTGGATCCTCAGGGGCCCATTATCTCAGGTTTTGTTTATTGACGGGCTCATTTAAACGATAATGAGCTTCATCGCTCATCAATAAAATCGCATTGTCATTCAAAATCACATACAATTTGCAAGTAAAGTCGTCTCATATACAGAATCAGTTGGCTTCACTTTTACACAATAAGAAGTTCGTATGGCTGGAATTTTAATTCATGCAAAATTCGTGCAACCGATTCACGATTGATTGCTGGCTTACGAACATGAGGTGTAGCTGACCGTCCTGGGTTTCTGACTGTAGCATTAGTCAATCTTGCAACATTTTCTGGTGTCATTAAACTGCGTCTCGGAGCTGTACGCATCTTGTCCATTATGTTCCCAGTTGATGTAAAGTGTTCCACCTATCTGGTGATTGTACAAGGACTCGGAAAAACTGCGTGTCGACTGTGATTTGCTCGTGTAGCTGTAACAGGCTCACCACTTCTATCAACAAACGATGTTGCGAGTCCCACTGTTCTATTGTAACTGAACTGGTGTCTTGTGTGGAGAATGACTTGCCCCACCACTATCGTCTTCCGCCACCACGCTTTCAGTACTGCCTGTTAAAAACCCTGTGCCGGCCGGAGTGGGCGTGCGGTTCTAGAAGCTATAATCCGGAACCGCGGGACCGCTACGGTGGCAGATTCGAATCCTGCCTCGGGCATGGATGTGTGTGATGTCCTTAGGTTAGCTAGGATTAAGTAGTTCTAAGTACTAGGGGACTGATAACCTCAGAAGTTGAGTCCCATAGCGCTCAGAGACATTTTTAATAACCCTGTGCTATAAGAGTTTGTGCAGCTGCTGAATACAACGCTATTTTCCCCTGTATCAAATTTAAGCAGAGCCATACCCTCAGCTTTTGGCTAGAGCGTAGTTTCTCGCACATCCCTTGCACTTGCGCCGGAGAGTCAAATGTCACGTGCCGATTCGAGCAGACTCGCTACCGTATCGAACGCTGCGGTCCATCATGAAATCTGGAGAGTGTTGGAAAGCGAGTATCTGCTGTCCACCCCAATTCCAAAGTGATTCGCTCTCCTCTCGCATATTAGTCCACCGATCTAAGATACCTCGTGCAGGTGGTTACACAACGGCAGTCGTATTCCACACAAGGAATATTTATTACACTACTGGCCATTAAAATTGCTACACCAAGAAGAAATGCAGATGATAAACGAGTACTCATTGGACAAATATATTATACTAGAACTGACATGTGATTACATTTTCACGCAATTTGGGTGCATAGATCCTGAGAAATCAGTACCCAGAACAATCACCTCTGGCCGTAATAACGGCCTTGATACGCCTGGGCATTGAGTCAAACAGAACATGGATGGCGTGTACAGGTACAGCAGCCCATGCAGCTTCAACACGATACGACAGTTCATCTAGAGTAGTGACTGGCGTATTGTGACGAGCCAATTTCTCGGCCACCATTGACGAGACGTTTTCAATTGGTGAGAGATCTGGAGAATGTGCTGGCCAGGGGAGCAGTCGAACATTTTCTGTATCTAGAAAGACCATACAGGGCCTGCAACATGATGTGCATTATCCTGCTGAAATGTAGGGTTCCGCAGGGATCGAATGAAGGGTAGAGCCACGGGGCGTAACACATCTGAAATGTAACGTCCACTGCTCAAAGTGCCGTCAGTGCGAACAAGAGGTGACCGAGACGTGTAACCAATGGCACCCCATACCATCACGCCGGGTGATACCAGTATGGCGATGACGAATACACGCTTCCAATGTGCGTTCACCGCACTGTCGCCAAACACGGATGCGACCATCATGATGCTGTAAACAGAACCTGGATTCATCCGAAAAAATGACGTTTAGCCATTCGTGCACCCACGTTCGTCGTTGAATACACAATCGCAGGCGCTCCTGTCTGTGATGCAGCGTCAGGGGTAACTGCAGCCATGGTCTCCGAACTGATAGTCCACGCTGCTGCAAACGTCGTCGAACTGTTCGTGCAGATGGTTGTTGTCTTGCAAACGTCCCCATCTGTTGACTCAGGGATCGAGATATGGTTGCACGATCCGTTACAGCCATGCGGATAAGATGCCTGTCATCTCGGCAGCTAGTGATACGAGGCCGTTGGGATCCAGCACGGCGTTCTGTATTACCCTCCTGAACCCACAGAATCCATATTCTGCTAAAAGTCATTGGATCTCGACCAACACGAGCAGCAGTGTAGCGATACTATAAACCGCAACGTGATAGGCTTTATCAAAGTCGAAAACGTGGTGGTACGCATTTCTCCTCCTTACACGAGGCATCACAACAACGCTTCACCAGGCAACGTCGGTCAACTGCTGTTTGTGTATGAGAAATCGGCTGGGAACTTTCCTCATGTCAGCACGTTGTAAGTGTCGCCACCGGCGCCAACCTTGTGTGAATGCTCTGAAAAGCTAATCATTTGCGTATCACAGCATCTTCTTCCTGTCGGTTAAATTTCGCGTCTGTAGCACTTCATCTTCGTGGTGTAACAATTTTAATGGCCAGTAGTATAGTAAGGCAGGATATTTATTAGTAAGATAGGTTACGGAAACTGCGCGGAGATTGTAGGGACTGAGAAGCAACAGAACAGCACACGCTCGTTTCCAGCGCAGTAAACCTGAGTTTCATCTTCTCATCGGCGCGTTACCGGCGCAAACAGTGACAGCATTGCCGCGACGGCCGCTGCAGCGGGATCGGCGAGCGAAAACCGCTGACACGGAATGTGCTGATTTACGGAGGAGGCGATGAGCGACCGCGGCTGCAGCGCCGCCTCCGTTCGAATGGAAACGCGGGGCGCAGCGGGCGCCAAGCGCACAGTAGTTGCGCACGTCCTGATTAATGCGAGGCGGGGCTAGGCGGCAACGGGTTTCTTCCGCGTGATTTATTCACAACGCGCGCGAAATCCAAACGGCCGGCCGGCCGGGCAGCGGCGCTCGCCATTGTCAGCGCCGCGGCTTCCGCCGCTACACAATAAATCTTTCGGCCGCCCGCCGCACCGCGCAGCGGCAAGTGCGCAAACACAGAGGCGCGCAGTTTGCACGCCCCAGTTATTTTACGATCATTAATTAATGGTACGTCCCTCGTAACGAGCCGCCGAGGCAGACAGGGGGGGAGGGGACGGGGGCTGTGCCGCCAACCGGTGCGGTGCGGAGCGTTAAAATGAACGAGCCATTGCGTGGGCGACGGATGCGGCCCGCCTTAGCAGACGAGTTGAGCAGCCGTCGGGAAAGAGAAAGACTGCAGGCGACACCGTAACGACGGCACTGCACCGCGACTACGTAAAAATTCGTGAGATATCTAGGATCTACATCTGCATCTGAGACTGAAGAGCCACACCTGGCACACCTGCCTGATATGGTGTAGGGTACCCGCGAGCACGGAGAAGTGCCGCAACACGACGTGGCCTGGACTCGACTAATGTCTCGAGTAGTGCTGGAGGGAATTGATACCATGGACTCTGCTGGTCTGTCCATAAATCCGTAAGAGTACGAGGGGGAGGAAATCTCTACTGAACAAACGTTGCTAGACATACCAAATTTGCTCAATAATGTTCATTTTTGGGGAATTTGGTGGCCAGCGGAAGTGTTTAAACTCAGTGTTCCTCGAGCCATTCTGCAGCAATTTTGGATCTGTAGGGTGTCGCATTGTCCTGCTGCAATTGTCCAAGTAAGTCGGAATGCACAATGGACACGAACGGATGCAGGTGATCAGGCAGGATGCTTACGTACATGTCAGCTGTCGGAGTCGTATCTAGACGTATCAGGGATCCCATATCATTGAAATTGTCCACACCCCCCACCGTTCCAAAGCCTCCACCGGCTTGAACAGTCACGTGCTGTCATGCAAGGTCCATGGACTCATGAGGCTGTCTCCATACCGGTACAAGTCAATCCGCTCGATAAAATTTGAAAGGAGGCTCGTCTGTCCAGGCAACATGTTTCCAGTCATCAATGTCGGTGTTAACGGGCCAAGGCCGGCCGCGGTGGCCGTGCAGTACTAGGCGCTACAGTCTGGAACCGAGCGATCGCTATGGTCGCAGGTTCGAGTCCTGCCTCGGGAATGGATGTGTGTGATGTCCTTAGGTTAGTTAGGTTTAAGTAGTTCTAAGTTCTAGGGGACTGATGACCACAGTAGTTAAGTCCCATAGTGCTCAGAGCCATTTGAACCATTTTGAACGGGCCAAGGCGAGGCGTAAAGCTTTGTTTCGTGCAATCATCAAGAATACACAGGTAGCTCTTTCTTTGAATGGTTCGCACGCTGACACTTGTTGATGGCCCAGGACTGATATCTGTAACAATTTGTGGAAGGGTTGCACTTACGTCACGTTGAACGTTTCCCTTCAGTCGGCATTGGTCCCTTCCTTACAGGATATTTTCCGGCCGCAGCGATGTCGGAGATATGATGTTTTACCGGATTCCTGATATTCACGGTACACTCGTAAAATTGTAGTACGGGAAAATCCCCACTTCATCGCTACCTCGGAGATGCTGTGTCCCATCGCTCGTGCGCCGACTGTAACACCATGTTCAACCTCACTTAATTCTGCCATTATAGCAGCAGTAGCCGATCTAACAACTGCGCCAGACACTAATTGTCTTATATAGACGTTGCCGACCGCAAGCGCCGTATTCTGCCTCTTACATTTCTTTGTATTTGAACACGCATGCCTACACCAATTTCTTTGGCGCTTCAGTGTGTGAATACGTGTCGCGTTGGTGAGAAAAGTCTGCTGCTGTGTAACCGCGCGACAACAGACACGCAACCAGAGGAAACTGGCTGAAAGCACAACAACATCATGTTCTATGATGGGGGACCCCAGGAGAGCGAACACTCCAATAAAACATGTAATTAGCTACACTATTTCATCAAATCTATCTGGATAGCCCTAACTAGTGCCAAATTTGTGGTACTGTGCAGAGGTCACGGTGCCACATCAAACCGGAACATGAATCGATACCACAAACATGAGCGAGTGTTTGCTACAGTCCACTGCGACGTATGAGCGGCATTCCTGAAGACCACACCTCTACTGCTGCAGAGCAGCACTGAGGTCAATATAGTGCTGAGCATGCAACAGCTCAGCCGCAGCCCAAGTCCTCAGCTACAGCGGTTAACATGATCGAGTAGGACACTGAGAGTGGAGGTCAGCCTGTGGTGGGTCTTGTTTACGGCTGACTGATTTACATTCAACAGTGTTCTTGTGCAACGCAGCTAACTCATTATTCGTACGAAGTAATGGCCGCTATCGACAGGGGATCTCAAGTTGATTCCGTATTTCTAGATTTCCGAAAAGGTTTTGACACCGTTCCTCACAAGCGACTTCTAATCAAGCTGCGGGCCTATGGGGTATCTTCTCAGTTGTTCGACTGGGTTCGTGATTTCCTGTCAGGAAGGTCGCAGTTCGTAGTAATAGACGGCAAATCATCGAGTAAAACTGAAGTGACATCAGGTGTTCCCCAGGGAAGCGTCCTGGGACCTCTACTGTTCCTGATCTATATAAATGACCTGGGTGACAATCTGAGGAGTTCTCTTAGGTTGTTCGCAGATGATGCTGTAATTTACCGTCTAGTAAGGTCATCCGAAGTTTCAAAGCGATTTAGGAAAGATTGCTGTATGGTGTGGCAGGTGGCAGTTGACGCTAAATAACGAAAAGTGTGAGGTGATCCACATGAGTTGCGAAAGAAATCCGTTGGAATTCGATTACTCGATAAATAGTACAATTCTCAAGGCTGTCAATTCAGCTAAGTACCTGGGTGTTAAAATTACGAACAACTTCAGTTGCAAAGATCACATAGATAATATTGTGGGGAAGGCGAGCCAAAGGTTGTGTTTCATTGGCAGGACACTTAGAAGATGCAACAAGTCCACTAAAGAGACAGCTTACACTACTCTCGTTCGTCCTCTGTTAGAATATTGTTGCGCGGTGTGGGATCCTTACCAGGTGGGATTGACGGAGGACATCGAAAGGGTGCAAAAAAGGGCAGCTCGTTTTGTATTATCACGTAATAGGGGAGAGAGAGTGGCAGATATGATACGCAAGTTGGGATGGAAGTCATTAAAGCAAAAACGTTTTTCGTCGCGGCGAGAGCTATTTACGAAATTTCAGTCACCAACTTTCTCTTCCGAATGCGAAGATATTTTGTTGAGTCTAACTTACATAGGTAGGAATGATCATCAAAATAAAATAAGAGAAATCAGAGCTCGAACAGAAAGGTTTAGGTGTTCGTTTTTCCCGCGCGCTGTTCAGGAGTGGAATGGTAGAGAGATAGTATGATTGCGGTTCGATGAGCCCTCTGCCAAGCACTTAAATGTGAATTGCAGAGTAGTCATGTACTTGTAGATGTAGATGTAAAAAGGGAAGAATTTTGATATCCACCACTCTCAAGAGGATGCACGCGGATTCTGTGGCGCGCAAAGTTTAGAAACGCTAATTTGTTTTGTCCCTTGTACATAGAGTAACAAGCGGCTTATTTCTCATAAATATAATTGATACAGAAATTATATGGTATCCTCTCCAAAACATGTGAGCTGGGAAAGAAAGCAGATGAGTCGAGCAATCGCAGCGAAAAGGAAAGTGTGTGCGCGGCACTGTAGCGGCAGCACAGTGCGTTGCCAACATGAAAATCCGTAAGATTTCCTGCATCTACACCATATAAATGCGTGTGGCTCTGGTGGGAACGGTCTGGTGGCCAGATACGTGCACGACAACGGTCCAACAACCAGAGACGACTGGGTGAAAATACAAATACAGTAATACTCATATTCTACGACGTAGTTCCCAGGAGTGTGAACACATAAATCGCGTCTTGATACACTATTTGATCAAATGTATCCGGACAGCCCTATGTAACGATACAGTAGTTACAAGATCTCACGCGAGGTGCATACGCTAATATAAAGGAGGCGGCGAGTACTGCGTAGACAGTAGAGAAAAAGTGAAAGCAGAACTGACCGATCGGGCGAGCTCAGTGACATCGAAAGTAAAGTAGTCACAGCACGTAACGTTGAACAACAAATTCATCAGAGACATTCCAACCTTTGTAAAGCCGCCGAAGTCTACTGTTCGTGATGCCATTGTGAAGTGGAAATGCGAAGGAACTACAGCAGCTAAAGCAGGACTACAAGAAACGCTTGTACTGACAGACACGGACTCTCCAGCATTGCAGAGAGCAGCATGAAAACAGCGGAAGGAACCACTTGTGAGTTATGAAGCAGTCCATCTAACGAGGTGACCGTATGTGGTCAGTTAAAAAGAATATTTACAACACATATGTTTCTCATAAGCTGGACATTTCCGTAGTCAAGGCTAAATGACGCGTGAGATGCTGTAAAGAGTTACGGTTCTAACGGGTGATCTGGTGTGGTGAAACACACTATACTCTATGACAAGCTGATACTTGGAATTGGATTTGCCCAGTGCCTGTACATCGTTGTACACCATGATAAGGAGTGCCAACAGTGAGATATGGAACACGGCATGGAGATGGTTGCTGTGTGGTCCCTACATTGCTGCACGCGGAATCCCATCTGCAGCAGTGTTTATTGGTGAAAGATCCACAACATTCATCGTATTTCATAAACAGTTTCAGGTATCAAAAATGGTTCAAATGACTCTGAGCACTATGGGACTTAACTTGTGAGGTCATCAGTCCCCTAGAACTTAGAACTACTTAAACTTAATTAACCCAAGGACATCACACACATCCATGCCCGAGGCAGGATTCGAACCTGGGGCCGTATCGGTCGCGCGGCTCCAGACTGTAGTGTCTAGAACCGCTCAGCCACCCCGGCCGGCTTTCAGATAACGAAACGTGATTTTAGCAAATGATAGCATTCAAAGAGGATAGTATTTTTCCATACCGTTGTTATGAAAAACTTCATTATCTACCGTGTTATTCCATAAACTACAGACTAATCATTAAAAAATAAATTTTAGGGACCCTCGATAATTGGTGAAACGAGAAATGCTTTAGATTTTGGAACAACACAGGTAAAAATGGAAATGTCGTGTGGCTAGGGCCTCCCGTCGGGTAGACCGTTCGCCTGGTGCAGGTCTTTCGATTTGACGCCACTTCGGCGACCTGCACGTCGATGGGGATGAAATGATGATGATTAGGACAACACAACACCCAGTCCCTGAGCGGACCCAGCCGGGAATCGAACCCGGGCCCTTAGGATTGACAGTCTGTCACGCTGACCACTCAGCTACCAGGGCGGACACAACACAGGTGAAAACATTACAGGTTTCTTGTATGGAGGATGAGCTTCTTCATAAACCACTGACCTTATTTTTCCTTAGTTTCTCACTTAATAAATTATTGTTTCCGAATTCTCTTGCAGTTGCGTCTGCAAAACATGCTAGTGAGGTGCAGCAGTGTAAACTCCGCTGTGTTTTGGAAAAACAAGTAAATTTTAACATGGCACCCAGAGAAATATTTAGGTTTTACCCAAAATTTGCCTCTCACGATGCTTCTCGGAAAGTTACAAATGGTTAAAATGCCAGGCGAAAATAAATCGCTGCATTTTCGGCTGAATTCATGTTGGATACTAATCAAAGCAGAGCTGGCAGAGCTTTTCGAATGGTCACCATGCACGTGTGAGCGTGGAAACTTAAAATTTACAAAAAATGCGAGTGTAGGCTTCGGTTTAGAACGGAAATTCCCCTCCAGCTCCCCTCAGTTGAAACTTCCTGGCAGATTAAAACTCTGTGCCCGATCGAGACTCGAACTCGGGACCTTTGCCTTTCGCGGGCAAGTTCTCTACCATCTGAGCTACCGAAGCACGACTCACGCCCGGGGCTCACAGCTTTACTGCTGCCAGTATCTCGTCTCCTACCTTCCAAACTTTACAAAAGCTCTCCTGCGAACCTTGCAGAACTAGCACTCCTGAAACAAAGGATACTGCGGAGACATGGCTTAGCCACAGCCTGGGGGATGTTTCCAGAATGAGATTTTCACTCTGCAGCGGAGTGTGCGCTGATATGAAACTTCCTGACAGATTAAAACTGTGTGCCCGACCGAGCCTCGAACTCGGGACCTTTGCCTTTCGCGGGCAAGTGCTCTACCATCTGAGCTACCGAAGAACGACTCACGCCCGGTCCAGCAAGTTTCATTTCAGCGCACACTCCGCTGCAGAGTGAAAATCTAATTCTGGAAACCTCCCCTCAGTTGTCCTACACGTCTCCCCGTAACCTCCACCACTACTGCTCTCGAAACGCTTGCCCTGCCCTCTGCGCACCACCCAGCTACGGTGTTCTGCGCGGCCACTGCCGATATTTTTTTCCCCACCGTGGTCCGAAGCGGACTTTCTCGAATGGAGCGCCTCCTCACAGGCATTCATCACGGAATTCGACCACTGGACATTATCAGTACAGAGTTCACTGACTGGTTCCGGACTGCTTTTGCTACTTTAACCGGCCTGAGAACAGTGCAGTACTGCTCGAGCAAGACGCGTTACTTCTTTCCCTCCTCCGCTGAACATTAAGCAGGACGGCTGGCTGTGTAGCGCCAGCTGCCGCCTGTGAGTTTCGCCACTGCCGTCTGCGCAGTCGTGTCGGCGCGTGCAGACGACGGGGCGCAGTCGTTAGGGCGGCGCCCAGGGCACGTCTCGCTGGTAATTCCGCCCCCTCCTCCCTGCACCGCCCCCGTCGGGCCCCTGCAGTAACTAAGCGCTGCGCGGATAACTGGGTCGCGGGAAACGAAGCGCCAGTAAAGTAGCAGCGGCAACTTTCGCCGCGGGCACCTAGCTCCGGGAACCTTGTTAAGCGACTGCGCGCCGTCTTCCAACTGTCTCCACGTGCTCACCGTCTCAGCTTCTCCCTTGTCTTTCACTTTAAAGGGCGACGTGTGTTGCTCCGCTGCTATCTCCAGCGCTATTTCGGCACGAAGTAGAGAACTCTAAAAGATAATGGGGCGTAGTTTCCTTCCACCGACGCGGCTCGAACAGAATGACTTTCACGGTTGCAGACGGGCCCGATTCCGAAGATGTCGGGCATGTGAAACCCAGTTCGCTTCTCTCCCTCATGATAAATTGAAAGTGTGACGTCACAGTCATGATGTGACGTCAATGCCATATATCACCATGCGATATTACGAAGGGTGTTCAATCAGCAATGCAAAACATTTTTTCTCGGCCAGTTTCGGTTGAAAACTGTGAAATTTATTGTAAGACATCGTGGAGTTTTCAGCCTTCAAACCCTATAATTCCATGAAGTTCGACGGGTGGTGGCGCTATACACAGTCTTCAAAATAACATCTGTATTGGGGTACGATCAGAGTAGAGACCTGCCATTGAGTTTCTTTCGATGGAATGCAAAGCATCGCAGATATTCGTAGGCACTTGCAGAATGTCTACGGAGACCTGGAAATGAACAAAAGTACGGTGAGTCGTCATCGCAACGCCGTTGCTCTGAACTATGCGATGTTCGACGTTCCGGAAGGCGACACGCAGCGTTGACTCCTGCTGTGATGGAACGTGAGGACACTCTCATTCCATGTGATCGACGAATCACAATCAAATACCTCGCTGCTCAACTCGGCGATTCTGTTGACAGTGCTGGCACGCGCTCCACCAGTTGGGGTACTCAGAGGTGCTCGCTGGTTTCCACACTTCCTAACACAAGACAATACAGAACAACAAAGGACCTTCTGTGCGGAACTGCTTGCGTGCTACAAGGCTAACAGTGACAAAATTTTGTCAGTAGCATCCCAGGCGATGAAACCACTGGTTCATCACTTTGAAATGAAAAAAAAAAAAACCAGCAATCAATGGAGTGGCACCACATGACCTCTCCTCCGAACGAAAAGTTCAAAGCCATACCCTCATCCACTCAAGTCATGACGATGGTCTTTTGGGACCATGTATGGGTTATTTTACTTGATGTCCTGTTTCATGGTGCAACGATCAACTGTGTAGTGCATTGTTATACCCTCGGGAAATGGAAGAAACGAGTTCAGCGTGTACATTGCCGCAACAATATAAACGAACTTCTCCTTCTCCACGACAACACAACGTTTCACGCAAGCCTTCGCACCCGAGAAGAGCTCACAAAACTTCATTGCACCGCTATTCTTCATCCACCCTACCGCCCGAATCTTACACCTTCCGACTTCCATCTGTTTGGTCCAATGAAGGACGCACTCCACCGGAAGCATTACATTGATAATGGGGGGGGGGGGGGATTACTGACGCAGCAAGACGATCTACCTGACGTCGATCAGTAGATTGGTACCATGTAGGCAAACAATTTTTTACCCAGAAGATTGGGGAATACCAGGGCGTATTGGAATCCTAAATAAAACCAGCCTGCTTTCAGAAAATAAGTGTTCCAATACTTATTGAATGCCTATCGTAATTGATTTTCTGCCGCTATTTTGCGTTTATTTTAGTCAGGATACCTGAGTGGTGCGTTGAAAAAGGTAGTCTCGCACTCGCCAGACTGGGCTGTTGTGACACCGGAAACATGCCTACGTCTTCTTTTGTCAGCAGTAGGAGATATGTGGTAGTTACTGGAATTAAGGAAAACGTGAAAGGGAGGCCCCACCAATGTAACTGTCTTTCCACACAACCTGTTTATTCAACAATATGTATAACCATAAAATATTCTTCAACAAAATGAACAAATTTGAAAAATTCTTTTGCTCTTAAACCTTAAGTTGAATAAGCTTTTGCAAAAGAAATCAAATCAGCTAACAATACGACAATGATTACAAGACCGCCGGACCTGCGTTGTTTACTACCGCGCTTGACGCAGTCTGTCTTATTAAATGCTCTTCTACAACACATGAAAACTATATAAGCACCGTTGATGACAAGAGTGATTCAGTTACTCAAAACAGATGGCGTAACTTTTAATTTGAAAGCTGTATGTCGAAAGGTTCGGGGTTACGATGCGCACCTGTGCATAAAGGTTGAACAGATGAGGAAACAATACGACAATGATAAGGCATACTTCAAAGTAACCAACCTTCAATCGGCAACCAACGTGCGACTGCATTCCTTCTGAAAATTTTATTTTGACTAAATTCTGGTGACAGATGGCTATTAATATTTTCAAAGTTAAACTGATTGTCAGTTGTTAAGACCGCTCTGAAGGAACGTCTTAAAACATTACTTGTGAACACTTATTACGAGAGAACCCACTCGGTGGAACGACAAGGTACAGCTGACACACACCAGTAATAACCCGGTCTTTCAAACACGTCAACGAACAGCTTAGTACAACAGGTTGCTCTCATTACTGAGAAATGTAATTACAATCAAAGAATTGAATCGGTTCACATCTAAATCTAATCACAAGGTCCCTCTTTCTTTTTTATTCTTTTTTTTTTTTTTTTTTTTTTTAACAGCTACCTGTTCCGGCTGTATTTACGACCAGGAACTGATTCATTAGAACAGTATGATCGGATACAAACCGGAAAGGAAATGCAATATAGTAGCGGGACAAATTTTCAAACGATAACTAGTGTCTTAGTATAATACTACAGTCTATATTTACGACCAAAGAGCCGACCGAGTAAAACTGTGGGTCGAGAACATACCAGAAAATAATGAGGGCAGGTAGACAATGACACAAATCACCATGAAGATTACAGAATGTTACTCCCCTTTATCAGCAAACAGTTCCATGGATCCACGATGCGTCGCAATGGTTACTGAAAGGTGCCGATAAAAGCTGGGTAGAATAGGGCAGCCAGGCCACGACCGGCCGTCCGACACGAATGTTGCCAACCAACCGCCGGAATGTCGGCCTGCTCCTTGTAGTCGACGCTGACCCCGGTGAAGTACTCTGGTATCTACGCTCCGCTCATGTCCTCCTTGGGCAGTTCGTGGCTTCGGCCGCTCAGATCTCGTGACCACCTCTTGTCGCGACGCTACCGACAATCGCCAAACTTCGGGCTTTTCTCTCTGGTCAGCGAACCCCGTGTATATACATCGGCAAGCAAAGACCTTGTAAGGGCACAACCCACAAATACCAACTCTCTCTTCCTCGTAGATAGTAGCAATGGGGCAGCAAGAGGGATAGTCGATATTACACCGGAGCCAGTGATGCCTGACAGAACAGCCAATAACTCCATGGCGCCACGGCTCAGAAGGCAGTCTGCGAATCCCAACAAGTCAAGAGGGCCTCCTCTGGGGATACTGGCAGTTTCACAAAAGTCGGAAGCCATCCACTCTGCAGCTACTGAAAGT
This sequence comes from Schistocerca serialis cubense, assembly GCF_023864345.2. Classification (NCBI taxonomy): domain Eukaryota; kingdom Metazoa; phylum Arthropoda; class Insecta; order Orthoptera; family Acrididae; genus Schistocerca; species Schistocerca serialis. The sequence goes on from NC_064638.1 coordinate 266,659,800, forward strand.
CGGGTGGGTGCCTGCATTCGCTGTGATCAGTGAAGGCTATGGCCCACACAGAATAACTGAACATGACATTTTTGCCTTCAAAGCGCCAGACGCTGCGGCATCATCCTTTCAGTGTGGCAGAGACGGTTGTGTTTGCTCTAAATATTTGATTCATCCAGTAGTATTCTGTCGTTATGGACAATGTTCTCGGTGCATAAAATTGGCCAATCAAGAAGACACTGCTTCGGGCCATTACCAACTTCGTTTTAAAAAAAATGTATCTTATACGAAAAAGAAAGGAACTTACTTGTGCTTCTCCCAGTTTATTTCTTGAATTTAACAAATGTTCTCGCACGTCACGTTGACAATAGCGTGGAGTCATCTTCTTCATATAGAGCTTTTACAAAGTAGACATTGCAGGAATGTGATCTGAGATTCCTTGTATTCTGCTCTGGGCTGCCGCAGTGAGTGGATCATTTCTGGCTGCTGTCTGGTGCTGATCGGTACACGTTGTCTTTTTATGGGAATGTAAGTGCACAACCGGGATAGCACAATCCATATCCTATGAAGCTCGTTAATTGCTTACTTCGCATACAACTTGTGTTGCTTAATTTGTTTATAATTTATGGCTTCTTGTTGTAAGATTAACTTTAATTTCGTGAGCTGCCTCGGTAAGCTTACTCCATACAGTCCTCGACAATTTTGGTACCTCCCCAACTATGTTAGCATAATTTTGTAATTTGGTCTGATTCGCATAGGACTTCACTGTGCGCGAATTTTATTGTGATCGTGATCTACATCAAACTTCACTGCAAAAAATAGCTACTAGTCTCAGCCTTGACTTAGATCCTTTAATTTGTCCTTGTTACACGACGCATAAAAAATATAACCTGTTGTGTATCCAATTTGTGTACTTCACTGTCCTTGTGCATAGAGGCCAAATAAAAGGATATCCATTTACTAATTTTTGAAAGCAATGAGCACTGCACTCGTCTTTTGTTACTGCAGTTATGTATCAGCCATTCCTTCACTTCCGAAGAACATTTGACCCAGTATCAAACCTAAGCTTACTATCAAAAGTGGGATCGTGTGCGATATCAGGCGAAACTTGTGGCTGGATAGAGGACATCTCGATTAGAAGGACGCAGCATGTCGCCTTGGATAAAGAGTCGTCGACAGATGTAGTACTAACTTCAGGTGTGCCCCACGAAAGTGTGTAGGGACAGCTGTTGCACGTGATATGTTAATAACCATCCATACAACAGTAACCTCAAACTTTGGGCTGGTCAGGTCATTATCTATAATTAAGCAGTGTGTGAAATAATGCTGCAGAAACATTCACTCGAGTATTGAAAAGATTTCAAAGTGATCCTAAGTTTGGTAACTTGCTTTAAATGTTCAGAAATATGTTGAACACTTCACAAAACGCAAGAACTTAGTGACCTCATGACTAGAATATCGATGAGTCATAATTCGAATCGGTCAGCTCATACAAATACATTGGTGTAACAATAACATACACTCCTGGAAATGGAAAAAAGAACACATTGACACCGGTGTGTCAGACCCACCATACTTGCTCCGGACACTGCGAGAGGGCTGTACAAGCAATGATCACACGCACGGCACAGCGGACACACCAGGAACCGCGGTGTTGGCCGTCGAATGGCGCTAGCTGCGCAGCATTTGTGCACCGCCGCCGTCAGTGTCAGCCAGTTTGCCGTGGCATACGGAGCTCCATCGCAGTCTTTAACACTGGTAGCATGCCGCGACAGCGTGGACGTGAACCGTATGTGCAGTTGACGGACTTTGAGCGAGGGCGTATAGTGGGCATGCGGGAGGCCGGGTGGACGTACCGCCGAATTGCTCAACACGTGAGGCATGAGGTCTCCACAGTACATCGGTGTTGTCGCCAGTGGTCGGCGGAAGGTGCACGTGCCCGTCGACCTGGGACCGGACCGCAGCGACGCACGGATGCACGCCAAGACCGTAGGATCCTACGCAGTGCCGTAGGGGACCGCACCGCCACTTCCCAGCAAATTAGGGACACTGTTGCTCCTGGGGTATCGGCGAGGACCATTCGCAACCGTCTCCATGAAGCTGGGCTACGGTCCCGCACACCGTTAGGCCGTCTTCCGCTCACTCCCCAACATCGTGCAGCCAGCCTCCAGTGGTGTCGCGACAGGCGTGAATGGAGGGACGAATGGAGACGTGCCGTCTTCAGCGATGAGAGTCGCTTCTGCCTTGGTGCCAATGATGGTCGTATGCGTGTTTGGCGCCGTGCAGGTGAGCGCCACAATCAGGACTGCATACGACCGAGGCACACAGGGCCAACACCCGGCATCATGGTGTGGGGAGCGATCTCCTACACTGGCCGTACACCACTGGTGATCGTCGAGGGGACACTGAATATTGCACGGTACATCCAAACCGTCATCGAACCCATCGTTCTACCATTCCTAGACCGGCAAGGGAACTTGCTGTTCCAACAGGACAATGCACGTCCGCATGTATCCCGTGCCACCCAACGTGCTCTAGAAGGTGTAAGTCAACTACCCTGGCCAGCAAGATCTCCGGATCTGTCCCCCATTGAGCATGTTTGGGACTGGATGAAGCGTCGTCTCACGCGGTCCTCACGTCCAGCACGAACGCTGGTCCAACTGAGGCACCAGGTGGAAATGGCATGGCAAGCCGTTCCACAGGACTACATCCAGCATCTCTACGATCGTCGCCATGGGAGAATAGCAGCCTGCATTGCTGCGAAAGGTGGATATACACTGTACTAGTGCCGACATTGTGCATGCTCTGTTGCCTGTGTCTATGTGCATGTGGTTCTGTCAGTGTGATCATGTGATGTATCTGACCCCAGGAATGTGTCAATAAAGTTTCCCCTTCCTGGGACAATGAATTCACGGTGTTCTTATTTCAATTTCCAGGAGTGTATGTTTTTGAGTGGGGTCCGCCTTTAGCAAAACACGATTTTGTTTCTTGTCCAAGACATGTTTCAATGCAGTTGCAGCATCAGCAGTGGTTTTTTTATTGTTATGGTTGTTAAACATAAGGAATGTTCTTTACTGTTTGAATACATACAAGTATTAGTTTCTAAATCGTAATTAAGGTTTGGAGGAGCACATGAAATTGTGTATTCATACCTTCTTAACACATGGTGTGGTTTTCCTGCTGTATTACGTTTTTAGTGAGTCAGTTTTTCTTTACAGTTTGTCACCTGCAACTATATACTGCTTAATGTAGGCAAAACATTTACGCAAAAATTACTATTTCCGAACTATTTTTCACGTACGGTTTCTTTTTTCGTCATCTTCTTCATTGTCAAATTCAGTGTTTTGAGTTATCACTGTCACTATCTATCAGCTGTGATAACAAGATGGCAGACAGTGGAACAGTAGAAGTTGTGAAAACAAGATGGCAGACAGTGGAACAGTTGAAGATGTCATTTGGCGGTAGTTTTGAATTTCTCAGAGTTTGTGTGTATGTGTGTGTGTGTGTGTGTGTGTGTGTGTGTGTGTTCGTATGAGAGAGAGGAAGGGAGGGAGGGAGGGGGGGGAGTAGGTAGGTTTGAGGATTTATCATTATTATTATAGTTACATGTATTTATTTATTTATTTACTTTTAGTTCTATGTGTGTGTATGGATATATGTGTCTGTGTGTGCATGTGGTGGGGTGGAGTTCTATAGGTTGGTACTGTGTAGAATTAGCAGATAAAACCAACCTATAGAACTTCCCATACACTACATGCACACACAGACACATACATCCATAGAAATAGTGGCTCCGGTCACGAAAACCGACGACGGCCAGGAGAGTGGTGTGCTGACGACATGCCCCTCCGTATCCGCATCCAGTGACGCCCCTGGGCTGGGAGGATGACACGGCGACCGGTCGGTAACTTTGGGCCTTCCAATACCTGTTTGGGCAGAGTTTAGCTTTTTTAAGTTCATATGGTGAGTGTTTCCGTACCCAAGTACGCCGACATGCGTTTTAAGAGGCACTGTATTGAAGATTTACACGATATACAGGGACTGCGGAAGAACGTCATCCGCCAATTCACAATTCATGGAGAAAGCCCCTCAGGGACTCAGATTTATCTGATGTGTACAGGGTTGGCGACCCCGGTTTTCCTGAGCTGGGGACTGGTAAGCATCACCAGCTTTCTGTCACCGTAGGCTCTGTGCATGCTTCAGCGACCACCACGTGGTGCAGCGGTGGAATGTGGTGTGTTTCGCAGAATGGGGGTCTGGGCTTCAGCGCCTGGTGATTTTAAGCTGGACACAGTACAAGAAAATTTGTACTCCAGATTATGTTTTTACACATTTTAAGCATGTACCACAGCTTTATTGTTGTTTATACAGACGGATCCCAGCAAGAGAATGTTCAAATGGTTCAAATGGCTCTAAGCACTATGGGACTTAACATCTGAGGTCATTAGTCCCCTAGACTTAGAACTACTTAAACCTAACCAACCTAAGGACATCACATACATCCATGCCCGAGGCAGGATTCGAACCTGCGACCGTAGCAGTCCAGCAGTTTAAGTGAGTGTTCCCGAACAATTCACTACTTATGATGCGCAATTATATGGCGTTCTGATTCAATGGAGAGGATTCACTGGCATCACTGTACAACATGTCTTGTCTATTTCCGATAAAAGGAGATTTGCAAGATTTAAAGATTCGGGTAACATTTCACAGGCTGTAATGAGAGGGATGAGAGATGAGTCAAGGATAGTGCCACAAGGACACAGACTACAGATGTTGCCTGTTAATAGTTTTAAAAAGTTTCTGGATTTTCAGATGACGGTGTGTAGGTCTGCATTATAGGTTATTTTCTAATCTGTGGTTATTCATAAATAGTTAATTGTGTCGGTGAGAGGACTACGCTTGACACTAAATGGAGGAGTGTTAATTATGCTGGAGGAATCATCAAGTGAAAAACAAAAGACGGATTACTCCTTCTGTAAAATGGCTTCTGAAAATATGCTCATCCTGCCATCCAGATACAGTGTCCACCAAGAACCAGAGCTGAAGGCACCTGTGCCGCTTCGATCCAGAGGCCGAGGGATGACATATGGCGCTCTTTCAGTCTTAAATGTAGATCCAAAAAGAGAAGCGAACCAAAAGTATTTCGCTATGCTAAAGTAAAAGCACACATCTGCACATGAAAAACGGCTTTCTAGGATAGAAATCGCAAAGGGATGCACTCACAGGACATTATAGAATAACTTTCTTGGCGTTATGTCCAGCCGTTTACCATGATAATTGTGGAGGGGTGAGGGAGTATGCTACAGTTACGAAAAGCTTTGAAAAATGATTCAACTGGCTAATAAAGAAAATGAACTGGCTCATCAGATGCATAGACCTTACAGACATGGATTGTCAAATTGTGGGGGACTTGATCTGTGACAGCAAATGGGACAGTTGACTGTTAGACTTGAGACCACACTTCACTTGGAACCATTACAGTGGGGACTCAAACCGCCCACCGCATCCAATTACCACCTGATTTCGGCAGCCAGCCCCAGCGTCCATCCAGCTGTGTTGTCTCCTCACCTGATCATCGTTTGGTAAATGGCTTGCACCACAGCACTCCCATCGAAGTCCACAAACCAGTTCCACTTGCCTCCAGCAGCCATGATTAAAACACTGGGAAAGGCGCTGAGAGATTATTTTGTTGGCAATGGGTATTTCGTTATTTTACTATCCTTCCCCTGCAGCTTCGCTCGTGTAAGCATTTGACACATATATTAAACGCACCTCCCACACCTCCTCTCTGTGTCCGTCTTTTCCTCCCTCTGTCTGTCCACCTCATCCTCCCATTTCTGTCTATCTCCTCCCTCTCTTTGTCCATTTCCTCCACCCCTCTCTCTGACCATATCTTTCTCCTCCCCTCCCTCTGATCATATCCCCCCCCCCCACCTCTTCCTTTTGCACCTCCCCACTACTCCTATACACTATCCACCTTATTCATGCACCTCTGCGTCCTCCCCCCCTCTCTGCCCATTGCCTTCTCCCCTTCACAAAGTTCTTCTTCTTGTCTGTGTTGCAGCCTGTCCCCAGCCATGCTCATTGGCACATTTAGCCTCTGCAGTCCTGTTCAGTAATGTAGGCTGATACTAATCCCAAAACATGCAACATGGGCTACACCTCAGGGGCTTGAAACTCATTTACATGCCCATACATCTACATCTACATCTACATCTATACTCCGCGAGCCACCTTACGGTGTGTGGCGGAGGGTACTTATTGTACCACTATCTGATCCCCCCTTCCCTGTTTCATTCACGAATTGTGCGTGGGAAGAACGACTGCTTGTAAGTCTCCGTATTTGCTCTAATTTCTCGGATCTTTTCGTTGTGATCATTACGCGAGATATATGTGGGCGGTAGTAATATGTTGCCCATCCCTTCCCGGAATGTGCTCTCTCGTAATTTCGATAATAAACCTCTCCGTATTGCGTAACGCCTTTCTTGAAGTGTCCGCCACTGGAGCTTGTTCAGCATCTCCGTAACGCTCTCGCGCTGACTAAATGTCCCCATGACGAATCGCGCTGCTTTTCGCTGGATCATGTCTATCTCTTCTATTAATCCAACCTGGTAAGGGTCCCATACTGATGAGCAATACTCAAGAATCGGACGAACAAGCGTTTTGTAAGCTACTTCTTTCGTCGATGAGTCACATTTTCTTAGAATTCTTCCTATGAATCTCAACCTGGCGCCTGCTTTTCCCACTATTTGTTTTATGTGATCATTCCACTTCAGATCGCTCCGGATAGTAACTCCTAAGTATTTTACGGTCGTTACCGCTTCCAATGATTTACCACCTATGGCATAATCGTACTGGAATGGATTTCTGCCCCTATGTATGCGCATTATATTACATTTATCTACGTTTAGGGAAAGCTGCCAGCTGTCGCACCATGCATTAATCCTCTGCAGGTCCTCCTGGAGTACGTACGAGTCTTCTGATGTTGCTACTTTCTTGTAGACAACCGTGTCATCTGCAAATAGCCTCACGGAGCTACCGATGTTGTCAACTAAGTCATTTATGTATATTGTACACAATAAAGGTCCTATCACGCTTCCCTGCGGTACTCCCGAAATTACCTCTACATCTGCAGATTTTGAACCGTTAAGAATGACATGTTGTGTTCTTTCTTCTAGGAAATCCTGAATCCAATCACAAACCTGGTCCGATATTCCGTAAGCTCGTATTTTTTTCACTAAACGTAAGTGCGGAACCATATCAAATGCCTTTCTGAAGTCCAGGAATACGGCATCAATCTGCTCGCCAGTGTCTACGGCACTGTGAATTTCTTGGGCAAATAGGGCGAGCTGAGTTTCACATGATCTCTGTTTGCGGAATCCATGTTGGTTATGATGAAGGAGATTTGTATTATCTAAGAACGTCATAATACGAGAACACAAAACATGTTCCATTATTCTACAACAGATTGACGTAAGCGAAATAGGCCTATAATTATTCGCATCTGATTTATGACCCTTCTTGAAAATGGGAACGACCTGCGCTTTCTTCCAGTCGCTAGGTACTTTACGTTCTTCCAGCGATCTACGATAAATTGCTGATAGAAAGGGGGCAAGTTCTTTAGCATAATCACTGTAGAATCTTAAGGGTATCTCGTCTGGTCCGGATGCTTTTCCGCTACTAAGTGATAGCAGTTGTTTTTCAATTCCGATATCGTTTATTTCAATATTTTCCATTTTGGCGTCCGTGCGACGGCTGAAGTCAGGGACCGTGTTACGATTTTCCGCAGTGAAACAGTTTCGGAACACTGAATTCAGTATTTCTGCCTTTCTTCGGTCGTCTTCTGTTTCGGTGCCATCGTGGTCAGCGAGTGACTGAATAGGGGATTTAGATCCGCTTACCGATTTTACATATGACCAAAACTTTTTAGGGTTCTTGTTTAGATTGTTTGCCAATGTTTTATGTTCGAATTCGTTGAATGCTTCTCTCATTGCTCTCTTTACGCTCTTTTTCGCTTCGTTCAGCTTTTCCTTATCAGCTATGATTCGACTACTCTTAAACCTATGATGAAGCTTTCTTTGTTTCCGTAGTACCTTTCGTACATGATTGTTATACCACGGTGGATCTTTCCCCTCGCTTTGGACCTTAGTCGGTACGAACTTATCTAAGGCGTACTGGACGATGTTTCTGAATTTTTTCCATTTTTGTTCCACATCCTCTTCCTCAGAAATGAACGTTTGATGGTGGTCACTCAGATATTCTGCGATTTGTGCCCTATCACTCTTGTTAAGCAAATATATTTTCCTTCCTTTCTTGACATTTCTTATTACACTTGTAGTCATTGATGCAACCACTGACTTATGATCACTGATACCCTCTTCTACATTCACGGAGTCGAAAAGTTCCGGTCTATTTGTTGCTATGAGGTCTAAAACGTTAGCTTCACGAGTTGGTTCTCTAACTATCTGCTCGAAGTAATTCTCGGACAAGGCAGTCAGGATAATGTCACAAGAGTCTCTGTCCCTGGCTCCAGTTCTGATTGTGTGACTATCCCATTCTATACCTGGTAGATTGAAGTCTCCCCCTATTACAACAGTATGATCACGAAACTTCTTCACGACGTTCTGCAGGTTCTCTCTGAGGCGCTCAACTACTACGGTTGCTGATGCAGGTGGTCTATAGAAGCATCCGACTATCATATCTGACCCACCTTTGATACTTAACTTAACCCAGATTATTTCACATTCGCATTCGCTAATAACTTCACTGGATATTATTGAATTCTTTACTGCTATAAATACTCCTCCACCATTGGCGTTTATCCTATCCTTGCGGTATATATTCCATTCTGTGTCTAGGATTTCGTTACTGTTCACTTCCGGTTTTAACCAACTTTCCGTTCCTAATACTATATGCGCACTATTTCCTTCAATAAGAGATACTAATTCAGGAACCTTGCCCTGGATACTCCTGCAGTTTACCAATATTACGTTAACTTTTCCTGTTTTTGGTCTCTGAGGACGGACGTTCTTTATCAACGATGATAATGTCCTCTCTGGTAAGCCGTCAGGTATTTTATCGTTTCGCCCAATGGGGGTCCCTCTAACCTAAAAAAACCCCCGTGTGCACGCCACACGTACTCTGCTACCCTAGTAGCTGCTTCCGGTGTATAGTGCACGCCTGACCTGTCTAGGGGGGCCCTACAGTTCTCCACCCAATAACGGAGGTCGATGAATTTGCAACCATTATAGTCGCAGAGTCGTCTGAGCCTCTGGTTTAGACCCTCCACACGGCTCCAAACCAGAGGACCGCGATCGACTCTGGGCACTATGCTGCAGATATTAAGCTCAGCTTGCACTCCGCGTGCGATGCTGGTTGTCTTCACCAAATCAGCCAGCCGCCGGAAGGAACAAAGGACTGTAAAAGACATCTAGCAAAGCAGTTCGTAAAGCAGGCCCATAATACTTCAACACAACACCCGTCTCATGCAGGGCAGCCTGCATGTTGGTATGCTGAAAACCATTCCTTGCCACTGACAATGGAATTCCTCCAAAGCAGGTAGATTTGGCAGGCCAATACAGTTCCCATATGATATGTATGTTGTGCAGTTCAGTATATATGCCAGGTGCTGGAAAAAGACACAGTTTTGCCTGTATCTCTGCTGCTATTGGAGCTAAGTGGTTATGAGCCCAACACTGCTGATACTAGTAAGGCTTGCTGTTTCTGTGCTGAATTTGGTTGATATTGATTCAGGTGTTTCGGAGGAGATCCTGGACGCATACACAAAAATGCACACACACTGGGTTTTATACCTAACACATTTCATTAAAAGTATGTCACTGGAGATTTTGCAACTTAGGTATTATCTTGTGACAGCATCACACTGTAGCTTCTTACTCTTAGATATTGTAACACAAGTCAACATTCAGCATATTGTGGAGGTTTGGAAACATCCATCAGGCTGTGGCAAATCCATGTCTCCGCAATATCCTTTCTTCCAGGAGTGCTAGTTCTGCAAGTGTCGGAGGAGAGCTTCTGTGAAGTTCGGAAGGTAGGAGAGGAGGTAATGGCAGAAGTAAAGCTGTAAGGACGTGGCGCGAATTGTGCTTGGGTAGCTCAGATTGTAGAACACTTGCCTGCGAAAGGCGAAGATCCCGAGTTCGAGTCCGGTGCGGCACACAGTTTTAATCTGCCAGTGCACACTCCTCTGCAGAGTGGAGATTTCATTCTGAATATAAACTTTTATTACATATTGTAACTGTTTTTCTGAATATAACATACAGTTACGCAAAGTATTGTATTAAATGTCTTCGAAATGACGTCGTTTTTTTACTAGTAAGTAAGTTTCTAACGGTCCGAAGTAATACCATTTTTTGAAGGCTGTACTTGTTTTGACGTGTTTTTTACTCTTATAGTTCCACAGATGCATAAATATGTGTGTAAAAATTTTGTTTAACAACCTTCCTTAAAGCAGTTTAGTTTCATCTATCTTTTTTTGTTTAAAGGGAAGGATATGATTATTTGGATTTTATGAAAATTAGAAAAAATTATTTCACCAAATAGGAAAAAATTTGTGAAAGTGTCGTTTCTGTTTAATGATGAAACAAAACCCAGAAAAGTGAACAAATTTGCAACAAAGTTACAACACTTTTTCATAAAGAAACACTAAGTCAGCCTATAATTCCGACAATTGAATTTACTTTCCCTGGAACTGGTTTTATGTCACACTATTCCCCTGTGGTGTGGGATAACTTCGCGACAATTAACATTTCACATTCCAGACACCTCACTACACACAAAAAACTTTATTGCTATCAAAATTAAGTGGAAGTGGTTATAAAATTCCATATACACGGAAATTACATGTAACAGGTATTCATAATAGGTTGTGTTACAAAAAGTGCTAAATGTCTTACAAGTTTTCCTACTTTTGAGGTAAAGGACAGAGGTCAAACATTTTATGATAGTATTTATAGGCGTCGCCCGAAACATGTCTGTTTGTGAAATTCTGATTGTATTTCTGTGGCTCTCGATCTCAGTCCCTTTATTTACTGTGCAAATGATGCAAGCAGGTTCAACCACAAATGTAAGAATCAACAGCTGCCAAGAAAAATTACATTTTTGGAAAATTATTTGTAATATCTGCCTCCTGCACTATTCGACTAGGGCATTAAGATGTTGCTGGTGAAAGACATCGGACAGTTGCAGGGCGGAAATGTGTCAGTCACGAAGTACAGTATGTGTAGTACGTCGAGTATCTCACAGCACGAGGTTAATAAATAAACAAGTAGAACTGATGCCAAGAAAGAAACACCAGCAGCACGAACTCTACTCGACCCTCAGGCGAGCCCGGCTTGTTTTCACAGCGGCTGTGCGATCCCTCTGAGGAATTTCCTTTTTGTTCTGCCCCGGCCCCAGCGTCGGAATAAACTGTCTAATCTGCAGCGGGCGGGACCGCGGGCAGGTGGCAGCACTGAGGCGGCTGTTTTCTATGAAAACACGCCGGCGCGGCGCTCGCGGTTGCCTGGCTACGGCCGTAACTACCGCCACCGCCGTGCGTAGCAACCTCTCCCACAGGTGCCACCTGGCGCCGGATTAAGGAGCGCGGCAATTGTTCAGTGACATTTCGCTCTCCGCTTCTGGCCACCTTCCGCGCGTGTTTGCACAGTCTCTCGTAGTTACAAAAAACTTCCTTCCAAAGGCATCAGAACTATTTGCTTCGTTAATGCACCGCTGGCGACTGTTTTTACAGGGAGCACCGCTGTTTTTCTTCGGGTACTGAGAGCGAATGTTTGCCTCCCGCTGAGGAAAAAAATATGACGTCTCTACTAGAAGCCCCGCTAACAAGTATGAGTGGTTAGTACGTTTCGTGGTGCAATTATTCTGCTGTTACTCGTTCCAGTTTTCTGTGACTTTTCGATGTTTATTTACAAGCGAAAGGTGAGAAATGGCTTGTGTGAGCGTGCCATATCTGTATCAACGGAACGTAGCGAGAGGCAGATCGCTCCTTTAAGTCCAAATAATAGACAAAATTTTAAGGCAGAATTCTCCCTAGTATTGACTCCCAAGTACCGGCTTTTCCGGTATTATATTTCCTTGCCTCAGTCTGTGAAAACGGAACCCTTATATTATCACTTTGTTGTCTGTCTGTGTCTGTCTGACTCTCCAACTGTTAGGAACTCTTTTCCTCAGGAACGGGTAGGCGTAGCAAGCTCACATTTATGTAACACAGTAAGATGTACGTTCCCTCGGTAGTGGACAAATTTTAAGATTCTAAGTCAGTGCACTCAAAAGTACTTAGAGGATACTTCCTGTTGACATAGAATCATGAAATTTGGCGAGAAGCAAGGTTTCACTGTACAAGTAAAGCAAACAGATATGAAAACTCACGTATAAAATAACTTCTTGCCATTTGAACGTACATTGTGTATGTGAGACGTTAAAAGCATAATAGACGAACATTACTGCCTGCAAAAATAAAATGCAAGTTGTAGACTGATTTTAGTAAGTAAATACAATTTTTTATTAAATCTTCTAAATCGACATAAATTACTGAAGTCGCCTGTTCGCTACTTGCCTTACGTTCGGGCTAGTCTGAGGAACTACTTTAGAGATTTTGGTACAGTCTTTGAATTTCCAGGACCGATATCTTGCCAGTAAGTATACTGGAAACAAGAAAACTCTCTTAGATTCTCGATTTTCGGTATGGATGATACATAAATGGGTGATTCATAAATAATTCGCAGGTGATATTACTGTGGATTGTTTGATGTAACAACAATGAAAATTACGTCAGATGTAGTTTGGAGCTTGAAGGGAGCGGTCCCAGTACTCTGACTGTTGAAGACCAGAAGTCGTGTACATCAAGATCGAAACTTCACGCGGCCAAAACCCGACAGAAATCCATGGTACGATAATTGAAGTTTTCGGTGAGTTGACAGTGGACCATAGTACACTTTTATGTTGGTTTAATCGTTTTCTTGGCGGTCGTATGAGCATAGACGGTAATCAAAGACCCAGAAGGCCAAAAACGTCAGTCTATGAACGAAGAGTGTAACTTATGGCAGATGCTCTGGAAGAAGATCGCAGTGTGACTTGTGAGGAGATCTCAAGCGCCACGGGAATTCCCCCAACATCAGTGCTCCACATTTTGACAAATGATTTGAAGAAGAAAAAAAATTCTGCGAAGTGGGTCCCAGACTGACTGCTGAAGACAAGCAGCAACGCCTGGACTTGCAACCTTGCTCAAACAACGATTCGACCGTGAAGGTCAAGGATTCTTATATCGAATTGTCACTATTGATGATAGGAGGATTAGAGGCTTTGAACTGGAGTTAAAATCACAGTCAAATCAGTAGAGTGTTTCAGACGTTCCACGTCCAGAAAAATTTGCACGTGCTCAGTCAAAGTTCAAGCAAATGACTATTGGTGCGTATGCTCACCTATGAATCATCATAACAGCTAGTTTCCCATGTGAAACAAGTTTCACAGTTGCTCGAGGCTGGGCCACTCATTCTCCACCACAATGTCTGCCCCCATACAGAAAATATTGTAGCCCAAAAACTGCGCGAATACGAATGAGAAGTGTTGCCCATCATCCTTACAGTCCTGACATGAGCCCAACAGACTTCGACATATTCCTGAATTTGACGAAACCTATGTGTGGACGCCGGTATCTTTTTCTGGAAGTGTTTCTACCACCGTTACCAGAACCATTCGACAGAGGAATAGAAGTGATGTCTTGGATGAAATAATAGAGCCTCCGAGATGTTGGAAATTGGAAATTTGTGGTAGGTTCCTATGGGACCAGACTGCTGAGGTCATCGTTCCCTAGGCTTACACACTACTTAATCTAACATACACTAACTAACGCTAAGGACAACATACACACTGATGCCGGAGGGAGGACTCGAACCCCCGACGGGGGGAACATCGCGAACCGTGGCAAGGCGCCTCAGACACAGCGGCTCCGAGACGTTGAGATTCGGTCACAGAGAAACAGGGAGACACTGTTAAAGGCATGTAAAGTGGTATTTAAAAATAGACGTGTAAGTGAGAAAAATTTGTGTGCATTATTTATGAAATGTCCGTCGTATGGAGATCTGAGTGCATGAATCCCACTCGCTCATGGCCCATTTTTTTATGCTAATTAATCTTGTTAGACGGATCCACTTATTCGAGATTAAATACTTGGCCCAGGTGAATCCCAGTGTGATCACAGGTTATTATGTATGGACAGATAAATAGAAGACATCACAACATTTATTTACACACACTTCAAGAACGTTCAGTTGTCACATGACATCGACTGCAAGAGACAGCACACGGTCTGTGGAAGCTGTCTCATGAGCGTTTGTATGACGGTGATAAACCACTTCCTATCACATTCATTAAAGGTAATGGAGCAGCACGAATACAGTTATTGCATTATCAAAAGAAAGAAGAAGATCTACCCGAACACTATGCCTACGAACTGTTACGATGATACTGCGGGAATTTACTTCAGCCTAGCAAAGCCCTAACTATGTGGCGACCAATCCTCCGAAGGGGTTGGACGATTTTTCCACAGTTGTGAGCAGACGAGATGACTTGTAGGTGGCGGTCAGTAGCATCCAGACTTATCAGATATCGCCTTCGCCTCTCTCTAAATCCAAGAGCGTCTTACAATTTCAAGAAGAAAATCAAGTTGATACTGCCTTGCCTGTAACAGAAAATCAAGCGAAGCGAATGCAGTACACCCAGCGTCTTCTGTGCACGCTATATTGAGCTAAAAATCTTGTACGTCAACGGCTCTATCTTTCCTAGCTTCCGCCAGTAGTATTTTTGTTAATCTGAAGTTTTGCTCGCTATGGACTGTACGAAACACTGCTTCCAATTCAGAGTCTCTCGGACTGCTGTGTTCTGAGAATTCTGAGCCACAGTCCTCCCTTAATAACACGTGTTTTCTCAACGGCCAATGATCCGTCGTTTCATGTGGCAAAATACTGCAAAACGACACTTCGCTTTCCAAGAACTCTCAGGAAGATTCTTTCTGTCTGGGGGTGGTGAAACTCCTCCCATTCCACTGTCGTGGCACTTGACAATAGCTTCTGCATATGGTGGTGAAAACAACACACAGGAAGTTAGTCGGAATGTTTTACTTGCTTTCATACCGGGAGAGATGATAGCCATCAGTAGAAATGCACATATGCACCCCTCCCCCCCCCTTCCCCATTTCCCGTCTTCCACAAATTCGCTAAAACGTACTCAAAGCTCAGATGGCCGATAGTGTTTTCGCAGCAGAGCGAAACGGTAAACATAGTCGCTCCTCTGCTGGAATGATGCGCTGTGACTCGGTCTTTATGGAGGATCGTGTGCTTATTGTTATTTAGCTGGCGAAAGCTGGCCCTAGCCGATAAAGTGACGCCACACTAGAACACATTCTCTGGGCGGCTACCTGTTGTTTGACGAGGCCAATGGCGTCTGTCGTTTGTCGCCGCATCCTCAAGCTGTGCACCTACCCCACTGTGAAACCTGACGGTGTGGTGGGTTACCGTCCCGCTATTCGCATTGCACCAAAAACTTCGCTTCGCAAATGAAATACGATCTCTGTGAATGTCCATATTGGTTATCAAAGAAGGAGAAAGTGATATGACCTTACGATCACTGGTATTACTCTGTTACTAAATCGGAGAAAGATTCAATTGATATTAACGTTATCTGTCGAATTATTAATTGGATATTCATATAAAAAATGAGGAGAGGGAGGCCAGGCAAGGTCAGATGCTTCTCAGAGCCTCACGCTGTATTTCACACACAAATTTATACTTGCTAAACAAAACTTGCAGCAGTGAAAGATGTCTGTCTCAGCCACCTCTCATGAACGGATTGTTGAGAATGGTTCACTTGGTTTCACCTTGTCCAGCAGATGTCTTTCCTGCTATTTGCTTATCATATAACCATATCTGGGGATTGTGTGGGGAACCAGCTTCATTGATTTCATATCCTTTCATCGCCAGTACGGAAAGCAAATAACGAAATTTTATTTATAAAGCGTATGCAGTGTAGTAGGAAGAGTGGATGATCGAATTTGTATGTAATGTATTGTACGGTGCGACATTGAACAAATTGAGCTGTCACCGGTGGTTGCAAAAATGGCTCCAACTCACCTGGCCATAGAGTTGAACCTAGCCTAGACAGCATTTACGTGTACGTCACTGAGGTACGTCGGGACAGTGTCGTAAACAGTGATCTTGAGTGTTGTCTTGTTCAAAGAAAGCGCCAGAGAGACTTCCAACTTACGGCAAAGCACCGACTGTAAGGCGTAATGAATTTAACCAATGCAGTCCATATGACTGGCTGTGTGAGCCACGGGCAATCGTGTTGTGTACCCAGTGGTTGCCCGTCCCATCACGGCGTAGAACGATGCCTAACGTCATCTGCGACCGGTAGTTCTCCTCAGCGCCTCCAGATATGGTTACGTCTACAGTGATGCTGCATCCACAACCAGAACTCGCCTGAAAAGACGACATGGTGTCACCCCTGTGTCCATTGTTGCTATTGGGTGCATCACTGAAGGCATGTGACATGATTGCATGGTCGTGCATGACGCAGAGGAAAAGATTATGTCTCCTCTCGGGCGCTAGACTCGCGAACGTTGAAATCCTGCGTGCATTAAGTATGGTCCTCCTAAGCCTATCAATTCTGTAGCCGCATGACAGTTGTGGAATATCGACCACAGCGGGCAGCAAAATTGTGAAACGGGCAGTGAGCCTGCCACGTTCTGTTCTTAAATATTCTGATAAACGTTATCCTTCTTGCACGATCTTCTCGCGGACATTCAGATGCGATTTCTGTCCAAGAAACCCGCTATGTGATCTCCCATCACATACAGAATGTGGATGGCGTTACATCTACCTACTTCGTGCGGTTGCAGTGAAATATTAATCATTTGAATATTTTGTACACATGACGTCAGTCTGCTATTTTCTGCACGCCGCCTTCATGATGATTCAGTATTAACAGCCAGTATACAACGGGCGATCAAAAAATTTTCCTTCGACAGCGTTGTTGCAGTGTGTATGCAACGTCGAGCGACTCTGCTGCAGATATACACTACATGATCAAAAGTATCCGGATACCTGGATGAAAATGACTTACAAGTTCGTGACGTCCTCCATCGGTAATGCTGGAATTCAATATGGTGTTGGCCCACCCTTAGCCTTGCTGACAGCTTCCACTCTCGACGGAAGGTGCTGGAAGGTTTCTTGTGGAATGGCAGCCCATTCTTCACGAAGTGCTGCTCTGAGGAGCGGTATCGATTTCGGTCGGTGAGGCCTGACACGAAGTAGGCCTTCCAAAACATTAAACAGGTGTTCCATAGGATTCAGGTCAGGACTCTGCACAGGCCAGTCCATTACAGGGTTGTTACTGTCGTGTAAACAGCCGCCACAGACCGTGCATTATGAACAGGTGCTCGACCGTGTTGCAAGATGCAGTCGCCATCCGCGAATTGCTCTTCAACAATGGGAAACAAGAAGGTGCTTAAAACATCAATGCAGGCCTGTTCTGTGATGTTGTTGTTGTTGTTGTGGTCTTCAGTCCTGAGACTGGTTTGATGCAGCTCTCCATGCTACTCTATCCTGTGCAAGCTTCTTCGTCTCCCAGTACCTACTGCAGCCTACATCCTTCTGAATCTGCTTAGTGTATTCATCTCTTGGTCTCCCTCTACCATTTTTACAATACACGCTGCCCTCCAATACGAAATTGGTGATCCCTCGATGTCTCAGAACATGTCCTACCAACCGATCCCTTCTTCTGGTCAAGTTGTGCCACAAACTCCTCTTCTCCCCTACTCTATTCAGTACGCCCTCATTAGTTACGTGATCTACCCATCTAATCTACAGCATTTTTCTGTAGCACCACATCTCGAAAGCTTCTATTCTCTCCTTGTCTAAACTATTTATCGTCCACGTTTCACTTCCATACATGGCTCCATGCAAATACTTTCAGAAAGGACTTCCTGACACTTAAATCTATACTCGATGTTAACAAATTTCACTTCTTCAGAAACGCTTTCCTTGCCATTGCCGGTCTACGTTTTATATCCTCTCTACTTAGACCATTATCAGTTATTTTGCTCCCCAAATAGCAAAACTCCTTTACTACTTTAAGTGTCTAATTCCCTAATCTAAGTCCCTCAGCATCACCCGAGTTAACTCGACTACATTCCATTATCCTCGTTTTGCTTTTGTTGATGTTCATCTTATATCCTCCTTTCAAGAGACTGTCCATTCCGTTCAACTGCTCTTCCAAGTCCTTTGCTGTCTCTGACAGAAATACAATGACACCTGCTTTCTTCTCCATGGATTTTAATACCTACTCCGCACTTTTCTTTTGTTTCCTTTATTGCTTGCTCAATATACAGATTGAATATTATCGGGGATAGGCTACAACCCTGTCTCACTCCCTTCCCAACCACTGCTTCCTTTTCATACCCCTCGACTCCTATAACTGCCATTTGCTTTCTGTACAAATTGTAAATAGCCTTTCGCTCCATGTATTTTACCCCTGCCACCTTCAGAATTTGAAAGAGCATTCCAATCAACATCATCAAAAGCTTTCTCTAAGTCTACAAATGCTAGAGACGTAGGTTTGCCTTTCATTAATCTTTCTTCTAAGATAAGTCGTAGGGTCAGTATTGCCTCACGTGTTCCAACATTTCTACGGAATCCAAACTGATCTTCCCCGAGGTCGGCTTCCATCAGTTTTTCCATTCGTCTGTAAAGAATTCGCGTTAGTATTTTGCAGCTGTGACTTATTAAATTGACAGTTCGGCTATTTTCACACCTGTCAACACCTGCTTTCTTTGTAATTGGAATTATTATATTCTTTTTGAAGTCTGAGGGTATTTCGCCTGTCTCACATATCTTGCTCACCAGATGGTAGAGTTTTGTCAGGACTGGCTCTCCCAAGGCTGTCAGTAGTTCTAATGGAATGTTGTCTACTCCGGGGGCCTTGTTTCGACTCAGGTCTTTCAGTGCTCTGTCAAACTCTTCACGCAGTATCGTATCTCCCATTTCATCTTCATCTACATCCTCTTCCATTTCCATAATATTGTCCTCAAGAACATCGCCCCTGTATAGACCCTCTATAAACTCCTTCCACCTTTCTGCTTTCCCTTCTTTGCTTAGAACTGGGTTTCCATCTGAGCTCTTGATATTCATGCAAGTGGTTCTCTTTTCACCAAAGGTCTCTAGTTTTCCTGTAGGCAGTATCTATCTTACCCCTAGTGAGATAAGCCTCTGCATCCTTACATTTGTCCACTAGCCATCCCTGCTTAGCCATTTTGCACTTCCTGTCGATATTATTTTTGATACGTTTGTATTCCTTTTTGCCTGCTTCATTTACTGCATTTTTATATTGTCTCCTTTCATCAATTAAATTCAATATTTCTTCTGTTACCCAAGGGTTTCTACTAGCCCTCGTCTTTTTACCTATTTGATCCTCTGCTGCCTTCACTATTTCATCCCTCAAAGCTACCCATTCTTCTTCTACTGCATTTCTTTCCCCCATTCCTGTCAATTGCTCCCTTATGCTCTATAAACTCTATATAACCTCTGGTTCTTTCAGTTTATCCAGGTCCCATCTCCTTAAATTGCCACCTTTTTGCAGTTCTGTGATAGTACCACGCAAAACAACAATGGGTTCAAGCTCCCTCCATTAAAAGCATGAACACACCATAACGCCACCGCCTCCGAATTTTACTGTTGGCACTACACACGCTGGTGTATGACGTTCACCGGGCATTCGCCATACCCACACCCTGCCCTCGGAGCGCCACATTGTGCACCTTTATTCGTCACTCCACACAACGTTTTTCCACTGTTCAATCATCCAATGTTTGCGTTCCTTACACCAAGCGAGGCGTCGTTGGGCATTTACCGGCGTAATGTGTGGCTTATGAGCAGCCGCTCCACCATGAAATTCAAGTTTCCTCACCTACCGCCAAACTGTCAGAGTACTTGCAATGGATCCTCATGCAGTTAGAAATTCCTGTGTGAAGGTCTGGATAGATGTCTGCCTATTACACATCATGACCCTGTTCAACAGTCGGCGGTCTGTGTCAGTCAACAGTCGAGGTCGTCCTGTGCTGTACGTGTCCCTTCACGCTTCCACTTCACTATCACATTGGAAACAGTGGGTCTAGGGATGTTTAGGAGTGTAGAATTCTCGCGTAAATACGTACGACACAAGTGACATCCAATCACCTTACCACGTTCGAAGACCGTGAGTTGCGCGGAGCGCCCCATTCTGCTCTCTCAGGATTTATAATGACTACTGAGGTCGCTGATATGGAGTACCTGGCAGTAGGTGGCATCACAATGCAACTAATATTAAAAACGTATGTTTTTGGGGGTGTCCAGATACTTTTGATCACACAGTGTTTAAGCACAAAAATGTGGGCAAAGGGCTAGTGCGGCATTTGTATCTTTCAGATTTCTGTCTGGAAAATGCGAAAACGAAAACTATGGCGACATTATTACGAAATCTATCCGAACAAGTACAACGTGCTGGTAATATTTTCTTGGCGACCGGAGGACGAATAATGGTAGATATCCGTTGGAGAATTAACGATGTGTGTGGGTCGGCATATCTGTCGAAAACCACCGTTGTGGAATAGTGTACCAATTTCCATGGTGGGCACTACTCGTACGGCCACCTTAAGTGGGAGACACTCCAACATACACCCTAAACGATTATCACGCCTTCGGTCCTTTAAAAAAGGCATTGGGTGGTCGATGAGTCTGGTCGGACGAAGATATGTAACAGGCAGCATGTGCAGACGCTGCACATCGCGACTTGATTCGGCCCATAGTTTTAATCAGCCAGGAAGTTTCAACACATCCGTCCTGTGCGTTAACGGGCCACTCTTGAAGTTGACACCTCTGGACTGCCCACAGTAAACTCCTCCGTGATGCACAATGCATCTCTTTCAACGTCTGCCACTGGAGTTGTATCAGCATCTCTGTGACGACTACGAAACGAATCTTCAACGATTCCTTTATCAGTTCTACCTGGTAATGGTCCAAGACTGTCGAGAAAAACTCAATACTCGCTGGAACAAGAGCTTTTACGCTAGCGCCTCCATTGGCGAATTACATTTGCTTAGGATTCTTCCTGTTTGCTAAATTTAGAATGTGGTTTTTTAGAAGTAGTTTATTGGTCGTTGAACTGTAGCTACCTCGGAGGAGGTGATGATGATGATGAGGTCCCAAACTCCGAGGAAGGTAGGGGACGATGCGGAGACCCGCACCGCCGACTAGGCAAGGTCCTAGCGGAGGTGGTTTGCCATTGCCTTCCTCCGACCGTAATGGGCATGAATGATGATGACGACACAACGACATCCAGTCATCTCGAGGCAGAGAAAATCCCTGACTCCGCGGGGAATCGAACCCGGGACCCCGTGTGCAGGAAGCGAGAACGAGACCACAAGACCACGAGCTACAGACACTTCGGAGGAGGTACTGGTGTATATTTTACAGAGAATTATCGTCAATCGTCTGGGCAATAAACGGGCTTTCCAGTTGTTAATACGCACCGCGTTACGTTTGTTTACGTTAAGAGGCAACTGCCAACTGCATCAACCGCTGATATTCCGCAGATCTTGCTGCAGTTTGTTACAATTTTCGGGCTCCCTGACTTGCCTAGATAAAACACCATGAGCCGCGAACCTTCACGGAGCTTTTAGAGTTATCTGCCAGGTAATTTCTACATGTTGTTGTTGTGGTCTTCAGTCCTGAGACTGGTTTGATGCAGCTCTCCATGCTACTCTATCCTGTGCAAGCTTCTTCATCTACCAGTACCTACTGCAACCTACATCCTTCTGAATCTGCTTAGTGTATTCGTCTCTTGGTCTCCCTCTACGATTTTTACCCTCCACCCTGCCCTCCAATACTAAACTGGTGATCCCTTGATGCCTCAGAACATGTCCTACCAACCGATCCCTTCTTCTAGTCAAATTGTGCCACAAACGTCTCTTCTCCCCAATCCTATTAAACACTTCCTCATTAGTTATGTGATCTACCCATTTAATCTTCAGCATTCTTCTGTAACACCACATTTCGAAAGATTCTATTCTCTTCTTGTCCAAAATATTTATCGTCCATGTTTCACTTCCATACATGGCTACACTCCATACAAATACTTTCAGAAACGACTTCCTGACACTTAAATCAATACTCGATGTTAACAAATTTCTCATCTTCAGAAATGCTTTCCTTGCCATTGTCAGTCTACATGTTATATCCTCTCTACTTCGACCATCATCAGTTATTTCTACATATGAAGGGCTTATTTCAATAGTGGAACAAGTCCATTAACTCCACTATTCGGCCTATAATGCTCCTGAAATTAATGATCCAAACAAACAGAAAGAAAGGTTCATCTCTAGCAAGAAGCCATATGCTTGAATATTTCTGGTACCTCAACTGCAGATTTTTCAGCGCCCATTTAACTTTAGGACTCTGTATCTCAGAATGAACAAAAATACACTTGTACCACTATTGAAATAAGCCATTCATATACAGTGAACAGTAATGGCACTGTAATACCTCCTTGGCAAATGCTCCAAGTTACTTTCATACCTGCTGATTTCGTCCCATAGTGATGAGATACTACTGCAACAAATTAATGAATTGAGTCACAAAAAGCTGGTAAAATATTCCGTAAAGTCGCCATTTCTTTACTAGCTGACAATGTGGAGCTGTACAGAACACTTTTCGGAAGTCGAGGAACATACATCTTCTTGGGCACCTCCATTTAATGTCTTCATACAAAGTATGTTATGGAACGTTAAAATGAAGAACCGACTAACATTTTAGGCAATTCTTCCAAGTCGCTCTCTTTTCGTTTCTGTTTCTCGCAGACTTATCACAGCTCACCTTCGCAGTGCTTCGGATAGATTCACTGCAGAGACGTGGGAAGCAGAGAAATACTTAGTGTTAAGAACAATGGACGAAAGTCATCTCATTGGGGTTCTATATTCCCTGGAAAGAAAGATGGGTTCATATAAGGGGGAATTTAAAGTAGACTGAGGAGGCAGTGAGAAACTGAATCGAGGAGGAAGGCGTGCCGGGATAATCCATGCATTTGTCTAAACAGCCGTGTCAAAGTGGGTTAGTGTCTAATGCATCTACCTAGTAAGGGTAAGACCAAGATTCAGTTCCCGGCCTTGGTTTATCTGTATGATACCAGTAAAGTCTCTGAAACAGCGTTGGTTCATTCGTGAAAGTACCTGCTCCTTGGTTTCAGGACGGATCTTCCATTTATGGAGGAGGAGGAGGAGGAGATTAGTGTTTAACGTCCCGTCGACAACGAGGTCATTACAGACGGAGCGCAAGCTCGGGTGAGGGAAGGATGGAGAAGGAAATCAGCCGTGCCCTTTCAAAGGAACCATCCCGGCATTTGCCTGAAGCGATTTAGGGAAATCACGGAAAACCTAAATCAGGATGGCCAGAGACGGGATTGAACCGTCGTCCTCCCGAATGCGAGTCCAGTGTGCTAACCACTGCGCCACCTCGCTCGGTTCCATTTACGTTCTATGCTGAGTTGTTATTCCAGAACGTGGAGAGCCTCAGAAATTTTGTTCGTGTGTAAGTGGGAATTTAAAGTTGACTGGGGAGGCACTGAGAACTTGGATCGAGGAGGGAGGTGTGGCAGGGTAATCCGTGCAGTAGTGTGAACCGCTGTGTCAATGTGGCTTAGTGGATGACAAACCTGACTAGTAAGCAGGATACCCGGCTTCGATTCCCGTCCTCGGTACGAATTTTCACTCGCCTCTTTAACTACAGAGAACCATATCACTCGGAGGCCAGTAAAGTCTCTGAAACTCTGTCATATCGTAGATAGCTCTTTTTTTAATTTTCGTTTCTGGTATGAAACTGGCGAAATGAATACCTGGGCAATGCCTAACTTGTCATATATTCCATAATGTATTTGACTGCTTCGTCCTTTTTAACTACCCCCAGATTATAATGGACGTACAAAAAGTTTTCGTTCGAGGGTGCTGCTGCAGCTTCTATGCAACCAGTGCGACAGCGAGACGAGTAAGCACCGACATGTAGGTAAGATGTTAGTGTGACTTCCGAACGTAAGCTCTTTCATCGCTCCTTGTATAATGGATTTCCACCTATTTCCACGACGCGTCTGTTTCGGGATTTTCGTCTACATTCAACTTATGCAAAGAGCATGGCGATGGATACTTCCCACTGTACCAGCAATTATGGCTTCTTCTACTTCCAATCACGTACGAAGTGCCCTAAGAATGATTGCTTCAACTCCTCTTTGCGCGCTATGTTGTCTTCGCGATGTGATACATTCCTAGTTGTCACTTAAAGCTGGTTCTTGAAACTCCATTATGTAGGGTTCGTGGGGAAAGTTTTCGTTTATCTTCAAAAGTCCGCCAATTCATTATCTCTGCGACACTCTCCCATGGGTCAAACAAACCTGTGCCGTCCGTGCTGCCCTTTTCCGTATACGTTGCACATCACCTGCTAGTCCTATATGGTACGGGTACCACGCACGTCAGCCAGCCGGCCGTTGTGGTCGAGCGGGTCTAGGCGCTTCAGTCCGGAACCGCGCTGCTGCTACGGTCGCAGGTGTGTGTGATGTCATTAGGTTAGTTAGGTTGAAGCTATAAGTTCTAGAGGACTGATGACCACATATGTTAAGTCCCATGGTGCTCAGAGCCATTTGAACCACGTCAGCCATGTCCTATGACGAGTCGCACGAGTGTTTTGTAAACATTCTCCCATGTTAATTAATTTCATTTCTCTGGTTAACAATGAACCGAAGTCAGCCCCCTGCCTTACCTACGACTGAGGTTCGTCGACAGATTGCTCTGTGATTGAAGTCTGACTTTTCAGCAACGCACAAAGGCTGACAACCGGGACGTCACTTCTAGTGTCACGTGTCACTTCTCAGAGTGTATATATATATAAAGCGAATCGAAATCAAATTTTTGCCTCCGGTTCACTTTTGAATATTCTACGGTCTCCATTTGGTCCGAAATTGTTCCTGCGCCATTCCCTCTCAGCGACGCATACCCTTTCACACACGTTTCTTTTCTATGTCCTTTCTAGTAGTAAATGTTACCCACTGACTTTCTTCTTGGCATGAGCTCTTCGCTTCCTGCATCATTTCCTTTACGCCCGTAGGCACACAAAATGTCAAACGCATCTAGAATTACATCTTGTAGTTTACAAAATTCGTTTTACTTCACACGACGCTCTGTTCAGTAAATACGTACTCAAAAATGTTGTCGCAATTGTGTACGACTCTTCATTGTTGGAAAAGCTTTTTACGCATGTTCTAATCCGCTTCTGATGTCTTTCCCGGCCGGCCGGGGTGGCCGAGCGGTTCTAGGCGCTACAGTCTTGAACCGCGCGACCGCTACGGACGCAGCTTCGAATCCTGCCTCGGGCATTGATATGTGTAATGTCTTTAGGTTAGTTAGGTTTAAGTAGTTCTAAGCTCTAGGGGACTGATGACCTCTGAAGTTAAGTCCCACAGTGCTCAGAGCCATTTGAACCATTTTTGTCTTTATCGCATTGATCATTTAGTGAAAATAAACTATTTACCACTAGTGTGGAGTTATCGATACGAATGATATGTTTCAGTCAGGCGGAAAGCAATAAATAACAACTCTCCACAAGTAACAAAAGCAAAGGACGAATCGTATGCGTGACTTTTCTTTCCTCTTCGAGCTGGCAGACAGCAGCAACAACAGAGACACCGTTCGCCCACATTTCGCTGACTACTGAATTAGTCACAGCGTCAGATTTGAAAAGTTTTGGAAAATTTTGTGACGTATCTCGAGTGTGACACGTGCAAACGACTGAACAGTTGCGAGGCACTCTCCCTGTAGAGTCGGAGGCTGCGAGACGGTGGCGTCGGCGGCGGCGCAAACCTAATTAAGCAACTTAAATTGGCAAGTGGGGGCAGAGCCAGCCCCCGCCAACAACGAGGGCGGTCCCACGTCCCGCGGAGGCCGGCGAAGCCACTATGGGCGGCCCTGAAGCCTCTGGATTGCTTATCTGTTGCGGATATGTTCAAACCGAATACCGCCAGAAACTTTTGTGCTCGTTCTCCAACATCTACTGTGATAGAGGTATTAGGACAACTATTGGTCGCTGGCTCCAGAGTCTCTGTGTAGCGCTCTTTTTTCCGGATCCTGAACCATGTTGGATAACTTTAAGGGAGAGAAAAGTTTCAGCGTAGCGGTGGGAGATTTATAGCAGCGAGCGTCTGATTGTTCAGTCAACGGGACAGCGACAATGAAATATTCTATGAACTCCAGTGGGAAACACTACAACTATAGAATTTCCAATCGCTGAAAGGTTTACCTTAAATTTACCTAGAGCATATGTTCTAAGGCGAGTCAGCAAACATACTACTTCCTCTCTTATACACTTGATGACCGCATACTCCACCGACGAAATTTCGACGGTTTCCTGGGATATTTTCTGGCCGTTTTGGTATAAGGTGAAAGCTTATAGTCGACATGAAAAATAGTGATAAATACACAATAAAAAATTGAAAACAAATTTTACCCTGATTTTCAGATGAGTTTAAGGGATGATTCCCTCATAACGCATTGTGATTGAGAAATTTTAATGACGATGGTAGTTCTTTCTCAAGCGCAACGGAATTTTCACTGAAACTTATCTGAAGAGAGAGATTAATAAGTTTTAATCATAACTAATGTTGCAAATAATGAATATATGTAAAATGAGCCTCGTGTTTTAGACAAAACTCGTGTGATATAAAGTGGATGGTTGGTTTGGGGGAGGGGACCAAACAGCGAGGTCATCGGTCCCATCGGATTAGGGAAAGATGGGGAAGGAGGTCGTCCGCGCCCTTTCAAAGGAACCATCCCGGCATTCGCCTGAAGTGATTTAGGAAAATCACGGAAAACTTAAATCGGGATGGCCGGACACGGATTTGAACCGCCGTTCCCGAATGCGAGTCCAGTGCGCCAACCACTGCACCACCTCGATCCGTGATATAAAATGTATTTGCCGTGTGTACTATCTGAATCTAAGCACCCGGGGCAATAACTTTTATAAACAATGACCTTTTTTATGCAGAGAGACTGATCTGATGATGATGCTGCTCCGAAGTGTGCACAACAACAAACTTAACTACCGGCCATTAAAATTACTATTAAAATTACTACACCACGAAGATGACGTGCTATAAATGCGAAATTTAACCGACAGGAAGAAGATGCTGTGATATGCAAATGATTAGCTTTTCAGAGCATTCACACAAGGTTGGCGCTGGTGGTGACTCCTAAAACGTGCTGACATGAGGAGAGTTTCCAACCGATTTCTCATACACAAACAGCAGTTGACCGGCGTTGCCTGGTGAAACGTTGTTGTGATGCCTCGTGTAAGGAGCAGAAATGCGTACCATCACGTTTCCGACTTTGATAAGGGTCGGATTGTAGCTTATCGCGATTGTGGTCTATCGTATCGCGAAATTGCTGCTCGCGTTGCTCGAGGTCCAATGACTGTTAGCAGAATATGGAATCAGTGGGCTCACGAGGGTAACACGTAACGCCGTGGTGGATCCCAACGGCCTCGTATCACTTGGAGTCGAGATGACAGGCATCTTATCCGCATGGCTAGAATGGATCGTGCAGCTACGTGTCGATCCCTGAGTCAACAGATGGGGACGTTTGCAAGACAACAACCATCTGCACGAACAGTTCGACGACGTTTGCAGCAGCATGGACTATCAGGTCGCAGACCATGGCTGCGGCTACCCTTGACGCTATATCACAGACAGGAGCGCCTGCGACGGTGTACTCAACGACGAACCTGGGTGCACGAATGACAAAGCATCATTTTTTCCGATAAATCCAGGTATCACTTGGAGTCGAGATGACAGGCATCTTATCCGCATGGCTAGAATGGATCGTGCAGGTACGTGTCGATCCCTGAGTCAACAGATGGGGACGTTTGCAAGACAACAACCATCTGCACGAACAGTTCGACGACGTTTGCAGCAGCATGGACTATCAGGTCGCAGACCATGGCTGCGGTTACCCTTGACGCTATATCACAGACAGGAGCGCCTGCGACGGTGTACTCAACGACGAACCTGGGTGCACGAATGACAAAGCATCATTTTTTCCGATAAATCCAGGTTCTTTTTATAGCATCATGATGGTCGCATCCGTGTTTGGCGACATCGCGGTGAACGCACATTGGAAGCGTGTATTCATCATCGCCATACTGGCGTATCATCCGGTGTGATGGTATGGGGTGCCATTGGTTACACGTCTTGGTCGCCTCTTGTTCGCACTGACGCCACTTCGAACAGTGGGCGTTACATTTCAGATGTGTTACGCCCCGTGGCTCTACCCTTCATTCGATCCCTGCGAAACCCTACATTTCAGCAGGATAATGCACGACCGCATGTTGCAGGTCCTGTACGTGCCTTTCTGGATACAGGAAATGTGCGACTGCTGCCCTGGCCAGCACATTCTCCAGATCTCTCACCAACTGAAAACGTCTCGTCAATGGTGGCCGAGAAATTGGCTCGTCACAGTACGCCAGTCAATAATCTTGATGAACTGTGGTGTCGTGTTGAAGCTACATGGGCAGCTGTACCTGTACACGCCATCCAAGTTCTGTTTGACTCAATGCCCAGGCGTATCAAGGCCGTTATTACGGCCAGAGGTGATTGTTCTGGGTACTGATTTCTCAGGATCTATGCACCCAAATTGCGTGAAAATGTAATCACATGTCAGTTCTAGTATAATAGTATAATATATTTGTCCAATGAATACCCGTTTATCATCTGCATTTCTTCTTGTTGTAGCAATTTTAATGGCCAGTATGCATCAAGTCGACTACATGACAGCTGTAAAAGTTACGAAAGACAGCAGGAGAGTACACGGTATAGTTGCATTTCTTAGTGAAGGCAAACATTTAAAAGGGGCGAGATACCAGGAGGAAACCTAGTATCTACATCTCCGTCTACATTAACGTACATACTCTCCTCTGAATCGCAAACAGAGGGAGGCAAAAACGACTGTATGTATGTCACCGTACGAACCCTAATTTCTCACATCTTGTGTTCGTAGTCTTTACCCGTCATGTACGCTGGAATCAGTGGGATCATTTTCACGTCTGCTTCAAATGACGGTTCTCTAAATATTCTCAATAGCACTCCCAGAACAGAAAATCGTCTTCCTTTAAATGACTCCCTTTTGAGCTTCCGAAGCATCTCTTACTTGGGTGTTGCTCGAACCTACCGGAAAACTTCTAACACCTCGCGTCTGAATTGCTTCGATGTACGCCTTTCATGTGACCTGGTGGTGGTCCCAAACACCCGAGCAGTACTCAAGCATGGCTCAGACGAGTATTCTATTATATGCCTTCTTCTTTACAGGTTAATCACGTTTTCCTAAAACTTTCGCAATAAACCGAAGTCGACCATCCGGCTTACCCACTACAATCCGTGCATGCTCGTTGTGGTAGTGGTGCAAACTTATAAAGCCATTTGGTTGTAAGTTCAAACAAAGGAAAGCCTTTAATGCAAAGAAAGGACAAATGCGTAAAGTGATGGAAAGGTATCCTAATGCTAAAATGATTATTTAAAATCTAGACGACCCTACATTGGCGATTACAATTCATCTCGAATAACTCTCAACCAGCAGTGATGTAAGCATGTAACAGAATCCTAAAAATAATATAATGATACACAACTTGATATCGTCATCTACTTGGGCGGAAAAAGAAAAGTGTTCATTCCTTTGCTCTTTATTGGACGAAAAGTAGACTGTAATACTGTTGGATATACGTCATCATATGTGGTAACTTGTTTTCTGTAATTAAATCTTTTACACTATTCTCCCAACTTCACACTCTACCGTCCATTATTCCCCGACTGACTTCACGTATCTTTTCTCTATTTCAAAACACCCCAAATCAGAAATTTCCATGATTGTGGTCCTTTCTTGTACAAAATGTTACTCGAACTAACAGAACTTCTGTTCCTTCTGGAGCCAAACTTGTGTCGCTTGGAATACTGGAATTCTCAGTTGTTACTGATCATAAGGCACGGTGCTTTCGCTTGATCAAGGACGCACTTTCGCCTAGGAGAGATCTCCCAGTTAGTAGATTAGGCGCTACCAATTGATATTGAAAGCTCTTACACACTGTTGACCCAAAGCATTATCACTACCAGTTTAACAGCATTTTAGTCCGCCTTTGGAGTGCAACGCAGCAGCAATTCTGCGTCACACAAATTCCGCAAGTATTTATTCAGAGGTACGTGGCACCAGATTTCTATGCACAGGTCATGCAGTTCCAGTAAAGTACTGCTCGGTGGTTTGTAGACCCTGTATTGCTCACTGCAAATTATAAAACGAGTTCGAAGTTTTCCCGAGGCAACACAATACCGTATTTTTCTGAACTAGAGCTCAAATGAAGGATTACCAACGTTAGTTCTTCTCAGGGAACTGGGAAAAGGGATCAGTTGTGGCAACAGTCATCTTGTGCCAAATACCATAAGGTGGCATATATATATATATATATATATATATATATATATATATATATATATATATATACTACTGGCCATTAAAATTGCTACACCAAGAAGAAATGCAGATGATAAACGGGTATTCATTGGACAAATATATTATACTATTATACTAGAACTGACATGTGATTACATTTTCACGCAATTTGGGTGCATCGATTCTAAGAAATTAGTACCTAGAACAACCACCTCTCGCCGTAATAACGGCCTTGATACGCCTGGGCATTGAGTCACAGCGTGGATGGCGTGTGCAGGTACAGCTGCTCATGCAGCTTCAACACGATACCACAGTTAATCAGGAGTAGTGACTGGCGTTGTGTGATGAGCCAGTTGCTCGGCCACCATTGACCAGACGTTTTCAATTGGTGACAGATCTGGAGAATGTGCTGGCCAGGGCAGCAGTCGAATATTTTCTGTATCCAGAAAGGCCCGTACAGGACCTACAACATATGGTCGTGCATTATTCTCCTGAAATGTAGGGTTTCGCAGGGATCGAATGAAGGGTAGAGCCACGGGGCGTAACACATCTGAAATGTAACGTCCACTGTTCAAAGTGCCATCAATGCGAACAAGATGTGACCGAGACATGTAACTAATGGCACCCCATACAATCACGCCGGGTGATACGCCAGCATGGTGATGACGAATACATGCTTCCAATGTGCGTTCACCGCGATGTCGCCAAACACGGATGCGACCATCATGATGCTGTAAACAAAACCTGGATTCATCCGAAAAAATGACGTTTTGCCATTCGTGCACCCAGGTTCGTCGTTGAGTACACCATCGCAGGCGCTCCTGTCTGTGATGCAGCGTCAAGGATAACTACAGTGATGGTTTCCGAGCTGATAGTCCATGCTGCTGCAAAAGTCGCCGAACTGTTCGTGCAGATGGTTGTTGTCTTGCAAACGTCCCCATCTGTTGACTCAGGGATCGAGACATGGCTGCACGATCCGTTACAGCCATGCATATAAAATGCCTGTCATCTCGACGAGGCCGTTGGGATCCAGCACAGCGTTCCGTATTACCCTCCTGAACCCACCGATTCCATATTCTGCTAACAGTCATTGGATCTCGACCAACACGAGCAGCAATGTCGCGATACGATAAACCGCAATCGCGATAAGCTACAATACGACCTTTGTCAAATTCGGAAAGTGATGGTATGCATTTCTCCTCCTTACACGAGGCATCACAACATGGTTTTACCAGGCAACGCCGGTCAACTACTGTTTGTGTATGAGAAATCGGTTGGAAACTTCCCTCATGTCAGCACGTTGTAGGTGTCGCCACCGGCGCCAACCTTGTGTGAATGCTCTGAAAAGCTAATCATTTGCATATCACAGCATCTTCTTCCTGTCGGTTAAATTTCGCATCTGTAGCACGTCATCTTCGTAGTGTATCAATTTTAATGGCCAGTACTATATATGTCAAAAGCCTGAATAACCATATTTTGCTGTGCGAAACACCGCGAATCGTGCAGGAAGGGAGTCAGAGAGGTTCCAGAAGGTTCTCACAAGGATTGGAGCCATGCTGACTCCAGTGCCACGGCCAGCTGCGAAAGATTTCTCGGTTGTCTCTCCGTGGCACGACAGCCTGATCGAGGTGGTCCCACATATTCTCGACTGAGTTAAAATTTGGGGAGTTTGGTTGCCAGGGGCGTATCGTAAACTCACCCTGTGCTCCTCGGAGCACGCACGTACGCCGAGAATTGTGTGAGAAGTTGCAAAGTCCTGCTGGTAGATGCTACCGTGGAGAGGGAAAAGACATAGAATGTACGGTTGGATATGGTCCCCAAGGATAAACGTATACTTGCGTTGATCCACTGTGCGTTCCAGGATGACGAGATCAACCATGGAATCCCACGAACACGTTCCCGAAACCATAACGCTCCGTCCTCCGTCCTGGACCATTCCCGCGGTTGTTAGACGGCGTTTGCTTTCAGGCACTACAGGCAGATGGGCAGCAAAACGTGATTCATCTTAAAAGACGACCTGTCGCAACTCAGTGGACGTGGAATGTGAAATTTGTACCGGATCATGCTTCGTAGGTCCAATGTCTGCAACTACGCTGGTGATTGCCACATGGAGCCTGTGACGGTACGTCACATAAATATTGACATTTTTATCGGTTGTAAACCGTAGTTAACGTATCTTATGAGTATAATTAGTGAAAAAGATACAGTTAATGTTCGTGAAACAACCGATATGCAGCATCTTATTTAATGTCTATGAAAATAAAAAAGGATCGAAAGAGACGCAATTGTACGGCCGAGGAGGAAGGACGTATTTTACGGTACACACACCGTTTTGTTTCGCGATACAGAAGGCAGCCATTGAGCGGCTACACATACTTTATGTAAGTTATTCTGTATTATTCTAAAATAAACTTATTATTGTTATCAAATAAGCATTTTTTCAGTAATTTGCGCTGCGGGAAGCTCATCTTCCGATGCAGCCTCTGGTCGGCCATTACGCACCGCAGTATTAATTTATTTTTCATTGTTAACAGTAACTGTAAATGCGAGAGATTTCGTTGTAGGGACGTTTTTAAATTGCAACAGATAATTAATTTCCGTTAAAGTTCATGTTTTTAAATTATACAGATTCCATAAGTTCAGTAAGTTTTATCTTGGCTGCTCCACGGCAACAATCGAAATTCTCTCAAGCCTTATTTTGCAATCAGTAAATAGAAATTAACAAAATTACATTCAATTCAGTTAGCGACAACTATATTGTAGTCATCACGTTCAAAATCTAAAGTTGGTGCATGAATAACAGCGGCCCTTCAGAACCCGTTCCATATTTACTTATGCACGTAAGTAAAAGTGATAAAAAAAGGTAATATCCCTGAGAGAAAGAATCGAACTCTAACAAAAGAAAAATTCATGCTGATAAAAATACAAAAATAAAAATATATAAAATATATATGTAATTTCTTATATACATATCGTAACAAATGGCACCGACGCCACAAGCCGCTATTACAATGCATCGGTACTGTTCTGTGTGTGCAGTATGCTGGGTTATTTTTTGTTTTGGATTAAAGTAAACACTTAATGTTAAAGTGATAATACAAACAAATATGCTTAAGTGAAAAATGGAAGTGTCTTTAAGTTACGTTTCGAATTGTTATTTAATAATTGTACTGCGTCACGCCTAATTCAGTTCCAT
This sequence comes from Schistocerca serialis cubense, assembly GCF_023864345.2. Classification (NCBI taxonomy): domain Eukaryota; kingdom Metazoa; phylum Arthropoda; class Insecta; order Orthoptera; family Acrididae; genus Schistocerca; species Schistocerca serialis. The sequence goes on from NC_064638.1 coordinate 266,693,549, forward strand.
AAGCAGAAGTGGATGAGTTAAAAATCTGAACTGAAATTCTCGTAGAGCGGAAACGGTACGTTTTCGGACATAGGGTCCTATTCAAAATGTTATGTACATCTGCATCTACACCATACTTCGCACGCCACCTAATGGTGTGTGGCGGAGGGTACTTTCGGTACCAGTATCTGATCCCTCCAATCCTGTTCCACTCACGAATAGTGCGTGGAAAGAATGATTGTCGGTAAGCCTCTGTATTGGCTCTAATTTCTCGAATTTTCTCCTCGTGGTCAAAACACGAGATGTGTGGTGGGGGGGCCGGCCGAGGTGGCTGAGCAGTTCTAGGCGCTACAGTCTGGAACCGCGTGACAGCTACGGTCGCAGGTTCGAATCCTGCCTCGGGCAGGTTAGTTGGGTTTAAGTAGTTCCAAGTCTAGGGAATTGATGACCTAAGATGTTAAGTCCCATAGTGCTCAGAGCCATTTTTTTGTGTGTGGGGGGAAGTAATATGTTATCCGACTCCTCCTGAAAAGTGCTCTCCAAAAATTTCAATAGTAAATATCTCCGTGATGCACAACGCCTCTCTCGTAACGTCTGCCAGTGGAGTTTCTTTAGCATCTCCGTAACGCTCTCTCCCCGGCTAAACGATCCCGTGACGAAACACTCCGCTCTCTGTTGGATCTTCTCCATCTCTTCTATCAGTCCCACCTGATAGGGATTCCACATAGATGAACAGTACTCAAAAATCTGGGGAACAAGCGTCTCATAACTCACTCCTTCCCTGGATGAGTTACATTTCCTTAAGAGTCTTCCGATGAATCTGAGTCTGGTGTCTGCTTTTCCCATGTATGCTTTTCCTATGTATTCGCAATATGTTACATTTATTCACGTTCAGGGTTAACTGCCAGAGCCTGCACCACTCAGCAATTCCCTCCAGGTCGTTCTGCCTATTCTTATCATCTTCTGCCGTTGCTACTTTGGTATAATAGCCTTAAAGAGCATCCGACGCTTTCTGCTAGATCATTTATATATACTGTGAACACCAACGGTCCTATTACAGTTCCCTGCGGTACTCCTGATATTACCTTTACATCTGTCGATTTAGTTCCGTTAAGAGCGACGTGTTGAGTTATGCAAGAAAGTCTTGAATCCAATCGCAGGTCTGCTCCGATACTCCGCAAGCTCGTATTTTTTTTCATTTAACGGCAATGCAGGACGGTGTCAAATGCCTTGCTGAAGTCAAGGAACACGGCATTAACCTGAGCGCCGTTGTCCACTGTGCTGTGGATCTCATGAAGGAACAGAGCGAGCTGAGTTTGCGGAATCCATGGTGATTTTTATTGAGGAGATGTTCATTTTCCACAAACGTCATCATTCTTGACCATAAAACATGTTTCATAATTGTACAACAGATTGACGTCAACGATATAGATCTGTAATAGTGTGGATCTGTGTTACAGCCTTTCTTAAAAACGGGAATGACCTGCGCTTTTTTTCCAGTCGTTAGGTACCTTTCGCTCAATCGATCTACGATAAATTGCTGCTAGAAAAGGAGCAAGTTCTTTCGCATAATCTTTATAGAATCTCATATGTATCTCATATGGTCCTGAAGCCTTTCTACTACTAAACGATTGTAGCTGCTTTTCAGTTCCGTGAACGGTTATCTCAATATCTGCCATTTCGATGTTCGTATTGAAAGGTGGGACAGTCTTACGATCTTCCGCGGTGAAACATCTTCAGAAGACCGAATTCTGTATTTCGGCCTTCTCTCTGTTATCTTCCGTTTCGGTTCCGGTGTGGTGGCTGAGAGAATGAATAAATGATGTTAACCCACATACTGATTTTACATATGACAAACATCTCTTTGGGTTTTTACTCTGGTCGGTTGGTAACGTCTTACTTTCAAAATCATTGAACGCATCTCTCATTCCTCTCCTTACGCTCATTTTCGCTTCGTTCAGCTTTTGTTTGTCAGCTAGGTTTTTACTTCTCTTCAATTTTAGATGAAGTGCTCTTTGTTTACATAGCGCCTTATTGAAACGGCTATTAAACGATGGTGGATCTTTCTCATCCCTTAAAACCTTACTCATAACTTACTTGTCTAGGGCATATTGAACGACGCCTTTGAATTTTTTTCCATTTGTTCTTCACATCTTCGTCCTCATCACCGAATATTTGATGCTGACTGCTGAAATATTCTGAAATTTCTATGATGTCACCGTTGCTGAGCGGATATATCTCCCTACCTATCTTAACCTTCCTTGCAGGACCCGTCGTCATAGATGCTGTCACTGCCTTTTGATTACTGATACCTTCCTCTACGATAACTGATTCGATAAACTTACCTCTGTTGCCAGAAGGTCTAAGACGTTAGCCTCATGAGTTGGTTTTCTTACTATCTGCTCAAGATAATTTTCGGACAAGACATCCAGAACGATGCCACACGATTGCCTGTCTCTGGCACCAGTTTTGATGGCATAACACTCCCAATCTATACCTGGCAATTTGAAGTCACCCACTATTACAAAGGCATGATCAGGAAAATTACTAATGATATTCTGCAAGTTCTGTCTAAAGTGCTCTACAACTTCAGATCCTGACCAAGATGGTTTATAAAAGCGTCCGATCACCGTTTTCGACTGTTCTTTGGTACTCAGTTTTACCCAGATTAATTCACATTCGGAATCCATGATAACGTTGATAGATTTTATCGAAACTTTGACTGCAAAAAACACACCACCACCATTGGTGACTAACCTGTCCTTGCCATAAACATTACGATCTGAACTTAGGATTTCGTTGTCACTGACGTCTGGTTTCAACCAGCTTTCTGTTCACAATAATATCTGTGCGTTATAACATTCAGTAAGCAATACTAATTCTGGGACCTTCCTTGGATGCTCCTGCAGTTTACTACAATCATATTAATCTTTTCATCTCTGCAAGGACCAAGATTCTCTGAATTCCTTGTGGCTGATTTAAAGGAAAATAGTCTTTGATCCCAAGGGCTTTGTTCTCTAACCTAAAAAACCTCCATGTGCTCCGCTACCCTAGTAGCAGCTTCCTGCGTCTAGTGCACGCCTGACCTATTAAAAGGAACCGTACAGTTATGCATCCGATATCGGAGGTCGAGAAATTCGCATCCAGTATCATCGCAGAGTCGTCTGAGCCTCTGGTTTAGACTTTCCACTCTGCACCAAACCATACTACAGCAATCAACCCTGGGTACGATGCTACAATTAGACAGCTTAGCCTGCACCCATCGTGCGTTGCTAGTTGCCTTCACCAAATCAGCCAGCCGCCGAAAGGAGCCGAGGATGGAATCAGAACTCAAACGGCAGGCGTCATTCGTGCCGACATGGGCCACTACATGTAGCCGGTACTCACCTCCCTCCATAAATTCTAGGAGACTGTAAGGGAACTTTCCAGGCAGCCCTTATAATCCTCTCCGCCACGCACCGTACGGTGGCTTGCGAAGTATCTATGTGGATGTAATCTACCTTCAAAATTTCTAACAAGTAACATGAATTTAACTGTGAACCATGGACCTTGCCGCTGGTGGAGAGGCTTGCGTGACTCAGCGATACAGACAGCCGTACCGGAGGTGCAGCCACAACGGAAGGGTATCTCAAGAGAGTCCAGACAAACGTGTGGTTCCCAAAGAAGTGTAACAGCCTTTTCAGTACTTGCAGGGGCAATAGTCTGGATAATTGACTGATCTGGCCTTGTAACATTAACCAAAACGGCCTTGCTGTGCTTGTACTGCGAACGGCTGAAAGCAAGGGGAAACTACGGCTGTAATTTTTCCCGAGGGCATGCAGCTTTATTGTATGAAAACAAGCGAAGCAATACTGACCCTACGACTTATCTTAGAAGGTACATTAAGGAAAGGCAAAACTACATTTCTAGCAATTGTAGACTTAGAGAGGACTTTTGACAACGTCGATTGCAATACTCTCTTTCAAATTCTGAAGGTGCAGTGTGCGAAAGGCTGTTTAAAATTTGTACAGAAACCAGATGGCAGTTATAAGAGCCCAGGGGCATGAAAGGAAGCAGTGGTTGGGAAGGGAGTGAGACAGGATTGTAGCACATCCCCGATGTTATTCAATCTGTTTAACGAGCAAGCAGTAAAGGAAACAAATGAAAAGTTTGGAGTAGGAATTAAAATCCGTGGAGAAGAAATAAAAACCTTGAGGTTTGCCGACGACATTGTAATTCTGTCAGAGACAGCAAAGGACCTGGAAAAGCAGTTGAACGGAATGGACAGTCTCTTGAAAAGAGGATATAAGATGAACAAAAGCAAAAGAGGATAATGGAATTTAGTCTAATTAAATCCGGTGATGCTGAGGAAATTAGATTACGAAATGAGGCACTTAATGTAGTAAATGAGTTTTGCTATTTGGGAAAGAAAGTAACTGATGGTGGTCGAAGTAGAGAGGATATAAAATGTAGACTGGCAATGGCAAGGAAAGCGTTTCTGAAGAAGAGAAATTTGTTAACATCGAGTATTGATTTAAGTGTCAGGAAGTCGTTTCTGAAAGTATTTGTATGGAGTGTAGCCATGTATGGAAGTGAAACATGGACGATAAATAGTTTGGACAAGAAGAAAATAGAAGCTTTCGAAATATGGTGCTACAGAAGAATGCTGAAGATGAGATGGGTGGATCAAATAACTAATGAGGATGTATTGAATAGAATTGGGGATAAGAGGAGCGTGTGGCACAACTTGACTAGAGGAAGGGATAGGTTGGTAGGACATGTTTTGAGGCATCACCAATTTAGTACTGGAGGGCAGGGTGGAGAGTAAAAATCATAGAGGGAGACCAAGAGATGAATACACTAAGCAGTTTCAGAAGGATTTAGGTTGCAGTAGTTACTTGGAGATGAAGAATCTTGCGCAGGATAGAGTAGCATGGAGGGCAACATCAAACCAGTCTCTGGACTGAAGACCACCACAACAACATACATAACTGAACCAGTATGATACTAGAATTCGAGAGCAACTACACTCACTGTGTTTTACGTATATCTGACTAGCTATCTTTAACTTAAGCCTATTTTGAAAGTGCCGAACATGTGTAATTTACTTTTAATCTTTCATTACCTACTGCATATAAACGCAAAAGGTTCAATTAATTTACGAATCTGAACTATACACATCAAAAAAGTTTTGCACCATCTCTGTTCCGAGAGTTCCGGAACCTGTACAGAAAATTGAAATATAGATCAACGTAAACATCATTTCCGCCCTTTTTACTGGTCATGAAAACCACACATTGCATATTATACCACCATACAGCGAAACCTTCAGAGGTAGTGGTCCAGATTGCTGTACATATCGGTACCTCTAATGTCCAGTAGCACGTCCTCTTGCATTGATGCACGCCTGTATTCGTCGTGGCAAGCTATCCACAAGTTAATCAAGGCACTATTGGTTCAGATTGTCCCACTCCTCAACGGCGATTCGGTGTATATCCCTCAGAGTGGTTGGTGGGTCACGTCATCCGCAAATAGCCCTTTTCAATCTATCCCAGCCATGTTCGATAGGGTTCACGTCTGGAGAGCATGTTGGCCACTCTAGTCGAGCGATATCGTTATCCTGAAGAAACTCATTCACAAGATGTGCACGATGGGACCGCGAATTGTCGTCCTGGTAAACGAATGTCTCGCCAATGCAGATATTGTTCCACTATCGGTCGGAGGATGGCATTCACCTATCGTACAGTCGTCACGGCGCCCTCCATGACCATAAGCGGCGTACGTCAGCCCCACATAATGCCACCCAAAACAGCAGGGAATCTCCACCTTGCTGCACTCGCTTGAGTGTCACTAAGGCTCTCAGCCTGATCGGGTTGCCTCCAAACACGTCTCTGAAGATTGTCCGGTTGAAGGCATATGCGACACTCATCGGTTAAGAGAACTTGATGCCAATTCTGAACGGTCCATTCGGCATGTTGTTGGGTCCATCTGTATCGCGCTGCATCGTGTCGTGGTTGCAAATATTGACCTCGCCATGGACTTCGGGAGTGAAGTTGCGCGTCATGCAGCCTATTGCGGACAGTTTGGTCGTAACACGACGTCCTGTGGCTGCACGAAAAGCATTATTCAACATGGTTGCGTTGCTGTAAGGGTTCCGCGGCCTGAGTGAGGCATGTCATCGACAGTTCCTATCTCTCTCTGTATCTTCTCCATGTCTGAACAACATCGCTTTGGTTCGCTCCGAGACGCCTGGAAACTTCCTTGTTGAGAGCCCATCCTGACACAAAGTAACAATGCGGACTCGATCTAACCGAGTAGGCATGGTTGAACTACGGCAACACGAGCAGTGTACGTTCCTCCCTGTGGAATAGCTGGAACTGATCGGCTGTCTGACCCCCTACGTCTAATAGGCGTTGCTCATGCATAGCTGTTTACATCTTTATGCGGGTTTAGTGACATCCCTGAACAGTAAAGTGGACTGTGTCTGTGATACAATATCCACAGTCAACTTCTATCTTTAGGAGTTCTGGGAATCGGGATGATGGAAATTTTTTTTGTGGTGTGTGAAATTTAGTGATGATCATGACGTTCGGAGTTGTAAATATGCTTTTGTTATTGACTGCTGGCTGATGTCAAAGATTTATTTCGAGAAGCTCCTTCCTCAGTCTGAAGACAGTTGGCAGTTGCAGTGTGTGGCTAGATCCCTCTGCCTTCACTGGGCTCAGAAGACTCCACAAATGGCGGCGTCTCTAGCCCAGATTACAAAAGTTAATAAAATCTCGATAAAAATCAATATGTCCATATTTGCACTCCAAACAATGGTTCGATGAACATTAAATGGATCGTTTCACAGGTGGGAACGTTCAGGGTTGGTTTCCATGAGGTATTTTGCAAAAATGGCAGCAACAATGATCAGCCGCACTACTAAGTGTATTTAAGTACTGGGGCACACGTTTATTGAATCCTTCAGTTTTCTTCACACACAAAACTCACACTATGCCCCACAAAATAAATATTTCTTAAAATGTTGACCAGTTTAAATACACTTGGAATTTTTAATTGGTCCCACAGACACAGTCCGTGCTCCTTTTTAGAATTCTTCTTGTGTAGTGACAAAAGTACTGTTCCTCGTTCTTACCATTACACTCTTTTGTCACTCCTTCCTCACACACATCCTCAATGAGAATCCAATCTGTTAATCACCTTTCTCAAACTAAATGTAGTTTCTGTACGTTATTAACTCAATACTCGACTTCTTCTGTTCTTCTCTTCTTTCTTGAAAATCTTCTCCAACAAATTAGCTCAGCTTCTTCTCCTACCCGTTGGCCCGCTCCTCTTCTTTCTTGATCGTCCTGCACCGTCTTTAAATAATTTATGTGGAAAATGCTTCCGCTAGAAGTCCATCGACTCGATCCATCACGATGTCATTACAGTCTCCCACAGCAGTTTCCGTTTCAGTGGCAAGTTCTCCAAATAAAACCACCTCATCCTCTTCCCATTGCGGTATTTCATCCTGTACCTTCTCGTCACATCACAGTCTAAACATTCCTTCAAAATACTTCTTTGTCGCGTTGATGACCATCCCCGCACCAACTATTTCTCATGGTCCATACTTCTCACAATGAATTGTAGCCCGTTACTACGTAGACTACAGAATACAGACATTAATTTTAAGCGGTCAGTGTGTTGTGCACGTATATAGTAAACGTTAAATCCCATTAATTTACAAGAAATTAATGAATTTACAAACAATATCATGTAACTGGGTACATTCATTAACATTTGTGTGTTTGAAGAAAAATCGTTAAATATGTAATAACTTTACATTGGAAACGATGGCAATTAAAACTAAGAGTGCTGTTAAATTAACGCAAAGAAATTACATGCGATGAAAATTTCTGTCACAGGCTGTACTCAACGCAGTACGAATCGATTTGGCAATTCATTTATGTTCTCTCTTACGTTGTTATACGTGCTAAAATACCTACGAAGAATGTAATGAAAAACGTTCGCCTCTGCAGCAAAAGTTCAGGAAAAAGAAGTAACTACATTAGAAGTAGAAGATGGCTTGTCACTAGTATTGGCAGTAAGGAAAACTTGTAATTGTTGCAATTTGCTGTGAAGTTACAAGCGCTCCTAAGAGTGTGAGTGCATTGCTACGAGAAGTAACAGAACTGAAGGTAATAGTGTATTTAACACCAGAAATAGTGAAATTTCAATGGAAAAAGTTGTGTAGCCTACTCTTGCCCACAAACTACATTCAGGGCATCATTCGAGACAAATGAGAAATAAACCTTTTTCATTTAGTGTGATTTATTATTGTCAGACGTTGCCGAGAAGTGAAGAGAGAAAGATTTCAGAATCCCGAAGATAAATCCACAAAGACATTTCAAAATTAAGTACATAATGAACAACACTGTAGACAGCATTTTGTGGAAGGCAACGTGAAGTACAAGAAATCAGCTGACAATTGTTTGTGTATTCGCGGTTAAAGAAAAAACCCTGTATAGTTGAGCGTGAACATACAACCCAGAAGCATGAACGTACCGCTTTGCATTTCTCAGTTTCTTCTTCCTTTAAAAGCACAAAGCATTTACTAGCGAGCACTCTTTGTACATGTTGGAAATTTCTCTTGGCCCGTCGCCTGGAAAATTACCTTTGGATGCAGAATGAAAGGAACTTCTTATGTTTTTGAATCATGAGGGTTTCATCATCATCTTTTTCTTCCTTTTGTTCTTCTTCTTCTTTTTCATCTTCTACTACTACTACTACTACTACTACTACTTCTGCATCCACGATTGTCGAAAATTTTAACTTGACGAGTTAGCTGTAGGAGTACATACATAAAAGGATACCGCTTCAAGTGACCTAGATAATTGGTAATATTCAACCACTTTTTCCTATTTTCCTCAGTCCAATGCAAGAAAATTTGAGTGTCCTTCCTCTGATCAGCATTTCAAAGATGCTCAGATTTTGTGATCTCATTCTGCTAGCATACCTTTCTTAACCGTGAAATATCTGTGGAGATATGAAACTTGCGTAGTTAGAGCTTTCTCTGGTAGCTCACATTGTGGAATTTTTACACGACCTTTTTGTTAAAAAAATACTCTATTAGGCAGTTCAGTGAGAAAATTTCTTTAGAATCTTTGCAGTCGGAAAGGGCACTCCAGCACTGGGAAATTATTTCGTCAACTGTTATTCAGAGTTAATGTGCTCTGAAAGTCTTCTTAGCCACAACCACAATTTTTCCTCATGGATTGTTCAAATTCACTGATCATGTTTCGCAGCTCTTGAAAGTGTTATCATTATTACGCCTACACCTACATATATTCTTACGAATCCATTATGTTTTCAAATAGCGTACATAGAGTGTGAATGATATGCATTTCATGTTTATCATTTGCGATACGTATTCCAGAGGGACAGCTGTATCATCAGACTTTCCATGATCCATGTCAGGTTTTTCGTCGTGATCTGGTGAAACAATGCCATCTGACGAAGAGTCTGGTGCTGTATGAACAGAAGAACGTAGGAGCACTAATAATACAAACTGTAGCACTATAAAATTCCTGCCTTTTATGAGAATTTCATTCACTGGTGGTCCATGGCGAAATAACGTTCTATTAGCTAACTTCTGTCCTATTTCTTCCGCGCTTTAGTGGATGGAAACTTATTTTACCTGTATTTCTCTGCTTGCCCTTATCTCTTTATCCTTGTCTCAGGAGTGGTTACAGAGCCACCTTCGAGTAACGGTTCAGTAAATTTATCCAACAGGGATTGTCGAGAACAACATCGAATTTCTTTCAATGGAATTCATTTAACCTCCTCGAACTGTTTCGTTTGGCCTACACCGTCAGGCTACGTTCTACAGGGAGTCACTGTTTTCGTTAGAGCACTCTTTTTATGCCTATTTGATGAAAACTTCAAACGCTGCAACAATGCTCTAGAATTGGACATACTGGCGTCTTGTTTGTAATTTCCGTTACACATGCACTACAGTTTACCAGACTTCTTCCAACGGATCTAAGTCTTCCATTTGACTCTCATAGTACTGATTTTACGTGACTCTATCATTTCGCATAGCTTCCTAATATCACCCCTAATTGCTTATGTGATGTTATATGCTAAAGATGTTCAACATCATCAGATGGTATCGGGTTCTTTTCGTTTGTTATTACAAGAAAGTTGCCGTTTAGTGCACCAAGTGAACGTTTTGACCACGTAAATACACATTTCTTTAGACCGTCCGGTAACAATAACTTCCTGTAAATGCTGGCACACTAAAAGCTTATGCGCTACTGAGCCTATCACGTGAGTCGTTCATGTATATTGAGAACTGTACGCTTCCTACCTGATATTGTTGAGATACTGACAGATTTATTTGCAGCGTAAAGGGTCAACAGCTGATGACCTTTCAACAATGCCCAGCTTTCACAGTGCAGAAACACACTCCTGACGGATGTGTTGACTATTTTTTTTCTTTTTTATGTTAAACATCTTGCCCATTAATGTTTGCTTTCTTTCTGTGAAACAATGTTTTGCTGTTGCAATTCTGATTATATTTTAAGTAAGATTTATTGTCTTCTGGACTTATGTATCAATTATTATTATTATTATTATTACAGGATTAATCAATACAAAGATTAATGAATAACAACACGTTGTTGTATTCCTGTTATCCTCTGCCAAGCCTCTTTATCCAGCGCATCTCCCTTGTCGATGCTGCGATGTTCCATTACTCCATTTATGTGATCTGTCCAAGAACGTCGTGGTCTTCCGCACTTACATCTGCCGGGTGGTTTCCATTAATAAACCTTCTTTGGCCACCGATGATCTGGCATTCTCATCATATGTCCGTACCATTTTCATGATTTTCTTTCAATTCTATCACTGTATCATTTGCCTTCATTCTAGCTCTTACTTCATCATTAGTTTTCCTTTCGATTCTTGATATTCTGGCACTCCTACGCAAATAATCTGTTTCCACAGCTTTTAGTTTTCTTTTGAGATCTGCATTTAATATCCATAGTTCTGATACATAGTATAGCACTGATTCAAACATTATCATACCTACTCTTTTGATATTGTTGTTGGAAATATTCTTATCCCACCAAAAAGAATTCATACACCCTAACACTTGTCTGCTTTGCTGTATTATATATTTTACTTCTGTATGACCCAATCCATTTTTATAAATACGAGGGGCGTTCAGAAAGTAAGCTGCGATCGGTCGCGAAATGGAAGCGACTATGAAAATCCGATAAAGCTTTGCACAGATGTGTTGGGTAGTGTCTCTAGTATAACCCCAGTTAGCATCACGTCGCTCTTCTCATTTCTGAGCTCGCAGTGAGTGCGTAAAGATGTCTAGAAAATAGTGTCTGCCGCCAAGTACGAGGGCCTGGTGAGAAATTTCGCCTGAAACTATGCAGCTAACATTACATAACTGTCGTGCTGTTTCTTCTTCAAGACAATTCGCAGCCGCATTCTGCAGGGGCAATGAAGATGCTCCTGCATCGTTTTCAAATGGAAATGTGAGATTACCCACAATACAGTCCGCAATTGTCTCCCCCTGAGTTTCATCTCTGGTCTCATGAACCGCTGTCTTTGAAGACAACATTTTGACACAGACAACGAGGTGTAGGCCAGCGTGAAGAATTGGCGGAAAGCACTGGCGGCTGCCTTCTATGATGAGGCTATTGAAAAGTTGGTACAACGCTATGACAAAAGTCTAAGTCAGAACGGCGACTACGTAGAGAAGTAGCTGAAAGGTGTAGCTAATTGTTACAAGTAAAACATTTCTGATGTTCACTGTGGTTTCAATTTGGCAATCAATCGGAGCTTACTTTCTGAACAGGCCTCGTATGTGCCCCGAGATAGTTTTTCTACCTGTCTCTTAACTGCTTTGTCAATGATGTGTACTTCAAATTTAGCATCACTATTCACCACCAGATACTCTATTTTTGTATTAAGTATCTAAATACAAAAAATTCAAATCTTTCTATTATAATTCTTCGAGATTTGATGTCAGCTATTCAACTGTACTTTTTAACACCATCACTTCATCGTTTGCATGACAGGTGATCATAACATTCTTCACCCATTTTCCCCAACATAATCACTCTGCCTTAGTTCTACTTTGTTCTTCTCTTCTATACACACTGTCTCATCACTGTTTAAATCTCCATGTTCTTGAAACCTGGTTTCGCATGTAAAGCATTAATATCGTTATCCGACGGGACGTTAAACCACGAATATCATTATTGTTCATAACAGTTCTGAGTTCCTCTAATTTATCTGCTTTTACTAGTGTTCTTATTTCATACATTTATAGTTTCTATCCTGTATTATTTTTGTAAAACTTCCGTTGGATTGCGACCTGAGCTACCTCACCCACCCACTACCGGTTCTTCGCTTTCGAGTTTCCTAATCAGTAATTAATTCTGTATACTCTTCATGGTTGCTCGACGACAGAATGTGGTGGTAGCCTACTGTATTCCACATCGGAGTCTCATTGCCTCTCAAGTCGACGTGACCACGTCACGTCACAATCCAGACTGACAGCACTCTTGACACTGCTTCCACCATCGGCGGGAGAGATCTTCACTCTCTCTGCGGTTAACACAGTCATCTTATTCCCCCAAAGCAGTTGTTGGTTCTCTCAGCAGAAAGGTACTTTTACAGAATACTGTCATCTGGAGCGAGAGAAAAATTCTATGGAGCTGTTACTTCACCCTACGCCCTTTGCAACAGAGCGTGAAACCGCCAGAGGTGTAGCACAGAAAACATGAGTTGTATTTCATGTTTGACGTGTGACTGCTATCCTGTCAACACACTCGTGTTAGTGGTACTGCGATCTCGTACGGGAACAGTTTTAGGAGAGCTGCAGCAGGCAATATCGAGGTGACCGACATGGCAGCACAATGAATGTGACGACCTCCGCCATTCAGTAATCCGAAAAAGTCTTAGGTATCCACAAGGACCTGAAGCAGTCCTCTTCATGCTCGAACTACCTCTGTTGTCCTCCAACAAGACTCTGGGTGGACCGTGACAAACTAAGAGTTGACTACTAAATAAGACGAACAGTCAACTGCTTACAACTCAAGGATATATTTTAATTACGCCACACAGGAAAGCTTCTTTGCCTCCATGCAGAGAACATACCTAATAACACCGGGTACAGTACAAAGAGAAGATCTGATGGTCAGTTGTAAAAATATTACACAGAAAAATCAGTGGTCAACTGGACTGAAAACCGGAAAACATACCGTCAATCACCCTCGCTGTGAAATACATATAAATTACAAGGTTTTGTGTGCCTACGCCATTAAGCCTCAGATGTCTCTATTTTACATCTACAACTACTTTTATGCTTTGTAAGCCACTGTACAGTGCATGAAGAAATACAGTTCATCCCAGTATTATTATGTCGTGTTCTTTTCGCGTATGGAGAAAGCCATAAATTGTTTGCGTGAATCGACACGTATCCTGATTCATCTTATCTGATCCCAGGATTCATCAGGAACTCATCTAGGTTTCGCGAGAAGTACGTCGCCGTTTGCTACGATTCCCATAGAAGATCCACGAACAAATCAGATTCGCCTTAATGTGGGCTGCACCGACCACTAAGTCATTTTACATTTCCTTACAACCTGCCAGCACTTACACCTCCATGACCACAACAGCATCATCAACGAAGAACGTCCGCGCTCAACGCGCTCTGCTCACTTGCATCTCATCTACGCTGAAGCGGCAAATAAACTGCTATAGGCATGCGTAGTCAGATACAAAGACATGTAAACAAGCAGAACACGGCGCTGCGGTCGGGATCGCCAATATAAGACGACAAGTGTCTCGCCAATTGTTTGATCGGTTACTGCTGCTACAATAGCAGATTATCAAGATTTAAATGAGCTTCAACGTGGTGTTACAGTCTTGGCGCGAGCGGTGGGACACAGCATCTCCGATGTAGCGATGAATTGGAGATTTTTCCGTCCGTCCATTTCCCGAATGTACCGTGAATATCAAAGAAACTGGAATAGGCATGCGTGTTCAATTATAGAGATATGTAAACAGGCAGAATACGGCGCTGCGGTCGGGAACGCCTATATAAGACAAGAAGTGTCTCGCCAATTGTTTGATCGGTTACTGCTGCTACAATGGCAAATTATCAAGATTTAAATGAGGTTGAACGTGGTGTTACAGTCTTGGCGCCGGCGATGGGACACAGCATCTCCGATGTAGCGATGAGGTGGAGATTTTCCTGTCGACTATTTCCCGAATGTACCGTGAATATCAGGATCCGATAAAATATCAAATCTCCGACATCGCTGCGGTCGGAAATAGATCATGCAAGAACGGGACCAATTACAACTGATGAGAATCGTTCAACGTGACACAACTGCAATCCTTCCGCAAATTGCTGCAGATTTCAATGTTGGGTCATCAACAAGGTTAGCGTGCGAGCCATTCAACGAAACAACACCAGCACGGGCTTTCTGAGCTGAGGGCCCACTCATTTGCCTTTGATGACTGCACGACACAAAGCTCTATGGCGCGCCTGGGCCCGTCAACATCAACATTTGACGGTTGCCTGGTCGGACGAGTCTCGTTTCCAATTTTACAGGTATGGAGAAAACCTCCTGAATTCGTAGACCCTGCATGTGAGCAAGAGACCGTCAAGCTGGTGGAGGCTCTGTAATAGTGTGGAGCGTGTGCAGTTTGAGTGATATGGGACCCCAGATACGTCTAGATACGACTCTGACAGGTGACACGTGAGTAATCATCCTGTCTGGACACCTGCATCCATTCATGTCCATTGTGCATTCTGACGGACTTGGGCATTCCAGCAGAACAATGAGACACCCCAAACGTCCACAATGGCTACAGAGTGAGTCCGGGAACACTCTTCTGAGTTGAAACACTTCCACTGTCCATCAGACTCCCCAGACATGAACATTATTGAGTATATCTGGGATGTATTACAACGTGCTATTCAGAAGTGATCTCACAGTCTTATAGATTTATGGACAGCCCTACAGGATTCATGAATCATTTCCCTCTAGCACTACTTCAGACATCGGTCGAGTCCATGCCACGTCGTGTTGCGGCACTTCTGCGTGGTCCCTACACGATCTTAGGCAGATGTACCAGCTCCTTTGGCTTTTCAGGGTATCTGATGTTCTGTTTACATTACCTCGCAAAAAAGTTATGCAAGCAGACCAAGAGAAGGAAAGAAATGAAACTTCACGGTATGACAGTGATTTTTTAGAAACATTGTCTAAAGATCAATATTTCTGTTGAAAGCCTACTATTTTGTTTTATCACTGAGTATATTCAGTGCCTAATAGTGTATCTTCAATACTTCAATACGACAGTATGACATCTTAGGCAGTGTATAACATTAAAACACTTGATAATGTAACTTAAGGCTGAAATCATGATCGTGTAAATGTCACACTGCAAACAAAAAAAAGTCTAATGGCGGTACTGACTTTTAAGAAATATGTTATGACTGTGGCCCCACATTATGAAAAAATTATTATCTGCTCTGCTTCTTGGAGAGAAATTTATTTTCACCAAGGTGGCCCAGGTCGCAATCCAACGAAATTCTCACAGCAGTAATAATGGAGTGAAACCAGGAACTCGTGGTATAAGGACACTAGTTAAAGCAAATATTTTAAAAGCTCATAACTTAACGATAACGTACTTCATGGTTTAGCGTCGCTTCGGATAACGACATTAATGCATTACATGTGAAACTATGTGGCAAGAACATGGAGATTTCAACAATCATTTGACGACAGTGTGCATAGAGAACAAGGCAGAAATGGGATAGCACTTACGTTGCGTAAAATGGGCGAAGAATCTTGTAAGTACCTCTCATGTAAATTATGGAGTGACGGTGATAAGAAGTGTAGTTAAACTCCTGACATCAAAGATATCTACCGAATATTATTTAACCAAGACAATCGTAATACAGTCAAGTAACATTTGTTATATTGATCAGATGTAAATACAAATGTATTATGAATTGTGAAACGTTACAAATGCAGGTAATGGTTTTGGAACGAACGAAAAGTTCGAAACTAGTCACTAACAAGAATATTATTTGCAACTCTGACGTGTTACGGTACAAACCCCCGTTACTAGGTGAATAGCTCTAGTATGCAAGGATTGCTTTGTGGAGAGCGAGCGCGCGACATGGTGCGCGATTCGCGGAAGCGCGTGGGCCGCCCGCGGAGATTTGCAACGTTCGGTGTGATGTCTCTGCCGCCGGGCGGCCACGTGGCCCGCAGCTTGGGGCATTCTTTGGTTTTTCGCGCATTACGCGAAAACTATATAACTTATGGTGAAGAACGATGCGGCAGTGGATTGTGGTCACCAATATGCACCTTCTGAAAGATCGATCTTCATTTCAAGTCAACAGATGCAAAAGTTACAGTAACCTCAAAATCGGTTAATATCACAAATACTGAAAGATTAATAAAAATAGTAAATAACAACTTACAGGGATGAGCGAGCACTCATTAAAAACGTTTCGTCAAAGCGGATCGAGTGCCGTAGTCATACATTAAGATTCATAAATAATTAAGCCCGTAAAGAGCAATAAACAAAGTTTGATGAAAATTTTTGTATAAAATTCAATAGAAAAATCATGACGTAAAGAACGGCACTATATAATATTTTGGGCGCCATCACACGTATTTTAAACTAGTTAAGTTATAATATACACTTAACTTGCAATAGTTTTCATTGTTTGCAAATAATTATTAACATTTATCGCCCATAATTACTTAATTATTTTAGATATGAAGATTTTGAGCAGCGCAATGTGTACATATCTCTAGAGTACGTCCATAAACGGTGCTATATGCAGTTCTATGTTAAAACTTTGCAGCACAGATGTAAACAAACAAATTTGCGCTAAGTGGAGAAATTTTGCAAAGACTAAAACTTGAATTACGGGCGATAGAATAATCCTAGAAATTAATGTAACATAGTAAATAAGATGTACTTTTTAGCGTGGTTCCTATGGTGTACTTATTTCTGTCGAGGGATGTATGTATCAAAATTCGTAACTTTAACTGGTGAGATTGGTACTTAAACAACCAGGGGGGGGGGGGGGGGTGGACATCCAAGCCTATATAAGCAAGCGACCATCTTGGCCAGAGGTCAGTCGTTGGTCAGTCGTTTTGGAGGGTGGGTGGTGAGCGAGCCCCACTCGAGGGTGGCCCATGTGGTCGTCTGAGAATTTTTTTTCGCGCCGAGTTATTTCGACTTAGAGTATCGTTTAATAATGCAAGTGTGCAAGCAAATATTTGGTGAACTGGAAGTGCTACGATTATTTGTGTGAGTACGAATTACGTGGTATACATCTGCGTAAGTGAACATGTGGCGATCTGTGATTTCGCACCAAAACTGTTGGAACAAAGAGGACAGTGGGATTTGTGGTTCTGTTCAAGCTGATTGAGTAATTTTCGTTTATAGCAGCCTACATTGCTGCTATTGGGGGCTCGGAGTCAAATTATTATTAAAGTGAAACTGTAAACCATCTCACCAGTGCAAATTTCATTGTGTGAAACAAAAGGACAACACCAATAACAAGTGATTGAACTGTGTAGTGAAAAACTGATTTTGCTATAATCATCGCCTAATATTTGTTCCCTAGCATAAACTGAACTCATGTCTGCTAAATAATTAATTCAAAAACAATAACAAATGTGCCGGTGTGGAACAGTGTACTAATGCACCAAGTGTGGAAATCATGAGAACCAAAAATTTGCAATAACATTTTTTAGCCAACATTAGTATATGCACATTCGTGAGAGCAGCTGCAACTCCCGTCGCAGACGGAAACCTCAACTAATAAATTATCTAAATAGAAAGATACGATTTTTTTCTATCTAGGCATTTAAATGCTGAAGACAATAAGTGCTGCTTATGAATCAGAATCACAGATGGAACAGTAAAATGTACATTCGGAGAATAAAAGCAAGGTAACCGTTAATGACCCAGTCGCTTGATACCGAAAAGAATGGAACCAATTGTTCAGGTCGTCCATCTGTAAAGTGCTTCTGTACTGTGAAAGCTGGGTACTGTTGAACACAGCGCTGGGAAGTTATTCGCTGTTGATCACTTACGGAAAATACCTCAACAATATTGGGTACTCTTACAACCTCGTCGTCTCTTAAGGGTGTGCGCCAGGGAGGCGTTGAGATCTGAAAATATATACACTGCTGGCCACCGTAAATGCAACACCCTGAAGGAAGCATCCGAATCAAGTGAAATTTACACCATGAGTTTGCAGCGATGAGATATGCAACTGATTAGAATTTCAGCGCAGATGCACATCACACGCGCCTGTGGCGCCACCTCATAGCGCCATTTAAGGCTTGGCGATTTCGACGAGTGTACGTTCGGCACGTGTGTTTACCTTGTGGTTGTTTCACAAGACGATCAGTTATGCCTCGTAGACAACAGCGAACTTCTTTTGATCAAGTATCCGAGTTCGACAGAGGAAGGATAGTGGCTTACCGAGATTGTGGATTATCATACAGAGAAATCGCTAGTCGTGTTGGACGAAACCAAACAACTGTAATGCGGATATGTGACCGTTGGATGCAGGAGGGTACGACGGACCGACGTGGTCGATCGCATTCACCTCGGTGCACCACTGCACGTGCTAATAGGCAAATTGTGCGCATGGCAGTGACGGATCGCTCAGTGACATCCCGAACCATAGCACAGCACATTGCGTCTGTAACGCATCATCCAGTGTCTGCGCGTACCATTCGACGCCGTTTACAGCAGAGTGGTCTGTCCGCAAGACGTCCATTGCCTCGTCTACCATTGGCGCAGAACCACAGACGTCTCCGTCGCCAATGGTGTGATGACAGACGGATGTGGACGGCAGAATGGAATGACGTTGTCTTTACTGACGAGGCACGCTTCTGTCTGCAGCACCACGATGGTCGGATTCGAGTGTGGAGACACCGTGGAGAGAGGATGCTGGACAGCTGCATTATGCACCGCCACACTGGTCTTGCACCGGGTATTATGGTATGGGGCGGTATTGGATATTACTCTCGCACGCCTCTAGTACGCATTGCCGGTACTTTAAATAGCCGGCGCTACATATCCGAGGTGCTGGACCCAGTTGTCCTTCCTTACCTTCAGGGCTCGGCCACAACCATATTTCAACAGGATAATGCGCGACCACACGTGGCACGCATTGTCCAAAGGTTCTTCGTCAATAACCAGATTGAATTGCTTCCCTGGCCGGCTCGCTCTCCGGATCTTTCGCCGATAGAAAACATGCGGTCCATGGTTGCTCATCGAGTGACCCAGATTACATTCCCAGCTGCCACACCAGATGATCTTTGGCAACGTGTGGAAGCTGCTTGGGCTGCTGTACCCCAGGAACACATCCATCGTCTCTTTGACTCAATGCCGAGACGTGTGGCAGCGGTGATCTCCAACAATGGCGGCTACTCTGGCTACTGATTCTGGCAGGTACCACATGTCACAGACGTCTGTAAACGTAATCATTTGATACTTGGTCAACATGTTATCTACAAAATAAATTTTGTTGTGCTACCTCTTGTCTTTCTTGGTGTTGCATTTACGGTGGCCAGCAGTGTATATTCATGAAGTAGGATCAGCAGCGCTGTAAGACTGATGTGTGTCTGCAAGAAAGTATCGTTTCTGGCAGCCTTAAGGAAATGTTTATTTACTTGGACAAAGCGTCCACTTCGTGGCGCGGAAAACAGCAGTTTTCTTTAAATGTGGATAAAGGCTAGATAATGCCTATAACGAACATAAAGAACCCGACAGTATCCAATATTACTGAACATCTTGAGCACGTCACATCATATGTAAGTGTTTTGAGATGATATTAAGAAACTATGTGAAATGAGATGATCACGTAAAATCAGTAGTATGGGAGTTCAATGGAAGACTTAGGTCCGTCGAAGGTTTATGATAAGCTGTAGTGCATGTGTAAAGGAAATTATAAACAATAGCTAGTGCGTCCAGTTCTTGAGCATTGTTGCAGCGTTTGAAGTCTATCACGTACGTATAACAACAGAGAACTAACGAATGCGGTGGTTCTCTGTAGATCGTAGATTGACGATACAGCCGAAACGAAAGAGCAACAGAATTGTTCGGCGAGCTTAAATGAGAATCTTTGGAAGAAAGACGATGTAGTTCTAGTTAAACCCTATTGGGTAAATTTAGAGAAAGTTTCTTTGGTCCAAGAAGACTCTGTGACAAGGATGAGGAGATTTGAGCACATAGAGAGATACAGATAAAATATTTTTCCCTCAATAAAGCGCGGAAGAAGTAGGACAGAAATTAGCTACTACATCGTAAAGGAATTTTCCCACTGACCACCAGTGAGTCAGATTCTCATAATATGTAGGTTTTTCAAAGCACTATTGTTTTTTTAGTGCGTGTCCTTCCGCTTATTGAACAAAAGAACTTCCCTCAGCTGGGACTGTTTCGCCCGATCATGACAATGAATCTTGGAAAGTCTGATGACGGAGCTTTCGCTCTGAAGTACATACCATGAATAATAATTAAACTGATCAGCAGACTTTTTCATAATGTATATACCTTTTACTCTCTATGTCTGCCACGTAAAGACATCATCGATTCGTTAGATTGTATGCAGGTGTAAGCATAGATTAGTCAGAAAGTCTTCAAGAGCTGTGAATTTGAATAATCTTACATTACAAGCATCATTAAACCAAAGAAAAGAAATTGTAGCTACGACTACGAAGGAAACCGATCAGCAGTGGACGGCGTTCTTTCAGACTTCCACGATTCTAAAGAAATAAAATATCTCAGTAAGATGGGACGTATGTTATTTCTTCAGAAAAATCATGCTAAAATTCCATAACATGAGCAACCACAGAAAAATAAAACTACCTGCATTCCGTATCTCCACAGATGTTTCACGACAAAAGTTATATATTAAACTTTTCTATACGTTCATGCAACAGACGGACAATAGGAATTGTGGGTTGCAGTTTTGTGCATACAACCTTTTCCCTGTTTTCCACGTAGCAGTGTGCTGCGCTGCCTTCTACCATACCACGGTAGGATCATAGCATAAACTTACAAAATCTGTAATATTGAGATGTGCACCGCCAGAATCGGGAAACTACTGAGACTACGCACTTCATAGATCAGAGGAACAGTTCGGAGACGATGAATGTCAGTATGCAAATGCACCCTGTAATAAAGAGGCATCTGTGTGGCAACAGTCTGTGGACAACAACACTCATGAAGTGGACTGGCTTGCCCAGAGTCCCGAAATGTACCCACCGGAACATACACTCCTGGAAATTGAAATAAGAACACCGTGAATTCATTGTCCCAGGAAGGGGAAACTTTATTGACACATTATTGGGGTCAGATACATCACATGATCACACTGACAGAACCACAGGCACATAGACACAGGCAACAGAGCACGCACAATGTCGGCACTAGTACAGTGTATATCCACCTTTCGCAGCAATGCAGGCAGCTATTCTCCCATGGAGACGATCGTAGAGATGCTGGATGTAGTCCTGTGGAACGGCTTGCCATGCCATTTCCACCTGGCGCCTCAGTTGGACCAGCGTTCGTGCTGGACGTGCAGACCGCGTGAGACGACGCTTCATCCAGTCCCAAACATGCTCAATGGGGGACAGATCCGGAGATCTTGCTGGCCAGGGTAGTTGACTTACACCTTCTAGAGCACGTTGGGTGGCACGGGATACATGCGGACGTGCATTGTCCTGTTGGAACAGCAAGTTCCCTTGCCGGTCTAGGAATGGTAGAACGATGAGTTCGATGACGGTTTGGATGTACCATGCACTATTCAGTGTCCCCTCGACGATCACCAGTGGTGTACGGCCAGTGTAGGAGATCGCTCCCCACACCATGATGCCGGGTGTTGGCCCTGTGTGCCTCGGTCGTATGCAGTCCTGATTGTGGCGCTCACCTGCACGGCACCAAACACGCATACGACCATCATTGGCACCAAGGCAGAAGCGACTCTCATCGCTGAAGACGACACGTCTCCATTCGTCCCTCCATTCACGCCTGTCGCGACACCACTGGAGGCGGGCTGCACGATGTTGGGGCGTGAGCGGAAGACGGCCTAACGGTGTGCGGGACCGTAGCCCAGCTTCATGGAGACGGTTGCGAATGGTCCTCGCCGATACCCCAGGAGCAACAGTGTCCCTAATTTGCTGGGAAGTGGCGGTGCGGTCCCCTACGGCACTGCGTAGGATCCTACGGTCTTGGCGTGCATCCGTGCGTCGCTGCGGTCCGGTCCCAGGTCGACGGGCACGTGCACCTTCCGCCGACCACTGGCGACAACATCGATGTACTGTGGAGACCTCACGCCCCACGTGTTGAGCAATTCGGCGGTACGTCCACCCGGCCTCCCGCATGCCCACTATACGCCCTCGCTCAAAGTCCGTCAACTGCACATACGGTTCACGTCCACGCTGTCGCGGCATGCTACCAGTGTTAAAGACTGCGATGGAGCTCCGTATGCCACGGCAAACTGGCTGACACTGACGGCGGTGGTGCACAAATGCTGCGCAGCTAGCGCCATTCGACGGCCAACACCGCGGTTCCTGGTGTGTCCGCTGTGCCGTGCGTGTGATCATTGCTTGTACAGCCCTCTCGCAGTGTCCGGAGCAAGTATGGTGAGTCTGACACACCGGTGTCAATGTGTTCTTTTTTCCATTTCCAGGAGTGTATTTGCCATGAGTCAGAGGGTCGACTTCACTCCAGACCCCAGAGTCAAACATCACTAAATTCTCTGGTTTCGGCTGTCACTCCCCAAAAGACAACCGGACTCCTCGTTGAAAGTGTCCCCAGTAGAATTCAAGCCCTCATAAAGACGAAGAGTGGACACACCCCATATTAATGTCCACTAACAGGTGTCCATCCTTTTGATCGGAGAGGGTAGAATGCTAGTAAGTATCTGTGACCATCCTGTGTATTCTTGGTTTTCATTTTCCTACCATTTCTTCTCTGTATTGCCACTTCCTCTTGAACTGTTGTACATGGCTTACATCCTCCTCTGCTTTTTCTATTCTATACCCAAATTTTAAGATTCCCTTAAGCAGTTATTCTTACTTTCTGTTTTAAAAGCTTTAGCTTTAACAGTTAGGTTCTCAGTTATGTCTCTTGGAGACTTTTCAAGCACTAGAACGCGGTACGTTGTCCTGAACGGCGAATGGCCTACATCGTGCATAAACAGCCTGTCGCATAGGGTGAACACCATTCTGCGACACTTCGCTGATGACGAGTGACTGTAGGAAGATACAAAATGACTTGGGTAGAATTTCTATTTTGTGTGATTGAAGGGGGAAAAATGCAAATTAATGTAGACGGGTAGGCAAACAATCTAGTAATGTCAGAATACAGTATTGGTGCTACGTTGCTTGACACAGTAACGTTGATTACATATCTGGGCTTATCGCTGCCAAAGCGACGTAAAATGGAACTGACACCTAAGGGCAGTAGTAGGGAAGTTGAATGATCGACTTCGGTTTATTGGGACGCTGTACGAATTAATTTGTAATGGAGACTGCGTATAGAACACTAATGCGACCTATTCATGAGTACTGTTCGACCGTTTGTGATACTCATTAAGTTGGATTAAAGGAAGACTTGAAGTGATTCGGAGGCGTGCAGTTACATTTTTCACAGGTGGGTTCGATTTAAATGCGAAAATTACAGAACTGTTTCTGAAACTTAAAATGGGTATTCCCAGAGAGAGAACGACGTTCTCCACGCGAAACACTATTGAGAAAGGTTAGAGAACCGACATTCGTGGCAGTCTGCCAAATAAATATACTGCCACAATTATACATCTTGCGTAGGAATAGCGGAGACAGGAAAAGAGAAATCAGGGCTCTTATTGAACCATGAACATAGTCATTTTTCCCTTACTCCATTTGCAAGTGAACAAGAAAGGGGCAGACCAGCAGTGTTACAACATACCGTTCGCCATGCACGTTACGATGGTTTGCGAAGTACGAATGAGGACGTAGATGGAGACGTAGATGTAGAAAATTGTCGATATGTCAAAGCTCTGCCTTACAACACAGTCAATGCTAATTGGTTTTACCCCATTTTCTACTTCTGTTACTTCGTCTAGGCCTTGGTAAAAGTTGCGTACATAACAAGCAGAATTCGACACATGCTGACGCCCTATTACCTAGAGGAGGCAAAAATTAACCGATAGAAATAACTGGCTGTTGAGAAGAAGCTGTTACTGTAATAACCGCTGACACGTTTCTGTCAGTTATTTTAATAAATGACAACATAGCGCGGAGGCATGTGTTTAACGAAGTGCCAACTACGCTTTCACGTCATCTGAGATCTTATCACGGATAAATGGTCAGACAAGGCGGACAGTGTAGAAGTTATACTTTAGTCCATAAAAACAACTGCGAGACTGCGTGCCATCTGTTGGTCGGAGTGTGTACTACGCCTTCGTGGTGTCTTAACTACAAGGAGTGGCCTTGAGGAATTTGTGCGTAAACGAAAATAACCGTCAATAGCTGAGTACAAGTATTTTTCTGCAGCACTTATACCATTTGCTTACAGTTCTTGTTTTCTGGGAATTATGGGCTACCACTCTATAGACTCCAATAGGTCGCAGCAGACGATAATATTTCCGGAGAGGATAGATATTCAAGTGAAACAAGTACTTTCGTACTTCTAAGGGAATAACAGCGGCCGTCACGGGATTCCACAGAGTTTACAAATAACTGGATTGTTAGTGCTCTTGAAGTGATCCACATGCCGCCATACATGCTGTTGCCGTTAACTTGTATACAGTAGCTATTGGCTCGGTACTGCGCACCCGAATCAACTTGCACAACTACAAAACCAAATAATATCCCAACGTACGTTTCACAGATTTAACTACAAGGCCACAGTCAACAACAAAAATTGAAAAGTGTTAATTGACGAAAAAGTTTCAAAACGGACAGTGACGGCACACAACTGGGCTGCTTCGCTACGAGGCTTGGGAGTGGGCTACCGGACTCAACACTGCCTGGAGATTAAATGACAAAAGGTGAAGTCTCAGCTATGAGAAATACATGAGGGAGAAATTATTATCTGTGAGAGTTAGCGCGTAAGCGAGCTGAAGGTAATCTAGCAACTTATGTTTTACGGGCGCTCAGAGTTAACTGGACCCCCGTTTGGGGAATTCACAACTAAAAATAACTGACAGTTATAAAAAAAGTGTTAAACGTAACTGGTATAAGGAAAATCGTAACCGCGATAGCTGATACTCAGAAATAACCGTTTGGCCCACCTCCACTGTGCCCCCATCTCTCGATAAGGAGCAGCCTCCGGCTGTGCAGCCGCATGTATTCCGCGCCGTCGCCCTCTGCCTTTGCGGGGAATCCCCTAGCTAGTTCGAACGGCCGCCTGCCGCCGACAGTCGATAAAACACTCGATACCGCGGCGACGCTCCGCGCAGCATGGGGCTGGGTAGGGCCGCCTCGATAACAACACGCTATCGGTTTTCTTTAGCAACCGCCCGCCGTTATTAATCCCTACACGGGGCGCCGTAATTTGGATCCCCTTTGCCGTCGGCGCAGCGACCTTCTCAAGGGGCACGCCGGAGATGGCGGGCTTTACCCTAGATCACGGATCCCCCATCCTTTCTTTAAGCGACACGACGACGGCGATGCGGAACGTCTTTTCGGCTACGTGCAAGATGGTATCATTTCAGCTTGGACAATTCTTG
The DNA here is from genome assembly GCF_023864345.2 of Schistocerca serialis cubense. Classification (NCBI taxonomy): domain Eukaryota; kingdom Metazoa; phylum Arthropoda; class Insecta; order Orthoptera; family Acrididae; genus Schistocerca; species Schistocerca serialis. The sequence goes on from NC_064638.1 coordinate 266,719,284, forward strand.
TATGTATAGGATGACCTCTCCATAGGTGTGGATGTGTATTTGACTGGCTAAATCACTACTTCCAAACAGATAATCTGAGAGTCTGTGGAATTGACAGTACAGGCAACCAATGCATAATGTCGTGTCTGACAAAAATAATGCAGGAAATTGTGTTTAATAATTTGATTAATGTAAGTGGGGTTGTGGGAGGGGATCTGGTGAGAAGTCACTTTTTGGGACCCACAAGGTTCAATCTTAGGTCCACTAAGTTTGTAAACCACCTTCCCTCTCATACATAACACTCAGAATCTCAGAATTAGTTCTTTTTGCAAATGATACTAGTATTATAACCAACCAAACGATTCATACAGCTGCAGAAGAACTGGTAAACACTGTTCTTGAAAGTGTTATCGAATAGTTTTCTGCAAACAGTCTCATTCTCAGTATCAAAAAGACACAGAACATTCACTTTCCCTTCGTGAGGGACGACAGTCATGCGGCTCTTTTTGAAAGAAACGTCCGCCATTTGAAAGAAGACTAATTTTCATTTATTGAACATAGTCATGATTTTGGCTTTATAACCAACCATTCTCAAGTGCAAGCTGAAACGCACAAAATGTCCCGTCTCCCGAAATAACATGTCATCGTTGAAATAACAAATATGTGGTGTTATAAACCAGTCATCGTACTACAGAATTTGAGTACACATCAAGGACGCATAATATAACCTACATTGTGCATGGCGAATGAACATTAACAAGACGTAAGACGTTTTTGACAGCCGATACTTGGCTATCATCTACGTTATGAAAGATTCTACATTTCTACATCTATACTCCGCGAGCCACCTTACGGTGTGTGGCGGAGGGTACTTATTGTACCACTATCTGATCCCCCCTTCCCTGTTCCATTCACGAATTGTGCGTGGGAAGAACGACTGCTTGTAAGTCTCCGTATTTGCTCTAATTTCTCGGATCTTTTCGTTGTGATCATTACGCGAGATATATGTGGGCGGTAGTAATATGTTGCCCATCTCTTCCCGGAATGTGCTCTCTCGTAATTTCGATAATAAACCTCTCCGTATTGCGTAACGCCTTTCTTGAAGTGTCCGCCACTGGAGCTTGTTCAGCATCTCCGTAACGCTCTCGCGCTGACTAAATGTCCCCATGACGAATCGCGCTGCTTTTCGCTGGATCGTGTCTATCTCTTCTATTAATCCAACCTCGTAAGGGTCCCATACTGATGAGCAATACTCAAGAATCGGACGAACAAGCGTTTTGTAAGCTACTTCTTTCGTCGATGAGTCACATTTTCTTAGAATTCTTCCTATGAATCTCAACCTGGCGCCTGCTTTTCCCACTATTTGTTTTATGTGATCATTCCACTTCAGATCGCTCCGGATAGTAACTCCTAAGTATTTTACGGTCGTTACCGCTTCCAATGATTTACCACCTATGGCATAATCGTACTGGAATGGATTTCTGCCCCTATGTATGCGCATTATATTACATTTATCTACGTTTAGGGAAAGCTGCCAGCTGTCGCACCATGCATTAATCCTCTGCAGGTCCTCCTGGAGTACGTACGAGTCTTCTGATGTTGCTACTTTCTTGTAGACAACCGTGTCATCTGCAAATAGCCTCACGGAGCTACCGATGTTGTCAACTAAGTCATTTATGTATATTGTAAACAATAAAGGTCCTATCACGCTTCCCTGCGGTACTCCCGAAATTACCTCTACATCTGCAGATTTTGAACCGTTAAGAATGACATGTTGTGTTCTTTCTTCTAGGAAATCCTGAATCCAATCACAAACCTGGTCCGATATTCCGTAAGCTCGTATTTTTTTCACTAAACGTAAGTGCGGAACCGTATCAAATGCCTTCCTGAAGTCCAGGAATACGGCATCAATCTGCTCGCCAGTGTCTACGGCACTGTGAATTTCTTGGGCAAATAGGGCGAGCTGAGTTTCACATGATCTCTGTTTGCGGAATCCATGTTGGTTATGATGAAGGAGATTTGTATTATCTAAGAACGTCATAATACGAGAACACAAAACATGTTCCATTATTCTACAACAGATTGACGTAAGCGAAATAGGCCTATAATTATTCGCATCTGATTTATGACCCTTCTTGAAAATGGGAACGACCTGCGCTTTCTTCCGGTCGCTAGGTACTTTACGTTCTTCCAGCGATCTACGATAAATTGCTGATAGAAAGGGGGCAAGTTCTTTAGCATAATCACTGTAGAATCTTAAGGGTATCTCGTCTGGTCCGGATGCTTTTCCGCTACTAAGTGATAGCAGTTGTTTTTCAGTTCCGATATCGTTTATTTCAATATTTTCCATTTTGGCGTCCGTGCGACGGCTGAAGTCAGGGACCGTGTTACGATTTTCCGCAGTGAAACAGTTTCGGAACACTGAATTCAGTATTTCTGCCTTTCTTCGGTCGTCCTCTGTTTCGGTGCCATCGTGGTCAACGAGTGACTGAATAGGGGATTTAGATCCGCTTACCGATTTTACATATGACCAAAACTTTTTAGGGTTCTTGTTTAGATTGTTTGCCAATGTTTTATGTTCGAATTCGTTGAATGCTTCTCTCATTGCTCTCTTTACGCTCTTTTTCGCTTCGTTCAGCTTTTCCTTATCAGCTATGATTCGACTACTCTTAAACCTATGATGAAGCTTTCTTTGTTTCCGTAGTACCTTTCGTACATGATTGTTATACCACGGTGGATCTTTCCCCTCGCTTTGGACCTTAGTCGGTACGAACTTATCTAAGGCGTACTGGACGATGTTTCTGAATTTTTTCCATTTTTGTTCCACATCCTCTTCCTCAGAGATGAACGTTTGATGGTGGTCACTCAGATATTCTGCGATTTGTGCCCTATCACTCTTGTTAAGCAAATATATTTTCCTTCCTTTCTTGGCATTTCTTATTACACTTGTAGTCATTGATGCAACCACTGACTTATGATCACCGATACCCTCTTCTACATTCACGGAGTCGAAAAGTTCCGGTCTATTTGTTGCTATGAGGTCTAAAACGTTAGCTTCACGAGCTGGTTCTCTAACTATCTGCTCGAAGTAATTCTCGGACAAGGCAGTCAGGATAATGTCACAAGAGTCTCTGTCCCTGGCTCCAGTTCTGATTGTGTGACTATCCCATTCTATACCTGGTAGATTGAAGTCTCCCCCTATTACAATAGTATGATCACGAAACTTCTTCACAACGTTCTGCAGGTTCTCTCTGAGGCGCTCAACTACTACGGTTGCTGATGCAGGTGGTCTATAGAAGCATCCGACTATCATATCTGACCCACCTTTGATACTTAACTTAACCCAGATTATTTCACATTCGCATTCGCTAATAACTTCACTGGATATTATTGAATTCTTTACTGCTATAAATACTCCTCCACCATTGGCGATTATCCTATCCTTGCGGTATATATTCCATTCTGTGTCTAGGATTTCGTTACTGTTCACTTCCGATTTTAACCAACTTTCCGTTCCTAATACTATATGCGCACTATTTCCTTCAATAAGAGACACCAATTCAGGAACCTTGCCCTGGATACTCCTGCAGTTTACCAATATTACGTTAACTTTTCCTGTTTTTGGTCTCTGAGGACGGACGTTCTTTATCAACGATGATAATGTCCTCTCTGGTAAGCCGTCAGGTATTTTATCGTTTCGCCCAAGGGGGGGTCCCTCTAACCTAAAAAACCCCCATGTGCACGACACACGTACTCTGCTACCCTAGTAGCTGATTCCGGTGTGTAGTGCACGCCTGACCTGTCTAGGGGGGCCCTACAGTTCTCCACCCAATAACGGAGGTCGATGAATTTGCAACCATTATAGTCGCAGAGTCGTCTGAGCCTCTGGTTTAGACCCTCCACACGGCTCCAAACCAGAGGACCGCGATCGACTCTGGGCACTATGCTGCAGATATTAAGCTCAGCTTGCACTCCGCGTGCGATGCTGGTTGTCTTCACCAAATCAGCCAGCCGCCGGAAGGAACCAAGGATGGCCTCAGAACCCAAGCGGCAGGCGTCATTCGTTCCGACATGTGCTACTATCTGCAGCCGGTCACACCCAGTGCGTTCAATAGCTGCCGGAAGGGCCTCCTCCACATTACGGACGAGACCCCCCGGCAAGCACACCGAGTGCACACTGGCATTCTTCCCCGACCTACCCGCTATTTTCCTGAGGGGCTCCATAACCCGCCTAACGTTGGAGCTCCCTATAACTAATAGGCCCGCCCTCTGTGACTGTCGGGACCTTGCCGGAGAATCGGCCACTGGCCCAACAGGCGAGGCATCCTGTGGTGGCTCGGAAACGATGTCATCACCACTAGGAAGCACCCCGTACTTGTTGGAAAGGGGTAAGGCAGCTGCCACGCGGCCAGATCCCACCTTCGCCTTTCGGCCAGGCACGCGCGAGCCCACCACTGTCCGCCATTCACCCTGGAGTGATGGCTGACCGGTAAGATGCTCACTGCCGGAAGACGCAGCGACATCAGGGGTTCCATGTGATTCCAAGGCCACCGAAGTAGGCATAGGTCTCACCACAGTTGCCCCAACGCCACTACGAGCCGACGCCTGCGCCTCGAGCTCGATGAGCCTAACAGACAAAGCCTCCACCTGCCCCCGAAGAGTGGCCAATTCTCCTTGCGTCCGCTCACAACAACCACAGTCCCTACACATGACTATGTTTACCCTACTCTATACGGTGACAAATTCCCAAGATAATCTTCTGATGAGCTACTCTGATAATCAAGAAACACTCACTGAAATACGAGACGCGAAAACTACGCTAGGTTTTCCCAGAAAAACTATTTAAAAGCTAAGCGCAGCAAATAAGTACAAAAACGCTTTATACAAACAGTACTCGCTGCTGCTGGTGCTCTCGCTCTGGCTGTCACAAGACAACTGCTGATTCAAGTGACTAGTGGCTAACGGCCGCGAAACAAACAAAAGACGGTTTTAGGGCGCTTTCTGTTCTAAACGATCAAGAAAACACTAAGAAATCTAACACGAAAACTACGTAAAGTTTTATCAAGAACTGTTAGTTACTATGCAGAGCAGATAAACACAAATAGAATCCCTTCCTTAGTTGAAGGTCGTAAACAAAATGCAAAATAAACGCTTTATACAAACAGTACTCGCTGCTGCTGGTGCTCTCGCTCTGGCTGTCACAAGACAAACATTTCTTTGTTTAAAGTCGTGTACTGGGGAAGTAGTGTTATGATGACCAACTGTGAAATTGAATTTTGCATTTGCTGCTTTGAGGACCCATGTGTGCTTGTAAATCGATTACTGGTGCTTGAAAACACCATACATGCTTATTAAACAGTTTCTTACGTAATTATTTTAATTCAAACGAGATCATTCATTATTTCTTATGAATAATATTGATAATCGTCATCTTGTTATGCATAGTGGTTTTGTCTCTCATTCCATGAATATTCTGGCGTATCAGAAACCACATACCGAATTGCAGTCACAAAACATTCGTAATAAGCGGCTTCTCTGTAAATGCTATCAAGTTACAGATGCAGACTAGATAGGTCCATAGGCGCTGTTTTCCGACGGTCGTTGCTTGCTAAATGTCGTGCGGAGTGATCTCGCTCATTGCTGTGATGTTAGGTAGAAATGATAATTCCAAAATATGTGTTGCTCTGATGGTACTATTATTCCCTATATTTAAAGTCAAACATTAGAAACCAGAGGAACCATCTTCATTCTAAGAGCTGGTTCCTAGAAGCAAAAAAGTCACTTGTTCATTTTTGAATCACAGCCTTGATGAATCATTAGTTACTGCTCCATATTTAAATGGTATCTATGATAATCCGAATTTCAGATGCACTATATTGTGTGTGTGTATGTGTATGTGTGTGTGTGTGTGTGTGTGTGTGTGTGTGTGTGTGTGTTTTTGAGAGAGAGACAGGCTATTTATACTAAACGTACAAGCCCTCATTGCTTTTTTTTTAACAGACATGCATCTTCCAGTTCCATAGGACATATTGCAAAGTTTCTGCTACAAAAACTCAGAACTGCAGAGTAACCACTTGTCATAGCTGACCTTTTATCAGAAAGTTCGATTTCAAAACATTCTATGAGTATTACATTAACTGAGATCTTCTGTCACTACTTGGTAGAAGACTTTCATATTTACCGTTAAAAAACAAGCCACCTATTCTTCTACCAATATTTGTCTGTCATGAATAATTTTTAGCCTTACTATGTCATCATCAAGTTACAGCTGACTAGCGCCTGCAGCAGATCCAAGTGTGCAAACAACGTAAGGGTATTAGTGACACATGGTATTTTTAGTCATGGAGTTTGGCAGGAAATGTCAGATCGACTGTTCATAACTTGTGTTATGAATTATAAACGTTACAACACTTCCTGTGCTAAATCTGTAAGGGAAGAAATGTAATGGATAAATATCAATACACGTATCTTCACTATAACGTAAGACCATTCAAAACAAATACACATGGAGGTGTGTCTCTTGTAAATGGCAACTTTTTGCAATGTCCATTCGAACTGATCAATAGCTCATCTTTCACTGCACGTAGTATTTGTCGGCACATTAAAAGAAATGAATTATTCAATACGCCCCCTAAGTTTATTATACGATACAGACAAGTTCCTGAGTGTAATTTCACATTCTGTTTTGCTTTAATGATATCAATAAAATTGTTTTGTACTCCTACAGACAGAACATGTTTTGAAACATCGTACCAATGTGAATAATGTTAATTAAATTATTTTCAAAAAAGTTAACAATTCCTCATATATCGAATTTATTTCGAAATTTAGTTATAAAGTTTTATTTCCTTTTGAAGTCATCGACACTAAGATTGTTGATTATAAACCTAAAAAATCTTCGAAGAAATGATTATCAATAAGTAATTCATTCGTTACGTGAAAGCATTTCTTTGATAGTCTATCATTTTTGTTCTTCTTGCTGAGAAGTTGGAGGCAGTTGTTACGTAGGAAGTTGCTGGGAAGTTGTGTGTCATGTAGTATTCTGCGTTTGAGACGTATCTGAATGGCCAAACTGTTACGCCTCATAGTGAACAGAATTAAATACCGTATCTGAAACATATAGTACCTGCAACAAGTTATTTTAAATCAAAATCTGACTACCTTCCTGCAAACAGAAATATACCTGCAATTCCACAAGCTGCACCATAGTCACGAACAGAACAGTGATCCAGACAGTATAGAACAGTTTTCTTTTATTTTCATATATGATAACATAACGGTTTCGGCCAACGATGACCATCTTCGACGTCCTGATATCACGAAGCTATTGTGGTATCGTTAAAAATACACACAAAATCAGCTTGATATCGTCGCAAAAATATAAAATAAAGTGTAAACTAGGCCACAGTGGCGACGGTGTCATATTGTTAATAGCACTACTGTCCATAACCAGTAACATAAAACAGTTGCTTATCGAGAGCAACGGTGTTAACAGGTGGACTCCACCGGAACTTAGGCCTAGTTTACATTATATTTTAAATATGAGCCGATGTTGTGTGCATTTTTAGATGATGCCACTATGGCGTCGATATATTAGGCCGTGTTTTAACACAGTCCTGAAGATGGTCATAGCTGACCAAAATCGGTAACTTAAGACTGAAACAATGTCGTGATCATAGACGGAAATAATAGAAATATATTATATCTTAGTTATTGAGCCGACAAAGATGTCGAAATAAATCGAATGAAGACAGTAAGCTAAGAAATGAAAATTACTAAATTAATTTTTATAAATATCTTTAATGATGAATAACTCAATGTCTGTTTGTATTTGTTCTCAGTGACAGAAAACATAACGCAGACAGATGCAAAGGAATAGTTTGCGAAGTTTGTTATAAAAATTAATTATTGCAGAAACTAGTATAGAGAAGTTTTAGTAGCAATTTATCCACTCTCAGTTGCATGTCCTATACGGCTGTACCACATTGTCTCTCTAACTATTGTAACATGCATATCACAAGTGATGGCCACAGTATCTAACATTTCCTGCCTATTGTCACAACAGAAGATTCTGCACGTTAGTAATACATTAATTTTGCAAAATTAAACTTTCAGTCTGCAGCGGTGTGTGCGCTGTTTCAATACTTCCTGGCAGAGCACTGCCTTTGAAAGTTAAGGTTTCGTGGCCCGAGTGCGAAGTGTTACTCTGGCAGAAAATTTCAGTATGTTTAGTTCTTAAGATTAGGTTTCTTGCACAGTAGTGTCTGTTGCGAGCGCTAGTCGGTTGTTTGCGTCGATGGCTTAATGTGCCAGACACCGATTCGCCATAAACGGATATTAGTGGAAAAGAGTGGTTTTTTTGATTTTCAAAATTCTGTTAGTATAGGTTCGGATCGTCTAGTGAAGTCAGTGCATTTAAAAATGCCCATATGATCAGATTGCACGAAACGAGTCAAACGCTGTTGTACAGCTCAGACGTTAAAGACTGGCTGTAACTTTCGTTGCACAAGTCCTGTTGCAAACGAAAAGTCTGAATTTAAGCGGTGAAAGCAGCAGAATAAAAAGTAGCTACACGTTTTTCTCATTAAATTGTGCTGCTAAGGAGAGCAGCGGCGCTGCAAGGACCACTTTTGGAATACCAGGCTGTCCTCCTCTCCCGCCCAGCTGTTGTTCTGTACTGCCTGGAACGACTATCCCCATAGTTTCTAAATTACGCGAACGCACTTGCTGCAACCTTGCGACGCTGCTTCCAGCCATTTCCAGCCGGCTCCAGCTCCACCTCCCGCCCTAGGCACTGGCGTTAATCAGACCCCGCACCTGGATGCCACGGACAGCTTAAATTGCTCTAAGTGTGTGCACCGGTAATTAAAACTCGAGGCCCCTCCGGTACCCGTTGCAACAGTGCCGTCTCACCATCCGCCAGCCCAAAAATAATAAAAAAATATATAAAAGAGGGAAAGAGAGAGTATAAAAATTGCAGCAATTTCCGGCTGCTCGAGGCTGTCACAATTCCCGCGGCAGGAAATAAAGCACGTGCTTTAATCTCGTTTACATTTTGTTTTCCGCGACATTCTGTGTGACGTAGAGTGAAACGTCACAGCCATTCGCTCGTCCGTCCTTTGTCGTGTCCTGCGACATCGGCGTCGTGTGTGCTGTGTTCTGTCACCTTTCTCTGTCCAATTAATACAGCTGTCAGCTTACGCCAAATTATCTCTTTGAAACAGATAGAACATAAAAAACTTTCTTTTTGGACGAACTGAAAGCAAAACACATCTGCATGAGCGGTTTCCTATTTCAACCAGGCACTCTAAGCACTAGAGCACTGCGTCCGCATAGCGAAACTACGTGTGCGGCGTTTGTTCCCCGTCACTCGGTTCCCACGTGGTGCAGAAACACGCGGCCGGCAGTTTTTTCACTCGTTATCACGCGGATGAGCATTCGTTGAGTGCAGGGCAACAGGTGAGTAGTCGTGTCACGTAGCTAAGGAAAAATGGAGACTGTACAGCTTCGTCACAACGCAGTGGTACTAATAGGTCTTGCAAGCTTTGCAATAGGTTTAGAATTATAATTGCCTTTACCATTTGTCTTTCCATATTTCGTAGGCAAAAAGTGTACGCTGTGTACCTTACTTCCACCAAGTAGTAGCACAGTGACTGAATGTGATTACGTACGTATGGGATTACAATGATGCCAAAATCAGACCCGATAAGTCACGTGACTTCAATACAAAACTGTTCGCTCACATTTTTCGGTGTGTACGCTGTGTACCTTACTTCCACCAAGTAGTAGCACAGTGACTGAGTGTGATTATGTACGTATGGGATTACAATGATGCCAAAGTCAGACCCGATATGTCACGTGACTTCAATGCAAAACTGTTCGCTCACATTTTTCGGAAGGACAGAAATTGTAATATTACACACATTTCCTATTTTTATCATTGTAATTTATTTGTAACACCAGTGAGAAATAGTTGTTGCTTTTGTATTTGCAAAACGAAAAACGTGAAATGAAGCAAGTACAAGAACCGAAGAGGTGCAGTTATAGTCATTACACTAGGAGTATCTCGGTAACACTTTACATAATGAAAAATACCTAGATACGGGCGTAATGAAGAGGTAATGTCGTAGCCCTAATTTGTGTGACTGTGTGAGTCTATATTTACGAGGCAAGTGCTAGGTAAATTTGGTAGTGCGGTGGAGTGCTAACTCTTAATCCTTTGAATGTATACGTATCTTGAGCAATTTTAATCTGCAGATAAGATTCCTGTATGACAACAATCTTAATCACTCCATACTGATTACACAGATGTCCAGGCATAGTGCTTGTTTCAGTATGGTCACAATAAGAAACAGTAGCCGGCCGGGGTGACCGAGCGGTTCTAGGCGCTACAGTGTGGACCCACGCGACCGCTACGGTCGCAGGCTCGAATCCTGCCTGCGGCATGGATGTTTGTGATGTTCTTAGGTTAGTTAGGTTTAAGTAGTTCTAAGTTCTAGGGGACTGATGACCTCAGAAGTTAAGTCCCGTAGTGCTCAGAGCCATCTGAACCATTTGAAGAAACAGTAATAACAGTCCGTATGATATCTTCTTCTTGTTCTTCTTCTTCGTTCTTACTTTTACTCATTTCTCTGCAGGGTCTGCATTGTTATATTGGTTTTAGCAATGTTAGTCACGACTGGTGGACAGATGCTCCTTGCGACGCCCTCGAGGTGAATCTGTGTTCCCCATCATCCTTCGTGTACAGTAAATGCCATGTTGAACTGTTGCAATGTCCTTTAACTGATTGCGTGTTGTGTAACTGGGCGTGGACAGGGGCGAAAGCCCAGTACTTAACTAATTGGATACGAGAAACCGCCTAAAAACGACATCCTGCTCCTGGTCGACTCACTAACCCTCGTCGTTAATCCGCGTGGTTCGATCCGGGGGAGGGGGAGAGGGGAAAGCCTCTCTCCGAATCCTGGAACGGGCGTTTTAACGCGCATGGCTATACGGGCGGTTTTCTAGTGCCTCCGGTAAGAAGGATGAATAAATACGATTAATGTTTCAGTTTTCCCAAGGATGGATGATGGCTAAACATATGATACCAGAAAGCACAAACCGAAGAGTTATGTCCACAAAAGTAAAACAGAGAGCGTGATGAAGGTTTTAAAAATACCGCCAAAACACAATTTATTAAAACAGAGAACCTGCATTGTGGTGTAGAGCAGTGTAAAAACTTAAGACATAACCCGAGTTTTGCCTTTTGTTCTTTGAAAGGAAACAAAAGTCGTAATATTTAACTGCGATACTTGCCTCAAACATGCAGAAAGACCCTGAATTTCTCTCTTCAAAGTTTTAAGCCACGTTCATTCTAGATATTACATGCAAACTGTCAAGATGCTTTCGAAACGTACATACAAAATGCGCGGTACTTTTGTCCAGATCTTACGGGAAAGCCTTACACGGTAGCATACTCGCGCTTACAAGTGTATTGGCGACAAAGTATTGAAATAGGCATCTGAATAATCACTCCATAGACATGCTTACTATATGAAAGGTACTGCTTGTGGTCATGCATCTTATTTGGGACATATTTAGTTTACATTATCTGTTGTGATGACTAGAAGTCGTAAATATAATGGCCTAACAGGTACCCGAAACAAGTCAACAGATGAAGATTACGGCATCCAAGAAACTCAACAAGAGGAATTTCAAAGATGAGCGCTGCTAGAGCTTTTAATACTAGCCCGAACGCTTGGTGTGCTGAATAACTGCTAAATTATTCCGTATTAATACGTGGTAGCGCCCGCTTACGGTATTAATGCGGTCCTGAGCTGCCAGTTTTCGTGTCTCATGATGACCCGCTCCGGATTACGGAGAAACAAGCCAAGAGGTAGAGAGAATAAGTCAGCGCTGTTAATTAAGCAACCGAGAAGAATACCTTACATATTTCATTTCGAATGCGATGCGCCAGGGAAGACTTTATTAAAGGCAAAAACACGCGGCAGGCGCCGCCCCTAGCGGGCGAATGGATGCTTGCGAGGGAAAACTTTTTACAATATTAAGAGTTCCGTCAATATTGCCTCATTAAGGTGCGGCTATGCGAGGGAATGAGGGGGAGAGGATCGGAGCGCTGTTGAGAAACTCGGATGCGTCAAACAATGTCACAGGGCGCACGACAAGGAAGGGAGTACAAGACACGCCATCGTACGGAGGCCGAGCATTGATTCATTTTTTTCCTCTTTTGTGAATGGCCTCTTGATTTTCATAAGGCTCTCATTTACAAGGAAGAAGGACTAACACCGTCCACAACTAATGAGATCGATGGCCATCTGGCAGAAGACACGAAAACATTGCCAATGAGTGCTGATTAAAATTTAGGTAATATATTTTGATTCTAAAACCATCGACGGCAGTGGAAAATGGGTAAATGAATCAAGTGCGACATAACTTGATGAGTACAGGTGGAGGTCATGACATTAAAATATGAATTACGAAAAACTTACTTATCAGGTAGTGAATAAAGTGTGATTCGTGTGAGTAAATGCATTCTCATATCTGTGTGCATGTGTGTGTGTGTGTGTGTGTGTGTGTGTGTGTGCGCGCGCGCGCGCGCTCGTTCAAGTATGTAATTTTTTGAAATGTATATTTAGACTTTGACAATGTAGATGAAACTTTCTTAGAAAGTCTTACATTTTATGGGATTAGTGATTAACTATAACAAAAATCTTAATGGATCCAACTTATCAGAAGAAATGTAAAAAGATATGCTGAAACTGAAAAAATTCCTAATGGACAACAGAAATTGACTCTCTGTACATCCCTCCCATCACCCTCTCTCTGTTCATCTCCTCCTCCCAAGTGTTTTTGTCTATCTCTGCTCATTTCATTCTCCTCCATCTCTATCTCTGCATCTCTTTTCCCCACTGTATTGTCCATCTCATCCTCCCACCTCCATATGTCCATCCCCTCATCACCTTCTCTGTCTGTCCATCAACTTCTCCCCCTTTCTCTGTCCACCTCATCCTCCACTTCCCAATATCTATTTTCTTCTCCCACCTCCCTGATCTCAGCAGTGCCCAACTGTACAAAACTGCCCACAGAACATATCTGTTGTACAGGGCAGCCTAAATGTCAGGTGTTACCAATCTTTCTCATGTTCACACCCACTCTGTAGGAGCTACGTTGGTCTTATCCCAATAGTATTTCTTCACAGACAGTAAGTAGTACATGTACCAAATTTGGTTGAAATCGATCCTGTGGTTTAGGAGAAGATGTGGAACACACATACACAATATAGACACACAATATCCGAGAAATCCAGAATTGCCTGTGTATTTGTTTGTAGATGTGCCCACAACTTTGTATGTGTGGAATTTATATTTGACTTATAAAGCTTGTTTGTCAGCATCGGAAGTAGTATGATTGAGGAATTCAATGAGAGCTTGTTTACTTCACAAACACAGGAGAGCGCCTTATAGCTGTATGAAAAACAGTGGACTCCAAGATCCACACTGGTTACATGCTGTGTCTGGACTTATGCATTGTATGGTCGTGGTATAATTGTAGCTCATTGGGAGCTGTATGTGTTTATAGCAAAATGGTAAAATACTAGGAATAATTAGGTTTCATGGAATAAAAGTTCACTCTCCTCCGCCACTTCATGTCAAAATTTCTGCGTCTCTGTTGTTACGTGGAAGAGAAGTAAATTTAAGTCTCGTTTCTGTGGCGGATAGTTCTGTCACTGACGTAAAATTCCTATAACACTTCTGTCACTGAATTAAAATATCGAACAGCACCATCTATTGGTTCCTTGACGTAATACGAATCTAACAGTTTCATTTACTGCTTCTTTGGTGTACTGCACCGTAATGATCATGTCACTGATATTACTGTTAATACCACTAAGCTGAGCAGTCGATTTTATACAGAATTTTAAAATGCGATTTTTTTCCGTGTTCCAATTTTGACGATGTTAAGCCTGTCTGTTGCCCCAAACTACTTTCAAATTACCTGTGAAAATCCCATCAAAATTCATCTGGCAATTTTGAAGATAGGTGTGTTCTAGCAGACAAACTGGCAGACATGACGGTATTAGATAAAAATTTAAATCACGATATCTTTGTTTTGCGTGATACTATTTTGATGAAATGAAGCCTGTACCTTGCCCCTTGATACATTCAAGTTACGTGAGAAAACCCTATCAAAATTCGTGAAGTACATTCTGAGATAAGCGTTTTCAAACACACAGACACTTTAGTTATATAGTTTTATTGTGATTAATTCTGACAGAGAGACAGCAACGAAAAAAAACGTTAAATAGTCAAATTAATGACTCTGAAGCGCCTCAGTCCCTTGTCAAGCATTCCCTCTCACCCTCTACTACGAGTTCAAGGCTGTTCATATTAATGTGTACAACTCTGTTGGTACCATAAGGTATAAAACCCTTGCAAATATAATATTATACCAGTGCATGTAAATCTGAAAAATTGAAACTAGTTACAAAGCAGTGAATGTATCCAGATATACCCCTCAAAATGTTAGCCTAAGACACCTTATTAAATACTTAAATTACAAAAAAAAAAAAAATACGAACAGAAAATGTTATGAAATACGTCTTTAGATAGCACAACATTAAAAAAACCCTTCTCTTTCCACTTCCATCAAGGAGAAAGTCTAATGCCGTACATACAGTGCAACAGATTAAATGTGAATAAAGCACATAAGGAAACTACAGATTTCAAAATCCACCCCACAAAACAAGAAAAACACTCACACACATACACACACACACACACACACACACACACACACACACACACACACGCACACACACACATACACACACACACACAAACAAACAAGCATGCACCATATCTACCTGGGTTTGTCAAATTAAAAAACGTAGCACTTAGTGGTAACTAACAATAGCTGTTAGTAAAAGGTTTAAAATGCAATGTTAGCTCACAAGCAAAAACAGGAAATAGAACATTTCGTTGTAGAACACAGTGATAACTAGAGAATTGATCAAAAAGAAACTGTAAACATAGAAACTCAAATTAACTAAGCAAACAATAAATCCAAAAGTAATAGTGATCAATCAAATCTTGAAAACCTAATGAAAAAACTACAGAGATAAGATATTATTGGAACAAAAACTGCCACAAGTATTACTATAGTGATCATGGAGATAAATGATACACAAAAACTGTGGCATCCAATACCGGAAACATAATAATCATTTAAAATCCAACCAAACAAAGAGATTTCAAACGTTTGTTAAATACACTCAGAAACACAGAACTTACGTTTTCAGCAGGGAGAAATTGTACTTGTACAGTAAAGCTCTAGGTTAGCCAACATAAGTTGCCAGCCAAACAACCATAAGATGTGCATTAGAAAAATATTCTCGTCACGCAAACTGTAAATTGAAGAGCAACTCCAACATACCCACTGGCAAATCAGATGCTATCATAGTTCACCTAATACTATGAACTTGAAAGTGATGGTACAATAAGAAATACAACTCACTAATAGTACATGCTAGAGATATAAAAATCTCAAGCAGAGCCCCACTGCTTCCCTTGGATGCAGAAGGCAGGTACAGTTGCGTCTGTGTTAATCAAACCCTGAAATTAATTGCAGAAAACATTTATACACTCAGTCAGCAACCTAACGAACTTGCAGATAAAACAAGGAATTACTACAATTAGTAAACCAAAAAAAATATTTTGAATTTAATCTAGAAAACTATATTAAAGAAGATGATTTACCTATCGGTTCGCCTGTTTTGTGAATACTAACATCTCCATCGAGGAAGCAATGGTGGAAATAAAAGAAAGGTTCTGGAATGGAATTAATATACAAGGTGAAGGGATATCAATTATACGATTCGTTGATGACATTGCTATTCTGAGTGAAAGTGAGGAAGAATTACATCTGCTCAATGGAATGAGTAGTCTAATGAGTACACAGTATGGATTGAGAGTAAATCAAAGAACGACGAAGGTAATGAGAACTAGTAGAAATGAGAACAGCGAGAAACTTAACATCAAAATTGATGGTAACGAAGTAAATGAAGTTAAGGAATTCTCATACCTAGGCAGTAAAGTAACTAACGACAGACGGAGCAAGGACATCAAAAGCAGTAGCAATGGCAAAAAGGGCATTACTGGCCAAGACAAGTCTACTAATATCAAATATCGGTCTTGAGGCCTTGAGGCCGAGGAAGAAATTTCTGGGAATGTATGTCTGGAGTACAGCATTGTATGGTAGTGAAACATGGACTTTGGTAAACAGGAACAGAAGAGAACTGAAGCATTTGAGATGTGGTGCTACAGACGAATGTTGAAAATTAGGTGGACTGATAAGGTTAGGAATGAGGAGGTTCTGAGGAGAAGCAAAGAGGAAAGGAACATATGGAAAACACTGATAAGGAAAAGGGCAGGATGATAGGACATCAGTTAAGACATGAGGAAATGACTCCAATGGTACTAGGTAGTAGAGGGAGCTGTATAGGGCAAAAACAGTAGAGGAAGACAGAGATAGGAACACATCCAGCAAATAATTCAGGACGTAGATTGCAAGTGCTACTCTGAGATGAAGAGGTTATCAAAGGAGAGGAATTCGTGGTGGGCCGCATCAAACCAGTCGGAGGACTGATGATTAACAAAAATTAAAAAAACTCCATGAATGACAGTGAAGAACTAACTTTTGAAGGTAGGGTAGTATAGAATGGCTATAAAATCACCTACTGGTACATTAATATAGAGGACTATGGGAAAGCTGGCAGGACATTTGACACAAGATATAAAGAGCACACCAGGGCATAAAAATACAGTGCAAGGCATTCAACATTTGCAGACCACCTGAAAGAGGAATATCATAGTTCAAGCACAACAGAAAAAGATATAAGACTCATAAAAATCAATGAAAACAGACACCTCCTCACTTTTGAAGGAAACAAGAAAATAACCACCTACACAAAGCATTAAGGCATGATAGTTCCTTGACGACTTGATGAATATTGGTACACAGGCACTATACAAAATCATTGATCAAATCACATTAAAATATATTTTCCATTCCTGTTCACCCCCCCCCCCACCCTCCCTCCCTCTCTCTCTCTCTCTCTCTCTCTCTCTCTCTCCCCCTCCCTCCCTCCCTCCTCTCTCTCTCTCTCTCTTCTTCTCTCTCCTTCCCTCCCTCCCCCACTCCCTCCTGTCTCTCTCTCTCTCTCTCTCTCTCTCTTTCTCTCTCTCTCTCTCTCTCTCTCTCTCTCTCTCTCTCTCTCTCTCTCTCTCTCTCTCTCTCTCTCTCTCTCTCTCTCTCTTCTCCCTTTGATTTTGCGTATACCTACTTCTCTTCCTATTCCATCTTTTTAGTAACTCACTCTTCGTTTCTCTAGTGTACATTTATTGCTCACTTACAGATTTCAGTCATCTTTGCCCCCTTTCGCCACCCACTCATCATTTAGATCTTCAGTTCCATCACTATCCCTTAATTTTACGTACATATTAAATAAATACATCGTACCACAATTATACGACATGATGCATGTGACAAAGACCACTGAAGGGACATTTTCAGATCAAGTGAAACCCAAAACTAGCTACACCACTCACACAAAAACACGTAGAAACACGTTTGGCTCGAAGTATGCAAACAAACAGTAATGGTGTTACCTGGTGTGTTTCACATCAAGTAATGCGTAACGCTGCAAAGCAATGTCAAACGACCAAATGCCTGAAAAATCTGCAATCGGACTATACTTTCTGGTGCGAGCGTAAATCGCACATAATGTGCCACCGGGAAAACCAACATATTTTGTAATTTTCTTTTTCGGGCGGAGGGGGGTGGGGGTTGGAACACAATCATACAAAATTTTTTGACCATTATGTATTGCATGATGAAATGTTAAAGTATGTCTGACCTCTGTGGCACGTCACCATCGTAAAAACATTTCTACTCTTACACACCAGTTGTCTTATTGCTGGATACGAGTACATATCGAAGATACGTAATACGGCTGACATTGAGTGCTGTGAGAAACCATTAGCATACAGTTTTGCACGTATAACAGCTAATATATTTCTGCGTACATCCATGTCACTAGAGTGTATTAGTTGTTAAATGTGCTGTACTATATGTTAATGGTCTTTCATTGCGCATAATGTCAGCCACATTATGTGTCTTCGATATGTACTCGTGTCCTGTAATACGACTA
Source organism: Schistocerca serialis cubense (assembly GCF_023864345.2). Taxonomy (NCBI): domain Eukaryota; kingdom Metazoa; phylum Arthropoda; class Insecta; order Orthoptera; family Acrididae; genus Schistocerca; species Schistocerca serialis. The sequence continues at coordinate 266,737,471 of NC_064638.1, forward strand.
CTTGTCTAGAGCAGAAATATGTTTTTCGACGATGACATGTCACAAACAGGTCAGATATATTTTAACATTTCAGCATTCGCTTGAGAATGGCTACAGTGCCGAAATTATGTTTGTGTAAAATAAATGAACAATTACAGTCGAATGGCGGAAATTACTTTGAAAAGAACGTCTTTTCTAATGATCCGTTTTTACACCTAGAGAGAAAAGTAAAGTATAGCATGTTTCCCTATAGACGGCTGATGATGTTTTATATACTTTAAAAAACTCGTTTTGTGACAAGAAAATGCATTTCTCGTAGTTGCAGAGATGTTTTAAAATACTTTCAATAACTGTTAATATCGTTTTACAGATAATTAATATGTTGTCTACAAATGGACTCTTTCTTAATGTCGAACAAAGTTCTGTGCAACAAACAAAATAAAAGGAATATTAAAGCAGAGAATGATTAGGTATCTTTGAATTGAGAAGAACATTTCAAATATCTGTACATAATGATGAAAATATGATGTTGAGTAATACAGTAACGAGATTCTCAGACAGCAAAATTCAGCATGCTCTGCTCTTTTGTCATAACTATCCCCCCCCTCCCAAAAAAAAAAAGAAAATCAAATCATATTTTGCATATATACGCTTATTATTGCTCTATGTCATCATTTTCTGTGGTATCTCATCATATACACACAAAATATAAATTGCCTAAAGGTGAACAGTAAGAATAGTTGAGAAGGCCAGTAGCATCCGTAGCCACAGTACTAGAAGAAAGAAATATCGTCATCACCGAACACAAAAAGTACCATTGTCTCAGAAAGTATTTCCGATATGTGATACAAAAGTAACCTTTCATTTTTCCAATTGAAAAGAGGGTGTGGGAGCTAGCAAGATAAATTGCAAATATAAACTGAAATTGTGTTTTCTGGATAGTTCCTATACCATGAATAAATTTTAATTAAAACAGTACCGTGTTAGATATAATAGATAATTATGTTTTTTTTTTGTTCACGTACTGCAGCTGTTATTTATTTAGTCACGAACCAGTTTTCGACTTTCGAGGCCATCATCGGTTCTGAATTCTAGCCTCTGATAAAAATAGCTTGTGATTTATACAGATAATACAGGCACAGAAGCGGTAGACGTATAAAGTTATGAGATACTGAGTGATAACACAGGAAGTTATTAGATTTAATGTTGTTATGTAGAAATTTTCTGTGTTAAGGAAAAGTGAATAATATTTGGTTTTTATTACTACACTATAATATTTGCGTACCGGTACTGGAAATATAATTATCTCCTTTGTTAAATGAAGCTTCAGCTACCCAAATGTTAGATTACATCAGTAACGTCAGTTTTATTGTAGATTATTCACTTTTATTAAATGTATTGTATTACTGTATATTACATAAATTGTGATACTTTCCTTGCCCAACATTCTGTATGTCATTATTTTATGGCTCCTTTACGCGGGGGATAAATTAAAACTGGCCAAAAATATTTACAGTAGGCTCATTTTAGACTGGCTTGTTAATGAACATCACAGTGATTGCCGGAAATGGTCATCGCAGACATAGATGCACCTTTGTGCTCGATTTATCAAAGTGTGTGACACGCTTAGGAGAGGAGTAGCAGCAACAGCGTTTTCAGTGATCTGCAGTAGTTCTGCTACCGTGTGAAAAGTTTTTAGTTCACCTGAGCCTTCAGTTTGTCCCAAAGGTAACCGCAGTGAAGGAAATTAGGCAACTGAGGTGGCTAGAAGACTGCACCGTCTCTTCTAAAAGTCGTCTCCTCAGCGAACACCTCCCGTACTCGTGACAACGTTGTCAAGGTGGTTAGTGTGGTTGCTCAATCTTACTGAAAATATCCATATGCTCGGTAATTTGATCCACATACGGATTAAACAGTTTCGGGACATGCCGGGTAGCATTAACAGTTTAGTGGAAGAATCGTGTCACGACACACGTACCAGGCATTGCATGCCAAACAACAATTCGAGATTTTGCAATAGCTCTTCAAGCGAAGAGTATTTCCTGATGCATAATGGCGCATATTGGGTGAGATCAGGCATCTTCACAGCCTGAACCATGTCTCCTCTGTCGACATGAAAAACTGAGGACCAAAAAGTGAACCAGACTATCTCTGAACAAATTGAAAACTGAGAATCCAGAGATCCTTGAGAGACCACCGGCAGAACTCAATACGTGGAAGTTGGCAAGACATTTCAGCACATGCACAACAGTAAATTTTAAAGGAAGCAGATGCAGATCCCTTTTGATAACTTTTCGACACTTGCACAGTGTTAAGACTTCGTCGAACTTTTCTCCAGGCTTCCCTTCACTCAAGTAGAGTTTTCTGGTGTTCGAACTCTTTTTTCGCTGCAGAGCCAGTTTCGTGTCATTTTATGCATGTTTTGCACTGCAGACCTTGCTCGATGGTTTGCCAAGCCACTTCCAGTCTTAAGCTATTGCGTAAGCAAATCTACACACGTTTTACATCAATAGTGCCTCGCTTAACACTTGACATTTTATGGAAGCCAGCATTTAATTTTGCATTCAACTTTACGTTAAACACGTCTGCTCCTCTTACTCACTCTAACAATAACAAAGCGAAATACTCGGAACAGAGCATGTGACGTGTGTCAAATGGTCATGGCGAGACTGGTGATACCAACCGATTGGTGCACAGGTTTCTGTAATTTAATGCGACTTGTAGTTCTCCTGTTCATTAACAAGGACCATTTCCATGTCAGCGCTATAAATTTATTCGCGGCAGTTTTATTTGCACACTCTGTGTATCTGTATCAGTAATACCTCTATTATCCGCACGGCAGTTTCAAATGTGGTAACGTTACGTTGTTTTCACCTGACGATGGCCGAAGAAGCCGAAACGCGATTCTTGACCAAAAATATATAATATTTGCACAACCTCTGGAAAGGACTTCCTTTTTTATGTTGTTAACTCTAGATAGTTTTTGTAATGTTAGGTCCACAAAAAGAAACGCTATCAGACGCAGTCTACGTTCTTCAAATCATGATGCGCTATAACCCGGTATTACATGTAAGTAACCACATTCTCAACTACTTCCGCCTCTCGTCACGATCAGAACATGACCGATACTAGCCATAAATGAACATTTAAACATATCTGTGAATTACTTCCTTTTCTGTACTATGACGAATACGTTATTCTAAGGCGACACAGGTGTGAATTACCGGGACAATGTTGCGCGTAACAGGCGGTCGTTATGTACAACAATTTTATCTTCAAATACGACAAATGATGACAAATGACGAACATAAAGGCCCTTTTTTCAGATGACATTAAGGGGGGCGATGCCTTCTATGCTATTCGAGAGGGTTAACCAAAGGATCAGCATTGGGTTTCACCCTTCCGCTCTCCACACGGTATCGCAAACAGAACACTACACGGTGCAAGCACTCATCCCTCTTATCCACGCAATGTGGACACACAGTTGACAGTTAACTGACATGATGGATCAATCCAGTGACATAATGTCTCCACTAAGGCCTTCCATAACATAGCAATTTGAGATTTTCTGATCTTCCAGAGTTCACTGAAAAGCTTTGTATTTTTCTGTAGGATGTCACTCTTGAAAAGGCTAATTTCTTTCATTATACCACCTCCGATAATTCATTACGGCGTAATAACGGAATATTTAAGGGATGCCAACAAGATCGACAATTTATGAAATGAGCACAGAAAGTCTTCTGTGAAGCTATCACGAACCGGATTGTAATTCTTTTAAAGAAGTACTTAGAAGTTCAACTCGTCCAAGTAGTAGTTTATCATCACATTCACCTCGGGCATTAGGCAGCTCTTAGTTCTTTTGTCTGTTGCGGTACTCATATCTTTCTTGGTCTTGCTTGAATTCTTCTCCAGAATGGCTTAAATCTTTATATCTGTATTATCTGTAGTGGTAATTTTCATCCACACATTCTTTCGAGATTTTCGTTCCAGTTTCTCCTATTTTTATGTATCGTATCGAATATATTAAATACAGGGCTATTACAAATGATTGAAGCGATTTCATAAATTCACTGTAGGTCCATTCATTGACATATGGTCATGACACACTACAGACACGTAGAAAAACTCAAAGTTTTGTTCGGCTGAAGCCGCACTTCAGGTTTCTGCCGCCAGAGCGCTCGAGAGCGCAGTGAAACAAAATGGCGACAGGAGCCGAGAAAGCGTATGTCGTGCTTGAAATGCACTCACATCAGTCAATCATAACAGTGCAACGACACTTCAGGACGAAGTTCAACAAAGATCCACCAACTGCTAACTCCATTCGGCGATGGTATGCGCAGTTTAAAACTTCTGGATGCCTCTGTAAGGGGAAATCAACGGGTCGGCCTGCAGTGAGCGAAGAAACGGTTGAACGCGTGCGGGCAAGTTCCACGCGTAGCCCGCGGAAGTGGGACGAATAAAGCAAGCAGGGAGCTAAACGTACCACAGCCGACGGTTTGGAAAATCTTAAGGAAAAGGCTAAAGCAGAAGCCTTACCGTTTACAATTGCTACAAGCCCTGACACCCGATGACAAAGTCAAACGCTTTGAATTTTCGGCGCGGTTGCAACAGCTCATGGAAGAGGATGCGTTCTGTGCGAAACTTGTTTTCAGTGATGAAGCAACATTTTTTTCTTAATGGTGAAGTGAACAGACACAATGTGCGAATCTGGGCGATAGAGAATCCTCACGCATTCGTGCAGCAAATTCGCAATTCACCAAAAGTTAACGTGTTTTGTGCAATCTCACGGTTTAAAGTTTATGGCCCCTTTTTCTTCTGCGAAAAAAACGTTACAGGACACGTGTATCTGGACATGCTGGAAAATTGGTTCATGCCACAACTGGCAACAGAATGGTGCTCCACCGCACTTCCATCATGATGTTCGGCATTTCTTAAACAGGAGATTGGAAAACCGATTGATCGGTCGTGGTGGAGATCATGATCAGCAATTCATGTCATGGCCTCCACGTTCTCCCGACTTAACCCCATACGATTTCTTTCTGTGGGGTTATGTGAAAGATTCAGTGTTTAAACCTCCTCTACCAAGAAACGTGCCAGAACTGCGGGCTCGCATCAACGATGCTTTCGAACTCATTGATGGGGACATGCTGCGCCGAGTGTGGGAGGAACTTGATTATCGGCTTGATGTCTGCCGAATCACTAAAGGGGCACATATCGAACATTTGTGAATGCCTAAAAAAACTTTTTGAGTTTTTGTATGCGTGTGCAAAGCATTGTGAAAATATCTCAAATAATAAAGTTATTGTAGAGCTGTGAAATCGCTTCAATCATTTGTAATAATCCTGTATATGTAACTCTTCCCCAACTTCCGAATTTCGAGATCTATCAGCTCTCGTCACCCCCTTTACTGGTCTCAGAAAGCCAATCCGTTTCCCTTGTAGACGACTTTCTTGACATTTACATCCCTTAACAACTATTGATGCTGTCATTTTCTTATAAAACCAGTAAGCGTTCGATTCCTTAAAGAATAGAACTCCCGTGTTTAAAACAGCTTCAAACGCCTGATTACCTTACAAATGAATTAATCTGTTAATTATTTGCCTTTATGCATATACGCAAGGAAAAGCTTAGGAAAGGATTGAAATCATGCTACATGTGCGTTGCACATCATGCTCTCTCTATGAAACACTTCCTCAATATAGTTTGGGCATTTTCGCCCCATTTTAAGCAGAAGATAGTTCTTAGCGCAGCTCAATATTTACGACGTAACTTCTGAACTATGAGTCATACAGTGATAAAATTTTTCAGCTACATTCAGTGATGTATTTAAATACTGTCTGAAAAGTGCGTTGCGATTAGAGCAAGTAGTAAAGGAGTAATAATTTAAAATGTCATGTTTGATGTTGAATTTGCACTGCATTAATAGCGGAAATGTAGTTAAACTATTTTCTTTCATCATTTTGTGAGGGTGGGGGGGGGGGGGGGGGAGGGAGCGGGTGGTACCAGCGAGAAAATTTGAAATGACTTGAAAAATTTGGTGGAAGTCACTAAGTGCTCTGATTCTCAAATACTGGATGAATGAAATAAGGGTATTTGCGTGCTATCAGTTACACTGCCAAGGGAAAAAAAGAAAACAGTTTTTAACTACAATACTTGTGTTATTGTGTTAAGCTTTTGACCTAAAATTATGCTTCTTAGTGAGTACTTTACGACAGAATTTTAAATGTTTAAATTCTGGTAATAACTACGTGAAATATCGAAAATCGAATTTTTGTTGCCCATAGGCTGCAACTGATATCGAGCTCCAAAATAGCGTCTTATTAATTGAGATTTCAGATTTAAACCTTGTTTCTTTCCCAGTTTCCTGTTTCGCAACGTTCTCAAACTTTGCTAATTTCTTTTTTACTTCTTCATCACGCTCAAAGGCGAGGTTGCATTCTAAATAGCCGAAGTGGTAGACTTGTTCTATTATTCTATTGTTAGTCATAATTTTTGTCCATACAGGATCTTTTCCTTTAAAAGATATCGATTTTGTCTGCTTTTCTGAGTTAGTTAGATGGTATCTCCACAAAACCCGCTGAAATTTTTTTCTATAACAGTGGAAGCATTTCGTAATTGCATTGTCAGTATGCTTCAAAGTTTTGGTGATTGCTTCAGGGCTAAAGGGAAAGGAATGCAAAGTGCTTAATCATATCTTTATTATTCATGTAGGTAGTTCAAATCACATATTTACGTAAACTGATGTTCAGTCTACACAATGTTCCTGCATAAACTTAAAATATGCTTGTGTGTTTCTAAAAGCATCAGTTACTCTCAAAGGTCGTGACGTGCAAGCCCTGATATTATAATGACATTCACACAGAAAATTATAATGGCCATGAAAAGATTATTAACGCTATCTGGATGGAAATGGAGCTTGAAGAGTAGTCACGCAGCACATGATTTCATATAATTGAGCGCAAGGGTCCGTTAAGTGCCTGCCGGCCGAAGTGGCCGTGCGGTTAAAGGCGCTGCAGTCTGGAACCGCAAGACCGCTACGGTCGCAGGTTCGAATCCTGCCTCGGGCATGGATGTTTGTGATGTCCTTAGGTTAGTTAGGTTTAACTAGTTCTAAGTTCTAGGGGACTAATGACCTCAGCAGTTGAGTCCCATAGTGCTCAGAGCCATTTGAACCTTCGTTAAGTGCCAGCATACCTCGGTAAGGGATATAATATGTAACTAAACGGATTCGTGAAGGCAAAAGGTGCCAGTAGGTTGCGTTAGCTTCACCTTAAGCGATTCACACTACAAGGTGGTGGTCTCCCAGAATATGAATTCATCTGTTCACAGTGAGTGCAGTAATTAAGCATTTGCATGTTTCAGCTGCACTTCCACATTTCTCGTACGTAAAAACAGCATACTACTGTGGTCCAGAAGTCTAATGTCCACCAACAGCAGTCTGATGTCCGCCAATAGCAAACAACGTGGCCTTACTTTAACTAATAGCTGAAAATGGCTAACTATCGTGCAAACAGATTGTATCACACCACATTCTTTGTTTCCAGCGTTGTCTCACGGAACGTTATTCTAATCATTAGACGTAATTTGCTACTGCCTCTATTCGCCTGACAGTTCTACAAATGGCGGTCGCATGTGTGACGTGGTTTTAAGCAGGACATGAATAAAGAAAATGAACTAACTGTAAATGACTTTCAACTCGCACAATTAATCGCTGTTCAACAGGACGCAAACATAAGATTTCAATTTCGAAATGAAATCTTGGATTATATTTGACTCTGCAAAACAGCCTTAGAAATCAAAAGCACAACCCGATGTCATGGACAAAGCCAACCTTTTCTTTCTCATGTAAATTAGGATGGAAGGACTGAAAAGAAAAACAGAATGAACTAAACTAGGAAGGTGATGGAGTACCTATATCCTCAATACGTAATAATTCGTATTCTCTCGTAGCCTACTCCACTGCATAATATGAATACGCGTTAGTGAGAATTGGCGCGCAGAATGATTCAGTCTCACACCCTCCTTCACCTCACATGGTGTCTCAGAGCTCGCCACAATAAACTATCCTTGAATTTTACCTGTAATCTGAAGCATCATACAGTAATACATCTTAGCTCTCCACGTGGGAAAATAGGTCCATCACAGTACCCTGTTCCTTCAAGTTTGACTCCAGTACAAAGTGCATCGCATCGCTCCAAATACAGATTACGAGCCTCTAGAATAAGCAATGGCACTATTGGCTGATGGCTGACTTCCATTCCGCTCCACGAGCACAAGGCATACACTGCAGCCACGAGCTGTGATTGGATGAAAGCCAACTTCTTGCCAAAGACGATGTTTCCGACTCATTTGCTACGCAAAGATTCGATATAATGAAGATGACTGGCTTAATACCTCAGAAATAGTTATAATATAAATATTATAGCTAACGAAGAGTATATAATAGGTCTTGAGAAGATAAAAAGGCCAACAGGCACTTTTCAGTGTAATCTCTAAAGAACAGCGATAATATTCATCTTCAGACTCGTCTTTTTGAAGACGATGTATTATTCCGTACCCTCTTTCTCACAGTCAGTTTCTCCGCGTCTGAATCATCAAATTCTCGTCAGTGAACACTGTCCTTCATATTACAAAATAGAGAAAACCTAGATGATTCAGATTTTTGTTGTATATTGAATGCCTTCTTGTAGTGTACATCTTTTCCCTGGTCTCATTTGAATTCCTCCTTTTCTATCGTGTGAGGTACGGGGTTCAGCGATCTACCCAGACTGCCAATCACTTGAGTTGTAGACAAGTCTGTTGCACGTATTGTCGTGGTTCGTACGTATTGTCGTGGTGAACATGGATCTGTTTCATATTTTTACGTCATCTCTTTTCTAAACATTTGAAATATTTCATTGTACTACTTCATGTTGATCGTAAGATCGTGCTTCAGAAAATGAAGATAACTGACGCCAACGTCAAAACTATTTTACAGTGACTTTCAATGGTGTTAAACTTCTTATCCGTTGCTGGATAGCTGTGGTTTTACTACAGAGACTGATTCGTCTTTTCTGTATCATCAAATATCACAAGTCGGAAAATAAGGCGTCACACCTTCATGCTTTTACTGACTATTCCTCAAATCGACTGTTAACGGCCATTGTACTGATCTAGCACACAAATTTCGATACTCAAGATTTTCGCCATCTTTTGTTTGTCATTGTGACCTCTGATCAGTTGTCCAGCAGTCGAAAGGACTAGTGACATGCCTTTCCGTGAAAGTCAACTCCTCCATTCACTTACGAACCGTCTGGATGATTGCAGTACGACGTCTCCTAGCATGGTTTTTGTCTTTATTACTGATTTTCTTTCTGGTGAAGTTCTCCATACACTTATGTGTATATTACATGCGTGTTGTCAGGTTGATCTTTTGATGATTATGTAACCGTCAGCTGGAGAAGGTACAGACAATTTGCTGACGAATATTCCTCTTCTACTTTTAATTTGGTCTATGTTTTAGTTAATAATTAACGTTGATGCTCTTTGTTTACAAGAGCGACTTTCGGACGCGTTCTGTGGGTGGAACAGTCAGTTGTGCACGGATGAGGGAGCAGACATCCACACGCACGACTTTACGGTTTATGCTGACAATACGCGGTAGACACTTCGTTAGAACGAATGTTATTTAAAGACATCCGTCACGTATGTCTACCGGTGAGACACGGAGGAAGTACGCCATTTCCCAAGTTACAATCTTGTTTGGTTCACTACTGAAACTTTCCGTGCTATTCGCGGCGAGCGTGGTTTTCGTTTACACGCCGTCGGAGAATATCACGTAGCTCGTATCCATTCTCTACAAGCAACTCAGAAATAGTATTGTTTCTGCTTTGCATCCATTAAGCAACAATGTTCTGAAATATCTATGTAGAGAAAGAGTTACTCTGGCTACAAATGCAGTTTGAACGCTTTGTGTCAATAAGGGCGTAACTGTGGTGTAAAAAGTCTGGAATACCTCCTAATAAATTGTCGGACGTCTTTTTGCTGGACGTAGTGCAGCAAATTGACGTATCGTGGACTCAACAAGTCGTTGGAAGTCCCCTGCAGAAATGTTGAGCCATGCTGCCTCTACGGGCGTATATAAATGCGAATCAGTTGCCGGTGCAGGATTTTGTGCACGAACAGACCTCTCTCTTATCTCCTATAAATGTTCAATAACATTCAGGTCGAGTGATTAGGCAGGCCAAATCATTCGCTCAGATTGTCCAGAATATTCTTCAAACCACTCACAAACACCTGTAGCCCGGTGACATTGCGCATTGTTATGAAAAAAAGGGTTCAGATGTGTGTGAAATCTCATGGGACTTAACTGCCAAGTTCATCAGTCCCTAAGCTTACACACTACTTAACCTAAATTATCCTAAAGACAAACACACACACGCATGCCCGACGGACGAATCGAACCTCCGCCGGGACCAGCCGCAATGTCCGTGACTGCAACACCTCAGACCGCTCGGCTAATCCCGCGTGGCGCATTCTTATCCAAAACAATTAATCCACGAATAGTTGCAAATGGTCCCCAAGTAGCCGAAGATAATCATTTCCAGTCAATGATCAGTTCAGATGGACGAGAGAACCCAGTCCATTTCACGTAAATACAGCCCACACCATTACGAACCACCACCAGCTTGCACAGTGCTTGTTGACAACTTGGGTCCACGGCTTCGTGGGTACTGCGCCACACTCGAACCATCCCATCTGCTCTTACCAACTGAAATCGGGACTCTTCTGACCAGCCCATGATTTTCCAGTTGTCTAGTGTCCAACCCATATGATCGCGAGCACAGGAGAGGTTATGCAGGCGTTGGCGTGCTGTTATTAAAGGAACTGGCGTAGGTCGTATGCGGCCATTGAACATTAACACCAAATTTCACTGGACTGTCTTATCGGATATGTTCGTCGTATGTCCTCTCACACTGATTTTTGTGATTATTTCACGCAGTGGCGCTTGTCTGTTTGCACTGACAACTACGCAATCGCCGCTGCTCTCGGTCGTTAAGTGAATGCCGTCGGCCATTGCGTTGTCCGTGGTGAGAGGTAATGCCTGAAATTTGGTATTATCCGCACATTATTGATACTGTGGATGTCCGAATATCGAATTCCCTAACCATTTAAATGGAGTGTCCAATGCGTCTAGTTCCAACTGCCTTTCCACTTTCAAAGAGTGCTAATTCCCGTCCTGCTGTCATAATGTTGGAAACCTTTTCATGTGAAACACCAGAGTACAAATAACAACTCAGCCAAAGCACTGTCCTTTTATACCAAATGTATGCGATACTACCGGCATCTGCATATGTGCTTATTGCTATCTCGTGACTTTGCCACCTCAGTGTTACTTTGCGTCATTTTTTGTGTAGCCCACCTATCATAATCAGCAAATTATCTATCGTCAATCATATGATTGGTTTAAACACCGTAGTGCTTTGCTTTTATGACCTCCTATGACCCTATTCAAAGTAGTATTAGATTTCCTTTTTCCAAACTTCAGACTGACTTCTGCGGGGAGCTACAGTTCGACATGGATTCCGATACATAATGTCACTTGGTCGCCAGTGTTGGTTCTTGGTTATACCGAAATGGTGTTCGGTCTCATTTCCGTCTTCAACAGGGCACTGTAAGTATATTTCGGTCATATTATCAATAACCGAATGTACATATAAGTACACCAAGTGAAATGTTATTCTCACCTTATTAGCGCTCACTCTCGTTGCTAGGGGCACTGTTGTGATTTAGAACTGGCACTGTTGTAACCGCGGCCGGAACGATCGCTGGGTTGCCGTGAACGAAATCATGGCAGGACCAAATGGGAGCGGCCCGCGAACATACAGAACGAACGGGAAAGGATGGACACGAACAACGACGGACGACTGAGCTAGACTTTACGAAGAACAACACGCAAGATGCAACGGGGTCACAAGAGAAAACCTCACGAATGCACAACGTCCACGCGTACACGGAAACAAAGTAAAATAAACACGCTGTCTGTAGGCGAGATGTCGATAGACTCACGCGAATATCAGGCTGCCTCGATGACTGCACTGCAAATCTCTGGTGACATCAACCAGGAGTGAAACAGGCTAAGCAGCGAAGCTACTGTTCCTGTGTGGACCTCAATAACGATTTCTGGCCTCACGGGTGGGATTGGCCTATGTGAGCGGCCGCGAGGGAGCGGACGCTTCGTCGAAATCGTCATCGGGGCTGCGGAAGAAACTACTCCCGCAGCAGATCAGGCCAGCGCGTGGTCGGCCTGTGGTGAACTTATTGTCTCAGTCCACGAATAAGACGACTGCCAAGAGTGTTCGGCGGAAGCATAGAACACCCTGGCGGACTGCCTGAAGCGATCCCACAGCAGGCTGCCTCGCTGAGCAAGAGGCAGGCGCTTAATTACATGATAGGGTACGTCGCTATTGGCAGCTGGGACCACATGCTCCACCGTGGCGCCCTCACATTATACGCGGGCCAGGAGCACGTGCAGCCACGGCTTACGGCGCGACGGCTGCAGAGAGCTCTGGTGGCAATCGACGTCCATGCCATCTGGCGCGGATTCGAAACCCGCGGTACCAGAGGTGCTGGCAGCCATATGTCCTTTCATGCCGGCCGGAGTGGCCGAGCGGTTCTAGGCACTACAATCTGGAAGCGCGCGACCGCTACGGTCGCAGGTTCGAATCCTACCTCGGGCATGGATATTTGTGAAGTCCTTAGGTTAGTTAGGTTTTAGTAGTTCTAAGTTTTAGGGGACTGATGACCTCAGAAGTGAAGTCCCATAGTGCCCTGAGCCAATTTGTCCTTACACTGCTGACATACGTCATGCCTGTAAAGTAGTGTGTACTAGTCAACGGTATGGAAACAGCGCAGTAAGATGGGTCGACGTGGAGGCGTGACAAAATGACAGAAATGAGGAGTCTCGTTTCGAGCTCCTGTGCCCATACTGTGGATGAAGTTGCCCGGTTTGATGGTGTATCAGTGGGGACTGTCCAATATGTCTGCAATATGTCTGCCACGAAGCGGCCAGGATGAATGACTACTGCAGTTGGTGGTGAGGCTGGCCATGACAGATGTTTGCAATTCACCATCCTAGGCATGGCTACGGTGGTGTGGTAGTAGACGTCAGGTGGTGGTCTGATTGAAACCGTACTGGTTGGGAAGAATCCCTTCATTTCGTAAAAAGCTACAGCTGCGACAGGTGGCCAATGCACTCCATGATGCAGGCTGGCCTTAGCTGGCGTAGCATGCTGTTTCCAGCAGCGGCACGGACAGTGTGTGGTGTCGTTCGTCTGACGATGGTGGTAACAAGCAAGGTATGTGTCAAAAAAGCAGCTGTAGTGCTGATTCAGAAACAGAGTGACGTACATCGGATAGCCATGGCGCCCACGACAGCTGGCCTGCCCCTGTCGGTCAACACGATGTGTACCGTTCCAGGCGGGCTCAAACCGTGGCCCTAACGTTGGATGATGGCAGTGGCGTGTCCTGAACGGAGCATTGGTAAAGAGTATCCGCAATGGGCGATGAACAGCGGCGCTGTATGCCCGATCAGGGGATAACTGCTTCACAGCTAGATAGCCAATATTCAAATCTGAGTCCACAAGAAAAGCGTCCGGCCAGAGATAGTGACCCAGCAGGTGGCCCGCTGATGGAAAGGCGCCAGGTCGAGAACATCTGGACTTATCGCACGCAGAGGACTGCGGGTGCTGAAGTCAAGGATTGGCAGCGGCAGCTTGCTGGATCATCTCGGCTCAAAGAGTAGCATTTGTGGGTGGTGCTTGGCAGTGACTGAGACTGAGTGACTAAATTTGGTTGTATATTCTCTGGTGCATTCTCACTTCTGAAACTATAGCAGTTTTGGACTGCAACTTGAGGTGCGAGGTCCAGTTGTTGACCAAACCATGGCATCAGTGGTCCATTTTTCCAGCGTATCAGCAACTCCAAAATCCTAGAGATACTGTAATGGTGCTGCAACTTCTTCTTTCAGAAGCCCCAGATGGCGACATCTGCAATGTCAGTGTGCTGAATACATATTCCTTGCCAGGGCACCTAATTGCTGGGATGTCATGTGACATCCTTCCTTATGATGTTCCGCTGAATAGGTCAGAAGTGTTGTCCACTTCCCCAGGCGGAACAGGGGCGCAATACATGTACCATGGGATAAGAACAATGGTCATGAAAAGGTGCTAACTTGTAAAGTTCTGAGTTGAGGGTCAGGCTTTGTCAATGACTCTTTCAAATGTGACAGAAATTGCTTTTTACTGAGTGCAGTCCCACAATAACTAATTTATGCGAGAATAATGAGACAGCAACTGCGTGTAGTGGACATCCGGAATCGGGTACGTCATAAAAGTTCAGAGCGATGCAAAAACTTGAGCTTCTTAAAACGCAGAGGCTGACTGGAGATGTGTAATGTGGTCCGACAAATTGCGAGTATGCCTCTTTTCATATGATGTAAAATGTCGAGTGAAGCGACGGCCCAGTGTGATCCGCCGTGTTCTTGTCACGGTCCGCGCGGCTTCCCCCTCGGAGGTACGAGTCCTTCCTCGGGCATGGGTGTGTGTGTTGTCCTTAGCGTAAGTTAGTTTCAGTTACATTAAGTAGTGTGTAAGGTTAGGGACCGATGACCTCACCAGTTTGGTCTCATAAGACCTTACCACGAATTTCCAATTTTGATCCGCAGTGGGTGGAGAGTGTACTTCAGACCAGAGGTGGTTTTGTGCCTTTTTGCACGTGTATTTTCAAGGTATGGCTGTAATTGCTCATTCATGTTACTGTGAAATTGAAACCAGGATGTTTATTTCAACAATTTCTCTCGCGAAATTTTGGACTTCTTTCTATATCTACACGATGAGTACGCTGTGGACACACTGATTTTCCAAGATTAAAACAGCCGTCTTCACAGACACCTGATAGCACCTCGGCTGACCCTGTCTCAGTGGCAAAGAAAACTTCGGAGAGTGTTTGAAACAGCAGTTAATACGCAGCTATCAACACCCACACAATTCGACTGCTTTACGAGATCTTATCACTAGTGAGTGGATTCACATGCTAAGGCGAATCTGAAGAAATTCGTGGACATTCATCCTCGCGAAAATGAGGTCATTATTAAAACTAGATGATGTTTACATGGTGTCAGCGTGGTGTTTTTAGGGGTATTTGGTGTATTGGCTTGCTTATTATTCATGCATACTTTTACATGCGTACAGAAACGTCACCTACATAGTACAGAGACAATTTGCAGACGAAAAATCGTCTTTGAATTCTGGTACAATAACAGGTTCTTCAGTAACTACTGTCACAGTCTTTTGTTTGTTGGAATTTTCTTTGGAAGCCGATGGAACAGGGAGCTGTGCACGGACGGCAGAGCAAGCAGCGTCGTAGAATTCGAGGTACGCGTTGACAATGCAGGATGATCACGCTCAAGGAACGAACGTCATCGCCTGAACTTATCCCGTTGACAATCAGATGCCTGGCCAGCCTTTAATGATGTAAAACCAGTCATGTGTATACTCTTAATTGTGTAATATTTATTAAAAATTGTTGCCGGCCGGGGTGGCCGAGCGATTCTAGGCGCTACAGTCTGAACCGTGCGACCGCTACGGTCACAGGTTCGAATCCTGCCTCGGGAATGGATGTGTGTGATGTCCTTAGGTTAGTTAGGGTTAAGTAGTTCTAAGTTCTAGGGGACTGATGACCTCAGAAGTTAAGTCCCATAGTGCTCAGAGCCATTTGAACTATTTCTTAAAAATTGTTCAGTGGGACTCTGAAGACAGCCATGTGGCTTGATAGTAATCTGGGAAATTTATTTATTTTATCGTACGGCCGTACACATACAAAAATTACGGAACTACCAGATTTCAAAATTTAAACATGGTTCTCCAGCTCAAAATAACACAAATGACAACAGCTATATATAGATATCAAGGCGTTTTACATATTTTATCACACGACAGGTCGTTGTCAGGAAATCTCAAACAGACTCTTGTAGGCACGTGCGGAACATGTTGATACAGTACTAGCAACTGTCTGTCATTCCGTGCCACAGTCACAAAGTGGTGGAGAATATTTTCCCCATTTGTGAAGAGTATATGCACGTCTTCAATGGCCAATTCAGATGTGCTTCAGAGTTGTCAAAATTGCGCGAGTATGATCTAATATAGGGCATTTCTTTATGATGCAGGGCAGTTTAAGGCACTGTGAAGGAAAATTCTGTTGCCAGCAGATTTTACCATCATCGATGGTACTACATTCAGTTTCCGTTAGGCTCATGGCTGTATTATTGGCGGTATATCTTGCTCCTACACCACTGGCCATTAAAATTGTTGCACCACGAAGATGACGTGCTACAGACGCGATATGCAAATGATTAGCTTTTCAGAGCATTCACACAAGGTTGGTGCTGACACGAGGAAAGTTTACAACCGATGTCTCATACACAAACAGCAGTTGACCGGCGTTGTCTGGTGAAACGTTGTTGTGATGCCTCGTTAAGGAGGAGAAATGCGTACCGTTTCCGACTTTGATAAAGGTCGGATTGTAGCCAATCGCGATTGCGGTTTATCGTATCGCGACATTGGTGCTCGCGTTTTCGAGATCCAATGACTGTTAGCAGAATATGGAATCGGTGGATTCAGGAGGGTAATATGGAACGCCGTGCTGGATCGCAACGGAATCGTATCATTAGCAGTCGAGATGACAGGTATCTTATCCGCATGGCTGTAACGGATCGTGCAGCCACGTCTCGATCCCTGAGTCAACAGATGGGGACGTTTGCAAGACAACAACTATCGGCACGAACAGTTCGACAACGTTTGCAGCAGCATGGGCTATCAGCTCGGAGACCATGGCTACGATTACCCTTGGCGCTGCATCAGAGACAGGAGCGCCTGTGATGGTGTACTCAACAACGAACCTGGGTGCACGAATGGCAAAACGTCATTTTTTCGGATGAATCCAGGTTCTGTTTACAGCATCTTGATGGTCGCATCCGTGTTTGGCGACATCGCGGTGAACGCACATTAGAAACGTGTATTTGTCGTCGGCATACTGGCGTATCACCAGCATGATGGTATGGGGTGCCATTGGTTACACGTCTCGGTCACCTCTTGTTCTCACTGACTGCACTTTGAACAGTGGACGTTACATTTCAGATGTGTTACGACCCGTGGCATTACCCTTCATTCGATCCCTGCGAAACCCTACACTTCAACAGGATAATGCACGACAGCATGTTGCAGGTCCTGTACGGGCCTTTCTGGATACAGAAAATGTTCGACTGCTGCCCTGGCCAGCACATTCTCCAGATCTCTCACCAATTGAAAACGTCTGGTCAATGGTGATTGAGCAACTGGCTCGTCACAATACGCCAGTCAGTACTCTTGATGAACTGTGGTATCGTGTTGAAGCTGCATGGGCAGCTGTACCTGTACACGCTATCCAAGCTCTGACTCAATGCTCAGGCGTATCAAGGCCGTTATTACGGCCAGAGGTGGTTGTTCTGGGTACTGATTTCTTAGGATCTATGCACCCAAAATGCGTGAAAATGTAATCACATGTTATTTCTAGTATAATATATTTGTCCAATGAATACCGGTTTATCATCTGCATTTCTTCTTGGTGTAGCAATTTTAATGGCCAGTAGTGTAATATTTTTCACCGGGAATACATCGTTCAATATTACAGGAAGGTACATACCGGCAGTCGTCTGGTATTCACTTAGTAGCGTGCTCTTCCGTCTGATATCTGAAGGTGGAATGTGGCTGAAGAAATGTATCCAGTATGAGGGAGAATGCCGTAATGGCCAATTAACAATGTGCGTGGCTTCGTTAAATTGTACGTATGTATTTTTTATGTGTGGACTCTTAAGCCAGACAGGAACACAGTACACTGTGGTACTAAGTATACCAATACAAGTGGCGATACTCGTAGACCATCTGCTGACTCTCTCCATCTGGTGCCAAAGAATTCATGGAGAATGTTGTTTCTGCTTTCGAGTTTAGCAAATGTTCGTTTAAATTGTTGCTTCGAAGAAAGTGCCCTATCTAAGCTGATCTGAAGGTATTCAGACGCATGTTATGTCTCCCTCTAAGTGAATATCAAGGGCCCTGTGTGCCAATCAATTGGACAGATGAAAACATGAAATTTCTATATTATTTGAGTTTGGTTGTAGCTTCCATTTACGGAAATATTGGCTTAAGATGTATAGATCAGAAGTTAGGATTTGTTCAGATGTTTCAAAGGTTTCGTGTAGGGGCGTTGTTGCCCAGCTGTCCGCATAGCCAAACTTTCTGCACACTTTCGAAGGAATATCAGGTATATAAAAAATTAAACAAGAGAGGAACAAGGACGCATCCTTGTGATAAGCCATTATCCATACTTTTAGACAGCTAGTGTCTTTTTCTGTGGTTGTAGTAAATGTTCTGCGAGCAGACACATTGTCAATCAGTTTTGTTGTCAATCTGCGTGGGACAAATGGCTCTGAGCACTATGCGACTTAACTTCTGAGGTCATTAGTCGCCTAGAACTTATAACTGCTTAAACCTAACTAACCTACGGACATCACACACATCCATGCCCGAGGCAGGATTCGAACCTGCGACCGTATCTGTCGCTCGCCTCCGGACTGTAGCGCCTAGAACCGCACGGCCACTCCGGCCGGCTGCGTGGGACAAGCTGTAATAATTTATACAGCAGTCGATGCCTCAAATACGTGTCTAATTGTGCACATTGATATTTTATGCTTCGTTTGGTATCCTGCTTCAATAAATGTTGGGAAAGATATTACTTGATCAGCGCAGCAGCTCAGTCCTGGTAGGAATCCAGCTTGCTCAGTAGGAAGGTACTGAAAGATCATTGTACTAAAAATGGTGCAAATGGCTCTGAGCACTATGAGGCCTAACATATGAGGTCATCAGTCCCCTAGAACTTAGAACTACTTAAACCTAACTACCGGAGTGGTCGTGTGGTTCTAGGCGCTTCAGTCCGGAACCGCACGCCTGCTACGGTCGCAGGTTCGAATCCTGCCTCGGGCATGGGTGTGTGTGATGTCCTTATGTTAGTTAGGTTTAAGTAGTCCTAAGTTCTGGGGGACTGATGACCTCAGAAGTTAAGTCCCATAGTGCTCAGATCTATTTGAACCAAACCTAACTACCTTAAGGACAACACACACATCCATGCCCGAGGCAGGATTCGAGCCTGCGACCGTAGCGGTGACGCGGTTCCAGACTGAAGCGCCTAGAACCGCTTGGCCACATCGACCGGCTCACTGTACTAATCTGATTCAATAAATCAGGAGTAATAAATTTAAAAATCGAAACCAGTGCAGCCAATGTCGGCTTTCAGACATTATGAAGTTCCTTGGCACATTTCAAAAATGGCTCTGAGCACTATGCGACGTAACTTCTGAGGTCATCAGTCGCCTAGAACTTAGAACTAATTAAACCTAAGGACATCACACACATCCATGCCCGAGGCAGGATTCGAACCTGCGACCGTAGCGGTCGCTCGGTTCCAGACTGTAGCGCCCAGAACCGCACGGCAACTCCGGCCGGTTGGCACATTTCACATTTCACATACAGAAATCGTTTCTAAGTGACTGGAGCAACTGGAGACTGAACCGCGGACTTTTAGATCATTACTCAGACTCAGGCACCGAACTGTCAACTTTAAAAACTGTAATACCGCAACGTTACGTCTAAGTTTTCAAAATCTCGTTTTATTGATCGCTAACCAAAGTGTCCCGGAGCTACAATACGCGCGGTAATAATTATGCAGAGCAGTGTTTACTCGAAAAACTCGCAATTCCCACGGGCAGCGGAGCGCGTAACTCGCCCTGCGCATACTTTATTCACGAAACGGGACGCGCGCACACTGCGCTCCGAAACGCTGACGCCGATATTCGAGCAGTCCTTCACAGCGGATTATGCTTTCATATTTAGCAGCTCAATTATCTCGCGCGCAAGTAATTACATTATCCATCCAGTGAGGGCGGCCGGGAACCAGAGAGTAATATTAAATTTTCATGTAGGTAGCGGGCGCGTCGCTATCATCAAATGTCGAGTACTGCAGCGCGGCGGGAAACGAATTATAACTGTGGGCGCGACCGCTCTGCAAGAGCAACGAACGTCACAACCACCGAGGGTCGCCATCAAACGTGGCAGCCACGTGCTGTACTCGAGTGTACCTAACATGCGTCCAGATCAGTGGAGCAAAGGCACAGGTCTTTGGCCCCCTGCACATATTACATTTCTACAACCTGACAGTGGAAAGGGGATAATGACGTGCCCACGTTTATCACTTTGCTGCTGCAATGTGTCTGCATGCATTTACTGCGGACAGACACAACAAGCTTCAAGAGCGCCATCGAAATTCGCTTTTCGGGGAAAATGTGCAGTTGCGGCCGAGTGGTTCTAGGCGCTTCAGTACGGAACGGCGCTGCAGCTACGGTCGCTGGTTCGAATCCTGCCTCAGGCATGGATGTGTGTGATGTCCTTAGGCTAGTTATGTTTAAGTAGTTCTAGGTCTAGAGGACTGATGATCTCAGATATTAAGTCCCATAGTGCTCTGGGCCATGTGAACCATTTTTTGGAAAATGTGCTGAAATCATTTTGTACGCCGCTATCTCACGGGGCTGTAACAGGAGGAAGCGTTCAGTTCCGGTAGACAGTGGTGATGATGATGATGATGACGATTATGATGATGGTGCATGGTTTGTGGGGCGCTCAACTGAGTGGTCACCAGCTACCGTACAAAGTCCCAATTTTTTTCTCAGTCTAATTTTTTTCACAGTCCAGTCCAGCCGCTGTCACGAATGATGAGGATGAGGATGAGGATGATGATGATGATGAAATGATGAGGATAAAACAAACACCCAGTCCCCTGGCAGAGAAAATCCCCAACCCGGCCGGGAATCGAACCCGGGACCCCGTGATCCACAGGTAGCAACGACAGCCACTGAACCACGAGCTGCGGACAGGAAGTTAGTCTCGCGTACAATTAGCAAGACTATACTGCCAGCCGCATTGTGTGAAGTCTGCATTTAGCAAGATAGCCGCAAATCTTTGCTCACAAATTTTTCTAGAAGACAGCGAGAGGGAATGCTTATTCAGTCAAATCACTATTCCATTCCCCCCATGTCCGATTCTTCAGGCCACTGTTAACTTCACAAATATATTATTCTGTTGAATATTTGACATTAAGGCGAGAGTCCACCATAAACATCAATAAAAAATGGTTCAAATGGCTCTGAGCACTATGGGACTTAACATCTATGGTCATCAGTCCCCTAGAACTTAGAACTATTTAAACCTAACTAACCTAAGGACATTACACAACACCCAGTCATCACGAGGCAGAGAAAATCCCTGACCCCGCCGGGAATCGAACCCGGGAACACGGGCGCGGGAAGCGAGAACGCTACCGCACGACCACGAGCTGCGGACAAAACATCAATAAAGAAATGGCTATTTCAGATCTTTGGGGTGTTTACTCTGAGATCTCAAAATGCTCCAGCTGTATTTCAATTACAAGCACGTCTAAGAAGTATGTGAAATATGAACCGCACTAGGGGCTGTAGCACACTGATATCTGCGACAATGATCAAGATAGTAGTTGTCTGTCAGAGGCTTCTATCTGACATACTACTGGCAAGATGCAATGATCGAAAAAGACGAAATCCAAATGAACGCTTGCACAGTGTCATTTGGTCCCAGTACCCCAACGGAAAATAGAAGGAAAAGAGATATTTTTGAGCCTTGTAGAAACTGTTTCTCAGTTCAGTATGGGCTGTTTAAAGACTGAAGAGGCAGGAGTCCTGCGACGCAATTATCTCCCCATCAGAAGAAGATCTGTTTACCTAGAGATCAACGACGCATCAAGCAATCCTACAAGATACTGCTGGAGAAGAAAAAATTGAGGAAAAGGGCTATCCCGATACTGAAATTACAAGAAGTGGTAGCCTTAGAGGAGCAGGAAGGGAAAATGTACACTGCTTGTGGATTTTAATGCCTATGTATCTTGTATTAGCATTTACTTTTTAATAAAACTTTAAAAACCATTTTGAAGTAACTTCGTTTTCCTAAGTTGAATCTCAACGAAATTTTTGCAGAATGTAGTTATGAGGTATCTGTGTGTTACCGAAAATGTAGTTCCTCTATTTTATCATCACCTTTATGTACCTATAATTGAAGAAAATTTAAGCTTGAAACTTGAAAAAGGTACTGAATGTAAATGAATAATACTGCTCATAAAAGAAACGTCTTGTGAATGTGACTAAGAAATTTGGATTGGTTTTCAAAAATACCATTAAAATCATGTTATATATTCAGCCCACGATAACCAGCCATACGTAGCAATTGAAAGTCTGGGCATGTCTAGATCATTACTCAGTAGACAAGTTTTAAAAAGTCGGCTGAAATCGGCACGGTAGAAAAAATGTAACATATTTCGGTGGTCTCTCGCCTTAAGCATGTGAGCCTTTATAGCGGAAAGCGCAAAACCCTAATTATGTTGATTTTGCTAGTTTCACATTATCCTCTCATCGACTAATGAAAAAATTAATCCAAAACTGGTAAATCAAATACAGCGATAATTCCTTTATACATTCATGTAAGACGGTTCTGGCAAATAGTTCATCGTGTCAGACGGTTTGTTTTAAGCTTGATTACAGCAAAAATAAATTGCAAAAACTGTCATTAAACTGCATTTTCTGAAAATCTAGTTTCTCTCCTAAACTATGTATTGCACAATCAAATAATTTTGTAGGTATCTTCAATGGTACATGTGGATACAGACTGTAAAATAAACGGTGAAAAGAATTAGCAGTAAATCAATAGTAAAGTAATACCTAATGGCTGGCGCTGAAGCTACACCGTGTGGACTAGGAACGTTGATTAGGCAATAAACTGTATTCCATTTTATTTTGTGGAAATGTAACCGAGAAAAAGTTCAGAAAAGTTTGAAATAATGTCCAGAGTTTGTTGGATTTTGCTAAGTGCTCTCATTATCAAACACTAGATGAGTATAGTGTGAGTTATTTCCACACTGTTTTAAAAAAAGCTAGTTTTTCACACATCTCAATATTAATGATGGCATGTCTCCTGAACTATGTGTTGAACAATGATATAATTTTACAAGTACGTTCAGTGGTGTAAGTGGATGTTGTGTGAAGGAATACAGTTGTCAGTAAAGAAGTAATGACGTCAAACGTCACACCTTACGTTGAAGTTGTATTGCACGAATAATGAATATTCAGCAAGCGAATTTTTTTTTTCCTTTCATTATTTTGTGGCGGATGTGTCTGGGAAATGGTTTCGCAAACGTTTGAAATTATGTGCAAAGTTTTTTGGACGTCATGGCAACGGCCTTGCCGCAGTGGATACACCGGTTCCCGTCAGATCACTGAAGTTAAGCACTATCGGGCGTGGCCAGCGCGTGGATGGGTGACCATCCGGGCAACCATACGCTGTTGCCATTTTTAGGGGTGCTCTCAGCCTCTTCATGCCAATTGAGGAGCTACTAGACCGAATAGTAGCGGCTCCTGTCAAAGAAAACCATCATAACGACCGGGAGAGCGGTGTGCTCCTCATCTGAGGACGATGCGGCGGTCGGAGTGCTTTTTGTTGGACGTCGCTAAGAATTATAATTCTAAAATACTGGTTGTATATGGCTGGGTAAATTGTACGCCATGAGTCTCAAGACATAGCCTACACATAGTTTATTAACTTTAATAGTTGACTTACTGTGTTGAACCGCTAACGTAAGGTTATATCTCTTAATAAGCAGTTTATGCGAGTATATGGAATTATTATATTCGGTAATTAATAGTATGAAATAATAAAAACAAAGTTATCGTTGCCCTAGGAAGCCGTTTTGTTGTCCTTGGAAGCCGTTAACTAGGCAACCTGGAACAGGGATTTTGTGACTGGGTGAAATATATGTAGGCTACAGCATCGCGGCTTAGGAATAGGATTGTTCCAACTAAACCACGTATTTGGAGCTGCTGGATTATGCTCTTTACTCACGCAGGATGGATCGCCGCTGAGCTTATCAGTATACAACCGTTGCCGAAGTAAATACCAAATCGCAATCACACGTTAATTGCTGCATCCGCAAATCTCAGCGAATCCAGCATCCGCCACTTTTCATTGGTTTCATCGGATTCATTTTCAATGAAGATATCCGCATAGTTAAGTAATATCGTAACTTTACCTTCGACTCAGTCACCTTATAGAACAGGTTGCGCTTGGAAGTATGAAAAGAATCTGGACCAACTGGCAATAAATCACACACGCACGTACGCACACTGATCTTCCATTCTATTCCGGGTGTCCCTCGAGGAATGGTCAATATTCAGAGATTTGAAAGGAACGATCATTCGAAGCAAATACGTCGGGCAAACATGGCCTCTACAACGCATACCTCAAGAGCAATGGGCACTACTTCAGTTTCGTTAATGTGAAAAAAATATTTTGCTTTCCATATTTTTGGTGGAGGCAGTATGGGTAAAAACCACAAAAAATTGTAAAGTAAGCGTGGACTCTAATATGCAAAAGTTTTGAGCTATGAGCAGTTGTTCAGTAAAAGACATATTTGTCACAATGGCGGAAGATGAGCAAGTGCTAATTGCTGTTAAGGTATGCACTTTAGAGCCCTTGTTTAATGTATATTTTGTCCTTGCTTTCGGCCATTCAACCACTTCTCTGCAAAGAGCTTGCAGTAGAAGAGATCTGTTTCGCAGTACCGAAAATGACGCGCTCATAAGCATACATTATACAGCCCGCGTGTACTAGACATTTTTGGTTCGAATGATCGCTGATATATCTTGAATATACCTTCTGGGACATCCTGTAGACACAAACTACAACAAGATACCATGAGGTGAGCTTATGAAGTACAACGCTCGATGTAACGAGTCGTAGCTCTCACTGGAATTTTTTCCTTTCAGCAATCCGAACTACTGCGTTATGTTTAAACATCCTTATTTTCACTATTCGTGATCGACCTTTACGCCAAATGTTCGTCCTGTAGCGTCTTTCAGTGACGCCTTTGGTAAGCGATTGCAGTGTGCCTTCCCAGTCAGTAGGCAACGAAACTTAACGTCGGACAGAGTATGAGGATTTTAGGTATAAATATACACGATTTTTGCACCACTTAATCAACACTGGAAAGAAATAACCACAAACAAAGTATGTTTTATTTTCATCTCACTCTTGCTTGGTACTCTTTGTCTAAGTTCGGCTTTGTTATGGGATGACTGAACGTTTTGACTTGTTCGTCATTTAGCAACAGCAGAAAAGCTATTCACATGTGTTCTACAGAGAGGTGAAACAAGATACCAGTTTCTGATGAAAGACACACTGTTTCTAAAGCACAAAAGCAAAATACGGGCTGTGCAGCTACTGGCGTAGTATGTTTGCACGACGAAAACCAAAAACACAGACCTACTTGGAGTTGGCGAACTGTGACAATACTTAAAATCTCACATTTTCCGCGAGTGTGTCAGCGAAACAGAAACTTTTTTCATTACACTAATTGTTATAATGTACACATTAATACTGATAAAATATACATTTTTAAAAACCTGAAAAATTGGAGTTGTAAGAATATAGCGTTACTTGTTCAAATATTTTTCCGTTTCGAAAAAAATGTTCGAGTGTAGGAAATTTTCTATAATCAATAAGCTTCCAAACTAAATATTTTTAGAAGAAGCAAATTATTCTTTCAAAATTGCGGAAATGGAAGTTTCAACTGACTAATAAATAGTCGAAGCCTACAAGTCGATACTTAGCCTGAAACTTTTCTCACGGGAGGGATACATCGGAAAAAATGCACTGCCAAACCTTTAGCTGCTAAGGCACACTACAAATATGTTTTAAAAAAACCGTTGAAGTTACTAATTTTTGCATCACGAAAAACCGCTTGTAACAGCTGTCTGTACAATACTTCCTGACTGGTGCGCGAATCGGCGAATAACCAGACGCAGCCGTGACAGGAGAACGTAGCGCTGCGTAGCGCAAAGTCCAAAGTGCAGACACGCATTGGCACCAAAAGTATTTTAAATAATTAATCTTTGAATAACTTACAGCTCATATCGGAAGCTAAGCTGTTCGAAATGTAACTGTTCTACAAGTGACTAGCAGAGGAAAGAAAATCAAGGCAGTGTATTATGTTACATTACAGACGACTTTCATCAATGGGGTCTTTAATTTGGTGACATGGTAGCAGAGATCTTACAATAGTGTTTAAATAATATATATTTTACTGGCAATTGGGTAATGAAAAAAAAATTCTGCTTCCAGTACTTCACAGTAATTATTAATTTTATTTTGACAGAACCGGGATGGAGAAAGAATTGGCCGTCGCCATTGTTCTCCATATACAGTGCCGCGTGCCAGGCATACTTGATCAAATTCGTAAAACGTGCTGATGCAAATTGACAATGCAAAAATGACTGGCGTTTAGTTGTTCTACTGGAAAGTAAACTGTCCGAAAACTTTCGAAAAACGTGCTGTTCAAATATCTTTTTTATCGAGAGGCTGAATCACTCTATAGTTCCGAGTGGAATACGAATCATGTTAACAGTCTTTTCGTCGTACTCCTATAGACAGAGGTGTCGTATAGCCAGGCCAAGCGTCCAACAGAAGCAAAGAGTTAATTTCTGCAACTGGTAAGAAGACGTTTCGGCTGTAATATTGGTAGTTATTCTCTTCCATTTTCATGATTTCGCTACGTCGATTACAAGACTTTTGCAACAAAACAATCTCTTTTTTTAAATTTTTAACTCTAATTTGCGTTGAGGTTTGTCAAGACAGATATAAAGCTGCGGAAACATAATTTTCACTGTCACTGTTGCATATGAATGGGTCGTAGCATTCATCGACTGCACAAACGACTCTTGCTTTTTTTTTATTTTTTGTCCGGAATGATGAAGTACAGTTTGCACGCAGTACCTGTACGGGACCTGACTGCCCCTATACACAGCATTTTAAGGGTTATAAGAAGCTTCATATTCACATCAGCTACGAATTTCTTTGTAATAGTACCTTTTAGTAAGTCCTCTATATGTTTACTTTAAGTAAACTTCGTAAGTTTGTGATTTCCTTTTCTGTGTGCTTTCCTGAAACTATGTAACCAAATGGCCATGTTTTGTAGATCTCCCTTACTAACGGCGCACAAAATATCACAAGTGATGCTAAATTTTGCGAATAGTTTTTCTTTCATAATTTCATTAACTTAATTTCGCCACATATTCCATACATCGTGTAAATCTATCTTCCATTTATACAATTTATGTTCAGATTTTCCGAAACAAAACCGACTTAGCCTACTGCTTAACTTCAAGTGCTTTCTTCCTCCTTCGTTCAACAAAACAGTTTACTGCCTTTTCTTTGTCACCGAAAGCTATTACTGTACATGTTTCCATTGTGCTAGTAAGGTATTGTATTTTTATTCTCCACTTTGACTTGCAAAAGAATCATCGTTAAAACCTCAATTGAAGAAATCGTTACAATTGTTTCTTGTTTCTTCTAATGTTTACATGATTTCTCAAGGAATTTCGACATAATTCGAATGAATGGCTGAGAAAGTAACTGTTATATAACACATATGCAGGGCTTCAGGAAAATCAGGTGACTTCTGTTGCATACCACATTCTTCATATTTCATCTTTGCAAGGGTTAAAACGATACTGAATTCCACATAGCCGGCCGGTGTGGCCGAGCAGTTCTAGGCTCTTCAATCTGG
Source organism: Schistocerca serialis cubense (assembly GCF_023864345.2). Lineage (NCBI taxonomy): Eukaryota > Metazoa > Arthropoda > Insecta > Orthoptera > Acrididae > Schistocerca > Schistocerca serialis. The sequence continues at coordinate 266,765,215 of NC_064638.1, forward strand.
AACCGCGCGACCATTACGGTCGCAGGTTCGAATGCTGCCTCGGGCATGGATGTGTGTGATGTCCTTAGGTTAGTTAGGTTTAAGTAGTACGAAGTCCTAGGGGACTGATGACATCAGATGTTAAGTTCCATAGTGATCAGAGCAATTTGAACCATTTTTTGAATTCCACATAACTATACAACTCTGGAACCTCCATTAACACAAATGATATTAGGTAGCACGGACGAAGAAAACACAAATATTAATCCAGTTTCATCTCCATTGTTAACATTTAGCGATACCACAAAGAGAACTGTTAATTATTATGCATGTAAATGAGCTGTGAATTCTAATGATTAGTAACTGTGAAAAACTGTGACAGACAAACTATCACTGAAAACTGAAATTTGCTCTAGAAATTACTACCGCAATCCCGGCGGAGGTTCGAGTGCTCCCTCGGGCATGGGTGTGTGTATTTGTCCTTAGGATAATTTGGGTTAAGTAGTGTGTAAGCTTAGGGACTGATGACCTTAGCAGTTAAGCCCCATAAGATTTCACATACACAGTTACGGCCGCGTGGTGCTGTGTTATCTGTTTACTGATGTACCAACAACCAAGAATATGCACCTGCTGTGTTGCGCATGCGCTGCCTACTACAACTACGGTAGTAGCTTACAGTTCACCAGCCACCTAACGAGCTATAAATTTGGCAATTACAAGCTTTTTTTTAAAAGAGAAAGGTACTTTCAGTCTGTCTGAACAGCTAAAATTTTGCTGTTGTGTTCCTTTCTGATATTATTCTTATATAAAATATTTTAGGGCGGGTCTCTAAACGTCGGAGTAGACCATTCGCTTGTGAGGCGTGTCAGTACAAGTATAGGTAAATATTTCCTCTATAGGAATTTTATGCAATACATGCTTTATGGACACGGTAATTTCACCATATTTCTTTAAATAAAATGTTTCTACTAGTATAGAATCCATTACTACAATCAATTATTACAACCTAATAATGAATAATTACGTTTAATCTGAAACGTCTTTAATAAAATTTTAACTATTTCTGGAACGTTCTAGTTGTACATTACATATTTCGTAGGTAGCATGAAATAAAGATAAAGCGTTCTTGGAACATTTAGTTCTTCCTTTTGTTTTTAATTACTTCTATTTTCTTGTAGAATAATTCCATAAAAATGTGGTGATGAGATTTAATTGCTATATAAAGCCAGATATACGTTTTATGATTCACAACACGTACCGAATGAAATAATATATGTGATCACGTGTATCACTTAATGCAGATACAACTTCGTATCGAGTGCTTCATTAACCACTGGTATCGACTACTGCAGTAATGGAAATATTCCTACAACACCAGTTACCTTTCAGAAAGCACCAGTCTGCTGCCAACAAATAGTTGTTAGAATTACATTAATACCGTCAGCTGCTAACGGGCGTTGGTATATATCAACGGGGACAGGTGAAAATGTGTGCCCCGACCGGGACTCGAACCCGGGGTCTCCTACTTACATGGCAGACGCTCTTTCCATCTGAGCCACCGAGGGCACAAAGGATAGCGCTACTGCAGGGACTATCTCTCGCACGCCTCCCGCGAGACCCACATTCTCACCTTGTATGTCTACACACTACATTCGTAGTGTCCCACCCCAACACACTCATTACTCGTGGAAGACATTCTTACCAAGTCCCGTAAGAGTTCGGGGAATACGTGTGCATCCGCACAGGAGGTGGAGGTCATGACCGGTGTTGCCAGAATTATATAGTTATGTGGATATGGTGTTTGTTCTTTCAGAGATGTCCAAAAACAGACGCTATATCCATATAAGTACATCTAGTTGTGTCCGAGCCTCGTCGCTTCAAGAATGATAAATAACATGACATGTCTGCCCCACTGCCGACTGAGGTGGTACTTCACAGCTGCTCCCCAGTTCCTCGACAAACGACGTCCTCGAGGAGTCCAGCGGAGAAGCGTCCGGCACTTCGCTCATCTGCTGCGCGCGACGTGCAAAGGCTGCGCGCGGGCCGATCATTACGCCGCATTAGGGCAGGCGCCCCCTTGCTTTCGCTTTGCTTCCGCTGTCAGCGCCGCCTAATTATGGCCTAGTTCATTAGCGGCGGGTCGCTCCCCCGGCACAGCGGCCGCGGCCACGGTAATTACCGTGCATCTTTAATCGCCGCACGTGCCAGCTTTGTCCGAGCCTCGCCGCCCCTCTGCTGTACCAGCGCTGTCCCCGTGAACCTGTCCTCAAGGCTGTACACGCGTTGGCAAGTGGCAGATTGTCTCCCATGTTCCACTGTCAGACGCTCGTGTTAGTACACATCTCAGGGCAATATGGTGAAAGTTTCGTCGCCTGGATGGAGGCGTTCCTTGTATGGCAATAAACTGTCGGCAAATAATCCTCTCGCCATTAGAAATGCAACATCATGAAGATGGAATGCAACAAATATCGGTTTGACACAAAATGTACTGCGTGGAAAGATAAGTAAATCATTAGCATTTTTGTATTGTAGTGCATTGTCTCGGTTGATCTACATTTTATAGGGCGTTGGAGAGGGCAGTGAGTACATAATACTATGAAGAGACAAAAAACCTGGTACACCTGCCTAATGTCGTGTAGGGTCCCGGTGAGACGTACTGCAAGACGACGTGTCGTAGACTCGACTAATGTCTGAAGTAGTGCTGGAGGGAGTTAACACTATCAGGGCTGTCCTTAAACCCGTATAGTACGAGGGATTGGAGATCTCTTCTGAACAGCACATTGCAAGGCGTCCCACATATACTCAATAATGTTCACGTTTGGGGAGTTTGGTGGCCAGCGGAAGTGTTTAAACTCAGAAGAGTGTTCCTGGAGCCACACTGTAGCAATTCTGGGCGTGTGGGGTGTCGCATTTTCCTGCTGGAATTGCCCAAGTCCGTTGGAATTCACAATGGACATGAATGGATGCAGGTATTCAGACAGGATGCTAACGTACGTGTCACCTGTATCTAGACGTCTTAGGGGTCCCATATCACTTCAGCTGCACACTCTCCCCACCATTACAGAGCCTCCGCCAGCTTGAACAGTCCCCAGCTGACATGCAGGGTCCATGGATTCATGAAGTTGTCTCCATACCGGTAGAAGTCCATTCTTTCGATACAAACGAGATTTGTCCGACCAGGCAAAATATTTCCAGTCATCAACAGTCCAATGTTGGTGTTGACGGGCTCAGGTGAGGCGTAAAGCTTTGTGTGATGCAAACATCAAGGGTATCGATGATGTTTCGTTGAATGGCCCAGCATTGAAGTCTGCAGCAATTTGCGGAAGGGTTGCATATCTGTCACGTTCAACGATTGTCTTCAATCTACATTGATCCCATTCTTGCAGGATCTTTTTCCGGGCGCAGACTTGATGTTTTACCAGATTCCTGATATTAATGGTACACTCGTGAAATGGTCGTACCCGAAAATCTCCTCGTAATCACTACTTCGTGGATGTTGTGTCCCATTGCTCGTGCGCCGACTGTAACACTACGTTCAGCTCACTTAAATCTTGATAACCTGCCATTGTACCACCAGCAACCGATCTAACAATTGCGCCAGACACTTATTATCTCATACAGGCGTTGCCGAACGCAGCGCCCTATTCTGCCTGTCTCCATATCCTTGTCCTCGAATATGCATACCTATACCAGTGTCTCTGGCGATTCAGTGTATTTTGAATAGGAGCCTATATCCGTAAACCAACCGTTTGCATTTTACGAAGACGCTTTCATTACAGACGCGTAATGCGGCAACGTCTGCTGAGGGAAAGAGAAAAGTCTCAGAGTTGCTTCTTCTGTATCCAATAATGTAGACAGCATGACGTGTAGTATGACTCCTGTAGACGCAACGGAAGACCTGCTGGCCTGAGTTCTGTTTGCTGCACTAGAAACTGAAGAAACATCACGTGGCATGGAGAATGTGTACCACAACATGCTTAGTAGGCACATTGTCTGTAACATCGGCGGTGGCCGTCATACCGAGTCGCTGTTGTAATGCATCAGTACCGTGCTGAACGTACAGTATGCTGGGTTCTTTTTTGTCGTGCAATATAAATGGTACGTTTCAGGGCTTGGGTTCCTATTCAAAGCATTTTGTACTCATACCTCTCTACAAGCCCTTGAAGTGTGTAACGGGAATTTTCGAACAATCTATATATGACATGCAGCTGTAGAATATTTTAGAACAAACGAAAATTTGTAGAGACCGGAACTCGAACTCGCATTTCCCACTTGTCACGTGGAGCCGCCTTTGCGACTCCGGCTTTCCGAGCGCGCTTCCACTAGTGGCCCAGACTTCCATTTGCGCCCTTGTCTACATTTACTATTGCTCGCACTATAGTACCGTGATTCCTGCCCAGGTTGACTTTGTTTTTCGATCATCATATTGAACTTCTCTGGCTCCAACGAGCGATGTTGGTCCTGTGGCGTACATCACAGCACGTGACACTACAGGTCTTAAGAGCTGCTGCGACCGTGTGTGGCGGGAAGCGCGTTACTATTTGAGCCAACTTTAATACTTCGCAGCTGGGCGTTTGGACAGATTCACGCTATGGATAACATATGACCAAATTACTGGCTTTATTGGCTACCTTCTCGTTGATATACTGATTTCCCATCTGTACCTGGACGTAGCCGATCGTTCGCGATGTCACACAAGGTGACTGGTGTGACGTCACAGGTTTGTTGCGGAGCCCTATTTTCTGTGGGCCCCGGCACTGCTATGGCGTGAAGCACTGTAATCTAATGTATTGCCTTTGTTGTACTGTACGGTCAGAAGTAATGGTGCTTCGGACGTACATACGTTCCGAAAAAAAAATGCTTCGGTCCATATAGTAAGAAACGGACACTGCACTAGAGTACAGTATTTCATATCATAGCAGAGTAATATGACGGTAGAAAAACAGTGTCTCGGCCTGTGTGGGAATCACGATAGTATAGTGCGAGCACTTGCAAATGTGGATAGCGGGAAAAATGCAGGTTTGGGCCGCTTCTGGAAACGTGTTCGGGTAGCTGAAGTTGTTAAGCGACAAGTGAGAGATCCGGTTTCGAGTCCTGGTCCGCCACAAGTTTTCACTTGTTCTGAAATATTGTATAGTTAACGCGAATCTTTCTTGATCAGTACTGCAGCACAACCTCACTTAAGAGCTAGGAGTAATGGCATCTACATCGCCGGCCGCGGTGGTCTCGTGGTTCTAGGCGCGCAGTCCGGAGCCGCGCGGCTGCTACGGTCGCAGGTTCGAATCCTGCCTCAGGCATGGATGTGTGTGATGTCCTTAGGTTAGTTAGGTTTAAGTAGTTCTAAGTTCTAGGGGACTGATGACCACAGCTGTTAAGTCCCATAGTGCTCAGAGCCATTTGAACCATCTACATCCTGTGTGTGAGGAAATATTTCGTAGCGGGTTTCCCGCTCACAAATCGCATTTGAATGCTTGTATGTAAGAACACTTTATTGTTTCTCGTGTAAGAAGAAGAAGAAGAAGAAGAAGCGCCTATCGGCATGTGTCGTGTTTCGACAATGGCAGCATCGCGGCTTGTTGAGACTGTTGTTTATACTGCCGCAATATTGCTGCTTCCGGTTGTCGGATCCCACGGCTGTAATGTGAAAATGGAATTCTTTGAGTTCAGGACGATCACGCTCAACGTCCTGTAGAATGTCAGAGGTTCTGTGTGACTAGCGCCCGAGAGGACAGACTTGTTGTTCTGTCGTACGTTCAGGACAGTATACAGGGTGTTAAGGTAGTGAATACAGGAGGTAGTGAAAATAGAAACAAATATATCTAGTTATCATATATATTGTCCCTAGTGGCAATCTCTAATGCTGGGGACGATGTAGACAGAGGGTAGTTCAGCACGCTAATTGCGGCAGTGGCATTCACAGGAACTGTTCGAATGCGTGACCACTGGCCTGAATGCACTCTGGACATTGCCGAATCATTGATTGTCATGTCCGTTCGAAGATAACTGGCATATCCACAGTGGTACCAGCAGCGATGGCAGTTCTGGTGACGAAGTCTTCTTTTTTCACAGCGGTTTCATACACCAGCTGCTTCATAAACCATCAGAGGAAGAACTCCAGACACATGAGGTCAGGTGTCATGGGTGGTCAGGCTACAGGACCATTTCAGATGATCCATCGATTCCCGGAGGTGACAAATGATTCCTACATCAATGCTGAAATGGGCTGGCATACCATCGTGTTGGAAGTAAATCTTATGTGTAAATTGAAGTAGATACTTCGTGTGAGTTAGTATGGGCAGAGGTCACTGTTGGCAACCGGAATAAAATAATAATTGGATCCTTTTACCGACCTCCCAGTTCAGATGATACAGTTGCTGAACGGTTCAAAGAGAACTTGAGATTGATTTCAAACACGTACCCGACTCATACGATAATAGTTGCTGGTGACTTTAATTTACGCTCCATATGTTGTCGAAAATACATGTTTAACTCCGGAGGTACGCATAAAATATCATCCGAAATTGTGCTAAACGCATTCTCTGAAAATTATTTCGAGCACTTAGTACATGAGCCCACGCGAATAGTAAACGGTTGTGAAAACACACTTGACCTTTTAGCAACAAATAATCCTGAGTTAATAACGAGCATCAAAACCGATACAGGGATTAATGAACACAGGGTTGTCGGAGCGAGACTAAATATTGTAATCCCCAAATCCTCGAAAAATATACCTATTAAAAAGAAAGAAACAGATAAAAATTCACTTTACGCCTTCCTGACAGACAATCTCCACTCATTCCAAATTAATAATTAGTATCGGCAGCAATTGAGAGGTTTACACCAAATAAACTAACAAACGACGGAGCTGATCCTCCTTGGTACACGAAACGGGTTAGAACACTGTTGCAGAATCAACGAAACAAACATGTCAAATTTAAACAGACGCAAAATCCCCAAGATTGGCGTTCCTTTACAGAATCTCGAAACTTAGCGCAGAGTTAAATACGAGACGCTTGTAACAGTTCCCACAACGAAGCTTTGTCTCGAAACCTGGCAGAAAATCCCAAGAGATTCTGGTCGTATGTGAAGTATGTTAGCGACAAGAAACAATCACTGACTTCTCTGCCCAATAACAATGGAGATACTCTCGAAGACAGTGCTGCCAAAGCAGATTTACTAAACACAACCTTCCGAAATACCTTCACAAGAGAAGACGAAATAAATATTCCAGAATTCGAATCGAGAACAGCTGCCAACATGAGTAACGTAGAAGTAAATATCCTCGGAGTAGTGAAGCAACCTAAATCACATAATAAAAGCAAGTCTCCTGGTCCAGACGGAATACCAATTAGGTTCCTTTCGGAGTATGCTGATGCATTAGCTCCATACTTAACAATCATTTACAACGTTCGCTCGACGAAAGATCCGTAACCAAAGACTGGAAAGTTGCACAGGTCACACCAATATTCAAGAAAGGTAGTAGGAGTAATCCACTAAATTACAGGCCCGTATCGTTAACGTCGATATGCAGCAGCATTTTAGAACATATATTGTGTTCAAACATTACAAATTACCTCGAAGGAAATGGTCTATTGACACACAGTCAACATGGGTTTAGAATACATCGTTCCTGTGAAACACAACTAGCTCTTTATTCACATGAAGTGCTGAGTGCTATTGACAAGTGATTTCAGATCGATTCCTTATTCCTGGATTTCCGGAAGGCTTTTGACACTGTACCACACAAGCGGCTCGCAGTAAAATGGCGTACGTATGGAATATCGTCTCAGTTACGTGACTGGATTTGCGATTTCCTGTCAGAGAGGTCACAGTTCGTAGTAATTGACGGAAAGTCATCGAGCAAAACAGAAGTGATTTCTGGCGTTCCCTAAGGTAGTGTTACAGGCCCTTTGCTGTTCCTTATCTATGTAAACGATTTGGGTGACAGTCTGAGCAGCCGTCTTCGGTTGTTTGCACATGACGCTGTCGTTTACAGACTAATAAAGTCATCCGAAGATCACAACAAACTGCAAAACGAATTAGAAAAGATATCTGAATGGTGCGAAAAGTGGCAGTTGACCCTAAATAACGAAAAGTGGGACGTCATCTACATGAGTGCTGAAAGGAACTCGTTAAACTTCGGTTACACGATAAATCAGTCTAATCTAAAAGCCTTAAATTCAACTAAATACCTAGGTATTACAATTACGAACAACTTAAACTGAAAAGAACACATAGAAAATGTTGTGGGGAAGGCTAACCAAAGGCGGCGTTTTATTGGCAAGACACTTAGAAAGAGTAACAGACCTACTAAGGAGACTGCATACACTACGCTTGTCAGTCCTCTTTTAGAATACTGCTGCGCTGTGTAGGATCCTTATCAGGTAGGATTGACGGAGTACATCAAAAAAGCTCAAAGAAAGGCAGCACGTTATGTATTATCGCGAAATATGGGAGACAGTGTCACAGAAATAATACAAGATTTGGGCTGGAAATCATTGAAAGAAAGGCGTTTTCCATTGCGACGGAATCTTCTCACGAAATTCCAATCACCAACTTCCTCCTCCAAATGCGAAAATATTTTGTTGACCTACATAGGGCGGAACGATCATCACGATAAAATAAGGGAAATCAGAGCTCATACAGAAAGATATAGGTGTTCATTCTTTCCACGCGCTGTACGAGATTGGAATAGTAGAGAATTGTGAAGGTGGTTCGATGAACCCTCTGCCAGGCACTTAAATGTGATTTGCAGAGTATCCATGTAGATGTAGGTGTAGATGTAGATGTGACCTACAGAGGTATGTCCTGCAGCAGTTCTGGCAACACATGTTCCACAAAGATTTGAGATTCCCGTCCGTTAAGATGGAATGGAAAAATGTATGGTCCAATCAAACTATCACTGATAATGCCAGCCCACACATTGACACCGAATTGCTGGTGATGATCAGAGGTCGATTTGCCCGTGGATTCACACATGCCCAAACATGCGAACTGTTGATAGTCAAACAGCCTTCACGGGTTAACAAAGCCACTTCGGTGTACACGACCTTGGCCGAAAATAAGAGGTGTAGGGCAGTCTGTTGGAAAAACCTTTGTGCGAATCGTACCCTTTGGATAAATCTTAAGGTGCTAATGCTGCCACGTGCTGAATACGGGAAAGAGGAATCCATAAAAGACTATGTATGGCGCCAAGGATGTGTGCCATACTTAGTGTACTTGTAGACGGAGTGTCTACAAAAAGTCTCAGAATCTCGTATTCTGTTTCGAGTGTTCTTATTGTTCGATTCCGACCTGTACCATGGATACTTTCACGACAGTGCCTGTTACAAGTAGCAGGCGATACAGACGTCCGAATGTCTGGTGTTGTGGAACCCGTCGGGTGGGAAAGTCCTGAAGATACTCTCTCGCAGCAGCTCGTCCATTTCCCTTCACAGACACGTACACTAGATGCACGTCTCGTACTTCAGCAGACGTAAACCGCTTCATGTTTAGTGTTGTTTTCACAAGGTGGTAATGATTGCGGCTCGATCGGTGTCTATACAAGGAAGTCACTTCTATTCTACAAGGCGGTGATTCTCGCGAATGAATCGGTGTGTTTCCAAGCATACTGCATGGGGGCTTAATTATTTATAATAAAAATACTTTTTAAATTTTTAGTTTAGTAGCTGTATGTCCGATTACGCTGTGTCTCGTAAACGGTTGGCCCTGACTAGTATTATTACGCAATCTGACTGCATAGAACAACAACAAAGAATGAAATGAAATTTTCCGTTCACACAATTAATTAATTAAGTCCCCAGCAACTATAAAACCTACGAAACCAAAGCACAAGTATAACTGTTCTGTGTGTGGAAGTATGACTCAACGTACACATCTGGCACGGTTCTCCTTCAATAAGACAAGAAATTTTAAATATCATTTATACTGAAGTAATTAAAGAAAATAGAAATCCTATAATCACGCAAGAAAACCAGAATTACACTCTAATACAAGAACACAAGCCAGATGCTTTGTTGACTGAACCTGTAATGACGCATTATTCAGGACACTGAAATAATGAGAGAGAAAAGAAAAAAATTTTTTTTTACCTTCATTTATATTGATGAAAAGTACTCTAATCATTACAATATATCACCATACCGAGTCGCTACTACTACATCTCAACAAGAACTGAGTACTGCCACATCTCGACAAGCACTCCTCACTACGACATCTCAGCAAGCACTCTCTGCTACGAGTTCTCAACTAGCACTGACTACTACGAGTTCTCCCCAAGCACTGCCAGTGGAGGCGGCTGAATAATACTCTTTGGCGCAATCTCTGGCGCTGTGGCTCAGTGTAGCCACCTTTCAATACCTCAGAGCCAAACATCCGTACGCAGAGCAGTTTTCAGTGTCCGTACACAGTCCAAGCCAGGGACACACGTACGAGAGATTACTGCAGCACCAGTGACAATATGTTCCATAACATTACAAGTTGACTTCAGAGACCGTATGTTCCTTGGCAAAATATATTTGTTTTGATGTTCTCAATCTCCAGTATTAACCTGAATGTATAGCTTCGGAACATCTTGTAGGTAGCTCAGAATATGAGCTTGTTTGCTGGAAGACAGGTAGGGACGCGGGCAGTGCGACGCCATTTCGCGCACCATGGGCGCACGCGTAGCGTCGCGATGGCTCCATTAGTATCTGGATCATCCGAAGAGAACACACGCTGCCTGATTTCATTTGTCATCGTCATACAAGCCCCTGCGTCTAGCGTGATAGTTCTGCTGTGTCAAGTTCAAACCGCCGGCCGCTGTGGTCGAGCGGTTCTAGGTGCTTCAGTCCGGAACCACGCGGCTCCTGCGGTCGCAGGTTCGAATCCTGCCACGGGCATGGATGTGTGTGATGTCCTTAGGTTAGTTAGGTTTAAGCAGTTCTATGTCTAGGGGACTGATAACCTCAGATATTAAGTCCCATAGTGCTTGGAGCCATTTGAACCATTTTTCAAGTCAAACAGCACATTTTTGTGTCTTACTGAAATTTGCACACTTAAATATGTTAATATCCAAGGCAATGAAAAAAATAAGTTTGTAACAGTTTTCTAATATATGGTTTATAAATGTGTTACAGATTTCATGCCGGCCGTGGTGGCTGAGCGGTTCTAGGCGCTAGAGCCTGGAACCGCGCAACTGCTACGGTCGCAGGTTCGAATCCTGCTTCGGGCGTGGATGTGATGTCCTTAGGTTAGTTAGGTTTAAGTAGTTCTATGTTCTAGGGGACTGATGACCTCAGAAGTTAAGTCCCATAGTGCTCAGAGCCATTTGAACCATTTGAACAGATTTCATGATACGCTAGTTGTCGGGAGTGAGCTATAGCGTGTGATAAGTCTTATTTGAAAAAAAAAACGACAGACAATACAGGCTGCTTCGTGTATCCTGCCAACAAAAATTTTGGACTTGGTTTACTAGTTTCGTGGTTGACAAGTTAGGTTTAACACACCTTATGTGATGCGGGGTGATCGTGGGTCGCGAGTTAGTGTTAACCGGGCTTGAGTAATTATTTATTTATGAAGAATATCAAGTGGCTGTAAGGAACAAGACCTAATGATATCGGTTGTGAGTTCGATTGACGATATCGGCCTGGGGTCCGTAACCTCCGTTGTGTAAAGCTAATGAGTCAGGAAGCACACTCAGAGTGAACTGAGTTGTGCATATTTTGTTGGTGTGTGGTACGTTCGAAGAAGACACAGTAGTGCAGTTTTTGGTTGTGCATTGGAGGATTTTGGTCCTCGAGCGAGGTAATGATTCAGGAGTATTTATTTTAGCTGATAGACCGTGGCATTGGAGAACGGAAGGTTATTTTGTTCCTAAAGCGATGATTAGCCTGTGACTTCGTGAAGATATTGGTCTGATGTAGTTAAAAAGAGACCACGACTTTTGAAGGGGACTGTCACAAAAGGCGCATGTACATCAAAGCTTTTACTTCCGATTTAAGTGTCGAGTGACCATTTCAACTACTTAGGAATTGTTAGCGGGATGCGTGTTGTCAACACCTGAAGAGACTGTAAGATTGTTCTCATTGTTTAATTATATGGACTGAAGTGGTGGTGGCGTCTGTGCTTTTTGTTTGTCCCTTTTGTCAATAATTACTGTCCGTTAGTCGAGACTTAAAATTTTGCGGGCACTCGTACACTTACGACGAATTCGCTGCACTGAATTTCGAAATAGAAGAGATAAAATAAAGTCAAGAAACTGAAAAGAAAATTTAGCTCCCACCTTACGATTGAAAACAGATTGCCCTTCAACGACCTGTTGTATGAAAACAAGACAAAAAGAATTGAGAAATATTAAACTGAAGAGGTCTTTCAAAAATCAAAGATATTGAACGTATGACAGTCACACAGACATACATTACCAGACTGGCAATACCGTATACAGTATCACTGGCGCCTATGAAGCCAGCCCTTTAGAATCGCAATAGGGCGGCGAGCGCAAAGGACGTATAAAGAGCTGTTTATTTGTTGATGAAACAGTTGTAACAAATGAGACACAATTGATAAACTTGCCTTTGGAGGTCTGACATAACTGTCAAAACATTCATCGTCTTCGGCTGTAATTTTTCGCACAGCATACGATAGGCACAAGAAAAGGAGCATGCCTCGATGCAAGCGTAACTAGAAACATCTTAAGTAGATTTGCTTTTGTACTGTTTACAAGCCTAAATAATTACATTACAGATTCTGTTGCCCTAAATACCGGCAGTGTTTAAATAGTTTATGAATATGTCAAGGTGTTTAATAATCTAGTGTTAATAGACGTAGATTAACCAAGTTTGATAAACTTCAGCTTTACTTTGAATAGTATGCTCGTTATGAGAGAGCTCCTATAAGCATAATGTGCTATTTCTCGTTAAAAACAAGTGTCTTTAGGCATTCGAGTGTTTTTACGCAAACTAGTCTGCTTTAAACGTGTCTGTATGTAACTTGATGTTCTTTTTGCAACGCGATCCCACAAAGTATGAGTTAAACTCAACTAGTACACAAATGTTTGCTCAACAACAGAACTTCTTTAAACCATCTCATAAAACTTCACAACGCCATTTGGCTTCAGAAAATCGTATTAGTACCATACACAAACTTCCTGATGCCGTCATATTACCTCACCAAACGTCAGTCTTCAGAAAATGCTGCACTTTTGCCAGTCCAGTCTGTGGCTAGCTAGTCGAAATTGCGATGAAGTTAATGCCAATAATATTAATTATATTACCACCATTTAGTCTGGAACAGAATATTAATTATTAAAAAAGATTAATTGAGAATCAAAGATTAATAGATACTTTGAATTAATATTGCAAACTAATTACGTAAGGAAAAGATAGAAAAAGCAAAGGTAATCAGATTTATTTTCTTAAAAATCAAATTTTAAAAAAATCCGGTATAGGTATCAAATAATATCGCTGATTTGAGTTGTCGTTTAATCTCTGATACTGTGATAAATTTACAACACAAGAGAACGTAATTTTTGCTGCGTGGGATTTTCGTTAGTAAAAGTTTTACGTTAGTAATTTTGTGCTACTGATATTCTCGTGATATTGACGAATGTAGCGATTGTTAATGGAATTATTTTGAATAGATTTTCAATAACACGTTAGTGAAAGTTGTGATATATCATTCGCACAATGCGATAAGCTTTAAAGGCATTTTAGTTTCTTACCACAGTGAAGTAAACTCTAGTACGCTTGCGACAGTACTGTTAAGCAGATAATTAAAGACCGCATTTACGTAACCAAACAACTAATTTCGATTACTTCCGAGTACTGTATCTCTTCTCTTGAAATTGGCTAGTACATATGAGCATACCATCAATAACTGGGGAATCTTTGTGATGTAATGGTAACTCATATGCAGTACAACTAAACGATGTTGACACGTATAATTTCCCTTTCGCACTGCAGAATCTATATTCAGGTACGATAGCAACCAGTGACCAGTCAAACTAGAGAGCAACGCTAACACGTAAATCAAACGTCTACCCTACAGCGATAAACCAAATGATCGTACTTGTTTATGAAGTGGTACTTAATTAAATTATAAATCGTACTTTATTATCAGAGTGGCACAGTACATGGTATGAGGTGCCTTAGGGCACGCAACTCCATGACCTCTGGCTGGCGTAGCTGATAATTTCGACAGCACCCGTACGATATTCCACGTTCAAGGAGAATATTTTGACCTTCGGTACGCCTATGTGTTGTATGAAGGAACCTGAGGAACGACCACTACGTGAAAGTGGATATCTCAGTTGTCTCCTTAGCTACAGTTGACAATAAAACTAAGCCTAAGTGTCAGTCACCGCACGCAAAGGGGTCTACCCTAATTCCACCACATTATTTCATTAATTAGTCAATCGACACCGTTGTTGTTACGAAAACAGAATGTGATTGTGGTTATTTGTTACAAAAGATAATACCACATTCAGAATATGCAAAAGAGAAGTCAGGTTATTCATTAAGAAACTTATTACCACATTGAAGATATGCAAAAGAGAAACTAACTATGTTACTTTGGTCTCTTATGTATACACAAGCTGGGAGTGGGTATGATCAATTGCCAAGGGAAATCAACATTAAAAGCCTGTTTATACACTTGGAGTAAATAACTGCTTTCGAATGGATTTACGTATACACTCCTGGAAATGGAAAAAAGAACACATTGACACCGGTGTGTCAGACCCACCATACTTGCTCCGGACACTGCGAGAGGGCTGTACAAGCAATGATCACACGCACGGCACAGCGGACACACCAGGAACCGCGGTGTTGGCCGTCGAATGGCGCTAGCTGCGCAGCATTTGTGCACCGCCGCCGTCAGTGTCAGCCAGTTTGCCGTGGCATACGGAGCTCCATCGCAGTCTTTAACACTGGTAGCATGCCGCGACAGCGTGGACGTGAACCGTATGTGCAGTTGACGGACTTTGAGCGAGGGCGTATAGTGGGCATGCGGGAGGCCGGGTGGACGTACCGCCGAATTGCTCAACACGTGGGGCGTGAGGTCTCCACAGTACATCGATGTTGTCGCCAGTGGTCGGCGGAAGGCGCACGTGCCCGTCGACCTGGGACCGGACCGCAGCGACGCACGGATGCACGCCAAGACCGTAGGATCCTACGCAGTGCCGTAGGGGACCGCACCGCCACTTCCCAGCAAATTAGGGACACTGTTGCTCCTGGGGTATCGGCGAGGACCATTCGCAACCGTCTCCATGAAGCTGGGCTACGGTCCCGCACACCGTTAGGCCGTCTTCCGCTCACGCCCCAACATCGTGCAGCCCGCTTCCAGTGGTGTCGCGACAGTCGTGAATGGAGGGACGAATGGAGACGTGTCGTCTTCAGCGATGAGAGTCGCTTCTGCCTTGGTGCCAATGATGGTCGTATGCGTGTTTGGCGCCGTGCAGGTGAGCGCCACAATCAGGACTGCATACGACCGAGGCACACAGGGCCAACACCCGGCATCATGGTGTGGGGAGCGATCTCCTACACTGGCCGTACACCACTGGTGATCGTCGAGGGGACACTGAATAGTGCACGGTACATCCAAACCGTCATCGAACCCATCGTTCTACCATTCCTAGATCGGCAAGGGAACTTGCTGTTCCAACAGGACAATGCACGTCTGCCTGTATCCCGTGCCACCCAACGTGCTCTAGAAGGTGTAAGTCAACTACCCTGGCTAGCAAGATCTCCGGATCTGTCCCCCATTGAGCATGTTTGGGACTGGATGAAGCGTCGTCTCACGCGGTCTGCACGTCCAGCACGAACGCTGGTCCAACTGAGGCGCCAGGTGTCTATGTGCCTGTGGTTCTGTCAGTGTGATCATGTGTTGTATCTGACCCCAGGAATGTGTCAATAAAGTTTCCCCTTCCTGGGACAATGAATTCACGGTGTTCTTATTTCAATTTCCAGGAGTGTATGTACATACACAGGGAACGGAGACAGGTAGAACTAGCAATTGGGAATATCCCGTTATTCAAAACTATGATAAAGTCTAGGGAGCCACAAATTATCCACTTAATGCAGTGAGTATTGGTACTCGTTTGACTTGTGAGCCTCAGTTCTCTTCAGCTAAGGGGGTTATCACTAAAGTTGGAGTAGTATGTAACCACATGGCAACCGACACCATGTTAAGAAAATTCACATATTTATTCAACGCTGTATCTGCAGTAAAAGATATTAGTGTTACGCTCAATAGCGGAAAACCCTCTTCCAAGCATCGGCTTGTGACAGAAAAAATGAGAGCCCGTCGGAAATATTAAGTAGGAGATCGTGCTCAAAATCAATACTTCCGATTTTGTATGTGAATACTGTTTTATATTTATAATTGTCAAAATGAAGTCGTCGAAGGTGTTCTGTAAGTTTTGGAAACAGATGAAGATCGGATGGGGCCGAGTCGGGACTGTATGGAGGACGGTTGCTGACATTGAACCGAAGGCAACTGAATGTTGCAGATGTCGCAACGCTCGTGTGTGGCATGGTATTGTCATAGTGAAGGAGAGGCTGCTCCAAGAGCGAACGAACTCTTCGAATTCGTTCTTTGAGTTTTCCGAGGGATTACAGCACGCTGTTTCTCACGCATATTTACATTACACACAGCATAATTACGTTACACACAGCCATGTTACTCACGACAATTAGAGTCTATCTAGTGGCAAATATATATACAGTATAAACAATTCTGAAGAGAAAGTGGCATAACACCATTGATAAATATAGACCACGAAGTCGGTTCCTAAGGCAGAATATTTAAAATTTCGGGGTGTTCCATTAATGAGGAATTGAATTGGAAGAAACACATCGATGATCTACTGAAACGGTGAGGTTCAGCTACTTACGCTATTAAGGTTATTGCAAATTTTGGTGATAAACGTATCAGTAAATTAGCCTAATATGCCTATTTTCATTGGCTGCTTTCATACGGCATCGTATTTTGGGGGTAATTCATCATTAAGAGAAAAATATTCATTGTACGAAAGCGTGTATTAGAATAATAACTGAAACGCACTCAAGATGACCTTGCAAACATTTATGTAAGGAACTTGTGATATTCACAGTACCTTCGCAATACATATATTCAGTTACGAAATTTGTTATTAATCATCATCATTATTATCAGTTTTCTGCTATACTAGCAGGTCCTTGGCCTCTCCATTTTCTGCGATCCATTGCTTCCTTCTTAACGCTGCTGGATGTTGTACCGTCCATCACGTCATCCAGTATCTGAAATCTCTTCCTTTCTCGCTTCCTTTTCCTTTCTACATAAGCTTGTTATTAACATACCATCACAATTCCAAAACAACAGAAAAGTGCCTAGTGTTAAATCTGACTTTCGCACAGAAAGGGGTGAAATATTCTGCCACAAAAATCGTTGGTAATTTGCCATATAGCATTAAAAGTCTGACAGATGCCCAACAAACATTTAAAAACAAATCAAAAGAATTTCTGAATGACAACTTCTTCTACTCAATATATGCATTTTTAGATATGAAGAAGTAACTGTAAAAGAATTAATTACTTTGTGTAATGAAAACTTGCCTTAAAGCGATACGTTCCACATCATTACGAAATGTCGTATTCGTGATCTATGGAACAAGTATTACTGTATGTATGTATGTACGTATGTATTTATGCAGAGTGTTGCAACTTCTGTCAACGAAACGAGAAAGTCGACCTAGTAATGTGCATATATAGGGTGGTCCATTGGTAGTGACCAGGCCAAATATCTCACGAAATAAGCATCAAACGAAAAAAACTACAAAGAACGAAACTTGTCTAGCTTGAGGGGGGAAACCAGATGGCGCTATGGTTGGCCCGCTAGATGGCGCTGCCATAGGTCAAACGGATATCAACTGCCTTTTTTAAAAATAGGAACCCCCCATTTTTTATTACATATTCGTGTAGTGCGTAAAGAAGTATGAATGTTTTAGTTGGACTACTTTTTTCGTTTGTGATAGATGGCGCTGTAATAGTCACAAACGTATAAGTACGTGGTATCACGTAACATCCCCCCAGTGCGGACGGTATTTGCTTCGTGATACATTACCCGTGTTAAAATGGACCGTTTACCAATTGCGGAAAAGGTCGATATCGTGTTGATCGATGGCTATTGTGATCAAAATGCGCAACGGGCGTGTGCTATGTATGCTGCTCGGTATCCTGGACGACATCATCCGAGTGTCCGGACCGTTCGCCGGATAGTTACGTTATTTAAGGAAACAGGAAGTGTTCAGCCACATGTGAAACGTCAACCACGACCTGCAACAAATGATGATGCCCAAGTAGATGTTTTAGCTGCTTTCGCGGCTAATCCGAACGTCAGTAACAGACAAATTGTGCGAGAATCGGGAATCGCAAAAACGCCGCTGTTGAGATTGCTACATCAACATCGATTGCACCCGTACCATATTTCTATACACCAAGAATTGCATGGCGACGACTTTGAACTGCCACTGGGCACAAGATAAATTACGGGACGATGACAGATTTTTTGCACACGTTCTATTTAGCGACGAAGCGTCATTAACCAACAGCGGTAACGTAAACTGGCATAATATGCACTACTGGGCAACGGAAAATCCACGATGGTTGCGACAAGTGGAACATCAGCGACCTTGGCGGGTTAATGTATGATGCGGCATTATCGATGGCAATCTAAATGGTGCAATGTATGCTGCTTTCCTACGTAATGTTCTACCGATGTTACTACAAGATGTTTCACTGCATGACAGAATGGCGACGTACTTCCAACATGATGGATTTCCGGAACATAGCTCGCGTGCGGTTGAAGCGGTATTGAATAGCACATTTCATGGCAGGTGGATTGGTCGTCGAAGCACCACACCTTGGACCGCACGTTCACCGGATCTGACGTCCGAGGATTTCTTTGTGTGGGGAAAGTTGAAGGATAGTTGCTATCGTGATCCACCGATGACACCTGACAACATACGCCAGCGCATTGTCAATGCATGTGCGAACATTACGGAAGGCGAACTACTCGCTGCCGAGAGGAATGTCGGTACACGTATTGCCAAAAGCACTGAGGTTGACAGACATCATTTTGAGCATTTATTACATTAATGTGGTATTTACAGGTAATCACGCTGTAACAGCATGCTTTCTCAGAAAGTCATTAACCAAAGGTACATGTTCACGAAGGTACATGTATCACATTGGAACAACTGATATAAAATGTTCAAACGTACCTACGTTCTGCATTTTCATTTAAAAAACCTACCTGTTACCAACTGTTCGTCTAAAATTGTGAGTCATATGTTTGTGACTATTACAGCGTCATTGATCACAAAGCGAAAAAAGTGGTCCAACTAAAACTTTCGTATTTGTTTACGTACTACACGAATATGTAATAAAAATGAGGGTTTCTATTTTAAGAAACGCAGTTGATATCGGTTTGACCTATGGCAGCGCCATCTAGCGGGTCAACCCTAGCGCCATCTGGTTCCCCCTTCAAGCTAGACAAGTTTCGTTCTTTGTAGTTTTTTCGTTTGATGCTTATTTCTTGAGATATTTGGCCCGTTCGCGATCAGTGGACCACCCTGTATAATACATCAGCTGATATTGAGAACAGAATAAAAAAATTCGGAGACATTACTTTCCAGAATCCCCTCGTAAACAGAAGTACGTCACGGAGACAGAGAATGTGAAGGGGGTACAAGGACAACGTATACCTTTCAGCCTCTCAAGGACGGAAACTATGCCGTGTTTTCTAAGTTTTTGCAACATTGTCTTTCAACAAAATAACGCAAAAACTATTGCTGCTTCTGCTGTTTTGACATGTCTAGATACAGTGTGTATTCGACTGTTACTCTGGGAAGCACTGTCTCCAGATGTCTCACAGACTGAAAACAATTTGGATGGGTCGTCGAGAGACTCACTGTACTAAATTTCGCACCGTCTATAGCCCAGAATTACCCACAAATTTAATCACGTATGCCTCTGCTACAGAGTAAATGTCCTTCCAAGTGTTACAGTTACAATTGCCAGCCAGTGTAGCAACGTCTTTCATGTTTACGAATTGATTTCAATGTTTGCAACTCGGAGAATGAGTCCGTTAGTATCACTAGATGTACAGTTGGGTGGCCACACTGAACCTTAGCGCTGTGTCAAAAGAGACGCTTCTCCGAATCTCAGTACTCTCTCAGTGCGAATCCAGCTCACGAAAAGTGTACGGCGCTCCGGGCCCGGACATTGCCGCATTTGTATGCTAGAGCGGAGAGCAAAAGAAATCGTCTCCGGGGCCTCCAAGTTGCGCTTTTCAGCGGAAGGCGGAGAAGAAATGGGAAAAAATATCCATATATTAAGGTCCAGCCGGCGGCAGCGGCGGCAACGGCGGCGGCTGCCGGGGAAATGAAGAAGCCAGGGACAGCTCAAGTTTGGAAAAGTAATATATAAAGTTTGCGATTCGTTAGAGCTCATTGAGAGTCATTATTCACTGTCTGCCGGCGAGAGGAAGCAGACGAGGCAGCAGGCAGGAAGAGGAGGAGGCGGCGCCAAAGCGCCCCGGAGGAGAATGTCCGCTGCCTGGAGATACACGCCGGCTACAGCGCCGCTGCTAACTACGGGAATTCCGTCTCTCGCCCTATCAAAATTGTTTCCTACCGTCCCTGTTCCGCGAAGCGACCCACTTCTCGTCAGCGTGTACTTCTAGATGAACGATCGGGTAGCGAGGAAACATCGTTACGTTATCGAAATTTATGTGGACTGAATACGTAAAAAGGTAACGTGAGAAAATTCAGAGTCTTCTCACGGGATCGCCGCAACCGCCGGCATACATTTACATGCGTGCAGAAACCGTCGGCATACATTTACATTCATGAGTATTTATTGCTCGCTCTGCAGTATCATGCTAGACTCAGCCGATGTCGAAAAACCAATGGTTACCTTTCACCCGTATGCTCTTAACGGTTATCGGCCACTGGAATATAAACTATTTGATCAAAATTATCTGGACATACTCTCGTAATGCGGTATCGGCCACCAGATGCCACGAGAGGGGGGCCCGCTAGTGTAACAGGAGCAGTAACAGACGCCAGTGGTTTTCCTGGACCTGCAAAACGCGTATGACAAGATCTGGCATGACAATCTTGAGTACAAAATGCTGACACAGGTGACCATCCCTGACATTTATGTCAAGATCAAAGATAATTTCCCCCACGATAGAAACTTCTTGGTTACTTAGCAAGGAAAATGCGCAAGCTTACGTCACATGTCGATTGATACCCCTCAAGGCTCTGTGTGGCCTCCCATGCTCTTTGATATTTATGTTAATGATATGCCAGTCATCCCGCACTGCCACCTAGCACAATAAGCTATGATTCGGCACTCCATACGACCGTCCAGAACACGGACCAGCCCACTGCTCGTCTCGAGAGGCAAGTGGACGCGACAGTGACCTTGTGTCGTTCAAACAAGACAGTCCTCAATGTCGCCAAAACTACGGCACCCAACTTCACTAAACGGCTTCCATTCCTCCGCCACAACATCACTAAAGCCGGCTTCCAGGTCCCATGGTCCCCTAATAGCAAACATCTATGTTTCCAGATGGGAAAAAACTGCTCCTCCATCGACATGCAAAAGACGTCACCCAAAAGGGACAGGAGCAAATAAAAGCGTTGTACCCAACATTCAACAGCAGGGAACTGAACCTAGAAACCAAGCTCCGTCTGTACAGAATGGTTGGTGGTAATGGTGGTAAGTTCCTACGGGACCAACCTGCTGCGGTCATCGGTCCCTAGGCTTACTCGTTACTTAACCTAACTTAAACTAACTTACTCTAAGGACAACACACCCACGCACACCCGAGGGAGGACTCCAACCTCTGATGGGGGTTTCGCGAACCGTTGCAAGGCGCCCCAGACCGAGCGGCTATCCCGTGCGGCACCAGATGGTTGGCCACCCTTCCCTCACCTATGGCTCCACTGCGCGGGACACGATTAGTGCCTCTCGGATGCAGACTCTCCAGCGCCTACAGAATAAGGATCTTCGGTGGAGCCGGCATGACCGGCCGTGGCGGCCGATAGGTCCTAGGCGCTTCAGTCCGGAACTACGTGGCTGCTACGTTCGCAGGTTCGAATCCTGCCTCGGGCATGGATCTGTGTGATGCCCTTAGGTTATTTAGGTTTAAGTAGTTCTAAGTTCTATGGGACTGATGACCTCAGAAGTTAAGTCCCATAGTGCTCAGAGTCATTTTTTGAGCCTGCACGCCCTTCCCCTCACGAGGGTAGCTACCCTCCACGAGGAAACGGACGTGGTCACTCTCAAGACGTCCATTCTAGAGAAGGCAAGGCGTCTCTATGATAAAGTGGATGCCCTGCGCGATTCAGTCGCTGGCTTACAAAACATTTGTGCCACGTCTCGCCGGCACTGGCACCGCCATCCTGTTCCTCTCACCATCCTTGAGGAATCAGATTCTGACCATGGCTTACGATAGCCCCGTTACGACCATTAATGAAGGGTCAGTGCTGAAATGACCACTTATATGCGTCGACCATCATAAGCCACTAATGTTGGTACCTAATATACACTACTGGCCATTAAAATTGCTACAACACGAAGATGACGTGCTACAAAAGCGAAATTTAACCGACAGGAAGAAGATGTTGTGATATGCAATTGATTAGCTTTTCAGAGCAGTCACACAGGGTTGGCGCCGGTGGCGACACCTACAACATGTTGACATGAGGAAAGTTTCCAACCGATTTCTCATACACAAACAGCAGCTGACCGGCGTTGCCGGGTGAAACGTTGTTGTGATGCCTCGTGTAAGGAGGAGAAATGCGTACCATTACGTTTGCGTCTTTGATAAAGGCCGGATTGTAGCCTATCGCGATTGCAGTTTATCGTATCGCGACATTGCTGCTCGCGTTGGTCGAGATCCAATGACTGTTAGCAAATGGTTCAAATGGCTCTGAGCACTATGGGACTCAACATCTTAGGTCATAAGTCCGCTAGAACTTAGAACTACTTAAACCTAACTAACCTAAGGACATCACACACACCCATGCCCGAGGCAGGTTTCGAACCTGCGACCGTAGCAGTCCCGCGGTTCCGGACTGCAGCGCCAGAACCGCACGGCCACCGCGGCCGGCGACTGTTAGCAGAATATGGAATCGGAGGTTCAGGAGGGTAATACGGAACGCCGTGGTGGATCCCAACGGCCTCGTATCACTAACAGTCGAGATGACTGGCATCTTATCAGCATGGCTGTAACGGATCGTGCAGCCACGTCTTCGTGGCACGTAAGGTGCCCTCCGCCACACACCGTTGGGTGGCTTGCGGAGTATCAATGTAGATGTAGATCCCTGAGTCAACAGATGGGGACGTTTGCAAGTCAACAACCATCTGCACGAACAGTTCGACGACATTTGCAGAAGTACGGACTATCAGCTCGGAGACCGTGGCTGCAGTTACCCTTGACGCTGCATCACAGAAAGGAGCGCCTGCGATGGTATACTCAACGACGAACCTGGGTGCACGAATGACAAAATGTAATTTTTTCGGATGACTCCAGGTTCTGTTTACAGCATCATGACGCATTTTAGCTGGGTAATGCACGACCGCATGTTGCAAGTCCTGTACGGGCCTTTCTGGATACAGAATGTGCTGGCCTGGCCAGCACATTCTCCAGATCTCTCACCAATTGAAAACGTCTGGTCAATGCTAGCCGAGTAACTGGTTCGTCACAATACGCCAGTCACTACTCCTGATGAACTGTGGTATCGTGTTGAAGCTGCATGGGCAGCTGTACCTGTACACACCATCCAAGCTCTGTTTGACTCAATGCCCAGGCGTATCAAAAAATGGTTCAAATGGCTCTGAGCACTATGGGACTTAACATCTGTGGTCACCATTTAACATTTTTGAAATGTTAAGGATAATAAGTTGCCGTCTCTTCATCTAAGAATAGATGATGAATGCAGCTCTTTGTGTAATGTCTTGTCTGTATAGACGTGTATCTGTTGCCTTTAAGATCCCTTCACCGTCACACATAAATCTATACAGTAAAGTAAGGGCCTCCCATTTGTTGGCTGATCCGTAATAAGAGAGGCGAAAAGTTAGACTAATGGAGGATTATTAGTATTATCTCTATTTTCATTCGCTCTCTCTCTTTCTCTCCTTTATCAATGTACAGTTTTTAATATAATATTTCATTACGTGAAATCAGCCAAATAGAATCTTTGGTGGAGTCCTTCGTCTTGGTAATCAGCGGCTGGCTTGCTGTAAGAGATCTTTACATTTATTATTACTGTTAAACACTGCATTCAGTCGGGAGAATCAATCGTGTGGACAATTTGTTCCTTTTACGAAAGATTGCGAATTCCAGATGTGTACGAAGCCTTTTTGGACGATTTAACACAGACTCAGTGATTGCAGGCTCTCTTCGACACAGCTGAAACTTCCCCACTAATTACAGGGTCAACGTGATCATCAAATGATTCAGAAAAAACTCATTCGTTCATTCACTCCAGAACAAAAAAAGTCACAAACCTTATTTATGAAGGAAATTGTGTATTAAATCCATCTCCATTACATGTCCAGATCTCCGGTGATTCCACGTCTTAATTATTTTCCGTTTACAGTCTCATAAACGCACTAGAAAATACTTTGGCGTCGTCGAGCTGTCGCCGCATATATTACGAGAAAATCAGATCAGATACTTTTCCAAAGTGAATGAATGTGGATGGTTTGATTGACAATGATTAACTGGTGCGTGGTAGAGGGTATTTTCTGTGGGGACATTACAATCAGTCCCCTATACCTCAGAACTACTTAAAACTAACTAACCTAAGGACATCACATACATCCATCCCCGCGGTAGGATTCGTACCTGCGACCGTAGCAGTCGCGCGGTTCCGGACTGAGCGCCTAGAACCGCTAGACCACCGCGACCGGCAGGCGTATCAAGGCCGTTATTATTTCCAGAGGTGGTTGTTCTGGGTACTGATTTCTCAGAATCTATGCACCCAAATTGCGTGAAAATGTAATCACATGTCAGTTCTAGTATAATACATTTTTCCAATGAATATCCGTTTATCATCTCCATTTCTTCTTGGTGTAGCAATTTTAATGGCCAGTAATGTAGTTGTGTTACCTGTTGCCTGCACCTAGGACTTCCTCCGATAGAGGGTGGTATGGGACTTCAAGTCCCACCACCACACTTTAAACGTGCGATCCTATGACGTCCTTGGAATGACATCGTTGTAGAATAGAACAATTTTACCTTCAACCAAGGCAGTAAGACCGTGATTCACCGGTGACGCTGTGCTTCAACGTACCACAATAAAAATAAAAGTCTGGGACAGAGCTCAGTGACTTCAAATATGGACTAGGTTCTGGATGTCGTTTGAGTAACGAAACCATCTGAGACTTTTCAACTGTTCTACAGTTGCGCAAGTCGACAGTTGGCAGTTTGACTCTGAACTGGGAATGAGAAGCATCAACCAAAGCTGAACCAAGACAAGGCAGGCCTTCCATAGGCCTACTTACGGAAAATGGCAGTCAAACACATTCCGTATTCCATAATCCAGGTCCCACATTCGTAGATTT
This sequence comes from Schistocerca serialis cubense, assembly GCF_023864345.2. Taxonomy (NCBI): domain Eukaryota; kingdom Metazoa; phylum Arthropoda; class Insecta; order Orthoptera; family Acrididae; genus Schistocerca; species Schistocerca serialis. Next base: position 266,790,792 of record NC_064638.1, read on the forward strand.
CCGAAAAGGATTTGAAACGCTGATCAAGTGCGAATGGCACGAAGAATTCTCATGTACTGGAACACATTACGTTGTCTCCGACGGGGAGTGTTGATTAGATACAAGAGTGTCGCAGGAGTACCACAGGGAAGTGTGATAGGATCGCTATTATTCTCTATATACGTAAAGTTACATGTGGACAGGGTCAGAAGGAATCAGCGACTGTTTAGTGACGATTCTTTAGTGTACCTGTCATCGGTGAGTGACTGTAGGAGCATACAAGACGACTTAGTCAAATTTCTAGTTGGTATGCTGAATGGCAGCTAGGTCTAAATGTAGAAAAAATGTAAGTTAATGTAGATGAATAGAAAAAACAATCACGTAATGTTTCGAATGCAGTATTAATAATGTGCTGCTTGTCACAGTTACGTTTAATAAAAATTCAGGCGCAACGTTGCCTGTAAATATTGTAGTAACAAAGGCGAATGGTCAGCTTCGGTCAATTGGGAGAATTTTAGGAAAGTATGAGTCATCTGTAAAGCATACCGTGTATAGAAATTCAGTGCGACTCATTCTTGAGCACTGGTCGAGTGTTTGAAATCCATACCAGGTCGGATTAAAGGAAGTTATCGAAGCAATTTAGAGTCGGTGGGCTGGATTTGTTACCGGTAGGTTCGATGAACACGCGAGTGCTACGGAGATTTTTTTGAACTGAAAATGGGAATCTCTGGAGGGGAGGCGAAGTTTTTCTCGAGCAACAGTGCTGATACAATTTAGAGAACTAGCATTTGAAGCCGACTGCACAATTACTCTGCTGTCACCGACGCACAGTTCGCGGAAGGAACACAGAGATAAAAGAATTTAGGGCTCATACAGAGGCAAGCAGATAGTGGTTTTTCCCTCGCTTTTTTTGCGAGTGGAAAACAAAAGAGTGTGACTGGCAGTGGAACTAGGTGCCCTCCGCCACACACTACATCGTGGTTTGTGTAGTACGTATAAGTAAATGTAGAACATTGCGGACGGCGGTTGTAAAACAACGGATGAAATAAGCAGAAATAATGGCTCGTGAGCTCCAACATTCCAACTGGCACAGTTCCTCTGCATAGGGAGTTAAAGAGATCGGGGTACAACAATTAAGCAGCTTCTCATAAGCCAGTCTTTCCAGTAGCGAAGCTTCAAGTGGCGACAGAACAATGACGCTGGATAGTGCGTAATTGGAAACGTGTCATTTGGACTGATGTGTCGTGCTATACCCTGTGTTAGTGCGATGGAAGGATTTAGGCTTGCCGAATGCCTGCAGAACGTTACCTGCCTTCATGTGTAGTGCGAACACTGGAATACGGTGGAGGTGGTGCTATCGTATGGGAGTGTTTTTCGTGGTCAGCGTACGGTCCCATCACTTTGCTTAAGGAAACACTAAATACGGAAGGATATCAATACATTTTACAGCATTGTGTTTTACATACAAAAAAGTGTTTAATGAAGATGTTTGTATCAGCATGACAGTGTACTCTACCATAAAATAGCATCTGTGAGGAAACAGTTTGTGACCAAAACCATCCTTGAAATGTAATAGCCTTCCGAGACCACCCACGTGAAAACAGCGGAATACCTTTGGGATGAGTTAGGTCGTCGACTTCGCTCTGGACATCAGCGTTCAACATCACTACTTCATCTATTTTCGGCTGTTAATGTCCATCCACTTTTGAGCAGATAGTGTACTTCTCCAAAGGTTTTTATAGTATGGGTAACAGCAGCTTTGTTTGCAGCGTTTGCCATATGAGCTTGTTTGGCTGTCTAAACACACTGAAAAGTGTTGTTTGCAACCTTTCTCATTGTGAGGTTCTTTGGATGACTGAACACATTGAAAGTTTCCTTTAAAAATTGATTTCGTCTGATTTTTGAACTCGTAATGGCTTGGTTGGTTGGTAGTAACCTTGTTGTCGTTGTTGGATTTTGAGCATTTCCAACTGCGAGGGAAACTGAATATATCTGCCTGTGGGCATACAACATGAATTCAGCCCTGTTTTACAATCTTTATAAAAAACTGTGCTAACTGATTAAATCCTGAAGTTCACTATTAATTTTGAAAGGCAGCTCTGGTGGGATTATTTAATTGATTGAGAATGGTGGCAAAATTTAGTGTACTAACAAAATTTATTTTTTCAAACCAAACATAAATTATGCTAAACCAACTACATATTGAATTCCCTAAACAACTAAAAGATGCTTTTCAACCTCTCTGGGTGGACCCTGGCAGGCAAAGACAGTTTAACTAGATGATCAGTGAGTCAAGTATTCTGGTCCTAAAAATGTGGATAACGAAAGCTGAATTGATTTGACACTGAGCAGACTTTGATTGATCAAATCTACTGGTTTCTCTACATAGGTGCCGCTGAGAGAAAGTAGCAATTAAGATCTTTCCCCCTGACAATGTTGGAGCGAAAGTATGTCACGCTGTTTACTTCGTGCAGCCACGTGATTTGCAGCTGGCGAGATGTGTGCGGCGGAGGACGTGTTTCGTGGAGGCGGCACGTGTGAATCGATAGCGGCCACAAAAGAAATGCAAAAATCTCACGGTATAGCAATCAGAGCCCTGAAATCACGGTAGATTTCAGTGTGTGGCACACCCGTTCGCAGGTCTTACCAAGGACCAATTTGACTCACTTATATGACAGAGTGCACAAGGATACCAAACGTCAAGACTGGTAAAACAGAAACGAATAAGTGTGCCCTCAGCAAACGAGTAGTCTGAGACATTTGAAGTCACACTGTCGGACAGTAAGAACTTCACCACAGGCTCCCCAGTGTAAACTACTCGCAAGTGAAGTCAGTCTCAGGACAGGTCCCAAGTACCAACCACATATGCCAGAGTTTCGACCAGAAGTGCTTACCATACTGAAGTGCCACACCTGAGTGCTTCACACCTCTCCAGAAAAAAAATTCCGTTTGCCCACAAAGTGCACGAACGAAACCATCTTCTCCCCATCTTGAGCTAATCGCAAGGCTCTACAGGCGCCAAATCTCCCCTCCCACATGACGGCACAAACTCCAGTCAAAGCAGGGCAAGAGTTAAGAAAAAAAAGAAGTATTCGAAGAGGGGGAACAGATGATTTTTTTCTGAGGTCATGTCTCTTTCCATGGCAACAAGTGAACAGAAACAGTCTCAAAGACCTTTATCTAAGTCGCCTGTGCCTTGGACCTTGTTAGTCCTAGCTATGAAGTGTAATGAAGATTCTATCTCTAAACGTTTCTCAGATGCTGAAGTATTCTTATACAACAGAGGCAGCTGAGGGAGGTGGTTCACTGGCCTACTTGCACTATTGTCAAAGACGAGAACATGTGAATTTTTATTATGTGTTGCTCTGCACACAATGCCCAGTTTACAACTCCACTGTGTAGACATGTTCCTTTAGACTGTTGCCCCAGCCCAGGCTTCTGCTGGCGCCACAGCATGTAACATGGCATTGTTCTGCTGGATCCCTGTCTCAACAAGGGGCTGTCCTGTCTGGCTGTGGGCCTGTCTGGCAAGATTTACTAAGGGATTGGCTCGCCGCCAATTGATTTCAAATCCGAGCAAGCTGTTTCTACATGCTAAGAATCATAAAAATACCTCAAGTTTTTAGCATCCTATCAGGCTCCATCAACGTCTGCTCAGGCTATTAGTTTTCTAAAGTCTCACTCATGGTGCATCAGGTTGTAATAAAATCTTTAATATTCTCTGTATGCGAAAAATAGGTGAGAGAGTAACTTGTCCTCTCTCAATCTCTTTAATTAAAGAAAGTGGTCCCTGTGTGTTAATGATCTGCCTAATAATGCAGTTCACGAAATATTCCCTGTGCATTGATGATTTTCGTGGCAAACTGAAACTGAAATGAAAATAACTTACTTCATAAGCAATTGTTTGGAGACACGGTGCTTTCTGCTCTCTTTGCCCGAGCTGCAAATTTCTAACCGCAGTTGTTGAGAGATTAATGGGATGTTTCAGACAACAAGTAAACTATTTTATTCACATCATTCTGTAAATGCAAATGTCGTGTGACTAGGGCCTTCCGTCGGGTAGACCGTTGGCTGGGTGCAAGTCTTTCGATCTGACGCCACTTCGGCGACTTGCGCGCCAATGGGGATGAAATGATGATGATTAGGATAACACAACACCCAGGCCCTGAGCGGAGAACATCTCCGACCAAGAAGGGAATCGAACCCAGGACCTTAGGATTGACACTCTGTCGCGCTGACCACTCAGCTACCAGGGGCAGACCCATCACTCAGTGAGACACTCCTTTAAACGAAAGTGTCTTTGATCGAGGATATGGACAATGCTCTTAGGTTAACTATTTCTCTAACATACTGTTTTAAATTATCTGATATATTATTACATGCATGAAATTTATGTTACAACGTCCATTAATATTGACAAAGGGCAGCATTGATATCAGACTCTTACTCTCACAAATGTTACACAAACGATAAACATAAAAATACCTTACAGTGAAAATTACACAATCTTTAATGAAAAATCTAACGTTCCCTGCTATGGATGACCCATTCAAAAATGATTACAAATTGCGGGCCGGAGTGGCCGTGTGGCTCTGGGCGCTCTACGCTCAAGAGCCGGCCGCGGTGGTCTAGCGGTTCTGGCGCTGCAGTCCGGAACCGCGGGACTGCTACGGTCGCAGGTTCGAATCCTGCCTCGGGCATGGATGTGTGTGATGTCCTTAGGTTAGTTAGGTTTAAGCAGTTCTAAGTTCTAGGCGACTGATGACCTCAGAAGTTAAGTCGCATAGTGCTCAGAGCCATTTGAACCATTTTTTTTATTACAAACAAAGTGCGACTGCAGTGCCACTAAATAAAAAATATCACCTTCATTCCTCTTCATATGTTTTTCTATTATCATTACATCTAATTTCATTCTAAATCATTAATCGAATCTTTCTCCCCTGTCCCTCAATATTGAAACACACATAATTTTACTTAAACACATATGCACTTAACTTTACGTCTACATCCCCAAAAGTCCTCTGCTGTGCACCTGTCTCACTACTCCTCCAACGATAGAATTCCCGGCTGCTCTTCCAGCGACACATCTACTTTGACCAAATACTGCGCGCGAATAATAAGCGATTCAAAATTGTCGCTTAGCGTTTGAGACATCCAAAGCATGTAAAAATTCCAGAAATGGAAATACGACACACACACACACACAGAGGTAGAAGCTGTCAGTGAGTGAGGAGGTTTGGTGACTAAACCGCTCACTAGACAATTAATTTTATTTGAGATGCTTCATGGTGTGACTGAGGACGGAGGATGAAGTTGAGATGATTTCGGTAAATGAAAGTACATTTGGAAATATGTAACATAAAAAAGAGTGTTTACCTGCCGCAAGCACTAGCCGAGTTATTGAGTGTAGTGCAAATATTACATTCTGTTCAGGAATATCTACGTTTTAGTATCCAACGCAAATGGCTGGTAATGTGTTGAGAATCCTAAATATTATTCGTGGCTCTCCCCTCTTAATTCAAAGTATTTTACACGAAAACTAATGAGTGAATTTCGTAACTTGGGTACTATTTGTATGGATCACTTTCCGTTGCAATTGTTTATGATAATGCAAAAGAATGTCACAGCCTCATGTTAGTACGATTCCCTTCTGTGTCATCAAAATTGTTTTATTAACATTTCAATTTACAACAACCTTTTGATTTGTTTACCAACATTTAAGTGAATTTATTCCCACAGTTGGAATGCAACTCGTAACACTAATGCACTGTGACTCCTCGCACTATGGCGTGGACAGTCAGCTGCGTTGCTGGAAGAATAGCAAAATTCTCATTTGGGGAAACAGCTAAAACATAAATACTAAGACAGTTAGTCGCACAGTGATTCTTTTCAGGATCTTGCAGTGCAGCACTTCATTTTCTTACAGCTGAACAAGACAGAGCAGAGCTGAGTTATGCATTGCAGGTAAGAAACACTTGCAATGCAAATATTACACATATTACCAAAGGGAATAAACATGAATATCCTGGAAGTAATGGAAATTTATACGGACAAAAATAACGGGTTACACCGACGTAACATCTTCGTAAATTTTGTTGGAACAAGACATTAATATTTAGTGTGCATCTGGATGATCATTACTCAGTGTATTTCACGATGTACCGAAACCAGGACGTCAGTAGAGTAAACTGGTGCAGCGATGTTTCGACAAGTTCCTTACTTGTCATTTTCAAGATTCGCTACACTAAAAACTGACCAGTTTAATCGCTCGATAACCCAAGAAGAATTAAAGTGATATTCTGTGAACAGGTGTCACGTTAATACGTAAAGATACTGATGCAGTACAAAGTAGAACTGATATGTTGCTTGACCAGGAAAAAATTGACTGTGCTATTAAATTCAGAGAAAATTTTCTAAGCTGAACGACGGTGGAGATGGTTGCATTGACCAAAAAAATGCGCAGAGCAAAAAAAATTGGTTAAAATGTAACACCCCGTGGACGACGAGGTCATTCCACTGGCAGAACAAGATCGGATAGGAGAAATGTGGGAGCATTAAACTGATACGTGCCTTTTCCGATTTACGGAGAGGTGGCGTAATTACATTGACACCTCGCTTGACCTCATATTCAAGAAAAGCTGACAAACAAAAGCTGAACGAAGCGAGAATGAACGTAAGGAAAGCAATGCGAGAAGCGTTCAATGACTTTGTCAACCGATTTGATTAAATACCGTAAAATGTTTTGGACGTATGTAAAATCAGTAACTGGGTCAAAATCATCTATTCATTCACTCAGTGGCCACACTAACTGAATGAATACACTGCGCCGAAACGAAAAATGACAGAGAGAAGGTCGAAATACTGAATTCGGCATTCCAAAATTGTTTCCCCTCGAAAGATCGTAACACGGTGCCTCCTTTCTTTAAAATGACAGATATTGAGATAACCGATCGCGAAATAAAAAGGCGCAGGAAAGGTGTCACGACCATAAGAGATACCAATAAGATTCTACAACGATTATGCGAAAGAAATTGTTCCCCTTCTAGCAGTAATTTATCGTAAATCGTTGGAGCACGGAAGGGTACCTATCGACTGGAAGAATACGCAGGTCACTCCCGTTTTTAAGAAGGGCTGTAGGGCAGATGCGCACAATTATTATAGACCTATATCATTGACGTCAACATGTTGTAGAATTGTGGAACATGTTTTATGCTGAAGAATTACGACGTTCTTGGAGAAGGAAAATCTCCTCTGTAAAAATCAACACGGATTCCGCAAACAGAGATCCTGCGACACTCAGCTCGTTCTGTTCCTCCATGAGATCCACAGTGCCGTATACAATGACGCTCAGGTTGATGCCGTGTTCCGTGAATTCAGGAAATCGTTTGGTCCCTCTCGCACTGCCGTTTAGTGGAAAAAATACGACCTTATCGAGTATCGAAGCAGATTCGTGACTGGATTCAAGACTTCCTTGCAGACGAAATTCAACAAGTCGCTCTTCACGGAACAAAATCGACAGATGTAAAAGTAACGTATTACTCTGCATCTCTGTAACGACCCACTAGAGAATAAAAGACCTGTATACCAGCACACTCACCAGACATTACTGATCAACCTCCGACTGTTTGGCAGGATATTCTTTATTTGAAATACCTTTAATGTTTGGCAGCAGTGTTTAAACTCGCTGAGGATTTGTTGTGTGTGTGTGTGTGTGTGTGTGTGTGTGTGTGAGAGAGAGAGAGAGAGAGAGAGAGAGAGAGAGAGAGAGAGAGAGAGGTGGGCGGGGGAACGAGGACGACAGAGGGAAGAGTGAATGGGGGAAACAGACGCGTATCGCAGCAGCAAATGAGGGTGAGTTCATCGATACGCTGAGAGCCTCTACGATAAAATTTCAACATTCTCGCCATATTATCGTAATAATTCAAAACGAAGTGGCCGCCGTAATGTGGTCGGGGTCAAGTTAATACAAAATAAAAAGTAGGACGGCAGCCCGTTTGAAAATAATCTCATTAAAAGTTGGCAATAATCAAATAAAAACCCCGCTCCGTGACTCCGAAGCAGGCCATCGCGTTTAAACAACAACGCTGCTGGTCCGTTATTAGCGATGCAGGAGGGGGGAGAAAAATCACGTTCCACCTTCACTAATGAATGCGTACGAAAATAACGTCAGATAGGAACCACTTAGAGAGGGTGAAGAAATTACGCAAAATATGCGACACACAGGTCGTTGTTTATTTAGAAACCACAAAATCTGCAGTAAGAACAAAAAGACTTTCTGTCCCAGATTGATTATACCACACTTATGAGCCTTCAGAAAAGTCATTAATAAAAAAAGAAAAAAAAAACAACACAAAGGAGTATTATAAACGTACAAAATTTTTCAGACATTGAATTGATATACAGTGGCCTCTCTCCCTTCTCCCTCTTTATTCTTCTTCGTGTAAGTATCTTGTTCACGTTGAAACGTCCCCTTTGAACAATTTACACACGACTGTGCTTAAACTGACACACAATATTTTGTTAGCGCAACGCAATCTGACTTTCAAAATTCCCTACAAAAGAATGGCCCTGACTAACATTAAACTATACCTTTCACAAATCACTTACCTCACAAAAATCTTCGCTGCTCAAGCTACTGCAATACAGCGAGCGCCACTACTGCCAGCTAAATAAAAGATTCAAACTATGGAAGGCACTAACTACTGATAGGGATAGTTAGCAAATGAAAGATATTAATAGAGAACAAACAATGTATTTACCTTGATATCATCATGTATAAATATAGCAGTTCATGACAAATTTCAAAACTCCGCCATCTCTCTCCCCACATCCACCACTGCTGGCGGCTCACCTCCAACTGCGCAACGCTACGCGCTGTTCACATCCAGCTGCCGCTGCCCAACACTACAATGGCAGACAACAATGCAAACTAGCCACAGACTGCACACAGCACAGCCAGTGATTTTCATATTGAGCGTTACGTAACGTTGCCAATAAGAAAACATAAACAGCCTACTTACATAGAGAAAACATAAACAGCCTACTTACATAGAGAAAACATAAACAGCCTACTTACAACGTGTAGGAACGTTATCTTAATGTTTATGTAGTTTGTATCTGAGGCGTGTAGTGGGCATGAGACCGGTATTTACTGGTATAGTCCGCCCCGGTAGCTGAGTGGTCAGCGTGACAGACTGTCAATCCTAAGGGCCCGGGTTCGATTCCCGGCTGGGTCGGAAATTTCCTCCGCTCAGGGACTGGGTGTTGTGTTGTCCTAATCATCATCATTTCATCCCCATCGACATGCAGGTCGCCGAAGTGGCGTCAAATCGAAAGACCTGCACCAGGCGAACGGTCTACCCGACGGGAGGCCCTAGCCACACGACATTTCCATTTACTGGTATGGAAAACCACCTAAAAATCACATCCAGTATAATTCGCTTGCGAGCCCTTGTCCCTTAAGCGCGAGGCGTACCTGATTCGCAGAGGCTGGTCTCCCTGAATCCCGGAAACGGAACGTTAACGTGTTCGTATACCCTGGCGGGTGTCGACAATGGCACTGTTATGTACGGATTTAGGCTCCCGCGTCAGTTACCGCTACATTTTTGTATAAATTTTTCACGGATGTGTTGCCGCACCAGATACATACGTAAACTCAGTTTTCGACGACTTCCTCTGTTGTCACCGCGAGGACTTACATACACGCTGTGTGGTACTTTCATTTAGTTGGCCAAATTATGTCTTGGAAACCTCACGAAGTTAACGAACTTCCATACCGATGATTTTGTCCATGTCTACAGCGTGGTTATAAACAGTCTGAAAACCTTGTAAGAGTGTTGCAGGGTGGTTTGTGATGATAAATAAATGTTAAGGAAAAACATCTGTGCCGCGCCGAGTCAATTAGTGTTGAAGAGTGTCAGTCACACCGATAAGGGCGCAAATTCAAAAGGCACAACAGATTACAATCAGTGTCGGTTGTTTCTCATAACGTAGATGATAGTGCACGAGAGTATTCAGCCTTTGGCTCGCGTTCGATCTTTACTATCGTCCTATGTCCAGTATTTGTATCGCTCCCTTGTTCAAACGAAGAACATGTTTAGCGACACCGCCTCTTGCGGGTCGCTTATAGTTCCACGCGCAACGGCCTGCTTGGCTGACTTCAATGCTAATTAACTTCGAAACGCTGCAACTTACCGAATCTTTTCTTAGCAACTATTTCTCAATCCGTCCTATCCTGCAACACCCGTAGAAGCTTTTACATAGTTTCTGACCACCATGTATACTGGAAGAACATTAGTAGCGATGCTGATTTCATATGATGGTGTCTAACTAAGCCTGATTGTCTCAGTCGGTTAAGCTGGTGAATCAATACGAACGATCTAGAACACTACACAGCACTGATGCCGTATAAAATATCATGGTTTAGACAGATATGCTGTTTCCGAACAGTTTCAGCAAAAATCGTAAGATTATGTTTGTTAAAATGAAAACCTAACCCCATGCATCTACTTACTAGGTTTATGTTATCTGAGAAGCCGATGAGATCAGTACATGGAACAACAATTTTACCCAGGTCACTGGCTAAAACTGTAATACTGGAAAGAAACTTTCGCTTAATATGAAAAACTACAGAGCATAAAATGAGTTATCCATCATTTGCTACTAATGTTCTTACAGCTTAGACACTCACATTATCTCTGATTGCATGTGCAAGCTGCGTGACTTCATTACATCTTTATAACCGTAGTCGCCCAACTAAGTATTTTGCTGGATGGATTACACACAGAAGAACAACAGGTACATCTGCCTAACATCTTGTAGCGTCCACGCGCCGTGGCATGGACTCGAATAATGTCTGAAGTAGTGCTGAAGGGAATTGACACCATGAACCCTGCAGTGGAGTCAATAAATCAGTAAGAGTACGAGGGGGTGGATATCTCTTCTGAACAGCACGTTGCAAGACATCCCAAATATGCTCAATAATGTTCATGTCTGGGGAGTTTGGTGGTCAGCAGAAGTGTAACTCAGAAGAGTGTTCCTGGAGCCACTATGTAGAATGTGGACGAGTAGGATGACGCATTGCCCTGCAGGAATTGCCCAAGTCCGTCTGAATGCACAATGAACATGAACAGATGCAGGTGATCCGACAGGATGCTTACGTGCGTGTCACCTGCCATAGTCGTAGCTAGACGTATCAGGGGTCCCATATTACTCCAACCGGACATGTTCCACACCATTACAGAGCCTCGACCAGCTTGAACAGTTCTCTGCTGACAAGCATGGTCCATGGATTCATGAAGTTGGCTCCATATGCGTACACGTCCGCTCGATACAATTTGAAACGAGACTCGTCCGACCAGGCAACATGTTTCCAGTCTTCAACAATCCAATGTCGGAGTTAATGGGCCCAGGAGAGGCGGCGTAAAGCTTTGTGGCTTGGAGTCATCAAGGGTTCGTGAGTGGGCCTTCGGTTCCGAAAGCCCATATCGATGATGTTCCGTTGAATTGTTCGCCAGCTGACACTTATTAATGGCCCATCACTGAAATCTGCAGCAATTTGCGGAAGGGTTGCACTTCCGTGACGTTGAACGATGCTCTTCAGTCGTCGTTGGTACCGTTCTTTCAGGATCTTTTTCCGGCCGCGTCCCATCGCTCATGCGCCAACTATTACACCACATTCAAACTCACTTAAATCTTGATAACCTGCCATTGCAGCGACAGTAACTGATCTAACAACTGCGCCAGAGACTTGTTGTCTTATACAGTCGTTGCCGACCGCAGCGCCGTATTCTGCCTGTTTACATATCTCTGTATTTGAATATGCATGCCCATACCACTCTTTTTGGCGCTTCAGTTTAGATAACTAGTGAAAATGGCTACAGGCAAGTCATCGAACTCTTGAAATTACAAATACGATGTGGCAAGTAAACCGTGAGACATTTATGCAAGTTCACGACGACGCTAATAATCTTCAGTACTGGTACGTGGCGTCATTCTTGCAGATCTTCTGATACGATATTTCGGCCTCCTAGCCTCGCTGCTCTTCTAGGAACGGGCTGCACACTGTGGCATACTGTCATAGTAATGTACGAACAGTATTTTCTGCCCTTTTTCGCCTTATATGTTCATGATTTTTTCCATTGAATAACCGTGCCCTATTTGGTGGAAGCATTCAGCGAGTAATAGTAGCTGGGCAGCGGAGCTTAAGTGGCGCCATGTTTGTGTTTGCGTGGGCCGGTAATGCTTGTAGCACTGTGAGTAGATAACCATGCCGTCGGTACTTTAAAGCCACCGAAACGATTAAGATTGTTCGAACGTTTATTGCCAGTCTGCCTTTCGTTTACGTTTGTACAACGTTATTGCTGAAACGTTAACACCAGCGAAGTCTGTACCGTGACAGCAAGTTCCACTACGTTCAACTACGACTGACTTTCTGACAAAGGAAACTCTCCATCGCAACCCTTTAAGATTTAGTGGTTAAATGACCCAGTGCATAGCCCATCAGAAACTGAACACAGATGAAGCATGAAAACAAGAAAAAAGTGTACTGAACTGTGAAAAAAGAAGAAAGCTAGAAACAGTGAACGGTCCAGTCTCAAGTTATAGAACATCGAGCAAATTGCAAGAACAGTGGTGTCGTGGTCGTGTGGCCACGGTGTTAGTCTATAAAGCGGCAGATCCGTGTTAAAATCTCCCTCGTGTGCCTCTTTTTCTCCACAAATTCACGAACTGTCCGTCCAGTCATTTACTTATCTATTCTTCTTCTGTAGTCTTGGCAATTGTCGTACTATACATCGGTTAGAATATGTGTCATGTGGTTAAGAATATATTAATGTCGCAAGTAAATATGATAAATAGTGAGAGCAGGCGACATGCCGCATAGACCTCTCAAAGAAATGAAAACAACATATAAACGGGTGTAACTACGTATGTTAAGGAATTCAAGTGTCAAAATTTCCAAAACGGAAGGCAAGAGTCATAACATATGGTATTTATGTAGAACAAATAGGAGGTGCGTACTTCTGGAGGTCCCTTCCTTACACCCCGCTTTTTCAGATGGACACATCACGACACAGACAGAAATATGATTACAGTCAACACACTCATCAATGACCGAATTGGTTCAATTGGCTCTGAGCACTATGGGACTCAACTGCCGAGGTCATTAGTCCCCTAGAACTTAGAACTAGTTAAACCTAACTAACCTAAGGACATCACAAACATCCATGCCCGAGGCAGGATTCGAACCTGCGACCGTAGCGGCCTTGCGGTTCCAGACTGCAGCGCCTTTAACCGCACGGCCACTTCGGCCGGCTCAATGACCGAATGGCCAGTTCATAATTTTGTGAGAAGAAAAATATGGGGCGCAAAGCAGACTCCAATGAGGGTCTCCCACTTTCCAGTTCAACACTATGACCACAAAACCACTACCTCACGATTATTCATGTTGGCTCAATGTCGCTTATTTTAAGCTGTTTCTATTTTGCTTCTTTTCTCACAATTCTGTAAACCTTCTTCCTGTTTCATGCTTGATCTGCATTCAGTTTCTGACGGGCTATCCACTAGGCCAAATTACCACTAAACCTCTGCGGAGGGGGGGAAGGGGGGGGCATGGGGTGCGTCGGGGAGTTTCCTTTGTGACTTGCTTGAGTCGTACATGTCATTCATGCCACTCATACTTTCGTACTCCAACAGTAGGTAGCAATTCTGGTTGCTAATCCGTCCATCTTAATTTTTTTTTACTTTATGGTAGCTAAAAAACAAAATTTCTTCGTACCTTTAAGTTGAACGTTCTTTCCAATGGGATCTGTCACATAACATCTTTACACATAACAGCATCACGAATGGTTGTAGTACTGTGCCCTCTACCTTTTACATCCTTCCTTAGTTTACTTTTATTTCTTTGTTTTTGCGTATTCTGTGGGTCAAATTCGCAACCTGCCTTTATATGGAGCGTTTCTGTAGATTTACTAGTAAGAGAACATGACTTCGTGATAGCCATTTACGAAATGTTTTCCTGATTTTTTCGAAGAAATCTTAATCAGCGATAAATTTTAACGAGCTTAAACCAGTCACATAAATACTATCTACTGAGAAAATCATCTACGGAGTAGGAACTGTCAAGTAGAAATTATTTCAATTTGGCGCTACAGCTCGCATTATATACAAGCACCTTTAATTCGCAAGGTTTGTAGTCACATGGTATTATTGCTGTCCGCTTTGTGGAACGTGGAGGCTATTTTTTGTTCCTAGTGCTATGTTTGTAAACCTTACTATTATTTTTAAAGTGTATGTGTGACTGTTCTCAACATTCTTCATAACTGTAATTTTATTGTGAGGCTTGTTGTTGGTATGCCAGATTTTTTACAGTTGTCTAAATTATGTTCAGTGATGTTCTCTAGTTACCATCGCTAGAGCACGTTTCTGTGGAAGGAATTCTTGCGTCTACGAGTGGAAATTCCTCCAGCTTGCGAGCTACATCCACTGACTGTGCCTCGTAGCCATCTGTCACTAGTATTTTCCTTATTGTGTGGCAACATTATCCGTAGTTGCTCTATAATAATTATTGAAGGTATTCTAAAAGCATCTTCGAAACTACAAGAACATGTGTATATTTGTCAACAAACGCCTTTCGTTTGATTAAAATAAAACATCATCAGTGGTCTTTTATGAAAGATATCAGTTACAATCTGGCATTCTTTCTGCATCGAAAAACAGTTCGATAAAAAAATTTTGATTTTACTTGCGGCCTTTATTGTCCGATTTTCATTGATATCCAGAAATACAGTCTGTTTGAACGTTTTTGAGACATTCCTTTGTTTGGCACAATTGTTTTCCGCTTTGCAGAACTACGCATTTTTTCATGTAAAACACAACACCGTGTAGCACTACTAATAGTTATTTCCGTCTTTCTGGGTAAAGAATGTCTCTGTGTGTTTCGTATGATAAGCGTTACCAACTTAACTGTTAGTTGTTCTTTTAATCTAAAAAATTTCTCTTACCCTCCAATTCATCACATGTGTGTAACACCATCTCAGGCAGACGGAATTCCTGGATGTGAGCGATAATTGCACATAAAATTCACTAAGTAAAATCTACATATTTTGCAGCGAACTGTTTTCCGCTCTAGGAAGCAAGCCAAATTGTAAATATCTTTCATTACGGACCACCGATGAAACTTCATTTCAGTAAAATGAAGTTCGGTTACAAAAATACGCACTTTATTGTAGTTGCAATGGTGGATACAAAATACCCGCAATAATTTCCTTAGATAACTTGTAACCTCCCCACCGTAAATTTTAAATGTTATTATTTTAAATGCTAATGCACATTGACCTATGTGTAAGCTCCCCAGAGAAATTTTGAAACACAATAGTTGAATGTTAACAAGAATACAACCTAACGTAAGCTCCCAACAAATAAATTTAATGACAATAAAAATGAGAACCGCAATCTGACTCAAGGTGTAAGCTGTCACGAAAATAATGAAAAACAATTCAATGCTAATGAGACTTCAGTGACAATGTAAACTCAATTAAACAAAAATATCGGTCTTTCGCCCTGTGCAAAAAAAATCATAATTAATTTCTTACCTCATTGAAACTGCATGTCAAATTTCTGCTCTTATTGTTTTTGCCATAGCTTGGAGGAAATTGATTGCAAAAATTTTGAATTTAAGGGAAGCTTTTCTTTAAGGAATATCAAGGGAATATTTGTTTCATTAGAGAATTCTTTGTAAAAAAATTTGCTTTGAAAACCAAAATTATTATGGGGGCGATTGTTGCTCAAATTAGTTACAGTTATTTTACCTTATTAGCTGAGCGCATTTAAAAATAATATACCTCATCCTGAATCTTGACCAGAGTGCCATGTCGACGTCCGCCGACTCCTCACACACAACTGCACTGGGCTGTTACTATCGACATACTGCTCTGCCCTACTGCTACTGACAGACTGCCCACTGACTACTGCTCGCAACTGTACTGCACGACTACTACTGACTGAGTACCGCTCGCAACTCTCGCGCGGTCAAGCGCAGACTAGCCACGATAAATGGCTCTCTGGTCAGAGACTCTGCAATGCCTCGCCATCGCCGCCACACAACATACGTGTTTCATAACCCTCCACTGGGGGGGGGGGGGGGGGGGGGGCAAAAATTTGGCAGCGATGGTGAGTCATTTGGACTTGCCAAGTGCGGCAAAATTTTTTCTTTAATTAATCAACTTGTACAATTTACAGAATATTTAGATACATGAATTAAATGTTGGGCACATGCACCGAGTACAAAACATTTCAGACAAAGACAAGATATGAGTACAAAACATATTCGCAGATCAGAAAAATGTATATACAAATTATTTGACAGATAACAAGGTGCACACGCACTGAAAAAATTCTTTAGCATTTTCAGTACAAATAAACAGAATGGCAAAAAAACATGTTGACAAGTGACATGAGTGCACATGCACTGCAGTTGAGAACATATCAGCAAATGACGAAATGTATATACAATGAGTAACAAATGACATAAGTGCATATGCACTGAAGTATTGAATATACAGAATGAGTACAAATCATATTGAAAAATGAGAAAAGTGCACAGGCACTGAAGTTCAGTGGAAAACATATTAACACATAACATAAGTGCACATGCACTGTAGTTCAGAACATATCATCAAAATAAAAATGTATATACAATATAAAAGATAAGAGTGCACATATACTGTACTTCAGAACAAATCGAAAAAATGTCTTTAGCATTTTCACAACAAATAAACATAATGGCAAAAAAAAATCATGTCGACAAGTGACATAAGTGTACTCGCACTGGAGTTCACCAAATCGAAAAAAATGTATATCCCATGAACATAAATGATGTTAGCAAAAAATGATTTTCACTATTAGGATAGGAAAGGGAAGGATTGCAACATGGTTGTAGCACTTTAGGTTACACGAAGCTGCACTAAAAGTCCATATCTTTCCACAGAAGTACAACACCAAGTGACACAATTTGAAGTTGGCTGGCTCTGAGCACTATGGGACTCAACTGCTGAGGTCATAAGTCCCCTAGAACTTAGAACTACTTAAACCTGACTAACCTAAGGACAACACACACATCCATGCCCGAGGCAGGATTCGAACCTGCGACCGTAGAGGTCGCGCGGTTCCAGACTGTAGCGCCAGAACCGCTCGGTCACCAGCGGCCGGCACAATTTGAAGTTCTTTCCCCCTTAGAATTTATCAGCGTAGCCAAGACATTGAACTGTCGTAGTAATGTTCCATGTTTTCATTTTGGCAGTACATTAGGTACACCAAACAGTGGGACCATAATAACGTCTTCATCGCTCACGGTGGTGGACAGCATGTCGTGTCAACACCACGCTCTTACAAGGCACACCAACGTAGAATTAGTGCAAAAACCAAATATAGTGCTCCATGATCATGAGGATGGACAGGACAAATGGATATTGCAGTAATTCAGGGTAGTTAGCTCATAAGGTGAAGGACATTAAGTCACATAATAGGCTTCATTGAGAATTACAGTAGTAGTTTGCGGCATTCATAGCCCAGTTATTGAACATTTCTGTACCAAGTATGTAGTATTACAGAATAATGTTGATAAAATTAAATTATTGGCATCATGGGTAATCGTATTACAATAAACAGTGGCAGTCCTTGGCCATTTACAAAGCATATTTAGTATGACAGAGTAATGTTCATCAGAAGTCTTCAGGAGCTAATTAATGGCATAATTAATAACATAATTCTTTTAGTGACATTAATTATTGGCACTCAGTGGCCAGCAAGTATTGAAAAGTATAAAACATTGTTCATCATTCAGTATTATTCAGATAATTAAGAAGTCATTATTAAAAATCAGTTAATTACAGTCACAGCATTAACAATCATGGGCATTATAAGTAGTCTCATTACAATAAACAGTGGCAGTTATTAGCCAGTTACAAAGCATTATTATTTTTTTATATATTTTTTTGTATCATTAAGAAGTCATTACTGAAGTGACATACTATTCAGAGCTGACCAGTATTATTCAGAATTCTCTTAAACTAATAACATTATTTGGGACTCGTAATACATTTTGTTTTTGTGCTAGCAATGCATTGCTTTGGGTAATTATAAGGGAAAGCAAGAACAAAAAAATTTGTTTCTGGTTTGTTGGTATAAATGAAAATGTGTAACGTCATCCGTCATAAGTCAGCTGTGGCAAGATTATGAAACAAGTAGAGTATATGTAATCACATTCATAGATTTAATGAACAACTGCTTATAGCACATTAATCTCATAACTAATTTCTCCTGCAAAAAATATATAAAAATGGATTATTAAGCTGAAAAGAGAAATGCATTTTATGCTGAAAAGTAGTGAACTTCGAATTAACAGGTAGTGAAATGTGTATAAAAAATGTGTTCCACAGCTGTCCTTTCCAAAACCTTCAGTCATTATACTGTGCAATATAACACCTGCTGTCAAAACGAACTGCAACAAATACTTAAATAACTACATAGCCTAAATATAACTTCAACATTATCCTCACCTGCAAAGAAAACTTCATTATCCATATCATCAAAACTCCATTATCATCATCACCTGTAAAGAAAAACTTCATTATTCATAGCAGCATATTCTTCATCATTATTCATCAGCATTCATTATCATTTGCAAAAAATCACTTCATTACTCATTACACAACTATTCCTTATCTCTAGCATATTTCATCACTAAAACTAAGATGTGTAGTTCTGTCTGACAGCCTGCATCAATCACCTTGTATTCTGAAAGAAAAATTAGTTAACACTGCTATTCTACGATGAGTATAGTATATGCTTGTTAATGCTTGTTAATCCTGATCCATTTACTCTTCCTCATAAAGTTATTACATCTTCTTTCGTTTATTCCGTAGGTGAAATTCCCATTTCTGTTGAATTTATTTCTTACACGCATCATTTCTTTCTGAAATTGATGAACAGAGATTAATGTCTTACATTTAAATCATATACTCATTAAATAATGACTGGTTAATGGTGACACAATTAACCATACAGCATAACATGACAGAAAACGTAATATGTCAAAAGCATAGACAGTGTTCAAAGGCAAAATGTACAGAGAATATCACAATGCAGCAAAAAAAAAAAAACGTAAAACAGTCACGATCTTGAGATGTCATAGAGCAAAAAGAATGTCAAAATCAACTGGTGTGTTATACCTTAACTATTCCACAGTGCATGTAAACAAAACATGAAAACAATCGTACATAAAAAGACAAAATGTGACGTTCGTTGTGTTCAGCTTGTATGTAGTGTAGTTAATAGAGGCGAGAATTAAAGACTTTAATGGAGAGAGAATTTGATAAAATTAATACGTCATTACATAGAATTGCATAATTATTCATAAAATACGTAAGTTCATCTGGAAAAATATGCACGGTCTGATGTGTAACGACAAGAAAAGCGACCTGCTAACCTTACCTTGCCGGGCACTTGCCAAGAAAAATACGATAATCATCAATAATTAGTCATGTGAATATAATTGCATTAGTAAATGGCGTCATAGTGTGTTGAATCATACAGTGTCTTCATTCAATAAAGGGTTTAATATTTGACCAATGGTGGTTGCCTTTCGATTTTCTGGTTCTCAAAGTTTCGACGTGTACCATATTGGGATGAGGAATGCTGCGAATCCGATATGGTCCTGCGTATAGAAGTTCAAATTTACTGCACTTACCTTTTATTCTGCTGGATAAATAGTGTGTACGCACTAATATCTTCTGTCCAACGTGAAAGTCGCGGCGTGTACAAACCTGTTTTTGCTGTCTTCTCCAGCGTTCTGCGGCACGTTTGATGTTGTTCAGCGCAATGTCAATTATTTCGTGGTGTCTTAGTCGACGACAGGTAGGGAAGTTTACTAATTCTTTAATTTTGTTTGGTGGTTCAACGTTTTTCAGTATAACAGACGGAGATAGCATAGTGGATTCATTTGGAATGGAATTAATTACATCTTGGAATGAGAATATGTGTGTGTCCCAATCCATATGTCTTTTGTGGCAGTATATTCGACACAGCTTACCAACTTCTTTCATTAATCGTTCACAAGGGTTCGAAGAAGCATGGTACTTGGATATATAGATCGGAGAAATGTTTCTAGCTCGTAACATGCGCGTCCATGTACCAGAACGAAATTGAGATCCATTGTCAGAAATTACTCTCATCACATGCCCTACATGAAATAGAAAATGTTTTACAAATGCTTTCGAAACAGTTTTAGCAGTGGCTTTGCGTAACGGAGTGAAAGTAACAAATTTTGAAGTGAGTTCAACAGCGACAAAGATGTAGCAAAAACCTCTGTTAGTTCTCGGAATTGGACCAAAAATGTCTACTGCGGCCATATGTCTTAATTTAACAGGTATAATGGGATATAAAGGAGGAATATGTGAAGTGGTGTCTGACTTAGCTTTCTGGCAAATTTTACAAGACGCTAAAACTCGTCGTATACGTTTCTCCATGTTGGTAAAATAACAGTTCTGTCTCAGTATAAGAAAACATTTTCGTGCTCCGTAATGTGCGTAACTTAAATGAGTGTACCAGATTAATTTGTTAACCAGTTCGTCAGGAATGCATAATAACCAGTTGTTGCTGTCAGGATGAGAGCGGCGAAACAGAATGTCATTGCGTACAGTGTAATGGTTTCTAATCGTAACATTATTCCTATCTTGCCAAAGGTGTTTAATTTCTTTCCACACGTTGTCTTTATTTTGTTCTTGTGCTATGTCCTGTAATGACGACGAAATAAAATGCTACTTGTTGGATGTACATAACGCTGAAATTTGCTTTGCAGAAGTTGGTTGCTACGTCTTGCTGATTGTTGCTCAGAGAACGCGATAGTGCGTCTGCTATAACATTTTGTGTGCCGGGAATGTGAACTATTGTAAAATTAAATTCCTGTAAATAAAGTTCCCATCTACTTAATCTATCGTGTGTGAATTTAGCCGAAAGTAAAAATTGTATCGCTCTGTGGTCTGTGTAGATGGTGGTATGTCTGCCATAAAGAAAGTGCCTAAATCTCGTGAAAGCCCATACAACACATAATGTTTCCAGTTCCGTAACGGAATAATTTCGTTCAGCAGGTGACAAAATGCGACTTGCAAATGCGATGTTTTTAATTACTATTGAACCATCTTCTTCAATTTCCTGGAAAATATGTACGCCTAAAGCGGTGTTGGAACTGTCAGTGGCAATGGAAAAATTTCTAGTAAGATCTGGGTGCGACAAAAGTGGAGCATTCAACAAAGCATGTTTCAGGTTCACAAATTCAGAATGTGCTTGCTTATCCCAAGACCAAATAGTGTTTTTACCTGTTAATTGGCATAATCTGGGTGTGTCTAAAGCAGAGTGATGAATAAATTTACGGAAAAAGTTAATTAAGCCCAAAAAACTGCGTAATTGTTTTTTTGTCGTAGGAATAGTAATGTCACGTTGAGCTTGAAGTTTTTCCGGATCAGGTGCAATGCCTTCTGCTGAAATTACGTGTCCAAGAAATTTTATGGAAGTTTTGCCAAAGTGCGATTTACTGAGGTTAACTGTGAGTCCTTGTGCGTGAAAAGTTTGCAACAGTTGTTCTAAAATCACATTGTGTTCAGACCAGTTAGCTTCTGCAATAAGAATATCGTCTACGTACGTCGTAATTCTGTCTTTAAGTTCTGTCGGAAGTATTGTGTTCAAACCGCGAATAAAAGCTGCTGAAGAAATAGTTAAGCCGAATGGTAATTTACAAAATTGATAACAGTCGCCAAAACAAAGAAATGCTGTGTATTTTCTGCAATTCGGATGAAGTTGAATTTGCCAAAATCCCGATTTCAAATCTAATGTGGAATAAATAGCTGTACCGTGAAATTTCTGTAGAAGTTCCTCTAAAGTCTGTGGTCGATCTGTTTCATTAATAATAATGTCATTAATGTGACGTGAATCAAGTACAAGGCGAAGTGAGCCATCTTTTTTCATAACAATATGTAACGGGTTTATGTACGGACTAACTGCCGGTTCTATAATTCCTTGATCAAGCATATCCTGCAATTCTTTTTTAACCTGTTCTCTGTGGATATATGGAATGGGATAATGCTTTGCTTTAAATGTGTCGTGCTGTTTCACTTGAAATTCATACATAAAACCGGACATAGTACCAGGAATGTTGTCGAAAACTGGAGCTTGCTGTAAACGAATTTTGTGTAATTGCGTTCGTTCGTCGTCTGTATTTACACTGCTTTGTCTAACTTTATCGGAAATCATTTGCATTACGTCGTAGTCAGCTTCGTCTGGAGTATTATAGTTGTGTACGTACGTATCCGTGAACAATGCAGAATTACAGTCTATGTTACGTGTTGCGGAAATGACCTCTGTGCGGTTAATTGTTTGTTCTTCCGCAGACAATGAATGCTGAAACTCTAAAGCCAATTGTACATTTTCGTCCTTTAGCATTAAATAAGAATTTTGAAAATCAACCACTGCATCGTGTTGTACGAGAAAATTAGTACCTAAAATTACGTCTGTTGTCAATAAAGGAACAATCCAAAAATTAGAGCGAAAAGTGTGACTTGCAATACAAAATGATAAATGCGTCTGTAATTTAACGTCTACTCCTTTACTCGGTACCGCTCCTTTCACTTTTGTTTTGCCTAAAGGTAACGTCGGATAGGTATTCTCTTTGTTACACTCATTAAAAGTTTCTTCATTTATTACTGACATAGGTGAACCAGAGTCAATTACTGCTGAAAATTTCGATGAACCAATTTTAATTTCGATGACAGGACGTGAAATGGTTTTTTGAACAACTGGTCTTTCCTGCAAGAGTGTGTCTCTGATATCGTCAAAAGTAATTACATTTTCGTGAACAACATTTTGCGTGTCTAAAGTAGTGCTTGTATTATTGGAAGATGCGATCTGTACAGTATCTAGTCAGATTCTATCTGACGTGTTACTATTATCAGGAGGATGTTGTGGCATTTCTACTATTTGAACTGTTCTATTACTTCTTCCAGACGTATTACGTTCTGGATGGTACCTACTGTCGGGTTCATTCATGAGAATATGCTCTTGCGTATGACTTTGCTGTTGGTGAGACCGACTGTTATTATATGTACGCTGATAATGGTGCTCATCGTTTTTACGTCTGTCGTGATAGTCATTCCTATACGGTGCATTGCGATAGGAATTGAAATACTGTCTTCTTTGTACGTAGTTGTTTCCTTGCTGTCGTGCGTTACTATTTGTTGGATCTGGGACTATACGTGCACGCGGCGAAACATTAAAGCCTGGTCGACCTTGTGCATTCCATTGTTGGTTAGGTATGCAAACCGACTGACTTTCATGCTGTTGTGGTGGAAAATGTCTATTGTTACTAAAAGGTGGTTCCTGTTGCTGGAAATTTTGACGATATTGATAATCAGAATTCTGTCTGTGATTTAAGTTCTGGTAGTTTTCGTTCCTAAACCGTCTGTTATTTTTCCTATTGAAATTACGTCCCTGATCATAATTACTGTAAGTTTGTTGACCTTGGTTATTATACGAAAAGTTTTTGTTTAGAAAAGAATAATCAGATTGTTGTACTTCCAAGAGCTGTAACAAATCTCTGAATGCTGAAATATTTTCTTTTTGTTGATCCGTTAGAAGGGAAACTCTCAATGACCGTGGTAATTTAGAGATACATAATTGAATCAGTGCAGATTCACTGTACGGTTCACTTAGGTACTGGTTTTGTTGGACCATGTGCTCAAAAAATTGCGTCACATTAGGAAAATTTGTGTTTTCATAATTTGGTAAACTAATTAATTAATCTTTAATTCCGCGCTGTGTCGTCTTCGACCAGTACGCTGACAGAAAGGCATTCTGAAATTCTTCTACCGAGTAACATCGCCTCGCGATCGGTCTCATACGAGTTGCCGGTTCGCCTCCAAGAAGCTGCAAATAAATTCAAGTTTGTGTGTTACGGGCCAAGTCGGTGGAAAAGCAAAGCTAAACTGTTGTATCCAATCCAGTGTGTGAATCTGTGTTCTATCGTTTTTAAACACTTTAAACTTTCTCACTGACAGAAAATGTTTGTAATCAAAATTATCATCTCTGTGTGATGGAACAGGTTCAGGATTGCAAGAGAATCTGTTGAACTGTGGTTGTTCGGAATCTAAGTCCCGTACCCTCTGTAGATTACCCAAATTATACGCGCTGCGCGAGTCTGACAAATGTTCGAAAAGTGGCGTTTGCTGTGATGTGTTATTAACTGAAATATTTTTCATCTCTGTTACTTCTTGCTGTAAGCTTGACAATTTTCTACGCAACGTGTTATTAGATGAATCTATCTCATTAATTGTTTGTTGTAAATTTTGGAATTCTGGTGTTTGACTGAATGAAACCGGTGAAGTATCGTCTGATTTGTTGTCATTACTACTTTCTATAACGTCAATACGACTGGCCAATTCATCACATTTTTCAGTCAGTATTTTTACCTGCTCATCGGTTTTAGTGTCAGAGGCATTAATCTGTTTTTGCAATTTACGAGTAGTTTCATTCAGTTTTTTAACGTCAGTTTTGACGACATCTGAATCCTGTGTTAGTTCTAATTGTTCGAGTCTGTCGGTCACTGTTTGATAATCGGTTGTGTATGTGTCTGTTTTCGATTTAAGGTCAGAAATTTCGTCACGTAATTCTGTGTTCGACTGTTTGATGGAATTAATTTCGTCGGACACTGTAGCAATATTGTTGTCTACATATGTCTTCGCTTTCGCGAACATTTTACGTTTGTCTTCTTGTCTCTGAGCAGTGATTGCTTCCATGACTTGACGTTTGACTTTATTTTGATCCTGAATAAATTTGCGGAAACGCGTATCACTGTTTTGTATGTGGTGACTAAATCGCTCGTCAATTTGAGTGTTCTGCTGTTCAAATTTCGCGTCGATCTTTTCATCCATTGTGCGCGAAAGTTCTGCTGTCATTGCTTTAAACTCGTCGCGTAATTGTGTAGCTTTTTCAGAGCATTGTTTAGCGACTCCGTTAATTTCGTCTCTAAGTGTTTCTGTTGCGGCTGTTTGCATTTCCCTTAATTCCTGAGCAACAGACCTAATTTCTTCGCTACTTTTTTTTGAACAAGCCTCAATTTCCACGCGCAACTGTTCCTTAGTGTCATGACACTGTGCGGCAACGGCTCTAATTTGTTCACTAAGCTGTCTGGAATTGTCGTCTAATTTTTCATTTAAGTGTTGTTTGAGTTTTTCGTTATCTTGTTTGACCTGTTCACTAAGTTTGTCTTGTTTTTCATTATTTTCATTAAGTTGTTTAGTCATTTGTAGCAACAATGCCATAATTGGATTCGACTCAAAGTCAGCATTTCTATTCTCTGTGCTGTTTAATGGTGGATCTGGAATTGTTTCGCTTTCTGTAACCATTTGGTTATTTTGAGATTTACAAAAAGGTTTGTCAGTCGAATGTACTCTGTCGGTCATTATTTCTAAATTAAATAAATCCGTCCTACTTTCAGTACACTGTTCATTTTCACTAGACAAATTTGTGTGTTCATCACGTAAATTTAGTAAACCGGTTGTGTTAAACTGGGCAGCGCTCATTACAATAGTACGCCCCGCGTCATCAATTGTCGTCAAATCAACACAAGACACAATCGAGTTCGTTTGTTCATCATTAAGGTCTACATCATTATTAATGGTTGAAACGCACAGATTGTCAGTGAACCCAGGATTGTCATCATTACACTGCGTGTCACAATTACTATCGGTCACGTTATTTAAGTCGGTAATTTCGTTCATAATACCTCGCGATACACTATTCACAGTCTTTCGTGGCATTTTTAGAATAGTCAAAATTATTCACAAAATAAATAAGCACAATGCAAAAGCAACACACAAATACAACAGAGCAACGAATTGCCGTTGACCTGTAGAAAGAAAGTCACAAGATTAGTAAAAGCGTTGCGCCAAATTCTAATTATATCTAAGCAAATAAGAGCAGATATCTGACTGTTTTTCAAAAGACTCTCAACGAAATTCGATCCTGGACTGGATGTCGCCAAGTGTAACCTCCCCACCGTAAATTTTTAAATGATATTATTTTAAAATGCTAATGCACATTGACCTATGTGTAAGCTCCCCAGAGAAATTTTGAAACACAATAGTTGAATGTTAACAAGAATACAACCTAACGTAAGCTCCCAACAAATAAATTTAATGACAATAAAAATGAGAACCGCAATCTGACTCAAGGTGTAAGCTGTCACGAAAATAATGAAAAACAATTCAATGCTAATGAGACTTCAGTGACAATGTAAACTCAATTAAACAAAAATATCGGTCTTTCGCCCTGTGCAAAAAAAATCATAATTAATTTCTTACCTCATTGAAACTGCATGTCAAATTTCTGCTCTTATTGTTTTTGCCATAGCTTGGAGGAAATTGATTGCAAAATTTTTGAATTTAAGGGAAGCTTTTCTTTAAGGAATATCTAGGGAATATTTGTTTCATTAAAGAATTCTTTGTAAAAAAATTTGCTTTGAAAACCAAAATTATTATGGGGGCGATTGTTGCACAAATTAGTTACAGTTATTTTACATTACTAGCTGAGCGCATTTAAAAATAATATACCTCATCCTGAATCTTGAGCAGAGTGCCATGTCGACGCCCGCCGACTCCTCACACACAACTGCACTGGGCTGCTACTACCGACATACTGCTCTGCCCTACTGCTACTGACAGACTGCCCACTGACTACTGCTCGCAACTGTACTGCACGACTACTACTGACTGAGTACCGCTCGCAACTCTCGCGCGGTCAAGCGCAGACTAGCCACGATAAATGGCTCTCTGGTCAGAGACTCTGCAATGCCTCGCCATCGCCGCCACACAACATACGTGTTTCAAACTCACCTTTTGTTTTAAATGGCGGTGTCACTGATTCTGTATAACGTTGCTGCCAACGTGCTGGGAACTGCTTTTTGTTGTGCAGAGTGGTGGAGGGAATTCACATCTCCGGGTATTTATCGGTTTTCTACAGAAACTGTATTTTTATTTTCCTTCAGGCTCTCTATAGACTAGAACTTCAAGAAATGGTCAATGTTTTCTTTCTCGGTTATTCGTCAGATCAGATGAATGCATAAGAAGGACGTTGTACCAGTACTTAAGTTGTTTAAACTCAATGTAGTTCAGGCCAGAGAAACAGAGATACGTGAGTTAGTACACAAAATATCTTTAGCCAGAGTTATATTGTGCACGATGGTATCTGCCAGCAGGACAATTCAAAGTGTCACAGAGCTGAAAGTTAACGTGCACGGTTCGAAGAACGCCAAGATGAGTTTACCAGCAAACTCTTGGGACTTGAACCCAGTCGATCGCCTGTAGAACCAGGTCGATCGGGTTGTTTGCGCCACGGATCCTCTCCACATACCTGTCGGTACCTTCCCGAACCTCACTGACGCTTGCAGCAAGGCTCGCAGCCGTCAGCGCTGCAGAAAGTGTTTATTCAGGATTCTGACAGGTGATCACATTAGTGTAACTAGACAGTGTATTACCGTCTTCTGGGTCTTACCGTAAATTAACAGTTCGTGTACTGTAATTTGAGACTTACTGTACCGCATTTTGTGAAAAGGAAATTGAGGAACAGCCCAGCATTTACCTGATCGACCGTAGAAAACCGCCTAAAAACTACATTCAGAATGACCAGTGCACCAAATCACAGGTCATTCCCCAGCGACGTCATTTCTATTCCTGATCTCCCCATCCGCCCTTCTCACAACCTACATCTCTGCGCTTTAAACTATGTGAGCAGCTCTTTAGTTAGGTTGCGATATGCGAGCATAAGACTTGTTTCATAAAATCTGTGACGAAATTAATAAGAAGGAACACTGTTCATTTTCCTTAAACGGTGTTGGAGAGTTAGGATCCCACTCTGCAGCCCTGCCCATCCCCCTCAAAACTAGAAATACACACACACACACACACACACACACACACACACTGCCGATCTTCGACATGGGGCCACCAGCAGCAGCCGCTTATCACAGTCGCCGGCGCGATAGCAACTATTTAATTTCAGCTTTCACATTTGAATACCTATTTTCCTCTGCAGATAAAAAAAAAAAAAACTGCGGCGGCCCTCCGCGGCCAGAATTCAATGAATAAATTAGTCCCTAATGTATACGGCCTAGGAAGGACGGAGAGGGGAGGGGGGGGGGAAGCGGCGCCTCCCATTTCGACAGCGGGCTGCCTGCTCCCGGAGACGTCACAAAAATCGAATTTCGCCTCATCCGCCGGAATGCGCGAGCTGGCCGCGGCACAGCCCCACGCCAACGGCACACGCCGGCCAAGGTTGCGCCAAATTGAATGAAGCACTCATTTCGCGCACCGGCCGGCAAACTTCTCAGAAGCGGGTAATTTGTATACAAGTCATTGCCGCTTCTTTCTATGTAAATTGCTCGACTCAGTCTACCTACTGTTGGGTTATTTGGGCAGGGGAGCGGCACCTTTTTGATAACTCGGAGAATGAAGCAATTTTCGCGAGGGCGTTTTTCCCGCTCGTCTCTCGCGCCGCCTCACCTCCGGTTTAGCAGTGTTACAACCTCTTTGTGTGAGGGTGAGGGGCAGAGGTATGAGCGAGCTCTGACTGCGATGTTTTAACACGGCAGTGGAACGCGGCTGTAAATGCCAGTAATAGAGGGTTGCGAAGCCATATACGAGCACTGTTGGGCAACAGTGGTGAATCGTCGCCTCATTAGCTACTGAACACAGGACCAGAGTAACACTTGACGACACCACATTACAGGTTAATTTGGTGGCACACTTCCCAGCCAGTATTCTGCTATCTGTCGTCGACCTTTCGAGTTGAGTAAACCTTACGATCATACAGCTGGGGTTTTCCATATAGAAACCTGCAAATGCTGTGCTGAAACGTCCTAGCAGATTAAAAGTGTGTGCCGGATTGGGACCGAAGTCAAAAACTTACATTTCACGGGCAATGCTCTTACTGAATTTATTGATGCTTCATAGTGTTAACTGCGCATAACAATGAGCAGAGTCAGATGTGTCTGAAACAGTATTTCTCTGCATTCAACTTCTTATTTACCAATCCTACCGCTGCACAATAGTGATTCAGGTTACCTCTGTCGCATGCACTGCGAAAATAGACTCCAAGAGGTGATGGATTTCTGATGCTGTTGTTGCTACACACCCCTGAGTGGTCTTTAGAAACATAAGGTGATTCGTCTATTTCCCTTACGGTAGACGCTTTACAGGGGTTTGTATTGGTGCTACACAATTCCGCTCCCCGAGGCAAAACGTTTTCATTAGATACCTATTTTCCACATTCAACAAATAGCTGTCACTGCTACTGAATTTTTATTCATACACATGAAGACCCGTGTTCTAAATGAATACACTGCCATTTGACTGTATTGTGGTTCAATTACGACCCAGGTTTCGGCCTATTATGCCATTTTCAAGTGGTTGAGTTTGTGTCATTAACATATATTGCAGGACATAAAGCTCAATATACACTATGTGATCATAAGTATTCCGATCCCTGGCTGAAAATGACTTACAAGTTCGTGGCGCCCTCAATCGGTAATGCTGGAATTCAATATGGTGCTGGCTCACCATTAGCCTTCATGACAGCTTCCATTCTCACAGGCATACGTTCAGTTAGGTCCTGGAAGGTTTCTCAGGGAATGACAGCCCATTCTTCACGGAGTGCTGCACTGAGGAGAGTTATCGAAGTCGGTCGCTGAGGCCTGGCACGAAGTCGGCGTTCCAAAACATTCCAAAGTTATTCTATAGGATTCACGTCACGACTCTGCGCAGGCAAGTCCATGACAAGGACGTTATTGTCGTGTAACCACACTGCCACATGCCGTGCATCATGAAGAGGTGCTCGATCGTGTTGCAAGATGCAATCGCCATCCCCGAATTGCTCTTAAACTGCGGGAAGCAAGAAGGTGTTTAAAACATCAATGTAGCCCTGTGCTGTGATAGACACAAGGCAACAATGGGCTCAAATGGTTCTAATGGCTCTGAGCACTATGGGACGTAACTTCTGAGGTCATCAGTCCCCTACAACTTAGAACTACTTAAACCTAACTAACCTAAGGACATTACACACATCCATGCCCGAGGCAGGATTCGAACCTGCGAGCGTAGCGGTCGCGCCGTTCCAGACTGTAGCGCCTAGAACCGCTCGGCCACAAGGGCGGCTACAACAAGGGGTGCTAGCCCCCTCCCTGATAAACATAACCACACGATAACACCACCGCCTCCGAATTTTACTGAAGGCGCTACACACGCTGGCAGATGTCGTTCACCGGGCATTCGCCATATCCACACCCTCTCATCGGATCGCCACATTGTGTACGGTGATTAGTCACTCCACACAACGTTTCTCCGCTGTTCGATCGTCCAATGCTTACGCTCTTTACACCAAGCGATGCGTCGCTTGGCGTTTACCGGCGTGATGGGTCGACCATGAAATCCAAATTTTCTCTCAACCTGCGTAATTGTCACAGTACCTGCAGTGTATCCTGATGCAGTTCGAAATTCCTGTGTGATGGTCTGGATAGATGTCTGCCTATTACACATTACGACCCGGTTCAAATGTCGGCGGTCTCTCTCAGTCAACAGATGAAGTCGGCTAGTACGCTTTGTGCTGTACGTGCCCCTTCACGATTCCACTTCAGTATCACATCGGAAACAGTGGACCTAGGGATGTTTAGGAGTGTGGAAATCTCGCGTACAGACGTATGACACAAGTGACACCCGATCACCTGACCATGTTCGAAGTCCGTGTGGTCATTTACAAATTATGCTATGACTGTTGGTCATCAACATCATAAGCTGTTTCCACTGTTTTAATATTGCGGTATTTTCCACAGTCAGTGACCTCTGCTAGAGAAAACAGCATTCATGCATTCAGCTAGGATGCATCGAAATAAGGATCACAAGCCAACAAAACTGAACACAACGGTGTGTTGAAGTACACATTATTCGACATGAGCAGACAACACCTACATCACCTTTCTTTAGTTATCATTCCTCATTTCGTTCATCAAATCTGATGTTTCAGGAAAGCCTGCAACTGCGTCAATCATGAATTAAATAATGAAAAGTGTGCGAATTACTGATCTTTTCACGCCTAGCACAATAAGTTTCGAGAATTTATTCTCATTCTCAAGTGCATTTGTACATTTGCTCACACGAATATTTTTGGTGATGTTTGCATGTGTGTTTGTGCCTCTTTAGCGTCTGTTTGAGGTCATAAGGCATTGTGCCTCCTCTGCTACAAAGAATGTCACACAAATGCAAATCATCACTTACACCGCTTGTTTGCAAAGCATGCTACAATGACGTCATAATATACGTGACCCAAGTATTATGGTATGGGTAGGCATAATGCTGCAAGGCCGTACTGACATCCAGACCTTTGAACACTCACCAGTCAACGTTATTGCGATACAGTTCCCCCTTCCCCACATGCGTATTTTCAGTGCAGCATTCGGACGTGACCCAGTTTCTATTAATGACAATGCACGACCGCATCGAACTTCGCAACTGGAGCTGGAGTATAGTTGACTAATGAACTGGACTGCTCGTTCCCCCGACTTAAATTGCATCGGGCAACAGTGGTGTGAGTTAGGGAGATGCACTACATCATGTCCACGTCCACCGACGACGATCCAGAAGGCTTCTGTATGTCCATCTTTACAGAGCTGGTTGCGGGGCTCGGCTGTCCGATACAGCATGTCAAATCAAACACCTTTCAGCCGTCTAGTTTCCGAACTTATTTTATTTGGCTACCAGTTTCGGTAATTTACTACGCCATCTTCAGGCCCCTGAGTACTGTGTAGGAAGATTCCACCTTGGTTCTGGTCAAAACAGGGACCAGCATTCGAATACTGGTATTGGTACGAGGGTAATCCCAAAAGTAAGGTTGCATTTTTGTAGACGATGTGGCAGTTTTTGTATGCCCATGGCATACCAGCTCGTCCCCATGCTGTTCAGAAAGTTATGAACCTCTTCTTTCACCTCGTCGTCGGAGCTGAATCGCTTTCCGGTCAAATTTTCTTTTAACCTAGGGAGCAGGTCACTGGCGGGTGCGTGATTATGTCCAATTGAAACTGTTGCAGGACATCAATGGTTTGCCGAGCGATGTGTGGGCGAGTGTTGTCATGGAGAATGTGTACGCCCTTGCCCAACAAAAAATGGTTGTCATGGCTTTACCGGCGGACTGCAAACTCTCTACATCACTTACGAACATTTTTTGACATGTACAGCACAAAAGCGTACTAGCCGTCTCCCAGTATGTTCTACGTTCTGCTCGCCGCTACTACAAAAATGTCACCGTCCAGTCACATAGCTGCCCCGATATCTTCCAAACTTCTCCTCCTTCCCCCGCTCCTGAACTATTCTTTTTTTGACAAACAGATTAAGTTTTTTGCAAAGTTACTTCGGTCTTACGTCATCCCATCTTACCACATGAGAGTCCAAACGTTAGACTGATTCGCTCGTCTACTTTCTCCCTTGTGATCGTAAAATTTGGTCACACAGAAGTACACAGAGGAACCGCATATGCTCTTGAAGATATTTCACTAGTCAAATAAATTACTAAAGGAAGTATGAAATTATCGTTACACTTTCACGCATATAATACCATCAATAAACCAAAATAAAAATGTATATAATATAGTTTTGCAATGCAGTTCTTCGAAATATTTAACTGGTGGGCCAGTGATTGCTTAATGAATGAAGGGGGTGAATATGCCCGTCGAAAATGGAGACGTGGATGTGATGAGCAGATATCATGTGCCAGAAATGAGCTGTGTTATCCCAGTTTTCGTGTACTTACATTCGTTTCCGTAACACAGTTTCAAGCGCTTTTACATTGGTGTTGAATAGTTTTTCTTTGTGGTTACGTAATTTCCTTTCTTTAATTATCTGAAGCAGCACGTGGCTTTTCGGCTTTGTTCCTGCTGAAAAGAAAAAACACTATTTGTTTTGTAAGTTTGTCTGGTTTCACACTTTAATGCGTCCATAGAATCTTAACCTACGTTTCCTAATGTCACTATGGATGTGTCTGTATTGTTTAATTTCCTGATTGCTTATGAGTCCGTATTGTTCATCTACAGGAATGGATCCAAAATTTTTCTCAATGTTTAAATGTTTTCACTGTCAATTTTCCTGTTTCTGATACACAGATACTATCAGGTTTAAATACTGTACGCCTGGAGCTGTGATTCTTGTTATAGACATTTAACTGGTTAATGCATAGCAAATTACAGGAATACCAAAGAAAATTCAAATTTTTACGTACATAATAGGTGTGCTATGAGACTTCTCTTGTTCATACTGAATACATGTAAGCAATAAGCCATTTCACGCCATACATTCTAAAGCATATATGGCGGGCGTCACGATGGCTACCTTACTAGAAACGGGTTCTGAAATGTTGCTCGCATTTGGAGGTGACTGGTTGTATCGCTTACAAAATCTTCTGAACACGTATCTCAATTCATTAAAGAGATATGGCAGTTTTTAATCGCACCATATACTTTGAACTGACCTGTTGTCGCCGGCCGTTGTGGCCGAGCGGTTGTAGGCGCTTCAGTCTGGAATCGCGCGACCGCTACGGTCGCAGGTTCGAACCCTGCCTCGGGCATGGGTGTGTGTGATGTCCTTAGGTTAGTTAGGTTTAAGTAGTTCTACGTGCTAGGGGACTGATGACCTCAGATGTTAAGTCCTATAGTGTACAGAGCCATTTGAACTACACTCCTGGAAATTGAAATAAGAACACCGTGAATTCATTGTCCCAGGAAGGGGAAACTTTATTGACACATTCCTGGGGTCAGATACATCACATGATCACACTGACAGAACCACAGGCACATAGACACAGGCAACAGAGCATGCACAATGTCGGCACTAGTACAGTGTATATCCACCTTTCGCAGCAATGCAGGCTGCTATTCTACCATGGAGAAGATCGTAGAGATGCTGGATGTAGTCCTGTGGAACGGCTTGCCATGCCATTTCCACCTGGCGCCTCAGTTGGACCAGCGTTCGTGCTGGACGTGCAGACCGCGTGAGACGACGCTTCATCCAGTCCCAAACATGCTCAATGGGGGACAGATCCGGAGATTTTGCTGGCCAGGGTAGTTGATGTACACCTTCTAGAGCACGTTGGGAGGCACGTGATACATGCGGACGTGCATTGTCCTGTTGGAACAGCAAGTTCCCTTGCCGGTCTAGGAATGGTAGAACGATGGGTTCGATGACGGTTTGGATGTACCGTGCACTATTCAGTGTCCCCTCGACGATCACCAGTGGTGTACGGCCAGTGTAGGAGATCGCTCCCCACACCAAGATGCCGGGTGTTGGCCCTGTGTGCCTCGGTCGTATGCAGTCCTGATTGTGGCGCTCACCTGCACGGCGCCAAACACGCATACGACCATCATTGACACCAAGGCAGAAGCGATTCTCATCGCTGAAGACGACACGTCTCCATTCGTCCCTCCATTCACGCCTGTCGCGACACCACTGGAGGCGGGCTGCACGATGTTGGGGCGTGAGCGGAAGACGGCCTAACGGTGTGCGGTACCGTAGCCCAGCTTCATGGAGACGGTTGCGAATGGTCCTCGCCGATACCCTAGGAGCAACAGTGTCCCTAATTTGCTGGGAAGTGGCGGTGCGGTCCCCTACGGCACTGCGTAGGATCCTACGGTCTTGGCGTGCATCCGTGCGTCGCTGCGGTCCGGTCCCAGGTCGACGGGCACGTGCACCTTCCGCCGACCACTGGCGACAACATCGATGTACTGTGGAGACCTCACGCCCCACGTGTTGAGCAATTCGGCGGTACGTCCACCCGGCCTCCCGCATGCCCACTATACGCCCTCGCTCAAAGTCCGTCAACTGCACATACGGTTCACGTCCACACTGTCGCGGCATGCTACCAGTGTTAAAGACTGCGATGGAGCTCCGTATGCCACGGCAAACTGGCTGACACTGACGGCGGCGGTGCACAAATGCTGCGCAGCTAGCGCCATTTGACGGCCAACACCGCGGTTCCTGGTGTGTCCGCTGTGCCGTGCGTGTGATCATTGCTTGTACAGCCCTCTCGCAGTGTCCGGAGCAAATATGGTGGGTCTGACATACCGGTGTCAATGTGTTCTTTTTTCCATTTCCAGGAGTGTATTTGAAATGGAGCACTGTTGTCAGGTAGAATAAGCCATGCAGTTCCCTTTTGATCTTTTGGACTTCCTGTCTATATTTTGTCATGGATTTAGAGATAGGATTTGGTATTATTGTGTGTTAGACAAGTGGACTATTTCATACAGGTCAAAGCGTCATTGTATATGTAAAAATATTTCAGAATAGTATACTCCCGTGTTTATAGTTTGAGTGAACCTTCAGATCATTGTTGTGACTATCAGACACTTTGAAGCAAGTTCCTGCACTTCTGCGTTAGTGACCAGAGGTACATGTAATGTTCAGTATTCTTGTCAAATAATTGGTCAAAAATTATAAAGTTCCCACCACCCCACTTTTTGATTGAGAAGAACTAGCCTGGATAGCCGAGCGCGTTAACTCGCCGCTTCCAGGAGCTGGGGAGTCCAGCCTTCACAGGGCCGAATCCGCCTCACGCATTAACGAAGAGGGCTGCTGAGCCAGCGATCCAGGATACGGCTTTTCCTGCATCCAACTCGGCGAATACGGTGCTTGTACCCACGTCCTGCATGATATACACGTACGCAAATATTTAGAAAATGTTCTCACGCTCTAAATGCAGACAGGTGGGGTACAAAAGTTCCTTCTTGGGGGCAGTGGCAGTGGCAGTGGCAGGAAAGTCACCTCTAACTTCGCAAAAACACGTGTAGCAACGCTTATCACGTAGGTCAACTGAAAATAGCAAGAACGATGAAGGGGAAGATACTTTCTGTTACAGATGGACGGCTATGACCTCAGTTTTTAACGCCTTAGGACATACTGTTTAATTTTGAGCATTATTTTTGCTCTCATGTTGCTCATACTGTTATTAACATCACGTCCTAGTATGAAGGGTTCGGCTACAAATGGAAAATGAATCACAATACGACGAATATGGTGTGAATTGCACATAAAGCCAAGAGCGCTGTGAAATGACATCACAAATCTGGCTTTCAGTGATTGTGGCAGTGTGAGAACGGTAAGACCACGGAAACTCGTACCAAGTCGTGTGGGAAAAAACGATTTTCAGTTGTCCTGAGGAAAAAAGCCTCGTAAAAATCAACAATGTAACCGTTTTTTAATTGTCCTGAGACGGAAAACCACACAAAAGGCAACAATTAAATCGATTTCTAACACTTCCGGGGCTGGCGCAAGACAATTTAAATGTGACTGAAAGGCAGACTTCTATTGGCAGACTTCTATTGGCAGACTGGACATTCATTGCGGATGGTTTCAGAATGAGTGGAAATTTCATTGTTATGAGAGCGAAGCAATCGCGTGTGACCTCTGTGGAATAGTCGACTTAACGGCAGTGACAGTAGTATCTCTGAACTTGGGTATCTTTGGCTCAGTTGTAGAGCGGAGAGTAGTCGAGTGTTGGACATGGAGTAAGTTGAGAGAACTTTTAGGTTAGTAAGTACTGGAGGAGGATTTTGCTGAAGAAAACTGTTAAGAATTCGTAATCTGACGGAGGAACTTAAAGACGCAGCATTCATGGAACAGTGGGAATGTATTTGCGTTATGGATATGTTTTACCATAATAATTTTTGCTGGCGAGTAATGATAATGTTAGTCATCCTTGCAACAGAACACTCCAGCTATCCATCTCAGTTTAGGTCTTTTCAGTTTAATTCATTTGAATTTGCATAATCGTAATAGCGTTGCCTTGTAGTAGTTTCGTAGAGAAAATAAAGTTTTGGTTTTCTGTGAGTTTTATGTTCTAGTGAAATAAGAGTTTAAAATACAGCATTGGCATGAAAATAAACGGATTAATATTTTCATTTCAAGTAAGAAACATTTTTAGTAAGAGAAAATCATCCCAGTCTTTCTCCCAGTAGTTTAGGTTAACTTTAGCATGTTTTAGCAGGCGCGATTTATTCATGCTGTAGTGTTGCTGCTTATTATGTTGTGATTTTTCAGGTGAGATTCTTTTCATACTTCGGTGGGTCTTTCGTTTCTCATCTCACATTTCCAATGCGCAAATTCTAAGCATTTTCTTTGTAATTCAGATTTTTAAAGGTCAAATGAACAGTGTGTGTTTCATAGTGTTGCTACGTAATTTCAGTGCTTCAATTTTTTTGGGCAGTGCACATTCGATTTTGGTAGTGATTTTTGAGTAACAGTTTTGATTTCATATGCTACACAGTGGCCGGCCGGAGTGGCCGAGCGGTTCTAGGCGCAGGCTACGCTCGCAGGTTCGAATCCTGCTTTTGGCATGGATGTGTTTGATATCCTTAGGTTAGTTACGTTTAAGTAGTTCTAAGTTCTAGGGGACTGATGACCTCAGAAGTTAAGTCCCATAACGCCATTTGAACCATTTTGAACCTACACAGTGAACGCCAGTTAGTTTTGTCTTTATGTAGATGTATGCCCTGAGACACGCTGTTCACGATAGGAATTTCAGTTCAGCCTTTTTATAACAGAGAACAGTACATTCAGTTTTGAGTAAAAAGCAGGCAAACATTTTAATGCTCACGAATTTGCGAACGATCGAGACAGAGTAAATAACTTTCATGCTCTCCACCATTTTCTGCCACAAGTTGAAATCGAGAAACAACATGAGACTACGAAGGCTTTCCCGGCGTAATAATTGATAATATTCTTCTCGGATCATAACGTCATCTTGACACAATATTTCAGTGGCACTGTACCAGCACTCTGATCCGAAGATGGCGGCCAGGTGGACCGCTGAAATATTGTGTCAAGATGACGTTATGATCCGACTGCACACCTGAGAAGAATATTATCGAGAAACAACATGTTCCACCACAGATGAGGGATCAAGTTCAGAATGCGTCGCGCAATGCATATTTTCAGTTCAGCTACGCTTGTAATCAGTACGCTGAACACAGCATCATTCAGGTAACCCCACAACCTGAAGTCACACGGATTAAGATCAGGTGATTTGGACGGACCGTCTGTAGGCAGATAACGGCTAATAATCGTAGGAGTCCCAAAATGCCTCTGCAGCAGCTGCTTCACTGGATGTGCAGTTTGCAGAGGGGAAACATCTTGCATAAAAATGGTCCTATCCTATCATCAACGGTGTTGAAATGTAGGAATGATGTTGGTGCGCAAACGACTCTTACAGTACAAAATTGTTAAGGCTTTCGTGGCCACTTGTTGACAAACTGCCTATTGGCTTCTGTCTCGGGTTCTTCGGCCGACGTTCATCTAATGATTATACTGACGTTTCACCAGCACGAGTGGCTGGCATTGTCAAAGCTTTACCCTCCATTGCCGGCGGTGAACTGGAGCCCAGCTCGCGGCCGCAGACTATACTTACCTGGCGCGCAGCGAACGACTCGTCGCAGGTAGCAAGACGAGAACCGCACCGGAAATGACCGCGGAGAAGCCCTCGGAGGTTGGCGCGCCAGGTACATATAGTCTGCGGCCGCGAGCTCAGCTCCAGTTCACCACCGGCAATGGAGAGTGAAGCTTTGACAATGCCAGCCACTCGTGCTGGCGAAATTATGCGGTTCTAGGCGCTGTAGTCCGGAACCGCGCGACTGCTACGGTCGCAGTTTCGAATCCTGCCTCGGGCATGGATGTGTGTGATGTCCTTAGGTTAGTTAGGTTTAAGTAGTTCTAAGTTCTAGGGGACTGATGACCTCAGATGTTAAGTCCCATAGTGCTCAGAGCCATTTGAACCATTTTCGTGCTGGCGAAACGTCACTAAAATCATTAGATGAACATCGGCCGAAGAACCCGACACAAAAGCCAATAGGCGACTCTTACAGTGTTCACCAGTGATGGTAAAGGTAACGTGACCCGCTGTACCCACCTCCTAGAACAAATATAGTCATAAGGTAAACGATACCGTCAAGCCGCACGGTACAATTACCTTCGCAGAATGAACCGATACCGGTTGATGTGCGAGCAGATTTTCCGTTTGTCTTGTTCGTCAGTTCTGTGTATAGGCGTGTCCTTGGAGATGGAAATGGACTTCGTCTGTCCACCCAAAAAATCCGTGACCATTCACTGAAATTCTGGAGCAAACGTTTGTCTTACTGGCAGGTCGGCATGAAGCAACTCCTGAACATGGGTAGTTTCGTATGTATGGCAATCCAAGAGGCTTCGTAGAATTTTATTCGACGTGCTCACAGGCCTGTGCATAATTCGAGCAATTCTCGGTGCATTACATCTTTGCACACCACCGCTCGACCCCTCCTGCAATACCTTGGCCACATGTTGTACTGATATAGGATCAACTGTTTTTCTCCTTCTGCCACAATGCACTTCACAAGAAACTGCTATATGGAATTTCGTTATCATTTTCTCCATATGCTTGGCGGATATCGGAGCAACACCATTTTTCATAACCTCGAGTGTTCGGAACTTCTGCAGGGCTACTGGCGCGCATAGTTAGTGTCCTTGTAAAGGATTCGTACCAGCAACACACGATCTTGCATCGAGATACTTATTCCGAGCGTCTCAGACGCAAACTGAGGAACAGCCGTGTACGCCACGTCTTTTATTATGCGTATTCTGCCACTTACAGCGCTATCGTTAATTTGTTCCGTAACGTTTCCCCCTTCTTCGACAATATTCTGTTCAAATTTGATGCCATTGTGACCAGTGGCTCTTTTTCTACAGTGTTTTGAAACTGAAACTTACATTACAATAATTCTGTATGTCACTGCGTAGCACAATCTGAGGCGTAGCGCCTTCGCATCGCTCCTGTCACTTGTTAGGACGATATCCTTACAGGCATGAGTCATCGACAGATGTCTCCAGTTGACATGAACCTGAGTTACAGAGCTGCACGTAGTTGTACTAGTAGGCGGCAGAGGTCAGCAGTTGACGGACAGTGCTAGCACTCGTAGTCAAAACAATGTTGTAAAGTTATGTTTGATTAATATTTAATGTATCTGCATCATTATAATTTTTTTATATGTGTAGTAACGAGCAGTGTGAGTGTTGTATGAGCGAAGAAGAAGAGAAGTAAATGAAAATTGTTTTGTTTATTCACGAAGTACCAGTTAAACTATAAAGGGGATTTACTATAATTAAATGTGCAGTCAGTTTATGGTACTAATAAATCGTGAGTGGAACACAAATTAATCGGTGATTTCAGAAGGAGTAATTTTATATTTGATACTTTTCTAAATTTATTTATTTAGCAATTGCCATAGAAAGAAATGTTTTACTATGATTGGTCATTGAAGCAAAGAGCGGGTTTGCGCGGGATAATACTGCAACCTGATTTGCTGTTTGTGATATCAGCCAATCAGAAAAATGCAGGCTCACGCCAATCTATGCTGGGAACAAGGCCTTTGGTGTGATCTAGGGGGGTCGGGGCTGAGGGTTCGAACTAGTAACATCTCATTGAAAGCAGCTCCGACGAAAGAACTGTAAAATCGCGGAAAAATACTAATTACGAGTTCGCGAAGTAGAATAAAGTGTATTTAAGTGAACGGTATAGTGGAAGTCGTGTGAATTTTCGGACGGAATATCAAAATTATTGCTTTTGACTGTTAGTTAAAACCGTGTGGCGTGTTGTGCGATCTAAGACTGGAACAGGCATTACGTGTAGAGCAGAGTGCACAACATTTGAGCGAGCATTTTCATAACCAAACGACCCGGTGAACTCTATTAACTTCGGTAACGGGTGTCAATACCATAAAATGGCTATGTGTGTGAATGTGGTGTGCATGTGAACTTTACATTGTGTTGCCACTTAGTACGGACTTGGCAGTATTAATTGTGATCTTTATCGTAAAAATACACCTGAATATTTACATTGCCAAGTTAAAACTTTTATTTCAGTAGCTAGCCACATCCTGTTTACCGGACAATTCCATGTATGTTGCGACCTGCAAGAGACAGTAGTGGTCTAGTATTTTCTACTATAGCTTTCAGCTAGTCAAATGAACAGTGCTGGACACTGGCAGGGCGGTAAAAAGTAACGTGCCGCGCCGCAAATCGCTGTGCACGTATGAGCAGTAGAGAAGAGCAAGAGTTTTCCAAAGTAAGTGCCCTTTCTTAACCTTTGCGTAGAGCAGGCATACAGTCAAAACCAGACTTGCTAAAAACTCGACAACTCCGCTTTCACTGTGCAGCCATCTTTGATGTAATTTGACCGGCGGAAATAGGAAGAAGCAAATGGAATCTGCATCATTTAAGAACGGCCGAACTAAAGAGAGAGATCGGTTCAGAGTTTTGCAGAAAGAGCGACAATGGACAGATTACGCGCCGATGCGACCGAGAACAGAAGGGGACCTGCAGAAGGCGAAGCGTCGGCGCAAAGCTCGTTCAGTTAGCTAATTGCAACGTGAAACGCGACTCCCGGTAACGATGCTACTCAATGACTAAATTATACAATCTGGCAGCCCATAACGGATGCTATAATGACAAAGGTTGAATTCAGCCAATTAAATCGTTCATTACGGGATTTATGCATGTTGCGCCGGCGAGACTGTCGTGCTCACTCTAAATTGGGAGCGCGATGAGCACTGCAATCTGCGTTAACGACGTTAGCATTCGGCGGACCGTGTTATCAGAGATGAACTCGCCCAGCAACGTAAACAAAACCCCACACAAAACTGCGTGCGAGCGGTTCGTGCTCGGTTCCGTGCACCCAAAAAAATCCAGCCGCGCCCCTTCCCTCGCGGACGGCAGACCTTCGGGGCCTTCCAGTGCAGTGTTTTAACGTGTTATTTCCGTAGCTGATCCAGGGCGTGATGTACTGTGGATCAGTCAGTAGTTTTCTTGACGCACATTTGGCCAAAATATCGAATTTCACTTATTTGAGTTTTTAGGTAAAGCAGAGGTTATGTTGTTCAGGTATATTCCTTTGAAGCAAATATCTGTTATAGTTTCCGAGTTGTGATATGTTGAATTTTTTCGTCTGGATAAACGTGCCTCAAAGAGATTCTCTCTTTGCTTCTCTGAATTCACAAAGTGAAAAACGTTCAGTTTCGAGATACAATTTTGTGTCCTTCATTCCCCACATTCTTCTCTGGATTTGCAGAGTGATATATGTTCACTTAAGAAGAGAAATAAATCACTCACTGCAGTCGTATTCGAAAGTTCCCATTAGTTAAAAATTCTTTTCCA
This sequence comes from Schistocerca serialis cubense, assembly GCF_023864345.2. Classification (NCBI taxonomy): domain Eukaryota; kingdom Metazoa; phylum Arthropoda; class Insecta; order Orthoptera; family Acrididae; genus Schistocerca; species Schistocerca serialis. The sequence continues at coordinate 266,833,082 of NC_064638.1, forward strand.
GGTATCTTTCATGTATTTTTATATTCAATGCAGTTTCTGCCATGATCACTATATATTCTGCAAATTAATGCAGGTTGGAAGTGGAAACACGGTTTTGGTACACAGAAACTCTAAAAAGCATTAATGCTGTCGGAATAAAAAATTTGAATGTAAAACGTAGAGGTATTCATACAGAAAAAAGTCAAAGTAAGCATAAAAAGAAGCAGGGAGAACAAGAAGAAGAGTCTGTACACAAGGACTACGGATATGAAATGTTTTCCAGCTTATGATTAAGGATGAAGTAAATTTAGTACATTTTACTTCCAATGCTTTCTTCTGTGACTTACATTTTTGTTAGGTAATATACTTGTTTGAAATACTTTTCATCAGAATTGAATGAAATCTGGGTGTCAGCAACTTCTTGCTCTCAGCTATCATCCAACGAAAATCTTTCCTAATATTTTATACCAGTAAGGAAAGTAGCGAAAGAAAAGGTCATTTGCAACTATAAGATAAAGAAAGGTTAATAAACAATGTTGTTTAAATTGTATTCTAGGTATATTTCAGACTATATCATAAAATGCGCCTCTTTCCTGTTGGTAAAAAGTTGAAGGTCATTCTGTTCCCAGACTGAGGACTGGTTTGAACACCATAGTGCTTTTCTGTGTGTGGTCCCATTGGAGTTCGTTTGATCTTGTCGATCTCCGTTCTGACTGACCTAGACAAATTTAACGGGAACTTATAATATAACGCGCACCCAGAATCACAATGCAAGTCGTTTTTGACATTACCAAATTTTGCCAGAGGTTAAAGAACTGTTAAGTGACGAATAAAAATCCTGGGACTGACTGGGGATCGTACCTAGACTTCTCGAACATTGGTTTGGCACGGCATTGAGCCGTCTTTTCTTGTTATTATTTCTAGTTTCCTTAAAAAAAAGGTACTCCTCCATCGCTGCCTTTCACTCGCCATAATCTTCTTCAGGATACGTTGGATATAAATTGAACGTTTTTCCCCAAAAATATTTTCTTTTCTTTCGCAGACAAAAGGACGGTACAAACTTGTCCTCACCGATTTGATTCATTTTAACGGGGTATGTAGGACAAGACCAGCACATGTATACAGGAAGACTCAACTCTCAAATGTTTTCGAGAAAATCGAGTTTGAAACTTTTAGGCTCCTTATAACGTTTGTACGGACTCTCCTGTTCAAGGAATCCGTACCCGAGCGAATAAGCGCTTAATCTCCTATGTGCGTGACTGCGTGACATGTGGATCTAAACTCGCTGCCGGCATTTGCAGATTTTTAATTTTTTTTTCTTTCCCACGTAATTCTAACACAAGATTTCTTGTGACTGTGACTCACCGTATTAACCCATTTTTCAGGTATTCCTGCACGTAATTTTGAGCCATCTGAAACAGCTGCATGTGCGTAAAAGACTTCATTCGTATGTCAGCTCTCGATTTAGTTGCTGCCCAATGCTCCGAGTTGTTGGATTTTACGACCAAATATAGTGCTGTGCCTCGTACTTCTTCAGCAAAAAAAAAGTTAACCTGATTGTGAAACAGAATCACTTTATAGTGAAGTTTCAAACTTGCGATTAGAAATGGCGGACTGTAGAGCGAACAGCTTTTTCTATAAAACAATCTGATCGCCTCGAATCCTTCTGCAGGAATAACAGAAGAACACACAGATGTTGGAGAAGAAACTTTTTGTAACGCTTTGGGAATGCAAGTGGAGGAACGACTCTTCACACAAGACGAACTAACTGCGCAGCAAGGAATCGACGAAGCAGGTTTTTTTCGAAGAAATCGAAGAAGTCGCTTCATGTGCATCAGACGATTACCAACCAGAAGAGAAGAAGGCAAAAGTGGAAGAAGTTATGCTGCGCAAGATTAGAAGATTGGGGTCGTCGGTCTAGCGAGACACCTTTCAGAATGGAATTCGATGATTTGCACAGTCATAATAAGTCTGTTCTTAGAATTAAGTGTGAATGGAAAACAGTACCTGGAGAGGGAATCGATCAAGCAACTTACTCATTCGGCTGCGGGATCCTTGAATACTAATGATAATACTAAGGTTACAAGCAAGCCTAAAACATTCAAAAGCGATTTTCTCGAAGACTGTTGGGAGTTGCGTATGCCTGTTTACATACGTTGGAGTCATAGTCGTGTCCTTTAGACCACGTTAATATGAATCAAATCTTTGAGGGTATGTTGGTACGGTGCCCTCGTGAGTGACGCAAATGATCAGATTCCCTTGAGAATTAAATATCTGAAAAGTTTAACTCTTCACCTAGCACAAAAATAGTTCAGGGCAAATTATCGTCTAGGATGTTAAGCCAAAATTATAATTGTGGTGTCCGTAGATGAATAAAGTGGCACAGACGTTCCATCGTTTATTAAATGGCTAACAACAGGGAATGTTTATTTACACTTCTTACGGTATGTACAGATCAATAAGGTAAATAAGTGACTTTCTTGCCCTAGGATGCAACTGTACCACACTCTGATAGTTCAGTAGTGGTAGTAGTATCTTTAGTCACTTGCTGATTATTATCATATTAGCATCGTCGTGCTAGCTGCTTCTGTTCTCACTGCTAGTCTTCCACAATCTGCACCGGAGCTTGATGTGGGGCGACTTAGAGAGAAACACGGAGGGTTACGTTTGCTTCCAACGAATAGAAGCGTTGACGGCGTCCGCTGGTGGCTTACTAGGCCACACCAATCGGAAGACATGGAGCTCCGAAGAGAGTGCGGCCCGGCGGAGGTGCCTTGGAGAGACAACGGGTGTTCTGGTCTTGTGTGGCAAGAAGAAAGGATAAAATAATAGCTGATTCTGTATATGTTACTCATCACTGCTGATTGTGGCTATTTGCAAATTTACTGGTTGCACGTGTTTCACTACCAACGGTTTGGTCATAGTTAGATAATACACATCGTGTCCTAAACTACTGCAGAAAAACGGATATTCCTCACTGCAACTAAAATCATGTAATGTCTTGATGTATAAATGAGCAAGCATACATAGTTCTGCGTTCAGGTAAAGTTGAGTAGGAAGATCATTAAAAGGTTTAGGATTATCTTTGTTATGTTTGAAGATTTATTGCCGAACATGTTCTATTGTGGTTGTTTTGTTTACACTGAGGCGACAATAGTCATGAGATAGCGATATGCACATATACAGGTGACGGTAGTATCGTGTACACAAGTTATAAAAGGGCAGTGTATTAGCGGGACTGTCTTTTTGCTCAGGTGATTCATGTGAAAAGGTGTCCGACGTGACTATGGCCGCAAGACGGAAACTAACAGACTTTGAACGTGGAATGCTACCAGGAGCTAGACGCACGGGACATTACATTTCTGGGACATGACATTTCACAAATAGTCCGCAGCTCTTAGTCTAGGGGCTAGCGTTGCTGCCTGTTGATGACGGGGTCCCGGGTTCGATTCCCGGCCGAGTAAGTGATTTTCTCTGCCCGGGCACTGGGTGGCGATTGCACACTCTAACCTTGTATACCAGTAACACAAGCAGTTTGAAGCTGCAACACTACTTTATTGATTACACATACACATGATTTCATCAGCAGTAATAATCAATTACCAACATTTGCATACCAAGGCCCTATCCACATTTAGTATTTACAGTATTAACCGTCACACTTGTGACAACGGCACCTTTAAGTTGAAACGTCCCCTTAGAAAAATTAATGAATTACTGTGCTGATAAACCTCTTACATTATTTGATTTTCAAACAGCTGAGCAGAACTGAACGTAGTCAGACATTTCGCCCTTTACCTATTCTGATCAACACTAAACTGACAGCCAGTATTTTTAGCGCAACGCAATCTGACTTTCAATAATCCCTACAAGAGAATGGCCTGACTAACATTAACCTATACGTTTCACAAATCACTTACCTCACAAAAATCTTCGTTACTCGAAATTCTGCAATACAGCGAGCGCCACTACTGCCAGCTAAATAAAAGATTCAAACTACTCAAGGCACTAACTACTGATAGGTATAGTTATCAAATGAAAGATTTTGATAGAGAACAAACAATGTATTTACTTTAATAGTGTTCAAAAGTCATAATATATTTACTCTTTCTGATGAACACACGTCCAGATCGTCCGCTCTCAAAATTCCGCCATCTCTCTCCCCACATCCACTACTGCTGGCGGCTCACCTCCAACTGCGCAACGCTACGCGCTGTTAACATCCAGCTGCCCAACACTACAATAGCAAACAACAATGCAAACCAGCCGCAGACTGCACACAGCACAGCCAGTAATTTTCATATAGAGCGCTACGTGGCGTCACCAATAAAAAAACCTAAACAGCCTACTCATAACGTGCCGGTAACAACAGATAACCAAATGTTTACAATGTCGGCTATCGCCTTTCTCACTCAGTTTTACACTTACTGAAAAGGTAAAATAAATTTGATGCTATCTGATCTGAAGGGTACTATTAATTGTTCTGTTTACACTTAGCATTCTACTACACTCAATGTCCGGAAGATTCTAGACTTTATGCAAGCATAAGGCAAAACGTCAATTCGCTGAACATGTGATGGACGCGAGCAAACGTTAATCTATTACGATTTCACAAACACACGATCGAAAGTGTGCACTTATACTCAACTCTGGACAGTGTGAAATCTTCTGCCTAAAAGAAGCCTCTCGTTGAATGGAATAGAGAAGTCGCACGTTAACGGGTCCGGACGGCCATGAGTTCAAATCCTAAGAACTCCGTCACACTGCAAGCACTCGCGGGGCGAGGTTTGCTCGCGTCGACGACAACACATGTTTCTGAAAACAAGATAACATGAGCGGCAGACACACTGTGGTATACACAAGTTACACAAATATATATATATATATATATATATATATATATATATATATATATATATATAAAAGCAATACCTTAATATAAACGTATCACAAGTTAACCAATGAACAGAATTAATGAGCTTAGTTTCCTTTGATCCAAAAAAAAAAATAAAAATAAAATAAAATAAAAGCTAGATACCACGTGAAAAGATGTCAGTCCACACCCAATGACTTAAGGTAATGTGTCTTCGCTGAATGGCTGACACCACATAAATCAGACGTGCAGTACCTAACGTGACAATCAACCTTCTGATAGGAATTGCAATAGGAAACTAATGTCATTTTAATACCCACAAGAAATTATTAAGAGACAACAACTACCACTAATTCGTAAAACCAGTAAATTATAAATCTATAACTAAATTAAGAAATGACGTTCAAGTGAACCAACTACCTTCAGCTTGCCACTAAACTCCAAATCCAAACTTACAAATACTAGGCGCTATTTCTAGCCACTTCAGCGACACAATTTCATGGCCGTTCCAGAACATAGCTCTCCTCGCCACCACTGCAATGAATGTTTTGCTGGCCACTAGCATGAGCAACTGCAACAGTCGACAGTCCTTAAGTACGCAATAATATTCACTATATATAGACGGAGGAACCCACCACGAAAGCTTGGCGATTCACTTTTTCTCCTTCATGTGAAATTCACACGCCATCCATCCACATAGCTCTCGAGGTAGTAGCAAATCCTGGTCACCACTGGGCAGCCATGTCAATACAAATTTAATACTTTCCGGCAGCGGTTCAAAAAATGGCTCTGAGCACTATGGGACTTAACATCTATGGTCATCAGTGCCCTAGAACTTAGAACTACTTAAACCTAACTAACCTAAGGACATCACACAACACCCAGTCACCACGAGGCAGAGAAAAATCCCTGACCCCGCCGGGAATCGAACCCGGGAACCCGGGCGTGGGAAGCGACAACGCTACCGCACGACCACGAGCTGCGGACTTTCCGGCAGCGGCTCATGCTTCTTTGTTGCTCCAACTCAACTGGTCCTCACGGCATACGGCCGTGCCACGTGACATGGTGTCGCCAAATCCCCACAACGACAACATCGAAAGCACATCACAGACTGACTCGACTCATACACGGACCCACCCTCCTCGACTTGCGCCCGCGCGCCACCATAAACAGCCTGCCTCAAAGATGCAAAGAGAAGAAGGTACAGGGACAACGATCAAAGATGGAAGTAACAGTCGATATCACCTGGTGCCAGAAACCCACCAGCTCATTCCTCATCATTTCATCATCATCATTTGTGTCAGTGGCTAGAGAGTACAGTGAAAAACTAAGACTATGTAGCAATTGGGACATTGTCGGGCGCTGATGACCGCGCAGTTGAGCGCCCACAAATCAAACATCATCATCATCATCACTATTTCGCAAATCGTTAGGGAAATCCATATTCCGAGATCCACAGTGTGAAGTGTTTGAATTTCAGGTATTACCTCTCGTCACGGACAACGTAGTGACCAAAGACTTAACTCCCTACCGAAAGCGGCGGCGTATGCGTAGAGTTGTCAGTGCTAACAAGCAAGTGACGCTGCATGAAATTATCGCAGAAATGAATGTGCGACGCACGACGGACGCATACCTTAAGACAATGCGGCAAAATCTTACGTTAATGGGCTATGGCAGCAGACGACCGAGACGAGTGCCTTTGCTAACACGCACAACATTGCTTGCAAGGCGTCTCCTGGCTCATGACCATATCGGTTGGACCCTAGACGACTTCATGGCGTGGTCAGATGAGTCCCGATTTCAGTTGGTAAGAGATGATGTTCGGTTCTGATTATGGCACAGATCCCACGAAGCCACGGACGCAAGTTATCAAAAATGCCTTCTCCAAGCCGGTGGTGGCTCCATAACGGTGTGGGCTGTGTTTATGTGGACTGGGTTCTCTGGTCCAACTGAACCGATCATTGACCAGACTACTTCGAGACCATTTGCAGCCATTTCTGGACTTCGTGTTCCCAAATAACGGTGGAATTTTTACGAAAGACAATGCAGCACGTGACCGGTCCACAATTGTTAGCGATTGGTTTGCAGAACATTCTGGACAATTCGAGCCAAATGTTACGCCACCCAGATCGCCCGACATGGGACATAATCGAGAGGTCACTTCGTGCACAAAATCCTGAACTGCAACATTTTCTCAATTATGGACCGCTACAGAGGCACCATGACGCAGTATTTCCGCAGGGGTCTTCCAACGACTTGTGAAGTACATGCCCGGCGAGTTGCTGCACTACATCGCGCAAAAACATGTCTGACACGATATTAGCAGTTATCCCCCTACTTCTCACCTCATTGTATAGTGCGAGCTAACATCCCAAAGATGTTCGGGCTCACATGCAGTTCCCCTACATCGAAATGTCTTTGGCTCAAACTCGTCTAGGGGTTCAACTGCATGTATCGCATTACACGCGCTAAATTATACACTTGTGACCCTTTGGTTAGGTAGTCTGGCTCATAGCAACTTTGTGAAATACAAAAATAATATATCATATAATAACAGTAATAATAATACCGGGAACTAAATTGACGACACTTAAATGATGTAGGCCACTCAGTTGCGATTTGGTTAGAATAAATTTTATTCAGAAAGAAAACTAACAGCGAAAGTGGTCGCATTTAGAATTACTATTACACTCGAGCTCATATCCATTTGACATAGTTCCATCATTCACAATCTCATCGCGAAACACATGTCCAATACTCCGCCTCGATATTTACATGAAAAGTTAGAGTTCAAACCAGGCGCGCAGCTGCTTACCGCTCAGAGACAAAGTTCTGCGGTATCACACAACGCGAAATTTTTTATTGTTTCACTTCCTAGCCGCTTAAAGACCGACCATCCGCTTTCGCGTCTCCATCCGAATTGTCCTCTTTGGTGTCTCCAGCCGAACTGTCCGTTTTCGCGTCTCGACCATAACTGCCCTCTGCCCGTTTTTGACTGCGTTTCCCGCGAGCCGAACATCGTCGCTCAACTGACTAGCGCAGTTCCCTTTACTGAAGCCGTCCATCTGATGTTATCAGCTTATTCTACATTATTTTACATTTTAAGATATTTAAATAATCAAAGCTTGACCAGTTTCACGTTCTAAATAAAGTAACAATAACATCCATTGGTAAATTCTTTTGCATAAAACCAATATATTTTCCTTCTTAACTTTGAATGTCACGGCCAGTAGACTTGCACCAATGTGCTTTATGATAAATAAACAAAGAACAAAAGTAACTATTATGCACTAAACTTTACAACTAAAATTCTGTTATGTAATGATTCAATAAGGTGTCATACTGTCATCGTTCAATTTGTTTTGTGTGGAGGAAATGTTGATCTGATGATTAACTCGAAATACTGATAATTTAAATTTACTATATCTTTTAAGCAAATGAAGTTACAGAGTTGATATTTACACCATTTGTCGTTTTAATGATGCGCTTCTATATGAAACGTCGATCGTTTAGATCGACCAAAGCGTTAAGGTTTTAGCATTCAGGTGTTTGTTACAAAACTTGTGAATTTCACTTTAACAGTAAACTGTTATAGATACGATCAATAGTCAAGTTTTATTGGTATCACCATGAAAATTTATGGAGGATGGCAGACTAAAATTTCTGTGGCTTCAATGCTTGAATTACTACAGAATTAAATAATTTTTACAAATGTTTCCCTATATGGCCGATCTTAGGTTCGCCATATTTAACACTGTTGCGCCTCTCTGGCCACAAATGGTTTCTACGGGATTTTTCTATGACGGCGGTTCTTGTCTGTCTCACTCGCACACTACCGCACAATAGACGCCTGTGAATTCCCCCATCTCGTGGCGAATCTGAGCTTTTTGTGGCACACGGTCCTCGACGAAAGGGTTCATTTCACAATTCCTGAAGGCCGAATCTTTCTGCCATATACTTAAATGAGAACGAAATGCTCGTTAATTCACAATAGCAACATGTTCCCATTGTAGATCCAAGCTGTCGGAATACTTATTTGGTAGACATGTAGGAAGATTTCAATCAGTCGGGAGGTAGACAACTGCTACGGAGCAGATGTGTATTTTATTCGTAGGACACACATTGACCCAACTCTCGCAGTACAGATAGTTACACATAATTATTTTTGATTTCTCTGACACTCATACTGATACTGTAGGTGTTGGACGTTTTATCCTTTTTTGGTGAAGTACATCGCCGGCTGTGGCTGAGCGGTTCTAGGAGCTTCAGTCTGGAACCGCGGTGCTGCTACGGTCGCAGGTTCGAATCCTGCCTCCGAAATGGATGTGAGTGATGTCCTTAGATTAGTTAAGTTTAAGTAGTTCTAAGTCTAGGGGAGTAATGACCTCAGATGTTAAGTCCCATAGTGCTTAGAGCCATTTGAACCATTTTGAAGTACATAATATTAGGTTTGTGCACCTTAAAACAAGTCCCCCAATGTTTACATCGCTTTCAAAATCATACCAACATGGGACTCAACATTTGTACTGATCTATTTTTAGACAGTACTCGTATATATTAGCTCTGATTTTAAGTAAAAATTACAGTAGCTAACATTGTATAAAGTAAGGATGACCTTGTGGTAGCAAATATAGCTACTTGTGGCATACGATCTGATATATTTGTATGTCGTGAGTGAAAGAAAGGCAGCAATGAAAGGACTTAATGTCACATCTGTCGACAGCTGCTTCTGAAGTTGGAGGCTTTTATTGCCAACCTCATCCACGGTTTCACATTACCCAGCGGTAGCATCGTAGCGTCATTGTAATCAGTGGACACGGGAACTCTTGACGATAATCAGTTAGCATTGCCAAGCATTTACGTCTGGAACTTGCTTTTTCGTCATGCACATCATAGGCTACAAACGGCTATCATTAGCATTAAATTAACGGTTACAGATCAAGTAGGATGCATGGTTTAAGGCAAACAGAAAAGTACTGCATGACTTGTACGTGTATGACTGTTAGTTCCCTATACACTTGTAATGAGCTAATTTTCTTGTACTGAACTGTTACTACTTCTACTGATAACTCCACCGTGAATGTGTCAAAGGCCAAAGTAGTAGAATTATTTCAGTCACTGTTCCATTAACTTCCTAGTGTGATGTTTTTTCCCCAGTATCAGAGTTTACCAGAAATGTCGCTAAGCCTACACGTACAGAATAATTTCACTTTAGAAATGGCCTTGTATTGTTCTCTCGGCAGGCGTCACAATGAAATGTGTTTTTTGGCGAATGCAGTTTCTCATGCATTAGCCATTCATCAGTTCTGTGCTTCAGTGCAATGGCACACAAAAGTCTTTTGTTCCGTGATGTACGGTTTTTGTGCCAGTAATGTATGTGAATTGTCCTTTGTCAGCATTTGTTTGTTTTTGTTTTTCACTCAGGTTCGATTCTGTACATAAAAAAGACAAATACAGCAAATGTAAACTGCTGTCTCGATACCAACTTAAGGCAAGTGCTATGTTCTGTTTACCACACTCATGACAGCTTAAGTGTCTGCGTCTTAGTGTCTCGAGAAAATGTCTGCTTATGTCCATACTTTTCAGTCATTATGAATGATTAAATTTTAATTCTTGACAAAAGTTTGCAGTTCCTGAGGAACCGTAGACCGACCACGTTCGCTTCCCCTAAACATATAACCAACAGATACTGCTTCCCTTTCTCTCACCTATTGTAGTCTTCCAGTCACTGAAGAATTTCCATATTCCTTCATGTATTTTATACCTGGCTTTATTTCTGCACATATATATATTTTTTTCTTTCGTAATATCAGCTTGTGATATAGGTATGCGAATCCTTATATTGACTGTATTGTTCCTACTGTAAGCCAACTAACCAGAAATCTGCTCTCTTTCTGTTTTACTGTATAATTGCTTCTAATTCCGTCTCCAGCCTGTCTATCACATTGCTGTGATTTTTCAGTTTTCCTGCGACATTAAACATCCCACGCCTCATTGTGCAGAGTGGGTCGGATATTTTATTCGTCCCCTGACATGCAACCCACTCTCCTGAGCGTTTTTTACATTGAAATTGGAACTACTTTAACTTAGTCACCAAGGAAGTGACTATCGTAAAAGTGTTCTATAGGACTGCATGTCCATGTCCATTTATTACGTGATTTGTGCTTGTAGCAAAGTGGTTTCCATAATCTTCTGCCTTCTACTGCTTCACTGTTATTCTCATGCCCTTCACCCGTAGTTTCACCAGAAACTTTGTCTTCTTCTGTCCGTTTACGTATTAACGCATAATGACATGATATACTGTAAGTTATATAGGTTAAACCGTAATATAAGTCGTATTATGACCAAAAGCGTTTCGCTTTATTTTAAGTCATCTTCAGTGGTTGCTGTAACAGTCGGTTTTCATACAACTTTGTCTGCTACGATTGTCAACAGTTCTACTACGAACACTTTTAATTATTATCGTAACTGACATTTTTTGTGTCTTGCGTTGTTTTTAACGTTCTTCTGCACATATGTGTTAGACGTTTATAGACAGCCCTTACGGTGACACGGAAGTGCTGTGTACAAAAGCTGTGCGTAATCCAAGGAACATTACACACTACGGACTTAGCGAAGGAGGCAGTGCATCTGTTAGAACAGTGATATCATAGACGGGAGGATGGATTTGCTCTGTCCGACCATCCTCATTAGCGTTTTCAGTGGTATTTCTAGATTAATAAGGTAAATACCGGACTATTCCTTGATCAAAGTCACGGTCGGCCTCTTGCCCCTTTACGCATAGACTACCTGTCCTTTCTTCATAAAGAAATTGATGTTTTCTGTGTATTGTATGTTTTGACCCATTTATTTGCATTATATTGCTTTGACAAATCTTGTATCATTGTGAGACGATCCTTGGATGGCTAAAGATGAATGAAAACATTAAAAAAATATAATTTTTGTTGTAGGCTCTAGCCTGGAGAGGTGTCCTTTTCGATTGTACGACATAAGACACATTTGAAGTTTATTACAGTCATCTTCCCTGCACTACGTATCCTCCTATCTTTCACTTCTTACGCTGTAGTAAGCTGAACCTGCAAACGAATGGAACGTAATATGATAAATCAACGATGAAGCAACACCACAAGCCTTATAATAGAGCGATAAACAATATTTTCCAGTTAGGATGACACTTGTTATGAAACCTTTTCTTCTACATTCGCCTAGCTTTTCAGTCAATACATCCTGATGTAACACACATGAACACACATCCACAATTTCGTGCGTCGAGGAGACGCTCTATTTTCGACAACAACCCATGAACTGTAAACAGTTGTGAACTTTACGATAAACACGTCACAGATGAGGTTATATTATTTCTCAGTGAAAAGTCTCAAAAGTCGACATGACAGGCAAGTAGTTTGTTATGAAATGTAAGCAATGCGTATTAAAGACTTTGTACCTGATCTATCATTTACTTCCAACCTTCGGTTTGTTATTTCAAAACACTCATTTTGGATCATGTAAATTCTGTCTAAATTTTTACCCTGAATGTTTGAGACGCACAGTAAACGTTGCCTGACAAAAGATGTAAAGAGCCCAGAGGACATGCTCCGATGTCACTGTAATTTCTTACACAAGCGCACGCACGCACGCACGCACACACACACACACACACACACACACACACACACACACACACACACACACGAGCGCGCGCACAACACACGCAAACATTCCGTCCGCGAGTATGTAAATGACTTGCAATTCTCTGTCTCTGTGATAGGTATAGCGACCACCAAAGTGCACTTATTTTCGTTACCAGGGAGCAGCGTCACAAGTTGATTGATCACTGTTAAGTTGCCGCACACTCCTCGGTAACAGACTTATCTGAGCCTGACAGGATCCAAAACGTACCCCATTGTGTGTCTCCATTTAGCCACCTGGTCGAATTGGGCAACACTCACATTTGTGGTGCATTTGGTTATTACAGTGACCCTATGTTGGACTGCATGGAAACTTGAGAGCAGGCATATTCGTATTCAAGGTTACGTTTGGCCACGTCTGACCACCACAAGGTTGATGTTATTCAACGTATTGTGCAGCTAGTACATCGCCAGCCCTTCACTTCTGCGCCTTTCATCCGAGAACAAGTAATATATCTCCTACAACATGTAAGATCCTCCTCCCCTTTTTATTAAACCTCGGGAAGTGTCTCAGCTTGATTAGGAGTTAATAGCAGATGGCATCAGAGGAATACAGTGTGACTGGCTGTGCTTTCCTTTCGGAGACATACAGACATTAAGACAACCCACACTGGGATTATAGTAGTGAGTCGTCGCGTAGGATTTCCTCCTATCTGTTTTATTGCAAAGCTCTTGTAGTTGATGTCGCTCGCAAAAGCAGCATCAGTGCCATGGGATTCTCTGGAGAGTGCAGTTCCATATCCTGTAATTTCTAAGTGATGATGCTGCAAGCTGTATCACTCGACATAATGTTCGTGGCTGTCCTTAAGATGTGTTTATTGATAAAAGTCGCAGTCTAATAATAAATCAAACAATCTATTACCAACTAACGCAAACCTACCATTTTGTTGAGAGCACGGCCTTGCGACAGAGCTACACTACTGGCCATTAAAATTGCTACACCAAGAAGAAATGTAGATGATAAACGGGTATTCATTGGACAAATATACACTCCTAGAAATGGAAAAAAGAACACATTGACACCGGTGTGTCAGACCCACCATACTTGCTTCGGACACTGCGAGAGGGCTGTACAAGCAATGATCACACGCACGGCACAGCGGACACACCAGGAACCGCGGTGTTGGCCGTCGAATGGCGCTAGCTGCGCAGCATTTGTGCACCGCCGCCGTCAGTGTCAGCCAGTTTGCCGTGGCATACGGAGCTCCATCGCAGTCTTTAACACTGGTAGCATGCCGCGACAGCGTGGACGTGAACCGTATGTGCAGTTGACGGACTTTGAGCGAGGGCGTATAGTGGGCATGCGGGAGGCCGGGTGGACGTACCGCCGAATTGCTCAACACGTGGGGCGTGAGGTCTCCACAGTACATCGATGTTGTCGCCAGTGGTCGGCGGAAGGTGCACGTGCCCGTCGACCTGGGACCGGACCGCAGCGACGCACGGATGCACCCGCCACTTCCCAGCAAATTAGGGACACTGTTGCTCCTGGGGTATCGGCGAGGACCATTCACAACCGTCTCCATGAAGCTGGGCTACGGTCCCGCACACCGTTAGGCCGTCTTCCGCTCACGCCCCAACATCGTGCAGCCCGCCTCCAGTGGTGTCGCGACAGGCGTGAATGGAGGGACGAATGGAGACGTGTCGTCTTCAGCGATGAGAGTCGCTTCTGCCTTGGTGCCAATGATGGTCGTATGCGTGTTTGGCGCCGTGCAGGTGAGCGCCACAATCAGGACTGCATACGACTGAGGCACACAGGGCCAACACCCGGCATCATGGTGTGGGGAGCGATCTCCTACACTGGCCGTACACCACTGGTGATTGTCGAGGGGACACTGAATAGTGCACGGTACATCCAAACCGTCATCGAACCCATCGTTCTACCATTCCTAGACCGGCAAGGGAACTTGCTGTTCCAACAGGACAATGCACGTCCGCACGTATCCCGTGCCACCCAACGTGCTCTAGAAGGTGTAAGTCAACTACCCTGGCCAGCAAGATCTCCGGATCTGTCCCCCATTGAGCATGTTTGGGACTGGATGAAGCGTCGTCTCACGCGGTCTGCACGTCCAGCACGAACGCTGGTCCAACTGAGGCGCCAGGTGGAAATGGCATGGCAAGCCGTTCCACAGGACTACATCCAGCATCTCTACGATCGTCTCCATGGGAGAATAGCAGCCTGCATTGCTGCGAAAGGTGGATATACACTGTACTAGTGCCGACATTGTGCATGCTCTGTTGCCTGTGTCTATGTGCCTGTGGTTCTGTCAGTGTGATCATGTGATGTATCTGACCCCAGGAATGTGTCAATAAAGTTTCCCCTTCCTGGGACAATGAATTCACGGTGTTCTTATTTCAATTTCCAGGAGTGTATTACCCTAGAACTGACATGTCATTACATTTTCACGCAATTTGGGTGCATAGATCCTGAAAAATCAGTACCCAGAACAACCACCTCTGGCCGTAATAACGACCTTGGTACGCCTGGGCATTGAGTAAAACAGAGCTTGGATGGCTTGTACAGGTACAGCTGCCTATACAGCTTCAATACGATACCACAGTTCATCAAGAGTAGTGACTGGCGTATTGTGACGAGCCAGTTGCTCGGCCACCATTGACCAGACGTTTTCAGTTGGTGAGAGATCTGGAGAATGTGCTGGCCAAGCCAGCAGTCTAATATTTTCTGTATCCAGAAAGGCCCGTACAGGTCCTGCAACATGCCGTCCTTCATTATCCTGCTGAAGTGTAGGGTTTCGCTGGGATCGAATGAAGGGTTCTAGGCGCTTCAGTCTGGAACCGCGCGACAGCTACGGTCGCAGGTTCGAATCCTGCCTCGGGCATGGATGTGTGTGATGTCCTTAGGTTACATAGGTTTAAGTCGTTCTAAGTTCTAAGGGACTGATTACCTCAGATATTAAGTCCCATAGTGCTCAGAACCATTTGAACCATTTTTTATTAAAACTTTCCGGAGATGGTAAGGAGACAGGTATAAGCGTAAGTGCTTCGTAGTAGTTTAGCGCAATGAGTAGCCTCACAGATCCATAAAATTGTGCTGTGTTTGAGGTTCGCGTCTCTCTGCATACAAATACTTTTTTCCCAACCTTTGCGTTTCTGATAGGTTCTGATACCTTCCTATTAGTTTAATATTCGATGTTGTGTAAATATAAGTGCGCTCTTTTCGAGAAGTGAGTTTCTTCTATTGGCTTAATCTACAGGATAGCTTGAACTACTTGCAGTTAGATATTTTACCCTTTTTTCTTTTAAGTTCTTTAATTCACATTTTGTAAAGATTCTACTGAATATGAGCATGATCAATCTGTAATGTGGCTATAATTTCGCACTTTATAACCACTCATCCACATACTTTGCCGTGAACTGCAACCACAATTAGGTATCATTCGATAGGTTGTACATCGTATATATGAATGTTTAAAGGAGACTGAGAGTCATGTACACCTTGTAAATAATTGTTAATGCTTATTGCATGAAAGGTGACTGATTGTCTTTATTATCAGAACGGCGTACAGATTGGAAAGCCGGTGGAGATGAAACGGCAGGCAGAACTCAAGCTCTTGGGAGGAAGGCTCGCACGGGTGTTGGTCCTGCTTAAAAACAGGAAGTAGCTAGACGGACGTCGTGACACCTGAGCTGTGGACTACCTTAGAGTGACGGCCGGCTGCTATTGTAGCAGGACCGGAAGGATGACTGGGAATTCTGCAAATCTAGGACGCAGGTGAGAGGAACGAAGAAGCGGCACCTCGGAAACCACGCAGGCTGGGTTATTTCCAAGGATTTTTACTCAAAAGCGTACCATGTACAGGGTTTTCCTCGCAAACTTTCAGCGTTGGTCGGCGTTCGAAAGAATCTGTAGAAAGGGAGAATATTCCGTGGTTTCGGGAACATGATTCGTTTTCGGAATTACGAGGGTGGGGAGCCGAGCCTTGCTGGGAAGCCAGCTGTGGAGAGACGAGATCTTCCGTTGTGAGCGCCTGTGTGTGACGGTCGCTCGTTATCAGCTTTCTTGGTAGAGACGGACTTGCTGTCTTTGCTCTCAGGAGAGTTTAGAGTTAGAGCAGTGAAGCACTGTACTGTTGCGAACCTGTACAATTCTGAACTTCACCTCCGGGTTGGAAGTCATCGTTGAGTTCGCAGAACACTTCTTCTGCCTACACTTACCTTGAGACGTTATCTGAGTTCGCGTTTCTCGTCTGTAGAACACAGAGAGGAGAAGGCAGTAGTAGAGTATATTAGTCAGAGGACCGCCTTCTGCCGTCCTAATGTTTGAAAGAGTTTATTTGTGGCTGGAGTTCTTCCATCGTCGCAGACGAGTACAAGAACCATCACTTCGACGCAGCGCACGCAGTACATATGGTGATGTCGCAAATTGCTTCGGCTTATTGGGGCTACAAAGATAAACAGCTTTGATCACATTAGTTTATTTCCATTGCGGTTCCACGCCACCGTAGATCACCTTTGAAAGTAGTGTCTTCTAGTGTTTGGTACGTAGACGATGTCAGTCATTACGCGTTAGTGATATTAGACCGCGCAGTCATAATAAGGGGCAGAGTTGGATCATTGATTAATAATTTTAGTTAGGAAATATAGACAATTGTACTTAAATGGTTGATTTTAATCTATAATAAATATATATTGAACAACAACGTTTATCATTTGGTAGTATTAGTTGACTTCATCATTCATTTATGTTTATAATGTAATTTATATGTTAAAAAAGAACAGTAAGAGATCTTATGATCTGCTTCAGGGGGTAGTCAGACACGGCCAAATCATCATTTTAGCGTTTATTATTTTCCGTTGCGCACATTCATTTTTACACCCGCCTGGAGTAGCATCTTGGAAATTAAATATGACCTTGGGGTTCCACTAAATAGTGAGAATGAAGAAATAATTTTTATATTATTTGGAGAACTACTGTAAATTTGTATCGTACCATTTGTAAGGAACATTCATAAGCCTATTTCCTTTTCGGATGGACATGATACGCTCCTTTTTGCCTTAAAACGTGTCCTTAGATAGTGAAGTTATTTATTTACGTATACTGAAACATCCCCTTAGAAAAATTAAGAATGACTGTGCTGGTAAACCTCTTACATTATTTGATTTTCAAACAGCTAAGCAAAACTGAACGTACTCAGACATTTCTCTCTTTGCTTATTCTGATCAACGGTAAACTGACACACAATATTTTTTTTTTAGCGCAACGCAAACTGGCTTCCAATAATCTCTACAAAATAATGGCCCTGACTAACAATAACCTACACCTTTCATGAATCACTTACCTCACAAAAATCTTCGTCCGCAGCTCGTGGTCGTGCGGTAGCATTCTCGCTTCCCGCGCCCGGGTTCCCGCGTTCGATTCCCGGCGGGGTCAGGGATTTTCTCTGCCTCGTGATGACTGGGTGTTGTGTGATGTCCTTAGGTTAGTTACGTTTAAGTAGTTCTAAGTTCTAGGGGACTGATCACCATAGATGTTAAGTCCCATAGTGCTCAGAGCCATTTGAACCACAAAAATCTTCGTTACTCGAACTACTGCAATACAGCGAGCGCCAATACTGCCAGCTAAATAAAAGATTTTAACTACTGAAGGCACTAACTACTGATAGGTATAGTTAGCAAATGAAAGATTTTGATGGAGAACAAACAATGTATTTACCTTAATAGTGTTCAGAAGTCATCATATATATATATATCAGTTCATGACATCCAGTCCTACAAATTTCCTTTTTCTGAAGAACACACGTCCAGATCGTCCGCTCTCAAAATTCTGCCATCTCTCTCCCCACATCCACCACTGCTGGCGGCTCACCTCCAACTGCGCAACGCTACGCGCTGTTCACATCCAACTGCCCAACAGTACAATAGCGAATATTCCAACAGTGCCAACCAGCTACAGACTGCACACCGCACAGTCAGTGATTTTCATGCAGAGCGCCAAGTGGCGTTACCAACATAAAAACCTAAACAGCCTACTTACAATACTACAAACAGAACAACGTGACTAGTGTTTGGACAGTGGCGGAAATGTGCGTTTTGAAAGAGCTAATGTAGGAATTTTAGGTGCACCCATATCGTAAACAGTGTGATTTACGAACCAGAAATAGACAACAACTGCCGCTGGAGCACTTTGAGATCGCGTATACCACACTGGGGCACATGTGTTGTGTGCACAGCTTGCATCGTTTCTGAGCTTTCCGAAACACGGCATGCTCAACGTTACCGTCCAAAAGGACGGTCTGTGTGACGATGGTTTTACTAATAGCTGGGCTCATACTGCCAAGTTCTTTGACTCTATCCTGTAATCACTGAAATAACCTCACATACCCTCATAACTCACGAAGTTTCGTTTCCTGCACCTCCTCTGGGTGCTTCTCTCTCTTTGTCCGGCAGTGTAATACTGAGGCGACAGTTGTGTTCCCGTGTCCGGTGCGACAGCGAGGCGCCGGAACGGAGCACCGAATTTAGATTCACTGTACGGACCGACACACCTGCAGCCCGCGACACTTGCTGACAGTGGGTGCTGCATTTTAAACCGAGAGGCGCTGTCGCCTCCGAAGAAGAAGTGGGAACGACGCCTGTGAGACCACACCGCGGCAGGACAGCGGCTGTGGAATGCAGAGACGTCGCGAAGCAGGCAGCCATGTGCTAATCTGCGCCCACGCACGCGCCCACGCGCGCCCGCGCTCCGCCACACGCAGACACGCACGTACCTCTCTCACTGGCTGCCTCTAACTGCGGCCACGACGCCTGCTGCATAATTCATAGGGAGCGCGCGCAGCCCGGCAGGCAGGGGGACCCCCAAGACGTTGCCTCACGTTCCGAGGCCTGCAAATACCCGCAGATTTTCTCCGGCTCCACCGAATTATTGCTGTATCCAGAATGCGTCGCAGCTACTAACTGCGGACCATCTCTCTCACTCTCTCTCTCTCCCTGTCTCTCTTTCTCACTTCCCCATGAAATGGAGTGAGCCGTTGTGCTCTTCCACGACTCGTACTGTGAGCTCATCTTGGGCGACGTTGGGTCACTGAAATACGCGGAGACAGAGGATGTCGAGGTATAAGACGAATCTGTGGCGGGTAGTAGTGTCCCCTGGTCGCAAACGCTCCACGTGGTAAGGACACAGGTTGCGCTGCCACCTTTAAGCTTTTGTAGAGATGATTTTATCTGAGATTTGATCTGTTCTAAAACGATTGCCTTCTCTATGGCTACGAAATCTTGTCGCGTCCCGGCACAGCCTCACTATACCAGAATGAAGTAAGTGCGAACTGCGTAGCGGGACGTTAACGACAATGGGTTAGTTACAAACTGCTGTCAACCTTTATATCGGAGATGAGAGGGAGAGAATCTCCTTGGTTTGAAGCAAACAGGTTTCCTGAAAATAGGTTACAGAATTGCAACAGGCAGAAAAGATTGGTTAGTTTCTATCAAGTTTATTCTCACATATACTTATGTGAGGTGTTGGACCATAAACCCCTTAGTAAGATTCAGTCTATTTATTCGGACTTTCTACTTCAAAGCTAATTGCCGGTACATACAAGAAACAAGTACAAAGCAATCACTTGTTCTTGGTTAGTGCTGAAATCTCTCTAAGTAATTGAGACAAAGACTGACAACCTCTGTTCAACACTATACCAATGGAACTCTAAAAATCCTACTTGACCTGCAGTTCCTGAGTGTCCACCAGAGTCTATGACCATTTTCTCATAGTTGAAGCCTTTATCAGCTGTGTCGGCTACTATGGGCCTACTCGGCCCCGCTGGCATCTCGCTGCAGAATCTCCAAACTGCCGGCACTGGCTCTGAATCTGCATCTGAATCTCTGCTTCTAGCTATTCCGCTGCCTGCCCTTTTATTTCGTTTCTCATGTACTTGGGTGCACACGAGTTCATTTGTTTCACACGACCCTTTCATTTCTAAGTGATCGGATTGCACAAGAATGCCTATGGCCGGCCGAAGTGGCCGTGCGGTTAAAGGCACTGCAGTCTGGAACCGCAGGACCGCTACGGTCGCAGGTTCGAATCCTGCCTCGGGCATGGATGTTTGTGATGTCCTTAGGTTAGTTAGGTTTAACTAGTTCTAAGTTCTAGGGGACTAATGACCTCAGCAGTTGAGTCCCATAGTGCTCAGAGCCATTTGAACCATTTTTGAAGAATGCCTATGGTTCCACACGACACTCTCGTTTCTAATTGGTCGGCTTGCACAAGAATGCCTTCGGTTCCACACGGCACTTCCGTTTCCAGCTGCACACAACTTAATTTGGTTCCACACGAGTCTTTTCCACACGTGACTGGCACTCTCTCTTGCTGTATTATCGCCCTGCTGTTTGCATCTTCCATTGCGCAAGTTTGATTCAAGCTGCTTCCTCTGGCAGGAAGGCAAACACTAAGTTGTTTGATCAACAAGCCATACTTGGCAGCCTCCGCCGCTTATCTTGTCCCTACGCCCTGGTGGACTATTTCTTAATGTCGGCTGGCTGTTTGCCTATGGAGCCTGGACTATTATTATGGTCACAAAACCAACAATAGAAATTAAAATTTTCTACGCTCGCAACAATCTTTCCTACCGTTGTGCTAGTTTTGGCCCCTTGGTATTTTATTTCCTCGGTGCCCGACATATCTGGTGAGCACTCCCATATCCTCCACCTGGAGAAGGGCCCGATGGTAGACACAAAAAAGAAAATGTCGCCAGGTCTGATACAGTAAATATGGAGCCGAATAAATAAGCATCTGATCAACTCTTAAACTGCATGAATGTTCGCTGGATGAGCGGACATGTGCTAGACGCATGGAACACTCTTTGGAAAACCCTATTTACAAGAAAGGCGATAAATCACAATGCACATTTTACCGAGGAGTAAGTCTTCTAAATTGCTACTACAAACTGCATGTTAAAATTATAAGCAAGAGTTTAGTACCAATAGTTGAAGTACGAATGTTATAAATACAGCATGGTTTTAGAACAGGTACATCATGTTGACACAAGTAACTGAAAAAAGAGGGGAATGTAAATTGCCAACTTACTACGTTTTTCTAGACTGTGAAAAGACAAGATAAATAGAAAATGCTGTGGGAATCACTTAAGGAATTTGGGTTCAAGCACATCTGATTACGGCAATTCAGTCATTATACAAAAATAATACAATAGGGATTATTACTGTGAAGAATGGGACAGAACATTCCGATATCAATCAAAGATTCAGGCAAGGCTTCCCGCTGTCGCCCACACCTTTTAATGTTTACGTTGACAATATCATTCGTAAATGGTTGATTTTATTAAATGACACGTTAAGAAGTGATAACTTTAATTTTATGACCATGCTTTTCGGTGGTGAACAGATTGTAACACAGGAATCTGAAGGAAAGCTCTAAATTTGAGTGCAAAAATTGAGTCGAATTGCCCCTAAATACGGAATGAGAATATCGACTGATAAAACAAAAGTGATGGCCTTTCAAAGAACTTGAACGCGTAACAGCCAACGCTGTTATAGATGGATAAATAATTGAACAAGTAAGAGATTTTAAATATTTAGGGTGCAGCTTTAAATTTCCGAATACAGATGATGTAGAGCCTAATTGTCCAGATTCAGACATATCTGTGGAACTATACAACATACATTATAGCGTAAAATTCAGAAAAAACAGCAGTTAAACTCTACAAAGTAATAGCGTTACCTTTGCTGCTGTATGATAGCGCATGTGCAGCCCTAACATCTGATCAATTACGACGAATATCAGGATATATGCCATGATTGTTGTCACCTCAGTGTATAATAGAGGGCAAAATTTAAGGACGGAAGTAACTGCTGCGTGATGTTTCACTGCCAAGGAACATAGCTCAGTATGTTTTTGAATCAATGACGGGGTCAGGTTCAGCCAGCATTTGCAGTTGGTCAATATGTATTCTTTATCAGGTTCGGATACATATAAGTTATCATTCTTCAAAGCTGTTAAACGTTAATACCTGTTACAAATGGAAACGTATATTCGAAACCTGAAAAGAGTAAATACTTACCTTTCACAACTGTTGGCAGTTCCTGACTGAAGATGCAAAGCTGGTACTTTTTGCCGATGATACAAGTATAGCTATCACACCCAATAGACAAGAATTAACTGGTGAAATTGTAAATGATGTTCTTCAGAAAATCATTAAGTGGTTCTCGGCAAATAGGCTCTCATTAAGCTTTGACAAAACACAGTACATACAGTTCCACACAGTAAATGGAATGACACCATTAATGAATATAGACTTCGATCAGAAACCGGTAGCTAAGGTACAATATTCAAAATTTCTTGGTGTATGCGTTGATGAGGGGTAGTACTGGAAAAAACACACTGAGGATCTGCTGAAACGTTAGAGTTCAGCTACTTATGGTATTAATGTCATTTCAAATTTTGGCGATATACATCTCAGTAAATTAGCTTACCACGCCTATTTTCATTCTCTGCTTTCGTATGGCATCATATTCTGGGGTAATTCATCATTGAGCAAAAGAGTGTTCATCATACAAAAGCGTGTAATCAGAATAATTGCTGGAGCTAATCCAAAATCATCCTGCAGACAGTTATTTAAAGAGCTAGAGATCTTCAATGTAGCCTCACAATATATATATTCACTTACGAAATTTGTTATTAACAATTCGAACGAATTCAAAAGTAATAGCAGTGTACATGGCTACAACACTAGGAGAAAGGATGATCTTCACTACCCAAGGTTAAATCTAACTTTGGCTCAAAGGGGGTGTATTGTGCTGCCACAAAAGTCTTTGGTCACTTACTTAATAACATCAAAAGTCTGACAGATAGCCATATAGCATTTAAAAGGAAATTAAAAGAATTTCTTAATGGCAACTCCTTCTACTCTTTAGATGAATTTTTGGATATAGCAAGTGGATAATTTCCCCAAACCCCAATAAAAATAAAAATATTAAGTGTCATGTAATATTTTGCGTAATTTAATATCTTGTATAGACACCTTTTATTAATCTGACACGTTTCACATCATTCCGAAGTGTCGTACTCATGATCTATGGAACAAGTACTAATCTAATCTAATCTAATGATCCATCGAATATATTTATTGCCTCGCAACGATTTGACAACTATGAATATGGAAGTATACACTCACGGGAGTCGAGTATATGTTTGCGAGTGTAAATAATAACGTAATGTGTTCCTGATTTATTGTAAATGAACTAGAACAAAGACAGTCCACCTCCCTATGTAAGTCTAGTCTATGTTTGAAAACATAGTTCTCTTGTTGTGGTATAATGTTTTTGCCCCATACCAGGTGCATATGAAGGGTAGAGGAGACGACTCAACGCGTTACTAATTTGTCATTTGCCGAGTTATCTAATTTCGTCCCGGCAATTGCAAATTAAGTTTGTTGAATATTTGTGTAATGGAAATGAAGTCCCATGCTTCTTTACAGAGCGTAGGGGAACTATGCGGGAGAACCGCACCGCCGTACTAGGCAAGGTCCTAGTGGAGGTGGTTTGCCATTGCCTTCCTCCGACCGTAATGGGGATGAATGATGATGATGAAGACGACACATCAACCCCCAGTCATCTCGAGGCAGGAAAAATCCCTGACCCCGCCGGGAATCGAACCCGGGACCCCGCGCTCGGGAAGCGAGAACGCTACCGCGAGACCACGAGCAGCGGACATTTGTGTAATACCTGATAATAAATCTCTAAGTGGGCAACATATATCATTACTTTTTTAATTTTTACCTCTTTGTCGCCAGAATGACATAATTTCAAACTGACAGAGCGTTCCGGCAATTGTCTTTCGCTTAGCCATGTGGCAGCAGTATGTAGGACATCATCATTGTCTGAAGTTGGCAACTTCTCCAGTAGTTCTTGAAAATTTCGGTGACTGAGTTCACGTGCACGAGTGAAATTTATAACTCTTATGACGGTTTTCATAATAACGTTCTGTTTGGCATTTGCAATCTGGCATGCCAAACTTTCTTAATCAGTGCTCTATTTACGCCCGCCGATGACGGACAGCCATCAACTCACATTAACATTATATTGCTCATAGGTAAGTCATATTTACGTAATTACCTTCGGATTACGTTATTCGCATATTGTCCCATTTATTTTCATCCCTGCTGCAAAACACTAGGGTTTTTTTTTGTCCAGAAGCAAAATTAAAGAAACGTGATGAAGCGAATGTTTGGCTACTTGGCACATTTACTAGCATGATTACGTTTCTTGCAACTTTGTTGGCTACGAAGACATACGTATTTTTTAAATAGCACCCTACATTTTTATCACGGTAACTCATTTCACCTAAAGACTTCAAAAATAATATCACCGTTTACCATTCACTTATCTGAGGTAACGTACTCGTTCGATTGCTAAAGTTCACAGTAACCAAATGAAAACGCTAAGAAAGTCAGTCAAGCGTCTCCAGTTGAAGACTCGTCTGAGTACAGTGTACGCGAATAAACGAAAGATGTAAATCTATTGAGAATATAAGTTATCATAACGATAGTTCCAAAAATGTTTTCTGAGTTTCGAAGGTAACATGCAAAACTACAGTACCTTTACACTATATGTTGTATAAAGTGAACAAAGATATACTGTGTGATCAAAAGTATCTGGATATCCCCAAAACTATACGTTTTTCGTATCAGGTGCATTGTGCTGCCACCTACTGCCAGATACTCCATATCAGCGACCCCAGAGGTCGTTAGACATCGCGAGAGAACAGAATGGTGCGCTCCGCGGAACTCACGGACTTCGAACCTCGTCAGGTGATAGGGTGTCACTTCTTTCATACGTCTGTACGCGAGATTCCCACACTCCTGAATATCGGTAGGTATACTGTTACTGATACCATAGTGAAGTGGCAACGTAAAGGGACACGTACAGCGCAAAAGCGTATTAGCCGACCTCATCTGCTGACTGACAGAGACCGCCGATAGTTGAAGAGGCTCGTAATGTGTAATAGGTAGACATCTATCCAGACCATCACACAGGAATTCCAAACTGCATCAGGATCCACTGCAAGTACTACGTCAGTAAGGCGGGAGTTGAGAAAACTTGGATTTCGTGGTCGAGCGGCTGCTCACAAGCCACACACACGCCGGTAAATGTCAAAGGACGCCTCGCTTGGTGTAAGGAGCGTAAACATTGGACGATTGTATACACTGTGTGTGATACATAGTGATACACTGATTGCATACAGTGAAAAAACTTTGTGTGGAGTGACGAAGCACGGTACACAATGCGGCGATCCGATGGCAGACTGTGGGTGTGGAGAATGCCCGGTAAACATTATTTGCCAGCGAGATTAGGCTGTTAACAAACTTTTTGGGTGGGGTCCGCTTTTAGCAAATCGCAAATTTGTTTTTTGTCCCAGACATGTTTCACTTCAGTTGCAGCATCATCATTGGGTTTTTTATTATTATTATGACTGTTAAACATAAGGAACGTTCTTTACTGTTTAATAACATGTAAATATTAGTTTCTAAATCGCAATTACAGATTTGTGAAGAGCACATAAAATTATGTATTCACACCTTCTTACCGCATGGTGTGGTTTTCCTGCTGTATTACATTTTTACATTGTCTGTTTTTCTTCACAGTTTGTCATCTGCGACTATATACACCTTAATGTAGGCAAAATATTTACGCACAAATTACGATTTCTAAACTGTTATGACTATGCCTGAAACTAATAATTTATGTAAAAGGTTGCGTGTGTGTTTGTATGTACTTACATTATGTTTCACTTACGTTTTCTGTTTTCGTCATCTCCTTCACTGTCACTGCCTACCAGCTGTAAGAAGTGAAGAAGATGGCCGGCCGGAGTGGCCGCGCGACTCTAGGCGCTACAGTCTGGAACCGAGCGACCGCTACGGTCGCAGGTTCTAATCCTGCCTCGGGCATGGATGTGTGTGATGTCCTTAGGTTAGTTAGGTTTAATTAGTTCTAAGTTGTAGGCGACTGATGACCTCAGAAGCTAAGTCGCATAGTGCTCAGAGCCATTTGAACCAAATTTTTGAAGAAGACGACGAAAAAAAAAAAAATTAGTGAAACGTAATGCAAATAGATACACACACACACACACACACACACACACACACACACACACACACACACAACCTTTTACATAAATTATTAATTTGAGGCATAATCAAACAGTTCGGAAATCGTAGTTTTTGCGTAAATATTTTGCTTACATTAAGCTGTATATAGTTGCAGATTACAAACCGTAAAGCAAAACAGACACTGTGAAAACGTAATACAGCAGGAAAACCACACCATGCGGTAAGAAGGTATGGATACATAATTTTATGTGCTCTTCAAAAAACTGTAATTACGATTTAGAAACTAATATTTACATTTAATTAAACAATAAAGAACATTCCTTATGTTTAACAACCATAATAATGATAAAAAACCACTGATGATCTGCAACTGCAGTGAAACATGTCTGGGACAAAAAACAAAATTGTGTTTTGCTAAAGACGGACCCCACCCAGAAACATATGTTATTGTTAAGGCAGAAAATAAACCTCGAGATGATTAGGCCGTTGGTTGCTAAATGCGTATTACATATTATGAAATAAGACTGAGAACTGTGGACCACAGATATATTTGATCCGGGCCGCATGCGGCCGTGGGTTGCAGTTTGATGACAACTGTCCTGGATTAACTGTACAGGAATTGGATTGGGAAGTCGTTCCGCAGCCACATTATTCACCTGATCTTGCGCCCTCTGATTTTCACCTTTTTCGCTCTCCATCGAAAAACTTTCGAAGTACTTCGTTTCCGGGCGAAAATGTGCTCCTAGTTCTTCACCTCAATACGACGTGATTTTTACAGTCGCGGAATTGAGAAGTTGTCGTAGTGTTGGCAGACTGTTGTACACAGAAAAGGAGAAAATATTGTTGATATACGAGGTCTTTGTTTTGCGTATTTATTGTGCTTACTTAACTTACGCAAAACCACTAAGAAATTTTGCGCCAGCCTAATACGTAAACGACGAGGGTGATACACCTTTAGCGTGCAAATGTATACACACAACAGCAGTTCACCAGAAATGCGGGTGTCGTAATTCGAGTACACGGGGATCGGATACTATTAAAATTTACGACCATCTTGTTCACTACTGCACTCGTATTCGAAAGCAGAAGAATATAGGACAACGCCATTGGCATTTGAGAAACAGGCAGTTACATTTCACGCTCCAGGGAAGTGGGGATGAATGGCGAAAGAGGAAGGCCGCACGCCCCTGGTATTGGTGTTGTTCTGGAGAGTAATTATCGGTGCCGGGCGAGTGTATGCCGGCGGCTGGAACGCGCTAGCGGTCGTCGCGTCGCATCCACGCACCTCTACATTTTTCACAGGGCATCCAGCTGACCCGTCCGTGTCAGAGAACAATAATTTCAATTTGAACTCCGGATAGGTCCCGGACAAACAAACAAAAATGTTTTCTGCCGCTCCGTGTGATATATCGCTCCCTTTGTTTTCCGACTCGCAGAACAATCAGCGCGCGCACAACAATGCAACACAGAACAGAGCAGCTGTCACGGTTTATTGCGTTATTTATACCGGCGGGTAAAGGGGTAGCCGAGCGGAGAGTGTGTGGGAATCATTTTTACTGCGCATGCGCGCGCGCCCGCCCGCGGTCGGGACCTGCATTTCACACGGCGGTGGTCAGGTCGCATCCAGCAGGCCGCGTGCGCACCGCACTTCCGCTGCCCTGCCTGCGTTTAATTATTAATTGGTTTGGCGACATGTGTAACTCCGACTGTGCAAACTCTATTTCGGACCTGCTCGGATGAAATATATTCGCGGCTGAAATTAAAATAGGTCAAGTTTCCGTAGCGCACGATCGAAGAATGTCAATCACTCATGGCTCTGAGCACTATGGGACTTAACTGCAGTGGTCATCAGTCTCCTAGAACATAGAACTACTTAAACCTAACTAACCTAAGGACATCACACACATCCATGCCCGAGGCAGGATTCGAACCAGCGACCGTAGCGGTCGCGCGGTTCCAGACTGTAGCGCCTAGAACCGCTCGGCCAGTCACACATGTCTACCACCAAGAGGAACCCTACTCGCTCTGTAATCGTAATCACATCTTACGCCTTTAGAACCGCTCCAAGAGGGAGTATAGGAGATTAGGATTGGACGTCCCTTCAAACGACGCGGTCATTAGAGATCATGGACAAGTGGGGAAGGAAATCGGTAGTGACTTTTTTAACGGATCCATCCCGGCATTCCCCTTAAACAGCCTAGGAAAATCTCGGGAAAGGAAAACCTGGATGGGCGTTCGGGATTCGAACTGCCCTCATTCCACTGTGGCTGATTGGTCAATTACGCCGGTATTATGCGATACGCCTATGCCTGCACCAGTACCCCAAGTATACAAGCTTGAAATTGCGAACTGTTTCGTTAGTTCTATTGCACGACGCACGTAACTTGAAAATCTGCACCAGGCCCCTATCAGTTTATGTTCGTAACTGCAGGCTTGATTACGTTGGTGAGAATGAAAGCTGCTATTTAGTCATACTGAAAATTCTAAGAGGGCTTGATGATGATGATGTTTCGATTGTGTGCGCTCAACTGCGCGGTCATCAGCGCCCGTACAAAGTCCCAGTTTTTACACAGTCCAAGTTTGTTACACAGTCCAATATAGCCACTCTGGCGATGATGATGATAATGAAATGATGAGGACCACACAAACACTCAGGCCCCAGGCAAAGAAAGTCCTCAGGTCGGCCGGGAACCGAAACCCGGACGCCGTGATTCATAGGCAGCAACGCTAGCTACTAGACCACGAGCTGCGGACAAGTGGTTTTCATTCGTAATTATTAAACAGTTATTGTTACTTTGCGCAGAAAATGTGAAAATACCTTACGATTGTATATATTTAAGGACCAAAGCGTTCATTTTATGTCAGAGTGGTACAAGCAAATGATTTTACGTTACATAGCATTTTAGACGTGAAGGACGCAATTACTCGCGCAGCATCTGCCGTGACTGTGTCCGCCTTAGACGCTAGGAAAAGGGCAAAACGATGAAGTAACTCTAGTACCAGGGTTCGACCCTGGCTGGGACGGGAGGTTGAAGGTAGCGACATATGATGATGATGATGATTATGATGAATTTCCATGTATATACTACATGTTAATTGATGAGGTGAGGCCCGAAGATCCAATGAATTTAGGAACTTCGTCCGAACGAATGTGCATTGTTTTGACAAGCTGCTCTCGATCGTATATGACGGGATTTGCTGAAGTCGCACAATAATGAGGGAGATTCCAAAATAGGGCGAACTTACAGACGCAAAACGGTGTTTCGGGTCCTCACTAGACGCGGCCGGCACAACTGGTCTGTCTCTTGTAGCTATTCTCTCAAAATTATCCTGCCTGGCGTGCTAAAATGATACGAAATATGTAACCAAATCAAAGACATGCTGTACTTTCACCAGCTAAGGCGATACCTACAGATTTCGAAAGCTAAATTACGTGCAAACTTACTACAGCATACTAACTCGGAATTAAACTTCTCTAGACGGTATTTCATTTTGTTATATCGTATCTAGACGATCATATAGACACCTTTCCTTGCTGTACGGCTCAATAAGCACGCTTATACTTTCTTTGTTCCATTCCATTTCTGCAATAAGACTTAGCATTAGATGTACAACTTGTCTCAACACCAGTACAAAAAAGAGAATTCTCATTTGTTTTATTACTGTATCTATAGAAGTTACTCAGTGTAAGTGTATAGAATTTCTCACACAATAACCAAAAAAGTCCTCAATAGCTTACGTATTTCTCGTCTCCTGACCACAAGAGAAAGCAGTAACGTCCAGAAAGCCCGCTCGCAATGCTGCGTTCTAGCATGCGCGCATACACTTACTGCGCATGCGCAGATCCACGGCAGCATGGAATGGTTCCTATGTCCTCTAGCGGACAAATCGTCTGCTGAAATCGCTACCTCATTCCTTCTACCGCTAGGTGACATACCGTCTACACATGACGTGCTGTTGTATGTCTCGTGGAATACCGGCTTTACGGTTGCTGTGGCTCTTTTTTATTCTTGCCAACTTCTTCAACTGTGTTTCTGTCTTTGTCGACCTGCAGTTCGTTCTACGACGAGTTGCCGTGTTTATCACACCAGTGACGCCTGCAAATCCCTGCTGTTTTGGCGCGTCTTCATTCATTTTTCGCGCAAGTAGAGAGTAACCCGCTATGTGTCGCAGGAATTTCTTGTCGGTTGCCCCTGTTTGTTTGACTGCGCCAGCTGTTGAAAGACCAGTTTTCTCTACCATGCAGCAACAGCTCTGCTACGCAATTATCTTACACAGGGTGCCGAGCGTGAGAACTTCTTTATTTGAAAACTCGCCACAGGTAGCAGCCGTTACTCATCGTTGAGTGAGTTGATCGCATTCGAAAGGGCCGGACCTAATGTATTGTTCTTTTAAACTCTGTTTTTTGGAGATCATGCCGTGGACGAACGAGGAGAACGCTTTCGCTGTGGCGACTTAATTCTTGGACGTTCGGTCGCCGCAACCTAGCGTGCATTCAGGGAACAGTTTAGGATCGCGCCTGCAGCTCGTGTTACCGATCGAAAATCTATTGGTACGTTAGAGGACACATTTAAAGATACATCTAGCGTGCAGAAAAAGAAACCAGGACCGTCGAGAACAAGCAGGACATCAGAAAACGTCGAGAAAGTATGTTTGGAGATTTCGAATTCCACCAAGCGATCTGTACGCAGACATACAGCTGTCGTAATTCCTGGTCGCACAGCGAGGCGAATTCTGCACGAACCCTTGAAATTTTCGAATGGTTCAAATGGCTCTGAGCACTATGGGACTTAACATCTGTGGTCATCAGTCCCCTAGAACTCAGAACTACTTAAACCTAATTAACCTAAGAACATCACACACATCCATGCCCGAGGCAGGATTCGAACCTGCGACCGTAGCGGTCACGCGGTTCCAGACTGAAGCGCCTAGAACCGCACGGCCACACCGGCCGGCCCTTGAAATGTCTTCCATAAAGTACTACTGGTCCACACATAATCCACACTTTTTTTTCTCGAAAAAATCGTGTGAAGCCTTGATCGACAACCTATCTCAAGACCCCCTGCTTTCTTTAGCGACAGGGCACGTTTTCAATTGTCTAGATGCCTGTATAAATAAAATATGCGGTGGTGGTATGGCCCGAAACCCTAGTACTTCACGAGCAGCCCCTGCATACAAAACGTGTGACTGTTTGGTGAGCATTTTCCTAAATTGGCACTGTCGGTCCATTGTTCTTCGAAGAGAACGATTTGGCAGTTACTACGACTTCTCGGCGTTTCGTCCAGTTGGCTGTGGAGTTTTCTCTACCCGAACTTGAAGAAATGTATTTAGAGGATATCTAGTTCCAGCAAAAAGAACATTCTATGTGACGAAAAGATAATTAAATTGGTATCTCCAATACTTTCTATGTTTTCATTTTTTAGATAAGGAAGTTCTCGCACCATACCCATAACTTAAACAGAATAATTTGTCATACATTTTGGCGCAAAGATCGTGTACTATTCTCACAAAATGTCTACACCAGATACTCACAGATATGGTCCCTTACTACATGGTATGTGAAAGCCAAAATATGTGAACTAGTAGACTTGCTAGTTATCAGCAACAATTTTTCCTCCTCAACTCCTCCTCGCATCTCATCTCATCCATCATGTATTAATGAGTTTAAGTTTTATGTATCTGTGAGCTTTGTGTACTCATGGAATATGCAACATAGACGTAAACCTATGCTCTTTACCTTTGACCAGCACTCAGCCATCAACTTCGATAGTATATTTTCAGACCATGCTCACTGTACATGTAACGACTGCACTGATGTTTATTATGTGGCTCAGTTGTTTTGTGGTTGGAGAAAATATTTGCTATCTCTCTGCCATATATTTTTGCCATTTTACAATTATCTACAGACTTGGACACCGAGTTTAACAAAACTTGACGACTTCCCTTGACGAGGCTAATTATACTCAACATGTAAGTAGTATTATTTCGATAATTTTTAATCCGACAATGGAATGACATTAAGATACTAAAATTTTTCTTCTTCTCACTTTGTTCATACATTTTTTCAATGTTGCACTTGATAAGGGTTTAAGGCCGAAGTAATACTAGCAATGTACAATAAAGAAGTTTGCACACTCAAATGTAAAACAATTTAAGGAGATGGGACCTGGATAAACTGACTAAAACAGAGGTTGTACAGAGTTTCAGGGAGAGCATAAGGGACAATTGATAGGAATGGGGGAAAGAAGTACAGTAGAAGAAGAATGGGTAGCTCTGAGGGATGAAGTAGTGAAGGCCGCAGAGGATCAAGTAGGTAAAAAGACAAGGGCTAGTAGATATCCTTGGGTAACAGAAGAAATATTGAATTTAACTGATGAAAGGAGAAAATATAAAAATGCAGTAAATGAAGCAGGCAAAAAGGAATACAAACGTCTCAAAAACGACATCGACAGGAAGTGCAAAATGGCTAAGCAGGGATGGCTAGAGGACAAATGTAAGGATTTAGAGGCTTATCTCACTCGGGGTAAGATAGATACTACCTACAGGAAAATTAAAGAGACCTTTGGAGAAAAGAGAACCACTTGCATGAATATCAAGAGCTTAGATGGAAACCCAGTTCTAAGCAAGGAGGGAAAGCAGAAAGGTGGAAGGAGTATATTGAGGATCTATACAAGGACGATGTACTTCAGGACAATATTATGGAAATGGAAGAGGATGTAGATGAATATGAAATGGGAGATTCGATACTGCTTCAAGAGTTTGACAGAGCACTGAAAGCCCTGAGTCGAAACAAGGCCCCGGGAGTAGACAACATTCCATTAGAACTACTGACGGCCTTAGGAGAGCCAGTCCTGACAAAACAACTCCATCCGGTGAGCAAGATGTATGAGACAGGCAAAATTCCCTCAGACTTCAAGAAGAATATAATAATTCCAATCCGAAAGAAAGCAGGTGTTGGCAGATGTGAAAATTACCGAACTATCAGTTTAATAAGTCACAGCTGCAAAATACTAACGCGAGTTCTTTACAGGCGAATGGAAGAACTGGTAGAAGCCGACCTCGGGGAAGATCAGTTTGGATTCCGTAGAAATATTGGAACACGTGAGGCAATACTGACCTTACGACTTATGTTAGAAGAAAGATTAAGGAAAGGCAAACCTACATTTCTAGCATTTGTAGACTTAGAGAAAGCTTTTGACAATACTGACTGGAATACTCTCTTTCAATTTCTAAAGTTGGCAGGTGTAAAATACATGCAGCGAAAGACTATTTACAATGTGTACAGAAACCAGATGGCGGCTATAAGAGTCGAAGGGTATGAAAGGGAAGCAGTGGTTGGGAAGGGAGTGAGACAGGGTTGTAGCCTCTCCCTGATGTTATTCAATCTGTACATTGAGCAAGCAGTAAAGGAAACAAAAGAAAGATTCGAAGTAGGTATTAAAATCCATGGAGAAGAAATAAAAACTTTGAGGTTAGCCAATGACATTGTAAATCTATCAGAGACAGGAAAGGACTTGGAAGATCAGTTGAACGGAATGGACAGTGTCTTGAAAGGATGATATAAGATGAACGTCAACAAAAGTAAAACGAGGATAATGGCTCTGGCTCTAAGCACTATTGGACTTAACATCTGAGGTCATCAGTCCCCTAGACTTATACCTACTTAAACCTAACTAGCCTAAGGATATGACACACATCCATGTCCGAGGCAGGATTCGAAACTGCAACCGCAGCAGCAGCGTGGTTCCGGACTGAAGCGCCTAGAACCGCTCGGCCACAGCGGCCGTCCGAGGATAATGGAATGTAGTCGAAATAAGTCGGGTGATGCTGAGGGAATTAGATTAGGAAATGAGACACTTAAAGTAGTAAATGAGTTTTGCTATTTGGGGAGCAAAATAATTGATGATGGTCGAAGTAGAGAAGATATAAAATGTCGACTGGCAATGGCAAGGAAAGC
Source organism: Schistocerca serialis cubense (assembly GCF_023864345.2). Classification (NCBI taxonomy): domain Eukaryota; kingdom Metazoa; phylum Arthropoda; class Insecta; order Orthoptera; family Acrididae; genus Schistocerca; species Schistocerca serialis. Next base: position 266,867,651 of record NC_064638.1, read on the forward strand.
GTTTCTGAAGAAGATAAATTTGTTAACATCGAGTATAGATTTAAGTGTCAGGAAGTCGTTTCTGAAAGTATTTGTGTGGAGTGTAGCCATGTATGGAAGTGAAACATGGACGATAAATAGTTTGGACAAGAAGAGAATAGAAGCTTTCGAAATGTGGTACTACAGAAGAATGCTGAAGATTTGATGGGTAGATCACATAACTAATGATGAAATATTGAATAGAATTGGGGAGAAGAGGAGTTTGTGGCACAACTTGACAAAAAGAAGGGACCGGTTAGTAGGACATATTCTGAGGCATTAAGGGATCACAAATTTCGCATTGGAGGGCAGCGTGGAGGGTAAAAATCGTAGAGGGAGACCAAAAGATGAATACACTAAGCAGATTCAGAAGGATGTAGGTTGCAGTAAGTACTGGGAGATGTAGAAGCTTGCACAGGATCGAGTAGCATGGAGAGCTGCAACAAACCAGATTTAGGACTGAAGCCACAACAACACACTCAAATGGCGGAAATATCATCCAAACATTATTACGTGACTGTGACCCAGAAATATGAGAAGATCAGGAAATATGGTAGATAGCGTAGGCGTAAACACCTTTCGTATTTCTGTAGTACTTACTTTGCCCGACATAGTAGCAACTTGACCAAAGATTGGCTGAAACAAAGGGTCGCTTGGTAGGGTACATCGGACACATCCTGATGCGTCATGACGCCGTAAATATAGCAATGGCAGGAAGTGTGGAGAAAAATTGTAGAGGGAATGCATGCACGAGGTGTAGTCAAATAATAACGGAAATTTTTCTTTTTCTTAAATAATCTTTATGTATCCATTATCCTTATCTTTCTCCCCTTCCAAGTAATTTCCCTAATGTACGTGAGCGCTTTCTCGAATCATGAAAGCAATTCTGGAAATCACTTTTTCGTTATGGTGATCACTTCTTTTAGGACCCTGGTTCGCAGGGGAGCCATGTCCGGCGAATACGGTTGTAAGTAGGCTGTTTATGTTTTCTCTATGTAAGTAGGCTGTTTATATTTTCTTGTTGGCAACGTTAAGTAGGCTGTTTAGGTTTTTTATTGGTAACGCCACCTCTGTATGACAATCATTGGCTGTGCTGTGTGCAGTCTGTGGCTGCTTTGCATTGTTGTAATACTCGCCATTGTAGTGTTGGGCAGCGGCAGCTGGCTGTGAACAGCGCGTAGCGTTGCGCAGTTGGAGGTGAGCCGCCAGCAGTGGTGGATGTGGGGAGAGAGATGGCGGAGGTTTGCAATTTGTCATGAACTGATATATATATTATGACTTGTGATGATATTAAGGTAAATACATTGTTTGTTCTCTATTAATATCTTTCATTTGCTAACTATCCCTATCAGTAGTTAGTGCCTTCAGTAGTTTGAATCTTTTATTTAGCTGGCAGTAGTGGCGCTTGCTGTATTGCAGTAGCTTGAGCAGCGAAGATTTTTGTGAGATAAGTGATTTGTGAAGGGTATAGTTTAATGTTAGTCAGGGCCATTCTTTTGTAGAGAATTCTGAAAGTCAGATTGCGTTGCGCTAAAAATATTGTGTGTCAGGTTAAGCACAGTCATTGTACAAATAGTTCAAAGGGGGACGTTTCATATGGCGACCCTTAGCCTAGGATACCTCACTGGAATCTTCTGATTTTTTTCTTGTAGTTGGTGTATTTAGTGTAGCTTTTGTTTATTGCTAGCGCGTAATTGTAGAGAGAATCTCCTTTGTAGTTGCAGTCTTTCATTGTTGTACTGTAAAACAGTTGTGGCATGCATGTAGATTTGCACCAAGTATTTCGCAGCTGCGCTGGTAATTAACTAGATATTATTTTCAGTGCTATGTTAATGTGTTCTCTTATTTTTGATCTTCAAATTGTGCTTTTCTTTGTTATCGTGTGAAATACTCTGACAATAATGGCGTGTGAAAAACGTAATACTAGGCTCCAAAGTAAACTGAGAAATGACAGTGAAGACGAAAGCAGTGTGTTAACGCCACCATGTAATGAATTAACAAATATTCAAAGTAGTAATTTGGTAACTGTGCATAGGGAAATGGAGCGGGCGTCAAATAATGGTGTAGACATTGAAACATGTAGAGAACAGGGAAGCATTATCGATCGATCGGTCGGCAACAGCTCGCCTCAGGAATCCGAAATGACAGGAAACAATCTCGCAAATACTGTAGATTCAGGTTTTGGATCCTCACCGTTTTCTCAAATAAGTCAAGACACATTTTCTGCTTGTCAAAATGTGAATGTTGCCGGTGCAAATGCACTGCCGAACAGCGTAGAGAAACAGATTCCAGACACTAATACATTATTATTGCAATTAATGCAACAAATGGAACAAAATCAGAGACAAACACAGCAACAGTTAGACACAGTGGAACAAAATCAGAGACAAACACAGCAAAAGCTTCAAAAGTTAGACACAGTGGAACAAAATCTTAAAAAGTTAGACTCATTGGAGCAAACTCTTGAACAAACACGTGAAGATTTAACTACTGAGTTACATAACATTGAATCGAAATGTCAAAAAGTCTGTAATGACGTAAAAACACAAATTTGTGAGCATTTTCAACCTATTTTTTCGCGGCATGAAAATGCATTACAGAATCACGAAGCAGCCATAAAAGAACTGCAAATTATTGTTCATGAAAATCATGAGACCTTGCAAGCTAAATTTGACTCAGTTGCATCTACCGATTCGGTTACGCAACTTGCAAAAACTCAGGAAAACTTTAAGGACACAGTAGATACTCTGAAACTTGGTTCAGAAAAACACACTGAAGAAATAAGTACACTATCGGAGAAAGTAGCCGAACTTTCGGATCAGGTCACTAACTTATCTACAAAGGTAGATGATGATCTGAATGACACAAGACCCGTAGCCTTCACTGACACAGAAGAGTATGAACAAATAAGAAAATTCAAACAAAATCAGAATCAAATTAATACACAACACCAAAGAGAAATCCGGGAAGTACAAGATCAGCTGACACAGGTAATACAAGAATTACGTATTTCAGAGGACACTCGCGCTCCAACACGGGAAGAGGGACTTAGAAACACGGAAAAGCCACAAAATAATAACACAGGGCATTTCGGAATTTATGAAAGAAATTGGCAATGTGCACCGAATTTTGAGATGGAACGGCCGACACGACCTAACAATGACCGATATGCGACTCGCCGACATGACGATTTTGACTATAAGCTGTTCATTACTACACGTAAATTCAAAACATTTAAGAATTCTGGCAACGACATTCATCCACAAGCATGGCTCCATCAATTTTCTCATTGTTTTCCTCCCAACTGGTCATTGGAGCACAGATTAGAATTTATGTGTAGCTACTTAGAGAATGAACCAGCTGTGAGAATGCGATCGGTCATTCACGATTGCCACAGTGAAGGAGAATTTTACCATGCCTTCCTCTCAGCATATTGGTCGCAAGCTACACAAGACCGTGTAAAACATGGCATCATAATGATGAAACATTTCGAACAATCTGAATTCTCCAGTCTTGTGAAATATTTTGAAGACGTGCTGCACAAGAATCAGTACCTGTCAAATCCATACAGCCCCTCAGAACTCATCCGCATTTGCTTAATCAAATTACCTGAACATTTACGACACATTATTTTGGCAGGACGTTGCAAAGACGACATTGAAGCTTTTCAGGGACTGTTACAAGAACTGGAAAGTGACACTGACAATCGCGGAACGCAGGAGCACAACAATTACAGATCACATCAGTCGCAATTCCGCGATGAAAGAAGTAATAACTTTACACGACAAGGCTATTCTCACAACACAAATCGTGACCAAAACAGACACCACCCATATGACAACCACTGGCAGAGTAATAATAGTTACAGAGAAAGATCGCATTTCCGTAGTAATGAATATGACAGAGATAACCACAGAAACAGACAATATGGGAACCAAAACAATTATTACCAGGGGAGACAGAATAACTTCAGACGCAACAGTTCAGCGCGGAGTTACGATTCAGGGAGAAATTCTCCACCACGTGACCGACAAGGAAGAAACTACGGATTCTACCGAAATGACGACAGACGATATGATCATAACGACAGACGTCAATTGCATCAGAACTGGCGGGATTCAAACAGAGCAGGGCCTTCTCGTCAGAGTGAATTTGTAGAAGTTAGGTCTCCTAATCCCAGTAACGACGCGCGCCAACAAAGAAACAGACAATGACTTACACCGCAGGCAGCCGCTTGCGCCGGCTGGCTCAGAGAAAAATAACAAAGACGCGAACCTTGAGAAAAGATTTAGCATTCCTTACCGACGTGTAAAACATGACAATTGCTTTGCAGTTGAAAGTCTGCGTACTAGGAAGAGTAAAGGTTTACACCACATTTCTCATGTAAAACCATTTATTGACAGATAATCTGCCTTTTAACTTTGTCTTTGCCATAAAACGTTTCACTTCACGTTACTAGTATGCTTTAGAAACTGTTACCATGCAACAATGTGTGAAGTTAAATATCCAGCCAAGAACCAAGAGAAATTATTTAAACAGAAATTACGAATGCATTGTTATTGCGAACAGACGACACAGTGTAATTGTGTGTGTACATTCTTGCTTGTTAGTTGCACGATTAGAACATTTACCAGTACTGCTAATGAGATTTTAATGCAACATTTTGGTTTACTTGAAAATACATTCCGGATTTAAAGTACTTTCTGAGAGATACCAGATGACACAGAGGTTAGTTTATGTGACAGCTACGCGATTTTTATCACGACGCTACTAATGAGTGACAATTTACAATGTTGCTTTTGCAGTGTATCTGTTTTATATCTGCACAGTTTTCTGAATTCTTCTAGGAAGAAAAACATGTTTTAGTAGTAACTTTTGTGGTATAGCAACAATGAGACAGCCTTTTTCGTGGCACAACAATACGTTACTGTACAGTACTTTCCTCATCACGGCAATAAGCGTAATAACTAAGATATCTATACGCAAAGCATTTCACTTTTGTGTATCATGAGGTAAGTACATTGACTTTAGCAGAACTTTGCTTACAGAGGACGATAACTACGACAGTTCCACAGAATTATCTTACAGCAAGACGCGCATTTAGCGCTACAGGACACGCATTTGAGTGATTAATCTTATACTTAAAACACTTATTTTCAAAGATTTTTTAATTACAAAGAAAGTTTTTCGTGATACATTTCATTCCATTGCTGTAATTTGTAACACCTGAGGGTATAATTACATTTATCCTCAGGGGGGTACACGCTTACTTTGTGTACCATGTGTGTGGCAACCACAAGGAACCCTAGCTAATATGGTATTTGCTTATACAACTTTACACATCGGTACCATATTTCTCTAACACACAAATTACACAGCTATCTGATCATTTAACTGAGAGATAAACATTTTTTTACTACGTCAGTGACAGATGTTTACGCAATTATACAGTTGGGTAACTTCACACTTATGAAACTGTATTTTGTCTGTGCATTGTAAACTGTTCATATTTTTTTGGAACCATTGTGATACTATGAGAGCTTTGAGATATTTGGTATGGGGTCATGATTTTTAAAGTACGTTTGAGGCAGATGACACTTTTTACATGAGCAGAGAATTTTTTTTAATTATTGGAGGAAGCTACGACGATTTTGAGATTTGACTGAGGTGTTATGATGTTATTTTTACGACGACGATGTGTATTATGCTGCTGAGGTATGTTTATGATTAATAGGCTGAGGCTACTATATGAGTTATTTGATTATGCTTCATATTTATAATGACGAAATATTGACGAGTGTCGATGGATACGTATATGTGTAATAAGGTAAGGAGTAATGAATAGTGGGTAGGGACTCTTGACTTGTGAAAAAGGGTGTTGGAAACCAAGAATCGTACTTTAAGAGTTATGACATGTGTGCATCATGTGTGAATGTATCACAATGCCACTGAACATTTTTTGGACACTGTTATATTCATAGGATTTTGTTTCTACAGATTTGCAACGCTAATTCTTGACCTGTGAAGTATTTTTATGTGAGACTGTCACTTTAGCGAAAATTGCTGTCGTAAATATTTCCGTACGAAAGTTAAGTGACCACCTGCACGTAATGCGTCGCGGGCACCCAGCTGTGTCAGACGCCTGGAGAAAAAGTCATTAGCGCGTGCCTTTCAGAGCACAGGAAGAAAAAAAAGGAAAGGGAAGGCCATTATCCTGGCCATTGTCATTCCTTTAGAGAAAGCATCGCAAAAACGACACGGTCGAACTTGAAAACATATGATTACACTAGCTCTTAATTTACGATATTTACTGAAATGCCTAATAAAATGACAAGAAATATTTTTACATCTGCACACCTGATTATGACAAGCGTCTTCTATGAGAGTTGAGAGAATTTCTACTAACTTACGAAATGTCACATGACTACTGAATGATATTTTTATGCTTTGCTTTTCATAGTTGCTTATTTCATTTGACATCTGTTTTCCAGCTGTGTTGCAGCCTTGCTTTTATAAAATAAAATGCATTTGCTAATGTGAACACTTTCTGTCAACAGATCTATTAAATAATTATTTTATGATCCACATTCTTTAAAAAAAGGAGCACTTGGAAAGGAAAGAACAATAAGAAGGAACTAGTAACTGCATTCATAATTTTCTTTTCAAGTAATTGGTAACTTTTTGGTAGAATAACTTCTTGTGGTGCACCACTTTAATTACATAGACATTAAGATGATACATTTCCCTTATCTGCATTGTTGTTTAGTGTAATATTTTTTCTGCTTGCGCTATGTCATGTTTAGGTATAAGTAGCTGCTGTTTGCCAGGCATAGTGTTATTGAATTTGACTTTTGCTCATTTATGCTGCTAGCTTTGCCAATTTGCATTTTTTGCATTGCTGTTTGTGTTGATTTGTTATGTGATGCTGCATTGCCTCGTCCCTTAGTTTAGCATCTGAGCTCAGTGGATTTAAGTTAGCTTAAGAGGGGGTAGCCTCTAAGAGAATGAGTTGCGATGAATTGGAAGTAATGCATTGAGAAAACAGGTTTAGGTAGGATTTTCTTGGAAATAAATGTTGAGGTAAGAAATGTGTGAACATATAAATACAGAAAGCATGTTTAGATAGAATATTTTTTGGTGGAAACAAAGGATGAAATAAGAGGAAAGATATATGAAGTTTTGGGTTGGACTGCAGTACCACATGTTACACTGAAAACGAACCCTGTCCTTTCCTATTGGTGTTATCCCACTATGTGTTTGTGTACCCTTGAGTATTTGTTTTCTTCCTGTCTCTGTGTACTGTTTCATAGAATTTTTTTCTCTTTTAATATTAAGCTACATTCACTATGAGGAGGAATACTGTTATCCTCAAATATAAGTTGCATTAATAATATGTTATTTTCTTTGTAAAGTTGTTTACAATTCTGTTCTGTTTCAATGTTCATGTGTGAAATTAATGTTTCGAAAACTATTCTCATTATTTTATGTATGTACTTATGTCACTATTTTTGTAACGCTGATGTATATGTTTATTTCTATTCTTTTGTAAAGCCTGTACTACAAATGTTATCTGTATTATTATGTTTTTAATGATGTATTTTGTACCTTTGTAATTGTATTCTTATGTTATAAAATTGTAATTGACACCAGTTCATGACATTATTAACTTGTTAGTTACATTTCACTGCACACGTTTCTGTTGGTCATAGTATGTGGACAATATGTGAGAAGTAGGGGCTGTTAGTGTTTGCACGTGTGTTAATAACTCAGCAAGGGACTGGATAACAGCATTGCTGGTTCTAAGGACAATTTCAAAAACTTTGTGAGTGCACAAGTGGTGGTTTATGGACTTGCTATATTATCCGCAAGACTCTTCAATGGTGATTGTGCACCTGCACAGTCACAACAGATGGCTGCTGGCCATCTCTACAAGGACTACAGTGGGTCTGCATCTTTGATGGCCCACCAATACCGTAATCTCTACAAGGACTACAGTGGGTCTGCACCTCTGGTGGCCCACCAATACCACAATCTCTACCAGGACTCCAGTGGGTCTGCTCTGTGATGACCTACCTACCAATATTCTTCCAAACTTCGAATGACTCTGCTGTGGGTTTGCTCCATTGTGGCCCATTACCTGTCAGCATGTCAAGAGTCAGCACTGTCTTTCCATTGGAAGGACAACACTACTTCTTCAAGACTGCATGGAAATCCACTACTTCTGTGTGCATTGTCTTTTACTGCTCAGACTTTGAGAAAAGAAACGGCAGTTTCACTGTGATGAACAATGTGGACTGTCTTTATGGACTGTGAGAAATTTTTAGCTTTTGACCAACAATGTATCAATAAGTGTGTGCATTTTATATCTTTGTTACTGTAATTGTGAAAAATTTTTGTCAAATCTGTATTGGCCAGTGCCCAACACCATTTGTAAAAATTTTTGTGGGGAGCATGGGGGCTATGTAAGTAGGCTGTTTATGTTTTCTCTATGTAAGTAGGCTGTTTATGTTTTCTCTATGTAAGTAGGCTGTTTATATTTTCTTGTTGGCAACGTTAAGTAGGCTGTTTAGGTTTTTTATTGGTAACGCCACCTCTGTATGACAATCATTGGCTGTGCTGTGTGCAGTCTGTGGCTGCTTTGCATTGTTGTAATACTCGCCATTGTAGTGTTGGGCAGCGGCAGCTGGCTGTGAACAGCGCGTAGCGTTGCGCAGTTGGAGGTGAGCCGCCAGCAGTGGTGGATGTGGGGAGAGAGATGGCGGAGGTTTGCAATTTGTCATGAACTGATATATATATTATGACTTGTGATGATATTAAGGTAAATACATTGTTTGTTCTCTATTAATATCTTTCATTTGCTAACTATCCCTATCAGTAGTTAGTGCCTTCAGTAGTTTGAATCTTTTATTTAGCTGGCAGTAGTGGCGCTTGCTGTATTGCAGTAGCTTGAGCAGCGAAGATTTTTGTGAGGTAAGTGATTTGTGAAGGGTATAGTTTAATGTTAGTCAGGGCCATTCTTTTGTAGAGAATTCTGAAAGTCAGATTGCGTTGCGCTAAAAATATTGTGTGTCAGGTTAAGCACAGTCATTGTACAAATAGTTCAAAGGGGGACGTTTCACGGTGACTGAGGCAACATAACGACCCTGTTTTCTGCCAAGAAATCACGAACTTGCGTTAAGGTGTGACTTCCAGTTTGTATTCCTTATTGATCTTACCACCATAAGGCAAGAATTCATAATGCGCTATCCCACTATAATCGAAGAAGACGCTGAGAATAGCCTTCACAAGTGATCGAACTTGTCGAAATTTTTTCGGTCTTCGTTCTTTAGGCAGTTTTCTTTGGGACGACTGTGACATCGTTTCGACGTCATACTCGTATACCCATGTTTCATCACCTGTTATAAACTTCTATAGAAGTTTCAATCGTTGTCGACTGAATACAGCAATTCCTGAGCAGTGTGTACGAGATGTCGTTTTTGGTCTTCCATTACTGCTACGCGTTTCATACCCAAAACATCCGAAAAAGTACTTGGCATGACCCAAGGTATTCTAGACATCATCAGCAACCTCTCTGGTTTTTCAGAAGCATTGTCTTTACTTATTCCATATGATGTGCTAGGGCGTCCAGGTCGGTCGTTGCCTTCGACATCTTCTCGACCCTCTTTGAAACGTTTATGCCACTCGTAAACTCTTATCTTATAGTAAATTCGCCAAAAGTCACAGTCAACATTTCGAATGCAGTGCTGCACTTCATTGCATTTTTAAGCAAAAGTTAATGTAAATTATTTGACGTATCTGTTTCGAAACTAAAAATTCGCCGAGCACTCGGAAACATGTACAGAGAGGCCCACCGGAATGCGAACGCACGTGAGTAGCATTACTGACTTTTCAGTTTCTCTGCACCTTCCAACAGCAATAGCGTGTGAGTAGTTCATACGGGAAGTAGTCGTTATAAACCGTGTACTTCACTGTCATGCCTTACTCCAGTGAAGAACGTGTGTCCATTGTTGAAGAATATGTGCGGTCTGAATCCATTACAGTTGTTCGTTACATCTTTCATGAAAACTTTCCTGAAAGTAATATTCCTGCAAAATGAACGATTCAGGATCTAGTGAGAAAGTGGCGTTCCACAGGCAGTGTTGTTAATTCAAAGAGAAATAAGGCACCGACAGTACTTACACCTGAAGTGGCAAACGTGACGGCACACATTGAAAGAAGTCCCTACAAGTCAACACGACGATTATCACAGCAGTGTGGAATATCTCGCAGGTCATGTCAACGCATCCTTCATGGCTTAAAAATGAAACCTTACCATGTGAGTGCTGTTCAGTAAATAAAAAAAGCGGACAAGGGTAAGCGTACACATTACTGTAATTGGTTGCTGGAAAATGTCGCTGGGGGACATCTTGATCCGTTCCTCCTTTTTCGACGGATGAAGCATGGTTTCATCTGTCGGATTACGTTAATTCACAAGACACTGGGCTGCAGAGAATTCCCATTGCATACTGCAAAAGCCGTTACGCGATTTAAAAATTTGTATATGGTATGCTCTATATACTAACAGAATTATAGGGGCCATTGTTCTTCAACGAGACTCTCAACACACATGTTACTTGCAACTCTAAAATGAATTTTGGCTGTGTTAACTCCAAACGAAAATTGTTGTGCATATTTATAGTATGATGGGGCAACTTCTCATACGTCGGATTTGTCCTTAGCTCGTATACGTACTGATTTTACAGATGAGAGGACCATTAGTAAGGGCTTGTGGCCACCCCGCTCTCTCGACTTGTCACCATGCGACTTCACGTCTGGAGATTTGTAAAGGCTGGAGTCTACCGCAACAATCCCAGAACACTTCACACATTAAAAAATAACATATGTGAAGAAATTTCGAACATTACTCAAAGAGTACTGGAAAGTGTTTTCCTTAACATGCTTCGGCGTGCACATCTTTGCTTGGATGTTGGCGGAGAACATTTTGAACACACACTTTAAATTCCTTTCTAAAATATTCTTATTAAACTGTTGTTGTTGTGGTCTTCAGTCCAGAGACTGGTCTGATGCAGCGCTCCATGCTACTCTATACTGTGCAAGTTTCTTCATCTCCCAGTACATACTGCAACCTACATCCTTCTGAATCTGTTTAGTGTGTTCATCTTTTGGTCTCCCTCTACGATTTTTATCCCCAACGCTGTCCTCCAGTACTAAATTGGTGATCCCTTGATGCCTCAGAATATGCCCTACCAACCGATCACTTCTTCTAGTCAAGTTGTGCCACAGATTTCTCTTCTCTCCAATTCTATTCAATACCTCCTCATTAGTTATGTGAACTACCCATCTAATATTCAGAATTCTTCTGTAGCACCACATTTCAAAAGCTTCTATTCTCTTCCTGTCCAAACTATTTATCGTCCATGTTTCACTTCAATATATGGCTACACACCATACACATACTGTCAGAAACGACTTCCTGACACTTAAATCTGTACTTGATGTTAACAGATTCCTTTTCTTCAGAAACACTTTCCTTGCCACTGCCAGTCTACATTTTATATCCTCTCTACTTCGACCATCATCAGTTATTTTGCTCCGCAAATAGAAAATCTCACTACTTTAAGCGTCTCATTTCCTAATCAAATTCCCGCAACATGACTAGATTTAATTTGACTACATTCCATTATCCTCGCTTTGCTTTTGTTGATGTTCATCTTATATCCTCCTTTCAAGACACAGTCCATTCCGTTCAGCTACTAATCAAGGTTCTTTGCTGTCTCTGACAGAATTACAATGTCATCGGCGAACCTCAAAGTTTTTATTTCTTCTCCATGGATTTTAATTCCTACTCCGATTTTTCTTTTGTTTCATTTACTGCTTGCTCAATATACAGATTGAATAACATCGCGGATAGGCTAAAACCCTGTCTCACTCCCTTCCCAACCACTGCTCCCCTTTCATGCCCCTCGACTCTTATAACTGCCATCTGGTTTCTGTACAAATTGTAAACTTATTAAACTAATAAAAGTATAACTGTTAGTTAAAATGTTAATTACATAGTTAATAATGAATCTGTACAATAAAAATGTAGAAAGCGATGATTTTCTTCATTCATATTCCTTTCAGCGCAGGGGCCTGTTTTATGTGCGTCACTCCATACAACCTTTCCGACTGTGAGCAATAAACTTCATATTCGAAACAGCTGTAAACGCTAACGTACATCAGTAACATGTGTATCAACAAGATAAAAAAATTAGAAAACTGTATGTATGAAGCACGCGAATTAAAAAAAAATGCCGTTAGTTTTTTATCACACCTCGCAGCTTGCAGCAGCTAGGCTGAGATGATTACACATGGACAGAGTAGCGTGGACAGCTGCAACAAAACTGTCTTTACACTAAAGATCGTTACAACCACAATAACAACGGAGGTGTATCACATCTCATTGTATCCATGTCACTTCATTAATATATACGTCCAGCAGGAAAGAAATTCAAATAATCTGCTGCTGATCTTCAGGGAATTTCTTCAGTCCAGATCTGTTTACAGTTTAGGTCTTTCGATTGCGTCGTCTTCTCGTCCTGTTCTCACCTTCTCCTTTCGACATCGTTTTTAGTTGTCTTGTGTATGCCGTTCAGTCTCTTCTCTTCTGCGTTAATTGGATCAGACATTTAGGAGAGAAAGAATGCACATACGATCAGCTAACAAAGAACGACAATAGTTATGGGTTGCAAACTATCCATGACGTGGCATGCTGTCTGGCATGTGCCGCGACTGTCTTACGAAGAGGCTGCGAGCCCTGTACGACGCGCGTGAGAACTGATTCGTTGAGAGGAATGTGTCGTATTTTATCCTCGCTACAGGTTTTGAAATCGTATATTCCAGTCAACGCTGTCAAAGATTTATGTAAACTTACGAGTGTCACTACAAAAGAAATGCACACTATTTTTTTAAAAAATCCATCTTTTACTCTACATGTTTGAAAGTTTTACAGTGTGCAGATACATCCTTTAGGAACAATATTTTCATTTCTCCACATAATTTCCATCCCTCTCAACTGCCTTACGCCATCTTGGAACCAGCGCCTGTACATCTGCACGGTAAAATTCTGGACCAACCTGTTGGAGCCACTATTTGGCAGTGTGCACAAGGGAGTCATCATCTTCAAGCCTTGTTCCACGAAGAGAGTCTTTCAGTTTCCCAAAGAGATGATAGTCACATGGAGCTAGGTCAGGACTGTAAGGCTGGTGTTTCAGTGTTGTCCATCCGAGTTTTGTGATCGCTTCCATGGTTTTTTGACTGACACGTGGCCGTGCATTGTCGTGCAACAGCAAAACATCCTGCTTTGGCCGATGTGGTCGAACGCGAATCAGTCGAGCTTGAAGTTTCTTCAGCGTCGTCACATATGCATCAGAATTTATGGTGGTTCCACTTGGCAAGCTGATGGTGTGGTTTTGAATTTTTTTTCTCTTGGGTGAATTTGCATGATGCCACTCCATTGATTGCCTCTTCGTCTGTGGTGAAAAATGATGTTTCATCACCTGTCACAATTCTTCCAAGAAATTCATCTCCACGATTCTCGAACTGTTCCAAAAGTTTGCTGCATACCGCTTTTCTTATTTCTTTGTGAGCCACTGTCAACATCCTGGTAACCCACCTGGCACAAACCTTTTTTAACGCCAACACTTTCAGTATTCTGCAAACACTTCCTTCCCCTGTCCCTATGTAGGGAGAGAATTCGTTCACTATGATGTGTCTGTCAGCAGTCACCAATTCGTTAATTCGCTGCACATTGTCAGGAGTGTGTGCAGTACGAGGCCTGCCGCTGCGAGGACAATTCTCAATATTGCCGTGTCCGCTTTCATCACGTAACCACCGACTAACTGTTCTGCGATCGACTGTAGCATCTCCATACACCTTTGTCAACCTCTTGTGGGTGTTTTCCACTGTCTCGTTTTCACAGCACAGGAATTCTATGACAGCACGTTGCTTCTGACGAACGTCAAGTGTAGCAGCCATCTTGAAGACATGCTCTGACGGCGCCACTCACGGGAACGGGTCGAACTAAGTTTGAGAACAATCGGGAAGGATGTATCTACACACTGTACAACTTTCACACATGCAGAATGAAAACTGTAATTTTACAAAAATACTGAGCATTTCTTTTGGAGTGGCCCTTGTACAAATTCGGTCAACGTAGTCTCACTTGCAAAGAAGGCAAGGACGAAACAATATAAATACAATGTAATATAGTACATCTTGTTACAAGTTGGTGACATTGGATACGTGTAAATACTGTGACGTGGCTGTTAAGTTACGCAGCATCAACGCGTACTTTAGACTCTTATGTAAACCAGACATTTGTTTTATACTATAATAGAGATTTTGAAGTCTAGTACCTTGGCCAAGGCGCGATCTTTCACTGTCTTGCAGTTTACTATCAGTTTTACCGTAGTTGTGCATTTGCGATGCACATTAATAACACTCATTTTAAGCAACTTAAATCAATACTTTATCAATGCTCTCCTCATGGCGTTTGACAAATCGTTCTCTTCGTTTTTCACTAGCTGTTCTGCTGTCCATTCCACTTACACGTCCTTCCTGTCACAGTACACAGGTATTTACAATCTTGTGACTGACTAATACGTTTGTTCAGTCACTCTGACTGATGCATGCTCTCTACCACGTGTATGCAGCAATTTTGCAGACCTGGTAGAAAGAAAAATCAGTCTGTACGACTAATACGCCACGCGTAAGGCCGTCGGAGCTAGAAACCGTTTCATTCGCCGACTTCTGGACTGGACATCAAACACACTGTTGCCGAGCGGAGATGTATCTCATTATTTCACAGTTTGCAAGCGCTGTTCTACCTTCCATTTTGCACAAAGTTTTCGAATAAAGAGTTGCACAGTGTAAGTTACGATTGAGAGCGGACGTGCCGTCGAATAAAGGCACGTCCGATCGCAAAACGAGAGACTATTTCTGCATTAAAAAAATTTTATAATAAGAAGCATTTACAACAAATTTTCTCCAGATAAGAAGTAACTCTGATGCGTATTCGCCATAGAATATCCAGTGTTTAATAAATATTCGTCTAATTTCCCTAGATTATATCTTCTACTTAAATGAGTGTAGAAACTTGAGATAAATTTATGACTTTTAACTTAGGCATCGGATCTAAAAGTTTAGTTTAGCGCCAATTGTAAGTTCAAATTATGAACGCGAGTATATTATTTTATTCGCAAAGGAGACTACAGTATCCCTACAAATTCTTTAAGATGTGAATCGCCAGAACCACTACTACGTTTAATAAAAGCTTATATTTTATCTTACAGTGTCGTTTTCTTGGGTGCAGGTGCAGGCTGTAAATCCGCGGATTCTGTTATAATGTAGGTTGGTTTGTTACACGTAACTGTTATCCTTCCAAGAGCCATTTAGACCAGTTTTTACAGTTTCGTTTCTCGGGTTTGTATAAGGAGCTGTAACCGCTCCCGCATTTCCGTCAGTGTTAGGGAAACATTTCGGTAATTCTTTCTTTCGTAATAATTTTGAAGTTAACATTATTTGAAATATCTAATTAAATTTTTCATTAAGAAGAAGTAAAATGACTTGGTACATAAGGTTATAAGAGAACAAAGCTGTACTATCGTAGTTTCTTTTTGCTTATATATGCAGGTAACTATCATTGGTATCTCAGTACTATTTCGATTACTGTTCCGATTTCAGACCTGTGATTCCTGTTATTGCTGCTGTTGGGATGGTACTATTGCGTGTTGTGTAGAGTGAAGTACTGAAAATATACCAAGCTATTTAAAAAGTGTATCGGTCATTTTACAAAAGTATTATTTGAATCAAGTAGGCGTTATTTTCATCAACTAAATATATAGTTTCAGAAACTTTAATTTTTTGAAAGAGAGGGAAAGATAGATTCTTCACTGGTTGGAACCCAGAATTTGCGATATTTAACGATAAATTAAATCATCAAGTGAAAAGTGAAAGGTAAAATTACCTCATTTTACTGTGAATATTTGCAAAAGTTAACATATCGACATTTAAGTGATACACTAAAATTTAAATACTGCAGACTGTTAAAATCTCTGGTCAAACGAAAACTTTGAGATAGCTGGAACATTTTTGATAGCTTGTTAATGAATATTTATTAGCCTATCTAAAGAACAGTAACAGGAAAGACTATATACTTTGAAAACCTATAAGTAAAAATCAGAATCAATAGTGCAGGGCAGATAATTACGCCGACGCAGCCCGTTCTGTACGGTGTGTAATAAACAATTCACTAGTATCACACGCAGTGCCCATAAAATATTTGAATTAAATTTAAATGACCGCGTCATCTTGAATCGAGATGTTGGTTCTTCGTCTGTTTTCTTATAAGTGACCAGAGTACAATAAGTGAATTGAAGCCTCATCGCCGTGTTATTCAAATAAAACAAAATAAGAGCTATGATAATCCGGCACCACTGCGTACGATTTACGTAGAGATCTGCACACACCACGACGCCACAGCCCAAGAGAACCATGTATCAAAATATCTACATTAAGGACAAGACCACGACAACCCAGCACTAAATTCAGAGTCAAGAGAAAAATGAAGATCTGGTAGGAATCCAGTGCGTTTTGTTTTGTCTGGTACACAGTCCAGCCTGAACGTAGTTGTTTGGTGCTTCTCCACGCTCGTTCACGCACATGCACGAGTGCTTCCCACACACTGCCTGAGAAAACACGCACACAACGTACAGTACCACTCAGAACAAAGTTTACACGATTCACAGACAGGTAACACACACGATATCGTCCTTTTCGGTTATATGACGGGGGTGGCGAGCGGAAGGACATCCGGCCACAAAGATTAAAAAAAAAAAAGAAAAAAAGAGAAATCATGAAAACAGAAGAGCGTGCACGACAGGATAGCCGGTAGGATACAGTGTGTAGACACGTAATCAGACAAACAAGAAGTGCCTGACACGCACTGTGAAAGGTGGCTACACTGAGCCACAGCGCCAGAGATTGCGCCAAAGAGTATTATTCAGCCGCCTCCACTGGCAGTGCTTGGGGAGAACTCGTAGTAGTCGGTGCTTGTTGAGATGTGCTAGTGAAAAGTGCTGGTCGAGAACTCATAGTAGGCAGTGCTTGCTGAGAGCATTCTTCACTACGACACCGACTACTACGAGTTCTCCCCAAGCACTGCCAGTGGAGGCGGCTGAATAATACTCTTTGGCGAAATCTCTGGCGCTGTGGCTCAGTGTAGCCACAATAGGTAATTTATCGGAAAGAGTTGAGGAGATTTCAGACTAATTGACAAATCTTAGTTTAAATGGGGACAGAGATTCAGATGATACAGCACCATTGCCATTTGCAGAAACCGAAGAGTACCAGAACATAAATAAGCATGTTGAAAATCAGGGAAAATTTAATGAACGCGTGAAAAGGGAATTTGAGGCATTAAAAAAGCAAGTCAAACAAATTGAAGGCGAAATCGTAGGAAAAGACAGTAGAAGAAATTTAGAATCACAGATAGCAGAGGGGTTTGAAGAAAGTAATTTATTTCATTTACGAGAAGCAACAAGAGAGCGCCAGGCGCGCGAACTTGACAATAATCAACATTGGGACTGGGACAGACGCGGTAGATCTTTGTCGCCACGAGGCGAAAACTTTGACTATAAACACTTTTTGACTGTTCGGAAATTTAAGATCTTCCGCAATTCTAAGAATGACATACATCCATGTTCATGGCTAGATCAATTTATGTACGCACTTCCGCCAAATTTGCCACTAAGTCACAAACTAGAAATTATGTGCAGCTATTAAAGTCCTCAGGGGATTCACTACTCTAAGTGAATATGTGCCGTAGCGTGCATAGGGCCCCGAGCTGTAGTGGTGCTATTTCCCTTTTAGTTATCTGCACCGCTGCCTACTCTTTTACTATTCTTTGCATCTGTCAAAACAACTCTTCGACTATCAATCTATCTAGACAGTAGATAAACAATAACCTGATATGACTATTTTACCTAAATGTGATTTCGGAAATTACCGTTTGGACTTACTGTATCTTCAGCAGCATTCATTCGTAGTTTAAACGAAATCTTACCTGTTTATCTTCGTGACAATATTACTTCATATGTTGACGACATTCTTATTGCTAAACGTTCTTGGAGTGAGCATAACAAAATTTTGGATTCATTATTACGTATTTTTGCAAGAGTTGGCATTACAGTGAACTTAGAAAAATCTGAATTTGGTCGTTCTCAGGTGAAATTTCTCGGTCACATTATTTCTACAGAAGGTATCCTTCCTGATCCAGAGAAATTAGACGCTATTCGTAATTATGCTGTTCCTACCACAAAACATGAGGTTCGTAGTTTCTATGGTGTCTGTAATTTTCTTAGATGCTTTGCTAGATTGGACGATTTGGCCACACCTCGTTTTTGCGAACTATCTGGAAAGTTCTTTTTAAATGAAAATCGGTCGACAACTCTGTTTGGTTAGTTTGTATTCCTGATGAGTGGGTTAATAAGCTGATTTGGTATACGCATTTCAGTTATGCATACTTTGGTCCCAGAAAATGCTTTCATAAATTACGGGAAAATTGCTACTTCAGTAATATGGAAAAACGTATTCGATCTGTTCTGGCCAAATGCAAATTATGTCAAAAGGCTAAGCCGCCAACAATTTCTCACAGAGCACCGTTGTTTCCTATCATTCCAGCGAAATTAAAGGACATGGCTGCAGTCGATTTGTTCGGTCCAGTGGTTCGTTCTACTAATGGTTTTGCGTACATTTTCGTAGCAGTGGAGTTGACATCAAAATATGTGTGTTTTACACCTTTACGCAAAGCAACAGATCGTTCAGTATCTAACGCTTTCATCGAAAATTTTCTTAAGGAAGTGGGTCATGTTGATAAGGTTATATCAGATAATGGATCACAGTTTCGCTCTAAAATTTGGCTTCGTACTCTACGGCGTCGTAAAATTAAACCAATCTTCATTTCACTTTTTCACCCTCAATCTAAAGCTTCAGAGAGATGGATGAAGGAAATCAATAAATTGTGTCGTCTTTATTGTCATCAGAATCACAGAACTTGGGATCAATATCTTCATATTTTTCAAAACATTCTGAATGAACTCTCTAATGATTCAACTTCTTTACCGCATTTACTGATATTAAAAAACAAAGCACCGACAAATCGCATATTTGAAATCGTTCCTTTTCCGCCTACACGGAAACTGCGGCATTCTGAGGTTGTGAACATGGCTCTACAAAATATTGCATCTGCGGCTGCTAGAAGAGAGAAATCAGATAAGCGTCCTGGTAGTTTAAAAATCTTGTCAGTTGGTCAGAAGGTGTTAATTAAGTCTCATCGTTTGTCTCATAAAGGAAAAGGCTTGTGTCGCAAATTTTTTCTGCTTTATAACGGTCCATATACGGTTCGCAAAATCATTCATGATAACACTGTTGAAATAGAAACTCTTAAATCACGACGCTCTAAGGGAATACATCATATATCAAACGTTAAAATTTTTGTGGAATGACATACTTTCGAGAAACCAACAGTTTAAGTAGACATGCAGAGAATACAAGGATACCGCGCTGTGTTTTGGCGGCGGCATATACTCAAAGCAACAGTCAAGTCTGCGCGCCGCACAAGGCAGTCGTTGACCGCGAACAATTGTTTCCTACGTCACGCGCCTACAGCTGATCGAGCGCTCAGTGCGAATGCACTGACAGCCGTAAACAAATACACAGTCTAATTTCTCCGTCTAAATTCAGTATAAAGCTATAGTGACTTGATGAATTATGTTATTAACGTTCAGTATTTTTCAGGATACGGTTGTATAAAATATTTAAGAACTTCAGGTAAATTCTGTGTGTCTCCGACGTTAAGAGGACTTGCTATCGAGAAAATTTCAGAAAGAATGTAATTTCCAAGAAGAAACTAATAAACTAAAAAGGGTAACTATTAATTGAGTTTATTTTTTCAGGTAACATATTTCCACTTAGGTACGTACTTTAGACGTAATTTGCTGCTCGCGATTACGTGATTCATACTTTGTGCTAAATTTCATGTTCTATGAAATTACTTGTGAAGCGACGTGCTTGCGTACGTTAACTGATTTTGACAATGATTATTAATGAACTGGGTTGTAACTTGTGTATATTATGCATCGCTTGGCTGCACTGCTTTTTCACTGATGTCATATTTTTCTATTATGTGCCTGCTGTGCTTATTTCTTTAAATTATAATTGTCACCTGATTAATTGTGCTGATGTGGTTAGGTATGTAAGTTATACTTTGTGATTTATCTGCTTGCGCCTTCATGTTTACTTATTAAGATTACATATGAACATTTATTTGCTTATGCTGATATGATGCTAATGACCGTTTTATTATGTTAGATAACATATTTACTGCCTTGCGTATGGATTGCATATTTATACATTTCTGTTTTGTTGTCATAACTACTCTTTAATTTGGTATATAGAAATGCTGATATACTGTGTATGAACATAGAGTTTAGGTCACATTATTGTATTAATTATAGATTGTTCGCTTGGCAGAACCTCGTTGTAAGAATTGTGCTGCATACACTTATTGACATTCTGTTCTCTACTGGTATATTTACTCGCTATTGCATGTTTTACTTACGCTCAGTGCCTTATATTTTTAAGATAAGAAAATGAACTGCTATAATTCGACGAACAACATTAGTACAAGAAACTTCATAGAAGTCACATGAGCTGAGGTTTTATGGAAGCTGTATAAATTTATGCTAATAGGAAGGAAGCTAACGACATGACATACCAAAACTAGGTTTAGACCATTGACAGTTATTGCACTGCATTTTTCGTGAGCAATTGAAATAGTAGGAAGTGACACTTGACACAAGAAATACTCCACATGTTTGCTTCTGTTTGCCATAATTCTTGAAGTGGTGTACACACTGTGAAATATTATGATCATTCACACTCCGTAATCGTACTTAATTACTGAGAGTTATTTGAACTAAGTTTGTTAGAGATCATGTATGCATTTCCTTTGTTTATAATTCATAATGAGTAGAAGATTTGGGTCAGATGGATTACACAGAGGTTGTGTGTTGACAATGGGTCTTCGGATTGTATAGGATGATGAGGTTTGCATTAGGATTTTATCTGTACTTGTTCGAGGAGACTGACTAGAGGAAAGAGTTGTTATGGAAGTGAAATGATATTGGTGCTAAGGTTTATATGTATCGACGTATTGAAGAGGTATTATTGAGGTATTATTGAGATTATGTGAAGTTGATGATTATTGGAGTTTTTGTGGACAAGAGGTAAGGTAAATGATATTGATGATAAGATTTATATGTATCGACGTAAGAGGTATTATTGAAGTATTGAGATTATGTGATGCTGATGATTATTGGAGTTTTGGTGGATAAGAGGTAAAGTAAGTGAGGTGCATATTTTTTTTGTTGGTCTATATGGAACAAGGAGGATGAAGATAGCAGACTAGAACACTCAAGTAGAAGGAAGATTGTCTACACACACTTTGTTAAGTCAATAAGCAGTACATATTTTTTTTTTTTTTTTTTTTTTTTTGGAGAGAGGAAGTAATTGCATATCTTGGCTCACTGACAGTTGTTCAGCAACCGTAAATTTTGATCTGGCTTGGCAAACATTGGTCTTGACATGATGACTATGACGTTGACTTAACTATTATTGACTGTTATACATTGCTGCCACTACTACTTGATACACATGATGAACATGAAAATTTGACTGAATTGCATTTACACAGTTAACACTATTCAATTACACAGTAGTACTTAATGTGGATGAAAGATGAGTGAGTGTGTTTTGTGTGTTTTCCTTTCCTAATCCCAAATAATTAGTCCCAACCTATCTCTTAAATATTATCTTATTTGTTTGTAGTGGCTTGCACTGACACCCATAAATATTATAGGTTTACTGATGTTTGAGTATTTGTAACAGTTAATATGACAATTATCTGATATCATTTGTGTGTTTATTAG
Source organism: Schistocerca serialis cubense (assembly GCF_023864345.2). Classification (NCBI taxonomy): domain Eukaryota; kingdom Metazoa; phylum Arthropoda; class Insecta; order Orthoptera; family Acrididae; genus Schistocerca; species Schistocerca serialis. The sequence goes on from NC_064638.1 coordinate 266,889,697, forward strand.
AATTTATATGTTTAGTATGTAAAAGCATTTGTATGTGTATTCAAACTATTGTTCATGCCTGAACTGTCTGATTAGTGATGGTGAATATTATGAACTGTTACCTGCACTTGTTCAACATTGATGGGTGCCACTTAGAAATGTTTAATTTCTGCTGATGACCTGTGTGATTAGTGATAGTGAATATTATGGACTGTTACTTGTACTTTTTCTACATGATTGGTGCCACTAGGACATGTTTAATTTCTGCTTATAAACTCTGATGAACAGTGTGATCAGTGATAGTGAATATCATGGACTGCTCTCTGGACTTGCTCATCATTGCTAGGTGCAACTGATGGACTGCTTCTACTGAAATGAAGTCACTTGTTGGTGTCTGCACCTGTTCAACATTGCTGGGTGCCAAGATGGACTGCTTCTACTGAAATGAAGTCACTTGTGGGTATCTGCACCTGCTCCACATTACTGGGTGCCACTGATGGACTGCTTCTACTGAAATGAAGTCACTTGTTGGTGTCTGCACCTGTTCAACATTGCTGGGTGCCAATGATGGACTGCTTCTACTGAAATGAAGTCACTTGTGGGTATCTGCACCTGCTCCACATTACTGGGTGCCACTGATGGACTGCTTCTACTGAAATAATGTGACATGTTGCTGTGTGCACCTGTTCAACATTGCTGGGTCCACTGATGGACTGCTTCTACTGAAATGATGTCACTTGTTGGTGTCTGCACCTGTTCAACATTGCTGGGTGCCACTAATGGACTGCTTCTACTAAAATGATGTCACTTGTTGGGGTCTGCACCTGTTCAACATTGCTGGGTGCCACTAATGGAACTGCTTCTGCTGAGAAATGTGACTTGTTGCCGTCTGCACCTGTTCAACATTGCTAGGTGCCACTGATGAACTGCTTCTACTGAAATGATGTTACTTCTTGCTGTCTGCACCTGCTCAACATTACTGGGTGCCACTAATGAACTGTTTCTACTGACATAATGTCACTTGTTGGGGTCTGCACCTGTTCAACATTGCTAGGTGCCACTGATGAACTGCTTCTACTGAAATGATGTTACTTCGTGCTGTCTGCACCTACTCAACATTGCTGGGTGCCACTGATGAACTGCTTCTACTAAAATGATGTCACTTGTTGGTATTTGCACCTGTTGACCATTGCTGGGTGCTAATGTTGGAACTATCAACTACTTGTTTTTTTTTGAATCATTAAAATCATTTTATGTGAACATTTGTATAAACTGATTTTTTGTGTATTGTGTGAACTATTATGTAAAGTTACATGTATGAAAGAAGATGTATTGCTTACTGTATTTCATATATTAGGTTGTTGAAAGGTCAGTGCAAAGCCAAAATTTTAACTAAATATGTGATATTTAGGTATTAATATTATCTTTTATTTTTGTCTGTATTTTTGTGGACGAATTTGGTGGTATTTTCACCACCAATGCTGGGAAAAATACCATCAAATTGTGGCCTGTGGAGGAGGGGCATATGAAAGGTGGCTACACTGAGCCACAGCGCCAGAGATTGCGCCAAAGAGTATTATTCAGCCGCCTCCACTGGCAGTGCTTGGGGAGAATTCGTAGTAGTCAGTGCTTGTTGAGATGTGCTAGTGAAAAGTGCTTGTTGAGATGTCGTAGTGAAGAATGCTTGTCGAGAGGTCGTGGTGGAGAGTTCTTGTTGACATGTGGTAGTAGAGAGTCGGTGTGAAGATATATTGTAATGATTAGAGTGATTTTCGTCAATATATGAAGGTAAAAGAAAAAGTTTTTTTCCTTTTCTTTTTACTCGTATTATCACAATGTCTTAAATAATGCAGCATTACAGGTTCAGTCAACAAAGCATCTGGCGTGTGTTCTTGTATTAGAGTGTAATTCTGGTTTTCTTGCGCAATTATAGTATTTCTAATTTGTTTTAATTACTTCAGTATAAATGATATTTAAAATTTCTTGTCTTGTTGAAGAAGAACCGTGCCAGATGTGTACGTTGAGTCACACTCCCACACACAGAACAATTAGACTTGTGCTTTGGTTTCGTAGGTTTTATAGTTGCTGGGGACTTAATTAATTAATTGTGTTAACAGGAAATTTTCATTTCATTCATTGTTGTTGTTCTATGCAGTCAGATTGCGTACTAAAACTAGTCAAGGCCAACCGTTTACGAGACACAGCGTAATCGGACATACAGCTACTAAAAATTTAAAAAACATATGCATTTTATTTAATTAAGCCCCCATGCAACTGCTGATTCGAAAACAATTGGCTCGTGGTCAGAAAAAAAAATGCCATTAAGGACTGTGTACTGTGTGAAAGATACTGGGTGGTTATAAGTGATGTGCAGCTGCCCGTGAAGGTCCAGTGTGGGCTGCAACTACCGTATGGCAGCGAAAACTGATAGATATGCTAATGCGTTAACGGCAGACCGATTTACGGCTGGAGAAAAATTGGTTCCAGTTTTGGCCACGCGGTGCAAATCTGGCACTATACACTGCATGTATGATGGTATGACTTTCGCCACTTCAAAAATGGTTCAAATGGCTCTGAGCACTATGGGACTTAACATCTGTGGTCATCAGTCCGCTAGAACTTAGAACTACTTAAACCTATCTAACCTAAGGACATCACACACATCCATGTCCGAGGCAGGATTCGAACCTGCGACCGTAGCAGTCGCGCGGTTCCGGACTGAGCGCCTAGAACCGCTAGACCACCGCCGGCTGACTTTCGCCACTGACATTTCACAAGCCGTAACCTGAGTGAACAGCACGGCTATCGAGAAGAGTGCGTTGTTTGTGGCACTATTTTATGTCAGCTGAAGCAAAGATAGCGCTGCATGAGAGTATCATTAAATGGTTTAAAGAAGATGATAATGAAATTCGGAACACTGTTGAGTTTGACAGCTGGAGGAGGAAGGCGTCCTCTTCCGGTAGATGTTAGTGACGATGTTGCTGTTGCTGTAACTGCCGATGCAGCACGTGCTCTGGATAGTGCTAGCGCTCGTGCAGTGTCACGGGAGTTGCCCATATCATCGTCAACAGTACGGAAAGCTTTGCAGCATATTTAACATTACGGGAAGCTTTGCAGTCTATTTTACAGTGGTACTCGTTCAGGATCCAAACAGCGCAGCAGCTGAAACGTCATGACCTGGAGTGACGTTCTGAATTTGCTCCTCCGTATCTGGCGCGGATCAAAGTTGATTACATGTGGTCGGGCAATTTTATGTTGAGTGACGAGGCATAGGCGGCCGGAGTGGCCGGTTCAAGGCGCTACAGTCTGGAACCGTGCGACAGTTACGGTCGCAGGTTCGAATCCTGCCTCGGGCATGGATGTGTGTGATGTCCTTAGGTTAGTTAGGTTTAAGTGGTTCTAAGTTCTAGGGGACTGATGACCTCAGAAGTTGAGTCCCATAGCGCTCAGAACCATTTGAACCATTTTTTGACGAGGCATATTTTACACTAGAGGGTGGTGTGAATACACAGAACTACCGAATTTGGGGCACTGTTAAACGAAGTGTTGTTCACGAAGAGCCATTGCACTCCTCGTATGCGACTGTGCGGTGTGGATTCGCAAGCATCTTTATTGTCGGTTACGACGGTATTGGGCACTACCCACTGAAGTTTGAATAGTTTGGCCTTAGCCCCCACGCCCTATGGTACGAATAAATATATATATATATATATATATATATATATATATATATATATATAAATCGTTACACTCAGATTAATTGAGTGGCCCAGAGATGCGGCTTGTCTGTGTCTGGATACGATTTTCGTCATAGGGTGCCAGCTCATACCTGTCGTAAACTCAATTTTTAAGCTGAAAAAATATATAACAAAACAATGCAGGCAGGTATTGCGGTGAAATTTAAAATATTGAATCACTCACGTTGATTAATAATTTGAACAAGTAGTTTATTTTTCTTCAAAATATTCACTAAACACTTAAAACGCAGTCTGAGGGGCTCTTGAGTAAGGGCGGCTGTTAATAATAATATTATCTTGGAACTCTTCCATTTGGTCTGTGTTTGCATAGAAAAACAGTAATATCAGAAACTGAGAGTCCGCCTTATGCAAAACACCTTGTTATTCGTTTATTTCTTTATTATCCCAAACTAGTTTCGGCGTCAAATATCACCATCATCAGTGGGTTTGTTTTTAGTCTAAAACATGCAGAAAATGGTATGGTTGTACAATCACAGTAAAACATTATTACATTTTTATATATCGTCTTTTGAAATATAGTTTTATATTGATACTTTCATACTACCTTATTTATTGTATGCTACAGTCTGTCTTAAGCAATTATTGGCGCTGTTTGTGACATATTTTCTGGTGCTCTGTTTTTCTTTTTTTCCCCTGTTGCCGTCTTTTTGCTTAGCGAACATCATGCTAATAACTGATGCTATAACACTTCACTATAAAATTCATAGGTCGTGTTCACGGCAGTCGACAATCTGTTCACAGTTCACAAAGTACACTTTGTCTGCTGTCCTAAACCACTATATTGCGCTCCAATTGATCGCTTTCGAACGTCGCTACATACATACAAGTTCCCGAATGTGACTACGAACTCTCTACTACCCCCAGATGCGCCGCACCTCCGGCTCTTAGCGCCGCTCAGAACGAACTCCCCAAAGATGGCTTCCCTATCTTCCCTCGACACGACAGACTAACTTAAAACAATGTTTGACAAAAATTACGAATGTTCTAAAACTAAACACAAAAACATATGGTACATTGAAAAATACGGAAAATTTCCGAGCAATAACAATTTAAGGTCTAATTTTCTATATCTGCCACCGTTTTTTTTTTTTAAATGTTATTGTGGCGTAACATTGCTTTTCCCAGATTTTTGATACTTAACATAAATAACGAAATAGAAATGCATACTTAATTACTCATCTGCCTCTTTTAAACTTTAGACTGCTGCCACTAGTTTCGCTTTTTAAATTTATTTATTACCAAAAACACAGTTTCCCTCTGTCGAATCCAATATTCCGAACTCTCAGTAAAAATAGTACAGATTCTCCTAATTCGGCTATGATTGCTCAATGCAATTCTACTAGCCGCATCCGTAGACATTTTGTTTATGCTAATCAGCAAAACCATTGCCGAGATATTATCTTTTAAACTTTCACAAATTTACCATTTTTAACACGACAATAACTTTTAAACTATTATATGTTTTTGTGGCGCGTCTACATAATTTAGCTTGACATAGTTTTCTGTCGATGAGTGCTAAGTCGCACCTCCGTGTCACTCTTGGTTTTGTTTTTATCAACTTATCTCTGGCATATAAATTTCTCCAAGGGCGCAAACACGGCCATATGCGCCCCTGCCTAGCTCGGGTTTTTCCAAGGCCACGTAACAGTAGCCGTTCGCCACGGCCCCTTACCTACTGCCAGCCACGTGCTCCGCGGCGGGAAACAGCCGCTCTAATCTCACCCCACAGCCTGTATGCTCACACGGTACATTCTTCCTTGAGGGGAATACACCCAGATGGTCTGTCGAGTGCACCGTGAGGTTTGCACTTACCGAAACCTCCTCGTACAGCATGTGATTCCCGCTTTGAAAACCACTGCTTTCATACAAGATTGGACAACACCGCCTATCGCTCAACCTGTAAAAGAACTGCTTAATGCAACCTTCCACGAACGTGTCATCTCTAGAGGTTTTCCTGATACATAGCCTACAAGATCGTCTCATCCGAATCCATGTGACATTTGGCTCTGTTGATATCCGAAAGACCGAGTTTCGCTGATGTACGATAATTAGATCTGACGCTGGACCTCCGTGAGTAGCCGTCCTTTAATCATAGCCATCCGCTATATGAGGCACGCGTTGTGCCAGCAGACTTCAAGAACAGTGTAATAATTGCTAATAAGGCATTTGCTGATAGGCATCAGTATACAGAACCATTAGTTTAATAAGCCATGGTTTCAAGATACTGACACTGATCACTGAAATAAGATTGGAAAGACTGGCTTGGCTTGGTGGTAAGTTGCTATGGGACCAAACTGCTGAGGTAATCGGTCCCTAGGCTGACACACTAGTTAATATAACTTAAACTAACTTCTTGTTGTTGTTGTGGTCTTCAGTCCAGAGACTGTATTGATGCAGCTCTCCATGCTAGTCTATCCTGTGCACGGTTCTTCAACTCCCAGTACCTACTGCAACCTACATCCTTGTGAATCTGTTTAGTGTACTCATCTCTTGGTCTCCCTCTACGATTTTTACCCTCCACGCTGCCCTCCAGTACTAAATTGGTGATCCCTTGATGCCTCAGAACAAGTGCTACCAACTGATCCCTTCTCCTCGTCAAGTTGTAACACAAATTTCTCTTCTCTCCAATTCTATTCAATACCTCCTCATTAGTTATGTGATCTACCCATCTAATCTTCAGCATTCTTCTGTAGCGCCACATTTCGAAAGCTTCTATTCTCTTCCTGTCTAAATTATTTATCGTCCACGTTTCACTTCCATACATGGCTACACTCCATACAAATACTTTCAGAAACGACTTCCTGACACTTAAATCAATACTCGGTGTTAACAAATTTCTCTTCTTCAGAAACGCTTTCCTTGCCATTGCCAGTCTACATTTTATATCCTCTCTACTTGGACCATCATCAGTTATTTTGCTCCGCAAATAGAAAATCTCACTACTTTAAGCGTCTCATTTCCTAATCTAATTCCCGCAACATGACTAGATTTAATTCGACTACATTCCATTATCCTCGTTTTGCTTTTGTTGATGTTCATCTTATATCCTCCTTTCAAGACACTGTCCATTCCGTTCAACTGCTGTACCAAATCCTTTGCTGTTTCTGACAGAATTGCAATGCCATCGGCGAACCTCAAAGTTTTTATTTCTTCTCCATGGATTTTAATACCTACTCCGAATCTTTCTTTTGTTTCCTTTACTGCTTGCTCAATATACAGATTGACTAGCATCGGGGAGAGGCTACAACACTGTCTCACTCCCTTCCCCACCACTGCTTCCCTTTCATGTCCCTCGACTCTTCTAACCGCCATCTGGTTTCTGTACAAACTGTAAATAGCCTTCCGCTCCCTGTATTTTACCCCTGCCACCTTCAGAATTTGAAAGAGAGTATTCCAGTCAACATTGTCAAAAGCTTTCTCTAAGTCTACATATGCTAGAAACGTAGGTTTGCCTTTCCTTAATCTTTCTTCTAGGATAAGTCGCAGGGCCAGTATTGCCTCACGTGTTCCAGCATTTCTACGGAATCCAAACTGATCTTCCCCGAGGTCGGCTTCTACCAGTTTTTCCATTCGGTCTGTAAAGAATTCGCGTTAGTATTTTGCAGCTGTGACTTATTAGACTGATAGTTCGGTAATTTTCACATCTGTCAACACCCGCTTCTTTGGGATTGGAATTATTATATTCTTCTTGAAGTCAGAGGGTATTTCGACTGTCTCATACATCTTGGTCACTAGATGGTAGAGTTTTGTCAGGACTAGCCCTCCCAAGGCTGTCAGTAGTTCTAATGGAATGTTGTCTACTCCCGGGGCCTTGCTTCGACTCAGGTCTTTCAGTGCTCTGTCAAACTCTTCACGCAGTATCGTATCTCCCATTTCATCTTCATCTACATCCTCTTCCATTTCCATGGTCTTGTTCTCGAGAACATCGCCCCTGTATAGACCCTCTATATACTCCTTCCACCTTTCTGCTTTCCCTCCTTTGCTTAGAACTGGGTTTCCATCTGAGCTCTTGATTTCATACAAGTGGTTCTCTTTTCTCCAAAGGTCTCTTTAATTTTCCTGTTGGCAGTATCTATCTTACCACTAGTGATATAGGCCTCTACATCCTTAACATTTGTCCTCTAGCCATCCCTGCTTAGTTATTTTACACTTCATGTCGATCCCATTTTTGAGATGTTTATGTTCCTTTTTGCCTGCTTCATTTACTGCATTTTTGTATTTTCTTCTTTCATCAATTAAATTCAATATCTCGTCTGTAACCCAACGGTTTCTATTAGCCCTCGTCTTTTTACCTACTTGATCCTCTGCTGCCTTCACTATTTCATCTGTCAAACTACTGGTACTGTATGTGGGTAAAAACTGTAGAGGAAGATAAAGGCTTGAATACAAGTAAGCGGATTCGAATGGATGTAGATTGCAGTAGTTATGCAGAAATGATTTTCCGGGGACTGACTGCCAGTGAGGGCTGTTTCGATCCATTTCTTCAGACTAAAGACCACAACAATAATAGCGTGCATAATTATCTACCTTAAATTTCTATGACGGCGTGTATAAACGAGAGGGATGTTCGGTGGCGGGGGAACTTGGGCACGGTGCAGGTAGCCAGCACGAGGACCGGCGACCGGAGAGTCGTTTGCGGGCAGGGGCGGCGACTGTGGGCCGCGTTACGCTCAGGTGGGCGGCGGCCGCAGTTTGTGGGCGGCGCTGGGCGGCGGTCGGCGCGGCTGCGGTCGCCTGCGCGCTGCGAAGAGCACGTGCCGCCCTGCTGGGCTGCGGCTTCTGCGCTGTAGCCGATGCCACGGACCTGCGCGCCGCCCGATGGACCGGGTCGCTGTGCCTGCGCCGGCAAGCTACATCTACATCTACATCTACATTTATACTCCGCAAGCCACCCAACGGTGTGTGGCGGAGGGCACTTTACGTGCCACTGTCATTACCTCCCTTTCCTGTTCCAGTCGCGTATGGTTCGCGGGAAGAACGACTGTCTGAAAGCCTCCGTGCGCGCTCTAATCTCTCTAATTTTACATTCGTGATCTCCTCGGGAGGTATAAGTAGGGGGAAGCAATATATTCGATACCTCATCCAGAAACGCACCCTCTCGAAACCTGGCGAGCAAGCTACACCGCGATGCAGAGCGCCTCTCTTGCAGAGTCTGCCACTTGAGTTTATTAAACATCTCCGTAACGCTATCACGGTTACCAAATAACCCTGTGACGAAACGCGCCGCTCTTCTTTGGATCTTCTCTATCTCCTCCGTCAGACCGATCTGGTACGGATCCCACACTGATGAGCAATACTCAAGTATAGGTCGAACGAGCTATACAGCATGCTATTACAGCATGCACGGAGGTGCCGTCCGGAAGAAACGAGTGGTTTGTTCGGCGTACGGAAGAAATCGACAGTATGGCAGACTCGAACTCAAACGCCCTGCACCTTCTGTATGAAACGCGGCAATGTGATCAGCACGAATGCCACACTCTACGAGGGTCACTCCAAAAGAAATGCACACTATTTTTGTAAAAAATACAGTTTTCATTCTGTATGTGTGGAAGTTTTACAGTGTGTAGATACACCCTTCCCGCTTGTTTTCAGACTTAGTTCAACCTGTTCCCGTGAGCGGCGCCGTCACAGCATGTCTTCAAGATGGCTGCTACACTTGACGTTCGTCAGAAGCAACGTTCTGTCATAGAATTCCTGTGCTGTGTGTGGTGTGCGTACTGTAAGACCTTCAGTACACACACAATCAGATTGTTTGACTTGTCGCTCCAACGAAGTAGGCGAGTGTCAGCAATATGTCTCGTTGTCTTATCGTGGCGTGTTTATCTTCTAGATTAGATTAGATTAATACTAGTTCCATGGATCATGAATACGATATTTCGTAATGATGTGGAACGAGTCGAATTTTCCAATGCATGACATAATTAGGTTAATTTAACAACATACTTAAGTTAATATAACAACTTTATTTTTTTGTGTTTTTTGTTTTTCTTTATTTTTTATTTATATTTTTTTATTTTATTTTTTTATTTTTTTAATATTTTTTTTTCTTAATTTATATCTAAAAATTCCTCTATGGAGTAGAAGGAGTTGTCATTCAGAAATTCTTTTAATTTCTTCTTAAATACTTGTTGGTTATCTGTCAGACTTTTGATACTATTTGGTAAGTGACCAAAGACTTTAGTGCCAGTATAATTCACCCCTTTCTGTGCCAAAGTTAGATTTAATCTTGAATAGTGAAGATCGTCCTTTCTCCTAGTATTGTAGTTATGCACACTGCTATTACTTTTGAATTGGGTTTGGTTGTTAATAACAAATTTCATAAGAGAGTATATATACTGAGAAGCTACTGTGAATATCCCTAGATCCTTAAATAAATGTCTGCAGGAAGATCTTGGGTGGACTCCAGCTATTATTCTGATTACACGCTTTTGTGCAATAAATACTTTATTCCTCAGTGATGAATTACCCCAAAATATTATGCCATATGAAAGCAATGAGTGAAAATAGGCGTAGTAAGCTAATTTACTAAGATGTTTATCACCAAAATTTGCAATGACCCTTATTGCATAAGTAGCTGAACTCAAACGTTTCAGCAGATCATCAATGTGTTTCTTCCAATTTAATCTCTCATCAATGGACATACCTAAAAATTTGGAATATTCTACCTTAGCTATATGCTTCTGATTAAGGTCTATATTTATTAATGGCGTCATACCATTCACTGTACAGAACTGTATGTACTGTGTCTTATCAAAATTCAGAGAGAGTCCGTTTACAAGGAACCACTTAGTAATTTTCTGAAAGACAGTATTGGCAATTTCATCAGTTAATTCTTGTTTCTCAGGTGTGATTACTATACTTGTATCATCAGCGAAGAGAACTAACTTTGCCTCTTCATGAATATAGAATGGCAAGTCATTAATATATAATAAGAACAACAAAGGACCCAAGACTGACCCTTGTGGAACCCCATTCTTGATAGTCCCCCAGTTTGAGGAATGTGCTGATCTTTGCATGTTACAAGAACTACTTATTTCAACTTTCTGCACTCTTCCAGTTAGGTACGAATTAAACCATTTGTGCACTGTCCCACTCATGCCACAATACTTGAGCTTGTCTAGCAGAATTTCATGATTTACACAATCAAAAGCCTTTGAGAGATCACAAAAAATCCCAATGGGTGGTGTTCGGTTATTCAGATCATTCAAAATTTGACTGGTGAAAGCATATATGGCATTTTCTGTTGAAAAACCTTTCTGGAAACCAAACTGACATTTTGTTAGTACTTCATTTTTACAGATATGTGAAGCTACTCTTGAATACATTACTTTCTCAAAAATTTTGGATAAAGCTGCCGTTACGTTAGATGATAGAAATGCCATTTGCACGCTGAGAGTAGCAGATTGACGGTGACCAACTTTAAACAGAACTGGATTATTTTTCACACACATTTATTAAAATAATAAAAATCATAGATATTACATAACTTGATTCTGGATGCTGTTTACAATTGACAATCTTAAGTTCATTTGGTCTTGGTACGTTAATCTTATTCTCACATGTCCCTGATACTTGACAAAGTGTCTAATCATTTATCTTCATCGTTATGTACAGCAATATGATAATCTTATTAGGCGCCGACTGAAACTTGACTACAGACTAATGCAGACTGGTACAGACTGGTGCAGACAAATGCAGACTGACTAATCGGAGGTCTGTACACTCATTACAATACCTCGCGCGTTCATGTATCACTGCGCGAGTGTGATCTGCGAGGACAAAAGGTTCTACGTTAGCAGCAATCTCATTGGCTGCGTTATATATTAATACTCGGATCGGCGGAAGCAGAATTTGGTCCGTCTCTATGGCAGCGCCATCTCGTAGTGCGGGGCGTGCTCTAGTGGGAAAGTTCTGTACGTGCTGACTACGCGGAACTATGTACACAACACTGTGAAAATGAGACAGTGGGAAACAGTTGAAAAAGGTGTGTGGAGATGCTGCTGTCGATCGCAGTACAGTTAGTCGATGGGGCAAGCAGGTTACGTGATGAAAGCAGGTACGGCAATATTGAGGATTGTCCTCGCAGGGGCAGGCCTCGTACTGCACACACTTCAGACAATGTGTAGAAGGTTAACGAACTGGTGGCTGCTGACAGACGCATCACATTGAACGAATTGTCGCACTACGTTGGGATAGGGGAACGAAGTGTTTGCAGAATGCTGAAAGTGATAGCGTTAAGAAAGGTTTGTGCTATGTGGGTTCTCAGGATGTTGACAGTGGCTCACAAAGAGACAAGAAAAACGGTATCCAGCGAACTTTTGGAACAATACAAGAATGGTGGAGATGCATTTCTTGGAAGAATTGTGACAGGAAATGAAACATGGCTCCATCATTTTTCACCAGAGACGAAGAAGCAATCAATCGAGTGGCATCATGCAGATTCACCCAAGAAAAAAAATTCAAAACCACACCTTCTGCTGGAAAAGTTATTGCTACGGTGTTTTTCGATTCCGAAGGACTCTTGCTTGTGGACATCATGCCAAGTGGAACCACCATAAATTCTGATGCGTATGTGACGACACTGAAGAAACTTCAAGCTCGACTGAGTCGTGTTCGACCACATCGGCAAAAGCAGGATGTTTTGCTGTTGCACGACAATGCATGGCCACATGTCAGTCAAAAATCCATGAAGCGATCACAAAACTCGGATGGACAACACTGAAACACCCGCCTTACAGTCCTGACCTGGCTCCATGTGAATATCATCTCTTTGGGAAACTGAAAGACTCTCTTCGTGGAACAAGGTTTGAAGATGATGACTCCCTTGTGCATGCTGGCGAACAGTGGCTCCAACAGGTTGGTCCAGAATTTTACCGTGCGGGTATACAGGCGCTGGTTCCAAAATGGCGTAAGTCAGTTGAGAGGGATGGAAATTATGTGGAGAAATGAAAATATTGTTCCTAAAGGATCTATCTACCCACTGTAAGACTTTCAAACATGTAGAATAAAATACGGATTTAAAAAAAAATAGTGTGCATTTCTTTTGGACTGACACTCGTAGCTTAGAACGGCTTGTAATCTGTAACGTATGTATTAAGCTGATGAACGGGTTCGTAGCGTTTTCGTTTTTCGCATTGGTATTCCAGTTGCCACGGGTTTACTTATTGATTGTCATTTTTATTTGTAGTTGATTGTTGCTATCTGTCTTTACGTGCCGTCATTTTGTCATGTGGAGGCAGCAAGTGGAGCTGTGGATGCTAGAAAATAGAGAGCCAAGCGGAGAAATGACAACATTTCCGACACTCTTCTGTTTTGAGTTCAATAGAGGAGTGATAGCAGCAGAGGTAGCTAGAAACACTTGCGCCGTGTCTAGGAATTATGACATTGGACAGGGCACGGTCAGAAAATGGTCTCCTGGTTTTAAGGAGGGGCGTTTTGATATGACTGACTCTCTAAGTGGCCGGCGGGTGTGGCCGAGCGGTTCTAGGCGCTTCAGTCTGGAACCGCGCGACCGCTACGGTCGCAGGTTCCAATCCTGCCTCGGGCATGGATGTGTGTGATGTCCTTAGGTTAGTTAGGTTTAAGTAGTTCTAAGTTACAGGGGACTGATGACCTCAGATGTTAGGTCCCATAGTGCTCAGAGCCATCTGAGCCGTTCGAAATCTCTACGTTCAGGATGACCATCGGAGTTTGATGAAGATCGTTCGGACATATTAATACACAGGAGCCGCCTAAGTTTACTCCAGACCTGCCAGACGTGATGAACTAAGACGATTCCACCATTGTGTGACGTCTGTATGCAGTGGGAAAGATTCAAAAATCGGATCTGCGCCTACCGCATGCTGTAAGCCAAAATCGCAAAAAATCTGCGGGTGGCCATATGTGCATTTCTGCTTGCAGGTCATGAATTGGCTCGTAAACAGCGTCGAGATTTCCTAACCTGTATCGTTATTGGTGACGATATATGGTGGCTTTATACTGACGTAAAGAAAAAGAAAGGAATTGTTGAGCCCAAAAAAATCACCAACTCTCCATACAAAGACCTGCTCGCATCCTCAAAAGATAATGGTATGCATCTGGTGGAACAGCGGTGGTGTGGTGTACTACGAATTGCTTCCCCGAGGTGTAGTCATCACTGCTGGCATTTGTTGCCAACAACTGAGACGTCCTGCAGACGCAGTCCAAGAACAACGACTAGGAAGACAGCGGGAAGTGATGCTGTTCCACAGTAACGCCCGCCCGCATTCTGCTGCACTGACGAAGAACATGAAACGGGAGCTGGGTTGGGAAGTCATTCCGCACTCGCCTTGTTTACCTGATCTTGTGACCTCAGATTTTCACCTCTATCGAACAACCTTCATGTAACTTCTTTTCCGGATGAAAATGCGCTCCGAAATTGGCTCGACCAGTTCTTCGCCTCCGAACCAGGTGATTTCTGCAGTAGTGGAATCGAAAAGCCACCTCAGCTTTGGCAGACTGTTCTCATAGTGAAGGAGAATATGTTATTGGCGAACAAGGCCTCTGTTGTGTGTTTATGTTGTGTTATGGAAAAACGCTAAGAACTTATGCGCCGAACTAATAAATATTAGCAACCGACTGACTGTTGAAGCAAATAGAATTGCTGTACAGGCAACGAAACAGAAGTTAAGCAAGTTTAATTAAGAGACAGGAACAGGAATTCAGTTTGGTATCAGGCGTAAGGTGACCCGGCACGTATCACGTGGTTGGCGTGCTCAAATATCGGATAAAAACTTTGCGTTTTGTTCAGACTGAGCCAGAGTGTATGAAGCAACTTGGGCGTACGTTGTGCTGTTTTATAACTGTGAACTAGAGTGTAACGTAGACTGTGACAATGAAAGAGGCATAAGCGAACGCAGTTGACTTAGCAAAGCTTATTCTGGGTAATAACACGGATGCCGTCGGAGATGGTAAGTCAGCTGTTGCGCTCTCTCCTGCTGCTGTAATTCTCGTTTGAGGTCAAGCAACGGTCGATGATAACCTCTTGGTCGAGAATGTCGCTACTAATTTGGATTGAGGGGCTTTAGCTGAGACAGGAATGCTTAGTACCGTATCTGTCCCTTCGAAAAGTTCCTGGTATCGAGTATGCAAAATCCACGTGGAAAAAAAAAAACATTTATTACAAATGTGTACCGGACGATAGGCTGCACTAGTTGCATAAGCGTCAGAGAGGGGAGTATAAGCGCACGTCCGCCATCATAGTGGATTCTGAGTCGCAAGGCACGGAAGTTGTGGTGTTTGTAAACTGTGTAAGAAGGTTTTATGGACGCGAGCACGGAAGTAATGATGTTTGTAAACTGTGTAAGAAGGTTTTATGGACGCGAACATGACTCTAGAATATACTTCATTTTTACCAGAAATTGTCACTTTCTTTGGTAGCAGCAAAGTTTTACTTCCAAGAGTTAGTCTTAAGCTTTTGTCGAGAGAGAGAATTCACAGGGTGGCGAATAATGCACGAGTGACTTCACTGCGTTAGGGGCAGGGGGTTACAGGTTTCAGAAGTGCGGAGGCTGACCACTCTGCTAATGTGTAGGTAAGTCATAGGTACAGTGATCAAAATAAATGTTGCATATTGTTTTATTGCCAATACTGGACTTAACACGAAACAAAACTGATTTTTTTGTGTCAGATACAGTCACTATAAAACATAACAACAGAAAATAAAGACGTTTCCACTTGATAAACTCAAATAACAAAGCAAAAACAGAGTCTTAGAAAAGATTCACTGCAGACGCTACAGTTTATTCTCACTGTCATCTTGCATAATACAATATTTAAGAACCAGTTGGCCTTCAACAATTCCGAATGCAGTCTTGCCATATTGCCCAACTAAGCCTGTGGCATAGTGTCAAAATTCTTCACAGTAGTCTCTACGATGACCTCAGAAGTCTTTGGCGGAAGAGGACGATTGCAAACTGCTCGTTTCAACATGGTCAGTGCATTCTCAGTGCAGTGGAAATCTGGAGAATATGTAGACCTTTCCATCACACTGATTCCATCCTCCGCTATGGAGATCTTCACAAGATAGTGACGACGGGGGCGTGCATTTTCGCCCATCAGCGTGAATCCCGCTCCAATATGTTCACCAAAAAGAAACCACAAAGCATGCTAGGATACGATATTTCGAGGCAGTCTTCTTCTCATGTATTGGCACAAGGGGTGTCCCGCGACCATACATAATTTCACCCCAAGACATTATTGGATAGTCTTGATACGGGTGGCAGTCTACGACACACCAAGGACGCGAACGTTTTCCTCGTTGCCTGCACACACAAATATCAGTATTGTCAGGGAGGAGACTGATACGGGTGTCATCAGAAAAGAACGTAGTGTCCCTAGTCCGCAAACAATGGTTTCGCACCCATGTGACGTGAGCTCCTCTCCGAATCCGATTTAGAGGAGGAACCTTGAGAGATCTTCTGGAGTCGCGCGGGGTAGCCGCGCGATCTTGGGCGCTTTGCCACGGTTTGAGCGGCTCCCTCTGTCGAAGGTTCGAGTCCTCCCTCGGGCATGGGTGCGTGTGTCGTTCTTAGCGTAAGTTAGTTTAAGTGGATTAAGTAGTGTGTAAGCTTAAGGACCGATGACCTCAGCAGTTTGGTCCCACAAGACCTTACCACAAATTTCCAAATTTTCCAGATCTTCTGGCACGTAATCCCTGGTCATGGAGCCTATTACATATCATCTGTGTTGACGCCTGCACTCTTGTTGCTGTTTGGGACCGCCGCCGTAGACGTGTAGCATTGTGTTAAGGTTTTCTGCGTGCTGTTATAAGCAGATATTGACCGTGGAGACCTGCTGATTCCTTATACGGCCGCTTCTGTCACCATCCTCAACTGATCCTGTCGCTGAAACTTGTTCGAGATTCTAAAGATATCATTTTCACTCACACCAGCATTCGTTATGGCGTCCTCCTGTCTCGTTTTCTACTTTATTAAAGTGACTGAACTGGGGCCCTGATCGTACTTTGTGGTCTGATCCATGCTGTAGGTACACAACACTCGTAATGCCACACACAACAAGTACTGCAGTGTTTACAGGGGTCACGGTTGCTGTAGACTGTACATACTGCCCCCTCATGGTATTTCCTAGAATCACATTACAGACATATCACTGTGTTGATATAATACATTTCTGCATCACAGGGTTCAATATTAAAGTTTTGGCACTATTCAGCATTTATTTTGACACCTGTAGTACCCACCAGACACTTCTCTAAGTATATAACTTACCGCGACAGTCAGTGAATTTGCTTTAGGTGCGTCGTTACGTAGGGTTTGTCTTTCACTGCTTCTCCTGTTCGGACACTGATGACAGGTCTTACTTTGATTTTAGACAACAGGGAGGAGTAGGGAGAAATGGGAGAGGAACTTCCGCTGCGAAAGTTACGTACAAACTCAGTTATGTATGTGGATAGTAATGATAATTTCGTGTGGTGCAGTGGCCTGGTGCAAGTCTTTCTTTTGGACGCCACTTTGTCAACTTGTGTGTCTCCAACCTAATCCAGTCTTCCAACCGCGGGAAAGGGACTTACAGTTTAAAGTGGCATGCGAACCACGTCTTGTTTCTGGCGACTACTCGCATCGTTGACAGGTGAAGGGCAGGTTAAAGGATTGTCAGTTTCCATGCAAATGCCTTACCGCTAGACCACCAGGCGCGAGACGTAAATAGATAATACATATATAGGTTTTGATGAGTCAGTTTGCGAGTGTCAAAATATGTAACATACACTGACGGAAAAAAATCGTGGCAGCATGGAGGAGTTGTGTCACATAAACGAAAATTGGTTTCTACATTTGAAAGATGATGTCTATTAAAATTTCTCGCCAGTAGCATAAGAGTGGTGCTGGTGACACCACTATGAGGATACAACTTAGATTTGTCTCAAGTACACGCTGTAATGGTCGTAAGCGTTAATTACCATTTAGAATGGACTTTGCGAATTGGTGTTAGTCAACATTGTCTTTAAGAAGAGAAAGACGCCTCTATAAACACCTCACTGAGTTAAAACGACGTCTTGTCATAAGTCTACGAGAAGCTAGATGTTTCTTCTGCGATACTGTGGAATGTTTTGGCTGAAATGGAGCCACTGTACACGATTGCTGGGAGCGGTGGTCAAGAGAATGTACAGTAGTAAGAAGACCAGACTCCGGACGGTCACGGGGGACTACCCAGAGAAAAGACCATAGTGTCGGGTGTATGAATCAGGTGCATTGTAGTCCATCTACAACAGCAGTTGGCGCCACAGTGATACCCCGAACTGTTACAAATCGGTGACTTGAAGGACAGCTCCGAACCAGACACGCTGCACTGTTGTGCTGCCATTCATTAACAGCACTTCGGGGGGGAGGAGGTTATCCAACATATAAACGCTCGCCCCACTTCGGGGGAGGGGGGGGGGGGGGTGTCATCCAACATGTAAACGCTCGCCCTCACATCGATTTCCTAACCCAACGTCCTCTACGGAGTGTTATGTTGCCTTGGCCTGCCCGGTCACCAGATCTGTCTCCAATCGAGCACATATGGGACATCATCGGATGACAACCCCATCGTCATACAAAACCAGCATTAACCGTTATTGTATTGATGATGAAGCGTCTTTTGATTGTATCGACATAGGAACACAAATGTTTTGCACCACTAAGAGACCTTACTCCTCAGAATCCGACATATATTTTAACTTGATACGTCTACCTGTTCCTTAGAAAAAGAAGTCTTAATAAACAAACCGACACATAGACCGACAATAAATGGCAAAAAAATGTTTTTATATGATATAATTACAAATTAAATATTTTCATATTTTTTCCTTTACCTATACTGTGAAACTTTACTTCTTGCCAAATTTTGTGATTCCAGATCAACAGGTAGTGCACTATAGGTTTTTGTGAGTGAATTTGTGAGGGTCGAAGTATGGGGCATTAATTTTTGACTGCATTGACATAGAAGCATAGTTTTTAACACAGACGTGACGCCGTAGACATTACTGTGTGCCATAAATTTCAACTTGATACCTCCACTAGTTCCTGAGACAAATGGGTCCTAAGAGTCGTGCGGAAAGATAGACAGACAGACAGACGGGCGACAAAGTAATCCGTAATCCTATAAGTGTTTCGTTTAACCGGCTGAGGTATGGAACACTAAAAATAGACTTGACTTGAGACTCACGACACAGCAAACCATCAACACGAGCACACCTCAGAGGACGATGGCGAGACTGACCAAGGCAACATTACAGACGACGATGACAGCTTCCTTAGAGAAAAAAAGGTCACCTAGTATCTAAGACTTTTGTCGTCTTTACGAGGTGTTGTTCCTCCACCTACCCCCCGCCCCCTAGTATGCCCGTTGATCACGTTACGTCGTTCGTTTTAGTTCTGAGCACACAGGGAGTACATAAAGATACCTAGAACCATAGTGTCTACCGCCAACTACGAGGGGCTGGTGAGAAATTTCACCTGAAGCTATGCAGCCAAAATTACATAACTGTCGTGTGTTTTCTTCTTCAAGACAATTCTCAGCCACATTCTGGAGGGGCAATGAAGATGCTCTTGCATCGTTTTCAGTTGTAAATGTCTGATTACCCACAATAGAGCCCGTAATTGTCTCCCTCTTAGTTTCATCTGTGCTCACATGAACCGCTGGCTATGAAATTGCATTATCATACATGTAATCGTCTCCGACCTAGATGCTAGTACAATGAGCACTGCTGCTGTATCAGTTTCCGCCGAGGTATCCATTTACTGATGATCCCCATCTTGTTACTTAGAGAGATCATATTTTTGCACCATGAATTTGCACATGTAGAGTATGTGAAACTTATTTGATACGTCGTATTTTGAATAAGATTTAAAATATTGCAGCTAAAAATACTTATATACAAGTAATTAAAAAGAGGAAAATCTTAAAATTAACTATTTATGTATGGAAAACAGAAATTTGGGAAGACAGAAAGCATGTTATAACAATATGTTAAATTTATAACATGTTATAAATTCGGAAAAATATCTAAAATAAAAAGAATCTTGCATTTAAGAAGGAGAAATAAAGTTGATAGAGAAGTACATAGTTTTCTGTTAGCGGTCCAACCACCTAGTTATTTCGGGTGTGAGGGCTAGGCGAATCATCACGTATGTCACATTAGAGGTAACCTACGAAATATCTCTTTAATATTCATTTGATAAGCTTATGGGTACAGAAGTGTATTTCTATTACTCTTATGTTAGATCTACTACAGGTCACATGTGCTTTGCACAGGGAATACTCGGTGCATTAATAGTACTTCTTTTACTTTCTTATTTCTACGTGTTATTATTTTATCTAACCTTAATACGCCATTTTATTCAAATGGTTCAAATGGCTCTGAGCACTAAGGGACTTAACATCTCAGGTCATCAGTCCCCTAGAACTTAAACCTAACTAACCTAAGGACATAACACACATCCATGCCCGAGGCAGGATTGGAACCTGCGACCGTAGCGGTCGCGTGGTTCCAGACTGTAGCGCCTAGAACCGCTCGGCCACCGGCGTTTTATAATTTAAGTTACAGGTACTACACAAGATGTTTGTACATATATTAAATACTTATTGAAGTTGATCGATTTCTATGCTCCTTAGTTTTATTTTCTCTTGCATCTTACTACTTTACAGGGAACTAGCAACAGCTCAAACTGTGACAGTTAACCACGTCCGTCATGTAATCGGAAGAACTGACGAATGCGAAACACAAAATTCGTAACTTGGCATGTAAGGAGTGAGGTTGCTTTTATTTTTTACATACTTTAGTTGTCGCGTGGACGTTCTCGTATAGCTCAAAGTGCAGCGTGGTATTCCATGAGCCGGGGAGATGAGCCAAGCCAGAATAGTATCCTCGTGGTGTATCAAGGAGCTTGGGCCGGTCCACGAGCTACCCTGAGTCTGGGGTTTAGGCGATCTCCCACGGTCGTTTAGGCAAATACCGGGCTGGTCCCAAAATTCTGTCTCACAAAGTACGATATGCAGTAAGTGAAAGCAAGTTAACAGACAATCGAAAGTTTCCATGATTCACAGACAGATGGCGTACACTACTTCTTACCCCTAGGTTGCTTTTACGACTGTGGCGTCGGAAAGGGCATCCTGCCACAAATTTAAATAACACAATAACATTCGCAAATGTTCAAATGTGTATGAATTCATAAGGTACCAAACCGCTGAGGTCATCGATCCTTAGACTTACGCTCTACTTAAACTGACTTGAGTAACATATGCTATGAACAACATACACGCATACCCACTCCCGAGGGAGGATTCGAACCTCTGGCGGGAGGACCGCGCAATCCGTGACATGGCGCCTCGAACCGCGCGGCCACTACGCGTAGCGATTCGCAAATCTTGAAAATGTAGACCCTGTACAGGGCGGGATAGATCCTAGGGAAACGAAAAATACTGAGGTTGTTACGCACCGGCGTCGTTGTACCGGTTATTCTTTCCTCCGCGTCTGACAGGAGATAGCCCATCGCCGTCGCGACGCTACGCTATGGCGCGGAAGTGCGCCCTAGCGCCGAGTTTGTCCACAAAGCCGGCCCTTGAGCGGGGCAGGTAAGGGCTCTCTGCTAACTAGGCCGCTCCCGAAAGAAGGCGGAGAGCTAAGTGCGTTACGGGCCCGCTGCATTAACCGTAATCGCATTGCAGCCCACCGCTAACGTGGCCGCATATCCTATTATCGGGGCGGGGCGAACTTGTCCCAAGTATTTACCGGCATAAGTAACGAGCCCGGCCCGGCCGCCGCTCCTGCGGATTATGTGACACTGTGCGCATACGCAATGCGCAGGCGCGACCGCCAGCTACAGCATCCTCACAACAGCTCGTCCTGCCTCTCATTCACTCTCTCTCAAGCGTCATTGTTGCACCGGTACCAAGGCACGAACCTAAAAGAATATCTGAGCTAACAAGACAGCCAACCGAACACTAAAGTTTAATTTTTGATGAGGGTGGCTGCATCAAATCGCTTATTTTGGTGCTCAGTCTGAAGATAGTTCTGATGTAGCTCTCTGCTCTCGTTTATCCTGTACAATCTCTTCAGCTCTGCATAACTACTGAAGCCTATATCCATTCGAACCTAGAAATTGTATTCAAGTCTTGGTCTACCTCAACAAGTTTTAGTCCCCCCCCCCCCTTCCTCACATACACACACGTTTCTTCATTTCCCATATTGACAATTGTTGCCTCATTCTGTGTCCTATTAACGAAATACTTTCTTTACCCTTTCAGACATTCTCTTTCGTTTCTGGGATGAAAATTTTGTAATAATGTATCAAAGCAGAACTTAATTTTGTCATTTCATATAGCAGAAACCAAAGTGGTACTAACCAAACCCAAAGTGCGAACAGTCCACCACACTTTAACCTCTTAGAAATACTAGGTCATTTGGTTTGAAAGGACTGTAACAGTTCAGTTACGTGCTTGTAAAATTGTTATGAATGGTTATTAGGAAAAGCTTCACACAAACCAAATGCTGCTGGTGATGTCTGTATTTTTATAGAAAGTTTATTTTGTACGAAACTTTTGAAAGCAGTTGTACCCTTTTGCTATACAAAGATGTAGCTTTCATGCTTGCCTGCTCTTTTTATCTCTTCCATCCAGATGACAATTTCTACTGGCCAGATCGTGGCAAATTGTCCACGGAATCATATCCGATATCCTGTACCGGTTGCAGTTCCTTTCTACGCTTTGCAGCCACATATACTGGGCTAGGTGGCTTCATTTGAAGGTATGTCGCTCTTCTTTATCGTCAGTTTTCGTGAAATAATTCACGATTTTGCAATGTCCTTGTTCAACAAAGCCATTCTCTCCGAGACTTGAGACACAAATATACACTCCTGGAAATGGAAAAAAGAACACATTGACACCGGTGTGTCAGACCCACCATACTTGCTCCGGACACTGCGAGAGGGCTGTACAAGCAATGATCACACGCACGGCACAGCGGACACACCAGGAACCGCGGTGTTGGCCGTCGAATGGCGCTAGCTGCGCAGCATTTGTGCACCGCCGCCGTCAGTGTCAGCCAGTTTGCCGTGGCATACGGAGCTCCATCGCAGTCTTTAACACTGGTAGCATACCGCGACAGCGTGGACGTGAACCGTATGTGCAGTTGACGGACTTTGAGCGAGGGCGTATAGTGCGCATGCGGGAGGCCGGGTGGACGTACCGCCGAATTGCTCAACACGTGGGGCGTGAGGTCTCCACAGTACATCGATGTTGTCGCCAGTGGTCGGCGGTAAGTGCACGTGCCCGTCGACCTGGGACCGGACCGCAGCGACGCACGGATGCACGCCAAGACCATAGGATCCTACGCAGTACCGTAGGGGACCGCACCGCCACTTCCCAGCAAATTAGGGACACTGTTGCTCCTGGGGTATCGGCGAGGACCATTCGCAACCGTCTCCATGAAGCTGGGCTACGGTCCCGCACACCGTTAGGCCGTCTTCCGCTCACGCCCCAACATCGTGCAGCCCGCCTCCAGTGGTGTCGCGACAGGCGTGAATGGAGGGACGAATGGAGACGTGTCGTCTTCAGCGATGAGAGTCGCTTCTGCCTTGGTGCCAATGATGGTCGTATGCGTGTTTGGCGCCGTGCAGGTGAGCGCCACAATCAGGACTGCATACGACCGAGGCACAGAGGGCCAACACCCGGCATCATTGTGTGGGGAGCGATCTCCTACACTGGCCGTACACCACTGGTGATCGTCGAGGGGACACTGAATAGTGCACGGTACATCCAAACCGTCATCGAACCCATCGTTCTACCATTCCTAGACCGGCAAGGGAACTTGCTGTTCCAACAGGACAATGCACGTCCGCATGTATCCCGTGCCACCCAACGTGCTCTAGAAGGTGTAAGTCAACTACCCTGGCCAGCAAGATCTCCGGATCTGTCCCCCATTGAGCATGTTTGGGACTGGATGAAGCGTCGTCTCACGCGGTCTGCACGTCCAGCACGAACGCTGGTCCAACTGAGGCGCCAGGTGGAAATGGCATGGCAAACCGTTCCACAGGACTACATCCAGCATCTCTACGATTGTCTCCATGGGAGAATAGCAGCCTGCATTGCTGCGAAAGGTGGATATACACTGTACTAGTGCCGACATTGTGCATGCTCTGTTGCCTGTGTCTATGTGCCTGTGGTTCTGTCAGTGTGATCATGTGATGTATCTGACCTCAGGAATGTGTCAATAAAGTTTCCCCTTCCTGGGACAATGAATTCACGGTGTTCTTATTTCAATTTCCAGGAGTGTATTTTCAAGACTTACTGAAATCAGTTCTACGATGAATTTCTGTAACTTACTGATCAGTATTTAAATAATTCCAAAAAACTGATAACAAAATCTGTTGTAGAAATGAGGGCTAATAATAGAACCAGCACAGAAGTGAAACGTGGACTGTGGTAGGAAGCCAATGATGTGTCTGGCTATAGACACTTCTTCCACTGTGGACGATTCCTTTTTTTAAATTTTGCCGTGGCAGCTGTAATTTCGCTAATATATGATTATAACTAGTTTTGAAATGATGGAAGACTCATTCAAAGGCAGAAAATTACCAGAACTCGATGAAAAATTATAAAAAATGTATACAATTCTAAAGGCTATGTAGCAAGGCTCAGTCAAAGTCGTTGCACGACCAACATTTTGTGTGTGCCTTGGATGTTCAAACATTAGTCAACAGGTGGCACTGGAATGCAGATTCATAGAAGAGAATCTCCACTATAAAGTACGCTATGACCAATGCCTTACAAAACTTCAGAACTCGGATGTCGACTGTAAAAAAATTGTCCACTATAGTAGGCAAATACACCGAAAGGGTTCAGACAAAAGCTATACATTTTTTTCCCAAATTTTACTCTGTAACTCGCCATTAATTACTCAATATAATCGTCTAACCTTCAGCTTACTTTGTTCTCTTAATCGGCGTTACTACTCTCCAACTTATTCTTACATGCTTGGCAGGCGGTAAGTCGGACCACGTTCGGACTAGTTCTCTGTCGCTACACGCTGAAATGTTTATTCTCCACTTATCGCTTCCATACAATGCTACAGTACAGACAAATACGTTCAGAAAAGACTTCCTAATACCTAAATTTGTTTTCAAAGTCATCAGGTATCTATGTCTCAGAAATGTTTTTCATACTATTGTCAATCTGCATTTTGTATTCTCCTACTGCGATCATGGTCATTTAATTTTCTGCTCAAATATTACTGTCACATTTCCTAATCCAGTTCCCTCAGCAACGTCTCGTTTAATTCAACTACATTAAATTATCGTTATTTTACTTTGTTGATGTTCATGGCACCGAATGGCATCCCATGATATCCAGTGATCAAACCTCATTGATACTAGACGAATTCGCTTTTAAAAGAGTAGACATGTTTAAATAACTGAGCGACAAGAAAGGAATGGAAATTGAGGTTAAGGCAAGGATCACAGAGGCAAATACACCATATTTTGGCGTAAGGTGCGTGCTATGCAGTAGAACACTTTCGAGACGTTTTAAAATCATATTATACCAGAGTGTGTCGTCCCGTAGCTCCATGTGGCTCTGATAAATAAGCATTAAAGGAAGTAGATGAATGAAAACTGCCCGTCTTCGAGAGAAAGATATTAAGGAAAATATTTAGCCCTAAGGGGGAATCCAGTCACAGGAGTAGCAGATATTAAAGAAAAAAAAAACAGGTAAAGGAAGACCTTTATTTCCACGCTGATGTTGTAAGAAGTGTAAAGAAAAAAAGATTGATGTGCGTTGGACGGCTAATCAGGATGGAAGATGAATGACTACCACGAGTGTGATTCTCAGGATCTGTGGAAAGTAGACAGGGTCGAAGACGGCCACAGACAAGATGTAAGGATGATATCAACATGGATACGGAAGCGATGGGTCTGGGGAAAGGAGCATGGACCACGACAGCCAGGAACACAAGTGATTGGTCTAGCGATGTACAGAACACACAAAGCCTCGCAGGCTAAAGCGACAGTTACGATGAAGAGATGATACTCATCTTAATAATCAGTTCAATTTCTCTTCCAGTGCCTTTGCTAGCTGTGAAAGAATATCATTGTCGACGGCAAACATCAGACTTTTTATTTCCTGTCCCTGAACAGTTATTTCCTTCACAGCTTGTTCATTGTACAGACTGAACGATACAGTCTTGTGTCGCTCCCTTCATTACTAATGCTTTAGTTCCATTTCCTTCGACCCTTATAACTGCAGTCTGGCTTCTGTACAAGTTGTAGATAACATTTCGCTCCCTTTATTTTACCCCTTCTGGCTTCAGAATTTCAAAAAGTGTATTCCAGTCAATATCAAGAAGAGCTTTCTCTAAATGTACAACTGTTACAAACGTAGGTTTGACTGGAAGAATCTGTCTTGTATCGCGTGTTCTTACTTCCCTCCGAGCCCAGACTGATTTTCCGCAGGAGTGGCTTCTATTAACTTTTTAATTCTTCTGTAAATAGTTCGTGTCAGTATTTTAAAACGTCTACACCAAAATGGTTAACATGTAGAATTGGTTTACAATAAATGATACCGTTGCCCCAACACAATACTCTGTATTGTCATACTTCTTCTTCTTTGAACAGAAAAAAAAAGATTTGACCCGAAAACATTTTGACTCTCTGCCGAAAAAATGTACCTCCTACGATTAAAATTCTTTTCGCCGTACGGAATTCCCCAAAGCGGCAGATACTTTGGCGCTACAATGATCGGTGAATACTGACACTGAGCAGGTATTTAATAAAATATTTGGAAAATGTGCTACATTTTTGGACTGTACTGCAGTACGGTTGGACGAATTTGATGTATTCGATGTAGAAGTGCGCACAGCGTTCAAATTTGGAAGTCGGTCACATTTTTACGAGCTTTAAAAGGTCAAAAGATCATACTCGTACAGACGATGGCGAAACATTTGACTATTTGATACCTGTGTCATTACATAAGAAAAGCAGAACATCATTAAAAATATTCGCAGCTACTTATTTGCATACTCGATTGGCGAAACATGGGAGTCGTTGGAAGACGTCCAGCAATGTAGCGAAAATTTAATTTTGGTAAAGAAACTGTCAAAGAATAGTAACGGATTCTCTCGCGGCAAAAAATACAATAATTTTCTGTGTATAGTCTTTCACTGTACAATATGTAACTACAAAAGTATATTTCAGCTAGAAATACATTTACCGTACTGCATTAAAATTTAACGAGATCGAAATAATAGTTTTCTTTTCCATATTCAACCTTTAACCTGTAATTATTTTTCCATGAAAAAGTATTTCAGTTATCTCAGTTTCTGTTAAACGTTTTTCACCCCCTCATGTATCCGTACGGTGGTATCAAGTAATATATGTGTCACTTCAGGGAGATATATTTCTTAGCTATAATGCAGGTTGTTTCAGAAACTTTCTTCGATTTTCAAAATGTCTTCTGCATGACTAAAGACAGAAAATTCGAGGAGATTTTAACTTACACGGGGCACAGCAAAGAATTTCTTTAGAAAAGATCCATCTTATTATCGAAGGGTATATCTTACATACTCACACTAATAACTACGAGGTACTTTTTACAGTAACGTTTGGGATCAAACTCTCATGTACCTTTCAGAAATATTCAGTGAGCCCTCCACCGGACACATGACAAATCTCCCGAAGATAATCAAACTCGTCCCATGGTTTTGTCACCATCTCAGGAGTTATTGCCCACTGGCGTTACTAAGCGATGTCTCAGTCCATTCAGAAGTGTTATACGGAGAAGGACGTAGACGGAGTCATTGGATAACGCTGACGAAAAAATGGAATTGACATATCGGACATCAGGCAACCATTGGGGGCGATGGTGCAGAGTGAGATCTGCACGCTCCTTACGACCTATCGACAGTGGAGGCGACTTATTGTTAACAACTGGTCATGCGTGCCTGCGTCGGAGCGGTGAAGCTCCGTGAGATTGAAAAATAAAATTTTCAGAATATTCTTTCAAAATGTGCACAGAAACACATCACCAAGATAGTCCGGTGAGTGATTGCTCCAGTTGCCTTTTCCGCAAAAGAGAAGTGTCGTAAATATTTTCCTAGGAAACGGCGCGAAGTACGTAAGACTTTCGAGAGGCATTGATATTGTTGAGCTCTTCGTTCCGAAGCCTGGTTTGACGCAGCTCTCCACGATGCTCTATCCTTTGAAAGCCTCATGATCGCTGCAAAACTGCTGCATCCATTTGCACTTACTAGAACTAGTGAAGTCTGTGTCTTTCTGTACAACTTCTGTCCCCCTTGCGACAACACACCATAATTGCATGACAAAGTGCTCGTATCCTAGACGGTATAAATGAAAAGAAACTGACAGACCTAGCGGATGAGATAAATAGTAATAGGCTCTCGGGATCTCATATTACTCGCTCCAGCCCCATTAATGTGACCACCGCCTATATTCGACGTCATCGTGTAGTAATCACTCACGGACGGCACGTGGCAGCACTTGCAGTGGAGGGCATATAATCTCTTCGTTCCCTCGGTCCGCACATGTGGACCTTCGTTCACTATTATTTTGTCCGTAAATATAAAACCGATGGTCTGTAAGTGATGCTACATTTTAAAACCTCGGCGAGTAGCTTCATGTGTTAATTTATGTCTAGCGCACGCAGAAAATGTTTACTTCTACAAATCGAAAATTTATGTAAATAATTATTAGGCCTAAATCTTAGTCTAAGAATCTGTGATGTTACTTAACGTTTTCTAACGTTTCTAGATGTTGAGAATTACCTAAGATTTTCATAAATTTTGTTGCTTATTGTGAAATAACATATCTTCTGTAGGTCCCTGTATGTGGACACCAACTCGTAATTCACATCTGCTAATTTCAATTTGGCCTTCGATAATGAAATACTGATACAACCGTCTCTGTGCACTGTACAGCACTGCGTGAAATATTAACTGATGAGCAATTACAAGCGTCTCTTAATGACAGCAACGCGGAACAATCTGACTGGGAAGATGATGTATTCTCGTTTTTGATTTACGATTTTCTTGAGCTTGCTAATACTGACTGGTGAACAAGAAGAAAGTTAAGATATCGGGTCAGTACCTAGAAGAAGAGGACGTTCTTGTACAGTGAATTCCTTTGACACTGATAATGCAGATGATACAGAAAATGTGAGTAAAAAGCTAAGAAGAGCTGTGCTGCAACCCATTTCAATAATTAGATTTTACAATGTTGGCTAACTACCAAAATCTGTTTAGGCAAGGACTGCCTTAAAATTCAGGAAACCTGGCTACAATTCCAATATGAACGTATTTATGTACTGTGAAAAACATTTGTTTTTAAGTTTATAATAAAATATAGGGACTTATTTACCGTCAATGGCAAATTATTACTTGCCGGGAATTCTTATATGATTATTTTTTGCACTTATGAAGCTCCTTAAAGCATTAACAAAAACCCATGTCGGAATGTATATATTTCATAAATATTAACATTAAGAAATTTGTTTTCTGTGTGGACTCCCATAAAAATTTTACTGTTTCAAATACTATATGTCTTACGGAGTAAAATGTTTTTATTTAAGAAAGGGGACAGAAAATACAAAGGAAAATGTAGTACATTTTCATGAAAAGTGAAACTTGAGGTCCATGTATGTGGACCTCAGCATGTGTCTTAATTAAATCATCAAAAAATATTTCATTCGCATTTTCGTCATGCTTGTTTATTAGTTTGCTAGAAAATATGAACAGAAAAATTTCCAGCGATTTTTTTATCACAGGAGTGAAGAGGATAAAGCGTGTCGGGAGGCGCGGAAAGCAATGCTATCATTATCGTAATGTGGTAAAGGGGCGATTTATCTGATGTCTGAAAGGGCATGATCATTGGCTGTTGGGCCAGGGGTGGAAGCATTTCCGAAACGTCTAAGTTCGTAAACTTTTCGCGTGCTTCTGAGGTTGAAGTATATCGTACACGGCAAAATGGTGCTATCCAAAACCGGCATCCAGGCAACTGTGGTACACCAGGGGCTGTATATGACAGAAACGGCGGCGGAGATGTGTACTGGCGAATAGAGGTGCAACGTTTGAGTAACTGACCACCCTGATGAAGCTAGGGGCTATCAACAGTGTCTCCTCAACAACCATTCAAGGAACGTTGCTGCATATGGGACTCCGCAGCAAGCGCCTGATTCATGGGCCAATGCAATCCGTCGGCAACGAAGGCTACAATTCACACGCCAATACCCGACTGGACGGTGGTACTGGTAGCCTTTTCAGACGAGTCACATTTTAAGCTCCATCGGACAGATAGCTGCTGGCGTGTACGGCGTGAAATGACTGAAAGCAAATACCCTGCAAAAATTGTCAGCAACGTTGTAAGATGGCTATTTTTTTGATGATGTTATTGGATGTGTTAATATTTGTAAAGGAAAATGACATATTTGAAGAAATGTCGTCAGAGAAAAAGTTGTTGGGCAACAATATCTGTGTCTGCGATGGCAGCACTGTGGAGTCGTAGAATCTTTGACAGTCAGTAATCCGCAGGCCGATGTGGCCGAACGGTTCTAGGCGTTTCACTCTGGAACTGCGCGACCGCTACGGTCACCGGTTCGAATCTTACCTCGGGCATGGATGTGTGTGCTGTCCTTAGGTTAGTTAGGTTTAAGTAGTTCTAAGTCTAGGGGACTGATGACCTCAGATGTTAAGTCGCATAGTGTTTAGAGCCACTTGAACTAGCGACGTAGACGTTTCACAGGTCCTCAACAGCTATTCTGGCGCCACGCTGTGGGCTCGGTACGACTGTAAAAACCAGTTAATTTCTTCAACATACATGTCGCTCAGACAGCGCGAAGCTAAATCTGTCTTATACAGAGGTTTGCGGAATTTTTTTGTCTGTATCATCAAAAAATCCATAGTGATCAGAGCCTTTTGAACGATCTGACAGTTAGTTTTGGATAGCTGCGGTGTGCAGCAAGCGGGAATTCGTGGAGTGTACAGTGTAATGCATGGGCACACCTTTGCAACTATGTAAGTTGCAGATTTATTATGAGGAGGAATGATGACTCAGAACAACGGATGTATAGCCCACGGACATTCAAAAGGTTTTGAATTGAAAGACAAAGTGTTATTTGATGAGGTAACAAGTTTATTTTTATTTTTGTAGACTTGTGCTGTTGGCCCCCTTCACCATCGTCACAGTAGACTTTTTGTTAATTACTTTATTGATTGATCTTCTGAGATAATTTACTGTACCGGTACCATGGAACTTATTAGATTAAATGAAATTTCATATTAGAGTCTACAATTATTTTCTTTGATAAGTTCCTTTCTAACTGAAATTTCAGAACTTAATGGTGGAGTCATACGTTTCATTGGCGTTCTGTGTCAAGATTATGAACCCAATTTCCGTGGACCAACTATAGTTAGTTTCTAGCAGTATTTTTTTAGTGTTGCCAAATCTCGCTGTGTTGCTATTTCTGCCAGTACTTCATTTTGCTGGCGAGATTCGTAATACGTGATTGTTTCGTTTCCTTTGCGCAATGCAGGTTATGTCAGTTTCTTTATTTTACCAGCGCCATATGTCAATGAGAAATTTTCGTGTGTTTCAGGTTACATTCTTATACAGTTATGTTCTTTTTTTCAAACAGTTTGGACTGACTTACAATTAGTCTACAGACCGTGAAATTATTGGTTTGTTTATTAATTTGCTTAAGAATGAGATCGGTTTTCACATACACAAGATTCTTTTCAGTTTAATGTAAGTGATGTAGCATCTAGCTCAGCTGGACACTTTGATTTTCAGTTCACAGTCCGAGGTTCGTATTTACGATAACACACACACACACACACACACACACACACACACACACACACACACAAGTAAAGGCTACACACTTACAAGGACCTGACTGGAAGTGGAAACGCTATGTTCTTGGGAACGTTTTTGTGGCGCTCCCTGCACGATTTCATTATTCTGGAAGCACAATGCACGTCTCGCAGCCCTCCACGCCGTCCTAGGTGGTTATTCAGCCTTTTGACAGGTGATCACATTAATGTGAGTGGACATTGTAATTCTACTCAGTATAGGTTTGTTCGAAGGTACGGTCTACTACAGTACTTGCGCGGAGAGACTGATTTGCCTGCAAAAAGGTGGTAGAAATCTCAACACTAATAAATAAAGTATTTGTAAAATAAAAACAAGAAACATATTCTCAGATCAGTGCCGAAGAAGGGACTTTTAACCGAGTAGAGCCTCAAGTGGCATAAAAACATTGACAAACCGACGCATAGAAAGACCATTGACTCTAAGTACGCAAGTTTGGAGAGGGAATACTTAACCATGATAACTAAGGTTCAGGTAACAAAAACGGTGTGGCAGCCTTCGGTGAACCTTACCGCATGTCTGCTACTGCTCTCCAGTAGTATCGACAGAAATGGTGATCGAATACGAGCGGCGTTACTAAATTGTGCCCGAAGTATCGAACTGTTAAACTCTGCCACAGTATGGCGGTAAGTTCCTGTAGCAAAGTCGCGGGCGAGACGGCGGCTGGTGGGCCTTCTAAGAAACTGTCGCGGAAATGAGTTGTGGCGCGGCATTCAGTGGGTTTATTAGCTGGCCGCCACTTGACACTAGTGTGGTTCAGCTGAAGAAAGTAGTTCTGGTGCCAACTTGCTAGACGTCAAGCGGGTAGCGCTCGCCTGCTGGACCAAAGAACTGACAGATTCCTTTATGCGCCAGATGTTTATTACATAGGCACAGCCTCTGGTTTTGGCACTGCTAGTCTTTCCGTATTCTTGCGCGTCTCCAAACCAAGAAGATGCTCGATGTAAACTTGAATCTTTTTAACGGACGTTGCCATATTTCTGTGTGTAGGGAGATATTATTGTAAGGTTACTTTCCTGTCTGAAATTATTTCGATGATTTAATTAGCAGTTGAATTTCTCGGTATTTCTAAAGAAAATTGATACACAAATTATGGATACAGCAGCGGTGTGTTCCTCATCATAAGACACGTGATTTAATATTCATTGATTGCTTCCCCACTCATCCCTCTTTTTTCGCGTCTCGCAGCCGCCCACATGCTAATCACGGCATGCGGCGTTCTTAGGAGGCTTCGCAACGTGATGCCTTCCAACCCCACCCTTCCCTCCGTTATCAAATTCACGGTTCGTTGATGCCTCTGGAAGTGTCCTATCAATCGATCAATCACTTCTCTTAGTCAAGTTGTACCATACAGTTCTTTCGTCCACAGTTTGTTTCAGTACCTCCTCATTATTTATTCAGTTTACCCACCTGAACTTCAACATTATTGTACAGCACCAAATTTCAGAAGCATTGATCAGTTTCTCATGTGAATTGGATACTGTCCACGACCGACTTCTGTAGAAGGGTACGCTCCAGACAAATACTTTTCAGAAAAGACTTTCCAGTATTCAAATTTGTATTAGATGTTAACGAACTTATCTTACTCAGGAAAGCTTTTCTCGGTATAGCCAGCCTGCATTTTATTTACTCGACACTTCAGCCACCGTCAGTTATTTCGCCGTCCTGTCACTTAAATTCATCTGTAATTGAAAATATTTTATGGTGATGGTGTTGTACAGCTTTAATGATTGTTAAGACCTGCTTTATGCAATACACAACTGTAAAAGCATCTTTTATTAGAGGCGATTGATTTTGGTCTAGAATCAGACCATCACTGGGTCAGACATCGTTCGTCTCTAATAAAATATTCTGTTACATGTGTTACTTTTAGTTTTTCATTTCGTTAGCTACTTCTAAGAGCACTTCCTTATTTCGATTGATTACATTCCATTACCACTGTTTCACTTCTGCTTATGTTTACCTCATAAACTTTCAAGACACTATCCGTTTCGCTCAGCTACTCTTCCAAGTCCTTTGCCTGACAGAACAGAGGCGAACTTCTCCGTGAAACTGAAGCCCCTTCGCAAATTTTTCTTTGGTTTTGCTTCCAGTTTGCTCAATATACTGGTTAAATAACATGGCAGATAGGCTGTAACCGTGTTTCACTCACGTCCAGCGACTATTGTAGTTGCAGTGTGGTTTCTGTGCAAATTTTTGATAATATTTCCCTGTCTGTAAACTTAAAGAATTTCAAATAGTGTTTTTCAGTCAACATTGTCAAAATCATTCCCTTGATCTACAAATACTGCAGTTAACATTGCCTTTCTTCAGTGTCACGCGGGGTAGCCGCTTTGTCGCGGTCCGCGCGGCTCTTCCCGTCGGAGGTTCGAGTCCTCCCTCGGACATGGGCGTGCGTGTGTTATCCGAAACGTAAATTCTTGTTAGGTAGATTAAGTAGTGTGTATCCTTAGGGACCGATGAAATCAGCAGTTTGGTCTCATAGGCTTACTAGAAATTTCCAATTGTCTTTCTTCAGTCTGTCTCTTAAGTATTAGGTCACCAGCCACTCTCCTTACATTTCTCCGCAATCTAAGCTGATCTTCCCTGAGATCGACTTCTACCAGTTTTTAAATTCTTTTTTGCATAATCCATGTCAGTATTTTGCAGACATTTACTAAGTTGACTGTGGGTAAGAGGAAGACAGGGGCAATGAAGTTGGGTAGGGAATCCACACCTTGTAACCTCATACCAGACGCTGGAGGAGAAGGCTGAGTGTGTTGAAAGTTTCAGGTATCTGAGTCATGTCATATCAAGTGATGGAAGTGCCTAACACGAAGTTTTAAACAGAGTACTAAAAGTACACATCCTCTCCCACCAAGACAGAAACCTAATCTGAGACAAGAAAGTCCCTTTCAGTCTAAATAGACAATATATAAAACCTATCTCCCCCACTCATGACGTATGGTCAGCTCTACAAGAAACCAGAAGAGACAGAGACAGGAACGAATATGTAAGGAGAGACCTGCAGGTGACCTTGGCCACGGAGGTAAGAATAAGCGCTGCGAGATTAAAGTAGATAGGTCATACACTGAAGAGCCAAAGGAACTGGTGTACCTGCCTAATATCGTGTAGGGCCCCCGGGAGGACGCTGAAGTGCCGCAACACGACGTGGCATGGACTCCACTAATTTCTGAAGTAGTGCTGGAGGGAATTGACACCACGAATCTTGCAGGGCTGTCATACATCCGTAAGAGTACGACAGGGTGGTGACCTCTTCTGAACAGCACGTTGCAAGGCATCCCAGATATACTCAATAATGTTCATGTCGGGGGAGTTTAAGCTCAGAAGAGTGTTCCTGGAGCCTCTCTGTAGTGAATCTGGACGTGTGGGGTGTCGCATTGTCGTGCTGGAATTGCCGAAGTCCGTCGGAACGCAGAATGGACGTGAATGAATACAGGTGATCAGACAGGATGCTTACATACGTGTCACATGTCAGAGTCGTATCTAGACGTGTCAGGGGTCCCATATCACTCCAACTGCAAACGCCCGAGACCATTACAGAGACTCCACCAGCTTCAACAGTCTCCTACTGACATGCAGGGTCAACGGATTCATGAGGTTGTCTCCATAGCCGTACACCTCCATCTGATCGGTAAAATTTGAAACGATTCTCGTCCGACCAGGCAACATGTTTCCTGTCATCAACAGCCGAGTGTCGGTGTTGACGAGCCCAGATGAGGTTCAAATGGCTCTGAGCACTATGGGACTTAACATCTGAGATCATCAGTCCCCTAGACTTAGAATTACTTAAACCTAAGTAACGTAAGGACATCACACACATCCATGCCCGAGGCAGGATTCGAACCTGCGACCGTAGCGGTCTCGCGGTTCCAGACTGTAACGCCTAGAACCGCACGGCCACACCGGCCGGCCCCAGACGAGGCTTAAAGCTTTGTGTCGAGCAGTCATCAAGAGTACACGAGAAGGCCTTCGTCTCCGAAACCCCATACCGATGATATTTCGTCGAATGGTTCGCACGCTGACACTTGTTGATGGCCCAGCATAGAAATCTGCAGCAATTTGCGGAAGGGTTGCACTTCTGCCACGTTGAACGATTCTCTTCAGTCGTTGTTGGTCCCGTCCTTGCAGGATCTCTTTCCAGTCGCAGCGATGTCGGAGATTTGACGTTTTCTCGACTTCTTGATATTCACTCTACATTCATGAAATTGTCGTGTTGGAAAATCCCCACTTCATCACTACCTCGGAGATACTGTGTCCCATCGCTGGTGCGCTGACTATAACTTCACGCTGAAACTCACTCACATTTTGATAACCTGCCCTGGTGGCTGCAGTAAACGATTTAACAACTGTGCCAGACACTTGTTGTGTTTCATAGGCGTTTCCGACCGCAGGACCGTAATATTTTTAACAACAGATGATTTTAAGTGTGAGGACGGCGATATAACTGACGGTGGCTGAAGTATCGACTAAATAAAATGCAGGCTGGCTATACCGAGAAAAGCTTTCCTGAGTAAGGTAAGTTCGTTAACATCTAATAAAAATTTGAATACTGGAAAGTCTTTTCTGAAAAGTATTTGTCTGGAGCGTACCCTTCTACCGAAGTCGGTCGTGGACAGTATACAATTCACATGAGAAACTGATCAATGCTTCTGAAATTTGTGCTGTACAATAATGTTGAAGTTCAGGTGGGTAAACTGAATAACTAATGAGGAGGTACTGAAACAAACTGTGGACGAAAGAACTGTATGGTACAACTTGACTAAGAGAAGTGATTGATCGATTGATAGGACACTTCCAGAGGCATCAACGAACCGTGAATTTGATAATGGAGGGAAGGGTGGGGTTGGAAGGCATCACGTTGCGAAGCCTCATAAGAACGCCACGTGCCGTGATCAGCATGTGGGCGGCTGCGAGACGCGAAAAAAGAGGGATGAGTGGAGAAGCAATCAATGAATATTAAATCACGTGTCTTATGATGAGGAACACACCGCTGCTGAATCCATAATTTGTGTATCAATTCCAGATATGCTCAATAATGTTCATGTCTGGCTAGTTCAAACGCAGAAGAGTGTTCCTGGAGCCGCTCTGTAGTGAATCTGGACGTGTTGGGTGTCACATTGTCGAGCTGAAATTGCCGAAGTCCGTCGGAATGCACAATGCACGTGAGTGGATACAGGTGATCAGACAGGATATGACTCTGACACGTGTCACGTGTCAGAGTCATATCTAGACGTGTCGGGGGTTCCATATCACTCCAACTACATATCTCAATATTTTAATTCCTATGCCTATACTAGTTTCTTTGGCGCTTCAGTGTATGGATCGCATGCATCCGACTCAACTCGAACTCTGCGTCAATATTTGCAGATTAAGGAACCTGAAATAGACCGATTGGACGGCCTGGAAAGAGACGGGCAGACCAGGTCAATGAAGATCTCAAGAGGAGATCAATAACGTGCTATTCCATGGAGAGAGGAGTAGGGCAGAAATCGATGGAGGCGTTTCGAAGTTCCTACACGGCTCACGAGAAGGAAATCATAATGATGATGATGAGGTACTGAACACGCGTTTCTGTAAAATTTGCAGTTGTCAGCAGCTATCTAGATGCAAACTGTCGTGGTACATGTCTGCCGCGCATCTTCAGGTGCCAGAGCGATGTCCAGTGGAAAGACTTGCTTCAAGTGACGAGACATACGGGATTTAGGACTTGCATGGCGTACGACGGCTGCCTTCTTTTGCTGACGAACTGACCGCCAGAGCGGAGGTCTACAGAAGCGACCTCTGCGACCGACCTGCAGGTGGACGACATGCAGGTGTGTTCCCGGCCTGGCGAGCCCGCATTGGCCGGAGACGTGTTCCTACACAGGGTGTGAACACCGGCGCGCCCTGCGAGATGGATCGGCCGCCGCGCAGCAATCAGCGGACCCTCTCCATCACTGACGTCCCAGCTCTCGCTTCCTCGGCGCACTTCCGTCGACAGTCGCTTGTTCCCCTGTAACTCTACTGCGACAGTGGTTAGTCAGGGCTGCGAGTTTCCTGCAAGACTTCGTTGCAAGCGTATGGTCTTTCAAAAATATGTGTGCTCTGTAGCGTCTTTTAATTGGCTTGTACATGGTGGACAAAATAAAACTGGCCCATAAAGTATTTATCTACTACGGATAATCCAACATGTAGCATACACATCGAAGGTGGAATACGATGTGTGGCTATAATATAACGGGGCTGATGGTGCCACAGAGTAAGTATGCATGCGCGAAAGATGAACGACCAATAGCTGTGAACCTTTATGCGTTCTCAGTCGTATGCGGCATCTCTGGTGTCTGTGTAAAGAACAGTGTGGCCTTGGCCTTTATTTGTGAAGGAGCTGTTCTTTCGAATTTTACCGGAAAAATGGCAAGTGTAGTAATAGAGTAGAGAATTATCGTGAAGTTTCACATGAAACTTGGAAAAACTGATATTTAAATCTATCCTTTACTAAAACAATTGTATGGCGAAGACTGTTTATCATGTGTGACTCTTCAAGCTTTCCCGGCGGATGTGTTGTAAATAGTTTTCACGAGTTAGCCACCGGATCACGTTGTGCAAATTCCACAATATTTCCTCTGAGCAACTGTCCGACATCTTCAGGTGCTTCAACCGTGCTGGTGGCTATGTACGACTGACGGTATCCGCACGTCGACGCCCCGTTTCTAGAACACGCGCGCGAAGAATGCGCAGGCACGGAAATAGCGCATGCGTAATGGTTTGGAGATAGATGGTGCCATATTCAAACTCCCTCTGCCGAAAACCGCAGAGCGGCTCACCTGTGCGTGCGCTGTACTCTGCGTTTGCCAACAGTGCGGCCAGACGTTACTCACCAACGGCCGTACTAGGCCAGTGTTATGACGGGCCTGTTATCGAAGAATCTGGATTTTCGCGTTGTGGTTTAATAGCAGCTAATGCAGGGTGCCAGGCTGTGCTCAGTTGAAATCCCGCATCCTTGCTGATGAGGTTATCGTCTGTACGAATATGTATTGCTTCCTTAATGACGCAATCCCAGGAAGATGATGCCGGGGATGAAACTTCCGTATTTTCATAAATCATCCGATGTCTTGTATTCAGACAGTGTTCCGCAATTGCCGACTTTTGCGGTTGACGAAAGCGCGTATGACGCTGATGTCCATCGCAGCGTTCTTGTACTGTGCGGCACCTCTGGCCTATGTACACTGCCCCACATCGACAAGGAATCTTGTACGGCTTATCATGTACGCGAGCTTTTGAGTGGGTGAAGCGTTTCCCAGATGGCCGAGAGGATGACTCACGCCCGGGACGGCCTTCAACATCAAAAACAAATGAAAATATCGAAAAAGTAGGTAATTTTATTCGATATGACCGTTGGTTGCGTATTCGATCGATTATTGAAACTGAATTGACAAAAATTACGCAAGGCAAAATTATATCAACCAATTCAACACGAGAAAATTATGTGCGAAAGTGGTACCGAAAATGCTCATGATGGAACAAATAGGAGCTCGTGAAAATGTTTGTATTGACAGTTTGAATACCACTGGTAATGCTCCTGATCTCTTGGAAAGAGTCATAACATTCGACGAATCTTGATTTTTCACGTACGATCCAGAAACAAAGCGCCAATCCATGCACTGAAATATCTGAAACTCATCGAGAGCGAAAAACCTCGAATGAGCAAATCATGGATCAAAGGGACAATGATTGTTTTTATTTTGGTATTCATGTTCGCTGGGTTCCTGAAGGTCTAACTATTAATCAACATTATACCTTAAGGTTCTTGCACAACTCCTTAGCCGAGAGCACTAACGCGCTGCTTCCTGTACTCGGGCAGGCGCGTCGGCCCAGGATCGAATACGCCCGGCGGATTAACGACGAGGGCCGGTGTGCTGACCAGCCTGGATGTGGTTTTTAGGCGGTTTTCCACATCCCCGAGGTG
Source organism: Schistocerca serialis cubense (assembly GCF_023864345.2). Taxonomy (NCBI): domain Eukaryota; kingdom Metazoa; phylum Arthropoda; class Insecta; order Orthoptera; family Acrididae; genus Schistocerca; species Schistocerca serialis. Next base: position 266,929,272 of record NC_064638.1, read on the forward strand.
AAAACCGGGCTGGTCCCCATGTTCCGCCTCAGTTGCACGGCTCGCTGAACTCTTTCGCACTATTCCATGGATTCCACTCGTCGCAGACAGTTGGGGTACACTGATTCCGTCCCGGGGGGTACAGGGTGGCGGCAGGAAGGGCATCCGACCACCCCTTAATCTAACATTGCCACATCCGATTGACCATGCTGACTCTGCGTCCCCGCGAGACACAAGGCACAAGCAAAAGAAAGTTCTTGCACAACTCCGTGAGAGAGATAAAAAAAGCCTCGTCTAGTCGAAGAACTAGTCATGGATTCTGGATGAAGGCAACAAACCACCTCACACTGCATTGCCTGTTAAGAGGTTTGTAGTGAAGTAGAGCATCCCAGCGCTACACCACCCACCTTATTCGCCTCACCTAGCACCATGTGACCTTTTTCTATTCCTCAAGATAAAAAAAATGCATTAAAAGGAAAAGAATTCAGTCCGTTAAATCAGTGAAAGGACAAACGGCACGCATTAGCAAGGAGCTAATAGAAGGAGACACTTCCAGCACTATTTTCATCAATGGAAAATTCGCATGAAGCGTTTTGGGGATAGAAGATTGTTTTTATTTTGATATTGATCTCGGATGAGTTCCTGAAGGTCAAACTATTCATGGTGACAATAACCAAATATGAATGTTTTTCAAATGAAGCGTTTTACAGCAGTAGTCGCATTATTATATAGACATAACCGTTATGTAAGTTGGGTTGTGTGCTTTCAGTGGCGTGAAGTACACTGATGAGCAAAACTCGAGGAGGAAAGTAACTTTCTTGTGCTGCGTCATTGTTAAGTCAGATAAAAATGGTTCAAATGGCTCTGAGCACTATGGGACTCAACTGCTGAGGTCATTAGTCCCCTAGAACTTAGAACTAGTTAAACCTAACTAACCTAAGGACATCACAAACATCCATGCCCGAGGCAGGATTCGAACCTGCGACCGTAGCGGTCTTGCGGTTCCAGACTGCAGCGCCTTTAACCGCACGGCCACTTCGGCCGGCTAAGTCAGATAGCTCGATGAAAGTTGGACTACACGAGTACATGGAAAGAACTGCTACAGAGTGGTATAGAAGATAAATGAGGGAATTACGCAATGAAATACAGCGTCCCCATATGCATTTGTCACAAACATTTCTATAGTTGTTACGAATTAATGCACTGAATGACTTTAATAAAAGAAACTCTGTATAATGTAATACGAATAACTAGTGGGGAAAAAATCAATAGGCCGGCCGCGGTGGCCGTGCGGTTCTGGCGCTGCAGTCCGGAACCGCGGGACTGCTACGGTCGCAGGTTCGAATCCTGCCTCGGGCATGGGTGTGTGTGATGTCCTTAGGTTAGTTAGGTTTAAGTAGTTCTAAGTTCTAGGGGACTTATGACCTAAGATGTTGAGTCCGATAGCACTCAGAGCCATTTTTGAAAAAAATCAATAGACATGGAATCTAAGCTCGTTAATTCTATGAAATGTTTATCTGGAGAAAGCCAATGACAATAGAGGCCTGACATAATGTGCTACGAAACAGTATATTCGTGTCTGTGACACCAATCGAAGTCCAGTAGACAGCAATAGGAATATTGTAAACTGTGGCGTGACACGTGAAAATATGTATGGTAATGAGCGCAATTTTCCGTGCGCATTCGAAGAGCAATACGCACGCACATCGAAGGGTCACAGTAAAATCAATAAACAACATTCATCAGTTGCAGGGGCAGCGCCTCCGTTTTATGACTTGAAGAAAACTTGATTAACCAATGAGAGTTTCAGCCTTATACTGCAGAACAGAAATCTATTCATCCAGTTGGCTTCACTCGAGGTTTCAAAATACTCGTATATTACCTTGTGTTTGGAGTGAGAGGCAGAAAATTAAATTTATTTTGTGTCACATTCAAGGTGAACCATCATTATAGGCCAGACGGATGGCAGAGACTTGTGATACACAAGAACAATTTAGAAAAGCATTTCTAGGGAAATTTTCGTCAAACGGTATTCAAAAGCTTTTACGTAAACAAATCCATAGCTGGGAATTATACAACTCAAAACGGGGTTGTTTGAGGAAGTATTTCGAAAGTTACGTAAATGAAACGCTTCACTGGGATCAAAAAATCAAATGGCTCTGAGCACTATGGGACTTAACTTCAGTGGTCATCAGTCCCTTAGAACTTAGAACTACTTAAACCTAACTAACCTAAGAACATCACACACATCCATGCCCGAGGCAGGATTCGAACCCGCGACCGTAGCGGTCACGCGGTTCCAGACTGTAGCGCCTAGAACCGCTTGGCCACTCTGGCCGGCTCACTGGGATCAACTGATGTCCAATAGAGGAATCACTCGCTTAGTGAAGGCTAGGTTACCTCACAATATCAAAGAAAAGCTGATCAATGTATCCGAAAACGATCTTGAGCAATTTATGCCCTTGCTTGACTCTATTAACCTTAACACAGGAAGACATGAGACATATCAGAGCATTGAAACGGTAACGCCTCTCCATCTAAGCGAGATAAACGCAACCATTTGCCGCATAGCAACGGCAATGGAGGTGGTAGGAAGAGTGATTACGATCACAACAACAACAGACAGCAAAACGGTCGTAGCAATCAGTCACTTAACCGAAAAAGGGACCAAGAGGAGAGAAACCACTTAATCCCTGATAACAATGCGAAATGGAGAAACAGTAGGCAAGAAGGATATTGCGCAGAACATGGAATATAAATCGTGTACCACTGCCTAGTAATTCGAACATGCAAAGTAATAACAGCCAATCAGTTACGCAAGGGCCAAACCCGCATACAGAACAATGACAGAATTCTAATCAAGACGTGCGTATAGTGGAGGGGACGGACAGAAACCTGCCTGGTCTGCCTGTTCCATTAAACCAGACACGGTCGCAATATGCTCTCCATTGTTGGCGGTGCAGCAACAGTGAGAGCAACATGATTCACACTAATCGCAGTGACATATCAGTGTACGGGTACAACAATGGCCTTGACATTCAGCAAGATTTGCTAAATGAAAAGCGTTCCTGTCCTAAGACGGATAGAAAACTTGTGCGGGCTGTAGTACAAGGAACCAGATGTAGCATACCTGTCAACATAATCACAGACACATTTGTTTCTACGAACGTAATGAGTGTAGAATTCCTTAAGAAAATTTCTTAGGGCCAAAAACTGCCGACATTACCGGTGAAAAACTGTATGGGTGAGAGGTTGTCTGGTAAAACGAAACTGTGAATTAAAGAAGTGTGTACAAAACCTCTGTGAATATGACGACGCGGCGCAGACAATGTAGGATCGCAGCTCTGAATGTTAACAGAACTCAGTGTACCGGCAAGTGTACCCGTTCTACGTGTTTGTAAACGATAGAAAAATCAGGCGACAACGGTGCGTATACGTACACGAAATTCTGCGTAAAGCATACTGAGGCATGTTCAGTGAGTGTGCAAGATATGTGAGAATAAATCGCAAACCCAAATAATCTACAGAACTTGTCCTGAATAAACAATAATAAGGCATAATCCTCATGTATTCCCTCCCGCAGCATGAAACGACTCAGATAATCAGAGCGTAATGCTGTACTTTAAACATTGTCATGATCACGCATGACGTAGTCAGACCTGATTTTGCAGGAACGAGGCAGCGACAAGTTGGCGGCACCCGTTTAGCAGTCGTCTCCTGGGGGTTCGGAGTTCGACCCAAGATTCCTGCCGGTGGTTTCTCAACCTCGACGCCGAGACTATAACGACGCGGCAGCAAAACTTCGGCTATGTTGTCGGAGACTTCATACGACGCAGATCTCCGAAAAATTTAAAGTATTTCCTTTGTATAACTGGAAAGAGAAACTCCTCGGAGAAATTCTGTACAACTTCATGCTTGTACCAAAAATAATTAGCCACTCATATCTTATCTGAACGTTTATAGATAGCACATAATAGCCTTCATTGAATGAAATGTGTTACAGTGCGAAACAACTATAATATCTGAGCAAAACAGGAAAGGAGGTGGGTCCTTTCCTGGTTTTTCGAGCGCTTTTCCCAATGAATCACACCCTAATGGAAGGGCCACAAAAATTCTAACAGCTCAAGCTTATAAATCTCCTCTACAAACAAAGGTAGTTTCTAGGAACAGTTGCGAAACTGTGGCCTTTCAAACGGTTTTAAAAAGTAGACGCAAACAAAGCTGCAATAATATACATAATAACAAGCAGCAGCAAATACCAGTTATGTGTTCTGCACCATTTGCTAGCAGCAGATACAGTGGCTGCACCAAAGACTTGAGACGGTGTGGAGTTTTACAATTATTTACTGAACTTTCTTTACAATTTCTCCCTCATCGTCGCTGCACAGCCCTGCGGATCCCTCCGCCTGGCTGCTCCTGTGTAGATTCTCCGACAATGCGCGCAACGCGCGCCGCTGATCGCATTCGGGAGCCTCAGGCCACCAGTGCTGTGCTGAAGCCAGGATGCCCTGTGGTTGAGATGAACTCGTCGCCGCTCGGCGCCCCGAGTACGGGCACGCCCATGGAGCCGCGTATCCGCGAGCTGGAACAGATTTCCGGAATCGTCACCTACGAAGATTGAACATTCGGACATGGACCACGTCTGTCCTCAGATCCGAACTGCTTCCTAATGGGTTATGTCTGTTGCTGCCTGCGCTCCACTACTTATATCCGGCAGGAAGACGTTCTTTACCCTCGGTGGCAGCTTTTTGTTATTACTCCCGCAGTATAGTGCAGCGTAACTTAGCGTGCTGGCCTCACTTCCCCTTACTCAGCACTCTCCAGGCTTCGCTCAGTGCCCGGTCAGGGTGCGTCCTTGCGTCAGTCGGTTGCTAGACTGCTGCTGTCAGCAAAGCTACCTGTGCATGTTTATTTTGCAACGCCTCGGTCGCTGGCGTGCCTCTGTTTTGCCATTCTCCTCTGTGTGAAGCAACGCTTACTACATGTGGCCGCAACAACATAATAACAAGCGGCAGCAAATACCAGTTCATAAATTTCTAAAACTTGAATTGCAACCTGTGAGAAGGTAGATATAATGAAATTCATGCAAATTTTCATAAATTGAACAATAACTAACGACTACGTAGATGTTCCGTGTAAAAGTCTGTTAATAATGATCAGTGCCGTGAACTGTTAGTGAAGGTGAACCCGAACCGTGAGATACTACTGATGTGATGCGTGTGTTGTAAAAAACAGGAACGCTAGTGGAATGGAAATTACACACAATATTCAGATGTATGCATGACCATTCTGGGGGGCCAAATAGCGTCCACATTTATATCTGTAAAAAACATTTATATATTTGTTACGAATTAATGAACTGATTGACTTTAATAAAAGAAAATCTGTATACTGTAACAACTAGTGAAAAAGAAAATCAATAGACATGGGATATAATGTTACTTGGGAGAAAACGAATTACAATAGAAACTTCATATAACGTGATACGAAACAGTATATTTATATCTGTGACTCTTACAATTTAGTATACATATTAAGCGCCATTGTGGCAGGGGCTCTCTGCGTGACATTCTCTCTCTGCCGCTCGCTCTTTCTCTGACACTTTAATTGTTATAAGATAGCTCTGTGTCTTCCAGGTTTGAACCACTGTATAACGTGTTATTTAATCGTTTCGCGTCGTTGTTGTAATCGCCCTGTGTCAAACAACGAAGCATTTACAGCAATTCTAGCACGCTTGGCAGTCAAGACACCGTAGCATCGCAGGAGCTAAAAGATAACCGCCACTACGCGGCAAATTTTAATAATTTTCCTTACAATCGCGCAGTTCCTCGCGCAGCTAGTACATCATTTCTATTTCACAGCAGCCTTCAAACTTGGAGGAGATATCATTTTCATTGAAACAAGCAGGTGTGCAGTAAACGATTTTTTTCAGCTGGCTTGGCAAAGACGCAATTTAAAGTAATGCTATAGAGGAAAGGTGAGAGACTATGTACTGTGTAACCTCCCCACAAAAATAATGAAATGAACCATGAACCAAGTGTAAACTCCCCACAAGAAAATATTTTATAAGAGAAACCAAAAACCAAGCGTAACCTCCGCACAAATATAATATTAAATGAATTTTTAAAATATTGTAACCTCGGAACAAAATTGACTTTTAATGTAACCTCTGAACAAAATTGGCTCCCATTTATAATCTCTGTGCAGAAATGCATTCACATTTAATGTACCCACAAAATTCTTTTCTCATTTAATGTTAATTTCAAAAATAGAAAAATTCCTAAACCCAAAAATAATTAAAAAATTCAGTAACCTGGTAAATTTTGTGACGACAGCAGCGCTGCGCCTCGGCCCTGTATTCTGTATAAACAAGGAAAAATTCTTACCTCAATAAAAACTGCGAATATATATCTGCTCTTATGTAGAAATTTTTTGGCACAGCTTCGTGCAATGCTGGCGTATATTTTTTTCTGATTCTTGGAAGGAATGATCATGCATTGGAAATGTTCTTTAAATTGAAATGAATGCTTTTCTTTAAAAAAATTACTTTATATTATGAAAATTATTATTGTGGCATTTTTAAAAGAAGTTAATGACAGTTAATATACATTACTAGATATGCGCAAGGCTGCTTCTTTACCTTCTACAATAATACTCATCGTCCAAAGTCCCGACCAGAGCAGACTGCCGACACGCGCAGGCACGCGCCGACCGACTGTCGACCTCTGCTTACAACAGCTTGCTAGCACGGACTAATGCCGACTGCCTACTACTACCGACTGACTACTACTGTCGACTCGCGACAAGCAACAACTAACTACATACTACTCTCTGGTCAGAGACTCTGCCATGCCTCGCCCATCGCCGGCAATGCATACGTTGTAACCTCCCCGCAAAAATGAAAGATAATGCTCAAATGTAAATGGACATAGAGCTAACTGTAACCTCCCAGAGAAATTTTGAACACAATCATTGAATGTTAACTAGAATACAACTTAATGTAACCTCCAAGCAAATAAATTTAATGACAATGACAATTAAATAATAATTAGTAATCTGACCCAGGTGTAAGCTCTCACAAAAATAATGAAAGATAATTCAATGCTAATGAAACTTCTGTGACAATGAGAACTCAGTTAGACCGAAATGTCAGTCTTTGGCCCTGTGCAAAAAATCAGAATTAATTTCTTACCTCAGTATAACTGCATTCCAAGTTCTGCTCTTATTGTTGGCCACGGCTTGGACGAAATGCATCGCAAGTATTATTATTATTATTTTTTTTAATGTAACTGAAACTTTTCTTTAAAGGAAATGAAAGGAGATCGTTCGTTCAATTAAATGGTTCTTTTGTTAGAATGGATTGAAAACAAAATTATTATTGGGGCACTTGTTGAAAATTAATTACAATAAATAAACTTTACATTATCTGATGTGCGCAATGCAGCTTGGTTACCTTAATTAACAATATACCTCATTAAGCATCTTGACCAGAGACCCATGTCGACGCCTGCGACTGCGTCCCGCTCGCGACTCTCTCGCGACTGTACTAGACCACTACTGCCGACAGACTACATCACAAAACTGCACTGGGCTGCTACTACCGACAGACTACTGCTCGCAACTCTCGCGTGGTCAAGCGCAGACTAGCCACGATAAACAGCTCTCTGGTCAAAGATTCTGTAATGCCTCGCACACGCTGCATATGTGTTTCATAACCCTCCACTGGGGGGGCAAAAATTTGGTGGCGATGGTGAGTCATTTGGACTCGCCATGAGCATCAAATTTTTTTTTCTTAACTAATTAATTTATACAATTGCAGCACAAGTACAAAACATGAATTAAACTTGATGCTCATGCACTGAGTACAAAACATTAGACAATGACAAAAAACGTATACAATGAGTACAGAGCGTATTAGCAAATCAGAAAAATGTATATACAGATTATGTTGATAAATGACAAAAGTGCACAGTTACTGCAGCACAAAACATATTAACATATGACATAAGTGCATATGTACTGTAGTTCAGAACATATCAGCAAAATAAAAATGTATATGCAATATAAAAGACAAGAGTGCACATATACTGTACTACAGAACAAATCGAAAAAATGTCTTTAGCATTTTCACAACAAATAAACATAATGGCAAAAAAATCATGTCGACAAGTGACATAAGTGTACTCACACTGGAATTCAGCAAATCGAAAAAAATGTATAGCCCATGAACATAAATGATGTTAGCAAAAAATGATTTTCACTATTAGGATAGGAAAGGGAAGGAGTGCATCATGGTTGTAGCACTTTAGACTGCACACAGCTGTTCTGAAAGTCCATATCTTTCCACAGAAGTACAACACCAAGTGACACAAATTGAAGTTCTTTTCCCATCAGAATTTATCAGCGTAGCCAAGACACTGAACTGTCGTAGTAATATTCCATGTTTTCATTTTGACAGTACATTAGGTACACCAAACAGTGGGACCATAATAACGTCTCCATCGCTCACGGTGGTGGATAGCATGTCGTGTCAACACCACGCTCTTACAAGGTACACCAACGTAGAATTAGTGCAAAAACCAAATATAGTGCTCCATGATCAGGATGATGTACAGGACAAATGGATATTGCAGTAATTCAGGGTAGTGAGGTCAGAAGGTGAAGGACATTACGTCACATACTAGTCTTCATTAGGAATTACATTAGTAGTTTGCGGCATTCATAGCCTAGTTATTGAACATTTCTGTACCATGTATTTAGTATTACAGAATAATGTTCATAAAGTTAATTATTGGCATCATGGGTAATCGTATTACAATAAACAGCGGCAGTCTTTGGCCAGTTACAAAGCATATTTAGTATGACAGAATAATGTTCATCAGAAGTCTTCATTGAAAAAAAAAAGAGTCAATTATTGGCCTAGCATTAACATAATACATAGAGTTATACAAATTATTGGCACTCATTGGCCAGGTACCAAAACATGAAAAGTCATCATTGAAAACAGGAGCTAATTAATGGCAAAATTAATAACATAACTCATTTAGTGACATTAATTATTGGCACTCAGTGGCCAGTTATAGAACATGAAAAATCATTATTGAAAACAGGAGCTAATTAATGGCATAATTAATAACATAATTCATTTAGTGACATTAATTATTGGCACTCAGTGGCCAGTTATAGAACATGAAAAATCATCATTGAAAACAGGAGCTAATTAATGGCATAATTAATAACATAATTCATTTAGTGACATTAATTATTGGCACTCAGTGGCCAGTTATAGAACATGAAAAATCATCATTGAAAACAGGAGCTAATTAATGGCATAATTAATAACATAATTCATTTAATGACATTAATTATTGGCACTCAGTGGCCAGCAAGTATTGAATAGTATAAAACATTGTTCATCATTCAGTATTATTTAGATCATTAAGAAGTCATTATTAAAATCAGTTAATTACAGTCATAGCATTAATAATCATGGGCATTATAAGTAGTCTCATTACAATAAACAGTGGCAGTTATTAGTTAGTTACAAAGCATTATTTTATATATTTTTTTTGTATCATTAAGAAGTCATTACTGAAGTGACATACTATTCAGAGCTGATCAGTATTATTCAGAATTCTCTTAAACTAGTAACATTATTTGGGACTGGTAATACATTTTTTTTGTTTCTGTGCTAGATAGTTAGCAATGCATTGCTTTTGGTAATTATAAGGGAAAGCAAGAAGAAAAAAAGAAAAAAAAATTGCTTCTGGGTTGTTCCTGTAAATGAAAAATGTGTAACGTCATTCGTCATGAGTCAGCTGTAGCAAGGTTGTGACACAAGTGGGTAAAAAAAAATGGAAGTACTAGTATAGGTTTAATAAGTAACAAGTTTAGTAAGTATCATGAAAGGCTTCTCCTGGAAAAAATACAAAATGGATTATTGAGCTGAAAGAAGAAACGCATACTATGCTGAAAAGTAGTGAACTTCGAATTAACAGGTAGTGAAATGTGTATAAAAAATATGTTCCATAGCTGTCATTTCCAAAACCTTCAGTCATCATACCATACGATATAAAACATACTGTCAAAACAAACTGCAACAAATACTTAAATAACTACATAGCATAAATACATAAACTTCAACATCATCCTCATCTGTAAAGAAAAACTTCATTATCCATATTATCATAACTTCATTATTATCATCACCTGTAAAGAAAAACTTCATTATTCATAGTATCATACTCTTCATCATTATTCATCAGCATTCATTATCATCTGCAAAAAAATCACTTCCTTACTCATTATACAATTATTCCTTATCTCTAGCATATTTCACCACTAAAACTAAGATGTGTAGTTCTGTCTGACAGCTTGTATCAATCGCCTTGTATTCTGAAAGAACAAATTAGTTAAGACTGCTATTCTACGATGAGTATAGTATATTCTTGTTAATGCTTGTTAATCCTGATCCATTTACTCTTCCTCATAAAGTTATTGCATCTTCTTTCGTTTATTCCGTAGGTGAAATTCCCATTTCTGTTTAATTTATTTCCTTTACACGTTATTTATTTCTGAAAATGATGAACAAAGATTAATGTCTTGCATTTAAATCATATACCCACTAAATAATGACTGGTTAATGGTGACACAATTAAGCATACAGCATAATATGACAGAAAACGTAATACGTCAAAAGCATAGACAGTGTTCAAAGGCAAAAAAATGTACAATCACAATGCAGCAGCAAAAAAAAAAGGAAAATGTAAATAGTCACCATGTTGAGATATCATAAGGCAAAAATGTGTCAAAGTCAACTGGTGTGTTATACCTTAACTATTTCACAGTGCATACAAACAAAACTGGAATACAATCATACACACAAAAAAAATGGAAAATGTGCACGGTCTGATGTGTAACGACAAGAAGAGCGACCTGCTAACCTTACCTTGCCGGGCACTTGCCAAGAAAAAATACGATAATCATCAGTAATTAGTCATGTGAATATAATTGCATAAGTGTTCATAAAAATTAGTAAATGGCATCATAGCACATTACATTATAAAGTGGTTTCATTCAATAAACGGTTTAATGTTTGAGATATGGTGATTGCCTTTCGATTTTCTGATTCTCAAAGTTTCAACGTGTACAACATTGGGGTGAGGGATGCTGCGAATCCGATATGGACCTGCATATAGAAGTTCAAATTTACTGCACCTACCTTTTCCTTTGTTGGATAAATAGTGTGTACGTACTAATATTTTCTGTCCAATGTGAAAGTCGCGGCGTGTACAAACCTGTTTTTGCTGTCTTCTCCGGCGCTCTGCGGCACGTATGATGTTGTTCAGCGCAATGTTAATTATTTCATGGTGACGTAGGCGACGACTTGTAGGGAAGTTTACTAATTCTGTGATTTTGTTAGGTGGTTCAACATTTTTCAGTATAACAGACGGACATAGCATAGTGGACTCATTTGGAATCGAATTAATTACATCTTGGAATGAGAATATGTGTGTGTCCCAATCAATATGTCTTTTGTGGCAGTATATTCTACACAGTTTACCAATTTCTTTCATTAATCTTTCACAGGGGTGCGAAGAAGCATGGTACTTGGATATATAAATCGGAGAAATGTTTCTAGCTCGTAACATACGTGTCCATGTAGCAGAACGAAATTGTGATCCATTGTCAGAAATTACTTTCAACACATGCCCTACATGAAATAGAAAATGTTTTACAAATGCTTTCGAAACAGTTTTAGCTGTAGCTTTGCGTAACGGAGTGAAAGTAACAAATTTTGAAGTGAGCTCAACAGCGACAAATATGTAGCAAAAACCTCTGTTAGTTCTCGGAATCGGACGAAAAATGTCTACAGCTGCCATGTGTCTTAATTTAGCAGGTACAATGGGATATAAAGGAGGAATATGTGAAGTGGTGTCTGACTTAGCTTTCTGGCAAATTTTACAAGACGCTAAAACTCGTCGTATACGTTTCTCCATGTTGGTAAAATAACAGTTCTGTCTCAGTATAAGAAAACATTTTCTGGCTCCGTAATGTGCATAACTTAAATGAGTATACCAGATTAATTTGTTAACCAGTTCGTCAGGAATGCATAATAACCAATTGTTGCTGTCAGGATGAGAGCGGCGAAACAAAATGTCATTGCGTACAGTGTAATGGTTTCTAATCGTAACATTATTCTTATCTTGCCAGAGGTGTTTAATTTCTTTCCACACGTTGTCTTTATTTTGGTCTTTTGCTATGTCCTGTAATGACGACGAAATAAAATTTTCAAATGCAACTTGTTGAATGTACATGACACTGAAATTTGCTTTGCAGAAGCTGGTTGCTACGTCTTGCTGATTGTTGCTCAGACAACGCGATAGTGCGTCTGCTATAACATTTTGTGCGCCGGGAATGTGAACAATCGTAAAATTAAATTCCTGTAAATACAGTTTCCATCTACTTAACCTGTCGTGAGTGAATTTAGTCGAAAGTAAAAATTGTATCGCTCTGTGATCTGTGTAGACGGTGGTATGTCTTCCATAAAGAAAGTGCCTAAATCTCGTAAAAGCCCATACAACACATAACGTTTCTAGTTCTGTAACGGAATAATTTCGTTCAGCAGGTGACAAAATGCGGCTTGCAAATGCGATGTTTTTAATTACTGTTGAGCCATCTTCTTCAATTTCCTGGAAAATATGTACGCCTAAAGCGGTGTTGGAACTGTCGGTGGCAATGGAAAAATTTCTGGTAAGGTCTGGGTGCGATAAAAGTGGTGCATTCAACAGAGCATGTTTCAGGTTCATGAATTCACAATGTGCTTGCTTATCCCAAGACCAAATACTGTTTTTACCTGTTAATTGGCATAATCTAGGCGTGTCTAAAGCGGAGCGATGAATAAATTTACGAAAAAAGTTAATTAAGCCCAAAAAACTGCGTAATTGCTTCTTCGTTGTAGGAATAGTAATGTCACGTAGAGCTTGAAGTTTTTCTTGATCAGGCGCAATGCCTTCTGCTGAAATTACGTGTCCAAGAAATTTTATAGAAGTTTTACCAAAATGCGATTTACTGAGGTTAACTGTGAGTCCTTGTGCGTGAAAAGTTTGCAACAGTTGTTCTAAAATCACATTGTGTTCAGACCAGTTAGCTTCTGCAATAAGAATATCGTCTACGTACGTCGTAATTCTGTCTTTAAGTTCTGTCGGAAGTATTGTGTTCAAACCGCGAATAAAAGCTGCTGAAGAAATAGTTAATCCGAATGGTAATTTGCAAAATTGATAACAGTCGCCAAAACAGAGAAAAGCTGTGTATTTTCTGCAATTCGGATGAAGTTGAATTTGCCAAAATCCCGATTTCAAATCTAATGTCGAATAAATAGCAGTACCATGAAATTTCTGTAAAAGTTCCTCTAAAGTCTGTGATCGATCTGTTTCATTAATAATAATGTCATTAATGTGACGTGAATCAAGTACGAGGCGAAGTGAGCCATCTTTTTTCTTAACAATATGCAACGGGTTTATGTACGGACTAACTGCTGGTTCTATAATTCCTTGGTCAAGCATATCCTGCAATTCTTTTTTAACCTGCTCTCTATGAATATACGGAATGGGATAATGCTTTGCTTTAAATGTGTCGTGCTGTTTGACTTGAAATTCATACATAAAGCCGGACATAGTACCAGGAACATTGTCGTAAACTGGAGCTTGCTGTAAAAGAATTTTGTGTAATTGCGTTCGTTCGTCGTCTGTATTTGCAGTGCTTTGTTTAACTTTATCTGAAATCATCTGCATAACGTCGTAGTCAGCTTCGTCTGTAGTATTATAGTTATGTACGTACGTATCCGTGAACAATGTGGGATTACAGTCTATGTTACGAGATACGGAAATGACCTCTGTGCGATTAATTGTTTACTCTTCCGCAGATAGTGAGTGCTGAAATTCTAAAGCCAATTGTACATTTTCATCCTTTAACATTAAATAAGAATTCTGAAAATCAATGACTGCGTCTTGTTGTACCAGAAAATTCGTATCTAAAATAACGTCTGTCGTCAATAAAGGAACAATCCAAAAATTTGAGTGAAAAGTATGACCTCCAATACAAAATGATAAATGTGTCTGTAATTTAACGTCTACTCCTTTACTCGATACTGCTCCTTTCACTTTTGTTTTACCTAATGGTAATGTCGGATAGGTATTCTCTTTGTTACACTCGTTAAAAGTCTCCTCATTTATTACTGATATAGGTGATCCGGAATTGATTACTGCTGAAAATTTCTATGAACCAATTTTAATTTCGATGACAGGATGTGAAATAGTTTTCTGAACAAATGGTTTTTCCTGCAAGAGTGTGTCTCTGATATCGTCAAAAGTAATTACATTTTCGCGAACAACATTTTGCGTGTCAAAATTATTACTTGTGTTACTGGAAGATGCGACCTGTACAGTATCTAGTCAGATTCTATCTGACATGTTATTATTATCAGGAGGATGTTGTGGCATTTCTAGTATCTCAACTGTTCTGTTACTTCTTCCAGACGTATTACGCTCTGGATGATACCTACTATCGTTCATTCATCAGGATATGTTGTTGCTGATCATTTTGTTGCTGGTAAGACCGACTGTTATTATATGTACGCTGATAATTGTGCTCATCGTTTTTACGTCTGTCGTGATAGTCATTCCTATACGGTACATTGCGATAGGAATTGAAATACTGTCTTCTTTGTACATAGTTGTTTCCTTGCTCCCGCGCGTTACTATTTGTTAGGTTTGGGACTATACGTGCACGCGGCGAAACATTAAAGCTTGGTTGACCTTGTAGACTGCATTGTTGGTTAGGTATTCCAACCGGCTGACTTTCATGCTGTTGTGGTGGAAAACGTCTATTGTTACCAAAATGTGAATTCTGTTGCTCAAAATTTTGACGATATTGATAATTAGAATTTTGTCTGTTATTAAAGTTTTGGTGGTTGTCATTCCTAAAGCGTCTGTTACTTTTCCTATTGAAATTACGTCCCTGATCATAATTACTTTAAGTTTGTTGACCTTGGATATTATACGAAAAGTTTTTGTTTACAAAAGAATAATCAGATTGTTGTACTTCCAAGAGCTGTAACAGGTCTCTGAATGCTGAAACATTTTCTTTTTGTTGACCCGTTAGAAGTGACACTCTTAATGACCGTGGTAATTTAGAGATGCATAATTGAATAAATGCAGATTCACTGTACGGTTCACTTAAGTACTGGTTTTGTTGGACCATATGCTCAAAAAATTGCGTGACACTGGGAAAATTGGAGTTCTCATAATTTGGCAAACTAATTAGTTGATCTTTAATTCCGCGCTGTGTCGTCTTCGACCAGTACGCTGATAGAAAAGCATTCTGAAACTCTTCCACTGAATAGCACTGTCTCGCGATCGGTCTCATACGAGTTGCCAGTTCGCCTTCCAAAAAACTGCAAATAAATTCAAGTTTATGCGTAACGGGCCAAGTCGGTGGAAAAGCAAAGCTAAATTGTTGAATCCAATCCAGTGGGTGAATCTGTGTTCTATCGTTTTTAAATACTTTAAACTTTCTTACTGACAGAAAATGTTTGTAATCAAAATTATCGTCTCTGTGTGATGGAACAGGATCAGGATTGTAAGAGAATCTATTGAACTGTGATTGTTCGGAATCTAAGTCCCGTACTCTCTGTAGATTACCCAAATTATACGCGCTGCGCGAGTCTGACAAATGTTCGCAAAGTGGCGTCTGCTGTGATGTATTATTAACTGAAATATTTTTCATCTCTGTTACCTCTTGCTGTAAGCTTGACAATTTTCTACGCAAGGTGTTGTTAGATGAATCGATCTCATTAATTGTCTGCTGTAAATTTTGAAATTCAGGTGTTTGATTAAATGAAATCGGTGAAGTATCGTCTGATTTGCTGTCATTATTACCTTCAATGACGTCAATACGATTGGCCAGTTCATCACATTTTTCAGTCAGTATTTTTACCTGATCATCGGTTTTAGTGTCAGTGGCATTAATCTGTTTTTGCAATTTACGTGTAGTTTCATTCAGTTTTTTAACGTCAGCTTTGACGACATCGGAATCCTCTGTTAGTTCTAATTGTTCGAGTCTGTCGGTCACTGTTTGAAAATCGGTTGTGTATGTGTCTGTTTTCGATTTAAGATCCGAAATTTCGTCACGTAATTCTGTGTTCGACTGTTTGATGGTATTAATTTCGTCGGACACTGTGGCAATATTATTGTCTACATACGTTTTTGCCTTCGCAAACATTTTACGTTGGTCTTCTTGTCTCTGAGCAGTGATTGTTTCCATGACTTGACGTTTGACTTTATTTTGATCCTGAATAAATTTGCGGAAACGCGTATCACTGTTTTGTATGTGAAGACTAAGACGTTCGTTAATTTGAGTGTTCTGTTGGTCGAACTTAGCGTCAATCTTTTCATCCATTGTGCGCGAAAATTCTGCTGTCATTGCTTTAAACTCGTCGCGTAATTGTGTAGCTTTTTCAGAGCATTGTCTAGCGACTCCGTTAATTTCGTCTCTAAGTGTTTCTGTTGCGGCTGTTTGCATTTCCCTTAATTCCTGATCAACGGACCTAATTTCTTCGCTACTTTTTTTTGAACAAGCCTCAATTTCCACGCGCAACTGTTCCTTAGTGTCATGACACTGTGCGGCAACGGCTCTAATTTGTTCACTAAGCTGTCTGGAACTGTTGTCTAATTTATCATTTAGCTGTTTGTTCTGTTCACTAAGTTGTTTGTGATTGTTGTCTTGTCTTTCATTCTGTTGTTTGAAATTCTCATTAATTTGTTGTAGCAATATTGCCATAATTTGATCCAAGCCATTATTACCTACTCTATTATCTGTGCTGTTTAGTGGTGGATCTGGAATTATCTCACTTTCTGTAACCATTTGGTCATTCTGTAATTTACAAAAAGATTTGTCAGTCGAATGTACACTATCAGTCATTGTTTCGAAATTAAATAGATCCGTCCTACTTTGAGTATCCTGATCACTTTCATTAGAAAAATTTGTCTGTACATCACTTGAATTTTCCGAACCGGCTGTGTTAAGCTGGGCAGCGCTCATTACAATAGAGCGTCCCGCGTCATCAATTGTCGTCAAATTAACAGAAGAGACAATTGAGTTCGTTTGTTCATTATTAAGGTAAAAGTCATCATTATTGGTTGGAATGCACTGATTGTCAGTGAACGCAGGATTGTCATCATTACACTGCGTGTCACAAGTCCTATCGGTAAAGTTTTTGAGTCGGTAATTTCATTCATAATACCTCGCGATACACTATTCACAGTCTTTCGCGGCATTTTTACAATAGTCAAAATTATTCACAAAACAAATGAGCACAATGCAAAAGCAACACACAAATACAACAGAGCAACGAATTGCCGATGATCTGAGGAAAAAAATTCACAAATTAGTTAAAGCGTTGCGCCAAATGCCAATTATATTTAAGCAAATAAGAGCAGATATCTGACTGTTTTTCAAAAGATTCTCAACGAAATACGATCCTGGACTGGGTGTCGCCAAATGTAACCTCCCCGCAACAATGAAAGATAATGCTCAAATGTAAATGGACATAGAGCTAAGTGTAACCTCCCAGAGAAATTTTGAACACAATAATTGAATGTTGAATACAACTTAATGTAACCTCCCAGCAAATAAATTTAATGACAATGACAATTAAATAATAATTAGCAATCTGACCCAGGTGTAAGCTCTGACAAAAATAATGAAAGATAATTCAATGCTAATGAAACTTCTGTGACAATGAAAACTCAGTTAGACCGAAATTTCAGTCTTTGGCCCTGTGCAAAAAATCAGAATTAATTTCTTACCTCAGTATAACTGCATGTCAAAGTTCTGCTCTTATTGTTGGCCACGGCTTGGACGAAATGCATCGCAAGTATTATTATTATTATTTTTTTTTTTGAAATTTAACTGAAACTTTTCTTTAAAGGAAATGGAAGGAGATCGTTCGTTCAATTAAATGGTTCTTTTGTTAGAATGGATTGAAAACCAAATTATTATTGGGGCACTTGTTGAAAATTAATTACAATAAATAAACTTTACATTATCTGATGTGCGCAATGCAGCTTGGTTACCTTAATTAACAATATACCTCATTAAGCATCTTGACCAGAGACCCATGTCGACGCCTGCGACTGCGTCCCGCTCGCGACTCTCTCGCGACTGTACTAGACCACTACTGCCGACAGACTACATCACACAACTGCACTGGGCTGCTACTACCGACAGACTACTGCTCGCAACTCTCGCGCGGTCAAGCGCAGACTAGCCACGATAAATAGCTCTCTGGTCAAAGATTCTGTAATGCCTCGCACACGCTGCATACGTGTTTCAACGTCTTACAACTGTTAAACCATTACAGTGAGAAATATTTACAATATTATTCATTTACAGCTGCGTAGTGATTTCTTGATCCAAAAATACGTACTTTACGTGGATGTTGTTACCGACACTTATCGTCACGAGATAATTTCCTTGGTCATTGCCGCCGGTGTGGCCGAGCGGTTCCAAGCACTTCAGTCTGGAACCGCGCGACCGCTACGGTCGCAGGTTCGAATCCTGCCTCGGGGATGGATGTGTGTGATGTCCTTAGGTTATTTAGGTTTAAGTAGTTCTAAGTTCTAGGGGACTGATGACCTCAGATGTTAAGTCATATAGTGCTCAGAGGCATTTGAACCTTGGTCATTGCTTATAACAGCATTTACGCCACCGAGCGTAGGCTCAATTCATGATTCTTGAAGTAAATGTGACAAACAATGGTACTGTTATTACGTCGCAAACGGAAGTGCTAGGTTCAGAACCCATGCAATACTTTACGAGTTAATTTCCGAACGATATTTGAATTTATTCAAAGAAAACAATAAAAGCATTTAGTTACAAAAAACAAAAATAATTTTCGAACACGAGGCACAACAGAGACGAACAAAAATGACACTTGTATTGAAGAACAACAATTCAGTTGGAGTAACCCTGGTTCCTCATTATGACTTTAGAAACGATGGGGACAGTGATTCTCAATAGGAACACAGTCGAGCATCGTCTTTTGGTGGTGGTATGTTCACCAGGGACCTAGAAACGATGGAGAGGCTCTGTCCCTGCCGTAGCCGCAGTGGTCCACAACCCCACGACGACTACCGCAGTCCACTTCACTCCTCCGCCGCCCCACACTGAACCCAGGATTATTGTGCGGCTCGGCCCCCGGTGGACCCCCCTAGGGAACGTCTCAGACGAGACGAGTGTAACCCCCATGTACGCGTACGTGGAAAACTTGTTTGCACAGCAATCGTAGACGTAGTGTAGCTGAGGCAGAATAAAGGGGGCCAGCCAGCATTCGCCGAGGCAAATGGAAAACCGCCTAAAAACCATCCACAGACTGGCCGGTTCACCGGACCTCGACACAAGTCCGCCGGGCGGATTCGTGCCGGAGACCAGGCGCTCCTTCCCGCTCCGGAAAGCCATGCGTTAGACCGCTCGGCTAACCGGGCGGGCAAAGACAATACTGGAAGTGAATAATTAGAAAAGGGCGAGTATGACCTTTGGTGGTACAGGCATTGTGGTGTGTGGAGGCATAATGTTGCATGAGCTCCAAATCTTTCAGCACGATACACTGACCAATCTACGTTATTGCGACGCCATACGTCTTCCCCATGTGTATTTTTTCAGTGGTGCATTCAGAATTTTTAAGGGAATAACGCAAAAGCAGGAGCGTTTGGAACTAGAAAATAATCGGCGAATGAACTGACCTGTTCGTTCACCGGGCTTAAATCCCATCGAGCACTTGTGGGATTCGCTGGGGAGACGTTTTGTAGAACATGGACGTGCACCAAATACCATCCAGCACGTTCTGGCGGAGTGTTGGAAAACCATCTACAAGAACTACTTACCAACCTTACGACCAGCGTGGGACAACGTTGCAGATTACGAATTTCCGTCCGTGGTGATCACACGTCGCATTAATAACTATGCCTTGCATTTCGTAATGTCCAGGGATCTATCAGAAATCAAAGTGACTTCAGCATAATTATTGTCTTTGGCTAATGGTGTAAATTCCGTTCGTCTCACGACGGATTTATTTCAGATACCTTCTGCATTATACTCAAGCAATTGTTTCTATGGATGGTACATGTTCCATCGAGCTTTATGACTTGACAGTGACACATTACCCGAATGTTACTTCTTTCCTTAAGTTTTGGACACAAGTGTATTTTCAGGACCAGTTCTCTTTTGCCCTTCCTGTAATGATTGGCTTAGGTCAACGAATTAATCCAACGACCCAATTTTTTAAATTACGAGAACTTGAATTATATTTTGCGTGAGTACAATTAATTCACTGAGGCGTTGCATGGGACCTAATTGTGGAACAATTTTTTCAGAGCAGCGGTGGTGCCTTGAGGATTCTTGCCGTGCTATTTCTGGCAAACAGAGATTTGTATGCTCTGAGAATTCTTACTGTACGCACATCAAATTAAGTTTCATTACAGTTTAAAACGATTATTTTTCTTGATAAAAATGTTAGTTTAAAGATATAGTCCCCCCAGCAGTGGTCTGTTTTCTTTCTTTTCAAACTGATCACATACGGCAACGGCATGCATTGTGTGTTAAAGAAACCTTCCTGGGAATCTGAAGTGAGAAAAAGATCGCATACGCTACTACCATTTAAACATGAACTGACATATTACAAATTAATTATTCTGAAGTTCAAGCCTCATTGTGTACTTTGATTAAATCAGAACTGCAGACATTATTTTTTGGACCCCAAGATATGTGCTGAGACATTACAGTCTCTAGTAAGTATACATGCATATAAAATACCAAGTTAAACAATGATTTAGAACCCACGTATGCAACACAACAGTTGCATTACTTCTTTTATTCCCATGTAAAATATTGATCTCCTTATGTCGATACTAATAAAACTGTTTGAACACGTTAATGCTTTTTAAACACGTCAATCTCCTAAACTGCTGAAAGAATTTCCATTAAGTTTCACAGTTAACTTGAGAAAACGGACTGATTTTGTTTAATGAAAATCGGACGACCAAAAAGAAAAAAAGATACTCTGATTTAAAGTTGTATCTAAAAGCACCGTGTCTGTCTGTCCGAACACGATAATCTCCAAAACTACTCGACGAATTTTCATTGGGTTTTCACAGGTGAGTAGATATTTCACGAAAAATATCGTGATTTAAAATTTTATCAAAAACCGTCTATCCTGTCTGTTTGGACATGTTAATCTCCAAAACTAGTAGACGAAGTTTTGGGGGTTTTGTGAGGGAACTATAGCGTTGCTCCGGGCAACGTACAGGCTTTATTTAATCAACAAGAAAGCTTAGGGAAAATATATCGTAATTTAAAGTTTTATCTAAAATCGTCTGCTCTGCTTCGGATTCTTAATCATCAAGGCATAGTACACATAGTTCCGTGGTAAACCAAAGAATCGACCTATGGTGCTGATAGTTTTTTTAACCAAGTGACAGATGTGCTTTCGGAAGTTTACGTCAGCGACATAATTAAGCGCCGCAATTTCATCGTTACGAATACGGACTAACATTGGAGTCATTTGGTTAGGATAATCGAATTTTCTGATCTTGCTTTGTGTATTAAAAACTTAACCACATTTCTATGCTTGATTCAGTAGGTTTTATTTATATAATTTCTAGGTAAAGCGAATTTATGAGGTTTGTGATTTCTATGGCTACTCATTACATTTTCATTTCGTTTCGTTTACAAATAAAATGCCTAGTAAACAATAGAGTTTTAGTGAAGATACCTGAGTGGCTAAAAGATTGAGGACTATACAGTCTCAAGCATTCAGTTTTCTGCAGATCGAGAACATCAAGCTTTAGTTCGTTGTATGGAAACTCCTTGGGAAAGCGAGGTGCAAAGTAACTCTGTTCGAGAGCGTAATGCATTAACTCTCTCCTCAGAACCTGTCACCCACAGAGGCCTGAAGTTACTCCTCTCCGACGTAACATTATAGTAGCGGAAGTTCTAACGGCAAGTGACGCAGGTGTACCCCAAATCCCACTTATTCCTAACAACTTGCAATTTCACTTTAAACGCCCACTGTTCCCTATAACCTTATGTTAGACCATGACCGTAAACTGAAACGTCCCCTTTGAACAATTATACATGACTGTGCTTAAACTGACACACAATATTTTGTTAGCGCAACACAATCTGACTTTCAAAATTCCCTACAAAAAGAATGGCCCTGACTAACATTAAACTATACCTTTCACAAATCACTTACCTCACAAAAATCTTCGCTGCTCAAGCTACTGCAATACAGCGAGCGCCACTACTGCCAGCTTAATATCATCGTATATCTAGCAGTTCATGACAAATTACAAAACTCCGCCATCTCTCTCCCCACATCCACCACTGCTGGCGGCTCACCTCCAACTGCGCAACGCTACGCGCTGTTCACAGCCAGCTGCCTAACACTACAATGGCGAGTATTACAACAATGCAAAGCAGCCACAGACTATACACAGCACAACCAGTGATTTTCATACATAGGTGGCGTTACCAATAAAAAAACCTAAACAGCCTACTTACATAGCCCCCATGCTCCCCACAAAAAAATTTTACAAATTGGATTGGGCAGTGGCCAATACAGATTTGAAAAAAATTTTTCATAATTACAATAACAAAGAAATCAAAT
Source organism: Schistocerca serialis cubense (assembly GCF_023864345.2). Lineage (NCBI taxonomy): Eukaryota > Metazoa > Arthropoda > Insecta > Orthoptera > Acrididae > Schistocerca > Schistocerca serialis. Next base: position 266,951,977 of record NC_064638.1, read on the forward strand.
GCACACACTTATTGATACAATGTTGGTCAAAAGCTAAAAATTTCTCACAGTACATAAAGACAGTCCCGATCATTCATCACAGTAACATTGCAGTGTTTTTCTCAAAGTCTGAGCAGTAGAAGAAAATGCACACGGAAGTAGTGGATTTCCATGCAGTCTTGAAGAAGTAGTGTTGTCCTTCCAACGGAAAGACAGTGCTGACTCTCGACATGCAGACAAGTAATGGGTCACAACAGAGCAAACCCACAGCAGAGTCATTCGAAGTTTTGAAGAATATTGGTAGGTAGGTCATCACAGAGAAGACCCACTGTAGTCCTGGTAGAGATTACGGTACTGGTGGGCCACCAGAGGTGCAGACCCACTGCAGTCCTTGTAGAAATAATGGTATTGGTGAGCCATCGAAGGTGCAGACCCACTGTAGTCCATGTAGAGACGGCCAGCAGCCATCTGATGCGACTGTGCAGGTGCACAATCACCATCGAACAGTCTTGCGGAGAATATAGCAAGTCCATAAACCACCACTTGTCCACTCACAAAAATTTTTTTTTGAAATGTCCTTAGAACCAGCCATGCTGTTATCCAGTCCCTTGCTGAATTATTAACACACGTGCAAACACTAACAGTCCCTACTTCTCACATATTGTCCATATACTATGACCAACAGAAACGTGTGCAGTGAAATGTAACTTACAAGTTAATAATAAGATGAACTGGTGTCAATTACAATTTTATAACATGAGAATACAATTACAAAGGTACAAAATACATCATTAAAGAACATAATACAGATAACATTTGTAGTAAAACAGGCGTTACAAAAGAATAGAAATAGACATATACGTCAGTGTTACAGGAATTATGACATGAGTACATACATAAAAGATCAGAATAACTTTCGAAACATCAACTTCACACATGAGCATTAACACAAAACAGAATAAATAATGTCTAAACATCTTTACAAAGTAAATAACACATTATTAATGCCAATTGTATTTGAGGATAACAGTATTCCTCATCATAGTGAATGTAACTTAGTATTAGAAGAGAAAAAAGTTCTATGAAACAGTACACAGAGACAGGAAGAAAACAAATACACAAGGGTACACAAACATATAGTGGGATAACACAAAAGGGAAAGGACAGGGTTTGTTTTACTGCAGTATTTTGCATGGAGATCTCCCTTTGTTCATCATTATTCCCAAAAAGGTCCTATCTATACCTGCTTTCTGTATTCTGTTCATATTTCTTTCAAAATAATTATTTCTGTTTGTACAATACTCATTTGGGCCCAAATCTTTGTCATATAACTTCGCAATGCATTCTTTACCTATTCTCCATAGTCAGTTTCTTATATAGTCTACCCCCTCTTAAGCTAACTTAAATCTACTGAGCTCAGATGCTAAACAAAGGGACGAGGCAATGCAGCAGCACAAAACAATTAACGCAAACAGCAATGATAAAAAATACAAAAGGCAAAGCAAGCAGCATAAATTACAACTAATATAATGCAATGAGCAGCAAACAAAAAAATAAATCTGGCTTAGCAGAGTAACACAAATTAAAGTTCAGTAGCACTATGCCTGGCAAACAGCAGCTTATATCTAAACATGACATAGCTCAAGCAGAAAAAATAGTACACTAAAGATAACAATGCAGATAAGGGAAATGTATAATCACATCTTAATGTCTAAGTAATTAAAGTGGTGCACCACAAATTATTCTACAAAAGAAATTACCAAGTACTTGAAAAGAAAATTATAGATGCAGTTACTGTTATTAGTCCCTTCTTATTGTTCTTTCCTTTCCAAGTGCTCCTTTTTTGAAGAATGTGGATCACAAAATTATTATTTAATAGATCTGTTGACAGAAAGTGTTCACATTAGCAAATGCATTTTATTTTATAAAAGCAATGCTGCAACACAGCTGGAAACCAGATATCAAGTGAAATAAGCAACTACAAAAAGCAAAGCATAAAAATATCATTCAATAGTCATGTGACATTTCATAAATTAGTAGAAATTCTCTCAACTCTCGTAGAAAGACGCTTGTCGTAATTAGGTGTGCAGATGTAAAAATATTTCTCGTCATTTCATTAGGCATTTCAGTAAATATCATAAATTACGAGCTCCACAGTATGCTTTCGACAAGGAAATGTCAATAGCGAGGATAATGGCCTCCCCCTTTTTTTTTCTACCTGTGCTTCCGGAAAGGCACACCCTAATGGCTTGTTCTCCAGGTGTCTGACACAGCTGTGTGCCGACGACGCACATGCAGGTGGTCACTTAACTTTCTTACGGAAATATTTACGACAGCAGTTTCCGCTACAGTGACAGTCTCATATAAAAATATTTCACAGGTCAAGAATTAGCGTTGCAAATCTGTAGAAAGAAAATCCTATAAATATAAGTGTCCAAATAAAATATTCGTCAGCATTGTGATACAGTCACGCATTTACGCACATTTCATAACTCTTAAAGTACGATTCTTGGTTTCCAACATACTTCTTATTCCTCATATATGGTAGCATCATCTTATTGATCATAAACATATCTCAACAGCATAGAACACATTGTCGTCGTAATAATAACATCATAACACCTCAGTCAAATCTCAAAAACGTCGTAGCTTTCTGCAATAATTTCAAAACCTAAAAAAAATTCTCTGCTCATTTCAATAGTGTCATCTACCTCAAACGTACTTTAAAATCATGCTGCCATACCAAATACATCATTCAAAGCTCTCATAGTATCACAATGATTCCGAAAAAATATGAACAGTTTACAAAGTACAGACAAAATACAGTTTCATAAGTGTGAAGTTACCCAACTGTGTATTGCGTAAACATGTGTCACTGATGTATTAAAAAAATGTTTATCTCTCAGTTAAATGATCAGATAGCTGTGGAATTTGTGTGTTAGAGAAATATGGTACCGATGTGTAAAGTTGTATAAGCAAATACCATATTAGCTAGGGCTTCTTGTGCTTGCCAAACACATGGTACACAAAGTAAGCGTGTACCCCCCTGAGGATTAATGTAATTATACCCTCAGGTGTTACAGATTACAGCAATGGAATGAAATGTATCACGGAAAACATTCTTTGTAATTCAAAAATCTTTAAAAATAAATATTTTAAGTACAAAATCAATCACTCAAATACGTGTCCTGTAGCGCTAAATGTGCGTCTTGTTGCAACATAATCTCTGTGGAAGTGTCGTAGTTATCCTCCTCTGTAAGCAAAGTTCTGCTGAAGTCAATGTACTTACCTCATCATAAACGAAAGTGAAATGGTTTGCGTATAGATATCGTAGTTATTATGCTTATTGGCGTGATGAAGAAAGTAATGTACAGTAACGTATTGTTGTGCCACGAAAAAGGCTGTCTCATTGTTGCTATACCACAAAAGTTACTACTAAAACATGTTTATGTTTCCAGAAGAATTCAGAAAACTGGTGCAAATATAAAACAGAAACACCGCAAAAGCAGCATTGTAAATTGTCACTCATTAGTAGCGTCGTGATAAAATCGTGTAGCTGTCACACAAACTAACCACTGTGCCATTTGGTATCTCACAGATAGTACTTTAAATCCAGAATGTATTTTCAAGTAAACCAGAATGTTGCATTAAAATCTCATTGGTAGTACTGGTAAATGTTCTAAGTATGTGAGCCTTATAGTCATTACGTAATCGTGCAACTGACAAGCAAGAATGTACACACACAATAACACTGTGTCATCAGTTCACTATAACAATGCATTCGTAATTACTGTCTAAATATGTTCCCTAGGTTCTAGACTAGATAGTTAACTTTAAAACATAGTTGCATGTTAACAGTTTCTAAGTCTGACGAAGCGTACTAGTAACGTGAAGTGAAAAATTTTATAGCAAAGCCTAAGTTAAAAAGCAGATTATCTCTCAATAAACGGTTTTACAAGTGAAATGTGGTGCAATCTTTTACCCTTTCTAGTGTGCAGAGTTTCAACTTCAAAGCAATTATCATGTTGTATACGTTGGTAAGGAATACTGAAATTTTTTCTCAAGGTTAGCTTATGTTAGTTTTCTCAAGCACAGCCGGCGCACGTGGCTGCCTGCAGTGCGAGTCATTGTCTGTCTCTTTGTTGGTGCGCGTCGTTATTAGGATTTGGAGACCTAACTTCTACAAATTCACCTTGCCGAGAGGGCCCAGCCCTGTTTGAATCCCGCCAGTTCTGATGAAATTCAGGTCTGTCGTTATGATTATATCGTCTGTCGTCATGTCGGTAGATTCCGTAGTTTCTTCCTTGTCGGTCACGTGGTGGAGAATTTCTTCCTGAATCGTAACTGCGCGCTGAACTGTTGCGTCTGAAAGTATTCTGTCTCCCTTGATAATAATTGTTTTGGTTCCCATATTGTCTGTTTCTCTGATTGTCCCTTTGATAGTCATTACTACGGAAATGCGATCTTTCTCTGTAACTATTATTACTCTGCCAGCGGTTGTCATATGGGTGGTGTCTGTTTTGGTCACGATTTGCGTTGTAAGAATAGCCTTTTCGTGTCCAGTTATTACTTCTTTCATCGCGGAATTGCGACGGATGTGACCTGTAATTGTTGTGTTCCTGGTTTCGCGTTCCGCGATTGTCAGTGTCAATTTCTAATTCTTGTAAGAGTCCCTGAAATGCTTCAATGTCGTCTTTGCAACGTCCTGCCAAAATAATATGTCGTAAATGTTCAGGCAGTTTGATTAAGCAAATGCGGATGAGTTCTGAGGGGCTGTATGGGTTTGAAAGATACTGATTCTTCTGCAACATGTCTTCAAAATATTTCATAAGACTGGAAAATTCAGATTGTTCGAAACGGTTCATCATTATGATGCTATGTTTTACTCGGTCTTGTGTAGCTTGAGACCAATATGCTGAGAGGAAGGCACGATAAAAATCTCCTTCACTGTGACAATCGTGAATGACCGATCGCATTCTTTCAGCTGGTTCATTCTCCAAGTAGCCACACATAAATTCTAATCTGTGTTCTAACGACCAGTTGGGAGGAAAACAATGCGAGAATTGATGGAGCCATGCTTGTGGATGAATGTCGTTGACAGAATTCTTAAATGTTTTGAATTTATGTGTAGTAATGAACAGCTTATAGTCAAAATCATCATGTCGGCGAGTCGCATATCGGTCATTGTTAGGTCGTGTCGGCCGTTCCATCTCAAAATTCGGTGCACATTGCCAATTTCTTTCATAACTTCCGAAATGCCCTGTGTTATTATTTTGTGGCTGTTCCGTATTTCTGTGTCCCTCTTCCCGTATTGGGGCGCGAGTATCCTCTGAAATACGTAATTCTTGTATTACCTGTGTCAGCTGATCTTGTACTTCCCGGATTTCTCTTTTGTACTGTGTATTGATTTGATTTTGATTCTGTTTGAATTTTCTAATTTGTTCATACTCTTCTGTGTCAGTGAAGGCTACAGGTCTTGTGTCATTCAGATCATCATCTACCTTTGTAGATAAGTTAGTGACCTGATCCGAAAGTTCGGCTACTTTCTCCGATAGTGAACACATTTCCTCAGTGTGTTTTTCTGAACCAAGTTTCAGAGTGTCCATTTGTGTTGAAATCGAATCTACTGTGTCCTTTATGTTTTCCTGAGTTTTTGCAAGTTGCATAACCGAATCGGTAGATGCAACTGAGTCAGTTTTAGCCCTCAAGGTCTCATGATTTTCATGATCAATGGTTTGCAGTTCTTTTATGGCTGCTTCGTGATTCTGTAATGCATTTTCATGCCGCGAAAAAATAGGTTGAAAATGCTCACAAATTTGTGTTTTTACGTCATTACAGACTTTTTGACATTTCGATTCAATGTTATGTAACTCAGTAGTTAAATCTTCACGTGTTTGTTCAAGTGTGGTGTCTAACTTTTGAAGATTTTGTTCCATTGTGTCTAACTGTTGCTGTGTTTGTCTCTGGTGTTGTTCCATTGTGTCTAACTTTTTAAGATTTTGTTCCACTGTGTCTAACTTTTTAAGATTTTGTCCCATTTGTCTCTGATTTTGTTACATTTGTTGCATTAATTGCAATAATAATGTATTAGTGTCTGGAATCTGTTTCTCTATGCTTTTCGGCAGTGCATTTGCACCGGCAACATTCACATTTTGACAAGCAGAAAATGTGTCTTGACTTATTTGAGAAAACGGTGATGACCCAAAACCTGAATCTACAGTATTTGCGAAATTGTGTCCTGTCATTTCGGATTCCTGAGGCGAGCTGTTGCCGACCGATCGATCGATAATGCTTCCCTGTTCACTACCTGTTTCACTGTCTACACCATTGTTTGCAGCCCGCTCCATTTCCCTATGCACAATTACCAAATTACTACTTTGAACATCAGTTAATTCACTACTCGGTGGCGCTAACACACTGCTTTCATTTTCACTGTCATTTCTCAGTTTACTTTGGAGCCTAGTATTACGTTTTTCACACGCCATTATTGTAACAGTATTTCACACATCAACACAGAAAAACACAATTTGAAGATCAAAAATAAGAGAACACATTAACATAGCACTGAAAATAATATCTAGTTAATTGCAGCTGCGAAATACTTGGTGCAAATCTACATGCATGCCACAACTGTTTTACTGTACAACAATGAAAGACTGCAACTACAAAGGAGATTTTCTCTACAATTACGCGCTAGCAATAAACAATAGCTACACTAATTACACAAACTACAAGAAAAAATCAGAAGATTCCAGTGAGGTATCCTCGGCTAAAGGTCGACATATGAAACGTCCCCTTTGAACAATTATACATGACTGTGCTTAAACTGACACACAATATTTTGTTAGCGCAACGCAATCTGACTTTCAAAATTCCCTACAAAAGAATGGCCCTGACTAACATTAAACTATACCTTTCACAAATCACTTACCTCACAAAAATCTTCGCTGCTCAAGCTACTGCAATACAGCGAGCGCCACTACTGCCAGCTTAATATCATCGTATATCTAGCAGTTCATGACAAATTACAAAACTCCGCCATCTCTCTCCCCACATCCACCACTGCTGGCGGCTCACCTCCAACTGCGCAACGCTACGCGCTGTTCACAGCCAGCTGCCTAACACTACAATGGCGAGTATTACAACAATGCAAAGCAGCCACAGACTGCACACAGCACAACCAGTGATTTTCATACATAGGCGACGTTACCAATAAAAAAAACCTAAACAGCCTACTTACAAAACCTAACAAATGGCCAGGCGCTGCGTATTTTGGACGAGGACCTTAATGTCAGTTGCCTTTCGCACGACCAGCTCTACCTGGCTCTCTACTGTGCCACTGTCTCCAGCCAGACTACTTCAGATGTTATATACAGAGAAGCTTTCTATGTCAAATATAAATTCCACAGCTAAGAAGTCTCGGGCACACCTATAAACATATACTCGGCCAACGCCGGGTTTCTCAGCTAGGAAGCCTAGGAAAATATTGATTTCAAACTGTTTCTGAGTGGTGGGAAAGGGGCGATAAGTGCGGAAAAAACCTTTTATTAAAATTTTTTGGAAAAAATGTTTGATGGTTACATGTAACAGTATTTGAGCCGCCATCCAGCTTTACATTCTGGGGAATGCAGTACCTGGAAAAGTGTGTTTGCCTTGGAGTGTCTGTATTTAGTCCTCCAGCATTTACAAATGCCTTCGTAATGTAATTTATGAACTACAATATTCTTACAGTCCTGCACCGAATTACAATATTCCGTACATATGTTCTTACAATAGTATACAGCATTAGAAATATTCTTGAGCGACTCTATAGCTGAGTCCAAAGTCATTCAGTTCTCCCACATAGTCATGCACTTCACACACAAGTAAATGGTCCATTGATTGAATGTCACCGAACTCTCACTCAGGACTGTCTGATAGACTATATTTGTTCATCAGTTACTTACATATATCTACAGGGCTGACGCCGCTCACAGTAGCATGTAGTCTCTCGACAGATTTAATCCGTTGCCCTACTTGTCGGGGCCGCCCACCAAACTTTGGTTCTTATGTCCACTTACCACATAGTTCTTCCCAAGCTGTCATCGATTCAAAGCCTAGCTATTCTTCGCCGATTTTCCATGATCTGCTGAATTTAATTTTGTTTGTAGGTAGTAGATCTTTGTGTATAGATAGTTCTGAGCTGTCGACGATTTTTCTGTATGCTCTTGTTGCTAACTGTGATCACATAATTTCAGAGGGCTCTATGTGTGATGGGACTGGGACCTAGGGCACAAGAGGTGGCCCTACGTGTTCAGGAGATTATCCTCTTAGTCTCCTTCACCTGGATGTTCATCTTAGCTACGTCCGAACTTTTCATCCAGACTGGTCAACAATATTCAGCCGCGCTGTAGACAAGGTTCAAATGGTTCAAATGGCTCTGAGCACTATGGGACTTAACATCTAAGGTCATCAGTCCCCTAGAACTTAGAACTACTTAAACCTAACCAACCTAAGGACATCACACACATCCATGCCCGAGGCAGGATTCGAACCTGCGACCGTAGCAGTTGCTGTAGACAAGGGCTAACGCTGAAATCCTTGATGTACTCGCTCCGCAACCCGTTTCGACAGGATAGCATTTCGAAATTTCAATTTCTGTTTTGTATTTTTCAGATGTGAGATACACCTTAGAGTGTGATCTAATTTCACTCTCAAGTACTTAGGCGATGGACATTCATAGAAAGCTCTAGCTTTCTCTTTGTACCTCTGTTGTTAAGGTGCATTATGGTGCTGGTCGTTTTGTTAAAGATTGGACGTAGATACAGCTTCGAGTAACAGCTGTTGAGTACTTCCAGTGCGCTAATTTACTTGATTTGGTGTCCGGGATATCGGCATCATATAGGCTGAAAAGAATGCGTGCTAATAACGAAACCGTTGGCAGGCCAGTCTTCAGATCTATGCTTTTGCTGTTCATGCCACCACTCCGCCTACAGACCACAAGTGGCCCATCAGGACCATCCGACCGCCATGGCATCCTCAGAGGAGGATGCGGATAGGAGGGGTGTGGGGTCAGCACACCGCTCTCTCGGTCGTGAAGTGAAAACTTGGTTTTCACGTCTAATGACGTGTTTTTGAACAACGTGTAAGTCTGTTTGCATTTGGAAATTGTAATTAACGTAAGGCGAAGCCAATACTGTATGGTAACCCGATTTTATGTTCTATGAGAACGAGTCCGTTTTTCATCTTGTTTTTGAAACACTAACGTCTCCCTGTCCATACGAAGGCAAACGGAGAAAACATTGGTCTGAATGCCACAGACCCTATAACCCATTGTTCTCTCGCAGAAATAAAAAAATTAACAAACTGTAAACTCAGTAATTTGTGTTTGTTCTGGACTGACTGATACATTTGCGCCATAGTTATTTCATTTACGAGGGACGTTTGAAAAGTTTGTGCAAAAATAAAAACTATTTACGTGTTTGGGGCAAACCTTTTTTATTTTTCGACATAGTCTCCTTTTAGACTTATACACTTCTTTCAACACTGTTCTAATTTGTTGATCCCTTCCGAATAATAGGAATTGTTCAAGTCTGCAAAATAGCTATTAGTTGCTGCAATCATCTCCTCGTTTGAATAAAATCTTTGTCCTGCCGGCCATTTCTTCAAATTGGGGAACAAATATTAGTCGGAGAGAGCCATGTCTGGAGAAAGGGGGGGGATATGAAACGAGTTGGAATCCTATTTCCATTAATTTTACGACCACAACTGCTGAGATGTGTTCTGGTGAATTGTCATGATAGAAAAGGACTTTTTTCGGTCCAATCACCGGCGTTTTCCTTGAAGCTCAGTTTTCAAACGCTCCAATAACGATGAATACTATGCACCTGTAATAGTTTTACCCTTTCCCAGATAGTCTATGAGGATTATCCCTTCCGAATCCCAAAAGACAATCGTCATAACCTTTCCGGCTGACGGAATGGTCTTTGCCTTTTTTGGTGCAGATTCTCCCTTGGTAACTCATTGGTCAGATTGTTGTTTGGTCTCAGGAGTATAGTAATGTAGCCATTTTTCATCCACAGTGACGAAACGACGCTTAAAGTCCTGCGGATTCTTCCTGAACAGCTGGAAACAATGCTTGCAACACTTCACACGATTGCCTTTTTTGTTCAGGTGTGAGCAATCGTGGAACCCATCTCGCGGATAGCTTTCTCATGTCCAAATGTTGATGCAAAATATTGTGTACCCATTCATTCGAGACGCCCACAGCACTAGCAATCTCACGCACCTTAACTCTTCTGTCATCCATCACCATATAATTGATTTTATCAATGATTTCTGGAGTTGTAACCTTCACAGGGCATGCAGAACGTTCAGCATCACTTCTGCCCATATGGCCACTCCGAAAATTTTGAAACCACTTATAAACTTTCTGATCGAAGGTGCAGTCACCGTAATATTTTTCAAGCTTCTCTTTAGTCTCCTGCAGCCCTTTGCCTTTCATAAAGTAATGTTCAATCACCACAGGAAATTCTTTTTCGTCCATTTTTTGACAATCCCTCGACTTTTTTGATTCACACGAATGCCAAACACAAAGAAATGGACCAATATGGCTGAAACTTGGTGTACATTTCTTCCAAAGATGCTACTAACTAAACATGACCTCGATATGCGCCGGTGGTGCCATCTCTCGGACTTTGCACGGACTTTTAAAGCGCCCCTCGTATAACTTATTTTCTTTCAAAGAATCTTATGAAGTTATGAATTTTAGAACTTTCGCGACTTTAGGAAGTTTTGATTAGTAGGCTTGTTGCCTATAATATTACTCCAAGAATATATATTCTGTTCTGTTCTCAGCATTTCGTCATTTCTGTCACAAAATGAACAGAAATTAATACATTCTCATTTTGTTTCCAGTAATTAAGTGGAGTCTGCAGTCACTTTTAATGTCGGCCTAAAGCTGACACAGTTATTCGCTCTTATACTGGCTGAAGTCTGAAGGAATCGTTAAATCGGGATCTTCACAGCGAGCAAAGTATGTTTCGAATGCGTAAGCATTATAAATAAAAGTATAACAATCGTGATCGTTAGACCGTCAAGGTCGTATAATGCAGTCGATGAACGCGAGAGAGAACCAAATAACGTTTGCAAATGTTCGTCTTAGAGTCTGATGATGCGTAGAGCACTTAAGCTGTTCACTTTATGCTGACACAGAGAAGACAAGGGGTGTCTTATGGTTGGCTAGCTGGTTACATGTTCCATAGATCACTTGAACGATTCTTTTATCTAAATGATGTGGAAAGAGTCAGTTTACAGGATGTGTATACATGATTAGTGTTAACATTAATGAACACATTATCATCTTATTCCTATTCGTGCAGCTAGACACTTAAAACCAAGTTTATTTGTTGCTACCAGTTTTAAAGCTGAAATTCGTCAATGAAATAGAAGGAATTGTTCAGGAGAAATGATTTTAAATTACATTTAAAACTTGCGTCGTTTCCTGCCAGATATTTTATGTTATTGGGCAAATGATCAAATTTTTATTGCTGCGTATTGAAATTCTCTCTGAGCCACTGACAGCTGTAACAATGGCTAATAAAGGTAATTTTTCCCTATAGTGTAGGTATGTACATCTCTGTTCTTCTCAAATTGCGATGGATTATTTACGACCAGTTTCATTGTTTAAAGTATGTTCTGTGACGGGGCAGTTGCAATCCCTACTGCTTGTAGAGGTACCTACATGATGTCCGTGGGTGAGACCCACATATTATTCTTACTGCTCGCTTTCGTGGAATCAATAATCTCTTTCTAAGTGCTAAGTTACCCTAGAAAATTATTCCGTGCTATATAACTGAGTGGAAATAAGCAAAGTATTTCAGGAGGTTGAGACGTTTGCTACCAAGATCAACAATTATAAGAAGAGCAAAAGTAACTGAACTTAATTGTTTGAAAAGCTTCGTAGTACCCTTCCTTGAGTTCGTTTTCATCAACATGTGCAGCCAAAAATTAAGAATCATTCTGTCCTAGTTAATGACTCCTGCTCAAGTACTGCATCAGCTATTGGTGTGACTCTATTTGTTATGTAGTGTGTGTGTGTGTGTGTGTGTGTGTGTGTGTGTGTGTGTTTTCTTTTAATTTAGGGAGAGTCGATTTTCAGAAAACCACTTAATAGTTCTTTGGAAAATATTAGTTAATAATAATGTCGGTCAGCGCATGTGACGACGTGTGGTTGGCTGGTGTCCGTAGACGTGGCTCGCCCGTAGTGCGACTGCTGGTGGTAGTCGGCGTGGCCTGTGGAGGCACGCTGGTTTGCATTACGACCGTAGCCCACACTTGTACTCATGACAGTAGCCGTGTGCGCTGTGCAAGTGCGCGGCCTGAATTCGGGACAGGAAATTAGGCGTCAGGAGCCGACACTACACTGGTAACTTATACTTTCCAGGCGATTTGCATCTTAGGCGCTTTTTGTGGTGGTTCATCCGCGACGATTATAACGTGAATTTTTCATGAACTTTAGCGCTCTGGGTCTGAGGAAACTTATTAAGTTTTAAATAAATTCACGCCACATTTCATTAAGAAACTGAGCCGCCATACGTTTACATGCAGGTCCCCATGATGACTCTGTTCAGGGGTCGCAGGAAAGGAACGGTATATCATCACGAATAGCATCATGATAATGGATTGATTATTTATGCTGTATAAATACGAATGTGATCAGTGTCAATTACAAAACCAGTGTTAACCAATACTTGAGTCACTTTTGGATCCTTACCCAAGAGGTGGAAAAGGCTCACAGAAAAACTGCGTGAATAATATCGGCTGTCTTTAGTAAGCTTGGAGGTTTCACAGAGATGTCCAACGATACTCAGTGGCACACAGTTTCAGAAAAACGCCGATTATTTGGAGAGTCTTACTCCCAAAATTCCAAGGGCTCACATTCTCTGACGATTGTTATGTCTAAGAACAATAACGGGTAGAAACTAGAAAACTTTTATTGTAATTCACTGCCATAAGCAAATTCAATTTATGCCACAGACAGAGGCGCAGCAACAAGCGAGTCAGTATGTTGCAAGTGGATCAGGTCGACGACACTGTGTTCCGAGTAAGGATACGCATGCAGGAGAAACTAGACTCCGACAGGAAGTAAATGAAGCGTGTTCAGCATAGTCGTTAGCTTGTGAGATATGTTGAAAGAAAAAAATGGTTCAAATGGCTCTGAGCACTATGGGACTTAACATCTGAGGTCATCAGTCCCCTAGAACTTAGAACTACTTAAACCTAACTAACCTAAGGACATCACACACATCCATGCCCGAGGCAGGATTGGAACCTGCGACCGTAGCGGTCGCGCGGTTCCAGACTGACGCGCCTAGAACCGCTCGGCCACACCGGTCGTCCTTTTTTCTAAACGGTACACCGGACCTCGACACAAATCCGCCGGGCGGATTCGTGCCGGGGACCAAGTTGAAAGAGACAGCATGTCTATCATGAGAGCACATAGTTAGGGACCGACACAGCAGTTCACAGCCTGTCAAGTGAATATAGCGGAATAAGAAAGACACATTACGTCACCACTAACCTAGACTTGCGTCACAGACCCACGCCAGATCCCTGTAAACACTGCGCCGGCCGTTGTGACCGAGCGGTTCTGGGCGCTTCAGTCCGGTACCGCGCTGCTGCTACGGTCGCACGTTCGAATCCTGCCTCGGGCATTGATGTTTGTGGTGTCCTTAGGTTAGTTTGGTTAAAGTAATTCTAAACTAGGGGACTGATGACCTCAGATGTTAAGTCCCATAGTGCTCAGAGCCATTTGAACCATTTGTAAACAATCCGGTTTTCCAGCTCTTGTCATGAGCTCATCATTGAGATCCATGGCATTCACAGTAATAACACTAGATTCTGAAACGTGGTACTTACTGGAATTAGGGGAAACGTGGAAGAAAGACCCATCAATCCAATTTTTTTCACAGAACATGTTTATATAACAATATATAACCAATTTTTTTTACAAAATGAACAAATTTGACATTAAACCCTAAGTCGAATGAAAATCTGCAAAAGAAATCAAAGCAGCAAATAATATGACAATGATTACAAGACCGCCGGACCTGCGTTGTTTACTACTTCGCTGGACACAGTCTCTCTTACTAAATGCCCTTCTGCAACATGGGAGAACTATACAAGCGCCATTGATGGCAAGAATGATTCAGTTACTCAAAATAGATAACGTAACTTTTAATTTGAAATCTGTGTGTCGAAAGGTTCGGGGTTAAGATGCGAACCTGTGCTTAAAGGTTAAATAGATTAGGAAACAATATGACAATGATAAGGCTTAGTTCAAAGTAACCAACCTCTTAATTTCAATCGGCAACCAAGATGCGACTGGATCCCTTCTGACAGTTTTATTTTGACCAAAGCCATGTTGGCTATTAATATTTGCAAAGTTAAACTAATTGTCAGTTATTGAGAACGATCTTTCAAACACAGCAACGACCAGCTTAGTACAACAGGTTGTTCAGATTATAACTAATGACTAAGAAATTTAATTACAATCAAAGAATTGAATTGTTGGCATCTATATCTAACCACAAGTCCCCTCTTTGTTTAACGGCAACCTGTGCCTTGGTAGAATGGTTCTGGCTCTATTTGCGACCAGGAGCTGATTCATTAGGACGTTAATGATCGGGTACAAACCAGAAATGAGAGGCAGTATAATATCGGGACGAATTTTCAACGATAACTAGTGTCTTAGTATAACACTACGGCCTATATTTAGGACCAAAGAGCCGATCGAGTAAAACTCTGAGGGTCGGGTACAAACCAAAAAATAATGAGGACAGGTAGACAATGGCGAAAATCACCACGAGGATTACAGAATGTTATTCCCCTTTATCAGCAAGTAGTTCCATTGATCCCCGGTGCGTCGCAGCGGTTACTGAGTGGTGCTGATGAAAGCCAGGTAGAAGAGGACAGCCAGGTCACGAGCGGTCGTCCGACACGAATGTTGCCAACCAGCCGACGGGATGTGGGCCTGATGCTCGTAGTCGACGCTGACCCCGGTGAAGTACTCCGGTACCTTCGCTCTGCGTAGGGCCTCCTTATGCAGCTCGTGGCTTCGGCCACTCGGCCCTCGTGGTGGTGGTGGTTAGTGTTTAACGTCCCGTCGACAACGAGGTCATTAGAGACGGAGCGCAAGCTCGGGTTAGGGAAGGATTGGGAAGGAAATCGGCCATGCCCTTTCAAAGGAACCATCCCGGCATTTGCCTGAAATGATTTAGGGAAATCGCGGAAAACCTAAATCAGGATGGCCGGAGACGGGATTGAACCGTCGTCCTCCCGAATGCGAGTCCAGTGTGCTAACCACTGCGCCACCTCGCTCGGTCCTCGTGACCACCTCTTGTCGCGACGCTACCCAAACTTCGTGCCTCCCTCTGGGGCCAGTGAATCCCGTATATATATCGGCAAGCAAAGGCCCTCTAAGGACAGAAGCCACAGATACCACCTTCTCCTCATAGACATTGGCAATAGGGCCGCAAGAGGGATAGTCGATACTACATCAGAGAGGGTTGCGCCAGACAGAACAGTCTACTGATTCAATAGCGCCGCTCTCTCAGATTCCATGTTTACAATACTATAATGAATCTCTACCCTATATGCTCCAGCACAGTCTACGAACTAGCCTAAGATATACTCAAGATGACGACCATCACCTGGTGAACTTCATGTTGCTCGCCGCCTACCACCTGCTGATGAAGAAACTGTCTTCCGACAAAACCACATCTCAGAGTCCTGTCAACACTGGAATTCAATTCAGAATCCAGCAAGAGACGCTTTGGGCGTACGATCCTGTTCAGCACTCGGGCGACTTTGAGTGTTGAAACCATGTATAGAGAGGAGATCAACCGACCACAGTTCTACCGACAATAGGTGCATCGCGGATGGGTTATCAATGGTCATCGTACATTGGAATGGGACCGAGTACACTGTATCAGCCAGTCCGGAAAGGTCGCAACTGCTCGCCGGCAGTCCGCCACTGCGTCGGAGTCACTGGCATCTTCTCCTGGTCTCAGAACCGCTGAACTGACTTGACGGACGTCAGCTACATTCCAACACGCAGCCGAACGAAAAACAGGCGAATCTTGTGCGCAAGAACGTCGACATGTAAACAGCGTGTAAAAAAAAACTGAAATCTGATAATATTTTACTAGTGGCATAGACGTTTCACAGGTCTCCAGTTGCTATCCTGGTGCCACGCTGGGCTCTCGGTACAACTCTGGAAACCAGTAACTTTTTTCAACATACATCTTGCTCAGAGAGCGCGATGCTGAATCTGTCTTACACAGAGGTTTACCGAATTTTTTGCCTGTGTCATCCAAAAATTACTCTGGAAGGTGGCAAAGTAATACTGGTACACAGTGCGTTATCATGAAATAGTGTCCAGGTCCTTGCGGAGTAAAGATATACACTGCACAAGAAAATGTACCACTTGTTCGAAACCCTGTAACTATCTTACATTGCGACGCATAACTTTCAATTTTGGCTCAAAGGTGCCTACTGACTCCCTCTACAACAGTGCAAAAGCATGGTGTGCTGTGATTCACCCTCTGGCTCAAAACTAAATCTCTAGATGCCAGACACTAAGATCGATACCAAAAGCTTACGTAGATAGACTAACAATCAAAACTGTGATTTACTTCGTGCTGTATGCTGCTATCCAGTAGAACATACGTAAACGTTAATTAAAAGTAACATGAGAACTACGGAACACAAGAAAGGAGTTTCTGATAATAACAGTTTTGCATATGTCACGTGGGTGAGTTGGTAGAGCATATGGTCGTCATGCCAGGGATCATGCGTTCAAACCCCAGTGATGAAAATTTGTTTTAACTGTTTACCAGTGAAATTGCTATACGCGAGAACATTTTCCTGATGTGCAAAATGACTTTTCGATAGTTTGTTGCAATGTTCTTTTGGTAGTCTGTTTTCGCTTCATTAGCTGAAAGTAGCAAATCTGTAGGGTACATTCGTATATACAAGTGTGGTGTTCTGTCAGTCATGCGCAACAGAACAGGCACCATCCGTGGTGAAGCAAGTATTGCATTTGTAATTTCAAAGAGCAAACTTAAATAATCGGAACAGTAGAATAAAGGAACAACTGCTTCATACGTTCTAACATTCTGCGTGGTGTCTGTTGTTCTGAGTCGTGTCTCCCTACCACTTTCGCGCAACGACGCTCTGAGCGTGTTTTATAGGGAATTGACTACTTTGAACCTGGGATCTGATGCTGGTAAGGAGACGCCAGACCACACATGACATGTAGAGTTCAGAAGAGTTCGGTGAGACTAGCGATGATATAGCCAAATACTTAATGATTTCAGTGTCATCTCCACTGCACTCCCTGTAAAAGAATCTTAATACTAACTAAATTTAGTGGAATGGGTTCAAAGCTTTCCTATTTTTAGTTAGCTGGTAAAATAACGTCGAAAAATCAGTTAAGTTTACCATTGGAAATTTTATTCTGCACACAAAACATTGTTTATAAATTGCACTATTGATAAAAGGAAATATTTTAATACAGGATGATAAAAACCAACTGCGTTCAACAAAAATGTGAACGAATATTCCCTGAGTGGGTTTCCAAGTTCTACAATGGATCGAAGGATGACCTATGCCATATCACATCTATAATCTAGGTTTAAATTAAGTTTCACAAAAGAGAAAACTATCAAAATGGTCTACAGTGACCCTCAATTATCTTTAATTACTTATCTAACTTGTTGTAAATTACAGTGGCTGATGTGGCTTCTCAAGAATTATATAACAGAAAAATCATCACGTTTCAGATTTTAACTTACGCAGCAAGTGTGAACACCATTAGCTTCAATTGACGATCGACACTAGTATTACGTAAAAAGGGGATGTAACAGATGAGACTTCTGCAGTTCTGAGTGAAGCCTTATGCGCTGAAAAATGCGGCATCGCGTGCGTTCATTACCTTGTCGGTGTACTTCAGGGGGCGGCGAGCAGCACAGCTCCGCTCACCTCGCCGTCTCGGAAGCAACTCTCTTGTAACTTCTCCTTACTACAATGTACCGAAGTTGGTTTAAAAAAAAACTACCTGGCTGTTTTTTCATCTGACCAATCAGGGTCTCAATGTTAACCTTAAGCTCCGCCTGCAAAAATTCTGTCTATCCCATGAGAAACGTTATACTTTTCGTGGTGGGGCGACATTTTTAAAGTTTACAACGTAACAGAGACGCAAAAAGTCTCACGCTAAAACTTGCAGCTGGTGTGGCCTTTTTAGTGTTATTGTAAGATCTATACTGTTCTTCTGGAAGGCTCTAGCTTTTAACAAGGGCTAGGGGGTGGTCCTGGCAGTTACTTTTCGTGGTGGCACAATGTTTTTAAAGTTTGCAACGTAACAGAGATGCAAAAAGTCTCACGCTAAAACTTGCAGCTGGTGTGGCCTTTTTAGTGTTATTGTAAGATCTATACTGTTCTTCTGGAGGGCTCTAGCTTTTAACATGGACTGGGAGGTGGTCCTAGCGGTTACTTTTCGTGGTGGGGCAATGTTTTTTAGGTTTGCAGTGTAACAGAGACGCGAAAAAGTCTCACGCTAAAACTTGCGGCTGGTGTGGCCCTTTTAGTGTTATCGTAAGATCTATACTGTTCTTATGGAGGGCTCAAGCTTTTAACATGGGCTGGAGGGTGGTCCTGGTGGTTAGATGGCGACGTGGGTGTCTGTCCCTTATCGTAGGGCCTTCCAGCTTAACACAGTTCTGCTCTCGGCTTCTGTTCTCGTTTCTCCCCTCGGAACTGCGTCTGTCTCACGGTGGGAAGGTATGACATGCATTTAGGCATTCTTGTGTTAGTCTGTGGTATTCCATTTGCTCACTCGTTACTCGTATTACTTTGATTAATTTAATGTCACGATTTATTCGGAGCTTTGTGACATACTACTGGGTTTTCATGGGAGGTGTTGGATTTGCCTGACACCTTACATATCACCACCCTTCGAACTTAATTTTTGCACTGAATTTAGGCAATGATTGAATCGTTGTCTAAGTAAGTCAAAAATTATTCCTTTATCTAAATATTGTTGCCTACTGTTCAGCCACGTTATTCTGGTTCTATGCTAGTTTGTATTACTAATTTATATTTTTATAGTCTTCCACATTATTCTCAAAAATATGTTTATATTGACAAGAGTAGAATTTTTTATGCTATTATTATTATTATTATTTATTTTTAATTATTTTCTTTCTTTATTTAACTGTGAAGTTTGTTTTTTAAGAAGTTTGTTATCGAAAGTGAGGAATCTTTCACATCGATTTTCGTAGAAATATTTTTTTTAAATGTAGTAATTAAGTGAAATCTATTCCTGACACATTTTCTAAATATCATGTACAAGTGAAATGTTTTTGTTTCTAGACACTCATTTCAACGTTGTTACACTAACAAATAAGAATTATTTCCAAGAATTGCTTTGACAAGAAATATACATACACAAGTATTGAGATATTATCCTAACAAATGGTACAAATGTTAAAAAAAGGGAAAACATCCAGCAAGATAATTTTTTATTCTATGTTTTTATAAGGAGAAAATAAGTAAAATATAGTTATTCTTTTATTTTTATGAGGAGAAAATATGTGGCATATAGTTTTAGGGTTTATTATGCCTTACTTTTGATCTTTATATACTGTCCATTTCCGAACTAATGACTTATTTTTATCGATAGTCTATTTTTTACTTAAGTCCATAGTCAATGACTTATATTGTAGTTTATTAGCTGTCCGGTGTGCTTAAATTATTTAATTTTTCACACGTTTCTTTTGCACAATTCGTACATCACATAATTTGATTTCACACATTCACACAATCCTATGAACGTTTAAGCATGAGCCAGGCGAATGTTTTTGCACGAAGGTGATGGACTTGAGCGAGATGGATGTGGGCAAGTATTTGATGTACAGCTTCGTTCATCGTTCCTTGTTGGCTTTGCAAGTGTGTGTTGCTGTTGTGGTGGTCCCATAATGGAATGGAGCTGTGAGTGCAGAATCTCGTGGTTTACTGGCTTTGTATGTGTGAAAGTCATCGTTATGTGTCGCTGAAAGCGGTCGTTTTTTGTAGTAATACTTCGCAGATGACTAGTTTACAATAGGATAGGCATTTGGGAAGGTATGTCGTCTATTCTTCACCCATCTTCTTTCTTGGTCTCAATCTTGCGAATCATCAACTTCTGTTCTTCCTGCTGTTTCTCTGCTTCTTACTTGATTCTTGGTTCTTCTCTGGGCAGGATATGGAAATATTTATTGATAACTAGTCGCTTTGGAGTTCTCCTCTTAGTAACAGTTTGATAAATTGTTTGGTCATGTCATTTCTACTTTGTGGACGTTTTCTTCAGTTTCGTGCATCAGCGTGCTGTTTAATAGCGGTAGTGTGACTTTTACACATATTTTTTGGCAGTGGTGGCTTGCCCAAGCCGTCTTCTCGTCGGGCCGTTTTTTGGTCGCTCCACTGAGTCGGGGCGTCCCAAGACCCTCTTGGCTTTCCGTGTTCTGTCACAGCAGGGTTCCGCATAGCAGGCAGATTTACTGCCCACATCAGATACAAGGGCCCTCTGTTGGTCTCGCTGTCCTTTCCCTTCTCTCGATGCTTCTGCCTTGTAGGAATCATGTCTTGCTAATTATGTCCTTTTCTTTCTTGATACTTCTCATGTTGCAACTTGTGGGTCGTTGCATCTGGTCTTTGCTGGAGTTTTTACAATGGTTCTTACAAAAAGTTTTACTTATAATCATCTGTCATATGTCTAGTACCTACATTGTTTTACGCCTTCTTAAAAAGCTTTACAAATTTTGGCGACCTTTCCATGTTACAATTCTAAGAAATTTTGAGTCTTAACTTCTACAAGAATCCTCCAATTCGTTTTTTATTTTTGTGTAGTGTTGTGGTGTATAGCATTTTATTTTTTCATGCTGTTAGACTATCTACATTTTATCCCTTCACCTTAATCTATGGTACTATTGGTGTTATTTTTGTTTTTATTTTTATTGAAACTACTTTCTTTTTCCCACCTTCCTCTCTCTTCATTCTTCTTTCTCCTGACGATCTTATCTGCAACATAATCTTGAAATATTGTGCTGATTATTTACCAGTAATAAAATTAATCTTCAAACTTTTATTGAAGGTGTTTAATAATGCCAGTCTTAGGTAAAAATACCTCTGCATTATCTTGTTTAATATCCTCTAATTCTCTTTTACTATGTTCCGAAATACCTAGAACTTCTTGCAATTTTTCGTCGATTTCTTTGTGGACTTCTAACATGAGTTGAGGTGATTCCCCCTTTTATGCATACCATTCTAATTCTTCATCCTCTTTATCTCGCGTCATTCTTAAATGTTTTTTTATAACTGGTATTTCTTCTAATTTTAGCTTTTGCTCAAAGAGAAGTGTGACATTCTTGAATGTTACACTACCTTTCCCCATATCTATTATCGCTTGTCTCTCATTTAAAAAATCGGCACCCATAATCAAATCTACAGTTAGTTTAGGTATAATCACAAAGTTGGCTTCGATCTCTTGACCTTGACACGAAAGAATTAACCTTGTTTGTCTCGTAACTTCAGCAGCATTGTTTCTAATAGGACCTCTTACTTTAATCTTACATGTTTTCAGAACTGGCAATTCCTCATTGGCATTACACTGCATGAATAAATTTTCTGAGATCGCAGTCAGTTCACTTCCACTATCAATTACAATATTGACTGGGATATGCTTTACCATGGCCTTCACAATTGATTGAATTTGAAAAGGTTGGTTCTGTTCTTCTTCTTCTTCTTGCATCAACGAATCCTCCACTGAATCATACATGAGTCTTTTCAGGAATTTCTCTTGTGAATTCGAACTTTCTGTAGGATAAGCTTCGACTGCTACTTCTCTATGTTTATTTTCTCTTCTCTATTTCTTCCTTCATTTACGCTTTCTTCAACATCCTCTACTTTTTCCTCATCCTTGTCTATCTTCTCCTTCTTCGTCGCTACTTCCACATAATCGCATCTAAATGCTCTAATTATCGCTTCATAACTTCCTTCATTATATACGTTGGGTTGTGTGCCCACTAGTAACTTATTTTCAACATCTGTCGACTGCGCATTATCCTCACTGAATTCGCTTTCCCTGGTTTCCATCTCAAACAGCTCTGCAATACTCATTACTTCATCCTTTCCTCCTACATTCGTTGTGCATGCCTCTGGTAATTCATCTTTCTCGTCAGTATTCTCCCATTTAATTTCATCCCAACACGACATTGTTATTTTCCTGTCTTCGTTTTCATCTGGTCCCTGCGGTTTCGTTTCTTCCTTCTTCTCATCTCGTGATAAGGTATTTACTTCTCTGTTCAAGGTGCTGCAGTTGTCCTGGGTCGGTGCGTCATTCTCTTTGGCATGTGCGCTTAGCTGTCAATTCGAACGTTTATCGGGGTTTGGTGGTCTTACCTCCACCTCTTCTATCTGTATTCTCTTTTCTTGCTTCGCTTGTTGATATTGGTTTCTTTGTTGATAATTTGTCGGTCTATTGGTGCTCCAATACCCGTTCCGGTTGTCGTTATTCACTCTGTAATAGTTTTTGTCGTTCCTGGGTGAATTATAGTTATTGCCATATTCTCTTCTAAATCCATAACCGGTTCTTTGTTGAAATCTATTGTCGTTTCTTGGTGCGAAGTTATCACGTGGTTCGTAATTATTGTTTCTTCGTACTGTGTCTTGTGGATTCCACTGCTTTTTGCTTCCGTTTTCACGTGCGCTTCGTCTTTTTCTTGCGTCATCTTCCGAAAATATGAAATTCAGTTCGCTTAGAATACCTTTAAATGCTTCGACGTCATTGCCTCCGCGACCTACTAATGATTGCTGGTATTGCAATGGTAACTTCATCGCGCATAATTTAATCAACTCTCCGTCACTGTATGGTCCATCTAAGCATTGATTTCTCTTTGCCATTAATTCGAAAAATTTCACGGGACTCTTCTCTCCTGAATTTTCAAAATATGGGTTCTACAATAATTCGTACTTCACTCTGTTCTGTGCTTCACTGGACCAATATCGTGAGAGCAACTTCTCTCCGAAATCTTCGTACGATCGGCATGCCGCTGCAACATTTTGCATGGTTTCTGCGACTGTTCCTGACATGTGTGCACATATAAAGTCTAATTTGTGTGCTAGCATCCAGTGTTCTGGTAATCCTACTCGGAATTGATCAATAAAAGTTCGTGGATGTAATGAGTTTCCTTCTCGAAAGTGTTGAAATTTTCTGACTGTGAGGAAATGATAGTTGTCGTACTTCGTTGTAGTTCCATATGAAATTCGCGATTCTTCGCCACTCTTGTTTCTGATCATTTCTCCCGTCGTCCTTTCCGGTTGTGGTAGATCCATTAGATATTGTCCGCTGTAACTTTCGCCTACCCTTGCGTAGTATCGTTGAAGTGGTACGCAATAATTTTCTTCCATCGGTTGTGAACGTGTAGCTGAATGCATTGCACTGTACTCTTCGCGACCTGGCTTTCCATTGTCAGGTATTGGTTCGGTATCTTGTCTGGCTAACCTTGCTGCTTCATTGCACGATCCAAACTGTCTTGGAACATACATTTGTGGTTCCGCATGTGTTTGTGATGTCGTTTGTTCATCAAGAATTTCGAAACGTGTTTGTTGCTGTGCTGGCTGTCTGATTTCACGTATGTTACTTTCCGCCTGTGATTGGAATCGCAAATGCGTAATATCTTCGTTAATTGCTTGTTTTTCCGGTGCTGTTACAGATACGGATGTGGTTGCAGACTCAGTGCTTGTTCGATCCTGTTCACTACGCTCTTCAATGGTTTGCAACAACTCTGTTCGCAATTCCTGAAATTGTCGCTTCGTTTGCGCATCTATTTTGACTATGCGGTTACCATATCTTTTCAGCGCTGCTTTTGTGATACGTTTGTGTAACACACTGTTTTCAACAATTTCACGCGCTGTACCTACTGCTTGTCTAGTAATTACGTTTATCTGTTTCTCTAGTTTCTTGACTTCTCCCTGGGTGTTGTTACGTAATGTTTTGATCTCGTCCTGAGTGTCATTACGCAATGTTTTCAATATGACTTAGGTCTAACTGAATTTTTTTGTTTTGTTCTTTAATCTCACGCATTTGTCTCGTGGTTTCTGCAACTTGTTTCGTCGTTTCTGCATTCTGAATTTTAATTTGGTTCGCAATTTCTTTATTTTGTCTTGTCATGGTTTCCGTCATTAATTGTAATAATTCTGGCAGATTGATGGGTCCTATTGCGTTTTCTTCCGACGTCCTACGCTCTGTGTTTTCGCCGAAGTGTTGGTTTGCAACCCATTGCATTGTACTGTGCGGTGACACGTTTCTGCTCGAATTCCTTGCACTCTGTGGTGAGGGAGCTCTGATTAGTTGTATTATGGGTTCTACGTATTCAAGACGCAAGTTAGAATCCTCATCGGCTGTCTCTCTACTTTCCTGTTCCTCTGTCGTATGCTGACCTAAGTTTTCTGTGTCTTGGCGTACATTATCCTCGTTATGGTGCGTTATCTGTCCTTTTTCTCGCGATACTGCATCGTCTGTTGTACTGTCCTCTATTCTCTGTCCATATTCGTGTTGGGTCTCTGTATCAATTCGGTCAAGGTCTCGATCTGCAACTGCTAATCTTTCTGAATCCCTTATTTTCTGTTTTAAAAGCAATTCACGAGCCCTACTTCGCGTCAACATGCGCTCATACGATCTAACGCGTTTCATAAACTTTTTGCACACACGACTTGACAATCCAGTCACTTACTTGTTGGGTCAGAACCAACTTGTCAACGATGTATCCGCCACCTGTCCGCTTGCATTGGAGAGAAAACGTAATTCTAACAATATTAAAATTCATAACTTAATTATGCTATTGTCTCTGCTAGAATATCTCACATTCTACAGAATACTTTCTTACTATCTAACGCTGCAGCTATTGTTTTCAACTATTTATGCCTTTCAAAAAAAAAATTTATTACGAAAAATATTTTAACAGGATGTTTTTCTGACCTAGTTGGGCATGTGGTCGACCTTCAATCATGATATTTTACCATCCTGGCAGGGTCGCCATTCTCTAACATTCTGCATGGTGTCTGTTGTTCTAAGTCGTGTCTCCCTACCACTTTTGCGCAACGACGCTCTGAGCGTGTTTTTTAGGGAATTGACTAATTTGAACCTGGGACCTGTTGCTGGTAAGGAGACGCCAGACCACACATGACATGTAGAGTTCAGAAGAGTTCAGTGAGACTAGCGATGATATAACCAAATACTTAATGATTTCAGTGTCAGCTCCACTGCACTCCCTGTAAAAGAATCTTAATACTAACTAAATTTAGTGGAAGGGGTTCAAAGCTTTCCTATTTTTAGTTAGCTGGTAAAATAACTTCGAAAAATCAGTTAAGTTTACCATTGGAAATTTTATTCTACACACAAAACATTGTTTATAAATTGCACTATTGATAAATGGAAATATTTTAATACAGGATGATAAAAACCAACTGCGTTCAACAAAAATGTGAACGAATATTCCCTGAGTGGGTTT
Source organism: Schistocerca serialis cubense (assembly GCF_023864345.2). Classification (NCBI taxonomy): domain Eukaryota; kingdom Metazoa; phylum Arthropoda; class Insecta; order Orthoptera; family Acrididae; genus Schistocerca; species Schistocerca serialis. The sequence continues at coordinate 266,977,545 of NC_064638.1, forward strand.
CCAAGTTCTACAATGGATCGAAGGATGACCTATGCCATATCACATCTATAATCTAGGTTTAAATTAAGTTTCACAAAAGAGAAAACTATCAAAATGGTCTACAGTGACCCTCAATTATCTTTAATTACTTATCTAACTTGTTGTAAATTACAGTGGCTGATGTGGCTTTTCAAGAATTATATAACAGAAAAATCATCACGTTTCAGATTTTAACTTACGTAGCAAGTGTGAATACCATGAGCTTCAATTGACGATCGACACTAGTATTACGTAGAAAGGGGGTGTAACAGATGAGACTTCTGCAGTTCTGAGTGTAGCCTTATGCGCTGAAAAATGCGGCATCGCGTGCGTTCATTACCTTGTCGGTGTTCTTCAGGGGGCGGCGTGCAGCACAGCTCCGCTCACCTCGCCGTCTCGGAAGCAACTCTCTTGTAACTTCTCCTTACTACAATGTACCGAAGTTGGTTTAAAAAAAAACTATCTGGCTTGTTTTCATCTGACCAATCAGGGTCTCAATGTTAACCTTAAGCTCCGCCTACAAAAATTCTGTTCATCCAATGAGAAACGTTATACTTTTCGTGGTGGGGCAATGTTTTTAAAGTTTGCAACGTAACAGAGACGTGAAAAAGTCTCACGCTAAAACTTGCGGCTGGTGTGGCCCTTTTAGTGTTATTGTAAGATCTATACTGTTCTTCTGGAGGGCTCTAGCTTTTAACATGTGCTGGGGGGGTGGTCCTGGCAGTTACTTTTCGTGGTGGGGCAATGTTTTTTAGGTTTGCAACGTAACAGATACGCGAAAAAGTCTCACGCTAAAACTGGCGGCTGGTGTGGCCCTTTTAGTCTTATCGTAAGATCTATACTGTTATTCTGGAGGGCTCTAGATTTTAACATGGTCTGGGGGGTGGTCCTAGCGGTTACTTTTCGTGGTGGGACAATGTTTTTTAGGTTTGCAACGTAACAGAGACGCGAAAAAGTCTCACGCTAAAACTTGCGGCTGGTGTGGCCCTTTTAGTGTTATCATAAGATCTATACGGTTCTTCTGGAGAGCTCTAGCTTTTAACATGGGCTGGGGGTGGTCCTGTTGGTTAGCTGGAGACTTGGGTGTCCGTCCCTTATCGTAGGGCCTTCTAGCTTAACACGGTTCTGCTCTCGGCTTCTGTTCTCGTTTCTCCCCTCGGAACTGCGTCTGTCTCACGGTGGGAAAGTATGACATGCATTTAGGCATTCTTATGTTAGTCTGTGGTATTCCATTTGCTCACTCGTTACTCGTATTACTTTGATTAATTTAATGTCACGATTTATTCGGAGCTTTGTGACATACTACTGGATTTGTTTATCATGTCAGGGTTTTCATGGAAGGTGTTGGATTTGCCTGACACCTTACCACGTGTGGAGGTATTAATAGTCCCATTCAACACTTTCATGCATAATACAAAAAAATGGTCACCGTTGGGTTTTGAACCCAGTACCCTTGGCACGACGATCTAACGATCTATCAACTTCTCCATGGAAGCTATATATAAGAGTTCCGCACAATTATGCTTTTCCTGTGGTCTGTAGTTCTGTTGTTACTTTTAACTAACGTTTACGACCGTTCTACAGCACGGCAGCTCATAACACGAAGTAATTCGGGGTTTTTGTTGATACTCGACGACAAACACACACGAAAGAAAGACCACAGCTCAGAAGTTCATGTGAGATGTGAGGCGGCTTAATGATGTCACATTTGCGCCAAAGTTCACCACAGTTCTACCCAGCGCCATCTTGAAGATGTCATGCGATGGTGTGGTCGTCACTGCCAAATGTAGATGTTGGCGTGCGGTAGAGAAATATTTGAAAGTAGGCTGTTTAGGTTTTCTTATTGGTAACGCCACGTAGCGCTCTGTATGAAAATCACTGGCTGTGCTGTGTGCAGTCTGTGGCTAGTTTGCATTGTTGTCTGCCACTTTAGTGTTGGGCAGCTGGATGTTAATAGCGCATAGCGTTGGGCAGTTGGAGGTGAGCCGCCAGCAGTGGTGGATGTGGGGAGAGTGATGGCGGAGTTTTGAAATTTGTAAGACTGGATGTCATGAACTGCTATATACATTATGACTTTTGAACACTATTGAGGTAAATACAGTGTTTGTTCTCTATCAAAATCTTTCATTTGCTAACTATGCCTATTAGTAGTTAGTGCCTTCAGTAGTTTGAATCTTTTATTTAGCTGGCAGTAGTGGCGCTCGCTGTATTGCAGTAGTTCGAGTAACGAAGATTTTGTGAAAGGTATTGGTTAATGTTAGTAAGGGCCATTCTTTTGTAGGGATTTTTGAAAGTCAGATTGCGTTGCGCTAAAAAATATTGTGTGTCAGTTTATGCACAGTCATGTATAATTGTTCTAAGGGGACGTTTCATATGTCGACCCTTAGCCGAGGATACCTCACTGGAATCTTCTGATTTTTTCTTGTAGTTTGTGTAATTAGTGTAGCTTTTGTTTATTGCTAGCGCATAATTATAGAGAGAATTTCCTTTGTAGTTGTAGTTTTTCATTGTTGCACAGTAAAGCAGTTGTGGCATGCATGTAGATTTGCACCAAGTATTTCGCAGCTGCGCTTGCAATTAACGAGATATTATTTTCAGTGCTACGTTAATGTGTTCTCTTATTTTTGCTCTTCAAATTGTGCTTTTCTGTGTTACCGTGTGAAATATTGTGACAATAATGGCGTGTGAAAAACGTAATACTAGGCTCCAAAGTAAACTGAGAAATGACAGTGAAGACGAAAGCATTGTGTTAGCGCCACCGAGTAGTGAATTAACTAATGTTCAAAGTAGTAATTTGGTAATTGTGCATAGGGAAATGGAGCGGGCTGCAAACAATGGTGTAGACAGTGAAACAATTAGTGAACAGGGAAGCATTATCGATCTATCGGTCGGCAACAGCTTGCCTCATGATTCAGAAATGACAGGACACAATCTTGCAAATACTGTAGATTCAGGTTTTGCGTCCTCACCGTTTTCTCAAATAAGTCAAGACACATTTTCTGCTTTTCAAACTGCGAATATTGCCGGTTCAAATGCATTGCCGAATAGCACCGAGGAACATGTTTCAGGCACCAGTGCATTGTTATTACAATTAATGCAACAAATGGGACAAAAGCATCAAAAGTTAGACATAATGGAACAAAATCTTCAAAAGTTAGACACAATGGAACAAAATCTTCAAAAGTTAGACACAATGGAACAAAATCAGAAACAAACACAGCAAAAGCTTCAAAAGTTAGACACCACACTTGAACAAACACGTGAAGATTTAACTACTGAGTTACATAACATTGAATCGAAATGTCAAAAAGTCTGTAATGACGTAAAAACACAGATTTGTGAGCATTTTCAACTTGTATTTCGCGGCATGAAAATGCATTACAGAATCACGAAACAGCCATAAAAGAACTGCAAACTGTTGTTCATGAAAATCATGAGACCTTGCAAGCTAAAATTGACTCAGTTGCATCTACCGATTCAGTTACGCAACTTGCAAAAACTCAAGAAAACTTAAAGGACACAGTAGATACTCTGAAAATTGGTTCAGAAAGACACATGGAGGAAATTAGTTCATTATCAGAGAAAGTAGTTGAACTTTCGGATCAGCTAAATAATTTATCTACGAAGGTAGATGATAATCTGAATGACACAAAACCAGTAGTCTTTAATGATACCGAAGAGTGCGAACAAATTAGGAAATTCAAACAAAATCAGAATCAAATTAATACGCAACACCAAAGAGAAATCCAGGAAGTACAAGATCAACTGACACAGGTAATACAAGAATTACGTATTTCAGAGGACATGATGGAACCGCCATAACAATGACCGACATACGACTCGCCGACATGATGATTTTGACTATAAGCTGTTCATCACTACACGTAAATTCAAAACATTTAAGAATTCTGGCAACGACATTCATCCACAAGCGTGGCTTCATCAATTTTCTCATTGTTTTCCTCCCAACTGGTCATTAGAACACAGATTAGAATTTATGTGTGGCTACTTAGAGAATGAACCAGCTGTAAGAATGCGATCGGTCATTCACGATTGCCACAGTGAAGGAGAATTTTACCATGCCTTCCTCTCAGCATATTGGTCTCAAGCTACACAAGACCGAGTAAAACATGGCATCATAATGATGAAACATTTCGAACAATCTGAATTTTTCAGTCTTGTGAAATATTTTGAAGACATGTTGCACAAGAATCAGTACCTGTCAAACCCATACAGCCCCTCAGAACTCATCCGCATTTGCTTAATCAAATTGCCTGAACATTTACGACATATTATTTTAGCAGGACGTTGCAAAGACGACATTGAAGCTTTTTTGGGACTCTTACAAGAATCAGAAATTGGCACTGACAATCGCAGAATGCGAAAACAGGAACACAACAATTACAGGTCACATCCGTCGCAATTCCGCAATGAAAGAAATAATAACTGGACGCGACAAGTCTATTCTCACAACACAAGTCATGACCAAAACAGACACCACCCTTATGACAACCGTTGGCAGAGTAGTAATAATTACAGGGAAAGATCACCTCTCTGCGGTAGTGACTATCACAGAGACAATCAGAGAAACAGACAATATGGGTACCAAAATAAATATTATCAGGGAAGACAGAATAAGTTTAGCCGCAACGGTCCAGCGTGTAGTTACGATTCAGGGAGAAATTCTCCACCACGTGACCGACTAGAAAGAAACTATGGAATCTACCGACATGACGACAGACGATATGATCGTAACGACAGACCTGAATTGCCTCAGAACTGGCGGGATTCAAACAGAGCAGGGCCCTCCCGACAAGGTGAATTTGTAGAAGTTAGGTCTCCAAACCCCAATAGCGACGCACGCCAACAAAGACACAATAGGCAATGACTCATACCGCTGGCAGCCACAAAATGTACTTATGAAACTGACGACGCAGCTGCCGTAGCTAATAATTACGTAAAAATGGAAGACATTAGGGACATCTTACTGCAGGAACACGACATAAAACATAACAACATTGCATATCCTGTGATTCCCATTACAGTAAATGACGTAAAATTTACTGCAGTACTTGACTCTGGCAGTCCCATTTCAGTAATTAGTGAAACAGCCTTTAGCAAATGCAACAAATCGAACGATTGCCCCACACTTCCGTTATGTAAGATTAAATTACAAGGTGCAATCGTTGGAAAAAGTTTAGATGTACGCCGACAAACCAACTTAGAATTCTTTTGCCAAAGCCACAGCTTCTCTATGAACTTTCTTATTGTTCCATTATTGTCGACGGAAATTATATTCGGAGTAGACTTTTTGAATGAATGCAAAGCAATCTTAAACTTTCACGATGCTGAAATAAGTTTAGAGAAAGAAGGTAAGTCAATAGCTTTGAAATTTGAAGATTGGCTCTCAAACCATGACGAGGAAATTAATCAGCTTTACCTTCTGTTAGACAACAGTTCGGAATTTTCTACGGAACTAGACACTAACAATCACTCTGCAAGTACTGACAGGGATGATATCGACGACATATTTGATACTAATGAGTTAATTCAGAATAAAATTCAAACAATTGAGAATTGTAATGACACTGATAGGCAAGACCTTTTTGAGATTTTGCAAGCACAATCCACAGTTTTTACTCACAAAACAGGAACAATCAAGGGATTTCAATACCAATTTCGTGTTCGTGGGCATACTAAATTTTGTGTTAGACCATACGTAATTCCGGCGCATTATAGGGACCGTGTTAGAACAGAAATACAAACTATGCTTAATGAGGGCATTATTGAGCCTGCAGTAAGCTCATACAACAATCCATTACATATTGTTGAGAAGAAAAATGGATCGATCAGGCTTGTCTTAGACTCGAGACAAATCAGTACTATCATCATTCCTGAAACAGACAGGCCACAGACGATGGAAGAACTTCTTCAAAATTTTAATCGTGTAAAAGTGTTGTCTTCTATTGATCTCAGATCCAGCTTTTATCAGATTGAACTTCACCCAGAATGTAGAAAATACACAACTTTTCTTTGTTTCGGCGTTTGTTATCAATTTCGGAAACTTCCTTTTGGTTTGAACATTTCTTCGGCAGTGTTCATTCGCGGGCTAAATTTCATCTTACCTGATTTCTTAAAACATCACATCACCTTATATGTGGATGATATTCTAATAGCAGAAGCCTCATGGGAACAACGTAATTGCATCTTCAACAGTTTGTTACGTATTTTTGCAGAATCTGGAATTACAGTTAACTTGGAAAAGTCTGAATTCAGTAGGTCAAAGGTGAAGTTTTTGGGACATATTATTTCTTCTGAAGGCATTCAGCCGGATCCTGAAAAGTTAGAAGCAATCAGAGCCATTACAGTTCCATCCACAAAAAGACAAGTCCGCAGTTTTCTAGGTCTCGTAAATTTTTACCGTCGTTTTCTGAATATGCAAATTCTAGCTACACCAAAACTTTGTTCTCTCACTGGAAAAAATACTATTTGGAGCTGGGACGAACAAGCACAATTGGAATTCAATTCTTTGAAAAAATCGCTACTTAACGCGCCAATACTAGCTCATCCAGATCTCTCACAAGATTTTTGCCTTAGCACGGATTCTTCTAAAGTCGGTCTTGGTGCCCACTTATTTCAAGAAGCCATAGAAAATTACACTACTGTTCAGAAAACCATTGCTTTTGCTAGCCGAGTGCTAACAAAATCTGAAAAAAATTATTCCGTTACTGAATTAGAAGCTTTAGCTATCGTTTGGGCATTTAACAAATTCCGTTTCTTTCTTTCTGGTAAGCACGTAAAAGTATACAGTGATCATCGTGCATTACAATTTCTTATGTCTTCAAAATTAAATCATGACAGATTAAAACGTTGGGCATCGTTTCTGCAAGAATTCCGCTTCACAATAGTCTACATTCCCGTCAAGGACAACATTGTTGCAGACGCACTGTCACGCGCACCGGCTGGGCTTGAGAAAAGTAACACAGAAGGCAACCTCGAGAAAAATTTCAGTATTCTTTACATTCAGAAAGTCGCCTTTGAAAACTTCATCACCACATCTTAAAAGGACATTGCTCATGAACAAGATAGAGATCCGATTTGGAAAGACATCAAAAGTAAATGGCATGAAAAGCCGCACACTCAGATTCGGAATTGTTATTTGCTTACAAACAACATACTCTTCAAACGCTGCACTGTTGATGACAAGCTATGGATACTTTGCATTCCAGACGATTTTGTTAATAAGCTCATTTGGTACATTCATTTCAGCTACGCACATTTTGGTCCACGAAAATGTTATCATATTCTTCGAACGACTTGTTATTTTAACAATATGGAAAAGAGAATTCGAAGAGTCTTGTCTATTTGTAAACTTTGTCAAAAGGCGAAACCATCTACTATCTCACATCGTGCTCCGTTGTTTCCTATCATTCCTTCTAAATTAAAAGAATTTGCTGCTGTTGATCTCTTGGGACCCCTTGTCAGAACATCGAATGGATTTTCGTACGTTCTAGTCGCTGTTGAACTTACTTCAAAATTTGTTTTTTTCACTCCGTTACGTAAAGCCACTGGACGGTCTGTATCCAACGCCTTTGTTAAAAATTTCTTATGTGAAGTTGGACACGTTAGTAAAGTCATTTCAGATAACGGACCGCAATTCAGATCTGCTGTTTGGTCACGCATGCTTCGGAATCATAAAATCAAATCTGTTTTTATTTCATTGTACTCACCACATTGTAACCCATCTGAACGGATTATGAAAGAAATCAATAAGCTTTGCAGACTTTATTGTCACAGAAAGCATCAGCATTGGGACAGATATTTACACTTGTTTCAAAATGTGCTGAATGAAATGCCTCACGACTCCACTGCTTTACCACCTACTCTTGTACTAAAGAATGAAGAACCACCGAACAGAATCAGAGAGCTTGTACCTTTTCCGAATACACATAAACTTCGACACAAAGACATAACTGATTTAGCTATTAAAAATATATAATCTGCAGCAGACAAAAGGAGAAAACTACACGACAAAGCAAATACAAAGAAATTATATATTGGTCAGAAAGTTCTCATTAGAGCTCATTCATTGTCACATAAGAAGAAACTCTTGAGTCACAAATTCTTTCTAGTTTACAATGGACCTTACAGAATCCGACGAATACCACATGATAATTGCGTTGAAGTTGAAACTCTGTGTACTAGGATGAGTAAAGGTTTACACCACATTTCACATGTAAAACCGTTTATTGAAAGATAATCTGCTTTTTAACTTTGTCTTTGCCATAAAACTTTTCACTTCATATTTCGAGTATGCTTTGTCAGACTTAAGAAGCTGTTAACATGCAACAATGTTTGAAGTTAAGTATCCAGTCTAGAACCTAGAGGACATTTTTAAACATAAATTACGAATGCATTGTTATAGTGAACAGACGACACAGTGTTGTATTTGTACATTCTTGCTTGTTAGTTGCACTATTACGTAACGACTGTCAGGCTTACATATTTAGGACATATACCGGTACTGCTAATGAGATTTTAATGCAACATTTTGGTTTACTTGAAGATTCATTCTGTATTTAAAGTACTTTCTGTGAGATACCAGATGACACAGTGGTTAGTTTATGTGACAGCTACACGATTATATCACGACGTTACTAATGAGTGCCAATTTACAATGTTGCTTTTGTGGTGTATCTGTTTTATATCTGCACAGTTTTTCTGAATTATTCTAGAAAGTAAAACATGTTTTAGTAGTAACTTTTGTGGTATAGCTACAAGGAGACAGACTTTTCCATAGCACAACAATATGTCACAGCACAGTACTTTCTTCATCACAACAATAAGCGTAATAACTAAGATATTTATACGCAAAGCATTTCAATTTTGTTTATCATGAGGTAAGTACATTGACTTCTGCAGAACTTAGCTTTCGGAGGACGATAACTACGAGACTTCCACAGAGATTATCTTACAACAAGACGCACAGTTTAGCGCTACAGTACACGTATTTGAGTGATTAATTTTGTACTTAAAACATTTATTTTTAAAGATATTTGAAGTACAATGATACAAAAGTTTTCCGTGATACATTTCATTCCATTGCTGTAATCTGTAACACCTGAGGGTATAATTACATTAATCCTCAGGGGGGTACACGCTTACTTTGTGTATCATGTGTTTGGCAAGCACAAGGAGCCCTAGTTAATATGGTATTTGCTTACACAACTTTACACATCGGTACCATATTTCTCTAACACATAATTACACAGCTATCTGATCATTTAACTGAGAGAGACAAACTTTTTTACTACGGTAGTGAAAGATGTTTACGCAGTTACACAGTTGGATAACTTCACACTTACGAAATTGTATTTTGTCTGTACTTTGTGAACTGTTCATATTTTTTGGACCCATTGTGATATTATGAGAGCTTTGAATAATATATTTGGTATGGGATCTTGATTTTTAAAGTACGTTTGAGGCAGATGACACTTTTGACATGAGCAGAGAATTTTTTTTAGGTTTTGAAATTATTGGAGGAAGCTACGACGATTTTGAGAGTTGACTGAGGTGTTATGATGTTATTATTACGATGACTATGTGTATTATGCTGTTGCAGTATGTTTATGATCAATAAGCTGATGCTATATGAGTTATTTGATTGTGCTACATATCTGTTATGATGAAATATTGAAGAAGTGTCGACGAATAAGGTAAGGAATAGTGAGTAGTGGTTAGGAACTCTGGTTTGTGAAAAAGGTTGTTGGAAACCAAGAATCGTACTTTAAGAGTTATGAAATGTATGTAAATGCGTAAATGTATTACAATGCTGACGAAAATTTTTTGGACACTGTTATATCAACAGGATTTTGTTTATACAGATTTGTAACGCAAATTCTTGACCTGTGAAATATTTTTATATGCGACTGTCACTGTAGCGGAAACTGCTGTCGTAAATATTTCGGTAAGAAAGTCAAGTGATCACCTTCACGTAATGCGTCGTGGGCACCCATCCGCGTGACAGACGCCTTGAAAAAAGCCATTAGTGTGTGCCTTTCAGAGGCACAGGTGGAGAAAGAAAAAGAGGCCATTATCCTCGCTATTGACACTCCTTTGTAGAAAGCATCATAAATACCACACCCTCAAACTTGAAAACATAATTACACTGTAGCGTTCTTAATTTATGATATTTACTGAAATGAAATGATGAGAAACATTTCATGTCTATTGTCTTGCTAGTTGAAAGATTGTTTACTGCATTATGAAATGCCATATGGCTAGTGAATGACGTTCCACTCCTTGCTTTGCCTATTTTGTTTAATATCATGTTCCTACCTGCACTGCAGCATTGGTTAAAATAAAATTTAATAGATGTACTAATATAGTTATTTTATGCCTACAGATCCAGTCAATAATAACTTTATAATCTATTCAATAAAAAATGAGGGAGCACAAAAAGACATTTCCTCTTCACAGGAACTGCATAGATAATTTTTGTCAATGACTTGGTAACTTGTCTGCTAGAGAAAGTTACAGTGATGCATCACTCTAGTGTTAAGATGTGACATAGGTATTAAACATGGCCATTTTTACTGTAATATTTTTTCTGCTTGAGCTTTGTCATGTTTAGATATAAGTTATTGCATTTGCTGCTGCTGTTTGTCAGGCGTAATGTTACTGAATTTGACTTTGTATTACGCTGTTAAGCCAGTTTTACTACGGATTTATTTTTCTTGTTTGCTGCACAGTGCCTTATATTAGTTGTAATATTGCAATTGCTTTGCTAGTTTGACTTTTTTGTCATTGATGTTTATGTTAATTCGTTTTGTGCTGCTGCATTGCCTCATCCCTTAGTTTAGCATCTGAGCTCAGTAGATTTAAGTTAGCTTAAGAGGGGATAGACTATATAAGAGAATGAGTTGCGATGAATTGGAAGAAATGCATTGAGAAGTTATACGAAAAAAGTACAGAAAGCAGGTATAGGTAGGATTTTCTTGGAAATAAATAATGAGGTAAGAAATATGTGAAATAAATACAGAAAGCATGCTTGGATAGGATTTTTTTGGTGGAAGCAAAGGTTGAAATAAGACGAAAGATCTATGGAATGAAGTTTTAGGTTGGACTGCAGTACCAAATGTTACACTGAAAACAAACCCTGTTCTTTCCTTTTGTGTTATCCCATTATGTGTTTGTGTACCCTTGTGTATTTATGTTCTTCCTGTCTTTATATGTTTATCTGATAAGACTTATGTTGTAGAATTTTTCTAATACTCAGCTACATGAACTATGATGAGGAATACTGTTATCCTCAAATATAATTTCCATTAATAATATGTTATTTACTTTGTATAGATGTTAGACATTATTAATTCTGTTCTGTTTTAATGCTCATGTGTGAAGTTGATATTTCAATAATTATTCTGATCTTTTATGTATTTACTTATGTCATAATTCCTGTAACACTGATGTATATGTTTATTTCTATTCTTTTGTAAAGCCCCTATTACTACAAATGTTATCTGTATTATTTTGTTTTTAATGATGTATTTTGTACCTTTGTTATTGTATTCTTATGTTATAAAATTGTAATTGATACCAGTTCATCAAATTAAGTAACTTGTAAGTTACATTTCACTGCACACATTTCTGTTGGTCATAGTATAAGGACAATATGTGAGAAGTAGGGACTGATAGTGTTTGCACGTGTGTTAATAATTCAGCAAGGGACTGGATAACAGCATTACTGGTTCTAAGGACAATAAAAGAAAATTTTTTTTGTGAGTGCACAAGTGGTGGTTTATGGACTTGCTATATTGTCCGCAAGACTCTTTGATTGTGATTGTGCACCTGCACAGTCGCAACAGATGGTTGCTGGCCGTCTCTACAAGGACTACAGTGGGTATGCATCTTTGATGATCCACCAATACCATTATTTCTACAAGGACTGCAGTGGGTCTGAACCTCTGGTAGCCCACCAATACCATAATCTCTACCAGGACTACAGTGGGTGTGCTCTGTGATGACCTACCTACCGATACTCTTGAAAATTTCGACTGACTCTGCTGTGGGTTTGCTCTGTTGTGGACCAATACCTGTCTGCATGTCAGGAGTCAGCACGGTCTTTCCGTTGGAAGGACAACACTACTTCTTCAAGATTGCATGGAAATCCACTACTTCCGTGTGCATTTTCTTTTACTGCTCAGACTTTGAAAAAAAAAAAGGCACTGCAATTTTACTGTGATGGATGATCAGGACTGTCTTTATGGACTGTGAGAAAATTTTAGCTTTTGACCAACATTGTATCAATAAGTGTGTGCATTTGATTTCTTTGTTATTGTAATTGTGAAAAAAATTTTAACAAATCTGTATTGGCCAGTGCCCAAAAAAATTTGTAAAATTTTTGTGGGGAGCATGGGGGCTATGTAAGTAGGCTGTTTAGGTTTTCTTATTGGTAACGCCACGTAGCGCTCTGTATGAAAATCACTGGCTGTGCTGTGTGCAGTCTGTGGCTAGTTTGCATTGTTGTCTGCCATTGTAGTGTTGGGCAGCTGGATGTTAACAGCTCATAGCGTTGGGCAATTGGAGGTGAGCCGCCAGCAGTGGTGGATGTGGGGAGAGAGATGGCGGAGTTTCGAAATTTGTAAGACTGGATGTCATGAACTGCTACATACATTATGACTTTTGAACACTATTGAGGTAAATACATTGTTTGTTCTCTATCAAAATCTTTCATTTGCTAACTATGCCTATTAGTAGTTAGTGCCTTCAGTAGTTTGAATCTTTTACTTAGCTGGCAGTAGTGGCGCTCGCTGTATTGCAGTAGTTCGAGTAACGAAGATTTTTGGTGAGGTAAGTGATTTGTGAAAGGTATAGGTTAATGTTAGTAAGGGCCATTCTTTTGTAGGGATTTTTGAAAGTCAGATTGCGTTGCGCTAAAAAATATTGTGTGTCCGTTTAAGCACAGTCATGTATAATTGTTCTAAGGGGACGTTTCATGTTGAACGTGGATGGAAACTGTCAGGATGCGCCATGATCTTCAAGTGTTTTATTATTCCCAGCTACAGTGCCGCATTCCTCTCTGTTTGCAATACAGAATCCTGCGATGCTGAGTACACCATTTCGCTGTCTGCAAAACAGGCTGGCGAGGAAGGGCTACCTCAGCGACCCATGCAACGTACTGCCGCGTGCCGGCCGTGTACAGCTGCGGAGTTTTGACGACGTCAGGATACGCCGGCAACCGACTCAGTGGCCTTCATCCCCGTCTCCTCAGCGCCGCGTCCTGCTACGTGCTACTTCTCCATCATGGTTAAGATCACAGGGGACAACAAGCGCCTGCAGTCCGACAGCCAAATCTGCGGCCCTCGTCTTGGGATGCCTCTGGCGTGTGTAGGGAGCCAACAAGACTGGCCACGGTAGCGAGCCGTCGAGTGGTCCGTCGCTGGCTGGCTACGGACCCCGCGTTTGCCTAAAAGGGTCGAACCAGCGACCCGCCGTGGACTGGAACGCTGGCACCCTATCTGCCTGCTGTGTGTAGCCAATGGTGGGACACGCCCCGCCATCCAGGAGAGCTGCCACACTTGAATCCCCCTTGTTAGAAAACTGGCACCTATTTATACGCGGCTGTGTGCCTCTGTTTAGTAACGCGCCTCTCTGAGTCACATACTCATACCTAGGTTCCGCCAGTAGGCCCCTTCTGCCTGGAACTTGCACCATGCAAACTACCGCAGCGTTTACTCTTTTCAGCGGTTCGACGGCCCTGTGGCCTCTATTCTACTTTCGCAACTGCTGGTCAGCATGGCCCGCGCCTGGCTGTAGCTTATGTGCTCAGAAATACTGCACCAAATCTAACTCCTGTCAAACGGTGGTGCTGCTACAATGGAAATTCGTCACCCCCATATTACCTACATTTCGCCCCTTGATGCCTCTGTGATGGAGGCCAGAATCGCGACACTCAGCTTTCAAAAATGGTCCAAATAGCTCTGAGCACTATGGGACTCAACATCTGACGTCATCAGTTCCCTAGAATTTAGAACTACTTAAACTTAACTAACCTAAGGACATCACACACATCCACGCCCGAGGCAGGATTCGAACCTGCAACCGTAGCGGTAGCGCAGTTCCAGACTGAAGCGCCTAGAACCGCTCAGCCACTCCAGCGGGCACTCAGCCTTGAAATCAAGCGCATTTCTTATGGCTGGCCGAGTAAAACAGACACAATGCTGCCTAGGATCGGCACGAGAATGAATCAGGAGGTGGCATAAGGGTTGTCAGTAAAACGCCCCTTCGCATGGGGCATTGATTCCCATAAATTCACGGTCGAAACAACATTTCACAGTGCGATGAGCAACAGGACGACGTTCTTGACAACTTTCGACTTTGCTAACACCCCTCTGATGATTGAACCCTACTCTAAGGACGGCGGGTCATGGGGTCCCAGGTTCGATTCGCAGTCGAATCGGGGGTTTTCTCCGCCAGGGGAGTCTGTATTGTCCTCACCATTTCATCATTATTCAGGAAATGGCGAGATAGAACAGTGAAAAATTGGGAACTTGTACAGGCACGGCATTGAATGCCCCATAAACCAAAACAGCAATGAGTCCCTCTAAGACACCTCAGTTCACCTCTAAGACACCGCAGTTCAGATATTTAAAATATCCATACATTAATGCCTTTCACTTGGAAAAAAGTTGGTTGGGACTGGGTTAACTGATGTCGCGCAGAGCTGATAAAATTTTAAGCCCACAACTCATAAAATTGTAAGAGCACAGTTGTGAGCTTTGTTAGTAGAACGTATGTTAAAAACTGTAGCCTGTTGTACCATACTTCCTACATGTAGCAATTTTACTACTATTCGTAATGTATATTATTTCGCAAAAAATCGTGTACTCATTACTCCTTTTCTTCTCTGTTACAGGTAAGTCGCTGTCGTCCCGATCTAACAAGGAAAAGAACTGCTGATTGGTTCCTTGCATGATAGCTGCCTGATTCCTAGGGTCTCTAGTCACATGAAGTGTTCAATGAGGTATAGTCTGATGTTTACGAAGATTGAGCAACAGTAGTCCTTTAGTGTGGTAGGATTTGTTTGCTTACTAAATTTTATATTGTAAGTTAAAATAAATCTTTCCTGTGCTGCCCACTTTAAACATGATGGGGTGGTTAAACAGTACCACCCATCATTTTGTAACGGCTATAGAACAAACTGTAACGATGTAATAAGTTTCTAGCTTCGCTGGAAATGTTCTGATCATCTTCTGTATTTGTCAAAGACATCATAATGTTTCTCCCCTCATGAGAAAAAGATACATAAAATGGCCGATTAGGCAAATGGGGTGGGATTTCGAAGATGAAACTCCAATTTGCGTTCATGGACGGCTGAAGGATGAATGTGATGCTTCATAAAGCATATCACACACTTTGACGATGCTTCTGGCGTTATAAAAGCGGTGTAGGGTGTGAGGCATTGGCTAACCAAACGTAGAGGAGTTGACACAATTCATTCCTGAAACTTAGTCTCACCTGACGTCAGCTGACCAAAAAAGTTGTATGTCATTCATGCAGCAAAGACTTCTAATGGGCAATCACTTTCGAATTGCTGTTCATTTGTTTTTCGTTTATTTCTTTTACCTTAATTTATAAACGCCATCTCAGATTGTTTATGAGCACGGCTGTGCCACTTTTGTCGGAAGTGATTTTCTGTTGAGAAATTTTAATAATATTAGTCACTACACAATTCAGCAACTGACGGTCACAATTTTAGAAACTACAAGGTGGAAAACCGAGCTGAATTAGTAAAGGATTTGTTCCTATTAAAGCATAGAATTTTGTTTATCATGCACAAGCTTTTTAAGCCACTCTACTACGTTGCATCAACTGTTTATCTGTTGCCATTATTTGCAAATTCTTAAGAAAAGAACTGAAAGCCATAGACCTCCCAAACAAAGAACTGAAAATATTACCACCACTCTAGCACCTGAGGACAGGCAGCCCCACGCAAGAGGTATCAAAGGGGTTGTCAGATCTCAGGCGCTAGAGCACCAGCCAGCTAAAAGGGTGTCGAACTCTCTGTCATGTACATTATTAACGTGCTCAACAAAGGTGTGAAAGTGGTTGTGAGGGTGTGTGCCGAACTGTGAGATCTGAGAGGGATCCTTTGCCGTCTTGTGCACTCATGTATCAATGTTGCAACCCTCCGTGATCACGAAACGGGAGGGCGCAAAACTGGAGGGCTGAAAAAGCGTAAACACACTTTGCTGCCCTGGATCACGTTCAGATTTCGTGAAATGGTTTTCAACGATCCCTAGTGGTTCCACTCCGCAAGCCAAAGGCAAGAGCTGCAACCGCACTACAATCCATAGGGGTCAGATCACCTTCATAGTATTTGCAGCCCCAAAATGCCTGTAGATTAGGGGGAGGGGGATATCAGCAGCGTCGGACGTTGTCAAGGATTTCGTCCTGGTGATCACCGCTCTGCGAACTGTGGTTTTCGACCGTGAAATGTATGGGAATCAACGCCCCAAGCGAAGGTGTGACTTCATTGGCGTTCTTTACGCCGGCTCCTGAGATTTTTTCGTGTATGGTGGTGCGCCTGAAATGTTTTCCCCTGTTACTTATAAAAAAAAACCCTGATTTCAACGATGGGTGTCGCGGTTCTGACCTCCCTCACAGAGGCGTCAAAAGAAGAGGTGAAATGTAAATAATATGAGGTGTGACGATCTTCTCATGGTATGCCACGTCCACGATGGCGTTGGGTAGAATTGTGGTGAAATTTGGTGCCAGTGCGGCATCGTTAACTCTCCTTATACCTCACAATATTTTCGGAGCTGTGACCTTTTTTCGGAATCTGTCGACAGCTTGCTATTTGAAGCTTATCTGAGTCCGATGGTCATGTCGTAGTGCGCGACGCTTTCGTACTATTACAGAAGAAGGTTGTAGGCACCTTTGACCCAAATTTCGAACTTACGCATGACAATTGGAGACAACTACAGGGTTTCGAAAAAGTAATTCCTTTTTTTTGCATTGGAAATATTACAGTGACCTGGAAGACGTACTCGTATTTGTTTGTAAGCGCACGAGAAACGGCTGATTATGATGAACTGAAATACAGTTTGACCCTAATTAAAGTTCCAGTTTATCGAAGCTGTAGAAAGAGAACTTCTGCTCAAAATGATGTCAGATTCGAACAGCAAATTATTGGCGCAGGGGTAAACGTCATAGAATGAAAAAACAGATAACGAAAATTTTACCAATATATATATGATGCGGTCGGCTAAAAATGACCAGTGAATCTCAATACGACAGCTATGTAGTTACAGTATCCTTACTTTTCAATGTACATGATTTCACAAGTTCGGCCGTAAACAATTGTGGCACTGTTAGGAAAGCCCATGGACCACGAGAAGGTAATACCAAGTCAAATGGGAAGTGGTGGTTTTTAATTGTTCTGGGGCCAAAAAACAGATTAAAAGAAAAAAATAATGGCGGTTTTTTATTTTCCTGGGGCCAAAACAGCATTAAAGGCAAAAGGACATCGGTTTTTTAACTTTCGGACATGTTCTATGTGGTGTCCACCGTTTCCTGCCACAAGTTGACATTGAGAAACAGCACGTTCCACAACAGATCGAAGTGACTCGGGGATCACGTTTAGAGTGCGTTGCGCAATACGTGCCTACAATAATTCAGTTATGGAGCACTGAACACAACATATTTCAGATAACCCCACACCCGAAAGTCATACGGATTTAGATCCGGCTATAGGAAAGTGACGGTTGATAGTTCTACAAGTTCCGAAATGCCTCTGCAGCA
Source organism: Schistocerca serialis cubense (assembly GCF_023864345.2). Taxonomy (NCBI): domain Eukaryota; kingdom Metazoa; phylum Arthropoda; class Insecta; order Orthoptera; family Acrididae; genus Schistocerca; species Schistocerca serialis. The sequence continues at coordinate 266,995,368 of NC_064638.1, forward strand.
GAATCTTCACTGACTGTGCATTGTACGGAGGAGCGCCATCTTACATAAAAATGGTCCTACGTACACAGCGATGATGTTAAGGGGTTGGAATCATGTTGGTGCGCAAAAGGCTCACATAGCGTTTACCAGTGATGGTACAGGTAACATGATTCGCAGGACTCAACTCCTCAAAAAAATACGACCCTACGATAAACTGTGCCGTCAACCAGCACGACACAGTTAACTTTTCATAATGAAGCGGTACCGATCAACGTGCGATCGGCTTTTCCGTTGCCCATATTTTTGCTATTCTGCGTTTTGGTATGTCATTGGAGTTGGAAATGGGCTTCGTCTGTCCACAAATTGTTCCATGGGCATTCACTGTCCACTTCCATGCTAGCAAGAAAATCCAGAGCAAACCTTTGCCTTGCTGGCAGATCAGCAGGCAGCAACCCCTGAATTTGGGTAATTTTATATGGCTAGCAACGCAGAATGTTTTGTAGGATTTTATGCACGGCGTTCGCAGGCATGTCCAACGTTCGGGCGATTCCCCGTGCACTGCACGTGGGCACATCACCGCTCGATTCCTCCTGCAGTGCTGCGCCCACACCTTCTTCAGGCGGATCAACTGCTTCCCTCCCTCAGCCACTCTGCACTTAAAAAGAATCTGCCTTTCCAGATCTGTAATCATTTTCTCCAGGCCCTTACCACACATCGGAACAATGCCTTTTTTAATATCCTTGGGCGTCTGGAACTTCTGCAGGGCTATTGGCTCACAGTCTCCGTTGTAGCAAAAGAGCTTTACCATCAGCGCACGATCCTTCATAGAGAGAGTAATGTTGAGTGTCTCAAACGCAGTCTGACGTACAGGCGTGTGCCTCGCGTCTGTTGGTGTGACTATTCTGACCCTTTCGCCGCCATGTACTAGTCAAATTGTTTTTGTTCTATGACGTTTTCCTCTGCGTCAATAATATGCGGATCAAATCTGAGTAAATTTGAGCAGTGTTTCTCTTTCTACATTTTGAAACTGGAATTTTAGTTGTAGACACCCTGTAGAAGGCATATAGAGAATGTTGGCTTTCACGACGAATTTCATTGATGAATTCTAATCGGGTTATCAGCCGCGTCCTGGCATCATGCCGTCGCTACGTTTCGACATGTTTTTTATTAGTCGATTTCAGGAGAAGTACCAGTATGATGTCCATTTCGTTGCTTTATTGACGCTGAACAGCAGACTCTTCTACCGAGGGCTCAACGTGTGGGGCCAGTCGCCTCGGCCAGACCGACAATCCTGCAGAGGCGGGCGCACCCCCCACTAAGGACACGTGGTTGTTTTTAAACAGATAAAAGTATTATATCGAGCCAACAGGTTTTGGGACTCCGTCATCAACGAGGCAGTAGAAATGTGAGTATATGACACTCTTGTCGTCTGGGACAACGGCTTCCAACTGAGCTCTGCATGAGATGTTTCATTAGCAAAAATGCCCCAGGGACGCTGTGATGCGAAAGCGGAGGAGGTAGCGGGCAGCATAGACAAGCAGCTCCAGAACTCGATGCCATCTACCCAACCCTCTGAGTCCCCTCTCCACCGCGCCGGAGAACCTCCCCAACACTGGTCGCAAAGTCTCTTCCGGAGGCACACGAAAGGCCTCTCCCTCTACATAGGAGTTTGTGTCCAGCGGCTATAAAGGATCGAACTGAACGTAACATTACACTTCGCCTGAAGATGACGGATAGGAAACTCGTTGAAACGTTGAAACAACACGACTCGGGAGAAGACAAGAGAAGGTTTCATCAGATAATTGGTAGACGTCTCTCATAATTAATAGCGGATACTGACGTGAATGAAATAATACGATGTAAACAAAAACGATACAGTAAATGAGAGACCGGAAACGAGACATTTGTGTGATAATTTCGAATTTGCCGTTATGAGCCGCCGCTGACTTCAGTATGAAGTATTCATAGTTAAAATAAATGTATCTGACATGTTAACTTTTCGATTAAGTCTCCATCTAATTGGACTCAAATTTCACTTATGTCTAACTGAACACTGCTTCACGATGTTAGACGGTGCAATTTATGGTACATTCGTGTCTGTTAGAGGAGATGTTCCACTTCTCGACTACACACTTGGATGCAATGCTCTCATCTCTGCAATTACAAATTCTTACAAACGTCTGCGGATCATCTCTTAAATCTAGCTGCTGGTTTCACTGAAGAATGGCCTGTGTGGAAAATTCTGAACAGGCCCAGAACTGCGGTCACAAGGATAAGAGATGATTCACAGAAATGAGGTTGTCCAACATAATAAAGTCTTTGTGACTGTGGACCTCAACAAATTTCAGTGCACTTTTACCAATGTACATTATGCACTATAAGATGTACCACTGAAGACCTCATGTCCACAGGCTCTGAAACCGTTGTCATTGCCAAATATTGAGCTAAAGTTGCGTAGATTCTCATCATTGTATTTATATCTTTAACATTCTTTTAACGTATACCATTGTAGAATATGATCTGCAAGACGCAATATTGTCTTCAATTATTTTTAAATTATCATTTAGTTTATAAATTATATTATGTAGCCATATTTATGTATCTCGTGTGCTGAAGTTTGATGTTTTGGAACAGATAAATAAATATATAAATTTCTGAAATCTTGAAAAATCTGTGCTGCTTGTTGCTCCACTTCTTGGACCCTAGGCAGATTAATCCAGAGGAACGTCAGATGATATTTAAGGCCAAAGTATAGGTCCTGCTGTACCCCTCCAACTCAGTCCGTAATGGGGCATTAGATGACGTCTTAAATCAGCCACAAAATGAGCCATTGTCCCATCATGCTTATACAGAATTTCCTAGTGTTCCACGTGGGGATTGTTGAGCAGGGTATGGGTTTCTATCAAATTTGAGCCCAGTTTGATGGGGACTTGAACGAAAAATGTTCATTTGAAATACATTTTGAGAACAAAAGAAAATATTTGGTATTCAAGTTGAAAGCTAAGCGTTGTGCACGAATTTTATTTACCCAAACCAAAATTCTGTAACAACTTGTAACTGATTTATAACCATTTTCCGGGGAAGTCTTAGTGATCAAATACACTTAGTGACAACAGTTAACATTCCCGATGCATCGTAAAATTTATTTATGTAGTTCAATAGGGAACAGATCGGTTAATATTACAAGAGGAGATCTGCAAAAGGAGCATACTCTGTCTGAAGATGCTCGTGTAATAGACAAACACTTGTGCAGTGCTTATGTTCACGCAGTCGCTGAGATCTAAAACAATACTAATATCTGACTTTCACCCTAAAAATTAACCTCTGATCACTAATGAGTTTAAAGAAACTTTCTGTGGGAAGTGTTCTTAAAAGAGAGCTGTCAGCGGAGCTGCGTTCATCACCAAACTGCGACAAAACATTCGCAGTGAAACTGAAAAATTGTAATAAATATTATGGTGCTATGAACTGAATGCAATAGTGATTCAAGCGGAGCCGCTAAATAGGACAAGGAATTATGGTATGATCAAAGCAGGTAGTGAACATGCATAACACGTGCTCCCAGGTGCAAACAGAGGTAGTTTCGGCTTAATTAACAGAAGAATACTGGATCCACTTACGAATGTAATCTAATTCTAACGACATCAGAAACAGAAAAGCCAGTAGTGTACCGGCGCCTTCAAACAGCCCAAGATATTACACAGAAGACAATGATATTCAGCATTTTCACAGAAATAAGAAAATTATATTAACAAAGACGGCCTAGCTATTTTTTTTCAGATTTAATAGAAACAGCCATTAGAGAAACAAAGTTGCTTAAAGAACAACCTGAAAGATTAGGCTTACAAATCTTCCTTGAGGAAACCGTATTTATGGCAAATATTAAGGCAGCCACAAGCGTAATGAAAACTATATAAGGAAAAACTGAAAGGACTAATAGGTTAAATTATCTATGAGAGATAACTGAACAAGATATTTCGGAGGGAGAAGCCATTAAAACAGTAGTTAACAAAATGAAAAAAAGCATACTACCTCCCTAATGATGTATACAACAACAACTGAATATCCATCAGCGCTGAACTTACACAATAATATAGTGTAGTTTTTTTTTCCTTTATTGTCATTTTGAAACCTGTATTACAGGCAGGCCTGCAGCAGCACACTACGCCGCTCTTGGGCCGCAGAGAAACACAAATAGACAAATGAAGACATTTCGAGAATAAACAGGGTGGACATATAAACGGAGACAAACACTTTTTAAAATACAAGGTGCCGTTCACGGACGGAGAGTCCAAGATAAAATTGTGCATACACTTGGACACAGACAGATACGAAAATTGTCACACGTGAACGTAGGTGCATAAAACGAATAACACTGAAGCACTTAAGCACAAAACGACGGCACACACAGAACACGAGGCGTTGATCTCCGGCGCGCTAATGTTTACTAACCGTGTACGAGTCCGGGGATCTGCCAAGAGAGGAGGAGGGGGGGGGGTGGGAGAGGGAGAGGGGAGAGCAGATGCCACAGGCAGGGGAGATAGGGGGAAGGGAGGAAGGTGGAGGGGAAGCCCCTTGGGAAGAGGGAAGGAGGGAGGGGAGTGGGGAAAAGAAAAGAGAAAGGAGGGAGAGTGCCTAAAGGACACAGGAAGAGGGGGGGAGGATCAAAGTTGATAGGAGGGGTAGATGGAGGGGAGGAGGACATCATCAGGGATGGGGAGCTGGCGGAAGCCACCTTGGGAGAGGGTGTGTAGGGTGGAGAGATGGAGACCGGGTGGGACGTGGGAATACAGGCGCGGCAGCGGGCGGGGGTGGGAGAGGACGGGTGAGACAAGCAGATGAGGAGGATCGAGTTTGCGGGAGGTGTACAGGATCCGTATCCTTTCAAGGAAGAGGAGGAGGTGGGGAAGGGGATGAGATCATACAGGATCCACGTGGGGGAGGGGAGACGGATGCGATAGGCGAGGCGGAGAGCATGGCGTTCAAGGATTTGAAGGGGTTTATAAAAGGTAGGGGGGGCGGAGATCCAAGCCGGATGGGCATAACAAAGGATAGAGCGGATGAGGTATTTATAGGTGTGGAGAATGGTGGAGGGGTCCAGACCCCACGTACGGCCGGAGAGGAGCTTGAGGAGACTGAGTCGGGAGCGTGGCTTGGCTTGGATTGTCCGGAGGTGGGGAGTCCAGGAGAGGCGACGGTCGAGGGTGACGCCAAGGTACTTAAGAGTGGGAGTGAGGGCGATAGGACGGCCATAGATGGTGATGTAGAAATCAAGGAGGCGAAAGGAAGGGGTGGTTTTGCCTATAATGTTCGCCTGGGTTTTGGAGGGATTGACCTTGAGCAACCACTGGTTGCACCAAGCGGTGAACCGGTCAAGATGGGATTGAAGAAGGTGTTGGGAGCGCTGCAGGGTGGGGGCAAGGGCAAGGAAGACAGTGTCATGGGCAAACTGGAGAAGGTGGACGGGCGGTGACGGCGGCGGCATGTCCGCCGTGTAAAAAACGTACAGAAGGGGGGAGAGGACGGAGCCTTGGGGCACACCGGCGGAGGGGAAAAAGGTGTAGGAATCTGTGTTATGGATGGTGATATAGGAAGGACGGTGGGAGAGAAAGGAGCCGATCAGACAGACGTAGTTAATGGGAAGGGCGAAGGTTTTGAGCTTGAAGAGGAGACCGGAATGCCATACGCGGTCATAGGCACGTTCGAGGTCCAGGGAGAGGAAGATTACGGAGCGACAGGAATTAAGCTGTTCGGAAAGGAGATGAGTGAGGTGAAGGAGAAGGTCGTCGGAAGAGAAGGACGGCCGAAAGCCACACTGGGTAACAGGAAGGAGGCGGTGCTGGCGAAGATGCTGGTGGATGCGTCGGGTGCGGAGCGACGGGAATTAAGCTGTTCGGAAAGGAGATGAGTGAGGTGAAGGAGAAGGTCGTCGGAAGAGAAGGACGGCCGAAAGCCACACTGGGTAACGGGAAGGAGGCGGTGCTGGAGAAGATGATGGTGGATGCGTCGGGTGAGGATAGATTCCAGGACCTTGCTGAAGACCGAGGTAAGGCTGATGGGACGGTAGGAGGAGACGGCGGACGGCGGTTTGCCGGGTTTAAGGAACATGAGGATACGGGAGGTTTTCCACAGGGCAGGGTAGTAACCGGTGGACAGGACTACATTGTAGAGCCTGGCCAGGGTGGAGAGGAAAGAGACAGGAGCTTCACGAAGGTGACGGTAGGTGACACGATCGTGACCAGGAGCGGTGTTGCGTTTTGTGCCGAGTGTAGCAATGAGATCCTGTGTAGTGATACGGGCATTGAGTTCTGTGCATGCAATGGTGTCCAAGTACTGAAAACCAGGAGCAAGGGGAGGGACAGAGGTGTCAGTTCGATCGCGGATATCCGGGAAGAGGGAGTAATCGAACCGGGGATCATCGGGGATGGAAAATACATCTGAGAGGTAGGAGGCAAAGTGATTGGCCTTGCTAAGGGTGTCAGGGAAAGGGTGATCATCATGGAGAAGAGGATAGTAGGGGGAGGGTTTAGTTCCGGTAAGGCGACGGAAGGCTGACCAGAACTTGGACGAGTTGATAGGTAGGGTAGCAGTTAAACGGGTGCATGTCTGTCGCCAGTCCCGGCGTTTCTTAGCCGCGAGCAAATTATGAATGTGTCGCTGGAGTTGCCGGTGGCGTCGTAGTGTGTCTGGGTCACGCGTGTGGAGGAAGGCACAGTAGAGACGGCGGGATTCACGGAGGAGGAGGACAGCCTGTGGGGGTAAGGTAGGACAGTGGGGGTTGATGGCGACAGTAGGGACGTGGGCCTCCACGGCCTCAGACAAGGTCTGCTGGAGAAAGGAGGCGGCATGGGTGACATCATCGGTGTGGAGGTAGGTGGAAGGGTGGCTATCGACCCGGGCAGAGAGGGTAGCCCGGTAGGCATTCCAGTTGGCACGGGAATAGTCATGGACGTACTTAGGGGGAGGGTCATGATGGGGGTTGGGGCAGGGGTACGACCGTCTGAAATGGTGAGGAGGACAGGGAGATGGTCGCTACCAATAGGCTCCAGGACATCCACCGTTATGCAGCCAAGGAGGTTGGGAGAGGAGAGGATAACATCGGGAGTGGAGTCGGATTCGGGACGGGTGTGCTGGGGGATGGGAATGAGGTCGCCTTGAAGGGAGGAGAGGAACCGATGCCACCGCCGTAACTGGGCAGCGGAACGACTATGGATGTTGAGGTTGGCGGCGATCACGTAGGAGGAGAAAGTACGGTCGATGTGGGAGAGGAAGTCGAAGGGAATAGGGGCGTTGGGGCGGACATAGATGGTGGCACAGGTAACGGTAAGGCCGGGGAAGAAGAGACTAGGGATTAGGTGTTCGGTGGGGTCGGGAAGGAGAGGTTGGAGCCGAACGGGGATCTGGCGATGGTGCCCAATGGCAATTCCGCCACGCGCAATTGGGAGGGGATTATCGGAGCGGTGGAGGAGGTAGGGGGAAGTGTGGACGGTGTGGTGGAGTTGGAGGAAGGTTTCATTAAGGAGGAAGGCGCCCACGTGGTGGGTGGCAAGGGTGTGTAGGAAGAGGTTCTTGTTGGCGGGAAGGGAGCGGATGTTGTTGAAAAGGATACGGTGCTGCCGTGCCATGACAGGGATTTAAATGAGGGTGTCAAGACGGGAGAAGGTGAAATGGGCCTGGTTGTTCGAGTAGGTGGCGTACATTTTGAGGTGGAAAACGGAACGGGCGGCGAGGGAGATCTGTTGGAGGGTGTGTGGGCGCTGAAAAGGATGAACATTCTGCAGGACAATGGTGAGGAATCTGATGATGTCTTCAGCGGTAGGGGGTGGGCGAAGGGAGTTGCCGGGAGGGGTGGGGGCGTCCAGAGGGTGGACAGGAACGGTGAGTTCAGGAGTGGTAGGAGGGGGTTGGGCCTTACACTTCTGGGAGTAGGTGGGATGAGGGAGGTTACAGGTATTACAGGGGGGGAGGACTGGAGATTGGGGTACTGCCGTAAAAAGTGGGCTTGCCTACAGTGCGGGCAGGTGGGGGCCACGCGGCACTCAGATGTTGAGTGCGCATTATATCGCAAGCACCTTTGGCAGCGTAGGGATTGAGGAGGGGAACGGGAGGGGTCAACTTTATAATGCTGGTTAAAAAGGAGGGCACCCTCCTTCAGGAGACAGTCTATGGAGGGGGCGTGCTCTGAAAAAACCTGCATAAGGCGGGTGGGGCCGGCAGCGTTATGGATGCGGCGAACCGCACACACCTCCAGATGGGGATGGGCCTGAAGCTCTGCCAACACCTCCTCCTCCGTGATCACTGGACTGAGCCAAATGATCACGGCGGTGAGGGTCGGCGGGCGACGCAGAGGTTGGGGTTGGCAGGAGGGAGGTGGCAAAGGAGCAGGGGTGAGAGAGGCATGAGGGCCAAAGCGGGTGACAGGGATGCGAGAAAGGATGTCTGTGTGGAGGGTAGGGCTGGGGGAGGAGATGAGTACCGAATCACAGCGAGGAGTGAGGAGGGAGATGGGGGCACCAGGACAAATCTGGCGAAGGAAGAGGGTGAGGTTCCGGGCTTCAAGGAGGGAGGGATCAGGACGGGAGAGTAGGTAGCGGTAGGAGGAGGGGGTAGAGGAGGAGGAGGAGGAGGAGGAGGAGGGGGCAGGGACGGGCGGGGAGACATCCATGGCATCAGGGTTGGGGGAAGGGGGACGAGGCGGAGCCTTTTTGGGAGCAGAGGAGGCAGGGGTGCCACTGGGGCGCTTGATGGCGGTGGAGGAGGTGTGGGGGATGGGAACAACTGGTATGTGGCGGGGAGTGGCAGGTCCCAGGGCTGGAGTCGGCGCCGGAGATGGTGAGGGCGATGGCCAAGGCGATGGTGAAGACGATGACGAGGACGATGAAGGTGAAGGTGAGAGTGTAACGTGGGCGGTAGCCCGCCGGGCGACCACCCTGGCGGGGGCCGCAGAAACAGAAGGAGTAGGGGGAGGGAGCGGAGGGAAGGGATCAGAGGAGGTGCAGGAGGGAGGAGCTGGGGACGGGGCGACAAATAGGGAGGGAGATGAGAGAGTGAGGAGTGGGGGGATGGACTGAGGGGGAAGTGAAGCAGCACACCACGTGATAGTGGTGGCAGCAGCGGAGGGGGAGGTGTATATAATGGCAGTGGTGGCGGCTGTAGCTGGTGGGGGCTGACATTACGATAAGCGGGGGAAAAAACAAACACAGGACTAGACAAAGGAGCAAATGAGAGATGGGCTGGGCGACGAGAGACACAGAGGAAAAAGGGACGGAGAAAGACGAAGGAGACCGGGGCCGAAGCCCCACTCTGCTGCCGCTGGGGGGGGGGGGCGCAAACAGGCTGGCTGGTTGGTGGGGACGCCTCTGCTGCTGATGGCGGCGGATGGTGGGGGCAGCTAGGACCACCGCTGGTTGCAACCGCTGGTGGCGGGGACTGCTGCTGGCCGCTGGATGCTGGATGCTGGATGCTGGATGCTGGATGCTGGCTGGGGCCGGCGCAGGTGAGGACTGCTGCGTGCTGCTGGCGGGGACGCTGCTGGCTGCTGGCGTAGACCACTGCTGGCGGCTGGCGGGGACCGCTGCTGTCGAGGACCGCTACTGGCTGCTGGCTGCTGGCGAGGACCGCGGCTGGCGGGGACCGCTGCTGGCGAGGACTGCTGCTGGCTGCTGGCTGGACTGGTGTACGCCGACGGGCTGGCTGGCTGGCTGGCTGGCTGGCTGGCTGGCTGGCTGACTGGCTGGCACCTGCAACACCTATCACTTCGATTGGTACCAGAACAGCACAAATCGAAGGTCGGTATTCAACCGAAGTACCGCCGGAGATCTGTAGTGTAGTTCGGCCAGAGACACATTATGCAGCAGAATGTTTAACCATGATCAAAAATGCGACGATGGAAGCACCGAAAATCACAGAGTGAAAAATGCGGAGGAAAATTGTGGGATCATTAACGAACAAACACTGCAGAAGACGTCATAAAAGTGAACTTTATACAGGGTGGTCCATTGATATCTCACAAAATAAACATCAAACGAAAAAGCTACAAAGGACGTAACTCGTCTAACTTGAAGGCTGAAACCAGATGGCGCTATGGTTGGCCCGCTAGATGGCGTTGCCATAGGTCAGACGGATATCAATTGCGTTTTTTTTAAATAGGTACTCCCATTTTTATTACATATTTGTGTAGTACGTAAAGAAATATGAATGTTTTAGTTGGACCACTTTTTTAACTTTGTGATAGATGGCGCTGTAATAGTCACAAACGTATGAGTATGTGGTCTCAAGAAACATTCCGCCATTGCGCACGGTATTTGCTTCGTGATACATTACCCGTGTTAAAATGAACCGTTCTCCATTTGCGGGAAAGGTCGATATCGTGTTGATGTATGGCTATTGTGATCAAAATGCCCAACGGGCGTGTGCTATGTACGCTGCTCGGTATCCTGGACGACATCATCCAAGTGTCCATACAGTTCGCCGGATAGTTACGTTATTTAAGGAAACAGGACGTGTTCAGCCACATGTGAAACGTCAACCAAGACCTGCAACAAACGATGATGCCCAAGTAGGTGTTTTAGCGGCTGTCGTGGCTAATCCGCACATCAGTAGCAAACGAATTGCGCGAGAATCGGGAATCTGAAAACTACGTTCCATTTCAGATGGAATATGCAGCTAGCGTGAAGTTTTACCTCACCTAACCGTGACACAGACAAACAAAAAGGTACTACAGGAACGTAGCCAAATACCCTCGCAAAGCATTGCTTAACCCAATAGCTTGTAGCGATCTAAATCTAAGGTGGAATAGTACAAAATTGCTGCAAGGGTTTAACCATCTGAACAGAACTTAATTTCCTTCCGCTCCATGCTATGTACAAACCAAAAGTTCACGGCTAAATACACAATTGGATCGCGCTAGTCAAAGAGCCTATCCCACACCGGATATGTTACACGTGCATCATGCAAGGAGGCGGACAAGCTGCAGCGATACCAGAATGTCTGAATTACGTGCGTCTTTGGAGAACACAAGTTACATATTAACCCTAACAGTGGGCACGTCCGTGTGGGGTCGAGACGCTCCATACGGCAGCACCCGCCGTGCTGGGCACGAATGGCTGTGAGCACCGACTCGTCATCATCGCAAGAGCTCCTGTATTTGTTTTTAGCAATAAGTTCGTAAGGAAAACAGTACTTTGAATATTCTGTACTGCTGAACTTCCTAAGACTAGATAATGTTACAGAGAAGCACATTTCAGAAACGCACAACACAGAATCCCACTTCAGGTCATTGACAGTAGTAACGCGATCCCTTTCGTATTTTGTTTTTTTTGCATATGATGTATCTCCTTACAGGTCCATTCTATTTTAATGCCTATCAACAGTGCTTGGAATGCGCCATTCTCATAGCTACAGTGGATGATCCCTGTAAGATCGACGACTTTGATATTTTCCTGTCTTGGTAGCATGTCTGTAAAATCTCACGAAGGAAGCTGAGAAAAATTCTATGAACGAAGCATTCTTTCCAGTACGAACTTTCTAAATAACGTGGCAGTTTAGCACGTATATATCTAAGGAGTTGTTCGTATCGTTTCAGTGTTCCGTCAGCACATTCCATTAACCAAAGAAGCATGTCGTATGTGTCCACTACACCCAAAAGCTATTTAGTTGACGGTCAGTTTTCTCGTCTGATTTCATTGCAGCTATATGGCATGTCGTCAAATACATACGTCCCTGTTGTCATGCCAGTTCATAGACATTTTAGTGTCTGTTTACCTAAATTCAATCTCTCTTCTTTGCAATTTGATTTCAAGTTATGTCATTTTTTGAATTGTACCTACCGCATTTGTTCGTCTCTCACGCAAGTAGTGGAAGAGAGATGGACTCCTTCATCAAGTGTCTACATACAGCGTGTGTTTTATTTCGTGCATTTTCTATGAAAACCTTGAAACGCATACGGGATGAGGCAGCTAAGATATATATATATCCAGAATGAAAAAATATGTTGAGTTGCGGTTTTCACCAAGCCATAATGGACTATATGTAAAACTTCGTGATGTTCGCAAGCAATTTTTATCATTTATAGTTGCAGAATTACGACGCTAACTTTGTTTTCTTCTAGTGGAACTATATACTTTATTCTGTGGCATTTGAAAGAAGCTTCTAGGAGAACTTTAACGACGTAACATGTATGGGACTTGATCAAATACACTCCTGGAAATGGAAAAAAGAACACATTGACACCGGTGTGTCAGACCCACCATACTTGCTCCGGACACTGCGAGAGGACTGTACAAGCAATGATCACACGCACGGCACAGCGGACACACCAGGAACCACGGTGTTGGCCGTCGAATGGCGCTAGCTGCGCAGCATTTGTGCACCGCCGCCGTCAGTGTCAGCCAGTTTGCCGTGGCATACGGAGCTCCATCGCAGTCTTTAACACTGGTAGCATGCCGCGACAGCGTGGACGTGAACCGTATGTGCAGTTGACGGACTTTGAGCGAGGGCGTATAGTGGGCATGCGGGAGGCCGGGTGGACGTATCGCCGAATTGCTCAACACGTGGGGCGTGAGGTCTCCACAGTACATCGATGTTGTCGCCAGTGGTCGGCGGAACGTGCACGTGCCCGTCGACCTGGGACCGGTCCGCAGCGACGCACGGATGCACGCCAAGACCGTAGGATCCTACGCAGTGCCGTAGGGGACCGCACCGCCACTTCCCAGCAAATTAGGGACACTGTTGCTCCTGGGGTATCGGCGAGGACCATTCGCAACCGTCTCCATGAAGCTGGGCTACGGTCCCGCACACCGTTCGGCCGTCTTCCGCTCACGCCCCAACATCGTGCAGCCCGCCTCCAGTGGTGTCGCGACAGGCGTGAATGGAGGGACGAATGGAGACGTGTCGTCTTCAGCGATGAGAGTCGCTTCTGCCTTGGTGCCAATGATGGTTGTATGCGTGTTTGGCGCCGTGCAGGTGAGCGCCACAATCAGGACTGCATACGACCGAGGCACACAGGGCCAACACCCGGCATCATGGTGTGGGGAGCGATCTCCTACACTGGCCGTACACCACTGGTGATCGTCGAGGGGACACTGAATAGTGCACGGTACATCCAAACCGTCATCGAACCCATCGTTCTACCATTCCTAGACCGGCAAGGGAACTTGCTGTTCCAACAGGACAATGCACGTCCGCATGTATCCCGTGCCACCCAACGTGCTCTAGAAGGTGTAAGTCAACTACCCTGGCCAGCAAGATCTCCGGATCTGTCCCCCATTGAGCATGTTTGGGACTGGATGAAGCGTCGTCTCACGCGGTCTGCACGTCCAGCACGAACGCTGGTCCAACTGAGGCGCCAGGTGGAAATGGCATGGCAAGCCGTTCCACAGGACTACATCCAGCATCTCTACGATCGTCTCCATGGGAGAATAGCAGCCTGCATTGCTGCGAAAGGTGGATATACACTGTACTAGTGCCGACATTGTGCATGCTCTGTTGCCTGTGTCTATGTGCCTGTGGTTCTGTCAGTGTGATCATGTGATGTATCTGACCCCAGGAATGTGTCAATAAAGTTTCCCCTTCCTGGGACAATGAATTCACGGTGTTCTTATTTCAATTTCCGGGAGTGTAGTATCAAGATAACAGCGCCGCAGGTCACTGTCAAGCCATCAGGGGAAGAGGTTCCAGAAACGTCTGTCTTGTTATATCAGATGTAAGCGACAGGGAACAATGACGCAGGTCTTGAAAAGCACGTACCAATCTTTGATAGACCAAGAGCGTAGTTTTCATCTATTTTCTTGAGTTAGCGGGGATTTTCAACCGACGGTTAGTATATATTGCAAAGACTGAATTGTCCAGGGTTTGTAAACGATCCTTCTTCCTCAAGGAAAATTTTGCATAGATATACCGCATCACTTTGTACATCCGGAGAACTAGGACCAATTTTGGAAGTCATTACTATGAAGTTGTAGATGCATTGAGTCAAACAGAGCTTGGATGGCGTGTACAGGTACAGCTGTCCATGCAGTTTCAACACGATACCACAGTCCATCAAGAGTAATGACTGGCGTAATGTGACGAGCCAGTTGCTAGGCCACCATTGACCATACGTTTTCAGTTGGCGAGAGATTTGAAGAATGTGATGGCCAGTGCAGCAGTCGAATATTTTCTGTATCCAGCAAGGCCCGTACAAGAGCTCCAACATGCGGTCGTGCATTATCCTGCTGAAATGTAGGGTTTCGCAGGGATCGAATGAAGGGTAGAGCCACGGGTCGTAACACATCTGAAATGTAACGTCCACTGTTCAAAGTGCCGTCAATGCAAACAAGAGGTGACCGAGACGTGTAACCAATGGCACCGCATACCATCACGCCGGGTGATATGCCAGTATGGTGATGACGAATACACGCTTCCAAAGTGCGTTCACCGCGATGTCACCAAACACGGATGCGACCATCATGATGCTGTAAACAGAACCTGGATTCATCCGAAAAAGTGACGTTTTGCCATTCGTGCACCCAGTTTCGTCGTTGTGTACACCATTGCAGGCGCTCCTGTCTGTGATGCAGCGTCTAGGGTAACCGCAGCCATGGTCTCCGAGCTGATCTGTTGACTCAGGGATCGAGACGTGGCTGCACGATCCGTTACAGCCATGGGGATAAGATGCCTGTCATTTCGACTGCTAGTGATACGAGGCCGTTGGGATTCAGCGCGGCGTTCCGTATTACCCTCCTGAACCCACCGATTCCATATTCTGCTAACAGTCATTGCATCTCGACCAACGAGCTTTATCAAAGTCGGAAATGTGATGGTAAGCATTTCTTCTCCTTACACGAGGCGTCACAACAACGTTTCGCATGTCAAAGCCGGTCAACTGCTGTTTGTGTATGAGAAATAGGTTGGAAACATTCCTCATGTCAGCACGTTGTAGGTGTCGCCACCGCCGCCAACCTTGTCTGAATGCTCTGAAAAGCTAGTCATTTGCATATCACAGCATCTTCTTCCTCTTGGTAAATTTTGGCGTATGTAGCACGTCACCTTCGTGGTGTAGCAATTTTAATGGCCAGTAGTGAAGGGGGGCTTGTGCGAAGACATCTAATACCACATACCTACCAAATACGTGTCGGATCCCTGATACGCAGAAGCAGTGATGCATTCCGTCTCAAAGACGGATATACAAGGTGTTAAGCAGTGATCATAATGTTTTGGCTCAACAGTGGATGTATCGTATAGTTTAACGCGCTCATAATCCATGATGTACTGTTGGGAATGTAACACGGTTTTGAATCGACTGGAAGTCTTATGTATGTGCGGGGCACAAAGACAGGTGACACGTAGTGAGTATCGGTCACAAAGCGAGACGCATTAGTGTCGGTGTAGCAGCTGTCCGTCCATCCGTAATGGCAGTGACGTGAGTGGTGCACGGTGGCGCCCGCGTCCGCAGCCATCTTGATACGCCGGCAGGAGGACGTGATAGAATCGACTAATGGAGGAGAGCAATCGGCCGGCGTAATCCTGGCGCGTCGCAGACCGCCACGTAATGGTGCGGCCGTGATGCCTGCGCCGGGCATCGAGCGGCAGCGCGGCGAGTATGCGGCGCGCGCCGCGGCGGCAGAATGTAAATTGGGCCATGAATGGACAAGCAGCGGCGGTGGCGGCAGCGAGGGCGGCGGGGGCGGCCGTGTTTTTGGCCGCCAGGAAGGCGCGCCGTGACGGCCATGAATCAGCGGCGGAGCGCGGGCGCTGGCCGCTGGACGTGCCGCTGACCGGCGCCGGTCTGAATTATAAAGTGCGCCGAGCCGCGCGCCGTGATGGACGACGCACGCGCCGGGACGGACGCTGCGTCCCCTGCGACGCGTCGCTGCCCGCCGCGGGACGAGCGCAGGCGTTAAAGCCGCATAACTGAATGAGCGCGCAGCGCGGCCGTCTCGGAACCGTAGTTAAACAAAGCTGGAACCTGTGAAACAATCACATCCTCAACAAGTTTTGCAATCGAGAGCTGGATGGACAGGTGTTGAGGGAAGAAAGGAAACGGAGACGAGACAGCGGGGAAGGGGCGGAGGATATGTACAGGGTGTTACAAAAAGGTACGTCCAAACTTTCAGGAAACATTCCTCACACACAAATAAAGATAAGATGTTACATGGACATGTGTCCGGAAACGCTTACTTTCCATGTTAGAGCTCATTTTAGTTTCGTCAGTATGTACTGTACTTCCTCGATTCACCGCCAGTTGGCCCAACTGGATGAAGGTAATGGTGACTTCGGTGCTTGTGATGACATGCGACTCATTGCTCTACGTACTAGCATCAAGCACATCAGTACGTAGCATCAACAGGTTAGTGTTCGTCACGAACGTGGTTTTGCAGTCAGTGCAATGTTTACAAATGCGGAGTTGGCAGATGCCCATTTGATGTATGGATTAGCACGGGGCAATAGCCGTGGCGCGGTACGTTTGTATCGAGACAGATTTCCAGAACGAAGGTGTCCCGATGGGAAGACGATCGAAGCAATTTATCGGCGTCTTAGGGAGCACGGAACATTCCAACCTATGACTCGCGACTGGGGAAGACCTAGAACGACGAGGACACCTGCAATTGACGAGGCAATTCTTCTTGCAGTTGACGATAACCCTAATGTCAGCATCAGAGAAGTTGCTGCTGTACAAGGTAACGTTGACCACGTCACTGTGTGGAGAGTGCTACGGGAGAACCAGCTGTTTCCGTACCATGTACAGCGTGTGCAGGCACTATCAGCAGCTGATTGGCCTCCACGGGTACACTTCTGCGAATGGTTCATCCAACAATGTGTCAATCCTCATTTCAGTGCAAATGTTCTCTTTACGGATGAGGCTTCATTCCAACGTGGTCAAATTGTAAATTTTCACAATCAACATGTGTGGACTGACAAAAATCCGCACGCAATTGTGCAATCACGCCATCAACATAGATTTTCTGTGAACGTTTGGGCAGGCATTGTTGGCGATGTCTTGATTGAGCCCCATGTTCTTCCACCTACGCTTAATGGAGCACGTTATCATGATTTCATACGGGATACTCTACCTGTGCTGCTAGAACATGTGCCTTTACAAGTATGACACAACATGTGGTTCATGCACGATGGGGCTGCTGCACATTTCAGTCGAAGTGTTCGTACGCTTCTCAACAACAGATTCGGTGACCGATGGATTGGCAGAGACGGACCAATTCCATGGCCTCCACGCTCTCCTGACCTCAACCCTCTTGACTTTTATTTATGGGGGCATTTGTAGCTCTTGTCTACACAACCCCGGTACCAAATGTAGAGACTCTTCATCCTCGTATTGTGGACATACAATACGCCATTCTCCAGGGCTGCATCAGGGAATCAGGGATTCCATGCGACGGAGGGTGGATGCATGTATCCTCGCTAACGGATGACATTTTGAACATTTCCTGTAACAAAGTGTTTGAAGTCACGCTGGTACGTTCTGTTGCTGTGTGTTTCCATTCCATGATTAATGTGATTTGAAGAGAAGTAATAAAATCAGCTCTAACATGGAAAGTAAGCGTCTCCGGACACATGTCCACCTATTTTCTTTCTTTGTGTGTGAGGAATGTTTCCTGAAAGTTTGGCCGTACCTTTGTGTAACACCCTGTATATATACCGGGTGATCAAAAAGTCAGTATAAATTTGAAAACTGAATAAATCACGGAATAATGTAGATAGAGAGGTACAAATTGACACACATGCTTGAGATGATATGGGGTTTTATCAGAACCAAAAAAATACAAAAGTTCAAAAAATGTCCGACACATGGCGCTTCATCTGATCAGAATAGCAATAATTAGCATAACAAAGTGAGACAAAACAAAGATGATGTTCTTTACAGGAAATGCTCAATATGTCCACCATCATTCTTCAACAATAGCTGTAGTCGAGAAATAATGTTGTCAACAGCACTGTAAAGCATGTCCGGAGTTATGTTGAGGCATTGGCGTCAGATGTTGTCTTTGAGCATCCGTAAAGATGTTGGTCGATTACGATACACTTGCGACTTCAGGTAACCCCAAAGCCAATAATCGCACGGACTGAGGTTTGGGGACCTGGGAGGCCAAGCATGACGAAAGTGGCGGCTGAGCACACAACTAACATCAAACGACGTGCGCAAGAGATCTTTCACGCGTCTAGCAATATGGGGTGGAGCGCCATCCAGTATAAGGATCGTACGTTTCAGCAGGTGTTTATCAGCCAGGCTGGGGATGATGCGATTCTGTAACATATCGGCGTACCTATCTCCCGTCAAGGTAGCAATTACAAAACCAGAATCACACATTTCCTCGAAGAAAGAAGGCCCGATAACGGTAGATGTGGTAAATCCAACCCATACCGTGACTTTCTCGTCGTGCAATGGAGTTACCACGACTGTTCTAGGATTTTCGATAACCCAAATTCTGCAGTTGTGGGCGTTGACAGACCCTCGGAGCGTGAAATGAGCTTATTCGGTCCACAACACGTTACTCAGCCAATCGTCATCTGCCGCCATATTTTGAAACGCCCACACCTCAAACGCCCTCCGCTTCACTAAATCGCCAGGTAACAGTTCATGATGCCGATGGATTTTGTACGGATAGCATCGGAGGGTACGCCTCAGTGCCAGCTAAACAGTAGTGAATGGAATGCCTGTGCGACGTGCTTCTGCACGAGCGCTGACTTCCCCGTGCATAGACGAACCGCTACTGTCTCCATTTCTTCCTGAACTGTCTCAGCAGCATTACGCCTTGTGCTCGGTCGGCCACTACAGGATCTATCGGCTACACAGCGCGTGGCTTCGAACTTCGAAATCATTCTCGCACAGCTACATTTGTCAACGTACCTTTACCCATTCGAATCCCCTTCCTGTGGCGATAGAGTCGTAACGCTGAACTAGCACATTCCCCATTCTGATGATACAGCTTCACTAAAAGCGCCTTTTCAGGTAACGTCAACATGCTGCGACTGCTGGCGCATCTGATTCTCTCTCTCATTACAGCTCCTTTTATACACGACTCATGCGCAGTCACTGACGTTTTGCTGTCCAGCGCCATCTGTCGATATTTTGTGAACTTCGTTTTTTTTGGTTCTAATAAAACCCCATGTCATTCCAAGCATGTGTGTCAATTTTTACCTCTCTGTCTACATTATTCTGTGGTTTATCAAGTTTTCAAATTTATACTGACTTTTTTATCACCCGGTGTATATGAAGCGCCAAAGAAACTGATGCACTTGCCTAATATTGTGTACGGCCCCAGCGAGCACGCAAAAGTGCCGCAACACGATGTGGCATGGACTCGACTACTCTCTGAAATAGTGCTGGAGGGAACTGACACCATGAATCTTGCAGGGCTGTCCATAAATCCATAAGAGTACGAGGGGGTGGAGATTTCTTCTGGACAGCACGTTGCAAGGCATCACAGATATGCTCGATAATGTCCATGTCTGAGGAGTTTGGTGGCCAGTGGAAGTGCTTAAACTCAGAAGAGTGCTCCTGGTGCACTCTGTAGCAATTCCGGTGGTGTCGCATTGTCATGCTGGAACTGCCCGAGTCCGTCGGAATGCACAATGGACAGGAATAGATGCATGTGATCAGACGGGATGCTTACGTATGTGTCACCAGTCAAAGTCGTGTCTGAACGTATCAGGGGTGCCATATCACTCCAACTTCACACGCCCAGTACCATCGCAGAGCCTCCACCAGCTTGAAGAGTCCCCCGCTGACATGCAGAGTTCATGGGTTCATGAGGTTGTCTCCACAGCCGTGCACGTCCATCCGCTTGTCTTTTTCTGCGGGCAATACGCGAACAATAGACATACACTACACTTAGTCTACACAGATACAGACATTGATATATACACAGCAATAAGAGATGAAGAACAATGGACACAATTAAACGCACTGACAAACAGTATTTCAAAAACAACACTTGAAGAGTACATGCGGATACGACATCACAGACACCCCTATGTGCAGCCTAACAACAACCTCTAGAGGGTGGACAGCGATACCCACAGTGACAGCGAAAACAGTGACAATGAGGAGGAACAGGAGGAGGAAGCTAAGATGTGACAGTAAATAAGCATAAGGTGCTGGCGACCTAGCCAAGAAATAACCAAATGCTGTACATGGATGGGCACCTAAAGTAGTTAATACATAGTATTAGTAATAAATAGGATAAGCAATATTATTTCTCTATTAATAACCTTTTGTGTGTTTGTGTGTGTGTGTGTGTGTGTGTGTGTGTGTGTGTGTGTGTGTGTGTGTGTTTCTGGATGTGTGCGACTGGCGGTCAACGGCTCGAAGAAACCATTCCGAGGTATTCACCGTCAGTCACATTCGGTGATGGTACTAACAAATCTCTCCTCTATCCTATCATCTTTTTACATTCTTCTTAAAAAAAAAAACAACAAAATTTTATTTCTATTTCAACCTTAAATTATTGTTATTTTGAAAAGTATCATTGTTTGTAAATTCTGTAGATAAAAGAAAAGAAAACAAAACTGTAAAAGATGAAAAACGAAAGTTGTAAGATGTACGATCTGTTTTAAACATCAGGTAGCAGGTCTATAATTTGGCAATAAATAAATAAAATAAAATAAATCCGTTTGATACAATATGAACTGAGACTCGTCCGGCCAGGTCACATGTTTCCAATCATCAATAGTCCAGCGTCGGTATTGACGGGCGCAGGCGATGCGTAAAGCTTTGTGTCGCACAGTCATCAATGGTACACGAATGGGCCTTCGGCTCAGTAAGGCCATATCGATGATGTTTCGTTGAATGGTTCGTACTCTGACACTTTTTTATGGCTCAGCATCGAAATCCGCTCAATTTGCCGAAGGGTTGCACTTCTGTCACGTTAACGATTCTTTTCAGTCAGCCGTTCTTGTAAGATCTTTCTCCGGCCGCAGCGATGCCGGAGATTTGATGTTTTACTGGATTCCTGATATTCACGGTACACTCGTGAAATGGTCGTATGGGAAAATCCCCACTTCATCGCTACGTCGGAGATGCTGTGTCCCATCGCTCGTGCGCCGACTTTAGCGCCACGTTCACATTCGCTTAAATCTGCATCCTGAAATTGTAGCAGCAGAAACCGATCTAACAATAGTGCCGGACACGTGTTGTCTTACATAGGCGTTGCCGACCACAGCGCCGTCTTCTCCCTGTTCACATTTCTCTGTATTTGAAGTCGTATGCCTATGCCAGTTTCTTTGGCGGTTCAGTGTATATAAGTTACAGTTTATCCATTGCGTTTTTTATTTGATTCCGATGAGATTAGAGCAAAAATTGTCTTTCAGTATTTGTACATACAGAAATTCAGTTTTAACAACAGAATTCAGAAACTGGAAACAATATGTTTTGCATCTTGTTAGCATACGTAGTGGTTTCTACATCTTTCCGTATTTTGCAGTTTGTCATTTTTCACCACAGAGAGTTTTATATACAAGACTTAATTATATCGAAAATTACGCGTTGAATGTTAGACTCCTTTTCTTTACACTATTTTACTCTATGTGAAAGATTGTGTGTGTCTGTGTGTGCGTTTTTATGTGTATATGCAATTTGTTTTTACACTTAGTTTTACAGGTCTGCACACTGCCTCCGCTATGCAACTGCTGCACATGCAACTTGCGCTCTCTCACTGTATAAAGACATGAAAACATGACGGCAAACGGATTAATTCTATTCTTCGTAGGAATTTTCGATCTTGTTTTCTCTTTTTCTTTGAGAGGTGTATCTCTCTGTCTCTTTTTTTTCTTCCTCCCGTTCCTTCTGTCTCTCTCTCTCTCTCTTTGAGAGGTGTATCTCTCTGTCTCTTTTTTTCTCCCTCCCGTTCCTCCTGTCTCTCCCTCTCTCTCTCTCTCTCTATATATATATATATGTGTGTGTGTGTGTGTGTGTGTGTGTGTGTGTGTATGTGTGTGTGGAGGGAGGTAGGCCTATAGGTGGGTATCTGAGTGGGTGGTTGTGTTACACTAGTTACACTAGCTGAGTGTGTGACAATCAGTGTGTGGAGAGACAGAGAGAGAGAGAGAGAGAGAGAGAGAGAGAGAGAGAGAGAGAGAGAGAGAGAGAGAGATGTGTGTGTGTGTGTGTGTGTTTTTTTTTATGGATTCGAGTCATCTGACATCTCTTCCACCAGTGAATAGTGCCTGTGCGAAGCTATTACCGCAGTTAAGAATTCTGAGGTCAGTGTTGATGACTGTTGGTCTGTGGCCCATATTCAAGAGATTCTCTGCGAATGTAGAATGACAGCTGTCACTTCTGAGATCTTCAGTGCTGCTCTATGTTCTGCGTACAAAATATAGTGATTTATGATTATCTGCCAAACATAAACTAAATTTTTGTCCTGACATGTGAGCTGATAAATATCGTATATACTGTGATTGTCTACGTCGGTAGTGGTTGTCCAAAGTTTTCTCGTTGTTTCGCTACGTGACCACTTCAGTTGAAAGCTGAAATGCTGATTGCGCTATTTTCTCTGTTACTGACTGGTAAAATAAAAGAACCCATTAGAATGCTGTCACTTCGACGAAACATATCAGCATAAAACACAAAATAAACGTTTTATTAAGCTGAAGCATATGAAAAACAAATTTATTAGTAAACAGACACAGTCACAAGGAAGAGATTCAAAATCAAGATGAACATATGAGATGTTTAATGTTTTACGTTTGGTAAAGCAGTAAACTACACGGTCCAGTCACATTGATGTGAACACCTTGTATGTCGGACGGCAACGAGTAGCTACCACTCACAGACGTCAGGTGGCAGCACTAGCAATGGCGAGTATTTGGAGTGTGTCCTGGGGACGCGGAAAACAGTGCAATCGTTGTCGTATTGTCGAAACGGAGAAATTTATCTGACGTCCAGAAGAGCATGATCATTCCGAAACAGGTGAATTCGTAAACTATCCTTGTGCCGCCACTGTTAACGTATACTGTGCATGGAAAAATGGCGCTATTCAAAACTGGCGCCGAGGCAACAGTGCTGGATCACGGGCCACAGATGACACAGCTGAATAACGGCTGCAAAGATGTGAACGGGCGAATAGACGTGCAGTTGTTGAGCAACTGATCGCCCAAATGAACTTAGGGGCTGTCAACAGTGTCTCCTCAACGGCCGTTCAATGAACGTTGCTATGTATGGGCATAGGCAATGGGTACCTTGTTCATGCACCCACAATGATTGCTGATCATCGGCAACCGAAGCTGGAATTCGTTCGTCAGTATCACAACTAGACGTCCACTAAGTGGCGAAAGGTGGCTTTTCAGATGAATCACATTTTATGGTCCGTGTCCTGTATGCACCGGCAACAATCGTCAGAAGGGTGCAGTCTGGAAACGAGAACGTTAAGTTATGGGGAATGTTTTCGTGTTATTCCCTGGAAGGCCCAATGGATCATTAGGTACTATGTTACCCCCTATATGACGTTTGTATTTCCACGACACGATGGCATCTACCAAGAGAACAATGCAAAGTGTCCCATAGCTGCCAGTGTACATGGGGAGTTCGAAGAGCACTTCAGGTGTATCTCAGTAAGGTGTATCGTGTCCGCCCGGATAGCCGCTCTGTCGCACGCGCTGCTTCCCGGACGGGAAGGCGTACTGGGCCCCGGCACGAATCCGCGTAGCAGATTAGTGTCGATGTCTGGTGTGCCGGCAAGCCTGTGGATGGTTTTTAAGGCGGTTTTCCATCTGCCTCATTGGTTCGCCTTATTCCGCCTCAGTTACACTATGTCGGCCATTGATGGCCAAACACTGTCTCCATGTAAGCATGCACCATAATTACTCTACCATGGAAATATTGGGGTTACCCTCGCCTGGTATGAAACGTTCCACTGGGTGCCGAACCGCACAAAACCCTGGGTTCGGTGTGGGGCGGCCGTGAGGTGGATGGACTGGTGCGGCCCGTTGTGGGTTTGTGAATCGCTGAGGGCTCTGGCGGGACGAAGCCTCTCTGTCGTTTCTAGGTCCCACACAAGGTGTATCGGGATTGATGCTTTCCATGTTACAAATTAATAACCTCCCATAAAATATGAATAATAACTTCTGACTTTTCGCAGGTGCTGTCTTTATCTGCTATAACGGTCTGGAAACAAAGCTGCAAAAATATACTAGCTCGTTTAGTTCAACATTCACGGTTACCAACTGTTGCCATATCTTATAGATCTTCATGATGACTATTCTGTGGACACTTCTGCCTCCCAAAATGACAACAGCCCTGTTCACAGGCGTGTAGGTGTAGGTTCCTAGTTCGGCTAACATCCAGAAACCCTGCTTCATCTAGACCGGCTCGCTAAATCACTCGATCTTAATCTCGCAGAGCTTGTCTAGCACAACTAGGAACACCGCCTGAAACTTAGCAGTCAACAGACTCTCCACGTGGTATTGAGCGAGGCGAAGCAGTGGTTAGCACACTAGATTCGCATTCGGGAGGACGACGGTTCGAACCCGCGTCCGGCCATGCTGTTTTGGATTTCCCGTGATTTCCCTATATCGCTTTAGGCCGGGATGGCTCCTCTGAAAGGCCACGCTGACTACATTCCCAATCCTTCCTAAATCCGATGGGATCGACGATCTTGGTATTTGGTCCCTTCCCCTATATCAACCAACCAACCTTATGGTATGTCTATGGTATCCAGTCATCAATGACTGGTTTCAGTTCGGAATGCTATACCCAGACTCTCTTCCTCGCCGAATTAAGGCCGCTATCAAAGCTAGAGGCGATGTTACACGATAATGGTGTGACGCATATTAGGCATGCCCGATTTTATGTCAGTTATACGTATGTACACTACTGGCCATTAAAATTCCTACACGACGAGGATGACGTGCTACAGACGCGAAATTTAACCGACAGGAAGACGATGCTGTGATATGCAAATGATTAGCTTTTCAGAGCATTCACACAAGGTTGGCGGCGGTGGCGACACCCACAACGTGCTGACATGAGGAAAGTTTCCAACCGATTTCTCATACACAAACAGCAGTTGACCGGCGTTGCCTGGTGAAACGTTGTTCTGATGCTTAGTGTAAGGAGGAGAAATGGGTACCATCACGTTTCCGACTTTGATAAAGGTCGGATTGTAGCCTATCGCGATTGCGGTTTATCGTATCGCGACATTGCTGCTCGCGTTGGTCGAGATGCAATGACTGTTAGCTGAATATGGAATCGGTGGGTTCAGGAGGGTAATACGGAACGCCGTGCTGGATACCAAAGACCTCGTATCACTAGCAGTCGAGATGACAGGTATCTTATCCTCATGGCTGTAACGGATCGTGCAGCCACGTCTCGATCCCTGAGTCAACAGAGGGGGACGTTTGCAAGACAACCATCTGGACGAACAGTTCGACGAGGTTTGCACCAGCATGGACTATCAGCTCGGAGACCACGGCTACGGTTACCCTTGACACTGCATTCTGATGAATCCAGGTTCTGTTTACAGTATCATCATGGTCGCATCCGTGTTTGGCGACATCGCGGTGAACGCACATTGGAAGCGTGTATTCGTCATCACCATACTGGCGTATCACCCGGCGTGATGGTATGGGGTGCCACTGGTTACACGTCTCGGTCACCTCTTGTTCGCATTGACGGCACTTTGAACAGTGGACGTTACATTTCAGATGTGTTACGACCCGTGGCTCTACCTTTCATTCGATCCCTGCAAAACCCTACATTTCAGCAGGGTAATACACGACTGCATGTTGCAGGTCCTGTACGGGCCTTTCTGGATACAGAAAATGTTCGACTGCTGCCCTGGCCAGCACATTGCCGAGATATCTCATCAATTGAAAACGTCTGGTCAATGGTGGCCGAGTAACTGGCTCGTCACAATACGCCAGTCACTACTCTTGATGAACTGTGGTATCGTGTTTAAGCTGCATGGGCAGCTGTACCTGTACACGCCATCCAAGCTCTGTTTGACTCAATGCGCAGGCCTATCAAGGCCGTTATTACGGCCAGAGGTGGTTGTTCTGGGTACTGATTTCTCAGGATCTATGCACTCAAATTGCGTGAAAATGTAATCACATGTCAGTTCTAGATTAATATATTTGTCCAATGAATACCCGTTTATCATATGCATTTCTTCTTGGTGTAGCAATTTTAATGGCCAGTAGTGTATTACACTGTCTAGTTACAGTAATGTGACCAGCTGTCAAAAGCCTGAATAGCCACGTTATGCAGCGTGGTATGCTGTGAGATTCACAGGAAGAGAGTCATTCACAGTCTGATACTGACAGGGATGTGAAGCCTTGCCGACTCCAGTACCGTGGCCAGCTGCTCCAGGTTTCGCGGTTGAGGATCCATGTCGCTTACCATCCTATCGAGATGGTCTCAAAGATTCACGAATGCGTTTAAATCCGGGGAGTTTGGTGGCCAGGGGAGTATGGTAAACTCATCCTGCTGCTCTGAGAACCGTGTCCATACACTGCGAGCTGTGTGACAAATGGCATTGTCCTGCTTGTAGATGCCATTGTGCCGAGGAAAAACAAGCTGTATGCAGGGGTTCAAATGCTACTCAAGAACAGGCACAGACTTATGTTGACCCACTGTGTCTTCCAGAACGATGACATCACCCAGGGTATGCCTTGAAAACATTCCCCAGAACATAACGCTTCCTCCTTGTTTGCTATCAGACGTTTCATGCCGTACACACAAACGACCATCTGTCTGATGCACCATAAAACACGAATAATCTGAAAACGCCACCTTTCGTTACTAACTGGTCGTCTTGATGCGGTATTGGCTTGCAAATTCCAGCCTTCGTTGCCGAGGAATAGCAATCAGAATGGGTGCATGAACTAGGCGCCTATTGCAGAGGCTCATACGCAGCAGCGGACACTAAACAGTCGTTGAGGAGACACTTTGTTCAACTGAGTGGTCAGTTGCTCAACAGATGCAGGTCTGTTGGCCCGCAAACATCTCTGCATCTGTCGTTCACCCCCGACATCAATGTTTCGTGCTGCATTACCGTTGCTTCGATGCCGGTTCTGGATAGCACCACATTGCCGCAGAGCGTATGCTTTAACCATGACAACACGCCAACAGTCTAAAAACTTACTGTTTCCGAAATACTTCCAGCCTTGACCTAATGAGCATGCCCTTTTTGACGTCAGATTATTCGCTCCATTTTCACATTACGGCGACCATTGTATTTATTTTCTGCATAACCCCGACACGCTTTATATACCCTACTATTGTTGCGTCGTGCCGTTTTGCAGTCGATTTAGCACGGTGAAGTCTAAAATACACGGTGGCCGCCTGTAGTTCAATATTTATGCTTTTGTTTTGCTGCCCTGCCGGTTTCTGTCTCATCCATGATGGTGGCTCACCATAAAACGCTTCTATAATAACTCATTCCGAGAACCTGATGTCCGTGCTGAATGTTAGTAGCTGTGTATTCGACTGATACATTGAGTCACAGGCTGTGGTCACCGATAACAAACAGGTTGTCTCAAAGGTGTGTGGTGTTCAGTCTCCCGGCATCGGATCCCAACTGTTCTAGATCTTTAACTGTTATACGACACACTTCATTGACACAGAACGCTGTAAATTTCGTTCACTCTCCAATACCTGAATCTACTGTTGTAAAATAAAACAGGTAGCTATTATCCTGTCAACCAGTTAGTCTTCAGTTTGTATTAGGGTACTCGGAAAATCTCATGTGAAGCTCATAGGATTGAAGAAAAAATTGAAACGCTCCTGCAAGCGCTTTGGCCGTGGGGTACTATCTTCTCTTAAAAAACAATGATAATGTGTGTTCAGATGCTCGAAGACTTTAGCCACACAGGCCGGCTACACCGTTTTGTACAGGTTGGTAAAAATGAAACTTGACCGGAAAATAGTTCATCCATACTAAGATATGCAACTCAGCTTACATTATCCACACCTTGGGCTGATAATGTAAATTGAGTTGCCTGTCTTAAGGTTCTTGAAATATTTTATTGGCGGGGTTTATTTCTCACACACTCTACAATCAACGTCCTCTGACAGACAACAAGAACCAGTGTCTACAATAAATATGACAGGACATTTTGTATGGACACCACCTAACATACACCATTCTAACAGGATGGCAGCAAATAAAGTGTTATTACTAAACCCAATTCAAAGCCTACCTGGAATTGATGGGGAATTGTTGCTGGGTGTCTGAGAGGATTGTGGAAACTGGATATTAAACTGCAACAAAAACTTTTCTGAAAAATTTTTCTGAAAATATTTATCTAGGATGTAGTTGGTTCATACAGATATTAAATGTGACTCAGAAACAGAACACGTAAGATGTGAAAAGAGGCTTGTGAAATGTGATGCTGCAAAAGAATGTTAAAGAGAGGACAGGTAGTTCGACTAACTAAGAAAGTGACACTGATTCGAACCTCGAAGGGACGTTAAACACTGATCTTTTTTCCTTACTGAACAGAATAGGAGGAAAAATGAAATGACGGTACAGTTTGATTAATATGAGGGATCGACTGATAGGACATATTCCGAGGCGTCAAGATATTGCCAGTTTTATGAAAGAGGGAAATGTGGGGAGGGTGGGTAGTGAAGAAGCTACAGGATTTAAGGGGCAATCAAGACTTGACCACAGCAAGCATTTCCAAAGGGGTGTAGTGTGCAATAGTTACAGAGTTGAAGAGATTTCATATTACAGTCTGGCATGGAGAGTTACATCATATCAGTTTTCGAACTGAACGAAACTACAACAGAACACAAAGAACCACCGAAAAATCAGGAATGATTTGAGACACCTATTGGGATACGACTGTACAAACCCCTCTGCTAGATCTTTTCCATTTTCCTTTCTGTTTGCAAACTTAAAACATCTTTTGATATTTTACTGTAGGTTTTAGCCTTTCAAATCAATACATGTCTCTACACTTAGGTTTTCAGTGTATATTAATTCATTTATTAAATTTTCCAACAACAGACAGAAACTGCTCATATTTTTGTATTCTCTGTGTAGAACAATGGAAAACGCTGAGTTGATTGTCATTTCACATCTTGGTCACTATTAATGTGAATATATAACATGCGTGGAAGAGTATCGATAAGTAAACAAAAATCTGCGGTCAGTGTTACAAATTTGATTTAATCTGCACTTTACGAGGATGGAGATAATTCTGTCATAATTCTTGCTGCCAGGGAGAAAATTTTACACACATTGGGCTAATCTGTGCTCAACATTGTAACGAGGTGGAATAACAGAAGTGTTTCCATTGCTTACTATTTACAAAATAACCGTACACAAAGGGAAAATGATCATGTAGCTAGAAACATTGCAAGTGCGCAGTGTCAGGAGTCAGTCGCAGATGGCTCACCAAGATTCCTTGACAAATTTCGTTTCCCGCAGTTTTTGAACAAATTTGGTATTACTAGCGAAGATTGTTACAGATGATCTGCTAAATCACGTGTTTCACCTACACTCAGTACTTGTTTGTCTTTCTTCATAACTCATTTCCTTATATTACCAGTTTTTCTTATCAAGTCGCTTTCTTTTCTGTTGGCCTTTTGTGTACAAATTTTACAATTGATTTTAAACTATTTCCAATGAGCTAGCCTTGAAATTTTAAACACAGCTCAGAACTGGATGACAATACAGTACTAATTAGCTTTCTAGTCGCTCTGCCCTGTAAGAGCGGAGGTAGCGGTGAAAAAGTTTGGTACAACAGACAAATAGGATGCCCTGAATGGCCTGCATGTTGTGAAGCTATAATCGGAATACTTTTCAGGGGTATTTGCGTGGACCTGCATGACTGAGCAGAGAGAGGGGTGGAGTAGATGGATAGTGAGAAGGGGTAGGATGAAATGGACAGGGGGGGGGGGGAGGAAGAGATAGAAAGAGAGAGGGTAAGGAGGAGATGGACACAAAGATGGGGTAGGAGAAGTTGGACAGAGAAAGAGGTGATAGAGATGGGCGATTGGAAGACATGAAGAGAGGAACAGAGAGAAGGAGGGAGGAAATGGTCAGAGAGAGGGAGAAGATGATGAAGTGAGAAGCGGAAGGAGACGATCGACAGAGAGTAGGGGAAGAGAAGATGGACAGAGAGTGAGGGAGAAACAGATAGACAGAAAGAGAGGGGAGAATGAGTTGGTGAGAGAGAGAGGGGGAGGGGGATGGTTATGAGAGGAGATAGAGATGGTCAGGGTAAGGGGGGAATGGGAGATACGTGCACTCTATGTGACATATACATAGAAGAGCGAAGCTGTCGGTATAAAGCTCTTAGTATTGAAATAAACATTTTAATGATCATAGAAAATAAATTTCTCTTGCTTCTTCATTTTATTTTTTAGAAAAATAACACTTAAACATATTGATATATTATTAGTAAATAGTTACAACGCTATTCTATTTCAGATGTTATCAAATGAAAGTATGCTGATATGAATCAGAAACCTAACTCATGTATCTCTTATAATCTCATCAATACGTTTAAAATCCATCAAAAAGTTTCACTCACAGAAGACTAGAATGCGGAAAATAATTACGTAAATGAAAATAAATGATTAATACAACACATCCTTAAAAAGTATACAGTAATTTCTACTGCCCACATACAAATTTCTGACACCACACAGACAGTTCTGAAACTTTGTGTGTGTTTTCAACAGCTATGAAATACACATCAATTTTATAACGAAAAAGAGGTGCGCATGCATTCACCTCTTAACTGTTAAATATTGCATGCACACCACGTATTTTGTTTTAAATCTTAGAAGTATTTTCAGAACTACTAAAAATTCACCGTCACCAATTTTCAGAGCTATTTGTGTGGGATTAGATATCTGTATGGGGCTACGAGAAATTATTTTATATTTTTTAGTCCGATTTAAAACGTGTTAGATTAAATATTTACTTTTATTTATATAGTTGTTTGAGTGTTTAACCGTTCATATTGATGTACACTAGAAGTAAATAATTAAGAAAGTAATACCTTAAACCGAATACAAGCTTTTTATAAGAGAAGCAAAGTAACTATTGTTGTAGGGAGACAGTTTACAAATTCCTATCTACTCCAGATAAGTGCATATTACAGAACGTGCTGAAATAGTGCAGTTTATCTTCTTCATCCTTTGCTTTGACTGAATGATGCACTGGAACGACACGGTAAATGCCGCGCTCGCTGTTGCAGCCATAGGTTATTTGTCAGCTGTCTTCGCAACACGCACTACCCATGTATCACATACGTGTCACCTAACATGGGGACAGCCATGTTTCATTGTTTTTCCGAACAGTAAATATCACCACAGTACCGACGCGGGAGCACACGTTACAGTCTCGTGTCAGAAACGGAATACAATGTGCGCATACACTAAAGCCCCGGCTACATTGCAGCGAACTCGAGCGACCGTGCAACAGCGAACTAGAATCACGCTGGTGTAAACGCTAAACATCTTATCGTGTTTGGTTTGTATGCGTCTGTGTTCGTTGAAAGGTAGTTCGTGTCGTCTCCGCTTCGGCGCTAGCAGTACAAAAGCTGTTCTTTGCTACCTTGTCTTCTCCGGTTGTTGCTGGTATGAGCTGCATCAACGATGGAGCGCTTCGAAGAAAATTTACCTTGTAAGGAAGGTGGAAGCGGCATGCCTGACGTAGAGGTGAAATGCAAGACCTTGCTAGAACATAATGTTATCACAAGGACAAAAGTAAACTCTCCAAATCTGACGGATATCCTTATAAATGCTCTTACCCTAGAAAGCCCTTTAGCACCTGATACCGCTGGAAAAATACGGCCAAAACTTAGCTTCCTGAGAATGGCTGAGTAAGTCGGAACGATAAAATGCGCACTCCAAGGAAATGGTACGGCCACACGCCAAAGACTCTCCAAAGAGAACTCCTTTACACTGGATTGAAGTCTGGAAAATTATTAGTAGCCATCAGCTGATAACGGATACTAGATGTCGACGTATAATGTTTACAAAGAAACCATTCTAGTAGTGACTAAGCTATATGCTTTTCGCTTAACCGAAGCGCCTAAAGCAGGCTGTTCCAGCTCGTCAGCTCCGCTGTGAGCCGTGGAGCGCTCCCTGCTCCAGAGAGCCGTGTGGCTCACTGTGACCATTCAAGTGGGCCGACACGCCGGCACGTGGCACGGCTGGCTGAGGCAGGCGGCAGGGCAAGCGTTTTGATGTGCCAGCTGCGTCTTACAGGACCTTAGCTGCTAAGACGTAGTGACATGCTACACCAGGAAATACGATGTTCAGGGAATAAATAAGAAACAACTGTTTTACGAGAAATTGCATACTAAATTCATTGGGCCTTTGTAGCTTGACATTTTCTTTTCAGTCAAATGGTTCAAATGGCTCTGAGCACTATAGGACTTAACAGCTGTGGTCATCAGTCCCCTAGAACTTAGAACTACTTAAACCTAACTTAACCTAAGGACATCACACACATCCATGCCCGAGGCAGGATTGGAACCTGCGGCCGTAGCAGTCGCACGGTTCCGGACTGCGCGCCTAGAACCGCGAGACCACCGCGGCCGGCTTCTTTTCATTACAAGATCGGAAATATCAGGCGTGCAAGTGTTCGCAGCGTTAATGTGGAGGATGGCCTTCATTGTTGCATCCTGAAGAAACGATCGTTCCTTACTTTTTACTCTTTTCATTTCTGAGAAAAGCTGCTCACAACAATACGCAGGCCAAACATGCACATGAACTGATAGCCGGCAGGGTAGTTCAGTGTGTTCGGTCAGAGAGCCGGTTACCTCCGTAACAAAAAACTGAGTGGAAAGATCAACAAACGAACTTTAACGGATGTTCTGTGACGTCCGCAACGACCAAACCCAAGGATCAACAACGGAAAAAAAGCGGCATTGTTGTGAAGCTTGGGAAATGTTTTTTGTTGTAATGAACGATACCATTGTGACAAATCCAACGTGTTTTGGTACCTGTCTTTCAATAAAGTGGAATTTTGCAAATCAATAATTTCCATCTGAAGTGTCGATGACAAGTCATCGGGGAAACTGAAAAAGGAGTGCTGAACACCTTAAGTTCCATTTCCAAAGTAGTGAGATCTCTGAATCGTGTTTCAAACGACGTGATGAGCTGCTTTAACTTTGCTTGGTAATTGCCGAAAGTTGTGACTTCAGGTAGTTTTAAAGAAGCAAGACGATTGAAGTACGTTAAATGTCCATTACTCATCTGCCTCTCAAATAAACGTAACTTTTCTATGAACGCTTTGATCTGCTCGTGTATGTCAACGATTAGCTACCCTTTGCCCTGCAATGACAGATTTAAATTACTCAGATGCATAGTAATGTCAGCTAGGAACGCCAGGTCTGATATCCATTTTATATCTTTCAGACAACGCATTTCTTCCCCTTTCATTTCGAGAAAAAGAGATATTTGCTCACGAATGGCAAAGAAAACATCAAGAACTTTTCCCGACTCAGCCAACGAACTGTACTGTGGTAAGGTATATCCCCATACTCCGCTTCCATATCTTTCAGGAATCCTTTGTATTGGCAACGATCCATACCGTGACGCCGGACAAAATTCACACACTCCGCGACATCTTTCATTACGCCACCTAGCTCCACTGTTTCAGCACACAGTTCCTCTTGGTGAATAAAACAATGAAGAGTCAAAATGTCTTTTCCGAATTCGTCCCTGACTTTATTTTTCAAACGAGAAGAAGAACCTTGGTGATGTCCGATCATTTGCGGTGCACCGTCTGTCGCTACAGAATGGAGCTTATCCCACGGCAAATTCATATTGTCCACTGATTCACAAACAGCTTCAAAAATGTCACGTCCTGTTGCGGTGTAATCGAGTGGTACCACATCCAAGAGTCCCTCAGTTACTTGCAGCTCCATGTCGACACCACGCACGAAGACTGCAAGCTGAGGACAGTCCGATATGTCGGTGCTTTCGTCAAGCGCTAGCGATAATGCAACAAATCTCTCCGCCTTTTTCCTGAGCTGTGTCTCTAAATCCGCTGCCATGTCCAGGATTCGACGAGACATTGTTTGCTTCGACAGGCAAACCCCTTCAATTGCCTGCACCTCCCTTGGAAACAAACATTCTGCAACTGGTACCATGCGCGATTTTACGAGTGGTACCACCGAAAACGGCTTGCCACTCGTCGCAATGATGTGAGCGACCCTGCAGCTTGCTCGAATTGCAGTTTCAGTAGTGTTTTCTCTGCTCTCACTTATCTGAAAATTATAAACGCATTACAGGACACGAACTATGTTGCATGTTTTGATACCCTCCGTATTACGAAACCGTTTTTAAACTTACGTCTCCTGGTTTGTCGTTCTTAAGCCTGGCTACCAGTTCTCAGCGCGCAACGCCTTCTACCTTATCGTAGTGCGCTGCGTGAAGACGTGTATAATATCGTTGTATATTGTACCTCCTCGCAGAATTAAATACTTTATGACATACAAGACACTGCGGACGACCATGCCTCTCAATGAATAAAAAGGTATCCTCCAATAGAAGTACAGGGCTCCATCGGCTAGTCATAGCTGTCGTTGAACACGCATTAGAGATGGGCAAACTGAAACACGTAACTGTTTCGAAACAAATGAAACAGTACAATGTAATGTTCCGATACGCTGTTTCGAAACAGTGAAACAGTTTGTGTTTTGTAATCTAATAAACCCACAAATTTTATCATCTTGAATGTCTACTGTATAAGTATGTCCATATAAACACAAATGAGGTGCGAGAGCGCTAATCATGTCGCAGAAAGTATGAAACTATCACTTAGGCGTCTTGGCAGTTTCGTATTTCCTGCAGCAAATGCGCTGCTTTCGTGTCGCGTGACTTTCATACTTTTCAATTGGCTGAGGACAGCCATAGCTGGAGACAGAAGAACCACCATGAACGGAACTGGAGGTGGGAGCAAACTGCAGAAACAACGGATATTCTAATGGGAGTCCCACATTCCGTTAGTATGGATAATATACCCATCCTGCTAATTTCCATCTACACAAAGGGAATCATTGTCGATAATAGGCACAGTGACTCTAGACTCACAAATAACGCAAAATAATTCGAATAAATAACAATATATAACAGAAAAAATTTTTGTCTTTCAAGGTGTTTCGAGCTGTTACTATAAATTCACCATGCTTCCCAGCCCTTCCCGTACGCCATTACACTATCAGTGATTTGTCAAACAGATTGCTTGCAATTATACCTACATCAAATTTATGTATATGTCTAATAACTGTCACTCTACGCCTTTTTTTATTCAAAATGTTGTAGGCTTACTTGCGTTTCTTAATATGATTACTGTACATGAACAGAGAAGCGTATGTTATAAAAAAGGTGTAATTTAACTGAATGATTTTCACATATTTATTATTTTGAATGTGAATAGTATGCGTTGTTTTATTGTTTGGTTAGTGTTTATAAAGCAGATGTTACGCCATTTCGAAACAGGACAGTCAGCTAGAAACGAAGCTTTATTTTCGGATATCTTAAGCTTCATGCTATTGCTTGTCAAAAAGATTTCGACACTCTTGAAAGAGTTTCATGAAGTGGTATGTTGTATTTCAGTACCTGTGCCGAGCCCGAATCTCGTCCGACACAGAGTGGAATGAAACATCACTGTTTCGATACAATTAGTCCGTTCCAGGCACAGGTGGACTGAAACAGCCTTATTTTGAAACAACGATACAGTTTCTGTGTCTGGCTCGAGATCGAATCTGGTCCGAGACAGGGGCGGAATGAAACACCACTGTTTCGAAACAGTGAACCACAACCGTTCCGAAACACTGAAACAGTTCCACGTATCGATACACTGTATCGAAACATAGAAACAGTGGCCAAGTCTAACACGCATTATTGTGCCAATTGCGGCTGCATGCGGCCAGGGGGCAGTGAGTTCGCTTTCCCCCTCCACGCGGGCTCCGAGCTGCCGCAGTGAGCGCTCCGGCTCCCTGGAGCTCGGTTGGAACAGCCAGGCCTAAAGTGTCAAATGTCACGAAGAAGACACGTTAACACACCGATCTTTATGTTTTACAGCCAACTATGTATGGAAGTGGCTTCGAGGAGGATTTGCTGTAATAACAAGAACGGCGATACAACACGTTCACATAGAACTTGTATTATGGCCAGATGAAAGCGATTTGCAATCCAAACACACAAGGGTTATCTGATCAGTTTGTCCATTGTGTAATGAGCGTCACAACCCAGAGCTGTTGGAATTCAAGTATAGACTCGTAACACTACATGATGAACTCCGGAAGAAACGAAAATAAAAAAAAAAAGATATTTGCTAACTATACAGTGTTACGGTATTCTTGTATTTAGTACTGCAACCATTAATTTCCGAGTTGTTTCGATGTTCTTCAGAAATGTAATATTCAGCCATAAGGTAACAGTGAGAAAACATACATAACTTTGTAAAAGAAATTTCATTCAATGAAATGTAAAAGAAAAGATTAAATTGTCGGTACTGGAATGGAAATGAAGTCCCATGCTTCTTGACAGAGTGTAATGTAATGATGCCGGAGACCCGCACCGCCATACTAGGCAGGGTCCTAATGGAGGTGTACCGAGCGAGGTGGCGCAGTGGTTAGACACTGGATTCGGATTCGGAAGGACGACGGTTCAATCCCGCGTCCGGCCATCCTGATTTAGGTTTTCCGTGATTTCTCTAAATCACTCCAGGCAAAAGCCGGGATGGTTCCTCTGAAAGGGCACGGCCGACTTCCTTCCCCATCCTTCCCTAATCCGATGAGACCGATGACCACGCTGTCTGGTCTCCTTCCCCAAACCAACCAACCAACCAACCACCCTAATGGAGGTGGTTTGCCGTTGTCTTCCTCCGACCGTAATCGGGATGAATGACTATGCTTAAGACGCAACAACACCCAGCTATCTCGGAGCAGGTGAAAATCCCTGACCCCGTCGGGAATCCAACCTGGGACCCCGTGCTCGGGAAGCGAGAGGGCTGGCGCGAGACCACAAGCTGCGGACATGTCGATATCAAAAAGCAGAAAATGATATATTCTTTATTTACCAAAATTTTTGTGAATCAGAATTTGCTTTTTTAAACTGAACTTTGTGATTTTGTATATGAAAATAAAGTTTTGTCAGAAAAGAGAGAGAGAATGTACTAAACCTCACAGAAGAATACAAGTATCGCACGTGCTTCTGGGATCCAAGAGACCCACCGCACAGATGACAAAGGAAAATAAATGTGATTGATTATATAGAAATGGAGACACCTAAATTCTTCATCTACTACGCCATTTTGCTAGCTTCGTCAAAAACCGTGTCCACTCGCATTGCAAAATAATCTTCTCTCAAGGCGAAAGCTTTATACCGTGGTTCTAACTATATGCTGTTGTATCCTGTGCGCCGATTATTAGCGCCAGAAAACAATGATGCAGCGTTCATAGTCTGTGTTAGTGATGTCGTTTTCTCTTCGTTCCCTCTAATGTAAACACTTGCTCACAGACGCAAGTGAATGGTAGTGAACGCTGGCGAAGTGTCTGCGAACGCACATTCTCTTGCATTCACTTGTATTCGTTCTGATGTGAAAGGGAGCTTCAAATTCAAATTTCGCAATAAAAACTAGAATGTTTTTATGGGGACAGGGTGCAACAGCAAGTTTACTGTTAAGTTGCTACTCAGTACACGAGCTGCGTCTAATAGCGAAGAGGGAAATGAAGAAGTCAGTATAAAGAAATTCTACTATATGACACGATAAGTTATGTCCTCTGTCAGTAGATGGTAAACCTGTGTATGGACTCGGACTTCTACTATGTACCTGTGCTGGTCGTGTCGTGAGATGCATCTGTGGGAGAATGTAATATGTTGCGCAGATGTAATATGCTGACGTGAATTATTATTGTTCACAGGGTGCACCCAAGTAAACTGTCGTTACTAGAATACAGTGTTAACAGTGTGTTACTATTTGTAGTTAGTGCAATCGGCGCTCTCAGGTCAACCGATATGGTGCGAAGCCACCAGTTACCGAATGCAGAGTATGAAAATCGTTTGAAAGTATAGTTTATATTCTCTGTCTCTTCCTAAGTGTCGTCAGGCGCATTTTTTCTGGTGTTTCGGCAGATATTTGCAATTCTGTACTTGAAATGTGTTGTCGGATTCAGCCCATATACACTGAGGCGACAAAAGTCATGGGGTAGCGACATGCATATATACTGATGGCGGTAGTATCGCGTACACAAGGCATAAAGGTGCAGTACATTTGCGGACCTGTCATTTGTACTCAGGTGATTCGTGCGAAAAGGGCTCCAACGTGATTATGGCCGCACGAAGGGAACTAATAGAATTTAAACGCGGAATGATAGTTGGAGCTAGACGCGTTCGGAAATCGCTAGGGAATTCAGTATTCCCAGATCCACAGTGTTAGTAGTATGCCGAGGATACCACATATCAGGCATGACGTCTCGCCACGGTCGTGCAGCGCCCGACTTCAACGACCGAGAACAGCGGCGTTTGTGTAGAGTTGTCAGTGCTAACAGACAAGCAACACTCCTTTAAGTAACCGCAGAAATCAGAATGAAACGTACGCTAACGAGTCCGTTACGATAATGGGGCGAAATTTGGGGTTCGTTTGGACCCTAGACGAGTGGAAAACCATTGCCTGGTCAGATGAGTCCCGATTTCAGTTGGTAAAGCTGATGGTAGCGCTCCAGTGTGGTGCAGACCCCACGAAGCCACGGACGCAAGTTGTCAACAAGACACTGTGGAAGATGGCCGTGGCTCCAGAATGGTGTGGGCCGTGTTCACATGGAATGGACTGGGTCTTGTGGTCCAACTGAACCGACCATTAACTGGAAATGGTTATGTGCGGCTACTTAATTTGTAGCCATTCATGGACATCATGTTCTCATACAACGATGGAATTTTTATGAATGCACCACGTCACCGGTCCACAATTTTTCGTGACTGGTCTGAAGAATATTTTGGGCAGTTCGGGTGCATGATTTGGCCACCCAGACCGCCTGACATGTATCAATTCTGGGACATAATTGAGAGGTCAGTTCGGGCACAACATCCTGCACCGGCAACACTTTCGCAAATATCGATGACTGTAGTTTCTGCAGGGGACCTTCAACGACTTGATGAGTCTATGCCACGCCGAGTTGCTGCACCACGCCGGAGAGGAGAAGGTCAGACACGATATTATGACGTATCCCATGACTTCGTCACTTCCCTGTGTAATGCACAGCACATTGCTTCTACCGTCGCTCTTCTTTGTATCTCATCCATCTCTCCTCTGAATCCATCCTAGTACGAGTCCACAGCTAAAGAACAACACTCAAGAATCGGCTGAGTGGATGTTTTGCAAGAAAGTTAGGATTCTCTCAACGAGAACGAGGATTATATCAAAATTTTAAATAACTAGTTGTAGGGATTCTTTCCGCTTTAGGTTTATCCAGGCGGATACTGCTATGGTATTTTTAATATGTACAGCTATTCTTGCTCATTTTCTACTTGAATTACATTTATCATGTAGATAAGAGTAAATGCTATCCGTCTTTTGCAAATGAATGTTTTTTTTTTCCTTTCAACCAAACGTTTGTCAGCTCCCCCCGACGGGGGTTCGAATCCTCCCTCGGGTATGGGTGTGTGTGTTGTCCATAGCGTAAGTTCGTTTAAGTTAGATTAAGGAGTGTGTAAGCCTAGGGTCCACAGGAACTTACCACCACCACCACCATCATCACCAAACTTTTGTGACCAACTCGCACCAGGCGTCATCATTGGTTTTATGTTTCTATTCTGCAATGTGCCCATACCATAGACTTTTGTGTGTGCACTAGATAAACACAAAACAAGTTTACTATAAACTGTTGTGTCCGGAGAGCTGATGCTGCGTTGTGAACAGTAGCCGAGCATGGAGTGTGGGTGAGCGACCCGGTTTACGTCCGGAGACATCGTACTATGGGATGGATCTGATTCGCCGAAGTGGTCACATAATCCTTGGTAGTAGCGCAACCTTGCAATGAAACCATGGGCCCCATTGAATGCCACAACGTGAGTGCCTGAATCATCCCCCCTCCCCCTCCCCTCATGTTTCATTCTTGGCACGTTAACACTGCTAGAAGTTTGAAACAATGTGAAACTAGACTCATGCGTCCACATGACTTTCTCCCACTGCTCCACAGTGTACGTTTTATGGATACGGCACCGTGTTTTGCATGATTTGCATTATTGATGGGTGGTTTTACAATTCCATCTCTCCCCACAGTTCACTGCTTACGGAGCTCCCTTTGTGTTG
Source organism: Schistocerca serialis cubense (assembly GCF_023864345.2). NCBI lineage: Eukaryota > Metazoa > Arthropoda > Insecta > Orthoptera > Acrididae > Schistocerca > Schistocerca serialis. The sequence continues at coordinate 267,035,570 of NC_064638.1, forward strand.
CTTTGGTCCTGGCAGGGTTCGCGAGTGTGACATTCAGTTCAGCAGTGACCTTTGCAGCTGCCTTTCCGTTATTTTTCGTCACAGTCCTCTTCAGTCACCGTCTGTCACGAGCACTCAAAATACACGCTCGCCCACTTGGTGACTTAGGGGATGATGTGTTTCTGCTTTCCCTGTATTTAGTATAAATATTCATTTGTAGTTTGGTGTATGTAAGGTGAAGACTTACGGTGTGATTGAAGATTTAAGGTTTAAGATGATGGACAGCTTTCAAGAGAAAATAATTACCAGAAGTAGTGACACTAGCATACTTCTTGGATTTTATACAATCCCTGTGGGGATTTGAAACATTTGTAGATCGTGTGCAGTGACGAAAGTTAATTTCATGCTCTCAGATGATAGGTTAAATCAGTTTGGAAACCGTGACCTGTTATGTGACAGGCTATACCCAAACTGTCACACACCATATTTCATAATGTTATGCATCCTGATAGTCAATGTAGTCGATCCTTAAATGCTGCATCACAACTGTAGACAACACCCAACACTGCCAGTGACTGCTCAGCTATGTTCTTGTTCTCTTCCTTCCTTTGTTTTACGGTGTGAGTGACTTGTTATTTCCTGTAGACTTGAAGAGCTCTTTACAGCTAGCTTGCACAACCTGGAAGTTTACTTAGAAGGAGCAGGAGGAGTCATTACCGTGTTCAGAGCTCAAACCTTCCTCCAGAGCAGGTAGCAGACGGATAATTCTACACGTGTCATCTTGGGACAACAGGCAACTTGGGGGAAATCTGTCCGTCATAAAACTCCATAGTGCGAGATGCTAGAAGCCTTGCTGGGAAAGTGTGAAACTGGCCATTTTTCAGTAGTCACTCACCGAAAGAATGTTCATTTAAAATCCCATCAACAGGCAGTCTGATTGATCCACAATGATTATTGATTTAGAATGCATGCTTTCCTGCATATGTATTTCGTGTAAGCCCTTCGGTTTCCCGTGGTTGGAAATATGTCATGGAGTGGGAGGGATTTCCTGCCTCCCTCCCTACGTCAGACCATCATTGGTTAGTAATAAGAAAACCCGTGAGAGTAGGAGCTTGTTAAACTTATTTATTAAATTTTTATTAGTTAAAACCCACTAGCTTCTTTTGTGGTTTAGGTGAGACCATTTATAAATATACCCATGCGTGATGTGGTACCTATACTTCTTTGTTTCATTAGGCCACCCATAGTAGTTTTACTTCAATACGACGTTTCTGTCACTCAGCATTGTTTATCTTAAACTTACATTATGATACGGGCTGCTTTCCCTCCCTTTAGGTCACCAGGTACCTGACTTTGAGGCTCTTAGAGGCATGCTGAACAGCTCAAACAATACCTCAGGGTATATTTGAGGCCGCTTTTTGCTGGTGATCGCGCCTGTCCTTGCGCTTATAGGGTCGGGAGCGTGTTAAGTTGCGCTGTGAATCGAAGGGTGTTGTAACATTCATCGCCTTACAGGCAGACTACCACAACCTCTACGGCTAACGACTACACGCTGATAAGAATAACTTGTCGAGATCAGTTAGATGGATGCTCAGAGGCGTTTGCCACCAATGTTTCAGTTGATTCCAATCGGCTGATAGCTTCCAACAGCTTTATGGACGGTGTTAAGGACGTATTATGGCTGACTTACATTGCTCTGAATCAGAATAAATATGTTTCGTTTAATTCTTTTTATTTATTTACCAGTTTCCATTGGTACATGATAGCCAAAGTAACTGGCCATCCACCGAGTCTGTATGTAGTTTACAGAATTTAAAAAAAGTGAAGTGTGAGGCCCAAACCCACGCCCAGGCTTTTGACTTGACTGCAGCCTTTGTTCGCTACAGTACTAAGAGGAGGAAAGTGGCGGACCCATACCCCTGGTAACATTTTTCTCACTCGAAATATCATAGGTACTGATTTAACAGCAGGTTCAGTGGATCTCGTAAGAGGAAAACCGCGTCCATATCCAGGAGTGAACCCGAGGCCCCCAGAGCCGAAGTCTTGCACTCTACCTACTAGACCACTATGGCCATACAGTTCACACAGATCTGACAGTAAAATGTATAAACAACACAAACTAAATATCCAATAATTTTCGCAAGAAATTAAGAGAGAGTGTACAAACAAACAACTTACCGTAGAGAAAAGTTCTTAACTACTGCGAGGAACTGTCAACAAAAGGAGCAGTCCATCACACGAAGACATATCCATTTACCTGAGAAGAATTGGGATACATCACACTTTTTTTGAGTTCTAGAAGACACCTACTGAAGTAAAACCTAATAAATAGTGTACAACTCTGGACAGTGCATAAGAAAGTGGTATCCAACTGGAAATTGTTTTTCCGTACGGTGTTCACTGAGTGTATGTCACAGTTTCTTCTGAAAGGTCAGTACTGTCATCAATAAAACAAAGATGGATTATATGTAGAGGGATGGCAGGGCTATAATCCCGAGACATCTGAGCAGCGGCCTAAACGAAGTTCGTGAGCTTATCTCGCAGATGTACGTATCTGAACGCTTTAATTATGAGGTAAGAATATTCATGGGGAGGGCACAGACTTGCCCCACGTACGTGATAATGGAGTGAAAGTAAACCTTAGCTTTCCAGTGTTGTACCTAATTATGTGTTCTTATAATGAAAATAATAGTATTCAGTTTCTCTGTAATGTCTTCAACGTGTTAGTTCCAAGCAGGCCTTTCATCTATCCTCAGCACTAATAGTTTAGACTGGTTGGCATTGCTGACTGTTTGGCTTCCAGTTTGGGACTGTAAAATATCGCATTTACGGGAGTACATTATCATAAAGTGAATCAATTATTTGTAAACGTAGGTTTCCGCGGCCGTTATCACAGTCAATAAAATTCTTCTGCGTTTGAGACCGCATTGTCATCTATAAAATTCCGACGTTTCGGCGACTGTTGCAAGACGCCTTCCTCAGCGTGTACTGCTAACTGTTAGTTATTATGGTCAGTAGGACGTGGTCCAAGGTGTAACACTCTGCCTAACGCTAGAAGACGAAACATTTAGCAGAGAATTATGGCTCGGACCAAGACCTAATGCCCATAATACAGGCTGCCTCAGGAGGCACACTGCAACTTCGATGTGTTACAGTGTACACTGTTTAAGATATTTACTCCACTTTTGGCATGTGTGAGAGACAAATTCATAAAGTTTTCTTTACGTGCCTTCCAGGTTGTCGTGGGTGAAACATAATGACAGCGGTTCAGGAAAAGGCTCAGCATAAGGAATGGTTTATTCTGAGCATATAGACTCTTGGGTTCAAAGGGACTTCCAGACACGATATAGGAGGTACCACTCTCACAGACATCAATACGCCGGTGGTACAGGAATTCTAAGCAGACAGGATGCGTTGATGTGAAGCATCATACTCGATGACATGGAAGAAGTGAAGCCGACACTGAACGGATACAGTTGGTTTTTCTACGTTCATCCCAGAAATCTATTCTGAGGGCGAAGCAAGAGTTGCAAATTACTAAGGCGACCTAGCTCCGGGTGCTTGGGGAAGTTTGTAGATGTATTCATACCAACTGCAACTTTTGCACGCATTTGAGCCAGACAACAAGCCACAACGTATGCAATTGTCTGTGGACGTTCTTCACCGTTTAAAGGAGTATCTACATTTTTTAAACAATCTATCATTTTCCGATGAAGTAACATTCCATGTGTTTGCTCGGGTAAACAAACACAATATTCGCCCTTAGGACACAACCAACCCGCATACTGTGACGGAAGAGGTACTTGACAGTCCGAAAGTGAATATATGGTTGTGTTAGGTGGTTGATCACATTTTTCTCAGAAAAAAACCAGTTAATTCTCACAAGTATCTTGATATGCGGGAGCTCTTTCATTTATCACAACCGACTGACCACCAAGATACAATCGTTTTCCAACAAGATGGTGCACCGCTACACTGGGCTCAAACTCTGCGTGATGTTCTAGACCAAGTGTTTCCAGGTCGCTGGACTGGTGGGGTTGATGCAATTCCCTGGCCTCTTAGGTCGCCCGCCATTGCACCGATGGACTTCTTTCTGCGGAGCTATGTTACGTACAAAGTCTACCAAACGCTTGTCAACCATATCAGTGAGTCAAATAATCGAATCGTTACTTTCTTTGCCACATTTGAATGCGGATATGTTGTACTGAGTGTGGATAGTGCTTGAATACAATCTGAAGGCACACATCTTGAAATTCGTTGAATGGTATTAAAAATTGCGAGATAATGTTTCACATAACCCAATTATTTTGTGAATATCTTAATTAGTTTACATGCTTCAAATGTTCAAATGTGTGTGAATTCCTAAGGTATGAAACTGCTGAGGTCATCGGTCCCTAGACTTACACTCTAGTAAAACTTACTTAAAGTAACTTATGCTAAGAACAACACACACACACACACACACACACACATACACACACACGTACACACACACACACACACACACACACACACACACACACACACACACACACACACTACAAATAGCAGTAATACTGTATAAATTACGTTGTTGCAAGTAAGGGAGACCATCATGAAAAACCCACACTACTTAAAAGATGCATCAAATCCGCAATTTTGAAGATATTGAAATGAACTTTTGCGCCATGCTTGACATGAAATTAACACATTTACTGTTAAGTTTCTTGGACCATATATATTTAGCTTTTTTATGGTTATTAAAAATATTATCAGAAAATATTCAAGATACTTCTACAAAACTATCTCTGTTTAATCTCTTAGCGTATTGAAAGCTTTTCTCAAGGATCTTTTGAATATATGGAACAGGAGAATTTTAGTAATTTTTAATTATAGCTCTGTAAGTACAATAGAACATTCATGCATAATTCCAAGCAATTTGCCCCACATCTCATCTTACACTCAGAATTTCAAAATTTCCAACTTTTATTGCGTTTGTAGGAATAAGAAAAATATAATAATTCCAATCCCAAAGAAAGCAGGTGTTGACAGGTGTGAAAATTACCGAACTATCAGTTTAATAAGTCACGGCTGGAAAGTACTTACACGAATTACGTACAGACGAATGGAAAAACAGGTCGAAGCCGACCTAGGGGAAGATCAGTTCGGATTTCGTAGAAATGTTGGAAAACGTGAGGCAGTACTGACCCTACAACTTGCCTTAGAAGATAGGTTAAGGAAAGGCAAACCTACATTTCTAGCATTTGTAGACTTAGCGAAAGTTTTTGACAAGATTGACTGGAATACTCTCTTTCAAATTATGAAGGTTCAAATGGTTCAAATGGCTCTGAGCACTATGGGACTCACCTGCTGTGGTCATCAGTCCCCTAGAACTTAGAACTACTTAAACCTAACTAACCTGAGAACATCACACACACCCATGCCCGAGGCAGGATTCGAACCTGCGACCGTAGCAGCAGCGCAAATTATGAAGGTGGCAGGGGTAAAATTCAGGGAGCGAAAGGCAATTTACAATTTGTACAAGAACCAGATGGCAGTTATAATAATCGAGGGACATGAAAGGGAAGCAGTGGTTGGGAAGGGAGACAGGGTTGTTATTCAATATGTATATTGAGCAAGCAGTAAAGGAAACAAAAGAAAAATTTGGAGTAGGAATTAAAATCCATGGAGAACAAATAAGAACTTTGAGGTTTGCCGCCGGCCGCAGTGGCCGAGCGGTTCTAGGTGCTTCAGTCTGGAACCGCGCGACAGCTGCGGTCGCAGGTTCGCATCCTGCCTCGGGCATGGATGTGTGTGTTGTCCTTAGGTTAGTTAGGTTTAAGTAGTTCTAAGTTCTAGGGGACTGATGACCTCAGAAGTTAACTCCCATAGTGCTCAGAGCCATTTGAACCATTTTTTGAGGTTTGCCGATGACATTGTAATTCTGTCAGAGACAGCAAAGGACCTGCAAGTGCAGTTGAACGGAATGGACAGTGTATTGAAAGGCGGATATAAAATGAACATCAACAAAAGCAAAACGAGGTTAATGGAATGTAGTCGAATTAAGTCGGGTGATGTTGAGGGAATGACATTGGGAAATGAGACACTTAAACTAGTAGATGCATTTTGCTATCTGGGGAGCAAAGTAACTGATAATGGTCGAAGTAGGGAGGATATAAAATTTAGACTGGCAATGGCAAGGAAAGCATTTCTGAAGAAGAGAAATTTGTTAACATCGAGTATAGATTTAAGTGTCAGGACGTGTTTTCTAAAAGTATTTGTATGGAGTGTAGCCATGTATGGATGTGAAATATGAACAATACATAGTTTAGACTAGAAGAGAATAGAAGCTTTCGAAATGTGGTGCTACAGAAGAATGCTGAAGATTAGATGGGTAGAATACGTAATTAATGAGGAGGTACTGAATAGAATCGGGGAGAAGAGGAATTTGTGGCACAACGACTAGAAGAAGGGATCGGTTAGTAGGACACGCTCTGCGGCATCAAGGGATCACCAATTTAGTGATGGATGGAAGCGTGGAGGATAAAAATCGTAGAGGGAGACCAAGAGACGAACAGACTAAGCAGATTCAGAAGGATGTAGGTTGTAGTAAGTACTGGCAGATGAAGAAGCTTGCACAGGATAGAGTACCATGGAGAGCTGCATCAAACCAGTCTGTGGACTGAAGACCACAACAACGACAGGAATAAGTTAACAAAATTTCATAATCTTAGTCGTCATAGATTCTGAGAGAAAGGTATACAAAGTTAAAAAAACATTATTTTCAGGAAATGCAATTTAAAGGTCAACCTAATTTTTTTCTTATGTCAGCTCTTCAGAATGCCCGAAATTTGTACTCAAGGCACTGTTTCCGTTCAAGGCTGCTCTTCTGGTTTGTTGTTTTCTGGCTTGTTTGTTTTACCACCTTTCCAACTGATTTTTCAGTTGCAGAGAGGTGCTGTAAATACATTTGTATCAAGATCGCTTGAACGAAATTTCCTATCTTGAACTCCATTCTCTCTAATATCTTTATCCTCCCAATGTTCCCCCATTAAATACAATAATTAAATCCTGAGTTCCTTCTCTACTGACCTCGTTGTCGACGGGACGTTAAACACTAATCTCCTCCCCCAAATCCTGAGTTGCAATTCTGGGTAATGTCCATCAGCAGCACAAGGCAGAAAATGAATTGCTTCTTCATAAGCAAAGTAGTTGGTTTGTTACTGTTTCTAAGGTACGGAACAAAGTCACAGTTGGCATATACAACCTAAGAGTGTACATATCACAGCCTTCTGGACATATCCCGTGCAAGTTTGCTTGAAAGTAATCCAAAAAATCGTTCACCGAGCTAGTATTGAAGTGTTGCTTCAAAAAGTGGGCGTGGCAAGAAGGTCGCGTCCGACACATAATTATTTTTCAGGCACTTCGAAAGCGATTTCATCATCGAAACTTTGGGAACTTATTGTCCATGAGTTGTACTAATAAGCAAAAAATAAATTGAAAATTTACATTTTTGTTCAATTTCATTAACGTCCTTTTTAAGAATTAAGTGATTCGCTGAATGTTACTGGCTACCCTATTACCACTGATATAAATGAAGAGAAGCAGCGGACCTGGAACACAACCCTGTGGCACCCCTCACTTTACTTGATCTAGGCCACATTCCAGCTGCTGTTGACAGTGGAAAGCAAAGTGCTGTTTCCACCGTTCGAGACATGAAATGTTGTTGAGCTATCTTGAAAATCTCATTATGTTCCTACTTACAGAAAAGTATTGCGTGGTTTGCACAACCAAGTGCTTTTGGAAAATCACAGGAAATATTCACTGCCCTCAACCTGCCTTCTCATTTCTTTGTTTTGCGGTTATTTTACAGTGACTATGAGAGAGCTGCCTTCTACACTGACGTGAACAAGTCGCAAACCAAAAAATTATTAATGTAGAGAAATGAAATTTCGAGAATTCATTTGTCTAGATTACGTATGTAAGTGATCAACAATGATAGATTACAGGTTAATAAAAGCGCGAGATAACCCATTGCAAACGTGAAATGCTGGTAAATTAGTTATCAGTTGAACCGCTAAAACGTTGAATGGAAGCCTGCAAACGTGCACAGGTGCCGGATGTCAATACGTGGGATGGAGTTCCACGCCTGTTGCACTCGGTCGGTCAACACCGGGAGAGTTAATGCTGTTTGTGGATGCTGTTCCACATGTGCTGGAATGGAAACAGATCTAGTGATCGGTCGACCGCTGTGGTCGAGCGCTTCTAGGCTCTTCAGTCCGGAACCACGCGGCTGCTACGGTCGCAGTTTCGAATCCTGCCTCGGGCATGGATGTGTGTGATGTCGTTAGGTTCGTTAGGTTTAAGTAGTTCTAAGTGTAGGGGACTGATGACCTCAGATGTTAAGTCCCATATTGTTTAGAGCCATTTGAACCATTTGAATATCTAGCGATCGAGGTGGCCAAGACAACATATCGACAGTCTGTAGAGCATGTTGGGCCGCAACGGTGGTATCCGCAAGCGTTATCTTGTTGGAAAACACCACATGAAATGCTGTTCTTGAATGGCAGCACAACAAGTCGAATCACGAGATTGACGTATAGACTTGCAGTCGCGGAGCGTGGGATAACCTCGAGAGTGCACCTGCAGTCGTACGAAATCGCACACCAGGGCATAACTCTAGCTGTAGGTACACTGTGTCTAACATGCAGAGAGGTTGGTTGCAGGCATGTAACTGCTCTGCCCAACACATGACCATCACTGGTACCGAGGTAGAGCTCGATTTCATCAGACAAAAACAACAACCTCCACCCATCCTATTTTATGTTTTATCGTTATTTATACAGATGGATCCCAGCAGGGGAATGCTCTCGGTTGTTCTGTGGGTTTCCCTGATAGGGTTTCTAAAGTGCGTCTTCCAGAACAATTTACAAATTATGATGCGGAGTTATATGGCATTCTAATGGCACTGGAGAGGGTTCACACACATGATCATACAAGTTTTCTTGTCAGTTCCGACTCTCTTAATGCACTGCAAGCGTTTCACCAAATGTGTCCGGTAGACCCGCTGATTCAGCTCATCCACGACTGCTTACAGCGGCTCCAACGCCGTGGCAAGGAGGTGATCTTTTGCTGGGTACCTGGCCACGTTGGGATACAGGGTAACGACATGACTGATAAAGCTGCCAAAGAAGCATGTTGGGATGGTGCTGTCCATCAATGTCCCATTCCGTTGCATGCCATTATCTCATTTTCTGACAGATGCATCATGCGTCAGTGGGAGACCGAATGGTTGCAGGTGTCGGACAACAAACTGCGGTCACTCAAACCGACCACAAAAGCTCGGCGGACTTCGCGCCAGCCTCGTCGCTGGAAGGAGGTTTTGGTTACCAGACTGCTCATCGGGCATAGCCCTTTCACACATAGCTTCCTCCTTCAGGGGGAGGATCCACCTTTCTCTGAAGTTTGTGGCGTGCCGCTTTCAGTTCAGCATATTGTGGCCACGTGTGTCCTGTATACTGATAATAGGGCAGCCCTTGGTCTCGCTGGAGATCTGCCCACCGTCCTCGCAGATACCGATACCAGTGTTAACAGAGTGGTGAAATTCTGTGAACTATCAGGCCTCATCCCTAAACTGGTGGGGAAGGGCGGCAGCCTTTAGTACGTTATAAACTGCTCTGCATGTGGGGACAGCCTTCGACCCCACCCATGAGGTTTCCTGTTGATTTTTCGTCAGGGCGCTGATGACCGTGTCGAGAACCCCCTCAACCCAACTGATCATCATCATCATCATCATCACATCATCCACCATCCCTTTAGCGGGCTGTCACTTGACACCATCGAAGCCGCAAATGGCGGTGGTTTGGGGTCATTCGAATGCAAGCTACTGGGCATCTGACTCGGAACTGTCCTCGAAGCAACCGATCTGTCGTTCGTTTGTCACTGTGGTGTCAACTACTGCTCATATTTGCTGCTGCAGATGCAGTACGACGCGCCAGAGCCAAACGCATCTCACAATGGCCTTCTCTCTCGGTAACACTACATGGCTGTCCGGAGCCCGGTCTTCCTGCTTACATACATTCTCGTGATCACCGGTATCGGCAGTCATGCACAGTGGCTACATTGTTGCCAAGTACTTCTACAGTATCGCGGAAGGTACATCCAGCTTCTCGTAGGCCTATTACACGACCTTGCTCAAACTCAGTGACGTGTGGATAATGGTCCATTTTTCGCCTCAAAGGCATTCTTGACTAACATCAACTGACCAAGTCCAATCTCCGTTACAGCGTTCAGCAAACCTGATTTGCATCCTCATAGTGGCACTACTAGTGCCGCTCTTGTGCGGCTGGAGCTAAATGTTAATAGGTATTATCATTTTGATGTAGGAACAGGCCTAAAAACATTTATCTTGCACAACTCTACATCTACATACACACTCCGCTAGCCACCAAGCGGTGTGTGGCGGAGGGTACAATTAGCGCCAAAGTGATATTTCCTCTCCTCTGTTCCACTAGCGGATCGCGCAAGGGAAAAATGACCGTCTGAACGCCTCAGTACGAGCTCTTATTTCCCTTATCTTTGAATGATGATCATTACGCGATTTGAAAGTTGGTGGTAATAATGTATGCTCTACATCCTCGGTGAAGATTGGATTTCGGAATTTAGTGAGCAGCCAGAAATGGCTCTGAGCACTATGGGACTTAACATCTGTGGTCATCAGTCCCCTAGAACTTAGAACTACTTAAACCTAAATAACCTAAGGACATCACACACATCCATGCCCGAGGCAGGATTCGAACCTGCAACCGTAGCAGTCGCGCGGTTCCGGACTAGTGAGCAGCCCCTTCTGTTTAGCGGGTCGTCTATCTGCAAGTGTGTCCCACTTCAAACTTTCTGTGAGATTTGTAACGCTCTCGCGATAGCTAAATGTACCAGTCACGAACCTTGCCGCTCTTCTTTGGACCTTCTCAATCTCTTGAATCAGACCCAACTGGTAAGGGGCCCATACAGACGAACAATACTCCAAGACTGGACGAACTAACGTATTGTAAGCTACTTCCTTTGTTGAAGGACTGCATCGCTTCTGAATTCTACTAGTAAACCGCAAGCTAGAGTTCGCCTTACCCGTTACTTGTGTAATCTGATCATTCCATTTGAGGTCATTTCGAATAGTCACACCCGGATACTTGATGGACGTTACCGCTTCCAAAGACTGGGCATTTATTTTGTACTCGTACATTAATGGGGATTTTCGTCTTGTTATACGCAGTAGGTTACACTTACTAATATTGATAGATAACTGCCTGTCATTACACCACGCATTTAATTTTCTGCAAATCCTCATTGATTTGTTCACAACATTCGTGTGATACTACTTTCCTGTAGACTTCAGTATCATCAGCAAACAGTCTAAGGCCGCTGTCAATACCATCAACCAGATCGTTTATGTAAATCGTAAAAAGCAAAGGACCTGTTACGCTGCCCTGGGGCACACCTGAAGTTATTCTTGTATCTGTTGAAGTTACCCCGTTCAGGACGACATACTGCTCTCTACCTGTTAGAAATCCTTCTATCCAACCGCATATGTCGCTGGATAGAACGTAAGCGCACACTTTTTGTAGCAAGCGACAGTGCGGAACTGAGTCGTACGCCTTTCGAAAGTCAAGAAATATGGCATTAACCTGGGAGCCGGTATCTAGAGCCTGTTGTATATCGTGCACAAAGAGCTGTGTCTCGCATGACCGCTGTTTCCGAAAACCGTGCTGGTTTCTGCAGATGAGCTTCTCAGAGTCTAGAAAGGTCATTATGTCTGAACACAAAATATGTTCCATGATTCCACAAGAAATCGATGTCAGTGAAATTGGTCGGTAATTACGTGCATCCGATTTTCTACCCTTTTTATAGATTGCTATGACCTGGGCCTTCTTCCAGTCCTGTGGAACTTCCCGCCGTTCCAATGATCTCTGATACATGATGGATAAGAACGGTGAGGATCGTACAAACATACCCTCGTTTGAGTCTCGTACAGATTCCCGTATGGAGGACATAGTGATAGACACCCCTGCGGTTGTGAAGCAGCTGAATGGGTTGAAAATAAATAAAAGGCCAGGTCTTGATGGGATTCCAATTCGGTTTTACAGAGAGTACTCTACTGGATTGGCTCCTTACTTGACTTGCATTTATCGCGAATCTCTTGCCCACCGTAAAGTCCCGAGCGACTGGAAAAAGGCGCAGGTGAGGCCTGTATATACGAAGGGTAGAAGGACGGATCCTCAAAATTACAGACCAATATCGTTAACATCGGTTTGTTGCAGGATTCTTGAACATATTCTCAGTTCGAATATAATGAATTTCCTTGAGACAGAGAAGCTGCTGTCCATGCAACAGCACGGCTTTAGAAAGCATCGCTCCTGCGAAACGCAACTCGCCCTTTTATCACATAATATCTTGCGAACAGTGGATGAAGGGTATCAGACGGATGCCATATTCCTTGACTTCCGGAAAGCGTTTGACTCGGTGCCCCACTGCAGACTCCTAAGGTACGAGCATATGGGATCGGTTCCCAAATATGTGAATGGCTCGAAGACTTCTTAAGTAATAGAACCCAGTACGTTGTCCTCGATGGTGAGTGTTCATCGGAGGTGAGGGTATCATCTGGAGTGCCCCAGGGAAGTGTGGTATATCCGCTGTTGTTTTCTATCTACATAAATGATCTTTTGGATAGGGTGGATAGCAATGTGCGGCTGTTAGCTGATGATGCTGTGGTGTACGGGAAGGTGTCGTCGTTGAGTGACTGTAGGAGGATACAAGTTGACTGGGACAGGATATGTGATCGGTGTAAAGAATGGTATCTAACTCTAAATGTAGATAAATGTAAATTAATGCAGATGAATAGGAAAAAGAGTCCCGTATTGTTGGAATACTCCATTAGTAGTGTAGCTCTTGACACAGTCACGTCGATTAAATATTTGGGCGTAACATTGCAGAGAGATATGAAGTGGGACAAGCATGTAATGGCAGTTGTGGGGAAGGCAGATAGTCGTCTTCGGTTCATTGGTAGAATTTTGGGAAGGTGTGGTTCATCTGTAAAGGAAACTGCTTATAAAACACTAAAACGGCCTACTCTTGAGTACTGCTCGAGCGTTTGGGATCCCTATCAGGTCGGATTGAGGAAGGACATAGAAGCAATTCAGAGGCGGGCTGCTAGATTTGTTACTGGTAGGTTTGATCATCACGCGAGTGTTGCGGAGATGCTTCAGGAACTCGGGTGGGAGTCTCTGGAGGAAAGGAGGGGCTCTTTTGGTGAATCACTACTGAGGAAATTTAGAGAACCAGCATTTGAGGCTGACTGCAGTACAATTTTACTGCCGCCAACTTATATTTCGCGGAAGGACCACAAAGATAAGATAAGAGGCCTCATACAGAGGCATATAGGCTGTCACTTTTCCTTCGTTCTGTTTGGGAGTGGAAAGGGGGGAGGAGATGCTAGTTGTGGTACGAGGTACCCTCCGCCACGCACCATTGCGGAGTATGTATGTATGTAGATGTAGATGTAGATGTAGATGCTATACATTGTGTTACAAAAAGGTACGGCCAACCTTTCAGGAAACATTCCTCACACACAAAGAAAGAAAATATGTTATGTTGACATGTGTCCGGAAACGCTTACTTTCCATGTTAGAGCTCATTTTATTACTTCTCTTCAAATCACATTGATCATGGAATGGGAACACACAGCAACAGAACGTACCAGCGTGACTTCAAACACTTTGTTACAGGAAATCGCCAAAATGTCCTCCGTTAGCGAGGATACATGCATCCACCCTCCGTCGCATGGAATCCCTGATGCGCTGATGCAGCCCTGGAGAATGGCGTATTGTATCACAGCCGTCCACAATACGAGCACGAAGACTCTCTAGATTTGGTACCGGGGTTGCGTAGACAAGAGCTTGCAAATGCCCCCCATAACTGAAAGTCAAGAGGGGTGAGGTCAGGAGAGCGTGGAGGCCATTGAATTGGTCCGCCTCTACCAATCCATCGGTCACCGAATCTGTTGTTGAGAAGCGTACGAACACTTCGACTGAAATGTGCAGGAGGTCCATCGTGCATGAACCACATGTTGTGTCGTACTTGTAAAGGCACATGTTCTAGCAGCAGAGGTAGAGTATCCCGTATGAAATCATGATAACGTGCTCCATTGAGCGTAGGTGGAAGAACATGGGGCTCAATCAAGACATCACCAACAATGCCTGCCCAAACGTTCACAGAAAATCTGTGTTGATGACGTGATTGCACAATTACTTGCGGATTCTGGTCAGCCCACACATGTTGATTGTGAAGATTTACAATTTGAGCACGTTGGAATGAAGCCTAATCCGTAAAGAGAACATTTGCACTGAAATGAGGATTGACACATTCTTGGATGAACCATTCGCAGAAGTGTATCCGTGGAGGCCAATCAGCTGCTGATAGTGCCTGCACACGCTGTACATGGTACGGAAACAACTGGTTCTCCCGTAGCACTCTCCATACAGTGACGTGGTCAACGTTACCTTGTAGAGCAGCAACTTCTATGACGCTGACGTTAGTGTTATCGTCAACTGCGCGAAGAATTGCCTCGTCCATTGCAGATGTCCTCGTCGTTCTAGGTCTTCCCCAGTCGCTAGTCATAGGCTGGAATGTTCCGTGCTCCCTAAGACGCCGATCAATTGCTTCGAACGTCTTCGTGTGGGGACACCTTCGTTCTGGAAATCTGTCTCGATACAAACGTACCGCGCCACGTCTATTGCCCCGTGCTAATCCATACATCAAATGGGCATCTGCCAACTCCGCATTTGTAAACATTGCACTGACTGCAAAACCACGTTCGTGATGAACACCAACCTGTTGATGCTACGCACTGATGTGCTTGATGTTAGTACTGTAGAGCAATGAGTCGCATGTCAACACAAGCACCGAAGTCAACATTACCTTCCTTCAATTGGGCCAAATGGCGGTGAATCGAGGAAGTACAGTACATACTGACGAAACTAAAATGAGCTCTAACATGGAAAGTAAGCCTTTCCGGACACATGTCCATGTAACATCTTATCTTTATTTGTGTGTGAGGAATGTTTCCTGAAAGTTTGGCCGTACCTTTTTGTAACACCCTGTATTTGTAACATAGTCAGCATCAAGTCCTACGGCGATACCGTCTGGGCCAGACGCCTTTCTGGCGTCTAAGGATCTTGACTGTTTTAGAATCCCAGATACACTAAACACTGTGTCAGTCATCTTTCCTTCTTGGTGCTGCAGTTTTTTTCCGTCAGTGTATTTTAGGAGATGGGATACAACTTTCGCTGGAGAGGGAACTTTTCAGGAAAGTTTCGCAGCGGCCGCTGGGCAGCACGAGGGGGGCGCACGTGTCGGCGCGTCCAACAGTCGTGTAATTGCACGCAGGTCGGCGGCAGGCAGTCGGCAGCGCGGACAGCGGACGTCGGGCGCACGCGTCTCGCGCTACGTGCCGGACGCGCCGATTGGCCTAGTTGCGAGCCGTTCACGTCCGCGTCATTCGGCCGGCGCCGCCGGATTTGTGACGACAGTCCGGAGCAGCAGCGGCGGCGGCGGTGCCGGTCCAGCGCTGATTGCGACTGACAGCCGCTGGCCGCGTCACGTTTGCAGCGGCGCCAACTAGCGCTCTGTCCCGCCCGGCACACTCCGGTAGCCGTAGCCGCGCCGCTTACTCCGCAGGCCGGTGATCCTAGCGTCCGGCCCGCTGCCGTGTCACGCCGTGGAGATTACAGTGACAGTAATGTCTTACATTAGCTGCTGTTGTCGTTTTGGTTATCGACGCTTTTGTTGCTCTCCCGCAGTTATTCACCACTGCCGCTTGCCACGTATCCTCTCTGTTTCAGCACAACTGCTGTAGCCCAGCGTTGTATAATTTGTTTATTGAATATGAATTGGTGTTGTTGTTGTTGTGGTCTTCAGTCCTGAGACTGGTTTGATGCAGCTCTCCATGCTGCTCTATCCTGTGCAAGCTTTCTCATCTCCCAGTACCTACTGCAACCTACATCCTTCTGAATCTGCTTAGTGTATTCATCTCTTGCTCTCCCTCTACGATTTTTACCCTCCACGCTGCCCTCCAATACTAAATTGGTGATCCCTTGATGCCTCAGAACATGTCCTACCAACCGATCCCTTCTTCTGGTCAAGTTGTGCCACAAACTTCTCTTCTCCCCAATCCTATTCAATACTTCCTCATTAGTTATGTGATCTACCCATCTAATCTTCAGCATTCTTCTGTAGCACCACATTTCGAAAGCTTCTATTCTCTTCTTGTCCAAACTATTTATCGTCCATGTTTCACTTCCATACATGGCTACACTCCATACGAATACTTTCAGAAATCACTTCCTGACACTTAAATCAATACTGGATGTTAACAAATTTCTCTTCTTCAGAAACACTTTCCTTGCCATTGCCAGCCTACATTTTATATCCTCTCTACTTCGACAATCATCAGTTATTTTGCCCCCCAAATAGCAAAACTCCTTTACTACTTTAAGTGCCTCATTTCCTAATCTAATTCCCTCAGCATCACCCGACTTAATTAGACTACATTCCATTATCCTTGTTTTGCTTTTGTTGATGTTCATCTTATATCCTCCTTTCAAGACACTGACCATTCCATTCAACTGCTCTTCCAAGTCCTTTGCTGTCTCTGACAGAATTACAATGTCATCGGCGAACCTCAAAGTTTTCATTTCTTCTCCATGAATTTTAATACCTACTCCGAATTTTTCTTTTGTTTCCTTTACTGCTTGCTCAATATACAGATTGAACAACAACGGGGAGAGGCTACAACCCTGTCTTACTCCCTTCCCAACCACTGCTTCCCTTTCATGTCCCTCGACTCTTATAACTGCCATCTGGTTTCTGTACAAATTGTAAATAGCCTTTCGCTCCCTGTATTTTACCCCTGCCACCTTTAGAATTTGAAAGAGAGTATTCCAGTCAACATTGTCAAAAGCTTTCTCTAAGTCTACAAATGCTAGAAACGTAGGTTTGCCTTTCCTTAATCTTTCTTCTAAGATAAGTCGTAAGGTCAGTATTGCCTCACGTGTTCCAGTGTTTCTACGGAATCCAAACTGATCTTCCCCGAGGTTGGCTTCTACTAGTTTTTCCATTCGTCTGTAAAGAATTCGTGTTAGTATTTTGCAGCTGTGACTTATCAAACTGATAGTTCGGTAATTTTCACATCTGTCAACACCTGCTTTCTTTGGGATTGGAATTATTATATTCTTCTTGAAGTCTGAGAGTATTTCGCCTGTTTCATACATCTTGCTCATCTGATGTTAGAGTTTTGTCAGGACTGGCTCTCCCAAGGCCGTCAGTAGTTCTAATGGAATGTTGTCTACTCCGGGGGCCTTGTTTCGGCTCAGGTCTTTCAGTGCTCTGTCAAACTCTTCACGCAATATCATATCTCCCATTTCATCTTCATCTACATGCTCTTCCATTTCCATAATATTGTCCTCAAGTACATCGCCCTTGTATAGACCCTCCATATACTCCTTCCACTTTTCCGCTTTCCCGTCTTTGCTTAGAACTGGGTTTCCATCTGAGCTCTTGATATTCATACAAGTCGTTTTCTTATCTCCAAAGGTCTCTTTAATTTTCCTGTAGGCAGTATCTATCTTACCCCTAGTGAGACAGGCCTCTACATCCTTACATTTGTCCTCTAGCCATCCCTGCTTACCCATTTTGCTCTTCCTGTCGATCTCATTTTTGAGACGTTTGTATTCCTTTTTGCCTGCTTCATTTACTGCATTTTTATATTTTCTCCTTTCATCAATTAAATTCAATATTTCTTCTGTTACCTAAGGATTTCTACTAGCCCTCGTCTTTTTACCTACTTGATCCTCTGCTGCCTTCGCTACTTCATCCCTCAAAGCTACCCATTCTTCTTCTACTGTATTTCTTTCCCCCATTCCTGTCAATTGTTCCCTTATGCTCTCCCTGAAACTCTGTGCAACCTCTGGTTCTTTCAGTTTATCCAGGTCCCATCTCCTTAAACTCCCACCTTTTTGCAGTTTCTTCAGTTTTAATCTACAGGTCATAACCAATAGATTGTGGTCAGAGTCCACATCTGCCCCTGGAAATGTCTTACAATTTAAAACCTGGTTCCTAAATCTCTGTCTTACCATTATATAATCTATCTGATACCTTTTAGTATCTTCAGGGTTCTTCCATGTATACAACCTTCTTTCATGATACTTAAACCAAGTGTTACTTATGATTATGTTGTGCTCTGTGCAAAATTCTACCAGGCGGCTTCCTCTTTCATTTCTTAGCCCCAATCCATATTCACCTACTATGTTTCCTTCTCTCCCTTTTCCTACACTCGAATTCCAGTCACCCATGACTATTAAATTTTCGTCTCCCTTCACAATCTGAATAATTTCTTTTATTTCATCATACATTTCTTCAATTTCTTCGTCATCTGCAGAGCCAGTTGGCATATAAACTTGTATTACTGTAGTAAGTGTGGGCTTCGTATCTATCTTGGCCACAATAATGCTTTCACTATGCTGTTTGTAGTAGCTTACCCGCATTCCTATTTTCCTATTCATTATTAAACCTACTCCTGCATTACCCCTATTTGATTTTGTGTTTATAACCCTGTAGTCACCTGACCAGAAGTCTTGTTCCTTCTGCCACCGAACTTCACTAATTCCCACTATATCTAACTTCAACCTATCCTTTTTAAATTTTCTAACCTGCCTGCCCGATTAAGAGATCTGACATTCCACGCTCCGATCCGTAGAACGCCAGTTTTCTTTCTCCTGATAACGACATCCTCTTGAGTAGTCCCCGTCTGGAGATCCGAATGGGGGACTATTTTACCTCCGGAATATTTTACCCAAGAGGACGCCATCATCATTTAATCATACAGTAAAGCTGCATGCCATCGGGATAAATTACGGCTGTAGTTTCCCCTTGCTTTCAGCCGTTCGCAGTACCAGCACAGCAAGGCCGATTTGGTTATTGTTACAAGGCCAGCTCAGTCAATCATCCAGACTGTTGCCCTTGCAACTACTGAAAAGGCTGCTGCCCCTCTTCAGGAACCACACGTTTGTCTGGCCTCTCAACAGATACCCCTCCGTTGTGGTTGCACCTACGGTACGGCTATCTGTATCGCTGAGGCACGCAAGCCTCCCCACCAACGGCAAGGTCCATGGTTCATGGGGGGGAGGGGGTGAATTGGTACAATGAAAATATATACATTAAATACATTTAGAAAATTAACGATGAGTATCTTTATTTAAATCCTCTATTTCTATACTTTCCACATCTCTGTTCTCATGTGTTTGCCTGTTCTTCTTTGGTACATCTAATACAATATTGGCAGTACGACTTGTACCTGCATTTATAGCAGTTGCTACTCCTGTACCAGAGTCAAATGATATACCACTATAAATTGAGGTTATACTTTCACTGTCGCCTTTCATGTAAAGCTCTCCAGAATGGTCTAATCTTTCTACTAAAGTATTGTACGTTTCTATAGAGAATCCTATTTCAATTGCTGTAGTCATTTTTACAATCATGTTACAACTGACATAACTATTTGAATCTGCTGGTGCATTATTAGGAACTGGATTAATACCCAAAGTAAACGAAGGCATTAATTTAACAGTTGTAGGTCTATTCAAATGACCAACAAGATGAGATTTCTCAATACCTTGATCATAATTAAAATAATCCAAATGAATAGACAAGGGCTTTGCGGTTTGTTGTGAAACTTATTTTATACTTTACCACCAGTATTACAAAAACGTCCAGGATAAACGTATTCCTAAATATTATTGTGTTCCATTACCGGCAATTCCATGAGCACGTTTCCTATTTTTAATTATACCAATAGTTGGTTCATATTCATAAGTAAATGATACATTTTGATCAACATCTCTTGAAGCAATACCTACTTCATACAATTTATGTAAATGATGAACTCTAAATACTTCATCTGTAGCAAATAAATTTCCATTATCGTCAGATTTACCATGTGGTATTATAAAAGAATCATAAAAAGGCCAGTCACGTGGAACAGTTAAACATGTAGGATAATCATTCATTGAACTTGAACCCCATAAAGTATTTTGTATATGGCCTTTTGCTGCAATACCACTAATACACATAGGTTTAGTTTATTCAGTCGTAACTTTAACTGGTTCATGAGCAATTGCCAGATTCGCACCTTTATTATAAATTAACATTGGAACATGAGTAATACTTCCGCTTGCACTTAATGTACTTCCAGTTTGAAAACTGGCTTCTAAACCAACAGGCGTTAACGATATCCATAATTTCTTTACAAATGAATTGTGTGGTAATGAATCAAATTGTGCTTTACTCATAAACTGACTTAATTCGTTAGTCATAAATTGAGCTCCAGATGTTGTCAACAGCGTTGATTTCTCCAGAGTTTATTCTTGAAATACTGTCCAGTCAATAACAGTGAATAGACCACACAGGTCTGTTGAGTCGGCTATAGTGCCGCTTTGATCACCACTCTAGGGGCGGTTTTTGTACATAGGCTATCGCATGTACAAGGTGATCAAAAAGTCAGTATAAATTTGAAAACTGAATAAATCACGGAATAATGTAGATATAGAGGTACATGCTTGGAATGACATTGTGTTTTATTAGAACAAAAAAATACAAAAGTTCAAAAAATGTCCGATAGATGGCGCTTCATCTGATCAGAATAGCAATATTTAGCATAACAAAGCAAGACAAAGCAAAGATGATGTTCTTTACAGGAAATGCTCAATATATCCATCATCATTCCTCAACAATAGCTGTAGCCGAGGAATAGTGTTGTGAACAGCACTGTAAAGCATGTCGGGAGTTATGGTGAGGCATTGGCGTCGGTTGTTGTCTTTCAGCATCCCTAGAGATGTCGGTCGATCACGGTACACTTGCGACTTCAGGTAACCCCAAAGCCAATAATCGCACGGACTGAGGTCTGCGGACCTGAGAGGCCAAGCATGACGAAAGTGGCGGCTGAGAACACGGTCATCACCAAACGATGCGCGCAAGAGATCTTTCATGCGTCTAGCAATATGGGGTGGTTTTAATAAAACCCCATGTCATTCCAATCATGTTTGTCAATTTTTGCCTCTCTATCTACATTATTCCGTGGTTTATTAAGTTTTCAAATTATACTGACTTTTGATCACCCGGTATTTGTCACGACAGGGATGGTTTCAAAATTGACACAGGTGTCCGAAGCCAACACTATCAAGAAATAAAAGAAAAAGATACTTCTCAATGCAACTTATGACGAAGCTACAATAATTTATTTCAATTATAAAACAAGTTATGGATCTATTTTTCACCTACAGAATGCTGCAGGTTCACAAAATTTATTCCATATTGCAAAGCCTGCGTTGTTAAGAACAACAACGCAATTTTGCTTCGGACTTGCATGTAGCGACTATTGTTGTTGTTGTTGTCTTCAGTCTTGAGACCGGTTTGATGCAGCTCTCCATGCTACTCTATCCTGTGCAAGCCTCTTCATCTCCCAGTAACTATTGCTACCTACATCCATCTGATTCTGCTTAGTCTATTCATCTCCTGGTCTCCCTCTACGATTTTTACCCTCCACGCTGCCCTCCAATACTATATTGGTCATCCCTTGATGCCTCAGAACGTGTCCTACCAACCGATCCCGTCTTCTAGTCAAGTTGTGCCACAAACTTCTCTTCTCCCCAATCCTATTGAATACCTCCTCATTAATTATGTGAGCACCACATTTCGAAAGCTTCTATTCTCTTCTTGTCCAAACTATTTATCGTCCATGTTTCACTTCCATAAATGGCTACACTCCATACAAATACTTTCAGAAACGACTTCCTGACGCTTAAATCTTTACTCGATATTAACAAATTTCTCTTCTTCAGAAACGCTTTCCTTGCCATTGCCAGTCTACGTTTTATATCCTCTCTACTTCGACCATCATCAGTTATTTTGCTCCCCAAATAGCAAAACGCCTTTACTACTTTAAGTGTCTCATTTCCTAATCTAATCCCTCAGCATCACCCGACTTAATTCGACTACATTCCATTATCCTCGTTTTGCTTTTGTTGATGTTCATATAAAATCCTCCTTTCAAGACACTGTCCATTCCGTTCAACTGCTCTTCCAAGTCCTTTGCTGTCTCTGACAGAATTACAATGTCATCGGTGATCCTCAATGTTTTTATTTCTTCTCCATGGATTTTAATACCTACTCCGAATATTTCTTTTGTTTCCTTTACTCCTTGTTCAATATACAGGTTGAATAACATTGGGGAGAGGCTACAACCCTGCCTCACTCGCTTCCCAACCGCTGCTTCCCTTTCATGCCCATCAACTCTTATAACTGCCATCTGATTCTTGTACAAATTGTAAATAGCTCTTCGCTCCCTGTATTTTACCCTTGCCACCTTCAGAATTTGAAAGAGAGTATTCCAGTCAACATTATCAAAAGCTTTCTCTAAGTCCACAAATGCTAGAAACGTAGGTTCGCCTCTCCTTAATCTATTTTTAAGATAAGTCGCAGGATCAGTATTGCCTCACGTGTTCCAACATATCTGCGGAATTCAAACTGATCTTCCCGAGGCCGGCTTCTACCAGTTTTTCCATTCGTCTGTAAAGAATTCGCGTTAGTATAGTAGCGACTATAGCCATTATGAAACACAGGAAATGTACGAGTATTCCAAGTTGCGAATACGAACAACAATCAGCTATATGGCTGCATGAAAACAATGAAAATTTTTGCCAGATCAGGACTCTAACCCAGATTTCCTCTTTTAAGCAAGCAGTTGCCCTAACCGATTGGGCTTTTCAGGCATGTCTCACGACCACAACCCAACTTCCACATAGCGTCATTGTTGCATCGCAACCCGCACTCGTGCATACATTATGTAATTCCCTTGGAGGGGAGGAAATATTAATTGAAAGTCGCTGCCTGGCATCAGTGGGTACCAGGGAACTCCAAATCCTTTATAGAATACAGCTCCCATTTAACATTGAATGGCGGGAAGCCCTTCGGACTGGCTGTCGTTCACTTGATTTATTCAGTTCATGGGGCCACACGCGATCTGGGCATTTGTACCCAGTTGGGATGACGCTGTGGCAGAAATGGTGTTTGTTAAAGAGGACTAATAGACGTTGGGTGCTGGGTTCATTGGTACCTAACTGCATGAAGTAATTTTGAGGCGCTTCATGTTTTGCCGAGCAGTTAAGACGGCAGCTGAGCGAGGGGATGGTTGCTAGAGATAGAGGGCGAAAAGGCTGCTTTATTGGCATCACATCGGAGAATTAGGAAGGGATGTGGACCGTCGTACGAGTAGTGCCTCCACACTCCATGCAGAAGAACTCACGCTGGCGGACACTGCCTGAGAAGCAGGAGGCCGCATAGCCACGGGAAATAAGTGTTCTCAGCGGTCCACAGTATATTATCACAGAGGTTTGCGGCAAGGTTTTTCCACAACTTCTTTAGCCGGGTCGTGACGAACCGCCACCCAGTCGAGGAGAGTATGTTCTTCAGCCACGTTGATAACACCAGTCCTCCCCATCCATCCCCCCCCCCCCCCATCCAGATCACCGAAATTAAGCAATGTTGCGCCCAGCTATTACCTGGATGGGGAACCATCCGGGGAAAATCGGGTGTCGTTGGTATTTCGGACACGCAAGTTGCCGAATTAGCAGCCCACTGAAAGGAACGGGCCGTGGTACCACACCACATTTTTTATCTACTACCTCAGGATTTTTGTGGCCTTTTTGCGATATTCGTATCTATTAGCATTGTGAAAACATTTTGCCATGTTGGCTGAAATGGACTGACATCGCAGGGCGCCTGACAGTGCTACAGGGAGAGCCGTTGCGTTTTTTAGAGTCATATAAGCACCCGTGTCAAGCTGCTTCCCGTGCGAGTGAGAAAACAGCATCCGGGTTGGGATGCTGACGGTGATATTATAAGACGAACCAGTGGATAGCTGTTCTATGCCACGGTTAGATAGGTTTGGAGGAATTGAACTCGTCCGTCTTCTGGAGGAAGAGAGAAGCGTTATGCATTGCGACTGATTGATTTAGCATTTCGAGGTTATTCCACGTGGAGTGTTTTTGGAAATGATAGTAGGGAGAACGAGAAGCGAGCGGATGGATTTGGGCTGTGGCCTTGAGTACATCGGTTCATGCTTTCATTCTGGTAAATTTTTATTCGTTCGGATGTTGCCCACGTGGCAAGTTTGATCGCATATTTGGCTTTGATCTAGAGAAACCGTCGTGGATCTTGGAATGAGAGAAGGAGACGGAGATCCTTATTTTGAGTCGATGCGGAAGCAGACTCGTCGCCGCGCTGCAGACTCCCAAAGGTGGATGGCGTGCATTTATCTGCTCTGGCGCGTTAGGACCTTTTCTGGTGAAGTTTCACCGCCCTGTCAAACAGCAGCAGTTGCTGCCCAATTTACGCATACCGTGGTAGCTTGCAGCTTCCCAGTTCACAATCGCTGCCAGACGAAGTAATCCATTAAATACACTCCTGGAAATGGAAAAAAGAACACATTGACACCGGTGTGTCAGACCCACCATACTTGCTCCGGACACTGCGAGAGGGCTGTACAAGCAATGATCACACGCACGGCACAGCGGACACACCAGGAACCGCGGTGTTGGCCGTCGAATGGCGCTAGCTGCGCAGCATTTGTGCACCGCCGCCGTCAGTGTCAGCCAGTTTGCCGTGGCATACGGAGCTCCATCGCAGTCTTTCACACTGGTAGCATGAACATACGTGAACCGTATGTGCAGTTGACGGACTTTGAGCGAGGGCGTATAGTGGGCATGCGGGAGGCCGGGTGGACGTACCGTCGAATTGCTCAACACGTGGGGCGTGAGGTCTCCACAGTACATCGATGTTGTCGCCAGTGGTCGGCGGAAGGTGCACGTGCCCGTCGACCTGGGACCGGACCGCAGCGACGCACGGATGCACGCCAAGACCGTAGGATCCTACGCAGTGCCGTAGGGGACCGCACCGCCACTTCCCAGCAAATTAGGGACACTGTTGCTCCTGGGGTATCGGCGAGGACCATTCGCAACCGTCTCCATGAAGCTGGGCTACGGTCCCGCACACCGTTAGGCCGTCTTCCGCTCACGCCCCAACATCGTGCAGCCCGCCTCCAGTGGTGTCGCGACAGGCGTGAATGGAGGGACGAATGGAGACGTGTCTTCTTCAGCGATGAGAGTCGCTTCTGCCTTGGTGCCAATGATGGTCGTATGCGTGTTTGGCGCCGTGCAGGTGAGCGCCACTATCAGGACTGCATACGACCGAGGCACACAGGGCCAACACCCGGCATCATGGTGTGGGGAGCGATCTCCTACACTGGCCGTACACCACTGGTGATCGTCGAGGGGACATCCAAACCGTCATCGAACCCATCGTTCTACCATTCCTAGACCGGCAAGGGAACTTGCTGTTCCAACAGGACAATGCACGTCCGCATGTATCCCGTGCCACCCAACGTGCTCTAGAAGGTGTAAGTCAACTACCCTGGCCAGCAAGATCTCCGGATCTGTCCCCCATTGAGCATGTTTGGGACTGGATGAAGCGTCGTCTCACGCGGTCTGCACGTCCAGCACGAACTCTGGTCCAACTGAGGCGCCAGGTGGAAATCGCATGGCAAGCCGTTCCACAGGACTACATCCAGCATCTCTACGATCGTCTCCATGGGAGAATAGCAGCCTGCATTGCTGCGAAAGGTGGATATACACTGTACTAGTGCCGACATAGTACATGCTCTGTTGCCTGTGTCTATGTGCCTGTGGTTCTGTCAGTGTGATCATGTGATGTATCTGACTCCAGGAATGTGTCAATAAAGTTTCCCCTTCCTGGGACAATGAATTCACGGTGTTCTTATTTCAATTTCTAGGAGTGTAGCATAATCCGTAGTTAGAATCGAAGTTAATTTTCCACCACTCCCCAACTTTCTCAACCATACATCAGCACCTACTTAATTTCATTAAACAGAAGCTTGTATACAGGGTGTTACAAAAAGGTACGGCCAAACTTTCAGGAAACATTCCTCACACACAAATAAAGAAAAGATGTTATGTGGACATGTGTCCGGAAACGATTAATTTCCATGTTGGAGCTCATTTTAGTTTCGTCAGTATTTCCACGTACGTTCAATGGAGCACGTTATCATGATTTCATACGGGATACTCTACCTGTGCTGCTAGAACATGTGCCTTTATAAGTACGACACAACATGTGGTTCATGCACGTGTGAAGTACGCTTCTCAACAACAGATTCGGTGACCGATGGATTGGTAGAGGCGGACCAATTCCATGGCCTCCACCCTCTCCTTACCTCAACCCTCTTGACTTTCATTTATGGGGGCATTTGAAAGCTCTTGTCTACACAACCGCGTTACCAAATGTAGAGTCTCTTCGTGCTCGTATTGTGGACGGCTGTGATACAATACGCCATTCTCCAGGGCTGCATCAGCGCATCAGGGAATCCATGCGACGGAGGGTGGATGCACGTATCATCGCTAACGGAGGACATTTTGGCCATTTCCTGTAACAAAGTGTTTGAAGTCACGCTGGTACGCTCTGTTGCTGTGTGTTTCCATTCCATGATTAATTTCATTGGAAGAGAAGTAATAAAATGAGCTGTAGCATGGAAAGTAAGCGTTACCGGACACATGTCCACATAACATATTTTCTTTCTTTGTGTGTGAGGAATGTGTCCTGAAAGTTTGGCCGTACCTTTTTGTAACACCCTGTATAACAAAGGTTGTTTCTGATTATTCATGCCCAATTTCATTCCTGTTTTTCTTCTTTTTTTGTTGTCATTAATTTGATTCATTCACGTTGGAGTCAACAGGACATACTTTCGAATATTGCATACTGTTCAAACTTCAGTTTCACTCCTAGGGGTTCAAATTAGTCATTTGTGTGTAAATATCCTATTGCGTTTAATGCCACAGCAGTGAAACTGAAGGGTGGATCTGTTGCCGCAGACTATTCTGAGGAAGAAATTCAGTAGAGGTACCGCACATATCGTCCTTCAAGACGATACAGTGTAAGCTTAGCGGGCAAAAAAAATTAGTCATCCTGGAGAAGTCATTACAAGCATCATTTAATACAGTATAATTCCACCCCTGCATTTGATAGCAAGCTCGATTCGGTTAGGAAGTGAGTCCGCAAGGGTGTACAGGTACGTCACATCCAGATTAACACACTCGCTGAGGACTTGGCTGGGCAGTTACACAAAATTGCCGGGATGCTGATCTCAGTGTTTTACCCGCTGTTCCAACATGTCCCACAGATTCTCTCTGATTTTGTAGGCCAGTCGAGGTATAATGGGTTAGGGGAGTATCCACAAAACATGTCGAACAAATATTCATCAAGCCCGCTGAGCTTTGGTGTTGTTTTTATGTGCTTGTGTCAGTGATGGTATCTTGTGAGGTGATCGACTCCAAATGTTCACTGCATGCAATTCCCGCCGCAGTGTTCTCTCGCTAACAGGTTCAGATGGATCTTCATTCACTGTCTTCAGTGATTCCTGTCGGGCCTTGAAGCAGTTTTAATTCACAAGCCGTGAAACGCTTCTTCGGTCGCTTTCGGTAAGGATCTTTTTCCAACCACCTTTCTGACGTCGTGTTTCGTGGCCATGTGTGTTACACCACTGCTTGCAGACACGTTTAACAGTCCGCCGCAGCCGGCCGCTGTGGCTGAGAGGTTCTAGGCGCTTCAGTCCAGAACCGCGCTGCTGCTACGGTCGCAGGTTCTAATCCTGCCTCGGGCATGGATATGTGTGATTTCCTTAGGTTAGTTAGGTTTAAGTTGTTCTAAGTCTAGGGGACTGATGACCTGACATGTTAAGTCCCATAGTGCTTAGAGCCATTTTTTAGTCCGCCGCAAAACACCAACAAATCCAGCAACTTCACACAATGTATGGCAAAGGGCAAGGCCAAACACGATTTCCCGTTTTTGCCACTCTGTCGCGTCCTTACATTTAGCGATATTTCCGTACAGTGTCTGCTTGAAACATACGTGTCTCATTTCTCGCTACTACCTTAACACTCACACAGAGTGCGCTCGGTTCACAACGTGACTCGATCGCTGCACCCCCTTCGTAGGTTTAACGATTCACCTGCACTTGTGCACTGGGGTGACTAGCTTTTTGTCCAGTGGGCGTCTAAAACAACGTTAAACATCTATTTGCTTTAAAAATGAGTAAATATGTTAAATATTTTACTTTGAGTATTTAAGCAAGAAAAAGTTTACGAAAGATTAGAAATAATGTTTAAAGTTTGTTGGAAGTCACCAAATGTCATCATTATGAAAAACTTGATGAACAAAGTCCGCTTAATTTGAGCCCTATTTTAAACAAAAGCTACTTTTCCACGATCCTCAATGTTTATAGCGTTATGTCTCCTTAACTGTGTGGCGTATAATTATATAATTTTCCGGGTACATTAAATGACCTGTGTACATACTGTCTGCAAAGCTGTGTTGCAAAAGTAGTTTAGCAGTGAACAGGCAATAAACAAAAAAATTATGCTTAGTACCTAAGGCCGACCGCATGAATAGCAAAAATGTAGTAAATGGAAAAACGTTTTTCATTTCATCATTTGCGACGGGCGTTAGCGAAGAAAAGTTTCGTGAACGTTTGAAGTTATGTGTGGAGCTTGTTGTATGTCGCTAAGTGGTGTCATTTAGTATTCGGAATGGCCACCAGTGCGTTGCCCGATTGTCTTTTGCTGTCACCCCAACCTCCACCCCACAGTAGTTGACTGTCTGTGGTACTGCAGGTGAATTTACCTCTAGAAACAGTTTCTTTGTATGGAAGCACAGTTTATTTCCAAAAGCTTCTACGTAGTGCTGTGAAACAGCATACACTTTCAAACAGGCCTTCAGAGACTCATACGTATATTGTTATTTAAGTATGTGATGTTAATTAACGAGGGTTGGGGGTGTGGGAGAGGGGTGGCGTCGTGGAGAGACAGGGATTAGTCGGACAATGACGGCCAGGCAGCTCCCGGAGCGATTGAAACCCGGGGCGCGCCATTGTACAGTGTATCTACGAGGGGGAGGGGACTGCCTGCCGTTGTCTGCGATAGTGTATAATGTATGAGGCTGAGTACTCAACAGGACACAGGGTTTGTGAATTCTGGGGAAGATATCGGGAAACTAAGCAGTACTGGGGAATACTTTCAGAAGGAGCATCTGTTACCAAGTGTTTGGTTTCTAGCATGGGAAAGGAGGACACCGCACAAGGGCAACGAAAGTTACTGAGAGATAATTTGGTTGGTAGGCTGAAGAACATAACCATGGACGTTGATATGCAAGGGACATGCACATAGCGAATTTCGCAGAACGCCAGTGGCGGGAGAACAGTCCCCCAGTGAGTCACTTTGACGGAAGGTCTGATTTGAGGCTCATTTTGACTTGAGACGAAAGGTTCTGAGCATAAGCAACTGTTCAGAGCCTTTGCTCGTTGATTTCTAAGCCGGTTCGACTGGCTAGCACCAGGACATCAACGCCCATTGATGTCATGTGCTGACTCACTCGATGAAACACATTCCTTTCACGCTGTCAGCTAATTAAGTCCTTAACATACCCACAAGGTCCATCTGGGAAAGAGTGTCGTGGAAAATTGTTAATTATTTCACAATAAATTATTAAGTCCAAAACAGATCGTAGACATTGGAAAGGAGTGATGTGGCACAGCACGCTTTAGCCCAAGTCAGTGACAGGATATGCGGACATTTCAAAATGTGGTGATGCATTCCACTTATCAGCTGGCCACCGTTCAGGCTGGCAGTGGAAGTATTAACATATAGACCAGTGTTTCCCAAATTTGGGGTAATTAACCCCTGAGGAGTGAAATGAAATTTTGTGAGGGGCAAAAACTAAACGGTACGTTTCCGTTTCAGTAACGAAACTAAATTATTTTCAAAATATCGGTACTGTTACCACAATTTTGTAAGACTCTAATACACACATAGTCTATCCACTACACACTCATGTTGTGCTTTGTCCCGTATATCCCTAATGAAAAAAAATGAGACATATACGTAACAAATGCTAAATATCTCAAGAAAATATCTTCTCCAAGTTGTAGATAGTACCTGCAGTAGTCCAGAAATTGCTTCATTACTCGCTTCGAAACAGATAAAGCAATTAATTGACAGCACGACAAAGCAGTAAGTATGTAAGGGCTGTTATAGTGTTGTGCAGTGTTATTATAATTACTATTGTTATTAGTGGTTGTGGTCAGTCACAAAGCATTAATAGCCTGAAGTTTACCAATTTCTGCCAGTTCAGAAGTAAGGGGAGCAGCAATAAAGTCATTTACCAACAGTAAATAGGGTTGCAGTGTGCAGGTCAAGCAAGTGCCGCAATCGAGAAGAGTAATGCTGGGGAAGTTCGTTTTGTAACAGATATTTAGCGTCATTGTGGATAGCTAACTTTCTTATCTGAGAAAGTGTTGTGGATAGCACTTGCGATGCGCCACGATTTCTTTTGTCATTCATTCTAAACCACACACGCACACTCATACATACACACACACGCACACGCACACACACACACACACACACACACACGCACGCACGCACACACACACACACACACACACACATGCACGCACGCATGCACACACGCACACGCACACACACACACACACACACACACACACACACACCAAATATCACTCATTTAAGAAATATAAGTGTTCCAAGAAAAGTCTTTCGTTCTACAGTTCAGTTAGGTCTAAAAGTTAATGATAATGGGGGGCGGGGGGTAGAACAACAGACGGCAGCAGGGGGGGGGGGCGGGGAGGAGGGGGTACTAGCTATTCTCTAATCGCATTCAGGAGTAATGGTCTAAGGAAAATTGGGAACCACTAACATAGATGGACCTAAGTGGGACAAAATGAGGCTGCTTGTCAATCAGCCATTGTGTCTCTCTGGCAGACGCTACTGGAAGCCATTATTCGACAAGAAGTGTCCATTTGTTCGTGTGCAGCACTCCAAATGGAAGATGCACCTTCAATAAGTCAACGGAACGCTTTATCATTCCCGTATTTATTAATTTGTTGCTTGTTTAGCATGACGAGATTAAGGTCTCAAAGTCCTCTCTTACATCCACCCAGCAACAACACATAAAGAATCACAATAATAATAATTTGCAATGTTAAAGAAAATAATAACTGGCACTAATATAATAGTAATAATGGCTTCAGCTGCCAGAGACGGTGGTCATGAATGCGTGAGTTGTGTCTGCGTATGTGTATGTGTGTGTGTGTGTGTGTGTGTGTGCGTGCGTGTGTCTGTTTCTGTTGTCCGTTTTTGACAAAGGCCTAGTTGACCGAAAGCTCATTTTGTTACAGTCTTTTTGTTGTGCCTAACGGCGACACAGCTTCTTCGCTATATGGTGAATAGCAACTATCCTGTTCATGATATTGTAATAATAATAATGTAATAATAATAATACTGACACCAACAACAAAAATGATAAAATAATGGAGATATTGAGAATGGTATTGGTTGGTATTGTCTGGTATTGTAAGAAATGGTAAGACTGAAATGAAAGTGACAGCGGTTGGAAGGAAAGAAGATAATTTCAATTGAGAACAGTATAGACAGGACGGAGGGAATAATGTTTGGGATGAAGAATTGACAGAGGTGAGCTGCGGACAAATATATGGAAAAAAATGCTGTTGTGTCAGAGGGTGGAGGTTAGCTGTCTTTTGAACTCTGAAAGGATTTTAATTTCTCTAATAATTTAAAGAGGATTGCCCCCAAGTTGTGTTCCTGATACAGAAAATGATTTAGAGAACATAACAGTGTTGCGTAGTGGTACGGTGACGGTTTTAATTTGCCGAGAACAAGCATTTCTGCTGTGATGTTGAGATATTAGTGTAAGGGTTTAAGATAAATGAGGGGCACTGCAATTACTGAGAATTCAATACAGCAAAAACAGTGTATTATAATCTCAACGCTTATCGGAACGTAGCCATAATAATGGTTCGTAATAGCATACGACACAAATGCATCGCACTGAAGCATTCATTACAGTTCCAGTCGGCGTGACGTCTGATACGAAAGTCCTTGAAGAATAGTATCACCCTACTCTAGATGGCGAGTGTTAGTAACAAAACGAGTTCTTTTTTTTTTAAGCTCGAGAAGAGATCCTTTTCTGTATTTCTTACAGACTTCAGTTGTGTGTTCAGTGCAGTCTAAATGATCGTTCAGAAATATCCTTTAGTTTTTGCAGAAAAAGAAAAGTTTTTTTCTGTGCTTTTTAAGGGATAATAATCCTTAGTGAACGACTAAGAGGGCTTTCGTTTTGAGTGGGTTAACTTTCACACGTAATTTCTGTTCCTGCTCTCATAAAGCAAGTAAGTCAGCATTTACGTACTGGACAGCTGTGCGCAGGTTTATCAGGCCTGCACACAGAAGGTCGTCAGCGTACAAATGATGGCTGCAGTGGGAGATAATAGCCGATATTCAATGAACATAAAATAATGAGAAAGTAACTGATCCAACATTGATCTTTGTGGGACCATTTATACAACATTCCTGCATTATGATCTCTTTGTTCTGATCATTACGCACTGTTGGCGGGACGTCAGGTATGAGTGGAACCATTGTACAGCACTTTATGAAAGATTTTGACTTTTGAGTTTAGCAAGTAGAATGTCATAGGTGACTCTGTCGAAGGCTGAAATCCAAAAAGCACATAATTGTCACTTCTTGTTTTGTCGGTAGTTTCTTTCAGTCCGTCAGTCACTTTTATAACAGCATTTGTCGCGCTGCAGTTTTTTCACAAACCAGGATGGTATTCGTTTGGAACAATCGACGTCAAACTTATTTTGGTCGACAGCCAATACGGACTATGGTATTATAGTAGCGTGATGAAGTGTTGATAATTTGACTATGTTTGCGATTGACTTTCAGTAATAACAGTATTTGTACTTATATGTAAATACTGTAAATACCCTACCATCACAAAAAGTTTGATAAATGATTCAAGCGTCAGTCTTCTTCTACTTATTGCATAACTTACTGGAAGCATTCGATCAAGGCAGTCAAGTAGATGCAGTATTTCTTTATTGCCGAAAAAAATCGGCTCAGTACGACATATACGCTTATTATCAAAAGTAGGATCATAAGTGAAGTTATTGAGTGGATTGAGGAATTTTTGGATAGAAAGGCATCGACAGATGGGGAAGTGATTTCTGGTGTGCCTCACAGAAGTGTATTGGGACCCTTGCTGTTCATTTTGTACATTAATGACCTTGCGGACAGTACTAATAGTAACCTTGGACTTTTCGCAGTTAGTGCAGTTATCTCTAATGAAGTACAGTCTGAAAGACGCTGCAAAGATATTCGATCAGATTGGGCTCAGTCGTTGTAAAGCACGTGGGATATTTCAGTTTATTGGTAGAATACTGATGAAACACAAACACTTTACAAAGAAGATTGCTAACAAATCACATGTACGACCCATCATTGTACATTGCTCAAGTGTTTGCGCCCCATACCAAGTAGGACTCACAGAAGATACTGAACGTATACAGAGAAGGGCATCACGAATGGTCACAGGTTTGTTCGATCCATAGGAGAGTATGTCACGGAGAGGATGAAATAACAGAACTGGAAGATTCTTGAAGATAGACGTAAACTACCCGAGAAACCCTACTCACATAGTTTCAAGAAACGGCTTTAAATAAAGATTCTAGTAACGTACTACTAGCCCCTACGTATTTTCTCCCGTAGGGATCGTGACGACAAGGTTAACTTCATTACAAAACGTACGCAGGCAGTTAAACATCCATTTTTCCCGTGCTCCACTTGTGAATGGAACGGTGAGAAACCAAATGCCTGGTACAATGGCTATCACAATCAGTTGCAGTCCGTAGATGTAGATGCAGATGTATTACAGCAGCGTTAATTGAAATGATGTTCCTTGCTACAAGTAAGTACTGTATTTGAAGACTACAGTCTGCGACGCGCATTCGGGAATCCATGTTACATCCATGTCAAAATTTGTATTATAGCAGATGATCGCTACGAGTCGTAGACGCCCGTGAGTTGTCAGTGTTGGAAGACAAGCAAGCAGTGCCTCTGTGTTACCCTCTAACCCCACACTGGCCGTGCTACTTACCCTCTGCCTTGAGGTAAGCGGCCAACTTAATTCGTTGCCGAATTCGTCAACGATTAAAACCGAGCACGTCTTAAAGTATTATGATCTCTGTAAGTAATCTTGTTTCTTAGTGAGCAGGTAAACTACACACTTGAGAAGCTCTTAACGTTAATTGATGTTTTAGGATTCTGATTTTAGTTACTGGATTCTTATTATTTTGAAATACGGATGAGAACTGCGGGTCGCACTAATACTTGATTCGTGTTTCTTGCGGCCCGGGGGTCACAGTTTGCACACCACTGATCTAGAAAATTACTTTGTGTTAAGTAATTTGTAAGCCGATCGTGCACTACGCATTCTAGAGCCTTATAAAATGATGGTAGAATACAAATGGGCCTGAAGTCAGTGGCTTCTTTGACAAGTAAGGTTAAAATGCCCGTTACTGTAGGCAATAGTGGATCGACAAAGAAATAGGTCATTTGCATTGTATTACTATCGTGACCTGCAACATCACATTTAGGGAATCAATAGTTTGCGTCTTGTGCGTTGGTCAAGAAAAGCTGCAGAAGTGGCGAAAGTGTTATCTAGATCCTCAGTAGGAGCCAGAGGTTTAGATGCAGATTTGGGTTTGCCTATTCCACAATCCATAAGTCGGAGGGATTATGAAAAGCTACTGTTAACGAGAGGGCATATCTGAGTTTTGCATCTATCACGAACTGACTAAGTCGGTTGCGTAATCATTTGTAGGCGAGATGGTTTCCAGACGTCGGAAGCCGTTTAATTTCTTGTGTGTGGCGTCTCTGATACCCAGGAAGTGGTTGAACTGAGCGGTAAGCCTTTGTGCAGACTTCTCCTGACTCTTACAGTGTTTATGAGAGCGAGTTTATAGTATAAAGTGTAGCAAAGTATAATATATTCAGTAAAGTATAGTCTATACAAAGTATAGTATAGTTCATATAAACAGCATATTTCCAAAAAGACTTAACGATTTTGAAAATTCATAGTACCTACAAAGATGATTGTAGTGTCAATTTGTAGGGAAATACATCAATTTTTGTCTCGCGTAGTTCGCTAGTGCCGAATCTCACCGCCAGGAGCGCTAGCGGCAGTTGCGTTGAAGATTGCTGCATTCACTGGACCCGAGCGTGCCAGTTATGTGTTTTGGTTAGAAGAGTCGAAGTCGGTGACAACAGTTAAGCGTAATTTCCGTACCAAGTACTCCCTCCTAGTAGGCCTACAACTTATGAATGGCATAAATGTTTTGTAGAAACAGTGTGCTCGGTAAGACAAAGGAAATCATCAGATCGTCCAAGCACATCTGACGTCGTTGAGCGAGTGAGAGAACATTTTGTCAACAGCCCTACTAAGTCGACCCGGCGTGCATCTCGTAAACTGCTAATCCAGTTGATAAACCATTTGCATTTGAAATCGTACAGATTGACTATCGTACAAGCAGTAAAAGACACTGATAAAATTGCTCGCAAGAACTTCTGTGTGGCTATGTTAAATCTATTACATAAGGATGAACATTTTTTGGACAAAATCATCTTTTCTGACGAGTCGAATTTTCACTTAAGTGACGAGGTTAACACACATAACTATAGGATTTGCAGCAGTGAAAATCCACATCTAACATTACTGAACGTTTTTTGTGCATTGAGTAAGAACAAAGTGCAAGGCCCCTTTCTTGCCTTCAGAGAACCATCAGCGGGATAGTGTACCCGAATGTTTTACAATTTTTGATAACACAGATCGATGAGGACTACCAAGAATGAAATGCTTACTTCATGCAAGATGGTGCATCATCCCCCTACCTGGCTGACGTTCGGGGTTTTCTCAGTGACCGCTTTCCAGCTCAATGGATTGGCCGTGATGACCTAATTGCGTGGTCCCCACGTTTCCCAGACCTGACACCACTCAATTACCTTCTGTGCCGACTTATCTACCTAAACTAAGAGCAAGAGTTTACGTCGCCACTGAGCAAGCTATACCTGCAATGGTACAGATAGTTCGGGAAGAAATTAACTTCCGATGGATGGGATGTATGCAAGGTACCCAACGGAAGCCACATACAACGTCTTTAGCTTAGGGTAAAGGAAATTGATGTGTTTCCTTACAAAATAACACTAAACCCAACTCTATATCTTCTTTCAATAAATTTATGTGAATTTTTAAAGTTGTAAAGTCGTTTTAGAAACACCCTTTATATGGTGTAGTATAAGCTATTGAGTGTCTCGGTGAAATTAGATTATAATTTGTGTCAAAGTTCTTTCTTGCCATTCCCTACCAGGAAGTTTTATGGGCTTCAGTTGTAATCTCAGACATGTGATTTTTTTCTTTGGATGTTACAACGAGTTAAGATATGAATATTAAATCATGATCGGACAAGCCAG
Source organism: Schistocerca serialis cubense (assembly GCF_023864345.2). NCBI lineage: Eukaryota > Metazoa > Arthropoda > Insecta > Orthoptera > Acrididae > Schistocerca > Schistocerca serialis. Next base: position 267,072,106 of record NC_064638.1, read on the forward strand.
CTGGATTTTGATACGGAAGGGCTGTGAAAATTTTTTTACGGTGCACTCCACAGACATGAGAATACTTTTGCAATCCATAAGTCTCCTGACATCAGCTGTATTCGATCCAGTCGGGATTCAACCGAACGCCTTGAAACCACCACCTTCCAGTGTCGAGGACCACGAGAAAGACAGGCGCGTACGTCACGAGGGTAGGCCTCAGCTAGTTTGCTCGCTCAGCTCAGCAGACAAACTACGCTGCTGTACCTGTTAACTCGCAATTATCTACAAATGAGAATTGCATCTTCTGCTGTGAATCCGGTATTATGGAGTCTTATTGTTTATTATAACTTCTAATAATTTGTTACAGCTGTACTGAGTATAAAAAAATTTCATCGTTTGGATGAGGGACGACATCTTGTATGAAATGAGGACTGTTAGCAGTAGAGACTAAATGCTATAAACGAACTGTTATACCATTTATGCAGAGCACAGATCTTAAAATACAGCCGCTGCACAGTCGTGTATTTTGTTGTAGTACTAGTGATCAGTAAGACTCTCTAAAAGACAAAATGGTTCAAATGGCTCTGAGCACTATGGGACTCAACTGCTGTGGTCATCAGTCCCCTAGAACTTAGAACTACTTAAACCTAACTAACCTAAGGACATCACACACACCCATGCCCGAGGCAGGATTCGAACCTGCGACCGCAGCAGCAGCGCGGCTCCGGACTGGAGCGCCTAGAACCGCACGGCCACCCTGGCCGGCTCTAAAAGACAGATTTCAGTAGAATATGCAATTCTCGTTAGTAGGTAAACACCTAGTTACGAGTTAACACGATTAAAAACGCAGTTCGTCTGCTGAGCTGAGCGAGTGAGCTAGCTCACGCCTACCCTCATGACTAAGCGCCGCGGCCTGTTTTTCTCGTTGGCCTCGTTCCAGTGTTGAGTGGCGGCAGAGTGGTCGCGAATGAATGTGACTCCCAGCGCTTCGTTTATCTCCTAGTCTCCATATCACAGTGCTTCGAGGCCGCCATCAGAGCGAAATGAGAAGCCACATGCTATCAAATAGGGTGTCTCTGATTCAACAGACCATGAGTGTACACGAAACGGTGCTGCCGGTAATATCAGCATTGCTGTTACTTCCACACTGACGACAGCACTGCATGCGACCACCGAATTTGCCACCGAACCTCATTTTACAGCAGTACGTTTGGCTTCTGCACTGGAGATGGAAAGGGAGGCTCGCATGATGTAATCCAGACCCGCGAAACCCATGAAGTCGCCGCGCGGCGTAGCCACGCGGTCAGGGGCACCTGTTCGTGTGTCTCCTCCCGCCGGAGGTTAGAGTTCTCTGTCGGGCATGGATGTGTGTGTGTGTGTGTGTGTGTGTGTGTGTGTTTGTGTGTGTGTGCGTGTGTGCGTGTGTGTGTGCGTATGTGTGTGCGTGTGTATGTGTGCGTGTGTGGGTGTTGTCTTAGCGAAGTTAGATTAAGTACTATGTAAGCCTAGGAACCGATGATCTAATTTTTCCCCATAGGAACTTATGACAAATTTCCAATGGAGTCAGAGTGATACGAAAATTTTCCTGCAACGACTTGAAGCTTGCGTTTAGATCAATCGATTCTCTTAATGGTTCTACAAAAAGAGTCAAAATTGGACAGCAGATAAAAAGTTGGTCCTAAAAGAAAGAAATTATTTCCCTGTCTTTCTATTCCTCTAGTACATTTTTTTTTTTTTTTTTTTTTTTTTTTTTTACTATGGGGAAAGGCTCTCGGGGAAATGGACACGTGAAAGTTAAAGTGGACGTATTTAAACAATGATAACGAGGGTATATTATTTGACATATCTGCATTAAGCCCCAAGAAAAGAAACTTTCTCCTCTCTTGCAGGCGAAAGCTGCATTTTAGGAATGTAACCTAAGTGTGTCCACTCAGATCGTGAAACTATGTACTCTGTTAGTTGAAAAATTCAAATGGTTCAAATGGCTCTGAGCACTATGGGACTTAACTGCTGTGGTCATCAGTCCCCTAGAACTTTTAGAACTACTTAAACCTAACTAACCTAAGGACATCACACACATCCATGCCCGAGGCAGGATTCGAAACTGCGACCGTAGCGGTCGCGCGGTTCCAGACTGTAGCGCCTAGAACCGCTCAGCCTCTACTTTCAAGCCGGCCGTAGTGGCTGAGCGGTTCTAGGAACCGCGCGACCGCTACGGTCGCAGTTTCGAATCCTGCCTCGGGCATGGATGTGTGTGATGTCCTTAGGTTAGTTAGGTTTAAGTAGTTCTAAAAGTTCTAGGGGACTGATGACCAAAGTAGTTAAGTCCCATAGTGCTCAAAGCCATTTGAACCATTTTTTTATATTCTAAGTTAATAACATTGTTGAAACTGATTAAAGTTGGCAAATATTCCCTACGTTAATAAGTGCATCTACCCTGCTAATGTGCACTTTGACATTGAATTGAAGGCTCGTCTATACCTTCTAAATTAATACCATTGTTGATATTGATTAGAAAGTTTGGCATCATTGATACTGATTAGAAAGTTTATCAATATCTTCTAAATTAATAAATGCTTCTAGACAGATAGTCTGTACTATTGATACTATGTTGCCTTATGCTTCTAATCTGTTAGTGTTTACTATTGATATTCATTTTCATAAATACATTAATAAACTTTGCATTATCCAGCAGAATATGTTTGGAGCTATGCCTCTGAAATTTAAAATACGTCCAAAATTTTGCTGCGGTGAGAGGAGAAGTAGTTATGCATTTTTTTCCTTCGGCAGCTCTAGGACACGACAACATTACAATGCAAACGATTAGTTTCCTTGTTGATCCACTAATGCATAACGGACATTTTTAGCCATTCTCTGACTTTCAGCGTCTTCCCATCAGTCTCGATCAGGAACCCATAAAACCTCTACCCTGAAAGTTATCTGTCAAACAACCCTATTGACTACAGGACCATTTGCATTCTACCACTATTGTCTAAGGATTTAGAATAAGTAATTCAGTTTCAGCTTACGCATCACGTAACACCAAGTAAACTTTTAGATGAATACCAGTTTGGTTTCCAGAAAAATAACAGCATGACGACTGCTCTTATAAAAGTGACTGACGAACTGAGGCAAGCTACGGGCAACCAAGAGGCGAGTAGCACTCGCTTTTTAGAATTCTGCCAAGTTGACATAGCAATATTAGCAAGCCACATCAAACAAAACTAAGAAGGAATGTCTCAGAATCTCAGGGGCGTCTTGACCACCCTGAGTAAATTTAAATGACTTAGTTTTGGAGAAGTACCATGCTCGTCAGTACCCTGGTATGGATATCGAAACCGTTGGCAACGAGTTTTGCTTGTCCATTATGGTCAAAAAGGGGGGACGTAAGTTGGACTACATAATGGGTTTTGATTCGTATTGGAATTTAGGCCTTCTTAAACATGAGATTAAAGCAAAGAGTATTTTTTCACTATCTCGAACGAGAATTTTATTAAGGATTTCCGTAATGCTCAAGCACTGATAAAACAAACCAGAGACGAAAAGCTCCGATTGTCTTTTAATATACACAAACTCTTGCATTAATCTTAGTTTATATGGATCCAGAGCGACGAATATCACTCGAGAACTGGTCGAAAATGAAATCCGTAAGTGGTGATCTTCGAGGATGAACTACATGGTTTCTTTCGAAGCCTTTGTCGGGTATCTTCCTTTCATATGGTTCAATTTACGTCTGAATATAACGAGCGATAGGTAACGGAGAGCTTACACTAGTCTGTTGTCCCTGAATGAGGACAGAGATTCTGCTAATGACAAAGGAGTGTGAAGTATCTCAAGTACCCTTGAGTGACGTCATCAACTGTCAATGTTAAATCTCACCATTTCTTTTAACAGAAGTTTTCATTTAATGAAGGGCTAAGGAGACCACTACTGTAAAAATTACATCACATCAGATTTTTAGAACAACGTATTAACTACAATGTTTTTATACCCTGTTGGCAAAACTTTTAGAATTCTATAATATATTCAAGATATTCCATAGGCTGAGTCATAGATACCGCGTAATTCCCTCAGCTCACTCTCATAGCCATGCAGCGTACACGAAAGTAAATTGTCCACTGACTGAGTTTCACACCACATTAAGGACTGCACTGTCTGTTATTTATTAGTTGCTTACATTTACTAACACTCGTTCTTACACGGTTTATATCTGTCCACAGTTTCCTCGAGTGGTTGAATCCTTCTATTCTTATGTCAAGTTGAGGCCCTAGTTCTTTCCAAACTGTGTTTAAGACGAAGTCTTGCAGTCCTTCGTCGTCGTTCCGTGAAGCTGACCTGGTTTAAATCTGTTTGTAGGTACCTGATCTGAGAGTATAGGGAGTTCTGAGATGTCTATAATTTTTCTGTAGCCTCTAGTGGCTAACTGGTATCACCTAATTTCAGACTGCTCTGTGTCTGCTTGGACGGGGAGTCAGGTATAAATGGCGGTGCTGAGTGTTCAAGAGATTATCTGCATTGTTAGACGTCCATATTAGCAACACGTGCACTTCTCTTCCACAGGGGAACAATTCTGTGCCACGCTATACACAATGGCTTGTGAGGAAGTCCTCAATGTGCTCATTCCGCAATCCCATGTCCCTCTAGTCAGATGGAAGAGGCTATCATTCCGCTACTTTATTTTATTCTTTGTATCTTGTAACATTTATTGTTATCCTTGTGCCTCATGCATTGGTTCAAATGGCTCTGAGCACTATGGGACTCAACTGCTGTGGTCATAAGTCCCCTAGAACTTAGAACTACTTAAACCTAACTAACCTAAGGACATCACACACATCCATGCCCGAGGCAGGATTCGAACCTGCGACCGTAGCGGTCGTGCGGTTCCAGACTGCAGCGCCTTTAACCGCTCGGCCACTCCGGCCGGTCCTCATGCATTGGCCACATTAATTTTCTATTTGTATCTCTCTTGTTAAAGTGCATTGTGTTCGTCGTTTTGTTGGGGTGTAGATGCAGATGCTACATAAAGTAATAAATATTTAGTATTTAGGTCCACAATCACTATTTTGTTGAGATCTTTACTTTAGTATGGGATGGCTAGGTCGCCGGGTATGCAGACTGACGTCAGCTGATGTCTGGCATGTCAGTATTGCATACATTTATGAGAAACTGGCCAGTTTTCGTCCTATATGGGAATCCCTTGCACGTGTTATGTGTTAGTGGAAGGCTTAAATGAAGATCGAAGCACAGGTGAAAATTATGTAAAGATAAAGTGCTGCGTTTGAGAGAATGTGATGGACGCATGCGTAAGTGGGGCTGGAAAATTCATCTTCAATCCGATGCTCAGCATGTGGCTGTAAAATAATTTTGATGTAAAAAAATAAATATTACTTTTTATCTTTATAAGACTTATTTTTTCATTTTGGTAAATTGATAATTTTTACTTTTTGGACCGTCTGACTACAAACGTGGTTTTCCTTTATTCCTTGCAAGGCATCTTCAGTAGCCTGGAATATGTACATATTCTTCATATTTAGTTTACATTTTGGTCACTGTACCAATAGGCTATAAACATTTCTGATGGTTGGTAATAATTTGAATTGTACTTACAGGCTGTGTGGACGATTTTCTACATATTACGTATCTGTTCCATTTTTGGTGTCGTTTCTCTTCTTATAAATGCCACTTGCGGTTTTTTTTTCCACATTTCACAGCACTAGGAAGTGAAAACTTGTTTTGATGCAGTTTTCTGGTTTGTGTGACCTACTGTCAGATGTTACTGCCAAAGATCGAATGCTATTGCCAACTTTCGAGTACAATTTTTGAAGTATCTGATCTGTTCGTCTGGTACAAATTTACTTTGTCACGAGTCCAATACGCAGCCTATGGTGCTTCATATTCGCCATTGCGAACACATTTTCTGTAAAATAATTTTTCAAGTGAAACATTACGTGTCCATTTACTAGAGCGGTAGCAAATTTGTTTCGTACGATTTTCAGTTTACCGGTCTGTATAAACGGAGGCAGTAAAACACGATGCTGCGTGGCTATAGGAAGACACGGCGAAACAAGCTTTTTTTTTAAAAAAAAAAAAACAGGTCACAACCGATGCTTTCCATTGACACTGGGTGTTACGTAAAAGACATGTTGACAAAAAGTCGTGGGATACCTTCTAATATCTTGTCGGACCTCCTTCTGCCCGGCTTAATGCAACAACTCGACGTGGCATGAACTGGACAAGTTGCTGGAACACCCCCGCAGAAATTCTAAGCCATGCTGCCTCTGTATCCGTCCACAATTGCGAAATTGTTACCAGAACAGGATTTTGTACACGAACTGAACTCTCGATTATGTCCCATGACATTTCGGTGCATTATGTCTTGCGATCCGGGTGGCCAAATCATTCACTCGAATTATCCAGAATGTTCTTCAAACTAATCGCGAATATCTGCAGCCAAGCGACATGGCTCATAGTCATGCATAAAAATTCTGCCGTTGAATGGCTGCAAATGGTCTCCAAGTAGCCGAACATAACCATTTACAGTCAATGATTGGTTCAGTTGGGCCATAGGATTCAGTTCATTCCAGGTAAACTCAGCTCACACCATTATGGAGCCAACACCAGCTTGCACAGTGCCTTGTTGACAAGTTATGCCTATGGCTTCGTAAGGTCTGTATCAAGCTTGAACCCTACCATGAGCTCTTACCAACTGAAATCTGGACTTACCTGACTAGGCCACGGTTTTCCAATCGTCTAGGCTCCAACCGATGTGGTCAAGAGCCCAGGAGAGGCTCTGCAGGCGATGTCGTGCTGTCAGCAGAGGCACACACGTCGATAGTCTGCTGCCGTATCCCATTAACGCCAGATTTTGTCACAGTGTCATAACGGATACGTTCGTCGTACGTCCCACGTTGATTTCTGCGGTTAGTTCACGCAGTGTTGCTTGTCTGTCAGCAATGACAAGTCTACGGAAACGGCGCTGCTCTCGGTCATTTAGAGGAGGTTTACTACTTTTGGTTCAAAAACTCGATTTTTTTAAAGTGAATTTTTGGATCCATAACAGTGTTTAGAATCCACCCTTGAAACGGTTTCTTCGAATACGGAACGGAAATGTTTGTTATTCGCGGTTGAGCAACAAAATGCACCTACCTGACATCGGCCTTTTTCGCGCACCAGTTTTTTTTTCTTTCGCAGGACGAGTTATTGTACCGGTGCTTAGGAGGAAACACACAAAATTCAAATGAAAGTTTGAACCCTTGTGTCTGGAAGTTAGCCCCCAAGCATTAGTATTTTGGTGCGGCGACTGTGGAGATTGTGACTTCCCTGGCAGTGAGTAGCTTCAACGAAGGGTATTCAGCAATTCTGAAGATCATGACAACGATGGACGTCACCGTGGGACTCTATTCGACGCAGTTCGCCAAGCATTCGGACAACCACCGGAGTCAAGCGGCCGAAAAGTCACCGGCCGTAGGAGCGGCTCTTGAGCAGCGCAGGATGGCCCAGCAGAAAGGACTAGTTTATGGACCCGGAATAGCAGATTGAACGTAAGCTACATAATATTTCATTTATGCGTACTCATAACTTCAAACGCGTTTATCTCGAAATGACTTTTTTTTATGTCGCGGTGTAGTAACTTCAAATCTACTGAACCGATTGGCATGATTCTTTGATTCAAACGAAGCTAACTAAATTGTCTAGGAGTTGTACCAAATTTATTCCGATCCATGAAATATAAATATTTTTACCTGATCGACGAATTCTAGAAATCAATGAAAGAAACCCTATTTTTTTATTTTGCCGCCATTTTGTTTCCTATGGTCCAAATAACTTAAGCGAGGTGCAACTCCTAAAGAATCTTATATACTTCGCTAACGTCAACGCAATTCTTATTTCAAACCAGCCGGCTGACCTGTGGCATACCGCGCGTGGAGTTCTACATCGAAATTTTGTTTCTTTCCGAAGGTCCTTCCGCCTTTGCTCTTTGACATTCCGGTCGAAAAAATTCCAGTTTGTAGAGGAAATAAACATTTCGACTAAATTTGACATTGATATCTATAACACATCCCGAGAAAAATATTCTTCAAGAACATGCTTTTTTCGGTCCGAAGATAATAAATTTCCCCTTAAGCAAAGGCCGCTGGCCACTGCGTTGTCAGTGGTGAGAGGTTATGCCTGAAATTTGGCATTCTCGGCACACTCTTGACACTGTGGATTTTGAAACACTGAATTCCCCAACGATTTCCGAAACGGAATGTCCCATGCGTTTACCTCCAACTATCATTCCGCCGTTCAACCTATGTTCTTTCCCGTTGTACGGCCATAATCACGTCGGAGATTTTTTCACATGGATCATATGAGTACAAATGATAGTTCCACCGATGCACTGTCCTTTTATACGTTGCATATGCGAATCTAGCACCATCTGTATATGTGCATAACCTGTCCCACGACTTTTGTCACCTCAGTGCGTATAGGACTCCAGCAACAGAAACATTGGCAGAAAATCCTACGAAATTTTGGTCTTTTGTCAAAGCGGTAGGTGGATCAAAACAAAATGTGCAGGCACTCTGTGACCAAAATGGTATTGAAACAGAGGATGACAGACTAAAGGCCGAAATACTAAATGTCTTTTTCCAAAGCTCTTTCACAGGGGAAGACTGCACTGTAGTTCCTTCTCTAGATTGTCGCACTGATGACAAAATGGTAGATATCGAAATAGACGACAGAAGGATAGAGAAACAATTAAAATCGCTCAAAAGAGGAAGGCCGCTGGACCTGATGGGATACCAGTTCGATTTTACACAGATTACGCGAAGGACCTTGCCCCCCTTCTTGCAGCGGTGTACCGTAGGTCTCTAGAAGAGCGTAGCGTTCCAAAGGATTGGAAAAGGACACAGGTCATCTTCGTTTTCAAGAAGGGACGTCGAACAGATGTGCAGAACTATAGACCTATATCTCTAACGTCGATCAGTTGTAGAACTTTGGAACACGTATTATGTTCGAGTATAATGACTTCTCTGGAGACTAGAAATCTACTCTGTAGGAATCAGCATGGGTTTCGAAAAAGACGATCGTGTGAAACCCAGCTCGCGCTATTCGTCCACGAGACTCAGAGGGCCATAGACACGGGTTCCCAGGTAGATGCAACGTTTCTTGACTTCCGTAAGGCGTTCGATACACTTCCCCACAGTCGTTTAATGAACAAAGCAAGAGCATATGGACTATCAGACCAATTGTGTGATTGGATTGAAGAGTTCCTAGATAACAGAACGCAGCATGTCATTCTCAATGGAGAGAAGTCTTCCGAAGTAAGAGTGATTTCAGGTGTGCCGCAGGGGAGTGTCGTAGGACAGTTGCCATTCACAATATACATAAATGACCTTGTGCTGCGAATACACAGAAAGAAAGATCCCTTATCATTTAGCTACAATATAGCAGGTCAGCAACTGGAAGCAGTTAATTCCATAAATTATGTGGGAGTACGCATTAGGAGTGATTTAAAATGGAATGATCATTTAAAGTTGATCGTCGGTAAAGCAGATGCCAGACTAGGATTCATTGGAAGGATCCTAAGGAAATGCAATCCGAAAACAAAGGAAGTAGGTTACAGGACGCTTGTTCGCCCACTGCTTGAATACTGCTCAGCAGTGTGGGATCCGTACCAGATAGGGTTGATAGAAGAGATAGAGAAGATCCAAAGGAGAGCAGCGCGCTTCGTTACAAGATCATTTAGTAATCGTGGAGATGATAGAAAAACTCCAGTGGAAGACTCTGCAGGAGAGACGCTCAGTAGCTCGGTACGGGCTTTTGTTGAAGTTTCGAGAATATACCTTCACCGAGGAGTCAAGCAGTATATTGCTGCCTCCTACGTATATCTCGCGAAGAGACCATGAGGATAAAATAAGAGAGATTAGAGCCCATACAGAGGCATACCGACAATCCTTCTTTCCAAGGACAATAGGAGACTGGAATAGAAGGGAGAACCGATAGAGGTACTCAAGGTACCCTCCGCCACACACCGCCAGGTGGCTTGCGGAGTGTGGATGTAGTTGTAGATGTAGAACACATTGCAACAACGGAATTGCAGATATCCGACGAAACACCAGAGAAAATACGCCTGACAACTTTTAGGAGAGACAGACGATGTAAGCACTATTTTGAAACGATTTTCATACAGTGCAGTTGGTAACTGGTGGCTTCGCACCACTTCGGTAGAACTGAGAGCGCCGTTTACAGTAACAACAAATAGCGACACGATGTCAACACTGTATCCTAGCAACGACAGTTTACTTGTGCGCACCCCAGGACAATAATAATTCAGCATTAAACGATAAATATGCACAGTCAGATATATTAGTTAATTTGCGTTTGCGCCGAAATTGTTCAATATATACACACTACGGAAACGCGGTGGCGTACGAAATTTCTGATGAGCCCGTGCCGCGAAATAATTTCGCGTGTTTGTGTTGTTTTCGATTCGGCTGGCGCATTTCTTTTTATTTGGGCACGGTAAACATGCACACAATTGCCTAATTTAATTCTGCGGACTGGTGTGCTTGAATTTTAATAACAAAACACGCGCGCGGTGCTCGGCTGCGGCACGCCTTGCGTTTAATGCGCCCCGCGGGCTGGCACGGCGCCTGCTGGTGCAGCCGCCAGCACAAAGCCAGCACGTGGCTGCGCGGCGGCGCGGCGGCTGCGGCAACTTGCCGTGATAAACTTGTTGTGCGCCAACTAGGGGAGAGTCACCGCCAGGGCTTAATACCGGGACCAGATCCAGGGCTCCGCGCAAGTCGGCAGCCTACTCCCCCCCTCCCTGCAATCTCTCAAGTTACACTCTGGCCATTAAAAGTTGATACACCAAGAAGAAATGCAGATGATAAACGGGTATTCATTGGACAAATATATTATAGTAGAACTGACATGTGCTTATATTTTCACGCAATTTGGGTGCATAGATCCTGAGAAATCACTACCCAGAACAACCACCTCTGGCCCTAATTACGGCCTTGATACGCCTGGGCATTGAGTCAAACAGAGCTTGGATGGCGTGTACAGGTACAGCGGCCCATGCAGCTTCAACACGATACCACAGTTCACGAAGAGTAGTGACTGGCGTATTGTGTAGAGCCAGTTGCTCGGTCACCATTGACCAGACGTTTTCAGTTGGTGACAGATCTAGAGAATGTTCTGGCCAGGGCAGCAGTCGAACATTTACTGTATCCAGAAAGGCCCGTACAGGAAGTGCAACATACGGTCGTGCATTATCCTGCTGAAAAGTAAGGTTTCGCAGGGATCGAATGAAGGGTAGAGCCACGGGTGGTAACACATCTGAAATGTAACGTCCACAGTTCAAAGTGCCGTCAATGCGAACAAGAGGTGACCGAGACGTGTAACCAATGGCACCCCATACCATCACGCTGGGTGATACGACAGTATGGCGATAACGAATACACGCTTCCAATGTGCGTTCACCGCGATGTCGCCAAACACGGATGCGACCATCATGATGCTGTAAACAGAACCTGGATTCATCCGAAAAAATGATGTTTTGCCATTCGTACACCCAGGATCGTTGTTGAGTACACCTACGCAGGCGCTCCTGTCTGTGATGCAGCGTCAAGGGTAACCGCAACCATGGTTTCCGAGCTGATAGTCCATACTGCTGCAAACCTCGTCGAACTGTTCGTTCAGATGGTTGTTGTCTTGCAAACCTCCCCATCTGTTGACTCTGTGATCGAGACGTGGCAGCACGATCCATTACAGCCAAGCGGATAAGATGCCTGTCATCTCGACGTCTAGTGATACGAGGCCGTTGCGATCGAGCACGGCGTTCCATATTACCTTCCTGACCCCACTGATTCCATATTCTGCTAACAGTCATTGGATCTCGACCAACGCGAGCAGCAATGTCGCGATACGATATACCGCAATCGCGTTAGGCTACAATCCGACCTTTATCAAAGTCGGTAACGTGGTGGTACGCATTTCTCCTCCTTACACGAGACATCACAACAACGTTTCACTAGGCAACGCCGGTCAACTGCTGTTTGCGTATGAGAAATCGGTTGGAAACTTTCCTGATGTCAGCGCTTTGAAGGTGTCGCCACCGGCGCTAAGCATGTGTGAATGCTCTGAAAAGCTAATCATTTACATTATCTTCGTGGTGTAGCAATTTTAATGGCCAGTAGTGTACTTACACACGTAACGTTTGCGACAGTTACAACACTGGCAGGGATAGGTGTGATTGTAAAGAAGTTTGTACCACAGGCTGGGTTCAAACGTTTCAAACGATGGTCCAGTCAATGAAGGAAATTTAGGGGAAAATCATGTAGTCGCCAGTTCTTGTACAGTGGTAGGACGGAGTGTCATGACTTACTGACTTACTAGTCGGTGCAACAATTCTCTTAGGAACTTGGTCTCCTTTGGCACCTGCCTACATACACTACTGGCCATTACATTTGCTACACCACGAAGATGACGTGCTACAGACGCGAAATTTAACCGACAGTAAGAAGATTCCGTGATATGCAAATGATTAGCTTTTCAGAGCATTCACACAAAGTTGGCGCCGGTGGCGACACCTACAACGTGCTGACATGAGGAAAGTTTACAACCGATTTCTCAATCGCAAACAGCAGTTGACCGGCGTTACCTGCTGAAACGTTCTTGTGATGTCTCGTGTAAGGAGGAGAAATGCGTACCATCACGTTTCCGACTTTGACAAAGGTCGTATTGTAGCCTTTCGCTATTGCGGTTTATCGTATCGCGAAACAGCTGCTCGCGTTGGTCAAAACCCAATGACTGTTAGCAGAGTATGGAATCGGTGGGTTCAGGAGAGTAATAGGGAACGTCGTGCTGGATCCCAACGGCGTCGTATCACTAGCAGTCGAGATGACAGGCATCTTATCCGCATGGCTGTAACGGATCGTCCAGTCACGTCTCTGCCCTGAGTCAACAGATGGGGACGTTTGCAAGACAACAGCCATCTGCACGAACAGTTCGACGAGGTTTGCAGCAGCATGGACTATCAGCTCGGAGACCATGGTTGCGGTTACCCTTGACGCTGCATCACAGACAGGAGCGCCTGCGATGGTGTACTCAACGACGAACCTGGCTACACGAATGGCAAAACGTCATTTTTCGGATGCATCCAGGTTCTGTTTACAGAATCATGATGGTCGCATCCGTGTTTGTGCGACATCGCGGTGAACGCACATTGGAAGCGTGTATTCGTCATAGCCATGCTGGCGTACCAACTGGCGTGATGGTATGGGGTGTCATCGGTTACACGTCTCGGTCGCCTCTTGTTCGCATTGACGGCACTTTGAACAGTGGACGTCACATTTCAGATGCGTTACGACCCCTGGCTCTACCCTTCATTCGATCCCTGCGAAACGCTACATTTCTGCCGGCCGGAGTGGCCGTGCGGTTCTAGGCGCTACAGTCTGGAGCCGGGCGACTGCTACGGCCGCAGATTCGAATCCTGCCTCGGGCATGGATGTGTGTGATGTCCTTATGTTAGTTAGGTTTAATTAGTTCTAAGTTCTAGGCGACTGATGACCTCAGAAGTTAAGTCGCATAGCGCTGAGAGCCATTTCAACCCTATATTTCAGCAGGATAATGCACGACCGGATGTTGCAGGTCTTGTACGGGCCTTTCTGGATACAGAAAATGTTCTACTGCTGCCCTGGCCATCACTTTCTCCAGATCTCTCACGAATTGAAAACGTTTGGTCAATGGTGGCCGAGTAACTGGCTCGTCACAATACGCCAGCCACTACTCTTGATGAACTATGTTATCGTGTTGAAACTGCATGGGCAGCTGTACCTGTACACACCATCCAAGCTTTGTTTGACTCAATGGCCAGACGTATCAAGGCCGTTATTACGGCCAGAGGTGGTTGTTCTGGGTAGTGATTTCTCAGGATCTATGCACCCACATTGTGTGAAAATGTAAGCACATGTCAGTTCTAGTATAATATATGAACACCCGTTTATCATCTGCGTTTCTTCTTGGTGTAGCAATTTAAATGGCCAGTAGTGTATTTCACTGTCCATTGCTTTCCTTCTCCAATTCCTGATTCCCATTACTTTGAGATCCTCCTACATATCTTCAAGCCACCTTTTCCTGTATCTTCGCCTGCTCCTTTTCCCTTCTGACTTTGCTATAAACACTATCTTAACACTTGGAATGTCTGTCATTCTCTGTACATGCCCAGTCCACCTTATTCTTCCTTGCTTGATTTCCACTACAATATTCATTTGTCCAAAAAGTGTCTGTCGTTCTGCATTTGGCCTTGTTCTCCAGTTTCCTTCCTCTCTCAATGTCCCATAGAAATAAATGGTAAAGAATCCCAAAAAGTGTAAATACCTAAGCTCGATAACAGCAGGAGATAACAGGACAGCGGGAGAAATTCAAGGAATCAGAGCAGGTATAAACCAATGTTAATATTGCTTGCACAATGTTTTCAAGTCCAGGAATACAAAAATCCAAATATACGAGGGTTGTCCAGAAAGTAAGTTCCGATCGTAGTGTTGTATCAACTTTCCAATATCCTCGTCCTAGAAAGCAGCCGCCTGTGCTTTCGTCCAGTTATCTGCATTGGTCTGCAGCTCGTTGTCTGTGGAAAAAATTTGTCTTCATAGCCAGCGGTCCTTGTGAGCAGAGATGAGACTCAGGTGGTGCCAACTACTGGCTGTATTGTTTGTGATCAAACACTTCTCATCCGAAACGCTGCAGGAGCGTGTTCATTGTCCCTGCAAGTGTGTGGCCGAGAATTGGCATGAAGAAGGAACTGCTCGACAGTTGTGTTATGTGGGCTGCATGACACAGGCGAAATCTCTAACCAGGCCCTGATACGTGGCGGGAGACGCTATTCTCTACGCATCTTTACGTGCTCACTGTTCACTCAAAACTGAAAAGAGCGACGCGACATGATCGACGGGCGTACTAGACACTCTGTCTATCACATCTGTGCAAAGCTTTACTGGATTTTCCCAGTGGTTTCCATTTCACGACCGATCGGAACTTACTTTCTGGACAACCCTCGTATTTGACTAAATTAGACGTATGGGTCGTAAGGCTGGGTGATGATCATAAAGGAGGAAGGCTTATTACTGAGCTGAGAAACGAAGGTTTTGAGACAGTTTCACCCTGCCAGTCAGGTGTTAGCGGAGTGGGGGTGTGGGTGGGGGAGGGGGGGCTGGAGGGCGCAGTTAGAAGTGTCTTTTTCCCAGGACCAAATAACAATGCATTAAATTTCCTACAAAAAATGTGTTATTCGTTTTTTCTGCAATGGCTAATAGTGTCCACGCTGCACGGGGATAAAAAATCACAATTATTAATCATCGTGCTTAATGGAACAAAATTAATGTGTATTGTCAACTGAAGTGGGTTAAAGAACAAATGTTAAATATGTGTACCATGTCCAAATGCAGCAGAGCTATATTTCAGGATAAACTGTGTTATGGGGGTGAAATAGTGTGGAGGAGGGCATGTAGTGTAGCTGTACGAGGGAACGTAGTTCACGAGATCGTGGTAATTCAGTTACCTACTTCATAGGTTCTGCAAGCTGAAAATCGAGGACGAAATTCCTGCCGCTATCTACCTCACCATATCACAAGAAGTAACCACACGGTGTTTCTCATAGTTATACTGACCCTTAGAAATCCCTGGCAGTTCAGTGTATAGACATGCCCGGGGGTGTTTATTATCCGCGAAGTGCACTAACATTACATGGTATATTGATATGTGTTACTAACAATACGCATATGGGAGGAATCTATGTAAGTTTTATCTATCATGTACTTCGTCATATTACGCCAATAAGTTCAACGAGTGATTCTATCAACTGTTTACCACAATGAAGGGCCTGTACCAAGTGTAGTACGCTGTCAACGTGTATTATACAATGTCGATCTCACAATCTCCGCTGTCACTGGCTTGAGTTCGTTTCACAGCGTGAGGGGTATCAAATTCACAACCTCAGCCTCACGTCTCCTAACATTTTCGCTAGAAGCTGCTGTTTCCCAGTTATTCGCCGGCCGGTGTGGCCGTGCGGTTCTAGGCGCTTCAGTCTGGAACCGCGTGGCCGCTACGGTCGCAGGTTCGAATCCTGCCTCGGGCGTGGATGTGTGTGATGTCCTTAGGTTCGTTAGATTTAAGTAGTTCTCAGTCCTAGGGGACTGATGACCACAGATGTTAAGTCCCATAATGCTCAGAGCCATTTGAACCATTTGAACCCAGTTATTCAAGAAAAAACATCCCCTACCTCCACACACGCCCCCTCCCCCCCAATGGTCAGGATCTTTAGTATGTTGTTCATGACACTTCTTCCTCTTTTACTTTTTTCTTCCATTTTTATTTTAATCTCTCTCCCGTGCCTGCCTCATCATTTCAGAATAGCGCTTGCAACGTACGTCCTCAATTATTCGCTGGATGTACTCCAATCTCTGTCTTCCTCTAAAGTTTTTACCCTCTGCAGCTCCCTCTAGAACCATGGAAGTTATTCCGTGGTGTCTTAACAGATGTCCTACTATGCTATCCCTTCGTTTTGTCATTGCTTTCCATACATTCCTTCCCTCGCCGATTCGGCGCAGAACCCCCTCATTCCTTACTTTACCAGGCCATCTGATGTTCAACATTCGTCTGCAGCACCACATCTCAGATACTTTGATTCTCTTCTGTTCCGGTTCTACATCATACTCCGCAGGCTACATAATGGTGTGTGGTGGAGGGTACTTTTTGTACTGCCAACTGAGCCCTGCAACCCTGTTTCACTCGCCAATAGAGCATGGGAAGAATGGTTGTCGGGAAGCCTCTGTAATGACTCCAGTTTTTCGTATTTTCTCTTCATGGTCATCATGTGAAACGTATGTAGGGGGATGTAACATATTGTCCGACTCTTCCCGGAAAATGCTCTCTCGAAATTTCAATAGCAAATCTCTCTATGATACACAACGCACCTCTTGTAGCGTCTGCCAATTGAGTTTGTTCAGCACCTCCGTAACGCTATCGTGCCGTCTAAACGATCCCGTAACGAAACTTGCTATTCTTCGTTGGATATACTCTCTCTTTTCTATCAGTTATATATACGATAGGGACCCGAGATAGATGAACAATACTCAAGAATGGGTCGAACAAGCGCCCTATAAGCCACTTCCTTCGTCGACAAGCTACATTTCCATAAGATTCTTCCTGTGAATCTGAGTCTGGCATCTGCTTTTTGCACTGTTTGTTTTGTATTATCATTCCATTTACGGTCGCTCCGGATAGTCATTCCTAGGTATTTTATGGCAGATGCAGTTTCCATCGGTTTCTTATAGTTAGCGTAGCTGTACAGCAGTGGATTTCTTTTCCTGTGTATGGGTAACATGTTACATTTATTTACGTCCAGGGTCATCTGCCAGAGACTGCACCATTCACCAATTCTCTGGATGTCATTCTGCAAATCGTTACCATCTTCTGGCGTTGCTACTTTGTTATAGACAACCATATCATCTGCGAACAGCCTTAGAGAGCATCCTACGCTTTATACTAGATCATTTATATGCCGGGTGGTTCTAATTAAACTTTCCCTATTTAACACGTTGTAAAACGGAAAATAATTACAGTACGACTACCAAACTTGGTAGCCTTAATGTCCAGAGTATGGGGTGCGTGATTTTCATGCGTCACAGCGCCACCGTCCAGTTCCTACTATGGCCACCAATTGCCGTGATCAGTCATCGTGAATCATAGTCTTACACACCTTACAAGTTGCAGTACACTTTTTGAAGTGTCACCTTGAGCTTGAAGAAAAGGAGCAGTGCATTATTGGTGAAGCTGTGTTATAAAACAACAGTAATGCTGCAGGTGCACTTAGAGAATATCGCTTATCGGAAGGACTATGGAAGGGTCCTCTTTCTCCTCCTGCTGTGCAGAACGTGATGAAGAAGTTCGAACCAAGTGAAAAACTTGGCGTCGCTTAGGGAAGACGCCAACGATTGATTTGCACCACAGGTGGTTGATGAAATCTCTATTGCTATGGAAGACAACATTTCAAACACAACTCCAGGATTTGGGGCAGTGGAAAGCCAAACCAGTAAGCGGAAGACATTCGTTATACTCTCTTTTTTTCACGAGAGCTCGTACGTACTTGTATATGTTCGAAAATTTTCTGTTCCCACGGTTACATGCCAATGATCAAGAAGTACACATTTACAAGCTAGTTCACCACATCATTAGCCGAGGGAAGTGTGAGATGCTATTTATAATGACTTCAGAAGTCGTTGCATTGGTCTAGGGGGGAACGATTACAAAACCACCACCTCCACATTCTCCAAACTTGAAGCACCTCGTTCTTTCTTTCTTTCTTTCTTTTTTTTATTTTAAGGAGGGGCGAGATGCAGAATTTGAAGCTGGAGTTAAAGTGAAAGGGAATGTTTGAGATGAGACCTGAAGTGTTTAGTTACGTACAAGATGAGACCGCTATTAACTGTATAAGACTTCTCAGTAACAGTCTCTTTGTAAGTAAAGTTCTGTTGGAATCACCGTGCACAACAGCATATAACAAAGTGCTTATTTAATGCCGTGGAGAAAACAAAGATTTCGCTCTCCCAAGTTGCGCCTTCTGACGGCCCCTGCAGTTGCACAGTTCGTGGATCCATGGACCGCCCCCTGCAGAGGCATTTGATTGATTCCGCCCCTATATCGGTGCCCACTGGCGTTATATCCTCGTAGCTACCTCTCGGAGATACAATGGGTGGCAGTAGTACACTAAAGAGCCAAAGAAGCTGGTACACCTGCCTAATATCGTGAAAGGCCCCCCGCGAGCGCACAGAAGTTCCGCAAGACGACGTGGCATGGACCCGACTGATGTCTCAAGTAGTGCTGGAGGGAATTAACGCTATGAATCCTGCAGGGCTGTCTATAAATCCGTAAGAGTACGAGGAGGTGGAGATCTCTTCTGAACAGCGTCTTGCAAGGCATCCCATACATGCTCAATAATTTTCATGTCTGGGGAGTTTGGTGGCCAGTGGAAGTGTTTAAACTTTTAAAGCGTAGGATGCTCTCTAAGACTGACCGCAGATGATGCGGTTGTCTATAATAAAGTAGCAACGCCAGAAGATGGTAGCAATTTGCAGAATGACCTCCAGAGAATTGGTGAAAGGTGCCGTCTCTGGCAGTTGACCCTGAACGTAAATAAATGTAATGTGTTGCCCATACACAGGAAAAGAAATCCACTACTCATAGCTAACGATAAGAAACCGCTGTAAACAGTATCTGCCATAAAATATCCGGAGCGACCGTAATTGGAATGACCATAGAAAATAAATAGTGGGAAAAGCAGATGCCAGACTCGGATTCATAGGAAGTATCTTAAGGAAATGTAACTCATCGACGAAGGAAGTGGCTTATAAGGCGCTTGTTCGACCCGTTATTCACTATTGTTAATAAGTCTTGGGTCCCTACCAGATAGAACTGATGTAAGAGAGAGAGAAGATCCAACGAAGAATGGCACGTTTTGTTACGGGATTGTTTAGTCGGCACGAGAGCGATACGGAGATGCTGAACAAATTCCATTGGCAGACGTTACAAGAGAGGGGTTGTGCATCACGGAGGGATCTACAATTGAAATTTCTAGATAGTATTTTCCGGGGAGAGTCGACAATATGTTACTTCCCCCTACATACGTCTCGTATATTGACTATGAAGAGAAAATTCGAAAAAAGAGTCATTACAGAGGCTTCCCGACAAGCATTCTTCCCATGCTCTATTTGCGAGTGAAACAGGATTGCAGGGCTCAGTTGGTAGTACAAAAAGTAGCCTCCACCACTCACCATTAGGTGGCTTGCGGAGTATGATGTAGAACCGGAACAAAAGAGAATCAAAGTATCTGAGATGTGGTGCTGTGGACGAAAACTGAAAATCAGGTAGCCTGGAAAAATAAGTAATGAGGAGGTTCTGTGCAGAAACTGCGAGGGAAGGAATATATGGAAATCACTGACAAAATGAGTGTTCCTGGTGCCACTCTGTAGCAATTTTGCACATGTTGGGTGTCGCAATGTCCTGCTGGAATTGGCCAAGTCCGTCGGAATGCTCAATGGACATGAATGGATGCAGGTGATCAGACAGGATGCTTACGTACGTGTCTCCTGCCAGAGTCGTATCTAGACGTATCAGTCCATCTGCACGGGTCCCATACCATTACAGAGCCTCTATCACCATGAATAGTCCCATGCTGACAAGCGGGGCCCACGGATTGGTGAGGCTGTCTCCATAACCGTAAACATCCATCCGCTGGATGGAATCTGAAACGAGAGTAGTCCGACCAGGCAACATGTTTCCAGTCATCAACAGTCCAATGTTGGTGTTGGCGTGCCCAGCTGAGGCGTAAAGCTTTATGTCGTCCAGTCATCAAGGGTACACAAGTGGGGCTTCGGCTCCGACAGCCCATATCGATGATGTTTGGTTGTGTGGTTCGGACGCTGACACTTGTTGATGGTCCACCATTGAAATCTGCAGCAATTTGCGGAAGGGTTGCACTTCTGTCACGTTGAACGATTCTCTTCAGTCGTCGTTGGTCCCGTTCTTGCAGGATCTTTTCCCAACCGTAGCCATGTTGGAGATGTGATGTTTTACCGGATTCCTGATATTCATGGTACACTAGTGGAATGGTAATACGGAAAAATCCCCTCTTCATCGTTACCTAAAAGATGCTGTGCCCAGACTAAAACACCACGTTGAAACTCAGGTAAATCTTGATAACCTGCCATTCAAGCTGCAGTAACAGATCTAACAACTGAGCCAGACACTTGTTTTATAGAGGCGTTGCCGACCGCGGCGCCGTGTTCTGTCTGTTCACACCTCTCTTTATTTGAACACAAATGCCTATACCAGTTTCTTTGCCGCCTCAGTGTATATTCCTATGTTCTCCTTTTTACAATGGTTCTTGAAACTTCTTGGAAGCTTGTGCATGGTAGCTGATGTCTATTCTCAAGCGTGTGCCGGTTCAGGTCATGCCTGTCTCCAGTCCTGAGTATCTTCGCAATGTAATTTCGTTCAAAGATATACATTTGCACACTCACACTCTCTGGAAATTATGTAAACAGTTTGTGAGTGGGTAAAGCGCAACTGCAGATCCCTCGAGTGGATAACTATTCGCCGGTGCACAGCACTGCAAATGATCGGCATCATCGCTCTTGCCGGTAGCGCTATGCCTGAGATAGGAATGGATCGGCTATCTAATCCTGGAAAAAGCCACAGACATGCAACGAAGATAAAAACTAATATGTTTAGTGATCGCCTTCGTTGCTATTGAATCTGTATCGCAAAGAAAATACATTCAATTGGTGAAAACTTAAACTAAGATGCTATCTGCTCTTTCGGACATATATACCATCTTAGTATATATATATATATATATATATATATATATATATATATATATACCATCTTAGTATATATATATATATATATATACTAAGATGGTATATATATATATATATATATATATATATATATATATATAAGGCTCACCGGCCACTTCTGTGCAGACGCACAAACAGTGCCCAAACTCTTACGGGAATCGGCAACGCGCCGCGAGTAATGAGTATAATGGGCGGGGGCACTACGAATGTAGTGCGGGACAATACGTTGAGAATATGGGTTTCGCAGGATGCGTGCCAGAGATAAACCCCTGTAGTCGCGCTATCCTCTGTGTCTCAGATGGCTCGGATGGCTCAGATGGCTGAGGATTAGCTCCCTCTGTAATAAAAAAAAACTGAGTTAATCGATCAACAACGAACTTAAACGGATGTCTTACGACGTCCGCTCCGAGCAGATGCAACGAACAAAGTCGAACAAAATGAGATTAAAAAAAAAAAATGTGTAGAGCGTCTGACATGTAAGCAGAAGATCGCGCGTTCGAATCCCGGTCGGGGCACACATTTTCATCTGTCCCCGTTGACGTATGTCAACGCCTGTAGCAGCTAAGGGTTTTCATTGCATTGTAATGACATAAACTAAACCTGAACTTTTCATGTTATTGCTGATTTTGTGTAGTTTGGGTTAAAAACATTCATTCATTTGGACTTTATCTCGTAAAACTTTACTTTCACCATAATATTTACATTTTCTTGAGCTGTAGGATTTTCAGCGTCTCCAGCGATTAAAGCTGTAGTTGACTTGGTACAGCGTTTAGACCGTCTTCCTTTAACGCTCTTACAATTGTGATTGCAGTTGGTACCAATTCGGGGTTCCCGCCAATATGGTATTATCAGTTTAGGATGTAATGCGCTAATTTTAATCATGACCTGCCAGTGGAGACTTCATAATTGTAATTAACTAGTGCATATAATGTAAATTAGTCTTCCTTTGAATAAGATAAGGAGTAGTAAAATTTACGATGGTTTAGTAAAAATTTAATATTCCCCCCTCTTTTGTTTTATAAAATTAAGGTACTTATTGGCAGCTGCGAAACGCCACAGTTTTCGTGCTTCTGCGAGAAAACTGAACTGTAAACTACATCGAGACTGGCAACGCTTCTAAAATAGTACTACTTCGATCGCATGCATCTAAACTGGGATTTTGCCGTATTGGGTACGGCTTAATCCGGCCGCATGTCAATACGTCGCGTCAGTGGGTCGTCACAGTGGCAGGGCAGGTTCGTTGGCGTGGACGCAACGGCGAGCCGCTGTGTCCCCGCAGCGGTCATCACACACGGCGAATATTCCTCATTTCGGAGCGTGGCACAAATGCCAAGTACTTTTTGTTTGTTTGCACGCTATTTCTACTCGAAAAGGGGCAAAATCCTGCGATAATCTGTTTGTTCCTGGAATCGTGTCCCGTTTAATCCTGCAAAAAGCGAACACTGATTGGACACGCGGAACAGGAGGAAAATGCGTTCTTACTGCGTGGCTCCTGCTCAACTGGCAGGCGGAAGACAAAAATAGCTCTTTTTCGCTTTCTACTCATAATGTCGAGACAACTCCGCATGCACATTAACCGTTTTTTTTTTTCGTTGTGACTGTGATGCTCTCAGTGACCTGCTCGCATAATTTGGATCGCCGCCCTAACCTGCGACGTGAGATAATCCAGATACGGAACTGAATCCACATTGAGAATTAACGATCATTAGTCTAGTGCAGTGATCATCTAACTTTTCTGCTATAGAGCCAGTATTCAAAATGTGGAGCGGCACCTAATGCCGTATACACCGAGCTGACAAAAGACATGGAGTACCTCTCAGTGTCGTGCCGGAGCCCTTTTGCCCTACATAGTGCCGCAGCTCGACGTAGCATGGACTCAAAAATTCGTTGAAGTCCTCTGCAGAAATCTTAAGCCATGCTGCCTCTATAGCCGTCCATAATTACGAAAGTGTTGCTGGGGGAGGATTTAGTGCACGAACTGACCTTTAGATTATGTCGCTTGTTGGGCGATCTGGGTGGCCATATCATTCACTCGAATTGTTCAGAATGTTCTCCAACAATTCGCGAAAAATTGTGCCCCAGTGACGTGACGCGCTGTCGTCCATAAAAATTACATCGTGGTTTGGGAACATGAAGTAGCCGAACACAACTATTCCCAGTTAATGATTGATTCAGCAGCACTGGGGGACTCAGTCCATTTCATGTGAACACAGTCCACGCCATTACGGAGACATCACCAGCTTGCATTGTGCTATGTTGATAACTTGGGTCCATGGCTCCGTGCGGTCTGTGCCACATTCTAACCGCACCATGAGCTCTTACCAACTGAAACAGGAACTCATATGACCAGGACACCATTTTTTAGTCGTCCAGGATCCAATTGCTATGGTCACGAAACCAGGAGAAGCGCTGCAAGGAATATAGCCCTGTCGGTAAAGGCACTCGCTTTGGTTCTGTTGCCATAGCCCATTAACGCCAAATTTCGACGCACTGTCCTAACGGATACGTTTGTTGTACGTCCTACGTTGATTTCTGCGGTTGTCTGTTGGCACTGGCAACTCTACGAGAGCGCCGCTGCTCTCGGTCGTTAAGTGAAGGCATTTGTCACTGCGTTATCCATGGTGAGAGGTAATACCAGAAATTTAGTACTCTTTATGGATCTCGGAATATTGAATTCCCTAACGAGTTCCAAAATAGCATGTCCCATGCACCTATCGTTCCGTGTTCAGAGTCTTTTAGTTCCCGTCTTACAGCCACAATCACGTGGGAAACCTTTTTCACTTGAATCAGCTGAGTACAAATGGTAGCTCCGCCAATGCAATGTCTTTTTATAGGTTGTGTACGCGACACTACCGCTATCTGTACACGTGCATATCGCTAACCCATGACTCTTGTCACCTCAGTGTGTGTACCGATATTATTATTAATTGGTAACCAACATAAATTAGTATGTTATGACCACACAACATTTAAGGGAGCGATATTTTGGCAGCCGGTTCCCAAGTACTGTTCTTTCAAAGCCGGTATCATATGAAACACTTTAAATGGACTTGTTTCAGATTTCTGCCACCATCAGGAACCTCAATGTTTTGACACTGTAATTGTCTGACGAATTATTATTGTGTTGTTTGTGCGTGCGGATGTTTAACTGATCAGGAACAGAATATTACATGTAAATGCGTTACCCAATATGAGACACAAACGGTCAGGTCACTAGACTCGCCCTTCTGGCAATCCTGTTTCAAGATTTTCGTAAATCGTTAAAAAAAAAATACCGGAAGGGTTCCTTTTAAGGACACGGTCGATTTTTTCCCCCTTTCCTTAGTCCGAGATTGTGCTCTGTCTGTAATGAATTCGATGTCGACGGAATATTAAGCACGCTCTGTCTGTAATGAATTCGATGTCGACGGAATATTAAGCACTTATCTTCCTACCTATAACATGAGACACGCTCAGAAATCTTTACTGAATGTTTAGAATGTCATTTTCCTTCTGCTCGTTTCGTTGTATTATAGCAGTCTTAACTAAATGCCACATTCCTTCCTACAAATTCACTGAAGAGCCAAAGAAACTGAAACTCACGCATAATATCGTGGAGGGCCCCCGCGGGCACGCAGAAGTGCCGCAACACGACGTGGCATAGATTCGACTAATGTCTGAAGTGGTACTGGAGGGAAATGGCACCATGAATCCTGCAGGGCTGTTCATAAATCCGTAAGTGTTCGAGGGGGTATAGATCTCTTCTCAACAGCACGCAGCAAGGTATCCCAGATTTGCTCAATAATTTTAACGTCTGAGGAATTTGGTGACCAGCGGAAGTGTTTAAAATTAGAAGAGTGTTCCTAGAGCAACTTTGTTGGACGTGTGGGGTGTCGAATTGTTCCGCTGCAATTGCCCAACGGTTCTAAGCGCTTCAGTTTGGAACCGCGCGACTGCTACGGCCGCAAGTTCGAATCCTGCCTCGGGCATGGATGTGTGTGATGTCCTTAGGTTAGTTAGGTTTAAGTGGTTCTAAGTTCTAGGGGCCTGATGACCTCAGATGTTAAGTCCCATAGTGCTCAGAGCCATTTGAGCCATTTGAAGCGTCTAAATGCACAATGGACATGAATGGTTCAAATGGTTCAAATGGCTCAGAGCACTATGCGACTTAACTTCTGAGGTCATCAGTCGCCTAGAACTTAGAACTAATTAAACCTAACTAACCTAAGGACATCACACACGTCCATGCCCGAGTTAGGATTCGAACCTGCGACCGTAGCGGTCATGCGGTTCCAGACTGAAGCGCCTTTAACCGCACGGCCACACCGGCTGGCGGACATGAATGGATGCAGGTGATGAGGCAGTATGCTTCCGTACATGTCACCTGTCAGAGTCGTATCTAGACGCATCAGGGGTCACAAATTACTCCAAGTGCACACGCCCCACACCACTACAGAGCTTCCACCAGCTAGAACAGTCCCCTGCTGACATTCAGGGTTCGTGGTTCATGCGGTTGTCTCCATACCCGTACACCTCCACCCGCTCGATACAATTTGAAACGAGACTCGTTTGGCCAGGCATTATTTTTACATTCATCAACAGTCCAGTGTCGGTGTTGACGAGCCCAGACGATGAGTAAAGCCTTGTGTTGTGAAGTCATTAAGGATAAAGGAGTGGGCCTTCGTATGCGATGATGTTACGTTGAATGATTCGGACGCTGACACTTGTTGATGGCCCAGCATTGAAATCTGCAGCAACTTACGGAAGGGTTGCACTTCTGTCACGTTGAACGATTGTCTTCAGTTTTTATTTCTCTCGTTCTTGCACAATGTTCTTCCGGCCGCAGCGATGTTGGGGATTTAATGTTTTACCGGATTCCTGGTATTCACGGTACACTCATGAAATGGTCGTAGGGGAAAATCCGCACTTCAAAATGTTTCAAATGGCTCTCAGGACTATGGGACTTAACTTCTGAGGTCAACAGTCCTCTAGAACGTAGAACTACTTAAACCTAACTAACCTAAGGACACCACACACAACCATGTCCGAAGCAGGATTCAAACCTGCGACCGTAGTGGTGGCGCGGCTCCAGCCTGTATTACCTAGAACCGCTCGGCCACCCCGTCCGGCAATCAGCACTTCATCGCTACCTCGGAGATGCTGTGTCCCATCCCTCGCGCAGCGACTATAACACCACGTTGAAACTCGCTTAAATCTGGATAACTTGCCATTGTAGCAGTAGTAAACGATCTAACCATTGTTCCAGACACTTGTGCATTATACAGGCGTTGCCGACCGGAACACCGTGTTCTGCCTGTTTACATATCTCTGTATTTGAATAAGAATGCCTATACCAGATTCTTTGGCGCTTCAATGTATGTACCACATTTGAAGATGACTGTGTCCATCATAAGCGCTCACGAATTCTTGTTATTACGGTGTCATAATTTGTACCATAGCAGCTGATCAGTACGAATTGCGCATGCCCTTCAGCTGTCCGTATTGGAAGATAAAGAATGAAAGATTTCCCTTCTCACATCTTCTAACCATGCAGTGGCTCCCCAAGGTAAGCGGCCAGCTTTACTTAGCTCAAGACCCAATCCATCAACGTTAAGGAAAATATAGCACTTCCTAAAATATTACTGTCTCTGTAAGCTTTTTCCGTTACTAAGAAGAGAAACTACACTCTTAAGAATATCTTACCGTTAGCTAACGTTTTTGGATTCAGCTGCTACTTGCTAGATGCATGTTTATCATTATTTGATTGAGAACCCCGGGCAGCACTAATACTTGATTCGGGCAGCAAGTACCAGCGGACCGCAATTTGACGACCACTGGTCTAGTAAACCGGCGGTGATGTTCTTGGGTAGTTTTCCACGCTCGATTATCCAAATGCTGGTCTGGTCTCCAATCTCCTCAGAAAATACGATACACAATATATTAAAATACCAAAACAAACAGAACACAGTCTACACGCTTCACAGACAGATGGTGCAGACGATTTTGCATCATCAGATTACCAGAGGACGGGGGCGGCAGGGAGGTCATCCCGCCATAAGGTTATGACAAAAATAAATTTCCCAAATTATGTAAACAGTGGGCTCTGCGCGACAGGATGAGAGATAGGAAAGAGAGATTGCAGTGTTTGTCAGTGCTCTTGCTTCACGACGAGTTTTTCATGGCGTCACCCAGTTACTGCCATCTCATCCTCATAGGCCAGATCTTACAAACTGAACTCAAGACTTCTTCTGGTGTGATTTCCCTAAATCACTCCAGGCAAATGCCGGGATGGTTCATCTGAAAGGGCACGGCCGACTTCCTTCCCAATCCTTCCCTAATCCGATGAGGCCGATGACCACGCTGTCTGGTCTCCTTCCTCAAACCAACCAACCAACTTCTTCTGGTACGTAAAAACTGTAGATTTACTTAATTCATTTTTTTTTTCGACCTACTTCCCACTCTGAAAGACGTTAAGGAGGTTGTCCACAAACAGCCACGTGAATATCTAACACTACATTTCTACGCGCAGATCGACAGATTGTGAATAGCCCTGAAAAACTGACGACTCACTATCATATTACAGTATATATTTGATACTGTCATCCACTAACACATTGAAAAATAGTTTACGTGATTCATAAGAGATGGTCTGTCGGTAGCTGCCATTTATTCGATGAACCTGCACAACTGCTTGCACAATGAAACTTCGTCCGGAAACCTGGCAAAATGGCTCTGAGCACTATGGGACAACTACTGAGGTCATCAGTCCCCCAGAACTTAGAAGAACTTGAACCTAACTAACCTAAGGACATCACACACATCCAGGCAGGATTCGAACCTGCGACCGTAGCGGTCGCGCGGTTCGGGACTGTAGCGCCTAGAACCGCTCGGCCACTCCGGCCGGCATACCTGACTACAGCATCACAATCAGAGGACCAGGTGCAGAAACAAACAAAACCAGTAAGAACTGAGCTATAAACGTTCGCAGGAATACAGTCATCAACATCGGCACGAAGTGGTCCATATCACAAAATGGTTCAAATGGCTCTGAGCACTATGGGACTCATGTGCTGAGGTTATTAGTCCCCTAGAACTTAGAACTAGTTAAACCTAACTAACCTAAGGACATCACAAACATCCATGCCCGAGGCAGGATTCGAACCTGCGACGTAGCGGTCTTGCGGTTCCAGACTGCAGCGCCTTTAACCGCACGGCCACTTCGGCCGGCGTCCATATCTCAAAAAGCGCTCATATCTTAATACTCATTTTATAGGTCATTTTTTATTATCTCCTGTTAAAATACGGATACCTATTTTTTAAACACTCTTATCTGTGTGGTTCAGTCTCTTTGTTAACACAGACTTGGAAACAGAGGTTACATAGTAATAACTTAGTTGACGCACTGTAAGGAAACAACTAGACAAACGGAAGAGGTCTTTGCAACTCCAACGGACTACTAGACATGCACCAAGTGAGAGCAACACTGGATGCCACTGCCGCCGTTTCTTGTCGGCAAGTGGCTCTCATGTCCGCCGGCAGAGAGCGCAGCAAATAATTCAGCAACCACTGCCACTGCTACCTAGTGCTGCTCCAAGCGGCAGCAGAGCACACTACACCAACACGGTCCCGCCGATGCTGCGAACTGTCGCTGTTGCAAGAACGCCGCTGCCCGTCAACAGCGTACTTGGTTCACTAACGTCATGATATTTCCCGTAACGATCCTAAAGAATAATATTTTTATTTTCTAAGAGAAACTCCGGAGCCGACATGTGCATCGCAATGGTTCGGTTTTGTAACATTAAAACACGTGCTATTTCCAATTACTTTGGTTTTTATTTAATTTACATGGCGTTCTATGTACTTCGGAAAGTAATGACCTAAGCTAACAGAAAAAAAACACTTGTTGACTTCTCAAATGTGATACTTGGTTTGGGTGAGCTGCCGAGATGTTCTTATATCTTCAGAGTAACGCGAAGTTACAAATATTTGGCGTTGCTTACCTTGTAGGTATTCAGCAATGTGACAGTCATTCTAATAGTAGTCGTAGAATTTTTAATGTGCTGCTGCGCTTGAAGCTATAGATGATAATCATCACATGCTCTGTTTTTAGTTTGAAGTCAGTTGAATGGAATAAAAGCACAAAAATAAACAAACGAACCAAACGCAGACGTAAGTTGTTTTACATACAGGTATTTAACAAGTTACAGATTTTACCTTCTGACCATAGTGGACATTTTTAGCAACATCATTAAAATGTTCTGTATACTGGTAAAATACCATCTCACCTCTTCTGATGAGGCGTAATATCGTATATTTGCGTTGATTAGGTTGATGTCACTCTATCTGACGCGTGTTCACTTCTCTGAAAACTTTAGATTGTTTCTTCTGCTTTTTTTTTTCTTAAAGAAATCGACCAGCCATCGATTAAAAATCGTACTAAATAACACGAAACTCGTCAAATCGTCAAAATTTGAAAACTTGTATCAGAAATACACGGCGAACGCACCGCACCGAAATATACACAACGTATGTTGTCGTCATATTACCTTCTTAATTAA
The DNA here is from genome assembly GCF_023864345.2 of Schistocerca serialis cubense. NCBI lineage: Eukaryota > Metazoa > Arthropoda > Insecta > Orthoptera > Acrididae > Schistocerca > Schistocerca serialis. The sequence continues at coordinate 267,102,035 of NC_064638.1, forward strand.
CCTTAAGACCATTTCATGTACGTTTGGCAGAAGTTAAAAAAAATCTCTCGTAAGTTTATCGAATTTTGAACGAAAGAACTTTTTGTTCATCTTAGAATACGAAACCAATAACAACTACAATACAAGGATCCAGGTATTGCCACGGATCGCGCAGCTCCCCCCCCCCCCCCCCCCCCCCCCCCGTCGGAGGTTCGAGTCCTCCCTCGGGCATGTGTGTGTGTGTTGCCCTTAGCGTAATTTAGTTTAAGTTAGATTAAGTAGTGTGTAAGCCTAGGCACCGATGACCTCAGCAGTTTGGTCCCACAGGAACTTACCACAAATTTCCAAATTTCCAAGGATCCAAGAGGAAAACAATGAAGTCTCTGAGAGGCATTTGAAGATGGATTTGTAAGAAATCCGTAAATGGTTCCTCTCTCAAACTATAACCTTATTAAAAATGTAATTTTTCATCCCCTGTGCTTTCATCGATATGGTTCCCAATACTGACAGTCATTTTCCCCAGTTTCTATAGATCCGAAAACAATTGATCGACAACTGAAATCAGTTATATAAGCTGGAAGTTTAGAAAGAAATTTATACCTTTCCTCCTACAAGACCATTGAGAAAGAAGAGCAGCATATTGTCAGAAGAGAGTACATGTTCACGGTTACTTGCAGAGCCAGTTCTGCTGCGATGTGGATGCAGGTGCAGTACAGGGCGGGGGTGAAATTGCTCGGCAACTGGAAACATACTCCCGTGTGGATGAAAGCGGGACATTACGATTCTTAGGGGCAAAACGTCTAAACTACACAAAGACATTGTAGTTCTGTCACAGTCAGGTAAGGACGTGGAAGAGCAGTTGAACGAAATGGGCCGGCCGGGGTGGCCGAGCGGTTCTAGGCGCCACAGTCTGGAACCGCGCGACCGCTACGGTCGCAGGTTCGAATCCTGCCTCGGGCATGGATGTGTGTGATGTCCTTAGGTTAGTTAGGTTTAAGTAGTTCTAAGTTCTAGGGGACTGATGACCTTAGAAGTTAAGTCCCATAGTGCTCAGAACCATTTGAACCATTTCAACGAAATGGACAGGAGGAAACAAGATGAATATCATCAAAAGCAAAACAAGGATAATGGAATATAGTCAAATTAAATAGGTGATGGTAAGGGAATTAGCCGGCCGCGGTAGCCGAGCGGTTCTAGGCGCTTCAGTCTGGAACCACGCGGCTGCTGCGGTCGCAGGTTCGAATCCTGCCTCAGGCATGGATGTGTGTGATGTCCTTAGGTTTAAGTACTTCTAAGTCTAGGGGACTGATGACCTCAGAAGTTGTCCCATAGTGCTCAGAGCCATTTGAACCATTTTTGTAAGGGACTTAAATTAGGAAACGAGACACTGAGAATAATACAAGAGTTTCGCTATTTAGGCGGCAAAGTCACGATGCTGGCTAAAGTAGCGAGGATATAAAATGTAGACTGACAATGGCAAGGAGAGCGACTTAAGTGTTACGCAGTCTTTTCTGAAAGCATTTCTATGTAGCCATGTACGGAAGTAAATCATGGACGATAAACAGTTTAGACAAGAGCAGCATAGAAGCTTTGGAAATGTGGTGCAGCAGAAGAATGCTGAAGATTACATGGGCAGATCACGTAACTAATGAGCAGGCACTGAACAGAACTGGGGAGAAAAGAAATTTGTGGCACAACGTAACTAGTAGAAGGGATCGGTTGATAGGACATATCCTGAGATATCAAGGGGTCACGAGTTTGGTACTGGAGGAAAGTGAGGGCGGCAAAAACTGTAGAGGGAGGTCAAGAGATGGATACAGTTAGCAGATTCAGAAGGATGTAAATTGCAGCCGTTACACTACAGGCCATTAAAATTGCTACACCAAGAAGAAATGCAGGTGATTAACGGGTATTCATTGGACAAATATACTAGAACTGACATGTGATTACATTTTCACGCAATTTGGGTGCATAGATCCTGAGAAATCAGTACCCAGAACAACCGCCTCTGGCCGTAATAACGGCCTCGATACGCCTGGGCATTGAGTCAAACAGAGCCTTTATAGCTTATACAGGTACAGCTACCAATGTAGCTTCAACACGATACCACAGTTCATCACGAGTAGTGACTGGCGTATTGTGACGAGCCAGTTTGCTCGGCCACCATTGACCAGACGTTTTAAATTCGTGAGAGATCTGGAGAATGTGCTGGCCAGGGCAGCAGTCGAACATTTTCTGTATCCAGAAAGGCCCGTACAGGACCTGCAACATGAGGTCGTGCATTACCCTGCTGAAATGTTGGGTTTCGCAGGGATCGAATGAAGGGTAGAGCCACGGGTCGTAACACATCTGAAATGTAACGTCCACTGTTCGACGGGCGATACGCCAGTATGGCGATGACGAATACACGCTTCCTATGTGCGTTCACCGCGATGTCGCACAAACACGGATGCGACCGTCATGATTCTGTAAACAGAACCTGGATGCATCCGAAAAAATGACGTTTTGCCATTCGTGTACCCAGGCTCCTCGCTGAGTACACCATCGCAGGCGCTCCTGTCTGTGATGCAGCGTCAAAGAAAGTCGCAGCCACGATCTCCGAGCTGATAGTCCATGCTGCTGCAAACGTTGTCGTACTGTTCGTGCAGTTGGTTGTTGTCTTGCAAACGTCCCCATCTGTTGACTCAGGGATCCAGACGTGGCTGTTCGATCCGTTACAGCCATGCGGATAAGATGCCTGTCATCTCGACTGCTAGTAATATGGGGCCGTTGGGATCCTGCACGGCGTCCCGTATTACCCTCCTGCACCCACCGATTCCATATTCTGCTAACAGTCATTGGATCTCGACCAACGCGAGCAGCAATGTCGCGATACCGATAAACTGCAATCGCGATAGGCTACAATCCGATCTTTATCAAAGTCGAAAACGTGATGGTAGGCATTTTCCTCCTTATACGAGGCTTCACAACAACGTTTCACCAGGCAACGGCGGTCAACTGCTGTTTGTGTATGAGAAATCGGTTGGAAACTTTCCTCATATCAGCACGTTATAGGTGTGGCCACCGGCGCCAACCTTGCATGAATGCTCTGAAAAGCTAATCATTTGCATATGACAGCATCTTCTTCCTGTCGGTTAAATTTCGCGTATGTAGCACGTCATCTTCGTGGTGTAGCAATTTTAACGGCCAGTACTGTACTTTTTGAAGTCCCCCTCGTACGTACTGCTTCAAGACAAATTCATTTTTAGCGAGTTCTATGATCTTCCTTGGCCTGCCGACTTTCCCCACTGGTCGGACAATTTCTCCACTCCAGCAGCGAGTTCCCGCCGCCTGGACGCAGCAGTAGCTCATATATCGGCTATCGGCGTCCGCCGGTGGCTCGTTTGTTTTTGCTGCTCGGCACGGTGAGACGGCGCCGTATTTTGGCAGCCGCCCCCGCCGGCCGCCCACGACTGGAGGGTCCTCGGCAGCCTTCTCGCATCGCAGGCGCCGGCGCCAGCTGCAGCTGTACCAGCCCGCCCTGCCCGACCTACTCGAGAGCTCTGCCGCCTCCACCGCTGCCACAGCCACCACGTTGCCAGGGACCTCCACCAGGGGCGCACAAACTACGGCGAACGGACGTACTTCCGACTGGAACTGCGTTGGCTGAGAAAAGTTTCACGTTCCAATTCTACACTGAAAGCTGTCTTTTACAGATGTATACCAATCACAGATGTGCAGTCGGACACTTGCTCACTGTCGTTGCTATAGTCTTCAATCCGAAAACTGGCTTTATCTAACTCTCCATTCTGCTCTATCCTGTACAAGCCTCTTCATCTCCTAATACACTACTGGCCTTTGAAATTGCTACACCACGAAGATGACGTGCTGCAGACGCGAAATTTAACCTACAGGAAGAAGATGCTGTGATATGCAAATGATTAGCTTTTCAGAGCATTCACACAAGTTTGGCGCCGGTGTCGACACCTACAACCTGCTGACATGAGGAAAGTTTCCAACCGATTTCTCGTACACAAACAGCGGTTGACCGGCGTTACCCGGTGAAACGGTGTTGTGATGCCTCGTGTAAGGAGTCGAAACGCGTACCATCACGTTTCCGACTTTGATAAGGGTCGGATTGTAGCTTATCGCTATTGCGGTTTATCGTATCGCGACATTGCTGCTCGCGTTGGTCGAGATCCAATGACTGTTAGCAGAATACGGAATCGGTGGGTTCAGGAGAGTAATACGGAACGCCGTGTTGGATCCCAACGGTCTCGTATCATGGCTGTAACGGATCGTGCAGCCATGTCTCGATCCCTGAGTCAACAGATGGGGACGTTTGCAAGACAACAACCATCTGCACGAACAGTTCGACGACGTTTGCAGCAACATGGACTATCAGCTCGATGACCGTGGCTGCGGTTACCCTTGACGATGCATCACAGACAGGAGCGCCTGCGATGGTGTACTCAACGACGAACCTGGAAAAACGTCATTTTTTCGGATGAATCCAGGTTCTGTTTACAGCATCATGATGGTCGCATCCGTGTTTGGCGACATCGCGGTGAACGTACATTGGAAGCGTGTGTTCGTCATAGCCATACTGGCGTACCACCCGGCGTGATGGTATGGGGGTGCCATTGGTTACACGTCTCGGTCACCTCTTGTTCGCATTGACGGCACTTTGAACAGTGGACGTTACTTGTCAGATGTGTTGCGACCCGTGGCTCTACCCTTCATTCGATCCCTGAGAAACCCTACACTTCAGCAGGATAATGCACGACCGCATGTTGCAGGTCCTGTACGGGCCTTTCTGGATACTGAAAACGTTCGACTGCTGCCCTGTCCAGAACATTCTCCAGATATCTCACCAACTGAAAACGTCAGGTCAATGGCGGCCGAGCAACGGGCTCGTCACGATACGCTAGTCACTACTCTTGATGAACTGTGGTATCGTGTTGAAGCTGCATGGGCAGCTGTACCTGTACACGCCATCCAAGCTCTGTTGGACTCAATGCCCAGGCGTATCAAGGCCGTTATTACAGCCAGAGGTGATTGTTCTGGGTACTGATTTCTCAGGATCTATACACCCAAATTGCGTGAAAATGTAATCACATGTCAGTTATAGTGTAATATATTTGTCCAATGAATACCCGTTTATCATCTGCATTTCCTCTTGGTGTAGCAATTTTAATGGCCAGTAGTGTAACCGCTGTAATTTACATCCTTCTGAATCTGCTAACTGTATCCATCTCTTGACCTCCCTCTACAGTTTTTACCGCCCTCAAAAGCTTCTATTCTGCTCTTGTCTAAATTGTTTATCGTCCATGTTTTACTTCCGTACATGGCTACATACAAATACTTTCAGAAAAGACTTCGTAACACTTAAGTCGCTCTCCTTGCCATTGTCAGTCTACATTTTATATCCTCACTACTTTGGCCAGCATCGTTTACTTTGCCGCCCAAATAGCGAAAGTCTTGTATTACTCTCAGTGTCTCGTTTCCTAATTTAATTCCCGTACCATCACCTATTTAATTTGACCTTATTCCATTATCCTTGTTGTGCTTTTGATGAATTCATCTTGTATCCTCCTGCCCATTTGATTCAACTGGTCTTCCAAATCCTTACCTGTCTGTGACAGAACTACCTCAAAGTTTTTATTTCTTCTTCTTGGACTTTAATTCCTAATGTCAATTTTTCTTTGGTTTCCTTTACCACTTGCTCAATGTTTGAATCTAATAAGATCGGGGACAGGCTAAAAACCTGTCTTACTCCCTTCTCAACCACTGTTTCCTTTTCAAGCTCCTCAACTTTTAATACAGTCGACTAGATCCTGTACAAGTTGTAAATTGGTTATCGCTTCCTGTATGTTACATCTGCTACTTTCACAATTCCAAAGAGAGCTTTCCAGTCAGCATCCTCAAAAGCTTTCTCTACGTCCACAAATGCTATTAGCGTACGTTGGTCTTTCCTTAACATGTCCTCTAAGATAAGTCGTCTAGTCAGTATTGACTCGCATGTTCGTATACTTCTCCGGAATAAATATTGATCTACCTCGTGTTCAGCTTCTACCAGCTTTTAGATTCTTCTACAAAGAATTCGTGTTAGTATTTTAATATTCACAACCGTTAGCGCGTTCTTTGTTTGGAATTGGAATTATTACATTCGTTAGGGTGGCAACACATAAGTAAACATACCAAAGACGATGAAACACGTAATGGAGTCACAATATTTACTCTGTGAAAATAAGTGTACGACGAAATAGTTGTATCAAGTGACAGAAGAACAATAGTCCACCACAAAAAAGAGTGAGAAACATGGTGAACAGTGTGTGGAGGGCGAAAACACAAAGATGTGAATATAGAACAGTGATAAAAGTTGTAGTGCGACCTCCAGACCAGATATGACGAATCGCAGATCAGCAAATCGTAAGTAATTACATTTTCACAAAAAATCGCGAAGTGAACTGTTTGATAATCTATAACTAAGAAAACAGTATCGTTATAGATCCCACTGATGATGCCTTAGAAAAGGAGAAGGAGAAACGCGTATGGGATTAATAAAATAACTAGCAGCAGGAAAAGGCAGTTTGATTTGCAAAACATGAGGTTATTTCGCCTGTCCAATATATCTTGCACACCAGATGGAAGAGCTTTGTCATGGCTGGGTATCCTAAGGCTGCCAGAAGTTCTGACGGAATGTCGTCAACTCCCAGGTCTTTCAGCGCCCTCTCAAATTCTTCTCGCAGTATCATATATCCCTTCTAATCTTCATCTACGTCGTCTTCTATTTCTATAATATTGCCTTCAAGTTGACTATCAACTGCAATGTGCATGTGTGCAGTTATTGATGAATACTGATTTACCAAGAATAAACCACTATGAGCAATCTTACTGCAAAATAAGTACACATGCGCAAGTTTGTGGTAAAAGTACAAAATACCGATCGTTTACTTATATTTTTCTTGTTCCTGGATACACACAGATGGAAGTAAGTGGACATAGGGAGAAACTGGGCGCTATAGGAGGAATTAAAATTCATCGTAAGAAAAGACACTTGCTGAGATTTGCTGAGGATGTTGCAGCGTTAACTGAAGATGCAGAACAATAAGAAGCGATTGTGGCGCACATGGAAACCACTCTCAGCTCTTCCTGTTATATGAAAATTAATGAAGGTAAGGCAATAATATTTGTGGTGAACAGACAAAACGCCATTGTTCAATATTCACTTAACAATGAGCGACTGGAGAGCGTCGAATGCTTTGCCTCCTTAGGGAATAAAATTACATCAGACGGAAGGTCAAGGAAAGATACTGCAAGACGAATGCACCAGGCAAGAGCTGCATTTAACAAGAGAAGAAATCTTTTCACATTCGGCAGTATAGACAACAGCATTTATAAAGTTTTTCCTGAGATGTTTGTTTGGACAGTGCCGCTATACGGAAGTGAAACACAGGCATTCTCAGAAGCAGGAAAACGTAAAACAAGAGCCTGGGAGATGTGGTGCCAGCGCAGAATGCTCAAGATTTCCTTGGTAGACAAGATATCAAATGAAGAGACGCTCCACAGAGTGTAGGAATAAAGGCTCGTCTCCTGAAGGTAATCGAACATAGAAGGAACAGATGGGTCGGCCATCTGCGGAGAGGTGATAGTATACTTCAAAGTATCATTTAAGGATCAGATGATGGGAAAAATACAAGAGGCAGATTGAGGGTAGAATGCATCAACCAGATCATGGAGGATACCAGCTGTACCATCTATAGCGCTCTCAGGAGCAAGGCAGTAGACAGAAATAAATGGCAAACTGCTGCTAACCGAGCTGACATCATGAAGGTGTTGTACAAAAATATAGAAAAACCTCGAGAAATGCGTGCTTGAACGTAAATGCAGATGCTATCCAAGCCCACAGGTTGTCCTGTTGTCTTTGATCACAAACGGTACCTGTGCGGTGTCCTCAATACGATGTATGTGTCAGTCGAGGCCAGAACAGTATTCTGTGTAGTCGTGAGTGCCTTTTGACTGACCTGAGTGAGTTCGGACGTGGGAAAACTGTTGGTACCCCTATGGCGGATGCTTTCGCAATGAAGGTTGCCGAAGGATTTGGTGTTCGATGGATTGGATGGATTGTTTGGGGAAGGAGACTAGACAGCGAGGTCAGCGGTCTCATCGGATTAGGGAAGGACGAGGGAGGAAGTCGGCCGTGCCATTTCAAAGGAACCATTCCGGCATTTGCCTGGAGCGATTTAGGGAAATCACGGAAAACCTAAATCAGGATGGCCGGACGCGGGATTGAACCGTCGTCCTCCCGAATGCGAGTCCAGTGTGCTAGCCACTGCGCCACCTCGCTCGGTGGTGTTTGAAGAGGTACCGTATCGAATATTTGTACTGCATATAAGGATAGTGGAAAACATGATCCGCTTAGTCACAACGCATACCAAAATGTGTGTAGAGTGTTCATCACAGACGATCGTTGGAGAGAATTATGAAAAAGAAGAATACGACAGCTGAAAAAATCACTGCAGAACTGCAAATCGCTAGTGTGAACCCTATCAGCACCAAAACAATTCGAACGGAGCTCCATAAGAAGAGCACGACCTGGAATTCCAAAACCACTCACCAGTGTCCAAAATGCCTGTAACAGGGAAACGTGACGCCGAAGTCACGAAACCTGGTGACGGAACAATGGAGGTCTGTAATGTGGCCTGCCCCTGCTACGTCCCAAGAGTGAAAAATGGCAGGGATTCGGTAGTGATATGGCAGCCATGTCATGGTATTCCATGGGTCCTATGGTTTCTCTGCAATGTCACATGACTGACAAGTATTACAAACCACTTTGATCACTTCCATCGAATGGTACCATTGTGTGTTCGGCAGTGGTGGGACTGAGTTTCAAGGCGACAGAGCTCCTATTCACACAGTTCCCATCGTTCAGGACTGGTTTTGCGAGCACGAGGATGATTTGTCGCATGTTCTTTGGCCACAAAATTCACCAGATCGCAATGTAATTGAGCCTTTGCGGTCTAGTTTTGAGAGAAGGCAGCGTGATCGCTATCTACCTTCATCATCGTCACCGGAACTTGTCATTTTACATGAAGAATGGTGTAAGATTCACTTGCAACCATCCAGGAACTGCATTCAGCCTTTCCAAGACGACTGCTAGCTGCATTAAATGAAAATAGTTTTCCTACACAGTATTTGACATGGTAATGTGTCACGTTTGTGAGGTTTCCAAGCTTCTGTATGCCTCATATATATATATATATATATATATATATATATATATATATATATATATATATATATATATATATATATATATATGAGGCATACAGAAGGCATACAGAAGGCATACAGAGGCATATATATATATATATACATATATATATATATATATATATATACACTCCTGGAAATGGATTGGAATGACTCCTTACCCTCTCCCTTAAAACCCACATCCTTTCGTCTTTCCCTCTCCTTCCCTCTTTCCTGATGAATCAACAGTTTGTTGCGAAAGCTTGAATTTTGTGTGTATGTTTGTGTGTCTATCTACCTGCCAGCACTTTCGTTTGGTAAGCCACATCATCTTTGTTTTTAGATATATTTTTCCCACATACACTCCTGGAAATGGAAAAAAGAACACATTGACACCGGTGTGTCAGACCCACCATACTTGCTCCGGACACTGCGAGAGGGCTGTACAAGCAATGATCACACGCACGGCACAGCGGACACACCAGGAACCGCGGTGTTGGCCGTCGAATGGCGATAGCTGCGCAGCATTTGTGCACCGCCGCCGTCAGTGTCAGCCAGTTTGCCGTGGCATACGGAGCTCCATCGCAGTCTTTAACACTGGTAGCATGCCGCGACAGCGTGGACGTGAACCGTATGTGCAGTTGACGGACTTTGAGCGAGGGCGTATAGTGGGCATGCGGGAGGCCGGGTGGACGTACCGCCGAATTGCTCAACATGTGGGGCGTGAGGTCTCCACAGTACATCGATGTTGTCGCCAGTGGTCGGCGGAAGGTGCACGTGCCCGTCGAACTGGGACCGGACCGCAGCGACGCACGGATGCACGCCAAGACCGTAGGATCCTACGCAGTGCCGTAGGGGACCGCACCGCCACTTCCCAGCAAATTAGGGACACTGTTGCTCCTGGGGTATCGGCGAGGACCATGCGCAACAGTCTCCATGAAGCTGGGCTACGGTCCCGCACACCGTTAGGCCGTCTTCCGCTCACGCCCCAACATCGTGCAGCCCGCCTCCAGTGGTGTCGCGACAGGCGTGAATGGAGGGACGAATGGAGACGTGTCGTCTTCAGCGATGAGAGTCGCTTCTGCCTTTGTGCCAATGATGGTCGTATGCGTGTTTGGCGCCGTGCAGGTGAGCGCCACAATCAGGACTGCATACGACCGAGGCACACAGGGCCAACACCCGGCATCATGGTGTGGGGAGCGATCTCCTACACTGGCCGTACACCACTGGTGATCGTCGAGGGGACACTGAACAGTGCACGGTACATCCAAACCGTCATCGGACCCATCGTTCTACCATTCCTAGACCGGCAAGGGAACTTGCTGTTCCAACAGGACAATGCACGTCCGCATGTATCCCGTGCCACCCAACGTGCTCTAGAAGGTGTAAGTCAACTACCCTGGCCAGCAAGATCTCCGGATCTGTCCCCCATTGAGCATGTTTGGGACTGGATGAAGCGTCGTCTCACGCGGTCTGCACGTCCAGCACGAACGCTGGTCCAACTGAGGCGCCAGGTGGAAATGGCATGGCAAGCCGTTCCACAGGACTACATCCAGCATCTCTACGATCGTCTCCATGGGAGAATAGCAGCCTGCATTGCTGCGAAAGATGGATATACACTGTACTAGTGCCGACATTGTGCATGCTCTGTTGCCTGTGTCTATGTGCCTGTGGTTCTGTCAGTGTGATCATGTGATGTATCTGACCCCAGGAATGTGTCAATAAAGTTTCCCCTTCCTGGGACAATGAATTCACGGTGTTCTTAATTCTATTTCCAGGAGTGTAGAATGTTTCACTCTATTATATATATATATATATATATATATATATATATATATATATATATATATGCATGTTGTTCAAATGTAGGAGATTATTATTTAGGGATTATATATATATGTAATCCCTAAATAATAATCTCCTACATTTGAACAACATTCGTGATATCTGGTTACGATCTTCAAAATTACCATTCTGTACTCCTGTGCCACCGGTTCAGTAAACCAGCAGCTTTCTGTAATCCCCATCTCATCATCATTTCCACAACGTTGGCTGCCAAAAAAAACTTTTCCGGCTTAAGAAAAAAGTGGAAATCGCCAGGCGTAATGACCGAGCTATTGCGTGAAAGTTCAAGAATTTCACATCCGAAATGATTCAGCGATTCTTGATTTGAAGCAGTAGAATGAGGCTGGGCACTGTCCTGAAGAAGGATAAGTCCTGCAGGAAGCATTGCTCGCCTCCCGTCTAGGATGGGTCGCCGTTGTTTTCTTAGTGTCTCATTGATTGTAGTGCCTTTAGGCATACTACCCACCAAAGAAATACCTTGGTGAGCCTAAAAGACGGTTGCCTTGATCTTTAGTGTTGAGAGAGTCTGTTTGAATTTTCTAGCTTTTTTGGACGATGAGATATCATGCCACTCCACTTAGTCGTGTTTGCTCTCTGGGGTGATGTGAGACGCCCTTTTTTCATCACCACTCACAAACCAGTCGAAAAAGGTGTCTCCCTTTTTATGGTTTCGGGTCAAGAATATTAATGCTGAGCTCTTTCTGTGAGTTTTATATTCGTCACTCAGTTGCCGCAGGACCTATCGTGCACAAATTTTGTTTCACCGTCGATGTCGAGACTCAGTTTCGCCAATCAAAGAAGGAGAAATGTATGAAAATACAAAGTACAATGCGTCGAGAGTAACGCGCCTCCTTTGTACGATTCTATTGTTCGCTGGAGCCGTCAGCCCCCCTACGATGAGCGCTGGGCGTCCAGCTCGAGTTTCATAGTCCACTGTTGAACATTTCTGCACCACTTTCCCATATTTCTTTCGTCCACTACATTTTTACCGTACACTCCTACCGATTAATCTTCTGGGGCACTCAGAAATCGAATAAACCTCTTTACCTCACATTCGGCGAGATTTTCTATCACGCATTTCATTTCGAGCACACACAGCAACTGCGTATGGGCGACGTCTTGCGTCCTGCACTCAAAAGGTTATGAGCACAGTTGTTACAGAACCCAGTTGGCTCTTGAAGGAGAAATAGTGGTGAGATGCGCGGTGGAAATGCGCGGGTGATCTCCAAACTTAGTCATGGGAAAGCGATATGCACATATACAGATGGTTGTAGTATCGCCTAGACAAGGTGTAAAACGGCAGTGCATTCGCGGATGTCGTTTGAACTCAAGTAATTCATGTGCAGAGGTTTACGACGTGATTACGGCCGCACGACAGGGATAAACAGTTTTTTAACGCGGAATGATGGTTGAAGCTAAACGCATGGGACAAATCATTTCGGAAATTCAAGAATACGAGAACCACAGAGTCAAGAACGTTACGAGAATTTCAAGTTTCGGGCATTACTTGTCACCACCGACAATGCATCGGCAGACGGTTTTCATTTAACGAGTGAGAGCAGCGGCCTTTGGATAGAGTTGTCTTGCTATCAGATAAGGAACACTGCATGTAGTAACCGTAGAAGTCAACGTGCGACGCACGATGAATTTATTCTTCAGGACAGTGCGGCGAAATGTGGCGTTAGGGGCTGTGGCAGCAGACGACTGACGCGAGTGTCTTTGCTGACAGCACGACATCGTGTGCAGTGCCTCTCCTGGACTCGTGACAATGCCGTGTGAACCCCAGACGACTGAAAACCGTGTCCTCCTGAGGTGAGCCCCGATTTCAGTTGGTAAGAGCTCATGGTAGGGTTCGAGTGTGGCGCAGAACCCACGAAGACATCGTCCCTAGTGGTTAAGAAGGCAGTGTGTAAGCTGGTGGTGGCGTCATAATGGTGTAGGTTGTGTTTAGATGGAATGGGTTGGGTCCTCTATCACAACTGAACCGGTCATTGACCACAAATGGTAATGTTCGGCTACACGGAGACCATCTGCAAAAATTCATGCACTTCATTTTTATGGATGCCAGTGCACAAGTCACCGGGCCACAGCTGTTTGTGATTGGTTTCAAGACGGTTCTGGACAAATCGAGCGAATGATTTGGCCCTCAGATCCCCCGACATGAATTACGTCGAACATTTGAAACCTTCCCGTCTCCTCTATACCCCTTTTGTTACGCCAACTTTCCTTTTTACAATAAACTATGAAACTTCTCCTTAGGATTTCTATCTCTTGCTTAATAATAACAAATGAAATCTTCCCTTTGAAATTTATTCTATTTCTCAATCTTCGCATACAAATTTAATTTCTGCTTATTAAAAGTGATTTTCTGATTATTTCGACGAAACATAGAATGTGTAGTCGTCGTGGCCCTCAGTCGTTATCTGCAGTAACCCAAAACTGTTCCTTACCTTTTTTACTGTTACTGGATCGCCATCTGACTACTACATCGAACTGCGACATGAATATGCTTACTCTGTTTTACTATACTCTATTGCCGGCCGCGGTGGTCTCGCGGTTCTAGGCGCGCAGTCCGGAACCGTGCGACTGCTACGGTCGCAGGTTCGAATCCTGCCTCGGGCATGGATGTGTGTGATGTCCTTAGGTTAGTTAGGTTTAAGTAGTTCTAAGTTCTAGGGGACTGATGACCACAGCAGTCGAGTCCCATAGTGCTCAGAGCCATTTGAACCATTTTTTGAACTATACCCTATTAACTGCTGGTGGGCTGTCATAAGAAGTGGCTGTATTTATCACCAAAGCTTACGTTATTCTTTAATAGCAAAGCTGACGTTATTCTTTAATTAATTTGACTGAAGTTACGTAATTCATAGTTAAACTTTTTCTTGACAACAATAAAATTTTTGCAAAATTTTTCGTTGATGGTTTTTGGGATGGATTACAATCAGTAATGCAACATTGCTGGCAAAAGTTGATGATATTCTGAAAACGTTTCTTCAAATATTTACTGCTGGTAATGAAATGATTTTACAAACGTTCAAATGGGACTTACTTTTTACAATAATCTTACGACTAACATTGCGCAAACATACCTTCAGTAGTCTCGAGTGTCTCAAAAAAATAATTCAATAATATTAGTTCCTTTTATGATAATAGTTAGCTGATGTCTCTGTACATCCGTTTATAATCTCTTGTAAATCATAGATGGTGGCCAGCAGGCACACCGCTTCTCTCAACCTCTCGCTTCAGACCTGCTACCGACTCGCTTCACTTCTCGCTTACTATTGACTTCCTACGAACGCTAAAGTGCGGTCTCTCCTGCCAACAAAGCTTTCTGGTGCAGACAATCCCTGCTACCATTACAAAATGTATCAATGCGCGGTCTTTCCCGCTCTTTCCTTAAAATGTATCCATACGCGGTCTCTCCCACCCTTCTTAAAATTATATCAATGTGCGGCCTCTCCTGCCAACAATACTTTGGTGCAGACATTCCCTGCTACCACAATTATTTCCAACATGACAAATATTAATTATTCCTACTTAATCCTATTAATAAAATATAAACATCTTTCATAAATTGTCATTTGACAATAAACAATAGAAATATATACGTCTTACACATTTATGGGACATGATCGAGAGGTCAGTTTGTGCCACCGGCAGAACTTACGCAATTATGGACGGCTATAGAGGCATCATGGATCAGAATTTCTTCAGGGGACTTCTAGCGAGTTGTTGAGTCCATGCCACGTCCAGTAGCTGCACTACGTACGCCGGCCAGAAGAAAGTCCGACACGATAATACGAGATATCTCATGACTTCTGTCACAACAGCGTGCATGAATGTAATGGCCACCTGCGTTAAGGAACTAGCGGCACGCGAGTATAGCGTGGGAATTCTGAAGCTCATGACAGATACTACAAATGATTAAATGTAGGTTGTGATTATGTATATAACAGAATTATTATTTTTTTCCAACGCACATTGTGGTTATCGTTTTGCATAATTAATAGGTCTTTATTTTCTGGGTGGCCCCCGAACAGTACAATATGTTAAACATGTACGGATTTGAGTAAAACATACTACTGGCGTGAACTAAATTTACAAAAGCGTCAAAGTGGCTTCATTTCCTTTCTGATCATGAGAAATATCTGTTCTATTTAACCATTTGACTTCTTCTGGCCATGAATGCTCTCTTTGCCTCTCCTAGTCTGCTTTATATGCCCTACTTGTCTCGCATGTCATGTGTTACTTTTGAACGAAGAAGAATTTCTTAACTTCATGTATTTCGCGACACCAATTTTGATTTTAAGTTCATCGCTTGTCTCGTTACCCATGGCTTTGTTTGTTTTATTCTCAGTCCATATTCTGCACTTATTAGTAATTACCTCTCCTCATGATACTCCAAGGAATTGAAGTCCCTTGTATGCAACAGCTTCAACGCCTGAAACTATGTTTAATGTTTCTTGCAGGCCGATAAGTGCTCTCATTATGAAACGTTGGATGAGTGTACTACGGGTAATTTGTGTTGCGCTAAACGTAGTTTCCAGAACTACGTGACCTAAAATGATATACAAGGGCTCCTTGGAAGGTAAGGTCTGATATGTTTCGAAATGGAAACGACACTGAAAACCCGATGGACTTTGCAAATGCGTGTTGTGCAGTGTCTTTAATGTGTCTGTCGATCGCGTCACGCCACTCTTTTCGTTTCTGAGCACACAATGAGCACTTAAAAATGCTTAGAGGTATAGTGTCTCCAAGTAGGTGCCCACTGAGGGGTTCAACCTGATTTTATGCAACCCCCACATAACGCTCCTGTCGTGCGTTTCCTTTTGGAAATTTGAGGAAAGAGTGGGAAGATCCTATGGGACCAAACTGCTGAGGTCATCGCTCTGTGGGAGGACTCGAACCTCTGACGAGAGGGGGGGGGGGGGGGGAGGGGGGCTGCGCGGACCGTGACAAGACGTCCAAGACCGCGCGACTACCCCGCACGGCTCATGCGTTTCCTTCTTTATTACAATTCTTGCCCGCTTATTGCAGGGGCAATGAGGACGTCCCTGTAGCGTTTTCGTGGGGAAAGGTTTGGTTACCTACCATACCGTCTGGACATGGTTTGTTCTGATTCTCATGTCTGCTCACAAGAACCGCTGAAAAACTTTTTGGCAGAGACAAAGATCTGCAGAGCGACGTAGGGAGCTCGCGAAAGACAAGGGCGGTTACCTTCTATGATAAGGGAATTGGAAAGTTGTTACAGCGCTATAGCAAATGCTATGTACAGAAGTAGCTGGAAGGCGTAGCAAACTATTGAAAATATAACATTTTTTATTTTCGCTGTAGTTTCCGTTTCGCGTTGGGTCAGACCTTACTCTCCGAACAGCCTTCATAATTTTGCGGACACATTCAGTGATATATGTGGAAACTGCAAGCAAAATGTATAGCAAACAGAGTTATTAGTAAGGAAGTAGTAAATTAAAACGTCATGCGTAATGCTGAAGCTTTTTTTCCTGAACAGGGAAAATGTAGTAAGCGATTATTTTGTGGGCGATGTCGGAGAAAAGTATCGAAAAGGTTTGAAATATATGTGTAAATTTTTTTTATGTCACTAAGTGCTCTGATTCTCAAATACTGAATGAATATAATCAAGGTAATCTGAACGAAGTGTTACACTGTCTCAATGCACGTACATAGTTTCTAACTTTAATATTTAACTTACTATCTTAAGCCTTCAAAGTAAGTTTATACCTCTTAATGAGTCGATTTTAACAAAATTTTACATTTTCAATTTCGGCCTTAATTATAATAAAAACTCATAAACAATTTTTTTGTACCTGGGAGTGGTTAGTCAGACAACCTACAACTGAAACTTTTGGTGACAGTTTTAGCAGGTTAGTAATATCGCTGCATTATTCGTAACTACCGGTTTCACGTCAGTAAGACGCATGTTCAGGTTTATCTGCCCAGAATACAAATCACTGACTGAAATTTTATGAAATGGTAGAAATACAGTACCATAGACAATGTTAGCACTCAGCAAAAAAACAATGACGAGTACTAACCGTGGTTTAATTTTCATAATATAGATGGACAGTTACGAAGTCCCAGAATTCGGGACACTCACGTTAAGAGATTAATCACAAAGGAGTGTTGTCACAATAAAATTGTCTACACCCATAAGATGTTTGTCATAAGTATACAAAGCATGACTGCTGAGTGAGCCAGGCCTACAAAATAGTGGGGAAAAAACAAACAATGAATGAGACGCAAAATTAAACAGCGATAAAATGCCTAAAATTTCACTGATGACTAGGAAAAGTACTGTATGTGCACGGGAAGATATCATCTAAAAAGTAATAAACAGATGACAAAAACATCGCAACACCAAAATAGAATTGTGCGACATGAACGAAAATTAGTAGGCGTGAGTCTGTATCTGAAAGATGAAGTCTATTCAGATTACGTGACTGGCGCATTAGAGAAGAGCTAGTAACATCACTATGAGGATGCAGATCAAATTTACTTTAAATACACGCTTTAACGCTTGTGAGCGTTAGTTACCTTTGAGATTGAACGTGGTGAGTTGATGTCAGTCAAGAATGCATTTAAGGCGAGAAAAACGCCATTATCAGAACACCACTGAGTTTGAACGAAGTCGCGTAATAGGGCTACACTGGGCGACCTGCGCGCCGGATGGGAATTAAATGATGATAAAGTCAACACAACACCCAGTCCCTGAGCGGAGAAAATCCCCTACCCAGCCGGGAGTCGAACCCGGGCAATCCGTCACGCTGACCACTCAGGTATCCGGGCGGACATACTGCAGAAAGACTTGGCAGGAGTGTAGCGACTTCATATGACACTGGCAGCGGTGGTCAGGGAATGTACGGCCGCAAGAAGACCGGGCTTCAGACGGCCACGTGACACTGCCGAGAAGGAAGGCCACCATGTCCGGTATATGCCTCTGGCACATCGCACCATCGCACATGCAGCAGTGGCAGTTGGCACACAGTGAGACAAGGTACTGTTACAGATCGGTTACTTCAAGGATAGCTCCTAGGAAGGCTGGGAACCGCATTACATAACTTTAAAAGGCCGCAGTTTATTGTAGATATAAAATAAAGGAAAAACACAATCTGGTTTACGTTATTACCGTAGTACTATACAATTATCGAAATAATAGTAATTCCGTATTTTATAGTTGCTAGATTAACGTGAAAACCATCCTAGAAACTATCGACGGGAATGTAGATAAATTCGACAGAGTACCACAGTGTGTCGTTTCAGTCTCGTCACTCAAAGTTGAACCTGGCGGTCGTTTTAATGCCTTCATATGTACTATCTGCAAATGCTTTCCAATTTTGGAAATAGAGCGATACGTTTCTTTTAGATGAACTAAGGTAGCTAATTTGGTGCAGGATAGGTTTACCTTTTGGGAAAAGTCATTGCAGGCACTCTCATAAACCCTTGAGCCCTTGTATTAATTGTATTTAACCTTTTCCTTATGCTTGTATCTACTACCAAAATTTCGTGGAATAAAGAATGCTGGCATATACATTCACGATAGAAAAATCCATATGAGTGAGATATGGTCACGATATACTTCAATAAAAAAGTTAGAAAAATTGTTAAGCAAACGTTGGCTCAAGCTCTCATGACAAAAGCCAAAACTAATACATAAACAAGTTTAAACGTCTCCTTGAAGCAGTTATCAGCCTGTTAACACTTTATAAAATACGTTGCACACAAATGCTGACTTGATCTATATTTTATTCTCATCATTTTAGGTCGAAAGCCATGCTCGGGTTTCTATAAGAAACAAAAAACAAAAATCATGTCAAAATCCAGAAGGGAAATGACCTAGAAGATTCCAAGATTATTTAGAATTTCAAAAAAGAAAAATTATTTACGTCGAGAAGCTAATCTGCAGCTAACATGACATATCAGAGCTAAAAGTATCGTTCACTTCGAACATTACAAGTATGACATATGTGTGAAGTGCAACTAACTGAAGAGAACCAGCACGAGACATAAGCCACCTGGCCACAACAAATAGTAAACAATTCAAAGATCAAGGACTATGAAGATACTACATTCGTAACCAGGATAAAGATAACACTAATCATTATCTAGTAACATAACTGAATCCCAATCAGACATTTTCAAGAAGACAAAGCAATAAATATTTAAAATTACATTCCATAAAGTTTTTTTTTAAGTTTTTTGGCTCTACGTTAACACACTTCTGTACGAAAAAAGTAGCGTCCTCTAACATAGTAGCTATTAAACCTAGTATAACGAATTTAGTTTTATGGCTTCTTAGTCCTAGGTCTTTGAATTGTTTACGATTAGTGCTGGTCAAGTAATGCCATTGTGTGTCTCGTTGTCGTTCACTTTCGTTAACAGCTCTTCAGACGGATAACATACTTGAAATGTTCGAAGTGAACGATACTTAGCTCCGATATGTACTGTTGGATGCAGATTAATTTTTCGACGTAAGTAATTTTTCTATTTTTACTTTGGAAATAATCTTATAACCATGTGCGTAATTTCCATTCTGGATGTTGACATCAATTTCATTTTTTATGTCGCACAGGACCGTGACGAGGTTTATGACCGAGACCGGTCGGAATAAAATATAAATAATGTCATCATTTGTGAGTTATGCATTTTATAAACGTCTACGAATTCCCGCTAAAACCTCCGCTGTTTTGTTCTACACCTGTACGAGAAGGACATATCCGACTCCTTGACGGCGACGGAAGAAGAAAGCCCGACTGCTACCTTCTTTTACCTTTCTATTGTGGTGCCGGGATGAGTGGGTTGCACTGACGCTCTTGAAATGTAAGCGCTCATTCACAACCGCCCAGGCAGATCGTATCTAAGGCAAGATGAAACGAGCTCGTATTGGTGAGCGAATACATGCAACACGGAGGCACCTGGCAAGGACTGATGAGCAACATTTTTACGTTTTCTGTCCACTCGCAAGATAGACGAAAGTAATGAGAATAGCGAGAAACTTACCACGAAGTAGATGAAGTTAAGAAAATCTGATATCTAACCAGCAAAATAATCCATGACGGAAGGAGCAGGTAGACATGGAAAGCAGACTAAAACTGGCCAAGAGAAGTCTCCTACTGTCAAACATAGAAAGAAATTTCTTAGGATGTATTGTTGCAGCACCACATTGTATGGTTGTGAAACATGGATTGTGGAAAAACAAGAACAGAAGATAGTCGAAGCATTGGAGATGTGATGCGCAGAATCGTAGAGGAAATTAATATATGGTAAGCACTGACAAGAAGAAGGGAGAGGGTAGTAGGATATCTGTTAAGACATCACGGAGTACAGTCAGAAATCTGATGGTAACCTCCCATCCCCGCCCTCCCCCCATAACTCACAAGAGGATGTGGGACGAACTCGTCCACAGCACCGAGCGACAGAAGAAAAAGCTGAATGACGCAGAAAGCAGATGGACAAGTCGATTCCCGATACGTTGCCCACAGTGGTCAACCTAGGCGAGCGCCCTCTCACCTCAACCAAACTGTGCTGGAGTGCAGGAAACGCATACGCACAGCGACAAACTTCGCAACATTTGAAGAAGATGGGTAGGTCGGTCGTCGAAATATTGTGCCTAAACTAGAAACAACAACTCGGAAGAACACACAGAAACATTGCTTTGTTATTGGGAACTAAACTTCCGGTTTTATTTTTCTAATGGTTGCTAAGTTAGTATTGTAATATGGATGGAAATGAAAGCAGATGATATTCAACAGCGGCACTTTGAGCTTTGACAGCGATGTGTGTCTTGCTCTCAGACAGCTGTCGTGTTACGTCCGGGTGGTTGCTTTTCACACGTGCATCTGTAGGATAATACGCATTCCTCTGTCCGTGCAAGAGAAATTATCCGCGTCAGTTAGCAAAGGAAATACGTCGCGATAAAAGCTCCCACCAACGTACCACCTGAAACGATACGTGCTGTCAAGACCACGGCTACAAAGCCCGATAAAACGGAATCTTTCACATGCCAGTGAAGTTCACGTGGTTGCCAGTTACAGGCAGATCTGGGTCACCGCGCCAGTATTGTTATACTGAGGGCATCCAGGCAACTGGCGTAGCTTCTCGTGATCAGGGACTTCAAGCCACTACATCTCCTACACTTGCCGGGAACATAATGACTGGGACATGATACGATCCGACGGCCTTTGGGAACTTATGTAGTTATAAATCACGAAATTATGGGGAAAAATGCAGTATCAACTACTTAGGTCGATGTAACTTACTGTGAGCGGATGGACCTTACGAAAAACATAAACAGATTTCAAGGAATGTTGCGGAACTTGTGAGGCGTGAATGTTGTCTTCGTCATTACAGGACTGTTAATTTCTTATTTTCATACATCGGTATGAACACAACTGAGAGCAAGTCATATTGTTTCGCAAACTTTTACTGTGTTGTAGCTCGTCTCTGATTGGGTGCGCTGACAGGGAGAGCACTGTTATTAGTGGAGGTGTGTTGGGGAGCAGATGCGGAACTGAATAGTCAGGAAATATTTATCTGGAATTGAATACAGATTTTCTGGAAATGATATACTAAGACAATCATGAGAGTATTTACTGATTTTGAAATGAATTTTGCGAGGAACTGAATTAAGATAAATTTACAGCTTTGTATACTTGCATGTATATAGCAATGTTTTGTAAAATAAATTGTCGTATCGAAATTTGGTTGAAGCATATCTCATGCATTGCTGGCAGCTAGGGAAGTTTGTTCCCCTCCACCACTTAACACATACAATGAATAGATATAATTTTGTATAGGTTACACTTTTGTCTAATTTTTTTGAATAATCAACCTGTTAGAATTGTTTCTAAAGCTAGAAATTTTTTGTGTATGGTGAATACTGTTCACGTTCTTGACATTTAAGTTATGAAGTAGTTATTTGGGATGAAACTGTTTTACGAAAGCTATTTTAGGAGAACATTAGCACCCAAAATTATTCCTATGCAAAAAATACTATGTTGCTTGTGTGCACATTGCACATGGCGGTACACACTCCTTTGAATCCGTTTTTAGTTTACCATTTTAATTTAGCTTTGCTGTGGCGCCGTGTGCTGTGCTCCACTTTCAAGAGAACCCTTACTGCACTGAGGTAAGAGCAACAATGGTTCAGTGCCGTAGTCACGTAGTTACGCTACACATACAGAACACTGTCATTACATAGTTAATGAATGACTGGGTCAGTTAGCTTACATTCAGGCTCGAAGTTATTTTCTTGTTATGTAAAGTAAATTTCAGTGAGCAGTGAGATATACCCGTGTGTGAAACATTATTCTTGTTCTGAGTTTTGGTTGCCACTTAGGTATGTAAGTCAGCAGTGAACTTTAATTAAAGTAATTTAGATAATATTTTCAGACAAAAATGAGTATTTATTTAACGTGCATTTTTAATTGGTATTATTTTGGTGAATTTGCCGAAACGTTGGAAACCATCCAGTGTGACGTCAGGCAATACGGCAACAAACGACTGTTGACCAGACTGCGCGACACAGGGCTTAAATAATCGTATTTTTCAGTAATTAATTCCGTGCGCGTGCGTTCTACACGCACACACACACACACGCACACACACACGCGCACACACACACACACACATACACACACACACACACACACACACACACACACACACACACAAACGCGCGCGCAAACAAAATCGCGAGCCCTCGCACACAGACATACAGCAGAAAAATTACACATTAAGGAGTAAACCGAGAATTAAACGAAAATAACTTACATGACGCGGAATCCACAGCTTTGATACATTATACGTGAATTGAAGGTGGAGGCGGGGGGTGGGAGAGAAAGGAAAGGAAAGGGAAGGGTTTACTGATGTCAGCTGCATCGGGACACCACGCCGAATCAGCGGTGACGAGCGAAAAATTGTACCGGACCAGGATTCGAACCTAGGATCTCCTGCTTGCTAGGTAGGTGCGTTAATCACAGCGCTATCCGGGACGCAGTATTATAGCAAATACTTCCACGCTCGTTCCTCTGAGATTCAGGCAGGGGGTCTGACGTACTTGTGTACCTGCACCGAGGAACTGTATCCATTGCCCATCGATACGAATCACTTATATGAATGCGTAGTGACTGTTCCTTTGGACAAATCCGACAGAACAGAGACCACGCGGAATCTGCAGATGGGACACATTATATGTAAATTGAAAGTGGAGGAGGCGAGAAAGGAAAAAAACTGAAGGAATTAGTGATGTCATGTGCATCGGGACATTACGCGGAGTCAGCGGTGCTGAGTGAAAAAGTATTCCGGATGGCGCAGCGGTTAACGCCCCTGTCTTGTAAGCAGGAGATCCGGGGTTCGAATCCCGGTCCGGTACATATTTTCGCTCGTCGTCGCAGATTCCACGTGATGTCCCGATGCAGATGATATGATAAATCCCTTCTTTTACCTTATCTTTCGCCCCACTCCCCTCCACCTTCAATTTCCATGTGACATAAATAAAGGTCGATAAGGTGATATCATTCCCAATGTTAATATATGTCAGAACAGGGTAATAAACAAGCAAATAGAGGACATTAGAGATTTTTGAAAGCACTCCTGGATAACGATGTACAGAAGGAAATGTAAATTTTTAGTATAAATCGTAGAACGCATGTCAGTAACCTAAATTGAAAACTGCGTGTCCAACGAAAACCCTAGAACAGAAATTCAAAGACTGTGTTGAAATGTGTGCTAAAGGAACGATGTGATTTAAGAATACCTCTCACGAAATGAAAAAGAAGACACAGGCCCAGTTGCTTAAATCGTAATGATGACGTTGAGGTACCCAGTGAATAGAAATTCCGTTCGTATTTTGGACATGCACTACCCAGTCAGAAATGTGGTGCGGTATGAAACGTGTCAGGGCCAGTTTCCCGATAAAACTTCCAAGCGCGTCGCGGAAAACAGTGACACGGCCATGCAACAAACACAATGTGATGAAGCACTCGTTAACACATGAGCCAGAAGATGGATGTGCTGCTACGATTTAGTGATTCAGCCTTGCCGTCCTCTCTCTACGGCCACACCGTGAAACGTATCGTTCTGTTGATATATACCAAATTTATTGTGATGTGTGTGACACGTAACCTGATTTCCTATAGCACAGTAGACTGAGGAAATTTTCCATGGTTACAACTTTGTCCATAATATGACTTACGCTTATTTGTTGTGTAACTTGTTTCGGATTAATCTGCATACGGGAAGGTCAAGTAAATGATTGATCGATAGTTGGTATGAGTGCAAGAAATTATTAAAGATGACGTGAAGACCAAGAATACAAAGTAAAGTTTTACTGACACCCTCTGCACAACGTGCAGAACATTACACATGTTCAGGAAGCATGTTCTGTGAGAAATAAACAGCCATTACTCTCAGTTAAACTTTCGCAGTCGTTTTATCAATCAGAGAGTGACATTATATACAGGAAGTAAACTTTAAGTTGACAAACCAGAATAACACAAAAAATAAGCTTCACACGACAAAATATGTAGAATCCAAAGTTGATTGTTTTAGAGGGGGACATCTGCTGGTGCTAGAATTAGCCCGCCACCCGAGCCCCCTGGAGATAGGGAGGGAGGCAACTTTAAAATTTCAAATAGGAACCCCCATTTTTTATAGCAGAATCAGTTTCTACATAAAAACTACGTACATTTTATCTTAAACATTTGTTTTGATTCTTGGTAGTTGGCGCTGCATATCAAGAAAAGCCATGTTCTCATCTTTGCGTGTTTACAAATGTTGACCCAAATATTTGTTTCAAATGGCTCTGAGCACTATGGGACTTAACATTTGAGGTCATCGGTCCCCTAGAACTACTTATACCTAACTAACCTAAATACATCACACACATCCATTCTCAGGCAGGATTCGAACCAGCGACCGTAGCGGCCGCGCTGTTCCAGACTGAAGCGCCTAGAACCGCTTGGCCACTCCGCCCGGCCCAAATATTAGGGGTCAACATTTGTAAAACTCTAATTCCTCTCTGTCAAACCCCACCCTATGGGGACAGAGGGAGAGCTTTAGCTTTAGCGAATCAAAATATACGAATAAATATTTTTTATTTATCCGTAACCATTATCGACGCATAAATGAGAACATGGATTTTCTTGAATTACAGCGCCAACTACCAAGAATCAAAACAAATGTTTAAGACAAAATGTACGTAGTATTTATGTATAATCTGATTCTGCAATAAAAAATAGGGGTTCCCATTTGAAATTTTAAAGTTGCCTCCAGCCCCACCTCCAGGGGGCTGGGGTGGCGGGCTAATTTTAGCACCAGCAGATGTCCCCTTCTAAAATAATCAACTTCGGATTCTACACATTTTTTCGTGTGAAGCTTATTTTTCGAGTTATTCTGGTTCGTCAACTTAAAATATACACCCTTTATATACACATCATCAAAATCCGGCCTATGTTATCTTCTCTTAGAGGGAGAAGCTTTTGTTTCCAAAAGTGAATATACACTATCTGATCAAAAGTATCCAGACACCTGTCAGTGGACACTGACGTGGGATGTGTCCACCGTTCGTCTTTATCAAGGTTTGATCTCCGCTGGGGACACTTTCAATGAGGTATTTGTATGTCTGTGGAGGAATGGCAGCACATTATTCCTCAAGAGACGAAACTAGAGAAGGTAATGATGCTGGATCTGGAATCTGGAGCGAGGTCCTCCCAGAGAACTTGAGCTAAGGTTGGGACTCTTGACAGGCCAGTTCCGTTCCAGGAATGTTATTGTGAACAAACCATTGCCTCACGGATACAGCTTTATAAAAGAGTGTATTGCTATGCTCATACATACAATTACCTCCGAACTGTTCTCATACTGTACGCATTACACAGTGCTGTAAAATTTTTCGGATCCTGCTGAATTAAGCGTTTGATTAAGTGCAGCAAAGGGACCACACCTTAACCGCGAAAACAACAATATACCGTGACTTCACCTCCTCCGTATTCCACCATTGGAATTACGCACGACAGCAGATAACATTGTCCAGGCATTCTCAAAACCAAAAACCCTTCCATCGGACTGCCACAGGGTATAGCGTGATTCATCACTCCTAATGACTCGTTTCCAACCATCCCCTGTCCTACGGCGCCGCTGTCTACACTGTGTCAACCGTTGCGTAGCACTGATTACATAAACGTGCGACGAACTGCTCTACTTTTGTGCCACGTTATTTTTAACTCCCCTATGCACAGTCATTGCTAGCTGCACTGCTGGTTGTACTTTTGAGCTAACAATTGGTTCATTCCACTGATTTCATGCGATTTTTTACAACCATCCCCCACAATGCTCGACGGTCCTGTCCCTCAGTACATAAGGTTTACCTGGTCTTGATTTAGCTATATTTGTCCCTTCCCATTTTCAGTTCACGATCACATCACCAAAAGTTGACTTGGACAGTTTTAGAAGGGCTAAAATGTCCCTCATGAAGTTAGTGGAAAATTTGGGTATTTGTGGTAAGGTCTTATGGGACCAAACTGAGGTCACCGGTTCCTAAGCTTTCACACTACTTAATCTAACTTAAACTAACTTACGCTAAGGACGACACACACACCCACGCCCGAGGGGGGAGGGGGGGGGGGGGGGGACCGCACGGACCGTAACTAGGGACTTTGTGTTCAGAGGACATGACTGACTGCTCTGCATTCATGACCGATCCATTATGCTGGTTCTGTTTTTTTACTGACAACGTAATACTCCCCTACTGCTTTTATACTGACGGATCTGCTCGCCTTTTTGACGTCTATTAGCCAACTCCGCATTACAAACAGGTGTATGGGTACTGTTGATCACATAATTGATGTTTCTTTCATATTTTCGTCGCTTTCGAAGCGTTCCACATTGTCGTTTCTTTAAGCTTTCATCTTTTAATTGCAGATAATTTGGTAATTTCCCCTATTGTTTCTCTTTGTTTGCTAGTTTTCTTCGTCTGCCGGCCTGTGTGGCCGAGCGGTTCTAGGCGCTACAGTCTGGAACCGCGCGACCGCACGGACGCAGGTTCGAATCCTGCGTCGGGCATAGATGTGTGTGATGTTCTTAGGTTAGGTAGGTTTAAGTAGTTCTAAGTTCTAGGGGACTGATGACCTCAGAAGTTAAGTCCCATAGTGCTCAGAGCCCTTTTTTTTTCTACGTCTTCTTCAAATCCGATTTCTTCTGTGGTGTTGGCTGAGACTCATGTTGGTTTGTCACCTCTTATATGCGACGTTAATGATAAAAATACTTAAGACTATGGTTAATAACGCAGAAATTATCGGGATAGCTGCATTCATTATTAAATCGATTATTATTGTTATTACTCTTCTTGTTATTGTTATAGTTATCATTATTATCCAACTTTCTGTGTTGTACAGTAAAGCTCAGTGTGGCAATGTAAGGCACTGTATTTGCATAAGGGAGGACGATGGTTCGACTCCCCTTTCGGCCATGCAGGTTTAAGTTTCCTGTGGTTTCTCTAAATTGCTTAAGGCGGAAACCGGGATGATACACGTCGTTGATGGAACGTTGAGTTCGAAGCTTCCTTCCTTCCTTCCTTCCAACATCCACATAGCATTGCTAAATTTCTCATCATGTTTGATTAGATGTAAGAGAGGGTTTAAAGGTAGATTGGCCGCCACGTACAATAACTACGTAAATAAATAAATAATGCATATGTGACATCTATTAATCACTGCGAACAACGCCTTATTCATTTCTCAAGTCTTTTATATTTCTGCCCTGGTAGGTCTCACATTACAACTTTATTTATGAATCCCAGAAGTGTATGGAGTGTATGTTTGTACTGAGTTACGTAAGGATTATTTTTTCCTCGCGTATTGTACTTAAAGCATTTCAGAGAAGAAAAGCACTTATGAACTTTATGCTTCTGTACGCAGGCGAAATATTAAACATACGGGAGAATAAATTCATCCTTGCCATGCACCTATCATTCCCATTAGCCTCGTGACATTGCTTATAGTAAGGCCTGACTTGATAAAATAACTATAATACTATTACTTAGTAAATGTTCTAACGTTTTCCACACCTTATTGGATAGACATAGTGAAAAGATTTTACAAGAGCAATAAACTATAAACGACAACGAGTTCCCTTTCTGAAACCTTTTTCTTTCTCAATCACGTTTGTGAGTACACATCAGTCGGCTTCTGGACTCTCAGCCTTCCTGTAAACACACTTATATAAAAAAAGAATTTTTTTGGAAATTACTATGCATTCCACGATATCTTCTAGCTGGTGTATAAGGAGTCACTCTAATTTCCAATAGACTCGAATAGTTCCTTCAACTTTGTAGCCAGACTTGCAGTCGCTATGTACCTGTGCTGAGTTAAATTCAAATAGTTCCTACATCCTGATCTGGTTAATTATTCAAGTCCTTATTACAGTTAGCTGTAGTTGTTATTCACAGGGGACTGATGACCTCAGAAGTTAAGTCCCATAGTGCTCAGAGCCATTTGTTATTCACACAAACGCTGACTCCACGTAAACGCACCCAGAACGTTAAACAACAACCAACGTGTCTAATTAGACGGAGTGTCAGATAAAGTTAGAAATTTTATTTTCTTCGAAAGTGAGAAAAAGTTTTGCTAGCTGAAACAAAATGAGATAGTGAGTATAAGCGAGTTTATGATCAGAATTTTTATTTTCTATTATTTATTACAGCAGAGTGCACTGATTATCTAATAATTCCAGTTCCTATTTTTTATTAAATCTGTCACTGCTATCAGTAGCAAGAGAGGATTAAATTCGACACAGCTTTGTTTTCTTTTGTTACCTTCGCCATCCTGTTTACAACGACCATAAATTCTAGTGTAATGGACGGGGAGGAGAGA
Organism: Schistocerca serialis cubense; assembly: GCF_023864345.2. Lineage (NCBI taxonomy): Eukaryota > Metazoa > Arthropoda > Insecta > Orthoptera > Acrididae > Schistocerca > Schistocerca serialis. The sequence continues at coordinate 267,130,978 of NC_064638.1, forward strand.
TGTCATACGATGTGAGACAAGCATCATGCGAAGCTCGGAGTGAACTGAAATACGAGGAAAATTCATATAAACGAGTCGGGGTACGAAACTTCCCTTATAGCTCTAAGCCACGAGGAAAATAAAAATTGAAGAGATACCCCTTACGTAAAACAACACTTCTTGACACTGTCAAAAACGTAAAAGGTGAAACAGTTACTGCCGTTTGGACGAAGTTTGGAGTCGTAATTTCATTCTAGTCAGCTTTTTGCACTAAAATTAAGAGAAATGAATATGATGAATATTTATGGCCGTAAACTAGACGATGCAACCAACGATATATAGGAGAAGAAACAAACATAAAATCCTGTGATACATTGTATTTGAAGTAATTTTCTTATTCTCTCGAAATCAAATGAAATATTCGCCTGAATTGTATGCCCTCAATTACTACAGCTCACGCATAAACCTACCCAAGGGATACACTTCGGCTCTGATTATATTGTACCGTAGAGGAAAATAAGATATACGTATTTCTTTATACGTGCCCATACGGCCATTAAGCGGGTGAAAGAACCTTTTAAATAAACTGGGTTTAATATTTTTGAATGAATTTCGTTCTAGATACAACAAACACTTCAAATAAAAGTCCTAGGTCGTTTTTAATGTACGTTAGAACGATGCACCCGGATTTGCCGAAAAAATCATTGTTTCGAAATCCCCCGTACTTGACGCGCAAAATCATAGTGCATTCAGCATTTTTTATAAGAATTATCCTACCTTTCATCTTTATTGTATAGATTTACAATTCCGTTACAACAATAACGTACGAACACTTTCAAATATAAAACAATTAAATCAGAAAATATTAGAACTTGAATACAAAAATAAGATATGGCATTTGTAAAAAAAAAAAAAAAAAAAAAAAAAAAACACAAGTACAACATAAGATTAAAAGATAATAGAAAAATGTGTACTCTTAGAATACATATAGCTGGGAAATATTTATTAAACAACCCAACGTGACAAATGGCATTGATGTGGACATATGTCTGACACGCATACTGCGATATGGAAATATTTCCAGCTTATTTCCGACAAATGGGTCTTTGGAACGCCACTTCATCATGTATGACTGAATATGATATTAACGACTCTATACAAGCACCGTTGTGACTCTTATTTGAACTTTGTTTCACATCTGTTGCCCTTTCAACGGTATTCTTTCAGAAATATTTAACTTAACTTTTTTTCATGGGGTGTTTCACCCTCTTAACGGCGATATGGACACGTATAAAAAGTGTGTCTCTGTTATTTTGCTCTACACTAGAAAATATTCAAACGCGATGAAAATTCAAGTGTATCGTTTAAACAGGTTTATTTGTCAGTTTCAAAGAATAATCGTTACATTCGTGGCTCTCCCTATGTTGGTAATCGGCACTGGAATCAGTGTTTCAATTTATCGCTTATTTTCACGATAAAATAGCAAAGAGTAATGAAATAATATAGCCTATCTCAATTTCCGAAACTAATAATTTGATATGCTAGTAACGAAGTTATTTTATCTCATTTTTTCCTGTAGAACTTGCGACTGGGGCTTTTAATGCTAGTCTAACGCATGCTTACACCACTACGCAAGAACAGCATGTAGACGTGATTTATACAGGCATACAAGGCGAGTGGTACGGTCGCTATTTCTGGATAATGATTGTATAAAATATTTCCACGAGTAAGGAGCATTTTCTACGTTTTTCAGCGCTACAAGGAAAAGCACTCTATTAGTTTAACCTTTAAAGTGTTTTCACCCTGTTGCTGATACAGTCAACAAAGCTGTTAAGCGAGTAAGTGGAAATTTAATTTCGGTACGGCTGACCAGACTCTTCTAAATTCCACAGAGTTTCCTCGATTCTCTTTTTAAATTCTGTTACGAAACCTACAGGAAAACTCGTGGAACTCCGGTATTTAAACCAAATAATGGATCCTTGTACCTTTTACTCTAATATAACCGTTTGCTGATGAATTGTTTTCTGCGTACTCGTTAATCATATTGTGGACAGAGAGACGTACGCTGAAATTAGCGTTTGTTTTCAGCCTGTGGGGAAAGCACGAATGAACTTTAAACGGCGAGAGCTAAGTATTTATTGTGAAATGAGCGAGTCATAATTATCAATAAATTCTCATGAAACAGTATTGGATGACACGCTTTATAGAACTAATTGACGTCATTTAAAATGATTAAACTTGTAACAACATATTTGTTTCGAAAACGTAATACAATTTATATTTCTTCATTCCTACCCTGAAAATTTCTAATAATGTCAAACACGAGCCTAATTTCAGTAACATGCCAGATTCAATGAGATGTATATATATATCTCTACTCTTTTCTGGTTCGTGGGGTACACCCACGTAACATTTATGAAAGCGATGTAATATACACTACTGGCCATTAAAATTGCTACACCACGAAGATGACGTGCTACATACGCGAAATTTAACCGACAGGAAGAAGATGCTGTGATATGCAAACGATTAGCTTCTCAGAGCATTCACACAAGGTTGGCGCCGGTGGCGACATCTACAACGTGCTGACATGAGGAAAGTTTCCAACCGATTTCTCATACACAAATAGCAGTTGACCGGCGTTTCCTAGTGAAACGTTGTTGTGATGCCTCGTGTAAGGAGAAGAAATGCGTACAATCACGTTTCCGAGTTTGATGAGGGTCGGATTGCAGCCTAACGCGATTGCGGTTTATCGTATCGCGACATAGCTGTTCGCGTTGATCGAGATCCAATAATTGTTAGCAGTATATGGAATAGGTGGGCTCAGGAGGGTCATAGGGAACGCCGTGCTGGATCCCAACGGCCTCGTATCACTAGCAGTCGAGATGACAGGCATCTTATCCGCATGGCTGTAACGGATCGTGCAGCCACGTCTCGATCCCTGAGTCAACAGATGGGATGGGGACGTTTGCAAGACAACAACCATCTGCACGAACAGTTCGACGACGTTTGCAGCAGCATGGACTATCAGCTTGGACACCATGGTTGCGGTTACCCTTGACGCTGCATCACACACAGGAGCACCTGCGATGGCGTACTCAACGACGAACCTGGGTGTACGAATGGGAAAACGTCATTTTTTCGGATGAATCCAGGTTCTGTTTACAGCAACATGATGGTCGCATCCGTGTTTGGCGACATTGTGGTGAACGCACATTGGAAGCATGTATTCGTCATCGCCATACTGGCGTATCACCCGGCGTGATGGTATGCGGTGCCATTGGTTACACGTCTCGGTCGCCTCTTGTTCGCATTGACGGCACTTTGAACAGTGGACGTTACATTTCGGATGTGTTACGACCCGTGGCTCTACCGCTCATTCGATCTCTGCGAAACCCTACGTTTCAGCAGGATAATGCACGACCGCATGTTGCAGGTCCTGTACGGGCCTTTCTGGATACAGAAAATGTTCGACTGCTGCCCCTGGCTAGCACATTCTCCAGATCTCTCACCAATTGAAAACGTCTGGTCAATGGTGGCCGAGCAACTGGCTCGTCACAATACGCCAGTCACTGCTCTTGATGAACTGTGGTATCGTGTTGAAGCTGCATTTGCAGCAGCACCTGTACACGCCATCCAAGCTCTGTTTGACTCAATGCCCAGGCGTATCAAGGCCGTTATTACGGCCAGGATTGGTTGTTCTAGGTACTGATTTCTCAGTATCTAAGAACCCAAATTGCGTGAAAATGTAATCACGTGTCAGTTCTAGTACAATATATTTGCCTAATGAATACCCGTTTATCGTCTGCATTTCTTCTAGGTGTAGCAATTTTAATGGCCAGTAGTGTAGTAGTGAATCAGCAGAATGAGTAAAACAAATTGTTATTGGAAATATAATACCGGTCATGTCGTTAGGGCAGGTAAGAATTTATATATTTTGCAGAGTTCAATCAAAATAGTAATAATTAATACTCGATATTTTCCAGCCGTGGAAGTTGAAGGCCTTACAGTGCCAGATCAGTCGTTAAGATAATTGATTATCCGCATTTTGAGTGTGCTCATACAACATATTCATTAAATATTGCTGCTTCTGAATTCGAAGTACTGGGAGAGAGAGAGACAGAGAGAGAGAGGAAGAGAGAGAGACTGAGAGAGAGAGAGAGAGAGAGAGAGAGAGAGAGAGAGAGAGAGAAAGGGAGGGGGGAGAAGAAAGAGTAGCAGCTAAGGGGTATTAGAGTAAAAAAGTCAGGGGATTAATGCTGATACATTGCCAGACAGCGGCATTAATGTGAATTACACGTTACCTCCGATTATCAAAACAGTTATGTGAAGGAGCTGCGCTTTAGCATAAACATACTGTATACACCTGTAATGTTGTTTTTGTGACCTACAGTCCGATGGCTGACTTGATGCAGCTCTCCATGCCACTCTATCTTCTGCAAGCCTCATCGTCTCCGAGTGACTACCGTATCCTGCATCCTTAAAATCTTTTGGAAAAGATTGCCTAGGAGTTGAATTTATATCCGATGTTAACAAACTTCTCTTTTTAAGAAACGTTGTATTTACCATTGTCCATCTATATTCTACCCTTTCTACATCAGGCGCCATCATCTGTTACTTTTCTGGCAAATAACAAACCTAGTGTGCTACTTTAAGTGTCTCCTCTCCTGATGTGATTCCCTCAGCGTCGCCTGACTGAATACGACTACATTCCATTATTCTTATTTTGCTTTTGTTGTGTTCATCTCATATCCTCCTTTCAGCACACTGTCCCTTCCGTTCAACTGCTCTTCCATGTCCTTTGCTGTCTCTAACAGAATTACAGTATCTCGGCAAATCTCGAAGTTTTATTTCTTATCCCTGACCTTTAATTCAGACTCCAAATTTTTCTTTGATTTCCTTTACAGCTTTTTCAGTGTTCAAATTGAATAACATCGGGGAGAGGCTACAACCATGTCTCACTCTCTATTCAACCACTGCTTTCCTTCCATGCCCCTCGACTCTTGTAACTGCTGTCTGGTTTCTGTATTAGTTGTAAACAGTCTTTCGCTCCATGTATTTTACCCCTGCTACATTCAGACTTTCAAAGAGAGTGTTGCAGTCGACATTGCCAAAGCTTTCTCGAAGTCTACAAAAGCTATAGACGTAGGTTTGCCTGTTCTTAACCCGTCTACTAAGATGAAAAAAAAAATGTAATGATCATATGACATTGTTGGCCGGGATATCCAGTTCTGGTTCGCACGTCAAGTAGAAGTTTTATTTCAGTCGGCGCCACATTGGGCGAGTTGCGGACAATAATGAGGATGAAATGATGATACAACACAACACCAAGTACCCGAGAGGAGAAAATCTCCGACCCGGTCGGGAATTGAACCCGGGACCAGTACATGGGAGGCAAGCACGTTAGCACTTTTTCTTTTAATTAAAAAAGAGTTACAACAACATTTTAAGATTGCTTATTATAGTGACATAGGCATAAAGATAATCTTCTATATTTCTGGAAGTCTTTGCGAAAACAAAACATTTCTTGAAAGTGATGTTCGTCGTTTGATCGTACGTGTTTTTCATAAATCAGATTGTCTCTCATTTTTGCATGTTCTGAATCGCAAATCGAAAATCGATGTTCACATGACGTTTCTTCTGAGGAAGTTGGCGTATGTATCAAATGGTTCAAATGGCTCTGAGCACTATGGGACTTAACATCTGAGGTCACCAATCCCCTGGAACTTAGAACAACTTAAACCTAACTATCCTAAGGACATCACACACATCTGTTCCCGAGGGAGGATTCGAACCTGCGACCGTAGCAGTCGCGCGGTTCCGGACTGAAGCGTCTAGAACCGCTCGGCCACCACGGCCGGCAGCGTATGTATCATAGTAATTGTTGATGCGAAGTAGCTTGTGAAGCTGGTCGGAGATATACGACCAAAAATCTCCTTCGCTCCTTTCTTTACTGGACAGTAGGTAAAATACCGCATGTCCCATCAACCAGTTGATGGCATTGTTCTTCGAGGCGGGGTACAGTTCTTCTTCCGGGTATAAAAGGCACGTTGGCGTTTTCAAATACGGCGGTTTTCTCTGCACAGCTGCTAATTTTTTTCTGATTGATAACCATATGTCATTTGCATTGCCACAGACAAATTATGTTCAGCTTTGTCTATCAGGTTGCAAATGGTATACAAAGAGGAATCCACCACATGAATGGAATGTAGTCTGGAGTTCGTTGGAAATTTCCAACTCTCAAAATAATACCACAATGACCGCACTTTTGTTGGTAAATGAGGGTAATGTCTGTTCCTCCAGATATCATGCCAAGAGTGACCGATGTATTTTTGTTCTAAGGTGTTTTTGGTCTAAAAGGTCATTAAGTTTTGGTTGATTTTCTTGATTTTGATGACATCTTTCTCGGGTGTTCCCAGTATAATGTAGCTATATTCTACGAAGAAATGTTTTAGGTGGTTATGTTCATTTGGGATGTGGTGAACGTCAATTGGGGCGTCCTGGCTGGCCAGTGCTATTTCATTTCACAGAAATGTGCCAACACTATTGACTGAAAGCTTCCACAGTTTATATGTGTTACAGACGTACAATGCTTGTGCTTTATGGCACACGTCTGTAAGATTCAATACATCGTTTTCAGTCGGTAGAGTCAAAGTTTGTTATTTGAGTTTGAAGATGTGGCCGCGGCTGACGAAGTGGTCAAAAGCAGCCAAAATTCTGTTCGCCACTTCACTCGGCATTGGCAGGGCATGCACCACGTAATTTATTTTAGAGGATAAATAGATGTCCACGAGAGTCACTCTTGGTGTCTCATCAAGAGTATGGAGATTGTACTGAAGTACAGAGACACGGATGGTGGCGAGGACTCTTCTGTAATTACATGCGATGGTCTGCCCGATATTCCTTGTGTATTCCACCCCAAGACATGTCATGGTGACAGTTTCCTTTATTGGTCCATGAACGGGAACTCAGAATCCGCTTCCAATATTCATTAAGCCAGACGTATTTCTATTCAGTTTCGCACCAGATTGTAGTTCATATTTGTTTATTCTGTCGAGTTCTTTCTCTATCTCGTCATTGCGTTTGACAATAAATGCAACGTCATCGGCATATGCCCTGCAGACAATCCTAAGGCCGCATGTAATGAGTCCTTGGAGGTTGTGGCTCAGGCGAAAAAATAATGGCTCGATTGCTATTACGAGGATGAAATAGACATTGGGCACCCTTGTCGCACCGAACTTTTCATTGCAATGGGCCTACTGGATAGTCCTTTTACCATGATTTTTGATGCTGACTTCTGCAGAAGATCTGTAATAATGTCGATAAAATATTGCGGAAAGTTCATGGAACGCATGGTTCAAAAATGGTTCAAGTGGCTCTAAGCACTATGGGTCTACACATCTGAGGTCATTAGTGCCCTAGACTTAGAACTACTTAAACTTAAGGACTGACGTGCCTAGAACCGCTCGGCCACATGGGCCGGCGGCACGCACGGTGTGAAAAAGGTAAGAATGCTCGATTCTATAGAACGCTTTCTCAAAATCCAATGATACGATGGCGCACTTTATTTTACAGGCTGCAGCAATGGCAATAATATCTCCGTAGTCGCACAGTGTGTGGTAGATTGACCTGTCTTTCCCTATGTTCGATTTATATGATGTGTTCAATGCTGATTTTAATCTTTCAATTATGATGCGGGCAGATATTTTATAGTCAGAGTGTAGGAGAGTGATAAGCTTGAAATTTGTTACCGAGATTCCCACAGCATGTTTCGGGATTAGAACTATGGATCCTTCTAGGATGTCGTGTGGGACGCCATTGACGGTATTCATTAGTTCGTTACAGATACAAGTTAATTTAGGAATCAACTGGCTTCTAAACATTTGATAAAACTCCGCCGGAATGCCACCAGCCCCAGGATACTCGTTTTTCGGGCTCCGTGTTATAGAGTCTGCGATTTCTTCTTCTGCAATTTGAGTTAACAGGTTGTTTCCTTCTACCGGGTCGAGCCTGCGTGTTAATCCCGTCATGAAGTCATTGTCCGCCGGGATATCCGTTGTCGTATTTCCTAGTAACTCTATGAAGTATTTGTCAATTTCGTTCTTGATGTCACTTTGCCGATTCAGTAATCTGCCGTCAGAAGATCTTAGTTCGGTTATTATTTTCCTACGTTGCCCCTTCCTCTCATCAAAAATGGTTCAAATAGCTCTAAGCACTATGGGACTTAACATCTGAGGTCAGCAGTCCCCTAGACTTAGAACTACTTAAACCTAAGTAACGTAAGGACATCACACACATCCATGCCCGAGGCAGGATTCGAACCTGCGGCCGTAGCAGCAGCACGGTTCCAGACTGAAGCGCCTAGTACTGCTCGGTCACAGCGGCCGGCTTCCTCTCATCACTAACATGATATACTGTATAGATGTTTGTTCTCCTTGTACGGCATCGTAAAATCTTGCTCTTACTTGACGACCTTCCAGCTGTTTCCGTTTCAATCCGAGACGTTTAGCCTGAATTCGTTTTATTTCCAAGTAGTCGGTAATTACTGTCAGATCGGATTGGTACAGGTCACGAAGGACTTGAAATAAATATTCTACCGTCCGTTTTTACCAAACGTTTTTCTCTTTTCTCGCGGGAGTAATTCGTCGCCGCGCGGGGTGGCCGTGCGGTTTAAGGAATCTTGTCACGGTCCGCGCGGCTTCCCCCGTCGGAGATGCGAGTCCTCCCTCGGGCATGGGTAGTTCAAGTTAGATTAAGTAGTGCATAAGCTTAGGGACCGACGACCTCAGCAGTTTGGTCCCATAAAACCTTACCACCAAGTAATTCATCAGCGGTTTTCTTATCGCAGGTTTCATACATTTCATCCACCATGTCAGTGCCGAGGTATATGAAGTGAATTTGCTGTCGCACGCGTTCCGTACGATACTGAATATTTCACGGCATTCAGGTCCTTTTAGGTGTTCCACGTTCAACTTCCACAAGCCTCATCCCCTGTACGTTTCTTGCCGTTTTAAGTTCATAGTGCATATGCGTGCAGCGTGATCCGAAAAGATAGTGGGCCATAACTCTGTTTGGAGGACGTGCCTTTTCAGGTCGACTGTTACATATATCCTGCCGATGCGACTATCTGAATGATTCTTATGAGTGAAACCCGGAAATGTACCGTTCTTGAGTTCCCAGGTGTGAAACAAGCGGAGTTCTGTAATTACGGCTTCGAGTTCAGCACAGTTATTAAAATGCGGCGTCAGGTCTCTTGTAGACAGCACACAATTCTAGTCATCTCCAAAAATGATATGCTCGTAGTGGCCAGCAAAAAGGGGAACTATATCATCTTTATAAAATTCAGCTCTACGCCTCCGGTTCACGGTGCCAGATGGTGCATAGATATTTGTAAAACGCGTATTGTGAATGGTGGCTGCTAGACCCCTGGCTTTTGACAGTTTCTCGACATATTTGATGATGACTCCTTCTTTGGTGGGTATCGCCGTTCCGAAGTCGCGGTAGTTCCCTGGATCTACGACTGCACTATAACCTGTGATGGCATCCAGTCTAACATCTGTTGCTTCTTGTAACACAATAACATCAATATCGGCGGCATAGAGCGTATCTTACAACTTCTTAATGTTTAATTCGCTACGGATCTTGTTTAGATTCAATGTCCCGATTCTATAAGCTTGTAATGAAGTCGTGTTTCATTAAATATAGAAGTCGTTGTGGCCCACTGTCGACGAAGCTTAAGGATTTCTATGTCGTGGACGAGACGTCGTCTCGTCCCTCGTTTCCTTCTCTTTCTGTACTGGAATCTTTCCTCCTGGTAGGTGCGACACTTCCTTAATTTCCTAATCTGCGGGAAATTCTTCAATGTCATCTGCCCAGTATCTCGTATCACTGCCTTGAGACAACTCTATCTCTGGCCCACGTTGAGATGGAGTCCTGTTCTTCGTTTCCTTACTAGTGGACCATTTCGTTTCGTCATCCTGGTGCGTCTGCGTTTTCACTTTTCGAAAGTCGCCTTTTCCCGCGGTTTGCGGGCTCTGTGGGTCTACGTCAAAGATGACAGATGTCATACCAATGATTTTGCGACAGATTTGTTTTGCCTTTTCGCCCACTGATTGCACATTCTGAGGAGCGTCAGGTAGAGCTATCCTCCATTTTTATGCTTTTTAGGAGAAAATCCGGGTTTCTGTCACTCCTCATTCTGGGGAGCCGTGCTCACATCTTGTGCAGCATCCTCGTTCTCGTCTCGCTGTGCATCTTGTTCAAAAGGTCCGTCGCTTTGGGAAAGACATACTGTTTCTGTGATGGGCACCGCTTCAGGCGACGGAGCGACAGTCGTTACTTCAGTAGAGCTAGTGGTCACTGACAAGCTTTGGTCATCTCTCTTCTGTCGCCATTGCTCACCACTGCGAAACTCGATATCGTAGCATTATGGCCACGGGTGGTCGTGACATATGTCACTGGTAAGGTCGTCATCGTCATGTGAGGGACTACTTCCCCCGCCGGTACCTGCGTCACTCTCCGCTGTATACATTCGGAACGTACATGTCCAGGCTGTCCACAGTCTGAGCAAGTACGCGGCTGTCCTTCATACATCACAATAGCTCTATGACCGCATAACATACGAGGGAATGCGCTGCAGAAGATCTATTTTTATTTGCCTGACACCATTTAGAACAAGAAACCTTTGAAAGGTGGTCCGCCAGCCGGAGTGGCCGAGAGGTTCTAGGCGCTACAGTATAGAACCGCGCGACCGCTACGGTCGCAGGATCGAATCCTGCCTCGGGCATGGATGTGTGTGATGTCCTTAGGTTAGTTAGGTTTAGGTAGTTCTAAGTTCTAGGGGACTGATGACCTCATAATTTAAGTCCCACAGTGCTCAGTGCCATTTTTTTGAAGGGTGGTCCACTTCTCCGCAACATTACTAATGACATTCCCGTACGCTTTGAGGACGCAATTAATCTGTTCCGCAATTATTTCAAACGGAAGTTCAAAAATCCGGACCGTTCTAATCCGGAAACCTGCATGATCCACTTTGACATAACCGACGTTTCCATCACCGTGATTAAATTTAAAAGATCCGCCACATCCTTCAATAATCTTACCACAGCATTTAGCATTCACCATCTTTACATGAACTGTGCTACTCACAATCGGTAAGTGGGTCCCAATTATATCAGTGAAACTGAGCTTTACTATATTACGCAAGAACTGTTCTACTTCGAATGCTCTAAATCGTGCAAAGCGTTCATCGAACGTGAACTTCGAAGTATCTTTTCGAAGCGGTTACGTCATATTCATGTTCGATTCATTTGAAATATACAATTGGCGTGTAAGCCGCAAGAGCGCTCAACTCACCACTTACTTGTCAGCACGCGGCCGGCCGCAGCAAGGACGTGAACAAGGCCCGTCCGCGCAGCTCGCCCACCCAAGCACGACTTGGCGCTGCTCTGCGATGCGTTGACACCGCAAAGACACGGCAACACAATTTAGAGGTGAACAGATACTAAATTGAAGTTAAAATCTTCTGGGTTATTAAGCCGCGCCATGTTTCTTCTAAAATGATCGACAGGGTTCTAGCAGCTGTGGACACCAGAAGATCCTGAGGAAGATCCCAGCAGAGGGGCCGAAACGTCGATCATTTTAGAAGAAACATGACACGGCCTAATAACTCAGAAGATTTTAACTTCAGTGACAACGGCCACGAAAGCTTGCAGACTTACATAGATACTAAATTATGTATATTTTTGCCGCGCGGGATTAGCCGAGCTGTCTCAGGCGCTGCAGTCATGGACTGTGCGGCTGATCCCGGCGGAGATTCGAGTCCTCCCTCGGGCATGGGTGTGTGTGTTTGTCCTTAGGATAATTTAGGTTAAGTAGTGTGTAAGCTTAGGGACTGATGACCTTAGAAGTTAAGTCCCATAAGATTTCACATACATTTGAACATTTTATCTATATTTTTCATAGTTTTTCGAGAAATACACGAAAACTGATAGTTGTTGACGTTGCTATCCACTCAGCTAAGCAGGCGTACGTCTACTAAGATGAATCGTAGGGTCAGTACTGCCTCGCGTGTTCCTACACTTCTCTAAAATCCAAACTTATATTCCCCGAGGTCGGCTTCGTACCAGCTTTTCCATTCTTGTGTAAAGAATCTGTGGTAGTATTTGGCAACAATGACTTATTAAACTGACTCTTCGTAAATATTCACTCCCGTCAACATCTGCTTTCTTTAGAATTATGTCCATGATAGATTTCTTAATATATTGCAATTCTACATGTGTGAAACTACAACAGAATCATCACCATTGAAATATTAATTATTTTTCTTTTGTACATATCCATGTTTCTTGTTTATTAGGACTGACGAATTCTAATACTGCATAAAATTTTGAATAATTGTGGATTACATGTGTGTTGTAACAAAAAAAATATTTTATGGAGGCTGAGCACTCTTTGATGAAACGGCACTGTTTTATGAAACGACGTAGTAGACACACTAGCAGCGTCAGAAACTTAGAAGCGTGTAAAATTTTTGGAGATGACGAGTGTTAGCCCATGAATAGTGAAGTGGTGGTGGAACTGCTAGGAAGAGTGGACACAAGGCGCAAAGACTCTACAGTGGCGGAAACGTGAGCAGCAAGTCGTTGTAATGGAGGAAGTACAAGAAGAAAGATTAGAGTTTAATGTGTCTTCGACAAACTAATCATTACAGACGGAGCACCACCTCGAATTAGGGAAGGATGACGAGATAAATCGGCACTGCCGTTTCAGTGCAATCATCCCTCCATTTGTCTTGCGCTATTTAAGGGAAACTCCGGTAAACCTAAAGCAGGCTAGCTGGACGAGGACTTGAACCGTCGTTCTGCCGAATGCGAGTCCAGTGTGCTAACAACTGCGCCACCTCGCTCTGTTCGTAGCTGCGAGCTGATCTGAAGGATACAAGGCCCGCAGTGTATTGCCTACTAATGAGGCGACTCCAGGGTGCCTGGAAGGATGAGCGCCGGAGAGTAGTAGCCACCAATTGGGCGTTGCGAGTACTAAAACTTAAACATCACGAAGCGAGCTGTTGAAGGGAAGATCAAATCGCTATAGAATTTTGGCTGTGCAAAACGATTGCTATCGTTTTTTATGATGTTAATAATATAGTTTTTTACGATTTGTAAACACAGATAGTGGTAAACACTTTGCTTTGTCATTACTACCTGTAACAGGATCCAATTCTTGTTAACCAGTATTCAGAGTGTCACGCCATAAATGATGATTTTGGCAGTTAGCCAAATTTATTAATATTGTTGGAAAGTAAAACTAAAATGTTTCTATATTTTAAGACTGAAATTGTTGTAACTCATTAATTACATTACTTTAACTTTCAAGAAAAGCGTTGAAGTTTGGAAGTTAATGCGTATGAAGACCATTGAATCGACCAGGATCTGACATATTTCAGTAATTGATCTTCCAAAATATCTAAATAACATTATTTTGCCTCTTGTTAACCTTAAGTTATACTTATTAACATTATTAAGCTATTCGCAAACTTACAAGCATTCATAGAAATGCATGTAAGAACCATTGCATCGACAACGATCTGACATACTTCAGTAATTGATCTTCCAAAATATGTGAACAACATAGCTGTTGTTATCTCTATGTTACATTTACTGACATTTTTAAATTACTCGCAAATGCACAACAATTTATTAATATGTTGAATAAGGGTTTTCCAATGAACAGGAATCATAAACTTTGCACATACGAATACGACTGCGAGAATGTGTTGCAAATTCTGACAGCGAGAAAGTAACTTGAAAGTGTCTATTAGTTCCCCTGTCTGTTTAAACATTGGTAAAGGCAAGACTGCTGTCTGAATTCAACACTGTGAACCGATAAACTTTTAATCTGCTCAAGTGGTACAGGTAAAATTCAGTGTTCCCTTTTTTTATTATTTAATTTTGGCTTACCTGTTTGCACATTGGAAACACCTTGACAGTGCTCTTGTCTTGAAAGCACGTTGCATTTGCTGAGCTGCAACTAACTACTGACATGTGCTTCGGACAATTTTTAATAAATCTGAATAAATAAAAATGACAACTCATATTTTGGCAATGACATGGGATAAATTATAACATCAAATGTAATTAGTTTTCTGATTAGAAAAGTTCTGTATTGAATAATTCTCTCTTTCTTTGCATCACAAGCATTAATAACCAAATAAATTGCAGCTCTTGAGTGAACAAACGTCAAAGAAGATTTGGGATTAAGGAAACCCGGTGTCTACCATATACGATGTGAATGTGGGATGTCTTACATCGGTCAAACTACCAGAACAGTTGAAATACGATGAAAAGAACGCCAGAGACATACCGGGCTACGGCAGGTAACTAAATCTGCAACAGTAGAACACTGCCAGGACCTTGAGCACACCATGGATTATGACAAAACCAGGATCCTGGCTCAGATCCCCCGATTCTGGGCTAGTGTCATTAATGAATCGATTGAAATCAAGATGGCGGAGAAATTGATCAATCGGGAAGCAGGATATCAGCTTAGTACTGCGTTGAATCCTGCTTTGGAACTATTACAGAAACAACGGAAGAAAGTTCCCTCCTCCAGGAATGAACTTCAGACGTCCAAGGGCGTAAGTAACGGAACAGAACAGCATGAGCGATACTAGGCGGCAGCAAGCTCCTTGGAGGATGGCCATCATAATATGCACCTCCAACAGCAGCCGAATGCCGCAGGAAGCGCACGTCACAGGCGCATACCGGGTTCAGAAGGCCAGGAGAATGGCTCGTCCGCGAGAGAAACTCGCCGCGGTCGCGCACGGCATAAGGAACTTCAACAGAGCCATGATAGTGCTAGGATCGCACCTATCGGGTGCGGTCCCAATAGGGAACGCCTTAGGATGTCCGGTACCTCAGAAGAGAGCCGCAACGGGCGCGGACTGAAGGTGGAGCGTCTAGAGACTGATACCACCGCCAGAAATGGCCACAGTGGGCGCGGACGGCATAGGGGGCGCCACATGCCACCCAGGCATAAATATGGGACAAGTTCAGCTAGTCAACCAGTCTCAGGCAACACCTGATGATGACGCCGAGCTACGACGTCGAAATATCGTGTTGGGAAGACGCGGACCACCGGCAGTACATCCATTCTACGAGACGAGAAGTACAGCCTTAATGGGGAAAAAGTGTCGCTTTCATTAATTGAAGATGTGGCTGTGGTATCCTTAGTACACCAGTTAATTCAAAAACAAATCGTTCACTTTTGGACTGGCGACTCCACGTTGCTCCTGAATCAGTGTATCTGTTAGTGAAAACCTGATCAACATCCCTACAGTAGTTCCTGTGATCAGCAAAAAAATACAGATGGAAACGGGCAACAAATTTTATATATAGGGTGTTAATGGTGTAAGAGCAGATATTCTTATTTATGACTGAGGACAATTAACTGAACATGTTATATCAGTTTTTACTTAATTTTCAGACCAATAGCTTTTACGAGTAGCATGTTTTTAGGTTGGTTAGTACCTCCAAGTACTTGTGGGACAAGAGAGCTATCAGTGTTTATTTTCTCCAGGACAGTAGGTGGGGTACTCACTTGTGCATGCGTGGACGCAAAATGGCTAGTCCTTAATGAAAGGCCTAATCCATTTGACAGTGCAGTTATGGCCATGCAGAAAACATTGGATAGTAAATTATGTGATTTTTTGCAGAAATTTTATCATTAACATCATGTAAACTGTTTGTAAAAAGTGAAACACCCGGAAACAATGGCCTGCAACACGCCACAGTAAGAGGTCTTGGAGAATAGCAGAACTATAATAAGTGGTTTCATTGACATACAGATGGCTTGCACGTAAGATCAACAGCGCTCACTTTTGTGTGACCAGACAGGTCAGTGATGAGCAACGCTCAGTCGGTGTGGAGCCGTCATATGAAGTGGAAACATATAACCGAGGTGTCACAATGCTTCGCCGATATCACAGGGTGTTGTATTGGAATATCAGTGTATTCGAATGGGGAGGCTGGTAGGACGGTCCATAATATTGCAGCTCGAACAGCTACAGTGAGGCGTATGTGAGATCTGTGGCGAGGAGAGGGACCTAAGAGGGTACTGGACGACGCAATGTGACCACAGCGAAAGATGACCGCCATCTTTGGCCGTAACGGACTGAACACCTCCGTCCACAATGTTGGCGCGACGAAGGAGCACTGCAGCAGGTGTGGACAAGTCTGTGTCGATTGCTCGACGCCGTCTTCAGTGAGCTGGACTGGTCGCACGCATGCCATTGTGTCGGATTTCCATCGACCGGAACCCACTAACTTCGCAAACTGCAGTGGGTACTTGTACGCGTCACTGGCGTCCTGCGTGGCACAGTGTAGTGCTTTTCGACAAGTCCCACTTCAGCTTGTCTTGTCCTACGGTGATGGCCACATACGTGTTCAACTCGCTCTTTATTGTCGAGCTGCGTACTAGACAAACGCCAATTCTGATAGTTTGGGAAGCCATTTCTGTAATGGCTGATTTCACCTTCTATGTCCTGAGGGAAATATAAACAGCAGCTGCTACACCAGGGGCTTTAAAACCCAAGGCACTACCCCTCCTGCATGCAAGAATGTGCATGCATTCGGCAAGAAATGTGCAAGTCTCCTTCGAAAAATGACGGATATCAATGCGTTACCCGGCCTGCTCGTGCAACTGATATGTCGCCTGTTTTACATGTCTGGACTGTGGCCGGTCAACAACTTGTTCTTTTAGGTCCTCCTGCAGCCATAGGTGAGGCTTTGTAGACGCGCCTACAAACCGTGTAGCATGCTATTCCCCAGCAGCATATTAAGGCTCTCCTTGATTCCATTCCATGACGTATAGCGGCTCTGATTGCAGCACCTGGTGGCGCTACTCTGTACTGAATTTCCAGTCACGGTCCATGAACCGGTCTGTAATGATGATTATTTGTGTAGTGTCATGTCCCTAATCGGTGACAAGACTTCGTTGTTATCACATATCTCTGCCGGGCTACATCTTCCACTTTTCTCATATATATATGAGAGAGAGAGAGAGCTGTCAAACATATCTGATGAACACAACATAAGAAATTGCAGTAAAAGATTTTATATACAGGGTTGAGAAAAACTGTGTCACGAAATTTTAAGAGCCGGCCGGGGTGGCCGAGCGTTTCTAGGCGCTACAGTCTGGAACCACACGATCGCTACGGTCGCAGGTTTGAATCCTGCCTCGGGCATGGATGTGTGTGATGTCCTTAGGTTAGTTAGGTTTAAGTAGTTCTAAGTTCTAGGGGACTGATGACCTCAGAAGCTAAGTCCCATGGTGCTCAGAGCCATTTAAACCATTTTTTAAATTTTAACCCTGGATAGCTGACGCCAGTAGGAACCAAAATTACTAATGTTGTGTAGGTCGACAAAGGCACCACTTTTAAATTACGGAAATTTGGCGCCGCGCGCTCCGGTTGGCCGCTGGATTGCCTTGTTGCCAGATGCTCTGGACAACGCATGACACGATTGCTTTGCCTGCCAGAGATTGCGATATATGCAAGACGGCTCGCAAGCTTGGTGGTAGCGCGCCAGCCTTCCACTCTGGGGGCGAATCGGCCAGGTTCCCGACACGTCCATGGTAGTTTCATGATGAGGCGTAGCGGGAACAAACCCGTCAACAGCTGTTCGCGTACAGGGAGTCCTTTACAAATTGTGTCGGTCCTGAAGAGGACATTGTTCATTTAAAGCAGGTGCTCGAACTGGCGACCCTCTGACGCGACACTAGCCAGGTAACGTCGAACGGTATTTTGCCGAACTCTTTCAAAGATTTCTGGTATTGCCCTGATGTGAAGGTTTCCCCTCACCCAGAAATGAACGTTTCGAGTGTTGTAAAGGCCATCCCGATGGAAGGCGCACACGTCGGTAAAAAGAAAATGACGTGAAAGTCGGGATCTCGTGCAACACGTCGCAGAAGTTATCGGCAAAACCTTAGCCTGTGTTCATAGCCCGCCACAGGATTTTGGTGATGGACAGGGTGGAAATTAAATGGATGCTGGCCGTCATCAATCAAAACCCCCCAGACTAACCGATGAGTGACCCCCATGTCATCTCTAACCACTCGAGTACTTGTCGTAGGTGCTTCGTCGAAGCGCTCGAGAACAGTCTCTTCAAATGCAGCATCCCGTCGTGTTCGAAGTCATCACCATGATATCGCGCTTACGAGCCTGTTTCGCCAAGTCGGCGGTGAACTGCTGTAAGCGTTTGCGGATGTGGGTGGTGTCTTGCTGGGTACCGTTCCTCATACAACCGTCGAGCTTCATGCGTATTACTGTCGGCTACCCCATAAACAAAAACCATATCCCGTTGTTCGTCAAACGAATACTGTGCCGCCATGCGTAAGCTAAATCGCAGGTGACGTGTGTGTGCTCCGAAGCGAAGCTTGTGCGTGAATGCCTCTGACGTGTGCGTATCTCGTTGGGGCAGTGACGGGGCGAGGGACGTTTGTATGTGTGAACCGACAACCATAGTACTGCCTGTCAAGTGACGAACGGCAAGAGGGCAAACCGACGGCCAAGCGGAGCGCGTGGCGCCAAAATTCCGTAGTTTAAAAATGGTGCGTTGTCGAACTACACAACGGTAGTAATTTTGGTTCCTACTGGCAACAGCTATCCTGGGTTAAAATTTTGTAACACATTTTTCTCCACCCTGTATTTTATTGTTGTACGGTCACTAACATCTACATCGGCGATATACTCCGGAAGTCACTATATGGTGTATGATGATGGGTACCAAGTACCAGTACTGATCATTTCCTTTCCTACTCCACTCGCAATTGAAGCTAGGGAAAAATAACTCTCTGTGCCTTCTTACGAGCCCAAATATCTCTACAACTACACTACTCGCCATTAAAGTTGCTACACCACAAAGATGATGTGCTGCAGACGCGAAATTTAACCGATAGGAAGAAGATGCTGTGATATGCAAATGATTAGCTTTTCGGAGCATTCACACAAGGATGGCGCCGGTGGCGACACCTGACATGAAGAAAGTTTCCAACCGATTTCTCATACACAAACAGCAGTTGACGGGCGTTGCCTGGTGAAACGTTGTTGTGATGCCTCGTGTAAGAAGGATAAGTGCGTACCATCACGTTTCCGACTTTGATGAAGGTCGGATTGTAGCCTATCGCGATTGCGGTTTATCGTATCGCGACATTGCTGCTCGCGTTGGTCGAGATCCAAAGACTGTTAGCAGAATATGGGGAGTCGGTGGATTCAGGAGGGTAATACGGAACGCCGTGCTCGATCCCAACTGCCTGGTATCACTAGCAGTCCAGATGACAGGCATCTTATCGTCATGGCTGTCACGGACCGTGCAGCAACGTCTCGATCCCTGACTCAACAGATGGGGACGTTTGCAAGACAACAACCATATGCACGAATAGTTCGACGACGTTTGCAGCAGCATGGGCTACCAGCTCGGTGGCCATGGCTGCGGTTACCCTTGACGCTGCATCACAGACAGGAGCACCTGCGATGGTGTACTCAACGACGAACCTGAGTGCACAAATGGCGAAACGTCATTTTTTCGGATGAATCCAGGTTCTGTTTACAGTATCATGATGGTCGCATCCGTGTTTGGCGACATCGCGGTGAACGCACATTCGAAGCGTGTATTCGTCATCGCCATACTGGCTTATCACCCGGCTTGATGATATGGGGTGCCATTGGTTACACGTCTCGGTCACCTCTTATTTGCACTGACGTCACTTTGAACAGTGTACGTTACATTTCAGATGTGTTACGACCCGTGGCTCTACCGATCATACTATCCCTACGAAACCCTACATTATGCAGGTCCTGTACGGGCCTTTCTGGATACAGAAAATGTTCGACTGCTGCCCTGGCCAGCACATTCTTCAGATCTCTCACCAATTGAAAACGGTTGGTCAATGGTGGCCGAACAACTGGCTCGTCACAATACGCCAGTCACTACTCTTGATGAACTGTGGTATCGTGTTGAAGCTGCATGGGCAGCTGTACCTGTACACGCCATCCAAGCTCTGTTTGACTGAATGCCCAGGCGCATCAAGGCCGTTATTACGGCCAGTGGTGGATGTTCTGGGTACTGATTTCTCAGTATCTAAGAACCCAAATTGCGTGAAAATGTAATCACATGTGAGTTCTAGTATAATATATTTGTCTAATGAATACCCATTTTATCATCTGCATTTCTTCTTGGTGTAGCAATTTTAACGGCCAGTAGTGTATAAACCCGCGTGTGGTTACAACGCTTGGATCCATGCCCAGTTTCTACGACTGTGGAGAGTGGAGAGGAAGTTCGGTGTCCGGGTTGCGTCCAGAGACAGGGGGATCAGACTGCACGCAGATCGCAGGTCGCCCTCCAGTGCGTCACGCGCCGGCCGGAAGCAGCTGCCGCCCGCTTCCGGCACGGCCGCCACAACGCGCGCCTCGTGCGTCACGGCTACGTCACGCAGCACGCAGTCGATGCGCACGCGGCCCACCGCGCACGCGCACTCGCTTCTGCTGTCCTTACGCCTAATACTGCACGTCATGCTCTCACTAAACCTTCAGATACAGGCATATCGTAATTAATAGCGAAAAGTGAGATACGAGGGCTGTCCAGAAATTAAGTTACGATCTGTCGCGAAATGGAAACGACTATGAAAATCCGATAAAGCTTTGCAAAGATATGCTGGGCAGTGTCCTTAGTATGACTCTAGGTAGAATTATGTCGCTCTTTTCATTCCCGAGCTCTTAGTGAGCGCGTAAAGATGTTACAGAAAATAGTGTCTCCCGCCAAGTACGAGGGCCTGGTGAGAATTTTCCCCTGAAGCCATGCAACCAACATTACATAACTGTCGTGCGGTTTCTTCTTCAAGACAATTCTCAGCCTCATTCTGCAGGGGCAATGAAGATGTTCCTGCATCGTTTCAATTGGAAATATTTGGTTACCCACAATACAGCCCGTAATTGTCTCTCACTGAGTTTCATCTCTGCTCAAACGAACCGCTGGCTATGAAGACAACATTTTGGCACAGGCAACGAGCTTTAGGCCAGCGTAGAGAATTGGCGAAAGTACTGGCGGCTGCCTTCTATGATGAGGGTATTGGAAAGTTGGTACAACGCTACGACGAATGTCTGAGTCAGAACGGCGACTACGTAGAGAAGTAGCTGAAAGATGTAGCTAACTGTTACAAATGAAACATTTCTGATTTTCACTGTGATTTTCATTTCGCGATCAATCGTAACTTACTTTCTGGACAGCCCTCGCAATTCAATTCAGTTTATTCCTACGAACTTCAGACCTGTTATCTGCAATCTCGAAACAAGTGACGTACTGTGATATGCATTATGTGTAACGTAATAATTGGTAATACTATTATAGGAATAAAACCGAATACTGAAAATAAGAATCAACCAAAAATAACATAAAATAAAACGAATTAACTGAAGATTAAAATGAATAACTTCCAGCTTATATTACTAGATATGTTACCGCAGCCTCGGAATAACTAGAGGTTTGCCAACTAACTGTAACTGCATCTAATTGCGTGTAAACCTATTGATGCTACACTATTCCACATTGACCACATGTATATTTGCGTTCCTCGGGAGTCGTCTAAGTCGTCTAGTCTACAGTTATCCGTGTGGGCGGCGATAACGTTCTGTCTTTGGTTCAAAAATGGTTCAAATGGCTCTGAGCACTATGGGACTTAACTTCTGAGGTCATCAGTCCCCTAGAACTTAGACCTACTTAAACCTAACTAACCTAAGGACATCAAACACATCCATACCCGAGGCAGGATTCAAACTTGCGACCGTAGCGGAAGTGCGGTTCCAGACTCTAGCGCCTAGAACCGCACGGCCACCCCAGCCGGCGTTCTGTCTTTCTTCCTTGTTTTAAAATATTTCTTAAAATTTCTCTTGGTTAAATTTACATGTGCCTATCATTAACTAAAACGAAGGAAACGTTCTTGTCATCTGTTGACGTCGTTTTGATATTCAGAGCGTCTACTTCATCTTACAGACCGAAATTTAAGTACTGTCCCTTTAGATATACCATGTACAATCACATAAACTGTAGTCCACAAGTTCTGGTCTCTTACAATTGTCTGCAGATAGCAGTCTAATCGTCTGCAGCCTCTTTCTACCTAAAAAATGGGGGCAGTTGAAAACGACATTATCAATGGAACCTTCCTCTGCTCATTCACGAGTTGATATGTTACTACATCCCACTCGATGGAAATCTTTGGAATATGGACCGTGACCTGTTAACAGGTGTACCATACGTCAAGTCGGAGTAGTGTGGGGCAGTTTGAACCTTTTCCTGATGTCTGGGAATACGCTGCAAACCCGCTTTCCAGTGCTTCTAGTGTCCCAGTCAGACTGCCGTTCATCTGACTTCCACGCTAGTATATGAGTTACTGTGGTTTCGTACACACGGTCATATTGTTCACTCCTCAGCCAATACAACGCGGCCCTGTAACGTGCCACGGTATCCATCGGACATACCCGGATTATCACCAATAAACCATCGACAGGTGGAGTGCGAATGTACCTATGAGTCCCTGTAGTACACTACGCTGGATTCACGACACTGCTATTTTGAGCCGGCCGGGGTGGCCGAGCGGTTCTAGGCGCTACAGTCTGGAACCGCGCGACCGCTACTGTCGCAGGTTCGAATCCTGCCTCGGGCATGGATGTGTGTGATGTCCTTAGGTTGGTTAGGTTTAAGTAGTTCTATGTTATAGGGGACTGATGACCTCTGTTGTGTCGGTATCTGGGCCGACACCGTGAAGTTGAGATGGCTGAAAAGGCAAGCTAGACTAACGCTGTAGCCGATAGGGCACGCAAGGCTAACGCAGACGGGCGTGAAGTCTGGAACATGAGAACTTATAAATGAATAAGAAGAAAAGTATGTAGATGCTTATTACTTATCTTTTTATTAGTCCTTGGAATACATCTCTCTTGAATACTCGTAAGCTATAGGCACTGATACAAATGGCGCCTTGCTAGTTCGTAGCCATTAACTTAGCTGATGGCTATTCTGTCTCTCGGCTAATGAGAGAGAAAGGCTTCGTACATCTGGTCGGTAGCTAGGTTCTCGTACAACTGGGGCGAGTCCACTCTCGTATCACGAGACCTGCCTTGGTGGTGGCGCTAGGTCTGCGATCACAGTGGCGACACGCGGGTCCGACATGTACTACATGGACCGCGGCCGATTTAAGCTACCACCTAGCAAGTGTGGTGTCTGGCGGTGACACCACATTCCTCCCCCGCAAATCGGCGAACGGTCGTGAGATAAGGCTTCCGCCCGCCGTGGGGAGGACCACATGTTGACGTATGCGATGAGGTGGGGAGCCTAACAACAGGCGAGGCTGTGCCACCCGCACCCGGCCATTCGGTCCGAGGGGAGCTAGGAAACGCCTGAAAAACTAGTCCAGGGTGCACGGCAACATGCGGTGTATGCGCCCGTAAAGAGACAGGAGTGACCGAAGGATCAACCTCCATTGCGTCGGGATAGCCGACGCGCGATGACGTCATGTGGTCCGGAGCGGGCGGGAGTTCCATGGCGGAGGACAGCTGGTCACGGGAAGCGATCGGCGGCGCGTGACCCTGGGAGGCGCTTGGCGGCGGCAACGAAGCGTCGAATGCGGGCGGCGCCGGCGGGAGAACAAGCGGCGGCGGCGGCGGCTGCTGCTGCTGCGGCGGCGGCGGCGCGTCGCCATGGGGCAAAATGGAAGGCATCGTCGGTAACACCTGGGGATGAGGCGAGCCAGTAGATGGTTCCCCAGGGCGCTGACCGGACGGCACCGTCGCTGAAAGCAGACGGGGAGCGGCAGAACCCGAGCGACGACAGAGGCGCAGCTGATTGAGATGCCGACGCACCTCACCAGAGGCCCCCAAAACCAAATACATCGCGCGGCCGAGGCAGCGAAGAATGCGCCCTGCGAGCCAACGCCGTGAACCTCGATAGTTGCGATAAAATACAACGTCGCCTGGAGCAAAAGCAGGAGTCTGCCGCTGCACAGGAACCTGATGCGGCGGATGCAGCAAAGACATCAAGGTGCGATGAGGACGACCGTGGAGCAACTCAGCCGGCGAGCGACCATCTCGGGGCTGAGAGCGATACGAAGACAAAAAGAGCAACAATGCGTCCTCCCGAGAATGCGACTCTTTCAATTTCAACATCTGTGACTTGAAAGTCCGGACCAATCGTTCAGCGGCACCGTTGGACTGAGGCGAAAACGGCGCGGATGTCAGATGTTGAATACCATTGGCCTGGCAGAATGACTGAAATTCTGCGGACATGAATTGTGGGCCATTGTCGGAAACAATAGTCTGCGGAAGACCTTCAATGCAAAAGATAGCAGACAACGCTTGGATGGTGGCGGAGGACGTCGTGGAAGACATCCGGACAACAAAAGGAAAATTACTGAAGGCATCGACCAGAACCAACCATCGAGCATTCCAGAATGGACCAGCAAAATCAATGTGCAAGCGTTGCCAAGGGGAAGTGGCTTTTGGCCACGCAAAGACTTTCCGCGGCGGTGCGGACTGTTGTTCGGCACACGCCGGGCACGAAGAACACATATTCGTAATCGCAGCATCGATTCCGAACCAAGTACAGTGCTGACGAGCAAGTTGTTTCGTTCGCACTATACCCCAATGTCCTTGGTGAAGAAGCCATAAAACAGAGGACTGTAACGAACGTGGGACCACGACTCTGGACTGATCATTATCAGAACGCAACAACAAAACACCACGTCGAACAAAAAGTCTCTCCTTGTGAGCAAAAAAACGGCGAACCAACGGATCCTCGATCCGAGACTTTGACAAAGGCCATTGCGTAGCAACAAAACGTAAAACAGTAGCAAGGACAGGGTCAGCAGCTGTGGCTGTAGCGACACGACGAAAATCAATCGGAAACGATTCGACCACTTCATCGGTTTCCGAATCAATGAACATGCAAGCAAGTTCGGAAGAATCGAATGCTTTATCCTCAGCAACAGGCAAACGGGACAACGCATCGGCGTTTCCGTGCTTAGCAGTGGACCGATACAAGATATCGTAGCGGTACTGCGAGAGGAAAATAGACCAGCGAATGAATTTCTGCGCTGTACGCGGAGGTACAGGCTTGGTCGGATGAAAAAGCGATGACAAAGGTTTGTGGTCTGTGATGATGGTAAAGTGACGACCATACAAGAAATCATGGAACTTAGTAACACCAAACACGAGAGCCAAAGCTTCTTTCTCTATCTGTGAATAATTTCTTTGCGCAGACGAGAGCAATTTGGACGCAAAGGCAATAGGGCGATCATGGGAGCCAACTTTGTGCGCAAGCACAGCACCGATCCCGAAATCCGATGCATCTACCATCAACAAAAGGGGTTTCTGGGGATCGAATGGCGTAAGGCAAGTATTAGAAAGCAACGCCGATTTCAACTGGCGAAAGGCGCGTTCACATTCCGTCGTCCAGACGAACGGAACACCTTTACGGCGTAAGCGATGAAGCGGAGCGGAAATGGAAGAGGCATTGCGCACAAATTTATTGTAATAATTAATTTTACCCAACACACTCTGTAGCTGTTTCACATTTTGAGGGGAAGGCAATTCTTGTATGGCACGGAGGTGCTCTGGACTCGGATGTATGCCTTGGGCATTAATGACATGTCCCAGGTATGGTAAGTCACGAGCAAAAAACACACATTTGTCCTTCCTCAAGCGAAGACCATTTTGCCGCAAGACCTGAAATAATGTTCGTAAGTTCGCAAGATGATCTTCTTCTGTCTGTCCGGAGATCACTATATCGTCCAGATAGTTTGCTGCAGTAGGGACCGACGCACAAATAGTTTGTAAATATTGCTCAAACAAGGCAGGGGCGGATGCACACCCGAATGGCAGTCTTTTGAAGCGGTACAATCCAAGATGCGTGTTAACCACCAATACGCGCTGGGATTCGTCGTCCACCGGTATTTGCAAGTACGCATCGGCTAGGTCCAACTTTGAAAAATATTTTCCCGGGCACAGTTTAGCAAAAAGATCTTCCGGGCGGGGCAAAGGAAAAGTAGCAGTCACTAGCTGTGGATTCACTGTGGCCTTGAAGTCCACGCAAAGTCTCAATTTTCCGGAAGGTTTTGGCAAAATTACTAAGGGTGAGGCCCAGAGAGAAGCTTGCACACGTTCAATTACACCCTGTGATTCGAGATCGTGTAACGTTCTTGCGACCTCATCACGCAATGCGTGGGGAACATTGCGCGCCCTGAAAAATTTCGGTTGCGCGTTTACCTTCAGTTCTAAATGTGCTTCATAGTTTTTAGCGCAACCTAAGCCCGGTGCAAAAATGTCTGCAAATTCGTCACACAGCCGAGAAACACTGTCTGTAGGCACTGTCTGAGTCACTGATAGGACCTGATTTACAATAGACATGTTAAACAACTGAAACAAGTCTAGACCAAACAAGTTCACCGCAGAAGAAGAACGAAGAACGTAAAATGACACAAGTTTTGTTTGTCCCTGGCATGTTGCAAGAAGGCTGCACTGTCCTAACACAGGAATTGTCTGTCCGGAATATGTAGTTAGCTTAACATTTGCGGAACGCAACGGAGGTTTGCCCAGTTGTTTGTACGTGTCGTGATTGAGTAATGAAACTGCAGCTCCGGTATCGAGCTGGAATGGTATCACCTTGCCTTCAAAGTCTAAGTCCACAAAAAGTTTATTGTCCTGCTGACGACAAGAGCGACTGTTTTGTGCAATTGGAACAGACACTGGTACAGAATCACTTGCTAATTGACGTGATTTCCGGCGACGTCGACGCACAGTTTTTGTGGGACGATCACAGTCACTGTTAGAGAAAGTGTCACTGGACGGAGCGGAATTAACGACATGAATGTCCATAGGCGAAGGTCCACGAGCCTGAGTGTCCTTGGTTCGATGCCGGCGCGAAGCAAAGGGCCTGGAATGATTGTGAGTGTCTGATCGGAGCTTTTTCTGGCAAACACTTTGAACATGTCCTTTCCTATTGCAGAAAAAGCAAATAGCTTGGCGTGACGGGCAATGTTCACGCGAATGTCTAGTAGCACACCGCGGGCACGATTTCACTACATTTGTGGGCTGGCGCGGCACACGTGGCTTAGCACGCGGCGGCCGCTGTGTCGACGTGCGCAAGGCCCGGTTACCAGGCCGCGCAGCGCGTCCAGCGGGCCGGTTAATGTTACACACGGCTGGCGAAGTTTCAAAAGATTCCTGAGCACAGTCAAGTGTGTCCTGTCTATCCAATATGTCTATCACTTGTTGAAGGGAGGGATTAACTAGTTTCAAAATTTGCTCCCGTATGCGAACATCAGAAACGTTCTGTGCAATTGCATCACGCACCATTGTATCTGAATAAGAAAGACCACAGTCACATTCAAAGGCACAGTCCCTAGTAAGTCCTTGCAATGTTGCTACCCACTCCCTATTAGTTTGACCGGCCGTACGTTTTGTACGAAAGAACGTATACCGTTTTGCAACCACATTAACTGTTTCTTTGAAATAGGCATCTAATGCAGACAAAATTTCCTCGTAGGACAGAGTTGCTACGTCGCGTCGGGGAAACAATTTCACAATCACACGGTATGTGGACACACCGACACAAGAAAGCAAAAACGGCTGCCGCTCATTACCTTGAATTCTGTAGGCAGCTAGATGAAAGTTGAACTGGCGAGACCACTCGTGCCAGGTCTCATCGGCTGCCACGTATGGTCGAAAAGGAGGTGCAACAGCGTTTAGTGGCAGCGGTAGCGAAGAAGCGGCGGCGGCCGCATCGGTTTGAATGGTACGTTGACCCTGAACGAGCTTTCCAAGGGCATCCAGTAACGCCTGCGTCTGCTGATTCTGCAAGCGATAAAATTCGGACAGTACATCTGGAGAATGTGGCGAAGCCATGACACAAATAAATGTAAGCAAACAGAAAGAAAATTTTAATTCGTCGCCAATGTTGTGTCGGTATCTGGGCCGACACCGTGAAGTTGAGATGGCTGAAAAGGCAAGCTAGACTAACGCTGTAGCCGATAGGGCACGCAAGGCTAACGCAGACGGGCGTGAAGTCTGGAACATGAGAACTTATAAATGAATAAGAAGAAAAGTATGTAGATGCTTATTACTTATCTTTTTATTAGTCCTTGGAATACATCTCTCTTGAATACTCGTAAGCTATAGGCACTGATACAAATGGCGCCTTGCTAGTTCGTAGCCATTAACTTAGCTGATGGCTATTCTGTCTCTCGGCTAATGAGAGAGAAAGGCTTCGTACATCTGGTCGGTAGCTAGGTTCTCGTACAACTGGGGCGAGTCCACTCTCGTATCACGAGACCTGCCTTGGTGGTGGCGCTAGGTCTGCGATCACAGTGGCGACACGCGGGTCCGACATGTACTACATGGACCGCGGCCGATTTAAGCTACCACCTAGCAAGTGTGGTGTCTGGCGGTGACACCACAACCTCAGATGTTAAGTCCCCGAGTGCTCAGAGCCATTTGAACCATTTGAACACTACTGTTTTGTAGCTGCGTTTCCGAAGACGATGCGACCAGACGATGGCATCGAAGCCCACAATGGCGTTGAAGATAGCTTCACGGTACGGTAATCTATAGTCAGCAATGCGAGTACGAGCAGTCTGATGCACAATTTTAGCCGCTTTCTGAGTAACAGATTTTATATGTTCTAGAGCGTTTGCTTTCTAGTCTAGGATAATGCCTAAACATATACAAACAGTCATGCGTTTTACTGGGATTTCGTCAAACCACAGGAAGGATTTCAGGCAAGAGAAAGTCTTCCCTTTAGAAGTATGTATGTGGGTTTTTGAACAGCTACAGTCAGTCTGTTGCCCTTGCACAAATGCTGCATCTGAGAAAGCACGCCATTACTCTTTTCCTCGAGTCTCGCCCTGGATTCTACAGACAAAAGTACTAGGATGTCACTCGCGTACGAGGCAACATCTTCAATAACATCTGCCTCGTCTAACGGACGTAACAGGGATTCAAATATTAAGAACTCAGAACAATAGTCTACTTCCCTTCAGGACAGCCCTTGGTAATCTTTTTGATAACCTCGCTCTGCCCCGCAAGCCACAGGACGCTACGTACACTACAATAATCTACAAAGCTCTTATACGGACATGTCGGGACCCTGAGATCTCGGAGAAGTGCGAACATGGCAAGCCACCAAAGGTTATCGAATGCGCCTGCAGTGTCAGTCATGAGCACGACTGAATACTTCGTTTGTCGAACATTCTACAAGCTGAAGAGCTCTACCAACCGCATCATCTACAGACTTCCCTTTTCTGAATCCATATTGACTTTGGTTTAGACCCAAGAGCTCCCTGTGCGGCTACAACAGGTCACAGAGCAGACCCTCCTGAATTTTGACCAAGATGTTTAATGAGCATATAGGTCTATTGCTTTTCGTTGATACCGGGTCTATATCCGTTCCATTTATAATCACTACTGTTTATAACTGTTTCCCATATCACCGGGATTCTGTCTATTCGCCAAGCCTCTTTTAGTAATGCTGTTAGCTATGGCACTATTAGTTGACCTACCATGTGTAGGACCTCGGCGTAGAGGCCCTCCGGACCAGTTTCGAGCCGAGAAATTGCGATAGCAACTACTTCTTGAGCAAAAGTATCACCAACATCTGACTGCCATATTCGTTATCTAGTTCACTTCTAAGTTATGCGTGTATGTCAGTATCTGTGTTTGTGTTACCATAAGGAAGAAGGGCAGTTAGCAGGTATCCTACTCACTCCCTCCATCGAGCTGTACCGTCATTGAGCCGTCTTTATGAATCATTTCAGCGTATACGGTCTTTCCCATACGTCAACTTGCAGCTGACTTCGTAGAGACTTATTCTTTTAGTTTCCTGTAGCAATGTTTTGTAGCGCATCTTAATTTCCCTGTATTCCTGGAGCTTCGCACTGTGCTCTGATGCCCCGAAGCACGTTGATATTCTAGGGTTTAAGGGATTTTGCCCTGACTTTTACCATTTTCTTAGGGATATAAATGTCCTGCGTTCATTGCAAGGATTCAGTTACTAGCTGTGTACACAAGTCTACATGCACCGGAAGCGATTCCAGGGAAATCTGCATTATAGCAAGCTAAGCCATCCCAATCAGTGTTCATGATATCTAACGGCACCATACTTTCCTCTGCTAATCTCCCTCTATTACTGCCACTTTGTCCTTGGATGACAGTTGCATTATGCTCACTTGGTACAAAGTACTGTAGTGCTTCCTAACTGTTAACCGTAGCTGGTGCTGCGCAATTTGACAAAGTGACATCTATGTTTTTGGCTGCACGTGCTCGCCCCTCGAATGTACTCTGCTTGACTTCTGCCTACGGTGCCACAGATACGATTCTGTGTTCGCATCTGTTGCCAGAAGGAGACGCACATCTCGTCTATACAGAGCTACCTTTCAGAGATTATTTACATAAGGTAACACTGGATGAAAATGTTGGATGTAGACGCATACCAAAATCAACTTTGCGCGTCCGTCACTTCTACTCTGACGCTGTGCTCACCACATAGCTCTGCGATCTTATTCACAGTGAATTTCCTACATGTAAATAGAGTGGCAGACATTTCCTCATCACAGCCAGTAACTGTTAACATATTCCGCAGGTAAATGTGGAAGCCTATTATTCATACAGTATGGTTCTTGCAAACAAACTGCATCAGCACACAGCTCGTCAATTACTTTTCATATTTCAGCCATATACAGTTTACTTCTCTCAGTATTTATCTGTAATATCTTTATCCCATCATGGGCCGGCCGGTGTGGCCGAGCGGTTCTAGGCCCTTCAGTCTGGAACCGCGCGACCGCCACGGTCGCAGGTTCGAATCCTGCCTTGGGCATGGATGTGTGTGATGTCCTTAGGTTAGTTAGGGTTAAGTAGTTCTAAGTTCTAGGGGACTGATGACCTCAAATGTTAAGTCCCATAGTGCTCAGAGCCATTTGAACCATTTTTTTATCCCATCATGTATCTCGAGTGTTAACAAAGCACTTCGGAGAAGTGGAGGCTGGGCCAAAGAAAAACGCTTCCATTTGCTTTTGCAAAATCCACTAATAAATCCTCAATATCCAATGGTTCACTGCTTCTCGTGAACGCCTACCGAAGAAGGTCATATAATAGTTTAAACTCTGTTGCCAAATTATTTATTCTCTGAAGAATTCTGTCTGTGACCCATGGTAAGTTTCAGAACTGAAGTAAATAATCAAATTAATTACTTTAATACGATTGAATCTTAAATTGTTCGTGTACCCATACACCACCACAATAAAATAAAAGCAGTGAGTAGTTGAGGGGAGTATGAATGAGAAAAGTGGCATATTTAAGTTTACAAAATAATGACAAGTTTTATTAATACTTTTATAAATGCAACGAGCTGATAAATCTTACACAAATGCCAAACACAAACCAGGAAAGGGATGGTGTTTGACTGGCAAAGCATACATTGGGGTGGAAACTATACGAATTCTCCTCTAAATTAATCCTCTTTACAAAGCAATCTGACATTGTTTACGTTAATCCACTGTCAGGCCCAACTCTATTGAAATGAAATAAAATTAGACCAAGTATACCACAAACTATGATTCACCTGAGAACAGGGAGCTGTGAATATCATTTAGCAACCCTATGCCGGTGCAGCAGTATTTTACCCTTTGACCTTGATTCAGGCTGAAGCAGAAAACGGCCACATGTGAGCTACGAACGCCGCGCTGCGGCAGCTGTAACGTTCTGACGCGCCCACGAAAATCTGCAAACACTCGGACTGGCGTTCTGATTATCCGGCGGATTTCAATGTGAGGTGCACCCGTCTGCTGGTCTGGCCAAACAAATCTGACTCACAGGCACGACGGTGCACATTGGAATTGTCAGACGTCAGACGGCCGACTTAGGGCGAATAAATTCACCCTCGTGACACATGATATGTCCGAGATGATACACTGTGTGATCAGAAGTATCCGGACACCCCCAAAACCATACGTTTTTCATATTAGGTGAATTTTGTTGCCACATACTGCCAGGCACTCCGTATCAGTGACGACAGTAGTCATTAGACATCGGGAGAGAGCAGAATGGGGCGCTCCGCGGAACTCACGGACTTTGAACGTGGTCAGGTGATTGGATGTCACATGTGTCATACCTCTATACGTGACATTTCCACGCTCCTAAACATCCCTAGATCCACGGTTTCCGATGTGATAGTGAAGTGGAAACGTAAAGGGACAAGTACAGCGCAAAAGCGTACAGGCCGACCTCGTCTGCTGACTGACAGAGACGGCCGACAGTTGAAGAGGGTCGTAATGGGTAATAGGCAGACATTTATCCAGACCATCACACAAGAATTCCAAACTGCATCAGGATACACTGCAAGTACTAAGACAGTTAGGCGGGAGGTGAGAAAATTGCATGAGATCCACTCCAAGTACTATGACAGTTAGGCGGGAAGTGAAAAAACTTGGATTTCATGGTCGAGCGGCTGCTCATAAGCCACACGTCACGCCGGTAAATGCCAAACGACGCCTGGATTGGTGTAAGGAGCGTAAAGATTGGACGATTCAACAGTGGAAAAACCTTGTGTGGAGTGACGAATCACGGTACACAATGTGGCGATCCGATGGCAGAATGTGTTATGGCGAATTACCCGGTGAACGTCTTCTGCCAGCGTGTGTAGTGCCAATAGTAAAATTCGGAGGCGGTGGTTTTATGGTGTTGTCGTGTTTTTCATAGAGGGGTTTGCGCCCCTTGTTGCTTTGCGTGGCACTATCACAGCACAGGCCTACGTTGATGTTTTAAGCACCTTCTTGCGTCCCACTGTTCAAGAGCAATTCGGAGATGGCGATTGCATCTTTCAACACGATCAACGACCTGTTCATAATGCACGGCCTGTGGCGGAGTGGTTACACAACAATAACATCCCTGTAATGTTCTGGCCTGCACAGAGTCCTGACCTGAATCCTATAGAACTCCGTTGGGATGTTTTGGAACGCCAACTTCGTGCCAGGCCTCACCGACCGACATCGATACCTCTCCTCAGTGCAGCACTCCGTGAAGAATGGGCTGCCATTCCCAAAGAAACCTTCCAGCAGCTGATTGAACGTATGCCTGCGAGAGTGGAAGCTGGCACCAAGGCTAAGGGTGGACCAACACCATATCGAATTCCAGCATGCGATGGAGGGCGCCACGAGCTTGTAAGTCATTTTCAGTGAGATGTCCGTATACTTTTGATCACACATTGTGTGTTCCTTCCTGTCTCTGAGCACTATTGGACTAAACTTCTGAGGTCATCAGTCCCCTAGAATTTAGAACTACTTAAACCTAACTAACCTAAGGACCTAGACGAGACGCCAAAGAGATTTAATCTTTCGGAGAAGGAGAGTGTATGACCAGAAGTCCCTTTGCAGGTACGATCCACTGAGTGCTGCCTCCCAGAATCACTCACAAAGCCTGGTCGCCGCACTTCGACTTTATGGTCTCCAGTCCATCTCTCTCTTCCCGTTCTCCACCGCCTCAACTATAGGCCCTTGGTACAAGTTCTCTACAGGTTACACATGCAGTTATAAGAAAATTCTGCCCCCGATTTTCTCATTTAAAAATATCATAAACCATACATGCAAATGTAGTACTATGGAACACCGAGATCGGCCGGCCGGAGTGACCGTGCGGTGCTAGGCGCTACAGTCTGGAGCCGAGCGATCGCTACGCTCGCAGGTTCGAATCCTGCCTCGGGCATGGATGTGTGTGATGTCCTTAGATTAGTTAGGTTTAATTAGTTCTAAGTTCTAGGCGACTGATGACCTCAGAAGTTAAGTCGCATAGTGCCCAGAGCCATTTGAACCATTTGAACACCGAGATCATGTCCTAAAATATGTACGTTAATATGACTGACAATGTTGTTAAAATGAGGTATTGGCGTGACACCTCTCAAATTCACTGGACGTTAACTTCTTAATTATTATCAAGTCTGTCTTCATGAGATTGTGTATTATTTTTAGTAGGGCTCGAAATGCTAGAAACATTTTTGTTTTGTATTTGATATAAAGAGCTGATTTTCTCTGCACTTCACAGTTTTGCAATTCTTATACTCATAAGTAGGCCTATTACCACAGTTCACATCATGCGGGAACAGGACAGGATCTGCAGGTGATGCCGATGTTGCGTACGTGTCTCCTGCTACAGCAAATGCGGTGTCGATGTCTTCATGCTCATTACCATCTTTATCATCCCCCAAAATACAGGAGCTCCATGTAGATACGGCACCTGGTTGGACAGCTGACATGTCGGGAAGCCTCCCATTGCAGACGTTGCTGCACCAGGAACATCTGTTCTGTCAGCAGCTCCCACAGTTTTGGTTGATGTAGGCGTTGCCCTCATTGTTTCTCATTGAACACGCTATAGGAATTTCATCTGGTGAGGTTTCGTGGGTGATGTGGACGTGCCTTCTTGTCTTGTGGAGACGTCATTATGAGTTATACTGAGATATGCGAAATTACAGAGTCACAGAATCTAAGATATTCCGGTAAACAGGTGCCTGCAACCGAGCCGTTTGCGAGAATGCGATTAAGACCTGCCACTCAATTCATTACGAAAGTTTATCCTAGTTAGTACAAACGAACAAAAAAAATGGTTCAAATGACTCTGAGCACTATGGGACTTAACATCTGAGGTCATCAGTACCTTAGAACTTAGAACTACTTAAACCTAACTAACCTAAGGACATCACACACATCCATGTCCGAGGCAGGATTCGAACCTGCGACCGTAGCGGTCTCGCGGTACCAGACTGACGCCCCTAGAACCGCTCGGCCACACCGGCCGGCCGAACAAAATGTATATGAAAAACGGAAATTAATTCTAAGGAACTATGCTGTATACCGTTATTCTGTTTGTAGCAAATGGTAACTTAACTCATAAAGTTTTCTTTATGGATGCACTTCCTGAAGTCTTCCGTTTGTTGCCCTTAGAACGTCTAGGTGATTCTAAATACTGTGCATTTATTTTCAACATCTGTTCCAACACCCTCTCTACATCAAATCGTAATAGTGCCGTAAGAGTTTACACATCTTGAATTAGTGAATTGAGTAGCCGGCCGAAGTGGCCGTGCGGTTAAAGGCGCTGCAGTATGGAACCGCAAGACCGCTACGGTCGCAGGTTCGAATCCTGCCTCGGGCATGGATGTTTGTGATGTCCTTAGGTTAGTTAGGTTTAACTAGTTCTAAGTTCTAGGGGACTAATGACCTCAGAAGTTGAGTCCCATAGTGCTCAGAGCCATTTGAACCATTTGACTGTATCACATGACGCACAGACAACAGCAGCGTTTTGCTCTGGCTGCCTTTCGGGGTGCCCATCGAACATTTAACTTTGATTTTCGTGTTAATTTACATATGGTGAGCGAATTTATGCATTTCGGTGTTCATTATAGCTGGTGTGATGCAAACACAAGTATTACACTGAAAACAACAGCGGTGATTTTCCGAGAATATAATTTTTTTTACAGTAAAAACTACGCAGAGACTTCAGAAAGTAAGTTACCCACGTCGCCCCATGCATTGTGTGAAGAGAGTATATGTTTCGTGTTTCTTGCAGACAGGATGCTGCTACGGCACAGATAATAGTTGGGTCTCAGTGTGGGAGTGGTAAGGTGCAACAACTAGAAACGTACTCTAAAATTTCAAGAACACGGGACAGTTCGATTCTTGTGAGTAAAACGTGCACATTGCACACGTATTGAACATGAAATTCATGCAGTACATGCACGACATGGGATGTCGGATCCAGCTAGAGTGAAATGGTGCCAACAATCTGACCGCGGCCACACAGCCGTCGGTGATGATTGGGAAGAAGGGTCGTCGACATCACCCACAGAGGACACTGTCCAGTCAATCGGAGAAGAATATTTGGGGTGAAGCAGATTTTCCAACAGTGAGGACGTTCCTACAGAGTTTCTAGAATGAATCCGTGGCCAAGGAGCGGACTGCTGTTGTCGAGGAACTTAACGATTGGCAGAACGTTCGGGCAGCTACTTATATAGACGCGCTGACTATGACCAAAGAAGGTGTCACTTTGACGAGAGGTGCAGCATACTGTAACAGTTACTATAATGTGTAACTTGGATTTTAAAGCCTCTTATTGGAAGCAGTGCCCCCATGTAGCGCTCACCCGAGCGTTGCCAGTCAACAGGGTAGATAACGGCTGGAGACTGCGGTGTGGGGCAGAGGCACGGAGCTCAGTGGCAACGCTCAGTGCAAACCCATATAAGAAACAACCTTTATCACACGAGAAATACCAATGGATAATGCGCCCGTCTTCTTACTTGCCCACATCTGTAACAACTGGCCGTGGCAAGCGTACATCGAACAGCCAGAATGAAAGAGCTGTTAAATCAAGCTTCGATTAAGATGCGTCCACGCGTTGCTGTTTTTGCATCCAACTCTATGCATGTGCATAGATTTTCGACAGCGCACTACGAGTGCACATTTGTGCATGCGTAATTTCCTGGAAACGGAGGCCAAACGTAAAGCGCAGTCCTTCCCGGCTTCGGTGGGATTCTTTGCACTGTTTGGTAAACGACAAGCAGCTGGGGCCCTTGTGTGTTCGACTACGTAGCGTGTTGAGGTTCTGTGAAGAGATTTATGTGCAGTAATGTCCGTTGACTCCAAATGAAGCACGTTAAATTTGTAGATGACTGCACACAAAGAAAAGTTGTAAGGAATGCTGCTTCTAACGATTATTTGAATAAAAGTTTGGGGCGTGGTGCGTTGAGCGTCAAGTATTAGATAACAATTCTCTGATCATATTGCTGTAAAGGAAAAGTAACTGTACGTTTCGAAACAGTAAAACAGTGAATAAAAAGCCAGAACTTACAAGAAGCGTAGTGTAGGAAAACTGCGAACGAATATTCATGCTATGGTGACTTAAAAACGCAACAACTGAGAAGCCTGACATCTGAACAAAATAAATGATAGAGTATTCGCAGCTCCTCAACAAACTACCAGAAACGAAAATGAACGACTTTGAACACGCAAAAAATAGAAAATCGGAAAACACAGCCTACCTACCAGTGGGTGCTGGTGTTTACGAAATTCCCAAGTCTGAGGATGTTAATCTACATATAATCTTTCGTGATGAAAGGTGTGTAAACAACTTTTTCATGAAATACAAATGATGCATTGAAAGTTAATAATGTTTATATAACGACGAAGTACCTCAAGTACTTTTTTATTTCCAGGAATAATCGCTGGATTGCTTTGTTTGGAAATACGAAATCAATTGTTCGGACAGGTAAATGTACATTTCGTCGGTTACTACATAACGAAATGTTGTTGCCAGCCTTATAGCTGCAGTTTCCCAAGCAGAAAATCTAAGATATCCTTGTTACTTCCTCAAGAAATTTGCAAACAATACGGTGTCACTTTGAATTTCTCGTACCCCTGTTACTTAGATACTTCCTTATATATAGTCGCTTTTGTCTCCTCTTTCTGTTGCCTTTTCGTCACAATAAACGCAGCATAAGCTTCCAAGCGGAGAAGGGAATCCATTGCAGACAGCTTGCGCAATGAGGCAATGAGTGGACATGAGAACGAATTTTGTGCGTGCCCTTTTATTCTCGCATGTCTGCGGTTGCACACAAGGAAAGAGACATCGTGTGGACATGTTTTCAGGGAAGGCCCAAATTGAGACGCCCATAGCGTGTGTGACGCGGCGCTGCGTAGCGCGCGTTTTTGTAAATTCACAGGTTCAAATGGGACCGCGCAAATTGCGGCGCGACGCGACTGGGACGCGACACGTGCCTGCGCCAAGTCGCGCGGCGTTGTGGTTGCGGCACAGTTTCTCGCGCCACTCGTCACCTGGGCACCGCGGGTGGGGTGAGGCGGCGAGCGGAACGTAGTCCTGCCATATGCTCACTTCGGCATGCCGTATATTGGCAGCGGAAGTATTGCCCATCCGAAAAATCAGCCTTACGGTATACTGAGTTTCATTGTCGTTTAAGCGCTCCATATCTTTTCGTTAGTTGAACAGTTTTCAGTTACATATATCTGTATACCTTTTTGGTTTGTTTATTCTTTTCCATTAGAAACAGGAAGTATATCTTCTGCCTCCACAATGTTTTCAGAACGTGTGAAGGGACAGACGACTTGTAGTAAGGGTGGTGAATAAGGAAGTAAGGAATGTTATAAAATCATGTGATCTAGAAGCAAGGCAGGAAAGTTATCCACTTTACTGCCTGTTATGCTGACGCATTTCTACGAACTGTTACAAAAAGTCGAAAAGGCGTAATTTCCACAGGCATGACCCCTTTGCGCTCCTGGTAAAAAGCGTTTGAAATATGAAGTACATGATTTTCTCTATCATTATGTGGATATGGGTCTAATAAGAGACATTATACTTAGTACATGTGGGCATCACATTTCCACTATAAGCTAGAAACAGTCGAGAAGCCCTCACGAATAACGATGTTTCATAGGCTCGTCGTGATGAGAAAAAGCATTTCACTGGTTGTATGCATGCTAACAGAATTAATAAACTAATTACACAACAGGTTACACAAATGAAGCCGTAGTCCGTATTATTCCAAAAGTGTGTATATCCTGAAAGAGTGTGGTGAACTGACATATTTATTTTGTTGTAATGTACTGCTGACAAAGGCAAATCTACTTTCATGACAATGTTTTTCGAACGAAGTGAACTCTTTCTCTCACAAAGTATTCCTGTCGAGCGCATTATTCTCATCGCCTGACGACGCACTTACCATTGTATTGCGCCACGTATCAATTGTTTACTTTTGTCAATAACAACTATTTTAATCGCGAATCATGCATTGTTAGTTTGGCAAGGCGTAGGTGAGTAACCAGCATCAGGCATGTGCGTCCCCTTTGATACTGCTCAGATGAAGAAAAGGAATAAAATCCTTTGGTAAGTTTCCATTCCAGTCTCTCTGTGTTAAAAATACGATGGCTTTGGGATTCAACCAAAATTACAACCGAATTGGAGATTTACTTTTGTGACAATTGTTAACCTTTTCTTATTAGAAGAAGCATCATCATTTACGAGTGACGACCACATTTCTCTTGTTGACAGGCTTGAGAGTACTTCTTTTGCCAAAACACAATATGATTTGCACAAAGTCATTTTTGCAGCAGCAATTGTGACAGAATTCTGAAACAGAGTGTGTCATTAAATAAGTAATTGGCGACCAGAGAGCTCAATAGCTTACGAAAGTACTCATTGTGTTGGTTTGTCGTAACATAAGAGAAGAAATTTCATGTTTATTTTCATCCTAGGAGACTCTTCTCACACTAGCTGTCGATAACTCTTAGAGAATTACGGTCACTGTAATGAAATAATTAAATAGAAAGTACAACTTTTGATATATCGTCGTAGATAAAAGTTCAGTGTGTTTACGACATGGCAAAGTTCTCTCCTCCTTGTGTGCCGTCATTCGCCAAAAGCTCGTTTAGATATCTCGAGCGGTTTAGGAGATATGAGGGATTTAAAAATATTTCATTCCCGTCGGCGTGAGATCGGGAGCGGATGCGCTTCATAGGATCCATTTTCTCGAAATCGGAGATAGATAGAGACCTCCTCCCAAGTCTAAACAAAAATTCAATATGTTAGCTCAATTTCATACGCAGCAACATATGGTGTAATACGCACCAAACGCAAAATCATAGAGACCCCCGTTTTTCATTGCAAACTTTTTGAATTTTGCGCAGTGTCTTGCTAAAATGTGTATATCACAATAAGCATGGCCATTAGCGAGATAATGGGCACTTAGCCACGAAGCTGTCATGTAACGCTACAAATAAGGCAAAAATCAAATATTTTCAGTGAATAGTTTCTGTAAAATCATTTGAGAATGGTGCGTGCACTTTGGTTCTGTCTGCCCAGAGCGGCGCCAATCGGCGCGTGCGAAGTGTGTGTACGCGTCGCAGTATGCGTTGGTCCAGCGCGACGTGTGCGGAACGTGCGCGTCTCGCTGTAGTGTCGTGTCACGTCACACGTGCTGTAGGCGTCTCAATTTGGGCTTAGCCTATTAGAGTGACTTCACAGTGTCGGCGACGCGATGCCGAGCCGAGCGATGACGCGTTGATATGGCGTGACACTGACAGATGGGCTTAACAGAGGAACAGCATGGTACCCGTTTGGAGTGCACGCTGAGCGGGCGGTGCGTGCAATGGTGCCAGTGTCATCCCCAGTGATATTGTGTTTCCTCCTATCGTATGGAGCGGTTTCTCGCGATGGACGTAAAGAGGCTCGTTAACAACATACGTAAACATCACAATTGTAGGATCGGCATAACACCCTACTACAAGAAGGATCTAGTACGTCAAGCTTGGAGTGAAGTGTCTCAATATTCGATTGTGAAACAGGAAGTAAGTACAAAAATGTAAAATAAATAACTTCCAAAAATACTACAAATAAGTGACAAAAAAAGACTTGTGTAGTATCACAACCGAATTGTGTACAAATTTTATTATGCTAGTGATAAACGATGATCATTATTCAACAAACTGTTCGTAAGTTTACATTCGTGACTGCTGGTATAGTTTGGAACGTCTCTCTGACATTCCCCGCTCTGCTTGAAGCACCACCACTTGTTCAATCATTTTGAAAGCATTCTGCCAAATCTTTTTTTTTTTCGATTATGTCCTCATCAATGCGCAGTTGAAGGGACACATCGGGCTCATCTATATTATTATGCTGTGGAAGACGCGGATGCTCTGAATAATAATGTCTGCATGTTTACTGATATTTCCATTTCCTTTCGGAGAAGACGCTGCTTGATAGCCATCTTTCCAAACATACGATCCGCCACCGTTACAACCTGCGATAACCTCTTGCTAAACAGTCTTTCTTCCGAATTCAGTCACAGTCCAGGAGACGGCTGCATTAAATTTTCGAAGAGGGAAAGATTTCATCTCTGGTCAATGCTAATGGGACTTTCACTGAAGTAGCCGATAGTTCCAGCTGTGTTGGCCAGTTTAGCGGAACGTCCAAGCCGGCCGGTGTGGCCATGTGGTTCCAGGCGCTTCAGTCTGGAACCGCGTGACTGCTATGGTCGCAGGTTCGAATCCTGCCTCGAGCATGGATGTGTGTGATGTTCTTAGGTTAGTTAGGTTTAAGTAGTTCTAAGTTCTAGGGGACTGATGACCTCAGAAGTTAAGTTCCATAGTGCTCAGAGCCATTTGAACCATTTTTGGAACGTTCAAAAAAATTATTTTGCAAATAACTTGCCCTAAATGTCGCGCTATGTGATTCGCCATAACCTCCAGCATCAATTTCTATTAATTTTCAATCAGCATTGCCTAAAGCTAATAAAGCAACAGAAAAAATTCTTATTATTTTAGCGCAAAGTCCCAGAATGAGGGGACATTGAACAGGGAAGTGCCTACCGGCAGTGGGTTACACACACACACACATACACACACACACACACAATTCGGATAATTTCAATTGGCACACAAATGTTATTCAGCTGTTTGAATGAGTATAGCAGGACCATAATAAGAGGAGTCAGGTGTACAGGGCTCAAAATTTACGATATTGCAGCACACATTTCATGCTAACGTTGTGCGACTCTTCTAGACCCATCAGGAATTGCTCTAGCAGAGCATGGAAAGACATACCTGAAAGAGAATGAAATGAACAGAATGGAACGGTGCGAAGGTTTGTAGGGTGCGCTAAGGGGAAAAAAAAAATGTATTCGTACTAAGTCCGTATAGTTATTTCTGCATATGTCTGTATTGCCAGGCCAGGCAGTGAAGACTACGTGGAAATACTGGCGCGACAAGTTCTGCTCAACACTAAAAAGGCTCTTATGTTAAGCTTCGGAAACGAAGGTGGCTCTCAAGCGTTTAAATCGTACTGATCTTCCTACGAAGTACTGACGTTTATGACAGACATTATGACTCCACGGCAGACGAAAATTAATATACATGGCAGAAATATAACCCAATCTGAACCCGACGAGGCACAATTGTCAACGGCTGTTGTTACAGATACAACACGTGATGTACATAACGAAGAGAGTCTATGTTCATTTGATGCCGGCTCCTCAAGACTGTCAGAATATTCAGGCAATAGTTTTTCAGTGCCACCATTCTCAGTCTCCCAACACTCAGACAACTATGAGACATAAAGAAAAAATTGGGGAGTTGCAGAACGTAGATAAACTAAAGCTGAAGCTCAATGAGAATCAAGCGTCAGACCCAGAGACACAAGAAGACAGTTATGATTTTGTACGTAGTTTGCTGCCCATCATACGGAAACTATCACGAATAGCTCATCTGAGAGCTAGAATTGAAAAACATAAGACAGTACTGAACAAAATTGGAACAGTCTCCAGCCCCTTCCAGTGCACATTCCTTCTTTTCGTGTTATGGATCTGAAAATCCTTAAACTGAAAGCGTCATTTCAAACCTCCAAGCTTATGGAAACCGTAATAACTTCAGTGAACTATCATGAAGGTCTATGTGATAAACTGATGAACACCAATACATAAACATGGGCGCACAGACCATAAACACACACAACACATCTGAAAAAGAAGCATCCACGACA
Source organism: Schistocerca serialis cubense (assembly GCF_023864345.2). Lineage (NCBI taxonomy): Eukaryota > Metazoa > Arthropoda > Insecta > Orthoptera > Acrididae > Schistocerca > Schistocerca serialis. The sequence goes on from NC_064638.1 coordinate 267,173,576, forward strand.
ACAAACAAATGGTACACACTAATCTATAACAGAAAATCAGCTCACAGGATAGCCAATATATGCAAGAGACAAAGACTGAAATCTGCCTACAGACAGACAACTCTATACAACAGAAACTGAGGCAAACTAGTACTAAAACATACAAACACAGCACATCTGTGATCAACAAACTCATGTGTCAAGACTGCAATTCAGTTTACATTCTACAAACAAGTAGAAATGTCAACATCAGATACAGTGAACACAGAATGGCACTGAAGAGTAACAGAAAATCCTCCACATTGGAGATCATCTCATGGATAAGAAGCACAGACCAATAGACATAAACACAGACTTAAAAATTCTTAAATGCTGAAGGAAGAAAAGTGATGAATGAATACAGAGCACTGTGCAATAGAACCCTTCTCTCAGCAGACTCACACATACACACACACACACACACACACACACACACACACACACACACACACACACACAAATAAACAAACAAGCCCCCACAGCCTTTGCAAAATTCAAAATTCCCGCCCAGAACAAGATGGAGGAACAAATCAACACCACACAAACGGTGAAGCAGGAAAACGCGAGAACTACAAAAAGTTGGTAAAAAGACAAATCATCACAATCAGTGTACATTTCAACAAAATTTTCGAAAAATCGTACTGCAGCCCAGAAAAATGATAGTCAAAGAGCAAAGAGTGGAATAGCGGATCTTTGCTTAGAAAACAACATAATCTAAGGACCACAGTGTTATGAAAAGGCAAAAAGAAAACAACATAATCTCATATTACGAAAAAAAATTGTGAGAAATTACGTTACAAAACAATGATAAATTTTTATTAATTGCAGATAACATACTGCAAAATAGTAGTTGTTGCTGTGCTGCAAATACCGAACAGACTTGTGAACACCAGTATGTAAAATGATGTGCATATTTATTCTTCGTGCTAATATTTCTGTCACTTCTTATAGTAATGTAAAGATCTGTGATCTAAAAAAACTGGTAAGTGGCACAGAGCATAAATTCTTTGTACATTATTCAACAGGTAATAAATGAAACCCACTGAAGATTGAGAAACTTCTCCTAAATATATATGAGCATTAACACAAGAAAAATTGTGTATGCTCAAAGCATAACCACATACCCTTATTAATATTAGGAAGCAAAGACAGCCAAGGAAAGAGCTTCGACCACGAAATGGATACCGCGAACATTATTACGACTCCCTGGCAGCTGTATCGCGAATTATTAGCTATGGTGAATATGTAACGAATTGTAAATTACTGATAGTAAAAAGAATTTTGTAAATTTAATAATGTGTACTTTCCTGATAATGGCTATAAGTTGCTCTTTAATGATACCAGAGTTTTGCTTTAGTGATGTACTTGAAAGAGACAACACTTCATAATATGTTGCTCAAGCCATTCGGAAGTAATTCCCAAATTTTTCGTGATCTTTTCTCTGATCACTGTACAAATGGTGCAACTCTCCTACAGTAATCCTCTCCTTGTTGACATGAAGCAGCCATTCACGACTGCTTTGAATTCTCAGAACACATTTTCTACTAAGTAAGAATTTGCTAAGTCGAGGAAAAATGACATCGTACCAAGACTGCACGATCATCGCGTGTAGTGACACTGTTCCATTACTTCGCATCGCTTTGGGGAATCTAATTCGAATCGCGTCATGTCGCAGGCAGTGTAAATTCTGGCTTACAGAAATGCGAGCCGGCATAAAAGGGCAGAAGAAAAGGAAAACAATAAGAAGATTAATTTCAACAGAGCAGACAATATTCTTAAAACGGCTTTGTTACAGAAACATGTTTGTTCGTTTACCAACTGACGTACTTTTTTTTTAACCAACAAAATTCCATTAAAGCAAAGAAGTATCACTTTTTCGGACGTGTTCAGTAGTATCACATTGCGAAGCAAAAGTTTGAAATTTGGATCAAAGGTGCCTACAACCTTACTCTGTCATGATACAAAAGAGTGACACCCCAACTAGTTGAAGCGTTGAGTGTCCGAGGGTGACGCAGCAGGGCACTACGCTTTTGCGCCTTCACAGCGGAAGGTTGTAGGCAGCTCTGAGACAAATTTCAAACTTATGGCTCGCATGGGAGACAATTACGGGGTTTAAAAAAAATGATTCACATGGCTCTGAGCACTATGGGACTTAACATTTGTGGTCACCAGTCCCCTAGAACTTAGAACTACTTAAACCTAACTAACCTAAGGACATGACACACATCCATTCCCGAGGCAGGATTCGAACCTGCGACCGTAGCGGTCACGCAGTTCCAGACTGTAGCGCCTAGAACCGTACGGCTACACCGGCCGGCACGGGGCTTCAAGAAATTATATTTTTGCATTGTATTTGTATGGCCCGAGACTCAGAAATGTAATAAAATAATTTCGGGTAGGCACTCGAAAGTTAAGGGGTGGTACCTCGTGCCCCAACTACTACTCGTACAAACGCGCCAGAAGTCGCCGCAGCTTACAGGCATGTCAGATGAAGCTTACACTACAGTCTGAAGTACCAACATTAACGAGTGAGGTGGCGCAGTGGTTTAGCACATCGGACTCGATTCGGGAGGATGACGGTTCAAACCCCCGTGCAGCCATCCTTATTTACGTTTTCCGTTACTTCCTTAAGTCGCTTCTGGCAAATGCCGAGATGGTTCCTTTGAAAGAGTACAACCGATTTCCTTCCCCATCCTTCCCTAATCCTATGGGACCGATGACCTCGCTTTTTGGTTCCGCCCCCGAATCAGCAACCAACCAACTTACACGATCACAATGAAACAGCTATGTTTGGCACTGGGACCTCGTTACGCGTGTTAAGCTGCATAAATACTGCCACTGGAAACATGTTTCTGTTTAAAACTGTGTGCCGGACCGAGACTCGAACTCGAGACCTTTGACTTTCACGGGCAAGTGCTCTACCAAGTGATCTTCCCAAGCACGACCCCTCCTTACGGCTTTACTGCCGCCAGCACCTCGTTACCTTCCAAACTTCACAGAAGTGCTCCTGTGAAACTTGAAGACGAAGCACTCCTGGAAGAAAAGATATTGCGGAGACATGGCTTTGCCACAGCGTGGGGAACGTTTCCAGAATGAAATTTTCACTCAGCAGCGGAGTGTGGGCTGATATGCAACTTCCTGGTAGATTAAAACCGTATGCGGGACCGAGACTCGAACTTGGGAGGTACTGGCGGAAGTAAAGCTGTGAGGAGGGGTCGTGAGTCGAGCTTGGGTAGCTCAGTTGGCGCCGGCACGATGTAATAAAAAACTAAGTGAACGAATCAACGAGGCAACAAGTATCATGAGACAGCCGCATCGAACAAATGCAACGAACATTAACGAACAAAATGTAATCAGCAAAAAAGAAAAAAAAGAAAAAAAAAGAAAAAAACCTTGTTTGAGCCCTTGCCTGGGAAGGGCGAAGGTTCCGACATAGAGTCTCGGTCCGGAACACAGTTTTAATATTCCAGGGAGTTTCATATCAGCGCACACTCCGCTGCAGAGTGAAAATTTCGTTATGTTTCTGTTTGTTTCGCATTATGTTTCCGACGTTGTTTCTTGTCTCTGCCCCTGTCCGTTTTAGCGGCTAATGTTCCCCGCAGTGTGTTCGTATCGTCAGCAACTCTACATTTCGCATTGTTTTCGTATAGTCTGCGACGTTATGTCAAAAGACAAGGTGACTGTAACGATACGTGGTGCTGCATTACTAATACACGGAGGTTCACTCAGACAAAATGAGAGGCGTCGTAGTCGTCGTTGATACACGAAAACATACTATAGAAGAAATGGCGGCAATAACTTGCTCAGGCTTTCCGTAACTTCGGCCGAATGTCATCCACAGACTTTGAATTTCTGCCATATATGGTAGCACCATTTGTTTAAAAAAGACACAAATTTCAGAACAGCAGCTACATTCACTAACTGTTACTTCAAAAATGGTTCAAATTGCTCTGAGCACTATGCGACTTAACTTCTGAGGTAATCAGTTGCCTAGAACTTAGAACTATTTAAACCTAACTAACCTAAGGACATCACACACATCCATGCTCGAGGCAGGATTCGAACCTACGACCGTAGCGGTCGCTCGGTTCCAGACTGTAGCCCCTAGAACCGCACGGTCACACCGGCCGGCCCCTGTTACTCTTAGTGTTTTTTGGGTAGTGGGAGACTTATTTCAGGGTCTTCCATACTTGCTTTACATTTCGAAGTAAGCTGTATCTCTAATAGAAGTTGAAGATTTAGAGCACTACTGGACGTTCTGAAGGATTATGTAGAAGTAAGTAAATGAAAAACAGCGATAGACACGCATATTGTCGAATTTGTATTCATTTGATATGCTTTCACAAGTCGTCGAAAATTATCTCCTCACCAGTCTCTTTAGTTTCGAGTTGCTTATAGACGTGACAGTCTGTTGCCCCCTGCACTCCATTTCTATAGGAAAAAGTTAATAAAGGAAGTGAAAACGCAACGCGAAACAACTCTATGCAGCAGACGACTCAAAGCGACATACACACATGTGCTAGCGCTGTGCAGCGGTGACATGTGGTAGCTGGCTGAAATATTGTTTCTTTTGATCTGTACCGACACGGCTACTGACAACTGTTGGCGTGTTTCGAAACATGTTTGCAAACGGCGTTCACAATTAGTAGCCGGAAACATGTTTGGAAAACACGTTTCAGGCTCACCGTGTACACGGTCTTACACGTGTGTGCAGGGGACATTTCTCTCTTCGTGTCCCTCACACCTCCCAAGGCCAGAGGTGATGGATGTTGTATGCATTCGCTGATTAGTTTCGAATGTGCTACGAGATTCGTAGTACCGATTCGTTACTGCCTCAAACGTCTCGTTTCTCGCATATTTCCTTTCCCGCCTCGGGCGAAATCTGCAGTTTTAGTACTGCTCCAACTTGTTATCCCGACGAGAATTCAGAGAGATGGATACATTTCGGTACTCTCCTATCTTCTTCTTCACATTTCATACCGACTTGGTAGGTTTCGAATTCCCCCAATTTGTTATTCTCAGCAGGGAAAGTCAGAAGTGAGGCGGAATACCGAATACATGTCGCCACAAGCTATGTTTTGTTTCTCACATGCAGTTTACGCACGTCTCCGTCACTGTGAGCAGTGTTCTTAAGCCTCTAGTCTCTTATTCTCAGATACATTTCGTTAGTCCCGACAATTCAAACGCCGAGCGCGAGTGGTACATAGTTTGATTGACTTGTTCGGGAATTGTATTTATCTGGCATCACTAAATGGATTCCCAGACTGCGAATATGGTTTGACATCAGCTGTTCATTTCATTAAAGGCACATAAAAATTTGTGCTGGGCCGTGAGTCGAACCCCGAGTTGCCGCTTATCGCTAGCGATCGTCGTAAATACTCCGACCATCCGTGCTCCCCTCTCGGAGTGACCGAAACTTCGGTATGTCGTATATTGTCCAAATCTCCCACGCCGACACGTTGTGATTCCTGCGCAGCAGGAGACAATTTTTTATTATTATCGACATTTTAGCTCGTCGAGGCATGTGTACCAACGATTTACGCATTGTCTATGTTTATTCAGTGCCTGTATATTACACACTACTTGGATGCATATCTCAATGACACCGCATAAACACAGACATTGTGTAAATAACTGGTGTCTGACAACAGTTGCGTGAAACTATCAACGTTTCTTATGAAGTGTTCAGTTCTATTGTAAAATTAAATTGTGATTTGATTTAATGAAGAGAGTGTTCTACTTTATAACAACTCATTGTATAGTCCGTCGGTAAACTGAAGAGCGAGCGCGTGAGTCCCCACTCTGCCAACCCTGCTACGTCACAGGGCGCTTCTACAGGCTGTTCCACAACGTAGTACAGTCCCTGCCGCGGCGCGCACTTTAAATCTGTGACGACGCCGTGTACAGATACGTCCCGGCTGCGTTTATTTTTAGACAATGCGTTAAGAGTATAAGGAAAACAAAAGACTATAGCTTCTTCGAAACAAAACATTATAGAGTAAATAATATTAACGTAAGAACGGAAGTCAGGATTCTACTACAAACATAGAACCGAATGCCTATTCATATGAATGTATGTTCCTCTATTCGTAAGACGAACCAGATATAGTGCAATCAGTCTGTAGAATTTAAGGCTTGTTCTTACTTTGTGTTTCTACTAAAAGGTAGAAGTTTTCTTTGAAGGGCTGCATTAAAACTTAACAATTCTTGCAACATAAAGAGTGTTTAAAAAGTAACGAGAAATTTATGATTACATGTGTTGTATTCGATTCGCACTGTTTTTTTTTTTTTTTGTCACTGTCTTCGTAAACATGTCTGAAAAGTATTACCAGGTAAGTCCCATTTCACGCAATGTCTTGTGTAAAACATCTTTCTGCAACGAAAATGTATTTTTTGTTTCACGCCAGTGAGTAATTTCCGTATTGAGGGCATTATTTTTTGGTTTATGTAAAAGTCCTCCATCGTTTGTCGAATGACCGATTTTGTGAAACTGTCTATAACGATGAGTTTCCTCCCTAAATTATTAGTAAATAATGCGCCATGCGCCTTGTTTTCGCGTTCCTTCCTTATGCGTCCTATTTTGGCGAGGCTGAAGTTTGCATAAACTGCTGCCCTTTGATTGGGACTGGCAATACTAGCCAACAGTTCTTTCTGTGCAGCCTCCTTAACACGAGCTGTAATAACGTTAGAGACGATCGAACGCTCGTTCTGCGCCAATATCTCCTCTTCTTCGTATTCTGCACATTTTCTTGCAATGCAGGTCGATTATCCATCACTTCCGGATACTGAAGTTTATCCATGAGTACACAAAGTCAACTGACTGAGATTGGCAACTAAGATCCCACGAACAGAAACGACGTATATCACTGCACGCCGAACTACACCGCTAGATAGGTAACGGGCAACTGATTTTGGGTTGCCCTGTAGGCCAGTGGCAGGGATCTTCTGCAAAAGGCCACTTCCCCCACCAAAAGCGCTGCTCGCTCTTGAGTTTACAGACAGACTATACTATCCATATCTAGAAAGTCTAAAACTAAGCTCTGTCCGAACACGCCTCGGGAGGCCCAATGGAACCGACCGATCACCGTGTCATCTCAGACGCTACTGGATGCCGTTATGGAGGGACATATAGTAATCACACCCCTTTTCCGGCAATTATCAGTTTTCGTGACCAGGTAGTTTTCATATCAGGTCACATTAACGCCTAATTCAGTAAATTTTCTCATTGAACTATGCAATCACCATAAAGTAGGAAAAAAGCTCTCCAGAGGGGAGAGGGGTGAATTGTCATGAGTGGTTGTCACGTTGAACAGTTGTAAACACGTGTTTATCGCAGAAACGATACATTTTCGGGCCCATGTTTATTGGACTTACTTTTCTTGTTTCCCAAAGCATTCGGCACTATTTTATGGACAGCCTATACAGGCATAGTGCCTGTTGCTTCGGACAGGCATTCTCGAAAGAGCAGACACAGTACCTATATTGAAAAGCGTCAGAGCTTTTCATGGTTATAATTTCAAGAGATAATTACTTTTAAAATCAGTCATTAGTTTATTGAAATATATGAAGTGTGATGGAGGTGAATGATTTTGTCATTAAGCATCAGTAAAGGGCTATGATTCTTCTCTTTGCAAACTTTGTGCATGAAAGGACTTCTTCTGGTGCCTTCCTAGCTGGGAAGCCCGGCCACCAGGTGGACACAGGTAGTACGCCCACGGGCGAGCGGCGGTCGCGCGCCTATGTCGGCACGCTTCACAGAGGGCAGGCCCCTAGAGGATTAGCGACAGGCGAAGACGCTGCGTACATCAACACGCTGCCAAGGGAAGCCGTGGACATTCGCACGTGTGCCCGAGACAGCGGAAACCACAAACTTAGAGCGAAAACAGTTTTGTCACGATTCTAGGTAACGCGGACAGAGCGGCGAGTTGAATAGCAACAGCACGACTTGGGTGTCCAAGAATCTCAAGTGGCCCGGGGAATTTTGGCCATTTCTCGCGAGCAGAACACCTGGGAACGTAGCGGCAATACTCAAAGGGAGAAGTCTTGGTTTACTTGTACACTCTGTCTCACACAGAGTATTGCTCTCCTTTCCTCGTGGAGTGCGACGGCAAGGAGGGAGGAAATTTTGAAAGGGTCTTCTTCATTGGCAAGAATCTAATATTCGCTTTGAAAAATAGTACGAGCTACGTAATTTGCGGAAGGGCGGAGACAAGACGCTGGAGGGGAGCGGCTCTCTCTCTCTCCAGGTGCGAGGAGCGCACAAGTATTGAGAAGTAGACGAGCTTCACTCACTGCGCGTTATCAAGAGCTTAACTCAGGATCACATTTTTGATTTACTACATGTCCGATGACGGTAGTACTGTTAGAACAGTTTTGAGCTTTGCTTAATGCGGTTTCACATAGGTTTGCACTTGCAGATGGACGCATACCGTCGCCCCGTAATGTTAACTTCCAGTAGCACGTTTCGGTCACTATTTTCAGCGTAGGGCATGTTAGACGCTATCAGCTACGTCGCCGGCAGAGTCTTGATGCAGCCGCACGCAATCAGCCGACTTCACCGCCACGCCGACCACGCTATGAACATGGTAATACAGAAAACGCCCGCTTTCCTAGCTGCGCATTCTTCTTTCGCTTTCTTCAATTTCCTTGCAATGCGTTGGATGCTCATAAAGACGCAAGGCCTCGTGATGACTGGGTGTTGTGTGATGTCCTTAGGTTAGTTACGTTTAAGTAGTTCTTAGTTCTAGGGGACTGATGACCATAGATGTTAAGTCCCATTGTGCTCAGAGCCATTTGAACCATTTTGAAAGACGCAAGGCACAGTATTCACCGTTTTTCCGCAAAGAGAGTCATATGTTCAGCTGTGTTTTTTTTTTATCCCTTCCTCATTTATTATACCAGATCAACCCGTCTTGTGTAAATTATTTATATGTTAAATTAGAATGAAGTCATACAATGCTCAAGTTAAAAGACAAATACCAGGGCAGGCACCTTATACAGGGTGTTACAAAAAGGTACGGTCAAACTTTCAGGAAACATTCCTCACACACAAAGAAAGAAAATATGTTATGTGGACATGTGTCCGGAAACGCTTACTTTCCATGTTAGAGCTCATTGAATGGAAACACACAGCAACAGAGCTTACCAGCGTGACTTCAAACACTTTGTTACAGGAAATGTTCAAAATGTCCTCCGTTAGCGAGGATACATGCATCCACCCTCCGTCTCATGGAATCCCTGATGCGCTGATGCAGCCCTGGAGAATGGTGTATTGTATCACAGCCGTCTACAATACGAGCACGAAGAGTCTCTACATTTGGTACCGGGGTTGCGTAGACAAGAGCTTTCAAATGCCCCTATAAATGAAAGTCAAGAGGGCTGAGGTCACGAGAGCGTGGAGGCCATGGAATTGGTCCGCCTCTACCAATCCATCGGTCACCGAATCTGTTGTTGAGAAGCGTACGAACACTTCGACTGAAATGTGCAGGAGCTCCATCGTGCATGAACCACATGTTGTGTCGTACTTGTAAAGGCACATGTTCTAGCAACGCAGGTAGAGTATCCCGTATGAAATCATGATAACGTGCTCCATTGAGCGTAGGTGGAAGAACATGGGGCCCAATCAAGACATCATCGACAATGCCTGCCCAAACGTTCACAGAAAATCTGTGTTGATGACGTGATTGCACAATTGCGTGCGGATTCTCGTCAGCCCACACATGTTGATTGTGAAACTTTACAATTTGAGCACGTTTGAATGATGCCTCATCCGTATAGAGAACATTTGCACTGAAATGAGGATTGACACATTGTTGGATGAACCGTTTGCAGAAGTGTACCCGTGGAGGCCAATCAGCTGCTGATAGTGCCTGCACACGCTGTACATGGTACGGAAACAACTGGTTCTCCCGTAGCACTCTCCATACAGTGACGTGGTTAACGTTACCTTGTACAGCAGCAACTTCTCTGACGCTGACATTAGGGTTATCGTCAACTGCACGAAGAAATGCCTCGTCCATTGCAGGTGTCGTCGTCGTTCTAGGTCTTCCCCGGTCGCGAGTCATAGGCTGGAATGTTCCGTGCTCCCTAAGACGCCGATCAATTGCTTCGAACGTCTTCTTGTCGGGGCACCTTCGTTCTGGAAATCTGTCTCGATACAAACGTACCGCGCCACGTCTATTGCCCCGTGCTAATCCATACATCAAATGGGCATCTGCCAACTCCGCACTTGTAAACATTGCACTGGCCGCAAAACCACGTTCGTGATGAACACTAACCTGTTGATGCTACGTACTGATGTGCTTGACGCTAGTACTGTAGAGCAATGAGTCGCATGTCAACACAGCACCGAAGTCAACATTATCTTCCTTCAGTTGGGCCAACTGGCGGTGGATCGAGGAAGTACAGTACATACTGACGAAACTAAAATGAGCTCTAACATGGAAATTAAGCGTTTCCGGACACATGTCCACATAACATCTTTTCTTTATTTGTGTGTGAGAAATGTTTCCTGAAAGTTTGTCCGTACCTTTTTGTAACACCCTGTATAATTCACTTGTTGTGAGCTGTTGGTGCCAAATCAGTTATGTTTGTTGTTTTCTTTTTATACTTTCTACAGTATCTGGTGACCCAAATTTTTTACTTTTGTTTATCATTATTTCAATAATTTGTGAGTGAATGTTTAATGAATTTGATAAAATTTCAATAATTATTGCATATGCAGTTTAATGCAGTTTCACTGAATAAACCTCGTATTTGTTGAACAGCCCTCCTTGCATTTCATTTATAAAATTTAAATAAAATCCACACCTCTTTCTCCCTCCCACACGAGGTATCTTGCAATATAACAGCAATATCGCCCGGCCTTAACGCAGATTTCGTTGGCATCGCAGCCACTTTGCAGCCGTGTTGACGGCATTCCCATCGCGAGCAAATGTTGTCGTAAAACACGGCGCGTGTAGCCAGACGCACCTTGCTTTCCTGTCGCCCCTGCGCAGAGGCGCAGCCAGTGGGCGGTATAAGGCAGAAAAGACAGACGCGGCGAGTCAAGTCGGCAGTGGCCGGCCATTAAAGTGAAATCAGCGGGGCGGGCCCACTCGTCCTCTCTGAGGTGCGCCGAGCCCGAAACAATAACGGCAGCGAGGGTCGCTCCGGAGACGAGACAAAGGCGCGGTGGCGCGGGCGGGGGGCGCTTCCAGCTCCGCCTCCACTTCCACCTCCACCTCCCAGCCAGTTCACTGTCGTCGCACGGAGATTGCAATTTTCCGCGGACTGACTGAAATTTAATATGACGCCCGCGCGGCCCAGGAAGACGCCGGGGGCTGCGCGTCGCCCGCGCCGCCTCCGCCGCGCCTCCTCGCGCCCAAGTAATGTATTCATCCGCGCGCCGAGCAGGGCGGGCCCCGCTTCTTGTGTCGGCGGCGTTTTGTTTCAGCTTCTTCAGTGCCGGCGCTGCCGCCGCCGCCGCCGCCTACCCCACACCCATTACAAGGCGCCATAAATAACGGCTCCTTGTCTTGGCGTCGCGTGCGAAACCTTTTTGCTCGCGGTTATTGCTATTATTTCCGAGCCCGCCCCCGCCAGAAACTCTATCTGGCTCCTCCAGCAAAGCGCGTGCCTGCGCCCTCTCGAGAGGCACAACGTACCGCCACCGCCGCCACGACGCTAAATCACGCCTCTCGTACCGGAGGCATGCGCGCCTCTGCTCTAGCCCACGCCGTCCTACGCCGCAACAAGCCCTACATTGTCTCGTAGCTCTATTTCGACCCGAGCATCGAAATACGGTCTCAGCTCCCTTCATCTCAACGTTATGGATAATAGGTATGTCGAGCTCGAGGAGACTAACGCACGAACGTGATTTAATAATTCTCCCCTGAGAACAAAGGCTCTTTTTTACATCCGACAGTATCTCAATAACTGAGTCACAACAATTTAACAATTGTTCCATTGTTTAACATGGTCCTGAAAGTTTGTGGCGAAAAATTGTGGGGCCTGGTGCCAGATAAAACAATCAAATATTGCTAAATCTGAGAAAAACAAACATTTTCAAGATATAATTTTTGTCCAAAACGCGTATACAATTTTTTCATTAAGTTATCCACACATTGTACGTAGTGAAAAATAGCATGCCCGGTTGGCCCTGCGGTCTAACGCACAGCTTTCCGGGCGGGAACAAGCTCCTGGTCCCCTGCACGAATCCGCCCGGCGGATTTGTGTCGAGATCCGGTGAACCGGTCAGTCTGTGGATGGTTTTTAGGCGGTTTTCCATCTGCCTCGGCGAATGCGGGATGGTTCCCCTTATTCCGCCTCAGTTACACTATGTCGGCGATTGATGTGCTAACAAGCTCTCCACGTAAGCGTACACCACCATTACTCTACCACGCAAACATAGGGGTTACACTCGTCTGGTGTGAGGTGTTCCCTAGGGTTTCCACCGGGGGCCGAACCGCAGAGTAACCCTGGGTTCGGTGTGGGGTGACGGAGGGGTGAAGTGGACTGCGGTAGTCGTTGCGGGGTTGTGGACCACTGCGGCTGCGGCGGGAACGGAGCCTCTCCGTCGTTTCTAGGTCCCCGGTTAACATATAATACAATACATACAAAGTGAAAAATACAAGAAACTGAAAAACAATAATTTTCGTTTTACTTTTTCCATAACAAATTTAAGCTTTGAGAAAATGATTTAGTGTTACCTGTAGACAGTTTCAAGGGATAATCGTTAATAGAGTGCATAATTTAGAAGTATAAGGGCTTTTTTTCCAACCTCCGATCGGTCGCAAAACTAAAAGCGCAGAGAAAAATCGGTGAAGTTTTTCGCTGACGTCCTGCGCAGAGTCTATAGACCGACAGTCAGCTGCATCAAGGTACATTTTTCAGTGATTAGGGCCTCCCGCCGGGTAGACCGTTCCCCCGGTGCAAGTCTTTCGATTTGACGCCATTTCGCCGACTTGCGTGTCGATGTGGATGAAATGGTGATGTTTAGGACAACACAACACCCAGTCCCTGAGAGGAGAAAATAGCCCACCCAGCCGGGAATCCAACCCAGGCCCTTGGGATTGACATTCCGTAGGGCTGACCACTCAGTTACTGGGGGCGGACACATTTTTCTGTTATGTGCACACAGTGCGCACATGAAGACGCGTAGAAAATAGTGTCTCCCGCCGAGTATGGGTGTCTGCTGAGAGATTTCGCCTGATTTCATGCAACCCCACATAACGCAATATTCGTGAGAATTAGTGGCTGCAGGGTCAAACGAACACGCTCCTGGGGCGTTTTCAGGGGGAAATATTTGATCTTTGACAGTACACACTGGACTTCGCTGTCTCTCATTTTCGTCTCTACGCTCACATGAACCGCTGGCTATAAAGACAGCATTTTGGCACTGAACTTATTGGCAGTTGGCTTCTGTGAAGAGGGCACTGGAGAGACTGTACCACGCTAGCACAAATGTCTAAGTCGGAGCAGAGATTTTGTAGAGAAATAGTTGGAAGGTGTCGCTAAATGTTTCAAATAAAACATTTTTGATTTTCATTGTGGTACCTTTCGATTGGAGGCTGAAAAGGAAATAGTCATATGTCATGCGAAGCGACGTACCCTGCCCAATAGAGTCTGCTTTTTCTTCGGCGTAAGCTGCTCAGTAATGTGTACTTATAAAATTTTATTTCATTGTGAGACTAATATCGGACACATCTTCAGCTGATTCTGCATGACAGAAGACAAAATAATTTTTATAATGTCTTTATCGCTATCGAATAGTGTTTACTGTGAGCTGAAGTGGCTTATCGTCACATAATTATCATAATCTTTTTGCATCATATATACTGTTTCTTCAGCATAATCCAAATAATTTTGGTAATAATATTCATGTAATTACCCAGTTATATGACCGTGGTGATCAGTATTTCAATTTTGATGTTGCGCACGTGACAAGATCGATGTGCTTTGCATCCTTAGATTGTAAAAGAGTTTTTGGTATCAGAGATTATACAATTTCATTTCTAAATTGTTTGATCTGTGTTATCGGAATATCTAGAACGAATGAATGCACTTAGTGCTCAAGGGCTTAGAAGAATATTGGTGAAATTATAGAGAGTTTTCTTTTTGTTTCAGGACGATCTATTCGTTCCAAACAGGATAGTTAGTCACATATAGCGTGTAATCGCTATAAGTGCTGATATTTTTAGACGTGGTATCTCGATACGTACACACGTGAGTGTGTGGGTTATTTTTTCTCTGCATCGAACAGTCTTCCCGCAAACACGTCACATGATTTAGTATCCGATGTTCTCTGCCTGGTCGTAACTGCACCACCAAGTGAACTACGCCAATCGGTAAAGACTAACCGTTTCGCATCTACGCGAACAAATTTCAGCACATAACCAGCTGCGAGGGGAAAAGAAGGATTAATGGCTTGCTCTTGCCACATGTACTTGGACATATTATCCGACATAAAAACATAGCCATAATTATTAGTCTGCGAATGACGTAAATACTGATGTAATGTTGTTCAGTACATCATCCTCAGTCATCAACAGAAATATCTGCTCTTATACCCGCTATACCTTGAATGCGAAAAGGTCTCTTTCTTCTCTTATACTTAGCAGGTTGCCTTTTCGGAGTTGTGTAGAACTAACAGACCACGTTACGTCACTGGCGGTGTGTTTCTGATCTTTTAGATGTGAACTAAGTGAAGATAGTTTCATGCACGCTGTATTCATATCTTTTCTGAATGTTTGTTTTGAATTTTTTCCTGTCTGTCCCACGCATATTAGAAAATTTACACTTATGGTCAACAATATGAGCAAATTTGTTACTCTAGGAAGCTACAAATTTGTGACTAGTTCATACAGAACACTATACGCTAAAGGTAAATATATTGTAAAACGTCTCCTCTCTTCCGCAATGCACTTGTCGCTGAAGACTGGTATGTGATTGAAACTAGTCACCCAATACAACAAAAACTACACTCTGTTTGGGAGTACACATGAGACACCGCGACATATTTTCAGTATTCGCGAGTTTTGGAGCACCTCACGTGCGAAACGTTTGTAAATTTTGAAAGTAAGAATAAGGTCTCCTATGCAGAATACCTTTATCATGTTCATTGAAACCTACGGTGCTTGTTGCTGTAATACTATTACAAGATGAATGGCGTACCTTTATGGGATGAAATTTACCACAGGTTGGAAGTCTCGTAGTTTCTGGGCGCTAATGTGTCTTCCTTTGTTAATCATGGATGGTAACCGAGCATCATGATCACATTTACTATTTCGTTTTTTTTCACATTAATTGTCGTTCTTATATCTGTTTTTGATTCACATGAGATTAACTTCATGCTTCGAATATTCTGTCATTCATTATATGATTAAAGACGAGGTTATATAATTTTGTTGTTATAAAGCTACAACTCTAGCAAATTCAGTTTCAGTGTGAGATCGCCAGTTCAATCTTTAGTAAGCTCACTTTAAAGTGTTGTGTTAATAATTATCACAGGAAAAAAAATAGCTGCTCATGACTCGCCATGTGCATTAGGAGGGCGACAGAAAGTGAGTGTCCAGGAGGTCCAGAGACCAAGTATCTATGGAATGTATCTATTACACTTCACAAAATGGACACCATTGACATTCAAGAAATGTTAAAGACAAACCATTAACTTGCGCCATGAACACCGGATGAAAAAAGGCACACCACAGTGATCACAAAAGGTTTCGCACAATCAAGATCGAAGGGGAAGTCCTTGGGAGTTACAAATCTTGCAGGGCGTTCAGCTAGGCATCCACTCTTAAAGAGGGGATGTAGAATCATGTTGCCGTCACGGATGATGAGAGGTAATGGAATGTAACGGTATGTTACCGAATGCGAAAGAGTTTGTCGTGGAGCTTATCGTGAAACTGGCTATCCTTCAAGGCGTAGTTGCAGATAGTGCGACAATACATATTATACCCACGGAAAAAACAAACATCCAAAGTCTGAATTTTTCCAGTGGTTCCAGGTGGCATGAATTCAAATGCCATCCATTTTTCACGCGGGATGGTTTTTCTAAAGGAGTATGGTTTTTATACGCAGACCAAGAATCAAGTAAAATCAAATTATTTTGACTAGTAATTTGCCAAAAGCAGAGCTCATAACACAGTTGTAGTACTCATACTTCCTTTTTACCAATCTTCCTTGCTGCGACATAAATATACCCTACTTCCATCGTAAGTTCACACACATGGGGAAGAATCGTAATGAGCAGATCACCTCCAACTTCTCGCAGCACGATACATAACTTTCCAGCCAATTTACCATGCGGATTAACAGTCGGCATAATTGCATACGAATTCTTTAAAGGCATTGACGTTAGTAAATCTTGATACAGTTCTCTTGTTACCTCTAATTTCCATGGTTCCTTCTATATTCATTTTCTCTTCAAATCCGTAATTGGAAATTTGTGGTAAGGTCTTATGAGATCAAACTACAGAGGTCATCGGTCCCTAAGCGTACACACTACTTAATGTAACTCAAACTAACTTACGCTATGGAAAACACACACAACCATGCCCGAGGGAGGATTCGAATCTCCGACGGGGGGGTGCAGCATGGACCATCACAAGGCTCGCCAGACCACTCGGCTACCCCGCGTGGCTGCAAATCCTTATTGGTTGGAGTCAAAAACAAATTCCTTACTGAACGATGGTGTAAGTTTATGTCATCTACAAATTTTCGGGCCAATTCAGCAGTTTGCTATGCATCGTCAAGTTGACACTTTGCTTGAAATTTCGTATCTTACGTCTTCCAATTCTGTAGCACAGTTTAAAATTACACAACCATCCACTGCTTCCCTTGACATCACTGTAATGTATGTCGCGTACAATTTAATATGCATAACGTAGTAGCTAACTACCACGCACATCCAGTAAATTATATCGAGCATCCTTAAAACGCGCAAATACCAGTTTTTGTAACAAGTACACCTTGTCCCCCTTGAATATTCGTAGCTTTTCTTATGTACTACACGGTCATATTGTTGCAGACTTTTTCGAAATATGTTCATAAATTTTTTACTATGTACACTGAAAGGTGGCTACACTGAGTCACAGCGCCAGATTGCGCCAGAGAGTATTATTCAGCCGCCTCCACTGGCAGTGTTTGTTGAGATGTTGTAGTAGGGAGTGCTTATTGAGAAGTAGCAGTAGGCAGTGCTTGCTGAGATGTCGTAGTGAAAAGTTCTTGTCGAGAAGTCGTGGTGGAGAGTGCTTGTTGTGGAGTGGTAGGAGTGAGTCGGTGTTGAGATGTTGTAGTAGGGAGTGCTTGTTCCATGTTTTATGCAGTTTTTTTGGGCTAGACAGCAGATATTGTTCGAATGGAGATATTGTAATGATCAGAGTGCTTTTCGTCAATATATATGAAGGTAAAAAAATTCCCTTTTCTTTTTATTATTTCAATGTCTTAAATAATGCGTCATTACAGGTTCAGTCAACAAAGCATCTGGCTCGTGTTCTTGTATTAGAGTGTAATTCTGGTTTCCTTACGCAATTATAGTATTTATATTTCTTTTAATTGCTTCAGTATAAATGGCATTTAAAATTTCTTGTCTTATTGAAGAAGAACAGTGCCAGATGTGTACGTTGAATCACACTTCCTCACACAGAACAGCTACACTTGTGTTTTGTTTTTTCCTACGTTTTATAGTTGCTGGGGACTTAATTAATTAATTGTGTTAACGGAAATTTTCTTTCATTCTTTGTTGTTATTCTATGCAGTCAGATTGCGTACAAATACTAGTCAGGGCCAACCGTTTACGAGACTTCGTAACCGAACAGACAGTTACTCAATCAAAAAATTAAAATTATTTGCATTATATATAATTAAGCCCCCATGCACGTGGTTTTTTTTTCCTTCATATATATTGACGAAAAGCACTCTGATCATTACAATATCTCCATTCGAACAACATCTGCTGTCTAGCCCAAAAAAAACTGCATAAAACATGGAACAAGCACTCCCTACTACAACATCTCAACACCGACTCACTCCTACCACTCCACAACAAGCACTCTCCACCACGACTTCTCGACAAGAACTTTTCACTACGACATCTCAGCAAGCACTGCCTACTGCTACTTCTCAATAAGCACTCCCACTACCACATCTCAACAAACACTGCCAGTGGAGGCGGCTGAATAATACTCTCTGGCGCAATCTCTGGCGCTGTGGCTCAGTGTAGCCACCTTTCAACACTCGACAGCAAAAAAGTGGATCACGCCTGAATTCCAAGGTGTAGGCTGCACCTGAATGTACGCAACCAACATAGCATATCTGTGTTGCACATCGTCGCAACCCTCCACAGTACATTCGTTGTACGATACACAATGGGTACCGCTAGAGACTACTAGAGAACACAGGTCTTTATGACAGTCCGTCCAGATGTAAAGTCACACCACGTTAGTACAGAAGAGATCAGACAGTCCTTAACGCTCGTAAACTAAACTTCATTACAATAAGCGACATTTCAAACGTTATGGGACAACTAACTTTGTCACATAAATAGTTCAGTAATCCTTAGGCACAATTAACTATTTGAGACAGTATATGGAGTTATAAAGTTGTATGGCAATTGGAAACAAGTTATTTGCTGTCTAAAAGGTTTACCCAACCCATGCTGAACGTTGTTCAACGTTCAATGGGGAGTGGTTTCGCATCAACTTTATGTAATACTAAGCAGTTAAAAGAAAACGTAATTAACGGCGGCAAGCACTCTACGGAAATCCCAACATTAACAGCTAATCACAAGTAATATCATTGTTCACATTACTCATCAACAGTTACTTGTGCACAAAGTTGTACTTTAAATGACATGATCAACGTCTTCGTTCTGGATCCGGATGCAAGCCCAGAATGTAAGGCCATTGTTAACCAAGCAAAGCTTTGTGCCTTATCGAGACTCGATCACTAGGCAGAAAGAGACGTCAAATATTGGCGTTTGCACCAGTATCAGGTATCAATTCTCAAATTGAACGGAAATAACGATAATGTTTGTACGAAACCAGGAATCCTAACATTACAATTACCTTCTTGGTAATTAACCTCGAAAGACGTTGTATATTGTAGCGTTGTGAAGAAACAAAGGATATACATGTTTAAAATTGAAATGCCGGCATGTAATGCTGGTGACAAGAATGCGAACCCAGCACCTAATCGGGTTGTTGAATAAGTACGTAAAATCAGAATGTAAATATCACAGTTTGTCATCAGCAGTGGCGTTGGAACCTTAAATGACGACTGAAGTTGTATTGCCTGACCGTGATTCGAACCCGGCGCCTACCGCCGTCGTTGTCTATTCAGGAACAGACGAGAAATGTCCAATGTTGGTCCACCATTAGCAAGATGTGCGTACGTTTAACTAGAAATAAGGTGGCGAAAACGTCTATGCTGACTGAGAGTCGAACGCCGCACACATAGTTATGAAGACACGTTAATAATCAAATTCTTATTCAGTAGTAGCTAGGAGTAGCATGTTTAGTAGCAAACCTTAAGGCTTTTCTCATCCCTAGTAACGTGTTGCCTAATATCTGCGATATCATGGTGTTAATTTACAAGTGGACTGCCTGCCGTAAAGAGCAATGTTCTCTAGTAGTTGTGTATCATTGAGATGTAAATGAAATGCCTCAGCAGAAAGTAATTTCCGTCTAGCAGCACGTATTGTTTCAGAGACACTGAGTACATGTTATAAGTGCACAAAATGTGTATTTTATACTACGTATGTACTATTACTTGGAGAAGCTGCCGCCAAACCTGTTTACTTTTACATTCCGCTTAGTTGTCGTGGTTGAACACACGTTTTCTTAAAGCTACATCTAATGCAGAGCGCTTACAAGAAAGAATAGTTTCCTGCTTCATGCTATTGCTAGCAAGGTGAAATATTTTGTGGTAGCTATGTTTAAAATGAATGTATTTTGAACGTATTGTTCGTCAAATATTTGAACGAATCGTCCACTGTAGGTGTGCCTGCACATGTTATAGCATAATAGCTGTAGCTGCGTTAGTTTATACTACAGACGTGGGTAGGTTAGGACCATCTTTTGATCCTTCAAGGGGTGATCGTGGCCTTGCGGCCCGGGTCTGTACGAGCCGCGGCTCGCGAGCTACGGGCCAGCCAGGCTGGCCGAGGCGAGACGGAAGTGAGCGAGCTGGCGGTGGCGTTGGTGGGCCAACAGCCCGGGACGAGCCCGCAGGGCTGCGCCGCATGCCTCTGCCTCTGCCGCTCCGTTTGACGTAAATATGTTTACCTCCTCTCCTGGCATCAGTATAAGAGCGGCAAGCAGAAATACACATCAGGCTGTCTGCCGTAATGGCTCACTGGGAGAGGTCTATTCGAGATAGAGTCGTCGCTCTCATTGAAGGAGATGTTCCATCTGAGAAGCTGGCAGACGGTATGGCGTACCAAATACAACTGCAACGAGATGGTGGAGGATCTGTCTTGAGAGAGGCACCGCCCATAGGGCTCCTGGCTCAGGAAGGAAGAGAGCGAGCTCACAGCAGGAAGGCAGGGACCTAGTGTCTAGGAGCAGAGAAAATCCCTTTCTGAACGCGAAGCAGTTGCAGCGGGAGACCAACTTCCCCGGCTCCAGTGACACTGATGAGAAGGTGTTTTCCACCAGTAACGACGGTCCACGAATCGTTTACAGGCCGCAAGGGACTCGCCATCGACGCGAATATGTAACCACGACGAGAATCACTGGGCGGCTATCTGGTACCTGCTGGGGTTGGATTTCTGCGAGAGGTGCGGGAATTTTTCACAGGATAGAAGGAACTCTGGACAGCGTGCAGTATGCCCTCATATGGGAAAATGTGATTCTTCCGTCAGTGCGAATGCTGTACGCAGAAAGGGACGTCACATTGCAAGAGCACCATTCTCCCATTCACGAGTCTGCATTTGTTCAGCAGCGGCTCTCCACGATTGGCGTCAGCGTCATGGACTGGCCGCCAATGGCGGCTGATATGAACCCCATGGGAAACATGTGGGCTGAGGTCGCCAGAACATTAACAGAGAACTGGCCACAAAACCAACCAACTACAGCGGACGCTCTTTGCGACTGCGTCCTGGAAGTCTGGGAGGAAGTTGCTTCTTCAGGCTGTTACGTCCGACGGCTTATACATTCCATGCCAAGACGCATGATAGAAGTACAAAATAGTGAAGGATTCTGGAAAAAATATTAGAGTCATTAAAATGTTTCTCTGTGTCTTCTTTTTCGTCATTTTTCCTCAATGGGAGCAAATGGAAGATCGAGTGGGTCCGCAGCTCGTGGTCGTGCGGTAGCGTTCTCACTTCCCGCGCCCGGATTCCCCGGTTCGATTCCCGGCGGGGTCAGGGATATTCTCTGCCTCGTGATGACTGGGTGTTGTGTGATGTCCTTAGGTTAGTTAGGTTTAAGTAGTTCTAAGTTCTAGGGAACTGATGACCATAGATGTTAAGTCCCATAGTGCTCAGAGCCATTTGAACCATTTTTTTGAAGATCGCGCGGCAACAGGAAAGATACTGTATGGGTTAGGTTTTCTTTGAGTTGCCTTTTTAATTCAAGTGGATTTCTTTTGAATATACAGTTTGTTAAATATTCTATTTTGATTTCATGTATACCCTGTCTAGATACTTACAAACTAATCAGCGTAGATGGACTCTGTCACAGTAATTTTTGTTATTTCAAATACATCTCTCTTTTCCCCTCCATCCATGAATACACCCTCCTTCCTCCACACAATACGCAAACAATTTCATATTATGTTTACTCTTTGTAAATATCTCTTCTATTCTGTCTCACAGTCTCTCTCTCTGACACTATCGCCGCAAGTGGCCTGCTATTCCATTCCCCCCAAACTTTATAAACAAATCTAGCGGTTTCCATTGACGCTACATTTTCTCTTTTAATTGCTGCTGTCTTTACTATCATTCCTCTCAACACATATGAAACCGTATTCTTTGATCTCCCCTTCCCTATAACCCATTATTCTTTCCGAAAACAGTCCTTCCTTATCTCTCAGTGCTAAGATCAAACGAACTGTGGCACACATCTAAGTAAGCTATACTTTGCAAGCATTTCACGCTTATATTTGGCACTTCTACATTTCTATCCATTCCCAGATCCCGCCCTCCTTCCTGTTACCCGTCCCTTGATATCTGCATCTACATCTAAATGAATACTCTTCAATTCATAATTATGTGCTTGGCAGGGGGTTCTGTGGTATGGTGGATAATCTTGTATTAATGTGTAAAACGTGTAGGTTCACATCTCACGTCAGGAGTAAATTTTTAACACACACAAGTAACTCTCCTTCACCCCAAGTAAGGCCAAGTGCAGAACGCCAGTAAGCTCCGTAGTTCAATATCCGCAGTAAAGATAACGTCCCTTCGCTGCCGACTGGGGCAGAGCGGCATTCGTTTGAGCCGTGTCAGGTGGAGAAACCCCGGAAGGCAGAGACTCTGTCACCAGCAAGCCGTCGTAAACTAGAAAACGTATTTCATTTAATGAACCAATGGCCATGTAAGTTCACAAGGCTCTTACTTTATGTGAAACTGAGACGTTGAAAATGTGGTGCTGGACAGGGATTCGAATTCGATGTCACTGTGTTCCCCAAGATTGCAAACTCTTCTAGGCCTCCTCGAAAGGCACCTACCTGGTTTCGAATCCTGATGAGCACAAAATATTCATTATTTCATTTCAAGCCCTAGCATGTGCACTCCGAACCACTAATGAAAAATAGTTGCATTTTCATCGTCTCTTCGTGCGTTGTCAACTGTAACGTGTTCGTTTCAACTCACAGCCACATGATGTGCTTTTTATCACAACATTACAAGATCAAACGTTTCCTTGCATCTTTTCAAGTTCAAACATTCCCCTCCATCCTACTGGCGAAAACGGATTTGGGTTTGACGTTGTGTTCGTTGTGATCACCAACGACGATATGTTGTTGATTCAACTTCTAGCCAGCACATCATTGAAAGTACAAACAAGTAACTCCTAGCTATTACTGGAAAAGAATTTAATAGATAAAGTGTCTTCATGACCACGTGTGCGGGGTTTGAATTCCATTCAGCACAGAACTTTTCGTTGCCTGATGTCTGGCTAAATATGCGCACATCTCGCTACTGGTGAACCAACAGTAGTTATTTATCGTCTGTTTCTGGCTAGAAAACGACGGCGCTAAATGCTGGGTTCTAATCCCAGTCAGGCAAAAACAATTATATCGTCATTTAAGGTTCCAACATCTCGCTATTGGTGAAAACATTTGATATTTAACTTCTAATTTTACGTACTTCGTTAACAATCCTATTAGGTGCTGGGTTCGCATCCCTGTCACAAACTTTACATGAGGGCATTTCATTTTTAAACATGAGAATACCTTGTTCCTAGTGAATGACACCCTATTAAACGTCGTTGGAGGTAGTTCCCAGGAATATAACTGTTATGACAGGATTCCCAGTTCAGTACAAACATTTTCGTCATATATTTTCAGGATCTGAATAATAACTGATACTCGTTCAAACGTCTATACCTCACATCTCTTTATGCCTAGTGATTGGGTCCCCATAAGGCACAAACAAAGCTTAGCTTAGAATGAGATTTTCACTCTGCAGCGGAGTGTGTGCTGATATGCAACAAGTTTTAATCTGACAGGAAGTTTCAAAGCTTAGCTTAGTCAGCAATGGCTATAAGTGCTGTGTTTGAATCCAGGTCCAGAACGACGACGTTGGTCATGACATTTAAAGTTCAAATTTGTGTACACGTAGCTGTTGATGTGTTACGAGAACAATGATATTACTGGTGATTCGCTGTTTATGTTGAGATTTCCGAAGAGTGCTTGTTGCCTTTAAGCGCGTGTTTTTACTGGTTCGTCCAATATCCAGTTTCTAGAGCCACTCGCCGTTGAGCGACGTTCATCATGTGGATGGAAAACCTTTTCGAGAGAGAAAAACTCTTTTCCAATTGCCGTACAGCTTTGTCTCAAGTATTTAATTTTGACTAAGGATTACTGTACGATGTATGTAAAATAATCCGTTTTCTCGGAACTTTTGGAATGTCACTTGTTGTAATTAAGGTTAGTTATGAGTGTTATGGGGTGTCTCATCGCTAGGAACGTGTTTTCTAATATGTTTTGTCTGACGATATTAGTTGACGCTCAGACTGACTGCCATAAAGACCTTTGGTCTCTAGTAGTCTCTTGCGGTACCCATTGTATGTAGTCAAATTACTGTACCTCAGGGGGTTTTGGTGTTTAGAGGACCTGCAACACAGCTACGTTATGTTGGTTGTATTCGGCAGTGACCCACTTTTTTTGCTCTCAAGTGTACATAATTATATTTAGTACACACTCCTTGGACAACAATTGTCCTTTACTATGTTCACTGGAGAAATGACTTGTTGCTACTTGTCCGACAAGGATGATGTACTACATGGCGCAAGACCAGTTTCAGAAGTAGAAATAGGCTAAAGTATCATATTAATTTACGAGTAGTAGGTTACAACGTTCTAACCCAACCATGTAACACGTTCTAGCAACCTATTAATCTATGTTCCACGTAGATTCAGAGGTACATTAAAACCAACGAAATAGTTCGCATTACTCTAGAAGTAGTTTCCGTGTGTTTTGTGGTGCAGTATCTTTAAGATTATGACCAATGTATTCACGCTTTTCTAGACAAACAGCAAATCACATTTCAAAAGCCGGCCGCGGTGGTCTCGCGGTTCTAGGCGCGCAGTCCGGAACCGTTCGACTGCTACGGTCGCAGGTTCGAATCCTGCCTCGGGCATGGGTGTGTGTGATGTCTTTAGGTTAGTTAGGTTTAAGTAGTTCTAAGTTCTAGGGGACTAATGACCACAGCAGTTGAGTCCCATAGTGCTCAGAGCCATTTGAACCACATTTCAAAAACAGGAGTTATTCCTGATGATTATCAGTTTTCTGGGCTGCTCATTATGCAAACAACTTTTTGTTCATATACGCGCATCATCAGTGAGCACTTTTATGCAGTTGTGTAAATATGTATTAAGTAATAATTGTTCTAATAAAATGTGGCCTAATAACCATTTTATCTGTTGTTGCTATTACCTTAAATTTTCTACATTTTTGGGCTATGAAGGACTTTATATTACTGTATCTTTAACCTGTCACCTCAAATTAAATTATGTTACTGCGAGTTGGATCTGTGTGTTAACAGATCTTTCTACTTAGGAATTTCGTTGCGCAAAAATATTTCGCGATTACTTACAGTTAGCTTCCAAATATCAGTTAACTTCTGCATTCTCATCTATTCTTTAAATGTACACCATAATACAACAGATGATACTGGAAGAGAAACTGATATTTGAAAATTAACTCTAAGTAATCAGAAAATACAGTCGTGAAACATATTGCCGACAAAAAGACGAGCAATGTGAGGTAGTCTTGTAACAAAGAATAGAATTTCGGAAACCTACAATTTTGGGTTACGTGGCAAGCTGCCTTCTTGCTGTAGAAGAAGACACATACAGGTTGTCCCAGGATGAAAGGTCAGTATTCAGCAATAAGACAAGATTGATCATTCTAAGCAAAAAGAAGTGCTCATTGTTCTTAAAGTACGCACCAGGGAGGCCATATTTACTGGATATGTTTTTATTGTTTTGGATTGTTTTTGTCCATATTACCACCTCTCAAAATATATAAAACTAAGTGCTTGCAGTAGAAGAAATTTGTTTCATATTATCGAATATGAAGAAGTGCTCATAGCTCTTATGGTATAGATTTTAGAGACCTTGTGTACTAGGCTTTTTGCTTGGAATGATCGGTCATATCCCTCAGTATTGGGCACAGGTAAAACATTGAGGAACAAATGAAAAAGAGCGATAATTCGTCCAGTAAAGAGAGAGAGATAATCCGAAATATTGAGATGAATTCTGAGAAATGAGCAGACTTACAATACGAACACATAGACAGGAACAGGGCGACAAAGCTTATCGCGTTAGCTTGAATAGAATCGTAATACACATTATCCATTAAATGACAGATCTTGAGTTTCGGGGATGGCAGGAAATTATTCAAGATGAAATTCGCAAGCTGTTTGCTTCTATGCCTCAACAATTACAAGAGTCTTTTCCACAGCAGATTAATCTGGATGTTAGTTCGGTGCCTGTATTAAGCCGTGATCTAACATCTTTAGTGACAGAAAATTGCAGATGTCATAATTTAAAATGCTTAGCCTTCCAATAAAATGTTGAAAGGTGTGTTTTGGTGTATGACAAATACAACGTTCCTCTTCGTTGTGTATGCAGTCCGCAGTACTCACTGGGCAGAGTGTTGCGCTGCATTTTTCTCTCTACCCATCACCCACTGCTGGCTGCATATAAAGCACAGTCAACGGAGTGAAACATTGTACTCTCCGTATTCCAAAATATATCTTTCAACTTTGAATGGGGGATGGAATACTTCAAATCATGACTGGCAAATTCTGGAACTTTGTTACCCGATGATGTCTGTGCACAATAAAAACGGATCATACTTAAACATATGCATGGAAACCCGTCATAGATTAATACGTGCATTAAAAATGACAGGTATGTTGGCCTTTTGAACATTGGTATACAAGAGTGTCTTATTCGTTAATGTTGATGATCAGTGCTGGACCAGTAGCCCCTCCACCAGTGTTATCAAACGCTGGATAAGTAGAGTATGGGTAATTTGCGCTCCGTTTTAAGAAAAACTAGTTTTCCATGCATCTCAGTCTGTATAGTGTCATGTTTCTTGAATTATGTGTCCTCCAATGATGTACTTTCACAAGTACATTCAATAGTGTATGTCGATACTGTTTGAAAACTGTGATGTGAAGTAAAGAAGTCATAAATTATGAAGTCATGTCTGATGAAAAAATTTTATGGCATGAATGGCGAAACTGAAGTGAACGATAAACTTTTTTCCTTTCGTTATTTTGTATAGGTCTGTAAGTAATCCGTCTTTCTCAAATAACGGATAAATATTTTTTTAAAGTCATCAGTCTTCTGACTGGTTCGATGCTTCATCTCAGAGTAGCACTTGCGACCTACGTCCTCAATTATTTGCTGGATGTATTCCAATCTCTGTCTTCACACTTTTTGCCCTCTACAGTTCCCTCTAGTTCCATGGAAGTCATTCCCTGATGTCTTAACAGACGTCCTATCATCCTGTCCCTTTTTATTGCTAGTGTTTTTCACATATTCCTGTCCTCTCTGATTCTGCGCAGAACCTCCTCATTCCTTACCTTATCACTACACCCAATTTTCATCATTCGTCTCTAGCACACATCTCAAATGCTTCGATTCTCTTCTGTTCCGGTTTTTCCACAGTCCATGTTTCACTACCATACAATACTGTGATCCAAACGAACATTCACAGAAATTTCTTCCTCAAATTAAGGCCTATGTTTGATATTAGTAGACTTCTCTTGGTCAGGAAAGTCCTTTTTGACAGTGCCAGGTTGCTTCTGATGTCCTCCTTGATGCGTCCGCCATTGGTTATTTTGCTGCCTAGGTAGGAGAATTCCTTAACTTCATTACTTCGTGACCCTCGATCATGATGTTAAGTTTCTAGCTGTTTCCGTTTCTGCTACTTATTATTACTTTGGTCTTTCTTCTCAATCCATATCCTGTATTCCTTGGACTGTTCGTTCCAGTCAGCAGGTTACATAATTCGTCTTCACTTTCACTTAGGATAGCAATGTTATCAGTGAATCCTATCACTGGTATCCCTTCACCTTGAACTTTATTCCCACTATTAAATCTTTCTGATATTTCCATCACTGCTTCTTCGACATACAGATTGAACAGTAGGGGTGAAAGACTACATTCCTGTCTTTTAATTCGAGCACTTCGTTCTTAGTCGTTACTCTTATTATTCCCTCTTGTCTCTTGTACGTATTGTGTATTCCCCGACTCTCCATATAGCTTACCCCTATTTTTCTCAGGATTTCGAACATCTTGCACCATTTTACACGGTCGAACGCTTTTTTCAGGTCGACAGATCCCATGAACGTGTCTTGATTTTTCTTTAGTCTTGCTTCCATTATTAACGGCAATGTCAGAATTGCCTCTCTGGTGCCTTTACCTTTCCGAAAGCCTAACTGCTGTTCATCTAGCACATTCTCAATTTTCTTTTCCATTCTTCTGTGTATTAGTCTTGTCAGCAACTTGGATGCATTAGCTGTTAAGCTGATTGTGCAGTAATTCTCGCACTTGTCTCCGTGATTTGTGCTCTGAGAGTTTCGCTGCCAGAAGACATATACACAATTTCTAACTTTCACTTCTCAGTGAGCGAGGCAGAGCTGTGGTTAGCGTACAGACTCGCATGCGGGAGGACGACGGTTCAAACCCGCGTTCGGCTATCCAGATTACGGTTTAACTGATTTTCCTAAATCGCTCCATGTAAATGCCGCTATGATTCCTTTGAAAGGGCATGGCCGACATCTTTTCCCATCCTTGACACAATTAGAGGTTCTGCACCATCTCTTATGTCCTCGATGTCGATAGGACGTTAAATCCTATTTTCCTTCCTTCCTCACTTTCATACCTAACTTATTGTGTTACGCTATGTGCGTAAGATTATACATCTTAATGAATAGACTATGACAGACCTCACAGTTTTTATATGAAGCAGCAGAGTGTATTGTACGTTGGCACACTTTTCAGACTTTCGAATCTAGCCAACTCTGTAATAGAATTTTAATACATTTTCTTTTTCCGTTTTTAAATTTTGATGTTCGCTTTGTATGAGAAACAGACTTTCTCTGAAGCTATGTATAAAAATGACTTCGGGGAATTAAAGTTTTTCCAAATGCGAAACCATATTCCACGGTACAAAAGTAAAAAAAAAAAATCTTGTTGTCCGCAAGTTACTTTATAACTCTGCTACACACCAAAAATCAGTAAGCGAAAAAAATTAAGCAGAAATATTCTAACTCGTCAGTTACAAGTTAAACTCATTTTAAAACAGAATCCTTTAGAAAGTAACACAATTTTCCATGTTCAAGACAGGTAAAATTTTGAAAATAAAACATTGAAGATACTCGATAGAGTCGCAAATATCGCTTTATCCACGGTAAAAATATCTTCTTCTGTTTGTGGTGCAATATTTCGCACATCCTACGAAATATAACTGTCGACATATTACATAAATAGGTCTAAAAACATATAGCAATTTACTCATCTCAAATTTCTATACCTAAAGTACTACCAATATATTCCAAGTAGATTTTGATATTATACAGCACTTAAATTTGTGTAACGGAAAATATATACGAATGCTGTGCATAGCACAACCTCATGCCAAACAACAACAAAAACTGTAGTAAATGGCCGCAACAGCTTATAGCTGTTGGTTGAAGTGGCTCTGAGGTCATCAGTCCCCTAGAACTTAGAACTACTAAAACCTAACTAACCTGGGGACATCACACACATCCATGCCCGAGGCAGGATTCGAACCAACGATCGTAGCGGTCACGAGAGTCCAGACTGTAGCGCCTAGAACCGCTCGGCCACTCTGGTCGGCGCTTATAGCTGTCTCCAGTACTTATTCCCTCATGTAATTCTAAAATGAGTCGCCACAATGAAGTACCGGCACCGCCCAAGAAAACATCTTTTGTTCCTGTGTATCTTATTCTTTACGTACAAATGGCTCTGAGCACTATGGGACTCAACTGCTGAGGTCATTAGTCCCCTAGAACTTAGAACTAGTTAAACCTAACTAACCTAAGGGCATCACAAACATCCATGCCCGAGGCAGGATTCGAACCTGCGACCGCAGCGGTCTTGCGGTTCCAGACTGCAGCGCCTTTAACCGCACGGGGCACGGCCACTTCGGCCGTCCCTTTACGTACAGCACTCTCCTCTACATTATATCTGTTTTTTTGGTTCCTCTAGAAGCCGTTAGATAGGAAGCCTGCAACTGGAACTAGGGAACGTTTTAAAAGTTTAAATGTGAAATGGAAATTGAATCATATAAAAGTCTTCGTGTGAAGAAAGGTGGGATTTGTTTTTTATAAGTATCTGACTAGTGCTCCGTGACGTTGCATTTGGCGTCCCCTTCAGAGTGTGCACATCCCAGATTAAAAGTTATCGTCTTCAGCGCTGTCCTTTACACCACACTTGCATCAGGAACCCCCACCCTCGCCCCTCTCAGTGGCGCTCTTCCGGCTGGACGCGTCGTTTGTCGTCAGCTTGATGGAATGTGGCAGCGATGCAGACGAGGTAGAAGGCGGCGGGGTGCCGGGTAAAGGGCGGGAGTGGGCGCGGGGTTCGCCCAGATTAGCGTCCTTGACTCGCGACGGTGAGGCGCCGCCCCCGCTGCCGCCCCCGCAGTGATTCACCGCGGGCGAGCCAACTTAACGCGACAGTGGCGCCGCGATAAAAGTTGGCGGAAGGGCGGAGGAGCGGCCCGGGATAGGCTGGCTGGCTGGCTGGGTATCCGAGTTTTTGGGTCAGCGGCAGCCGCTGGCTGGCTCAGTGAGGCGAGTTAGCGGCTCCCAGATAGCGCAACTTAGCCCCACCCGGCTGCTCGGAAAGAGTTGCGAATGAGCGCCTGCGCCACACCGCCACTCGCGAAGATCCAGCCCGACAGCGAGAAGACAAAGAAGCGGTGTGGGGCCATCCCAGTCCAGTCTTACACGAGGTGTCATAGCGTCGTTTCTTCTCAATATGTACCTCGCTATGCTTCATAACTAAACTTAACTTGTGGCCTCATTCTGAAGTAAAATTTTCCTTCTCCGGGTATACCCGTATGAAAATTGCGCCATAGCATCATGTAACGGCTTTTCAACGAACTGTTCAGTAATTTATCGTGCATAAAGACGGGCGTTCTGTGACGGTCTTACCATGTGGATCAGTAAATCACCTGATCACTTGATAATTTACCAAAAGCGGTCCGAAGTAATTCGAATCGTAAAATTTAGAAGGAAAAAATTATGAATAAACCTAAGTCACAGCACTATACATAGCCCACACATTGAAGAAAATGTACGACTTCTTCAATAAAAACAAAAATAAAATTAGCATTTCGTAGGGATAACAACTTGAAAGCCAAACTAAAGTACGACCATTAATAAATAATATCTCCATTTTTTTCTCATACAGGCATTAGCAAACTTTCTTGTGACAGTTGAATCAAATATTATATGAAACAAACAGACAGGAATTTCAGAATTAGCTTTTAAAAAATACACGAAACTGCGAAAGGAACCAATCCAAATTTCACTTGCATTTAAGAATCCAAAAACGTAAAGCAGAAAAATATTGAAATTGGCCTAAAAATTATGCACATAGAAACTGAAGGACACACTTAAATAACAAACAGATCTCATACATAAAAAGTACCTAGAAAATTTTTGGATATTATAAAAGAAAAAGGTAGGAAAAATGGGTGAGTTACCACGACAAACGCAAAACAATAGGATAATTATTATTTACGTGAGACCACGAAATGCTATCTTTAAAAATTAAACGTAACCACTGACTTTCCACGAAATATAATTTCCATTGTAAACATGTGGCATCGCTGGAGCTGAAGCGGTGAAATAGCTGTCAAAAATAACTGCACCGAGATCGATCAATTAAAGTATATGTAACAGGAGGACAACGGGTACCTGCACTGCAAGAAGCAATGGCTAAAAAATGGTTCAAATGGCTCTGAGCACTATGGGACTTAACATCGAAGTTCATCAGTCCCCTAGAACTTAGAACTACCTAAACCTAACTAACCTAAGGACATCACACACATCCAAGTCCGAGGCAGGATTCGAACCTGCGACCGTATCGGTCTCGCGGTTCCAGACTGAAGCGCCTAGAACCGCTCGGCCACACCGGCCGGCAATAAGAAGCAATAGAGACCGCGTTACACCCGCTAAGACGTACGTGCCATGTGCTGTTTGCAAACATAGTAATTAACATAGACGTAAGGAACGATATTATACCTGATAAAGCATCTTCACGGGTACGCTTGACAATGGAAAAACGCCGAAAAGAGCTCGTCGTGCATCCTTGTAACTACTACGAGTAAATAAAGCAATAGTGCAGCAAAAACCTGTATAAAAAGTAAAATAAAAGTATACTGTAACATAAACAGTTCTCGTACGAGTTTAGTGACATATAGATGATGAAGCAGCTATTCTGTAATTACTGAAATTAGTTTCACACACGATAAGGTCATGGCAGTGCGATACATTAAGGTTTACTTTTAAAGGTTGCAATACTGGGAAAACCTGTTTAAATATTCATTTTGTGTCAGTATTCCCACATAAAGACACATAATACATAAAAACGCTTCTGAAGTATACAATAAGAAAATATTTTATATGGACATCGATGTAGAATCGCTCTTTTTCGACTTTTTCCAAGTCTTCACAGTACAAATAACTCACGGGGAACAAGTAGGAACAGAACGTGTAAGGAAACCCCTTGATACTCATTATCACATGGAAAGTTTAATACGTCCTCCTTTAGCACTGACTCATGCATCAAGATACCATCGCATTCAAATTAGAATGAGCTGACATATTCTAACAGTAATCCATATGATTTCCCTAACTTGCACGGGTAGAGACGGAAAACCCCTTTATACATTGTACAAAGGTCTATATACAATAGGCGTGTTAATGCTCGCAGGTGCATTTTGCACGCTTTATTTCAAAATGAGATTCTTGCGATTGGCCGGTACAGCTAGTAAGTTTTCTTGTAACCCTTGGACACGCTCTGCGGATATCAGGTGCAAATCTGCTATTTTAGCTCCTTAGTATAGTGTAGCTCCGTAATACATTAAAGGGAGTGCCTCACTAGGTAGAATTCTGCAAAATAAAAACAGTGCAAAACGAAAAGAGACCAACTGAGAGCACAAAGAGATGCAGATGGATGTGTAAAATGTGCCCAAAAATAATGGTTCAAATGGCTCTGAGCACTATGGGACTTAACTTCTAGTCCCTAGAACTTAGAAGTACTTAAACCTAACTAACCTAAGGACATCACACACATCCATGCCCGAGGCAGGATTCGAACCTGCGACAGTAGCGGTCGCGAGGTTCCAGAAAGTGTGTCCAACCAGCCACAATTTCTTCTTGACGAAATCTTTTCAAAGATAAGAAAGTATAAATATTTGTTTTTATTTACAACAATCGGTTCATGCTGTGGGTCCTGGTGTCATGTCCTAGTTCATGAACCACGGGCAACGTATCTGCTATTTTAGCTCCTTAGTATAGTGTAGCTCCGTAATACATTAAAGGGAGTGCCTCACTAGGTAGAATTCTGCAAAATAAAAACAGTGCAAAACGAAAAGAGACCAACTGAGAGCACAAAGAGATGCAGATGGATGTGTAAAATGTGCCCAAAAAAATGGTTCAAATGGCTCTGAGCACTATGGGGCTTAACTTCTGAGGTCATCAGTCCCTAGAACTTAGAAGTACTTAAACCTAACTAACTTAAGGACATCACACACATCCATGCCCGAGGCAGGATTCGAACCTGCGACAGTAGCGGTCGCGAGGTTCCAGAAAGTGTGTCCAACCAGCCACAATTTCTTCTTGACGAAATCTTTCCAAAGATAAGAAAGTATAAATATTTGTTTTTATTTATAACAATCGGTTCATGGTGTGGGTCCTGGTGTCATGTCCTAGTTCATGAACCACGGGCAACGTATGAGTGGCCAAGTAAGTGGTCATGACAGTCGAGATAGCAGTTACTTTGGAATGCGGCTGGGCATCTCGGACATATTCTGAGTTGTGGTCGCCTTTGTGCTCAGACGGCAAAGACTACCAAATCCACCGGTTAGTCCCTCAACTGTTAGGGGTAAAACTCAGTGGGACCCGGGGCAAGTAAGGCTAGCAACCTGCTTCCCTGGTACCTTAAATACAGGGTTATTACAAATGATTGAAGAGATGTCACAGCTCTACAATAACTTTATTATCTGAGATATTTTCACAATGCTTTGCACACACATACAAAAACTCAAAGAGTTTTTTTAGGCATTCACAAATGTTCGATATATGCCCCTTTAGTGATTCGGCAGACATCAAGCCGATAATCAAGTTCCTCCCGCACTCGGCGCAGCATGTCCCCGTCAATGAGTTCGAAAGCACTGTCGATGCGAGCTCGCAGTTCTGGCACGTTTCTTGGAAGAGGAGGTTTAAACACTGAATCTTTCACATCACTATGCGTGAAACTTGCCCGCACGCGTTCAACCGTTTCTTCGCTCACTGCAGGCCGACCCGTTGATTTCCCCTTACAGAGGCATCCAGAAGCTTTAAACTGCGCATACCATCGCCGAATGGAGTTAGCAGTTGGTGGATCTTTGTTGAACTTCGTCCTGAAGTGTCTTTGCACTGTTATGACTGACTGATGTGAGTGCATTTCAAGCACGATATACGCTTTCTCGGCTCCTGTCGCCATTTTGTCTCACTACGCTCTCGAGCGCTCTGGCGGCAGAAACCTGAAGTGCGGCTTCAGCCGAACAAAACTTTACGAGTTTTTCTACGTATCTGTAGTGTGTCGTGACCATATGTCAATGAATGGAGCTACAGTGAATTTATGAAATCGCTTGTATCATTTGTAATAGCCCTGTATGATGCTGGCAACAATCAGAGCAAAAGACCTCGGACCTTTGGAGGTGACGGAGTCCCACCTCTAATTGACATACGAGGGACTCCTAAGATACGACTCGGCAAACGAATGGTAACGAGATTTGGGGGGGGGGGTTATTAATATCAATGGGGGCTACTCTGGGAAGAAGGTAGAGCTGGCAGAGGCTGCAAGTAAGATGGTCTTGTGACAGCCAGAGCGACAGCACCAGCAGCAGCGAGTAGTGTTTGTATAAAGCGTTTATTTTGCATTTTGTTTACGACCTTCCACTAAGGAAGGGGTTCTATTTGTGTTTATCTGCTCTGCATAGTAACTAACAGTTCTTGATAAAACTTTACGTAGTTTTCGTGTTAGATTTCTTAGTGTTTTCTTGATCGTTTAGAACAGAAAGCGCCCTAAAACCGTCTTTTGTTTGTTTCGCGGCCGTTAGCCACTAGTCACTTGAATCAGCAGTTGTCTTGTGACAGCCAGAGCGACAGCACCAGCAGCAGCGAGTAGTGTTTGTATAAAGCGTTTTTGTACTTATTTGCTGCGCTTAGCTTTTAAATAGTTTTTCTGGGAAAACCTAGCGTAGTTTTCGCGTCTCGTATTTCAGTGAGTGTTTCTTGATTATCAGAGTAGCTCATCAGAAGATTATCTTGGGAATTTGTCACCGTATAGAGTAGGGTAAACATAGTCATGTGTAGGGGCTGTGGTTGTTGTGAGCGGACGCAAGGAGAATTGGCCACTCTTCGGGGGCAGGTGGAGGCTTTGTCTGTTAGGCTCATCGAGCTCGAGGCGCAGGCGTCGGCTCGTAGTGGCGTTGGGGCAACTGTGGTGAGACCTATGCCTACTTCGGTGGCCTTGGAATCACATGGAACCCCTGATGTCGCTGCGTCTTCCGGCAGTGAGCATCTTACCGGTCAGCCATCACTCCAGGGTGAATGGCGGACAGTGGTGGGCTCGCGCGTGCCTGGCCGAAAGGCGAAGGTGGGATCTGGCCGCGTGGCAGCTGCCTTACCCCTTTCCAACAGGTACGGGGTGCTTCCTAGTGGTGATGACATCGTTTCCGAGCCACCACAGGGTGCCTCGCCTGTTGGGCCAGTGGCCGATTCTCCGGCAAGGTCCCGACAGTCACAGAGGGCGGGCCTATTAGTTATAGGGAGCTCCAACGTTAGGCGGGTTATGGAGCCCCTCAGGAAAATAGCGGGTAGGTCGGGGAAGAATGCCAGTGTGCACTCGGTGTGCTTGCCGGGGGGTCTCGTCCGTAATGTGGAGGAGGCCCTTCCGGCAGCTATTGAACGCACTGGGTGTGACCGGCTGCAGATAGTAGCACATGTCGGAACGAATGACGCCTGCCGCTTGGGTTCTGAGGCCATCCTTGGTTCCTTCCGGCGGCTGGCTGATTTGGTGAAGACAACCAGCATCGCACGCGGAGTGCAAGCTGAGCTTAATATCTGCAGCATAGTGCCCCGAGTCGATCGCGGTCCTCTGGTTTGGAGCCGTGTGGAGGGTCTAAACCAGAGGCTCAGACGACTCTGCGACTATAATGGTTGCAAATTCATCGACCTCCGTTATTGGGTGGAGAACTGTAGGGCCCCCCTAGACAGGTCAGGCGTGCACTACACACCGGAAGCAGCTACTAGGGTAGCAGAGTACGTGTGGCGTGCACACGGGGGTTTTTTTAGGTTAGAGGGACCCCCCC
Source organism: Schistocerca serialis cubense (assembly GCF_023864345.2). Lineage (NCBI taxonomy): Eukaryota > Metazoa > Arthropoda > Insecta > Orthoptera > Acrididae > Schistocerca > Schistocerca serialis. The sequence goes on from NC_064638.1 coordinate 267,209,870, forward strand.
TTGGGCGAAACGATAAAATACCTGACGGCTTACCAGAGAGGACATTATCATCGTTGATAAAGAATGTCCGTCCTCAGAGACCAAAAACAGGAAAAGTTAACGTAATATTGGTAAACTGCAGGAGTATCCAGGGCAAGGTTCCTGAATTAGTATCTCTTATTGAAGGAAATAGTGCGCATATAGTATTAGGAACGGAAAGTTGGTTAAAACCGGAAGTGAACAGTAACGAAATCCTAGACACAGAATGGAATATATACCGCAAGGATAGGATAAACGCCAATGGTGGAGGAGTATTTATAGCAGTAAAGAATTCAATAATATCCAGTGAAGTTATTAGCGAATGCGAATGTGAAATAATCTGGGTTAAGTTAAGTATCAAAGGTGGGTCAGATATGATAGTCGGATGCTTCTATAGACCACCTGCATCAGCAACCGTAGTAGTTGAGCGCCTCAGAGAGAACCTGCAGAACGTCGTGAAGAAGTTTCGTGATCATACTATTGTAATAGGGGGAGACTTCAATCTACCAGGTATAGAATGGGATAGTCACACAATCAGAACTGGAGCCAGGGACAGAGACTCTTGTGACATTATCCTGACTGCCTTGTCCGAGAATTACTTCGAGCAGATAGTTAGAGAACCAACTCGTGAAGCTAACGTTTTAGACCTCATAGCAACAAATAGACCGGAACTTTTCGACTCCGTGAATGTAGAAGAGGGTATCAGTGATCATAAGTCAGTGGTTGCATCAATGACTACAAGTGTAATAAGAAATGCCAAGAAAGGAAGGAAAATATATTTGCTTAACAAGAGTGATAGGGCACAAATCGCAGAATATCTGAGTGACCACCATCAAACGTTCATTTCTGAGGAAGAGGATGTGGAACAAAAATGGAAAAAATTCAGAAACATCGTCCAGTACGCCTTAGATAAGTTCGTACCGACTAAGGTCCAAAGCGAGGGGAAAGATCCACCGTGGTATAACAATCATGTACGAAAGGTACTACGGAAACAAAGAAAGCTTCATCATAGGTTTAAGAGTAGTCGAATCATAGCTGATAAGGAAAAGCTGAACGAAGCGAAAAAGAGCGTAAAGGGAGCAATGAGAGAAGCATTCAACGAATTCGAACATAAAACATTGGCAAACAATCTAAACAAGAACCCTAAAAAGTTTTGGTCATATGTAAAATCGGTAAGCGGATCTAAATCCCCTATTCAGTCACTCGTTGACCACGATGGAACCGAAACAGAGGACGACCGAAGAAAGGCAGAAATACTGAATTCAGTGTTCCGAAACTGTTTCACTGCGGAAAATCGTAACACGGTCCCTGACTTCAGCCGTCGCACGGACGCCAAAATGGAAAATATTGAAATAAACGATATCGGAATTGAAAAACAACTGCTATCACTTAGTAGCGGAAAAGCATCCGGACCAGACGAGATACCCTTAAGATTCTACAGTGATTATGCTAAAGAACTTGCCCCCTTTCTATCAGCAATTTATCGTAGATCGCTGGAAGAACGTAAAGTACCTAGCGACTGGAAGAAAGCGCAGGTCGTTCCCATTTTCAAGAAGGGTCATAAATCAGATGCGAATAATTATAGGCCTATTTCGCTTACGTCAATCTGTTGTAGAATAATGGAACATGTTTTGTGTTCTCGTATTATGACGTTCTTAGATAATACAAATCTCCTTCATCATAACCAACATGGATTCCGCAAACAGAGATCATGTGAAACTCAACTCGCGCTATTTGCCCAAGAAATTCACAGTGCCGTAGACACTGGCGAGCAGATTGATGCCGTATTCCTGGACTTCAGGAAGGCATTTGATACGGTTCCGCACTTACGTTTAGTGAAAAAAATACGAGCTTACGGAATATCGGACCAGGTTTGTGATTGGATTCAGGATTTCCTAGAAGAAAGAACACAACATGTCATTCTTAACGGTTCAAAATCTGCAGATGTAGAGGTAATTTCGGGAGTACCGCAGGGAAGCGTGATAGGACCTTTATTGTTTACAATATACATAAATGACTTAGTTGACAACATCGGTAGCTCCGTGAGGCTATTTGCAGATGACACGGTTGTCTACAAGAAAGTAGCAACATCAGAAGACTCGTACGTACTCCAGGAGGACCTGCAGAGGATTAATGCATGGTGCGACAGCTGGCAGCTTTCCCTAAACGTAGATAAATGTAATATAATGCGCATACATAGGGGCAGAAATCCATTCCAGTACGATTATGCCATAGGTGGTAAATCATTGGAAGCGGTAACGACCGTAAAATACTTAGGAGTTACTATACGGAGCGATCTGAAGTGGAATGATCACATAAAACAAATAGTGGGAAAAGCAGGCGCCAGGTTGAGATTCATAGGAAGAATTCTAAGAAAATGTGACTCATCGACGAAAGAAGTAGCTTACAAAACGCTTGTTCGTCCGATTCTTGAGTATTGCTCATCAGTATGGGACCCTTACCAGGTTGGATTAATAGAAGAGATAGACATGATCCAGCGAAAAGCAGCGCGATTCGTCATGGGGACATTTAGTCAGCGCGAGAGCGTTACGGAGATGCTGAACAAGCTCCAGTGGCGGACACTTCAAGAAAGGCGTTACGCAATACGGAGAGGTTTATTATCGAAATTACGAGAGAGCACATTCCGGGAAGAGATGGGCAACATATTACTACCGCCCACATATATCTCGCGTAATGATCACAACGAAAAGATCCGAGAAATTAGAGCAAATACGGAGACTTACAAGCAGTCGTTCTTTCCACGCACAATTCGTGAATGGAACAGGGAAGGGGGGATCAGATAGTGGTACAATAAGTACCCTCCGCCACACACCGTAAGGTGGCTCGCGGAGTATAGATGTAGATGTAGATGGGGTTGGACGTTTTAGCGGTTAGTGACATTCGGGTAAGGGGTGAGAAAGAAGAGGAAGTGGGGGAATACAAGGTTCTATTTACATCAGGAAAGAAATGGAACCCAGCGTAGTTGCAATAAGGTATGTAAACGAACGACTGATGTGGATAGATTTGACAGTGTCTAGCAAGAGAACTAGGATTGTGTCAGTATATTCGCATTGTGAAGGGACAGATCAAGATAATATGGATAGTTTTTACGCCGCACTCAGTGATGTAGTTGTTAGAGTAAAGGACAAGGAAAGTGTTCTGCTGATGGGTGATTTTAATGCCAGGATTGGAAATCGAACAGAGGGGTATGATAAGGTTATGGGTAAATTTGGAGAGGATATGGAGGCCAACAGGGACGGGAAACAACTCTTGGGTTTCTGTGCCAGTATGGGTTTAGTAATCACAAACTCCTTTTTTAGACATTCACCGGTATATCTGGGAAGACAAGGGAACCAGATCTGTCATTGACTATATAATAACAGATCAGAAATTCAGGAAGGCTGTGAGGGACACATGTGTATTCAGGGGATTCTTTGATGACACTGATCACTATTTAATCTGCAGTGAAATTGGGATTGTGAGGCCGAAAGTGCAGGAGATCAGGTCCATATGTAGGAGGATAAGAGTGAAGAAACTTTAGGATATGGAAATCCGGCACAAGTAACAGTGATCTCAGAAAGGTACCAGTTAGTTAAATGTAGTCAATTACAGTCATTGGAAAAGGAATGTACAAGGTACAGGGACACAGTACTAGAAGTGGGTAAAGAATGTCTTGGAACAGTAGTGTGTAAAGGTAGAATGAAGCAAACAACTTGGTGGAATGACACAGTCAAGGCAGCCTGTAAAAGGAAAAAGAAGGCATATCAAAAATGGCGACATACTAGATCTCAGGTAGACAGAGAAAGTTATGCTGAAGAAAGAAACAAAGCCAAACAGATAATTGCAGCATCCAAGAAGATATCTTGGGAAGACTTTTGAAACAGGTGGGAGACTTTGGGTCAAGCTGCTGGAAAACCATTCTGGAGTGTAATTAGCAGTCTTCGAAAGGGAGGTAAGAAGGAAATGACAAGTATTTTGGACAGGTCAGGAAAACTGATGGTGAATACTGTTGATGCCTTGGGCAGATGGAGGGAATATTTTGAAGAGATGCTCAATGTAGGTGAAAATACGATCAGTAATGTTTCAGATTTAGATGTACAATGGGATAGGAATGATGATGGAAATAGGATCAAATCTGAGGAGGTGGACAAAATGGTCAATAGATTGCAGTGCAATAAAGCGGCTGGGGTGGAAGAAATTAAGTCGGAACTCATCAAATACAGTGGAATGTCAGGTCTTAAATGGCTACACAGGATAATTGAAATGGCGTGGGAGTCGGGACAGGTTCCATCAGACTGGACGAAAGCAGTAATCACACCATTCTTTAAACATGGAAACAGAAAAGATTGTAACAACTACAGAGGTATCTCTTTAATCAGCGTTGTGGGTAGAATCTTCTCAGGTATTGTTGAAAGGAATGTGCGAGTATTAGTTAAGGACAAATTGGATGAAAATCAATGTGGGTTTAGGCCTCTTAGAGGTTGTCAGGACCAAACCTTTAGCTTACGGCAAATAATGGAGAAGTGTTACGAGTGGAACAGCGAATTGTATCTATGCTTTATAGGCATATGACCGGGTTCCTAGGAGGAAGTTATTGTCTGTTCTACGAGATTATGGAATAGGAGGCAAACTTTTGCAACCAATTAAAGGTTTTTACATAGATAGTCAGGCAGCAGTTAGAGTTGACGGTAAATTGAGTTCGTGGTTCAGAGTAGTTTCACGGGTAAGACAAGGCTGCAACCTGTCTCCACTGTTGTTCATATTATTTATGGATCATATGTTGAAAACAGTAAACTGGCTGGGTGAGATTAAGATATGTGAACACAAAATAAGCAGTCTGGCAAATGCGGATGACTTAGTTGTGATGGCAGATTCGATTGAAAGTTTGCAAAGTAATATTTCAGAGCTAGATCAGAAATGTAAGGACTATGGTATGAAGATTAGCATCTCCAAAACTAAAGTACTGTCAGTGGGAAAGAGATACAAACGGATTGAGTGTCAAATAGGAGGAACAAATTTAGAACAGGTGGACGGTTTCAAGTACTTAGGATGCATATTCTCACAGGATGGCAACATAGTGAAAGAACTGGAAGCGAGGTGTAGCAAAGCTAATGCAGTGAGCGTTCAGCTACGATCTATTCTCTTCTGCAAGAAGGAAGTCAGTACCAAGACTAAGTTATCTGTGCACCATTCAATCTTTTGACCAACTTTGTTGTATGGGAGCGAAAGCTGGGTGGATTCACGTTACCTTAACGATAAGGTTGAGGTTACGGATATGAAAGTAGCTAGGATGATTGCAGGTACTAGTAGATGGGAACAATGGCAGGAGGTTGTCCACAATGAGGAAATCAAAGACAAACTGGGAATGAACACTACAGACGTAGCAGTCAGGGCGAACAGCCTTAGATGGTGGGGTCATGTTACACGCATGGGAGAAGCAAGGTTACCCTAGAGACTCATGGCTTCAGCAGTAGAGGGTAGGAGGAGTCGGGGTAGACCAGGGAGAAGGTACCTGGATTCAGTTAAGAATGATATTGAAGTAATAGGCTCAACATCAGAATAGGCACCAATGTTAGCACTGAATAGGGGATCATGGAGGAATTTTATAAGGGGACTATGCTATAGACTGAACGCTGAAAGGTATAATCAGTCTTAAATGATGATGATGATGATGAATCGGTTTCGACAGACATCGCTGTCATCTTCAGGTCAGGTGTACAAGGTACTTTTTGATTATGAATGTTTTATGTATGACAAACCATCGTTATAATGTGCTGCACTTTATGCACTAACACAGTAGTTCCCGACTAGACTACTACCCTTGAGTGCAATTAGATGTGACCTGGTACCACTCCCCCTGTACACCACTTCTACCACTCAACCACTTCCCCCACCGTCATCAACTATAACGCCTAACTAAGCTTTAAACTGAAAAAGAATTTTCTTTGAAAACCTTTGTTTGATGAGAGATAAATGATATTTAATTTGTATGTGTGTGTGTGTGCGTGTGCGTTTGGGTGTGTCTGTATCCGCTATAACGAATAATGAAGGAATTACCGGTGAACAGTGAGTGCTACGAAAGCTAACTACCCACAGTGAGGGTAGGAACTTGCGAAACGTGCTTCCTCTTCACTATTCCTCTCCCTATCAGCGTTTACTTCCCCTCACGATGCATCCCTATTTAAAATCCATATAGTTAAAATATGTGCTCTGTATTTACCATCTGTAAATCACTTGACTGCTGGGCATCGCAAGACTTCAGGCTGTTAACGCATTGTGTCTTATCACTAGAATAGCAACAATAATGGTCGTAATTCTGTGTACAGCACTAAGTGTCGTGCAGCCAGTTAGATCATATATTTGTTTCAAGCTGCGTGGTTTGAGGCGCCATGTCACGGACTGCGCGGCCCCTCCCGCCGGAGGTTCGAGTCCTCCCTCGGGCATGGGTGTGTGTATGTTGTTATTAGCATAAGTTAGTTTAAGTAGTGTGTAAGTCTAGGGACCGATGGCCTAAGTAGTTTGGTCCCTTAGGTATTCACACACATTTGAACATTTGTTTCAAAGTAATTAATGAAGCAGTTTCTGGTCTATCGCAGGAACAATCTACAACTTGCAGACAGAAGACATTTTGTGAGATATTTAGCGTTTGTTACGTATGTTTTACTTTTGCTTTCATAGATGTGCAGTTCAAAGCACAAACTACGTGGGTAATCGGTGGTCTACGTGAGGTGCCTGTGACTTTCACCGCATGCTGTCGTGCGTTAATGCTAGCGATTTAGGAAAAAGTTATTATTGATAAATTATACAATCAGTATTAAAGTCTTGCAATATTGTGTTAATAGTACTGATGTTTTAAAAATAATTTCGTTTCATGACTGAAGTACAGTCACAATCTTTTGGCTTTTTATCTCTTAGAAAATCTCATTTTACCCCTCGGAGGGAAATTACCCCAAGGTTGGGATCCACTGCACTAACATGACAATCTGATGTGGGGTTCCAACTTAAAATAAACATGTTTTATAAAAAAAATACTTACAGAGGACAGGGAAAGCTGTCTAAATCGATTGTTGTAAATAAATAAATATTTATGCCATCTTCGCTTTAGAAAGTTTTTACCTAATAAAACAAATCGCTCCGTCCGATTTCTCGACATGAGAAAATTCAAACGATTTCTTCTATCGTCACTGCTCAATTCGAGTGATCCAAGTGAACAACGGAAAACACGCAAAAAGAATCTGCTGAAACATGTACTCGAAACGTGAGTCCTACCAACTTTTGAGGTCTATATTTTTGAAAATACATTTCTTAATTTTTCGAAAGGGGATAGATAATCACTGTTGCAAGAAAAACAGAATCGAGGGAACACACAGTAAACGAACAACGGTTAGTGACGATATATTTTTGCTGCGAACAGATGGAGAAGCACTGACATCGGTTCTGCTGACCCCATTACGAAAGCAGAGAAACTAATGGACTGCTGTTGAATATTTGCATTTCCATTTCAACGTTTGATGACAGCAGCACGCTTTGAAAACCACACAGGGACACGTAACTGGAATAATCCATCTCGCTGTGTCCTGTGACCCTTAATCTGTCTGCGGTAATGGCAATATGGCTTGACTTTTTCTCTTTATGTCACGTAGTACCTGTATCGATGATTAAGAGATGATGTATGTAACACATTTAATAAGAGCTCTCTGAGTCCTGTAGAAAGTGATGAATGGCTTGCAATGAAATATCGATGGCGTCCCTCAAACACCCCGTCTTACACGCCAGTTATTCGGGACGCTATGTTAAACTGTACGTCACGAAGGAGGCATCACTTAACAAAAATAAACACAAAAATTCTGTGAGTATGTTTGTAAGTTAAGGACGCTCAACACCGAGGTTATTCGCTCCCGTACTAAAATAGTGAGACAGGAATGTAGTTATCACAGTCAAAACTAAAAATGCATAAAATATAATTTCACTTGAAATTACATCACTCTCCCCGTTCTCATTCACTTTATCCATGTAGCCCTATCCAATGACGAAGAAATTAAGATTTTGAAATTTTGTCAATGTTAAGCTGTGTTATTAGTTTACTAACTAAACTATAGAATAAACGAGAAAAATAACTTATGTAACGGTGACTGACGGATCACTTCCTGAAACTCAGAATGGTTCAGCATCCGTAATTCATTTACACATTGTCTCCAATAGTTTAAAAGGCAAGTATAGTATAAGTTGCCCCTCATTTGCCTCAGAGCCTTCTAAAACACATATAAGCTGATAAAGTAACTTCTTGTATGAATCTATACTAATCTACAAATCTTGAAAAGTTCTTGACCGGTTTACTTCCAATTTATAACCTGTGCATTAGGGACGTTGTATTAATGGACTGTCGTCAGCTAATGCTTACATTAGAACTATGCAATCTGAATCATCCGAAAGTTTGTAACACTACCCATTCGCACATTAAAACTATGTGAAATAATGTCGTTGACGCTACTATTCTCTCAGATACAAGAGCCGGAGAGGTACGTGTCATACTCCATACAAATGATCCCAATCGGTTTACCCACTCAGTAAACCGACTTCCATTCCAAATCATGGTTTCGTTTGTAGTAATAATTAACAAGGCACAAGCAGGCGTTAAATACAAGTTGGAATTGATTTAGGATCATTATATCTTCCGCATAGTCGATTACATGTTGACCTTCCGCGAACCAGTATTTCCCAAGACCACTAATTTTACTACTCAGTACTCAAAGCCTGAACAGTGCTTTGAATTCTGACATTTTGTAACCGAACTGCCCCCATTAACTTTCAACGTGAGTAACAATAAATACACCCATCACTGAGAGCAAAATTAATTCTCTCATTCATATTCGACATTAGTTCAAACCAAGGGAAGGGGACTTATATGAAGATCAGATGGGAGAAATGAACCTGCGAGAGGAATTTGGCAGAGCACTGAAAGACCTGCGTCGAAACAAGGCCCGTGGAATAGACGGCATTCCGTCAGAACTATTGACAACCTTGAGATAGAGCCGTCCATGACAAAACCATTTCATCTGGTGCAAGATGTACGTGACAGGCGAACTACCCTCAGGAAGAATGAAACCCTCAAGAAGAATAAAATAATTCCAAATTCAAAGAAAGAGGGCGCTGACAGTTGCGGATATTACTGAACTATCAGTGATGGCTCGTGAGTACACGTTCTGGCTGTTCACTAATTTTTAGATTCAGATAAATTTGATAGTATAAAATTAATAGCAGGTGCTGTATAACGGTTATGCTTACCAACAAGTTTATACAACTGCAGTCTCTGCCAATAATAACAACAGCAATAGTAACAATAATAAAAATAGTAACATGATGCATAACTTATCCGACAAAGGAAAGAATTGCTATTATGGAATTTTGCCATTTTGTACAAATTAAGTAATTACGAAATAATGTGTAAGCTTTCCCAACTCTTCGTTTCGCGTTTTTGTGTAAGTGGGAGCTTTCGTGCTTTTTCCATTTTTTCGGACAAATTCACAAGTTCCCTAACAGATATATCAGTTCACGAATTTACTTTCGGGCTGAAAATCAAATATTCTTACGCAGCAACCCACACAACAACCTATGCTACCTGTATGTTGTGTACTGAACTGGGAACCTAGAAACGACGGAGAGGCTTCGTCCCCGCCGTATCCAGGCCTCCAGTGGAGATGTCCGAAAGAACAGATACCATCTTCATATAGTTAAGGCTTACCCTGCCATTGACCTTCTTCTTCTGTGCTGGATTCACACACATTGCCCGAACTCTTGCGGGACTCGGTAAGATTTTCTGCCGCGAGTAATGAGTGTAATGAGCAGGGGTACTACGAATGTAGTGTGTGTACATTACGTTAGCCGGCTGTTGTGGCCGAGTGGTTCTAGGTGATTATCTCCGGAACCGCGCTGCTGCTACGGCCGCAGGTTCGAATCCTGCCTCAGGCATGGATGTGTGTGCTGTCCTTAGGTTAGTTAGGTTTAAGTAGTTCTAAGTTCTAGGGGACTGATGATCTCAGAAGTTAAGTCCCATAGTGCTCAGAGCCATTTGAACCATTTGATGTATATCAACGCCTGTCGACAGCTTAGGGTGTTGATTTAATTATCATTTCATTTTATTATAGTGTTGACGTCAGTGCAGGTTGAGCTCATTCGTCTCTGGTTTATTGACTTGCCTGATAATTTAGCAAGAAATAAAAAAAATGCGATCAGTCTTCATGTAAACCTCAAGTGGTCTCTTCTCGTACAGTATCAGAGCTCCGATGTCCATTGGCTTTCGAAGGCCACGTAATTAGCTCTAGAATTATTATTATATCGTTGTAGCCTTCGGTCCAGAGACTGGTTTGATACAGCTCTCCATGCTACTCTATCATGTGCAAGCTTCTTCATTTCCGAGTAACTACTACAGCGTACATCCTTCTGAATCTGTATAGTGTATTCATGCCGTGGTCTCCCTCTACGATTTTTACCCTTCGCACTTCCCTCCAATACTAAATTGATGATCGCTTGATGCCTCAGAACGTGTCCTGCAAACCGATCCCTTCTTCTAGTCAAGCTGTGCCAGAAATTCCTCTTCTCCCCAATCCTATTCAGTACCTCCTTATTAGTTACGTGATCTACCCATATAATCTTCAGCATTCTTCTGTATCACCACATTTCGAAAGCTTCTATTCTCTTCTTGTCTAAACTATTTATCGTCCATATTTCACTTCCATACATGGCTACACTCCATACAAATAGTTCCAGAAAAGACCTCCTGACACTTAAATCTATACTCGATCTTAACAAATTTCTCTTCTTCAGATCGCGGTCTGAGGCGCCTTGTCACGGTCCATGCGGCTCCCCCCGTAGCGGAGGTTCGAGTCCTCCCTCGGGCATGGATGTGTGTGTTGTCCATAGCGTAAGTTAGTTTAAGTTAGATTAAGTAGTGTGCAGGCTTAGGAACCGATGACCTAAGTAGTTTGGCCCCATAAGGCCTTACCACAAATTTCCAAATTTTTTTTCCACTCTACTTCGACCGTCTTCAGTTATTTTGCTCCCCAAATACAAGTAGCAAGACTCATCTACTACTTTAAGTGACTCATTTCCTAATCTAATTTCCTCTGTATCACCTAATTTAATTAGACTACATTCCATTATCCCCTTTTAACTTTATGTTCATGTTGATGTTCATCTTATATCCTCCTTTCAAGACACTGTCCATTCCGTTAAACTGCTCTTCCAGATTCTTTGCTGCCCCTGACAGAATTAATATGTCATCGGGAAATCTTAAAGTTTTTATTAATTCTCCATGTATTTTAATTCCTACTCAAAATTTATTTATTTTTTTCCTTTACTGCTTGCTCAGTATACAGATTGTATAACATCGGAGATAGGCTACAACCCTGTCTCACTACCTTTCCAACCACTGCTTCCCTTTTGTGCCCTCGACTCTTATATTCTGTCATGTGGTTTATGTGCAAATTGTAAACAGCCATTCTCTTCCTGTATTTGAACCCTGCCAAATTCATAATTAGAGAGTATTCCAGTTAACATTGTCAAAAGCTTTCTCTAAGTCTATAAATGCTAGAAACAGGTTAGCCTTTCCTTCATCTATCTCCTAAGGTAAGTCGTAGAGACATTATTGCCTCACGTGCAGTACTGCCTCACGTGCAGTATTGACTCACGTGTTCCAGGATTTCTACGGAATCCAAACAAATTTTCCTCCAGGTCGGCTTCTACCAGTTTTTCCACTCGTCTGCAAGGAATTCGTGCCAGTATATTGCAACCGTGACTTATTAAACAGATGGTTTGTTAATTTTCACACCTGTCAACACTTGCATTCTTTGAGACTGGCAGTATTTCATTCTTCTTGAAGTCTGAGGGTTTTTCGCCTGTTTCATACATCTTGCTTACTAGATGGTAGAGTTTTGTAAGGGCTGGCTCTCCCAAGGCTATCAGTATTTCTAATGGAATGTTGTCTACTCCCGGGGCCGTGTTTCGACTCATGTCTTTCAGTGCTCTGTCAAACTCTTCACGCAGTATCAAATCTCTCATTTCATCTTCATTTACGTCCTCTTCCATTTCCATATTATTTCCCTCAAGTACATCGTTTTTGTGTAGATCCTCTATGTACTTCTTCCACCTTTTTGCCTTCCCTTATTTGCTTGGAACTGGTTTTCCATCTTAGCTCTTAATATTCGTACTAGTGGTTCTCCAAAGGTCTCCTTAAATTTCCTGTAGGCAGTATCTATCTTAACCCTAGTGATACATGCCTCTACATCCTTGCATTTGTCCTGTAGCCATCCCTGCTTAGCCATTTTGCACTTCCTATCGATCTCGCTTTTCAGCGTTTGTATTCATTTTTGCCTACTTCATTTACTGCATTTTTATATTTTCTGCTTTCATCAATTAAATTTAATATCTGCTCTGTTACCCAAGGATTTCTACTAGCCCTCCTCTTCTTACCTACTTGATTCTCTGTTGTCTTCACTATTTCATCTCTCAAAGCTACCCATTCTTCTTCTATCTTCTTCTACTGTATTTCTTTCCCTCGTTCTTGTCACTCATTCCCTAATGCTCTCTCTGAAATTCTCTACAACCTCTGGTTCTTTCATTTTATCCAGGTCCTATCTCCTTAAATTTCTACCTGTTTACAGTTTCTTCAGTTTTAATCTAGAGTTCATAACTAATAGATTGCGGTCAGAGTCTCCTCTTCCACGTATACAACCTTCTTTCATGGTTCTTAAACCATGTGTAACTATGATAAAGTTTTGCTCTACCAGACGGCTTCCTCTTCATTCCTTACCCCCAGTCCATATTACCCTACTACTTATCCTTCTCTTCCTTTTCCTACTACCGAAATCGAGTCCCCCATCACTATTATATTTTCGTCTCCCTTCACTATCTGAATAATTCCTTTTTTCTCATCATACATTTCTTCGATCTCTTCGTCATCTGCGGAGCTAGTTGCCATATAAATTGTACTTCTGTGGTAGGCGTGGGCTTCGTGTCCATCTTTGCTACAATAATGCGTTCACTATGCTGTTCATAGTAGCTTACCTGCGTTCCTATTTTTTCTTATTAATTATTAAACTTACTCCTGCATTACCCCTATTTGCTTTTGTATTTATTGCCCTGCATTCACCTGACCAGTGGTCTTCTTCCTCCGGCCACTGAAGTTCGCTAATTCCCACTGTATCTAGCCTCAACCTATCTGTTTCCTTTTTTCTATTTTCTAACCTAGCTACACGCTTAAGGGATCTGTTATTCCACGCTCCGGTTCGTAGAACGCCAGTTTTCTTTCTCCTGATAAAGACGTCCTCCGGAGCAAGCCCTGCCTGGAGTTTTAAATGGGGGTGTATTTTACCTCCGGAATATTTTACCCAAGAGGACGCCATCATCATTTAACCATACAGTAAATCTGCATGCCCTCGGGAAAAATTATGGCTATAGTTTCCCCTAGTTTTCAGCTGTTCGCAGTACCAGCAAGGCTGTTTTGGTTAATGTTATAAGGATATATCAGTCAATCATCCAGACTGTTGCCCCTGCAACTATTGAAAAGGCTGTTGCCCCTCTTCAGGAACTACACGTTTGTCTGTCCTCTCAACAGATACCCCTCCGTTGTGGTTGCACCTACGATTCGGCTGTCTGTATCGCTGAGGCATACATGCCTCCCCACCAACGGCGAGGTCTATGGTCCATGGAAGGAGGATATTATTATTATCATTATTATTACTAATATGCTTTCAAGGATGAATTTCACCATGTGGGTTGCGAGTTGTCCCAGGGGTACCAATACACATCCGTCCCCTTGGTTTATGTGATTCATACCAGAACGTGAACTTTATAGTTAGTGATCATTGAAATGAAACTCCAACATATCTTCTTTTCCTCTGCCGTTAGCAATACAAGATCGTTCCCACGTATCTGTAATACATCTGTCTCCTCTAGCATCCCAAACAGAAGTAATTTATTTTGTCAGTTCATTCTGCGACTTCTGACAGCACGGAATACTCATGCACACATCACTGGTTAGTAATGTTCACACTTTCTATATAATTTAATCGTCTTTTTACACAGTTTTATTACAAAAAAGCAGTTCCGGTTAGTGACCAGTCTCTTTCTCTCCCATGGGACGCAAACTCTCTTTTACAAGCGTTCTCATGATGTACAACACTCTCTCTCCTTCTAAATCTTCCTACCCTACCTTTCTGTTCATCTCCTGTACACTCTCTCTATCCATCTCCTCCTCCCCCTTCTCAGGCTTTCCATTTGCTCCTTCCATCTCTCTCTGTCCATCTAATCCAAAACACATTTATCTGGCCATCACCTTCACCCCTCTCTCTGTCTCTTCATCACCTGCTCCATGCTGTATCTATCCATCCCATCCTCTCCATCTCTTCTTTCCCCTCTGTCTGCTCAGCTGTGCTCATCGGCACATATACCCTTTACAAAGCATTCACAACAAGCCAGCTGTGCATAGCAGCCTAGAAGTCAGGCATTACCAACCTTTTTCGCCTTCATACACACTGCTATGGAAGCTACGTAGTAGTTACCACAAAAATATTTCTTTCCGGACATAATTAGTATGTGCTTTACATTTGGCTGAAACCGATCTGTTGGGTTAGAAGGAGATGTGATAAAGATGATGACGATGACGATGATTACGGTACTACATTGATGAGCTAAAATTACGACCTCTGCCCACAGTCTGCCCGGTGATGTTGCAGGCATGCCACGCGGCAAGGGAAGGACCTAAGTGGAGCAGAAACGAATGGGGAATCACGTTAACAGTGCTATGGGCCGCAAATGGCTAAATCTACTGACATAAAAGACTTCGACAGAGGATAGTCTGTCATGGCCCAACACTTTGGAACGAGCATCTCGTAATCGGTGAAGGTTGTCAGCAGTTCGCAAGCTGTGGTCGAAGGATGGTGAAAGTACTAGTAAGTGACAAGGGATTGGACGCTCGTGCCTCATCACAGAACATGATAGTTGAAAGCTTGCCCACTTTTCAAAGCAGGTTATGCGGCAAACGGTGGTACATTTGATGACAGAGTGCGATGCATTGTCAGCCTCAAGGGTCAGAAGGCTATGACTCCACTCGGAGAAAAAAAGATTAATGCATGCTCTCAAATTTTTTGCAGTTTGCTTGGAAAGAGAAGTTCGGAATTGGTGTCTCGTTGTCGACGAGGTTGGTATGAACTTTGCTCTATGAACAGAGTACAAGCTGGAACTGGATAACAACTGGATAGTTCTCCGTGACATTTCAGTGCTACAGGCAATGAAGTATACTACGTTGAGAAAATCTTAGTTTCGGATATGAGAAACCTTGTTTCCGATCTCCTTCGCTAGTTATGAAATTTCTTTTGCTTACTTTAAAATATCTAAATTTTGACCGTTAACTAAGCGAAACAAACAGTGGACCAATCCCCTGAGCTTGGCCGTCGAAGGAATTAGACTCTTGCACGTGAGACACACCCTCTACTAAATTTCATATGCTTTCTTATATTAGCAGTTACGATTCTTCGTCCATCTCTAGTTAAGTAATGCAGCACACAGATTTGTCTGTTTCTTCACAGAGAAGGCCAGCATAGTCTGCCACAGCTATGCCACTTCATACTGAGCTACCTTTGAGATAAAACTCGGCGCGATGACACTGACAGAGCTTCGTCTCTGGTAGAGGTATATAACACTGTGCAGGCTTTACGTAATTGCTACGGGACCATGCCTGTCCACAATATATTAGAATATTTTTCTCTGATATTGTCTGCGGACGTTATGGTCGCTTTGACGCAGTTAGTTTCTGATATCATTCAGGCTGATTTTCACAAAATTACTGTCTATGAGGAAACTAAAAGCCAGACTCTAAGCCCAAACAAAGGCAATGAACGAGTAGCGACAAATGAGAATTTCTGTCGCACCCTGATTCGAACTCAGATCTATATCTCACGAGGAGTCGCCTTAACCGATTGCCACAATATAATCGCCACTACGTCCATTAGTTTTGCTACAGTGATTTTAGTAAAATCATTCTAGCAAGGGAAACTCCCAATCGCACCCCCCCCCCCCCCCCTTCAGATGTAGTGGTAAAATGGCCGAATGGATAGCCCATCAAAAAACCAAAAAAGGAGGTGCCTTGAACTGTGAAGGAAACAGTGGACGGTCCAATCTCAAGATGTACAACATCGAGCAAACTGCAAGGTTCAGGGCGTCGTGGCTGCGTGGTTGCGGCGCTGGGCTGCAACGCGGAAGATCCGTGTTCTAATATTCCTTCTCCCCCTTTGTTTCACAAATGGTTCAAATGGCTCTGAGCACTGTGGGACTTAACATCTGAGGTCATCAGTCCCATAGACTCAGAACTACTTAAACCTAACTAACCCAAGGACATCACACACATCCATGCCCGAGGCAGGATTCAAACCTGCGACCGCAGCAAGAACGCGGTTCCGGACTGAGGCGCCTAGAACCGCTCGGTCACAACGGCTGGTTCTCTTTCACAATATTATGAACTTTCCATCCGGCCACTGAAGTGTCTGTTCTCCTCTTGTAGTCTTGGCAATTGTCATACAATAGATTAGTTACAGAATGTGAGTCAGTGGTAAAAACTATTACCGTGCAAGTAAATTTGATGAATAGTGAGAGCAGGTGAGATGCCGCATAGATCTCTCACTGAAATGAAAACAACAAATACATGGGCGTAAAACATGTCAGGACAAAGATATTCAAGAGTCAAAGCTTCCAAAACGGAACGGAAGAGTCGTAACATGTGGTAAATGTGTACAATAAATAGGACGTGTGTAAGTCTAGAGGTTCTTTCCTTTCACCTCACTGTGCAAACAGACGGACCACCACGACACAGACACAAATTTGAATACAGCGAACAGACTCATCAGTGACCGGACGGATAGTTCATAATTTTGTCAAAGAAATTTATACAGGGCAAGAGGAAGTTTTGAACATGAATCTTCCCCTTCGCAATTTAGTACCGCGACCACATGACCACAACGCTATGACTATTCAAATTTGTTCGATGTTGCTCGTCTTTAGCTTGGACCGTCTATTGTTTCGATTTTGCTTCTATTTTCACAGTTCAGTACACCTTCATCCTGTTTTCACGCTTGACATGTGTTCAGTTTTTGGCAGACCATTCGTTGAGCTATCTTACTACTAAATATGACGGCGTTGCGATGGTAAGCTTAGCTTGTAAGTAAGTGCAATAAGACAGGCACAGGCAGACGAATATATACTATAAAAATTATCATTTAACTCGAAGAACAACGAATTAAAGTCGATGTACTGGTGAGGTACTTTTCTTTGGTAACTGGAAGAGATACAAGATAACATAACACTATGAATCACAGAGTGTCGAAGTCAATGTCGCGCTGAGAGTAACTAGGTAACTTCGGGGAATTCGAACTTTTGTATAAGAGAGGTGCTCAACAACGCAGTTTTGTAATATTCCCCGAAGCGTTGCTTCTCCTTCATAGTCGAGTGATTCTATTTTTCCTTTGTCTGATGTCCTAGAAAGCACTGCGGTGGAACTTATTGAGTTGCAACAGGAAACCCGTACAGAGAGACGTTGAGAATCATATGAACGACTTCTTTAGCCTTCTGGGAATCTGAAGCGACAGGGTATTCTACGAATATGCTCTTGCTTCTACAAACTTAAATTACGTACACCGCATGATGAAATTGGAGAGAGTCAGCCAGATGCAGAAACGTAAAATTAGTCCTTTGCCTTTTGTACCAACCTTCAATGCGAAACTCCGTTAGCAAAACCAATGGCGGGCGACAGGGGCACCAGGTTATATAACATACCCTCTGGAAGGTACGATGCTGGTACTTTCATATTATGGCCATAATACCTATGTAAATGCGACGAGTTGTAAAAATACGTACACTCTAATACTATCCTTGACAGTAATAGAAAACGTAAGTACAATAGATAAAATTTAATCACCCTCCAGAATACATTTATGTGAGACTGTATAATATCGTCT
Organism: Schistocerca serialis cubense; assembly: GCF_023864345.2. Classification (NCBI taxonomy): domain Eukaryota; kingdom Metazoa; phylum Arthropoda; class Insecta; order Orthoptera; family Acrididae; genus Schistocerca; species Schistocerca serialis. The sequence continues at coordinate 267,227,893 of NC_064638.1, forward strand.
GTAGTCTTGATAATGGCCTCATTTCACTGACAAGGGAACCTCCCCATCGCACTACCATCAGATTTAGTTAAAAGTTGGCACAGTGGATAGGCCTTGATAAAATGAACACGGATCAATTGAGAAAACAGGAAGAAGTTGTGTGGAACTGTGAAAAAATAAGCAAAATATACAAACTGAGTAGTTCAAGGTCGACATAGGCAACATAATGGACAATGTGAGTTGAGGAGCGCCGTGGTCCCGTGGTAGTGTGAGCAGCTGCAGAACGGGAGGTACTTGGTTCAAGTCTTCCCTTGAGTAAAAATTTTACTTTCTTTATTTTTGCATAGTTATTGTCTGTCCGTTCGTTCATTGACGTCTCTGTTCACTGTAATAAGTTAAGTGTCTGTGTTTTGCGACCGCATCGCAAAACCGTGCGATTAGTAGACGAAAGGACGTGCCTCTCCAATGGGAACCGAAAACATTTGATCGCAAGGTCATAGGTCAACCGATTCCTCCACAGGAAAACACATCTGATATATTCTATACGACACTAGTAACGGCATGTGCGTCACATGACAGGAATATGTTGTCGACCCACCTAACTTGTACACTTGGCGAATGGGTAAAAAGATTCTTCTATCTTGCCCGATTTAGGTTTTCTTGTGGATGTGATAATCACTCCCAAAAACGTCCCCTTAGAAAACTTAATGAATTACTATGCGGTTAAACCTCTTACATTATTTGATTTTCAAACAGCTGAGCAGAACTGAACGTACTCAGACATTTCTCTCTTTACTTATTCTGATCAACACTAAACTGACACACAATATTTTTGGCGCAACGCAATCTGACTTTCTAATATCCCTACAAAAGAATGGCCCTGACTAACATTAACCTATACGTTTCACAAATCACTTACCTCACAAAAATCTTCGTTACTCGAACTAATGCAATACAGCCAGCTACATAACAGTTTCAAACCACTGAAGGCACTAACTACTGATAGGCATAGTTAGCAAATGAAGGATTTTCATAGAGAACAAACAATGTATTTACCTTAATAGTGTTCAAAAGTCATAATATATATAGCAGCTCATGACATCCAGCCTTACAAATGTTCTGTCTCTGATGGACGCATGTCCAGATCATCCGCTCTAAAAACTCCGCCATCTCACTCCCCACATCCACCACTGCTGGCGGCTCACCTCCAACTGCGCAACGCTACGCGCTGTTCACATCCAGCTGCCCAGCACTACAATGGGAGACAACAATGCAAACTAGCCACAGACTGCACACAGCACAGCCAGTGATTTTCATATAGAGCGCTACGTGGCATTACCAATAAGAAAACCTAAACAGCCTACTTACGAACCTTAAGTGAGTGCGAAAGTGAGGAGGCATCCTGTGACAGAAGAAGAGCATACTCTTAGCAGTCCATCATGAGCCAATAATGAGTTTAATATTCTAGTCCTGTGATGCAGGGCATAATAGATATTAAGCTGGCAAGAACAGATGTTTTTACCGGATGAGAGAATGCTTCTAAGAAATATAGCCTATGGTATAGTCTTTTACAGGATTTTCACACTAAGAACGATACTTTAGAGATTTGAAAGTGCGTGTATGCTCTGATTTCTTGTGTCTTCGAAAATAACGCGTCTAAATCGGATGAATTTTGCGTGAGAAATTCGAGGTGTATGGATAACAACAAACCATCTCGGATAGGATAAAGTGGATATTTTTTCCTTAATAGGGGAGTCTATGTCAGGGTGGAATTGCAGTTAGCACTCTACGTCTTGATTGTCTCACAGTGTGGCATGTCTGCAGGTAGCGGCAGGTGCAGTCACGACAGTTCAACCGAACAGAACCCGTGGCTTAGCTTCTCGCGACCAGTGGGTAAAAAGAAAGATTTTGGCTTGTCGGCTCTTCAATAACACAATACACTCAGTAGATGATGCTGGGGTAGACTGGATGTGACTTAACAATTTTTTTGTCCTCATATATCGTGTTCATCTAAGACAATGAGCAGTACACTCATAAAAAATACCGTAATATGTATTTTACATATTTCTGTTAGCTAGCCTGCAACTTCATACTCATAGATAGATATAAATATGTTTCACTTCCCAATGCCACTGCTGCTTGACTCTTCTATACAGGGGCAGGGATCTATAGCAGCCGGCCGCTGTGGCCAAGCGGTTCTAGGCGCTTCAGTCCGGAACCGCGCTGCTGCTACAGTCGCAGGTTCGAACCCTACCTCGGGCATGGATGTGTGTGATGTCCTTAGGTTAATTAGGTTTAAGTAGTTCTAAGTGTAGGGGACTGATGGCCTCAGATGTTAAGTCCCATAGTGCTTAGAGCCATTTGACCATTTTGAACCATTTATAGCAGCACTTGGACAGTGTGTTGTTCTCCCAATATTTGAGAATATTATTACTCATCCTTATCTCTCTCTCCCAGCAGCTACTTACTAGTAGACTGGCAGGATGCTACTTCCCTGCACTTCACTGATAGTTTGATGTCCTATTATTAGTACCCATTCCTCCCACATAGGGTTACTGTCTATACTGGCTGCAACAAAACTCTAGTGCTAGACTAGTAGTGCATATATCCTCTCTTCATACAGCAGTTACTGAAGAGACTGGCTGGAGCTACTGTCTTGCGCTGGATCAATGACAACTACTGTTCCCAACTTTGATGCTACACAGCCAGAGGAACAAAGATAGAATTTTCCCACCAGTTTTTGAACATTTTTTTAAATTTCCTGCCAATAGGAGGAGGAGAGCTAGACAGCGCCAGTATTCTGGATTGGCCATCTTGGATTGTGATGTGATAGTTAGAGCATGTCAGTATTGCAAAGACGATGAAATAAAGAGTTGCTGTATCCCATTCTGCAGCATGCATATGCTAATTGAATTTTTAGAAATGAAGGATATATTTTATTATTATTATTATTATTATTATTATTATTATTATTATTATTATTATTGTTATTATTATTAATTATTATAAACAATTGCTATTATGATTATTCTGTCCTTTGCAATGCAATGTAATTAGCATTTAAGTTCACTGCCAAAATTTGAATTTACCGCAAAAATTTGAATTTTTTAGCAACTTTTGATCCCTTAGCCGAGGATATCTCACTGGAATCTTCTGATTTTTCCTTGTAGTTTGTGTAATTAGTGTAGCTATAGTTTATTGCTAGTGCATAATCATAGAGAGAATTACCTTTGTAGTTGTAGTTTTTCATTGTTGTACAGTAAAACAGTTGTGGAATGCATGTAGATTTGCACCAAGTATTTCACAGCTGCGCTTGCAATTAACTAGATATTATTTTCAGTGCTATGTTAAAGTGTTTTCTTATTTTGCTCTTCAAATTGTGCTTTTCTGTGTTATTGTGTGAAATATTGTGACAATAATGGCGCGTGAAAAACGTAACACTAGGCTCCAAAGTAAACTGAGAAATAATAGCGACGACGAGCGTAGCTTATCAGCACCACTGTGTAATGAATTAACAGACATTCAAAGTGGTAATTTGGTAACTGTGCATAGGGAAATGGAGCGGACGGCAAATAATGGTGTAGACAGTGAAACAAGTAGTGAACAGGGAAGCATTATGGATCGATCGGTCGGCAACAGCTCGCCTCAGGAATCCGAAATGACAGAACACAATATTGCAAATACTGTAGACTCAGGTTTTGGGTCCTCACCGTTTTCTCAAATGAGTCAAGATACATTTTCTGCTTGTCAAAATGTGAATGTTGCCGGTGAAAATGCAGTGCCAAAAAGCATTGAGAAACAGATTCCAGACACTAATACACTATTATTGCAATTAATGCAACAAATGGAACAAAATCAGAGACAAACACAGCAAAAGCTTCAAAAGTTAGACACAACGGAACAAAATCTTCGGAAGTTAGACACCACACTTGAACAAACACGTGAAGATATAACTACTGTGTTACATAAAATCGAATCGAAATGTCAAAAAGTCTGTAATGACGTAAAAACACAACTTTGTGAGCATTTCCAACCTATTTTTTTCGCGGCATGAAATTGCATTACAGAATCACGAAGCAGCTATAAAAGAACTGCAAACTATTGTTCATGAAAATCATGAGACCTTGCAAGCTAAAATTGACTCAGTTGCATCTACTGATTCGGTTGCGCAACTTGCAAAAACTCAGGAAAACTTAAAGGGCACAGTAGATACTCTGAAAATTGGTTCAGAAAGACACATGGAGGAAATTAGTTCATTATCAGAGAATGTAGTTGAACTTTCGGATCAGCTAAATAATTTATCTACGAAGGTATATGATAATCTGAATGACACAAAACCGGTAGTCTTTAGCGACACAGAAGAGTGTGAACAAATTAGGAAATTCAAACAAAATCAGAATCAAATTAATACACAACACCAAAGAGAAATCCGGGAAGTACAAGATCAGCTGACACAGGTAATACAAGAATTACATATTTTAGAGGACACTCGCCCTCCAATACGGGAAGAGGGACATAGAAATACAGAACAGCCACAAAATAATAACACGGGGAACTTCGGAAATTATGGAAGAAATTGGCAAGGTACACCGAATTTTGAGATGGAACCGCCGAAACAAAGTAACAATGCCCATATGCGACTCGCCGACATGATGATTTTGACTATAAGCTGTTTATTACTACACGTAAATTGAAAACATTTAAGAATTCTGGCAACGACATTCACCCACAAGCGTGGCTTCATCAATTCTATCATTGTTTCCCTCACAACTGGTCATTAGAGCACAGATTAGAATTTATGTTTGGCTATTTAGAGAATGAAACAGCTGTAAGAATGCGATCGGTCATTCACGATTGCCACAGTGAAGGAGAATTTTATCATGCCTTCCTCTCAGCATATTGGTCTCAAGCTACACAAGACCGAGTAAAACATAGCATCATAATGATGAAACATTTCGAACAATCTGAATTTTCCAGTCCTGTGAAATACAGGGTGATTCAAAAAGAATACCACAACTTTAAACATGTGTATTTAATGAAAGAAACATAACATAACCTTCTGTTATACATCATTACAAAGAGTATTTAAAAAGGTTTTTTTTCACTCAAAAACAAGTTCACAAGATTTTCAATATGGCCCCCTCCAGACACTCGAGCAATATCAACCCGATACTCCAACTCGTTCCACACTCTCTGTAGCATATCAGGCGCAACAGTTTGGATAGCTGCTGTTATTTCTCGTTTCAAATCATCAATGGTGGCTGGGAGAGGTGGCCGAAACACCATATCCTTAACATACCCCCATAAGAAAAAATCGCAGGGGGTAAGATCAGGGCTTCGTGCTACATTTTCATCACTCGTTCTCGGCCGTCCCTTTGCTCAAACACCCATTCTCTGTAAACTGTTTATACCAACGTTTAATACACCACCTATCAGGAGGTTTAACACCATACTTCGTTCGAAATGCACGCTGAACAACTGTCGTCGATTCACTTCTGCCGTACTCAATAACACAAAAAGCTTTCTGTTGAGCGGTCGCCATCTTAGCATCAACTGACGCTGACGCCTAGTCAACAGTGCCTCAAGCGAACAAATGTACAACTAAATGAAACTTTATAGCTCCCTTAATTCGCCGACAGATAGTGCTTAGCTCTGCCTTTTGTCGTTGCAGAGTTTTAAATTCCTAAAGTTGTGGTATTCTTTTTGAATCACCCTGTATTTTGAAGTCATGTTGCACAAGAATCAGTACCTGTCAAACCCTTACAGCCCCTCAGAACTCACCTGCATTTGATTAACGAAATTGCCTGAACATTTACGACATACTATTTTGGCAGGACGTTGCAAACACGACATTGAAGCTTTTCAGGGACTGTTACAAGAATTGGAAATCGACACTGACAATCGCGGAACGCGAAAACAGGAGCACAACTAGTACAGCTCACATCCGTCACAATTCCGCGATGAGAGAAATAATAACTGGACACGACCAGGCTATTCTCACAACACAAATCGTGACCAAAACAGACACCACCCATATGACAACCATTGGCAGAATAATAGTTACAGAGAAAGATCGCATTTCCGTAGTAATGAATATGACAGAGATAACCATAGAAACAGACAATATGGGAACCAAAATAATTATTATCAAGGGAGACAAAATAACGTCAGACGCAATGGTCCACCGCGCAGTTACGATTCCGGGAGAAATTCTCCACCACATGACCGACAAAAAAGAAACTATGTAAACTACCGACATGACGACAGACAATATAATCGTAACGACAGACCTGAATTTCATTAGAACTGGCGTGATGCAAACAGGGCAGGCCCTCGCACAAGGTGAAATTGTAGAAGTTAGGTCTCCAAATCCTAATAACGACGCGCACCAACAAAGAGACAGACAATGACTCACACAGCAGGTAGCCGCGTGCGCCGGCTGGCTCAGAGAAAAATAACATAGATGCTAACCTTGAGAAAAATTCCAGTATTCTTTACCGACATATACCACACGATGATTCCGTTGAAGCTGGAGCTCTGCATAGTAGTAAGAGTAAAGGCTTGCACCACATTTCACATGTAAAACCGTTTATTGAAAGATAATCTGTTTTTTAACTTAGTCTTTGCTATAAAATTTTTCGCTTTACATTACTAGTATGCTTTGTCAGACCTACAATCTGTTAACATGCAACAATGTTTGAAGTTCAATATCCAGTCAAGAACCAAGAGAACTTATTTAAACAGAAATTACGAATGCATTGTTATAGTGAACAGACGAAACAGTGTTGTTGTTTGTACATTCTTGCTTGTTAGTTGCACAGTTACGTAATGACTATCAGGCTTACATACTTAGAACATTTACCAGTACTGCTAATGAGATTTTAATGCAACATTTTGATTTACTTGAAAATACATTACGGATTTAAAGAACTTTCTGCGAGATACCAGATGACACAGTGGTTAGTTTATGTGACAGCTACGCGATTTTATCACGACGCTACTAATGAGTGACAATTTACAACATTGCTTTTGCGGTGTTTCTGTTTTATATCTGCAGAGTTTTTCTGAATTCTTCTGGAAAGGAATACATGTTTTAGTAGTAACTTTTGTGGTATAGCTACAATGAGACAGCCTATTCCGTAGCACAACAATACGTTTCTTCATCATGGCAATAAGTGTAATAACTAAGATATCTATACGCAAAGCATTTCACTTTTGTTTATGAGGAGGTGAGTACATTGACTTCAGCAGAACTTTGCTTACAGAGGACGATAACTACGACACTTCCACAGAATTATCTTACAGCAATACGCACATTTAGTGTTACAGGACATGCATTAGAGTGATTAATTTTGTACTTAAAACATTTATTTTTAAAGATTTTTGAATTACAATGATACAAAGGTTTTCCGTGATACATTTCATTCCATTGCTGTAATCTGTAACATCTGAGGGTATAATTACATTAATCCTCAGGGGGGGTACACGCCTACTTTGTGTACCATGTGTTTGGCAAGCACAAGGAGCCCTAGCTAATATGGTATTTGCTTATACAACTTTACACATCAGTACCATATTTCTCTAACACAGAATTACACAGCTATCTGATTATTTAACAGAGAAACAAACAATTTTTTTACTACGTCAGTGACACATGTTTACGCAATAACACAGTTGTATAACTTCACACTTATGAAATTGTATTTTGTCTGTACTTTGTGAACTGTTCATATATTTTTTGGAACCATTGTGATACTATGAGAGCTTTGAATGATGTATTTGGTATAGGATCACGATTTTTAAAGTACGATTGAGGTAGATGACACTATTGAAATGAGCAGAGATTTTTTTTAGGTTTTGAAATTATTGCAGAAAGCTACGACTTTTTTGAGATTTGGCTGAGTTTTTATGATTTTACTATTACGATGACAATGTGTATTATGCTTTCAGGGTATGTTTATGATCAATAAGCTGATGCTATATGAGAAATTTGATTATGCTACTTATTTATTATGATGAAATATTGAAGAAATGTCGACGAATATGTATATGTGTAATAAGGTAAGGAATAATGAGTAGTGGTAGGGACTTTGTGAAAAAGGATGTTGGAAACAAAGAACCGTACTTTAACAGCTATGAAATGTGTGTAAATGCGTGAATGTTTCACAATGCCGACGAAAATGTTTTGGACACTGTTATATTTATAGGATTTTGTTTCTACACATTTGTAACGCAAATTCTCGACCTGTGAAATTTTTATATGAGACTGTCACTGTAGCGGAAACTGCTGTCGTAAATATTTCGGTAAGAAAGGTAGGTGACCGTGACGTAATGCGTTTTGAGCGGCGAGGTGTGCCAGCCGCCTTGGGAAAAAGCCATTACCTGGAGAAGAAAGAGGCCATTAACCTCGTTATTGACATTCCTTTGTAGAAAGCATCACAAATATGACACGCCATTACTTGGAAACATATGATTATACTGTGGAGCACATACTTTGTGCTACTTACTGAAATGCTAATGAATTGATGGAAAATATTCTTACATATGCACACCTCATTATGACAAGTGTCTTTCTACGAGAATTGAGAGAATTTCTACTAACTTATGAAATGCCACATGACTATTGAATGATATTTTTATGGTTTGTACATAGTTGCTTCTTTCATTTGATATCTGTTTTCCAGCTGTGTTGCAGCATTGGTTTTATAAAATAAAATTAAATGCATTTGCTAATGTGAACACTTTCTGTCAACAGATCTATTAAATAATAATTTTATGATCCACATTCTTCGAAAAAGCAGTACTTGGAAAGGAAAGAACAATAAGAAGAGACTAATAACAGTAACTGCATACATAATTTTCTTTTCAAGTATTTGGTAATTTCTTTTGTAGAATAAGTTGTGGTGCACCACTTTAATTACATAGACATTCAGATGTGAACAGACGTTTCCCTTATCTGCATTGTTGTCTTTAGTGTACTGTTTTTTCTGCTTGAGCTATGTCATATTTAGGTATAAGTTATTGCATTTGCTGCTGCTGTTTGCCAGGCATAGTGCTACTCAATTTCACTTTGTATTACTCTGTTAAGCCAGTTTTACTATTGATTTTTTTTCTTGTTTGCTGCACAGTGACTTATATTAGTTATAATATAGCAATTGCTTTGCCAATTTAGATTTTTGCTGCTAGCTTTGCCAATTTGCATTTTTTGTCATTGCTGTTTGTGTTAATTGTTTCATGCTGCTACATTGCCTCGTCCCTTAGTTTAGCATCTGAGCTCAGTAGATTTAAGTTAGCTTAAGAGGGGCTATGCTATATAAGAGAACAAGTAGTGATGAATTGGAAGAAATACATTGAGAAGCTATAAGAAAATGGTTTGGCCAAAAAAAAAAAAGTATTTTGAAAGAGGATATGAACAAAAAAGTAGGGTTTAGGGACAACAGGTTTAGGTAGGATTTTCTTGAAAATAAATGATGAGGTAAGATAATGGAAAATAAATAATGAGGTAAGAAATATGTGGACATATAAATACAGAAAGCATGCTTGGATTGGATTTTTGGTGGAAACAAATGTTGAAATAAGACGAAAGATCTACGGAATGAAGTTTTGGGTTGGACTGCAGTACCAAATGTTACACTGAAAACAAACCCTGTCCTTTCCTCCTGTGTTATTCTGCTATGTGTTTGTGTACTCTTGTGTATTTGTGTTCTTCCTGTCTTTATGTGTTTATCTGGTAAGACTTATGTTGTAGAATTTTTCTAATACTCAGTTACATTCACTATGATGAGGAATACTATTATCCCCAAATATAATTTGCATTAATAATATGTCATTTTCTTTGTAAAAATGTTTACACATTATTAATTCTGTTTCAATTCTCATGTGTGAAATTAATGTTTCAAAAAGTATTCTCATTATTTTATGTATTTATTTATACCATAATTCTTGTAGCACTGATGTATATGTCTATTTCTATTCTTTTGTACAGCCTGTAATACTACAAATGTTATCTGTACTGTTATGTTCTTTAATGATGTATTTTGTACCTTTGTAATTGTATTCATACGTTGTAAATTTATAATTAGACACCAGTTCTTAAAATTAAGTTTCATTTCACTGCACACGTTTTTTGGTCATCGTACACGCAGAATATGCGAGAAAAAAAAGGGACTGGTAGCATTTGCACGTGTGTTGATAATTCAGCAAGGGACTGGGTGACAGCATTGCTGGTTCTAAGCTCAACTCCAAATACTCTGTGAGTGCACAGGTGGTGGTTTATGGACTTGCTATATTGTCCACAAGACTCTTCGATGGCGATTGTGCACCTGCACAGTCGCAACAGATGGCTGCTGGCCGTCTCTACAAGGACTACAGTTGGTCTGCATCTTTGATGGCCCACCAATACCATTATTTCTACAAGAACTGCAGTGGGTCTGCACCTTTGATGACCTACCAATACCATTATTTCTACAAGGACTGCAGTGGGTCTGCACCTCTGGTGGCCCACTAATACCGTAATCTCTACCTGGTATACAGTGGGTCTACTCTGTGATGACCTACCTACCAATATTCTTCAACTTCGACTGACTCTGCGGTGGGTTTGCTCTGTTGTGGCCCATTACCTGTCTGCATGTCAAGAGTCAGCACTGTCCATCCGTTGGAAGGACAACAATACTTCTTCAAGACTACATGGAAAGCCACTACTTCCGTGTGCATTTTCTTTTACTGCTCAAACTTTGAGAAAAACACTGCAATTTTACTGTGATGAACGATCAGGACTGTCTTTATGGACTGTGAGAAAATTTTAAGTTTTGACCAACATTGTATCAATAGGTGTGTGCATTTGATTTCTTTGTTATTGTAATTGTGAAAAATTTGTAACAAATATGTATTGGCCAGTGCCCAAAACAATTTGTAAAATTTTTGTGGGGAGCATGGGGGCTATGTAAGTAGGCTGTTTAGGTTTTCTTATTAGTAATGCCACGTAGAGCTCTATATGAAAATCACTGGCTGTGCTGTGTGCAATCTGTGGCTAGTTTGCATTGTTGTCTACCATTGTAGTGTTGGGCAGCTGGATGTGAACAGCGCGTAGCGTTGCGCAGTTGGAGGTGAGCCGCCAGCAGTGGTGGATGTGAGGAAGTGAGATGGCGGATTTTTGAGAGCGGATGATCTGGACATGGGTCCATCAGAGACAGTACATTTGTAAGGCTGGATGTCATGAACTGCTATATATATTATGACTTTTGAACACTATTAAGGTAAATACATTGTTTGTTCTCTATGAAAATCTTTCATTTGCCAACTATGCCTATCAGTAATTAGTGCCTTCAGTAGTTTCAATCTTTTATTTAGCTGGCAGTAGTGGCGCTCGCTGTATTGCATTAGTTCGAGTAACGAAGATTTTTGTGAGGTAAGTGATTTGTGAAACGTATAGGTTAATGTTAGTCAGGGCCATTCTTTTGTAGGGATATTAGAAAGTCAGATTGCGTTGCGCCAAAAATATTGTGTGTCAGTTTAGTGTTGATCAGAATAAGTAAAGAGAGAAATATCTGAGTACGTTCAGTTCTGCTCAGCTGTTCGAAAATCAAATAATGTAAGAGGTTTGACTGCATAGTAATTCATTAAGTTTTCTAAGGGACGTTTCAGGTTGTCAAACGTGTCTTCATCTACGAATTCTCTTAAGGTAGTCAAATAGCAGCACAAAGGCGATGTAAACATCAATTTAATACTTCATATCAGTTTACAAATTCGTGAATAAATGTGATTTTATTACGATGACATTTTCTGCCTGCGTAGGTGGGAGATTGAAATTTCGTTAAAAAATCTCGTAGCAACAAACAAATGCCTCATTATTATTCCAGCCTATGAATCATATCCGGGACACTCTCACCCTCGCTTCCACTTGCTTGGCGGCATGTCCTTGATATCAAATTGACTGACTAATTAATGAAATTGATGAAGGGAGCCTCTTTGCATGGTGAGTAATATTTTTCCTCCAGTCGGATTACACTCAACAGGTAACTAAAATGGGAACTCCTGGAGGAAAGTGAAGTGCTTTTCGAGAAATGCTATTGATAAGATTTAGAAATTCACAACTTATGCCATGATCAAATGAGCCGAAGTGTTAGCACCTTGAATCTTTAGGGTAGCCTACATATAAAGGGAGCTTTGAAAGTGGGTCGCTCTGTAACCTGGTGGATGTCTGATGGTGCTGTGGCGGTATATCGGAGGATCAAACTGTATGTCTTGTACGATACTTGGAACCTATGCAGAATGGAGATACATACATCCACATTCATTCTCAGAATCAGCATCGCTTAGCAGTTCAACATGTGGTGTGAAGGAGATTAGGTTAGCTCACTTATACAATTCAAAGATGGCATCTCTCAAAGATTGGCCTTTAGCTATTAAGCAATGTTCTGAGAAACTAAATCGAGCTGGATTCCTTTACAATGATAACGGAGATGAAACCGTTTGTTTCCATTCTGGCAGAGAGTTGAAATACTGAGGTGAAACGAATAGCCCATGGCTTGAACATTCTATGTAGTTTTCCAAGTGCTTGTTTGTCCTTCTTGCAACGGGTACGAATTTTTTGGATAACATTTGCCAGAACAGAGATGCGAAAGTTACTGCAAAGGTTGCAGCTATGTTAAATCTCCATCAAATCTTCCGAAAACAGAACAGAACACTATGTGACTGTAAGAGTTTCTGACAATACTCACCTGTGTAAAATCCGTTTCCAGGAAGACGAGGGAGTACTGTTCTTTCCCAGCAAACATATTCCAGCTTGCGTTAAATATGGACCTACCCTTTCCTCTTGTGCTGTGTGTCAGAAGAGAGGAGGAGATTAGTGTTTTTCATCCCGTCGAGAACAAGGTCGTTAGAGATGGAGCACAAGCTTGGATTAGGGAAGGATAGAAAAGGAAAGTGGTCGTAGCTTTTCAAAGGAATCATCCGGGCATTTGCCTTAAGTAGGTTAGGGAAATTACGATAAACCTAAACGAGGACGGCCAGACAAGGGGTTGAACTGTCATCCTTCCGAATGCAACTCCAGTGCGCTAGTCTGTGTGAAAGACCTGTCTTGGCTACAATAAGAGAATTTTTGATTAAGGCAACGATGTTCTAAGAGATACTACTAATTTATGATGTACTTTTTATAATTTGTTAATACACATTGTAAAGAATAAAGCATTATTATTAAAATGCGTTCTTTTCTTTTTTCCTACATCAGTCACACTTACTTCTGTTCTTAATATGATAGCTATGATTACACTGCGATCTTAATACTTCTTGACCTGTGCTGAAGAATCATCTATATCTTTAGTGTCTAAGCAGGGGATTGACATTCAATACCACTGCTCCGTCAACGTATGCAGTCTTCTATGGGGTTAAAAAACGTCATTTCATCCTCCAAAAGAGTAGTACTGTTGAGATTTTTTGCTAAAGAGCTTCATATGATGCTGTAACAAGTGTTTTGCGAAATGTGCACTGCACTAACATAGAAGCATCTAGATTCTGTATTGGCGTGCACTGCAGGAGATCAAAATATCTGAGTGCTGTCTACGGCCAAGTGTCATATTAATGTAGTATACAGCATTAAACAGCAAATGTTATCGGAACTGGCACTTGAAGGTGCTTGGTTTCTTAATATGCGCTCTACATGCCGGAAGGAAGGAAGATGTGATATATCAGTACTTTAATAGTGGGGTGTCCATGCACTCAAGAGACATCATACCATATTCCAGAGTCAGCAGCATTGTGTATATTAGGAGAAATTGGTATGGATATAGTGGGAATATAAAAAATCCATCTAAAGCACAACTTGTTGACGTTTAGTGGAACGTCAGCCTGTACTATTGATATGGCCTTCTCTAGATTACTATTAGTTTATGGATTCGGATAATGAGAATGGATATGTGCGAGTACATAGCGTTTAGGGTCTGATCTTGTCTAAATGCTAGAAATACAGAAGCGCATTTCAAAAATCATAATGGAATTATAAGGTACTGAAGACACTAGTTTTTATGGAATATTTGTTAATCATGGAAGTGAGTACACTTCACAGCATCACTGTACTTAAACTGTAGGCGAAGACAAGGATTGGAAATGATCTAGTCTGAGATAAAGTGGTTTGTGCAGCAGAGGAAGTCGTGGCAGGTCTCATTGACAGAGTCACACAACTTGTTAAAAAAGGCACAAATTATATTATATACTATAAATAACGAAAAAATCTCTGATTACGTTTTTCGCTTTTAATAGACTCTAACATTATTTACTTACAATTTTCTAATACGAAAATCTTCAAAAAATGTTCAAATGTGTGTGAAATCTTGTGGGACTTAACTCCTAAGGTCATCAGTCCCTAAGCGTACACACTACTAAATTATCCTAAGGACAAACACACACACACCCATGTCCGAGGGAGGACTCGAATCTATGCCGGGACAAGCCGACAACAATCTTTCAACGGTTCAATCGGTAGAAGACACAGTTTAGTCATATGCACCCTTAGGGAATATGAACATACACTGACAAGATCGCCGGCAGGGGTGGCCAAGCGGTTCTAGGCGCTTCAGTCTGGAACCGCGCTGCTGCTACAGTCGCAGGTTCGAACCCTACCTTGGGCATGGATGTGTGTGATGTCCTTAGGTTAGTTAGGTTTAAGTAGTTCTAAGTCTAGAGGACTGATGGCCTCAGATGTTAAGTCCCATAGTGCTCAGAGCCATTTGAACCAATTTGAATTGCAAAAGTGTTGCTTACACAGGATTTTCTGCGCGAACTGACCTCTCGATTATGTACCGTAAATGTTCGATGAGATTCACGTCGCGCGGCCAGGGGTGAGTAAATCATTCGCTCGAACTCTCCAGAATGCTTTTCAAACCTGTTGTGAATAACTAGTTGTCATCCATAAAAATTCCATCGTTGTTTGGCACCTCCAAGTCCGTGAATGATAGCCAGTGGTCTCCAAGTTGCCGCACATAACCCTTCCCAGTCAATGCCTTGTTGGCATATTAAGTCGAAGCCGTCATGTGGGTGTGCCACTGTCGAACCCTACAATCAGCTGTTATCAACTGAAATAGGAACTCATCTGACCAGGCCACGGTTTTTCAATCGCCTAGGGTCCAACCGATACGGTCACGATCCCAGGAGTGACGCTGCAGGCGATGTCGCGCTGTTAGCAAAGATACTCGCGTCTGTCGTCTGGTGCCATAGCCGGTTAATGCCAAATTCCATCGTACTGTTCTAACGGATACACTCGGCCTACTTACCAACTAATTTCTGCGTTTATTTCACGCAGTGCTGCTTCTCTGTTAGTACTGACAACTCTACGCAGCCACCGCTGCTCTCGGTCGTTAAGTGAAGGCCGTCTGCCACTACGTTTTCCTCGATGAGAGGTAATGGCTGAAATTTGGTATTCTCGTCAGACTCTTGACAATGTGGGTCTCGAAATATTTCATTCCCGAACGATTTCCGAAATGGAATGTTCCATTCCGCGGTCTGTTAATTTCCGTCGTGCGGGCATAATCACGTCGAAAACCTTCCCACATGAATCACCTGAGCACAAACGACTGCTCCACCAATGCACTGCCCTTTTATGCCTTGTGTACGCGGTACTATCGCCATCTGTGTATGTGCATATCGCTTTCCCATGAGTTTTGTCAAAACAGGGTACAGTTCCGCAGCACATTGAACCAGCACGCTTCCTATAGTGATCGGTGGGCTGCATCATTTCACCATATACCAATATGCCGTTGACCGAGTCGAATACCACTACGAATACAGAAACGACGTTCGTAGTCAGTTGCTGATTCGACGAATGAGCCAAAGAAATAATGTATTTGTTTCTAACTAGACTACCTGGAGATTTCAGTTGTTACATCTCGGCTTGCACAGTTGATATTGTAACAGCACTTGTTAAGCCCGAGGCCGTACCAAACCGCTGGCGAAATATGCCCCTGCCAAGTGCTCAGGCAAGTAGGGGGTGCAAAAACTGGACAAGAAAAAGTAGGAAGATGGTTCGGAAATTAACCTGGAATGGTAGGTACCGCTCGTGCTTCTGTCTTCATTCGACGCGAAAAAGTGACCCTCTTGGCTCGCGACTGTAAATACAGGCTGTGATTGTAAGACGTCTATATGTCTATTGTCTATTGTCACACCACCAAGATGTTTATATTTTATTAATGGGATTAAGTAGGAATAATTCGTATTTGTCAAGTTGGAAATAATTGTGGTAGCAGGGAATGTCTGCACCAATGTATTGTTGGCAGGAGAGGCCGCACATTGATATAATTTTAAAAAGGGCGGGAGAGGCCGCGTATGGATACATTTTAAGAAAAGAGCGGGAGAGACCGCGCATTGATACATTTTGTAATGGTAGCAGGGACTGTCTGCACCAGAAAGCATTGTTGGCGGGAGAGACCGCACTTTAGCGTTCGTAGGAAGTCAGTAGTAAACGAGAAGTGAAGCGAGTCGGTAGCAGGTCTTAAGCGAGAAGGTTGAGAGGAGCTGTGTACCTGCTGGCCACCAGCTATGATTTACAAGAGATTATAAACGGATGTACAGAGACATCATATAACTATATAACTATTATCATAAGAAGAACTAATATTATTGATTTTTTTTTTTTTTTTGAGAAACTCAGGGCTACTGAAGGTATGTTTGGGCAATGCTAGTTGTAAGATTATTGTAAAAATTAAGTCCGATTTGAACATTTGTAAAATTATTTCATTCAGAATATAATTAATTTTTGCCAGCAATATTGCATTACTGATTACAATCCATCCCAAAAGCCATCAACGCAAAACTTTGCAAAATTTTATTGTTGTCAAGAAAAAGTTTAACTATGAATTACGTAACTTCAGTCAAATTAATTAAAGAATAACGTCAGCTTTGGTAATAAATATAGCCACTTATGACAGCCCACCAGCAGCTAATAGAGTATAGTAAAACGCAGTAAGTATATTCATGTCGCAGTTCGATGTAGCAGTCAGATGGCGATCCAGTAACAGTAAAAACGCTAAAGAACAGTTTTGGGTTATTGCAGGTAACGACTGAGGACCACGACGACGACACATTCTATGTTTCGTCGAAATAATCATATAATCACTTTTCTTATGCAGCATTTAAATTTGTATGCGAAGATTGAGAAGGAGAATTAATTTCAAAGGAAAGATTTCATTTGTTATTATTAAGCAAGAGATAGAACTCCTAAGGGAAGGTTTCATAGGTTATTGTAGAAACGAAGGTTGCGTAACAAAAGATATATAGAGGAGACGGGAAGGTTTCATAGTCACAGCGTAATTTGGTCCAAATAGCTTCATAAAGGAACGACGGCTGTCAAACGTCTACCCCTAACATGATTTATGTGGCAACAGTGTACTCAGTTCACACAGTTGGCACCTACTCAGCTCGCTCACATTCAACAGTGGATTCTTGCTGCTACTCCGCTACAGTATTAAGGGATCGACGAGCGTGTGATGAAGTAAATATGCTATTTGACCGAAGGCTTCCGATTTTTTTCCGATTTCAGCCGTCTCAATAGACGAGCGAGAAGCGACGGTACAGGAAGGAAGCATACATCTACATCTACATCTATACTCCGCAAGCCACCCAACGGTGTGTGGCGGAGGGCACTTTGCGTGCCACTGTCATTACCTCCCTTTCCTGTTCCAGTCGAGTATGGTTCGCGGGAAGAACGACTGCTGGAAAGCCTCCGTGCGCGCTCGAATCTCTCTAATTTTACATTCGTGATCTCCTCAGGAGGTATAAGTAGGGGCAAGCAATATATTCGATACCTCATCCAGAAACGCACCCTATCGAAACCTGGACAGCAAGCTACACCGCGATACAGAGCGCCTGACTTGCACAGTCTGCCACTTGAGTTTGCTAAACATCTCCGTAACGCTATCACGCTTACTAAATAACCCTGTGACGAAACGCGCCCTCTTCTTTGGATCTTCTCTGTCTCCTCCGTCAACCCGATCTGGTACGGATCCCACACTGATGAGCAATACTCAAGTATAGATCGAACGAATGTTTTGTAAGCCACCTCCTTTGTTGATGGACTGCATTTTCTAAGGACTCTCCCAATGAATCTCAACCTGTTACCCGTCTTACTAACAATTAATTTTATATGATCATTCCACTTCAAATCGTTCCGCACGCGTACTCCCAGATATTTTACAGAAGTAACTGCTACCAGTGTCTGTTCCGCTATCATATAATCATTCAGTAAAGGATCCTTCTTTCTATGTATTCCCAATACATTACATTTGTCTATGTTAAGGGACAGTTGCCACTCCCTGCACCAAGTGCCTATCCGCTGCAGATACCAGTATGCCCTGGACCGAGCATAATACCACTATGAATACAGAAACGAACAAGATCGTCGGATACAGCGGCGGCTCACGTATAGACACTGTGGAAAGTTTCATAAAAAATTATTTTATATTTAATATCAGTTTAGTTTTGCGCCAAAACTGGTTACATATCTATTCTAGTGTAAGAGTTATGTTCTCGAATGGATTCGAAACCACAGGCGTAGTACATTTCTATCTCTAATCTAGCACTACTGGAATTACAGTCATTTTTCTTTTGGAAAAAGAAAGGCGAAAACAAGAGGAAAAGATGAACAGACATTTGTACAAGGTATCGGTAGCGGTGCCGTACCGCCCCACTTTGCTCTCTCTCCGTTCGACGCGTCCGCAGCCAGCAGGAACGCTGGTGCAGCGCGAACTGGGACGGCTAATTGAATTTTATGTGCTCGGATCGGCTGCGGTCGCAGTGGAGGGGGCGGTGGCTCGCGGGGCCTCAGGGGGGAAGGGGGAGAATGGGGCAGTGGGGGCGTCCTAGCCGCGCACCACGCACGCTCTGCTTTACGGCAGCTGGTGGCTAATTTTTGCCGGTCGGTTGGCAGCGCTGGGCGGTGATTCCCCGTAGCGCTAATGTCGCAGACCTGTGTCTCTGGGCTGGCGCCACCGCCGCCGCTGCTGGCGCGGCGGGTTCGGTTAGCAATAATATCATTAGCAGCGATAATTGCCGGCCTTTTGTGCAGTCGTTAGGCACGCCACAGCGACCGCCGGCCATAAACAGTATTGCGGTAATGGCAGTGTCATAACAGGGGCGGTGGCGCGGTCGCTGTGATACACGACTGTCCGAAACCGCACGCTGCTCCACTGCGCTGGCGCGCGCACTACACCCCCGCTGCCACACTAACGGGGACCGCTTCCACCGCGGGCCACCCCTTCTAGCAAATGTAAAATACACTGCGCGGGATGTTACGGACTATTATAAAATACAGCCCAAGAACTCATTTGGTGGACGGGGGCACAAACAGGACCTTGATTATTCGTCGATAATACTGGTACCAGATGCGTTATTCCGTCACCATTGAGACCATAAGGTTTCGTTCATCTCTTCCGCATGCTGTACTACGGCCCTGCTGGTCGTGTTACCTCATTACGAGTCTCATGTCGTTTAATAAGTGTTCAAGTTTACAATAATACTGGTTTAACGTAAAGTATTCGCCAATTGCTAATACGATTATACTCGTATACCTGCTGCACAAATGGTTAATGACAGGCGAAAGTTGACCGGTGCTCGCCGGTCGGAGTGGCCGAGCGGTTCTAGGCGCTACAGTCTGGAACCGTGTTATCGCTATGGTCGCATGTTCGAATCCTGCCTCGGGCGTGGATGTGTGTGATGTCCTTAGGTTAGTTAGGTTTAAGTAGTTCTAAGTTCTAGGGGACTGGTGACCTCAGATGTTAAGTCCCATAGTGCTCAGAGCCATTTGAACCATTTGAACCCGTACAGGCCTCCCAGACCGACCTAAACTTCACTTCCACATGTCACAGTGTCTGCGTCCTATGCTCGTACACATGGCAATGTTTGTATTGTTCAGTGTTCGTGTAGTGTGACGCACTCTTTTCCAGACTTTCATGTGTGTCTGAAGATATAGAAACTTCCGACGATCTACTGCCCTACTAAACGACCGAAATGTATACGCAAACTGTGAATCGGTATGCATGCGACAGCATTCACAACCAAATACGTTCCAAAACACTTGCACATAAAAAGAGGGTTTTTCCGGGACTCATACGTCGGGTTCTGTTGGTGACAGAAAATTCGGGTCAAGCGTTTTGAATAGCTCATGGACTAGGGGTCATTTTCACACCCAACGTAAGGATCGTCGTTGTATCACTATCCTAGGCTACAGGGTCAAAATATGAATGTCACATACTTCCTTCTGCTTAGGCAAATTGAGCAAATTGACCGGTTCTTTTTGCAGTATATATGGTCTATGGGGGGCCTTATGGGACTCATAAAGGCACTATTTAGTTAATGGACAATTCAAAAAAAACATGTCCTTTGTGTATCAAAACCGAGCCACGGATTCCAAAACTGGATAAGCACAGGAAATGGCTGAAATGGCTCTGAGCACTATGGGACTTAACTTCTGAGGTCATCACTCCCCTAGAACATAGAACTACTTAAACGTAACTAACCTAAGGACTACACACACATCCATACCCGAGGCAGGATTCGAACCTGCGACTGTAGCAGCAGCGCGGTTCGGACTGAAGCGAATAGAACCGCTCGGCCACTCCAGCCGGCGAAATGTCTGAAAGTTTTACGATATATTCCCAAGATTCTGATCTCAAATAATCTTGAAAATTTTCTTGATATATTTATCTGTTTTCGCGACACAGAAGTTGAAATTTACCCTACTTGTCCCCGTAAAATACGCACTTAAAATCCGATGTGAGACGAAATCTAAAAGATAAACAACTGCAAAAAATTGCTTCAATTTGAGCTGTGTATTCTCTATGCATTTATCAAGAAGTACCATCACTTCCATTTCAAATAGATTATTCTGTTATCGAGAAACACACCAAAAATTGTTTTTGGTTACCAAAACCGAGCCGGAGATTACAAGATGCCTACACACAGCATATGGCTGTAATTCTTACAATGTATTCCTAAGATCCCGATGTCAAACTATTTTGAACATTTTCTTCATATCTTTATCCGTTTCCTGCGTACAAAAATTCGAATTTACCCAGCTTGCATGTATAAAATACACTCGTAATATCTTGTGTGAGGCGAAAATGTAGTTTATGAAGTGAACTGAAGCGCATGCAAGATTTTTGTGTATATAAAACCCGATCTGACGTGTAAATTTAGTTTTGCGTTATTTCAGTTTCATATCAAATATCAAAACCTTACAGAGACGGGAACCAGCAGAAAATGCTAGTATGCTTTTGTTTCAACAGACTGTGCCTGAAAAGTGGAATATCAGCTGCCTCATTCTACCTTCCTAAATACGTTTAAAGATTTTCCGAAAAATTTTGGCACGTGAACATATTGGCGTTTTTTTTATGTTGTGACAGGAGGAGACAGTGGCAGTGGGAAAAAGACAGAAAAGTAATAAATACTGGAAGATAGTATACATGACTGTGGTAAAGAAAGAGAGAAGGTCTAAACATTCCGTGTGGTGTCTGTTTGTTCTATATCGTGTCTCCCTACCACTTTCGCACAACGGCGCTCTAAGCGTGTTTTTTAGGGAATTGACTAGTTTGAACCTGGGACCTGTTGCTGGTAAGGAGACGCCAGACCACACATGACATGTAGAATTCAGAAGAGTTCAGTGAGACTAGCGATGATATAACCAAATACTTAATGATTTCAGCGTCAGCTCCACTGCACTCCCTGTAAAAGCATCTAAATACTAACTAAATTTAGTGGAAGGGGTTCAAGGCTTTCCTATTTTTAGTTAGCTGGTAAAATAACGCCGAAAAAGCAGTTGCGTTTACCATTGGAAATTTTATTCTACTCACAAAACATTGTTTATAAATTGCACTATTGATAAAAAGAAATGTTTTAATACAGGATGGTAAAAACCAACTGCATTCAACAAAAATGTGAACGAATATTCCCTGAGTGGGTTTCCACGTTCTACAATGGATCGAAGGATGACCTATGCCATATCACATCTATAATCTAGGTTTAAATTAAGTTTCACAAGAGAGAAAACTATCAAAATGGTCTACAGTGACCCTCAATTATCCCTAATTACTTATCTAACTTGTCGTAAATTAGTGTGGCTGATGTGGTTTCTCAATAACTATATAACAGAAATATCATCGCGTTTCAGATTTTTACTTCAAGTGGCAAATGTGAACACCATGAGCTTTAATTGACGATCGACACTAGTATTACGTAAAGGGGATGTAACACATGAGACTTCTGCAGTTCTGAGTGAAGCCTTATGCGCTCAAAAATGCGGCATCGCGTGCGTTCATTACCTTGTCGGTGTTCGTCAGGGGGCGGCGGCCGGCGCAGCTCCGTCCAGCTCGCCCTCTCGGATGAAACTCTCTCCTAACTTCTCCTTACTACAATTTACCGAAGTTGGTTTAAAAAAAAACTATCTGGCTGACCAATCAGGGTCTCAATGTTAACCTTAAGCTCCGCCTACAAAAATTCTGTCTATCCAATGAGAAACGTCATACTTTTCGTGGTGGGGTAATGTTTTTAAAGTTTGCAACGTAACAGAGACGCGAAAAGTCTCACGCTAAAACTTACAGCTGGTGGGGTCCTTTTAGCGTTATCGTAAGATCTATACTGTTCTTCTGGAGGGCTCTATCTTTTAACATGGGCTGGGGGGTGGTCCTGATGTAAAAGAGACGCGAAAAAGTCTCACGCTAAAACTTGCGGGTGGTGTGGCCCTTTTTGTGTTATCGTAAGATCTATACTGTTCTTCTGGAGGGCTCTAGCTTTTAACATGGGCTGGTGGGTGGTCCTAACGTAACAGAGACGCGAAAAAGTCTCACGCTGAAAACTTGCGGGTGGTGTGGTCGTATCGGTTAGCTAGCGACGTGGGTGTCTGTCCCTTATCGTAGGGCCTTCTCTCTTAACACGGTTCTGCTCTCGGCTTCTGTTCTCGTTTCTCCCCTCGGAACTGCGTCTGTCTCACGGTGGGAAGGTATGACATGCATTTAGGCATTCTTGTGTTAGTCTGTGGTATTCCATTTGCTCACTCGTTACTCGTATTACTTTGGTTAATTTAATGTCACGCTTTATTCGGAGCTATGTGACATACTACTGGATTTGCTTATCATGTCAGGGTTTTCATGGAAGGTGTTGGATTTGCCTGACACCTTACAAAGGAGATAATGGCAGTGTGAGACAGGGATAGGGACACACTGGCAGTGGAACATAGAATAGTGCTGGAAAAGTGTAAAGGAGACAGTGCAGTGAGAGAGCAATAGAGACAAGGAGGAAGTGGAATTGGATGAGGACCAGTGATAATGGGAGACAGAGTCTACGAGAGTGATAATGAGGAATAAAGGAACAGTGACAACAAGAAGAGGCAGCAGCATTGAAGAGGAATGAATGAGATAATAGCTGCAAGAACGCAAGAGGTACAGAGTGATGGTGAGAGGAGACAGTAGAAGTAAGATAGAGTGAAAGCGACTGTAGATGTGATATAATAGACAGTTATAGTTAGAAAGACGCACAAAGAGATAAGGACAATGAGTTGAGCTGAATAAAAGAATGACAGCTGGCAAGTCGGAGTGTATGGGTATAGACGACTTACAGTGAAGAATCAGTAAATGTGAGCGAATTAGAGTTAGGGGAGCTTGTAAGAGTGAGATGAGAGCTGTATGTTAAGAAGAGCACAAATATTTTTGCATGCCCAAAATTTATGGATTTCTTAAAAAGAGCTGATGAAGGTAGAATGAGGGAGCTAGTACCACACTTTTTGAGCCGTGACTTTCTGCCGTGCTCTTGGCAGGGTAGTTGCTCTGTCGAAGTTACGCGCTTTGCGGCTTCCTGGTTGGCTAGCGCCCTCTATTTAGGACAGCCGCGGCTCGCAAGGTGACGCGGTCGGTGCAGTGATGGGGACTCGGTCGGCGGCAGTGACAGAGGGAAGACAGCATTCGGAGCATCGCGAGTGATCAGTCGGTGCTTGGTGTACTGCGGGGACACACAGTGTTGACATTCCGGCTCCTGGGTCTGGCGGCGAGCGGAAGTGGAGTGCGGATGCAGTCACCGGTCAACATTAGCTCAGTTTAAGAGTCGTGTCTGTCTCGAACCCTGAAGAGAACGCGGGAGATTACCCTGGTGCGCATGTGATCACCGAGCCCCTGGACTAACTTTAAATGGTGAGCCATTTTGTGGTGGAAGTTTTGGATGTGATTGCTCTGCGTAGCCACATTGATTTTCGGTAGTCACTCCTTAAACCATTTGTGCGTGAGTCCATGTAACTACGCTGTGCCCTGGTTCCGTTGCATTTATCTTGAATTACAGGTGTGGCCGATATTCGGCGATTTCTTTTTTATTATTTTTGTTAATATGTTAAGTGGTCAATTTTATGAATCAAAGTGTATGCTCTGTATTAAACTTCAGCCGTTAATTTAAATTGGAATTGCAAATTTCTTCTCTGTGGCCGAGCAGTTGTAGGCGCTTCAGTCCAGAACCGCGCAGCTGCTACGGTCGCTGGGTCGAAACCTGCCTCGGGATTGGATGTGTGTGATGTCTTAGGTTAGTTGGTTTAATTAGTACTAAGTCTAGGGGACTGATGACCTCAGATGTTAAGTCCCATAGTTCTTAGAGCCATTTGAACCATTTGATTTTTGAAAATTTCTTCCTTTTTGTCAACTATAATAGTAACAATTCTGCGCCGTCAAACAGTGATTTGATATTTAAGGTTGTGTGCGGATTGGTTCAAATGGCTCTGAGCACTATGGGACTTAACATCTGAGGTCATCAGTCCCCTAGAACTTAGAACTACTTAAACCTAATTAACCTAAGGACATCACACACATCCATGCCCGAGGCAGGATTCGAACCTGCGACCGTAGGGGTCGCGTGGTTCCAGACTGAAGCGCCTAAAACCGATCGGCCACACTGGCCAGCGTGTGCGGATTGTTTTGTTCACTATCACCTTGAGCTAGTTGTGGTTTATAAATTTATGAATTGAAATTTCACGTCACTGGGTATTGTTTAATGAACTATTGCTTTAATAAGTACCTACGCTTGTCACACTATAACGTTTAACATCTCTTCCTGCATTTGGCGCTACCCAGTGGTTTGCTTCAGTATTTTAGTGAACTGTGTATTAATACTGGGCTTGTGTGTTCTAGAAGCCGTTATTGGTGTGCGCAGGCCCTCCTACCTATTGTCACTTGAGCTCTCGAGCACGAAATTCAGACTCGCGGCCGATGTGGACACCAAACGTCGAGAATGTGCTGATTGCTGTGTAGACCCTTCAGGCTATCGTAACATCATACTGCCGAATGTTTTCCATAATAGTTAATTCACGTAATTATGAGATCTTGCTGCTTGAATATTTTTGAAACCTAATAGCTTTTACAAATTGTTGTTTTTCTTATTCACAAGGCCTGATAATTGACTTAATTTCCCAACTAGTGAGCTCATATTTAGAGTTATGTTAAAATTACATTGGTGCAAAGTAATTTTTTATGAATTTAAAGTTAGGGCCATAAGGCTGTTTTTCTTTTAAAAGTTTTTGAATTACTTTCTTTGCTTTTATACAATTCCATAATATGTGTAGATCACTGCAATTTGCAAGTGCTAATTAATCTTTGTGTTGTTACCAGTGCTCTGTTTTAATTAACGTGGTGAAAATAAATTTTTGTATCCTCAAGTGGGGTTAGCATGCCCAGCTTACCAATACCATACGTTACCACTTTTCAGTTAGAGTCTTTTAAAACAGCAGCATTTTAGACCTTAGTGTTACACACTAGCTGTACAAATGATTAGTGACAGACGAAAACAACGGCAGAAATGGGTCTCACCTCCAGATTTTCCACCTAAAGCAATGTGTTGCCTGAAATACTTTCGCTCTGTATCTACGATCATAAAGACAGCATGGTTTTTGTCAAAGAATATTCTTATGTGACATTCAAAAGAGCTTCATTAAGGAATCTTGAAAATTATAACTACCCAGCAATTAGAAGACTCAGGAAAGGTGTAATGGACACACAAGTGATCATCTGCTCTTATGTGCTACTGAACGTAGTTTTAAGTTGGGTTATCAGTATATTCTTTTAAAACATTTTTTGAATTCATTCACATTCTCCTCATGAAGGATTCAGGTAAACTATTCATTAAATGCTGCCTATGTGGTTCTCCGAGGATTGGCTCTATAATACTAGAAGCCTCTTCAATATTCTTTTGGAAGTGCCACCTGCATTCAGAGGCCCATGTGGGCTACTTTGTAGACAGTAAATGGCCAGTCATTTAATACGTGAAGAGAGGTACACATATCAAGTGGAACGTGTACATAGTACATCATCATTGGGATGTCTATGTCAAAATTCTTTTTATATACAGACACATGTAAACAAAGCATGCTACGGCAAATGTTTACATTGAGCTGCTTTGCTTCCCGTCAGCAGAGAGGCACTGCCACAGCAGCGTGGCCCCGCTGTTATCTGCAGTGGCGGCCATGTCTGTTGAGATGACCAGCTATGACTAACATTGCTTAGCGGTAAGTGTGGCATGGACAGAGTTCTACAAATAATGTCCAAATGTGTGAGAACTCCTAAGGGACCAAACTGCTTAGGTCATCGGTCCCTAGACTTACACACTATTAAACTTCATCTAACTTATGTTAAGAACAACACACATATCCATGCCCGAGGGAGGACTCGAGCCTCCGGCGGCAGGGACTGCGCAATCTGTGACATGGCCCTCTAACCGCTCGGCTGGCAGAGTTCTACAGATAATAGCCCATTGGGGATGGCCATTAGTGGCCATATCCATCACGCACCTGGCAAAATTTTAAGCGATTGACTTGGAGCCCAGGTGATTGTCACAAAGCGTCGGTAGAGTGTTCTTCTCTTTCATCACTGGATCTGCAACAGTCCACGTGTGAAATCTGAAATGACATAGCACACACTTGCACTGACATATAATAATGTGGCATGATAGCGCTGCCATGAACTGGGAACTGCCAAGCATCGCGAAAAAGTTGTTTCCTTTTTTGTGGTGAATTTCACTGCCGCATTCATGATGGACTAGTGCGAACACAAGCATGATAGCGCACAGGTTGTGGCTCGTCAACACCAATGCATGTACTCTATGCCACGATAAGCATAGTCGATTCCTGTTACCTGATATAAACAATGCAAATGCCGCTCTCGCCAATAAAGAAGGGTTACTTTGGTACTGTAGTTCATTCTGGTCTGAACGCTGTCAGGGGTCACTTACCTTAATAGCTTCTGAGTGGGGTGGCTAAAGAAACTTTATGCTGCTTCTTAATAGCAGCTGTACTATCCTGTACTGAGCAGACTGGGTGGAGTACTCTCCAGTGATTCTCAGTAAGAATGACCTTTCCTCTGTTCTTTTTCCTCTTCGTGGGCTTGATCAGCGTTCTGTGTGTTCAAGGACCTTGAAGCAGTGTACTGCCAGCGATGATGATGCCGCGAAGTGTCGCATATTGAACTCCATTCATTCTGCAGGTATGTGATGATGATTTCGTTATTGCTGTTGTTTTCGTTTTGGTTGCAATCTGCTGACTGAGTTCTCGTTCTTATGTTGCCGAAGGGAATGAATGAATGACAGTGCACGGAATAACAGTACACTGGGGAATATATTGGAACTTCTTGGTGCTTCTGACTAATCTTGTAAATGTAAGTACGCATTTTCTCCTCTGTGTCTCCAGATCTGTGAATAATACAGTATGCAGTCTTCTTACGGTATGCTTTTTTCTGTTTATTGTAGAATTCTTCAATAGACCCGTGACAATGGGTATTCATGATATGCCGCCAAGTCCAATAACAATTAACTCCATGCTACAGTCTGTGAATGAAACTGAGCCAGTGTCTAGTCTGGCCATCTCCATTTTGCAGTCTGTTATCGAGCCAAAACCTAGGATGGTCACACCAGAGATGCCAACATTTCAGTCAACTCCATTGTCTCGTATAATCTCATGCGGCATGACGCCAGCGACTGAGGAGGGAATACGTGAGTAGTAGTTTTTTCTTTTTTTAAAATAATATTTTTGTTACACTTAAGTGCATGTATTTCTGACATAATTTGTTCTAATTTGTTTGCGCAAGCATTCGATGCTAACATTGCGATAGATGGTAAGGCACAGAACGAGCTGGATTAGATTTTATGAGACAACAGCCAGCAACAGCGTGACATTTTCACGAATGTCCCTTGAACTGATTTGCATGCTGCTAATTTTGAACATAGGTAGAGATAACACAGACATCTTCAGATATGTTGATTTTTTACACATGTTACTTATCGATATTCTTTTCTTTCTTTCCATATGGTGTGGGGAATACATTTTGGCATGGGCTTACACCTGCCACTAAGCTACCATTTGATGTATGGGTGATGCATCCTTACCTGTTGATGATGATGCCTCATACACCAATCCAGTCCATCAGTGATGATGCATTCACACCCGGCTGGGCTGTCATCATGTTGCAGAATTACACCTCTGGATCGTTCCTGTAATCTGGGTTACACTTCCTGAAGTCTGGACCATCTCAGAATCATCGCCATCAGATATTACCAGAACACCACATTGGGCCCATATCACCCCTCCGCACCAGGTAAATCGTGCAGCCACATTGTACTGCTCTGTGGTTGCTGGTGCATTTGGTACATGATCTCAGAAGTCCACAATGACAACACAAAAGTGGGCTACTGACATCTCAATACTTTTCTTATGCTCGAGAAACTGATTTTGAAGCGAAGCTTGCAAGATTTGTCAATGTATCCGCCATTAAGAGCAAAGCACTTCAGTGCTGTGAACTCTCACACACCCAGTAATTCTGATTGAGGAGAAAAGCATCAGCAAAATTTGGGGGAGAAATGGTGTGATATTGTGCAGCAGGTCAATCAAAGAATGGTTCAGAACTTTTATCAAGAGCGTCGTTTGACCTAAATGCAGGAAATAAGGTCGGATAAGGCTTCACTTTGATGTGTACTTACATGTCTTTGAGCTAC
Source organism: Schistocerca serialis cubense (assembly GCF_023864345.2). Taxonomy (NCBI): domain Eukaryota; kingdom Metazoa; phylum Arthropoda; class Insecta; order Orthoptera; family Acrididae; genus Schistocerca; species Schistocerca serialis. Next base: position 267,256,861 of record NC_064638.1, read on the forward strand.
TAAGTGGGAGGGCGGGGGTATACAGTTTCATCCATCTTCCGGAAGATATTGCTGCCAAAAAGCATGCATTATTGTTCATAATGTCGATAAGAGGGGTGGAATTATTTTCCAAGATCGCTTTTGGCTTGTGATAGAAATCACCCTCAATATGCATGAGAGACTGGAACATACCAACCATCAAACGTCTGCCGACATTATAACGTCCAAGACATCTCATTCTTGGTGTAACTCAAGGAACTACCAAAATTCCAGACGTACAACACTTCTTATTCAGTTCATGTATACAACTTGGGTGTAGATAACAGCAAGCGAAAAGTAGAAGAAGATGACCATGAGCACATGACCATGAGCACATTGTAAGGAAGAAGTCAAGCATAATGTAGTTGGATCCATCCACTTTTCAAGATCAGCTGTTCAGTGCTCTCAGAGGACAGAAGTAACACTACGTGTGGATCAAAAGCTAGATCCACTTGATTTTCTCCCAGTCGTTAAAAAATAGTGGAGCAAGATATTTTTGGTGTACATGCCACATCTCTTTTACCTAGGATGACTATGTAGAAATGTACGTCACTGACCCAAGAACTGGTATGTGTGGAAATAACTACCAAAGATAAAACTTCTTAAGGTTTACGAAGTCTATCACCAAGATGTCCCTTCACAGTATACTCTGTTTTCAAGTGCTTGCTAGCTCCTTTTGCATATTGTGAGGGCGACCCCACTGCCCCTCATGCTACCTTCACCGAAAGTCATGTACCAGATGTGGCAGGGTATAAGTTTTTAGGTTCATATGACTCCAGCCACAACGAATTCGAATCATACACCATGGACAATTAACCTTTCGAGATGGTTTCTCTCTGAGCTGAAGAAACATGGGTGGAGGGTTGACCGCATTTATTGGCAAAATGTCCTCATTATCCGGCCGGAGAATGGTGCCTTAGATGAGCAGGCAGTTAAATGTCACATTTTTGTGCTGTCAGTGGATAGAAAAGCAGAATCTCCAACTCCTGCCTGTTTTATATACATTGGAAATTTCCCTAATGTGAAGCATTCGCTTAGCATATTTGGTTATGGAGCTTGTACTCTCTCCATGCATTATTTAAATAAACTCATTTTTACTCCATTTAAGCCCACCAAAGTTATATTTTTTAGTTTCTGTGCAATTTTATTGATTTCATGCTGAGTGATTTATAGCAACATCATGTACAGGTCTTACATTTATGCCTTTGTTTCTCTCACTGTTTCCTTCTTTATGACAATCTAGACTGTCTTGCTTTTATTTTCTGCATCGTATATTATTTTGTCATTAAATGACTTTTTTACAGGATTGGGCAACTTCCTATAAATCCCTATGTACCTGCGATAGAAATTCAAGAACTCTTGTGCATTATGATTCTTTTTTGTGGTAGCGAGATAGTTAATTGTTCCACAATTGACAAATAGGGACATGCTAAACTCTTCAGGGTGATTATGACGATGCTACTAGTTTCATTTAAGATATTTGTGTTTATGTTTATGTCTACATTCAAAATTATGTTTACTTCTGTACTAGTAATGTTACCAAGAGCGTCTGTCAGTTTATTGAAAAGGGTGTCCACACTGGTGCAGGGAGATCGATAACACTTAGAATGATTAATTTCTTGACGTTATCAAGCCCTATTAATTCACAGCAGTTATTTCAAAGTGTCTGTCATCACTTACTGTACTAATTTTATGTCTTTGTTAGAGCATTCACACAGTGTTAATACTACATTTTGGATTCCCGTGTCTCTACACTTGTGTTAAGTGACACAGACTACTGTGCAGTTCAAAGATTGGAGTTGAACTTCACATTGTTGAATTTTATTTTATATTGACTGCATGTTTCGATGAAAGATCGTTAAGTCTGTGAAATGTCCCATGTTGCTTTCTCCAGCTTTTTTTTTTCACGGCATGTGGTTTGTGTGTGTTTTTATCTTTTGAGTTATTGTTTCAGATTTTTTTTAAATGTTGGAGATACTTCTTAGAGAGGGGAATCTGTTGTCCGGGGTATGCATGCCTGATTGCACGCAATGTGTGCATGTGTATTGCGTACAGTGTATGACTGTGCCAAAATTTTGTATATATTTGTGGGTATGTATGTGATTTGTGTGTTTGTCGTGTTTCTTCACCAGCTGCTGCTAGTCCCCATTTCCCATACATAGAGAAAAGTGTATGTATGTCACATAAAAGTAGATTTGCAAGTTTTAGCTCATCAGAAAAAATTAGCGTTGTTAATTAAATCAACAAAAAATTGTAAAAAACTAGTGTATATACGTCATCTGAAAAAACAGCTTTGTAAATATAAACCAACAAAAAATAAATGTTAATAGAAAAGTCAGATAATGTAGTTAACTAATTGTATTGCAGTAATTGTTATGAAAATTTGTATTGCAATAATCGTTATGAAAAATTGTATTGCAATAATTGTTATTATTAAATCATTAGATAATTCGTTGCATTATTGTTGTTACTTGCAAACCCATCACTACAGAATTACTGTTAATAGTAATTTGTTTACAACAAACCTTAATCTCACCTCATGATGCACAGTCCTCGAATGAAGATGCCAATGCAATGGAACTAGTTATAAAAGATAAGGAGTGGGAAGCGGCGCTTGTATCTTATTTGGTCAGAGGGGCAGAATAGGGGTTTGCAACAATTTTAGTTCCTATTGGTGAAGGAATGGGAGAGGTTTCCCCCCAATTTCATATTTTAAAAAACCACATCACCAGCATCAATTTATGTCACAACCTTCAAATAACTAGTCCAAATGCATAAGTTGCATGTGTAGGACAGGGGTTCCCTTGTATTCAATTATATAACTAAACAACTAAGCTAAGTGTGTAACTTGATACCGGAGGTGTACCTTGATACAAATTTCTCGTATCAGTGACCTTGCGATAATCTGGTTCTCTTGACTAGAACCCACTGTAGATAAATACTACGAATTGCTTAATTTTATTTTAAATGATACTTACTTAAAAAAACATGAATCGTAATTTTAGTAGATTGTGAGCTTCATGTTGGGTAGTTAGTGGGTGATGGGTCCATGTTAGGTTTTGATCGTATGCTAGTGAAAGATGTTTTAATATTTTACCAAGGTGGATTGGACATCGGGGGATCGTTAGGTGAAGTTCAGGGAGGGATAAACGGTGACCTTTCCTGTAAGTACTGGCTAGATTTTTGCAGAATTCTTGGAAACTTAATCCTGGTTACGCCAGTGTGTGTAGTTCTCGAAATGGAGTTATAAGGCTCACTGAGGTGATTGGAGGTAGGTTGAACTGTATGGAGGTCGATGTCGATTATCGCCTCTTGCTTTGCCGTCCTTTTAATTTGAGTTTTAGGCGCACAAGTGGAGAGATGCGGCCATAAATTTGAAGTATTTTACGTCATAGCCGAGGTCAGTTACTGCACTCACTCGTGAGTTAGCGGACCCTACGCTCGTTCCTCATACGAGAATGGCGCGGGCAGCCGGCGTCCTTGCAGAATGGAGCATTTCGTATGCAGGTCCGTTGGCTGCCGGCCAGAGCAGTGCATTGGCAGCAGACCAAGCGGCTCGAATCGCTGTCGAATACCGCCCGTAAAAGCGACCACCCAGCCATATCGCTTGGCCCGGTCGCTTTCTTTCTTCTTCCTGTACATAACTTAAAAGCTTTTCTTCGCCAGGCATCGGCTTCCTTTCAAATTACAGGCTTGGGCGCTCCGCCGTCATATTACTTACGCAGAGGTGCCTGTGAGAACTACGTGAATAGGATTATTAGTTTTTCGGAACGGCAATGTCGTGTAATTAACAAAACTCAGCAGTTTCATATTAGTTGCTCCCTGTTTTCAGTACACTAGCATTAGCGCAAACGTTTATGTAGGCAGGTACGGCTGGTAAAGAAAATAAAATGCTAATTTCATTTAAAAAGATGTTTCTACTAAAATCTATTTATATTTCACTACTTAAGCTACAAAACTTCTTAAACCCCTGGAAAAATGCTGTAATAATTGTTTTTGATGTGTGGGGACTATTTTCCAACAGCTACAGTTATTTTTGATTTGGTGAAGCGGAACTGGTGTCCGAACTGCACCTTCTTTCAGTTTGGGGGATGGGTGATGTCGTCGGATGTACTCAAACTGGAGTTTCGCAAATGCCAGTGGAATGTTGAGTCTGTTGTACCAGGCGTTACACATACTAGTTTTGTTGAATGTGTTGATAAGCTGGAATCCGTGGTAAATTCCCAAAATTCCACATTGATGTAGCTGAAACACCTACTGCATTATGTCAGTACTATGAACGTTGTTGTTCGCCCATATGGATCTTTACACCACAATAGTACACTAAACGAGTCAGATATGATCAGGATCTAGTTCTGTTCTAATGGCCCGTCCATATGGAAAGCAAGGGAATGTCAGAACGCCTGACTGATGAAGATGACTGTGTACATTGCCGTAATGGGAGCGAATCTATTTCATGACATCAGACTCCGACTGCCACAGGCCCAAAACGTAAACCATTCTCCCAGTGTAGACAAACAAGAAAAACACAGCTTTCACATATTTACTTTCCGTCGACCGTTTCCTCAAAATGATGTTTGACTTGAAATTTAAAATGTGCTCGTGAACCACGTTGTCGAAACCACCTCTGTTCAAAATATTTCCGGAGCTCGTCTTCAAAGAACTCAACTAGTGCTGCTCGCATGATAATTCAAGTATTTCTGGACAATTTGGTGGGGACGAAGAATTACAATCATGCCATCAAGCAGAACCCAAACCATCAAGCATAATCTGCCCAGATAACCATGTATGTTACAGCACCGTTTCTGGGTCGGGGAGGTGCGCCATCTCCCGATGGAATCCGCTGACATATTATAGTCGAACGCAGTGTTTTGGAGGTTTCCCTCATTCCACTAGATGAATACTGTGCTGGTAACCGAGTCCCTCCTCATTTACACTGTTCGCAAACATTCACAATACCTGCACTCAGTTTCACATGAATATCACTACACGCAGGCAATTTGGGTACAAATATTCCATCCCGGGGCCTAACGGGCACCGGTGCAGGACAAAGCCACAACACAAAGAAGAAAAAAGAAGAATCGAACCATTATGCATGACATCTGAGATACGGTAATCATAGTAATTCATCGTCGTCAGCCATTTATAATCACCTGCTGCGTAAGCCCTAGTTCAGATTTCTTCATACATTACGACCTTGAACTCATTGCATTGAAGTTTATTCGGCTTGTTTCTTTATGAAGTTAGTCCATCTTCCATTATATTACTCTCCAGGTATTTCCATATCTCGAGTAATCAACACAGACTCTCTTTAGCCCATTTCCCATTGTTTCCTCTCTAAATATGCCGAGCCCGTCGCCATTAAAAGTCGAAGTTTACTGGGAGCTACTGACACTGATTTGTTGTTGCTGTAGCCGGCCAAAGTGGCCGTGCAGTTAAAGGCGCTACAGTCTGGAACCGCAAGACCGCTACGGTCGCAGGTTCGAATCCTGCCTCGGGCATGGATGTTTGTGATGTCCTTAGGTTAGTTAGGTTTAACTGGTTCTAAGTTCTAGGGGACTAATGACCTCAGCAGTTGAGTCCCATAGTGCTCAGAGCCATTTGAACCATTTTTTTGTTGTTGTGGTGGTGGTCAGCACGAAAACCGATTTGATGCAGCTCTCCATGTTACTGTTACTCTACCCTGCGCAAGCCTCTTCATCTCCGAAGAGCTACTGCAACCTGCATCCTTCTGAACGTGCTTATATTTTTCATCTCTTGGTCTCCCTATACAGTTTTTACCCCTCCAGTAATAAAGCGGTGATCCCTTAATGCTTCAGAAGGTGTCTTGTCAATCGATCCCTTCTTGTAGTCAAGTTGTGCCCCAATTTTTTTTCTCCACGATTCTATTCAGTACCTCTTCATTAGTTACGCGATCTACCCATCTAATCTTCAACATTCTTCTGTAGCACCATATTTGAAAAGCTTCTATTCTCTTCTTTTCTAAACTGTTTATCGTCCACATTTAAAAAGCCTCTACTCTCTTCTTGTCTAAACTGTTTATTGTCCATGTTTGATTTGCATACATGGCTATGCTCCATACAAATACTTTGAGAAAACAATTCTTAAAACTTAAATCTTTATTCGATGTTACCAAATGTATTCTGTTAGGAAACGCTTTTCTTACCACTGCCATTGTGCATTTTATGTCCTCTCTGTTACGGCCTTCATGAGTTTGTTTGCTGCCCAAATAGAAAATTGATCTATTAATTTAAGTGTTTCGTTTGCTAATCTATTTTCCTCAGCATCATCTGATTTCATTCGACTAAATTGCATTATCTTCCTTTTGTTGATGTTCATCTTATATGCTCCTTTAAAGATGCTGTCCATTTCGTTCAACTGCTCTCCCAATTCCATTGCTGTCTCTGACAGAATACATTGTCATCGGTTAACTTCGAAATTATTATATCTTCTCCATGAACTTTAATTCCTTCTGTAGATCTCTGTTTGGTTTCCCTTACTGCTTGCTCAGCGTACAGATTGAATAAGTAGGGGATAGGCTACAACTCTGTCTCACTCCCCTCTCAACCACTGCATCCCTTTCATGACCATCGACTCTTGTAACCGCCGTTTGATTTCTGTGCAAGTTGTAAGTAGCCTTTCGCTCGCTGAATTATCCATGCTACATTGAGAATTTCAAAGAGAGTATGACAGTCAACTTTGTCAAAAGCTTTCTCCAATATCTCTGATTTGTATCTTCAGTAGTTTTATAGATACTTTAGCACTTGCCATTTACAAAATCTCAGGTTCAGTGGAGTGGATAGTTACAAACCAGAAACAGCTTATAGACAGCGCAGCAACCAGAAAGCATGAGATACAAGGGTACATTTGAGTCCAGGAAAGAAAGAACCCAAAATGTGCGATATTCAATACAGAGTGGTGAAAGTGGATGTTACGCCACTGCTAAGCCAGGTGGTCGACTTAAGGAAGATGAATTTGACCAGTAAACCAATTATCAACTAATTATAAAACTGAGTTTCCCACGCCGTATAAAGTGTTAAAGCTAGTTACGGGAATGCTGCCGGGTGGCGTCTTAGACAATTGCTGATTTTTCGACAGGTAAACACCCCTTCATTTTCAAGACGGAGGTGCAACGGGATAGTCCTCTGGAAGGAACTTTGAACCGTTGGTAGCCAGAGCTACGCCAATCACTAACCATGATACGGCGTATGCAGAGAGACGGCACAAACGTCTTAAGGAACTGCCGCCACCATGCAACCAAAATAACCAGTGTCAGAAGATATCGATGGTGAATATTAATTACCAACTACTGAAGTGGCATTTAGTCTGTCCTATTGTTTGACCAGGAAGAGAACAGTATTCCAGTTACTTTAAGCAACGTTTAGAGAATCACTTGCTAATTTAGTCTCAACTGCTTCCCATTCAGTAGCAGGATGTGCAAGCCGTAATCTATGTGTCGTTATATTCAATAGAATAGCCGATCCCAAGGCAATGTTCTGCAATAGCAGATTTGCCCAGCTGCTGTAAACATTTTCGACGCTTTTGATATGTACATCAGTCTTATAAACGGAATGTCCCAACGTACGATCAGCTTGCTGTTTATAGGAGCCGAAGTGACACCGTTTTGCATCTTCATACTAATATTTGTCACAATCCGGCTTCGTTCATAAGCCTCACGTCATCCGTGAGCCCGAAATTTAGTTCGCTGAGTTAGCCCACCTCGAAGTCACGTCTCGCCAAAATGGTAAAAGACAGATGAGACGAGCGTTATGACACGGAGCAACCGACTCCCGCTGTATTTCTGCCTTGAAAACGGCGAGGCGTTCACGTATAAGACGTCATTCGAACTCATTCCCGTAATTTGTCTGAACACAGTAACTAACTGCTTTGCCTCTTATAGAGGTACTGGTCCGTAAATGAAGTAGCACTTAATATTGATTTACTCACAATAGAAAGCCACCCTGCTCCACTGCCAGTTCACCTACTAATTGGCTGAAAAGAACCGCGACTGTAGAATGGACCGGATCTCAAGGTAACCACTCTATTACATGGAGTAGAGAATAAATAATACAGAAAAGTATCGAAATTGTAGACGAAGGTGGTAGTTACATTTGAGATACGTAAACGAATAATAAACATTGCAAGTAACGTAAGTATTTTGTCAATGTGAAGAAAAAAGCTCTTACAAAATCCCAGAAATAAATCGAGGCAGAAGCTGACAGAATGGCTACTCGTTGACCAGAGGGAACGGGAGGTTCTTAGATGCGAGGCGCTCCGCTGTAATGCTGTCCAGGGAACGCTGACAAATTATGTGGCCGCTATGGCACTGGTCTCCCATAAAAAGCGCAGCCGGCGCGCCGTCTCTTGAGTGTCCCATAACTGGACAAAGTGCCGGTCTTTCCTCAACAGGTCGGTGCTTGCTGTGCACGAGTTTACGGCTAAGAAGTGAAACGAAACAGGCCGTATTCTTGGCCCCAGATCCAGGACGTACCCTTCATCACTGACCCGTGTTTCTTGTGTGGACGTCTCATGGTGACATGGCCGCAATAATAAAGAGGTAATGTATGAATGCAAGATGTACAGAAACATCTTATCCAAACACTGAATGAAACTAACATTGTCCTCTCTGGGAGAATGTCTTGAAACGCCTAACAGTACCAAAATTGTTATTGGCCTATTGAAACCTCAGCATTTAATGTTAAATATGGAGCAATAATCGGTTATTTAACGAAAATACTAATTGACTAAACCCGCGCTGTCCAGGTACTCATTTTGCCAATTTTCTATTAGAAAAGACAAAATTAACTGTATTTATAATGGAGTACCGAAAAAAATTTATTTCGTATTCGTGAAAACGCTTTTGAAATTATAAAGCATTCGTACAGAGAAATATACATAATGTACAAATGTGTAAGTACATTATCCGAATTAAGAAATACGATCTCAGACAATTTATTCACGTATCTACAACGTGGTTTTGTAAACGTCTGTATCGTTTCCACCTGTAGCCGTTTGAGCTTTTCCGTTGAAAGCTGTCAAACGCTCTGCTAGATGTCAGGGATTTCCTTAAGCTGAATCGACTGTGGGAGTGTCTTAGAAGTAAAGAATAAATGTGTTACGACTTTCTGCATTTGTCATGTATCTCCGTTTTTGTGACGTGATATCTCTTGAACTATTATTCGTACCATGATATATTTGTGTAGGTATATTAATCGGCATATGTGGATACAAACCAGCGAACTATGCTGCGAATATTGCCAATAAGATAAGTAGCAAAGAAGTAATAAATTTGAACGTTATTCGTGATGCGACAGTTTTTCACGCTTATCACTGTTCATGACGTTATATCTCCTTAACTAGGATACGTACGTGGTTTTTAGTAGTAGTAATTCAACCACCAGAATCCAGGGACATAATTCTGACTGGAGAGATATCACGTGTGGGCTTCCCCAAGGCTCAAACTTAGGTCCACTACTGCTCTCATATATGTAAATGAGCTACCGTCTAATGCACAAACAGAAACAATTATTTTTGAAAATGACACCAGTATTGTAATCACTCACAGCATACACACAGAAATGGAATAAATGGTGAACAAAGTTCTGAAAAGTATCATTGAGTGGTTTTCTGCGAATGGTCTCACCTGAATTTCATAAAAACACATCGTATACAGTTCTGCACCTCTAGGGGTACTGCACCAGTGATAAGTGTAACACAAGGTGATGAAATAATACATATGGAGGAAACTACAAAATTCCTAGGTGTCCATATCGACGAGAACTCAAATTGGAAGAAACATATTTTGGAACTCCTAAAAAAACTTAGTTCAGCCACATTTGCTGTTAGAATCATAGCAAATTTAGGGAAAGAGACATAATATTTCCCTTATTTTCATTGAATAATATATAGAATAATGTTCTGGGGTAACTCATCTTTAAGAAAGAAGGTTTTCATTGCCCAAAAAGTGCTGTAAGAATAATATATGGTGCTCACCTGCGATCGTCTTGTAGAAATCTGTTTAAGGAGTTGGGCATTCTGACTACTGCTCGACAGTGTATTTATTCCCTCATGAAGTTTGTTGCAAATAATCCACTACAGTTCAAAAGGAACTATGAGGTACATAATTACAATACTAGAAATAATACATAGCGTGGCAACATCAAAATACTTACGAGTCCATATTGATGTCTAACAGACATCAAGGTAAAATTTGAAAATAAATTTAAAAAGTTTCTCCTTGACAACTTCTTCAATTCTGTAGAAGAAATGCTATATTTGTAATTTGTAAAAGGTGGTGGGTAGGAATTGATAACTCAATCTGTATATCTTGATCTTGTTTTCATTTCGGGGGGGAGGGGGGGCATAATTATATTGTTGTGTTTAGGGTACAAATTAATTTGCAATATGAATATAAAATTACTCGTTCCACATCATGAAGATTTATCATGCAAAAAAATCCACGGAACATGAAAGTAACTAACTAACTAACTAACCAACCAACCTCACAGCGGTTGTTGCCTGACAGTAACGGATACGTGTATCAAGCTTCGTAGAAACTGGTCCACTGGCCTAGGAGATGTGGAACACACACATACATACAAAATAACGTCTCTTTGGCACACAAGACATTCCTTCGCTTCATCTTTCAAGAGTCATATCGTAGTCGAGGAGGCATGCTACAGATTCAATAACGTCATCAATTCAATGTCTGTCGTCAACAATCACAAGTCTTTTGCTATTCCAGGTTTCCTCCACAACTTTTTTGCGAAAAATATGTCTACCACACTTGTTTCACTCTATACACGTCCTTAGTCAGGCACTATGCTGTTTTCATCTTAATAACTTTTGCTTTAATAGCTTCTTTCTCTGAAATGTCGTGTTCACGTACTTTTCTAGAGACTGGAACTTGCTCATTCTTTGAGTTCTCATATATTTAGTCTTCATTGTGTTTGGGGCTGCCTTAAACTTTGCCATAAATTTTGTTTTCTCAAAGGAGATTTGTAAGCCTCCATCTTCAGCTTGTTTCTTTTGAATAATGCTATTTGTCTAGTGACTGTTTCCATTGAGTCTGAAAATATAGCTAAGTCAAGCGCAAACGCTAAACCGTCTACTTGTAAATTCGCCATTTTTTCTCCTGATTTAACTCCCTCAGTTGTTTGGCTTTTCCCTGTGAGATTCTCCATTCCCTTACGACTTTTTATAGACGCAATTAAAGACCAACGCAGAGAGACCGACTTTCTCCCTCATTCCAGTTTTGCTCTCAAAACTTCTAGGAATTTCATTTCCGAATTTCATTTTAGAATTGCTGTTTGTTAGCATCTGTTTTATTAAAAGTGTGATTTTACAATCGAAACCGAGTTGAATGAATGTTTTAAATAGTGACTTCCTATCAACTGAATCATAGGCTTTCCTGAAGTCAACAAAAATGATAACGAAATACTCATATTTTCAGTTAATATGACTTAAATCTTCTTTTCAGATATTAGGTCTACAACTTTGCTCCCGCCATTTGTTCCCGAAGGCCGAGGCTTTACAGTGATAAACTTATAGAAAATTTACTATTTAAATTACCAGTCATCGCTGGCCACTACTTCCTCCCACCTTTTAGGCAGCATACAAGTTCCGCGGCGGGCGGAAGAAACGGGGGTCTTTTGAGGAGTTCCATGAATCGATCCCATTTTGCATTTGTTCATACGACCGGAAGTTCTGACCAGCCAGACCATGTACATTGACTGAAAAAGGAGTAGTCAGAGGAAGCAACGTCTGTAGAATATGGCGGGTAGCGTAGGACTTCAAAGTTCAGTTTTTCCAAGTATGTTTTGACGGGTTTTGCTACATGCGGTCGAGCGTTGCCATGCTGCAAAATCTCCTTTTTATGTCTATCACTGTATTTTGACCGTTTGTCTTTCAATAATCGGCTCATACGCAACAACTGCTTTCGATAACGATCTACTGTGATTGTTTCCTTCGGTTTCAGTAGCTTCGAAAACCTTCACCCTTCCACCACCATGTCGATCGTCGAAGTCAAAATCACCGTTCTTGAAGCGTTGAAACCATTTCCTGCGTGTTCTTGCACTAACAAACGCCTCAACGTAGGTATTACCTAGCATTTTATGAGCCTCAGTCGCAGATTTCTTCATGTTAAAGCAGAAAATTAAAACTTCCAGAAAATGACGAACTCGTAAGTTGACGTATTCAATCGATAATAGTTTTATGATGCAACCACAAATCGACTAATGTTTTGATTGTGTTACGTTTAGTAATGCCTAAGCTTATTATGCGACACATACTACTGCTGCCATCTACTGCAAAATGGCGGAATCAAAGTTGTAGATCTAATACATTATTATTTGCACTGAACAAAGTCTATTCTTTCTGAAACCACTTTGGTATTCACCACTTATTCTACTGCTTCGGTTTTGTCGGCACACGTTTTAGTTGTACTTGACAGTACTATGCTCTGACAACATTAAGTTTTTCACGATCACCGAGAAATTATCAATAGTTATATTTACTCAAATCTCTTGTTATCCACCACCGCTATCAGTACCTCGGCTTTAATCACTACTGTGATTGTATAAATGCTACTACTACTACTACTACTACTACTATTACTATGGCTAGTACTGTTGCCAAATACCACCACCACTGCTACGGGTAAATCGTCACGCACTACCTCACTTCTTTATCTTCTCACTCACTGCGTACAGGTATTCCACACTTCATGCCTACAATGTATCCGGGCGCTATAGTGTCCTTCTGTTCAAGTGGATCTCCTTCATATACTTTGTTTTGTATAAGCAGACCATAACATAAAATTATCTGCTACTACCGATACGATTGTTGGAAATCTGCGATACCACAGATGTATTTGCTTATCCTACTATGTTGGTGGAAGTCGTGATGAAATTTGACTCGAAGCTGGAAGCATAGTGTCCTGAGTTGACAGAAACCGAAAATCGGAAAAAGTATTTGAACTTCGTTCCTTCTCATTCTGGAATAAATATCCGTTGCCTTAGTTTTAATCCTTCAGATTGTATCAAATATACTCACAAGACGAATGTAATTAACAACCTATGAAAACTATAAAACAAGTTAACTGAATGAGAATTGTTTGTAATACCGAAAGTCGAGAGAAAAGTTCATTGTCTATCTACACCTACATCTAATCCTACATGATTCCTCTCAAATTCACAATTAAGTGCCTGGCAGAGGCTTAATAGACCTTCAAGCTATGTCTCTGCCGTTCCACCCTCGAAGAGCGAGCAGCGAAAACGAACACTTAAACATTTCTGTGAGAGCTGTGATTTCTCTTATATTATTCTGAAGATCATTCCTCCCTATGTAGTTGGGCGCCAACAAAATATTTTCACACTCTGAGGAGAAAGTTGGTGATTGAAGTTTCATGACAAGACCCACTGCAACGAAAAACGCCTTTGTTTTAGTGATTGCCGTGGCACTATTTCCCCTATTTCGCGATAATGCAAATTAGCGACCCTTCTTTGAACGTTTTTCGATATTCTCTGTCGATCCTGTCTGATGCAGATCCGGTGCCGCACAGCAATATTCCATAAGATGATGTACAACTGTAGTGTAGTTAGTCTCTTCAATAAACACGTTGCGTTTCTCAGTGTTGTGCCAATAAATCGCAGTCTTTGGCTTGCTTTACCCAGGACATTATCTATGTGATCGTGCAGCTAAGGTTATTCGTAATTGTAGTGCTTAAGTATTTAATTGAATTTACAGTCTTTAGATTTGTGTTATTTAATGTGTAACTGAAATTTTACGGATTCCTTTTAGTACTTAAGTGGATGATTTTACACTTTTCATTATTTAGAGACGAACCATACATATATCTTGTCTAAATCGTTTTGCAATTTGTTTTGACCACGTTAAATCACACCATCATCTGCAAGCAATCTAACACTGCAACTCAGATTGTCTGCTAAATCGTTAATGTGGATCAGCAACAGCAGGGGGCCTGTAACACTTCCTTGCTGCACGCCAGATATTATTTCTGTTTCGCTCGATGTCTGTGTATCAATTACTACGACATGTAATATTTTTGACAGGAAACCACGAATACAGTCTCACAATGGAGACGACAGGCTAGCAATTTGATTAGAAATCGCTTGCTAGATGCGGTGTCAAAAGCCTTCAGGAAATCTAAAAATATGGAATCAGCTTGACATTCACTGTGAATAGGATACATTACTTAGTGAGAATGAAGAGATAGTTGTGTTCCACAAGAACGATATTTTCTGAATCAGTGTTGGCTGTTTGTCAATGAATCATTTTCTTCGAGATAACACATAATATTCGAACGCACTATATGTTCAAAAATCCTACTGCAAATCGGCTTTAGCTATACGCCTCTATAATAAGCGGATTCTCCTATTTCCTTTCTTGGTTACTGGAGAAACTTTTCAGCCTTTAGGCACGGGTCTTTCAATGAGCGATCGGTTGTATATCACTTTTAAATGTGGAGATACTGCATCTATTCTATGTAAGTCAAGATGAAAGTAAAGAGCTATAACATACTGAACCTGTGAAGCTGGACAGACGGCGTCATTTGTGTTGGCTGCTGCTGTCAAATCCACGCCTGAGTGAAACGCAGCAGTCTTTCGGAGCTTAGAAAGATTCGCACCAGCGCCACGCGATAGCGTGACTGTCTTATAAAACAGGCGCCGCGATCGGGAGATCAGGCAGCGACCTCACAGCACCAACAATAGGCAGCTCAGCTGTAGGCGTTACCTTGGAAACCGTTTCCTTCATAAGAGCCGCGTTGTGTTTCTGTCACTACGGCTTTACAGACTCAAGTTACCAAGCTGAAGCGTGGTTGAGGTGCGTGCTGCACGTGACAAGCAACGCTACTGTAAAGAGGTGAGTGCCCACTATTTACTCTCGAATCCTGAAACTGGTATTCAGTGAGAAAAAAGCGTGTCTCAAGAAGCTATATGTAGTGTCATATAAGAAACTACTATTCAACGATTCAGTATTGTAGAATTCACTTCCGCTTTTAGTGTAGGTTTAGCGTCTGAAAAATTTTTCCCTTTGTATTGCTACCTCATTTCGCCAAAAGTAAAAGATGTTCAGGCTATACTAGTTGAATCAACGAAGTTGCTCATCTCAAATAATTGTAGAAACGTTTAAGATAATGTAATTCTTTTCTCTTTTTTTGGCACAAATGAACTGTGAGAAAATCTTCACTAAATTACGTAAGCTCCCTTTTCATAGTTACATTAATTATAGTGATATCAGTATCAGATATCAGTATCAGTCTCGCTCTCTGGAGTGGAATTGCAGTAATTTCGATTACCAGCATCGCAATTCTAAAATAGACAAACGAAAAAGCGTTTCAGGCTTCTAAATAACATCACGCACTCATGAAAAATTACCATGTTTAAAACTTTGGATATATCTCTTAGGATTCTGTACTTCAATCAATAAAAACGAAACGCTTATAGGATCATTTCGTTGTCTGTCTTCTCGATACGCCCTTTTCCTCGGGAGCGGGTAGACTTATCAAATTGAAATTTATGTTACGCACGAAGTTCTACGGTGCCTTGGCGGTGCACAAAACTGAGATTCTAACTCAGTACAGTCCAAAAATATGGACATTTAAGTTACATATTTTCATTACTCTGCTATTCACAATGAAATGCCTGGCAGAGGGTTCATCGAATCACCTTCAAGCTATTTCTCTACCATTTCACTCTCGAACGGCGCGCGAGGAAAATGGGAAATTAAATCTTCCCGTGTAGGGACTAATTTTTCGTATTTTATCATGCTCTCTATGTAAGTCGGTGTCTAGAGAGTATTTTGGCAATCCTAGGAGAAAGGTAGTGATTGAAATTTCACTAGAAGAGCCTGTCGCAACGAAAAACGCCATTGTTTTAATGATTGCCACACCAATTCACTTATCATATCCGTGGCAGTCTCCAACCTGTTTCGCGACAGTACAAATGAGCTACCCTTCTTTGAAAGTTTTTGATGTCCTCCGTCAATCCTATCTGATGTAGATGCCACACCGCACAGCAATACTTCAGAAGATGACGAAAAAGTGTAGAGTATGCTGTCTCTTTAGAAGACTTGTTGCACTTTCTAAGTATTCTGCCAGTAAATCGCAGTCTTTTGTTTGCTTTACACGCAATATTATCTATGAGATTGTTCCAGTTTAAGTTATTCGTAATTCTGATCCCTAAGAATTGAATTGAATTTACAGTCTTTAGAGTTGTGTAATTTATCGTGTAACCGAAATTCAACGGATTATTGTGGATGGCTTTACACTTTTCGTTATTTAGAGTCAATTGTCACTTTTCGCACATACAGATACCTTGTATGAATCGTTTGCAATATCTTTTTATCATATCACGACTTTATAAGACAGTAAATGGATGCATCGTCTGCAAACAATTTAAGAGGACTGCTCAGATTGTCTCTTGTGTAGTATATGTAGATCAGGAATAGCAGAGGGTCTGCTATTTCTTGGTGAACGCCGTTACTACTTTTGTTTTAGTCGATGACTTCCCGTCAGTTACTACGAACTGTGACCTTTGTGACAGGAAGTCACCAATTACTTGTAGTTCATACAACTGAGGCCATACTCCATAGGCATGCAATTTGGTTGCAATAAGCTTGTCAGGAATGGTGTTGAAAGCCTTCTGGAAATTTTAAAATATGGAATCAACTTGACTCTCCTGTCGGTGTCATTACTTCGTGTGAATAACATCTGTTTGTTTTTACAAGACCTATATTTTATGAATACGTGCTCTGTTTCTCAATATATCGCTTTCTTCAAGGTAATTACACATTAAGGCTCGCAAACTCAGTTATCAAAACATATGGGAAACTTGCCGTTGGCCTAATATCACGAAATTTGGCAACAAGCAAGGTGCACAATGCAAGTAGAGGAAAAATTCCAGTAATTGCTGATTTATAATTACGTCATATGAATTTTTTTTTGTTTTGTTTTTCTCGAAAGTCTTAGGAACCCTCGACCGATATCCTGCCAGTATCGATATCGATAACAGCCAAAAATCGTCCAGATTCTTGATTCCTAGATTTGATGAGCTATCTGTTTACCTCATTAAATTTGTACCGGCCCTTCAGTGCCCGAGCCCTATAAGCAAATACCGGACTTTTTAACATGAAAGGGATTTCTGTCTTGGGTGAAAGTTCATGATTTCATACACACATACAAAAAATAAGACAGGAACTGAGTATTGCAGCAGCACTATACAGGTATAATCTGAACAAAAGGGAAATATGGCTCTCATTCTATGTCATTCTCGTGTGTAGAGTGTTTGTTAACGAAAATAAAAAAGTCTTCCAGGCAGCAAGAGAAGTTACGTATACAACGTCCTTACGGAGAATTCATAGGGAACGCGAAGACAACAGTTTGTGTTGTATGCGCAAAGGTATCCCGACAAACGCTGTACAACAAGGATGCGAATTCCGCTAATGTGCAAAAATTGTTATTGTATGTGCAATGTTACTATACAGAGGTTAAGCAGCAAGGCTGAAGCGAACACAGCGAATGAAATTGATAGTTCTGGCAACTGTTCCTCCTAATCCCAATGATATATGACGAGAAATTACGACTGCCTGTCGCATTTACGTACGAACAGTTTCAATCCGTATCATGTGTCACTTCACCAGTAGATTAAACTTCAAGACTGCAGGAGATGCGTGGAGTTTGTCGCTCAGTTGTGATGCTACTTCAGGACAATAGGAGTCTTTACCGATTAAGCTACCTTTACAAATCATAGAAAGCTGACTGCAAGTAATGTACTTTACTAGGCGGCTGAGAATCCTCAATGGCTGATCCAGAGTGAACTTTGGAGGCAGTAGAGATTGAACGTCTGATGCGATACTATTGGTGACTACGTGACTGCTTCTTGCTAATGTAACAAATCTTAATGGATAAAAGATCGATAATGTCTTACCGAAATGCTACCGGCTCTCCTAGAGGAAATACAGTATGATATGCGCTCAGTCAAATTTTCCCTGGTCGCTTGACAGAACGTCAAGGCGTTATCAGCTGGCCTGCGCGTTCGTCTGATATGTCACCACTAGCCTTTAATCTCTCTATGGTAAAAGATGAAGTTTCCTGTCCCGACCCGCCGCTGACTGCTAGCACCATGCAGCAGCAATGCTCAGTCGCTACTGAAGTACTGGTTATTATAGCCGTTTTGGTGTCCCTGATAATACATCTGGGTGAAACGAACACTGCGCTATTCTAATTAGGGACCGTCTTATCGAATGGGCGTGTAAAATTCCTCATTAAAAACCAGTTCGTTTGCAACTGGAAACAAGCAGATGCTGTCCGTAAAATCCTGTTCTCGCTTAAAAGACGGGATGGGCCGTATTTTTTCAGGTTGACTTCAGCTACAGTATGCAAAAATTGAACTGCAAGTATATTTCGAATCGTGAAAGAAAATGTGCCTGAAGACTCATAGTAGGGACTCCTTGTATACACTGTAGTAATGGACATCTCCTATTTATTATTTTAAGAATGAAAGTCCTTAAACTGATAACGAATTGATCGTCACACAACAAAGTTTAGTGACAAATTTTCGCTGTACGCTGCTGTTTTTATACAGAGATGAAGAAACATGTTCAGGGTAGAGTAGCGTGGAGAATTGCACCAAATTTCTTGATGCTGTCATGACGCTGAACACTGGATATTTCAGCTGCAAATTATTTTGCTTTCAAACAAATGATTCAAATGGCTCTAAGCACTATGAGACTTAACATCTGAGGTCATCAGTCCCCTAGACTTAGAACTACTTAAATCTAACTAACCTAAGGACATCATACACATCCATGCCCGAGGCAGGATTCGAAACTGCGACCGTAGTAGCCGTGTGGTTCCGGACTGAAGCGCCTAGAACCGCTCGACCACAGCGGCCAGCTTGTTTTCAAACACAAGGAATGCTTAAAGTTAATTTTCCACCCAGTTAGTTGTTTATTGTATTACAATCTATTTTGTAGCCATCCATGAACTCTTTTTCTGGGACTTCGGGATTGTTACAAAGATGAAAGTAATACACCCACAGATATATCTTATTGCTGTACCACAACATCCTGTAAGGCAGAAATTATGAGGTTGTAACCTTTAATAGTCTTAAGTATAGTACACTAGATATTCACTTTTACGATTGTCGTATACATTATGGAGGTCTCAATAGCCTTACGAGCAAGTTTTGTGATTGCTACGTCAGCAGAACACAGCCTGGTGGACTTTAAGGGCACAGGTAAACACACGGAATGCTTCTGAGTTTCGTGTTTGGTCACATTTGGTGTAATAAACGTTGTAAACCTGAGGCAGGACACTGGTTTGAGGCAGTGTTATCTGGATACTATTTGGTCAAATCCCGCGCACGTTTTGTCGTTGAAGTCCTATTAGAAGTTTCTTTCAAATGTCACAGAAGAAGGCACATAACTCCATTCGAAGAAAAAGAAAAGTCGGTGTCGTAATTCGGTGAATGTAAATGACCAAAAGTAGCTTTGAACGTCAGGAAATTCACCATACTGTCCGCTATAGCTTGTCGAAAACCGCATCTCGATATATTTATTCGTTCTGCATATATCTAAGGGGGCCTGTCTTAGCTGCCTCACGTAAATTTCAGATGTCGCCAGCTATTAGGGCAGCGCTGCTGTTTTATGGTGAAGAGTTTCCAGATCGTTCCAAGCACTCAGTATTCGTCTTCGCAAACATTATAAAAATGTTCTAGAAACTTCAAGTAGGGAGAATAAATTACTTCAAGGAAAAAGAAGAGCAACTGATGAAAGAAATTAACATTTTAGCAACAGTAACAGACAATAAAGATGTCACTAAAAGGCATCTTGAAGGTATGACAGGGATCAACCAAACGAGTGTTCTGTGAGCAGTGCGTATAATCGCATTTCATGCTTATCACATTTCGCTGCCTCTAAAGCTTCAAGGCAATCACTTCTGAAATTGGTTACAGTTCTCCGAATATTATCTACAAAAAGTGCAAAGTGATGCGTCATATCTATGCAAAATTTTTTTTAAGAGAGAAGCATCTTTTATAAAACATGGGAAAGTCAGTCTTCGTAATATGCACTAATCGACAGTTGAAAATCCACGCTGACTCAAAGAGGTGGATAACAACAACGCTATCGGTCTAGCAATGTTTGGTGCATGTTTTTCAAGACCCGCATCATTGGTCCCTGTTTTATTGATGGAAATCTAAATAAACTCAAGTATCTCGAGTTCCTAAGATATGCTGCTGCCGTCCCTCCCATTCCGCACATGTAGTAACAGACCCTCTTAATACTACGTTTGTTGAGTATTGGAACTGTCGTTCAGGAAACGCCAAATAGTCTGCACACTCACCAAACTTAACCCTTCCATACTTTTATCCGAAACGAAAATTAAAACGAGAGGTCTATTAGAAAACACCGACGATTCTCGAAAGCATGAAGTGCCTTACTAAAAGGGCTTGTGGTGTCGTTCACTCCAGATGAAATTTAACGTGCATTTTTTTTTCTCTAGAATCCCTTTTTAGCATGTAGCAGTGCTCGAGATCAACTTTCTGAGCACTTGGTATGACAACCGTGATAATAACTACACGAACCATACGTGAGTTACGTGCTTGTTTACATTTGGTATCACAGGAAAGACGTATGTGGAACCTCTTCTCCTGAAGGCGGGGCAGTGGTTTGTGGCGCTGTTATGTTAATACTGTTTGATCAAGTCTCATACATGCTCTGTAGTTGATGTTGTCTTAGACGGATCTTTAAAATGCCCCAGAAAAATGCATACAGTTCCATCAGAAAAAAGTGCGTTTCGTAAATCAGCGACTATAAACGATAAAAATTACTTGCGAACGTCCGAAAATTTGCTATGTTGTCCGCTGTAACTTGGCGGATACTTCACCTAGAAATATTTATTCATTCTGGATGCATTTGGGGTGGCCTGTCGTAGCTTCCTCAAATGGTTCAAATGGCTCTGAGCACTATCGGACTTAACAGCTGAGGTCATCAGTCCCCTAGAACTTAAAACTACTTAAACCTAACTAACCTAAGGACATCACACACATTCATGCCCCATGCAGGACTCTAACCTGCGACCGTAGCGGTCGCGCGGTTCCAGACTGAAGCGCCTAGAACCGCTCGGCCACTCCGGCCGGCTTAGCTTCCTCGTCTTAGCTTCCTCACCTTGTATACCCTCGTTATAATTACTTCTTTAATGGAAGCCTATAGCTGATTTCATGCGTGACTCCCTCTCTTTCTCTCAGTATATGTTAATTCAACCAAACTTGTTACTACATCATATCGCTCACGAGCAAAACACACCTTCACACTAGAGGAGCCCCAACGGAGTAGACTGAAGCAGAACTCCCTGCTTTTCTTCAGAGCGAGCAAGCCGTAAGTGGCCACAAAGCCCTCGCTAGACATCGGCCACAGCCGACACGCCTCAAAGTCCTTATCTACTGTGCAGTCCAGGCAGCCGAGAATATGTGGAAGTCTATCAATTGAGCCACAGATATAGCAGCAAGTATTTTTAGTCTCGAGATGAAGGGACATAAAGGTAGAATATAAGGACTACGGCCGATTATAATAAACACCTGTCAAGACAACCCCTGCTACTGCTACAGGATGTCCCTCACAAAACCTGTACGTCTCATGTATCGGTTGACCTTCTCTAATTGAAATGATTGTGAAGTGGCAACACTGTCTCGAAAGGTGGGTGCACTGCATTTTTACCGAAAAGTTGTCCGCCTCAATAGCTGAGTGGTCAGCGTGACACGAGGCCGCGCGAGGGTCCTGTGTTCGGTTCCCTGCTGGGTCGAAGGTTATCTCCGTTCAGGGACTGGATGTTGTAGTGTCTTCATCAACATATCATCCTCACCGACATGCAAGTCGCCGAATTGACATCAACTATTTAGACTTGAGACAGGTGACTCGTCTTCCAGACGGGAGGTTCTAGACACTCGACATTTCATTTCATCGGAAAGTTGAGTGCAGCTGTGAGTTTGTACGTCGGCGGTGAGAAGCTCGTATTGTTCAGTTATTGAATAAATCGGGCAATTTGTATTATAAAAGCGAATTAATATAGGAGTGCTACATAAAGACAGCTCTATCAACGAATGTAAAGAAATTTGTCAAGCGAAGTATTCTGGTACGTAATTCGCCAAGAACAGCACTGTTCTAGATCTATACAACGAATGGAGGGTTGTAGGATCCGTTCTGAAGGTGCAGAAGAGTAGGCGATCGACAGTGAGGACCCATGAAACTGTAGACAGAATTCGCATGAACATTGCGAGAAATTCCCGCATGTCGGTAAGGAGGTTGCCGCAGCAGGGTGGTGTATCTCGTACGGCATGCAATCGTGTACTAAAAGAGACCAAATTAAAAGCCTATAATGTGTGTGTGGTGCAAGAGTAAAAATTTGAGAATGAGGAGAAAAAGAGTTCAATATTATAACTAGCTGTAAACATCGATTGCTCATATTACTTCGACCCCTTGCTAAATTTCATGTCAGATGAGGTCTGGTGTAATTTATCAGAGTATGTAAACTCCCAGAACTGCAGATGCTGGCCGCAGGACAACCCACATATTCAACCTAAGGAACGTCTCCATTCAGGGAAACTAGGCGTTTGGTATGCGTTGTCCAGCATGCGCATGAACTGGCCCAGTATTTTTCAATTATATATTAAACAGCGCCAGAGATCTAGAGATCTTTGATTCTTTCTGTGCCTGATTAACAAGTGCAGACAAGCGGTATGCAGAATTTCAACAAGATGAAATGGTTCAAATGGCTCTGAGCACTATGGGATTTAACTGCTGAGGTCATCAGTCCCCTAGAACTTAGAACTACTTAAACATAACTAACCTAAGGACACCACACATCCATACCCGAGGCAGGATTCGAACCTGCTACCGCAGCGCAGACTGTAGCGCCTAGAACCGCTCGGCCACTGCGGCCGGCCAACAAGATGAAGCAAACACTCAGACATCCAACCAAAGTGTGGCCCACATCAACAGTGTGTTCGCTAAAGATAGGCTTGTCACAGTAGAGGCCTCTGGCGCCCTAGGTCCCCGGACTTAACATCGTGTGACTTCTATTCATGGAGTACAGTAAGCGGCAAAGTATATGATGATAATCCTCGCACAACAGACCATCTTAAAAGGAACATTACTAGGGAAATTAACAACACCGAACCTGCAAAATTACAGCGTGTCACTGGTAACTTCATCACGCGAAGTTGGCGATGCCTGGATCTTCATGGTCACCACTTCCATTATCTCTTATAAAGAGGTAACTACATGTTTCTAACGTTACTTTTATCTGTTCTCTTTTAGTTAGTCCACTGTTACTTGAATCTCGGGTGTAAGGCACACCATGGGACACCATGTATAGGCTATACGAAAAGTTCCATTACCCGCCATCTAACTGTATACTATTTGCCTTCTCTTGTTGCAGCTAAGGTAGATTTGTGAGAAGAATGGCTGATGAGTGCAGTTACATCCTGCGACAACGAATTGTCATGAGTTTCTGGGTTCATGAACAATCTGACACTGGGAAAATACGGAGTGAGATTCGAAAGATTTCATCATTGGATTTATTAAGGTTGCACCACAGAAACCAACAATATAACGAAGAAGTTGCTTGAAACTGGTTTCGTAAAAGACAAACCACACCCTGGAAGATCGAGAAGAAGAGCAGACACATGTGCTGAAATTGCAGCATCAGTGGATCGTTCACGGAAAAAATCGCTACGCAAGAGATAATGGAAAACGAACGTCCCGTTGCCGACTTTATGGCGAAATACGCGAAAGACTTAGACGCAAAACCGTTCAGATCCTCGTTTGGTAATGAACTGAGTGACAAAGACTGGGAGAAGCGACCTGATGCCTGTGCTCGGTTACCGGAGGTGTTCGATACAATTCTCGAACTTGGAAAAGTTATCTTCTCAGACGAATGTGCCACGTATCGTAGTGCAAAAGACAGACATGTTTCTTTCTGAAATAAGAAGAACCCGCACTTCGTTGAGGAACTGGAAATGAACCCACCCTATGTCATGATATGGGCTCCAGTGTGGGCCACGCATTTGACTGGTCCATATTTCCTCGAAAACCCCTAAACTCATGCTGCCATGCGAGTGCATCAGGGAACATATCACTCCTTGGTATGTCCGCAGCTCGTGGTCGTGCGGTAGCTTTCTCGCTTCCCACGCCTGGGTTCCCGGGTTCGATTCCCGGCGGGGTCAGGGATTTTCTCTGCCTCGTGATGACTGGGTGTTGTGCGATGTCCTTAGGTTAGTTTAAGTAGTTTTAAGTTCTTGGGGACTGATGACCATAGCTGACTCCTTGGTATTTGACTGGTTTGTACCGGAACTGGAGCGTCTGAGACTTCGTCCCCCCCCTCCCCCGCCCCCCCCCCCCCCGAAGATCCGATCTGACAACGTATGATAATGCATTAAATGCATTATAGGGCATATCAGACAGAATGTCGCCCAAAATCCTTATCAGACGACTGAGGACATCGAAGACGCTGTTCGGAGTGCATCTTCTTCTATCACGCGAGCAATGCTTCGGCGAATATCACGCAGCACCTGGAATGGTTCAAATGGCTCTGAGCACTATGGGACTTAACTTCTGAGGTCATCAGTCCCCTAGAACTTATAACTACTTAAACCTAACTAACCTAAAGCCGTCGGCACACTGACCGTGCTGTCGAACGTCAACGTTGAGCGTGCTAAGTTCAACGTGCTGCTGAACGCTCAGAAACGATGCGACTTGTGCATACGGTCCGTGGGCCCCAACGTGGTACACGCGATCGCAACGAACTCTGGCGGCAGTTGCGGGAAGTTTCTAGTTTGTAAATCACACTGTTTACTAAATGGGCGCGCGTAAAATTCCCACTTAGCTCTATTAAAACGCACATTTCCTCCATTGTCCACGAAAAGTCGATACAAATTTGCAATACTTCCTTGCACATAAGATAAACATTATTTCATCATTCCCACATTTTAGTAAAACCCAAGGTCAGTCTTACTTGATCACTGTTCCTACCCAGTAGCAGAATCTTTGCAACACGTGAATTACGAAGCGTAAAACAAAAAGGAGCAAAATAGCTTTACACAAGTAGCGCCAGTGTCCTGTAGATCAAGCCAATCGAACACCCAAAGAAAGGTGAACTTATATTTACATAACATCCAAAATTATAGTATACACTTAAATTAAACTAATAATAAAGTAACAAAACCTAATAAAAGCGCATATGTTAGGAAAAAAATTATGTACTGGAGAGTCGCGAACCACCGCCCAAACATAAAAATTTCACAAAACAGTAGCACTACTCACCATGCTTTTTTTTAAACCTCATTTTGATCGCTTTTGTTCGTTGCATCTGCTCGGGGTGGACGTCGTAAGACACCCGTTTCAGTTCGTCGTTGATCCATTAACTCAGTTTTTTTTATCACAGATGGCATCCAACCCCCTGACCGAACACGCCTTTTTTTTTTTTTTTTTTTTAATCTCATTTTGTTCGTTATAGTTCGTTGTAACTGTTCGTGGCGGACGTCCCCTGATGCCCGTTGAAGTTCATGATTGATCCAATCACAATTTTTTTTTTATTACAGAGGGCAGCTAACCCTCTGACCGAACACGCTGAGCTACCGTGCCGGCTGTTAAACGAACAATTAAGAGTTAATTGACATTCCTAGGAGCTTACCAATCCTAGCACTTGCTGAAAACTTTAATCGTAACTATGTTACTGAAAACTTTAATCGTAACTATGTTACTAACTGAAATTTAATTATAACAAATTGTACCAAAAACAATGCGTTTTCGGTGCATTCTCAGTATATTGCTGCCTTCAAATAGCATACTCTCATAATACGCAAGGTACATAATTCTTTTGCCACGAATGTGATGTTTCTCATTATTTTATTGCGACGGGTCACACAGTTAACAAAGGGTTTTCCAGTGATTCTCAATTTGCTGGTGCCCAGAAACGGTATATATACGTGTAGGCTTAAAATGAATGCCAATATGGCGCCTCACAACTTTGTGCTGTAGGGAGATGGCGTATATGTGACATAGGTGGCGTTGTGCCTTATCACTGGTCAACGCTCAGACGCACTCTCAGAATATCTGACATGCCAGATATTGCTCCCTACCCCCATGAACCATGGACCCTGCCGTTGGTGGGGAGGCTTGCGTGCCTCAGCGATACAGATGGCCGTACCGTAGGTGCAACCACAACGGAGGGGTATCAGTTGAGAGGCCAGACAAACGTGTGGTTCCTGAAGAGGGGCAGCAGCCTTTTCAGTAGTTGCAGGGGCAACAGTCTGGATGATTGACTCATCTGGCCTTGCAACACTAACCAAAACGGCCTTGCTGTGCTGGTACTGCGAACGGCTGAAAGCAAGGGGAAACTACAGCCGTAATTTTTACCGAGGGCATGTAGCTTTACTGTATGGTTAAATGATGATGGCGTCCTCTTGGGTAAAATATTCCGGAGGTAAAATAGTCCCCCATTCGGATCTCCGGGCGGGGAATACTCAAGAGGACGTCGTTATCGGGAGAAAGAAAATTGGCGTTCTACGGATCGGAGCGTGGAATGTCAGATCCCTTAATCGAACAGGTAGGTTAGAAAATTTAAAAAGGGAAATGGATAAGGTGAAGTTAGATATAGTAGGAATCAGTGAAGTTCGGTGGCAGGAGGAACAAGACTTTTGGTCAGGTGAATACAGGGTTATAAATACAAAATCAAATAGGGGTAATGCAGGAGTAGGTTTAATACTGAATAAAAAAATAGGAGTGCGGGTAAGCTACTACCAACAGCATAGTGAACGCCAAGATAGACACGAAGCCCATGCCTACTACAGTAGTACAAGTTTATATGCCAACTAGCTCTGCAGATGATGAAGAAATTGATGAAATGTATGATGAGATATAAGAAATTATTTAGGTAGTGAAGGGAGACGAAAGTTTAATAGTCATGGGTGACTGGAATTGGAGAGTAGGAAAAGGGATAGAAGGAAACATAGTAGGTGAATATAGATTGGGGGAGAGAAATGAAAGAGGAAGCCGTCTGGTAGAATTTTGCACAGAGCATAACTTAATTATAGCTAACACTTCGTTCAAGAATCATAAAAGAAGGTTGTATACATGGACGAATCCTGGAGATACTAGACGGTATCAGATAGATTATATAATGGTAAGACAGAGATTTAGGAACCAGGTTTTAAATTGTAAAACATTTCCAGGGGCAGATGTGGACTGTAGATAAAAACTGAAGAACCTGCAAAAAGGTGGGAATTTAAGGAGATGGGACCTGGGAAAACTGAAAGAACAAAGTTTCAGGGAGAGCATAAGGGAACAATTGACAGGAATGGGGGAAAGAAATACAGTAGAAGAAGAATGGGTAGCTCTGAGGGATGAAGTACTGAAGGCAACAGAGGATCAAGTAGGTAAAAAGACGAGGGCTGGTAGAAATCCTTGGGTAACAGAAGAAATATTGAATTTAATTGATGTAAGGGGTAAATATAAAAACGCAGTAAATGAAGCAGGCAAAAGGGAATACAAACATCTAAAAAATGAGATCGACAGGAAGTGCAAAATGGCTAAGCAGGGATGGACAAATGTAAGGATGTAGAGGATTATCTCAGTAGGGGTAAAATAGATACTGCCTACAGGAAAATTAAAGAGACCTTTGGAGAAAAGAGAGCCACTTGTATGAATATCAAGAGCTCAGATGGAAACCCAGTTGGCCGGCCACGGTGGCCGAGCGGTTCTAGGCGCTTTAGTCCGGAACCGCACGACTGCTACGGTCGCAGGTTCGAATCCTGCCTCGGGCATGGATGTGTGTGATGTCCTTAGGTTAGTTAGGTTAGTTAGGTTTAAGTAGTTCTAAGTTCTAGGGGACTGATGATCTCAGATGTTAAGACCCATAGTGCTCAGAGCCATTTGAACCATTTTTTTTTAAACCCACTTCTAAGCAAAGAATGGAAAGCAGAAAGGTGGAAGGAGTATATAGAGGGTCTTTACAAGGGCGATGTAATTGAGGACAATATTATGAAAATGGAAGA
Source organism: Schistocerca serialis cubense (assembly GCF_023864345.2). Taxonomy (NCBI): domain Eukaryota; kingdom Metazoa; phylum Arthropoda; class Insecta; order Orthoptera; family Acrididae; genus Schistocerca; species Schistocerca serialis. Next base: position 267,284,952 of record NC_064638.1, read on the forward strand.
GGATGTAGATGAAGATGAAATGGGAGATACGATGCTGCGTGAAGAGTTTGATAGAGCACTGAAAGACCTGAGTCGAAACAAGGCCCCGGGAGTAGACAACATTCTATTGGAACTACTGACGGCCTTGGGAGAGCCAGTCCTGACAAAACTCTACCATCTGGTGAGCAAGATGTATGAGACAGGCGAAATACCCTCAGACTCCAAAGAGAATATAATAACTCCACTCCCAAAGAAAGCAGCTGTTGACAGATGTGAAAATTACCGAACTATCAGTTTAATAAGTCACAGCTGCAAAATACTAACGCGAATTCCTTACAGACGAATGGAAAAACCGGTAGAAGCCGACCTCGGCGAAGATCAGTTTGGATTCCGCAGAAATGTTGGAACGCGTGAGGCAATAATGACCCTACGACTTATCTTAGAAAATAGATTCAGGAGAGGCAAACCTACGTTTCTAGCGTTTGTAGACTTAGAGAAAGCTTTTGACAATGTTGACTGGAATACTCTCTTTCAAATTCTAAAGGTGGCAGGTAAAATACAGGGAGCGAAAGGCTATTTACAATTTGTACAGAAACCAGATGGCAGTTAGAAGAGTCGAGGGACACGAAAGGGAAGCAGTGGTTGGGAAGGGAGTGAGACAGGGTTGTAGCCTGTCCCCGATGTTATTCAATCTGTATATTGAGCAAGCAGTAAAGGAAACAAAGGAAAAACGCGTAGTAGGTATAAAAGTCCATGGAGAAGAAATAAAAACGTTGAGGTTCGCCGATGACATTGTAATTCTGTCAGAGACAGCATGGGACTTGGAAGAGCAGTTGAACGGAATGGACAGTGTCTTGAAAGGATGAAATAAGATGAACATCAACAAAAGCAAAACGAGGATAATAGAATGTAGTCAAATTAAGTCGGGTGATGCTGAGGGAATTAAATTAGGAAATGAGACACTTAAAGTAGTAAAGGAGTTTTGCTATTTGGGGAGCAAAATAACTGATGATGGTCGAAGTTCAAATGGTTCAAATGGCTCTGCGCACTATGGGACTCAACTGCTGTGGTCATAAGTCCCCTAGAACTTAGAACTACTTAAACCTAACTAACCGAAGGACATCACACACATCCATGCCCGAGGCAGGATTCGAACCTGCGACCGTAGCGGTCGTGCGGTTCCAGACTGTAGCGCCTTTAACCGCTCGGCCACTCCGGCCGGCGATGGTCGAAGTAGAGGGGATATAAAATGTAGACTGGCAATGGCAAGGAAAGCGTTTCTGAAGAAGAAATATTTGTTAACATCGAGTATAGATTTAAGTGTCAGGAAGTCGTTTCTGAAAGTATTTGTATGGAGTGTAGCCATGTATGGAAGTGAAACATGGACGATATAAAGTTTGGTCAAGAAGAGAACAGAAGCTTTCGAAATCTGGTGCTACAGAAGAATGCTGAAGATTAGATGGGTAGATCACATAACTAATGAGGAGGTATTGAATAGAATTGGGGAGAAGAGGAGGTTGTGGCACAACTTGACTAGAAGAAGGGACCGGTTGGTAGGACATGTTCTGAGGCATAAAAGGATCACAAATTTAGCATTGGAGGACAGCGTGGAGGGTAAAAATCGTAGAGGGAGACCAAGAGATGAATACACTAAGCAGATTCAGAAGGATGTAGGTTGCAGTAAGTACTGGGAGATGAAGAAGCTTGCACAGGATAGAGTAGCATGGAGAGCTGCATCAAACCAGTCTCAGGACTGAAGACCACAACAACAACAACAACAACAACAACAACTATGACAAGGATTTGGATCCATGCCAACTCCAGCACCGTGCCCAACAGCACTAGGGTTCTCAGCTGAGGATCCATGGCGCGAACAGCCCGATCGAAGTGGTTCCATAGATTCTCGATTGGGTACAAATCCGACGAGTTTGATGACCACTGTAGTACGGTAAACTCATCCTGTTGCTCTTAGAACCGTGCACGTATACTGCGAGCTGCGCGACACATTGCATTGTGCTGCGGGTAGATTCCAAAGGGCCGAGGAAGAACAAACTACATGCAGGAGTAGAGATATGGTCCACAAAGATGGATGCATACTTGTGTCGATCCGTTGTACCTGCTAGAACGATGAGATCACCTAGGGAATGCCATGAAAATGGGCCACAGACAATAACGCTCCCTTTTTTCGGCCTGGACCCAACTCGGCACGCTCAACGCTCAACGTTCGTATTCACGGTCCGTGTGCGACGGCTTAAGGACATCACACACATCCATGCCCGAGGCAGGATTCGAACTTGCGACCGTAGTGGTCGCTCGGCTCCAGGCTGTAGCGCCTAGAAACGCTCGCCCACTGCGGCCGGCCAGCACCTGGAGGCAAATAACTATGTACCGTGAAAATGACGTATTGCACACAGATCACCAAGAATAAACGGTGATAATGTGATGGTCATCATCCTCTCATCGAATCCATGCTAGTGAAAGAAAATTTCTCACAAGGGAACCTCCCCATCGCACCCCCCCTCAGATTTAGTTATAAGTTGGCACAGTGGATAGGCCTTGAAAAACTGAACACAGAACAATCGAGAAAACAGGAAGAAATGGTATGGAACTATGAAAAAAATAAGCAAAATATACAAGCTGAGTAGTCCATGCGCAATATATGAAACATCAAGGAGATTGTGAACTGAGGAGCGCCATGGTCCCGTGGTTAGCGTGAGCAGTTGTGGAACGAGAGGTCCAAGTCTTCCCACGAGTGAAAGTTTAATTTTTTATTTTCAGACAATTATTATCTGTCCGTCCGTCCGAAGCTGCACAGGTACACAGAGCAGTATTGTTTACGTGATCATGATCGTGTGTCAATTATCAAAGTTCAGGCACTCACACACAATCAACTTAGCTCTCCAAAATTCCAGGACATCTTCATATTTGCTTGGACATATGCAGGATTTCATGGTCTACACACGGAAAAATTTGAAAACGTTAAAAACATATGTTTTGACAGAGCACAGGGAAAACTGTGAAACTGTTGCATTCATTTGTTGCAGTTTATGTGACAAACTCTTATGTTTTCATCACTTTTTTGGGAGTGGTTATCACATCCACAAGAAAACCTAAATCGGGAAAGGTAGAAGAATCTTTTTACCCACACGCCAAGTGTACAAGTTAGGTGGGTCGACAATATATTCCTGTCATGTGACGCACATGCCGTCACCAGTGTCATATAGGATATATCAGACGTGTTTTCCTGTGGAGGAATCGGTTGATCTATGACCTTGCGATCAAATGTTTTCGGTTCCCATTGGAGAGGCACGTCCTTTCGTCTACTAATCGCACGGTTTTGCGGTGCGGTTGCAAGACACAGACGCTAAACTTTTTACAGTGAACAGAGACGTCAATGAACGGACAGATCATAACTTTGCGAAAGTAAGAAAAGTAAACTTTTGCGTTGAGGGAAGACTTGAACCAAGGACCTCTCTTACAGCAGTTGCTCACGCTAACCATGGGACCACGACGCTCCCGAGCTCATATTATCCTTGATGTTGCATATCTTGAGCATGGACTACTCAGTTTGTCTATCTTGCTTATTTTTTTCATGGTTCTACACAACTTCTTCCTGTCTTCTCGATTGATCTGTGTTCAGTTTTTCAAGGTCTACCCACTGTGCCAACTTATAACTAAATCCGAGGGGGGTGCGATGGGGAGGTTCCCTTGTCAGGCACGTAAGCAGTGTAGAGGGGGTAATGGGACTTTTGGAACAGCCTGTACTACTACTCTGTTAGTTTTACCCGCGACGGTGAGCAGACGGAGACGTCAACGTCATTCCAAAGGCCGCGAAGAAGTGCGAGGTGTGAGGAACAGCAGCAGACGTGGCGCTTGGCAGGCAGAGGCGTTTGCAGGAGCCGGCGGGCGGGCGGTGGGGCACTCGCCCGTCGACGATTAATCACGCGGGCATTACGAGGAATTACGGCCGGCAGCGGCGCGCCGCTATTGTGCCGCTGGCAATCAGTTTCTCGCCGGGTTTCAATCTAAACTTGCGTGGCTCGGCGAGGCATCTGTAATCACTTTTCTCGTCAGCGGGCCCCTCCCGACCCCGTCTTGCTTTTGTTTCGGCCGCCGACCCCCCTCATCAGCCACTGCAAACCCTCACTACCCTCATTAAATCGCCTTTTGTTATTTACATTGCCTCAGTTTGCAACTCTCTTTCATCGTCCGAGATGTAGCCCTGTGGCCGCTCCGCCTTTTCCGCCCTTCTTAATATCATTTCGCTGGCAGGAACTTTAGCTCGCTGAGAAAAGTATTTTCTTTTTCTTTCTTGTAAGACGCGCTACCGATGTTCATCTCGGCAGTGATCAGAGAGATATTTTCTCGCCCCAAAATGAGGACAGTTTTGACAAACGGGGTGGAGAGAATTTCATCTCGAATCGCGCTGAAAAAAAGGAACGGGAACGAATGTTTCATCTGATGAAGAGTCGTTCACATTTCTAACCTCCCCACCTTATTTGTTTCTGTCTTAAATTTAGCCGAGCTTTTACCTCCCACTCTATAAAAATCTACGTATAACGTATTATCCAATCTAAACTTGTATACTAACCTTTAACTAAACAGAACCTAATTTGAATTGAATTGCAACTGATCTGATAATAGCTCGTCTACATATGAAACGCGTAGCTGAAGTAAAACAATTATCTGCCCCTAATTAAAATTTTCATTTAGTTCGCATCTTGACAACAATGTTGCAAATTTCTCGAAAGCACAACAGCAAACAGCAAGCAATCAGCGGCTAAGCTAGATTTCTATTTCTAACTAAAATTACCAAACTATATTCAAGCTGTAGCATATCATATGGTGCAATGTGGTAATGCGTAATGATAAACAGTGGGATGGGGAGAGTAATTATTCCTATGAAATGATTTTCCAAGGCAACGATTTAAGACAGAATAAAAGTTCACATCATGTTGACACTTAACATAGGTCAGAACAATACTGTGCTTAAAAAAGTGAACAATGATTAAAAAGGGTACAATGTTAATAGATAATTTCTACAAAAATCAAACAGCTTAATCAGTATGTTAATGCTTCACTTAAGAAATTGGCGATTCTCTCTCTCTCATCTCTGAGCAAGTGAACAAAGTTAACTAGCTGACAATAGTCATCCGACAAACTATCTGAGCAGTATTGCAGTATTACCTGAAACTACACTACTGGCCATTAAATTGCTACACCACGAAGATGACGTACTACAGACGCGAAATTTAACCGACAGGAAGAAGATGCTGTGATATGCAAATGATTAGCTTTTCAGAGCATTCACACAAGGCTGGCGCCGGTGGCAACACCTACAACGTGCTGACATGAGACACGTTCCCACCCGATTTCTCATCCACAAACTGCAGTTGACCGGCGTTACCTGGTGAAACGTTGTTGTGATGCCTCGTGTAAGGAAGAGAAATGCGTACCATCACGTTTTCGACTTTGATAAAGGTCCGTATTGTAGCCTATCGCGACTGCGGTTTACTGTATCGCAACACTGCTGCTCACGTTGATCGAGATCCAATGACTGTTAGCAGAATATGGATTAGGTGGGTTCAGGAGGGTAATACGGAACGCCGTGCTGGATCCCAACGACCTCATATCACTAGCAGTCGAGATGACAGGCATCTTATCCGCATGGCTGTAACGGATCGTGCAGCCACGTCTCGATCCCTGGGTAGATGGGGACGTTTGTAAGACAACAACCATCTGCACGAAAAGTTCGACGACGTTTGTAGCAGCATGGACTATCAGCTCGGAGACCATGGCTGCGGTTACCCTTGACGCTGCATCACAGACAGAAGCGCCTGCGTTGGTGTACTCAACGACGAACCTGGGTACACGAATGGCTAAACGTCATGTTTTCGGATGAATCCAGGTTCTGTTTCCAGCATCATGATGTTCGCATCCGTGTTTGGCGACATCGCGGTGAACGCATATTGGAATCGTGTATTGATCATCGCCTTACTGACCCGGCGTGATGGTATGGGGTGTCATTGGTTACACGTCTCGGTCACCTGTTGCTCATACTGACGGCACTTTGAACAGTGGACGTCACATTTGAGATGTGTTACGACCCGTGGCTCTACCCTTTATTCGATCCCTTTGAAATCCTACATTTCAGCAGGATAATGCATGACCGGATGTTGCAGGTCCTGTATGGGATACAGAAAATATTCGACTGCTGCTCTGGCCAGTACGTTCTCCAGATCTCTCACCAATTGAAAATGTCTGGTCAATGGCGGCCGAGCAACTGCTCGTCACAATGCGCCAGGTTCTACTCTTAATGAACTGTGGTATCGTGTTGAAGCTGCATGGGCAGCTGTACCTGTACACGCCATCCACGCTCTGTCTGACTCAATGCCCAGGCGTATCAAGGCCGTTATTACGGCCAGAGGTGGTTGTTCTGGGTACTGATTTCTCAGGATCTATTCACCCAAATTGCGTGAAAATGTAATCACATGTCAGTTCTAGTATAATATATTTGTCCAATGAATAACCGTTTATCATCTGCATTTCTTCTTGGTGTAGCAATTTTAATGGCCAGTAGTGTACTTCTCTTAAACTAAAAATGACACCATTCAAAATTTATTTCCTTTTCGGCTTTCGTTATATACATTATATTCATCCTTGCTGTCCTTTACAATCAATCTTTCTTCATCTAACAGGTACAATCACAACTCAACACAGCACTACTAAATATGTCCATCACCTACCACGCTTCAGCTAAGAATGTATCAGACTTCGCAGGGTCAAATACTGTGCCACGTCAAAACCAAAGATTGTCGTTTGTAACATAACTTGCTATCTCTCTGACGTGCACATTGATAACATACAAAAATCAAAATGACATGACCACCCTACACATTGACTAAGGACATTGAATACAATTTGATGTATTTCTGGCAGGAAGTAGTAACATATACTAATGCCAAACTGTGATAATTATGCACATTAATAAATAATTGTTGTGGCTCTCGTTATTATTTTGTCAGTGTTTCCTATTTCTGAAATGCGCATGTCCACCAGCGCACATAGAACAACGCGCGAAGAGTAGTCTTATAAGACAGGAAGGTGATGCAGCGCCGGATCAAAATCATTGCTAGTTTAATTAATTTCGAAAGGGCGCAAAGCCCAACCTGAGTCTGGTTTTTAGGCAGTTTTTCGCACTTGTCTCACAAATGACGATTCGCCGTGATACAGTGCATAGACATTTAGAAGAAGAATACACCTGTAGCAAAGCTTACACGATTTGCAGAAAGTTGATGCACTGGTATTTTCTCCCTAACGGCAACTTTTTCTGTAGTCGCCGCAAGCGCATCCAACCACAGAATAGAAATGAAAATAAATATCAAATAGTGGAAGGGCGAGATAATGATTTCTACCACTTTAAGTATTACAATTTTAACACCAACTCAGAAGAATAAGAAGAACAACAAAATCCTGGATTTTCAGGACGTCCCGACAAAGTATTAGGAACGACAGGCCCAATCTAGTGCTTCGTATTTTATGAAGGAACTTACCTGTTTTAACCCCATACTTATGCGTTTTGCATCTTCAGTTATGGTTCGGCAGATCTGAGTAACATCCGTTTGTAGTCGCTGAATGTACTGTGTTAATCATAGATACTGTCGTAAATAGACTTTTCACGGAGAAAATAAAGTGTAGCAATGGATTATATGAAAACCAGACGAAGAAAAGCGTGTCGGAAAGAGAGACTTAGATCCATACTGTTGTGAAGATGTTACGGTGGATAAGGAATCAGGTGAGAGCATTACAACTTATATGCTGTGATGAGTATTAGTTTTCGATGCGAGGTTAGTTTCACATTGCTTACTTAGGATAACTCCGCGAGCAGGTAGCGGGTCACATGCTTATGCGCAGCGAAATAGAGGTTGCTTATACGTACCTTATTGGAATCTGATAATAGAATCGCAAATTATTTCATTTCACTTCGTGATATTGTAAATACATAGGTGCTACCCTCTCCTGAAGTATAAAAATTAGTTTCTTCCTCAGTCAGAAGTAAGTGTTGTGAGAACGATATTGTCCTCTATTTTAAGTCTAAATGTTCCAACTGCATGTTGAAATATGGCTATGGGGCTATATAGTTCTTTTCTCTTGTTCAGTGATAATTTACTGCTTGTTAAATCACTTTTATTTTACAACAAACCGTCTCATTCATTTTATTCAGCCGCTCAAGTGTACCACGTTGCATGTGCGCCATCTTGTTATTTACGTGAGCTAACTACACGGCACTCATGCACACTGACGGATAAGCAGTCATCTGTTGAGCTGCCGCAAAACGATAATAGTAAAAGGTAATTGTTCTCTGCGTTCTATAAGGTTTCAGGTACTGGTAAAGGTCTGTAAATTGCCGCTCCTGTGCGGATGCCTGTTTGTGAGATATTACGCTACGTCGGTCACCATTACTATGTTGTGTAGGAAGGATAGTCACGATTTAAAGCTTCACAGAGGTAACTAAATATTTTTATCTGTATACCTAATGTATGTTTACACATATGAGCAGACAACCTCTGGGCACAGATGCAAGCTTCAAGAAGAAGGCTAACATATTTTCAATGTAACAAATTCCCTTTACGAACCAATGTATACATTGTGCAATACACGTGTATTAGATATAAAGGCACATTTCTTTTCGTAGCGCTAAATTTACGAAAACGCTGTTGTGTGTCTATTTTTGTTCAATTTACGAGTGAGGTCGCGCTCCCAAATTGCTTCTCACACACACACACACACACACACACACCTTTCACGTATAAGCTAGCCTTAATTCCGTCATTTCAAGAATAAAGTGTGTCTACAAGTATCTCCTGGTATGTCATAAACACTCACTACGAGAACATCCTGAAAAGTAATCCCTCGAATTTTTAAATCAAACCAATTGTATTAACACACTACGTCTTTATGTTTTATGTGTACCTATTTATTTATCAAAATAGATGACCTGGCAACGAACACGTTTCTCCCAAAGGTGGACCAGTTTGTTATCGTCACGGTAGAACGTTTGACATTGCTGACGGAGCCACAGCATTTCTACTTGCACCGCTTGATCACTATTAAAGTGAAGACCTTGAAGGCGTTCTTCAAGTTTTAAAAGGAGATGAAAATCGGATGGAGTCAATCGCGATCGAGAAACCACGGCACCGGATTGTTGCAGATTTCGCACATTACTTATGTCGATGCAATAATCACCGAAGGCAGCTTTCGTTATTCTATGGATTATCATTGGAGGCACATTTCCTGGGTTAGAAACTCGATTACAGCACGCTGTTTCTTACGCACCAACATAATTACGTTACACACCGCCATGTCACATACTGCAATTCGGGATCATCTATCGGCAGAGGCTTGCAACTTGCGTCAGGGAAGCGCGAAACTCGAGTGAGTAATATGCATGGCGTTTACTACCTCAGCCGACACTGAGAACAGAATTAAAAAATTCGGAGGCATTACGTTTCAGCAAACCCTCATATTTATCGGGTGCTGCAGAGCTACTAAATTGAGAGGATATCGATTGCTACGTATCACCGCTGTTCCAAATATTCCTGTTGGTGTTGATTAGGGTCGCTGAGTTCCCTGCACGTGTGTAGACGGTTGTTCAGTTGTGTGTAATTTTTCCCATTGAAGGCGTGCCGCGTTATGCTCCGCTGTGAAAAAATCGTTTGCGAGGTTAACAATTTGCAGTGTACAGGGCGGTTATAACTAAAACTGCGCTATTTGAGAGGGACCTCAAGGCAAACGAGTGATCACAGGACGAAGAAACTTTGTGGAAACAGTTGCAAGTACACGTGGAAGACAAATAACAACTAAACCATTGAAAGAAAAATATTTTAATTTCCACACGAGAGGGTAACATTTGTGAGTTGCGTACGATGTATACGTTCCAGGTTACAAAGGTTGCTCAACGAGGCGACCATCTGCATCAACGATAGACTGGAACCGCACTAGAGATTGCCCTACTGCTGCCCAAAACAACGGTGGACCGTGGAACGTTCAGCTGGCGTGACACAGCTCGGACACTGGTTGCGGATCGAACATTACGTCTAACAATCTCAGCCATGGCAAGAGTATTCAACAATTTGTGGCGCAATTGGCCGTCGGCCTCTTCCAGGAGGATATCTCAAATCGCCATTTAATTGTAACTTCAGCATCATGTTCTTCAACCCCAGTGCGGTAAGAGGACGTCTCCGTACTCCGTTAACGTGTCGGTACTCGCGAAGAGTAGCAGCATTGTTTCTGTTGTTTTCATGAAGGCGCTTAACGAGTGAAGCCGTTCTCAGCTTGACCAGACCCATGTTGATTATTTGCAGCTACAACTGAGACTGATACTTGCGTTTCATCTACGTCGCCGTACTAATACCGACACCGAGGTGCAAGTCGCGCCCCTAACACTACTAACAATAAAAATCCTACACCGCACAATCTGAACATCATTCCTGTAAAGTTGGCCACCCTGTAAGGTGAGCATGTCAAAAAATGGCTCTAAACACTATGGGACTTCATCTGAGGTCATCAGTCCCCTAGACTTAGAACTACTTAAACCTAACTTAAACTAAGGACGTCACACACACCCATGCCCGAGGCAGGATTCGAATCTGCGACCGTAGCAGCAGCGCGGTTCCGGACTGAAGCGCCTAGAACCGCTCGGCCAGATCGGTCGGCGGTGAGCATGTCATTTTGATTTTTGTGAGTTATCGATGTGCACGTCAGAGAAAGAGCAAGTTTTGTTACTGTTAAATAATATTTGGTCTTGTTGTGGCACAGTCTTTGCATCTACGCAGTCTGATACATTCTTAGTTGAAATGTGGTATGTGATGGACGTATTCGGTACTGCTATGTTGTCTTGTGATTGCATCATTGTATATATTTGAAGGCGAAAGATCATAAATTTTGAATAATGACTTTTTTTTTGTTTTTGAAGAGAAATTCCATGTAAGACTGCAGCACTGCGCAGCTGGTTTTTCGGAATGATTATTGTCAGCTACTAACTTTGCTCACTCTCTCACAGCCCTGAGAGAAAGACCACCCCACTTCGCTGAGTCATGCATTAACATATCAACTACTTAAACTGTTTTGACTTTATATGAATTCTCTGTTGACATTATACCCTTTTAAATCACTGTTCACTTTGTTAAGCATATTATTTTTCTGATCAATGTTATGTGTGAAGATCGTACCAAGTTTCGTTGTCCTACAATATCATTTCATAGGAATAGTTACTCTTCCCATACCACTGTTTAAAGTAGGTTTATCATTACGCATTACCACATTGCACCTTATGATATGCTACAGTTTGGGTACTGTTTGGAAATTTTATTTACAAATAGAAATCTAGAATGGATGCTGCCCGATTGCTGTTTGCTGTTGAGCTTTCGAGAAATCTGCAAAAATGTCGCCAAGACGCGATGCATCACAGTGTGAGAGCGAAAAGCCACGCCCACTGGAAACGTAATACAAACCTGAAGTGCACAGGATAGTACACACACCAAAAAGTTTTGCATCACCTCGGTTCCGAGAGTTCCGAAACCTGTACAGAAAACCGAAATAGAGATCAACATAAACATTATTTCCGCTCTTTTTATTGCTCAAGAAAGCCAAACATGGCCTGTTGTACCACCCTAAAGCGAGACCTTCAGAGGTGATGGCCCCGATTGTTGCACACACCAGTACTTCTAATGCCCAGTAGCACGTCCTTTTGCATTGATGCATGTCTATATTCGTCGTGGCATACCATCCACAAGTTCATCAAAGCACTGTTGGTCCAGATTGTGACACTCCTCAACGGCGATTCGGCGTAGATCCCTGAGAGTGGTTGGTGGGTCACGTCGTCCATAAACAGCCCTTTTCAATCTATCCCAGGCTTTAAACTTCCTGGCAGATTAAAACTGTGTGCCGGACCGAGACTCGAAATCGGGACCTTTGCCTTTCGCGAGAAAGTGCTCCACCATCTGAGTTACCCAAGCACGACTCGCGCACCGCCCTCACAGCTTTACTTCTGTTAAGTTTGGAAGGTAGGAGACGAGGTACTGGCAGAAGTGAAGCTGTGAAGACGGTGCGTGAGTCGTGCTTGGGTAGCTCAGATGGTGGAGCACTTTCCCGCGAAAGGCAAAGGTCCCAAGTTCGAGTCTCGGTCCGGCACACATTTTTAATCTGCCAGGAAGTTTCATATCAGCGCACACTCCGCTGCAGAGTGAAAATCTCATTCTATCCCAGGCATATTCGATAGGGTTCATGTCTGGAGAACATTCTGGCCACTCTAGTCGAGCGATGTCGTTATCCTGAAAGAAGTCATTCACAAGATGTGCACTATAGGGACGCGAATTGTCGTCCAAGAAGACGAATGCCTCGCCAATATGCTGCCCATATGGTTCCACTATCGGTCGGAGGACAGCATTCACGTATCGTATAGCCGTTACGGCGCCTTCCATCACCAGCGGCGTACGTCGGCCTCACATAATGCCACCCCAAAATAGCAGGGAACCTCCACCTTGCTGCACTCGCTGGACATTGTGTCTAAGGCGTTCATCCTGACCAGGTTTCCTCCAAACACGTTTCCGACGATTGTCTAGTTGAAGGCATATGCGACGTTCATCGGTTAAAGAGAACGTGATGCCATTCCTGAGCGGTCCATTCGGGATATTGTTGGGCCCACTGTACCGCGCTACATGGTGTCGTAGTTGCAAAGATGGACCTCGCCATGGACGTCATGAGTGAAGTTGCCGCATCATGTAGCCTACTGCGCACAGTTTGAGTCGTAACATGATGTTCTGTGGCTGCACGAAAAGTGAAGTGTTGGCAGAAGAGCCAACACCGTGTTGCTATAGGAGGCCGAAATGCAAGCTTTTAAGCTCACGTAGATTGGCGTGAGGTCTGGAACAAGGTAAAGTAATTATCCTATAAAGAAAAGAACGTAGTTCTTGGAATACTTAACTTTAATCCACAAATGGAGAACACCGCTCTTGTTTAGACATTAATATAATCTCAATATAACTGGTAATGGCGCCTTGCTAGGTAGTAGCAAATGACGTAGCTGAAGGCTATGCTAACTATGGTCTCGGCAAATGAGAGCGTATTTGTCAGTGTAGCATCGCTAGCAAAGTCGGCTGTACAACTAGGGCGAGTGCTAGGAAGTCTCTTTAGACCTGCCGTGTGGTGGCGCTCGGTCTGCAATCACTGACAGTGGCGACACGCGGGTCCGACGTATACTAACGGACCGCGGCCGATTTAAAGGCTACCACCTAGCAAGTGTGGTGTCTGGCGGTGACACCACAAAAAGCATTATTCAACATGGTGGCGTTGCTGTCAGGGTTCCTCCGAGGTATAATACGAGGGTCAGTCAAAAAGTAATGCCTCCTATTTTTTTTTCTACGTTTAATTGTCAGGAAATTTAAATGCAATTACATAGGTTGAAAACCACAACATTGAGGAACATTTTGTCATTTTTCAATGTAATCTCCGCCCATCTCTACAGTTTTGGTCCATCTTTGAACAAGGGCATGTATCCCAACACGGTAAAAATCACAGCTCTGCTTCCTAAGCCATTGACGCACGGATGTTTTGACGGCCTCCTCATCTTCAAAATGAATCCCACGATGAGCTTCTTTTAGTGGCCCGAACAGATGGAAGTCTGATGGTGCCAGGTCAGGGCTGTATGGGGGATGAGGCAAAACTTCCCATCCAATTTTGACAATCTCGTCAGAGGTGTGACGACTGGTGTGTGGTCTTGCATTGTCATGCAAAAGAAGAACATCTGCCATTGATTTTGTTGGGCGAACTCGCTGAAGACGTGCTTTAAGTTTGTTGAAGGTTGTGACGTATTGAACAGAATTTATTGTGCATCCCTGCTCCAAAAAATCAACCAGAATCACACCCTCTGTATCCCAGAAAACTGTTGCCATAACTTTCCCTGCCGATCGCACAGTTTTGAATTTTTTCTTCCTCGGCGAGCTTGTGTGACGCCACTCCATTGACTGCCTCTTTGATTCGGGTTCAAAAAAATACACCCATGTTTCGTCCCCGGTCACAATTTTTTTCAGAAACTCATCTCCCTCCAAACGGAAGCGCTGCAAGTGTTGGGAGGCTATTGTTTTCCTTGCCTCTTTATTCTGATCGGTTAACATTCTTGGAATCCACCGTGCACAAACTTTTGAGTACCCCAATTGTTTAATAATCGTGATCACACTGCCTTTACTAAGAGAAATAATGCGACACACTTCATCTGCAGTCACCCGACGGTCACCACGAATGATGTCATCAACTTGCTGAATGTTGTGTGGAGTCACTGCACTCACCGGCCTGCCGCTCCGCTTTTCGTCAGTCAACGGTGTTTGCCCTTCAGCTTCCTTACAACGACGAACCCATCGTCTAACAGTGCTGACATCCACTGTCACAACACCATACACCTTCTTCAGTCTTTCATGAATGCGTATGGGCGTTTCACCTTCTGCATTCAAGAATTCAATCACACAACGCTGTCTCAAACGAACATCGATGTCGGCCATCTTACAAACTTCTGCTGTGCTGCCACCTGTTGACACAGAAAGTTACTACTGCAGTGGATTGCAGAAGAAGGTTTGAGGAATGGCGCCAAATTCAAATTTTTCACTTAACTTAATTTCTTTAAGTAGAAAAAAAATGGAAGGCATTACTTTTTGACCGACCCTCGTACGTAGTTAGCTTTCATTCACTGCAGTAGTAACCGTTAGGTGGCCTGAGCGAGGAATGTTATCGACAGTTCCTGTCTCTCTGTATTTCCTCAATGCCCGGACAGCATCGCTATGGTTCACTCTGAGACGCCCGGACACTTCCCTTGTTGAGAGCCCTTCCTGGCACAAAGTAACAGTGCGGACGAGATGGAACCGCAGTATTGACCGTGTAGACATGGCTGAACTATGGACAAAACGAGCCATGTACCTCCTTTCTTCCGGAATGACCAGAACTCATCGGCTGTCGGGCCCCTTCTGTCTAATAGACGCTACTCATGCATGGTTGTCTACATATTTGGGCGGGCTTAGTGACATTCCTGAACAGTCAAAGCGAGGTCGTCTGTGATACAACATCCACAGTCAACGTCTGTCTTCAGGAGTTCTGGGGACCGGGTTGATGCAAAACTTTCTTTGATGTTTGTATTTCTTGTGGGTGAAACATCTAAATTTCACTGAGATTCGCCGTGATTTTGTGGGAGTATATGGACCAAACGCAGTTGTGCGTCCAGCCTTAGTGCGGTGGTTCCTAGAATTTGATCAAGGCCACATAGACGTGTGCAATGCGACGGAAAAACACCTTCGTATTAGGTATCAAGTTGTCGCTACTATGTGCAGTCTCACCTCAGGCTTAGCACTACTTGCGCTGTATTGCGGAAACGAGATCCGAGCTGTGGCCAGCACTGCAGTGCTGTGTATGCAAGAAGAAAGAGCATTTTAGTAGCGAACGACGCTTCACAACCTAAAGCGTGAAACAATGTTTAAGAAATGTGACTACGTAAGACGATAAATGAAAATATACACGTGCCCTGTTCATACATGGTCCAATGACATTACTGTGACCACCGCCTATGATCGACGTCAAAGTGCAACAGCCACTCACAGATGGCAGTTGGCAGTAGTAGCAGTATAGGGTATATAAAGCTTGTCGGGGGGACGTGGAAAACAGTGCAGTCGTTGTCGTAATGCGAAAACCGAGCGATTTATCTGACGTCGAAAAGGGCATGTTCACTGCATTAAGGCCAGGGGTGGAAGCGTTTCCGAAGGGCTAAGTTTGCAAACTGTTCGCGTGCCTCCGCCTTTAAAGTATACTGTGTGTCACAAAATGGCGCTTTGCACAACCGGCGCTGAGGCAATTGTAGTGTTCCGCGGACCATAGATAAAAGGGGCGAACGACTTCTGCGGATATGTGTACGGGCGAATAGACATGCAGGTAGTGAGCAGCTGCCGCGCAGATGAACCGAAGGGATACCAATACTGTGTCTTCAACAACTGATCAGCGAACTTTGCAGCACGTGCGCCTCCGATGCAGGCGCATGGTTCATCCAGCTATGTTGACTGCTATTCATCGGCTACAAAGGCTGGAATTTGCACGCCAATACCGCAGAAGGACTTCCGCTAAGTGGAGAAGGAGGCACTTTAAAGATGAATCTAATTTCATGTTCCATCAGAGAGATGGCCTTTGGCACGTAAGGTGCGAAACGTCATACAGCAAACATCTTGCAACAATCATCGGAAGGGTCGAGAGACCGGAGGACATTCCCTCGGTGATCTCGTCATACTGGAAGGCACAAACAAATATGCATTTATCCATGGGGACCGTGTCCACCCCTATAAGCAGTTGCTTTTCCTCGACAAAACGGCATCTACCAGCAGGACAATGCAACGTGCCACACAGCTTGCAGTGTACATGCGTGTTTCGCAGGGCACGAAGATGAGTTTACCCTCCTCTTCTTGTTACCAAACGTCCAGGATCTGAACCCAATCGAGAAGCTGTGGGACCATCTCGATAGGCCCGTTCGCGCCATGAATACTCAACCGATAAACCTAGTGCACCTGACCACGGCGCTGGTGTTGGCGTGGCTCCACGTCCCTGTCGGTACCTTCCTACCTCTTCTTGAATGTCTCGCAGTGGTCCGCACTGCAAAATGTGTTTATTCAGGCTTTTGACAGCTAACCACACATTAATGTGAATGGACAGTGTATAACTGATGTTCCTCTTTCCAGCTCAATTCTGTTTTTATTTTGGTCTGAAATATCGTACAAGCAATTCTTTGCACAGTCACATATGACCTGCCTAATATACGAGATATGATACTATTATGCCTTCGGAAGTGTTCATCTTCGATACTATGAAAGAGATCTCTTCTTTTGCACTCTCTTTGCTTTCCATATTTTGAGAGGAGATTGTGTGGACCAAAGCAAGTACAAAAAGGCCAGTAAACATGGGCTCTAAAATGTTTACCTTAACAGCTATCAACACTTGTTTATTTTTGATACTGTGAAGCACATCTATTGTACTGAACAAGTATTCATTGCTCTTAAGGCACGCATTTTAGAGCCCATGTATACTGGACTTACTTTCTTATTTTGTTGAATACTACCACCTTTCAAAATATTGGTCACTTTTTTTAACACCCTACATATATACAGTACATTTTACTCGTCATTATTTGTCATGAACAGTGTTTGTGCTTGACTATAAATATTGATTTATCTCACCGAAATAACTGATTATAAGTTAAAACCTTATAAATATTGATTTTCGGAACCAAAATTGTAGTAAGAAGGTGGGTCTATGTCCTTCAGTACATCGTTGACTGTCATGTAACAAACTCACGTTAAGCAGTCAATAAAATGTTTAAAAACTATACTAAATTCACTCCGAATTGACCTTGGAAGGCCCAATGGTACCGACCATCCGCTGTGTCATGCTGAGCCGATAGGCGTCACTGGGTGCGGGTACGGAGGGGGCATGTAGTCAGCACACCATCTTTCCGGCCGTTGTCAGTTTTCGAGATCGGAGCCACTACTTCTAAATCAAGTAGCTCCTCAGTTGACCTTACATGGGCTGAGTGCACCCTGCTTTCTAACAGCGCTCGGCAGACCCGGCCGATGACTGTTCCAAGACGGCCGACACCGCTTAACTCGGGTAATCTGACGGGAACCGGTGTTACCACTGCGGCAAGGCCGTTGGGCAGTAAAATATTTTATTAAATTCAAATCCCATGATCACCTAACAAACAATTAATTAATTCTGGGCAGACCTACCGCGTTAGGAATTTCTTTGTTTACGATGTTTTTTATCATTTAAATCCCAAGTTGCTCGTAAAATTGTGCGTATGTCGAAAACTATAAACTAGAGAGGTAATGACTGCAAAATCAGCTATCCAATTTTAGTCGACACTGTTTGTCTGTGTTTCGTTTCAGTGTAAAATAAATATTTCCTCTCTATTATGTGCTATTTATTCTTATTTCTAAAATATTTTCCATGATATAAGAAGTGTATCAAAAAGAATCATCCGATTTTTAAAAAATCACAACTATTATGTCATTTGAGATTGTAAGTTGCCTATTTAGGTTTTTATATTGGTAACGCCACATAGCGCTCTGTATGAAAATCACTGGCTGTGCTGTGTGCAGTCTGTGGCTGGTTAGCATTGTTGTAATATTCGCTATTGTAGTGTTGGGCAGTTGGCTGTTAACAGCGCGTAGCGTTGCGCAGTAGGAGGTGAGCCGCCAGCAGTAGTGGATGTGAGGAGAGAAATGGCGGAGTTTTGAGAGCGGATGATCTGGACGTGTGACCATCAGAGACAGTAAATTTGTAAGACTGGATGCATGAACTGATATATATATTATGACTTTTGAACGCTATTAAGGCAAATACATTGTTTGTTCTCTATCAAAATCTTCCATTTGCTAACTATGCCTATCAGTAGTTAGTGCCTTCAGCGGTTAGAATCTTTTATTTAGCTGGCAGCAGTGGTTCTAGCTGTATTGCAGTGGTTCGAGTAACGAAGATTTTTGTGAGGTAAGTAATTTGTGAAAGGTATAGTTTAATGTTAGTCAGGGTCATTCTTTTGTAGGGATTATTGAAAGTCAGATTGCGTTACGCTAAAAAAAGTTTAGTGTTGATCAGAACAGGTAAAGAGCGAAATGTCTGAGTACGTTCAGCTCTGCTCAGCTGTTTGAAAATCAAATAATGTAAGAGGTTTATCAGCACAGTAGTTCATTTATTTTTCTAAGGGGACGTTTCATATGAAAGATTCAAACTACTGAAGGCACTAACTACTGATAGGCATAGTTAGCAAATGAAAGATTTTGATAGAGAACAAACAACGTATTTACCTTAATAGCGTTCAAAAGTCATAATATATATAGCAGTTCACAGCATCCAGTCTTACAAATTTACTGTCTCTGATGGACACACGTCCAGATCATCCGCACTCAAAACTCCGTCATTTCTCTCCTCACATCCACCACTGCTGGCTGCTCACCTCCAACTGCGCAATGCTACGCGCTGTTAACAGCCAACTGCCCAACACTACAATAGCGAATATTACAACAATGCTAACCAGCCACAGACTGCACACAGCACAGCCAGTGATTTTCATACAGAGCGCTATGTGGCGTTACCAATATAAAATCCTAAACGGCCTACTTACAAGATATGTGCAAGAAGAAGGTACAGTTGGAAAAAGCAAATTCTCGAGTTTTACATCGTTCCCGAACAGGATGGGGCACCGACAAACTGGCATCTGGAAGTGCGGGAATGTTTAAACCAAAGTATTACTGAACGATGGATCGGTCGCACTGGACCAAATAACAGCCTTACGTTACAGGCTTCCAGTATCACCAGACCTGACTGTGAAAGGAGTCTACTGGGGTACACTTGTATGTCGAGACAGAATAGTTTAATGATACTACTGTGAACAAAAATTAAACTATTATATTGTAAATGATATATGTCTCTGATGGGCTCTACAAAGCGGATCGCTGACTTTGCTAGACCATTGAGCCAAAGTTACTGCTTCTGGTCTGAGATTGTAAACTAGGAGTAAAAGAGCGTTTGGCGCACAGCAGTATCAGTCTGCGAGCGAAACAGGATGCAGAAGACAGATATTGTGGTGAGCTCTGTTCGTAAAATAGATAGCTAAAAATGACGAGTGATTTGGAGGAAATGTAAATTTAATTGTGACAAAAAAGGATTACTGGATTGATATTACAAAGAAGCTTTACGGGTACATGTATTATGGGAAATATAAATGGGGAAGCAGAAGTCTCCTTACAGTTAAGGTAAAGATGTTAATGTCTTATAACTTTCCTTTTGCCAGCGCGTTAGTGCAAAGTAGTTGGCCGATAAAAGGTAGCTGTAAGTTCTATGTTGAGTAAACCCAGATTGTACGCAAACAGTTTTCATGTATAGACTAGTTAATTATTTCTCTTTCATAATGTTTCTAAGATTTGTTAACACGGATATACATAATTTGATGATTTGTCTTTATGCTTTTTAGTGATATTGGATAATACACACATCAAAAGAAGGTTTTCATCACCCCGGTTCCCACAACTCCTGAAGATAGACGTTCATTGTGGATACTGTATCACAGACACAGTCCCTTTGACTGTTCAGAGATATCACTAAACCCGTCTAAATATATAAACAACCACGCATGAGCAGCACCTATTAGACGAAGGGGGTCTCGACAGCAGATCAGTTCCAGTCATTTCACCAGGAAGGAGCTACATGGCTCGTGTTGCCTGTAGTTCAACCATGCCTAGACGGTGAATATCGCGGTTCGATCGCGTCCCATTGTTACTTTACGCCTGGATGACTCTCAACAAGGGTCCTATCCAGGCGTCTCGGAGTGAACTAAAGCGTTGTTGTTCACAAATGGAGGAGATACAGAGAGACAGGAACTGTTGATGACATGCCTCGCTCGGGCCGCCCAAGGACTATTACTGCAGTAGGTGACCGCCACCTACGGTTCATGGCTCGGAGGAACCCTGACAGCAACGCCACCATGTTGAATAATGCTTTTCGTGCAGCTACAGGACGTCGTGCTACGACTCAAACTGCGCGCAGTATCCTGCATGATGGGCAACTTCACTCCCTAAGTCCATGGCGAGGTCCATCTTTGCACCCAAGACACCATGCAGCTCAGTACAGCTGTGCCGCCGGCCGAAGTGGCCGTGCGGTTAAAGGCGCTGCAGTCTGGAACCGCAAGACCGCTACGGTCGCAGGTTCGAATCCTGCCTCGGGCATGGATGTTTGTGATGTCCTTCGGTTAGTTAGGTTTAACTGGTTCTAAGTTCTAGGGGACTAATGACCTCAGCAGTTGAGTCCCATAGTGCTCAGAGCCATTTTTGAACAGCTGTGCCCACAACATGCCGATTGGACCGCTCAGGAATGACATCATGTTCTCTTCACCGATGAGTGTCGCATATGCCTTCTGCCAGTCAATCGTCGGAGACTAGTTTGGAAGCAACCCGGTCAGGCTGAACGCCTTAGACACATTGTCTAGCGAGTGCAACAAGGGAGAGGCTCCCTGATGTTTTGGGGTGGCCGACGTACGCCGCCGGTGCTCATGAAAGGCGCCGTAATGGCTGTACGATACGTGACTGCCATCCCCCGACCAGTAGTGCAACCATATCGGCAGCATAGTGGCGAGGCATTAGTCTTCAAGGACGAGAATTCCAGCCCCCATTGTGCACATCTTGTGAATGGCATCCTTCAGGATAACGACATCGCTCGACTAGAGTGGCCAGCATGTTCTACAGACAAGAATCCTATCGAACATGCCTGTGATAGATTGAAAACGGCTGTTTATGGACGACGTACCCACCAATCACTCTGAGGGGTCTACACCCAATCGCCCTTAGGTGTAGGACGATCTGGACCAACAGTGTTTTAAAACTTGTGGATAGTATGCCACGACGAATACAGTCATGCATCGATGCAAGAGGACGTGCTACTGGATATTAGAGGTTCCGGTGTGTACAGCAACCTGGACCACCACCTCTGAAGGTCTCGCTGTATGGTGGTATAACATGCAATGTGTGGTTTTCATGAGCAATAAAAATGGTGGAAATGATGTTTATGTTGATCTCTATTCCAATTTTCTGTAGATGTTCCGGAACTCTCGGAAATGAGGTGATGCAAAACCTTTTCTGATGTGTGTACATGCTGTACAGATCTCATTGTTTATGAGTACGTCAGCAAAGAAAGGTTTTCATTTAGTAAAAATGATGTAATTTTTTTGAATAATGTAATTTCAGTTGCCAGATGTTTTGAAAAGCCAAAGGTAACCGAAAGCAACTTCACTACTTTCAACGTCAGTGTTAGTAATTCAACCAGATGACTACCGCCTCCTTGTCCACGTCAAATGATTTTTAAAGACAGTGAATTCTTCTTAAATGTTTTATTTATCAGCCAGAAGTATTTCACTTATATCTCAAAGTATTATGGCCAGCACTGCACACCGCCGAGTCGGTAGCTAGTATATTTTACTCTTCTTCATGAGTGAGCAGAATATAACGACATCCACCGTTGCTGCTTTATAGGTAAGGCAATTTTGTTTATTTGCTATGTGCACAGGACCAAAGTTATCAGTTTTGAACAGGACCAGAGGATTCAGTTCCTAAGGGACATTCATTCAAGTATTTCAATAAATTATAAAGAACGTTACAACTGTACATTATAATTTCCTGTGTGGGTTTATAAAAGACTCTCTTCATGAACTGAGACATCGCATAACAGCAGCTTTGGAAGCTGTAACTCAAGACATGTTGGCTGCAGTGTAGGAACAATTTGAATACCACATTGACATATGCCGTATATCTCAAGGGGGGCGTACTAAACGCCTATGAAGAGGTACGAAAAAAAATTTTTGAGTTCCCCGTTCATCTAAAAACAAATTCATTGTATATGTTTTTTAGTTTCATAAATATAGACGAGCCGAATCAAATGATTCTTTTTCATACAACCTGCATATCTTTCGATATTAATTACTTATTGGGATAAATGTACTTTTCTTAAATATCTTTTATCTTTTTATCCGAAATTCTTCTCAGATAATATCACAAGCTAAACTGACGGCTAACTTACTGAATCTTCAGTACTTTCTTTCGCTTAGCTAGTAACAACGAATAATATCTTTGTAAGTAGCAATTTTTCGTCACTTTTCTATAAGTTTGGTTTACTTTAATTTATTATAATTCCATTTCCTTTCACACTTTAGGGATTAAAAGGGTATGGTTTGAGGACAACCTTTCTTTTCCTATAAATAAGAGTCGGTCCTTATTTATTTTATTTAGACACACTGGAGCTTTATTTGGACTTCCTCAACATAAAAGTCGCTGATAGTGCAGGAGTGCCAAGTAAAGCGATTTAACATTCATAAAAAAAAACTTTGGATCCTGAAGTTATACAGTCAAAGCACAATTTGTGCCTCTTCAGGTGTCGGCCACTAGCGACCCACTAACTTAATTTAATGATCAGTGCCTCTGAAAAAAGTGAGTGTGAATATAATACTATGACGTGCTAGCGTACGTGCTTCCACTGGTTTATTATTTCTAGTTGCTTCCACTGGTTTATTATTTCTAGTTACGGGAAGGGTCTTGGCCGTTTATGGGCTATTAACTTTACACGACCAATAAATAGTTTCGTTCCGAAATTCTCTAATGCCACCTCAGCATGAAACATCTAAAACTGAGTCTGTATTGCTCAAAGCGAAATAAAAGCTCCACTCCTTTACAATAGTAGTGCTCTTTACTATACTCTCAGTGTTGCAGATTCTATAAATGAACCCTCGATTCAATCTGATTGCACTAACCACATACATCCCACTCAAATAACTCCGAGTTTGCGGTACCGGAGCACTACCTAGAGTTTACAGAACAGTCCAGGTCAGCACGTGACCTCAAATTCACTTACGACTCTACAATGAATACTTGGTCCCCGTACAGTCTCCACGATAAAATACCTCTAACTCCAGTAGAATATTTAAGTCCACTCTTTACTATTACTTAGCCAGATCTCTCTCATTATTAATTCAGTTATTCACAATGCCAACCACTAGCCAGAATTCTACGAACAGAAACTCTAATAACTAACTAATCAGCTATCTCGAGCCAGTAATTACTCGGACTATTTAAGTGAACAAATTCTCCTAAAGCTGGAAGATCTACTGTTTCGTTGCGGCTATTCATACTACAGCCTACTGTAGCTATCAACATTTCACCTATTCTGAGAATATTCACCACAGGTTGACTCTTCCACGATGACTTCCCTCATGGAGGAGAGAAGGAGATTAGAGGTTAACGTCCTGTCTACATCGAGGTCATTAGAAACGAAACACAAGCACGGATAAGGAAAGGATGGAGAAGAAAAGTGTATAAGTAGGCTGTTTAGGTTTTATATTGGTAACGCCACGTAGCGCTCTGTATGCGCTGTGCTGTGTGCAGTCTGTGGCTGGTTGGCATTGTTGGAACATTCGCCATTGTAGTGTTGGGCCGTTGGCTGTTAACAGCGCGTAGCGTTGCGCAGTTGGAGGTGAGCCGCCAGCAGTGGTGGATGTGGGGAAGTGAGATGGCGGATTTTTGAGAGCGGATGATCTGGACGTGTGTCCATCAGAGACAGTAAATTTGTAAGACTGGATGTCATGAACTGCTATATATTATGACCTTTGAACACTATTAACGTAAATACATTGTTTGTTCTCTATCAAAATCTTTCATTTGCTAACTATGCCTATCAGTAGTTAGTGCCTTCAGTAGTCTGAATCTTTTATTTAGCTGGCAGTAGTGGCGCTCGCTGTATTGCAGTAGTTCGAGTAACGAAGATTTTTGTGAGGTAAGTGATTTGTGTAAGGTATAGGTTAATGTTAGTCAGGGCCATTCTTTTGTAGGGATTATTGAAAGTCAGATTGCGTTGCGCTAAAAAATATTGTGTGTCAGTTTAAGCACAGTCATGTATAATTTTTCTAAGGGGACGTTTCAAGTGGCCGTTCCGTTTCGAAGGAACCATCCCGGCATTTGCCTTAAGCGGCTAAGGAAAATCACTGAAAATCTAAATCAGGATGGCCGAACGCGGGTTTGAACCGTTGTCTTCACGAATCCGAGTCCATTGTGCTAACTTCTGCCTACCCAGCTTGATCTTCTCATGAACGACTTAATATGGGCTGACTATAAAGACCATGTTAGACTATTTTGGAATAATTTACAAACGTAAAGCGACAGCATTACTTTTAACATTTAAGATATTATTTCAAATGGCCATCGATTCTTCTTCTCACGGCCCACTGCTATTTTTTCATCTTTGCCGCTCGAGCTGCTAATGCTGTCCGCTACCACTGCAGGTGCCATCTCTGCCGTTCTAAATCAGAATGCCGGTCGTCGCATCTGCATTCGTATTCTACAGTTTTTTTAACATACACATACACTGAGGTAATAAAAATTATGGGATAGCGATAAACACATATACAGATGGCGGTCGTATTTCGTTCACGAGGAATAAAAGGGTAGTGCATTGGCTGAGCTATCATTTGTACTCTGATGATTTACGTGTAAAGGTTTCCGACATGATTATGGCCGCACGACGGGAATTAACAGACCTTCAACGCGGAATGGTCGTTGGAGCTAGATGCATGGGGCATTCCATTTTGGCGTTAATGGTTATGGCAGCCGACATCTGCTGTGAGTGCCTTTGCTGACAGCACAACATCCCCTGTAGCGCCCCTCCTGGACTCGTGACCGTGTAGGTTGGACCCTAGACCGGAAACCGTGACCCGTTCAGATGAGTCCCGATATCAGTTGGTAAGAGCCAATGGCAGGGTTCGAGTGTGTAGCAGACAACACGAGGCCAGGGAGCCAAGTTTTTAACTAGACACTGTGCAAGGTGGTGGTGGCTCCATAATATTGTGGACTGTGTTTACAGGGAATGGACTGGATCCTCTGGCCCAACTTAACCGATCATTGACTGGAAATTATTATATTCCGTTAGTTGGAGACCATTTGTAGCGGGAATTGTTATTGGTGAAAAATGCGTCATGTCACCAGGCTACAATTTTTCCCGATTGGCTTGTAGAACATTCTCGACGATTCGAGCGAATAATTTGGTCACTCAAGTCGCCCGATATGAATCCAGTCGAACATTTGTGGGACATAATCGAGAGGTCTGTTCGTGCGCAAAATCCTGCACCGGCAATTATGGACGTCTATGGTGGCATCATGGCTCAGTATTCCTGCAGGAGACTTCCAACGACTTATTGAGTAAATGCCACGTCGAGTTGATGCACTACGCCGGCCAGGAGGAGGCTCGACGTGGTATTTGGTGGTATCCCATGACTTTTGTCACCTCAGCATACAAGCAACATGTAATAATAATAGACGATTATTAATGGCATATTATCGTAAATCCGACTAAATGCATCAGTGTGTTAAAACGGTAAAAACTGCTATGACGACAATTACAATAAAGCACCTGCCTTTGACCCCTCAGATGTGGGTGGGGCTGACGGAGAAATCCAGATCTTACCATGCGATTTTCATCCTTCCGGCAAGGTGAAAGCACATTAGTGCGGAAGGAAATTTTACCAACGAAGAGGACGTTCAAACAGCTGTTCTCGAACGTCTTCGTGACCATGGTGGGGGTTTCTACCGTCGAGTAATTGAACGACTGGTAGCTCGTTCCGACCTTTTTCTACAGGACTTGGTGCTACGTTGAGATATAGTGTCAAGTGTCTGTGCCGCACTGAAGTATACTGAAGCACTGAATCAATATTACTTGGCGTGCAATAATACGTTTTGAAGTCCCCTCGTAATATTAACAAGCAGCTTTAAATCTACACTCCTGAGCCAAAGTAATATGAGCAGCTGCTTAATAGCTTGTTTCTCCCCAATTGTAACGAAATACATCAGTGATTCTGCGTATCAGGGATCTGAAAGTTTTTTGGTAGGTTTGTGGAGGTATGTGACATTAGACGTCTACGCGTAGGTCATGTAATTCAAGCAAAAATCGGGCAGCTGATTTGCGTACGCGGCGACCCGGGTGGCTTCCATAGGATTTACACGAGGCAAATTTGGCCACCGAAGCATTAACGTGCGTTCACTAAAATCCTCCTCAGATCACTGTAGCACGGTTATGGCTCCGAGACGAGGACGATTATAGTGCTGCAAGATGACATCGCCGTCGGGAAAGACAACAAGCATGAAGGTACGAAGGTGGTTGTCAGTGTGTCTTCGATTACTACCAAAAGTCTCATGCAAGCGCAGGAGAGTGTCTCCCATAGCATAATACTGCTACCATTCGAGCCGCCGTTCACCTCGTTGACGGCGTTTCTCGAGACGGCCATTGACCTCGTGTAGCAAAAATGTGATTCACCA
Organism: Schistocerca serialis cubense; assembly: GCF_023864345.2. Classification (NCBI taxonomy): domain Eukaryota; kingdom Metazoa; phylum Arthropoda; class Insecta; order Orthoptera; family Acrididae; genus Schistocerca; species Schistocerca serialis. The sequence goes on from NC_064638.1 coordinate 267,311,852, forward strand.
CAAGACCTGACACGCTTCCATTGATCCATGGTCAAATCCCGATGGTCCCGTGCCCACTGCAATCGTAACTGAAGATGTCGCTGGGTCAACATGTGAACACATAGGGGTGGTCTGCTGCGGAGCTCCATGTTCAACACTGTACGGTGAACTGTGTGGTCCGAAACACTTGTGCGTGCACCAGTATTGTGTTCTTTCAGCAGGAATGCCACTGATCCCCATCTGTCCTACTTCCTCCGAAACCCACGTTCTGTGAAGAGTCGTTGACTTCTTGCCATTTAGCGCGAAGTGGTAGTTTCACTGTCATTCTACCTCTTTCCATAGATGCACACGAAGGTAGCGGGGGAACATCCAACCAGCTTCGCTGTTTGTAGACACCCGTTTACAGGTTCTTTTCAAAGTCGCGTATCTCAATGGATTTCCCCATTTACAGCACATATCTTCACTAGGATGATCCCCCGTCTGTGTCGCTTCGCTTACATACTTCTGTTATCCGCAGGCGGCATCCAACGTCATGGTGGGCAGTGACCATATCAGTGTATAGGCTATAGTTCTAACCTTCTCTGTAGCAAATTTGAATAGTTCTGCAGCATTTCACGACAATAATTATAATCACAATTCTGAATAACTCCCCATGACTTCTAGAGAAAATCCTAATGACATATTTTTGGGCGGGTAGTAGTTTATGAGAGAACTGCAATAATGGAGACCCATTATTAATACACAAACACCAGATACACCAGAGCGACGATTGCACTAGCGCACCGACTGAACGAGCGGAACGACGCTGTTCAAACGAGCGTGTGTAGTATTGTTGCGTATACTCCTTACGTCCTTCTTAGTTACTATACTCTTTGCTGTCTGATTGTCACCTACTTCTTTCGGATAAGCTTTAAAGAAATGTTATCCAAATCATAGCCTTTTCTTTTAACTGAATTGCATTATATTCTTCTGTTTAATAAATGTTTTGGAGCTTATGTGTGATCATTACCGTCTAACAAACTTCAAAATAAGTTTTGGCTGCCTCCAACAAATAAATTTAAAGGCTATTGCGATTTCTTACCGTACCATCTCCACTACAGTTTACATTTTACAATGCTTCTCGTTGCTAATTAAAAGTACATTACCAAGATAATTAGAAACGCTGCAAAATCTACCTCTGCCATAATTTTCCTTTAAAGGGCTAAATTAAATTCTCAATAAAATACTACGTAATCTTGCACATACGGCTAACCAGTTAGGTATCAGACCGTCTGTTACCTGAGGACCAGTTCGAGTAAGGGTTTAATCGACCTTTCTTACAAGGGAACCTCCCCATCGCACCCCCCTCAGATTTAGTTATAAGTTGGCCCAGTGGGTAGGCCTCGAAAAACTGAACACAGATCAATCGAGGAAACAGGAAGAAGTTGTGTGGAACTATAAAAAAATAAGCAAAATATACAAACTGAGTAGTCAATGCGCAATATATGCAACATCAAGGACATATGACTTCAGGAGCGCCGTGGTCCCATGGTTAGCGTGAGGAACTGCGGAACGAAAGGTCCTTGGTTCAAGTCTTCCCTCGATTGAAAAATTTCTTTTTTTATTTTCGCAAAGTTATGATCTGTCCGTTCGTTCATTGACGTCTCTGTTCACTGTAATAAGTTTAGTGTCTGTGTTTTGCGACCGCACCGCAAAACCGTGCGATTAGTAGACGAAAGGACGTGCCTCTCCAATGGGAACCGAAAACATTTGATCGGAAGGTCATAGGTCAACCGATTCCTCCACAGGAAAGCACGTCTGATATATTCTATACGGCACTAGTGACGGCATGTGTGTCACATGACAGGAATATGTTGTCGACCCACCTAACTTGTACACTTGGCGAATGCGTAAAAAGATTCTTCTACCTTGCCCGATTTAGGTTTTCTTGTGGATGTGATAATCACTCCCAAAAAAGTGATGAAAACATAAGAGTTTGTCACATAAACTGCAACAAATGAATGCAACAGTTTCACTGTCGCACAGTTTTCCCTGTGATCTGTCAAAACTTATGTTTTTCATACAACGTCCCCATACTACGGCGCAGTTACCTCGCATCGGATCGACAGATAATAATTGTCTGAAAATAAAAAATTAAACTTCTCACACGAGGGGGAGATTTGAACCAAGGACCTCTCGTTTTTTTTTTTTTTTTTTTTTTTTTTAAGGTGTGGGAGGGCGCGGAAGGCAGAGCGATCAGGGGTCGTAACCCGAGGCCTGGTCGCAGTGTCCCCCTCGTCCGTCAAGGAATCGGGGATGGGAAGGGGAAATCTTTTGTGGGAATTATTGTTTATTTATTTATTTTTATTTACTGTTTTAATACATTCTTAATGTGGTTTTACTTTACACTACAACAAAAATAAATGTATCTAGCACCGCATCGTGCTCTGAGAAAAAGAAAACAATATCTCGGCACGTTCCTACACCGAGGTAATGTATATGGGGAAAACGAAAAAAAAAAAGTGCTTCATACAGGATACAGAAGGGTGTGTCGCTACTCTCCTTACGCTTCATCATCCAGGTACGTCTTCACGTATATCATGTTGTTCCACCGAGAATCGAACTTAGTCATGTCAGCTCACTCAATGGGTATCTTCTCCTACCTGTTGATGATCCAGCTGCGTGGAGGGTCGCGTAGGGCACTCCCTAAGTAATTAGAAAAATACTGTCTGTATTTTGGGTTCCGTACGATCTTGCAATGACGTTCTTGTAGGTAGTTCCAAAAGTCTAATACATCTTTAGGTCCATCGTGAAATAAGTAGTGTACCGCATGCGCACGGATCCACGTGACAGCGTTGGTCTTGGCGCGCGGGAAATACTGTTGATCCGGAAATAGTAGAAACCGAGGTGTAATGTGTTCCGGAGTCACTCGTAGAAAATACGACAAAATTTGTCGCACCAAGCGCCATACGTCATCTGCCGCGCCACATGTGAGACGGTGTTCGTCCGTGTCTGGTATCCCGCAGTCTACGCAGAGAGGCGATTCCGCCATGTTTATCTTGTGGAGGCGTGATCGGGTGATCTGTTTACCATTGACTGTGATGTACCATGTGGATCGGACGGCTGAGTCCAGTGGAATTGCGTGAATCGTCTTCCACACCACCTTCCAATTAACCTGAGGGCTTTTCGTCTCCACGATGTTTGGTGGACGCCTCTGCTGTAGGACATGATATATATCCCGCGCCGACGCCTGTTTCGTCGGTGGTACTGCGATACGGAGATAGCTGTGTTCAATGTAAAAGCTCCCGAAGTAGTAGAAGGTTGGGGGTATGTCTTGCGTCGTCAGTGGGGGCATAATGGACGGCGGAACTAAGGACTCCAACAGCAAACCTGTCAAACTTTCCGGGTGGTGGCGCCACAGCTTGATGTGTGAGCTGACATACAGGGACACAGCTCTGTCGTGGACATGGACTAGGCCAAGACCTCCCCTTTCTGGGGGAAGGGTCAGTGACTCATAACTGACTTTGAAGAGCATGCCTGTACTGACGTAGGCTCCGAATGCCGCTAATAGACGTCGAGCCATCAGTAACGGTATTGGGAGAACACGCGCTATGTGTGGAAGGCGCGATGCGAGGTAAACATTAACGAAGTGTGTCCTTTGGAGAATGTCGAGGGTCCGCAGACGAAGGTTGAAGATCTGGACCCGAATTTGTTGTAATAAGCGGCGGTAGTTAAGAGCCGCGGTGCGCCGTATGTCGTCGTGAAACTCTATTCCGAGACATTTGATAGTGCCACGAAGCTGTAGGGGTTCGACACACGCTGGGGTCAACCCACCTCCTATGGCCATGGCGACCGATTTGGCGACGTTGAGACAGCTGCCGGAAGCCACACCGTACGTGGTAATCCATTCTAGTGCTCTGTTGACATCATCGCGATTGCAGAACACGAGAACCAGGTCGTCTGCATATGCTGTACAGCGAAATGTGACGTCACGTAGGGTAAGACCGGTGAGGCGTTGACGGAGACCACAGAGGAGCGGTTCCAGTGCCAGAGCATATAGTATCGTCGACAAGGGGCAGCCTTGACGGACGGAGCGGAAAATCGGGAGGGACTGCGAGAGACGCCCGTTAACGAGCACTTTGGAAGTCGCTCCTCGGAGTAGGCGCATCACGACGGCTGTGAATTGCTGTGGGTACTGCATGTGCTGGAGAACGGACGTTAGGTATGCGTGATCCACTCGATCAAACGCTTGGCTAAAATCTAGTGATGCCAGCGCTCCCGGGACGCGGCGTGCCCTGGCTAGGGCTATTAAGTCACGGTATCGACACAGTGCTGTGTGGATGTTGTTGATACCCCCTAGGGAAGTCTGATCTGGCGAGATGACGTAAGGTAGGGTCGGTCGTAGACGGTTTGCTAATAGTCTGGTGAATATCTTCATGTCGCAGTTGACGAGTGTTAGCGGGCGGTAATCTTGTATTCGAGCCCCACCTTTAGGCTTGTGAACCGGTATAATTATTCCTTCTACGAAGGTCGCAGGGAGCGGCACCGCGGGGGACATAAGCTCCCGACAGATGTCTGTTAACTTGGGAGCCAGTAAATACTGAAAAGTTCTATAAAACTCCACAGGGAGCCCGTCGGGGCCAGGAGACTTATTCGCCGCTCCTTTACCGATGGCGTCGATAACTTCGTCTTCCGTAATGTCGTTCAATAATTCAGTTTGTAAATCCTGTGGGACAATGCCGTAAACTAGTTGTGAGACTGCTGTCACCGTCATCGGGTCGGAACATTGAACAGAATAAAGTCGTGCGTAACGGTCGAAGAAGGCTGCAGCAATATCGCGTTGTGTGCTGTGATGAAGGCCGTCCTCAGTGGTGATGGCATGTATCAGCGCCCGTCGTCGCAGTGTACGTTCTCGGATGACGTGGTACATGGTGGGTCGTTCGGTTGCGAGTCTGTCTTGTGTCCGCGCTCGGACGATCGTCCCTTCGAGGTGTCGGCGCATATGGGCTACAATCTGTGCTTTCGCACGCTGAACTGTCAGCTGTCGTTCCGGTGTGGGTGGCAAGGAGGCGCATTCGCGAAGGACGGTGAAATAAAAATCAAGGGTCTGTCGCCTCCAAGCAGCAGTCTCACGACCATACGTAACAAAGGTTCGCCGTAGGGCCGGCTTGGCGCAGGTTAACCACCAACTAATCGACGTAGGATACGTTGGGAGGCGGCGGACGCACAAACTCCACGTGTCTTCGATGGCGCGTCGACAATCCGGAGAAGCGAGATGAGCAAGGTTTAATTTCCAGGGATGTCGGCTGCGCCACACCCGTTGGCGACGAAGGGTGACGGCACATATATAGGCCTCGTGATCAGAGAAGGCTACTGGCCACACCTCCGCGTCACTCACCGTTGCCGCGAGAGAACGGGAGACGTAAATCCTATCGATGCGACTAGACGAGTGACTCGTGAAATGGGTGTATCCCGGTGTATTTCCTCGGACATGTTCCCATGTATCTACTAGCTGGAGATCGCCGATGAGTGTCCCAAGTTCGGGGCACGGTGAATGGCGTGGCAGCTGATCGTTAGGTGCTTGGGTGCAATTGAAATCGCCCCCTAATATCAAGTCATCGTGCCTGCCCTGAAAAAGCGGTGCTATTCCTTCTGCGAAGAAGAGCGATCGGTCACGACGGCGATTCGTTCCGGAAGGGGCGTACACATTGATAAACCGGACGCCTTGCACCGTTACGGCCATTCCTCTAGCGTCGGGGAGATATCGGACTTCGTCCGCCTCGAGGCCCTCTCTGAGGAGAATGGCGACTCCACTGTTAGTTGGCGAGGCGTGGGACACATGAGCCGTATAACCATACATACCCGGGAAATCTTCGACGAAGACTTCTTGGAGAAAGACAATGTCAACGTCTGCTGCATTGAGCATGTCTTGGAGCAGCGACAACTTCGTACGTGTCCGAATGGTGTTAATGTTGATGGTCGTTAAGCGATAGGTTTGTAGGTCGTCTCCTGCGGTGGGGGCTGCCGTCAGTGTCGCCGTAAAAGGTGGGGCCTGTGATCTGCTGGCCGCGTCCGCGCCGTCATCTGTTGCTACTCGGGAGGGGCCGAGGTGTGGGAGGAGAGACCCCTCTCCTCATCCACCACAGCGGCCGTAGAATCGTCTTCAATGTCATCCGCCCAAGGTCCGCAAGTTAACGGTGGCTGCGGCAGAACACTTGTGGGCTGAGTGACTAAGGGTGAATCCGCAGTTGTTTCCGGTTGTGTACCAACGGCGGGCGCTGTGCTGGCCATCCGTTTGTCCGAGGGAGCGGAAACGGATTTGTCAAAAATCAGACAAAGTGACAGGTGAGGGCGATCTCGTGTCATCCATTCTCCTCGTCGTTTCGTCGGCCGTCCGGTCGTCAACTGGAGAAGACGTCCGCTGGAGGCAATCGTCTGAGGGTGTGCGACGTCGCTTTTTATGTTTTCTCGGTGACCTTTGTTTGCGGACGTGGGTTTCTGAGTCCGAAAGAGTTTGAGGTTCCCGTATAGCATCCCCCTCAGGGAGAAAGGCAGAGGTCGGTACAACCCTAGCGTCGAGTTCCATTCTCTCGTCCGAATCTTCTTGTGGAGTCGATGGGCGGCGTTCTTCAACCCCTGCAGACACCGTAATGGTGTTGGTCAATCCAGGACCGGCGACAGGTGCGCATTCTAACGCTTCCTGTCTTCCGGGGCGGTTGTCTTCTGTCATGACGCTCGATCGTGTCACCTCTGCGTAATTGAGGGGGAGGGCCGTGAGCGTAGGAGGTGGTGTCGTGTCATGCAATGGAAGTTGTGTAATCCGACGTTGAATACACGCCGAGCGCACATGACCCTCCTGGCCGCAACCAGAACAAGTACGAGGTTGGCCGTCGTACATTATTATTGCTCGACAGCCACCTATGACTAAGTAGGACGGCACATGTTTCTTTAATTCAATTTTCACTTGTCGGACGCCGTTGAGGACTTGGTACGTCTCGAAGGTGTTCCATTTTTCGGCCACGTGGCTAATTACCGTCCCATAAGGGCGGAAAGCTGAGGTAACGACGTCCGGTGGTACTTCGAAAGGGAGTTCGAAGACTCTTAGTGTGCGTAATCCTAGTCCAGCATGGTCAACAGTAACCTCTCCGATGTGACCATCGGAGTGTTTGAACTTGAGAGTGTTCGCGCATCTGTTCACAACTGCGTGACATAACTCGTCATCGACCATCTTGACGTAAACGACGCTGCTTGTGATGGATAGGTGGATACCGATGATGTGCTGTGTTGGTATTTGAACTTCGTCACGGATAAATCGTTCGACTTCAAAGGCTCGTGGTCGTGCGTAGTCGGGCTGGAAGCTGATCTTGATGGTAGCTTTTCTGTACGAATGAGCCATGGCGACTCAGTGTTAACGGACGCGAGTATTAGCTGCGGCGAGGATTTAGAATCATTATGATCAACGATTCCGACTTCTACTTTGCTCAGTGGGCGAATATTGTACTGCGTCGCCTGCGACTGTTGTCTCGTTCAGCAGTTCCTCACGCTAACCACGGGACCACGACGCTCCTGGGTTCACGTTGTCCTTGATGTTGCCTATCTTGCGCATGCACTACTCAGTTTGTATATTTTGCTTATTTTTTTCATAGTTCCACGCAACTTCTTCCTTTTTTCTCGATTGATCCGTGTTCAGTTTTTCAAGGCCTATCCATTGTGCCAACTTATAACTAAATCTGAGGGGGGGTGCGATGGGGAGGTTCCCTTGTTAGTAGAACTCTCGAGCTACGCCGCGCGGGATTAGCCGAGCGGTCTTGGGGCGCTGCAGTCATGGACTGTGCGGCTGATACCAGCGGAGGTTCGAGTTCTCCCTCGGGCATGAGTGTGTGTGTTTGTCCTTAGGATAATTTAGGTTAAGCAATGTGTAAGCTTAGGGACTGATGACCTTGGCAGTTAAGTCCCATAAGATTTCACACACATTAGAACATTTTTTTTCTTGAGCTACTATCCAGAGCTGTGATCAGATCTGTTGTGTGATTTTGATTTCTTTTATGAAGTGAAAGTGGGTCCATCATTATTGCAATTATCGCATGAACTACGGCCTACACTAAAAAATTACTTTAGGGTTTCCTGTAGAACTATTGGGTAGCTATTCAGAATTATGATCACGATTTTTTTCGAAAACTGGCAAATAATTTCATTTAAAAGTTTAAAATTTTGCCAAGAGCTATTCTTCTCTTCATGAAATTATGCAGAATTATTCAAATTTTGCGCAAAGAACTCTATAACTATAGCACATTTATCAAGAGCTCTGAAAAAAATGTATATTTTGTGAAATTCGGGTGCGAACTTCACATAAATAAGCTTGCCTTCTCTGTAGCAATGTAGGTTGCACGGCACAACCTAACAGCCACGAGGAGCGACCTCAGTAGCTATCTGACGGTCTACACCAGACTTCGACTGATATGATCTATATTGCAGATCAGCAGTCACGTGGAACAAGTAGCGCGCAGTTTCATATCAGTGTGCAAACCAGTAAATAAGCTATTCTGCGCTGCTTAACGACCAATTACAGTCCCGTCGAGCTCAGCAGTCACATCGTAGATAACCTGCCGAAGAGCATCGATCTGTTCGCGGGAGGAATCGTCCATTAAGCCATTGACGAGTACGATGGGAAATTGACAACCAGTCATAAAGCAGCGAAGAAGGTATTCCTATTCATCAATTTGACTTACAAGGGGAGGCCGCCAATTGTGAAATTCACATTCGATTCATACTGCGCATAATAAAAGCTCATGGCCAGAGGTGTAATGTGGCAAAGCACGAAGATGCACTTCTCAGCCGTTGTCGAGAAAATCGACAGTTAAAAGAAACCGTTGCGGTGAAATACTCTCTACGATTAAAGGTTTACTACAGCATCGTGGCGCAGCGGTAAGCGCTCTGGTTAGTAATCCAAAGGTCGCAAGGTCGAATCTCGCACCATGCAAATATTTTTTTTTTTAGTATTTGTTTTTTGTAATTCAAATATATATATATATATATATATATATATATATATATATATATATATATATATATATATTTCCCGGCAATCAGTTGCAACAATTATGCATACAATAAGTTGTTGAAAGTCGTTTGTCGTGGAAAAACTGGCGACTTCGAACATCATTATGTTTTCCGCAAACAAAGTTGTATTTCACAAATGTTATTAATTGTCTTCATAATGTTAACCACGTATAGTTAACGGAAGACGTAGAAACGATATTCCGAAACGAATACGTATAGCGTAAGTCAAACGTTCGAATTAGAATAGAGACCCCACGAACACAAATTCGCTGTGGCAGGTATGAAATATAAACTCCGTTACTCGCTCGTTACACTTGAAGGACAGATGTTGAATGGGCCGAAACGAGCCGCCGCATAACAGCGTAGTTGCCTGCCAACTTTGAAACAAGGTAGATGCGGTCCCTAGCGCAACTTGTAACATCGTCGAAAATCAGTGCGGACGGGAGAGCTTTGGTACACCCTGTTAAAAAAACGGAAAAATGGAGGCGGTACAATTGGAGAGCGATCCGCCTTCACCAACATGCATAAGCAATTCATATATATATATATATATATATATATATATATATATATATATATATATATATATTTGAATTACAAAAAACTAATAATAAAAAAAATTGCATAGCGCGAGATTCGATCCGGCGACCTTCGGATTACAAACCCGAGCGCCTACCGCTGCGCCACGACCCTGTAGTAAACCTTTAATCGCAGAGAATATTTCACCGCAACGGTTTCTTTTAACTGTCGATTTTCTCGACAACGGCTGAGAAGTGCATCTTGGTGCTTTGCCACATTACATCTCTGGCCATGAGCTTTTATTATGCGCAGTATGAATCGAATCTGAATTTCACAATTGGCGGCCTCCCCTTGTTAGTCTGTGAATGGAACATTGGCACAGGCTAGAACTGTTTGTGCAACGATCACTTGAAAGTTGAACACTTGCGTTATCGAATGAATCAGCGTTTTCCACATAGACGTTTACAGTTGTTTATTAGAGCACTGACGGTTTATTCAACAGAGAGAGTTTGTAAACATTGGCTACAATACGGACATAAATACAATTTGAAAATATGAGAGTTTTGGTTCAAGCATCATCATATTGGGTTTGTGTTATAAAAGGAGGGACGAAATTAGAAAAAATAGGAACAGTTTTAACAGAGATCGGGCCTACAAACTTAGCAGGACATGAGAACGGCCATGGACATCGATGGACCTAGGCTTGACGCTTGTAGCTTCAAACGTATCGCCGGCCTCTCACGACACCTGACGTCACTCGGTCCCGAAACGGGATTTTCTATGAGCCGTCCAACTTGCATTCCACAATCTTCCCTCGCTGGAAGATTTCAGACACTGATATTGCATCTGTGTAATAAGAACACCATGCCAGCCCCGGCAGTCAGAGATTTTAACTCTTGATGACGATGGCGGAGACATCTATCGAAAGCTCGAATGACTGACTCGAAGTGGTGACGGAGCTTGTTGACTGAGAAGATTTTATTGGCTCAAAACATTATTTCGGCAGTTCTTCCTGTACGTTTAACTGCCATGGCAACTCTAACAATGGTCAAACACAAGAAGTCCAAAGAGTTCTGCATTTTAAACTCACGCCACTACAGGTGTCAATACCTTCCTCTCTTGAGCAGGTCAATTACCATATTTATGGACCACTAGTGGAGTCAGTACCCTCAGAAAATTGTACAGGGTGGGCAAAATCGAACGCGCCCAGAAAAATTTTCATGCACTTAATATAGGATTGCAACATACTTCACCTGCAACTGGGGCATATTATGCAACGCTTTTGTCAACGGTAGATATATTGAGAACCGTTGCTGTAATACAGTTGTTGGGGTTGTTTTCAGTCCGAAGACTGGCTTGAAGCAGCTCTCAAAGCTGCTCTGTCCTGTACAAGTCTCTTGATATTCGAATAACTACTCTATGTTACATTCTTCTGAATCTGTTTACTGTATTGATCTCTTAGTCTCCCTCTACCACTTTTACACATCACACTTCCCTCCAGCACTAAACTGGTGATCACTTTATGTCTCAAAATTTGATCTATAAACCCATATTTTCTTTTAATCAAGTTCTGGTACAAATTTCTTTTCTCCTCAATTCTACACAGTACCTCAGCATCAGATATGCGATCTACCCATCCGATCATCAGCATTCTTCTGTAGCACCACATTTCAAAAACTTCTTTTTTCTAAACTATTTATGATCTAAATTATTTATGATCCACGTTTCACTTCCATGCATGGCTACACCTCAGACAAATACCTCCAGAAAAGACTTACTAACACATCTACATTCAATGTTAACAAATTTCTTTTATTCAGAAATGCTTTTCTTGCCATTGGAGCATACATTTAATATCCTCTCTTATTCGGCCATCATCAGTTCTTTTGCTACTCAAATAACAAAACTCATGTAACTGTTTTAGTGTCTCGCTTCCAAATCTGATTCCCTCAGTACCATTTGATTTAATTCTACCACATTCCGTTATCCTTGATTTGTTTTTGTTGGTGTTCGTATTATATCCAGCGTCCATTCTGTTCAACTGCGCTTCCAAGCTCTTTGAAGTTCGCCGATGCAATTCAGTCAGAGACAGCAAAGTTTTTATTCTGCTCCTTGAAATTTAATTCCTAAGTCAAATTTTTCTTTGATTTCCTTTATTTCTAGCTCATTGTACAGCCTGAATGACATTGGGGATAGGCTACAACACCATCTCACTCCCTTCTCAACCACTGCTTCCCTTTCATGCTCCTCGACTCTTATAATAACCGCCTGGTTTCTGTACAAGTTCTAAATAGCCTTTCGCTCCCTGTATTGTACCTTCGCTACCGTCAGAATTTCAAATATAGAATTTCAGTCAACCTTGTCAAAAACTTTCTCTATGTCTACAAATGGTATAAACGTATGTTTGCCTACCCTCAAGATATCTTCCAAAAGACGTCTTAGAGTCAGTATTGCCTCGTGCGTTCCAACATTTCCCCGGAATCCTTGTCCGCCTGCTTAGCTGGGTGGTAACATGCTCGCCTCCCATGCAAGTGATCCCAGGTTCGAGTCCCGTCCAGGTTGCAGATTTTCTCCACCTAGGGACTGGGTGTTGTGTTGTCCTAATCATCATTTCATCGTCATCATCGGCGCGCATGCTACCCAATTTGGTGTCGACTGAAATAAGACTTGCACTTGGCGGCCGAACTTCCCTGGATGGAGCCTCCCAGCCAACGATGTCATACACTCATTTCCATTTTTTCCGGAATCCAGACTGAGCTTCCCCGAGATCGGCTTCTACCAGTTGTTTTTCCACTCTCCTGTGAAGAATTCGTGTTAGTTTTTGAAGCAATGACTTACTAAAAAGATAGTTCCGTAATTTTCACACCTGCAAGAAAGCTACGTTCTTTCGAATAAGAATTAGTGCATTCTTGTTGAAGTCTGAGGCAATTTCACCAGCAGAAACGGTAATTCGCTATGGTTTTGCCAACGACAAGCTAGTGCCACAGTGCCACGTACGCCGAATAATATTCTCTACGACGCATTATAGCATTTCTTTCAGCAACATGCAGCCTGGCATCATTCACAACGAGGACAAGAGATTTAAGTATACTTCGTATAGTTCCCAAATCAGATATGGAGAAGAGTGTGTTGCGGAAAGGAACAGATGACCGCGAAACAAGTTTGTGAAGAAATCGAGCTGTTGAAAGCGTAAACAACGCCGTTGTGTTGCCGTTCTTGCAAGAATCCGTATCAGAGCCTGTGCAATCTCTAAAGGCACAAGACGACAGGTTAAAGTTCAGACACTGGATTCCAGGACAGAGCGATGAAGATGCGCAGATCACAATCTGCATTACACTCAAACTTGGCAAATCGCGAAAATTATTGGGTTTTGGGCAGTTGCGCTATGCATAGTTGCCCGTACGTCGTTAATAATAATAATAATAACAATAATAACATGAACAAAGCTGCATGTAGGATAAGTCTTCATGATAGTAGTATCAAAGGATTGGCAATGTCATAGTAACTGAACAAAATACACTGAAGAGCCAAAGAAATTGGTACACCTGCCTAATATCGTGTAGGGCCCCCGCGAACACGCAGAAGTGCCTCAACACGACGTGGCATGGTCTCGACTAAAGTCTGAAGTAGTGCTAGAGGGAACTGACACCATGAATCCTGCAGGGCTGTCCATAAATCGGTAAGAGTACGAGGGGGTGGAGGTTTCTACTGAACAGCACGTTGCAAGGCCTCCCAGATATGCTCAAAAATTTTCGTGTCTGGGGAGTTTGGTGGCCAGCGGAAGAGTGTTCCTGGAGAGACTCTATAGAAATTCTGGCCTTGTGGGACGTCGCATTGCTCTGCTGGAATTTCCCAAGTCCGTCAGAATGCACAATAATCATGAATGGATCAGACAGGATATTTACGTACGTGTCACCAGTCAGAGTCGTATCTAGACGTGTCAGGGTCCCACATCACTCCAACTGCACACGCCCCACAACATTACAGAGCCACCGCCAGCGTGAATGGACCCCTGCTGACATGCAGCGTCCATCGATATACTGAGGTTGCCTCCTTACCCGTGCAGTCCATCCGCTAGATACAATCTGAAACGAGTCTCGTCTGACCTGGCAATATGTATCCAGTCATCAACAGTCTAATGTCGATGTTGAAGAGCCCAGGCTAGGCGTAAAGCTTTGTGTCGTGCTGTCATCAAGGGTATCAGAATGGGCCTTCGGCTCCGAAAGCCCATATAGATGACGTTTCGTTGAATAGTTCGCACGCTGACACTTGTTGATGGCCCAGCATTGAAATCTGTAGCAATTTGCGAAAGGATTGCGCTTCCGTCAAGCTGAACGATTCTCTTCAGTCGTCGTTGTTACCGTTCTTCCAGGATCTTTCTCCGGCTGCAGCGATGTCAGAGATTTGATGTTTTGTCGGATTCTTGATATTCACGGTACACTCGTGGAATGGTCGTACGGGAAAATCCCCACTTCATCGCTAGCTCGAAGATGCTGTGTCTCATCGCCCGTGCGCCAACTATAACACCACGTTCAAACTCACTTAAGTCTTAATAGGCTGCCATTGTAGCAGCAATAACCGACCTAATAACTGCACCAGTCACTTGTCTTATATAGGCGACGCCGACCGCAGCACCATATTCTACCTGTTTGCATGTCTCTGTATTTGAATACGCATGCCTATACCAGTTTCTTCGGCACTTCGGTGAATGTTCTACAGAAAGTAAATAGACCTGTAAGATTAATGAAGATCGCTTTTTACATTTGGGAAATATTATGGATGCTTTTAGGTCAATAGGAAGAGCGTGGCTACAATTAACAGCTCAGCTGCGCTGTTGTGGAAGCTGCCCAAAGAATACAATGTGAACCTTACGATGTAAATAGAAAATTTAAAATGTACCAGTGCAAAACGAAGAGCTTGATATCTGAAAATCAGAGATAAGAAACATCTCACATGGGCGTCATGACGTATGGAACAAATCTGAGAAATGCGGACTTTGAAATGGGACATGAACGCTATAGGGACAAGAAATAAAAAACAATACAAATCTTGAGTTTAAATTCCGACGATAATGCTTCACATAATTGTGTGTTTCCTTGCTTTACAGCAACTTCAACTGTGTGAAGATTCGTGATTTTATCCACGTCATTCTTGACTGAAGTAATTTCTGGAGTACTCTACCAAAATTTCGTCCTCTTCCCGTTATCTATTCGCAAATTCAAATACATTTTTTCTTTTCTCTTTGTACCAATTTCAAACAGATAAGCCTGAAGTACACCACTACCATTGTTCATAGCTGCAATTTTCATTTCAGAGACAAAGATGGTGCTTTGGTGTTCATAAACTGACAAAACTGAAGTTTGCACTGATGTCATTGACATAACTACTTTCACAATGTAATGTGACAGTTACGCTCAAACTATCACGCAACCTGCTTTATAATGTAATGTGCACATCCTGGGAGGCAGTGTAGTCAACTCTTTAACGCTGCATGAAGACAGTAGACAATTTTCACTACTGCCAATGATTGGACACCTAATTACGTCATGTTCTTCTTTCCATTTATTAGTGTGTGAGGGACCTGTTATTTTCTGTAACCGTGGGAGTTTTCTTTAGCTAGTTCACGGCAGGGAAATGAGCTTAGAAGGACTGGAGTGTAATAAACTTGTTCGTCATTGAAAGCCCTATCGAGCAGGTATATTTTGGAGACATTGCAATGCCTATGTCTGCAAAGGAGGCTCATAGAAGGGCTGCCTGTATTCCATAAAAACTGTATTGTGCAAGGTGCTAGAAGGAATTTCTTTTGGCGAGATAAGATCTAAGAGTTTGGTACCATTGGTCACGGCCATACTGCACAGGAATGTTCATTTAAATTCAAGTGAGAAAGTCTGTGATTGGTTTATAGTACTCATTTTGGTAGAATGTGCGTGTCTATATACATGGGTTTATATTGGCTACGGTTGGAACCTTTCATGAAGTGGAGGAGATTCTCTGTTCCCCCCCCCCCCCCCCCAAGCCATGCCATAGTGAATAGCCATGGCAACTGCCACAAGCGTAGGAATTTGTCAAACTTGTTTATAAAATTATTATTGTTCAGAACTCACAAGGTCTGCTGCAGAAGGCTGGCGAGATTCCTACAATGGCAGATTCAGGAAAGTTTCTGACTGAAAAGTCAGAACACACCGGCTGCAGGGACTTCGAAGAGTACACTTGCCTCAGGAAAGGTGAAGAATATATTTGTGAGAGATAGCGACCGACTTAGAGTACAGAGGTGAAGCTGGACTCAGAATGCCCAGCCGCAACCACAACCGTCTTCCACACTCACACCACTTAGGAGTGGTAAGCATGAGCTATCGATGCAATCACCGGGGCTTGTTAAATTGCATCAGGGTTTAATTGCGCAGTTTTAACATTCTCGGCTAGCTGGTTCCATCCATCATGCACTTCGAAGAACCTTTTGGTATTCGTTATTGCTTGTCCGGGGTTCTTTCTTTAAATCATTAATCATTTATGCAGTCATTGGCGGTATCTGGGATATAGTTTTATATTATGCTCTCATGAATCCACTCACTTGTGCCGAGGCTGTAGTTCATAATCGCAAACTGTTATCAATTTTTACAGACCTTCAGTATGCTGCAGGTGAAATAGGTCAGTCACTTTTTCTCCATTGAAATAAATCGTTGGAACTCTGTCGAAAGTTGTATTATAATGTATCATTCATTCATTTGTAGTGACTGGTTTTGGACATTGTCCATTTTAAAACCACCTGTCTTCGTAACTAATTAAAATACAGTCAAATATGCATGCTTGGAAATAGATACAGCACATAATTCATAATGGCAATCTGTCTATTTATTTAATGTTTACGAATCTGATTCAGTGGGTGAAAATTACGGAAATAAACTTAGTTGTTATTATGATTTCTAGCTTCCTTTTGTAATCAGATGTGTCGCTTCATTAATACGGTATAGCCATGTGAGGTGTAGCATCCAGACTTTGAAGTTTAATTGGGCCACACCTTGTAATTTTTCGTTTGCTAGGACTTGTTCATTGCTTGACATTGTGTCTCTTAATTTATGTGATGCTTCGCTTTCTTGTAGGTCGCTGGGAATCCGATTTGTAGCATCTTAGGGGTAAGCTGATCAGGGCAACTGACACCTCACAGCAACTGCTTTCCCGAAACGAGTTTCGCAACTCGTAATATCTGTGTAACACGAGCTTTATGAGGCAGATGAGATTCACACAGACTGAGATAATAAATTACCATAAGGGACCACGTTTGTCTGGATGTAAATTCTCAAGCGATCATAAAAAAAGCGTTAGGTCTACTTTAGCATCTAAATATTGTCTAGACTTGGTGATACCAAAATCACAGAGTGTAGCAGTTCACCAAGTAACAGGTGGTGTTTATCGCCAATTTTTGCGTGACAAATTACTTGCACTAGTGGAGAAAGTTATGACGAATGAAGTTTACGCATTATTTGTCACCATTTCATATTTTCTACTTACGTAGCAGTTTCTAACACAAACGTGTAATGACTGATGGAATTGTCACAGAGCCGGCCGGTGTGGCCGTGCGGTTCTAAGCGCGTCAGTTTGGAACCGCGTGACCGCTACGGTCGCAGGTTCGAATCCTGCCTCGGGCATGGATGTGTGTGATGTCCTTAGGTTAGTTAGGTTTAAGTAGTTCTAAGTTCTAGGGGACTGATGACCTCAGTAGTTAAGTCCCATAGTGCTCAGAGCCATTTGAACCAATTGTCACAGAGGTGCAGTATCAACTCCTCCCTCTTCATCTGACTGTTATCTCTGAGCTTCCAACCTGTGAGGTCGTACAAAGATATTTGTGCGTTCCACGACCATCAACAAGTTACACGCAATATACACATATAAAGCGCTTCAGCTTCACATACAGATGAGTTTAATGCAGTCTGCGGTGCCTTCCAATATCACGTAAAAAATTTCCATATTATCTCGCTCCCTATATGCAAACTATTAGTCCTGAAGAAAAAAAAAAAACAGCAGGACCTGCTTGTAAAAGATATACTGTAGTTCAATTTTGTACTCCGATACATTTTCGCCAGAGGCTGTAGTTTTCGAATTATTCAACAAAAACGTCCAAAGGGACCTTCAAACATGTTTTTCTCGAGTAATTAGAAAACCATAGCCTCCAGCCTTCATATACGTACTTTGGCTTACACCACGCTGGCGGCCCTCTTGCCTGGAGCTTGTACTAGGATTCATCTCAGTACCCTGTAGAAATCGGTCCTCCAAATCTAGAATACGCACAGTCCACCGCCTCCCTGTACGTTCGTCTTTCTGAAAGGAACCACGATTATAGAAACGCCTAAAAAGGGCTTAAAATGTTGTGTGAGGTGGTTTGTGTCTGTGACGGTGCTTGTTTTGGTGAAGCCATGCTGCCTTTCTACCATTCCCATCTGCTTGGCCGTTGACAAACACCATTTAGGTTTGTTTCCGACGTGAGTATCGGACCATTCTGCTGCTTATAGTACTCAACGTCAATTACACAGCGTGCAACACGCAAAGAACACAGGGCACGTGGTTAGAGGAACTTCTACCGTGGCATTTCCGGACGTAATGTTCATAGGACCTTTCTTCCTCCATTTCCAGTCAGTAACCCGTCCCTGTAGTTTATCGGTTTTATTAATGTTCTCCCCATGTGTGTGTGTGTGTGTGTGTGTGTGTGTGTGTGTGTGTGTGTGTGTGTGTGTGTGTGTGTGTTTCTTGGGAAGGATGTCTCAAACGAAGCGATAATCACAATGAGCATCTCCAGTATTATCGAGAGATTGATGACTATGACTGAACAGAATGACCCATATCTCAAGACATGTTGGCTCCGAACCATTCTTTCATAGGATATTTTTTGTACTTTTGATCTGCAAGAATATGGGACATACTTCTTTAACGCACAGCAAGCACCGAATACCTAAATATTCGAAATACATTGCAAAGCTCTACATACAACCCGAGTACCCTAAGGGACTCGTTATTCTGAGTGCGAAAATTATATTGTATTCACTGGAATAAAGCCAACGACGACCGACTTAGAAGAGCCTTCAGATCTACGTTATCAGCAAGTCCTCATGTTGCCCCGTGTCAGTTGGTAGCTGGTAGTAATAACTCTAATGTCCATATGATTTTGCGTGCACCATGACGACTGCGACAAACATTTCCCTCCATCGACGTCATGCATAGGCTATTGCTGTTCTGCACCGTTCTTACAGAACTACGAAGCACATTAATGACAAGGAACAAAGTAAACAACCGGTCACTTGCGAGGAGTTCATTGTGTCGAATGAACGGCCGAAATTGGACACGGCGACTTCGTAGAAAGAGAAGCGAAACTGGGTCGTGTACGGGAAACTGGCAGCTTCGACGTCACGTTGTCTAGTTTCTCGGAGGGCGAGCATAGTTCCCGCAACCTGTCCGGGGTACGGCGGTCTCGGTTTGCATTATTCCGCGCCGGAGCAGATGAACACGTGTCGGCAGTGTGGGAACACTGTAGCGGCCAGCGCATCCCCCCTGGGCGCCGGTATCGGCCCGAGCATCGCACGCTTCCCACCGTCCCCACCGCCCCCGCACTGGGCCCCCTTCTCGCGGATATTGCTATGCCGCGAACAAAACCAGATTGCGCCCGCGCTGCCCGTCATTAATTGAAACGGAATGCGTCGCGTGGCGCACCAATGACAACCGGTCGAAGCGGCCGCAGATAAGTTTTTGCATGTCCGTAATTTGTCGCCCCTCCCCGCGTCCGTCTCCCGCTGCCGCCTCCGCTGCCGCCGCCGCCGCCACCACCACCACCACCACTCGCGGTCGCTTCGCCAATACGGACAATTCCGACAACCGGCAACCCTTTGTCTGGGCACTCTTTTTAGCCCTTTCCCTCCACGTGCGCAGTCGTTATATTCTCGCCGCTGTGCTTGTGTACGTGTGTGTGTGTTCGTGTGTCCGTGCCCCTCCGCGAATGCGTGTGGTCCGCGCACCGCCCCCGGACGGAGACAAAAAGGCCTATTGTTGCTGCTAAATTAATGCCCTGATGTATACTAATTTCAGCGATTTAGATATGTGCTGCGTGTGTATTATCGTATTATTGTTGGCGTACTCTCAGGACTCTGATAACAATGTGCCGGCGCCGTGGATTATATTGCTCCGTTGTGTTTTGCCTCGTTCCGGCAGAGCAACCAGCCGGCGCTTTGTGTTCCGGCCGCTTTTGGCGCGTGCGTTCTGTACAGAACACCGCGAAAGCGTATGCAGGAACAAGCATTGAATTCCCTCTGTGGGACTGTATAAAGCCCGGCGCTCATTATCAGCAGAAATAAAACATTAACTTCTCTACGCCGCATTCCCGCTGGGCATCCAGAGCGCAATCTTATATCTTTATTTGAGTGCTCGAGAAATGCGACGTTTAAAAAGCTCCCGACGTGCCACGATGGACGAATTTATAGATTTAGCTGAAATCTAGAGAAGTAGTACATTTGGCACTACACTGATCAAATAGTTCAAATGGCTCCGACCACTATGGGACTTAACTTCTGAGATCATCAGTCCCCTAGAACGTAGGACTACTTAAACCTAACTAAACTAAGGACATCACACACATCCATGCCCGAGGCAGGATTCGAACCTGCGACCGTAGCGGCTGCGTGGTTCCAGACTGTAGCGCCTAGAACCGTTCGGCCACTCCGGCCGGCCTACACTGATCAGCCAGAATATTATGAACGCCAACCTGCCATCTACGTAAATCCGTTTAGGCGATACCAGCGTCATGTGACGAATGACTGCTAGTCAGACACATCTAAATCTACATACATACTCCGCAATCCACCATACGGTGCGTGGCGGAGGGTAGCTCGCACCACAACTAGCATCTTCTCTCCCTGTTCCATTCCCAAACAGAACGAGGGAAAAATGACTGCCTATATGCCTCTGTACGAGGCCTAATCTCTCTTATCTTATCTTTGTGGTCTTTCCGTGAAATGTAAGTTGGCGGCAGTAAAATTGTACTGCAGTCCGCCTCAAATGCTGGTTCTCTAAATTTCCTCAGTTGCGATTCACGAATAGAACGCCTCCTTGCCTCTAGAGACTCCCACCCGAGTTCCTGAAGCATTTCCGTAACACTCGCGTGATGATAAAACTTACCAGTAACAAATCTAGCAGCCCACCTCTGAATTGCTTCCATGTCCTCCCTCAATCCGATCTGATAGGGATCCCAAACGATCGAGCAGTACTCACGAATAGATCGTATCAGTGTTTTATAAGCGGTCTCCTTTACAGATGAACCACATCTTCCCAAAATTCTACCAGTGAACCGAAGATGACTATTCGCCTTCCCCAAAACTGCCATTACATGCTTGTCCCACTTCATATCGCTCTGCAATGTTACGCCCAAATATTTAATCGACGTGACTGTGTCAAGCGCTACACTACTAATGGAGTATTCAAACATTACGGGATTCTTTTTCCTATTCATCTGCATTAATTTACATTTATCTATATTTAGAGTTAGCTGCCATTCTTTACACCAATCACAAATCCTGTCCAAGTCATCTTGTATCCTCCTACAGTCACTCAGCGACGATACCTTCCCGTACATCACAGCATCATCAGCAAACAGCCGCACATTGCTATCTACCCTATCCAAAAGATCATTTACGTAGATAGAAAACAACAGCGGACGTACCACACTTCCCTGGGGCACTCCAGATGATATCCTCACCTCCGATGAACACTCACCATCGACGACAGTGTACTGGGTTCTATTACTTAAGAAGTCTTCGAGCCACTCACAGACTTGAGAACCAACCCCATATGCTCGTACCTTAGTTAGGAGTCTGCAGTGGGGCACCGAGTCAAACGCTTTCCGGAAGTCAAGGAATATGGCATCCGTCTGATACCCTTCATCTATGGTTCGCAAGATATCATGTGAAAAAAGGGCGAGTTGCGTTTCGCAGGAGCGATGCTTTCTAAAGCCGTGCTGATGCATGGACAGCAACTTCTCTGTCTCAAGGAAATTCATTATATTCGAACCGATGTTAAGGATATTGGTCTGTAATTTTGAGGATCCGTCCATGGCGCATATAGCATCAGTAAGCGTGCTGTCAGTGTGTAGTATAGGAAAGGCGCGCAATCTGAGTTTGACCGAGGGAGATTTTGATGGTATGGAGGTTCGGCACGAGCATTTCGGAAACAGTGCGAACCGTCGGGTGTTCCAGAAGTGCTGTGGTGAATGTTTTCAACACGTGGTGGAACTAAGGTGATACCACGTGCAGACGTCCTAGGATTGGATGGCCACCACGCATTACGAATGTCTGAGGTCGTAGGCTGGACAGACAGGTAAAACAGGACAGTCGGCGAACTGTGATGGAACTAACATCAGACTTTTAGTGCTGGGCAGAGTAATGCACCGATCACTCCTAACGATGCGTCTCCGCAGCCGACGACCCATGCATGTGCCGAAATTTTAAACCTACCTTTCAAAAACCCGTTTACGGTAGAGGACTGCAGCACCATTCCTCCTCTCAATTATCCAACAACTATTGTATCGCGATTGTAAAACAGTTAAGATTCTTAGACGCCAGTAAGGCATCTGTCCCAGACGGTATCCCCCTGTAAGGTTATATGTTGACTATGCTACAAATATAGCAGCATTATTAACCATCATCTATCAGAGATCATTGAAACAGCGGAAAGTTCCACGGCGGCATTAGATTGTTTGCCTATGATGCTGTAGTCTACAGGAAAGTAGTATCACACGAAAGTTGTGAACAAATCAATGAGGATTTGAAGAAAATAAATGCTTGGTGTAATGACTGTCAGTTGTCTCTCACTATTAGTAAGTGTAACCTACTGCATATAACAAGGCGAAAATCCCCGTTAATGTACCAGTAAAATATAAACAGCGGTAACATCCGTCAAGTATCTGGGAGTGACTATTCGAAATGATCTCAAATGGAATGATCAGATTACACAAGTAACGGGCAAGGCAAACTCCACATTGCGGTATAGTGGTAGAATCCTGAAGCGACGCTGTTCTTCAACAAAAGAGATTGCTTACAATACGTTAGTTCGTCCAGTCTTAGAGTATTGTTAGTCTGTATGGGACCCTTACCAGTTCTGTCTGATTTAAGAGATTGAGAAGGTCCAAAAAAAGAGCGGCAAGATTCGTGACTGTTACATTTAACCATCGCCAGAGCGTTACAAATCTCACAGAAAGTTTGAAGTGGGACACACTTGTAGATAGACGACGCGCTAAACGGAAGGGGCTGCTCACTAAATTCCGAAATCCGATCTTAGCCGAGGCTGTAGAGTATATATTATTACCACCAACTTTCAAATCACGCAATGATCACCATTCAAAGATTACAGAAATTAGAGCTCGTACTGAGGCGTTCAGACAGTCGTTTTTACCTCGCGAGATCCGCAAGTGGAACAGAAGGGTGGGGGGGCAATATGACTTTGGCGTGAATTGTGCACTCCGCCACACAGCGCTTGGTGGTTAACGGAGTATATATGTAGATATAGATGCCAATGTTAACACCGCGACATCAGCAAGTATGGCCCAAAAGCACACGTAACTACCTACACTGGATATTGGGACAGTGGCAGAACGTTGCATCGTCTGATGAGTCCCGATACCTTATTCATGATGGGAGGGTGCGAATCCGTCGTCTTCCAGGAGAACAGCTCCTTGGCACCTGTACAGCGGGGCAGAGACAAGCTTGTGGCGGCGCCATTATGTTCTGGGGGCATTCACGGCAGTCGAACACATCTGGGATGTGACTGAACGTGGCTTCAGAGCTGATCGCCCCCTCTCCGGAATTTACGGGCATTAGGTGTGCCACAGGTCTACATACGGGGTGTTAGGTAGGTGGTCGTAATGTTCTGTCTGCTCATCGTGTAGTGGATGTGATGATTATGTGTCATTCGTTGAAAGTTGTAGTACTCTCTTTTCCAATATTGACACTTACTGAAGGAAGAATGGAATATTAGACACACAGGGAAAAGGAAAAACTTTGTGATCTTGGAGTACGACATCAATGATCACCACGGGAGTCGATTATGTCATTTGTATTGTCACGATACTGTCGGCTGCTCTCTCTAGCTGTAATCGTGAACTCACTGTTTATTATACAAACTGTTTTACAAGTTGTTTTGTATGTTAAAATATGTGTATGTTATGTCACTAAAAAAATTATATTTTTCTCTTTTCTCATTTGATGACTGTCATAAGCCGTAATGCCCCGAAGGCCAGGGTCCCTCAGAGCAAAGATCACATATTGGTCCAGTTCTTTCTTCGTGAGATATGCGTCTTAATTTCTATGAGGGGGATTTTATATGCAATTGGTCTGAGTGGAGTCTAGTTTCCCCACAATGTCTTGTTCATTCTATTGCACAAGGTTTTTGTCTTCAAAGTTACATGCTAACAACATTAAAGCCTTAAAGCTACGGAAACCGTTGGTCCTGATTTGCATATTTTGAGTCTTCTGGAGAAGGGAGAAATTTTTGTCAGAGGAACACAGAATTTATATTACACTTGATAAAAAGTTAGTGATTGACACAGACGTTCGAAGACAGCTTTAAGAGATAATATTTTAATTTCATGCTTTTGAACTTTGTTTAGAAGTTTTGTGTAGCTAATGATGACAGAGAAATACGAAGTTTATTACAGTCTTCATCCCTGCTCTAGGAATTCTGTTATCTTTCCCTTCTCACGCCTTATAATGGCGAGCCTGCAAACGAATGCAGATTATCAGTCAACGAAGCAACGCCACATATAGAAGTATCCGAATTTGAGCGATCGCACACGCTCTGTTGTAAGTGAAGATGCTGACAGACTTCGATTCAATGGCGGGGTGCTGGGGAAAAAAAGCAATGGTAGTGCATAGACTCGATTTTTGGTCAAGTGCCAGGCATGTAAGAGATATTAAGTTGCAGACCAGTCTGTGAGTTATCACTCTAATTCTGAAGCCAAAAGAAGAATCTCATTGTCTCAATGAGGAATTTTGAAATTAGTAGATTTAACACAGTGAAACGTAAGATGTTTTAATTCTCTATTAATCGTCATCGAACAGATTGATACTATAAAATTAATTTAATAACATTCCCGCACTCCATCTGTCCTTGGGATAGGAATAATCCTTAATATAAGACACGATGAAGTATCAGCCCCTGGCACAAAATCACAATAACGGCCAGAGTATAGAAGAAATCGTAGATTCCGCTGGCTGATGGAAAAGAGACGTGCTAGGCAAATACTTCCAGGTTGTGTGTAAGACTTAGTTACAGAAAATTCAGTGACAAACAAACAAATTCAGTTAATTCCAACGAACGCTGCACTTCCAGAATACTCAGTACACGACGATATGAATTACCTCCCATTCCCGAGTTCTGAGCGTCAAACTTCTGCATTTTCGAAACTCTCGTCTCTCTGAGCAATGCGGCATGTACAGTTCCACTTGCGTCAGGTCTCTCAAAAGTTATCGTTACAGGTTTCGCCTCACTGTGAAACCAACAGAAGATCTGTTAAGAAAAAGGAAAGCGGGATACTAAAATAGTAAGAGGCTAAACAACAAAAGAAAGTAGCTTCTCTACACAACTGTATGTACGTAAATACGGTTCAGAGTAACTCAGCAACCAAACGTGATCAGATTGTTGGAACTCACAGTTACATACAACTGCTTAATACATTGTCCAGTTACATTACTGTGACCAACGCCTATGTACGAAGTCACAGACGACAGTTGGCAGCACTAGCAGTTGGAGCATGCGAAAAACAGTGCAGTCGTCTCGTAATGCGGAAACAGAGCAATTTATCTGACGTCCAGGAGGTCCTGAAGATTGGTTATCGGGCCATGGATGGCAGCATTTCCGAAAGGGCTAAGTTTGTAAAGGGGTTCGGGTGCTGGCCTGGTTAAAGTATATCGTACATGGCAAAATGGCGTTATCCACAACCGGCGCTGAGGCGACTGTTGTGCACAGTGGACAATAGGTGGCAGGGATGAACGATAGTTATGGAGATATGTAAGGGTGAATAGACGTGTACCTGTTGCGCAACGGACCACCCAAATGAACCAAGGAGGAGCTACCAACAATTTCTCCACAACGACAGTTAAGCGAACGTTGCTTCGTATAGGACTCTGCAGCAAAAATGGTACAAATGGCTCTGAGCATTATGGTACTTAACATCTGAGGTCATCAGTCCCCTAGACTTAGAACTACTTAAGCCTAACTAACCTAAGTACATCACACATATCCGTGCCCGAGGCAGGATTCGAACCTGCGACCGTAGCAGCAGAGCGATTCCGGACTGAAGCGCCTAGAACCACTCGGCCACAACGACCGGCTACTCTGCAACAGATCCCTAGGTCATGTACCCATGATGACAACTGTTCATCGGCGACGAAGGCTGGAATTTGTACGCCAAAACTGGAATTGGACATCCACTGAGTGGTTGCAGTTGGACGTTACAGACGAATCACGTTTTAAGCTCAATCGAACAAATGGCAATTGGCGTGTACATAGTGAAACGTCTGAATGAAAACACCCCGCAACAAATGTCGGTTGGGTCCAGGCCGAAAAAACGGAGCTTTATCGTCTGGGGCCCGTTTTCGTGGCATTCCCTAGGTGATCTCATCGTTCTAGCAGGCACAACGGATCGACACAAGTATGCATCCATCTCTGTGGACCATATCTCTACTGCTGCATGTAGTTTGTTCCTCCTCGGCCCTATGGCATCTATCCGCAGCACAATGCAATGTGTCACGCAGCTCGCAGTGTACGTGTATGGTTCTAAGAGCAACAGGATGAGTTTACCGTACTCCAGTGGCCACCAAACTCGCCGGATTTACACCCAATCGAGAATCTACGGAACCACTTCGATCGAGCTGTTCGCGCCATGGATCCTCAGCTGAGAACCCTAGTGCTGTTGGCCACGGTGCTGGAGTAGGCATGGATCCAAATCCCTGTCGTTGTTGTTATTGTTGTTGTTGTGGTCTTCAATCCTGAGACTGGTTTGATGCAGCTCTCCATGCTACTCTATCCTGTGCAAGCTTCTTCATCTCCCAGTACTTACTGCAACCTACATCCTTCTGAATCTGCTTAGTGTATTCATCTCTTGGTCTCCCTCTACGATTTTTACCCTCCACGCTGCCCTTCAATGCTAAATTTGTGATCTCTTGATGCCTCAGAACATGTACTACCAACCGGTTCCTTCTTGTCAAGTTGTGCCACAAACTCTTCCCCAATTCTATTCAATACCTCCTCATTAGTTATGTGATCTACCCATCTAATCTTCAGCATTCTTCTGTAGCACCACATTTCGAAAGCTTCTATTCTCTTCCTGTCTAAATTATTTATCGTCCACGTTTCACTTCCATACATGGCTACACTCCATACAAATACTTTCAGAAACGACTTCCTGACATTTAAATCTATACTCGTTGTTAACAAATTTCTCTTCTTCAGAAACGCTTCCCTTTCCATTGCCAGTCTACATTTTATATCCTCTCTACTTCGACCATCATCAGTTATTTTTCTCCCCAAATAGCAAAACTCCTTTACTACTTTAAGTGTCTTATTTCCTAATCTAATTCCCCTTAGCGTCACCCGACTTAATTCGACTACATTCCATTATCCTCGTTTTGCTTTTGTTGATGTTCATCTTATATTCTCCTTTCAAGATACTATCCATTCCGTTCAACTGTTCTTCCAAATCCTTTGCTGCCTCTGACAGAATTACAATGTCATCGGCGAACCTCAAAGTTTTTATTTCTTCTCCATAGATTTTAATACCTACTCCGAATTTTTCTTTTGTTTCCTTTACTGCTTGCTCAATATACAGATTGAATAACATCGGGGAGAGACTACAACCCTGTCTCACTCCCTTCCCGACCACTGCTTCCCTTTCATGTCCCTCGACCCTTATAACTGCCATCTGGTTTCTGTACAAATTGTAAACAGCCTTTCGCTCCCTGTATTTTACCCCTGCCACCTTTAGAATTTGAAAGAGAGTATTCCAGTCAACATTGTCAAAAGCTTTCTCTAAGTCTACAAATGCTAGAAACGTAGGTTTGCCTTTCCTTAATCTTTCTTCTAAGATAATAACCTTCCAAAATCTTATTGACTGTCTTCCTGCACCTTTCACAGTGACCCGCCTTGCAAAAGTTGGCTATTCTGGCTTTTGGCAGGTGGTGTTATTAATGTGACTGGACAATGTAATACATAAAGCTGGTAAATCTAAAATGATTAAAACTGTCTGCAAGGCGAAACTGATGATGGGATCATACCTTTCTAAGTGAACACAGGTAGATGATAACTTCATTATTGGCAAAGAGTAGCTAAATACATACTAGAAGCAGGATAGATGATGTTGTGAACCAGTAAGTGGCTGTTAGATGTGTAAGGTAAGCAGACACAATGAAGCAATTGTTAAGGAAAATACTATTAGGCAGGATCGAGCCACCAGAAAAAGAAACGTCAACAAAGAAGAGACAAGAAATCAAGAAGCTGAGACATCATAACATATCAGAAAATAATTCGAAACTGATTTTGTCATTAAAAGAATTCCACACCTGAAACTTTCTATTAATGAAAGCGAGTGGGAACGTAATTTAACACAAGCAGTATGGGTGAATTTTGATTTAGGAACAGGGTTCTGGAAAGTACAGAAGTACAAAGAGTGTCAAGATCATTTTTTTACTTAATTGTGAAATTTATCAGGCTAGAGCCACCTGCTGGTTTCATTCTCATTAAGAATACTGGTAACACAGTTGAGGACTAAAGATATGTTTTTGTTGTTGTTGTTATAATACATATGTTTATTTGCAAACGAACATACACGAATACTGAGGTTACCATTTCCCTATAACAAAATATTTTCCATTAATGGCATGTTGGATAGCATGTGATACTGGCTGATACTTTGCTTTGAGTCTTGGTGTAGCACCTGGCCAGCCATCGGTGGCGAAGCGGTCCTGGAGTGCAGAGTGTCTGGCAACATCGGCATACCTCGCTCCTTCTCATAGCCTGGATGGTCCAGCGTCTCAGCCCCCTTATTCGGTCACCCTTGGTGTTCGATGTCCAGGCGCCCTCGTTATTGAGTGAGGCACCTCGTCACCAAGCACTGACCGTGCGATAATATTCTTGGCAATAGCGCCAGCTGCAGGTAAATTTTTTTGAAGATAGTGACTGTTCCCGAAAGAACAAATACCATTGATGACCGTCTTCTCTAGAATAAATAATAATTAATTGAAACCCTCAACTGTCGACAGGTGTTGTTGATATACCTCGATGGGGACAGCTGAAAATGTGCGCCCCGACCGGGACCCGAACCCGTGATCTTCTGCTTACATAGCAGACGCTCTATCCATCTGAGCCACCGAGGGCACAGATGAATAGAGCGACTGCACAGATGAATAGAACGACTGCAGGGAGTTACCCCAGTCGCGCTATTTTTCTCTGTCCTCGGTGTCTCAGATGGATAGAGCGTCTGCCATGTAAGCAGAAGATCACGGGTTCGGGTCCTTTCGGAGCACACATTTTCAGCTGTCCCGTACCCAACCATTGATTGACCTTCGTCTGTGCGAATGCGCACAGGTAGCCCGAACTCTTACGGGAATCGTCACCTTAAGGTGCGCGAGTAATGAGTGGATGGGCAAATAACTATCAGGAACATTACGTATGTAGACTGTGGACAATTGGGAATGTGGGTCTCACGGGAAGCGTACAAGGGATAAGTCCCTGCAGTCGCGCTATTCATTTGTGTCCTCGGTGGCTCAGATGGATAGAGCGTCTGCCATGTAAGCAGAAGATCACGGGTTCGGGTCCTTTCGGAGCACACATTTTCAGCTGTCCCGTACCCAACCATTGATTGACCTTCGTCTGTGCGAATGCGCACAGGTAGCCCGAACTCTTACGGGAATCGTCACCTTAAGGTGCGCGAGTAATGAGTGGATGGGCAAATAACTATCAGGAACATTACGTATGTAGACTGTGGACAATTGGGAATGTGGGTCTCACGGGAAGCGTACAAGGGATAAGTCCCTGCAGTCGCGCTATTCATTTGTGTCCTCGGTGGCTCAGATGGATAGAGCGTCTGCCATGTAAGCAGGAGATCCCGGGTTCGGTTCAAATGGCTCTGAGCACTATGGGACTTAACATCTGAGGTCATCAGTCCCCTAGAACTTAGAACTACTTAAACATAACTAACCTAAGGACATCACACACATCCATGCCCGAGGCAGGATTCAAACCTGTGACCGTAGCAGTCCCGCGGTTCCAAACTGCAACGCCTAGAACCGCACGGCCACCGCCGGGGTCGGGCCCCGTCGTGGCTCACATTTTCTGCTGTCCCCATCGAGGTATATCAACAACACCTGTGGGCAGCTGAGGGCTTCAATTAATTATCATTTAGGTAAAATTTTACTGAAGCTGTAGATGGGCAGCCGTGACCCTATTAGGCCTGGCTAGGAATCTGTCGATATCTTGGCTGGCGCCGGGCCGGTGAGCAAATAGGGCGCTTCTGGGAATTGCAGGTAGCAGTTTGAATTCTACGAGAGATCTTCCAGGTTACTTCACTACTTGCGTTTGGTCCACTTCTGAGTTCCACAACCGCCACCGCGGCGCTGACGCTGATTGAGGTTCTCGACCCGAGAATTTGACGCGGGCACTCTTTGGTTATGCGATGTCCTAAAAATTAGCCAGAGTGACAGAACTGGCAACGGCTGAAGTGGTGGAAGTTCGAGTTATTTCGGAGTAGCCAGGGCTTGCACAATTTTCCCTGGCGTGGGTCCAGTTGCAAATTGTTGAAAATTTGTGGAGGTATGTTCCGTCTCTGCAACCAATTGAAGGCTGTTTGTTCATCGTCATCCGCGTTTCGCTTCTTTTATGTGGGAAGCATCTTCAGTGACGATTTCCAGCGCTGTTAACTCACGCGTGTGGTCCTGGAGACGCATTCGTTAGTTTCCACGCTCCATGTGGCCGATTTCTGGCGTTTCTTCACCCACATTTGTCACATCGCATGTATCACTTGCACTCAGGGGCAAGTGCAAATGATATATGCAATGTGACAAATGCGGGTGAAAAAACGCCAGAAATTGGCGATCTGGAGAATGGAAACTAAAAATACATCTCCAGGACCACACTCATGAGTTAAACACCGCTGGAAATCGCCACTGAAGGTAAAATAGAAAAATGACGATGTCGTAAATTTGTTTAAATTGAAATATTAGGCGACTGGCCCAAGTAATAAGAAAATTTTCGGAAGAAAGAGGAAAGTGTTTGCTACGTGGCCTTACATTTTATGTTCCTAACGTTCCATGTGATTAGGCAACCAGTAGTTTGTGGTAGCCTTTCCGTGGAGAGCTCAGCGGAGCGTTTTAATTTGATCCTTGGTGAGGAGTCGGAGTAGTAAAGTATTCGTGGACAGGTCACGAAGTTAGTACGTGCATAGGCCGTAGCTGTTCTCTTCAGGCAGACAAAGGCCGAGACGATAAATTTATCCTCTGTGTGGACCGTGACAGTTTTTGCAGCATAGATGTCAAGTGCAGTTGCTGAAGTCGCAGCTCGTTTTTCCCCTCGTAAAGTTGATAAGTTCTGGCGACAAAGCGAGGTGACATGTTAGTGACAAGACAGGAGTAAACTTGCTTTCAGCTACAGCACGGGGAATCTCGTTTTAAACCAAGCTCTGGTAGTTGATGGCCTAGCCATGACGCTGTTATTTGGATACCTGCATGTGTTTCCCCGATTCTACCTGAACAGCACAATCATCATGTCCGGAGCGAAACTGTGAAACAGTCTACTTAATTTACTTAAGAGCCCTCGTGAGTTCAGATACCAGACTATAGTGTTACCTCCCCCGTGGACTTTAGCGCTCAGTTTCTGGCAATTTCTTCATCATATGAATTTACTGTTGCGTTTTCTGTTCATCTCCCGTATGTGAGTGAGTGGACCATTGCGTTTTTTTGTCACGTGCTGTTCCTAATGTCAAATATTTTGCCTAAGATTATGGTCTCAGTTACTGCTCTTTGATTTCAGTATTTAGAGATGAAACCCTTGATCCCTATTAGCATTATTAACGACAACTCCGTTTGTTAGGACCGCCCCGTATCTTTCCATTTCCATTGCGCGAGGTTCATTAAAATATATTTGAGACGCAGGTGTGCCTTCTGCCTGTCTAATGGGTTCATTCGATTGACATCAAAGGCACTGAGGTGGAAAAAGTCACAGGATACCTCCTAATATCATGTCGGACCTCCTTTTTCTCGGCAGACTGCTTCAACTCGACGTCGTATGGACCCAACAGGTCGTTGGAACTCCTCTGCAGAAATATTGAGGCATGCTGCCTATACAGCTATCCATATTTGCCAAAGTGTTAAACGGGCAGGATTTTGTGCACGAAATGATCCCTCGATTATGTCCCATAAATGTTCGATGGGATTCATGTCTAGCGATCTGGGTGGCCAAATCTCTCGCTTGAACTGTCCGGAACGTTCTTCGAACCAATCGCGATCAATCTTGGCCCGATTGTCCTCCATAAAAATTCCATCATTGTTTGGAAACATGAATCCATGAATGCCAGCAAAAGGTCTCCATGCAGCCGAATGTAACCATTTCCAGTCAGTAATAGATTCAGTTGGAACAGAGGACGCAGTCCATTCCATGTGAACACAGCCCACACTGTTATGGAACCACCACCAGCTTGCACAGTGAGTTGTTGACAACTTGTGTCCTTGGATTAGTTGGATCTGTGCCACACTGTAATCCTAACATTAGCTCTAAACCGCTGAAATCGGGTCTCTTCTAACCAGGCCACGTTTTTCCGGTCGTCTAGGATCGAACCGATATGGTCACGAGCCGAGGAGAGGCGCTGCAGGCGATGTCATGCTGGTTAGCAAAGGCATTTGCGTCGGTCGTCTGCTGCCGTAGTCCATTAACGCCAAATTTCACCGCATTGTCCCGGCGGATACTTCCCAAATTGATTTCTCCGGTTATTTCGCGTAGTGTTGCTTTTCTGTTAGGACTGATAACTCTACGCAAAAGCCGCTACTTTCCCTCGTTAAGTGAAGTCCTTTGACCACTGCGTTTGTCAAGAAATTTGATATTCTTGACACTCTCTTGACACTGTGGATCTCGAAATATTGAATTTCCATCCGGCTCCAACTACCATGCCACATTCAAAGTCTGTTAATTTCCGTCTTGCTGCCACAATCACGTCAGGTACCTTTTCACATGAACCACCTGAGTTCAAATGACAGCTCCGACAATGCATTACCCTTTTATATCTTGTGTACGCGATACGACGACCATCTGTTGGTGTGCATATCGCTGTCACATGCTTTTTATTATCTCAGTGTAAAGTTAGCCGTAGTATAGAAGCGTCTTGCAGGTGGCTAACTGGTTTGGAACCATTTTTAGTTGTTCCTCAGATCCAAACATTCGGGAGTATTAGCTCTGAGGGTTACCTGAAAATGTGTCGAAATCAATAAAGCGCATTCGCATTACACCTAGAAATGACAAACTGCTTATTGGCTTCTGTCTCGGGTTCTTCGGCCGACGTTCATCTGACGATTTTACTGACGTTTCGCCAGCACGAGTGGCTGTCATTGTCAAAACTTCACACTCCATTGCCGACAATGGAGGGTGAAGCTCTGACAATGCCAGCCACTCGCGCTGACGAAACGTCAGTAAAATCATCAGATGAACGTCGGCCGAAGAACCCGAGACGGAAGCCGATAGGCAGTTTGTCAACAAGTGGCAAGGAAAGCCTTAACAATTTTGTACATCCAGAAATGTTTCACTGAAACATTAACAGGAAGTCCTCGTTTCTTATCCAAACAGGAATCCAAGTAGCCACGCCTGTGTCGACGGTGTACTGTTTTGCATAGCTCTTTAACCTATCCAGGCACATGAGAAATCATGACCTGCCTTGCGGGAGGCTCCTTGGTTTGCGGTGGCCAATCGGATACCTTGCATGAAAATTCGTTCTGCACTTGAACAGCGTCGGCCCAGTTGTTCGCGAGTGTTACACACTGCAGGTTTTGTCTTGCTTCTGCTGGATGTCACGGTTGCTGTTCAATATCATTCTGCTACAGACACACTACTAGCCATTAAAATTGCTGGACCAAGAAGAAATGCAGATGATTAACGGGTATTCATTGGACAAATATAATATGCTAGAACTGATATGTGATTACATTTTCACGCAATTTGGGTGCATAGATCCTGAGAAATCAGTACCCAGAACAACCACCTCTGGCCGTAATAACGGCCTTGATACGCCTTGGCATTGAATCAAACAGAACTTGGGTGGCGTGTACAGGTACAGCTGCCCATGCAGCTTCAACAAGGCACCACAGTTCATCAGGAGTAGTGACTGGCGTATTGTTGTGACGAGCCACTTGCTTGGCCACCATTGACCAGACGTTTTCAGTTGGTGAGAGAGCTGGAGAATGTGCTGGCCAGGGCAGCAGTCGAATATTTTCTGTATCCAGAAAGGCCCGTACAGGACCTGCAACATGCGGTCGAGCATTATCCTGCTGAAATGTAGGGTTTCACAGGGATCGAATGACGGGTAGAGCTACGGGTCGTAACACATCTGAAATGTAACGTCCACTGTTCAAAGTGCCGTCAATACGAACAAGAGGTGAGCGAAACGTGTAACCAATGGCACCTCATACCATCACGCCGGGTGATACGCCAGTATGTCGATGACGAATACACGCCTCCAACGTGCGTTCACCGCGATGTCGCCTAATACGGGTGCGACCATCATGATGCTGTAAACAGAACCCGTATTCATCGGAAAAAATGACGTTTTGCCATTCGTGCACCCAGGTTCGTCGTTGAGTACACTATCGCAGGCACTCCTGTCTGTGATGCAGCGTCAAGGGTAACCGCATCCATGGTCTCCGAGCTGATAGTCCATGCTGCTGCAAACATCTTCGAACTGTTCGTGCAGATGGTTGTTGTCTTGCAAACGTTCCTATCTGTTGACTCAGGAATCGAGACGTGGCTGCACGATCCGTTACAGCCACGTGGATATGATGCCTGTCATCTTGACTTAGTTCATTGTGGATGGGTTCGAGCCGCGTACCGAGATGGACTGTATAAGGCATATAGTGTTGCCATTCATGGTCATGCTAGATACTAAAACCCGTGTGATTCCGTAACAAGATAATTTGATTCTTTATTACCACTATTCTTATGTATCATGTTCAGTGAGTTGTTTCCTTTGGATGCTCACCTGGGACTTCGATGTGAATAAGGAAGTTCAGTTTACGTCTACATCTTCTGTAAACGAAGTGGTTCTCTAATACAGCAAGTTACCAACAAATCTGGTGTCGATGTGCCCGTTATTTCAAATTCTTATTTAACATGGAATGTCTGTGGGGGAACTTGGTATGCAGCAGGAAGACAGCGGAAGGAACGAGCATTCCCGACAGACAGTAGCTCGTCAATTATTGTTGTGCTAATTGTTAGAAAAGAGCATTGTCATTCCGACTCCCACCAAGTGTAAAGCACGCACTGTAATTCGCTACCTAAATACTAACAGCATGGAGGCCGCTGCGATTTATCGAGAAATTGTTTCAGTTTACGGAGAGGACGTAATGTCAAGGTAGCATGTGACATAATCTGTACGAAATTTCAATTTTGGAAGGACGCAAATTCGCTACGAAGACAGAAGCGGAAGGCCGTCTGTTGTGACTGATGATGTAGTGCAGAAAAATTGTAGAACATCTTCTCTCTGATCACCATTCGACAACTGACGACCTGCGTGCAGTTTATTCAGAAATGGTTCAAATGGCTCTGAGCACTATGGGACTTAACATCTGAGGTCATCAGTCCCCTAGAACTCATAACTACTTAAATCTAACTAACCTAAGGACATCACACACATCCATACCCGAGGCAGGATTCGAACCTGCGACCGTAGCGGTCGCGCGGTTCCAAACTGCAGCGCCTAGAACCGCACGGCCACCGCCGGGGTCGGGCCCCGTCGTGGCTCACATTTTCTGCTGTCCCCATCGAGGTATATCAACAACACCTGTGGGCAGCTGAGGGCTTCAATTAATTATCATTTAGGTAAAATTTTACTGAAGCTGTAGATGGGCAGCCGTGACCCTATTAGGCCTGGCTAGGAATCTGTCGATATCTTGGCTGGCGCCGGGCCGGTGAGCAAATAGGGCGCTTCTGGGAATTGCAGGTAGCAGTTTGAATTCTACGAGAGATCTTCCAGGTTACTTCACTACTTGCGTTTGGTCCACTTCTGAGTTCCACAAGCGCCACCGCGGCGCTGACGCTGATACAGGTTCTCGCCCCGAGAATTTGACGCGGGCACTCTTTGGTTATGCGATGTCCTAAAAATTAGCCAGAGTGACAGAACTGGCAACGGCTGAAGTGGTGGAAGTTCGAGATCTTTCGGAGTAGCCAGGGCTTGCACAATTTTCCCTGGCGTGGGTCCAGTTGCAAATTGTTGAAAATTTGTGGAGGTATGTTCCGTCTCTGCAACCTATTGAAGGCTGTTTGTTCAACGTCATCCGCGTTTCGCTTCTTTTATGTGGGAAGCATCTTCAGTGACGATTTCCAGCGCTGTTAACTCACGCGTGTGGTCCTGGAGACGCATTCGTTAGTTTCCACGCTCCATGTGGCCGATTTCTGGCGTTTCTTCATCCACATTTGTCACATCGCATGTATCACTTGCACTCAGGGGCAAGTGCAAATGATATATGCAATTTGACAAATGCGGGTGAAAAAACGCCAGAAATTGGCGATCTGGAGAATGGAAACTAACGAATACATCTCCAGGACCACACTCATGAGTCAAACACCGCTGGAAATCGCCACTGAAGGTAAAACAGAAAAATTACGATATCGTAAATTCGTTTAAATTGAAATATTAGGCGACTGGCCCAAGTAATAACAAAATTTTCTGAAGAAAGAGGGAAGTGTTTGCGACGTGGCCTTACATTTTATGTTCCTAACGTTCCATGTGATTAGGCAACCAGTAGTTTGTGGTAGCCTTTCCGTGGAGAGCTCAGCGGAGCGTTTTAATTTGATCCTTGGTGAGGAGTCGGAATAGTAAAGTATTCGTGGACAGGTCACGAAGTTAGTACGTGAATAGGCCGTAGCTGTTCTCTTCAGGCAGACAAATGCCGAGACGATAAATTTGTCCTCTGTGTGGACCGTGACAGATTTTGCAGCATAGATGCCAAGTGCAGTTGCTGAAATCGCAGCTCGTTTTTCCCCTCGTAAAGTTGATAAGTTCTGGCGACAAAGCGAGGCGACATGTTAGTGACAAGACAGGAGTAAACTTGCTTTCAGCTACAGCACGGGGAATCTCGTTTTAAACCAAGCTCTGGTAGTTGATGGCCTAGCCATGACGCTGTTATTTGGATACCTGCATGTATTTTCCCGATTCTGCCTGAACAGCACAATCATCATGTCCGGAGCGAAACTGTGAAACAGTCTACTTAATTTACTTAAGAGCCCTCTTGAGTTCAGATACCAGACTATAGTGTTACCTCCCCCGTGGACTTTAGCGATCAGTTTCTGGCAATTTCTTCATCATATGCGTTTACTGTTGCGTTTTCTGTTCATCTCCCGTATGTGAGTGAGTGGACCATTGCGTTTTTTTGTCACGTGCTGTTCCTAATGTCAAATATTTTGCCTAAGGTTATGGTCTCAGTTACTGCTCTTTGATTTCAGTATTTAGAGATGAAACCCTTGATCCCTATTAGCATTATTAACGACAACTCCGTTTGTTAGGACCGCCTCGTATCTTTTCATTTCCATTGCGCGAGGTTCATTAAATATATTTGAGACGCAGGTGTGCCTTCTGCCTGTCTAATGGGTTCATTCGATTGACATCAAAGGCACTGAGGTGGAAAAAGTCACAGGATACCTCCTAATATCATGTCGGACCTCCTTTTTCTCGGCAGACTGCTTCAACTGGACGTCGTATGGACATAACAGGTCGTTGGAAATCCTCTGCAGAAATATTGAGGCATGCTGCCTATACAGCTATCCATATTTGCCAAAGTGTTAAACGGGCAGGATTTTGTGCACGAAATGATCCCTCGATTATGTCCCGTAAATGTTCGATGGGATTCATGTCTAGCGATCTGGGTGGCCAAATCTTTCGCTTGAACTGTCCGGAACGTTCTTCGAACCAATCGCGATCAATCATGGCCCGATTGTCCTCCATAAAAATTCCATCATTGTTTGGAAACATGAATTCCATGAATGGCAGCAAAAGGTCTCCTCCATGCAGCCGAATGTAACCATTTCCAGTTAGTAATAGATTCAGTTGGAACAGAGGACGCAGTCCATTCCATGTGAACACAGCCCACACTGTTATGGAACCACCACCAGCTTGCACAGTGAGTTGTTGACAACTTGTGTCCTTGGATTAGTTGGATCTGTGCCACACTGTAATCCTAACATTAGCTCTAAACCGCTGAAATCGGGTCTCTTCTAACCAGGCCACGTTTTTCCGGTCGTCTAGGATCGAACCGATATGGTCACGAGCCGAGGAGAGGCGCTGCAGGCGATGTCATGCTGGTTAGCAAAGGCATTTGCGTCGGTCGTCTGCTGCCGTAGTCCATTAACGCCAAATTTCACCGCATTGTCCCGGCGGATACTTCCCAAATTGATTTCTCCGGTTATTTCGCGTAGTGTTGCTTTTCTGTTAGGACTGATAGCTCTACGCAAAAGCCGCTACTTTCCCTCGTTAAGTGAAGTCCTTTGACCACTGCATTCGTCAAGAAATTTGATATTCTTGACACTCTCTTGACACTGTGGATCTCGAAATATTGAATTTCCGTCCGGCTCCAACTACCATGCCACATTCAAAGTCTGTTAGTTTCCGTCTTGCTGCCACAATCACGTCGGGTACCTTTTCAAATGAACCACCTGAGTTCAAATGACAGCTCCGACAATGCATTACCCTTTTATATCTTGTGTACGTGATACGACGACCATCTGTTGGTGTGCATATCGCTGTCACATGCTTTTTATTATCTCAGTGTAAAGTTAGCCGTAGTATAGAAGCGTCTTGCAGGTGGCTAACTGGTTTGGAACCTTTTTTAGTTGTTCCTCAGATCCAAACATTCGGGAGTATTAGCTCTGAGGGTTACCTGAAAATGTGTCGAAATCAATAAAGCGCATTCGCATTACACCTAGAAATGACAAACTGCTTATTGGCTTCTGTCTCGGGTTCTTCGGCCGACGTTCATCTGACGATTTTACTGACGTTTCGCCAGCACGAGTGGCTGTCATTGTCAAAGCTTCACACTCCATTGCCGACAATGGAGGGTGAAGCTCTGACAATGCCAGCCACTCGCGCTGACGAAACGTCAGTAAAATCATCAGATGAACGTCGGCCGAAGAACCCGAGACAGAAGCCAATAGGCAGTTTGTCAACAAGTGGCAAAGAAAGCCTTAACAATTTTGTACACCCAGAAATGTTTCACTGAAACATTAACAGGAAGCTCTCGTTTCTTATCCAAACAGGATTCCAAGTAGCCACGCCTGTGTCGACGGTGTACTGTTTTGCATAGCTCTTTAACCTATCCAGGCACATGAGAAATCATGACCTGCCTTGCGGGAGGCTCCTTGGTTTGCGGTGGCCAATCGGATACCTTGCATGAAAATTCGTTCTGAACTTGAACAGCGTCGGCCCAGTTGTTCGTGAGTGTTACACACTGCAGGTTTTGTCTTGCTTCTGCTGGATGTCACGGTTGCTGTTCAACATCATTCTGCTACAGACACACTACTGGCCATTAAAATTGCTGGACCAAGAAGAAATGCAGATGATTAACGGGTATTCATTGGACAAATATAATATGCTAGAACTGATATGTGATTACATTTTCACGCAATTTGGGTGCATAGATCCTGAGAAATCAGTACCCAGAACAACCACCTCTGGCCGTAATAACGGCCTTGATACGCCTTGGCATTGAGTCAAACAGAACTTGGGTGGCGTGTACAGGTACAGCTGCCCATGCAGCTTCAACAAGGCACCACAGTTCATCAAGAGTAGTGACTGGCGTATTGTTGTGACGAGCCACTTGCTTGGCCACCATTGACCAGACGTTTTCAGTTGGTGAGAGAGCTGGAGAATGTGCTGGCCAGGGCAGCAGTCGAATATTTTCTGTATCCAGAAAGGCCCGTACAGGACCTGCAACATGCGGTCGTGCATTATTCTGCTGAAATGTAGGGTTTCACAGGGATCGAAAGACGGGTAGAGCTACGGGTCGTAACACACCTGAAATGTAACGTCCACTGTTCAAAGTGCCGTCAATGCGAACAAGAGGTGACCGAAACGTGTAACCAATGGCACCCCATACCATCACGCCGGGTGATACGCCAGTATGTCGATGACGAATACACGCTTCAAACGTGCGTTCACCGCGATGTCGCCAAATACGGGTGCGACCATCATGATGCTGTAAACAGAACCTGGATTCATCGGAAAAAATGACGTTTTGCCATTCGTGCACCCAGGTTCGTCGTTGAGTACACTATCGCAGGCACTCCTGTCTGTGATGCAGCGTCAAGGGTAACCGCAGCCATGGTCTCCGAGCTGATAGTCCATGCTGCTGCAAACGTCGTCGAACTGTTCGTGCAGATGGTTGTTGTCTTGCAAACGTTCCTATCTGTTGACTCAGGAATCGAGACGTGGCTGCACGATCCGTTACAGCCACGTGGATATGATGCCTGTCATCTTGACTTAGTTCATTGTGGATGGGTTCGAGCCGCGTACCGAGATGGACTGTATAAGGC
Organism: Schistocerca serialis cubense; assembly: GCF_023864345.2. Lineage (NCBI taxonomy): Eukaryota > Metazoa > Arthropoda > Insecta > Orthoptera > Acrididae > Schistocerca > Schistocerca serialis. The sequence goes on from NC_064638.1 coordinate 267,352,190, forward strand.
ATATAGTGTTGCCATTCATGGTCATGCTAGATACTAAAACCCGTGTGATTCCGTAACAAGATAATTTGATTCTTTATTACCACTATTCTTATGTATCATGTTCAGTGAGTTGTTTCCTTTGGATGCTCACCTGGGACTTCGATGTGAATAAGGAAGTTCAGTGTACGTCTACATCTTCTGTAAACGAAGTGGTTCTCTAATACAGCAAGTTACCAACAAATCTGGTGTCGATGTGCCCGTTATTTCAAATTCTTATTTAACATGGAATGTCTGTGGGGGAACTTGGTATGCAGCAGGAAGACAGCGGAAGGAACGAGCATTCCCGACAGACAGTAGCTCGTCGATTAGTGTTGTGCTAATTGTTAGAAAAGAGCGTTGTCATTCCGATTCCCACTAAGTGTAAAGTACGCACTGTAATTCGCTACCTAAATACTAACAGCATGGAGGCCGCTGCGATTTATCGCGAAATTGTTTCAGTTTACGGAGAGGACGTAATGTCAAGGTAGCATGTGACATAATGTGTACGAAAATTCAATTTTGGAAGGACGCAAATTCGCTACGAAGACAGAAGCGGAAGGCCGTCTGTTGTGACTGATGATGTAGTGCAGAAAAATTGTAGAACATCTTCTCTCTGATCACCATTCGACAATTGACGACCTGCGTGCAGTTTATTCAAAAATGGTTCAAATGGCTCTGAGCACTATGGGACTTAACATCTGAGGTCATCAGTCCCCTAGAACTCATAACTACTTAAATCTAACTAACCTAAGGACATCACACACATCCATACCCGAGGCAGGATTCGAACCTGCGACCGTAGCAGTCGCGCGGTTCCAAACTGAAGCGCCTAGAACCGTTCGGCCACACCGGCCGGCGTGCAGTTTGTCCAAACATTTCACGAACTGATGTTCATGAAATCATAATTGTTCGACTAAATTATGGCAAGTTGTGAGTGCGATGGGTGCCCTAGCTGCTTACCGAAGCACACAAAATGAACAGTCAGTGCCGCTCGCCAATTTTTTGACCGTTTTGAAAGAGAATGCGAGGCTTTTGTCAGCTGTATAGCGACAGGAGATGAAACTTGGGTTTACCATCACACTCCAGAGAGCAAACGACAATCAATACAGTGGCACCATACTCATTCTCCTTCAGCTAAGAAATTCAGAACTCAGGAGACAGCGAGGAAAATCATGGTGTCATTGTTTTGGAAACGGGGTTCTGCTCGTTGATTTTTTTTGAAAGAGGTGAAACAGTAAATAATGCAAGGGATTGTGAGACCATGAAGTAACTTCATAGAGCCATACGAAACAAACGTCGCGGGATGCTGACATCAGGAGTCTGTCTCCATGACAACGCGCGCCTGCACACCACCCATGCAACACAGGAGATGTTGACCTTCTTTGATTGGAATATTTTAAGCCATACCTCTCACAGCACCGATATTGCACGTTGTGATTATAATCTGTTCAATAAATTGAAGAACACCTTCGTGGAAATCACTTTTCCGACGACGATCAGGTGAAATTGAAGAGAAGAACTGGCTGAAAAAGGCGGCGGGGGACGTCTATGACACAGGAAACAAAAAACTCGTCCCATGGATGTCAAAATGTATTGAGGTAAATGGTGATTCTGTGAAAAAATAAAGCAAGACCTACAAAACACACATCAAAAAATGTTTTGCATCACCCCTGTTCCCAGAAATCCTAAAGACAGACGTTCACAGTGGATATTGTATCACAGACACAGTCCCTCTGACTGTTCAGAGATGTCACTAAACCCGCCAAAAGCTGTAAACAACCATGCATGAGCAGCGGCAGCCATTCCCCCAGGAAGGAGGTACACGACTCTTTCTGTCTGTAGTTCAACGTGGCCTTGACGGTCAATACAGCGGTTCTATCGCGTCCACATGGTTACTTTGTGCCAGGAAGGGCTTTCAACAAGGGAAGTATCCAGGCGAGTGAAATAAAGCGATGTTGTTCGGAAATGGAGGAGATACAGATAAACTGTCAATGACTTACCTCGCTCGGGCCGCCCAAGGGCTACTACTGCAGTGGATGACCGCTACCTACGGATTATGACTCGGAGGAATCCTGTTGAATAATGCTTTTCGTGCAGTCATAGGACGCCGTGTTACGATCCAAACTGTGGGAAATAGGCTGTATGATGAGCAACATCACTCCCGACGTCCATGGCGAGGTCCATCTTTGCAACCAAGACACTATGCACTATGCCCAACAACAATCCTAATGGACCGCTCAGGATTGGCATCACGTTCTCTTCACCGACGAGTGTACCATACGAGGTGCGGCTAGAAAAAAACCAGACTGATGCTGGAAAAAACATTTATTTACAATTATTTACAATTTCATGTTATCTCCTTCAATGTACTCTCCTCCTCGGTCTCTACACCGCTCCATACGAATTTTCCACTGTTCGTAGCAATGCTGCAGATCATTTTCGGTAAGTCCATACATTACTTCCGTCGCTTTTTCTTTTACTGCTTCAACAGTCTCAAATCTAGTTCCTTTCAAAGCTGACTTGACTTTAGGGAAAAGAAAAAAGTCACAGGGGGCAAAATCAGGTGAGTAGGATGGATGATCTAAGATGGGAATGTTGTGTTTTGCCAAAAACGTCTTCACTGATAACGGACTGTGAGCTGGGGCATTGTCTTGGTGAAGGATCCATGACTTTTTTCTCCACAAATCGTTCCGTTTTCTCCGTACTCGCTCACGTAGGGTAGCCAGGACGCTAATGTAGTAATGCTGATTCACTGTTTGTCCCTCTGGTACCCAATCAATGTGCACAATCCCTTTGATGTCAAAAAAAAAACAATCATCATTGCCCTGAATTTCGATTTTGACATTCGTGCTTTTTTTTTTTTTGTCGTGGAGAACCAGTAGTTTTCCAATGCGTCGATTTTGTAAGAAGGTGTGATCACTTTCAATGTTTTCCAGGATGTCAGAACAAATCATTCTTCGGCGTTCCTTCTGTTCAATTGTGAGACACTTTCGAACCATTTTTGAACACACTTTGTTCATGTTGAAACTTTCATGAAGAATCTGCCTAACACTTTCCTTGTCAACTCCTGTTAACTCAGACGCTGCTCTGATTGTTAAACGGCGATCTTGTCGAACAAGTTTACCGATTTTTTCAATGTTTGCATCAGTTTTTGCTGACAATGGTCTGCCAGTGCGAGTGTCATCACTGGTGTCTTCGTGGCCATCTTTAAATCGTTTAAACCACTCAAACACTTGTGTTCGCGATAAACAATCATCGCCGTACACTTGTTGTAACATTACAAACGTTTCACTTGCAGATTTTCCTAGTTTCAAACAAAATTTGATGTTAACACGCTGTTCTTTCCGTACACTCAACATTTTCCGACGCACAGACAAAACGTCAACTACTTAAAACAGACGCCACGGGCAGACTGAGTGCAGGAGGCAGATGAAACTCGAGCAGTAGGCGGAGCGAGAGTCACGTGACAGGCCACGCGACTTTCAGCCTTATTGCATTCGTTTTATTGTTTCACCAGTACTAGTCCGGTTTTTTTCCAATCACACCTCGTATGCCTTCAACCAGACAATAGTCGGAAACCCGGTCAGGCCGAACGCTTTAGAAACACTGTCCAATGCAGCAAGGTGGAGATGTCCTGCTGCTTTGTGGTGGCATTATGTGGAGCCAACATACGCTGCTGGTGGTCATGAAAGGCGCCGTAATGGTTGTACGATGGGTGAATGCCATCCTCCGACCGATAGTGCAACCACATCGGTAGCATATTGGCGAGGCATCCGTCTTCAGGGATGACAATTTGCGCCCCCATCGTGCACATCTTGTGAATGACTTCCTTCAGGATAACGACATCCCTCGACTAGAATGGCCAGCATGTTCTCCAATGATGAACCATATCGAAAATACCTGGGATGGATCGAAAAGGGCTGTTTACGCACGACTACCCCACCAACAACTCTGAAGGATCTACGCCGAATCGCTGTTGAGGAGTGGGACATTCTAAACCACCAGTGCCTTCATGAATTTGTGCATAGTATGTCAGAACGAATACAGGCATGCATCAATGCAAGAGGACGTGCTACTGGGTATTGTCCCGGTGTGTACAGCAATCTGAACCACCACCTCTGAAGGTCTAACTGTTTGGTGGTACGACATGCAATGTGTGGGTTTCATGAGCAATAGAAAAGACGAAATTTATGTTTATGTTGATCTCTATTCAAATTATCTGTACAGGTTCCGGAACTCTGGGAACCGAGGTGATACAAAACGTTTTTGGATGTGTGTACAGTGCAAGTAATTTTATTAAAATAAATTCATTTTTTGAACACAAAAAACACTTGTAACTTTGCTTTCCAGATTATCCTCTTACCTTGCCCACGTGACTTTGCTAAGAACAAAAGGCAACCAATACTACTACACTACTGGCCATTAAAATTGCTACACCATGAAGATGACGTGCTACAGACGCGAAATTTAACCGATAAGAAGAAGATACTGTGATATGCAAATGATTAGCTTTTCAGATCATTCACACAAGGTTGGCGCCGGTGGCGACACCTACAACTTGCTGACATCAGGAAAGTTTCCACCCGGTTTCTAATACACAAACAGCAGTTGACCGGCGTTGCCTGGTGAAACGTTGTGGTGATGCCTCGTGTAAGGAGGAGAAATGCGTACCATCACGTTTCCGACTTTGATAAAGGTCGGATTGTAGCCTATCGCGATTGCGGTTTATCGTATCGCGACATTGCTGCTCGCGTTGGTCGAGATCCAATGACTGTTAGCAGAATATGGAATCGGCGGGTTCAGGAGGATAATACGGAACGCCCTGCTGGATCCCAACGGCCTCGTATCACTAGCATTCGAGATGACAGGCATCTTATCCGCATGGCTGTAACGGATCGTGCAGCCACGTCTCGATCCCTGAGTCAACAGATGGGGACGTCTACAAGATAACAACCATCTGCACGAACAGTTCGACGACGTTTGCAGCAGCATGGACTATCAGCTCGGAGACCATGGCTGCGGTTATCCTTGACGCTGTATTACAGACAGGAGCGCTTACGATGGTGTACTCAACGACGAACCTGGGTGCACGAATGGCAAAATGTCGTTTATTCGGAAGTATCCAGGTTTTATTTACAACATCATGATGGTCGCATCCGTGTTTGGCGACATCACGGTGAACGCACATTGGAAGCGTGTATTCGTCATCGACATACTGGCGTATCAGCCGGCGTGATTGTATGGGGTGCCATTGGTTACACGTCTAGGTCACCTCTTGTTCGCATTGACGGCATTCTGAACAGTCAACGTTACCTTTCAGTTGTGTTACGACCCGTGGCTCTACCCTTCATTCGATCCCTGCGATACACTACATTTCAGTAGGATAATGTACGACCGCATGTTACAGGTCCTGTACGGGCTTTTCTGGATACAGAAAATGTTAGACTGCTGCCCCGGCCAGCACATTCTCCAGATCTCTCACGAATTTAAAACGTGTGGTCAATGGTGCCCGAGCAACTGGCTCGTCACAATACGCTAGTCACTACTCTTCATGAACTGTGTGTATGGTGTTGAATCCGCATGGGCAGCTGTACCTGTACACGCCATCCAAGCTCTGTTTGACTCCATGCCCAAGCGTATCAAGGCCGTTATTACGGCCAGAGATGGTTGTTTTGGGTACTAATTTCTCAGGATCTATGCAGCCAAATTGCGTGAAAATGTAATCACATGTCAGTTCTGGTATAATATATTTGTCCAATGAATACCCATTCGTCATCTGCATTTCTTCTTGGTGTAGCAATCCTAGTGGCTAGTAGTGTATGTATCACGTGATTTTTTAAATTTTTTGTAAGTACTAGTTCAAGAGGATGATGGTAAGTGCGGCGGTGTAGCCAGTACACAGTACACGCTGCAGATCAACACTTATCAATTTTTCAGAGGAAATACGTTTCTTGCGTTCAACGATCAGAGTTTTTTGAAGATCTTCTGTAAGATGGTAAGAATTTCATAATCTTTGCACCCCCTTAGTTCCACTAACCATTCTTTTTTTCGAGACTCAAGGGTCTGTTTTCCGTTGAACTGGCGAACGTTAACTGTTCTTTTTTTCATCTTCCTCTTTTTCTTCTCCTTCTTCTTAGTATGCTATTTCTCCTTGGATTTTCCCGTTTCTCTACAGGGTTGACATTGTGATAAGAGGTTTCGGGAGTGTTATGCGAAAGTTAACTATTGTGACCGCATGAAGAAGTCAGATATGTTTTTGCTAGGGCTTGCCGGAGTAAAGGCCGTAATCATATCCAATTCATAGGTTAATTTTGTTGGAGTACTAAATATAAAAAACAATAGTTATCTATAACCAGTTATCAACTGAAATAAAAAAATGTCCTACACGGTGTTTCTCTTCTTGTACGTGGTGATTTTAATCAAACCTTCGCTTCTTCAGAGAACCACCATGAGAAATGAGTGATCATAGGACATGTGGAAATACACTCCTAGAAATGGAAAAAAGAACACATTGACACCGGTGTGTCAGACCCACCATACTTGCTCCGGACACTGCGAGAGGGCTGTACAAGCAATGATCACACGCACGGCACAGCGGACACACCAGGAACCGCGGTGTTGGCCGTCGAATGGCGCTAGCTGCGCAGCATTTGTGCACCGCCGCCGTCAGTGTCAGCCAGTTTGCCGTGGCATACGGAGCTCCATCGCAGTCTTTAACACTGGTAGCATGCCGCGACAGCGTGGACGTGAACCGTATGTGCAGTTGACGGACTTTGAGCGAGGGCGTATAGTGGGCATGCGGGAGGCCGGGTGGACGTACCGCCGAATTGCTCAACACGTGGGGCGTGAGGTCTCCACAGTACATCGATGTTGTCGCCAGTGGTCGGCGGAAGGTGCACGTGCCCGTCGACCTGGGACCGGACCGCAGCGACGCACGGATGCACGCCAAGACCGTAGGAACCTACGCAGTGCCGTAGGGGACCGTACCGCCACTTCCCAGCAAATTAGGGACACTGTTGCTCCTGGGGTATCGGCGAGGACCATTCGCAACCGTCTCCATGAAGCTGGGTTACGGTCCCGCACACCGTTAGGCCGTCTTCCGCTCACGCCCCAACATCGTGCAGCCCGCCTCCAGTGGTGTCGCGACAGGCATGAATGGAGGGACGAATGGAGACGTGTCGTCTTCAGCGATGAGAGTCGCTTCTGCCTTGGTGCCAATGATGGTCGTATGCGTGTTTGGCGCCGTGCAGGTGAGCGCCACAATCAGGACTGCATACGACCGAGGCACACAGGGCCAACACCCGGCATCATGGTGTGGGGAGCGATCTCCTACACTGGCCGTACACCACTGGTGATCGTCGAGGGGACACTGAATAGTGCACGGTACATCCAAACCGTCATCGAACCCATCGTTCTACCATTCCTAGACCGGCAAGGGAACTTGCTGTTCCAACAGGACAATGCACGTCCGCATGTATCCCGTGCCACCCAACGTGCTCTAGAAGGTGTAAGTCAACTACCCTGGCCAGCAAGATCTCCGGATCTGTCCCCCATTGAGCATGTTTGGGACTGAGTGAAGCGTCGTCTCACGCGGTCTGCACGTCCAGCACGAACGCTGGTCCAACTGAGGCGCCAGGTGGAAATGGCATGGCAAGCCGTTGCACAGGACTACATCCAGCATCTCTACGATCGTCTCCATGGGAGAATAGCAGCCTGCATTGCTGCGAAAGGTGGATATACACTGTACTAGTGCCGACATTGTGCATGCTCTGTTGCCTGTGTCTATGTGCCTGTGGTTCTGTCAGTGTGATCATGTGATGTATCTGACCCCAGGAATGTGTCAATAAAGTTTCCCCTTCCTGGGACAATGAATTCACGGTGTTCTTATTTCAATTTCCAGGAGTGTATTTTTAAGGAACGTAATGTATAAGTTATTGAAATAAAAACATTTCAATTTTCCACATGAGACAGCAACATTTGTCACTTGCGTACGATCCTTACGTTCCAGGTTACAAACGTTGCTCAGTGAGTCGTCCATCTACACCCACGGCAGCCTGAATCTCGCTAGAGATTCCTCTACCACTGCCCGAAACACCGGTGGACCACTGCACTGCTTGAAGATCGCACATTGCGTCCACAGTTCTCGGCCATGGCAAAAGTAACCTCTTCAATAATTTGTGCCGCAATTGGCCGTCGACATGTCCCAGGAGCAATTCCAAAATCGCTAGTTAATTAGAAATTCCGAATGATGTTCTTCAACCCCAGTGCGGAAAGAAGACTTCTCCGTATTTCTGTAATGCGTCGGTACTCGGGAAGAGGAGCAGCACTAAAGCTGTTGTTTTGATTAAAAAAAAATTACGAGTAGGGTGCTGTCCATTTCGTCCACATCCATGTTGACTGTCTGCAACTCTAATGCACACTGGTGTTTGTGTTGCAACACTACGTCGCTATAGCAGTACCGTCACCCAATGGAAAGTCATGACTCCATCACTATAAACAACGCAAATCCTGCAGCGCACAATCTGGACATCATTCGAGACACACTCTAAGAGCCGGCCGCGGTGGTCTAGCGGTTCTAGGCGCGCAGTCCGGAACCGCGCGACTGCTACGGTCGCAGGTTCGAATCCTGCCTCGCGCATGGATTTGTGTGATGTCCTTAGGTTACTTAGGTTTAAGTAGTTCTAAGTTCTAGCGGACTGATGACCACAGTAGTTAAGTCCCATAGTGCTCAGAGCCATTTTTGAACACTCTAAGGGGAAAAAAGACACGCACAGGACGCACCACGAAGGAATTGTCGGAGTGGGACGGAAATTGGTAAATGTGATATACATGTACGGCAAACGATTGATCTCAATTTGAAAGAAATTGGATGATTTATTGAAGAGGAAAGGCTTCACAGACTGAACAAATTAACTGTGTGTTCGTCCATCTCTGGGCCTTATATAAGCAGTTATTTGGCTTGACATTGGTGGATAGAGTTGTTGGATGCTTTCCTGTGTTATATCTTGACAAATTGTGACCAAATGGCACGATATCCCTGAACAGGATGTCCAAAAACTCCATCAGTCAATGGCAAGCCGAATAACTGCCTGCGTAAGGAACAGAGACGGACGAACGAGTTAGTGACTTGCTCAGTTTGTGAAGCTCTCTCTCTCTCTCTTGAATGATTCATCCAATTTAGTCTGAAATTATAATGATTTATTTGTTTGTACATGTACACCATATCTACCAATTTCCATCTCATTCGAATAATTCCTTTGTGAAGCATCTTCTTTCTTGTTTCTTCTTTCTTAGAGTTTAGTTGGGTACCATATGGTAAATAGTTTTCCGTCCACACCGGCTCAAATAAAATAAATGTAAATGTCGTGTGACTAGGACCTCCCGTCGGGTAGACCGTTCGCCGGGTGCAAGTCTTTCGATTCTGACTTGCGCGTCGATGTGGATGAAATGATGATGATTAGGACAACACGACACCCAGTCCCTGAGTGAAGAAAGTCTCCGACCCAGCCGTGAATCGAAGCTGGGCCATTAGGATTGGCATTCTGTCGCGCTGACCACTCAGCTACCGAGGGCGGAGGTGCCGAAACTTCAACTATTAACTATCTCATACACTCGATATGATCGCGGTGTAATGAGATGTTCAGAAACGAATCAAAATATATTGGCGCAAAATAAAAGATTTTTAGAGCTTCTAAAGGCTTCCTAAAGTTCGCTGTAGATGGAAATAGGGTGTCGTCGAGAAATTTGTGATCGCCATTGCCTGAGTGAGCCACGTGATCACTTGTCCTCGCTCTCGAGTAATCTGGGAGGCTGTTCGCACACAGACGCCGCTGCCACTAAAAGACCTGATCTCAGGGCCCCTACTGTGCGCGGCTGCGGCGGTCGCTGCCGCGAGGAGGCGCCGCCCGCGGGCTGCCCTGCGTGGGAGTGTTTGAAGCCGGCCGCTAATTGAGGACTGCGCGCGCGTCCCCGCCTCATTGCGTCCAATTACCGGGGCAGCCGCGGGCGCGTTTGTTGTGGCCTTTAAGCTGCCGTGAATAACGAGCCCTGCCCGCTGCCGTCAAAAGGCGCCGTCCACCCCTGACCCCAGCCCCGGGCTCGTAGCCCGAAGGCCGCGGTCCTGGCCCAGGCAGGAGATCTTCTCCTGCGCTGAGGGAAGTCGGCGGACCGAGTGGTCCCTCTGTGGGGCGTGCCCTTAGCGAGCCACAACACCCTGCAGCAGCCACAGCCACTCCTCGGCTGGCGTGTCCGCAGTTTGCAGTGCCGCCAGAATGGCATACTTACGCTGACGCGCCGAAAGCAACTTTCCACGATGTGTCGCTGGCAAGTGACTTACGTCGATGGAAGTTGGTTCATACACACACTGCGCAACACAGTTAAGCGATCGCTTTTCCGAAAACCCCTAACTGTCTCCCAATGCGGAGCACATATTTGAAATTTATCTCTACGTGCCCACAATCTCTGACAGTGGAAAGTCCCCATCGCACCCCAATCAGATTTAGTAATAAATTGACACAGTGGTTAGCACGTCAAAAACTGAACAAAAATAAAGCATGAAAACAGGACAAAGGTATAATGAACTGTGAAAAAAAGAAATTAAATAGAAACAGTGAACGGTCCAAGATCAACATATGCAACATCTAGCAAACTGCAAGAATCTCGGCGTCATGGCAGTGTTGTCGCGATGTTGGACTGTAGAGCGCGAGATCCGAGTTCCAATCTCCCTCGTGCTCCACTTTTTTCACAAAATTAACAACTGTCCATCCGGTCACCGACGTGTCTGCTCTCCTTCTGTAGTCTTGGATATTGGTTACAGAGTGTGTGTCATGGGTAAGAATACATTACCGTCGCAAGTAAATGTGATGAATGCTGAGTGCAGACGAGATAACTTTCACAGGAATGAAAACAGCAAATAAACGGGTAAGAAATACACTAATGAAAGGAATTTAAGATGCAAAACTTCCAAAACGGGTGGCAAGAGTCATAAGATATGGTACTTCCGTAGAACAAATAGGTGGTATGTACGTCTGGAGGTCTCTTCCTTACACCACGCTGTAGCAAACGGACTTTACACCACGACAAAGACACGAATGTGTATACAGGGAACAGATTTCTCAATGATCTGACGGACAGTTCAGTTCATAATTTTGGAAAAGAAATGAGTTGCGAGGCAGATTGAACTCGGATCTCAACCTTCGTAATCCAATACCGTGACCTTATAACCACGACGCCATGGGTATTTAAATGTGCTCGATGTTGCTCATCTTCAGCTTGGACCGTTCACTGGTCGGATTCCTCTTCTTTTTTCACGGGTTGTTTTCACTAGCCCATCTTACCAATAGATCTGACGGGGGAGGGAGGGGGAGGGAAGGGGCTGTATGGGGAGCTTCCCTTGTCAGTAACGTTGCAAAATGCCTGGCGCCAGGCGACGTCAGCCTCGGGCTCAACGACGCTTCAGACAGCAAGGTGTCGACACATGCGGAGAAGAGGCCACAGATCAAAAGTTCATGTGTCGTTTAAGGTGGGTTAGAGATGACACCTTGGCACCAGGTTTCAGCACTATTCTGCCCAACGCCACTGTGCACGTAACACAAGGTAGGGGGCTCATCATATCTCCTCCCACAATTCAGCCTTCCTCTGGAATGGAGGTCGGAACCACGACGTCTAGCATTGTAATAACGCGTTTTTAATATAGGTAGCTGAGGAAACCGTTTCAGACACACCGATACTCAGAGTCGACACTAGTTTCAGGAGTGGTGTGAAGGGGAGTCAGTGACTACTCCTTTCTTTGGGGTATTGATTTCCACACCTATCACAGTCAAAAAAGAAAAAAGAAAAAAAAACAGATCGTAGTGCGATGAGCAGTAGGACGACGTTCTTGACAGCCTTTGACACTGCTGATGCTCCCAAACGTTTTAACCCTTTTTAATAACACTATGAGGCTGCAACACCATTGAATGTAATTGCAGCACTTTCGAGTGCAGTGTGACCACAATTTTTTCTCGTGTGTGCAGGTTAGGACGATTAATTAACCTTCCCAACCATTCGACGATATCTGAACGTGATCCGAACAGCATAGGCTGTTTATACTTTTTCAGATCTCCTGTTTCGTATACTCCTGTGGCGTGGTCATAGAGAGCTACAACATTTGCATGTATGTGATAAAACACAGAAGGATCCTTATAAGATACCCCCAGTCCAGTAACACCATTAGTGGTATCTGCCCACTTTTATTGAAAACTTTAAAACTCTACATGTACTGAGACAACCTGTGCAGTAGTCCTAGGCGCCTGTAGGCTGGCAACGCCTCAACACCCCTCCATTCCCAGATGCCTGTTAGCAGGCGCCAAGGATTACATGACACTTTGTCTCGGTACATGTACATTTTTAAAGTTTCCAATAAAAGTGGGCAGATGCCACCGACGGTATTACTGAACTGGGGGATGGGGGCCTCTTAAAGGGACCATTTGCCATTTTATTCACACTTGTGTAATGTCACCTCCCCCTCGACGAGCTGATCACACCACAGGAAGGTGCGAATCAGGACGACTGAAAAAGCATGAACACCCTTTGGTGCTTCGGATCACGTTCAAATTCCTTCGGATGGTTTTTACCGCTGCATAGGGGTTCCACCCTATATAACAGAGCAAAAATTGCGGTCGCACTACACTCAAATGGGTCGGACCACGTTCGGTGGAGTAACAGCCCATACTGAGCGGAGGTGTGTCTGAAATATTTTCCTCGGCCACTCATAAGAAAACCGAGTTATTTTAATGCTGGGAGTCGCGATTCTGATCTATGTCACAGACGCGTCAAAAGAAGAATTAAAATATGAGTAAGAAGAGCTGTGATGGCCATTCCATCGTGCGACACGTACACGGCGACGCTGAGCAGAATTCTGGTCAAATTTAGTGCCACCTTACACGAAACATGAACTTGAGGTGTGACGTGACGTGTGTCGACACCTTGCAGGGAAGCTTGTAGGCATCTTTGAGCCAAATTTCAAACTTCTGTGCCGCAACAGGAGAGAATTCCGTGATTTCGAAGAAGTGATCCTTTAATTTTGTTGCCACAGTATAATACAGAAGGTAACAGAAAGGAATACCACCTGAGAAGATCTAAATTTACATTTTTAATGAAACATATAATTATACTGATGTCACTGCAATTTACGCAATTTTTGATGGTCCTCTGGACATTCTTAATACGATATGTTCTGCAACGTGCTGACCACAAGGTTGGTAGGAAGTTGTTGTGGTAGGCCGTTCCATACATCCACCAACGCTGCTGAGAACCGCCGGACGGTCGCTGGTGCACGTGGGCGTGCTGCGACACGTCTTCCTAACGCAACCCACACGTGCTCGATAGCATTCAAGTCGGTTTGTAGGGGTGTAGGGGAGGGAAAAAAGCTGTTAGGTCAGTCAATGCTCCGAATTGGTCTCGTTCCAAGTGTTCTTCTCATTTGCAGTCCGATGCGATCACGAATTCTCTTCCACAAAAATGAAGTCAGGGCCCAATAGAGCGCTGAAAAGAAGCGTTTTTGGAAGTAGGAGAAATTCGTAATAATGTTGACCGGTGAGGGTACCGCGTTCAAAGAATTGGAGGTGAGTATGCACACACAATTTTATGTTTCGCCACACCGTAACACCTGGACCACCAAAACGACAATTTTCGACTGTTTTCCGAGCCTTCGCCATTTCAGGATACTTCGTAACTGACTACTCATACTGAATCTGCTTTCATCCGATAAGAGCATGCGACTCCACTTCTCATTTGTCCAGTCCTTATGCTCTTGGTACACTATGTTGTCAAAAGTATACCGACACCTGGTTGAAAATGACTTACAAATTCGTCGCACCCTCCATCGGTAATTCTGGAGTTCAGTATGGTGTTGGCCCACCCTTAGCGTTGATGACAGCTTCCACTCTCGCAGGCATACGTTCAATCAGGTGCTGGAAGGTTTCTTGGGGAATGGAAGCCCATTCTTCACAGAGTGCTGAACTGAGGAGAGGTATCGGTGTAGGTCGGTGAGGCCTGGTAAGCAGTCGACGTTCGAAAACATCCCAAAGGTGTTCTGTAGGATTCAGGTCAGGACTCTGTGTAGGCCAGTCCATTACAGGGATGTTATTGTCATGTAACCACTACGCCACAGGTCGTGCGGTATGAACAGGTGCTAGATCGTGTTGAAAGATGCAATCGCCATCCCCGAATTGCTCTTCAACTGTTTGAAGCAAGAGGTGGTTAAAACATCAATGTAGGCCTGTAATGTGATAGTGCCACGCAAAACAACAAGGGGTGCAAGCCCTATCCATGAAAAACACGACTACACCAACACCACTGCCTCCGAATTTTACTGTAGGCTCTACGCACGCTGACAGATGACGTCCACCGGGCATTCGCCATGCCCACACCCAGCCATCTGATCGCCACATTGTGTACTGTGATTCGTCACTGTACACACTGTTTTTCCACTGTTCAATCGTCTAATGTTTACGCTCCTTACACCAAGCGAGGCGTCGTTTGGCGTTTACCGGCGTGTTGTGTGGCTTATGAGCATCCGCTCAACCATGAAATCCAAGTCTTCTCACCTCCCGCCTAACTGTCACAGTACTTGCAGTTGATCTTGATGCAGTTTGGAATTCCTGTATGATGGTCTGGATAGATGTCTGCCTATTACACATTACGACCCTCTTCAACTGTCGGCGGTCTCTGTCAGTCAACAGACGAGGTCGGCCTGTACGCTTTTGTGCTGTACGTGTCCCTTCACTTTTCCACTTCACTATCACATCAGAAACAGTGGACCTAGGCATGTTTAGCAGCGTGGAAATCTCGGGTACACACGTATGACACAAGTGACTCCCAATCACCTGACCACGTTCGAAGTCCGTGAGTTCCGCGGAGCACCGCATTCTGCTCTCTCACGATGTCTAATGACTACTGACGTCGCTGATATGCAACACCTGACAGTGGGTGGCAGCACAATGCACCTAATATGAAAAACGTATGTTTTGGGAGTGTCCGGATACTTTTGATCAAATAGTGTACCACCGCAAAATGGGGCCGATGATGTGCGGGTGTCAATGGAACACAACGTACTGCTTGTCGGGCAAGGAGACCACAACTATGCAGTCGCCGTGTCATTGTGGAGTGAGAGATTCGAGCTCTGAAGACCCGTTATATGTGGTTGCAATTGCATTCTCTGTTTGAAGTGGAACAATGCTGTGTGCAACACCAAACTCCTGGACTACACTCGTCACTCTTCGTCCTTATTCCCCATGTGAAGTGACACAGATGTTGTCTCCGGGACATGTTGCAGTCGAGAACACAACCATGGTGACGGTAACTAATCGCTGCTTCACACACATTGCTTTTTCCGTTCCTTCAACTGTTTCGTGTTGCGATGCTGGCCCCGTTTGCCGCTATAGTCACACTGGCCAAAAGACATATGACGTCAAGCTTTTTGTGCACCTCTGCGAGGCCTCTGGCAACATGCACCCGCACATTCTTTCATTTTCACCGAGTTGTTAGAGTGGTAAGTTACTTTAGTCATCTCGTCCTTAACTTTTGCAGAGCACTGTACAAAAAACGTAAAAACGGTGTCAGTCAGTCCCAGTTACAAGTTGCCTATTGAACTGCTTACAGGGGTAACAAAAGTCGGATTTTCTGTACTTCATATAATTACTCACCGAATTTTTTAAAAAAGCTGAAATGTCTACTCGTTAGAAAGTTTAATGTTACGTTAAGGGGTTAACACAGTAAGACAAGTATTGCAGTTAGAAACTGCGAATATGTCTTGAGTATGCACAATGCACAGGGCAGAAACCACCCGGACTATATTCATCCAGTGTTTGATAGTGAGAGCATTTCCAACAAACTTAAGACATAATATCAGACCCATACCAAACTCTCTGACACCCCTACAAAAAATTTCCACGTTGGCCACGACATTTTATTACTTACTAACTTCGAATGTATTCGCATCACATTGTGCAGAGAATATTCACATATGACATTGAACGTCCGTCCAAAAATATAACATTGTGCGACTCATAAGTCATAAGATGTACCGTTTTATACACGCTAGTTCGATTCTTTAAATAATCTAGGATGGCAGATGCACAAAGTTTATCATACAGCACCCTACAAGCAGCTAAGAGGGGGGGCAAGTTCACCTATCTATACTGAAGTGTATGGAGAAAACAACTGCCATGAAGAAAAAATATATACAGATGGTAGAAAAGGAGTGAGATAGTGAAGATTTGCAAGGCATATTTATAAATTAGTTTCCACATGGAAGGAGGATGGACAAAGGTTAAATAATTGTTCAACCCCACACCACAAATCGTAAGGAGGATGTGGGTATTACAAACCTGTTTTACGGTATAGTCCTTGTACTGCCTGGGAATAGCTGGTATGTACAACGCTATCTACTGTAAACAGTACGGGGAATGCAGGTATTAATTAGATATTGGTGGAGAGTTAAATTGGTTGTGTACTTCCCTAAGGAATCAGTGTAGTTTTGAGTGGTTTATTCCTCTTACAGTGATATCAGTCTACATAGGGAGAGATGTGTTGGAGGCCGACACGGCCGATGGCAAAACACTTCAAATGCGTACAAAACCATATGTAACGCAGAGATGAGGAACCAGCCCGGAACTGCATATACTGGATATCAAAATCGCAGAAGAGGAAATGAACTAAAGTCGCTCAGTAATGGCAAGATTGCACCTTTTGTTGTACTATACACGGTGTTAGGGATTTAAGTGCAGATATTTCTAGTAATGGATGATAACAGTCAATGGAACAACATTTCATCAGTATTTGCTAAATTTGGAGACTAGTAATTATGGTTCTTATGAGTAGAATGTTTTACGTAGGCTAGTACGTGTGGCCAAAGCAAGCCATTAACGTATATTTTCTCCATAGGGGCAGGTCAGATATTGAAGGGTGCACGTGTGAAGGCCAAAGGATAGTCTATACTGGTAGTCATACTCCACTTCGCCGTGGAATTACGACCATGCAGAAAAGATCAGGTAGTATATTAAGTGGTATGTTTGTGGGAAGATTGTGAGATTCAGAGAGAAAACAACTTACACGCTGAAGCTGGTACATATTAAGGTACCAAGAATCATGTTATCTGTACCTGTACCTGTAATAGTGTACCAAGCAGATGGACAATATCACATGTCATTCCCATTTTAAAGAAGGGATGTCGAACAGATGAATGGAAGTATAGGCCTACGTCGCTGACGTCAGACTTTTGTAGAATTCTGGAACATGTTTAATGTTCACCCATTACGACCTTTCTGGAGATCTTGCTTGCTCCGTTCACCCATGGTATCCAGAGCCCTGTAGAGAAACGCGCCCATGTTGATGATGATGTTTGGTTTACTCAACTGCGCGGTTATCAGCGCCCGTACAAGTTCCCAGTCTTTTCTCAGTCTTGATGATGAAATGATGAGGACAACACAAACACCCAGTCATCTCAAGGCAGATGAAAATTCCCGACCCCGCCGGGAATCGAACCCGGGACCCCGTGCTTGGGAAGCGAGAACGCGACGGCGAGACCACGAGCTGCGGACGCCCCCATATTGATACCGTGTTCATTGACATCCGAACGGTATTTAACACAGCTCCACACAGACGTTTAATGGTCCAAACACGAGCTTCCGATGGCCAGATTCGTGACTGGGTCAAGCTTTTTAAGATACAGAACGTTTTCCTGGAGGAAAACGTCATATGGAGAGGTAATTTCTGGAGTCCACAAGGCAGAGTTGTAAGGTCATTAGTGTTAACATTACACGTAACTTATCTATTGGATGACATTGGAAGCTCTATGACTCCTTTTTTCAAATAATGTCTGATATCTTTAGGAAAGTTTCAGCAACAGAACGGAGTAGGGAAATGCGGAAAATTCTGCAGAGTGTCAGTGATTGGTGCACAGACAGACATTTGTCTTGAAAGTGTGTAAATGTAACAAATTCCACGTAAATAGGCGAAGATATCCATTATTTTTCGACTGTGCTACTAGTGAAAAATTACTGTAAAATAGGTAGGGGCCATGGCGCAATGGGAATGGCACATTGTCAGAAGAAAGTGTATTTCCCCAGTTTACTGCTGACAGCTCTGCCGTGGTACCGATAACAGGTGCATCACTGTGTACGAGTGAAATGGCGCAGCAAATGTGAATGTACTGCAGAATTGAAATACACCGGACTATACGATTATTGTGTGCAAAGTGTCAAAATTACTCTGAGATGCACTGTGAATTGTGGCGGTATAGGGACGAATTGCAATGTCGTGTCCAGCTGCACTGAAATGATGCCAACTATTTGACCAAAGCCGCCCAGACATGAGCGATGCTTATCGAGAAGTCCAAATCTTGCTGCATACGATTTTCATCTTTTCGGCAAAGATGAAAGAGCATCCTGAGGGAAAGAGATTTTCTATCGATGAGGAGGTTCACACAGATGTTCTCGAATGACTCAGGTGGGAATTTCTGTGGCCGGGAAGTGGAACAATTAGTAGAAAGTTCCGACTGTGGTTTACAAAGAATTCGTGACTAGTTTGGAAAATAATGTCATTCATCTTCGTCACCTTAACGTTCTGAGCAAAAATTTGTTTGCTCTGCAGTACTAATGTGTAACTTACTTTTCGAAGTCGCGTCATGGTTGAACCGTTATACATAAAGCGAATAATCAAGATGTGACATAATACGTTTATAGTTCTACCGTCTTAGGCTTGTTACGGCACATAATAGTGAGGGGCTGAAAATTTGAAAAAAATATAAAAACTCATTCACCTTGCTACAGGCAAAGTGCGATCACGCCAGTGGCAGAGACAGAACCAGCAAGTAAACGGTATGCCACAAGTGTCTCAGGCCTGGGAATGTTTCAACACCGCACCGAGAGGGTGAGGACGAGCTCAACACAAACTAGCGTGGAGCAGGAAACCAATGGATACGTGACACTCATATTCGTTAGCTTGTAAGAGATGCTGAAAGAAAGTAAGAACTAGTATCAAACAACCTACACAGCAGTTAAGAACCTGTTAAGCGAAAATAGCAGAATCAGAAGGACACGTGCGGTCATTACGACCCGAGCATCACACCATAGCCTCACGTTGGCTCCCAGTATATCATCTAAATCACCAGCTCTCATGGGATCGATGGCATTCACAGTAACAGCACTCGAATCTATATTTACGATGCTGTACTGAATCTATATCCTAGATACTCTGGAAAATTCTAAGAACTATCCGAAGATGTGCCTGAGATGATGGTCTTCCATTCCGTCTACATTCCACAAATGGCCCATCGGGACCATCTGACTGCCGTGTCATCCTCGGTGGAGGATGCGGATAGGAGGGGCGTGTGGTCAGCACACCGCACTCCCGATCGTTATGATGGTATTCTTGACCGAAGCCGCTACTATGCGGTCGAGTAGCTCCTCATTTGGCATCACGAGGCTGAGTGCACCCCGAAAAATGGCAACAGCGCATGGTGGCCTGGATGGTCACCCATCCAAGAGCCGACCACGCCCGACAGCTCTTACCTTCGGTGATCTCGCGGGAACCGGTGAGATGATGGTCTTCGCCTGATAAATTTCATACTGTTCGCCGTCTCCCATTCCTGACGGAGTAGCTGACTGTCTTGCGACAACACCACATCGACCAGTCCTGACAGCACCGACCTTCAGTACGGAAACCGGCAGTAGGGCTTTGTCAGCTGCACGTTCCTGTCCAACACTTAGGCGCCTCCAAGTGCTGAACCCTTACTGGCCGGTAGGAAGGAGATAGATCGACCACACGACTTCCGACAACACCACGTCGTGGATGGGCCATCAAGGGTCAGCATGGAATTCGGAGTGGGATCGAGCAAACTCCAGCTGCTAGTACGAGACCATTCGTGCTGGATCATGGCCGCGATGGCAGCGCGCTACGGAGCAATATCACTCACTCTCCGTTTGGGACTGCAGACGAGTAGCTGACTCGGCAGCGTCAGTGGGAATCTAACAAGCATCTGAATGAGCCATTGGCTACAAGGCCGATGTGGAACCGAACGACTGTCAACATGATTAGTAAATAACTGAACTTTGACAATGTTTTACCAGCGTCAGAGATGCATCACAGGCACCCAACTGCTATCCTCCCTCCATGCAGATGTATCTTCGCTCGGCCCCTATGTACACTGTTATGTTATGACGGTGCCCACACCCTGCAATTTGATAAATGACACCACAAGTGGTCCCGCGATGCTGTTCCACTTTTATTCTACTGCAGCACTGTTCTCTATTACACTGCACCACTCCTCAAGCAGGTTTGGTAATCCAGGGTTGGGTTGACGCATAAATAACGGCAGTCGTAACTTCTGATAAATATCGTACGTGTATGCTCATATTAAAACACACGTTTGTCACTGCGATACGCGAAGTTTACGAGCCTCCGTGCGCTTTTTACGCAGTTGATTAATTACTGTTGCACGTTACAGCTAGATTAATGAAGTCTACCTGCAGATAGCCGACGTGCCAACGAAAGTCCGCAATGTTTCAGAGCACTTAGATTAATTGTAATGTCGCCGTAATTAATGCTGTCGTAGTTTTGGACAGTACTTTCATGTATTTAATCACAAGGCTCGAAAATTACTCGTTTCTCGCGTAAATAACTACCGACGCGGTAGATTGTTAAATATGCGAATCAGGACTTATAACACAGAAACTTCAGTTCATTGCTATCCATTTCTTTACACTGACGCACTGCCAACAAGACAATGAGCATACGTAATAATTACCACAGCGTATAACAGACGGCCATTGGTTAAACTGTTGCGCACACTCGTGCGCTCCCAAACCGTATACTCAGTATTGCAAACGCTTAGAGCCAAAATGGAGAATCTTAGACGTACGAGGGGGAGATTTTTAAATTCACGATTTTTGAGATGCGGGGCCAAAGATCAGAAACTAATACATCCGTTAGTAAAAGATTACATGTGTGTTAACTGCTCGTTCCATCTAAACGATGGTACCATTTTACCCACCGTAGACTGTCAGTTTTATTCCTTTAGTGTATCATACTCTGAAATTACGTTGTTGGCCAGTTTCGGTCATAGACCTCGGCCCCTTATCACATTTATTTTAGTGTGACACACACATCATCAGTGTCATACATTTGATAATAGCCTAAGGCCGAAACTGGTCTGTAACGTAATTTAAGTGCTTGATGTATTAAAGGAGTAAAACTATCAGTCTGCGATGGTTAAAATGAGACCTTTATTTAATCAATACACTGAGGCTGTTGACCAGTACATGAAGAAATCGTTGTTTGTTCCATAAATAACAGCGACGTCTCGCATCGACTTCGGTGGCGCTTCCTTACAAACTGTTCAAAATGATATGTGAAGTGTCCACGGTGATGTTTACAGCCGATTGCGGTTCATGACAGGGTGTCGAAGATTGAGCGTTTCTCAAGAGAGAGATATCGCCTGACCCGCCTTATTGGAATGTAGGAGACTGTTTTATTCTCCTTTCCTCTCCTTTCCATAGCCCCTGATGAAAACATCATCCACGGTAAGATTTATTTCTTTTTTTTAAATGCCATATGAGTTCTTATTACGTAATGTATTCGCAGTATACAGGGTGATTCAAAAAGAATACCACAGCTTTAAAAATGTGTATTTAATGAAAGAAACATAATATAACCTTCTGTTATACATCATTACAAAGAGTATTTAAAAAGGTTTTTTTTCACTCAAAAACATGTTCAGAGATGTTCAATATGGCCCCTCCAGACACTCGAGCAATATCAACCCGATACTCCAACTCGTTCCACACTCTCTGTAGCATATCAGGCGTAACAGTTTGGATAGCTGCTGTTATTTCTCGTTTCAAATCATCAATGGTGGCTGGGAGAGGTGGCCGAAACACCATATCCTTAACATACCCCTTTAAGAAAAAATCGCAGTGGGTAAGATCAGGGCTTCTTGGAGGCCAGTGAAGAAGTGCTCTGTCACGGGCTGCCTGGCGGCCGATCCATCGCCTCAAGTAGTTGACGTTCAGGTAGTTACGGACAGATAAGTGCCAATGTGGTGGCGCTCCATCCTGCTGAAATATGAATTGTTGTGCTTCTTGTTCGAGCTGAGGAAACAGCCAATTCTCTAACATCTCCAGATACTGTAGTCCAGTTACAGTAGCACCTTCGAAGAAAAAGGGACCAAAAACTTTATTGGCTGAAATGGCACAGAAAACGTTCACCTTAGGCGAGTCACGTTCATACTGAGTTGTTTCCGGCGGATTCTCAGTGCCCCATATACAGACATTGTGACGGTTGACTTTCCCGTTAGTGTGGAAAGTTGCTTCATCACTAAACACAATCTTTGAAACGAAAGATTCATCTGTTTCCATTTGAGCAAGGATAAAATCACAGAAATCGATTCTTTTAATCTTATCAGCTGCAGACAGTGCTTGAACCAATTTCAGACGATAAGGTTTCATAACTAACCTTTTTCGTAGGACTCTCCATACAGTTGATTGTGGAATTTGCAGCTCTCTGCTAGCTCTGCGAGTCGATTTTCCTGGGCTGCGAACAAATGCTTGCTGGATGCGTGCTACATTTTCATCACTCGTTCTCGGCCGTCCAGAACTTTTCCCTTTGCACAAACACCCATTCTCTGTGAACTGTTTATACCAACGTTTAATACACCACCTATCAGGAGGTTTAACACCATACTTCGTTCGAAATGCACGCTGAACAACTGTCGTCGATTCACTTCTGCCGTACTCAATAACACAAAAAGCTTTCTGTTGAGCGGTCGCCATCTTAGCATCAACTGACGCTGACGCCTAGTCAACAGCGCCTCAAGCGAACAAATGTACAACTAAATGAAACTTTATAGCTCCCTTAATTCGCCGACAGATAGTGCTTAGCTCTGCCTTTTGTCGTTGCAGAGTTTTAAATTCCTAAAGTTGTGGTATTCTTTTTGAATCACCCTGTATTTTGAACTCACATGTTATGAACTCATATACTCTGAGGTTACATATTCTGAAGTCACATATTCCGAAGTCGCCATTAATTTGTTCAGTTGTCGAATTACTGGTAATGAAGGAAGAAAATCAAAGTTGAAGTTAGGAACCGTTACATGTAAACTGCATTACCCAGTTGTAAAAAGGCCAAAGCAAATATTTCTATCAGAATAATAATGATTGAAATTGCTGTAGATTGCCACATTTTAAAGGTGTCTGGCGTATGAGACAGGCGAAATACCTTCAGACTTCCAAAAGAATATAATAATTCCAATTCCCAACGAAAGCTGGTGTTGACAAGTGTGAAAATTACCGAACTATCAGTTTAATAAGTCGACTGTAAAATACTAACACGAATTCCTTACAGACGGGTGGAAGAACAACTAGAAGCCGACCTCGGGGAAAATCAGTTTGGATACCGTAGAAATGTTGGAACTCGTGAAGCAATACTGATCCGACTACTTATCTTAGAAGATAGATTAAGGAAAGGCAAACCTACGTTTCTAGCATTTGTAAACTTAGAGATGCTTTTGGCAATGTTGACTGGAATACTCTTTTGGAAATTCTAGAGGTGGCAGGGGTCAAATAAAGGGAGCAGAAGGCTATTTACAATATCTACAGAAACAAAATGGCAGTTATAAGGGTTAAGAGGCATGAAAGGGGAGCATTGGTTGGAAAGGGAGTGAGACACGGTTGTAGCCTATCCCCTATGCTATTCGGTCTGTTTATTGAGCAAACAGTAAAGGAAAGAAAAGAAAAATTTGGAGTAGAATTCAAATTTATGGAGAAGAAATAAAAACTTTCAAAGGACCTGGAAGAACAATTGAACAGAATGGACTATGTCTTGACTGGAGGAGATAAGATGAACATCAACAAAAGCAAAACGAGGATAATGGAATGTAGTAGAATTAAGTCTGGAGATGCTGAGGGAATTAGATTAGAAAATGAGACACTTAAAAAAGTAGATGAGTTTTGCTATTTGGGGAGAAAAATAACTGACAATGGTTGAAGTAGAGAAGATATGAAATGTAGACTATCAATGACAAGGAGACTTTCTTCTGGTGAAACCAAGATTGAACAGAAGTTGCCACAGGCTGAGGAATATGGGCAGCCTACTTTACAGCAAACTACACCTATCAATCGGAAACAAAAACAATACCTTCAGAAAGAAAATTAAGAATTTACCAATGAAATACACTTTTTATTATGTTGATGAGTAACTGCGGATAAACTTGAATTAACTACTCGATATTCTCTCTCCGTTTCAATGCTCATTAGTGCTTATAATACCTTTTTATGCTAGCCTCTCGCTTAAGGCAGAATTTCTACTCGTCACTGTTTGGTAGAATTGTATAGAAATAATACGCTTGCACTCATATGTAAGAAGATCTGCTAAGATATCCCCATGTGTCTTTCATATTTTAGTATATTGAAGTAGATGCTGAATATTTTTCCACTCATGCTATTGCAACCGCTATTGTATTTCGCTCAGTATGTATGCTGAATTTTCATGTGTATTTTCATCCATTTAGTTGCTTAAGATAAATATTATGTTACTGATGTTATTACAAAACAGCTGTTGAATCCAAATATAGTGAGTAAAAACATAATTAACGTCAGCTCCATATTTTTGAGGTAGCACAATACAAGATTGCTGGGCTTCAAATAAAGAAAAAGTCTTTGTGGATAAAAGTGTGCCTTCACACAAAGGAACACTCCTGCAAGGTGAAGTTGGCACTGAAAAGTCGCCAGAACCTGCTATCCTTATATCTCAGATGGTCTTTTCAGAACGTAGTGCCATCGCACGCTGGTCTTCAAAGGAGCAACAGACATTCCCACTGTTTAGCTGGTCTGCAAAGGTATTCACGGGAACAACAGGCACTTCCGCAGTGGGTATTGTAGTGTCGGCAGACTTGCCAACACTACGTACACTAATAGAAAGAGGCGGCCAAGATGCACGCGCTAACTCACGCAGGGTGGCGTGAGGTCTGAAACAGGATACGTAATGAATGCTATAAATAAAAGTACGTAGCTGCTGGAATACTTAACTTTAATCCATACTTTATATACAGCGTTCTTGACGATACAAGTGAGACTCGGTAGATACATGCAATGTAATGCTAATGGCGCCTTGCTAGGTCGTAGCCATGGACTTAGCTGAAGGCTATTCTAACTAGCTGCTCTGCAAATGAGCGAGTCTTCGTCCGTGTAGTCGCTAGCAAAGTCATCCGTACAACTGGGGCGAGTGCTAGTCCGTCTCTCGAGACCTGCCGTGTGGTGGCGCTCGGTCTGCGATCACTGACAGTGGCGACACGCGGGTCCGACATGTACTAATGGACCGCGGCCGATTTAAAGCTACCACCTAGCAAGTGTGGTGTCTGGCGGTGACACCACAGGTATAGTCAGCCATCCACATCTCGTGGACCAGTAGTTTAGCCGCCAAGACTATAAAGGTTGCCTCAGTGTTGAATCATTTGAGGAATGCGCAGTAGCTTTAATCATCTAACAGCTTGCTAGTTGCGGTTTCTCTTTTAGCTGAAATAAGAAGCATATCTCTAAAGCACAACCGTCACTAAGCCATGAGGTCCCACTTACTGCTGTTCAAATCACGCAAAATTTTCCATCCCAGTATATCTTTTTTCTTTTTAACGTACCTCTCTCGATCGTTTCATTGCTTAATGTTTCTATCTTATCTCTTTAGATACGGTTTCTGCAGCTAACATGGAAATAACAAATGGTTCAAATGGCTCTGAGCACTATGGGACTTAACTTCTGAGGTCATCAGTCCCCTAGAACTTAGAACTACTTGAACCTAACTAACCTAAGGGCATCACACACATCCATGCCCGAGGCAGGATTCGAACATGCGAACGTAGCGGTCGCACGTTTCCAGACTGTAGCGCCTAGAACCGCTCGGCCACCTCGGTCAGCTGGAAATAACAGCCACCTTTATTATACGTACATGTTGAGCAACTGAAGCACTCTGGGCTATCTACAGCAGTGCGATAACTTACATGAAGAAATCAGTTTTTTTATTTGTAATTTAGTACTTCAATATACACTGCATTACAAGAAAGTTAAGCACCCAGAAAGAGAGAAGGAAACAAAATGGAATATCATTAGTTTGAAAGGCCATGTGACATTATTTCGGTGAATACAAAATCTAGCCAAATTTACAAAAAACTTGGGAGTATGAGAACACTTATTATTAGTATGACGTCACACGCCTTCTGGCCTGGATGCGTGCACTGACTCGGTGGAGAAGGGTGTCGTAGAGCCGTTGCATTCTTTCCTGTTGTCACTGCTCGTTGATATGCTGGATATTGGCACTGGGACAGAGTTCATATTCGAGATGGTCCCACACGTACTCTATCGGGAGACATCTGGGATTCCTGCTGGCCATTGGAGTACCTCAGCAGTGTGCAGACTATTCATAGAGAATCGATCCATGTGTGGTCGAGCATTATACTGCTGAAGAATTCCACCACAATACTGCCGCGCGAGAAGGAGCACATGGGGATACAGGATGTCTGCCACGTACCATTGTACCAGCCAGAGCTCATTCAGATACTACCAGCCTTGACCTGAAGACATACCCAATGGCTTCGCGCACCATGACAGCAGGAGTAACACGGCTGTGCCTCTCTAAAATATTGGAAAGAAGGGACCTCTCACCAGAACGCAGCCATATCGCCGACAATGATCATCCTGGGTAATGCAGGACTGCGATTCGTCACTGAGCACAATGCGAGGCCATTCAACAGTCCTCCATGCTTCCTGATCGTGGCACCATTCCAAACGCAACTATTTGTGTTGTAATGTTAAGGGCAAAATTGCTAAGATTTTCGATGTTTTATTGCATAATTTATTAGACTGATTCTTTAAGAAAAACATCGCAAAGTTTTATAATCGAATTCTGGCTAGAAATATGTTTTAAAAATGTCTTTTGGACGTCTGCACTTGCCATGCACACTCTTTCCATGCTATGGTCCACATCTTCTTTACGCTAGTATTTTTTTGTGCGTTAATTTTTCTTTCACGCTATCGAAACGAACTGCAGATGAATCTAGAAGGCTGTGAGAAGGATTGTCTTTACTTTCTCCTTTGCTTACAACATGGTTTATTTAATAGTATGCGCTAGAAACTTATTTCAGTTTTCAGTTTTGCATATATCTACCTCTTTGCTCCCAATTGGTTTAAGACTGGACACATATTGAAAAAAAAGTGAGGAATCGTCGAGTTTCATGTGTAAAAGGTACAAGAAATTTAAATAACAGTGTTACTGATGCTGCTCCTAAGTGTGAAGAACAATTTTCGACAAAGTCACTGAGTTCATCGAAGAAGAAAATTAGTGGAAAGCCACACACACTCACAAACGTGGTTTGCCACTTGCTGTTTTAGATATTGCAAAACCAACTTTAAGGTACATAGCCAATCCTGAACTGCTGAAAAAATGTGTACGTGGGAAAACACAGAATGGAAATGATAGATGCAATCACATTACATGGATGCGTTGCCCAAAAACAGACTTTGTACATCCTCATTTGTCGTGAGGATAGCTGCATGTGATGCCTGTCTAGTGTTCAGTAGTAGAAATGTAGGTACGATTAAGTGCCTGCAGGTACTGGACTTCCATACAGGTACTTCACAATGAAGATTCTCAGAAACATCGATGAAGCGCGACTGGAGAAAGCTCAGGAAGAAGAAAAATAAATGTAAAAGTAGGCTAGGCACAGGAGGGAGAAGAGACTACGCCAGGGAGACGAAGAAAAGAATAAAGATTATGGATGCGGCCAAAATTAGTCACTAGATGTATAGCGATATTGTGAAAAATTGAAATAAAAACTTGAAATGCGAGCCGCGCGGGATTAGCCCAGCGGTCTGGGCGCTGCAGTCTGGGACTGTGTGGCTGGTCCCGGCGGAGGTTCGTGTCCTCCCTCGGGCATGGGTGTGTGTGTTTGTCCTTAGGATAATTTAGGTTAAGTAGTGTGTAAGCTTAGGGACTGATGACCTTAGCAGTTAAGTCCCATAAAATTTCACACACTTGAAATGCGAGTTGCCGTAAACTGGCGTTTTAGACCTGTAATATACCTTTCCTGAGGAACTATAAAAGCTAACCTCCTGATATTTTGAGTAGTTCTTAAGAATTGCTTACTGAATGATCTTGTGCAGTCCTTTTCCGCTATATTCTCTCTGAGAAAAGTTTCTTAAAACTTTAGGAAAATAGAGCATTCCCAGGTAACACGAAACTGAAAAATTATTGCTTGATTAGTTTATGGGAAAAAGTACTTTACAGGAACAATGGTAATTAAAAATTCAAATCCTTATAAAATGTATGTCTCTGGCCTTTGTGTCCAAGCGGTTCTAGGCGCTTCAGTCCGGAACCGCGCTACCGCTACGGTCGCAGGTTCGAATCCTGTCTCGGGCACGGGTGTGTGTGTGATGTCCTTAGGTTAGTTAGGTTTAAGTAGTTCTAAGTCTAGGGGACTGATGACCTCAAATGTTAAGTCTCATAGTGCTGAGAGCCATTTGAACCAAAATGTATGTCGATGCTCTTTATCAAACAAAAATAGCACATAATATCAAGCATTATGTTGTATACAGTAGTCTCATGCTTTACTATTTCAACCGTAACATTTTGGGAGATATACATAGATGTTTCAATACAAGAAAGCATGTTTCCCTACGTCTGTCCTTAACAAAAGCACACCAATGGGACGTTGACTCTCAAGTCCGGCTGCAGCTAGCTTCCGACCAATGCTGCGGGATGACAGACAGTTTCGCAGGGAATCCATTTCTTGCTCACAGACGGCGCGTGCGAAAGTGAAATAACGTTTCTGGTGCACAATACATTGACTCGTGTCGTCGACAGGATCCTTGACGACGAGTACGCCAGGTTTTATGTTCCCATTCAGTCCTACATCGGGGCAGTACTACATGATCAGCGAATAAAAAAATGAGGAACGAAATTGCTGTAATTCATACAAATCGCTTACTGGTTCTCTGTCTTGGTATATGATCTGTGTACTTAGGAACACATTAATTTTGTGGATCTGAGTTACATTGTTCCATTTGCCACAAAGAATTCAGCTGTAATCATTTACATACCTTCCGATGGAGTGAAAGTGCAACACGTTACATTGACATCCGACCACGTCTTCTGGGTGGTTCACTTTTTTTGGTCTAGTAGTGTAAAATTTTTATTTGAGTCTGGCTACGATTATTGAGTAGTGTTATAAGATTGTCAGCTTTAATCACCTTAACTGTCGTTAACCTATATTCTGAAGTACTTACGGCCTGTCAGTAGGAAATGAAAGACAAAAGAGGATTGTACACGACGGTCCCCGTCGGAAGTTCGAGTCCTCCGTCGGGCATGGGTGTGTGTATTGTCCTTAGCGTAAGTTAGTTTAAGTTCCATTAAGTAGGCACCGATGATCTCAGCAGTTTGGTCCCATAAGTTCTTACCACAAATTTACAAAATTTTTTACAAACAATACAGGAACGATGGATTGGTCGAGAAGATTATGTAGCATGGCTTCTCTGTTGATCAGACATTAATCCTTTAGATTTCTGGCTGTGGGGACGTTTAAGAACATTAGTGTATACGACATCCATCGCCGGTGTGCCCACGTTACAGCAATGTCTGTGCTATGCCTGTGAACAAATCTGAGTGAGCCATCTCTTTTCGCATGTGTTCGTTACTCTTTAAGGAAAAAGCGCGGAGGATAAGAAAAATGTAGTGTCAGTGACTACCGTAAGACAGATTGAAGCTAAACCATAGATTTTGCAATGCTATGCTAAAGTTTCGCGAGACGTTGAATGTTTGTAACTCATCTACTGTCTGTAAATGCGTAGCAGTTTGCACAAAAATGTAGGTAATATTCCGCAGATAAAATGTTGGTGTGACCCTTACTGTAAAGCCGAAATATCTGCCTACTATTAAAATAAAAATTTCTTGTCACATAAATAATGAATATTTGTGTCACTTGTAGGTAACTATACTACTCAGAACCTGCTTGTATTGCATAATACAATATACACAGAATTTGACGTCATGAAGCTGCGTATAACCTGGTATCGGACGATTATTTGGTCCGTGCTTACTTAGTCAAAGGTGTCTGCCACACTACTGTGTAAGGTACTGTGCTTATTTAGAGCATGTATGTATGTATTTGTGTGTGTGCGTGTGTGTGTATGAGAGAGAGGGGGGGGGGGGGGAGGGAGAGAACGAACGTAAAGAAACGCCTCTGCCTTTCATGTACTAAACTAGAAACTTGGTGGGTTATTCCCACATCAGTTTGGGCCTTTTCGTCGTGTGTGTATATAACTTAAGATTAAAGACAATATTTACAGACAACAAGACAAAGTGGATGCTACGTGCGTGATATATCGGCGTATATTAGACGGTCTACAAACGTTCTTACACTCGTCTGTGAGTTCGCAGATGGTCCTATGATGTATTAATGATACAATCTATTCAAAACACATTAGGTTGAGACCTTTGATATTGTATGTTTAGTTTCTGTTGTTTCGACAACTGTAAACATAGTGTCATACTAATTATCATTTGGTTTAGGAGATGATATAATATTAGCACTTTTACTCCGTTGTTGGGTGAAGTCCTTCTCTGTAACTTTCCTTATATTACGACCTACAGCGATACGAACCCACTCTGCCCGAGGATGGTATTTGAAATGTCATTGATCCATGTTTCATTTGTTCATCATTTCGTTCTGACATCCATTAGCAATGCTAGTTGTCCTACTGTAACTCCAGTTAATTTTCATTACGGCCATAATTATGTCTTCCTGTCCTGTGAGTTCCGTAATCCCTAAGCTTGTATTGCTATTTAGCGAAGGGATTCCAGGTGAGCATCTCATCATATACTACTGAGAAACATTCAGTTTATGACTGATTGTAGCATTAAAAGTCCATGTCTCAGTCGTATGTATCAATATCGTTAATGCACACCGATTATAAATATGCCGTTTCGAACACGTGACACATTGCAAGCTTAGTTCTGAAAATTGTGTTAAATGTACCAAAGAACCTTGTATTTTACTTAGTTATTTCACTACCCATCCAGTCATTTTAATGAAGTGTTCTAAAAGTGGAAACTAATCAAAGGAGTCCCTAATTTCATTACTAATACGTACTATTTTTTTATTTTACGCATATTATGACTGATTTACGAGCCATACTTCCAGATTTGACCTATAAAGAGTTAGCAATATACTTCCTGAATTTGCACTTTAATAAGAGGTGATATCTTATGCAGTTCCTCTTCAGAAGCTAATTTATGTTAATCACACTTATTTTGAAAATTTGCACGTCACTCTGGCTGCTACAGTTACAAAATGAAGTATTTGATATGTCAGCTGTAGGAGTTTGCATATTGTTCTTTATAATTGCTTTTACTTTCACAAAATTTATTATATTATGTACTGCAACTAAAGTGATTGAAGTTACCATTTACAAAGTTTATTAAAACACAGTTAACATATTTCTCTTACACAGTAAGATTAAAAATGTGGTAGTACAGTTGACGATAACCTGCAGATCAAGTTCTTGAGTACTAGCTACTTCTTCGGAGCAAATGAAATACTAGTGGGTGGACATTCATTTCATTTCCAGACGGTACATTAGCTCTCCGTCTTCAGACCACAAGTGGCCCATCGGGACCATCCGACCGCCGTGTCATCCTCAGCTGAGGATGCGAACAGGCGGGACGTGTTGTCAGCACACCGCACTCCCAGTCGTTATGACGGTTTCCTGTGAGACGGTACATTGATAACGTGTAATATTAATGGATTGGAGGCACCATCTTTCTGGAAGCATTTTCTGGACTGAAATGAATTAGACGTCTACGAACTACGACTCTTACTGAAAGGTTTTGCTTACTCTCAGAGCCAATCTTGAGTGCTCTTTATCAGAATTCAAGGTGGCTCCCTCTACAATTCATTACACGAATGAAATGTTATGTTAGCAACGCGTTATTATAGTGAAATGCCTTCCTTCCAGCACTGAAAAAGAAAGCAGACCGAAAAACTGTGCATTTCTAAAAGCATTCCTTTCATGAACAACGCTTGGTCTGTGATGTCTGCAACTGCGTGTCCTGTAGATTTATAAATCTTGTCACTTTCCTTCGTTTGTCTTCTCTGCTGCACTATTATTGTCGTAACCGACATGTAGTACAGGGAGGGTACCTTTCAGTTTGGGACAGTTCGTATGAATTATATTGTTAAAAGTATCGGGATTCTATTAGTGGACATTAAGATGAGGTGCGTCCATCTTTCGCCTTTATGACGGTCTGAACTCTGGTGGGAACACTTTCAGTGAGGTGTCTGAATGTCTGTGATGGAAAAGCGGCTCATAATTCTGCCTCAGAAACCGAAACTATAGAAGACGGTGTTGTTGGACGTTGGGACCTGGGGTGACGTCGACTTCATAGCGCATCCCCAAAGATTACCACTGGATTCAAGTCGGGGCTCTATCCAGGCCAGTCTATTTCAGATGCGTTGTTGTCCACTAACCGTTGTCTGAAAGTTGCTGCTTTGTGAAATGGTGTACTGACATGCTGTTACAAACAGTCATCATCTCCGAACGGTTCCTATATTACACGTAATACACAATGCTGTAAAATTTGTTCACATCGTTCCGCATTTAGCGTTTTGCTGAGCGCAATAAGGAGACCAAACCTTTCTTTCTTTCGCTTACGCCATAGTCCCGCATCGATCGCAGGGTCGGCGTGGTTACAACGGATTTGGCAAGGTTAGTTTTAGGGGTGGCCGGATGCCCTTCCTGCCGCCACCGCGTACCCCCATGTATAGAATCAGTGTACCCCAGCTGTCTGCGTCGAGTGTAAATAGTAAAATAGTGCGGAAGTGTTTCAAATGTCTAAGACGCGTGTAACTGAGGCGGAACGTGGGGAACAGCGCAGTATTCACCTATCGGGATGTGGAAAAAAGCCTAAAAACCACATCCAGGCTGGCCGGCACACCGGCCCTCGTCGTTAATCCGCCGGGCGGATTCGATCCGTGGCCGCCGCGCCTACCCGAGTCCAGGAAGCAGCGTGTTAGCGCTCTGGGCTACCCTGGCGGGTCAATAACGAGACCACATCCTACGAACGAAAATCAACCCCCATACCTTAATACCACCTCCCCTGAAAATGACTATGGGATTTACATACGACAGCAAGTATCGTTCTAGAGGCGTTCGCCAAACCCAAATCGGCCATCGGATTTCCACGGGATATAGCGTGATTCACACTCAGAATCACTTTTTCCATCCATTGTCTAGTTGTGTCCCTGTTAACATCACCTTAAGTGTGTGCCTTGGCTACACAAATATGTGGATTATAAGGAGCTGAGCCCGCATCTCGTGGTCGTGCGGTAGCGTTCTCGCTTCCCACGCCCGGGTTCCCGGGTTCGATTCCCGGCGGGGTCAGGGATTTTGTCTGCCTCGTGATGGCTGGGTGTTGTGTGATGTCCGTAGGTTAGTTAGGTTTAAGTAGTTCTAAGTTCTAGGGGACTGATGACCATAGATGTTAAGTCCCATAGTGCTCAGAGCCATTTGAACCATATAAGGAGCTGCTCGGCCATTGTACCCAATTACGTACAACTTTCTAAGCACAGTCACTGTGCTAGCTGGTCTACCGATAACATTTTGTAATTAGCCAGTGACGTCATTCCTCTGATACATGCCATTTCTTTCAACCACTCTCCACTATGTTCAAGGCCCCTGTCCGTCACTGATGAGATCTGCCTGGTCTTTGTTTATCTGTGGCTGTTCCTTCGCATTTCTGCCTCACATTCATATCACCAGCTGAAGACTCAAGCCTTTTAGAGGGGTTGAAAAGTCTCTCGCGGATTCTGTAGTCAGGTGGCCATTTTTATTGCGGCTGGAAGCAACCTGCACGTAGACGGCAGCTCGAGTTGCCTCTTCAATAATATACACTGAGGTGACAAAAGTCACGGGATAGCGATGTCCACTCATACAGAGGGCGGAACTGTCGCGTACATGAGGTATAAAACGGCAGTGCATTGGTGGACTGTCAAAAAAAAAAAAAAAATATATATATATATATATATATATATATATGCCCAAACCTCCCCCTCCTGTTCATCTTCTCCAGTTCGCTGATGACACCGCCTTCCTAGCCCTTTATCCTACCCTTCAACGGTCCCAACATACCCTCCAAACCCACCTTGACCAATTCACCGCTTGGTGCAACCAGTGGTTCCTCCGTGTTAATCCCTCCAAGACCCAGGCGATCATCATAGGCCGCACCACCTGCTCCTTCCGCCTCCATGATTTCTACCTCACCATTTACTGCCGTCCTATCCACCTCACTCCTACCCTCAAATACCTTGGCCTCACACTCGACCGCCACCTCACCTGGACTCCCCATCTCCTTACCATCCAAACCAAAGCTCACAACCGCCTCCGCCTCCTGAAACTCCTGTCCGGCCGGACGTGGGGTCTGCATCCTTCCACCATCCTTCACACCTACAAATCCATGATCCGCCCCATCCTTTGTTATGCCAGCATCGCTTGGATTTCCGCCCCTCCCCGGTTCTATACAGCCCTCCAAATCCTCGAACGCCATGCACTCCGCCTCGCCTTCCGCATCCGCCTTCCGTCCCCCACGCGCATCCTCTATGACCTCATCCCCTACCCCCACCTTCTCCTTTTCCTTGAACATATCCGCACACTATATATTGTCCGCCGCCTTGATCCCCCTCACCCCCTGGTATCTCCCTTCCTCTCCACTCCCAACCAGTTGCCGCGCCTTTACCGTTGTGTCCCTCCCTCTCTCCATCTCCACACCCTCCATCTCCTTTCCCAACACAACTTCCACCGTCTACCACTCCCGGATGATGAGCTTCGCCCTGACATCTACCCTTCCTACCAACTCTAACCCCCTCTTCCTGCCTCCTCCTCAGGGCTCCCTCTCTTCCCCCTCCCTCCTTCTTAGCGGATTTCCCCTCCTACTCCCCGTCCATCTCTTGTGCCTTCTTTCGGTGTCTCTGCGCTCCCTCCTGCCCTGTCTTCCCTTTTCCTCTCCCACCCCATGTGTCTGCTGCCTCTTCGTGAACCCACAGTTGCCCCTCCTCTCTTCCTCCCGCCGCTTCCCCAGCTGCCCCATGCTCTCCCCTCCTTTTCCATCCTCTCTGCCCTTTCCCTCGGCAGGTCCCGCCTGGTAGTTTTCTCTTCGTCGTGTGTGCTCCAAGTGGGTTTTAAGTGTGTTGTCTTCGGAGTGTTTTTAATACTGTGGCCAACTTTTAAACTGTGCATGTGCATCCAGTGTCTTCTCTGTGTTTTAAGAATCGCCAACTGTGTTTTTTAACTTTCTGGTGACTATTTTAACTGTCCCCAATGAACTTCTACATGTCAGTGATTTTTACCTCCATTTTCTCCCCTTACTCTGTTTTATGTTCCCCTTTTTTTACCTCCTTATGTATGTATTATTTTATTCTTGTTTTAGTTGTCATGTCACTCGGCCGAAGAGCGGCTGATTGTGCTGCTGACAGCCCTCCCCTGCCCATATGGGGCAGGGGCATGAAATCACAATAAAGAAAAAAAAAAGTGGACTGTCACATGTACTCAAATGATTCGTGCGAAAAGGTGTCTGATGAGATTAGGGGCACACGAAGAGAATCAACAAACTTTGAACGTGGAGCGGTAGTTGGAGGTAGACGCAACGGAATTTTCATTTCGGAAATCGGTAAGTAATTCAGACCACAATGTCAAGAGTGTGCTGAGAATGCCAAATTTAATGCGTTACCTCTCACCACGGACAACGCAGCGTCCGATGGCCTTCACTTAACGAAAGCAGCGGTGTTTGCGTAGAGTTGTCAGTGGCAACAGACAAGCAATACTGCGTGAAGTAACCTCAGAAATCAATGTGGTACGTACGACGATCGTATCCATTAGACCAGTGTGGCGAAATTTGACGTTAAATGGTTACGACAGCAGCTGCGCGGGATTAGCCACGCGGTCAATGGCGCTACAGTCATGGACTGTGCGGCTAGTCCCGGCAGAGGTTCGAGTCCTCCCTCGGGCATGGGTGTGTGTATTTGTCCTTAGGTTAAGTAGTGTGTAAGCTTAGGGACTGACGACCTTAGCAGTTAAGTCCCATAAGATTTCAGACACATTTGAATATTTTTTGGTTACGACAGCAGATGACCGACGCGAGTGCCTTTGCTAACAGTACGACATCGCCTGCAGTGCTTCTCCTGGGCTCGTGACTATGTACTAGGGTTGAATGAAAAGTAATGCCTCCACCTTCGTTAATTGGGTTTGGATGGAAATATTTTAATAAATCAAACGCAGAAATAATCCTTAGAATGTGGTCTTTAATTACCAATATTCACTTTTACACATAATGACCAGCCAATTGGATACGTTTCTGCCAATGATGAACAAATTTTCTGAAGCCGTCACGGAAGAAGTCGACACTGTTTCCGAAACCACAGTTTCACATTTCTCTCAACGTCGAAGCATAATAATGTCCCCGCAGATCGTGTTTCATTATGGGGGCCAGATGGAAGTCAGACGGTGCTAAATCTGGACTGTATGAAGGATGCCGTACCGTGGTGAGATTCAGTCTCTGAAGTTCTGCTGTGGTGGAGCGGGAAG
This sequence comes from Schistocerca serialis cubense, assembly GCF_023864345.2. NCBI lineage: Eukaryota > Metazoa > Arthropoda > Insecta > Orthoptera > Acrididae > Schistocerca > Schistocerca serialis. The sequence goes on from NC_064638.1 coordinate 267,388,864, forward strand.
TTTGTGGTTTGGCGTTGTCATGCTGCAGCAAAATATTTCCCTTTTGCTTTCGGACCCTTGTTGGCGATCGTTTCAGAGTTCGGAGCGTTGTGACGTAACCCTCGGAATATATTCTTGTTCCATGAAGGAAATCAACATGGATAACACCATCTGCGTCCGAGAACACTGTGGCCATGATATTTCCAGCTGAGGGCTGCGTCTTGAATATCTTTTTCCGGGGCGAGTCACTGTGTCGATATTCCACAGACTGACGTTTCGCCTCCGGGTCGCAATGGTGTACCACGTTTCGTCTCCTGTCACAACTGAACGGAGAAAGGCGTCACCTTCATTCTCGTACCGCGAGAGCAATTCCTGGCAAATTTCAAGTCTGTGCGCTTTCATTTCAGGAGCAGCATGCGGGGTACTCATCGCGCACAGATCTTCCGATAGCTAAGCAAAGCAATAATGTGACCCACACATTCGTGTGAAATGTCGATTGTGCTTACAATTTTTCTCTGATTGATACGACGATCGTTCTGAATCAAAAAAATGGTTCAAATGGCTCTGAGCACTATGGGACTTAACTTCTGAGGTCATCAGTCCACTAGAACTTAGAACTACTTAAACCTAACTAACCTAAGGACATCACACATATCCATGCCCGAGGCAGGATTCGAACCTGCGACCGTAGCGGTCGCGCGGTTCCAGACTGTAACGCCTAGAACCGCTCCGCCACCCCGGACGATCGTTCTGAATCAATCTGTCAACATCTTGCTTGTGAAACTCGGTGGTTGCTGTCACAAAACGTCCAAATATTTGTTTGTCACGCAGGTCAGATGTTCCCGCCTCAATATCTTTAAACTTACTCGCCCAACGACGTACAGTATTCACATCAGCACAATCACCATAAACTGCTATCATTCCCTGATGAATCTCCTATGGGGTGAGACCGTTTGCTGTCAAGAATTCAGTGACTACACGTTGCTTAAATCGTATTGACCGACCGTCTGCGCAGGGTTCCATACTTTACATTTTAGCAACACAACCGTTCAATACCAAGGCTTCCCGCCAACTGGAGCTGTAGAGAATAGGCTACGGACCAAGCCAGTACCAGCCGCATACCAATGCTGTCAACTGTTGAAGTGTTAGGAACGTGGAGGCATTACTTTTCAGTCAGTGCTCGTAGATTGGATCCTAGACGAATGGAAAAGCGGGGCCTAGTCTTGATACCCGATTTCAGTTGGTAAGAGCAGATGAGAGGGTTCGAGTGTGGGCGCAGACCCCACGAAGCCGTGGACCGAAATTGTCAAGAAGGCATTGTGCTAGCTGATGGTGGCTCCGTAATGATGTGGCTTATGTTTATGTGGAATGAACTGGGTACTCTGGCCCAACTGAACAGATAACTGACTGCATTCGTGGACTTCATGTTCCCAAACAATGACGGATTTTTTATAGATAACAATGCGCCTATCAGCGGGTCACAATTATTCGCGACTGGTCTGAAGAACGTTCCGAACAATGATTTGGCTACCTGATATGAATTCAATGGAAAGTTTATGGAATATACAAGGTGCGTTCCATAACTAATGCGACCAAATTCATAAAAAACCATTCATTGAATATATTCGTACAAAAAATATAAATTTTTCAAAATAGCACCATCTTGCGTCGATACACTTCTGGAGGCAGTGTTTCCCTGCCTGGAAGGCATCCTGGAATGTCTTTTCCGGAATGTCCTTTAGAGCTGATGTAACATGCGCCTGGATGCTTTCGATCGTGTCCCAATGTTTTCCTTTCGTGACTCCTTTTAACCGAGGAAACAAAACAAAGTCAGCGGGAGCCAGGTTAGGACTCTAGGGAGGCTGGGGAACCAATGGGGTCTTGGTCCTGGCCAGGAAGTCGTTGACAATGAAGGCGCTGTGACTCGGCGCGTTGTCGTGGTCAACTTTCCACGTGTCCTTGATGTCTCTTCGGCAGAGCCAGACCCTCCTTTTCAGTCTTTTGAGCACTTCCAAGTAGAAAGTTGAGTTCACTCTAGTCCCGGTAGGTACGAATTCGTGGTGGACAGTGCCCCTGACGTCAAAGAATACAGTGAGCATGGTATTGATTCTGGACTTGCTCATGCGTGCCTTCTTGAGACGGGGCGAAGATGGGGTGTGCCACTCTGAACTCTCCCTTTTTGTCTCAGGGTCGTACTCAAAAATCCACGACTCATCACCAGTGATAACTGAGTTTAAAAAATGAGGATCATTTTCACACATTTCCAACATTTCTTGGCACCGAAGCACTCGCATGTGCTTGTGTTCGCCGGTCAACAGTTTTGGGACGAGTTTGGCACACACCTATCTCGTGTTCAAATGTTCGGTCACAATGCGGAAAACGGTTGTTTTTGACATGTTTAGAGTTAGTGCTATCAATTGAAGGCTCAGCCGTCTGTCAGAGTTCAAACAATCGAGCACGCGCGTTATATTTTCGTCGACTTATGCTGATGATGGCCGTCCACTCCGAGATTCGTTGGTGATCTCCCTCCATGAACGACTTGTGCCATCGGAAAACTTATGATTTGGACAAGCAATCAGTCCTAAAGGCATGCTGAAGTAATGGAAACGTTTCTGTGGCGGACTTCTCAAGTTTAACGCAAAATTTGATAGCGTACCGTTGCTCTACACATCTACAGAATGTTCCATTGTGCCGTGTTACATAAACTCAAAATGGGGTTGACGGAAATGCACGTCCTGACTCTCCGGCACCTCACACCCGAATGAGACAAAGAGCGTTTTGAAGCTAACACCCCCCTCGACTTAGCCCTGCCGGTTAAAACACGCTGTGGTTGTAAGGTGTCAGGCATATCCAACACCTTCCTTGAAAACTGTGACATGATAGCAAATCCGACAGTATGTCACATAGTTCCGAATAAATCCTGACATTAAATTAACCAAAGTAATACGATCAACGAGTGAGCAAATGGAATACCACAGACTAACACAAGAACGCCTAAATGCATGTCATACCTTCCCACCGTGAAGCAGACACAGTTCTGAGGGGAGAAACGAGAACAGAAGCCAAGAGCACAGTCGTGTAGGCTAGGAGACCCTACGATAAGGGACGGACACCCACGTCGCCAGCCGACCGCCAAGACCACCCCCAGCCCATGTTAAAAGATAGAGCCCTCCAGAAGAACAGTATAGATCTTACGATAACTCTAAAAGGGCCACACAAGCTGCAAGTTTTAGCGTGAGACTATACGCGTCTCTGTTACATTGCAAACATTAAAAACATTGCCCCACCACGAAAAGTATAACTTTTCTCATTGGATCGACAGAATTTTTGTAGGCGGAGCTTAAGGTTAACATTGAGGCCCTGATTGGTCAGTTGAAAACATAGCCAGATATCTTTTTCTTAAAAACTAACTTCAGTAAATTGTGAAAAAGAGAAGTTAAAGGAGTTGCTTCCGAGACGACGAGGTGTGTGGAGCTGCGCTGCCCGCCGCCCCCTGACGCTGCCTAACCAACGACAAGGTAATGAACGCTCGCGATGCCGCATAAGAGTGCATAAGGCTTCACTCACAACTGCAGAAGTCTCATCTGTTACATCCCCTTTTTGCGTAATACTAGTGTCGATCGTCAATTAAAGCTCACGGTATTCACATTTGCTACGAGAAGTTAAAATCTGAAAGGCAATGATTTTCCTGTTATATAATTATTGAGAAGCCACATCAGCCACTGTAATTTACAGGTTAAATAAGTAATTAAAGAAAATTGAGGGTCACTGTAGACCATTTTGATAGTTTTCTCTGCCATGAAACTTAATTTAAACCTAGATTATAGATGTGATACGGCATAGGTCAGCCTTCGATTCATTGTAGAACTTGGAAACCCATTCAGGGAATATTTGTTCACATTTTTGTTGAACGCAGTTGGTTTTTATCATCCTGTATTAAAATATTTCCTTTTATCAATAGTGCAATTTATAAACAATGTTTTGTGAGTAGAATAAAAATTCCAAAGGTAAACTTAAATACTTTCTCGACGTTATTTTACCAGCTAACTAAAAATAGGAAAGCCTTGAACCCCTTCCACTAAATTTAGTTAGTATTAAGATTCTTTTACAGGGAGTGCAGTGGAGCTGACGCTGAAATCATTAAGTATTTGATTATATCATCGCTAGTATCACTGAACTCTTCTGAACTCTACATGTCATGTGTGGTCTGGCGTCTCCTTACCAGCAACAGTCCCCAGGTTCAAACTAGTCAATTCCCTAAAAAACACCCTCAGAGCGTCGTTGCGCGAAAAAGGTAGGGAGACACGACTTAGAACAAACAGACACCACGCAGAATGTCAAAAGGTGTACCGTTGCCTCAGGCAAAAATTGGTCGCATTTCTTATGAAACGCACTCTGTAAACGAGAGTTTAGTTCATGCACAAAGTTCTGCTGTGGCAACACTTTCGGAATTATGAACGGCTATAGTGGCATCATGACTCAGTACTTCTGCAGGCCACGTTCAACGACTTGCACTACGCTGGGCAAAGGAGGTCCGACACGATATCAGAAAGTATCCTATACCTGCAAACGGTGTGAGTGGTCGTGTGTTTGTATCTAGAAACTAATCTTCGCAATGAGCCCTTTCGGCCTTGAGACAAGGTGAGGGGTGGAAATGGAATGCCTTCAAATTGCTTGCGAGATGAGGCGGGAATGGTGGATGTAGAGCGGTGCGACAGTGAGGCAGAGCAGAGCGTGCAGTACATGGAGTAGAGTGGAGAGACGCGAGGCGGCAACTGGCAGGGTCAGGTCTAGTCGGCGGGCTTGTTGGCTTCGCCTCGCCTCCCTGCCGGCGGCCTCACGAGAGCTGCTACCCTTCTCGACCTGCCCTGGCCGCCGCTGTAAGTACGACGAAAGTTCTGGAATTGAATCCCAACTATGCCGGCGGGCCTTGACTAAATTATCTCTAACCGGGGGAGATATGTGTAGCTGCGCCGCGCTGCGCCGCTCGAATAATTATCCGCGTTTTGCCAAGTTTGAGTGGCGGCTCGGCTCTTCGTGGCTCATCCCGCAGGCGACCCCGCCCTCTCCCCGCTGTCACTCGTGTTTGTTTCTGTGTGCAGGTAAGTCGGCGCCTCGCCTCGCCTGCGCAGAAGCACCCTCCGCCGCTCGCCTCGCCTCGGCGGAAGCACCGCCGGCGTCTCCTCGAGCACCTCCAATGAGACGCTGGATCTCTGCCAGTACTGACGCTATGAGCGAGAGGTGATCACAGGTCTGGGGGTGCTACGATTACACATGAAAAACAGGTAAAACGCAATGACCTTCTTTCGTGGCCAAATAAATTGTAGTATTAACGTAACAATTATTACACTCCTACGATCCAATCATACATTCAGTACACCTGTTCCGCATGGTCTGCAGGAACCTCGAATACGTAATTATTGCAGAGTAGGTGTAATGAATAATTATTTATTTCAAGTTTCTGCCACCAGTAACTTTTTATTTTATGCTTAATCTAACACAATGCAACGCGTTTCGAACATGTTGTGTTCCTCTTCAGGCGTTTATACGTACATATTCAGAAATTTTACTTAAAAATAAAGTCTTAAACTAGATTAATCTAGAACTCTTTGTCCATTGTTTTTGTACTGTAGCTGCTGGTGTGGCATTTAAGGGTAAGGAGGTGGGCAGTGTATGGCTAGAAATGGAAATCAGTGATGTCTTCTTCGATTTCCATGTGAGAAAGTGTCGTTTATATCCAAGCTAAAATTAAGAGAACATCCAAGAAATACACACGGTCCATCGATGAGGACGTGGGCTGCAACACTCTTCACTGGAATGCGATATTTCTTGTCTCCTGATGTTGTTGTAAGTTGAATGTTTTCTATGGTTTTGTAGACTGTTGTGCGGGTACGACGATACCTCCTGTAGGGCATATTGGCGGCGTTCAATGCAGTTACCTGTGCAGCAGCAAGACACAGACTGAGCGTAGCGCGAGAGCGCGCTCGCTTATATACTGTGCGAGGACTTTGACCTTAGATAAGTGACTTAGAGTTTTAGCAGTGGCCAGCGGAACGTTATCCCGGACGCTCACACTAGTCACTGTAGGTGTGCGCGTCCCCGCTGGCGCGTCTCCAACGCCGAGCGATAACAAAACTGTTGCATCCTTGAGCCTCCGGTTCTAGATGTACCTATGTCAGGTTAGTGGCTGCCGCTACAGATCTTTATTTATGAAAATCGGTGATGTCTTCTTCGATTTCTAGCCATACACTGCCCACCTCCTTCCCCCCAAATGCCGCACCAGCAGCTACAGTAAAAAAAACAATGGACAACGAATTCTAGATTGATCTAGTTTAAGACTGTTTATTTTTAAGTAAAATTTCTCTATATTCATGTATGTATGTACAAACGCCTGAAGATGAACAGAACATGTTCGAAACTCGCTGCATTATGCTAGATTAAGCATAAAATAAAAAGTGACTGGTAGCAGAAACTTGAAATACATAATTATCCCACACAGTCAGGGAGCAAATATATAGCCATTATGGCTGAAAATAAATAGGTGTAATGAAACTGGACCAGAAAATGGAATTTGTATGAAAATGCTGTGAGACGAAACTGTCATTTGGATGCACTTTAATACCTTTCCTTATGACTTGATCACACCTTTTTTATTTCCAAAAACACTTTATGCTTTTCGACATCTGTCGTTATCAACGGCTACAAAATACAAGACATAGCCGGCATCAGAAGACATGAAAATACCTGGTGATCAAAAAGTCATTATAGATTTGAAAACTGAATAAACCACGGAATAATGTAGATGGAGAGGTACAAATTGACACACATGCTTGAAATGACATGGGGTTTTATTAGAACCAAAAAAATACAAACATTCAAAAAATTTCCGACAGATAACGCTTCATCTAATCAGAATAGCAATAATTAGCATAAAAATGTATGACAAAGCAAAGATGATGTTCTTTACAGGAAATGCTCAATATGTCCACCATCATTCCTTAACAATAGCTGTAGTCGAGGAATAATTTTGTGAACAGCACTGTAAAGCATGTCCGGAGTTATGGTGAGGCACTGGCGTCGGATGTTGTCTTTCAGCATCCCTAGAGATGTCGGTCGATCACGATACACTTGCGACTTCAGGTAACCCAAAGTCAATAATCGCACGGAATGAAGTCTGGGGACCTGGGAAGCCAAGCATGACAAAAGTGGCGGCTGAGGACACGATCATCACCAAACGACGCGCGCAAGAGATCTTTCACGCGTCTAGCAAATGCTTTGTTTGTTTGTTTTTTTTTTTGTTCTAATAAAACCCCATGTCATTCCAAGCATGTGTGTCAATTTTTACCCCTCTATCTACATTATTCCGTGGTTTATTAAGTTTTCAGATTTATACTGACAGTTTGATCATCCGGTATTTTACATTTCACCACTGGTAGGAGACATAGTACAACGCCTGGAATATGGCTTCCTAGCTTGTAAATGTTATGTCAGTCACACAAAATTGTTCATTAGATTCATTGCATCACGCCGTCATTCTCAAATACGAGACAAGTGCAAACTGCTACCAAGGGAAAATTCTGGATGCCAAGTAGACTAAAGCTCTAGGCGGCGCTGGATACGTCGTACACGCTGCCTTTCCTTTTGTTTACAACTAAAATTTTCATCGTTACATCGTATAGAACAGTTTCATCAATAAACATGTAAATCACTTTACAGTGTTTTACAAAAAGTATTTCCTTAAAAACAAATGTGTAACAGATCTTTTTATTGGTCGAAATTAAGATATTGGAAGAACGCTCTGGCGGTGGGACCAAATGCCTGATAACAAATAATTTTTTTTCCGACTGACAGCACATAAAGTACCAGCATCAGTATAAGCTCATAAATATCATTTTTACAAAAATTAACAAAGTCTAGAAATACCAGCTGAGGCATGTAGCATTCACTTATGAGGAACAGGTGGCGCCCTTGCATTACTATTTCCGCCAATGAGAGCAATCCCTTTCAACCCTTAAGTAATCGCCACAATTTTTAATTTTTCATTTGTCTTCCGTACAATCAGAACTTACGATTGTGATGTAGCTATACCTACTGCTGTAAGAATTTACTTTGAGTCATGCAGAAAAAAGAAAATTGTGACACGTAACATAAGTAAAAAGGGAAGAAGTTATATAAGGTAAAGATAGTGTTTTAAATTGATGCTGAGGGTTAAGGCGTTCAAATCACGTAAGGCAATCTGGGATGGTTACCGTATATTATCGATGGAATTGATGTACGGGGTTCCAAGACTGCGCCTCTCAAATCGTTTGATTTTCCTGTATAGATATGCATTTTCTTACATTGGCGGAAATAGTAAAGCGTGATTGACGTGACAATGGTAAGATAGGAAGCCATATTCCAGTAGTTGTACTACGTCTCTTACCAGTGGTGAAATGTAACATATTTTCGTAACTTCTGATATCAGTTTTGTGTTGTGTTTTTTGTAGCCATTGAAAATGACGGAATGTCGAAAGCGTAAGGTGTATTTGGATATAAAAATAGTGCGGTAAAGACATAAGAAAAGCTTTTAAAAATACTTGCAATAAGACTGAAGCTGGATTGACGCTTCTCAGTGCACATCAGACATGACGCTGGAAGCGGTTTCCTTTGACGTCGATCCTGCGTTTTGCTCGATTTATCGAACTGTGACAGCCGTTGCCGCTCTGCTTTCCGGACAGTAGAAATAGCGTTTCTAGAATTCTCCTGTAGCTCTTTCATATTGTGAGTGTTATTTGACTACACATGATAATTCAATTTGCCCCACAGGGAAAAATCACAGGGAGAGAGGTCAGGCAGTCTAGATAGCCAGGAGATATCACTGCCTGTGCTCACTTTCCTGTCCTTGGTGAACAACTCGTGCACTCGTCATAAAGTTATCCAGGCGGTGTTTGCTGTTGCTCCGACTTGTTAAAAATAGCCATACAATCGTTTACCATTTGTGAGTTGATCTACATACGGACTGAACGGTTTCTAGACATACCGTTTTACATTAACAGTTTTCTGAAAGAATCGTGTTACGATGCAGACACCGATTACAGAACTTCCAACACCAATCGCCAGGTCTTGCAACGGGTCTTCCAAGTATCGATGAAGATTTTATGATAAATAGTGGCGCGTGTCCTGTGGGTTCACGTACGCTGATAGCTGAACCAAGTCTCATCTGTAGACATGAAAAACAGAGGAGCCAAAAATCCACATTCCACGTCACTCAAGAACCACCGTCAAGTATGTAACAACAACAGATCGGCGCTCGAAATCACGGTTTCCAACGTTTTCTGTGACGGGCAGTTCTCCTGTTCATTAACAAGGATGAATGCCGTGTCAGTCTTACATTTCACATGCCGGCTTAGTTTTTTCCACTCAGTGCAATGAAGAACACAAGACGAATCGTCTAATATTGTTATGCAGTAGGTACAATAAAAATCTTTAATTGACCATGCCTTAAAGCAGACGAGAAACAAAAGAAATATATATAGCGACTAATATTTGATGGTGATATAACTGCCACGAGATACTCTTGCTATTCAGTCACAGTGAGTTTCCAAAATACCTGTTCCATATCAATCCAAGGAGTCTCCAGTATTTGATTTGTGCATGTGTCAGCTAATTCTTTCATGCCGTAGGTCGGGCAAAAGTTTTTAATCAACATAACTTGATGCAGATGTTCTCGTTCCAGCATCGACAGTGGTTTCGTTCTCATCCAATTCGAAGGTACATCCCATAAATGCGATGTGTAACCACTTAAACATGTGTGTTTTCGGGATATGTAGATGTTCGAAACATTGACTGTGGCTATACTGTCATCTCATGAGACGGGGTATGTATAGTCACTTAAAGAAGTCTGATTAACCACGAGACACTCTTTTCTGAAATATGAAGGTATTACGTATTATAATTTTCGTTGTGGTTATGTTTTTCAGTTTTGTTTATGATTTAACTTTTGTATGTTGCCCTCGTCTTTAGCGGCGGTATTTGTGAATCTTTATTTAAAAATATATATCCATTGAGAATATTACTGAGCGAAATTATGAGTCTCTCATTTTTTATACAAGTGGCCAGCCAGCCACAAATATATATAAACAGGTTTAAAATGATTCTACTTCATTTTTTTCTGTTTTAATATGTCAACAACTGACCACTCTTCTTAAACAATCTCTCTCTCTCTCTCTCTCTCTCTCTCTCTCTCTCTCTCTCTCTGTGTGTGTGTGTGTGTGTGTGTGTGTGTGTGTGTGTGTGTGGTATATTTAGGTGACACATACATAGATTTCTAACACCCAGCAGAATGGCTCATTATTGGCTACTTTATCAATTAATGATCCACCAGCCGCAAGCTCAAAAATTTCTCTCTCGTTATTGGATTTTTATGTGAAGAATTATTTTTTCGTGAAACAATTCAGTAGCTTTTAACACATTCAGAGGGAAGGTTCTGTTATTTTTAAAGCTGGTCTATCAAGAATTGTTTATGGGTGTAAAGAGCCGCGACGTTCAGCACCCTAAACACAAACAACAACATATCAAAATTTATGTTTTCGGTTCTTTCCTTAAACCGATTACTGCGAGTTGTGAAATATTTCTCTAGAACAGAGCGCGACCGATTTCCTTGCCAAATCTTATCTTACATGAATTTGTGCTCCATCATCGAAGAGTAATTAATTTTTTTCCTTTAGAGAATACTGAAATTGGTAATACGATATGACTTAAAATGATACCATGCAGATATGTTTCGCTGCTACGTGACAGTGAAAAAATGCTAAAAAATGGGAAAATTAACGTTAGAAACTTTGACAAAAAGCATACAATTTTCGACGTTCTCCCTACGAACTGTTCACGAAGGCAATCGGGTAAAGAAATGAGGTGAGCTGACAGCATTGGAGTAGCCTCTGCTAGACACCGTAATTAGGCTTGTAGATTATAGAAATAGCCGTAAACGTTGCACTTAAAGATTTGTTCCCTTCTTGTAACGGAACTAGATATTCCTCACGCTCTACATGTATGCTTTGTACCTTTAGTTTTGTGGTTGTTTCGTTGATCGTGTGGACGTTCATTAAATTAAAAAAAAAGTGTAAAAACGCAGGAAATTGAAAACTTTCTTCCTAAAAGCGATGATGCGACAGTGAAACAAGATAGGCATCAAAATTTTTAACCAAGCTTTAGATTTTGAGACCACCTTCTTCAGCGAGCAACAGTCGACACAGGTACACTGAAAGAGGAATGTGTAGCCGAGAGAAAGGAAGAAAGTCGCGTCTCTCAGTTCGCTCTAAATCCATCTCCTATTATTTCACGTTCTCAGCTAGTATGCCATCATATCACGGTAGTATAGACAAAGAATTTCGAAGCGAAGATTATACCTTCGAAGCCGGCACTCATTCAATTACTCTAACGTTGGGGTTCATATGAAATTATGCTCTTGCTGTTTATGCCCTGAAATGTAATCCCTTCACATCAAACGTCATCCAGAGTTAAGTTACCCAGTCTGAGTAAATGATTCTTAAGTTTCGGAACGGAAGAAAGAGAGCTTAACCCAGTGGCGGATACAGAAAAGCCACAAGCAGGGGGCGCTAAGGATATCTTGAGCTACTTTTACTTTTAACGCAATAAAAAATAATGAGATCACATGCAAAGTTTAAGAAAGATTTATTTAGACTGATTACGCACATATATAAGAAAATGCCATCTTACGATGTAAAAAGTTACATTTGTGGTTCGCTTCCTTAAATGATGAATTCTATGCGCCTGTTCTTCCTGGCAAATTGGTTAATTACATAGGACAATCAGTGTCAGGGTGAGTGTTCAACTCAGTTAAACCATTATCGATCCTCCTTCATTGTTGACCTCAGCCATGTCTTTGTACGCCGCAATGTTGAAAAACTTCTTTTTACTGTATCAGTAGATGCATGTAGACAAGAAAATATATTGTATAGCGTGTGCAAAGGACAGTCAGATCTACGATAAACAGACAACACTTGCATAACAGAACCACGATCATTAAGGACGTTTATGCTCGATTGTTTGTATTGAAGAATCTCTCCCATTAGTCTCTTTTTTAAACGCAAAGAGTGAATTTTCTTCAAAGAACGGTAGTTCAGTTAAGCACTGATTCAATTTCTGTGCCAGATCATTACCATCATGTTTCAGTAATTGTGAGGGTAAAAGTATATTGAATATTAAATGATAAATATTTTATTCAGCAAAACATTCTCTCATGTCAGTCGTAAAATGGTCCACTGTTGGATAAAAACAGTTCTTTTCCAATATGTCATAGCATAATCATCATGATTTCAGATTACCCTTTGTCTTTGTTTGCCTGTAAGACGAGGAACACTCATCTCCACGTCTAACTCTTCCATAACTGCCTTCGCTTCTTCAACAATACGAGCAAAGTGGCTATCAGCATTAGCTCTCATGTCGTCGTACACCTTGATCGTCGAATCTAATTTTGCTTTTGCTGTCGTGACGTCCAAGCTAGGATCTTGTAAGATTTTGCTGACTGGTTATGTTATGCTCATAATGTCACTCATTGTAAACAGAATGATGATAAAGTCGCGATTAGAGAGGTCTCGAAGGAGAATATTGGCTTTGGCAGCCATTGTTCTATCCCTCCAACACCGTATTTCTTTAAGATCTTTGCAAATTGTTCCGAGATCAGCTGCGAATTGAATAACAGCATCATGTCGCTCAACCGATCTCGTTTGACAATGTGAATGCAGCGAGTGTTTTATATGACTCTTCAATGTTGTGAACCGCTTGCTAGACACTGTAAAGGGCGATACTACTTCTTCAATAGTACCATGTGAGTTTCTCACGCTTGTAACTTTGCAGCTGCGAGAGACAGCGAGGTTGAGCTGATGACTTCGACACGATGCTACCTGCGCGGCTATAGCTTTGTTATATATTGTAGCCACAGCTCCTTTCAATTCTGACATATTAACTGAGTAACCACCACAGCCGAACAGCGTGCGGGTTGACTGACGGGGGTTGCGTAGGTGGCAATGAGGGCGGCCCTCCATGTAGATGTAGATGTAGATATTATTCTCTTCACTAACATACGTTACTTCTGCGGCCCAGAGAAGCACTGTTGACGAATGGCTGTCGGAAAATGGCCGAGTAGGAGAGAAGCGGATTACAGTAGCTGTTCTACATCTACATCTACATCTACATGAATACTCTGCAAATCACATTTAAGTGACTGGCAGAGGGTTCATCGAACCACCTTCACAATTATCTATTATTCCAATCTCGAATAGCGCGGGGAGAGAATGAACACCTATATCTTTCCGTAAGAGCTCTGATTTCCCTTATTTTATAGTGGTGATCGTTCCGCCCTATGTAGGTCGGTGTCAACAAAATATTTTCGCATTCTGTGGAGAAAGTTGGTGATTGAAATTTCGTGAGAAGATTCCGTCGCAACGAAAAACGCCTTTCTTTTAATAACTTCCAGCCCGAATCCTGTATTATTTCTGCGACACTCTCTCCCATATTTCGCGATAATGCAAAACGTGCTGCCTTTCTTTGAACTTTTTCGATGTAATCCGTCGGTCCTATCTGGTAAGGATCCCACATGGCGCAGCAGTATTCTAAAAGAGGACGGACAAGCGTAGTGTAGGCAGTCTCCTTAGTAGGTCTGTTACATTTTCTAAGTGTCCTGCCAATAAAACACAGTGTTTGGTTAGCCTTCCCCACAACATTTTCTAAGTGTTGTTTCCAATTTAAGTTGTTCCTAGGTATTTGGTTGAATTTACGGCTTTTAGATTAAACTGATTTGTCGTGTAACCGAAGTTTAACGAGTTCCTTTTAGTACTCATGTGGATGACCTCACACTTTTCGTTATTTAGGGTCAACTGCCACATTTCGCACCATTCAGATAAACTGATTTGTCGTGTAACCGAAGTTTAACGAGTTCCTTTTAGTACTCATGTGGATGACCTCACACTTTTCGTTATTTAGGGTCAACTGCCACATTTCGCACCATTCAGATATTTTTTCTAAATCGTTTTGCAGTTTGTTCAGAAGAGAACGTTCATTAGTACAGCTACTTACATTCACAACGTACATCCAATATTCTCAGCGTGTGTGACACAACAAGTCTGCTGAAAAACCTCGGTTTGCGCGTGCCCTGCCGTCTTCGGCAGCCGTTATTCTATACCTCCAACACCGTATTTCTTTAAGAACTTTGCAAATTGTTCCGAGATCAGCTGCGAATTGAATAACAGCATGATGTCGCTGAACCCATCTCGTTTGATAATGTGACTGCAGCGAGTGGTTTAGATGACTCTTCAATGATACGAACCACTAGCTCGACGCTGTAAAGAACGATAGATACGACTTCTTCAGTAGTACCAATTGAGTTTCTCACACTTGTAACTTTGCAGCTACTAGAGGCAGCGAGGCCGAGTTGATGACTTCGACACTTTGTTACTTGCGCTGTTATAGCTTTGTTTTGTACTGTAGCCACAGCTCCTTTCAAATCTTACCTATTAACTGAGTAACCACCACAGTCGAACAGCGTGCGGGCTGACTGATGAGGGTGGCGTAGGTGGCAATGAGGACGGCCCCGTAACGGAGGGGGGGGGGGGGGGGCGCCACGCTCGCCACCCCACATGTATCCGCCACTGGCTCAACCAGAGTTAACCGAATCTACACTTAGACTTTATACATCTACTGGATGTATATGTAAACAAAGTGCATGTTATAGATACAATTTGTGCAATGCAAATGCCTTTTGCCATCTGTGGGACAATCTGAGAAACCCTGAGCTTGTGTAGTTAATCTCGATTACTTCGTCTCCGCCGGCAAGTGTTTCGAAGTTCCACAGCGACAAAGACTTATCTGTAAATTTGTATACAAAAGTTTTTAACCACCGACCTATTATTGATATAAACCTGTCCAGGCGATAGCAGTGACACCTGGCGAGGAATGACTGCTATTCAGACACAGGCACGGTGCATGTAGTATCAGTCAGCGTGCTGTCCGTGCGTAGAATGGTTAAGGCGTGCTATCTACCTGAGTTTCACTGAAGGCAGATTGTGATGACCCAGAGGCTCGGCACGAGCATTTCGGAAACAGCACGACTTCTTGGGTGTTCACACAGTGCTGTAGTGAGTTTCTTCAATACGTGTCGAGTTCAAGGTGAAACCACTTCCGTTCGTCGTGTGATTCGGCGGCCACCCCTCATTAGAGATGTCGGACGTTGTAAGCTGGGCAGACTGGTAAAAAAGGACAGGCGGTGAATTGCGATGGAACTAACATCAGACTTTGATGCTGGGAGGAGTATATATGTGTCTGAACACACAATACACCGAACACTACTAACGATGGGTCTGCACAGCCGACGACGCAAGCATGTTCCAATGCTAATACCACGACATCGGCAGCTACGACTGAAATGGTCACGTGTCCATCGGCACTGTGAAAGGTATGTGCTAAGGTCTGATCAGGGTATATCCAGAAAATAAAGTCGGTAGTTGTCAACCGTAGGGTGGAATAAGTATAATATCTTTGAGTAGGAGGTTCTTTGATGGTTAAGAGAGCCGGGTGCGTGCAGTAAAAAACCGAGGAGTCGCAGCTAGGTGCTCGGCGGAAGCAGACGTGTGCGGACAGCTTTAAGGTAGGAGTCGCGCTCGTTGCGCAGTTACCCTAAGAAAACTTTAGCATATAAATGAGTATGTATATGATGATTTCAAAATGGCTTTTGTAGATAATGATCAGAGTTAGGATTTGTATGTCTAAGATTTGACACAGTAAGCGTTTTGTAAAATTTCTTATAAGAGTGATTCGTGCTACAAAAATGTTGGAAATGGTCGGTTTGGTGTATGGCTTAAAATTTTAACAATATATATATATATATATATTGAGATCAACATTGTGTTTAAATCTAACAGCCTGAATCATAATCCACATCCTTTGCTTGTATTAAATATGAAAATGAGTAGTAAAGTAAAGTTACCCATCAATGAAAGACATAAAGAAAAAGAGGCCTCTATGCAATATATATGTGCAGGTCATGGTTTGAAATCGATTTTGGTGTAACTAACGTTATCAGAGCAAATAACTAATTTTATGCCATTGCACAACTAGCGTTATTCAAGTCAAGATATAATTTCATTAAGTAAACATCGGGGCCAAAAGTTAATTTTTCAGTAGCATCTTAATGCCATTGCACAAACGGCATTATTCTCTTAAACTTGATTGCTGAGTCAAACACATGTTGCATTTCTGGCAAAATGGAGGAGTGCAAGAAACAAATTCACAGAAGCAGTCAGATGCAGGTTTGTTGAATAATTAATTTGGACTTATCATTGATACTTTCACAAATAAAAAAGGATACAATTTTATCTAAGATACTTTCAACTGGTCATTGGCTCAGTGCGGGGCATTACATGGTCTGATTAATACCGATACCTTCCTCATCATGCCGATGGGAGGGCACCAATCCGTCGTCATCCAGGGGAACAGCTCCTTGGCGCCTATACAGCCGGACGGAGATAAGCTGACAGCGTCTCCATTATGCCCTGGGGAACATTCACGCGGGCACCCATGGGTCCAGTGGTGCTCGTGCGAGGCGCCATGACGGCCAGCGTGTATCGTACACTGGTTGCAGACCACATACACCCCCTTCATGACGGTCGTGTTTCCCGACGGCAGTGGCATTTTTCAAGAAGACAATGCGCCATGTCACAAGGCCAGGAGTGGTTCGAACAACACTGTGGCAAGTTCAGATTCATGTGCTGGCCCTCCAACTCACCAGATTTCAAAACGATTGGACGCAACTGGAATGTTACTGAATGTGCCGTCAGAACCTCCAGAGAATTTACTGGAATCAGGTGTCTTGTGTCTGCAGGTGTGGTACCAACTCCCTCTAGCGATCAACCAAGGCCCCATTGCTTCCATGTCACACCGCATCGCCTCTGTTATCCTTGCCAAAGGTGGACATATCGCCTATTAGATAGATAGTTATAGTGTTCTGGCTGATCAATGTAATTCCACTTGTAATGCAGGCTATTTCATCCCAACTTTAGATGCGAATGAAGAACGTTTCGAGAATATAGTTCTTGGGTAGATACATGTGGAGGTATGGAACACTTGCAAAGGTTTGTTAAGCAAAGACCAGAGATCCTGATAATAAATTAGTAAGATCCCAGTTGTACTCCGATTAGTAGTGACTCTGGTCAAAGAAAACCGTCATAACGACTGGGAGAGCGGTATGCTAACCATACGCCCCTCCTATCCGCATCCTCAGCTGAGGATGACGCGGCGGTCGGATAGTCCCGTTGGGCCACATGTGGCCTGATGACGGAGTGCAGTTGTACTCAAATCTATGAAGCCGTGCTGAAACGTAGCCTCCGATTTTTTTTTGTTCTCAACGTCGGTTGAGATATAACATGTGATGCATATTACTCGGTCGACTTACCTTCTTCGCTGACACAACTTGCAATCCTCTGCCAGTAGAGGACTCCGACTTGTAGCGTGTAATTTGGCGGTGTGTAATGTAACTATGTCTACGGATGAGAAATAGCGTGCTGTAAGCCATCAGAAAACTGAAAGCACGAATTCGAAGAGTTCGTACACACATGGAACAGGCTCTCCTTCAGCATGACAATGCACGGCAATACAGGAGCACTGCGACAAGTGCAACAATCCGACGCCTCAGGTTCACTGCCATCAGTGATCCTTCATACAGTCCCGACTTGGCTCCAGCCGATTTACATCTGTATCGAAAACCTGAAGAACACTTTCGAGGACTTCACTTTGACATGGTGACGCGGTGCAAGAAAAGGCGAGGTTGTGGCGCCGTTGACAGGTCAAACATTTTACAGTGGCAGTATCAACAAAGTGGTCTCTTGTTGGCAGAAATCTGCTCATCGCCAAGGTGACTATGTTGAGGAATATATATGTAAATTAAGAATGAAGATATAGAATTTTGACAAAGTTTCTTTTATTTAAGAGCTTTAAGAGTTTTTACAAAAAAAAATTCAGCACACCCTCGTAAAGGTGTTCAAGTACAGGGTAACGTCCTTCGTGGGGAAATATAGTCTAAATGACCAGGTGCTTTTACATCCCACGGGGTACGAAGACAAAAGAAAGTTACTAAAATCCGATATTATTTTCTGATGTGTTGTCTTATGAGTGGAAGAGCACTGAGATAAGACACTTGAAATTTCGGATGATTAAATTAGAAATGTACATTGATGCACATGTGTTCTAAAGACCCAGAAAGTGCGAAGAAAAACCTAACACCCCATACGTCAAATGCGACTGCAAAGGATATTGGGGAAAGGAACTTAATTACCCATAATCCGAAAAACACCTAATTCACAGTGACGTAAATGGAACTAAAATGCGCATAACCAACAACAAACACAATAATCGGGATCTCTGAGGGGGGAATGTGTCCATTTCGCTATAAAAATACAAAGCATCTATATCACGAGGCAAATCGGCACGTCCAGTCGTATCATCAGCAGCAGAGCGTCCCTCAGTGCTGTCGCCACGAACCTACCAAACGAAATACACCGAAGAGCCAAAGAAATTGATACAGCTGCGTAATATCGTGTAGGGCCCCCACAAGCTCGCAGAAGTGCAGTCACACGACGTGCCATGGTTCAAATGCTCAACTGCTGAGGTTATGAGTCCCCTAGAACTTAGAACTAGTTAAACCTAACTAACCTAAGGACATCACAAACATCCATGCCCGAGGCAGGATTCGAACCTGCGACCGTAGCGGTCTAGCGGTTCCAGACTGCAGCGCCTTTAACCGCACGGCCACTTCGGCCGGCGACGTGCCATGCTCTCGACTAATGTCTGAAGCAGAGCTGGAGGGAACTAGCACCACCAATCCCGCAGAGCTCTCCACAAATGCGTAAGAGCACGGGGGGGTGGAGATCTCAACAACACGTCGAACGCATCCCAGATATGCTCAATAATGTTCATGTCAGGGGAGTTTGGTGGCCAGCGGAAGTATTTAAACTCCGAAGAGTGTTTCTGGAGCCACTTTATAGCAATTCTGCATTTGTGGGGTGTTGCATTGTCCTGCTGGAATTGCCCAAGTCCGTGGGAATGCACAATGGGTATAACTGGATGCAGGTGATCAGACAGGATGCTTACGTACGTGTCACCTTTCAGAGTCGTGTCTAGACTATCAGGGGTCCCACATAACTCCAACTGCACACGCCCTGCTCCATTAGAGAGCCTCTACGAGCTTGAACAGTCCTCTGTTGACATGCAGAGTCCATGACTTCATGAGGTTTTCTCCATACCTGTGCACCTCCACCCGCTCGATACAATTTGAAACGAGACTCGTTCGAAGATGCAACATGTTTCCAGTCATCAACAGTCCAGTGCCGCTGTTGACGGCCCCGGCGAGGCGTAAAGCTTTCTCTCGTGCGGTCATCAAGGGTACAGCAAGTGGCCCTTCTGCTCCAAAAGCCCATACCGGCGATTGTCGTTGAATGGTTCACACGCTGACACTTGTTGATGGCCCAGCACTGAAACCTGCAGCAATTTGCGGAAGGGTTGCTCTTCTGTCACACTGAACGATTCTCTCCAGTCGTAGTTGGTCCCGTTCTTGCAGGATCGTTTTCCGGCCGCAGTGATGTCCGAGATTTGATGTTTTACCGGTTTCCTGATATTCACTGCTCGCGAAGTGGTCGTACCGGAAAATCCCCACTTCATCGCTACTTCGGAGATGCTGTGTCCCTTCGCTCATGCGCCGACTATAACACCATGCCCAAATGCACTTAAAGCTTGATAACCTACCATCGTAGCAGCATTAATCGATCTAACAACTGTTGTCTTTTATAGGCGTTGCTGATCGTGGCGCCGTATTTTGCCTCTTTACATATCTCTGTATTTAAATACGCATGCCTATACCTGCTTCTTCTGCGCTTCGTTGTATATCACCCAGCATTCTCATTGGCAGAATCCCGACAAAGGTCACTCGTCAAAAGAAAATACTGTACTCTTTCCGAGTAGGTCCTGACGTTCCTAGTTTAATTTTACCTTTGTAACAATAGACAATTTTCTTCTTCAGGTTGAGCAGTCTGTGCAAAGGTCAGAACATTTGCATAGTCAGTTATCTTTTTACATATTAGTATTTATACTGTTATAGATGAAACTAACCAATTTCAGTCTTACGTAATTACTTTATAGAGGCGAAACAATTCATATGATACCACGTAACATCGTGTCGTACCTCCTTTTGCCCGGTGTAGCGAAGCATCTCGACGTGGCGTCGTGTCAACAAATCAGTGGGCATCCCATGCAGAAATATTGAGCCTTGCTGCCGCTCTAGCCACCCATAATTGCGAAAGTGTTGCCGGGTCAGGACTTTGTGCACGAACTGATCTTTTGGTTTTGTCCCATAAATATTCGATGGGATTTTTCAAACCAATCGCCAACAATTGTGGCCCGGTGACATGGTGCTTTGTCATCCATAAAAGTTGCATCGTTATTTGGGAACTTGAAGTCCACGAATGACTGAAAATGGTCTCCAAGTAGTGGAATATAACCATTTCCTGTCAGAGGAGAGAGTACTTTCCATGTAAATACAGCCCACACTATAATGGAGTCACCAACAGCGTTCACAGTGCCTTGTGGACAACCTGGATCCATTACTTAGTGGAGTCTGCACCACACACAAACCTTACTATCTGCCCCTACTAAATGAAATCGCGGGCGGTTTATCTCACCAGCTCACGTTTTCTAGTCGTCTGGCTCAGGAGAGGAACTGCAGTCGATATCGTGCTGGTACCATAGGAACTAGCGTCGGTCGTCTGCTGACACAGACCATTAACGCCCTACTTCGCAATACCGTCCTTGTGCGTACCATATTGATATCTGCGGTCTTTCATGCAGTGCTACTTTCCTCTTAGAACTGACAACTCCAGGCAGACGCTGCTGTTTTCGGTCGTTAAGTGAGGGTAATCGGTCATTGCGTTATCCGTGCTGAGAAGTTCAAAATGGTTCAAATGGCTCTAACGAGGGAACCTCCACATCGCACCCCCCTCAGATTTAGTTATGAGTTGGCACAGTGGATAGGCCTTGAAAAACTCAACACAGATCAATCGAAAATATACAAACTGAGTAGTCCGTGAGCAAGATAGGCGACATCAAGGATTCTGTGAGCTCAGGAGCGCCGTGGTCCCGTGGTTAGCGTGAGCAGCTGAGGAACGAGAGGTCCTTGGTTCAAGTCTTCCCTCGAGAGAAACGTTAAATTTTTTATTTTCAGACAATTATCAAAGTTCAGGCATTCACACATAATCAACTTCGCTCTCCAAAAACAGATTTGCTTGGAAATATGCAGGATTTGACGGTCTACACACGGAAAAATTTGAAAAAGTTAAAAACATATGTTTTGACAGAGCACAGGGAAAACTGTGCCACTGTGAAACTGTTACATTCATTTGTTGCAGTTTATGTGACAAACTCTTATGTTTTCATCACTGTTTTTGGAGTGATTATCAAATCCACAAGAAAACCTGAATCGGGCAAGGTAGAAGAATCTTTTTACCCATTCGCCAAGTGTACAAGTTAGGTGGGTCGACAACATTATCTTTGCATGTGACGCACATGCCGTCACCAGTGTCATATAGGATATATCAGACGTGTTTTTTTGTGGAGTAGTCGGTTGATCTATGACCTTGCGATCAAATGTTTTCGGTTCCCACTGGAGAGGCACGTCCTTTCGTCTACTAATTGCACGGTTTTCCGATGCGGTCGCAAAACACAGACACTATACTTATTACAGTGAACAGAGACGTCAACGAACGAACAGACAGATCATAACTTAGCGAAAATAAAAAAAGTAAACTTTTCACTCGAGGGAATACTTGAACCAAGGACCTCTCGCTCCACAGCTGCTCACGCTAGCCACTGGACAACGGCGCTCCTGAGCTCACACTATGCTTGATGTGGCCTATCTTGGGCATGGAGTACTCAGTTTGTATATTTTGCTTACTTTTTCATAGTTCCACAAAACGTCTTCCTGTTTTCTCCACTGATCTGTGTTCAGTTTCTCAAGGCCTATCCACTGTGCCAACTTATAACTAAATCTGAGGGGAGTGCGATGGGGAGGTTCCGTTGTCAGCACTATGGGACTTAACATCTGAGGTCATCAGTCCCCTAGAACCTAGAACTACTTAAACCTAACGACATCACACACATCCATGCCCGAGGCGTGGTTCCAGACTGAAGCGCCCAGAGCCGCTCGGCCACCAAGGCCGGCTGCTGAGAAGTAATGCCCGAAATCTGGTACACTCGGCACACTCTTGACGCTGTGGATCTCGGAATACTGAACTATAGCCGAAATGGATAGTCCCATGCGTCTAGCTCCAACTAGCATATCGCGCTCGAAGTCTGTTAAGGCGTGAGGCCATATTCACTTCGGAAACCTTTTCGCATCAGCTGGGTACAATGCACTGTCCTTTTAATCCTTGCCCTTTGATAACTTGTGTAAGCGGTACTATGTCATCTGTATATGCCCATATCGCTATCCCGTGAATTTTATGACATCATTGTATACACATTCGTATAAAGTAACTAAAAAAATTTATCGTACAAGCTTGTGGTATAAAACGAAATCGTAACGGGCGTGATTAAGGCCAGCTAAGAGTAATCTCTCACTTTGTTACTATTAAATATTTCTACACTTACGTTTAAATTTTAGCCTTGCTTCGTTTAAAAGTATTTTAAATAGCGTATACGTCTGTAGTGGTAATTAACTCGCTCCTTTAGAAATTTATAGTAGCTTCATTACATAAAGATTGTTCTAAAACTTATTCCAAAAAATATTCAGATGTGTGTGAAATCTTATGGGAATTAACTGCTAAGGCCATCAGTACCTAAACTTACACATTACTTAACCTAAATTATCCTAAGGACAAACACACACACCCATGTCCGAGGGAGGACTCGAACCTCCGCCGGGACCAGCCGCACAGTCCATGACTGCAGCGCTTTACACCGCTCGGCTAATCCCGCACGGCTAAAACTTATTCCTTTTGTATCAAACGTAAGAAAGTAACAGATGTAATGACCTCGTAGTCAAAGATACGAATGCTACGGTAATCGTCTGTTTATTACGATATTCATCTGATATCGTGAGAAAAATAATGTTCAAGCACTTTTTTTGGCATCACGTCTAAATTAATATCTGACTCCTTACTGGTTGCCTAAATTTTCTCTCTTAATAGAATTAAGACCTTACCTGCAGCTATTGGATTTTTATTCGTTAAATACCTCTTTGATTCTTATTAATATTTCCTTATTACTTTTCTTTAAGAAGGTATCCAAATTTTGTGAATATAATTTAATTTTTCTTTCTCTTAACTATTATCAGATCAGACCTTAAATATAAATACAAGAATTTTTATTTTTACCCTATAAGGCAAGTTGAAATTTATTTCTCTTTAGTTCAGAGCACCTGCTGTAGTCGAATTCCTGTGTTACCTCCCATTCTAACTTGGCGTTTCCTATAAATAACTGTTAAAGCCACCGCCACTTTATTAGTGCCAATTAACAAATGCTAAACAGTTCTCTTTCTCTTCAGTCGTTGGAGTGTAGCTAAACTGCTTCTCTCAATTTCAGGTTCCAAGAATATTTGGAAACACGATCCAGCACACGAAACAAGTAACTAATAACGCTATACTTTGGTTTTAACGTTTCCGTAATTCCACGAAGGTAGAAAAGTCGCGTAAACAATAATTTGGTTAGAGATAAAACAGTCCATCAGCAACTCAGACTGTCAAGTGACTCGACAGTTCTCCAGAAAACACTGCCAACTATGCACATGCATCATCCATCAGTTATCAAAATCCTTCCACGTTTGTTAATTCAGATTTAAGTTGCTCCAGATGAAATGATCATGACATGATGGCTAAAGTAGTCTTTCATATTAGTCGAAATTTGATGACTTACAACTCCGTCAGTTAACATAACGACCATCGGAACCGCGTTCAGTTTATAGCATCGTGAATTTTGTAGAGCCGACCTGATCACTTCTCTATTACGAATTTAATCAAAACTGTAAATTCGACTCACTCATGTCGTGCTCAGTTGTCAGTGACCTCTGGACCAAAATATCTGTAGAACTGCCATTAAGCGAACAATAAAAATTTCGAGTCAGTTGAAGATCGATAAGCGAACAGCGCTATTAATCCTTTATAACAACAGTTATATTTCAGCTGATGGCTTCGGAGATTCATATTGAGGCCAGCTTCGTTGCTGCACTTGACCTTTTGCAGTCATGGAAATTCCTCACTGCTGGCTCCCATCAGCATTCATAGAACCTTCTCTCCTTTTTCTACAACACAATTTATGCAGAAGACTTAATATAAAAACAAAATACATAAACAAATGATCATATTAACTTATTGTTAGCCACTTACTGCTGATCTGTAACTAAATTTGTGCAACTATTTCCGGTGTGACACCAATCGCAATATTCCTCGCAGTTCCTGCCCAGATACACTTCACGCTAAGAGACAGACGTGATTGGACACCTTTGCAGCTGACTAGTGACTGGCCTAACGCGAGCGAATACTCTGAATGAAAGTTGTTTGTACTGAGCCGGCCGGAGTGGCCGTGCGGTTCTAGGCGCTACAGTCTGGAGCCGATCGACCGCTCCGGTCTCAGGTTCGAATCCTGCCTCGGGCATGGATGTGTGTGATGTCCTTAGGTTAGTTAGGTTTAATTAGTTCTAAGTTCTAGGTGACTGATGACCTCAGAAGTTAAGTCGCATAGTGCTCAGAGCCATTTGAGCCATTTGTTTGTGCTGAAGTGGACGCCTTTCAACCTAATCAGTCCATCGTAATGACAGCTAACAATTGTAATAGACGCAGATTTTGGAAAGGGGGAAAAAATATTACAAGTGTTTGATGACAGTTCTCGGCGTAATGTTGTCTTTTCTTTCTTTCAGTTCGTATTGTTCAAGATTTCTTATTCTGCCTTGAAACCATTCTAAATTTAGTATTTTATTCTTAAAAAGGTTCCTTTCTCTTATTTACTATTATTTGATATCGTTTCATTGTAGTTGTTACGTGGATTAGGGGCCTTAAGATTAAACGGAGGAATCGAATGATTGCGTTGAGGTTAAAAATACAACATCTGTACAGTTATTGAACACTCTGAGAGAAAATACTGATTTATTTGATCAAACAACCTGCCCATATAAATAAATACGTAGTTTAGCACAGGAATAAATTGCTAATAAAATTGAAATGCAACATAACTGAAATATATTTAGTACCGTAATAAAGCAACCACAGACAAGCTGAAACAATCCACATCTAATTAATACTGAGTTTAAAAATAATGTATTAGAAATATACTGTAATGAAATCCATTGAAGTGACAAGCAGTTACTTCAACCAAGACTCAGCTTAATAACAGTTTAAATAAAAATGATTAAGTATTACCGATTGTTCCCCCGTACATCTCTTGAAATGACCACGACGAAAAAATTCCAGAAATTAGAGCTGATGCAGAGGGTTGCCGACAACTACTTTTGTCATGCGCCATTCGCAAATGGAACTGGGGAAGGGGGATCAGTTAGTGGTGCCAGAAGTACCCTCCGCCACACACAATTAGGTGGCTTGTGAAGCGTGATATAGATGTAGATATAGATGTTGATGTAAATGTAAAAATACGTTAGTGAAAGCAAGTTCAGCAAAATCTGAATTATTATAAACTGGATTGATCCGGACAACTGTAGCTTTCCTTCTGTAGTCCATGGTCTCAGCATTTACATTCCCCATGTGTTTTGGCTTCTGAAAATCAGTTCACTTTCTCATATATGGATATAAGGAGATACCCCAGATTAATCTGAAAGAGTTCAGTATTAGAAACAGGCAACAACCCTGTCTTATTCTCTTCACTAACATACGTTACTTCTGCGGCACAGCGAAGCACTGTTAATTAATGGCTGTCGGCAAATGGCCGAGTTAGCAAGAAGCGGACTACATTAGCTGTTCAGAAGAGAACGTTCATTAGCACAGCTACTCACATTCACAAAGTACATCCAATGTTGTCAGTGTGTGTGAAACAGCAAGAGCGTTGACACTCGTTCCAACGGCTCAAGTCTGCTTAGACGACCACAAACAAAAATACCCAACACTCAGTTTGCGAGCACACTTCAGTCTTCGACCAGCACCTAAATGGCTCCAAGCACTACGGGACTTAACATCGGAGGTCATCAGTCCCCTAGACTTAGAACTACCTGAACCTAACTAACTTGAGGACATCACACACATCCATGCCCGAGGCTGGATTCGAACGTGTGAGCGTAGCAGCAGCGCAGTTCCGGACTGAAGCGCCTAGAACCGCTCGGCCACAGTGGCCGGCTCGACCAGCACCTCGCCTCTGCTCCCTCCCCTAATCGTATTCTTTTCCTCCTTGCTGTCCATGCGTGCCACCACATAAGCACTGTCCCAATCAGAGGATTCCTGCACACTAGACAGTCGAAAGTATTGCCTGCCTAGCAACCTACGCCGGGTAGCGCCACGCTTGGGACAAATTTCTTTTCTTATTTATATGGTCTCTGCTACAGTCGATTTTTTTTCAGAAGTAGAGCAATATTTGTTTCGTTACCCTGTTCTCATTCATTCAGTGGAGGTATCCCAACAAGATTATTCACCGCTTTGCCACTAACCCTAGAACAAAAACGGGAGGGAAGACCTGTTACATTACTGCTAAACCATCGCAAAGGAGGTCATAATTTCTAGGTTATGCATTAATTAATTACCATTATTAGATCTTAAATGGTTTGTTATAGACCAAATTAAGTACAAAATGTTCCGTTTCATCCCCTGCTGCAATCGCTAATTTTACGAGGGTTTAGTAATCTGAGGTTAATTCTGATATAAAAATGTGTATGTAGGTATGTACGTACGTATGTATGTATGTGGGTGCGTGCGTGCGTGCGTGCGTGCGTGTGTGTGTGTGTGTGTGTGTGTGTGTGTGTGTGTGTGTGTGTGTGTATTTAATCCACATCTCCTCCTGACGACTGAACTGATTTCAACCAGACTTGGTTTACGTAGCCCTTAGTGTCAGGCAACAATCACTGTAGTGGTAAGAATCACATACCTGAAATATTCCGGGGGATATAACGTCATAGACAGTGAGATGCACGAAAAACTGTCACATCATGCATGGCGTTTAAATTTCTTACTTCTCTGCTACTAGCTCTGTTCGGAACATACTTCGCTGACAGTATCCAAATTTGCCGCTGAAAATACCTACAGAGATACATCATTGGACGGCACATCTTTCAGGAGATATGGCGTCATATACAGTGAGATACGCTAAAAAGTGCTGTATGATGCATAATGTTTTAATACATGTATTCTTTACTACTGTGAAACCCCTACAGTTCAGTAGATTCCTGACATCTGGCAGCGCTTTTGGCAGAAGTCAACAGCGAAGTGAATACGGCTGCAGGCGAAAACGATAGCATCTACAGAGCTATGACGAAGTAGTGCCATAGAGATGTTTACAAAATCACTGTGTCACATCGCCCGTCGCTCTCATTATCGATTATTCTATTTTAGTTATTTTAAGGTAGCTTCAATTTAGATGGCAGGGTACATAAACTGTCTTTATTTGGATACTGTTTTAATACATTTGAATATTACACATATTTCTTTGTACAACTGTTTCATGTTTTCAAAGATGTTTTCACCCATACTCGGAAATTAATTTTTTCCGATGTTGCACTACAAACACAGTTCATTTTCTGATCTCGTTTCCGATAGAAAATTGGCTAAGTTAATATAGGGGCAATGCCGGGTTCGTCAGCTAATCTTTTTCTGTATTTTCGTATATCTTTATTTTAAAAGCGTTAGTAACAATATAAACAACCTTAAATGAATACAAAAATGGTTAAAATGGCTCTAAGCACTGTTGGACTTAACATCTCAGGTCATCAGTCCCCTAGACTTAGAACTACCTGAACCTAACTAACCTAAGGAAATCACACACATCCATGCCCGAGCCAGGATTCGAACCTGCGATCGTAGCAGCAGCGTGGTTCCGGATTGAAGCGCCTAGAACCGCTCGGCCAAAGGGGTCGGCGCTAAACATTACCGTGCATATAAACATTCTGATCCTACCACTGTGGTGTACTGTTTTAATACTGTTTTTCTAAATAAACGCTAATTGTAGATATTTTTCGTGAAACCACATACTCTTTCCATTGCATATATTGTAACTTTTCCTAGTCCATTCTGCTGTATAGTTCCTTCAAGATATTCGAATTCACTAACTCACTTTAATTCCCGCATTTGTGTTTACACATATTTTCTTGCCTCTCCCCATGAACCACGGACCTTGCCGTTGGTGGGGAGGCTTGCATGCCTCAGCGATACAGATAGCCGTACCGTAGGTGCAACCACAACGAAGGGGTATCTGTTGAGAGGCCAGACAAACTTGTGGTTCCTGAAGAGGGGCAGCAGCCTTTTCAGTAGTTGCAAGGGCAACAGTCTGGATGATTGACTCATCTGGCCTTGTAACAATAACCAAAACGGCCTTGCTGTGCTGGTACTGCGAACGGCTGAAAGCAAGGGGAAACTACGGCCGTAATTTTTCCAGAGGGCATGCAGCTTTACTGTACGATTAAATGATGATGGCGTCCTCTTGGGTAAAATATTCCGGAGGTAAAATAGTCCCCCATTCGGATCTCCAGGCAAGGATTACTCAAGAGGATGTCGTTATCAGGAGAAAGAAAACTGGCGTTCTACGGATCGGAGCGTGGAATGTCAGATCCCTTAATCGGGCAGGTAGGTTAGAAAATTTAAAAAGGGAAATGGATAGGTTAAAGTTAGATATAGTGGGAATTAGTGAAGTTCGGTGGCAGGAGGAACAAGACTTCTGGTCAGGTGACTACAGGGTTATAAACACAAAATCAAATAGGGGTAATGCAGGAGTAGGTTTAATAATGAATAGGAAAATAGGAATGCGGGTAAGCTACTACAAACAGCATAGTGAACGCATTATTGTGGCCAAGATAGATACGAAGCCCACACCTACTACAGTAGTACAAGTTTATATGCCAACTAGCTCTGCAGATGACGAAGAAATTGAAGAAATGCATGATGAGATAAAAGAAATTATTCAGATAGTGAAGGGTGACGAAAATTTAATAGTCGTGGGTGACTGGAATTCGGTAGTAGGAAAAGGGGGAGAAGGAAACGTAGTAGGTGAATATGGATTGGGGCTAAGAAATGAAAGAGGAAGCCGCCTGGTAGAATTTTGCACAGAGCGCAACTTAATCATAGCTAACACTTGGTTTAAGAATCATGAAAGAAGGTTGTATACATGGAAGAACCCTGGAGATACTAAAAGGTATCAGATAGATTATATAATGGTAAGACAGAGATTTAGGAACCAAGTTTAAAACTGTAAGAGACTTCCAGGGGCAGATGTGGACTTTGACCACAATCTATTGGTTATGACCTGTAGATTAAAACTGAAGAAACTGCAAAAAGGTGGGAACTTAAGGAGATGGGACCTGGATAAACTGAAAGAACCAGAGGTTATACAGAGTTTCAGGGAGAGCATAAGGGAACAATTGACAGGAATGGGGGATAGAAATACAGTAGAAGAAGAATGGGTAACTTTGAGGGATGAAGTAGTGAAGGCAGCAGAGGATCAAGTAGGTAAAAAGACGAGGGCTAGTAGAAATCCTTGGGTAACAGAAGAAATATTGAATTTAATTGATGAAAGGAGAAAATATAAAAATGCAGTAAATGAAGCAGGCAAAAAGGAATACAAACGTCTCAAAAATGAGATCGACAGGAAGTGCAAAATGGCTAAGCAGGGATGGCTAGAGGACAAATGTAAAGGTGTTGAGGCTTATCTCACTAGGGGTAAGATAGATACAGCCTACAGGAAAATTAAAGAGACCTTTGGAGATAAGAGAACCACTTGTATGAATATCAAGAGCTCAGATGGAAACCCATTTCTAAGCAAAGAAGGGAAAGCAGAAAGGTGGAAGGACTATATAGAGGGTCTATACAACGGCGATGTACTTGAGGACAATATTATGGAAATGGAAGAGGATATACATGAAAATGAAATGGGAGATACGATACTGCGTGAAGAGTTTGACAAAGCACTGAAAGACCTGGGTCGAAACAAGGCTCCCGGAGTAGACAACATTCCATTGGAACTACTGACGGCCTTGGGAGAGCCAGTCCTGACAAAACTCTATCATCTGGTGAGCAAGATGTATGAAACAGGCGAAATACCCTCAGAGTTCAAGAAGAATATAATAATTCCAATTCCAAAGAAAGCAGGTGTTGACAGATGTGAAAATTACCGAACAATCAGTTTAATAAGCCACAGCTGCAAAATACTAACACGAATTCTTTACAGACGAATGGAAAAACTGGTAGAAGCCGACCTCGGGGAAGATCAGTTTGGATTCCGTAGAAATACTGGAACACGTGAGGCAATACTGACCTTACGACTTATCTTAGAAGAAAGATTAAGGAAAGGCAAACCTACGTTTCTAGCATTTGTAGACTTAGAGAAAGCTTTTGACAATGTTGACTGGAATACTCTCTTTCAAATTCTAAAGGTGGCAGGGGTAAAATACAGGGAGCGAAAGGCTATTTACAATTTGTACAGAAACCAGATGGCAGTTATAAGAGTCGAGGGGCGTGAAAGGGAAGCAGTGGTTGGGGAGGGAGTGAGACAGAGTTGTAGCCTCTCCCCGATATTATTCAATCTGTGTATTGAGCAAGCACTAAAGGAAACAAAAGAAAAATTCGGAGTAGGTATTAAAATCCATGGAGAAGAAATAAAAACTTTGAGGTTCGCCGATGACATTGTAATTCTGTCAGAGACAGCAAAGGACTTGGAAGAGCAGTTGAATGGAATGGATAGCGTCTTGAAAGAAGGATATAAGATGAACATCAACAAAAGCAAAACGAGGATAATGGAATGTAGTCGAATTAAGTCGGGTGATGCTGAGGGAATTAGATTAGGAAATGAGACACTTAAAGTAGTAAAGGAGTTTTGCTATTTGGGGAGCAAAATAACTAATTATGGTCGAAGTAGAGAGGATATAAAATGTAGACTGGCAATGGCAAGGAAATCGTTTCTGAAGAAGAGAAATTTGTTAACATCGAGTATAGATTTAAGTGTCCGGAAGTCATTTCTGAAAGTATTTGTATGGAGTGTAGCCATGTATGGAAGTGAAACATGGACAATAAATAGTTTGGACAAGAAGAGAATAGAAGCTTTCGAAATGTGGTGCTACAGAAGAATGCTGAAGATTAGATGAGTAGATCACATAACTAATGAGGAAGTATTGAATAGAATTGGGGAGAAGAGAAGTTTGTGGCACAACTTGACCAGAAGAAGGGATCGGTTGGTAGGACATGTTCTGAGGCATCAAGGGATCACCAATTTAGTATTGGAGGGCAGCTTGGAGGGCAAAAATCGTAGAGGGAGATCAAGAGATGAATACACTAAGCAGATTCAGAAGGATGTAGGTTGCAGTAAGTACTGGGAGATGAAGCTTGCACAGGATAGAGTAGCATGGAGAGCTGCATCAAACCAGTCTCAGGACTGAAGACCACAACAACGACAACATATTTTCTTGCATATTTGTACTTATTAAGAATCTTGATTTTTCAGCGGAAATTGATAGATCAGTTCTATTCCCATTTTGGCCCAAGATTTGTTTCTCTAACGGATTCTGTAAGACTTTCTTTTCTTGTATCCATTTAGTCCGCTGTTTCTTATCTCTTCCGCCTTGACAGCCGTCCGCAAACTTAAGTCAGTTTACTGCAATTTCATTTTTTAGCATTCCCATAATTACTGTTTCAGTTATGTAACTTTTAGCCCCAAAATACAGATCCTTATAGTTTTTTTTTTTTTCTAAAACGCAGTCAAACAGTCAAAGTGATTAGCCGTTCCATTGTCAGAGACTGGTTTTGATTTCAAATGGCTGAGTTACTTCTCCGATAAAGTTATTTATTTTTTCTTTTTTCTTACAGTTAGTGCAGCTCGTATATTTCACAGTGTTGCACAGTTGGATTAAAATGTCCTTCAGATATTCATGCATGTACTGACGATGTACAGCAGTATTAATCTATGAAATGTACTTGCAGATTGCAAATACAATATCACAGCAGCCGTTTGGTTTACAACAGACACTTGACAATATTTGGCGGCCCAGTAATCCGGCCCATATTTCCCGCTTATTGCGAGCAGTCGTCTTTACCACATCGGCTATCCGTGTTCGCCTCCGAGGCCGATCCAAACTTCCATACAACGAAGTGTAAACGTCGTTTAGTGCTCGCAAACCGTTGATGTAATTTCCGCGTAGGGAGGGTTCAAATGGTTCAAATGGCTCTGAGCACTATGGGACTTAACATCTGGGGTCATCAGTCCCCTAGAACTTAGAACTACTTAAACCTAACTAACCTAAGGACATCACACACATCCATGCCCGAGGCAGGATTCGAACCTGCGAGCGTAGCAGTCGCGCGGTTCCGGACTGAGCACCTAGAACCGCCCGGCCGCCGCGGCAGCCCGTAGGGAGGGACAATGTTCTTCTTGACAGTTTGCCTTGCATTGGAATGAAATACAATTAGTGCACTGCCTCAATTTGAAAATGACAGCATAGTTCGTTGAAAATGTCCTTCATGCATGCGTGTCTGAAGGGCATATGCGTCAAACCATACAGACACTGTCTATTACAGACACTTCACCAACTGTATTTCATGCCAAAGAAAGGCAAACCGACGAGAAAATCGCTATCTCTCCATACACGAGAATCACATCATGGGATGTAGACACTATGACATACGAAAGTTTAGATCGGTCCGGGAAACGTGCACGGTTAGCCGAAGTGGTTAAGGGGACCGCTTGCGGTAAGTGGGAGATCCGAATTCGACTCCCGGTCCGTCACAAACGTTCACGTATCTATAGTAAACTGTACATGTAAAGCGTCTCATTTCGAAACCCCGTTGCTATAGTAAGACTAGAAGTCGGGGAGACACTGCGCAACGCTGGCAGGCTTGTGGGGTGCCGTGGTGCGGAAGGATGCGGGGGCCGATACGGCGTGTGTGCCCCAGGGGGATTGGCGGGGTAATGTGCACAGAGTGCCCGCTAATGGACGCCACGGACAGGACCGCAACGCTCGACGCCCTCCCTCTTTATGGAGCACATAGCTTTTCCCCCTCTGAATATCAACTGCACATTTCCGCTGGTCATAAAAAATGAGCGGCGCTAATGATGCTCGTTAATTTTTACTTCCCAAATTTTGCGACCCCAAATATGAAACAGAATGGTTGCTACGCCCGCAGATATTTCTATCACTCTTTTCATCTGCAGCTGCTTCGAAATTGTTGTTCAGTGTTCACGTAAACAGAATATTTGTTCCTTAAGGCTCTGTTCCCTGTCCATTAATGTATTTTCTGTATGCTGTTGACATGTCACAACCACTCCTCCATCCCAAATCTTCCAGTAAGCAGATCACATCGCCTTACTCACTCAGACCTCCAGAAATCCCAACGACCTCTTAATCTATATCTAACGTGCTTTACCTTATAATTGTCTCTCCATGCCGGCCGGAGTGGCCGAGCGGTTCTAGGTGCCACAATGTGGAACCGCGCGACCGCTACGGTCGCAGGTTCGAATCCTGTCTCGGACATGGATGTGCGTGATGTCCTTAGATTAGTTAGGTTTAAGTAGTTCTAAGTTCTAGGGGACTGATGACCTCGGGAGTTAAGTCCCATAGTGCTCAGAGCCATTTTGAACCATTTTGTCTTTCCATACTAAACAACTCTTGTTACACCGGACTCGAAACAGTAATTCATAGGGTGGGCGTATTCCTCATCATCAAGGAAAGTAAAGTTGGAGGAAGCAACTTCAGCCCGAAAACTGATCTACGCCTTGTTTTTGGACAGACTGGGTGTGATTTTGAGGAGTTTTTGACGTAGGTAACACGGTAAGACAAGTTGGTTCAATTCATGACAGTATCCATCAACATTCTGCGCAACAACTTGATCAGCCTTGGCGTAGCCTACATCTAGCGTCGATAGCCTTGTAAACAGTCATACGGGAACGTCTTGTAAATTTCCTGTAAAGGGGCATCTTCTGCGTGAGCGATACAATGTGGCACGAGTGGCTGCACGTCACACACTGTAAGCACTTGGAAATAAAATACATCGAATATCAGTCACATGACAGCAACGATAAAGTCAAACCACTCGTTCAGAAATATTGGGAAAATATGGCGACATATCTGACGAGAATTAGAAGCTGATTGTTCGTTATGTGAATATCTTAAATAGCAGGTTGTGATAGAGGCTTTCATGTAATAACAAAGTTGTTTTAAAAATGCATTCACCGAGCGAGGTGGCGCAGTGGTTAGCACACTGGACTCGCATTCGGGAGGACGACGGTTCAATCCCGTCTCCAGCCATCCTGATTTAGGTTTTCCGTGATTTCCTTAAATCGTTTCAGGCAAATGCCGGGATGGTTCCTTTGAAAGGGCACAACCGATTTCCTTCCCCATCCTTCCCTAACCCGAGCATGCGCTCCGTCTCTGATGACCTCGTTGTCGACGGGACGTTAAAACAACACTAACCTAACCTTTAAAAATGCATTCGTTTTTGTTCAGCTTGAAAAAGATACCAATACTGTCTCCTCAAATACGTTTAGTGAACGTAAGGGCCTCTGCAACAGGCGCCTGGTTCTTGCATCCATGAAGACTGCTTTTCATCGGTGACGAAGGCTGGAATTAGTTCGCTAATATCGCAACTTGACGTCCACTGAGAGTGGCGATAGGTAGCGGTTTCAGATGAATCGTGTTATGCTCCGTCGTACTGATGGCCTTTGGTGTGTACGGCGTGAAACGTCTGGAATCAAACATCTTGGGAACGGCCGCACGGGGTAGCCGCGCGGTCTAGGGCGTCTTGTCACGGTCGGCTCGAATCCCCCCGTCGGAGTTTCGAGTCCTCCCTCGGACATGAGTGTGTGTATGTTGTCCATAGCGTAAGTTACTTTAAGTTAGATTAAGTAGTGTGTAAACCTAGGGACCGATGACCTAAGCAGTTTGGTCCCATAAGATCTTACCACAAATTTTAATTTTTTTTTTTTCTTGCGAATGTTTTCATGGCATTCCCTAGATGATCTCGTCATTCTGAAAGGCACAGTGGATCATCACAAGTATGCAAGTATCATTGGAGACCAAGTCCACCTCTGTAAGTAGTTTGTTTTCCCTCAGCACAAGGCATCTACCAACAGGACATTGAAACGTGTCACACAGCCAGCAGGGTACATATGTGGTTCGAAGAGCACCAGTATGAGTTTACTGTACCCCCCTTGCCACCAACGCCCTGGATTTAAACCGAAGTTCGAATCTGTGTGACTACCTCGAGCGAGCTGCTCGCGCCGTGGATCCTCAGCCAAGAAATCTAGCATATGTGGCTCTACATACGTGTAAGAATCTTCCAGAACATCGCTGACGCTCTTCCTACATGTCTCGCAGCGGTCCGCATTGCCATAGGTGGTTATTCAGGTTTTTGGCAGGTGGTTACATCAGTGTCACTGGACAGTGTATCAGATAACAGAAGATTCTTCAACTTAGCTATATCCAGCTGAAACTTCTCATTGATTATCAAATCGCATACCTAACTGCGAGATTGCTGACTGCTACGTTTCAATCCATGTTCCAAACAGGACCACATATTTTCTACGCAACTCAGCTTTGGTGATTTAGTGGGCCGGCCGAAATGGTGGTAGCATTCTGAAGGGTTCGTCAGATCAGGAAGGTATGCATGCAGCCCTGTAAACACGGTTGTTGTCATCGCTTGGTGACCTGAATGAGTCTGCGCTAGTCATGGCACGAAAATCAACCGCGTAAACCACACGGAACCACCTCCAGTCTGAACTGCAGCATCCAAATTCTGCAAATTAAACACCTCACAGGGCAGTCGGTGCTCTCGACTCCTTGCATAATTTAAAAAAGAAAGGCAAAATCGTGACTCGTCGTAGCACAGTACAGGCCCACTGTCAGCTACTCCACAATTTCTGTGATGTTTGGACTTTTGAAGATGTGGTGATACTGTTTACTGCTGTAAACTATAACCATTTTCAAGGTACGCATCTCCAAGTCTTCATTTCTCTCTCGGTAAGTGAATGAAATGGACATGTAGTCACTAACAGCAGCATTTACTTGTGGGTTTGAAATCGATTGTCGTTGAGAACATGAAACCAATATCCAGTTCCTTACTTAGCATATCACAGGTCGGATTCCAGAAGGGTTTCTCGATTGATGATGCTATTTATACGATCACTTGTCAAACAGTACAAGCATTAAACAATAAAATATTGACAATTGGTATTTTTGTAATCTTTCGAAGGCATTTGATTCTGTAGTCAAACAGTTCAAGCATTAAACAATAAAATATTGACAACTGGTATTTTTGTAATCTTTCCAAGGCATTTGATTGTGTAGATCATATAACTCTCTCAGAAAAACTCAAGTTTTAAGCAACTGAGGGCTTTACCCACAGCTGCTTTAAATCATACTTAACACACAGAATGCAAAACGTTGTGCTGAATTATTCAAACGATGTTATAAGGATGGAAAAATTTAGTGAATGGGGAGAAATCACAGAGGGTGTCGCACAGCATTCAATTTTGGTTCCACTCCTACTCCTTACACAGGGTGTTCAACAAAGAAGTGTGGAGTACTTTGAGAGGTGGTGGTATTCATCGAAACAAGAAAAGTATGTTCAGTAAACATAGATCCGGAAATGTATACTTCCTGCGATAAACTCATGTTTACAGGAGGTGTTCAACGTGACGTCCATTCATGACAGTGCACCACTGTGTCTTCCGGCGTAAGCAATGACGCACCCTTTGAAGTATACCCAGCTTTGTTGTACCTGCTCGCACTCGTTGAAGACGCGACTCTGTAGCGTCCGCATATCGCTGATTGGCGTGGCGTAGACCAATTACTTCACGTGTTCCCATAACCAGAAGTCTAGGGGACTGAGGTCTGGCGAACGAGCAGACCAAGTGTGCCCCCACTCCTGCCCCCCATCGACCAATCCAGCGGTCCTGAAATGTGTGCCTCACATCTTCACGCACATTGTGAAGAAAGTGTGCTGGTGCACCATCGCGCATGTACCAAATTTAAATTCGCTGCTGCACTGGTACAGCCTCCAGCAAGGTAGGCAATACATTGATGAGATAGTCCAGCTAGTGAGCCCCAGTTAGCCTTTGTGTTAGAACGTGTGGCAGTACTACTGTATCGCCAAGTTCGTCCGCCCATGCGTTGAGTGAGAATCGGTGTTGATGCCCTCTTTCCTGAATTGCTTAGGGATTTACATCTACCCGTACATTCTCGTTATGTAAATTCACCACACCATCTTGCAAACCCTGCCTCATGGGTAAATAAAATCTTCGGTGTGGACAGTGGATCTGCGGCACACTTCTGCAACAACCATTGACGGAACGGCCGCCTGTCATGATGACCCTGTGACCTTATGGCCTGAGAGCGTTGTAGATGATATGGATACAGCAGCTGTTCGCAAGCACCCCTTCCCCCCCCCCCCCCCCCCCCCCGAGATTAAAAGAGTGAGCCACGCCTTCTCCTGCTGCTAATCGTCGCACACTGGTCGCAGGTGTTTCTTCCAGCACACGCTCCTCCATGTCAGGATAGCGGACTGTGCGGGACATTCCACTGTCAGTCTTCCTAGATGCAAGGGTACCTGTGTCCTTCAGAAGCTGGAAGAGTCTCCGAACAGCTTATCAGAAGGCACTCTGCGCTGCGCTGTGTATAGTTTGAAGCATAGAGGGAATGGGCTTGCAGGCTACGTCCACTTGCTAAACCACAGCATAATATTGCCTCCGCCATTTCTCGTGTGGAGTAGTAGTCTTCCATTGCTAACAAGTGCTAGAAGAGAGAAAATATAAATGTACTGCACCACGCGTACGTACAAACAGGACAATAACTGAAAACGCGTTTGGAAGAAGGTAAGACACAATGATACGTACCCAGGGTTGACAGTACTGTACAGCGAGGCACACAAACATGACGAAACTAACATAGCGAACAACACGACTAGAACCACACAACCGACTGTAGATCACATAATGGTAGGTTGAGTACTGTAATACATCATAATACCCTGCCGACATATTTGTCGGAGCGCCAATGCAACGACTCAGCTAATATCCGCAAACTAGCGAAGCGCTGGCTTCCCATAAACACTTCTTTGTCTCGGAAGGTATGCGTTTCCGGATCTACGTTTATTGGGTTTATTGTTCTTGTTTCGATTAGTCGTACCACTTCTCAAAGTATTCGACACTTTTTTTTTTTTAACACCCTGTGCATGTGAATGACATTTCACTCAAGATTCAACAAACCGAATTGATACTTTTCGCAGACGACATTAGCATTATCATAAACCCCATTATGGAGAAAGCAACAGAATAGATGGTAAATGACACTATAAACTCATTCTCAGAAAACAGACTGCCCCTAAGTTCTGGAGAAAACACTCTGTATTCAGTTCTGTATAGAAAAAGGGAGCCATACCAGCAACTGATTTTGGGCATGAGTGGGAGTCAGTAGATAGCTTAGAATGCTCCAAATTTTTGAGCGTACATATTGATGAAATCTGGAACCGGAAGAATCATATTATTGAGCTTCTCAAACAGTCCAGTGCAGCTGCCTTTCGTCTTATATTGCTGAACTTGGGAACGAACGAGTCAGCCTCTTGACTTACTTGCATTTTCCCGCTCAGTAGTCGTATGGAATAATTTTCAGATGTAAGTCATCAGTTAGAAACAAAGTATTGATTGCACAAATGCGGGCAGTAAGAATAATATATGACGTTCAGCCACGGACGTCATGCAGGTACCTATTCAAGGCGCTGTCACAGTACACATATTCGTAGATGAAATTCATCATAAATAATCCATCGGAATATGGGAACAACAGCGGTGCCCGTACCTACAACACTAGATTGAAAATTGGCCTCTTTATCCACTATTAATGCTTTCAGTGGTTCATAAAGAAGCCAAATGTCCGTCAAAAAAAGTTTTCGGGCGATTGCCCAATAACATAAAATTTCTGACAGGTAGCAGGGCGAGTTTTAGATCTAACTTAAAAGTATTTATCCAGGACAACTCCTTTTATTCCACTGACGAAATTCTGCTTAAAACTGGTAGCATAAAAGAAAATAAAAAATAAAAGAATTTCTTTTAGTATTTGCATGAGTAGGACTAAAAAGATTATTTGTTCATATATGTAAGGACTAATCAAGTATACAATCCCTTACACTGACTCGAACCACATCATATCGATAAAAGATTTGTTCGCCGGCCGCTGTTGTCGAGCGTTTCTAGGCGCTTCAGTCCGGAACCACGCTCCTGCTACGGTCGCAGGTTGGAATCCTGCCTCGGGCATGGATGTGTGTGATGTCCTTAGGTTAGTTAGGTTTACGTAGTTCTAAGTCAAGGGAACTGATCACCTCAGATGTTAAGTCCAATATTACTTAGAGCCTTTAGAACCATTTTTTGAAAAGAATTGTGCAAATGATACATAGTTCATGAAAGGAACAAAATCTGAGAAAAACCAGCAGAGTTTTGAGCACGCTCTTCAGCGCACGCTGTACAACATACACTACTGGCCATTAAAATTGCTACACCAAGAAGAAATGCAGATGTTAAACGGGTATTCATTGGACAAATATATTATACTAGAACTGACATGTGATTACATTTTCACGCAGTTTGGGTGCATAGATCCTGAGAAATCAGTACCCAGAGCAACCACCTCTGGCCGTAATAACCGCCTTGATACGCCAGAGCTTGGATGGCGTGTACAGGTACAGCTGCCCATGCAGCTTCAACACCATACCACAGTTCATCAAGAGTAGTGACTGGCGTATTGTGACGAGCCAGTTGCTCGGCCACCATTGACCAAACGTTTTCAATTGGTGAGAGATCTGGAGAATGTGCAGGCCAGGGCAGCAGTCGAACATTTTCTGTATCCAGAAAGGCCCGTACAGGACCTGCAACATGCGGTCGTGCATTATCCTGCTGAAATGAAGGGTTTCGCAGGGATCGAATGAAGGGTAGAGCCACGGGTCGTAACACATCTGAAATGTAACGTCCGCTGATCAAAGTGACGTCAATGCGAACAAGAGGTGACCGAGACGTGTAACCAATGGCACCCCCTACCATCACGCCGGGTGATACGCCAGTATGGTGATGATGAATACACGCTTCCAATGTGCGTTCACCGCGATGTCGCCAAACACGGATGCGACCATCATGATGCTGTAAACAGAACCTGGATTCATCCGAAAAATGACGTTTTGCCATTCGTGCACCCAGGTTCGTCGTTGAGTACACCATCGCAGGCGCTCCTGTCTGTGAGGCAGCGCCAAGGGTAACCGCATCCATGGTCTCCGAGCTAATAGTCCATGCTGCTGCAAACGTCGTCGAACTGTTCGTGCAGATGGTTGTTGTCTTGCAAACGTCCCCATCTGTTGACTCAGGGATCGAGACGTGGTTGCTCGATCCGTTACAGCCATGCGGATAGGATGCCTGATGTCTGTCATCTCGACTGCTAGTGATACGAGGCCGTTGGGATCCAGCACGGCGTATCGTATTACCATCCTGAACCCACCGATTCCATATTCTGTTAACAGTCATTGGATCTCGACCAACGCGAGCAGCAATGTCGCGATACGATAAACCGCAATCGCGATAGGCTACAATCCGAACTTCATCAAAGTCGCAAACGTGATGGTACGCATTTCTCCTCCTTACACGAGGCATGAGAACAACGTTTCACCAGGGAACGCCGATCAACTGCTGTCTGTGTATGAGAAATCGGTAGGTATCGTCACCGGCGCCAACCTTGCGTGAATGCTCTGAAAAGTTAATAATTTGCATATCACAGCATCTTCTTCCTGTCAGTTAAATTTCGCGTCCGTTGCACGTCATCTTCGTGGTGTAGCTATTTTAATGGCCAGTAGTGTAGAACTCCACTCAATTATGAAAGAACCAGCCAGTGGATCATCGAAGTCGGTCAACGGCTGAATGGAAACGAATCGTATGGTCGGATGGAGTACGTTTCTTGTTACAACGGGTCGATGATCGTGTCCGGCTGCGCCGTTCTCCTTGCGAACGGTTGTTCGAAACACGTTCCACGCGACTTATGCAATAGGAGGCTTTCATCTGCTATTCCACTGCAGCTGGAAAGGCACATTGACAGCTGTTGACCATGTGAACATTATTGAGGACCACCTGCGTCCTTTCATGCTTGGTATCTCCTCCGAAGGGAATGGCACCTTCCAGCAGGATAACCGTCCGTGTCACAGAGCCTCAGTCGTGGTACCTAATTGGCCTGGCGTGAAGCCGACGGAACAAATCAGGAGGGACGCTGCCAGACACCAGCTACGCGACCACAAAGAGCAGGACTACAATTTACGGCAACTGTGTAACCTTTGCGTTGATATCTAATGCCACATAAATCTGAAAAACAAACAAAAACGTGTTGAAAGTACATACGGAAGCGCTGCCTTATTGCGTTCCAAATGTGGTTCAACTCACTGCTAACCCGGTGATCATAAAGTTTTGGCTCAAAAGCGTGAGCAATATAATTATTAGAACAACTCTTTGAACTAAAGAGAGAATCTGGAATGGAATTTTATTGGGTGTAATATCGCTTTGTGGAATAAAATATTCCGTTGTTTTCGCCGCAGTGTGAAGGTGCCTGTCATCGAGTAAAAATTGTGTAACCATTAACCTAATAAAAGCTTTGTGTAATATT
The DNA here is from genome assembly GCF_023864345.2 of Schistocerca serialis cubense. Taxonomy (NCBI): domain Eukaryota; kingdom Metazoa; phylum Arthropoda; class Insecta; order Orthoptera; family Acrididae; genus Schistocerca; species Schistocerca serialis. Next base: position 267,430,688 of record NC_064638.1, read on the forward strand.
GGTCAAATCATTGGAGTGAAAATGCTGTTGACATGACGAAGACCCCACCAACTGCAGCTGAAGAGTTTCACGTACGCCCAACAAATTCTGATTACGAAAGTGTGAGTTCTTCCGGGACCAAACTGCAAAGGTCATTGGTACCTATACTTACACACTACTTAAACTAACTTATGCTAAGAACAACAGACACACCCATGCCCGAGGGAGGACTCGAACCTCCGGCGGGAGGGGCCGCTTAGTCAGTGACATGGCGCATCTAACCGTACGGCCACTCCGTGCGGCCGATTACTCAGATATATTACGTTGAAGGTGTAACACAAAAATTAAGTAATTAACTTGGAAACTGCACGTATGTCTCGAGGCAGAGTAACACACTTTATTATCCAGTATTTTCGAATGAGAACACTTAGTGATTTACAACAACTTTACCGCATAATTTCAAACCGCTTTTCCTCGCTGACACCATCCCCCCCCCCCCCCCCACCCCGCTCCACCTTACGCACACACACACACACACACACACACACACAATAATAAAAGGAAAAGAAATTATCTGATACTTGATTTTCGCTGTTCATGCACTAAAACTTCAGCGTCAGGAATGGAGTTTTAATTTGTATTGGTCGGTTAAAAAGTAGTGGTAACACTGTTATAATTCATATCAAAACTTTATTGACAGACGTTCACAATCTCATATGCCCTCAAAATATTCGCAACGCATCTCGATCATTTTCCCTCACATACACGGAAGCCGTCTTACACCGTCTGTGGAGCCATCTCTGTCGATAACTCTCAAGGATCGCCCTATTGCAAGGATGATATCTTCTCTTGCTTTGTAGTGCGTGCTACTAGCAGGCTCCTTCATTTTTGCGAACAAGCCATAATCAAACGTACCCATATCGGGTGAATACTGTGGATGTTCCAGTATTTTTGAACCTTCCCCATTGCATAGAAATGTAGCAGGATGGTGGAATAATCACAGTTCACCAAATTTTCCAATTCTAGAGTACACTGAGGTGGATCATTGTGGATTAATGGGTTTAAACTGTCTTCATCAGACCACGAAAGTTATCCAGAACATGAAGAGGCACTAATGTCAAAATGCTCCTCCGCAAAACTAAAAAACCATTTTCTTGCCGTTATTTGTCCAATGGCATTATCCCCATACTCGGCACAAATGTTTCTAGCTGCCTCCGCTGCTATCAGCCCTCTATTGAGCTCAAATAGGGGATTATGTTATAAATTTTCCGAATTCTCTACTTGGCACTCCATTTTCCAGCGTCCACAGCTCCACTCACAGTCTTCAAACGACAAATGAACAATATATAAACTTAAATATAAAAAAATGAGCTAGAAATAAAAAAACGACAACTGATAAACAAACCCATAGGAACCAGAATACTAACATGTGAAACAAAAACGCTAAGAACTTACGGTATGCATGGATCTAAAAATTTTCCTGGACTCATGCAGGCTTCTGCAGCTAGGCGTTTCTCCTCTAGCCATTGGTTTAAAAATTGTTCAAATGGCTCTAAGCACTATGGGACTTAACATCTGAGGTGATTAGTCCCCTAGACGTAGTACTATTTAAACCTAACTAACCTAAGGACATCACACACATCCATGCCCGAGGCAGATTCGAGCTTGTGATCGTAGCAGCAGCGCGGTTCCGGACTGAAGTGCCTAGAAGCGCTCGGTCACAGCGGCATGCTAACCATTGGTGCTTTGCCTTTTTACCCTCTGACTCTTTTATGTTGCAGGGTGAAGAAATTAATTCAGTCTTGAGAGGTTTAAATCGCTCTTGCAATACCCTGTTACCTCGATTCTCACTTTCCTTGACGGCGAGGTACAGAAGTGCGAGAATTCGGAGGTGGGAAGGCAGTTGGAGAGGAGAATAGGGCAGGTCAAGGTTATCAGCGTTGGGGGAGGGAATGACGCCGCGGCGTCAGCAGGTCAGCGGGCCCCTGGGCGTGCTGCGAGCAGATAAGGAGCGCCGGCGTTTCTTTATACGCGCGATAAGGAGACGGTACTGGATCCTTGGATTAACACTGGCCCCTCTGCCTCCGCCACTGGGAGGCTGCGAATGGCCGTTTGTCAGCGCGGCCCTAAGGGGGAGTGGTGGTAGTAGGAGGACGGAGGGGGGGGGGGGGCAGGGCGGAGAAGGAAGGGGGAGTTCGCGATTACGCTACGGGCCACGGCGCCAGGCCGGCCTCCTCGTAATTGGAGAGCGCTTTCTCGCCGGAAATGCGTTATGTTTGTAAAGTAGCTGCTTGCTGGCGAGAGGTCGGACGCTAGCGGAGGCGGCGCCTGCATCTTCAGCAGAGACGACGCGACCGGCCTGCTAGCAGCATCTCAGGGCACGCGCCCGAAGTACAGTGGAGGAAGCGAAGATTGTAAAGGGAACGATTAAATGGGGACCTGCTCTCTGGCTTTAACGCCGACCCTGTAGGAGGAGAGCCAACGGCGTTGCCCCTACGGGTACCTACACACAGACCTCACCAGTGTTTAAGTCTGTTGCTATCTCCGGCATCACAGCTACTTGCTGAAAACACCTTGCTGCAGGGGAACCCGAAATCCACCGACAAAATTCCGGAGGAATCTGTAGTCGCCGGCGGTCCCGTAGAGAACCATTTGCCTTTCGTATGATTCCTTACCCCCCAATTATGTGTGTGTTTGTACTGCACAGAAAACACCTGCACAGCAATGTAAATATCGGGGGTAAGTACATTGTGTTTTGTTAGCAACAAACTTGTCTCATTCTATCACAATAGTTGTTGTTGACAACAGAGATTCTGTCGTATGTAAAGTACACCCTCCCACCTCCCCCCCCCCCCCATTTATGTATTGTAAGTAGGCTGTTTATGTTTTCTCTATGTAAGTAGGCTGTTTATGTTTTCTTATTGGCAACGTTACGTAGCGCTCAATATGAAAATCACTGGCTGTGCTGTGTGCAGTCTGTGGCTAGTTTGCATTGTTGTCTGCCATTGTAGTGTTGGGCAGCGGCAGCTGGATGTGAACAGCGCGTAGCGTTGCGCAGTTGGAGGTGAGCCGCCAGCAGTGGTGGATGTGGGGAGAGAGATGGCGGATATTTGTAATTTGTCATGAACTGCTATTTTTATACATGATGATATCAAGGTAAATACATTGTTTGCTCTCTATTAATATCTTTCATTTGCTAACTATCCCTATCAGTAGTTAGTGCCTTCAGTAGTTTGAATCTTTTATTTAGCTGGCAGTAGTGGCGCTCGCTGTATTGCAGTAGCTTGAGCAGCGAAGATTTTTGTGAGGTAAGTGATTTATGAAAGGTATAGTTTAATGTTAGTCAGGGCCATTCTTTAGTAGGGAATTTTGAAAGTCAGATTGCGTTGCGCTAAAAACAAAATATTGTGTGTCAGGTTAAGCACAGTCTCGTGTATAAATTGTTCAAAAGGGGAAGTTTTATATGTCGACCCTTAGCCTAGGATACCTCACTGGAATCTTCTGATTTTTCTTGTAGTTTGTGTAATTAGTGTAGATTTTGTTTATTGCTAGCGCGTAATTGTAGAGAGAATCTCCTTTGTAGTTGTAGCCTTTCATTGTTGTACAGTAAAACAGTTGTGGCATGCATGTAGATTTGCACCAAGTATTTCGCAGCTGCGCTGGCAATTAAGTAGACATTATTTCCATTGCTATGTTATTTTATTTTGCTCTTCAAATTGTGCTTTTCTGTGTTATCGTGTGAAATATTGTGACAATTATGGCGTGTGAAAAACGTAATACTGGGCTCCAAAGTAAACTGAGAAATGACAGTGAAGACGAAGGCAGTGTGTTAGCGCCGCAGAGTAATGAATTAACTAATGTTCAAAGTAGTAATTTGGTAATTGCGCATAGGGAAATGGAGCGGGCGGCAAACAATGGTGTAGACAGTGAAACAGGTAGTGAAGAGGGAAGCATTATCGATCGATCGGTCGGCAACAGCTCGCCTCAGGAATCGCGAATGACAGAACACAATATCGCAAATACTGTAGATTCAGGTTTTGGGTCATCACCGTTTTCTCAAATAAGTCAAGACACATTTTCTGCTTGTCAAAATGTGAATGTTGCCGGTGCAAATGCACTGCCGAAAAGCGTAGAGAAACAGATTCCAGACACTAATACATTATTATTGCAATTAATGCAACAAATGGAACAAAATCAAAGACAAATGGGACAAAATCTTAAAAAGTTAGACACAGTGGAACAAAATCTTAAAAAGTTAGACACAATGGAACAACACCAGAGACAAACACAGCAACAGTTAGACACAATGGAACAACACCAGAGACAAACACAGCAACAGTTAGACGCAATGGAACAAAATCTTCACACCACGCTTGAACAAACACGTGAAGATTTAACTACTGAGTTACATAACATTGAATCGAAATGTCAAAAAGTCTGTAATGACGTAAAAACACAAATTTGTGAGCATTTTCAACCTATTTTTTCGCGGCATGAAAATGCATTACAGAATCATGAAGCAGCCATAAAAGAACTGCAAGCCATTGTTCATGAAAATCATGAGACCTTGTGGGCTAAAATTGACTCAGTTGCATCTACCGATTCGGTTACGCAACTTGCAATAACTCAGGAAAACTTAAAGGACACAGTAGATTCGATTTCAACACAAATGGACATTCTGAAACTTGGTTCAGAAAAACACACTGAGGAAATGTGTTCACTATCGGAGAAAGTAGCCGAACTTTCGGATCAGGTCACTAACTTATCTACAAAGGTAGATGATGATCTGAATGACACAAGACCTGTAGCCTTCACTGACACTGAAGAGTGCGAACAAATTAGGAAATTCAAACAAAATCAGAATCAGATTAATACGCAACACCAAAGAGAAATCCGGGAAGTACAAGATCAGCTGACACAGTTAATACAAGAATTACGTATTTCAGAGGATACTCGCGCCCCAATACGGGAAGAGGGACACAGAAATACGGAGCAGCCACAAAATAATAACACAGGGCATTTCGGAAGTTATGAAAGAAATTGGCAATGTGCACCGAATTTTGAGATGGAACGGCCGACACGACCTAACAATGACCGATATGCGACTCGACGACATGATGATTTTGACTATAAGGTGTTCATTACTACACGTAAATTCAAAACATTTAAGAATTCTGGCAACGACATTCATCCACAAGCATGGCTCCATCAATTCTCTCATTGTTTTCCTCCCAACTGGTCATTGGAGCACAGATTAGAATTTATGTGTGGCTACTTAGAGAATGAACCAGCTGTAAGAATGCGATCGGTCATTCACGATTGCCACAGTGAAGGAGAATTTTACCATGCCTTCCTCTCAGCATATTGGTCTCAAGCCACACAAGACCGCGTAAAGCATGGCATCATAATGATGAAACATTTCGAACAATCTGAATTCTCCAGTCTTGTGAAATATTTTGAAGACATGTTGCACAAGAATCAGTACCTGTCAAACCCATACAGCCCCTCAGAACTCATCCGCATTTGCTTAATCAAATTACCTGAACATTTACGACATATTATTTTGGCAGGACGTTGCAAAGACGACATTGAAGCATTTCAGGGACTTTTACAAGAATTAGAAATTGACACTGACAATCGCGGAACGCGAAAGCAGGAACACAACAATTACAGGTCACATCCGTCGCAATTCCGCGATGAAAGAAGTAATAACTTGACACGACAAGGCTATTCTCACAACACAAATCGTGACCAAAACAGACACCATCCATATGACAACCGCTGGCAGAGTAATAATAGTTACAGAGAAAGATCGCATTTCCGTAGTAATGACTATTACAGAGACAATCAGAGAAACAGACAATATGGGAACCAAAACAATTATTATCAAGGGAGGCAGAATAACTTCAGACGCAACAGTTCGGCGCACAGTTACGATTCAGGGAGAAATTCTCCACCATGTGACCGACAAGAAAGAAACTATGGAATCTACCGACATGACGACAGACGATATGATCGTAACGACAGACCTGAATTGCATCAGAACTGGCGGGATTCAAACAGAGCAGGGCCCTCTCGTCACGGTGAATTTGTAGAAGTTAGGTCTCCTAATCCCAATAACAACGTGCGCCAACAAAGAGACAGACAATGACTCGCACAGTAGGCAGCCGCGTGCGCCAGGTGGCTCAGGGAAAAATAACATAGACGCTAACCTTGAGAAAAATTCCAGTATTCTTTACCGACGTATACTGCATGATAATTGTATTCCAGCCAAACTGTGAGTACCAGGAAGAGTAAAGGTTTACACCACATTTCACATGTAAAACCGTTTATTGAAAGATAATCTGCTTTTTAACTTTGTCATTGCCATAAAACTTTTCACTTTACATTACTAGTATACTTGTCAGACTTAAGAAACTGTTAACATGCAACAATGTTTGAAGTTAAATATCCAGTCAAGAACCAAGAAAACTTATTTAAACAGAAATTACGAATGCATTGTTATTGCGAAAAGACGACACAGTGTAATTGTGTGTGTACATTCTTGCTTGTTAGTTGCATGATTAGAACATTTACCAGTACTGCTAATGAGATTTTAATGCAACATTTTGGTTTATTTGAAAATACATTCTGAATTTAAAGTGCTTTCTGAGAGATACCAGATGACACAGAGGTTAGTTTATGTGACAGCTACACGATTTTTATCACGACGCTACTAATGAGTGACAATTTACAATGTTGCTTTTGCGGTGTATCTGTTTTATATCTGCACAGTTTTCTGAATTCTTCTGGAAAGAAAAACATGTTTTAGTAGTAACTTTTGTGGTATAGCAACAATGAGATAGCCTTTTTCGTGGCACAACATTACGTTACTGTACAGTACTTTCTTCATCACGCCAATAAGCATAATAACTACGACATCTATACGCAAAGCATTTCACTTTTGTTTATCATGTGGTAAGTACATTGACTTCTGCAGAACTTAGCTTTCGGAGGACGATAACTACGACACTTCCACAGAGATTATGTTGCAACAAGACGCACATTTAGCGCTACAGTACACGTATTTGAGTGATTAATTTTGTACTTGAAACATTTATTTTTAAAGATTTTTAATTACAAAGAAAGTTTTCCGTGATACATTTCATTCCATTGCTGTAATTTGTAACACCTGAGGGTATAATTACATTTATCCTCAGGGGGGTACACGCTTACTTTGTGTACCATGTGTGTGGCAACCACAAGGAACCCTAGCTAATATGGTATTTGCTTATACAACTTTACACATCGGTACCATATTTCTCTAACACACAAATTACACAGCTATCTGATCATTTCACTGAGAGATAAACATTTTTTTACCACATAAGTGACATATGTTTACGCAATTACACAGTTGGATAACTTCACACTTATGAAACTGTATTTTGTCTGTACTTTGTAAACTGTTCATATTTTTTCGGAACCATTGTGATACTATGAGAGCTTTCAATGATGTATTTGGTAAAGGGATTATGATTTTTAAAGTACGTTTGAGGCAGATGACACTTTTGACATGAGAAGAGAATTTTTTTAATTATTGGAGGAAGCTACGGCGATTTTGAGATTTGACTGAGGTGTTATGATGTTATTTTTACGACGACGATGTGTATTATGCTGCTGAGGTATGTTTATGATTAATAGGCTGAGGCTATATGAGTTATTTGATTATGCTTCATATTTATAATGACGAAATATTGACGAGTGTCGATGGATACGTATATGTGTAATAAGGTAAGGAGTAATGAATAGTGGGTAGGGACTCTTGACTTGTGAAACAGGATGTTGGAAACCAAGAAACGTACTTTAAGAGTTATGAAATGTGTGACTGTATCACAATGCTGACCAATATTTTTTTTGGACACTTATATTTTTGTTTCTACAGATTTGCAACGCTAATTCTTGACCTGTGAAATATTTTTATATGAGACTGCCACGGTAGCAGAAACTGCTGTCGTAAATATTTCCGTACGAAAGTTAAGTGACCACCTGCACGTAATGCGTCGCGGGCACCCAGCTGTGTCAGACGCCTGGAGAAAAAGCCATTATTGCGAGCCATTTTCAGCGGCACAGGTAGAAAAAAAAAGAAAGGGAAGGCCATTGTCCGCGCTACTGACATCTCCTTGTTGAAAGCATACTGTGGAGCTCGTAATTTATGATATTTACTGAAATGCCTAATGAAACGATGAGAAACATTTCACAGCTATTGTCTTGCTAGTTAAGAAAAATGCCATATGGCTTGCTTTATGTATTTATTTACACATTTTGTTTAATATCAAGTTTCTAGCTGCACTGCAGCATTGGTTAAAATAAAATTTAATATATGTACTAATATAAATATTTTATGCCTACAGATCCAGTAAATAATTTTATGATCTATCCAAAACAAATGAGGGAGCACAAAAAGACATTTCCCTTCACAGGAATTGCATAAATAATTTTTTTACGATTTGGTAACTTATCTACTAGCGTAAGTTTTTGTGATGCATCACTCTAATGTTAAGATGTGACATAGGTATTAGACATGGCCATTTTAGTGTAATATTTTTTCTGCTTGCGCTATGTCATGTTTAGGTATAAGTTGCTGCTGTTTGCCAGGCATAGTGTTATTGAATTTGACTTTTGCTCATTTATGCTGCTAGCTTTGCCAATTTGCATTTTTTGCATTGCTGTTTGTGTTGATTTGTTATGTGATGCTGCATTGCCTCGTCCCTTAGTTTAGCATCTGAGCTCAGTAGATTTAAGTTAGCTTAAGAGGGGGTAGCCTCTAAGAGAATGAGTTGCGATGAATTGGAAGAAATGCATTGAGAAAACAGGTTTAGGTAGGATTTTCTTGGAAATAAATGTTGAGGTAAGAAATGTGTGAACATATAAATACAGAAAGCATGCTTAGATAGAATTTTTTTGGTGGAAACAAAGGATGAAATAAGAGGAAAGATATATGAAGTTTTGGGTTGGACTGCAGTACCACATGTTACACTGAAAACAAACCCTGTCCTTTCCCTTTTGTGTTATCCCACTATATGTTTGTGTACCCTTGTGTATTTGTTTTCTTCCTGTCTTTGTGTAGTTTCATAGAATTTTTTCTTCTTTTAATATTAAGCTACATTCACTATGATGAGGAATACTGTTATCCTTGAATATAATTGGCATTAATAATATGTTATTTACTTTGTAAAGATGTTAGACATTATTCATTCTGTTTAAATGCTCATGTGTGAAGTTGATGTTTCGCAAGTTATTCTGATCTTTTATGTATGTACTCATGTCATAATTCCTGTAACACTGACGTATATGTCTATTTCTATTCTTTTGTAAAGCCTGTGTTACTGCAATTGTTATCTATATTGCTATGTTTTTAATGATGTATTTTGTACCTTTGTAATTGTATTCTTATGTTATAAAATTGTAATTGTCACCAGTTCATGATATTATTAACTTGTTAGTTACATTTCACTGCACACGTTTCTGTTGGTCATAGTATATGGACAATATGTGAGAAGTAGGGACTGTTCATGTTTGCACGTGTGTTAATAATTCTGCAAGGGACTGGATAACAGCATTGCTTGTTCTAAGGACAATTTCAAAAACTTTGTGAGTGCACAAGTGGTGGTTTATGGACTTGCTATATCATCCGCAAGACTCTTCAATGGTGATTGTGCACCTGCACAGTCACAACAGATGGCTGCTGGCTATCTCTACAAGGACTACAGTGGGTCTGCATCTATGATGACCCACCAACGCCATTATTTCTACAAGGACTACAGTGGGTCTGCATCTTTGATGACCCACCAATACCATTATTTCTACAAGGACTGCAGTGGGTCTGCACCTCTGGTGGCCCACCAATACCGTAATCTCTACCAGGACTACAGTGGGTCTGCTCTGTGATGACCTACCTACCAATACTCTTCAAAATTTCGACTGACTCTGCTGTGGGTTTGCTCTGTTGTGGCCCATTACCTGTATGCATATCAAGAGTCAGCACTGTCTTTCCATTGGAAGGACAACACTACTTCTTCAAGACTGCATGGAAATCCACTACTTCCGTGTGCATTTTCTTTTACTGCTCAGACTTTGAGAAAAAACACTGCTATTCTACTGTTATGTACGATTAGGACTGTCTTTATGGACTGTGAGAAAATTTTAGCTTTTGACCAACATTGTATCAATAAGTGTGTGCATTTGACATGTTTGTTATTGTAATTATGAAAAATTTTATCCAATCATTATTGGCCACTGCCCAAAAAATATTTTGTAAAATTTTTTGTGGGGAGCATGGGGGCTATGTAAGTAGGCTGTTTATGTTTTCTCTATGTAAGTAGGCTGTTTATGTTTTCTTATTGGCAACGTTACGTAGCGCTCAATATGAAAATCACTGGCTGTGCTGTGTGCAGTCTGTGGCTAGTTTGCATTGTTGTCTGCCATTGTAGTGTTGGGCAGCGGCAGCTGGATGTGAACAGCGCGTAGCGTTGCGCAGTTGGAGGTGAGCCGCCAGCAGTGGTGGATGTGGGGAGAGAGATGGCGGATATTTGTAATTTGTCATGAACTGCTATTTTTATACATGATGATATCAAGGTAAATACATTGTTTGCTCTCTATTAATATCTTTCATTTGCTAACTATCCCTATCAGTAGTTAGTGCCTTCAGTAGTTTGAATCTTTTATTTAGCTGGCAGTAGTGGCGCTCGCTGTATTGCAGTAGCTTGAGCAGCGAAGATTTTTGTGAGGTAAGTGATTTATGAAAGGTATAGTTTAATGTTAGTCAGGGCCATTCTTTAGTAGGGAATTTTGAAAGTCAGATTGCGTTGCGCTAACAAAATATTGTGTGTCAGGTTAAGCACAGTCTCGTGTATAAATTGTTCAAAAGGGGAAGTTTCAGTATGTGTTTGTACTGCATGGAGAATAACCTCACAACAGTGTATATATCGGGTGTAACCACTTTGTCTTTTGTTCGAACCAATTTGTCTCATTATATCGCGGTACTTATTGTCAACAGAGATTCCGTCGTATGTAAAGTACACCTGCGCCAAGACGTAATCAGCACCTTCACTGTGCGATAACAATGGCGATGTCACTGCTGATAGGGCCACTAAAGCAGAGTTACTGAACACTGTTCTCCGAAATTCCTTCGCCAAAGACGAGGAAGTAAGTATTCCAGAATTCGAATCTAGAACAATTGCCAACATGGGTCAGTCTGGAAATAGATTTCCTCGCTGTAGTGAAGCAGCTGAAATCAATAAGGGCAAGCTCTGTGGTCCATATTTGGTACCAGTTAGCCTTCTTTCGGAATATGCTAATAAAACAGCTCCATACTTAGCAATCGTATACAACCGCTAGTTCGGAGAAAGATCCGTGGCTAAGAACTGGAAAGTTGCACAAGAGACACCCAATACCCAAGAAAGGAAATGGAATCAATCCACTGAATTACAGACCCTTCTCGCCAGCGTCGATTGACAATAGGATTTTGGAACGTATACTGTGTTCGAAAATTACGAGCTATCTCGAAGAAAACGATTTATTGACGACCATCCAACAGGGATTCAGAAAATATGTCCTTGTAAAACACGACTATCTCTTTATTCTCGCGAAGTAGTGAGTGCTATTGATAGAATATGTCAAATTGATTCCTTTTTGTTTTTTGTTTTTTGTTTTTTTGTTTGTTTTTGTTTTTATGTTTCCAGAAGGCTTTTGATACCGAACCTCACAAGCGACTTCTAATCAGATTGGTTGCTTATGGGGTATCGTCTCAGTTGTACGACTGGATTCGTGATCTTCTGTGAGAAGGTTGCAGTTCGTACTGCCTGATGGAAGTGGTATCTGGCGTTCCCCAAGGAAGTGTTACAGCCCTGCTGTTGTTCCCAATGTATACACATGATTTAGGAGACTTAGCAGCCATAATAGACAGTCTTGTTAAATCATCGGATGACCAAAAAACATTGCGATACTATGTAGAAAACATAACTGTATGCTGCTAAAAGTGGCAGTGTATACTAAATAATGAAAAGTGTGAAGGGATCCACACGAGTACTATAGGGAATACGATAAATTGAGGTTACAGCATAAAACACGCAAATCTAAATGGCGTAAATTCAACTAAATATTTAGGGATTACCATTAAGAATGACTTAAATTGGAACGAACAAATAGATAATGTTGTGGAGAAAGCAAACCAAAGACTATGATTTATTGGCAGAAAACTGCTAAAGAGACTTCTTGCTTTCACTTGTCGCCCCCCCCCCTCCTCCCCTCCTCTGGGGTATTACTATTCGGTGTGGGACCTGCATCAAGTAGGACTAACGGAGAACTTCGTAAAAGTCCAAAGAAGGGCAGCTCGTTTTCTATTATCGTAAAACAGCGGAGAGAGGGCTACGGATACGATACGTGAATTGGGGGGGGGGGGGGTGGGGGGGGCGGCCTTCATTAAAAGAAAAGCATTTTTTGTAGCATCATCCTCTTCTCAAGAGATTTAAACCACCAATTTTCTCCTCGGAGTGTGAAAATATTTTGTTGGCGCCCACCTACGCAGGGAGGAATGATAATCAAAATAATAGAAATCAGAGGTCGCACAGGGAGATTTAAGTGTTTATTTTCGCCGCACACTGTTTGAGAGCGAAACGTTAGGGAAACAACTTGAAGGTGGTTCGACAAATCCTCTGCCAGGCACTTAATTGTGAAGTGCAGAGTAATCATGTAGATGTAGGTGAATGCTCGTTTCACTCTTGTCCCTCAAGTTAGCATTGAATAATCTGGTTATGTCGTGGTTTGTTTACCCGCCCGTGTCAGTTGCACTTTTACAGTGGTACAGCACTATGGATAGTTATCCCGATGCACAGTTGGTCGATGTTCATCTCGTTTATAGGTTCACTGAATGCAACAGAAGAGCGACACAACGGCGCTATGCTGAGCTGTTCCCATAGCGACGGCACCCACGTCACAGTATTTCTAGATCTACGTGAGAGCTGTTGAACCACTTTGTGCTTTGTGTTGTACGTTTGGTGTTTCTCTATTACAGACTTCTACAGTGTTGTGAAGGTATTTTCACAGATAACTGGGGCAGAAAATCATATAAAACGTAATTACATTATTTCTGTGTAATGAGACACAGGAAACCGCGGGTCCGTTGTGTCAACATACCTAGAAAATGTCCCTGAACAGTCTCTACCTGGAGTTCGGATCACTCTGTACGTAAATGAATGAGAATATTAGTCAACGCTGTATTACATATTGTGGTGCACTATCAACACTCCTCCCTTTGAGTGAGATACTTGTGCACATGATGACTCATAATTCCTGTTTTACGTTTATGGAGGCTCTATGCGAACATCGTAATTAACAAAGAAAGGCTCTTATTTCAGTCTTTCAATGGCTGTTTATTGTTCCAAGTGTATCGTTTTTACACACTGTCGCCCACTATCGGAATTAAAATTATGAAAAAAGCCTGTATATGATTTAGGTCTCCCAAAATTATAATTCTTTCTCAATCCACGCAACATTTTCATGAGGGAGGATGGGTCGGATCAAGGTTTCGTTGGAGTGGAGGGCAGTGGAGAGGTGCGCTCCTCAAGTTCGTACATTTGGTAGTTTGGTACTACTCGTAATGTTGGCTCTCTGTTGGATAGTTAGCAGTCAAGGTTGTTAGGTTACTTGCTAATCCATGGTTACTCGAAAATACACTCCTGGAAATGGAAAAAAGAACACATTGACACCGGTGTGCCAGACCCACCATACTTGCTCCGGACACTGCGAGAGGGCTGTACAAGCAATGATCACACGCACGGCACAGCGGACACACCAGGAACCGCGGTGTTGGCCGTCGAATGGCGCTAGCTGCGCAGCATTTGTGCACCGCCGCCGTCAGTGTCAGCCAGTTTGCCGTGGCATACGGAGCTCCATCGCAGTCTTTAACTCTGGTAGCATGCCGCGACAGCGTGGACGTGAACCGTATGTGCAGTTGACGGACTTTGAGCGAGGGCGTATAGTGGGCATGCGGGAGGCCGGGTGGACGTACTGCCGAATTGCTCAACACGTGGGGCGTGCGGTCTCCACAGTACATCGATGTTGTCGCCAGTGGTCGGCGTAAGGTGCACGTGCCCGTCGACCTGAGACCGGACCGCAGCGACGCACGGATGCACGCCAAGACCGTAGGATCCTACGCAGTGCCGTAGGGGACCGCACCGCCACTTCCTAGCAAATTAGGGACACTGTTGCTCCTGGGGTATCGGCGAGGACCATTCGCAACCGTCTCCATGAAGCTGGGCTACGGTCCCGCACACCGTTAGGCCGTCTTCCGCTCACGCCCCAACATCGTGCAGCCCGCCTCCAGTGGTGTCGCGACAGGCGTGAATGGAGGGACGAATGGAGACGTGTCGTCTTCAGCGATGAGAGTCGCTTCTGCCTTGGTGCCAATGATGGTCGTATGCGTGTTTGGCGCCGTGCAGGTGAGCGCCACAATCAGGACTGCATACGACCGAGGCACACAGGGCCAACACCCGGCATCATGGTGTGGGGAGCGATCTCCTACACTGGCCGTACACCACTGATGATCGTCGAGGGGACACTGAATAGTGCACGGTACATCCAAACCGTCATCGAACCCATCGTTCTACCATTCCTAGACCGGCAAGGGAACTTGCTGTTCCAACAGGACAATGCACGTCCGCATGTATCCCGTGCCACCCAACGTGCTCTAGAAGGTGTAAGTCAACTACCCTGCCCAGCAAGATCTCCGGATCTGTCCCCCATTGAGCATGTTTGGGACTGGATGAAGCGTCGTCTCACGCGGTCTGCACGTCCAGCACGAACGCTGGTCCAACTGAGGCGCCAGGTGGAAATGGCATGGCAAGCCGTTCCACGGGACTACATCCAGCATCTCTACGATCGTCTCCATGGGAGAATAGCAGCCTGCATTGCTGCGAAAGGTGGATATACACTGTACTAGTGCCGACATTGTGCATGCTCTGTTGCCTGTGCCTATGTGCCTGTGGTTCTGTCAGTGTGATCATGTGATGTATCTGACCCCAGGAATGTGTCAATAAAGTTTCCCCTTCCTGGGACAATGAATTCACGGTGTTCTTATTTCAATTTCCAGGAGTGTATTTTAGTACAATAGATAATTGGATAGGGCAGTTGTAAATGATATTGTAGAAGTCATGGAGTTGGAAGGTGCCTAAGTTTTGGAGGGGTTGATCTTAAGAAGCTATTGGTTACGCCAGGAACTAAACTGAATGAGGTGAAGTTGACGCGATCGTTGTTATTTTTGGAATGTAGGAAGGAGGCCGAGGATAGAGGTGTCACTTGCACAGTGAACGAGGTGGACTGGCGGAGGTGGACAGGGTATACCGGCAGCATAGTGGAGGCAAAGGAGAGGTGATGGAGCCTTCGGGCACACTTCCATTGAGATGGAAGTCATGGGAATTGGTATTGTTAACAGCGGCTAGATTGGAGTGTTGCAGTATGTTATAAGGCGGACATAGTCAATTGGAAGTCTGGGCTTTGAGAAGCACATTGGCCTGCAATAAACGGCCACATGCTTTCTCTAGGTCGAGGGCGACAAAAACATTTGAGTTATGGTTGTTGAGCTGGTGGTATAGAACATGACTGACGTATAGGATCTAGCACTGGTTAACGGGAAGGAAGTGGTATAGGTTCAGGTGTTGATGGATGTGTCGGGAGAGAATGGATTCAAAGACCTCGCTAAACTAGGAGGTGGGGCACATGACTCGATAGGACAATGTGTCAGTAGGTGGTTTGTGCAGTTTGAGGAAAATTTGGATCTTCGAAGTTTTCTACATTTCATGACAGTAACGTAATGAGAGAATAGTAGTGTAAAGGGTTGCAAGGCTAAATGGAAAGGACAGAGTGCATTCTTTAGATTGTCGCTAGATAATACGGGCGGGACCAGAGGAAACGTTACGTTTTTTCTGAAGCACTTGCTTTATGTCGTATGCTGTAATTGGTGTGTTTAATTCTATTTGTGATATGTTGCTCAAGTGGTGGAAGCTTGGAGGCAGGGGTGGGACAATGGTATTTGTGTGTTCATAGATTGTATGGAACCGGGCGTGATCAAAACTGGGGTCGTTAGAAACTGAGAGTAGTCAGAGAGATACGACGCAAAGATGTCAACATTGTTCAGAATGTCAAGTAGGGGATATTGTGGAGTAGAGGGTTCTGTGGGATGGAATAACTGCCAGTGAGTGGACAGAGCGCTTTCCAGCCATTTGAAGAGGTTGTGGAGAATATGATTTTGAGTCTGGTGCATGTTTTGCGCTAGTCCCGGATTTTTTTTTTGCATTTAACAATTCAAAGCAAACAGCGGTATAAGTGACGGGATTCTTGGAGAAGGAGTAAGAGTTGTGGAGGGAAGAATAGGGTGATGAGGATGTATGGCCATGGTAGGTATGTGGGCAGATGAAACGTCTGACAAGGTCTGCTGCAGGAAGTTCGTAGTGTTAGGTATGTTATAAGGTTGCTGGAAGGTTAAGGGATGGCTTCCAATCCCAGTATCTATCGATTTTCGGTACGCCTTCCATTTAGTGTGGAAGTAGTGTACATCTACATCTACATGGATACTCTGCAGGTCACATTTAAGTGCCTGGCATAGTGTTCATCGAACCACCTTCACAATAATTCTGTATTATTTCACTCTGGAACAGCGTTTGGTAAAAACGAACATCTATATCTTTCTGCGCGAGCTCTGATTTCCCTTGTTTTATTATGATGATCGTTCTCCCTGTAGTATAGGTCAGCGTCAACAAAATGTTTTTGCATTTGGTGGAGAAAGTTGATGACTGAAATTTCGTGAGAAGAACCCGCCCGAACTAGAAACGCCCTTGTAGCACTCAAGGGATGACGTCACACTTTTCGATATTTAGGGTCAATCTCCAATTTCCGCGTCATACAGATATCTTTTCTAAATCGTTTTGCAATTTGTTTTCATCTTATGATGTCTTTGCTAGACAATAAACGATAGTATCATCTGCAGACAAGTTAAGACGGCTGCCGGCCGATGTGACCGAGCGGTTCTAGGTGCTTCAGTCTGGAACGGCGCGACCGCTACGGTCGCAGGTTCGAATCCTGCTTCAGGCATGAATGTGTGTGATGTCCTTAAGTTAGTTAGGTTTAAGTAGTTCTAAGTTCTAGGGGACTGATGACCTCAGATGTTAAGTCCCATAGTGCTCAGAGCTATTTGATTTTTTAAGACGGCTGCTCACATTGTCTCCTAAATCGTTGATATAGATACGGAACAGCAGAGAGCGTATAAAACTACCTTGGGGAAAGCCAGAAATCCCTAGCTTGTTACTTTATGACCTTTCCTCAGTTGCCACGAACTGTCACCTCACTGACAGGAAAACACAAATCCAGTCACGCCACTGAGACGATATTTATAAGCACACGATTTGATTACAAGTCGCTTGTGAGGTACAATGTCAAAAGCCTTCTGAAAGTCTAGAAATGCGGAATCCCTTGTCAAAAGAACTCAGGACTTCATGTGAGTAAAGAGCTAGTTTTGTTTCACAAGAACGATGTTTTTCTGCATATCTTTTGGATTGAGATTGCGATGGGGTGTATACGGATGAGGAGATGTGTAGAAGATGGTGAGGAGAACACATAGGAGGTCACTCTTGTTGGATCTAGGGCTCCTGCAGAAACGCGTCCAAGAACGCAGGGAGAGGCTAGAGCGATAGCTGGTGTGGTGTTGCATTGAGGACGAGTGAGTTGTGACCTAGAGGAATGACACCTTGGAAACATTATGTAAACTGACGCCACCGCTGTGGTTTTTCATGGGACATACTATGGACTTTGTGGTAGACATCAGCAATATAGGCGGAAAAAGGTGTGGTCGATGTGAGTAAGGAAGTCAGTGGGGACGAGGTGGTTAGGATCGATGTTGTCGATGGCACAGGTAACTGTCACGATTTTGAGGAACAGGGTAAGGAGTGACCAGTCAGAATCTGTAGATATTATTAAGTCCCCTGCCGCATTTTCTGGATGTATGTGGAGGCAAAATTTATGAATTACTCTAACGATTTGGATTTTCCCTGATAAGAGATTAATGCAGTTGGAAGACTTGTGTATATCCATAGATGTCATACAGGTCGTTCGGTCGTAGATACATAGTGCTACTGCGGGATGTATCACTGGTTTACGATAAAAGAGCGAATAAAACGGGGTACATCCCCACTCAGGTTACCCAGTGTACCAGACCGATGTTGAGCGGATTCGATGCCAGTTTGGTTCATCTCCCTGTCTCGAGAGCTGCCGCTCTACGCATTAAACTCTACTAAAGGATCTCAGAACATCATAGCTTATCCATATTTTGCAGGTTCGGACCTGGCTGTATTCAATACACAGGACGTTTCTAAAAACGCCTTCAGTCATAATTTTTTTTATGTTTTATTAAATTACACGATGTATTTCGAACTCTGTGGATCCACTCTCATGTGCAAACTGTCTGATGCACAGTTTGCATTTGCTCTTGAGGGAAGTGAAATGTGTTTTCCTTTTAAGAGATAGTCAAATGTTAGGTTTGATATTCCGTGAATCGAGTGTGGAAAATATGTGAGAACAGTGTAAAATACAGCGAGAAACATACCGAAAAATAAAAAAGAACATCTTCAACCGTGACGACAGAAAAATAAACTAACGTTTGCTGACCTCAAAAGGTTATAAATGTTCTTCCTTGTTTGTTCGGTTAGTTTTTCAGTGTTTTTGCCACTGTTCCTGACATACTTTCCACACTCGATTCATGAAACGTGTAACTTCCTCATAACAGGAAAACGCATTTCACCTCATTCAAGAGCAAATGTAAATTACGTGTTAGAGGATTTACACCTGAAGATGGACCCTCAGGTCCCAAAATGCATCGTGTAATTTAATAAACCACGAAAAAATTGTGACTGACGGCGTTATTATTCAAACTTCCTGTGAATAGAACATTATATGCTATACTATTCAGTTCCAATTTTCAGTATCGTTTATGTTTGCATCAACCGATAACAAAACATTTTCAGCTAGTGGTGATTGAGTAGCACGTTCAGTCCACTTCAGAAATAACTTAACGTGTATTCCACATGGACGATGATTTGAAATCCTGGAACCGCGCACAAGCGCACTGGCAGTGGAACCGACATCGCTGGCACTCGACGTACAGACCGGAAATCATACGCGCCATAATCCGCCATTAGAGAGCAGAGGAAGCTCGCAAATTGCTTTGCGGTTCGGCGCAGCGTTATCGCGGTGCGCCCTAATAAGATTATAAGTGGACTAAAATGCTATCTTCTCATCCCATTAGTCGAATTAATTCGATATTTGCTGTGAGCATAATAGAAAAGCGGACTGTTTGTAACACCCACTGTGCTGGTGTGGGCGTACCCATACCATACTTCTGTTCAGCGAAACAATGGGCAGAGCTAGTGTGTGTGTGTGTGTGTGTGTGTGTGTGTGTGTGTGTTGTGACGGCTCCCTTTCCTAAAAAGTGTGAATAAGAATTGGAACGCGTAGTCTAAGTTCAAATTTTTATGTAGTCTGACTCGGGTAGGCCACCGCTATTACAGACCTAAAATAAAATTTCACCCAGAAATACTGATTTACCAGCATGAAAATCTCGATTAGGAGCCTCGAATACGCATCTGACTTCAGTTAATAACTTCTCACCACTACAAGCGGCGCTAAGCTTTGAGGAACACTAAATGATAAAACATGGAGGAACCGACCGTCTCAATTCCATGCAGCGACTGATAAAACAAACCTTACACTCAGCAAAATGATCGAAAATGTAATAATATATCTATAACATCTTGCAGAGAACGACGAACTACTGGGAGCAACATCTATATTCCCCACTAATATTACAAATGAGAAAGCAACAAGCAACTATGTCTGTAACGTTTTCATGGCTAAACCGCTGAACCGAATTTGATTAAATTTGGTATGGAGGCAGCTTGAACCCTGAGGAAGAACTTATGCTACTTTAGAAAGTAAAATACAATAAAAAATAAACAAAATATAATCGCACCCTGAAAGAGTGACGTAATGATTGGAACATTTCCTTCACATCAGTGAACATAAAGCATGTCAAAACATTATTGAATTTGTTGTATAATGTACACGTTGTGTACTGTATAGCTGTACCCATCCGCAAACACCACTCAACAGTTACGGCTGGTCCGTGCTTGGGGACGATAGTAACGATTGGTCTGTGATTGGGACGGGGGGGGGGGGGAGGGGGGGGGGAAGGGGGGGGGGGGTGTAGAGACGCACATCACATGGCATTATGCTTACCCGAACAATGAGACACGTTATTGCATACAGTAGCTTACTAACACGCCATCACCCAACATAACAAAACTACTGATTTGCGAAAGCATTGACCTTTAACAGATCGTATTATGCAGGGCTTCTATAAATTATTCATTCGTTTTGAAAACGCTATTCGAAAGTATCACATTTACAAATGTGACGGATGCATGAATAGAACCTAAAACTCATCAAGCCTTCATTTTGCACTCTACAAATATTCTGTGAGTGCCTCTCTGGTCACACGACCCACGTCTATGTAGTAAACCAGTTTGTTCACCATTTTAAGTAGCATCATTCTGTCAATAGTCATCACAGCAGCAATTATGCACTTTCGGAGCTTTTTCGATGTCCTTGGCAGTAGCGGTAATTAAACACAGTCCTTAATGCAGTCACAAAAGAAAAAGTCACGAATCGTTAGGTCAGGCGACATTGATGGCCAAGGGAAAAGAGTCACATCATCTTCACCACTACCCCTAGCCCAACGATGTGGAAGTCGGTCGTTTACGTAGCGAAGAATGTCGATACTCCAATGAGCAGGTGTCCCGTCTCGTTGGAAGATCAAATTCTCAGAATTGGCAGTCTGTTGTGGAAGGCCGGCCGGAGTGGCCGTGCGGTTCTGGGCGCTACAGTCTGGAACCGAGCGACCGCTACGGTCGCAGGTTCGAATCCTGCCTCGGGGCATGGATGTGTGTGACGTCCTTAGGTTAGTTAGGTTTAATTAGTTCTAAGTTCTAGGCGACTGATGACCACAGAAGTTGAGTTGCATAGTGCTCAGAGCCATTTGAACCATTTTTGTTGTGGAAGTAACCAGGAATGCAACTTATCAACATAACATATAAACACCTCGCATATTCGAAAAGACAAAAGCTTTGTCACCATTTTCTCACGGCACTGGACTCGTAACGCCAAGCGATAAGCACAATGCAGATTCGTTGAGTTCACGGTTCTATTCAAGCATCAATCAGTCTTGTACATGTAATACTTTGAAATACATAGAACTTTGAAAACGGTTGATTCGTTAGTAGTAACTATTCATTTTCTTTAGCGGAAGTTACAGGCACTCGGCCTCTTTTTAATAAATTCGTAATCGCTTTTGAATCACTGTTGTGACAGTAGCATGAGCCATAGCCTGGTGCGGGCCGGCCGATGTGGCCGAGCGGTTCTAGACGCTTCAGTTCGGAACCGTGCTGCTGCTACGGTCGCAGGTTCGAATCCTGCCTGGGGCATGGATGTTTGTGATGTCCTTACGTTAGTTAGGTTTAAGTAGTTCGACGTCTAGGGGACTGATGATCTCAGATGTTAAGTCCCATACTGCTTAGAGCCAATTGAACCATTTGAACCATGGCCTAGTGCAGCCATAAACCTCATCAGTTCTAAATGGATACAAATCGTAGACTGACGAATACACAGTGCAAAATTTCAGATAACCTTCCTTTTTTTCCATAACAGTGGCACATTGTGGATGCCAATTCTTTATTGATAGTCTGCAACCCCACATCCTTTCATATCAGCCGTCCGCATTATTGAATTCCACGGAAATCGAAGGTGGGCGGCGACACGATAGTTCAAACCGAGAAACAGATTTTATGCAAAATCAGTAATAAAATGATTTTTCCCTCTTGCTGCCCTTCTCCCATCACTCAACAACCAGTAAAAATTAATATTTTTCCTAACTTTGAAAGCGGCGTGTTGTGCAATAAACTGAACTACGACCACGAGTGTTTACATATAGCCCTGAACTGTTATGCTGTGCTGTACTATAAGAATATTTATGCTTCAGAAAACGTGTGCGCACACACACTCACACACATACAGACACACACACACACACAATGTGTAAGTTTTCAGCTTATATGCAAAGCTGTGCTAAGAGGATGATCGCTTGTATCCGCAGTACTCAATTTAGACTTGAAAAGAATGTTTATTCAAAAATTTCAGTAAACCACTGAAATAAGGATATGCTTTAACAAGACAGTCTCCAAATACTATTGCAAATAGGTAGTCCATCGCTGTCATGTGTTCCACTGAACATCTCACTGGTACATCAGAATACTGTGCACTGTATTCAGAAATCATCAGTCTTCCACAACAGCACACATATACCCTGAAGTGACAAAAGTCATCAGATACCTCCTAATATCGTGACGGACCTCCTTCCTCCCGGTGCTACTCGACGTGATACGGACGCAACAATTCGCTGAAAATCACCTGTAGAAATATTAGCCACGCTACCTCTATAGCCGGCCATAACTGCGAAAGTGTCCCCGATGCATGATTTTGTGCACGAGCTGTCCTCTCGATTATGTTTCATAAATGTTCCATGGGATTCATGTCGCGCCATCTGGGTGGCCTAGTCATTCTCTGGAATTGTCCAGAATGTTCTTCAGACCAATCGCGAACAACTGTGAACTGGTGACATGGCGCATCGTTTCTTGGAAACATGAAGCCCATAAACGGCAGCAGATAGTCTCCAAGTAGCGGAACATAATCATTTCTACTCAGTGATCGATTCAGTTGGACCAGAGAAGCCTGTCCATTCCATGTAAGCACAACCCACCATTACGGAGCCGCAATCATCTTGCACAGTGCATTGTTGACAAGCTGGGTCCATGGGTTCATGGGCTCTGCGCCACATTCGAACCGTATCGTCAGTTCTTACCAGTGAGGTCGGGACTCATCTGACCAGCCCACGGATTTCCAGTCGTCTAGGGTCCAATCGATATGGTCACAAGCCCAGGACAGGCTCTGCAGGCGATGTCGCCCTGTTAGGAAAACCACTCGTGCAGTCGTCTGCTGTCGTAGTCCGTTAATGCCAAATATCGCCTCACTGTCCTAAAGGCGTACGGCCCATATTGATTTCTGCCGCTTATTTCACGGGAAGATGCTTGTCTCTTAGCTCTGACAGCTCTACGCCATTACGACTGCTGTCGGTAGTTAGCTGAAGGCCATCGGCCACTGCGTTGTCCTTGGTGAGAGGTAATGCCTGAAATTTGGTATTCTCGGTACAAACTTGACGCTATGGATCTCGGAATACTGAATTCTCTATCACTTTTCGAAATGGATTGTCCCATGCATCAGATTACAACTATCTTTCCACTTTAAAGTCTTAATTACCGTCGTGCCGCCATAATCACGCCGCAAACCTTTTCACATGAGTCACCCGAGTACAAATGACAGCTCCGCCAATGCATTGCCGTTTTATACATTGTGTACACGATACTACTTCCATCTGTATATGAACGTATGCCTACCCCATGGCTTTTGTCACCTCAGTATACTTACCTTTCCAACCTTAATTCATGCAAAGAACGGGGTATTTATTGCTAATGGGCTGAAACGCTGGAGTGTAATTTATTCCGTTGACTGTTCGTGTCATATCTCAGCACTGATGTAACGAAGTGCGCCTCAACAACTTCGAACAATATGTGCTGATGATTAACAGGGGCCTCATGGATTCACGATACAGCTGGCACTAAGAACGTTTCTCTAATACAGTGACGAAATTACACATATTCAATACACAAATGCTAGCAAGACAGTGCAACGGTTGTAATTAAGAAGAGCAAGGTAGGTCTGATTCTATAACAGGATGAATTGAGAAGACTCCCCAGTCTTTAACCAGCTTCCATTCCATGAAAAGTAAGGACAGTGTAAACTTTCGTTGCAGCATGCGGATATCGCTGAAATTTCTCTACACAGTGTGATCGCACGACAACTGTCGAATATTTAGAATGTTCGTCTTAAATAAACTATACGCCCCCATTACACAGTAACGTTATTGAGGTCTCACCCATTATCTTCATCACTGTATAAACTTCGAATCATCTAGCATCGACAACTGGAAAAACAAGAAACAAACTAGGCCAGACTGTCGCACACACAGAAAAATAGGACCAGAAGTGGCTGAAACTCATTCTAAAGATATCGGCTGGTGGCTCCACAACTGTGAACGCTTCCCAATGGCGGGTGGCCTTATCAGGCTTTTAGAAATACGAAATACATCAGCGGAGAGACATATATACAGCATCAAAGAGATGGTTACTATTCATCAAATTTAACGATGATATAAAGGCGCAAAGCATTGCAAAGATAAACAAGCTATTTAAATAATCAAAAATATTGTAGTCCCAAAACTGTATGTGCAAATGTACAGAAAACTTTTTGTTTATATTTGAAAGTTATATTGTAAGTTGGCCGTGTGAGGAGAAGTGGCGGAAGTTTCAGTGTTCTTTGCCATGCGGAGGTTGAATCCTGAGGACGTATGTTGGGCAGATCTCTTTAGCTACCACAGGTAATGTTGTTGGGTGCCTTTCTTCTTGTTGGGCATGCGCTTCACTTCAGCTTGTATTGCTGGAAGTGTTAGTGTGGAATTTTAACTTTCGGGATGCCGCTTTGTTCTTCTCGGGGTATGCTGAATGAGGTAATATCCACCAAAGTATTTGCATTCTCTGCGATCACAAATGTTTGCTGTATATGACTAGAGAAGGGCTTTTATTTCGCGACACACAATATCGAAATTACGTTCGTGGTTAACATAACGTTGTTTGGATAGTTATTTCAAAATTACCGTGCATGGACTCAAGAAAACATTACGTCACTTTTCATCTTAATAATACACTTCATGCGAAACTTATTCCATGAGAATTATTTAATTTTCTGACACGTTTTTATATTTCCATGCTTGTGCCGAAGTGATTGTTAGTTTAACAGTGATTAACACAGACATTTTCAAATGCCAATATGTTAGCCGTATGTGCTTCCTCAGTTAAAACACAGAAACTAAACCGAAACAGGATTCTGATTAACTTAATCCGGGAGCTTCAGATTTCTGTTTGTCGATTGAAAACCTACTGAGTAGTCACATGTCCCCACGCCTTGCACTGTTAACACGACTCCTAGCAAACTCACAAGCATGCCACCTTGCGTATTTTATCTAATACAGATTTGGTTAACAGTGGTTC
This sequence comes from Schistocerca serialis cubense, assembly GCF_023864345.2. NCBI lineage: Eukaryota > Metazoa > Arthropoda > Insecta > Orthoptera > Acrididae > Schistocerca > Schistocerca serialis. Next base: position 267,455,968 of record NC_064638.1, read on the forward strand.
TAGCAAAAGCTGGAGGCTCAAATTTCAGGTCAATGTGCAGCGAGAAGCTACACTACAGTTCGTGTGGCCGGGCAGAGCTGAGCTCCGTTGCTCTTGTTGGGTAGGTAGGAATTAGAGTCAGAGCCATGACAAGAACGGGGAATAGCGAATATATGCATATTGCTATATAGACTCAAGTTAGCTTCAGTAACTGCTCATGATTGCTCTGTACGACAGTTAATACCAAGATCTTGATTATCGAAAGTTATCACTCACAGATGATAGTTTACACTTTCTAATACATTTTGGAATGTTGATTTTACAAAATTTCTGAAGCATTCAACCCTGCGCAAAAGAAAAACGAATTGCTATTTCGATACCCTGCAATAAAGAGACCAAAAATTGGCCAGTAGTTTCCTTCTTCATTACGACCCTGCACCGTGCCACACCTCGCTTTTGATTCGCATGTTTTGGCCGAAAAAAATGTTTATGTCTGTCCACATCCACCTTACTCACAAGATTTAACACCATGCGATTTCTGGCTCGACCCAAAGATTAAAATCATGCTTAAACGAACACGTTTTGACACCATTTCTGGCACTGTGAGGGTCACGAGAGATCAAAAGATCCAGAAATGCTTCCAGTCTTGGTTTCATTTTTGGAAAAAATGCATTGGCGGCCAAGGACAGTATTTTGAAAGATACTGAATCAAATACCACGTAATTTTATATTTTTTTCTGATAAAATTAATCACCGTATTTTTAATTTATTTTAATCGTACGATGTTTATGAGTAACATTCCAAACGTAGAATAAAAGATTGATTATGATTTCTGTGTTATCTGTAATCTGTGTAGCCAGTATATTGTGACACGAACGTAATACGACTGATAAACTTTCTGAATATGAAAAGTGACTATGCAATGCTATGAATATACACTGCGGAAGAAAATATCACTTTCTCGAAAACCCATAATTATCTCCCATTGTGACGCGTAAGTTGGAAATCTGGCTCAAAGATACTTGAAAGTTTTCTCTGTAACAGTGCAAAAGCGTGCGACCTTACCCTCAGGTTTGACGAGGCTTCAAACAGTAAACTGTCGACACATGCGAAAAAAAAAATGCGACAGCTCAGGAGTTCGTTTGAAGTGTAAGGTGGGTTATTCAAATTTGACGAAAATTCTATCCAATGCCATCGTGAATGTGTCGCAAGATGGGAAGGTCGCCACCACCACCGCCACGACCCTTCCCCCCCACCTCCTCTCGTTGGAGGTCAGGACCGCGACGCCAGCGTTTCAATAACGCTGTTTTCTTGTAGATGGTCGAGGGAAACATTTCAGAAACACTGCCGTTCAGAATCGGAAAGGCTTCATGGGGTGGAATAAAGGACGACAATGAAACCACCCCTTTCCTGGGTCGTTGATTTCCACACATTGCGCAATCGGAAACAACAGGTCGCTGTGCGAAGAGCAACAGGCAGATGTTCTTGACAACGTTCGGTACTGCTGGCTGAACCTCCTACCCCTGCTCCCAAGGATTATTCAACACCTCTCTAAGAACACTGTGGGGCTGCAACACCACAGCTTGATCTGAGCGCTTTGGTGTCTAGTGCAGCCGCTATTTTTGCTCTGATATATAGTTTTGAACAACTAGAGACCGTTCAAAATCATTCGACGAAATTTGAACGTGATCCGAAGCAGAAAAAGTTTATTACGCTTTTTCATTCCTGTGCCTGTGCATAATCCTATTGCGCGTCAAAGTGTCCCGTGGCCCGTGTCCCTCTAAGACACCCCAGCTCGGCAATACTCTCGGTGCCACCCACACAGCTTTGTTCAGCTATTAGAACTGTAACTGTCTGAGAGTTCGACACGCATTCTGCTGAGTGGTGCCTCATGGCTGCTCTATCGCCTGAAGGCAGACAACGCATCCTAACGGGGTCGAAGGGGTTGCGTTGGGCAGAATTGAAGTGAAATTTGCTATCAATGTGGTATCATTCACCCACCTTACACCTCACGTGGATTTCTGAGGACTTTTTATCGCATGTGACGACACTTCGTTGTATGAAGCGTCGCCGCGCCAGTGGGTGACGTCACAGGCCGCCACGTTCTTGCACCATTACAGAGGAAAGCCGTAAGGCATCCTCGTGTCAAATTTCAAACTTATGCCTTAAAATGGGAGGTAATGACGGGGTTACAAGAGAGTGATATTTTTTTTCTGCAGTGTATATTCATAGGATTGCAAAGTCACGTTTCATATTCAGAAAGTCGTTTAGTTGTATTACGTTCATGTCACAATATACATAGCAACCATAATTAGAATCTTCCATTCTAGATTTGGCATGTTACGAGGAAGCATTATACGAGGGGTGTTCAGAAGAATACGGTGAGTAATTTTATTTGAAAAATGAATAAAATTACATGGTATTTGATTTAATCTCCTCAAAAATACAGACCCAAGACCAGAAATTCACTTATCCCAGTGTTGAATCCATGACAGGAAGCATTTCTGGAAGGCTTCTTTTGGGAAGGGCGTTCACCTGCTCTACCGTGGATCTAACAGTGACAGGAATGGTGTCAAAATGTTATCGTTTAAGCACAGTTTTAATTTGTGAATAGAACCAGAAGTCGCATGGGGCTAAATCTAATGAGTAAGGCGGATGTGGACAGACAGTAACAGTTTTTCCTGCCAAAACCTGCGAATCACTGGCGCGGTGTGGTACCGCGCGTTGTCGTGATGAAGAAAGAAGCCTTTGTCCAATTTTCTGGTCTCTTTCTCGGGAGGTCGTTACGCAACCATTGTAATACGCACTTGTAACATTTGGCGTCTACAGCTGTTCCCCTTGCAGTGTGCTCTGATCGTACTGTGCCCTCATCATAAAAAGCTATTATATTCGATTTCGACTAATATGCCTCTTTAGGGCGAGCAGATTCACTTGTTTTTCATTGGGATCTCTGACTTTTCGTCTCATGATCGTACCTACAGACACAAATTTCATTTCCATTTGCAATTTTGAACATGAAATCCGGGTAATAATGAAGACTATCTATCAACTCCGTGCAAACTGATACATTATTTTCTTTCTGTTCATCAGTCAAATGTCTGGAAACAGATTTGGACCTCACTCATCTCATTGGCAAATTATCGATTAAAATACTTTGCACGGATCCTTACAAGTTTCTGTGTTCTTCGGTAAGCTCTCGAAGAGTTATTCGCCTCTTTGGATGAACAATTTTTCCAGTATCCTTCTTTTTAATTTGCAGCTCCTTGTATTGGCCGTGTTAGCAGTTAAAATTTTTGGATGTGAGGTCCGACAGTTGTGCAAAACCGCGTTTTTCTCAGTACCCAAACATGTTTCGGCACCACTGTACCGTCATCAGTGGGTTTTCGTTTTTATTTATTCTGAAATTAGAACACTTTTGTTGAATGATTATAAAATGATGTTCCTTTTTAGTTCAAACAACAGATCGTTTCTTTTTATAAATACCTTTACATATGGTGAGCATGAATTTTCTGGATCACTTTTGTGTTAATCATTACAGGTAGCTTGTCATCTGCAACCAAACGATGTTCATGAGAAAAGTTTTTTGCTGGGAGTTAACCTATCTTCTAGAAAGTAATTTAGTTTTTCGCGATGTTTTCGTGCCTATTTTCGTATTTACTTACGTTTTCGAGTGGCAAGCACTTCCATTCTCCGCATCATGCTGAGATGTTGTGATGCATATCTAACTATAACAAGTATTTTCCACAAATAACTCAGTAAAACACTTTTCACTACACCAGAACACAGTATGTTTGTGGTTTGTTATGTGTCCCAGTCCAGTCAGTGTTCATTCGTTCACGAGAGAGTTCGGCGCTAAATTTGAATTTTATTTACGTTTTATCATTGTGTATGTGTGTGTGTTTGTGTGTGTGTGTTTTCTGTGTGCTACTTAGCTGTGTGTGTTGCCTTTTATATGGTATAACTATTTGTATGTAAATGTTGCGTCTTTGCAGACTTTAGTGTATCTATTTTTCGTGTGTGTGTGTGTGTGTGTGTGTGTGTGTGTGTGTGTGTGTGTGTGTGTGTGTGTGTGTGTGTGTGCGTGTGTGTGCTTGTGTGTAGACTTTATCTGTTTGTGCTGTTTTTATTTGTGAAGTTATTTTAATATGTTAAATAGTGTCCCCTTGCAGAGTGCAGAAGGAAAACAGGTCTTAAGCGAATACACTATACTCTCTAAGGGCGCACTATTTAACACATTAAAGGGACTTTAAAAATAAAAACAGCACAAACAGATAAAGTCTTTACACACGCACACGCGCACGCACACGCACACGCACACACACACACACACACACACACACACACACACACACACACACACACACACACAAAGATAAAATGCAGATAAAATTCAAATTTGGCGCCGAACTCTCTAGTGAACAAATGAACACTGACTGGACTGGGACACATAACAAACCACAATCACACTGTGTTCTGGTGTAGTGAAAAGTGTTTTACTACGTTATTTGTGGAAAATACTTGTTATAGTTACGTATACATCACAACATCTCAGCATGATGAGGAGAATGGAAGTGCTTGCCACACGAAAACGTAAGTAAATACGGAAATAGGCGCGAAAACATCGCGAAAAACTAAATTTCTTTCTAGAAGATAGGTAAACTCCCAGCAAAAAACTTTTGGCATGAACATCGTTTGGTTGCAGATGACAAGCTACCTGTAATAATTAACTCAAAAGTGTTCCAGAAAATTCATGCTCACCAAATGTAAAGGTAATTACAAAACGAAACGATCTATTGTTTGAACTAAAAATGCACATAATTTTATAATCATTTAACAAAACAGAATAAATAAAAACGAAAATCCACTGATGACAGCACAGTGGTGCCGAAACATGTTTGGATACTGAGAGAAACGATGTTTTGCATAACTGGCGGACCTCACATCCAAAAATTTTTTCCAGTTTTTGTACGTCTTTTTCTTTTGTTGAGGTTAACGGACGTCCCGAACGTCGCTCGTCATCTACCGACTCATTTCCGCTTTTAAATCGCGCATAGTACTTGCAAATGGTCTTCAGAGCTACAGCACTGTTGCTATACGCCAATTCCACCATTTAATGAGTTTCTTCGGAAGTTTCGTGCAACTTGAAACAGAAGTTAATGTTGTTCGGAATCTATGAAGCGCGGCAGACCGACGCGGGAATCACGGCCTCACGCTAGCATCTCTGGACGCTGACAAATCAGAACTTTATCGAGCTTCACGATGCCTGTCTCAACGGATCAAGAGATCGGTCAAATTACATCAAATGGTTGCAGCGTCAGCAGTTGCAGCCAAAAGAATTCATTCACCGGATTTTTCGATCACATCTCGTACACTTAATAGGCTACACAAACATAGATAAACAAAACTAATATATCGACAGTTCATACGTTAAGGGTCCAATATTTTGCAGCAGAATAAAAAAAGTCAAAAACCGTTACTTTGTGTGTGTGTGTGTGTGTGTGTGTGTGTGTGTGTGTGTGTGTGTGTGTCCAGGTGGGTAGCTGGTTGGGTGCGTAGGTGGGTCGGTTGGTGCGATTTTGTAATGCAGCCGTATTTTCTCTTCTGGCGCGGCCTATGCCCGTCCCTTGACTCCCATTTGGACTTAACCTCTGAATATGGAAGGAATGAATTCTTGGGAGTGATGGGAATGAGAATGGGAGAGAGAGAGCCTAGCGTGGGTTTTCGTTTATTAGGTCTTCATTGCGGCGCGGTGTTAGGATGTCGAGATGAAAAGTTGCTCGTGAAGCGGGCCGTAAGTCCATTTTAATATAAGGTGCGAAGCCGTCGGGGTGTGAGGGGGGCCAGCGTGCTGTTCCGGGCCGCCCCGTGGCAGCCGTGATGGAGCACCGCCGCTTCCGCCCAGGCGCGGCCGCCGGGAGGGTGGAGTGCGCACGCCGCCTCGGCGCGAGACCTCCGCCTCTGCGACCGAAGGAAGAGCGCGCCGTAGAACTTGTTCTCCGCCAGCTCATCCGTTACCGGACACTCCATTCCGACCACTCTTCTCAACGGGCCCTGCCTGCACTCTGCGATTGTTTCCCAGTACTCTTGTCTTCTGGAGTCGCCGACAGGGCCGTACAACTGTAGTGTTTTACGCTCTAAACCACCATCTGCAAGTCGTCACGGATGGTAGCCTACGGCAATTCTCCGCCATTAAATGCATGAAGTATTTAGCAGTGGCGACCGGTTACATGTACTAATGTGCCGCAGCCCACCGTAAAGATCACACTAAAATTAAGCCATTTTCTTCGGATGTGAGCCACAAATTTCATTAAAATTACGCTATTTTTTCGAATGCGTGCAGATTTGCAAACGAAACGGACGAAAGAAGGTAGGTTTTGTACGGATCTCTCCGCGACAACCAGAAGCCACGGAATCTATTGCTGAAATGATTTCAGCCGCGGTACGATCCACTCGGAAAAGAGACGCAGCTGTCTCTGCTCGTCTGCGCGTGCTCTGATGTGAAGTCATGCCTGCCATAAGAGGTGGGGCCCCTCAATGCACACACTTCACTAAAGTGAAGTCACGCAGGATGTGGGTACTGTGATGTTTGTCTACATCTGGCTAAGGTTAGCCATTAATACGCGCTCATTTGGAGATAGACTGGATGGAAATTTGAATGAAGGGTAGCTATTGGATGGGCAGAGGAAGAAAAGTGCCAAGGAAAGAGCCAAGGGAAAAAACCTCTGCGGTATTTGCGTCAGGTTGCAAGAGCAGTAGTGGTTTTCTTGCTACCTGCGATAGGTCATGCAAGGTGTAAATAGGCTGTTTAGATATTTTATTTGGGAACGCCACGTAGTGCTCTGTGGGAAAATCACTGGCTGTGCTGTGTGAAGTCTGTGGCTGATTTGCGTTGTTGGAATATTTCTTATTACGTAGGCTGTTTAGGTTTTTATGTTCGTAACGTCACGTAGCGCTCTGTATGAAAATCACTGACTGTGCTGTGTGAAGTCTGTGGCTGGTTTGCATTGTTGGATTATTTGCTATTGTAGTGTTGGACAGTTGGATGTCAACAGCGCGTGGCGTTGCGCAGTTGCAGGTGAGCCGCCAGCAGTGGTGGATGTGGGGAGAGAGATGGCAGAATTTTGAGAACGGACGATCTGGACGTGTGTCCATCAGAAAGAGTAAATTTGTAATACTGTATATCATGAACTGATATATATATATGATGACTTTTGAACATTATTAAGGTAATTACATTGTTTGCTCTCTATCAAAATCTTTCATTTGCTAAGTATGCCTATCACTAGCTAGTGCCTTCAGTAGTTAGAATCTTTTATTTAGCTAGGAGTATTGACGCTCGCTGTATTGCAGTAGTTCGACTAACGAAGATTTTTGTGAGGTAAGTGATTCATGAAAGGTATAGGTTATTGTTAGTCAGGGCCATTCTTTTGTGGGGATTATTGAGAGCCAGATCGCGTTGCGCTAAAAATATTGTGTGTCAGTTTAGTGATGATCAGAATAAGTAAAGAGAGAAATGTCTGAGTACGTTCAGTTTTGCTCAGCTGTTTGAAAATCAATTAACGTAAGAGGTTTATCAGCACAGTATTTCATTAATTTTCCAAAGGGGACGTTTTAAAGGGCAGGCTTTGTTGGTAGTGCGCATCAGGCAGGCGGATACCTTTGACCTTGTGCGGTAGTGTTACACGGCCGTTGCTGCTGGCTGCCGGTGTTGGCTTCTCATCAGCGTCAGCATACCTGTTAATTAAATACAGCTAGGTTCGTCATCGTTTAGTGTCCCATAGGTCATATGTCGGACACACAGTGTAGGATAGTGTTGGCAGTTTGTTTGTGCGTTAGTGTGCGAGCTTGTCGGTTTCCCTGCCGTAACCTGGTGGTCGGCTTTAATAGCAGCTGGTATATCCAGTCAATGTTGCTGGTTTGCATGCGCCTGCCGATGTTGTCGCTTGTGGGAGTATCTTCGCTCGCCATACGTGGTTATGTCCTAGCTAGTAGAGTCTACAACCATGCCGGTACGGAGCCCACTAGGAATAGGGACCCCGCAACGAAATTGTGACGTCACACTAGTCGGCTTGTCCGCCATACTTCACGAACCCTCGGCTCTGTGCATGATCCACAGGAAATCAATGAAAAGATAACTACTAAATGCCTTAGCTTTGTCGTGTATTATCAAGAGGTTACATGCAATTTAAACGTGCAATGAAGCATTGTTAAACTCGTCTGAAATAGAGACGCCTACTGGCACTCATAAGACCTGTGGGGTCACGTGATGTGACGTACGCAGCACAGCCTGCCGCTCATGGGCCTCGTGCCGGCACTGAGATATATGGGCCTTGTGGCAGGTGTCACAGCGCGTGTCAGTGCAGGTCTTACGAGCTGCATCGACAGTCTCTGGCAGGGAATGAATTACTGGTTCACACCAATTTAATATTTCCTAAGTGTTTGCTTAAGTACAGTCAAGCTCTAGATAACCAGGACACAGCTAATGACCTTAGAGGGTATCTTTCGATTCACATATTGATATCCCACCAGACCAAGGCTGTAGCCCCGAACGTTAACGCTGTATATCGAGCAAGGCAACTAATGTGACGTCACAAGTTCGTTGCGGTGCCCGTATTTCTCGTGGGACGAGTGCCGGCATCAACTTTGCTGCACTTTGCTGCAGTTCTCGCATGGTCACGTCCGTAGTAGCGAGAATAGAAATCACAAGGCGTCTGTCTGCATCTCCACCACTGTATTTGACCTCTAACCGAGTGACCAATGAAAAGTGAGAAGTTGAAGGCCAGTCGAAAAGTACTATGTTTCACCCCCTACAAATTTATAACTGACAGATAAAAAAATCACAACACCAGAAATAATTAATGTTGAGATACGAAATTTTAGGAATGCATTTTCCTGGATAACATATAAGTGATTAAAAATGCATAATCATAAGTTAATGTAAGTGTGGCATAAGTCACTGCAAATGTGAAATGCTGGTATACTAATAATTGGTTTAATCGCCATAATGTTGAATGAAAGCATGCAAACGTGCCTGCGTTGTATTGTATAGGTGTCAGATGCCAGTTTTTGGGATGGAGTTTCATATCTGTTGCGCTTGGGCGGTTAATACAGGGACGGTAAATGTTGTTTGTGGCAGACACTGGAGTTGTCGTCCGATGATGTCCACATGTGCTCGACTGGAGACAGATCTGGTGATCGAGCAGGCCTAGGCAACACGTGGACACGCTGTAGAGCATGTTGGCTTACAACAGCGCTATGTCGGCGAACGATAACCTGTTGGAAAACACCCTTTGAATTCTGTTCATGAATGGCATTACAGCAGCTCAAATCGCCGGACTGACGTACAAATTTGCATGCAGGGTGCGTAGGATAACGACGACAGTGTTCCTGCTCCAATGCGAAATGGCACCCCAGACGACAACCTGAGGCATAGGTCCATATGTGTCTAGCACACAGCCAGGTTTGTTGCACGCCCTGAACTGTACTTCTTCTAACCAACAAATGGTCGTCACTAGCACCGAGGCGGAACCATCTTTCACCAGAAAACACAACAGACCCCACCCTGCCTTCTACCGATCTCTCGCTTGGCACCATTAAAGCCGTAAGCGGCGATATGGGGTCCATGGAATGCATGCTACAGGGTGTATGGATCTAAAGTATCCTTGCAATAACCGATTTGTAACAGTTCGTTGTGTCACCGTAGTGCCAACTGTTGCACATATTGCTGCTGCAGATGCAGCACGATGCAACAGACCCACACACTGACCACGATGGTCTTTCCTCCCGGTAGTGCCACGTGGCCGTCCAGAGCACGGTCGTTTTGCGACCGTACATTCTCGTCATCACCGCTGCCAGCATCATGTACAGTGGCTACATTCCTACACAAGTCTTCCTGCAATGTCGCAGAAGAAACATCCAGCTTCTCCTGGCCCCATTACACGACCTCGTTCAAACTCTATGAGGTGTTAATAATGACGCCTTTTGTCGCCCTAAAGGCATTCTGGACTAACATCAACTAACCACGTCCAGTCTCAAAGGTAACAACTCCGACTGCCGTTACAGGGTGTACTTAAAGCAAACTTGATTTGCATCCTCATAGCGGTGCTACTAGCGCCATTCTTATGTGACTGGCGGGAAAATTGAGTACACATCATCTTTCAGATGTAGGAACACGCATACCAACTTTCGTTTATGTCGCACAATTCTTTTTGGTTTGCGATTTTTTCCGTTAGTGTATTTACAGTAACGGCGTTCTTTTAAAAAGATAGATCTGCACACAATTTTATTGTTCAGAATTCGTCAATTGTTATTTCACATTGTTTACTTGGAAAATCAGTGTACTGCAGATAGGTTAGCACTAACTTATCAATATTTACGTGCTGCACGAATTAACTTATAGAACTTACTGCGAAACCTCTCAAAAACCCAAATTTAAACGGTTCGAATTGTATCAGTTTCTGATATTTACCATTTTTGCTGTAATTAAGTATAATAACGTCGAATATTGGTCAATGAATCAGCGGAATGTAAAATTAATTTTCGCAAGATCCTTCCTACAGCAAGAAAACAATGTTAAGGATAAGCCGTAACATGTCTATAGTGACAATGTCACGTAAAGTCACGTAAAGAATGGCAAGGACATGACTTAACATTGTTTGCTCACTCAAATAAATATTCTTATTTATCTGATTAGCACCAACTTCCGAAGCACAGTTGCGTGCAGGAACATATTCAGGATGTTTATTTGAGTCTTAGTTAGCCACATTATTCTCAGCTCTATCATTCAGTCCTTTCTTAATGACTGCTCGGCGTGTAACTAGATACTGAACCTTGACAACACAGGCCGCTTCGCAGGGTGGTCATTCGGCGCGATGCTGCTAACAGAGGAAGTGATTCAGCTCTATCGCGTTACTCAATTATTCCTTAAAAAATGAATGTATACTGAAATTTGGAATATGTGGTAGGCAGCGTAGTACTGATGGGTTCTCCTCTGTAATGTAAACATTATCTAAATTATACTTTATCAATAATTAATTAATGTAGCCGGCACGCTGACCCGATGGAAATCCCTCCATCTTCTATCTTAGCAGTTGAAGCAATTTCTAACGACAGGTGTAGCCGTAGCACCGTCTGTTGTTTGTACCCCAATCGATTTCGTGACGTAATGGACCAACAACTGTGTGTTGTCCCAGATATGAAGCGTGAGAATAATCTTATGGATGCCAGAGCGAGGATTGTTACAACATGTTGTTGGAGGAGTGATTATTCAGTAAGAAAAAAATCCAGCGTTGAGTGCAATGCCAGATACTGCCTAAGACATTTTTACGTGTGCGAGCATCACTAGGTTTCGAAGAAGACATTCTAAATCTCTTGGGGACTGTGATACCGCCTGTTGTAGACGTCATTCCTGGGAATTAATGGTTGGTACCTCTAACGAGAACAGAATGTGGAGGTCGGGAAATCCTTCCAGGCATAGTCAACACTTACCGCTAGTTTTGGAACTAGTCTTTACAACAATGTTCTGTGATGAATGAAACTGCTAACTCGGTAAACATTTCAACCCGAAAACAATGACAGACCTAGTCCAGCCTAGAAAACGATACACCTAAACTCTGTAACGAAACGAACAGCTGCCTCATCACAGTATGTAAGGCGATGTTGAGACGTTTATCAGGAACGTATTGGCCGCCTTAAGCAATACTCCGTACCCAGTTCATAGGATCACACGTTTCGTAACCAATATCTTTTGATCAAAAAGCTAATGATGCGGGCTTCAACATTCACAAGTATCTTTCACAGATGAGACCTAATTATGCGTCCCGCTGTTATTAACAGTCGAATGATTATATATGGTTGAATAAAAAAGACAGGCGACTGCATTTAGATCGAAACCACAAAGTTCCTCAGTGAATGTTTGGGTTTGAATAAATAGTAACAATGTTCTAAAACCTGTGCTTTTGGAAGCATGCTTAACTAGAGAAGATTTCCATCTGTTCCACGCTTACAGAACTGCTGTGTGATCAGTGCATTTGCCTGATTAAACATTCTTTGAGATTTTTGTTTCAATATCGTGGCAGTATCAAGAGTGGGGTCGACCCTTTATCCAACTGCAGTCAGAGCAAAATGATTTCCTGACTCGATGACTCCTGCCGTGTTCGACAGTCACGGACCATCATTGTGGTGAAGATATGAAGCATGTAATACGACTTAGTATGTTGCAGAATTTAGGAACTTGGTTTGTGATCACGAATTTTGATTATTCTAGAGACTACAAATCACCTCTGTAAGAAACGTCATCTATTCCTCAAAGATATTATGAAACCCAGGTTATTCTGTTAGTCCATGAGACTCAGAAGGTAGCAGAAAATCGCGTGGAGTGGCTGCAGGGTTTGAGGCGTCATGTCATGGACTGCGCGGCCACTCCCGCCGGAGATTCGAGTCCTCCCTCGGGCATGGGTGTGTGTTTTGCTCTTACCGGAAGTTAGTTTAAGTAGTGTGTAAGTCTAGGGACCGATGACCTAATCAGTTTGGTCCCTTAGGAATTCACACACATTTGAACATTTATGTAGAAGAAAGCGGAGCTCAGATTGACACCGAGCTTCTTGATCTTCAGAAACTCTTCGTTACACTTTAGGCGCCTTTGCTTCATGTGCAAAACACGAATGTACGGAATATCAGACCCGCTTCGTGGTTAGAGTGACGAGTGCCTAGCATATTCAGGGTCTCCCAGAAATGTTGCAACAAATTTCGAGGGATTTTAGAGGGTGTCTTGGGGAACAACTCGAGGATGGGAACGCGTGTCCGGAAACATCATCCAACGACGCTACAGAGATCAAAGTAAGAGACGTCGGCGCCTGCTGCTAGGCAACCCCTTCGGCAGCAAACGTGACTTTTTATGCTGTCGGGCCATTGGCGGAACGACTCGCAATATTGTCTGTTGTTCAGTGATGGCGACTGAATGCCTCGCTAGCCATTAGAGAAGATAGAACTACCTGCACTGTAAAAAGGCCGTGTCTTCTATGAATGTGATGCCCTGTTTCCTTGATGGATGATGGTTTCGGACACAGGTTTCCATCTGTAGTGCAGTTTTCTCCTGAATACAGGAAAATACTGTAAGTTTTAGAGGGTTCCATCAGAAAAATGACTGGATGGAAACCTGCGTCCAGAACTGTCGTCCCAAGAGGCAACAGAGCATCATATTCATAGGAGGTGAGGCCTGTTTAGCCAGCAGCTAGGTGAGTCTTCTCTACTGTGGATTGTGGCAATCAGTCTTGATCACTGAATGACAAACAACACTGCGAGACCTTCCGCTTATGGTCCGTCGGCGTACAAAGTCACGTTTGTTGCCGAAAGGGCGACCTAATGGCTGGCACCATCATCTGTAACTCCGACGCTCAGTAGCGTCGTTGGATGACGCTCCTGCCCTATCCTCGATTTATTCCTCAAGACACCCTCTACAACCCCTCGAAATTTGTCGCAACATTTCTGGGACACACTTTGTATATGAGACCTAGTGGATGAAATTAGAAGCTCTTTCAGACTGTCGGTGGAAGATGCCGTTGCATGGTGAGGAAATCGCGGCTATACAAAACTATAGCGAAATGCAGGAAGACCTTCAGAAGGGATTGGCTGTTGATTCCCGCCGGCCGGAGTGGCCGTGCGGTTCTAGGCGCTACAGTCTGGACCCGCGAGACCGCTACGGTCGCAGGTTCGAATCCTGCCTCGGGCATGGATGTGTGTGATGTCCTTAGGTTAGTTAGGTTTAAGTAGTTCTAAGTTCTAGGTGACTGATGACCTCAGGTGTTAAGTCCCATAGTGCTCAGAGCCATAAAGTATGTCGGGGGACGCGGAAAAGAGTACTCTCATTGCCGTAATGCGGAGACGGAGCAGTTTATGTGATGTCCTCCAAAACATCTTTGGCTTTTGGGCCAAGGGTGGTAGTATTTCAGAAACGGCTAACTCTGCAAACAGTTCGCATGCCGCCATAGTTAAAGTACACCTGCCCGGCAAAACGGCACTATATAAAACCGGTGCCAAGGCAACTGCGGTGCCCGATGAGTCCTAGATGTAAAGGGTTAACAAGGACAGCGGAGATGTGTGCAAGCAAGTAGACGTGCGACTATTGAGCAACTAACCTCGCAGACGAATCAATGCGCTACCAGCAGTGTCTCTTAAACGGCCGTTCAGCGGACGTTGCCGCGTGTGGGACTCCGCAGCAGGCGCTTGTTTCATAAACCCACGCTGACCGTCGTTCGTCGTCGACGAAGGCTGGAATCAGCACGCCAGTACCGCTACTGGAGGTCTATTGAGCAGCGACAGGTGGCCTTTTAATATGAATCACGTTGTATGCTCCATGGGAAACATGGCCACTGGCGTGTGCAGTGTGAAACGTCTGAAAGCAAATACACTACAACAAGCTTCAGAAGCGTCCAGGAGAAGAAGGTAGCGTTACGGTCTGGTTAATGTTGTTGTGGCATTACTCTGATTATATCTTTATTGTGGAAGGCATAATGGATCAACACAAGTATGTATCCATCCCTGGGGGCTACGTCCACCCCTACACGCAGTTTGGTTTTTCTCGACACGATGACTTGTACCAGAGAATAGTGTCACACAGTTCGAAGTGTACATGCGTGGTTCGAAGAGCACCGGGATGATTTTACCATATTGACCTGGTCACCAAGTACCTCTGATTTAAATCAAATCGAGTATCTGTGGGATCACCACGATCGGGCTTCGCACGCCAAGAATCCTTAACCGAGCAACCTAGCGCAGCCGGCCAGGGCACTGTACAGGACATGGCTGTACACCCGCAGCATGGCTCTACATCCAGAACCTCACGGACTCTCGTAACCCTCTGCGCTGTTCAGGCTTTTCACGGATGTTCACTTTAATGTTACTGGACACTTTATTAAATGTCTGCGATTATGCATAAGTTACGATTTAATTTGAAACGACAAGAGAAAAATAAAAATTAGAAAATCAGAGATCACATAGTTTCATTGACATAATCCCGGAAAAATTGTACTCCATTCACAAATAATCTGGTATAGAAAACACTCTGTTCGACCGATACTTGAGTACTGCTCTCGTGTTTGGGACTTTTAGTACTTCGGATTGTTAGGGAAAAAGAGATCAAAGAATAGTAGCGCGTTGCGTTACGTCTTTGTTTAGTAAGCACAGAAGTCTCATGGAGATGCTGTTCCAACTGTGTCTGACGCCACTTCAAGAGAGACGCTCTGCGTGACACTATGTTTTACCGTTAACATTCCGAGAGCGTACTTTCCAAGAAGCGTCAAGCAACATCTTGCTTCATCACACATAAATTTTGCGAAATTAGAAAATCAGAGGTCACAGAGTTCCACTGACAAATGTCCAAATGTGTGTTAAATCTTATGGGACTTAACTGCTAAGGTCATCAGTCCCTAAGCTTACATACTACTTAACCTAAATTATCCTAAGGACAAACACACACACCCATGCCCGAGGGAGGACTCTAACCTCCGCCAGGACCAGCCGCACAGTCGATGACTGCAGCGCCACTAGACCGCTCGGATAATCCCGCGCGGCTAGTTTCATTGACAAAATCCTCTAAAATGTGTAATCCATCTAGAGAGAATGTGGTATGGAAAACACTAGTACGATCGCTAGATGCGGAAAAGACCTTAAAAGTAAAGTTAGAGAGATTCTGTCTCATTTGAAAGTTTACCAACATCCGTTTGTCCCGCGCGGCTTTCGCAACTTGAGCAGAAAAAGGGGGAAGTGGCAGTGATGTACAAAGTGACCTGTGTCACACCTCGCAGAGTGGCTTGCGGAGTGTAGATGTAGATGTTGAATGAATTTTATTGTTTATTTCAACCTCTGTGTTCAAATAGAATTCTACTCAGGTCTTACGTTCAAAAAATATTCAAATGTGTGTGAATTCCTAAACGACTAAACTTCTGAGGTCATCGCTCCCTACACTAACACACTACTTAAACTAACTTATGATAAGATCAACACACACATCCATGCCCGAGGAGAGACTCGAACCTCTGGCGTGAGGGGCCATGCAATCCGTGACATGGAGTCTCTAACCGCATGGCCGGGTTTTATGCCCTGAAAAATTAACCTCCAATACCAAAATCTCGCCCGTATCCGAATAAACACAGACTAATTCTATTGTTAAGATTCAGTGTGGCAAGAACTTTTCATAAACCACAACGGAATTATTAAAGTGGTGTCTTAACAAGAGTTAACCCAGCCGAAATTCCAACTATCATCCTCATTCTAAACCTCACGCCGCTACTAACTATACTTGTGTACAAATTGCATCTTGCATTATCCTAGGAAGTCACCCAAACACTAACATAGCTAAGATTGGTGTTTGCCGCAACAGCACGGGTCCACCACCAAAACAATTTCTCCATTTGGAGTACACCACTAATAAATAATTTCACCAGCCGGAGTATAATACCAGTAAACCTAAGGAAATGCAATCCGAAAACAAAGGAAGTAGGTTACAGTACGCTTGTTCGCCCACTGCTTGAATACTGCTCAGCAGTGTGGGATCCGTACCAGATAGGGTTGATAGAAGATATAGAGAAGATCCAACGGAGAGCAGCGCGCTTCGTTACAGGATCATTTAGTAATCGCGAAAACGTTACGGAGATGATAGATAAACTCCAGTGGAAGACTCTGCAGGAGAGACGCTCAATAGCTCGGTACGGGCTTTTGTCAAAGTTTCGAGAACATACCTTCACCGAAGAGTCAAGCAGTATATTGCTCCCTCCTACGTATATCTCGCGAAGAGACCATGAGGATAAAATCAGAGAGATTAGAGCCCACACAGAAGCATACCGACAATCCTTCTTTCCACGAACAATACGAGACTGGAATAGAAGGGAGAACCGATAGAGGTACTCAAGGTACCCTCCGCCTCACACCGTCAAGTGGCTTGTGGAGTATGGATGTAGATGTAGATGTAAACAACAAAATGTTTATTGGCAGGCCTGCAGACAGCTCCGTCCACTATTCGGGGCGCGTGCATCACCACCAGTAGTGCTACAGTCATGGAATATATTCTCTACGCCCGTCACGTGCTCGCCGGACGAGAGAAAGAATTCACTTCTGCGCAGCATGTATTTAAGAATCGCCCATCCCAGCCAGTTCGAACTTACAGCTGTATTGTGATTAAATGAAGGTGGTCTGACTTTAATAAAAATTATGATGTAAGCTGAAACATTGAACTAAAATTTGTAGCTCTGCCGGAAATCGAACCAGGGCTTCCCGCTTCCTACGCAGATGCACCAGCCATTAGGCCATACTGGCACTGCAACTATCACAGCTACACGGATTACCCTAGTAGATATCCCTTCCCAATACAAATTTCAGTTGACGCCTCAGCCCATTGCCCTGCCCATTCTAGTAGAGCACCTTAGTAATGAGCGAAATGGAGTTACTTCTGCCTACATCTCCAAGGTGATATATTAATCATATACAGTTGATGTTCTTGAGATATACTGAGTTCACCTGTGTCTACGGAACGAAGTATGCGAAGCAATGAACTAAAATTTGTACCACTGCTGGCAATCGAACTGGTGTCTCCTGCTTCCTAGACTGGTCATCGGACTCTGTCCGAACCGTGTCTCATCACCGAAGACAATTCCACTCCACTCAATAAGATTGCAGGCCAAAGACGGGCCTGGAAACGCCCCGTGCGGAAGTGAAGTACCAGTTTGACTGTATCCGTCATACTGCCGAACATCCAGGAGTGATGGTCTGGGGTGTCCTACCTTCCCTTCATCAGCAAAGTCACAGGATCTCCCCAGTTAAGAACGTTTGCAGCATTTCGAGCAAAATCCTACAAGCGTCTGGGGATTTTGAGGCTCCAAGGCGCCAGTTGGATAGAATTTGGCACGGTATCCCTCAGAAGGACGCTCAACAACTCTCTAAATCAGTGCCAAGCCGAGTAATTGCTCGCACAATGGCCAGTCGTAGAGCACCGCGCTGTTGACTTGCTCAATTTGTGAAGCTCTTTCTCCTGAATAAATCATGGAATTTTGCTGAAACTGTAATCATTTGTTTGTCTGTACATGTACATCAAGTCTAGCAATTTCCCTCCAATTAGTTTAAATCGTTCGTGGTGAGTCTTTTCTTTTCTGTATGGTATATTACGGCATATTGACACCTGCAGTATTTTTGTAAGGCCAAAACGGGAAAATTGTGGGTAATTAAACAGAGTACATCGGTCTATGTATTAACTACAGGCGAGTTGAAATCTTTAAACTGTCTTTCATTAAACGTGTTTAATGTAAAAGACACAGATGTACTGATTTTCCTGAAGTAGACTCTGAGTCATGACGCAGGAGAGGTTTCCTCTAACAGTCGCTGCAATTTGATCATCTTTCTTTGATAACACGAATAAGTTGCTTAAATGACGCTGAATGTGTGATCGTAATCCATAGTGATACAGACCGACCGAAAGTTGGAAGAAAAATTACAGATTAATATACTAAGCATATACACAACAACGTTTGCATCACTCTGCAGGTGTCCACGTCACCGAGCATTACAGAGCTGCAGGACGTGGACACTGATGTTGAACACCAGTAATTGAATGCAACCACCACATTTAGTTTAATTATGTAAAGCCAAACGCACTGAGATATGAAAATGAATAAGCTTTACACCGCATGCACTCATCTGCTTTATGGTTGTGAACAAGAGTGTTAATGAGGCAATCTGTACAAATCTTTAGTCAAAATTAAATTTTTTATTACAGTCCGAAGGGAGTGAAATTGTGTCTTTAGCAGCATTAATTGAGTTTGGTAACGACCAGCGATGAACATTAAAGAAAAGGGGAGATTAGGCTTTAAAGTTCCGTCAAAGACAATATTGTTAGGGACAGATCGCTGCCACAGATTGAAAAAGAATAGAGAAGGAATTTGTCTGTGTCGTTTTCAAAGGAACCATCATGGGAAATGCCATAAATTATTTAGTGAAATTTCGAAAATCATAAATCTGTAAGGTCAGACGGGTATTTGAATGGGCCGTCGTCCTCCCGAATGTGAGTCCAGTGTAATGATGTTTTTGCGTGTATCGACCTTACGGCTAATATCTGAAATTTGACACAATGCATCAAAATGTACAACGGCATTCACAAAGGTTGCATAAAAACAAATGGTTTGATGAGTTTTAGGGCTGGCACGAGCTATCACTATAGTCCGGACTGCTGGCTGCAGCGGGCCGTGAATGCAGTGTGTCAGATCAACAGCAGAGGCAGAATCAAATTCGTTGTCAGGCTGTGTATCTAATGGCCTACACTTGTTTTAAGACGCTAATGATGGTGTGCTAGCAAACCTTAATAACATGTGGCATTACTCACTCGTGCCAACTGCCTATATAAAAAATGTTCAAATGTGTGTGAAATCTTATGGGACTTTTCTTCCAAGGTCATCAGTCCCTAAGCTTACACACTACTTATCTGAAACTATCCTAAGGACGAAGACACACACCCATGCCCGAGGAAGGACTCGAACCTCCACCGGGACCAGCTTCAACGTTCATGGCTGCAGTGCCTAAGAGCGCTCGGCAAATCCCGCGCGGTACTGCCTCAATAGACGAGAGCGTTGATGCGCCGTTTCTGGGATTCGAGGATGCGAGCTTCGCGGAATCACCACGACGTCTGGTGAGTCTGTTAGGGTGTGTGTGTGGTTTTTAGACGGTTTCTCACATCTAAGTAGGTAAATACTGGGTTCGTACGCACGTCCAGTCTCGGATACACACAAAGAAAACTCTTCACACTTGAATCCGATATTCGCTGTAGATGCAGACGACGAGGTACACAGATTCCGTCGCGACGGGAGTGGTGACGTTAGTGAGGACATTTGGTCACCAGCTATCGCTAACATTGCGTCAATCCCACATAATGGTGGTAGACAAAATATCGTTACAGCGACAATTTTTCTACAAATAACGATATATATCGGCTGTAAGACGTAGTGGTCTCCTGACCTTCGTTGATTACATATTCCGCCCTCACAATCATATTCCGCACATCAAGACGCTTCATTCGAACCCAAACTCGATAAGATAAAGTCAATGTTGCATGAATTCATGTAAACGATATGCAAATAACTAATAAATCGCAAGTGTGCTCCGTGGTTGAAATACTCGAGGCTGGTGTACACACATACATTCCAGACACGATGGTCACAGGAGCTTTTAGTTCGAGAGAGGCAACCGCACGCCAGGAGGCCGGTCCCAACCCATCTACGTCGGCCAGTGGATGCCCGTGGAGCGGACAGCGTTCACCCGAGGCAAATGAGGAACGACCCCGTGTTCAGCTTAAAAAGCAAATTCCACTACATTGTGTGGGAGCGGCCAGCCTACGCATTCTTTACACATAGCACGCAGTTTCAGAGATTTTTCACAGGGAGACAGCAAACGCCAAACGCCGATACTACAGATTTCCGGATTGGTCGCCTTAAACGAAACGTCATTCTCCCGTTTAAGAAGAGCAATGCTGATTGGCAGACGATATTTCTGACGCATTGAGCTGAAGGAATAATGGAAGAGACCGAAAGATATACCCCTTCACGTCTGGCGTGGAGAGGGGCCGTTCCGTTGTCGCTCTTGGGGCGAGAACACCTAACGAGAGCGTGTGCGCTCGTATGTGTACTCAAAGAGCGAGGAACAAGTCTCTCCTCAGTACCTCACTGGGAGAGCACCTCTGTCGAGAGTGAATCGAAGTGGGGCTCTATATTGAGTCCTTGCGATTAAGCATTGTTCACTGTGTTGGCCTCCACACTTATTGTGCGGTGTGAGCGGACAGAGTTATAGTTAAACGCCTGCGAGCGAATTTTGAGTGGTATCACGGTGGACTGGTTATCTGACCTGTGTACCACGTCAATAGTTAGACTAGAGGCGAATAGGAGTCCTTGACTTCATCAAGGCATAGGGAGAGTTTGATTGGCGAAGGTCAATCCAGATAGAACGAGAATTATGTTATTTGTCAACAGCGAGCGACGCAGACAGCAGCCATCGCAGCACACGGTGTTGTGCGCTACAGCTCTTGCGATCCCCATATTTCCTCCACAACAGTACACTTCACTGCATTTCACACGCGACAACCTCGACCGTACCTAGCTACATTCTAACGAATAATTATTCAAATTGAGTAGGTGCGGCTCTCAGCCATTCTGCCAAGTCATTAACACTCTTAAACTTTGAATAGAAATTTCATGAGCGAATCCTATCCTTGGAGGTAACTTCGCATTTCGAAAAGAACCAGGAAATAACGTGTTCATTTCTTAACTAAAAGTACCATTATGATTTCTCAGAAGTTTGGCAAAATAAATAATAATTTTCGTTAGTTTCATGTTTTGCTTACACTAACTAGCACTACTTCAGTACCCAAGTATCCCACTAGTTACGAAAGAAATATTGTGAATTTTTGTGTCATTTCGTTGCAGCGGACGACTCCAGAAGATATTTGTTGCTGAAGTTTTTCAGGCATTTCTCTTTAGAACGTTAGGAGCGTCTGTCTGACTTCTGTAGTAGTGTGGGGGTGGAAATTGCATCTTGCAGGAGACACAGGGTAAAGGATACGTCTCAGATTAATCCCACGCTCACAAGGCGATACCTTTCCACCGATACATCGATGTCAAAAATGACAATATCGAGAGCCGGTATTTTTGTTTCATGCAGGGTGTATATAAAGTCCAGTGACACTTTCAGTTATTTATTGCACAAGAACTAAACATTGTACGGATGTCATACATATTGCATTTTGATTCAAAGTGATAAACACACGTTTCACCACCTGTTATGACGTCCAAAAAAAAATTGTCACGATCAATCCCGTAACGGGCAAGCTTCTCCGCACAGATGGTCCTTCGTTGTTCTGTATGGCCTTGTGTTAAGCGGCGACCAACCTATCGTGCCCATAACTTTGAGTACCGCGATAGGTGGACAAGCATGTCAACAGTACCACCAGACACTTGCAGTTGAGCAGCGAGGTGTCTGTTATCCGTTGACGATCTTGGATGAGAGTGTTCGCACGTTCAAACATTTCAGGAGTTACAGCTGTGTGCGGCCAGCCGACATGCGGGAGATCAGACAGATTTGCGCGACCTTGCTGCTGTGATTACAGACGCACCGCCTAATGACACATCGTGCTTTTGTTCACTGGCAGGTTTCCGTAGATGTTCTGCAAGCGCCTGTGAACATCTGCGATGCTCTGATATTCCGCCAAAATAAACTCAGTGACAGCTCTCTGCTTGGAACGCACCTCACAAGGGAACCTCCCCATCGCATCCCCTCAGATTTAGTTATAAGTTGGCACAGTGGATAGGCCTTGAAAAACTGAACACAGATCAATCGAGAAAACAGGAAGAAGTTGTGTAGAACTATGAAAAAATAAGCAAAATATACAAACTGAGTAGTCCATGCGCAACATAGGCAACATCAAGGATAGTGTGAGCTCAGGAGGGCTGTGGTCCCGTGGTTAGCGTGAGCAGCTGCGGAACGACAGGTCCTTGGTTCAAGTCTTCCCTATAGTGAAATGTTTCCTTTCTTTATTTTCGCAAAGTTATGATCTGTCCGTTCGTTCATTGACGTCTCTGTTCACTGTAAAAAGTTTAGTGTCTGTGTGTTGCAACCGCACCGCAAAACCATGCGATTAGTAGACGTGCCACTCCAATGGGAACCGAAAACATTTGATCGCAAGGTCATAGGTCAACCGATTCCTCCACAGGAAAACACGTCTGATATATTCTATACGACACTTATGACGGCATGTGCGTCACATGACAGGAGTATATTGTCGACCCACCTAACTTGTACACTTGTCGAATGGGTAAAAAGATTCTTCTACCTTGCCCGATTTAGGTTTTCTTGTGGATGTGATAATCACTCCCAAAAAGTGATGAAAACATAAGAGTTTGCCACGTAAACTGAAAATAAAAAAATTAATCTCTTCACTCGAGGGAAGACTTGAACCAAGGACCTCCTGTTCCGCAGCTGCTCACTCTAACCGCGGGACCACAGCGCTCCTGTGTTTACACTATCCTTGATGTTGCCTATGTTGCACATGGACTATTCAGTTTGTATATTTTTCTTATTTTTTCATAGTTCCACACAACGTCTTCCTGTTTTCTCCACTGATCTGTGTTCAGTTTTTCAAAGCCTACCCACTGTGCCAACTTATAACTAAATCTGAGGGGGGTGCGATGGGGAGGTTCCCTTGTCAGTTACAGACGGCATTTTGAAGGCTACTTATAAAGCCGCCACCTATCGGAACTTCATAAAACTAGAAGTGCCAAAGAGGGAATATTCCACGATGTCCCGCAACAACTACGGCAGATTTTCAACCGAAACTGGCGGAGAAAATCTGCGTGTTCCATTTACCATGCAACGCTCCTCGTAGTTGTCGCCCACTGGATTCAGGGATAGGGCAGTGTTCCGAGTTACATCAGTACAGATGAACTTTTAACAACATTGCCGCGCAATATCTTCACACTCAAGATACGCAATGTGTATTTTCTTTAAAAAATTATTGGAAATAGTTGCTGATTTGTGTTCCCTTCAGTTCTACCGTAGTTTGCCTGAACCTCTTTGGCCCTGTGACGAAGATGCGTAGTTGCTACACGCAAGCCGGCCGATGTGGCCGAGCAGTTCTAGGTGCTACAGTTTGGAACCGCGCGACCGCTACGGTCGCAGGTTCGAATCTTGCCTCGGACATGGATGTATGTGATGTCCTTAGATTAGTTAGATTTAAGAAGTTCTCAGTTCTAGGGGACTGATGACCTCAGATGTTAAGTCCCATAGTGCTCAGAGCCATTTCAACATTTGCTACACGCAAGCAAGTCATCTACTTTCGGTGGTTGGAGATTCTCTTCCTGCGGCACTTTTGTTGAACGCCAAGAGTATTTGATTAATGCAACAGTTAATACAAACGATAACCAATTCGCAGTGCATATTGATTGTTATCCGTAGATGAATCTCACTCTTTTGAAAGTTTTGCATGATAATCCAAGAGTGATATTAGGTGTTTTGTAACATCTTCGAGCATTGAAGTCATTCTAGAGAATGCTAACGAACAATGCCATCAATATGAGCGATTTATCCTGAAACTTTTTAAGTAAGCAATTCGTTTTGACCTGATACTACTTTTTGAAACTCTCTGTTTGTCGCCCTCTGCTTCTAACTAAATCCTAGAGTGCGAAGAATTTTGTACTTCCTTAAAAATTTATTCAACTCAGTAACTTTTTATGAATCTTTTTTATCGATAATGTAGAAATATTCACCACGCGGCTAACGTCTTGCCCATTAAAATTATAGAAACTGGCCTTCCATGATCTTCTGGGCCCTCCCTTGTGAAGAGTTGAAAATGTTGAGGATTCAGCTGCATGCACTCTTTCCAGTTCTCTCTTGATTGGCAGAACAGAAGTAAACATTACACCCGTTGCTTCGGCCACTCGTTTCAATGTGGATTTTTGTTTTAAAGGAGAGCCTAACACAGCTCCTTTCTGAATAAACTGGTAGACACTTGCAACCACCTTGCGTATTTGACAATGACGAATTTTTCCATCTTCAACTTCGGGATGTATGCTCCCAAAGAACTTGCTAACCGAGCGCTCCGCCTGACTCGATGACTACGTACTCGTAACCGACGCTATCGATCAATTTAGCGGGATCTACTGCGTATCGTGTTTACGGTGTTCACGTATGTTTGCATTAACTTGTAACCGTGGGGTAGAATAACGTAGAGAGCCGCAAGACGACAACAACGACAATAGGACTTCACATGGCTTTAAACTAATAGACGTCATCTGTCCAGACGCTCTGTGACCATAATAGCATCGGCAGGGAGGACGGCACAGAAAAGGGTGAAATACTAAACGCCTTTTTCCAAAAGTGTTTGACTAAGGAGTATCGCGCTGTAGATGCTCCTTTAAAGCGTCAGACGAACATCAGAATGACAGGTACCGGAATAAGTGACGATGAATAGGAAAGCAGCGAAATCGTTCAGCAGAAAAAGTGCTACGGTACCGGAAGGGATACCAGTGTAATTGTAGACAAGAGTATGAGAAAGAATTTGCTTCTTTTCTAGCAGCAGTGTATCGTAAGTCGCTGGAGGAGCGAAGCTTTCCTTACGACGAAAAACAGCGCGGGTCTTTTCCTCTTTCATGAAGGGTACCAAACAATTGCACAAAACTATGGATCATATCTCCGGTGTCGGCCTCTTGTCGAATTTTGGAACCAGTTTTACATTCGCGTACTGCAACGTCACTGGAGACTGTGATGTGTAGAAATGAACGTGGGTTCCGAAAACAACATCTGAAATGCAGCAGGTCGATGCTGTGTGACTGTAATGAAGAGTTTCTAGAAAACGGAACACTTCGTGTCATTCTCAACAAAGAGAAATTTTCGTACATAAAAGTAACTTCAAGCGTACCCAGAGGGAATGTTATAGGACTATTGCTTTTTTCAATAAGATTGAAATATCTGTTAATTAGAGCTTAGAAGGTGAAATGGGCTTTCACGGTTTGTTGATACCACCCACGGGTGAATGACGGAAGGTGTGGACCAAAGGGATTTGAGGCACTTCATTCACTGTTTATTTTTTTACGACACACTTCTTTATTAATAACATTGATAATATTTTTAAAAGGAAACAACACAACAGGCCTTGTAAATCGCCTAACTGCATAAGCTAACTACTAAAAATAATCGTTAATATGTTTAGGAACACAATAAACTTCAACTAACAAATAGCATTCAGTTGTTTACTAATTAACTAAATGTCTGTTCAAAGCAATTTCCCCACAAAATCAACACAACTTGAAACCAGAATTCAATACATTTCCTTGCTATTAAATGTCTGCATAAGTGAATGGCCATACATAGTAACCTCTGAACAACAATTCAATTGACCAAAAAAAAAACACAACTACCTAGACATGTTTACAGAATTATGGGAAACAAATGCATATACACCTTCTGCTTAGGAAATGAACCACTTTCGGCCTGAGCCACCAATAACATAAGTCTTTCTCATTACCCACATAGAGCCACTCCGAGGTTCTGGAAGCAAAACATAAATCTTCCACGTGTACACCAAAGGCACGGTTTCCCAGACTGCAAGCCGTAAGAAACCAGTCAACACGCTCCCTCCACCAAGTACAGGAAGGGCGTCGGGCTAGTAAACAACGCCCGCTACGGTGGGTGGGCGCGACTACGTAACCGCTTGCCACAGAGGGTCGGTTCCTCCCGCAGCCTTTGCGAAGACCGGTGGCGAAATTAATGAAATTAGCACCACCTGTGACACAAAGGGAAAGCATCTCACCAACGTAATAAGGACATAAATTATTTGCATATACAACGTGTCCAAAACAGCTGTCTATCCACTATTTCCAGCACCTCAGCCGACACCACTTATCACACTGAATTCAGAGTCATCTAAACATACCGCGCAATCTGCGCAAAACCACATAAACTTCATGTGTATGAGTACACTACGCTTAAAATAAGGAGTACTAACTTAACACACTGAATTCAGTCATCTAAACATACCGCGCAATCTGCGCAAAACCACATAAACTTCCTGCATGAGCGCACTACGCTTAAAATAAGGAGTATTAACTTAACACAACATACAACTTCTAAATCTCCGGGTGACTGGCCTAGACTCGTGAAATGGATCCACCAACACATCAACATGGCCAATAAACTGCCTCCGCTCTCCACTTGCGAGGTACAAATAGGATATGTCCTGCAACACAATATCTAAAACAGTGTTCGTTACAAGATTAACACTCAATGTCACAGGGAAACATTGATCAGAAACAGACATCGGTTCGTTACAATAAACGCACAAGTTACGTGGCTGAAAACACAACCAAGTCAGTGGTACACAAGAAGGTCAGTAATAGTAAGGCCCTTTATCATTTTTCCATTCAGAGGGGCGTAAAACAATAACACTTAAGCAGAGAAGTATGAATTCAAATGGTTCAAATGGCTCTGAGCACTATGGGACTCAACATCTTAGGTCATAAGTCCCCTAGAACTTAGAACTACTTAAACCTAACTAACCTAAGGACATCACACACACCCATGCCCGAGGCAGGATTCGAACCTGCGACCGTAGCAGTCCCGCGGTTCCGGACTGCAGCGCCAGAACCACTAGACCACCGCGGCCGGCGAAGTATGAATTCATTCGAGCAATTCAGTTACTGACAACAACTAAGTTTTTAAAAGCAGAACACAGGTCCTCACAGGATAAACGCTGCCTTACGCAATGAACTCCTAATAGTAAGGTCAAGCGTCCAAAGCACACTGCTCAATAAATACACCACAACGGACAAGCTCGCTTAGTATTCGCCAGAACGATGGACACTGAGAACAAAATGCTGCTTATATCCAAACCAACTGTGCTCGCAATGGCATCACATCAGTCAGCCTATCTCACTATTTCTGCTCGCCCTCCAAAAAAATCAAACTACTCGATTGTCCCAGGTGCCTCGCCGACTTCCCCCACGAGGGGGCGCCACTTCTCTCTTTCCTCCGCAATACAGCTATAATATTATACGCGGTACGTTCGATAGATCAAACCCGAGCCACCACGGCTCAGAAGGAGCTATCTGCATTTGCTCTAAAGAAACTTCTAACAACCAAGATCACATTCAGTACTATTTATTCCTGATGACAGATCTAGACATCATCTCAAAACACTTGTTGTCCTACGTCCCGTTCCATTATGAACATAACACACTGCATGGGGGCTTAATTAAATAAAATGCAAATATTTTTAGTATTTTTTGATTTAGTAGCTGTCTGTTCGGCTACGCTGTCTCGTAAACGGTTGGCCCTGACTAGTTTTTGTACGCAATCTGACTGCATAGAACAACAACAAAGAATGAAATGAAAATTTCCGTTAATACAATTAATTAATTAAGTCCCCAGCAACTATAAAACCTACGAAGCCAACGAAGTACAAGTGTAGCTGTTCTGTTTGTGGAAGTGTGATTCAACGTACACATCTGGCACGGTTCTTCTTCAATAAGACAAGAAATTTTAAATATCATTTATACTGAAGTAATTAAGAAATAGAAATACTATAATTGCGTAAGGAAAGCAGAATTACACTCTAATACAAGAACACAAGCCAGTTGCTTTGTTGACTGAACCTGTAATGACGCATTATTAAAGACATTGAGATAATAAAAAGAAAAGGAATTTTTTTTTCTTTTACCTTCATATATTGACGAAAAGCACTCTAATCATTACAATATATCTCCACACCGACTCGCTACTACCACATCTCAACAAGAACTCTCCACCACGACCTCTCGACAAGCACTCTTCACTACGACATCTCAGCAAGTACTCACTACTACCACGAGTTCTCAACAAGCACTGACTACTACGAGTTCTCCCCAAGCACTGCCAGTGGAGGCGGCTGAATAATACTCTTTGGCGCAATCTCTGGCGCTGTGGCTCAGTGTAGCCACCTTTCATATTCCCCTCCTCCACGGGCCAGAATTTGATGGTATTTTTGCCAGCATTGGTGGTGAAAATACCACCAAATTCGTCCACAAAAATACAGACAAAAATAAAAGATAATATTAATACCTAAATATCACATAATTAGTTAAAATTTTGGCTTTGCACTGACCTTTCAATAACCTAATATATAAAATACAGTAAGCAATACAACTTCTTTTCATACATGTGACTTTACATAATAGTTCACACAATACACAAAAAAATCTGTTTATACAAATGTTCACATAAAATGCTTTCAATGATTAAAAAAAAACAAGTAGTTGATAGTTCCAGCAGTAGCACCCAGCAATGGTCAACAGGTGCAAATACCAACAAGTGACATTATTCAGCAGAAGCAGTTCCATTAGTGGCACTCAGCAATGTTGAGCAAGTACAGACAGCAACAAGTGACATTATTTCAGTAGAAGCAGTCCATCAGTGGCACCCAGCAATGTTGAACAGGTGCACACAGCAACAGGTCACATTTCTCAGTAGAAGCAGTCCATCAGTGGCACCCAGCATTGTTGAACAGGTGCAGACACCAACAAGTGACATCATTTCAATAGAAGCAGTCCACCTAGCAATGTTGAACAGGTGCAGACACCAACAAGTGACATTATCTCAGTAGAAGCAGTCCATCAGTGGCACCCAGTAATGTTGACAGGTGCAGACACCAACAAGTGACATTATTTCAGTAGAAGCAATCTATCGGTGGCACCCAGCAATGTTGAACAGGTGCAGACACCAACAAGTGACATCATTTCAATAGAAGCAGTTCATCAGTGGCACCCAGTAATGTTGAGCAGGTACACACAGCAACAAGTCACATTTCTCAGCAGAAGCAGTTCCATTAGAGGCACCCAGCAATGTTGAACAGGTGCAGACACCAACAAGTGACATTATCTCAGTAGAAGCAGTCCATCAGTTGCACCTAGCAATGATGAGCAGGTCCAGAGAGCAGTCCATAATATTCACTATCACTAATCACACTGTTCATCAGAGTTTATTAGCAGAAATTATACATGTCCTAGTGGCACCAATCATGTAGAAAAAGTACAAGTAACAGTCCATAATATTCACTATCTTAATCACACAGTTCATCAGCAGAAATTAAACATTTCTAAGTGGCACCCATCAATGTTGAACAAGTGCAGGTAACAGTTCATAATATTCACCATCACTAATCAGACAGTTCAGGCATGAACAATAGTTTGAATCCACATACAAATGCTTTTACACTAAACATACAAATCATAACAAACACACAAATGATGTCAGATAATTGTCATATTAACTATTACAAATACACAAATATCAGTAAACCTATAATATTTATGGGTGTCAGTGCAAGCCACAACAAACAAATAAAATAATATTTAGGAGATAGGTGGGCAGGATTAGGAAAGGAAAACACACAAAACACACTCACTCATCTTTCATCCACATTAAGTACTACTGTGTAATTGAATAGTGTTAACTGTGTAAATGCAATTCTGTTAAAATTTGATGTTCATCATGTGTATCAAGTAGTAGTGGCAGCAATGTATAACAGTCAATAATAGTTAAGTCAACGTCATAGTCATCATGTCAAGACCAATGTTTGCCAAGCCAGATCAAAATGTACAGTTGCTGAACAACTGTCAGTGAGCCAAGATATGCAATTACTTCCTCTCTCCAAAAAAAGTATGTACTGCTTATTGATTTAACAAAGTGTGTGTAGACAATCTTCCTTCCACTTTAGTGTTCTAGTCTGCTATCTCCATCCTCCTTGTTCCATATAGACCAACAAAAAAAATATGCACCTCACTTACTTTACCTCTTATCCACCAAATCTCCAATAATCATCAGCATCACATAATCTCAATACTTCAATAATACCTCTTACGTCGATACATATAAACCTTATCATTAATAGCATTTACCTTACCTCTTGTCCACCAAAACTCCAATAATCATCAACTTCACATAATCTCAATAATACCTCAATAATATCTCTTCAATACGTTGACACATATAAACCTTATCGCCAATATCATTTCACTTCCATAACAACTCTTTCCTCTAGTCAGTCTCCTCGAACAAGTACAGATAAAATCCTAATGCAAACCTCATTATCCCATACAATCCGAAGATACATTGTCAACACACAACCTCTGTGTAATCCATCTGACCCAAATCTTCTATTCATTATGAATTATAAACAAAAGAAATGCATACATGACCTCTAACAGTCTTTGTTCGAATAACTCTCAGTAATTAAGTACGATTACGGAGTGTGAATGATCATAATATTTCACAGTGTGTACACCACTTCAAGAATTATGGCAAACAGAAGCAAACATGTGGAGTATTTCTTGTGTCAAGTGTCACTTCCTATTTCAATTGCTCACTAAAAATGCAGTGTAATAACTGTCAATGGTCTAAACCTAGTTTTGGTATGCCATGTCGTTAGCTTCCTTCCTATTAGCATACATTTAAACAGCTTCCATAAAACCTCCTGCTCATGTGACTTCTATGAAGTTTCTTGTACTAATGTCGTTCGTCGAATTATAGCAGTTCATTTTCCTATCTTAAAAATATAAGGCACTGAGCGTAAGCAAAACATGCAATAGCGAGTAAATATACCAGTAGAGAACAGAATGTCAACAAGTGGATGCAGCACAATTCTTACAACGAGGCTCTGCCAAGCGAACAATCTATAATTAATACAATAATGTGACCTAAACTCTATGTTCATACACAGTATATCAGCATTTCTATATACCAAATTAAAGAGTAGTTACGACAACAATACAGAAATGTGTAAATATGCAATCCATAAGCAAGGCAGCAAATATGTTATCTAACATAATAAACAGGTCATTAGCATCATATCAGCATAAGCAAATAAATGTTCATATGTAATCTTAATAAGTAAACATGAAGGCGCAAGCAGATAAATCACAAAGTATAACTTACATACATAATCACAGTCAGCACAATTAATCAGGTTACAATTATAATTTAAATAAATAAGCACAGCAGGCACATAATAGAAAAATATGACATCAGTGAAAAAGCAGTGCAGCCAAGCGATGCATAATATATACAAATAACAACCCTATTCAATCATCAATCATTGTCAAAATCAGTTAATGTACGCAAGCACGTCGCTTCACAAGTAAATTCATAGAACATGAAATTAGCACAAAGTATGAATCACGTAATTGCGAGCAGCAAATTACGTCTAAAGTACGTACCTAAGTGGAAATATGTTACCTGAAAAAATAAACTCAATTAATAGTTACCTTTTTGGTTTATTAGTTTCTTCTAGGAAATTACATTCTTTCTGAAATTTTCTCGGTAGCAAGTCCTCTTAACGTCGGAGACACACAGAATTTACCTGAAGTTCTTAAATATTTTATGGAACCGTATCCTGAAAAATACTGAATGTTAATAACATAATTCATCAAGTCACTATAGCTTTATACTGAATTGTTTACGGCTGTCAGTGCATTCGCACTGAGCGCTCGATCAGCTGTAGGCGCGTGACGTAGGAAGCAATTGTTTCCGGTCAACGACTGCCTTGTGCGGCGCGCAGACTTGACTGTTGCTTTGAGTATGTGCCGCCGCCAAAACACAGCGCGGTATCCTAGCATTCTCTGCATGTTTACATGTAGCTGTTAGTTTCTCTAAAGTATGTCATTCCACAAAAATTTTAACGTTAGATATATGATGTATTCCCTTAGAGCGTCGTGATTTAAGAGTTTCTACTTCAACAGTGTTATCATGAATGATTTAGCGAATTCTATATGGACCGTTATAAAGTAGAAAAAATTTGCGACACAAGCCTTTTCCTTTGTGAGACAAACGATGAGACTTAATTAACACTTTTTGGCCAACTGAAAAAGTTTTTAAACGACCAGGACGCTTAGCTGATTTCTCTCTTCTAGCAGCCGCAGATGCAATATTTTGTAGAGCCAGGTTGACAACTTCAGAATGCCGCAGTTTCCGTGAAGGCGGAAAAGGAACGCTTTCAGATATGCCATTTGTCGGTGTTTTGTTTTTTAATATCAGTATAGGCGGTAAAGAAGTTGAGTCATTAGGAAGTTCATTCAGAATGTTTTGAAAAATATGAAGATACTGATCCCACGTTCTGTGATTCTGATGACAATAAAGACGACACAATTTATTGATTTCCTTCATCCATCTCTCTGAAGCGTTAGATTGAGGGTGGAAAAGTGAAATGAAGATTGGTTTAATTTTACGACGCCGCAGAGTACGAAGCCAAATTTTAGAACGAAACTGTGATCCATTATCTGATATAACCTTATCAACATGACCAACTTCTTTAAGAAAATGGTTAATGAAAGCATTAGATACTGAACGAGCTGTTGCTTTGCGTAACGGTGTAAAACACACATATTTTGATGTCAACTCCACTGCTACGAAAATGTACGCAAAACCATTAGTAGAACGAACCACTGGACCGAACAAATCAACTGCAGCCATCTCCTTTAATTTCGCTGGAATGATAGGAAACAACGGTGCTCTGTGAGAAATTGTTGGCGGCTTAGCCTTTTGACATAATTTGCATTTGGCAAGAACAGATCGAATACGTTTTTCCATATTACTAAAGTCGCAATTTCCCGTAATTTATGAAAGCATTTTCTGGGACCAAAGTGTGCATAACCGAAATGCGTATACCAAATCAATTTATTGACCCACTCATCAGGAATACAAACTAACCAAACAGAGTTGTCGAGCGATTTTCGTTTAAAAAGAACTTTCCAGATAGATCGCAAAAACGAGGTGTGGCCAAATCGTCCAATCTAACAAAGCGTCTAAGAAAATTAGAGACACCAAGGAAACTACGAACGTCACGTTTTGTGGTAGGAACAGCATAATTACGAATAGCGTCTAATTTTTTTGGATCAGGAAGAATACCTTCTGTAGAAATAATGTGACCGAGAAATTTCACCTGAGAACGACCAAATTCAGATTTTTCTAAGTTCACTGTAATGCCAACTCTTGCAAAAATACGTAATAATGAATCCAAAATTTTGTTGTGCTCACTCCAAGAACGTTTCGCAATAAGAATATCGGCAACATATGAAGTAATATTGTTATGAAGATAAACATGTAAAATTTCATTTAAGCTACGAATGAATGCTGCTGAAGGTACAGTAAGTCCAAACGGTAATTTCCGAAATCACTTTTAGGTAAAATAGTCATATCAGGTTATTGTTTACTTACTCTCTAGATAGATTGATAGTCGAAGAGTTTTTTTGACAGATGCAAAGAATAGTAAAAGAGTAGGCAGCGGTACAGAAAACTAAAAGAGAAATAGCACCACTACAGTTCGGGGCCCTATGCACGCTACGGCACATATTCACTTAGAGTAGTGAATCCCCTGAGGACATTAATAGCCGCACATAATTTCCAGTTGTGACTTAGTGGCAAATTTGGCGGAAGTGCGTACGTAAATTGATCTAACCATGCACATGGATGTATGTCATTCTTAGAATTGCGAAAGATCTTAAATTTCCGAACAGTTAAGAAGTGTTTATAGTCAAAGTTTTCGCCTCGTGGCGACAAAGACCTACCGCGTCTGTCCCAGTCACAATGACGATTATTGTTAAATTCACGCGCCTGGCGCTCTCTTGTTGCATCCCGTACATGAAACAAATTACTTTCTTCAAACGTCTCTGGTATCTGTGATTCTAAATTTCCTTTGCCGTCTTTTCCTACGATTTCGCCTTCAATTTGTTTGACTTGCTTTTTTAAAGCCTCAAATTCCCTTTTCACGCGTTCATTAAATTTTCCCTGATTTTCAACATGCTTATTTACGTTCTGATACTCTTCGGTTTCTGCAAATGGTAATGGAGCTGTATCATCCGAATCTCTGTCCCCATGTAAACTAGGATTTGTCAATTTATCTGAAATCTCCTCAACTCTTTCCGATAAGTCACCTATTTGTTCTTTCTGTTTATTAAGTCTTCCGTAAGTGTCGTGACTCGGGTTTCAGTATTGACACATTTGGTAGTTAACTGTTCATATTGTTGTGTTAGGTTATTTAATCTGTCATTTGGTACGGATTCCTCGATTCTCTCAAATATTTCCTCCTTATCGTGTGCATGTTGTAAATTTAACTCTGAAAATTTTTGTACTATCACGCGATCTCTTTCTTCCTGTTCTCTATCCTGCTCCTTTCGTCTAATCTCTACTGCAATTAATCTATTATTGTGAGCATTCAAAATCGGTTGTACTTCTTCTCTGATTTCTTTCTTTAATTCATCTTTCACATTTTTGAAACATGTCCCTATTCGTGAGTCTAACCGTGTTTCCATTGTTTCCATCTCTGTTTCTAAACGTGTTGCCACTGTTTTTAATTCAGATCCTAACCGTGTTTCCATTGTCCCCATCTCAGTTCTAATTGTTCCTATTTGTGATCCCAAATTTAATATTGCACTCATCAACTGCTCCATATTAACTGTTTCAAAATTCTTTTCACCCCTAACATTTCCCGCGAAACCAGTTTCCTTCGTCATAGCTGTAACGCTATCTGTGTTCGATACTATTCCAGAAACTTTTATCGTTAATCTCGTACTCTGTGAATTTTCTGATTGAGAAAAATTTTGAAATGGTTCCGGACTATCTTACCGATTTATTAAATTGTTTCCCACTGCATTATTCATCATACTGTTCTCCTGTGTTGGCGAGTTCGCCATGTCAACAATTTCGTCATTCTGACTATCCATCATTTTTGCCTTTTTCATAGATCGCGTAATCATTTACAAAACATACAAAACTCGTCACTGTATGAAAATTACACACAATGAATCCTTATCTCCAACAATACCATTCACACGAAATGTTTCCGTCAAACACGATTAACGAACAATTGAAATAATTGCACTAAATTGTGAAACCCGTAGACAAGACAACAAATTTAAATTTTGAAAAATACCATTAGAAGAATGCCAATTACCAAATCTACACATGCAAAATAGGCTACAATTACTAAACTACAAATTACTACAACAATACTACTGTCTACTATTTTTACAATCAGAAGAATTCCAAGGGACGATTCGAAGCAGCGGTCGCCACGTGCATGGGGGCTTAATTAAATAAAATGCAAATATTTTTAGTATTTTTTGATTTAGTAGCTGTCTGTTCGGCTACGCTGTCTCGTAAACGGTTGGCCCTGACTAGTTTTTGTACGCAATCTGACTGCATAGAACAACAACAAAGAATGAAATGAAAATTTCCGTTAATACAATTAATTAATTAAGTCCCCAGCAACTATAAAACCTAAGAAGCCAACGAAGCACAAGTGTAGCTGTTCTGTATGTGGAAGTGTGATTCAACGTACACATCTGGCACGGTTCTTCTTCAATAAGACAAGAAATTTTAAATATCATTTATACTGAAGTAATTAAGAAATAGAAATACTATAATTGCGTAAGGAAAGCAGAATTACACTCTAATACAAGAACACAAGCCAGATGCTTTGTTGACTGAACCTGTAATGACGCAATATTTAAGACATTGAGATAATAAAAAGAAAAGGAATTTTTTTTTTCTTTTACCTTCATATATTGACGAAAAGCACTCTAATCATTACAATATATCTCCACACCGACTCGCTACTACCACATCTCAACAAGAACTCTCCACCACGACCTCTCGACAAGCACTCTTCACTACGACATCTCAGCAAGCACTTACTACTACCACGAGTTCTCAACAAGCACTGACTACTACGAGTTCTCCCCAAGCACTGCCAGTGGAGGCGGCTGAATAATACTCTTTGGCGCAATCTCTGGCGCTGTGGCTCAGTGTAGCCACCTTTCAACACATATGTTGACATTATAGTGGATAATACGTGCTACATACCATCCACTATAATGTAAACATGGCTTGTGTGATACAGTCGTAATGGAACTCGACATTGAGCAACAAGTGTTTTGAAGATGAGGCGATGATAGTCTTAACTGTTGAGACCGGTCATCAGGAATAAATAGAACTGAATGCCATCGTCGGCCGTAGTGGCCGTGCGGTTCTAGGCGCTCCAGTCTGGAACCGAGCGACCGCTACGGTCGCAAGTTCGAATCCTGCCTCGGGCATGGATGTGTGTGATATCCTTAGGTTGGTTAGGTTTAATTAGTTCTAAGTTCTAGGCGACTGATGACCACAGAAGTTAAGTCGCGTAGTGCTCACAGCCATTAGAACCATTTTTTTGAATGCCATCTTGGCTATTAGAAGTTTCTTTTCACAAAATACACGGTGGTCAGAAACAGTCTGAATAGCGTGTTAGGGTGTCACTGGGCAGGTTGTGCAGAAAAATAATTGTTGAGAAAAAAATTCGAAACGTTGCGCCGTTCCCGAGTTAATTAGCATTGGAGTTAACTAACGAAGCCGTTGCTCGTGCAAATTCAAACGGCCAGCTAGGTACCATTACTGTCAGTTGTTCTCAAAGCGTAGATAATAGCCCACGAGACTGCTCAGCCTTTGTTTCGGGTTACATCCTTATTGCTGTTCCGTGTCCAATTATTATACAGCTCTCTCGTTCGGTTTTAGGAAACCAAACGAAGAACACATCTGGACGACACCATGTATGGCGGATCGCTTGAATCTGCGCGGGTAACGGCCTAATTGGGTACCTTGAATGGCAATTAACTTGGAAACGGGGCAACGTAACAAATTTTTTTGTTATCAGTTCTTTCACAGCACCACACTGCAGTACCCTGATAAGCTTTGCAGACTGTTTCTCACCATCCTGTAGACAGAGTACTTTAAAATTGCTCATAGAAACTTCTAGGACACGTAGACGGAACGGGATAGATAATACACTACTGGCCATTAAAATTGCTACACCATGAAGATGACGTGCTACAGACGCGAAATTTAACCGACAGGAAGAAGATGCTGTGATACGCAAATGATTAACTTTTCAGAGCATTCACACAAGGTTGGCGCCGGTGGCGACACCTACAACGTGCTGACATGAGGAAAGTTTCCAACCAATTTCTCATACACAAACAGCAGTTGACCGGAGTTGCCTGGTGAAACGTTGTGATGCCTCGTGTAAGGAGGATAAAGGTCGGATTGTAGCCTATCGTGATTGCGGTTTATCGCATAGCGACATTACTGCTCGCGTTGGTCGAGATCCATTGACTGTTAGCAGAATATGGAATCGGTGGGTTCAGGAGGGTAATACGGAACGCCATACTGGAGCCCAACGGCCTCGTATCACTAGCAGTCGAGATGACTGGCATCTTATCCGCATGGCTATAACGGATCGTGCAGCCACGTCTCGATCCCTAAGTCAACAGATGGGGACGTTTGCCAGACAATAACCATCTGCACGAACAGTTCGACGACGTTTGCAGCAGCATGACATATCAGCTCGGAGACCATGGCTGTGGTTACCCTTGACGCTGCATCACAGACAGGAGCGCCTGCGATGGTGAACTCAACGACGAACCTGGGTGCACGAATGGCAAAACGTCATTTTTTCGGATGAATCCAGGTTCTGTTTAGAGGATCATGATGGTCGCATCCGTGTTTGGCGACCTCGCGGTGAACGGACATTGGAAGCGTGTATTCTTCATCGCCATACTGGCGTATCACCCGGCGTGATGTTATGGGGTGGCTTTGGTTGCACGTCTCGTTCACCTCTTGTTCGCATGGACGGCACTTTGAACACTGGACGACACATTCCAGATGCGTTACGACCCGTGTCTCTACCCTTCATTCGATCCCTGCGAATCCCCACATTTCAGCAGGATAATGCACGACCGCATGTTGCAGGTCCTGTACGGGCCTTTCTGGATACAGAAAATGTTCGACTGCTGCCCTGGCCAGCACATTCTCCAGATCTCTCACCAATTGAAAACGTCTGGTCAATGGTGGCCGAGCAACTGGCTCGTCACAATACGCCAGTTACTACTCTTGATGAACTGTGGTACCGTGTTGAAGCTGCATTGGAAGTTGTACCTGTACGCGCCATCCAAGCTCTGTTTGACTCAATGCCAAGGCGTATCAAGGCCGTTATTACGGCAAGAGGTTGTTGTTCTGGGTACTGATTTCTCAGGAACTATGCACGCTAACTGCGTGAAAATGTAATCAGATTTCAGTTCTAGTATAATATATTTTTTTCCAATGAATACCGTTTGTCATCTGCATTTCTTATTGGTGTAGCAATTTTAATGGCCAGTAGTGTATTTTGAACTGGAACGCGTGTCTAGAAACGAACCTTCTCAGTGCTACTGCCAAATGAAATCATGTAGGTTGTGCGACAACTTTTTCAAGTAATTTATTGGCGTGTCCCAGACATCACTTGTTTTACAGTTCAACTTAATCAGTTTTCACAAATTAGGCCGTTAGAATTGTAAACCACTACAAGTAAGGTTCGATGTGGCGACAACCAAATTCGTTGCACACATTGTACCTACGAATGTTGTTCTGGTGTACACGCCCCGTCACACCTGGCGTCTCTGCAATCTGTCCTGCAGCGATCGCAACTCGTGCCACCAGATCTTCTACAAACGTGTAGTCAACCTCGTTGCTCTAACATTCACAGACACGTGAAAGAGGCTCGAACCAGGTCAGAGAGTTGGGACGGACGTCAAATGACATCAGTTGATCAGACGTAACCACCCCCCCCCCCCTCACCCCCCCCCCCCCCCACAATAACTATCCTGTAGCATATCTACGTAGAAAACACCTTTTCACTGCTGTAGCACAGGAACGTCACGATTCCGGAGGTGGGTTACACTTCTAAATATTGTCTACTTAGCCCCCTGTTCTAGTCCTAGAAGTTTATAAAGGGAATATTAAAGGACCCTGTGTAAATAATCTACTGGATAACACTGGAATTTCCAAGAGACTTTTCGTGGATTGTGCTGTTGTAAACAGAGAAGTCGTAACGCTAGAATGTCATAGCAAAATGCAGGAAGACCTCCAGAGGATAGATGCTTCGTGACCCTCAACACACACAAATATAACACATTGGGCATAAATAGCCAGAAAGGCCCAATACTGTGTGATTCAACAATTACTGGGGCAGTCACAGCCATGAAATATCTGGAAGTACCCGTATGGAGCAATTTAAAGTGCAGCGAGCACATCAGACTAATCGCATGTAATGCAGATATCATATTGAAAGTCGCTGGAAGAATCTCCAGAATGTGTATTCCCTCGTCGGAGGTAGCATAGAAAATCCTCGTTCGATCAGTACTTGAGAAATGCTCGCCAGTCTGGCATCTGTAAGAGAGAGAATTCGGAGAGTAAGCAGAGAAGATGCAAAGAAGAGCAGCGCGTTTCTTTACAGGTTCATTTACTAAGCGTCACGGAGACGTTCAGTCAACTCCAGTGGCAGGCGCAGTAAGAGAGGGCGTTCTGCTTAACTGTTAATGTTCAGAGGGCGTGTAAGTAGGCTGTTTAGGTTTTTATGTTGGTAACGCCACGTAGCGCTCTGTATGAAAATCACTGACTGTGCTCTGTGCGGTCTGTGGCCGATTTGCATTGTTGGAATAGTCGCTATTGTAGTGTTGGGCAGTTGGATGTGAACAGCGCATAGCATTGGGCAGTTGGAGGTAAGCCGCCAGCAGTGGTGGATGTGGGGAGAGATGGCAGAATTCTGAGAGCGGACAATCTGGACGTGTGCCCGTCAGAAAAAGGAAATTTTTAAGACTGGATGTCATGAACTGATAAATATATTATGGCTTTTGAAAGCTATTAAGGTAAATACGTTGTTTGTTCTCCATCAAAATCTTTCATTTGCTAACTATGCCTATCATCAGTTAGTGCCTTCAGTAGTTAGAATCTTTTATTTAGCTGGCAATATTGGCGCTCGCTGTATTGCAATAGTTTGAGTAACGAAGATTTTTGTGAGGTAAGTGATTCATTAAAGGTATAGGTTGTTGTTGGTCACGGCCATTCTCTTGTAGGGATTATTGAAAGTCAGATTGCGTTGCGCTAAAAAATATTGTGTGTCAGTTTAGTGTTGATCAGAATACGTAAAGAGAGAAATGTATGAGTACGTTCAGTTTTGCTCAGCAGTTTGAAAATCAAACAACGTAGAGGTTGACCAGCACTGTCATTTATAAATTTTTCTAAGGGGATGTTTCATATGAAAGATTTTGACAGAGAACAACAATGCATTTACTTGAATAGTGTTCAAAAGTCATAATATATATCAGTTCATGACATCCGGTCTTACAAATTTCTTTATTCTGACAGACACACGTCCAGATCGTCCGCTCTCAAAATTCTGCCATCTCTCTCCCCACATCCACCACTACTGACGACTCACCTTCAACTGCCCAACGCTACCCGTTGTTCACATCCAACTGCGTAACACTACAATAGCAAATATTCCAACGACGCGAATCAGCCACAGACTGCACACAGCACAGTCAGTGAGTTTCATACAGAGCGCTACGTGGCATTACCAACATAAAAACCTAAACAGCCTATTTACAAGCGTACATTAGTAGAAGAGTCAACCAACATGTATCTTCATCCTACGTATACAGGGTGAGGCAGCTAAGGCGGGCCAACCCAGATTCATTCTGTATATACATAATGAATAAATACATCAAGGTGCGGTTTTGACTATGTTATAGTGAACAATGTGGCTGGTTTTCTGATTTTAGCATGTAAGTTTTATCGTTAGGTTGCGAAATTACGACAACGACAATTTTTAACCTAATGGAACTATATACCTTTTTTGAGGCATTCGCAAGAAGCTTCTAAGAGAACTACAACGAAACAGCATGTATGGACCTTGATCAGACGGGTTCAAGATGAAAGCGCCACAAACCATTGTCCCGCCGTCAGGAGAAGAGGTTGCACAAATGTCTGCCTTATTATACTAAATGCAAGCAAACACCTGACACACGTATGGTTCTTGTGTGTACCTGTGCACTTGAAGCCCATCGTTTTGTGTTCTGCTATTGTAGAAATCAAATAATTTGCGCGTAAGGCTACTGAAATATTCACAATGTATATAACAGCTGAGGAAGTGATCACCGTTTCAGATGACTTTCGCCCAACTATTAGAACAGCGGTGCTGTTTCATGCTGAAGCGTATCCAGATTGTGCCAAACACTCACTATCTCTCATTGCAATCTTTACTAAAAATGTTACAGGAACAGGAACTGTGCCAGATAAAATACACCAAGGAAAAGTAAGAGCAACTGATGAAAGAAACACAACTAACAGTGCAATAGAAATAACACACGATGCAAATCTGACTAACAGGTATCTCGCAAGTACGACAGGGGTCAACTAAACGAGTGTTCTGTGAACATTATATTCCATCGCATTTCATCCTCTTCAATTTCTGCTGCATTTACAGCTTCATGGCAATGCATTCCATAATTCGTTACAGTTCCCCGAATGTTTTCTACGAAAAGTGAAAAGTGATGCGGCATATCTATTCGAAATTTTGTTTCGGGAAGAAGCATCGTTTACACACCAAAGGCAGGTAAATCTTCGCAATTTGCACTAATCGTCAGTTGAAAATCAACTTTGTGTCAAATAGGTGGGTAGAAACAACGCTCTTGGTCTGTCAACGTTTCATGCGTGTTTTTCAAGACCGGCATAATTGGTCCTTGTTTTATTAATGGGAATCTAAATGCACTCAAGTTTCAAGATTTTCTAAGGTATGGGACTGCTGCATTTACTGAAGACATAGCACTGCACTTAGGCAGTCAGTATGGTACCAACACGACGGATCTTTCATTCCTTGCGATTAATAACAGACCCTCTTAAAAACATTTGGAGAGCTGAGGAACGGTCGTTCAGGAAACGCAAAATGGACTGCATACTCGCCAAATTTCAGACTTTTATGCCTTGATCTGTCTTAGGGAACACCGACAACTCGCGAAAGCATGAACTGGCTTATAACACAGGCCTGCTCTGCTGTTAACTCCAGACGAAATTCAACGTACAATATTGTTCCTCCAGAATCAATTCACAGCGTATAGCAATGCTCAAGATCAACAGTTTTAGCACTCTCTACGACAGCCATGAAAATAGAGACACGAACCATACCTGAGTTATGTTCTCGCTTATATTTCGTATAACAGGGCAGATGTTTATGGAATCTCTTCTCCTGACGGCTGGACGGTAGTCTGAGTCGCTCTTATCTTCATACTACGTGATCGAATTACACGCATGTTACGTCGCTGAAGTTCCTTTAGAAGCTTCTTTCAATTGCTACAGAAAAAGTATATACTTACAGTAAAAAAAAAAAAAAAAAAAAAAAAAACTTTGGGGGCGTAATTCGACAATTATAAACAACAAAAGTTACGTGCGAACGACAAGGAATTCTCCAAATTGTCCACTATAAATTGGCGGAAACCGCACTTCGAAGATTTATTCATTTTGGATGTGTTTGGAATAACAGTCTTAGCTGCCTCATCCTGGACGAGGGGAAGTCAACTGAAACCATTACATGTTTTCTTTAAATTTTTTTACTGAATAAAATTGGGATAGCGCTTGGGAAGTGCACTGATTCCCCCTGGAAAAAAAAGGGTCGTCTGCGCAGCCACTTGTCCATCGCCTGGCGTACTCCTTCATCGGAATGAAATTTCTTTCCTCCCATCGCCTCTCCGAGTGGTCCAAACATGAGTTAATAACGCGGTGCAGGGACTGGTGTACCGCAAAACTTCGTCTTCATAGACGTCGCGACTTCGCTATTTCACTTCTGCAGTGAGCCGCCGTGGCACACATCTTGCAGGTATGTTGCGAAACTTAAGCACTTCATGAGTGATGTAATGCGCTGACACATGAATAACGTTCACATCTGCGGCTGTCTTATCCACCGTCATCCGGCGATTTTCTGTCACGATGGCTTCAACTGCAGCTGTTGACTCTGGTGTCACAAAGCGGCGTGCCTCAGCCGGCGGCTGAGCGTCCGTCACAGGAGTCACGCCATTTCCAAACTTTCTACTCCACTTACACACTTGCTGCAGTGATAGACATGCATCACGATACTGAGCCTTCATTCGCCTATGGATTTCAATAGGTTTCCTACATTCACTGTTCAGGAAACTTACTACAGAACGCTGTTCTTCCTTGGTGCACCAAGTGGGGCAAGCATTTCGAATTGATTTTGTGGTAACATTTCGCTTGTCCGTAGTATGCTGCCGTCTGTAGGGCATTTCTTACACCATTGGTTACAGTACTACTAACTTACAGAACAATGCCTTTTAATTACGCTTTTAAAAATGGTTCAAATGGCTCTAAGCACTATGGGACTTAACATCTGAGGTCATCAGTCCCCTAGAACCTAGAACTACCTAAGCCTAACTAACCTAAGGACATCACACACATCCATATCCGAGGCAGGATTAGAGCCTGCGACCGTAGAAGCAGCGTGGTTCAGTACTGAAGCACCTAGAACCGACTCTTTTAAAGTTTTCATTTGAATCTCCCTAGCAGATCACGAAAAAGACCATGGAGATAAAATTAGAGAAATTCGAGCTCACACGGAGAATAACCAACAATCGTTCTTTCTGGG
The DNA here is from genome assembly GCF_023864345.2 of Schistocerca serialis cubense. NCBI lineage: Eukaryota > Metazoa > Arthropoda > Insecta > Orthoptera > Acrididae > Schistocerca > Schistocerca serialis. The sequence continues at coordinate 267,499,997 of NC_064638.1, forward strand.
CTGGAGGCGCCCACTTTGGTGAAAATCTCGCTGTCGCTGAAAAGGTTAATGAAGCTTTCCTGGTACGACGGCTGCGTGCGATCTAGGGCAACACACGCATTGAAAGTATCGCAGAATAGTAGATTGGAAAAATTATTAATCAACTTTGGTAACGCTACTAACAGCAATTGTAGAAGGAGGTTTAGCCTGTCTGTCCTGACTGCTGTTCCATGAACACAAACTAAATAATGTTCTCTGAACTGAAATCAGAAGAAAAACAATCTTCTATCTTAGTGTACTATTCGAAGAACATTTCCAGACTGACAGTACTCAGTTAAATCTCTAGGCAGGCGGTCTCTATCCATACACGATGATTCTATTCACTGTTCTGTTCCTACCGAAGATTAACCATGGTCTGTCTATGGAAGTCTGTTTCTATCACACTGGACGACTTGCGGCGTCTGCAACTATGTCTCGATCGTCTTTAATGATGGAGTATCGATAACGGCTTTCTTTTTCCCACTGACAAACCGTTTCTACGAATTTTTGACGGCGCATTTGGTTTCTTTCACCGTCTTTACTGCAGACTGTTGCTCTGCCGTTCGTTGAAACTACGAAATTCATTCAACATTGGTCATCCCTTCATGGGAGCAAGCTACGGGTTATTAAGCCTCTCCCAGCGGCTTGGACGACATCCTCTCGTAGTGAGGAGATCATTCTAGGTAGGTTGCGTACCGGACACTGTCTTTCCAGCCATTGCCACTTGTTAAATGGTGCTCCCCCACCACTTTGTGTTCATTGCACTCAACCTTCGACGGTCCGCCATTTCGTGAGGTAATGCCCTTCTTTTAACCACTTGCGTTCGCGTTTGTTTTTGCCGTCTGCATTATCGGCCATTTTAGGGAACGACGCGCGGGCTGTAGATCGCGTTTTCCTTTTTACTCGTTGTAGCAATGTGGCGAAGGACATTTAATTTTTACTTCACAATCTCCGTTTCTCAATGGCGTATTTATAGACGTTCTCCATGTCCCTGTTTTTAGCGGTCTTCTCTTACGTCTACTGGGATTAACGTGTAGTCGTTTTTAAGGAACTTCTCTCTTTGTTTTCGTGTTCTACAGTTGTTACATGGGGGCGTATGACCCTAGTTGTTTTTGCGCTCTAAAACAAAACAAACTCGACGACTTGAAAACTTGGACGTAGGGCGAACGTTCCTGCAGGAACTTCCTAGCAAGACTCGGACTGACTCACAACTTGCAGGTCTCTCTCTTCTTGGTTGTGCGGCCGCTACAGTGGGCGTGATTCTCGGAGGCATAGTGATTGGTTTGCGGGCAGCGATTTTCCTGTTGCAGACGGGCGTCCAGGATACTTCTAATACCAATTGTCGCAAACTCTTCACCACACTTCCCGCTAACCATTCGTGGATGAATCCGGAAAAGCCGGAATGGCCGTGGTACACTGGAATACTGCTTGCAGAGTACGTATGTAAGAGGGCAATCCCAAAAGTAAAGTCTCCTATTTTTATAAGTACGTAGACCTGTTTATTTTTACAATGGTTTACATCCCTTTTACAGCTTGAACATTTAGCTATTATTCGACATAATCACCATTTCCGTCGTTGCATTTTTGTAGAAGTTGCGGCAGTTTTTGTATGCCCATGTCATACCAGCTCGCCGTCATGCTGTTCAGAAACTTATGAACCTCTTCTTTCACCTCGTCATCGGAGCTGAATCGCTTTCCGGCCAAATGTTGTTTTAACTTAGGGAACAGATGATATTCACCATGTCAGTACTATAGGGTGGGTGGGTGATTTTCTTCCACTGAAACTGTTGCAGGAGACCAATGGTTGCCGAGCGATGTGTGGGCGGACGTTGTCATGGAGAATGTGTACGCCCTTGCTCAACATTCCTCTTCTCCGGTTCTGAATTGTCCGTTTTAGTTTTTTCAGAGTCTCACAGTACCTGTCAGCGCTAATTTTCGTCCCAGTGGGCATAAAGTCGACCAACAATACCCCTTCCCGATCCCAAAAAACGGTTCTCATGACTTTACCGGCAGACTGTGTTTGTTTGAATTTCCGCGCCTTTGGCGAAGAAGGATGCCGCCGCTGGCTCGATTGTTGCTTGGTCTCAGGTGTAAAGTGGTATGCCCAGGTTTCGTCACCCGTGACAGTTGAGTCCAGAAAGTTGCCCTGTTCGGCTGCAAAGCGGTGAAGAAATGCACGGAAAGCATCAACTCGTTGCCGCATGTGATCCTCAGTCAGCATGCGTGGCACCGATCTTGCGCACACCTTCCGGTAGTTCAATGATTCCGTTAAAATTCTGTGAGCGGTGCTTCGGGAAACCTCAGTTACCAACGTGCAGAGATCATTCAGGGTGATCCGCCGATCTTCACGCATGCTTTGCTCAATCTTCAACACTGTCTCCTCAGAAATTGACGGTCTGCCGCTCCTTTGTTCGTCGAGAATTTCGGTCCAACCAGCTGCAAACTCTCTACACCACATACGAACATTTTTGACATCCATGCACGACTCACCATACATTTCCGTCAGTTGGCGATGGATTTCAATCGGCGGAGTGCCCTTTGCGTTCAAAAACCGAATAACTGTGCGTAATTCGCACTTGGCGGTAACATCCAACGGGAGCTCCATTCTCGAGGGCTGCCAAGCCAAGACTGAGCGTGCGCATGTTTACACAGAACGCGTGAAGCACTCTTCATAACAGTGTCACCAACTGCCACACAAACAGAGTTATGTAATTATAAAAAAATAGGAGACCTTACTTTTGGGATTACCCTCGTAGATGCAGACTTCAAAGTCGCGACTGCCTCGAGCAGAGAGAGGGGGAGAGGTAGGTAACTACTGCCACCGTACCCGGAGTGCAGTAATTTCTGCGCCTCAAAAGCCTGACTTGTGCAGTATGGCATTTTGATGCAAATCTCTAGCGCAGCTGGCACGTTTACCGTGCCTGAAGCTTCAGTCACAGCTGTTCTTCCATCGCAGCGAGAGCAGTCGCCGCTCCGTCACGCACGCGACTGCTGGGAACGCGTGGCGTGGCGTGGCGTGGCGTGGCGGTAATTGTGGCTGTCAGCTGGCGCGGCGCGCAGCCGGCGCCCGATCCATCAACGTCGGCCGATCATCTGCCTACGAGCTTCGCGGCGCGCATATTATATCGCGGCTAATGGAGTCAGCCCCGGGCGGATGCGGCCTGCGAGTACACGCCACGGCGGAAGAGCGGGCGCTGCGTTGCCTCTGCGCCAGCGAGACACTGTCACGTCCGTGGAGCACCGACTGACTGCCAGTCACTGCTGTCCAGCTGTTCCAGCAGAGGTGACAGAAAACTCAGTCTCGTGCAGCGCAGAGCACGTTTCACGTCAACTCACGATAGACCTGTCCTCAGCATGACTCTTTCGACACGGCACCTACTCTTGCGTCGAGCGAAATACATCTACACTACTGGCCATTAAAATTACCACACCACGAAGGTGACCTGCCACAGACGCCAAATTTAACCGACAGGCAGAAGATGCTGTGATATGCTAATGATTAGCTTTTCAGAGCATTCACACAAGATTGGCGCCGGTGGCGACACCTACAACGTGCCGACATGAGGAAAGTTTCCAACCGATTTCTCACACTCAATCAGCAGTTGACCGGCGTCGCCTGGTGAAATTTTGTTGCGATGCCTCGTGTAAGGAGGAGAAATGCGTACCATCACGTTTCCGACTTTGATAAAGGTCGGATTGTAGCCTATCGCGATTGCGGTTCATCGAATCGCGACATTACTGCTCGCATTGGTCGAGATCCAATGACTGTTAGCAAAATATGGAATCGGTGGGTTCAGGAGGGTAATAGAGGACGCCGTGCTGGATCCCAACGGCCTCGTATCACTAGCAGTCGAGATGATAGGCATCTTATCCGCATGGCTGTAACGGATCGTGCAGCCACGTCTCGATCCCTGTGTCAACAGATGGGAACGTTTGCAAGACAACAACCATCTGCACGAACAGTTCGACGACGTTTGCAGCAGTTTGGACTATCAGCTCGGAGACCATGGCTGCGGTTACCCTTGCCGCTGCATCACAGACAGGAGCGCCTATGATTGTGTACTCAACGACGAACCTGGGTGCACGAATGGCAAAACGTCATTTTTTCGTATGAATCCAGGTTCTGTTTACAGCATTATGATGGTCGCATCCGTGTTTGGCGACATCGCGGTGAACGCACATTGGAAGCGTGTATTCGTCATCGCCATACTGGCGTATCAACCGGCGTGATGGTACGGGGTGCCACTGGTTACAAGTCTCGGTCACCTCTTGTTCGCACTGACGGCACTGTGAACAGTGGACGTTACATTTCAGATGTGTTACGACCCGTGGCTCTACCCTTCATTCGATACCTGCTAAACCCTACATTTCAGCAGGATAATTAACGACCGCGTGTTGCAGGTCCTGTACGGTCCTTTCTGGATGTTCGACTGCTGCCCTGGCCAGCACATTCTCCAGATCTCTCACCAACTGAAAACGTCTAGTCAATGGTGGCCGTGCAACTGGATCGTCACAATACACCAGTGACTACTCTTTATGAACTGTGGTATGGTGTTGAAGCTGCATGGGCAGCTGTACCTGTACACGCCATCCAAGCTCTGTTTGACTCAATGCCCAGGCGTATCAAGGCCGTTATTACGGCCGGAGTTGGTTGTTCTGGGTACTGATTTCTCAGGATCTATGCACCCAAATTGCGTGAAAATGTAATCACATGTCAGTTCTAGTATAATATATTTGTCCAATGAGTACCCGTTTATCATCTGCACTTCTTCTTGGTGTAGCAATTCTAATGTCCAGTAGTCTACATGGGGAGCACCACACACTTGTACACAACGCACGTAACATTGTTCATGACGAGTACCTATAGGAATATTAGCAACATCTCTTTAAAGAAAAGACAATGACTCTCCACCAAGGAAAATCCCCAAATCTTTGCAAATCAAACCGAAGGTGAGTGTCCCGCTTGAAGTAGCTGGAGAGAAAACGGTTCAAGTCAAATTTCGTCCTTCCATTTGTAGAGAATCCGTCTCTTCTAAAATACACCGCCGAAAAAAGTTAGTACACTGCTTTGCGGTTTTCAATTCGTTGAAGATTGATTGTTGCGACAGTGCATATGGAGTACATGAAATGCTTACATTTACAGATCAGTATCAGAAGCGGTCCTGATGTACCAGGTATCGACTCATGCTGAAACACTAGTACGTGGTGTAGCTTTCACGGGCGGCAATGCCGACGCTGACTCTTGCGTTCTGTCGCTAGTACAGCTCTGCGAATACTGTCCTGGGGTACATTATGCCACGCCTGCTCGACTTGTTCACGTAGTTCTGGAAGAGATGTTGGTTGATGACTTGCACGAGTCACTTCTCCTCCCATCATATCTCATACGTGCTCGATTAGAGGCAAGTCCGTACCTCGTGCTGGCCAGGGAAGTTGCTGCACGTCTTGAAGAGCACGAAGAGCTTCACGGGCATTGTGGGGAGGAGCATTAACGTGTTGGAACAACACATCATCTTTTTGTTGAAGAACGGCAAAAGGACGGTTCTAGCAACATTTTGCCAGTACCGAGCGGCGGTTAGCGTCCATTCCAGAAATTACACACACCAAAAAATGTTTTGTATCACCTCGGTTCCGAGAGTTCCGCAACCCGTACAGAAAATCTGAATAGATATCAACATAAGCATCATTTTCGCCCTTTTTATTGCTCGTTAAAACCACACATTGCATGTTGCACCACCATACAGCGAGCCCTTCAGAGGTGGTGGGTCAGATTGCTGTACATGCTGGTACCTCTGATACCCAGCAGGACGTCCTCTTGCATTGATGCGTGCCTGTATTCGTCGTGGCATATTATTCGCAAGTCGATCAAGGCACTGTTGGTAAAGATTCTCCCACTCCTGAACGGCGATTCGGCGTAGACCGCTCAGAGTGGTTGGTGGGTCACGTCCATAGACAGCCCTTTTTAATCTATCCCAGGCATGTTCGATAGGGTTCATGTCTGGAGAATATGCTGGCCACTCTAGTCGAGCGATGTTGTTATCCCGAAGGAAGACATTCACAAGATGTGCACGATGGGGGCGCGAATGCTTCGCCAATATGCTGCCGATGTGGTTGCACTACCGGACGGAGGCTGGTAAGCATGTATCGTACAGCCGTTAAGGCGCCTTCCATGACCACCAGCGCGCGTACGTCGCCCCCACATAATGCCGCCCCAAAACATCAGGGAACCTCCACCTTGGTGCACTCCCTGGACAGTGTGACTAAGGCGTTCAGCATGACCGAGTTGCCTCGAAACATTTCTCCGACTATTGTGTGGTTGAAGACATATGCGACACTCACCGGTGAAGAGAACGTGATGTCAACCCTGAGACGTCCGTTCGGCATGTTGTTGGGCCCATCTATACAGCACTGCATGGTGTCGTCGTTGCAAAGATGGACCTCGCCAAGAACGTCGGGAATGAAGCTGGGCATCATGCAGCCTATTGCACACAGTCCTATGGTGACGAAAAGCATCATTCAACATGGTGGCGCTGCTGTCAGGGCTCCTCCGAGCCATAATCCGTAGGTAGCGCTCATCCACTGCAGTAGTTGCCCTTGGGCGGTCTGAGCGAGGAATTAGAAAGACAGTTCCTGTCTTTCTGTGTCTCCTCCATGTCCAAACAACATCATTGTTGTTCACTCCGAGACACCTGGACACTTCCGTTATTGAGATCCCGTCCTGACACAAAGTAATATTGTGGACGGACCAAACCGCGGTATTGACCGTCTAGGCATAGTCGAGCTACAGACAACACGAGCCGTGTACGTCCTTCCTGGTGGAATGACGAACTGATCGGCTGTCGGATCCCCTCCATCTAGTAGGCGCTGCTCATGCATAGTTACATCTTTGGGTGAGTTTAGTGACATCTCTGAACAGTCAAATTGACTGTGTCTGTTATACAATATCTACAATCGACGTCTATCTTCAGGAGTTCTGGGAACCAGGGTGACAGAAAAATTATTTTGATGCGTGTGTAAAAGTGAACGAGAGTTGTAGCTTATCGCACCCAGACCACAAGGTCTGGAGTTGGGCGGGTATGTTGGACGAATGAACTCTACGGGACAGCACTCACCAGATCTACGTCGTACGCGTAACCGACCACCACTTGCGTGCAGGCAGAATCCGCTGTCATTGCTGGAGAGCAAGGCATGCAATTCCATCTTCCAGGCGATCCTCTGACAGCACCAGTCGAGTCGTGTACGTCGGTGCTGTGGCGTAATTGGAAGACGGGCTAGTGGTGTCCATGCCCGTAGTCCCACCGCTAATAATCGGTTCGCAACAGTACGTATCGACACGTCTGGATTCACAAGCCCTCTTATCTATAATGTGGTAACAGTACGATGAACCACTGCTGCCCTTATAATACGACGATACTGACGGGCATCTGTGCTGCATGGACGTCCAGAACCTCGTCTAGGGGTGCGAGAACGTTCACGAGATCACTGATACCAGTGCACAATTGACGCAGCACCTGCAATTTGTGTGGCAATTCTCCGAAAGGGCCATATAACTTGACCCCTTTCGAACTCGCTCAGTTAGTTGCAGGAAGCAAAGGTGCGTCTCTGTGTCACGGTTGTCTGCTTGCTTCACACGTTTGCACCACACTGAGGCTTCTGGCTATGAGTATTCCGTATTAACATACAGGGTAGACACTGTCGTCTCTCCAGTATCTACGACACAACGCTATCTGTTGGCGAATGGCGTTGAAACCATTATCACTACACCTACTATCCCGCAGGTGGGATATGCCGTCATCGGACCAAAATCAACGTCTTCTTTCCCAAATGTACTATTTTTTTCCAGCAGTGTACGTCGTACCCTTTTACAAAGTAAAGTCAAAGTGATTTTTCTGCTACCGCTAAAGATGACCACCATCGTTGTCTCTGTGAAGAATAGCTCAATTCTGTGGAAAGCACGTATAACATTCCCTATCACTTTGTATTTTCATAAATCGGACCTAATTTATGAGCAGTTGAAGAACGTTGCGTGTATCTTCGACAGAATTCTAATCTGCTACATTGTAATAAATCACCATTATTGTCTTTATTTAATTTTATTCCCCCATTTGGGGTGGGCATGAGCAGCCATGCAGTTAATCTTCAGCCTACAGCTTGTTAAAGCAAGAGTGGTATAAAATCAATGACGCGTATTAAAATATTATATTAAAAACAGAATGATGCTGTCTTACGGACTTGGCTTTGCATGGAACGCTGCTCCGATTTGACGATATCTGAGTGAGGTGGCTCAGTGGCTATCATACTGGACTTGCATTTGGGAGGACGACAGTACAAATCCACTTCTGACCACTGTATGTTAGGTTTTTCTTAATTTCCCAGAACCGTATGCAAATGCCGGGATGTTTCGCTTCCTCATTGTTCCTTAATGCGAATTTGTGCTCCGTCTCTAATGGTCCCGTAATTGTCCTCCCTTCTTCCGTTTGAGGTGAAGAGTTGCTGATGGTAATGTCGGTTCTTACCTGAATGATTACCGCCATCTAACCGGTAAATGGGACGCGATTTGTGGTTTAGAGTGGACGAAGTATGAAGATAATGAGCTACAATGGAATTATAGGTATCGAGAAAAGTTTGTTAATTGTGGATTCCGAGGGTTCTGGCGGTGGCAGAAGACTGTCAGTCCTGTGGCAGATTGGGTGTAGTGTCGACTGCTGTGTACTACAAGGTTGAGAGGGAAAGTACTGTACGAGGATGACTGGTCGGGAAAATAAGAAGTGAGTGTGATTTTGGGAATATGTGGTAATGGTATTTAAATGGAGTATAGAACAGGCAAAGAGGGAAATATGATGGAGGATACAGAGACGTTCAGATGAGTGGATAGTTTGAATGACAGTGATAATGAGGCATAGGTCGTCAGCGGTGAGAGCAGGATGTAGGGACTTGTTTGGGTGAAGTTGTCTGTTGACAGGGTAGGTTAAGACGGGCAACTCAGGTTTGGTTACAGGGGATTTAACATGGCATTTGTAGGAGTAGGTGGGATGGGATTCGTTGCAAGTGTTACAGAGTTGTAGCGACGGAAAATTGGGACACTGTTGGTACATGTGATCAGCTTTGCAGCGGGGCTTATGGGAGGGTTTTTTTCAATTAAGAGTTGCGTGGCCATCGTAGATAACATCAGGAAGTTTCTACTTAGTGTTTTTCGTGACGTATTTAGATTCTACGCTGAATAAGCTAATCTATGCTGGAATGGCCTTCGGAGAATATCTGAGCCGTAGTTGTGTCCGGCTCTTCGAAAAGCGCGCAAGGCGGAGTGCTTTCGCTTCGCGTCTAGTGTTTGCCATGGCGCTTTCGGTTTGGCGCGCTGTTTGGATCGCCACCGCCCTCTGGCGGGAGGTGGAGCAAGTGGACGGTCGCGTGACGATCTAGGCAGTACGTACTCGGCTGTGACCGAGAGAGGTGGTGGCGCGAGCGGGGCGCTGTTGTTGGGGGTCGTCAACTGCTCGCCACGTGCTTTGGCCAATCTCTTGGCTGTCAGGGGTCAAGTCAGCCCTACCCACATGTACGTGGCATATGAAACTTAGAAGCAGTGCTGCAGAAGATCAGCGCGTGGGACCATATGTCTTCTTATCGGCCAATGAAAACACTGGGCCGGCCGAAGTGGCCGAGCGGTTCTAGGCGCTACAGTCTGGAACCGCGCGTCCGCTACGGTCGCAGGTTCGAATCCTGCCTCGGGCATGGATGTGTGTGATGTCCTTAGGTTAGTTAGGTTTAAGTAGTCTTAAGTTCTAGGGGACTGATGACCACAGCAGTTAAGTCCCATAGTGCTCAGAGCCATTTGAACCATTTTTGAAACCACTGGCAGCGGTTGGCTCTGACGAGCATAAGGAAGTGCAACGTTTTCCCGGCGCTGTGGTGGAGTGTGAGAAGCTGAGTATATAAGAGGGATTTTTCAAGTTCTAGTGAAGTGTATGAGTTTCTTCATCAGTGGTTTTGTTGTGGTCTTCCCACCACAGTTTTCGTTTGCCTGTCCGCGGGAATGTGGTAATTGCTTCTTGGTCGGGCCGTTTCATTCACAAATCGATTGGGTGATTTAGGGTCAGTGTCGCGTGTCTCTGTGCTTCGGAGTCTGTGCAGGCACCGCCCTTGCTACATCTTCTGGTTTTGGGTAACTCGGGAAGATGGTGGCCTGTAATGTAAGTTTTGGGGCTGATCTGCTGTGGTCCTGTAGACCACCAATAACTATTCCGACTATTGTGATCTGGGCCTCTTTAGACGTGTCACTCCCTCACCGAGCTAAGGATTTTTTTTTTTTTTTTTTTTTTTTTTTTTTTTTTTTTTTGGAATGGCCTTTAATGTGAAGGTCTGTGTGCTGGCTTATTCACATTTACCTTGTAACAACTGACAGGTGTAATATAGGTTATTTAATTGGCAAGAGACAACTATTTCAAATTTAGTACAAACTAGCTACCTAAAGGTTTTTTTTAAGGAATTGTTCTCTTATATATATATGATAAGTTTAAAACCTTATTATTGGGAAGTTGTTAATGTCATACCTTGCAATCTCCTTTTCGTAAAGAAAATTTGTCAGGTATTGGAAATTGTTTTTTTAAAAGAAATGCCAGACTTAAAAATTTATTATTGCGAAAGTCTTTAAAATAAAAAGGTATCTTTAGCAGTGTGTGTTATTTATCCAGCACATCCTAGCCCCTACTTCCACGATAACATTTTGGAATAACATGTGTACTTGAGCTGTTGTTTGTGAACCGCCCTAATTGATGGTTCAATATCCAAATGACCAAAGTGGTGGCGGATTTGGAGGGCTTTTCGAATTTGGTAGTTGGAATTTAGCTTCAGCTCGAATCCCTTCTCTAAGATCAAAGCAGCAAATCTGTGCAATATGTGGGAGTGAAGTTCAAGATTGGAGGACTTGATGATTATGGAACATTTGCAGAGGTTAAGTTGTGATCTATTGAGGTTCGGAAGATACTTTTCTGTTTTGATGGATAGGGTTTTAGCACATAGTAACCTAATGTCTAGATACAATAAGGTAAATGAATGTGTTGAAGGAGATGTCAGGGAGAGGGTGGCAGTGAGACAGCTACTGCTGCTCGGAGCATGTGTGGCAGCTTTTGGTTTTCACGAATGTGTCGTATGTCTTTTTGCAGGGAACTTCCGGTGTTGACTTGTGTGAGAGTATTTACTGGAAAATTTTTGCACGGCTGATTTTCTTACCTGGAGCTGATGGAGTTCAAACTGATGGAGACTGGTCAGGCACGGTCATTGCTGCTGCAATTGAAAGTGGAAAAGGTTTGTTTGCGGATGGAATAGTTCTGGCCGGTAGTTCTTCTTCCGGGCTCATTTGTAGCGATGATGATGACGGCAATGAAGCTCCTGAAACGGTTGGTGCTGCAACAGCGGCGGCGGCGTTCGCCACCATAGGCCAGTTACAGATCAGACGACATCATGGCATGTGACATCCAATAATAACTTTCACCGTAGCTCCCTCCAAAGGAGCCACTCTGTCTGTTTCAGCTGCTCATAACGGTATTCGTTTCCCCTTGGCAAAAGTTGGCATAATCGTTTATAAAGGCGACTGAATCTCAGAACTTTTTATAGTCTCACTAAGTTAGTACTTTGGTCTAACAAACGCATTTGAAGTGATATAGCGATCCTATTTCCTGCTCCATGTTAATTTTTGTATTATATTTACTTTTACTACAACGATATCCGAAAATCCAAAAATGATTCAAATGGCTCTGAGCACTATGGGACTTAACATCTGAGGTCATCAGTTCGCTAGAACTTACAACTACTTAAACCTAATTAACCTAAGGACATCACACACATCCATGCCCGAGGCAGGATTCGAAACTGCGACCGCAGCAGTCGCACGGTTCCTGAATGAAGCGCCTAGAACCGCTCGGCCACCGCGTCCGGCAGAAAATCCAGATTCGCACAAATAGGAGATTGCAAATGGAAGTAATTTTAATTGATCTTTGCAACTGAGTATCAGACATTCACCTTTTGCGATTATTAGAAAATTGTGAATTTCTGTGATGCTGTCACCAGAAAATTCAATAAAATTTTCTTCTTCTAAGGAGGTCGATTAAGATAGAGCTTTAGATCTAAATGGGCCTAATCGTACGTATTTGTTGATATCTGCTGTTATTCAATGTGAGATTTTATATTGCAAGACAAATCCATTTACGAACTTGTACAATAAAAGAAAACAATCAACGTCAACATCTCGATTATTTTTTCTTTCCCGTCGTTCTAATTGTTTTCTGAAAAACGATATTTCTTGGTGAGTTTTTTAAAAGTATGGTCGGTGTCCATGCAGCGAGATAATCAACGCGATTAACTTCTCAAAGACGTCACATAAGTAGGGAATGTAGTATTTTAACGAAGTAATGCATTTACACAAAGAATTTCGCATACTTTTGATTCCTTTTATTATTTTTCGAGAAAAAAGTAAATTTATAGACGTAATTGGACATAATGAGTCAGTGCGTGGCCACAAGAGAGAATTATTGCGAGTGACAGTACTACAACAAAGACGAGTGTTCGGCTCCAATATCCATACACCATATATTGACCCATTGTTATGCGTGTGCTTCTCTTTGAATAATTCAGTGAGACCCCACTGCCGCAAAAAGTATTTAATATTGGACTATATCCCTATCACTGCAGTGCACAATTTGAGAACCACTGGTATATGGTTATCCGTATTGTATCAGTGCCCAAAAATATGAACTTAACAATGGACATATTTGAATAATATGTGCCTGACACTGCGTCAAATATTCTTTGTATGTGAAAATTGACGATTGTGACACAATTAGGATTTTCCCTGAGTCCTATCGCCAGTGGACAGTATGCATACATGCTCAGAGTGTACCTGTTCTTCAGTGGTAGATTTTGTACACTGAAGCGCCAGAGAAACTGGTATAGACATGCGCATTCAAATACAGAGATATTTAACAGGCAGAACGCGGCGCTGCGGTCGACAACACCTGTATACGACAACAAGAGCCTGGCGCAATAGTTTGAGTGGTTATTGCCGCTACAGTGGCATGTTATCAAGATTTACGTGAGTTGAACGTGGTGTTACAGTCGGCGCACGAGCGATGGGACACAGCATTTAAGAGGGAGCGATGAAGTGGGGATTCTCTCCTGCGACCACTTCACGAGTGTACCGTGAATATCAGGATTCCGGTAAAACATCAAATTTACGACATCGCTGCGGCCAGGAAAATATACTGCAAGAACGGGACCAACGACGACTGAACAGAATCGTTTAAGGTGACAGAAGTGCAACCCTTCCACAAATTGCTGCAGATTGCAATGCTGGGTCATCAACAAATATCAGTGTGCGAACCGTTCAGCGAAACATCATCGATATGGGATTTCGGAACCGATGGCCCACTCGTGTAGCCTTGACGGCTGCACGACAGGAGGCTTTACGCTTCGCCTGGGCCCGTCAACACCGACATAGGACTGTTGATGACTGGAAACATGTTGACTGGTTGGACGAGTCTCGTTTCAAACTGTATCGAGCGGATGGGCTGTATGGCTATCGAGACAGTCTCATGAATCCATGGGCCTTGTATGTCAGCAGGGGACTTATCAAGCTGGTGGAGACTCTGTAATGAAACTTCCTGGCAGATTAAAACTGTGTGCCCAACCGAGACTCGAACACGGGACCTTTGCAAAGTTTTAATCTGCCAGGAAGTTTCATATCAGCGCACACTCCGCTGCAGAGTGAAAATCTCATTCTGGACTCTGTAATGGTTTGGGGGGTGTGCAGTTGGAGTGATAGGGGACCCCTGATACGTCTAGGTACGACTCTGATAGGTGACACGTACATAAGCATCCTGTCTGATCGCCTGCATCCATTCATGTCCATTGTGCATTCCGTCGGACGTGGGCAATTCCATCATGACAATGTGATACCGCAAACGTCCATAATCGCTACCCAGTGGCTCCCGGAACACCTTTCTCAGTTTAAACACTTTAGCTGGTCACCAAAATCCCCAGACATGAACATTATTTAGATATCTGGGATCTCTAGCAACTTGCTGTTCGGAAGAGATCTCCAGCCCCTCGTTCCCATACGGATTTATGGACAGCCCTGCAGGATTCATGGTGACAATTTTCTCCAGCACTACTTCTAGCAGCCATGCCACGTCGTGTTGTGGCACTTCTGCGTGCCTTACACGATACTAGGCATGTGTACCAGTATCTTTGGCTCTTCAGTGTATTTCATCCAGCGCTGACTTTTCTTCTTTCCAATTAAAATTATTTTAGTTTCAACGGCTTTTTTCTATAATCGAGCGTAAAAGTTATATGATACACTTCCGGACATCGCAGAGCAAAAAATGATTCAAATGGCTCTGAGCACTATGGCACTTAACGTCTGAGGTCATCAGTCCCCTAGACTTCGAACTACTTAATGCTAAGGACATTACACCCATCCATGCCCGAGGCAGGATTCGAACCTGCGACCGTAGCAGCAGCGTGGTTCCGGAATGAAGCGCCTAGAGCCGCTCGGTCACAGCGGCCGGCCATTTCAGAGCACTTACAGCGTTAGTCACAGATTACAAACACGTTCTGTAAAATATTTACGCTAATTTCTCAGAAAAGTCGTTTACATTTATCTCACGCGAACATTCGTCAGGTATCAAAATGTAAGAAAATCTTCGGCGTAACTGGCAAAATTCACAAGTCTCAAACTACGTCTGCAAGGAATTTCTCAAAATCTGTGTTAATGTATACACCGAAGACGCAAGGGGTGATTGGATGCTACACTTTTTACGACCTGGATTTTGTATCTCTCCTGGAAGGCGGTGCGTGGGTCTGCTCCTGAAAACTGAAAGGTTGGCTAAATGCAGGAAGTGAGTATGAGCAGGGAAAGGTGAAGATCCTCGGTACTGCTCTTAGAAATGGTTTTACTATATCACAATATTTACTGAATAAATAACTTTGCACTGAGGTGGGAAGCCTTAGACCCGTCGTAAGTAGTACATAGTCTCAATAGCAAGCTGATGTTGAAGCGATGTTTCCAGGCCGTCTGCTGTTGATGGAATGGGCAGAATCTGGAGCGGAGCTAGTAGAGCTCTCCCGCTCCGGCCAGAGGGCGCTGTCGTCGGTGTCGGTCGTAGTGTCAACATAGGTGAGTGCACCTACGTTGTGGCATCGTAGCTATCGATACCACACTGGAAGAAATACACTCCTGGAAATTGAAATAAGAACACCGTGAATTCATTGTCCCAGGAAGGGGAAACTTTATTGACACATTCCTGGGGTCAGATACATCACATGATCACACTGACAGAACCACAGGCACATAGACACAGGCAACAGAGCATGCACAATGTCGGCAATAGTACAGTGTATATCCACCTTTCGCAGCAATGCAGGCTGCTATTCTCCCATGGAGACGATCGTAGAGATGCTGGATGTAGCCCTGTGGAACGGCTTGCCATGCCATTTCCACCTGGCGCCTCAGTTGGACCAGCGTTCGTGCTGGACGTGCAGACCGCGTGAGACGACGCTTCATCCAGTCCCAAACATGCTCAATGGGGGACAGATCCGGAGATCTTGCTGGCCAGGGTAGTTGACTTACACCTTCTAGAGCACGTTGGGTGGCACGGGATACATGCGGACGTGCATTGTGCTGTTGGAACAGCAAGTTCCCTTGCCGGTCTAGGAATGGTAGAACGATGGGTTCGATGACGGTTTGGATGTACCGTGCACTATTCAGTGTCCCCTCGACGATCACCAGTGGTGTACGGCCAGTGTAGGACATCGCTCCCCACACCATGATGCCGGGTGTTGGCCCTGTGTGCCTCGGTCGTATGCAGTCCTGATTGTGGCGCTCACCTGCACGGCGCCAAACACGCATACGACCATCATTGGCACCAAGGCAGAAGCGACTCTCATCGCTGAAGACGACACGTCTCCATTCGTCCCTCCATTCACGCCTGTCGCGACACCACTGGAGGCGGGCTGCACGATTTTGGGGCGTGAGCGGAAGACGGCCTAACGGTGTGCGGGACCGTAGCCCAGCTTCATGGAGATGGTTGTGAATGGTCCTCGCCGGTACCCCAGGAGCAACAGTGTCCCTAATTTGCTGGGAAGTGGCGGTGCGGTCCCCTACGGCACTGCGTAGGATCCTACGGTCTTGGCGTGAATCCGTGCGTCGCTGCGGTCCGGTCCCAGGTCGACGGGCACGTGCACCTTCCGCCGACCACTGGCGACAACATCGATGTACTGTGGAGACCTCACGCCCCACGTGTTGAGCAATTCGGCGGTACGTCCACCCGGCCTCCCGCATGCCCACTATACGCCCTCGCTCAAAGTCCGTCAACTGCACATACGGTTCACGTCCACGCTGTCGCGGCATGCTACCAGTGTTAAAGACTGCGATGGAGCTCCGTATGCCACGGCAAACTGGCTGACACTGACGGCGGCGGTGCACAAATGCTGCGCAGCTAGCGCCATTCGACGGCCAACACCGCGGTTCCTGGTGTGTCCGCTGTGTCGTGCGTGTGATCATTGCTTGTACAGCCCTCTCGCAGTGTCCGGAGCAAGTATGGTGGGTCTGACACACCGGTGTCAATGTGTTCTTTTTTCCATTTCCAGGAGTGTAGATTACGCATTCGGAAATTAACATCAAGGAAAAAAGTATGTGGGACAACTTCCTTGAATTAAGAGTTGAGGTTGAAGACATAAAAAAATAAAAACAAAAAGTAATGTCAGTACAATCTAAGCTCGTTCGCCAATAACACAACTGATTGCTCCATTGAGTGAGAAGTATTAAAGATAGGCGGAGGGAGGTATTCTAGATTCGGTAGTATTTAAACTACGAATTTACGATACTGCGGTCTTTGAATCTTCAACGAATTTAATGTGCGTACTGTTGTGCTCATCTAAGGTAGGTGAGCAACGTGAAGGCAGCAGAAAGCGAACTTCCTGCCACAAATATCCATAGATGGCAGAAGCTGTCTGCTAGCACACTAACTGCATAGGCTTCACAGGACAATATTTCTAAAGCAGAATCACTAGGCAACATGCGATAAATAATAAAAATCGTTTATTAAAACAATGTTAAGCAACATATACTCTTCTTTAGCTTCCAGAGGAAACATGGCACTGATGTAAAACTGATCCTAATGTTGATACAGTTGATGTTTACAAACTAATCTAACTAAAATGTATTGTGACTTGCAGTTTAGAGAGTTTGACGCTCGGAGTAAACTGTCCGACGACTACTCTATCTAGCAGGCAACCGGTGAACTGGAACTGTAGGAACTCATGAGAACTGCTGCAGCTTCAGTAAATCATCGAAGGAACATTGCATCGTACTGCTTAACAACACAGGCACTGCAGTACCATAATTAGCCACCGATACTAGGCAGTGACTTTAAATTAAAATATCCTCCCCACCTCCCCCGCCTTCCCCCCCCCCCCCCCCCCCCTCCGGAACAGGTATTACAACAAGTGCACGAATGCAGGCTGCAACGCATTGAACAACGGCATATGGGAGGTTTGGTCATCCTGTGAACTATTTGGGGATGCCGCAAGTAGTTACGGTTTTGAGGGCTCTTTGTATCTCTTGCCGGGTGAACGATCTGTTGGGATATCTTTTGCAAAAGCATAGAGTAGTTGCTGGTATGAGCTCCATCTAGTAGGCGACTTTCAACAAACTTTGCATCATGTAGTTTCAAAGTTCTCCGTAACTTTTTCTCGCTGACAGTCGCCACTCCCCCAACCCCCCCCCCCCAATCCCCGACGTAATACTCTGTCTCACTCCCTCTCTCTCTCTCTGTGTGTCTCTTCACACACACACACACACACACACACACACACACACACACACAAGCACATACACACAATACAACGAAAGAAAATAAGTCATACACCAAAACATCGGATTCAGGCATGACGTCCTAATTTATTACTTCTTTTCTACTAACTCTTTTCGCAAAATATTTAACAGGCAATATCCACATATATCACTGAATGTTTCTACAAAATTACATCATAGTAAGACACACATTTCATCAGATATGATATCACAAACATTGAGAAGGGTGAAAACCTAAGTTTTTACTTTCGTGAGCCGGGGGGGGGGGGGGGGGAGGGGGGGGGGAGGGAAGGTGGGGGAGAGGCGGTGGAGGGTTTCATTGGAAGGCACCTATTAAACGAAAATGAGTTGCAGTTAATTTTAGGACCAAGTATTTTTCTGACTTACCGTGGGCTCTACTTATAGCAAACAGCAAGTATGGGAACGTGAATGTAAATGAATTATAGTAAACCCGATTCTTAAGTGTTTTTTTCGAAGCGTATGAAAGAAATCGATACTTACAGAAAGGAAATCGATAGATCGTTTTTAGCCCAACTCCAGCAACATTTTTGATATGAGCTATAGTTTTTTACTTATTTAAGAAAAACCGTTTTTTGCTACTTGGCGAATATTTTGTCAATTATCACCAGCTTGTATTGAATGTGATGAAACAGAAGCTCTACTTTGGATTTCATTTCCTATGCACTCCGTCTTCAGGTCACGAGTGGCCTACCGGGACCTTCCGACCGCCGTGTCATCCTCCGAGGAGGATGTGGATAGGAGGGGCGTGGGGTCAGCACACCGCTCTCCCGGTCGTTATGATGGTATTCTTGACCGAAGCCGCTACTATTCGGTCGAGTAGCTCCTCAATTGGCATCACGAGACTGAGTGCACCCCGAAAAATGGCAACAGTGCATGGCGGCTGCTGGTCACCCATCCAGGTGCCGGCCACGCCCAACAGCGCTTAACTTCGGTGATCTCATGGGAACCGGTGTATCCACTGCGGCAAGGCCGTTGCCCTTCGTTTCCTATGAGCTCTTTTTTTTTTAAGGTAACAAGTTTTGTATTTTCCATCATGCTTGGACTAGACAGGACTGCTGCTCATAGCCAACACTGTCGAGTACCAACACAGAACACTACTGAAAGCTGACGCGGAGGTGTAGATACCAGATTGTAAACGTATGCAAGTGTACACATGTATCGAGCACCGCTCGAACGCGTTTGCACATTTTTCCTCTCTCTGTCTCTCTCTTTGCGTGCGCCCGCCGCACGTCATTATGTCGGTCCCATAAATCCGCAAAGTTCTGGCGCCATTAATTTGTTCTCGGTAATAAGGCAGCGCGTGCGCCTGCGCCAGGGGCCCGGGACGCTGGGAGCGCGCGGCGGGCGCGGCGCGGTATTTAATTTGGGGAGTCGCGTGTTAACTCGGCGGCCGCGGGCCGCACATCTGTTTGCGGTGAGCGGCGCGCGCCGCGGCCCAGCCGCTCACGCAGGAGGCTGAATCTCAATTAGGAGCCCGGCCTGAAATATTGAGGCCGAGCGCTGTACCATCCGCGGGGCGTCGCGCTGGGCCGGATAAATACTTGAGCGGCTACCCTTGTCGCCCGTACGCGGACACGGCGCTGATTAAAACACGTGGATGCCCGAAGGACACACCCGTGGGGCCGGAAAACCGGGCCGCATGCATCCGCGAACGAGTCGCGTTGAAAGCTAACCGCTGTCGTTCTAACTTTACTTTAGTGTCAAACACAGATTTTGGAACAACTTTAACGCTGCAGTACTCGCGTGAATTTCTTTTACATTATGGTCGCGCGGCTGACAGCTGTCACCCACCATTGTTCTCAATGTTATTGTAATAAAGGTATAGAAATGAGCGTTTGGAATCATTGGCCGGGAGGCCCCTTGAGGAGCATGTTTTTTGCTCGCGGATCATGTCGTTTCTGGAAACCCAGAATCTTCTCTGTAGGAATCAACATGGGTTCCGGAGATAGCGAACGTGTGACACCCAACTCGTTTTATTTGTTCATGAGACCCAGAAAATATTAGATACAGGCTCCCAGATAGACGCCATTTTCCTTGACTTCCGGAAGGCGTTCGATACAGTTCCGCACTGTCGCCTGATAAAAAAGGTAAGAGCCTACGGAATATCAGACCAGCTGTGTGGCTGGATTGAAGAGTTTTTAGCAAACGTAACACAGCATGTTGTTCTCAATGGAGAGACGTCTACAGGCGTTAAAGTAACCTCTGGCGTGGCACAGAGGAGTGTTACGGGACCATTGCTTTTCACAATATATATAAATGACCTAGTAGATAGTGTCGGAAGTTCCATGCGGCTTTTCGCGGATGATGCTGTAGTTTACAGAGAAGTTGCAGCATTAGAAAACTGCAGCAAATGCAGGAAGATCTGCAGCGGATAGGCACTTGGTGCAGAGAGTGGCAACTGACCCTTAACATAGACAAATGTAATGTATTGAGAATACATAGAAAGAAGGATCCTCTATTGTATGATTATATGATAGCGGAACAAACATTGGTAGCAGTTACTTCTGTAAAATATCTGGGAGTATGCGTGCGGAGCGATTTGAAGTGGAATGACCATATGAAATTAATTGTTGGTAAGGCGGGTGCCAGGTTGAGATTCATTGGGAGAGTCCTTAGAAAATGTAGTCCATGAACAAAGGAGGTGGCTTACAAATCACTCGTTCGACCTATACTTGAATATTGCTCATCAGTGTGGGATCCGTACCAGATCGGGTTGACGGAGGAGATAGAGAAGATTCAAAGAAGAGGGCGCGTTTCGTCACAGGGTTATTTGGTAAGTGTGACAGCGTCACGGAGATGTTTAGCAAACTCAAGTGGCAGACTCTGCAAGAGAGGCGCTCTGCATCCCGGTGTAGCTTGCTCGCCTGGTTTCGAGAGGGTGCGTATCTGGATGAGGTATCGAATATATTGCTTCCCCCTACTTATAACTCCCGAGGAGATCACGGATGTAAAATTAGAGAGATTCGAGTGCGCACGGAGGCTTTCCGGCAGTCGTTCTTCCCGCGAACCAAAATCGACTGGAGCAGGAAAGGGAGCTAATGACAGAGGCACGTAAAGTGTACTCCGCCACACACCGTTGGGTAGCTTGCGGAGTATAAATGTAGATGTAGATGTAGAAGGGCAGGTCTGGCCTCGTTGGTGCAGGTCTTATTACATTCGACGCCACATTGGGCGACCTGCGCGCCGGATAGGGATGAAATGATGACGAAAGCGCAACACCCATCCCCTGATCGGATATAATCCGCGACCCAGCCGAGAATCGAACCCGGGCCCGTAGGACGGCAATCCGTCACGCTCTCAGCTATCGGGGCGGACTGTAATAACGGTGATATATGCTTGCGTAGTGATACAGGATTCAAATCCACTCTTGAATGTACTATATTTATCTAATATCCACGCATAACCTATTGTAACGAAAACAAACAAAAATGAACTTGAATTGCAGTAAAAATGAATAATAAGTGTAGTTTGTGAATACTACACTGAATAACTGTATATGAGCCTCACTAATACGAGAATTACAGTGGTATTTCCAAAATTATTTTCAGACACATGTATTATTTCAGTCCGCACTGTCCAAACAGTTGACGCAAACTTCCTTCAAATGAACAGGGCAGGTCCACTGGACACATCTTAGGCATCACTTCCGGACTGATTAAAAAAAAAAGTGTGTGAAATCTTATGGGACTTAACTGCTAAGATCATCAGTCCCTAAGCTTACATACTACTTAACCTAAATTATCCTAAGGACAAACACACACACCCATGCCCGAGGGAGGACTCGAACCTCCGCCGGGACCAGCTGCACAGCCCATGACTGCCGCGCCTTTGACCGCTCGGCTATTCCCACGCGGCCGGTTGATTTGTCCCGTGTTTTTCTCTTTTCTCTTTCTTTCCTCTTGCGGCCTGTTTAGTCTCTCTTCCATTCCAAGCAGTGGAAGTCTACATCTCCTAATCTTCTCAGGAACCTGTGGTGCTTAACGTCTTCTTCCTACATCTACATCCATACTCCGCAAGCCACCTGACGTTCTCATGCAAGACTGGTTAGAAAAGTATTTCTCTCCAGTGCTTTGTCTTCATTTTTATTGAATTAAAAATTGAAAAATAATAGCTTACCTATCGAAATAGAAACGGAAATGGTAACATCAATAGTCGAGTGGGTGACAGTTGTCGCAAACAGCACATAAAGTGGATAAAGCTGGTTTTATATTTCCTAACAACGTTCAAACATCAGTGATGAAATATTGACCTTTAAAGTGAAACTCGAAGCTACACAAATTCAAATCTGGGGGCAACCCGTGCGGGCGATAACATGACAAAATGAAAATCGATGGGTGACATTTGTCACCCGCACGACTTCCAGGGGTTCATGCACATTACGAGGCATAACTGTCTGATAAGGCATCTTACTCGAAGGATTCTAGCGACAAAAAGATCATATAAATGTCCAATTTTAGTCTCCAGGTCGCTTTCCTTTATTGCTACCTGACCAGTTTCGGGCCATCTTAAGATGTAGGGCCTATTACAAAAAATTAAATTACATTTAATATGCTAATCAGATGATGTCAAGGATTTATTAAAATCTAAAAATCACACTTCAAAATGGTAACCCGTTTCGATTTTATCGAAAATCAACGTCAGACCATGTCTTGTAAGGTGCTGGCCAGAGACGAAGACGGAGCATTGGTAAGTGTCGGAGGACACAACTGGTAACTTCATAAATCCTTGCGATCATGAGTGATTAGTATTTTAATTAGCTATCAGATTGCTGTTATTTTCCAGTAATGTTTTCAAAAGTTATTAAATTGGTTGAGATTACAAATGGTTTAAGATTTGTGGGATGTAGGGTTCAACATTTTGAGAAATTACCTACAGTACAGCAGTTGTGCAACATACTACTTATAGTTACAGAGTAACCTATCGAATACGAAAAATCAAAGTTCACTGTTATAACTGCTGCCGTTTAGTAATTTTCTTGAAAGTAATCTGATTCATGTATCACCTACTGCACTGAAAAGCGCCCCCTACCAATAGAAAGTGAACAAACGTAATTCATAAAAAAATGCTCCGAAGTACAGTATATGAAACGCTGGTATAGAATTTAATAGCATTAAAACACTTTACAAGAAGATTATAAAATTTACAAAAAATTAAAAATGTGTGTCAAGTCTGTAACGCTCAAACGTGCCTTATAAAATATTCCAATAATATCTTCTCCTCCTGTTTTGGCGATATTAGAGACAGTTGTGCTCAAAAGTGCCCTTAATGGACTGAAATAATTCTTAGACAAAAATGTTCCTAAGTACAGCACATATAACATAAATGAAGGGTTGGACTTCATTAAAAGCTTTAAAATAAACTTTAAAACATGAAAAAATATAGTCTTCTACTTATTTGGCGATCGTAGAGGGAGTCTCTATTGCGCCAGTCCAAACACCGCGCCATACTGTACTTTCCTCAGCCGCGTCCAATTCGCTACCGTCATTGGGCTGAGAGCTGCCGCAGCTCATGTATGGTAGAGCGTCCTACCCAGTGACAGAGTAAGGCTATAATACGTCTTTAAAAATTTCGTTTTAATTACTGTGCATGAAGTTACTTTCCTCATTAAGTAATTTCACTCGGTGCTCCCCGCGGCTGGTGTAAATTTCGCCCCCAAGTGGTTCACAAAAATGTCAATAATTCAAAATATACTGAGAACAAATAATAGACTCACTGTAGCATTCCATGTCACTGCTCCCCATTGCTCGGAGACTATCAGCAGCAGGGCTTGGGAAATACCGTCCCATGTGTAGGCTACTCATAATAACACAACAACGGCTGCATTTGGAGTGGTGCGTTGCCTAAGGAGTGTGGGCTACTTACGAAGGGCGTCACATTGTGTCCTGCAAGTACCCTCAATTTTGAGCTATCCCACGTGACTGTCGTAGGCGAGCATGGCAGCGAAATGGAGAGAGGTCCCTTTCTTCCAATGTTTAAGAGAGGCACAGCTATGGTATTACTAGCATCACGGTGAGGGGATTAGGCAGTGACGGAGTCCTGCTAGCAGTGTCATGTACATGCTGCGCCTTCATGTGTTACCTCTCACCCAACAGTATCGAGGTACCATTTTTGAAAAGGGTACACTCGACACGTGTATCTACGAACTGTACGCATGATCTTGAGGAATTGCAGTGGCCAGTAAGATCCACAAATCTGTCCCTGATAGAATATTTGTGGGACCAGCTCGGGCGTCAATTCTGTCCCATTGCCAATATCCAGGATATCAAAGACTAATTTCAGCAACTGTGAGACAGCCAACCACAGGGGAGGATACAAACTGCTTTACGATACTCTTCCCATCCGCATCAGGGTGTGGATCTACACTGGAAGGGACGCAACTCCACATTGGTAAATGGGTTCATAGCCTAAGTCTTTTGTAAATTTGTTCCTCAAAATATTCACCTTTTATATTTACACATTTTTGGGCGCTTTCGAGGTGATTATGGAAACGTTTTCCCCGATCTGATGTCGGTTCCACAAAAATGAGTTTGTATAAAAGCTCAACAGCTTCTGCAGTTGATAAAGTCGGTTTCCATGAAACTTTTTGTTTCATTTTAGAAAACAGAAAGAGCTCGTTAGGCAATAATTCCGGTGAGTACGGACATTCTTTCGCTTATCCTTCCTAATTTCATCAGTGAGATGTGGCGAGCAAACTGTTTTATACCTGTCACGATTAACTGTTCTTCCACCATTTTAAAGCAGTGGTCGTCACACTTCCTTTGAAACAGGAGAAACGAGAGATCAAGTCCTTGGAAGAGCTTCGGAAACGAAGTGCTTTTGTACTTTTCGTTTCATCTTGGAGCACCAAAATAATTGATTTCTTCTTGATTTCAGTCTATTACCAATATATTACAGTTTTGTCTCCTCTTACAGATTTAGCAGTTCATCAGATGAGATTTTTTTGCATTTCCCTACACCAGCCTGCTTCATCGGAAGCACGTCCTTTCCAAAGATGAATACTCATGCAACATCTGATGCACTGCTGTCTTCAATATGTCTAGACATACTTCTCTCTCTCTCTATCTCTGTCTCTGTCTCTAAGCCACATTCCGATCCTCTTCAGCCGCGCGGAGGACCGCGCGGTTAGAGGCGCCATTTCACGAATTGCGCGGCCCCTCCCGCCAGAGGTTCGAGTCCTCATTCGGGCATGGGTGTGTATGTATATGTGTGTACGTGTGTGTGTGTGTGTGTGTGTGTGTAGTTGTTGTTGTTGTTACCATAAGTTAGTTTAAGCACTCTAGTGACCGATGATCTCAGCAGTTTGGTTCCTTAGGAATTAACACACATTTGAAGATTTTTGACCCTCTTCAGTCATCTACGCGCAGCATAGCATCCTTGTAAATATTTTAGCATACAACAAATAATATTAGCAACATGTTCCACAGCAACACGTTTCGAGAGTCAAGCTTCGATAACCTGCCTGTCAAAGTTAAACCTACATAAAATCCACTTCAAAAGCACTTCAAGATGTTCAGAAAGCGAACTGCAACAGATATTACGATGCCCAGCCAGTCTTCCCATCCGCAAATTTCTAAGGAGCAGTGTTTGTAAGCTTAGTGAATACGACCAAAAATGGTACATTGCTTGCTAGGTTAAATGAATCAAACATTATTAAACAGATACCAATATATAAAGTGCGCAGTGTAAGCGCGCGATATTCAGATGCTAAATCGTCTCATCCATAGGGGCGAGAAGAAACGGAAAGAGGAAATAGCAAAGGATAAGAAGAGAGTCATTTCACTACATTTTGGGAGAATGTCACAGAAACTGGCGAACGTTTTTCGGCCATACGGCGAGCTGGCGTTCACAGTGAAAAACGTAAATGAGATGAAGGGCCAAGTTTAAAGCATGAAGTTGGCAACAGGGTCAGTAAATATCAACAGGCAGCCGTTTATAAAATAGTGTACATCGTGAGAAGCGAAATGTAGGAGAAAGATGTAGGACATTTTCGACGAGATAGAGGGAACACGCAGAATCTTTTAGACTCGGTAACTACGGCCGATCGGTGGTTGCCAGACATATATATGAGACTAGTCATCCCCCAAAAGTTATGGAAAATGACTTAAAAGTGATACATTTAGAGAAGGAAAGAAAGAAAGTCGTCCTGCTTGAGGAACTTAAAATAGCATTCCAACAGGTTAAGTCCGATAGTATACTAAACCTTTAGTGTAATCGGGACTTACGACTCCCTCTACGATTTTTACCCTCCGCGCTTCTCTCCAGTACTAAATTGATGATCCCTTGATGAGTCAGAACGTGTCCTTCCAACCGATCCATTCTTCTCGTCAAGTTGTGCCATAAATTCCTCTTCTCCCCAATAGTTAGAGATCTTCCCGTCTAATCTTCAGCATTCTTCTGTGGCAGTCCATTTTGAAAGCTTCTATTCTCTTCTTGTCTAAACTATTTATCGTCCATGTTCACTTTCATACATGGCTACACTCCATACAAATACTTTCACAAAAGAGTTCCTGACACATAAATCTATACACGATGTTAACAAATTTCTCTTCATCAGGAACGCTTTCCTTGCCATTGCCAGTCTACATTTTATATCCTGTCTATTTCGGCCATCATCAGCTTTTTGCTCCCCAGATAGCAAAACTCATGTACTACTTTAAGTGCCTGATGTCCTAATCTGATTCCCTCATCAGCTCCTGATTTAATTCGACTACATTCCATTACCCTCGTTTTGCTTTTCTTGCTGTTCCTTTCAAGACACTGTCCATTCCGTTCAACTGTTCTTTGAGGTCTGTCTCTGACAGAACTGCAGTGTCGTCGGCAGAGCTCAAAGTTTTTATTTCTTCTCCATGGATTTCAGTTCCTACTGCTAAATTTTCTTATGTTTCCTTTACTGCTTGCTCAATATACCGATTGAATGAACATTGGAGATAGGTTACAACCCTGTCTCACTCTCTTTTCAACCACTGCTTCCCTTTCGTGCTCCTCGACTCATAAGTGCCATCTGGTTTCTGTATAACCTTGGCTCTACACTCACTAATATGGTACTGAATCCAGTCTTCTTCGAAGGTTTCGTTAATCGTACAGTACTGCTGTTCATCACTGCATATTCTCGGAAACAGTTCGTTAGTTTACAATATAAATTTGATGGATATTTCGTTTTTTCCACGTGAAGCTTTAAGAAGTCTATCACCTAATGTACTTCTTGGCACTGTAATTTTTCCCTCGTTCCTCTCACTGCTTTTTCTAGAGATCTGGATGTTTCCACGGCTACCTTCGTGGTCTTTCATCCCACTTATCGTCAATTCTCCATATATGCAATGCATATTAACGAAAAACACGTAAACATTAAAGCTTCTCTACTTACTTGCAAACAAGACACACAACTCCAAATATGAGTGAGTACACTGACAACCTCGCTAAAAAAAAAAAAAAAAAAAAAAAACCCTGTTGCCACTCCGAGACTCACTGTTGTTTCGATTCAGAACCATATGAGCTGTCTTCTAGTTCACGCTGCAGTGGCGCTTTGAATGCTTCCACCAGTTCTTGTCCGATAGAATCCGCTGCACGATACTACCAGTCTTTCGCCTATGTTCTAAGTTTAAACATTCCTATCGCAGAAAACCACAGACAACTTATTCTCATGCCGCTTGAAAGAGACCACCTAGTAAAAACGGGTTTATATCTACGGGACGTAATCAAACCAGGCTCCAAAAAATGCGTTCTGCTTCAGATAGTAATGTAGTATCCAAGAGGTATGGATGGTAAAAACTGACCGGTTAAAGCTGATACTGGTATTTCAGGTCTGAACAGCCGATATTTTTCGGTATTTGTTTGGTCTGTGTTATAACAGGTGTTTATTTTTTAATAATAACACATTAAAAGGCCGAAATATCAATTAGCCATAGCAGCATTGCTAATAATTTTCGAGATTAAAACAAACTTTTTTAAAAGGAGGAATAATTTGTATTCGTAATATTGGCTTTCGTTTGAAATATCGCGTTATTATAGAAAACGGGGAAAGCGATCAGTGCTGCGTTAATATCAGTGTTAACAGAAACTATCAACAAACCCTTAGCATAACAATTGGTGCACATTGAAAAAACAACAATGTCTCTGTTGCAGTGTGTGGTGGCTAACGGTCCTCGTGTACGTGCAGTGTGCAAGACTTGGCCCCACCTCGTCTATACGGCTGCTGTCGTCGCCAGTATTTGTAAATTTGTGGTAAGATCTTATGGGACGAAACTGCTTAGGTCATCGGTCCCTAAGCTTACTTACTGCTTAATCTGACTTAAACTAACTTACGCTATGGACAACACACAAACCCAAGCCCGAGAGAGGACTCGAACTTCCGACGGG
The DNA here is from genome assembly GCF_023864345.2 of Schistocerca serialis cubense. NCBI lineage: Eukaryota > Metazoa > Arthropoda > Insecta > Orthoptera > Acrididae > Schistocerca > Schistocerca serialis. The sequence goes on from NC_064638.1 coordinate 267,528,252, forward strand.
GGCAGCCGCACGGACCGCTCAGCTACCCCGCGCGGCTCGGCGCCAGACATCCATTGTGCTGCAGAGTGGCACCAACCGTTGTATGGAAACACTTTGACGGAGCGACGTAGCAGTGACGTTTCATTTGCTTTAAAAGATTACAGATTTGTCTCCATTTCTATGAAGTAATAAAATACGAAGGAAATCATGGTAACAGCAATAAATTCGAAACTTAACATACATATTTTCATAGTATACAACAAAAACAGAAAGTAAACGAGCTACAGGGTGGTCCAAAAGTCCGGAAAAACCCTCATGAAATTCAAATGGAGTAGGAAACAAGGAAACAGAGTCCCTACACACGAGGAACGGAAAGGGGGAAACTTTATAGGCTATGCCACCAACATGGCGGCCATCTTGAAAGCCGCCATCTTGGATTCAACTCCAAAATTTCAAATGGGAATGTGATCATGTGACATATCAAACAGATAGAGAATTTCACCATAAAAACAATGCCGTTGTTATTTTAAACATAGCTTTATTTATTCTCGGGTTATAGCTAGTTACATGTGGCGGCGTTGGGAGGCTCGGCAGTTTGTGTGTTATGTGCCGAAGAGACATTACGCCGATGTTACACAGTCCCGAGAGACCACCAACAATCATAAGAATGGCTTGATGTGTTGTCCATTATGTTGGATTGTTAATGCTATCCTCCGAACCCAGTCCTGATGATCTTTGACCAACACAGCTGGCTGAATTTGACCACACGCATCAACAATGCGCTGCTTTAGATGATGCAAATCCCGTATTTTCACAGAATAAACCAGTGGTTTGGCATGACCCCAAAGATAAAATTCCAAAGGAGTCAAATCCGGTGAACGTGGTGGCCACCCCACAGCACTCCTACGACCAATCCACTTTTGAGGGAACTGAACATCCAGGTATGCTCGCACATTGTGCCCACAATGTGGTGGCGCTCCGTCATGCAGGAAGAATTCCGGAAATTTCCCGTCCTCCCTTAACAACGAGGGAAACACTTCTTCATCCAATAACCTCAGATAACCGTTGGCTGTTAACGTACCATCATTAGAAAAAGGTCCAACGACTTTGGTACCCCACACAGCACACCAGACCATCACTTTTTGTGAGTCGAGCGTTTTGGAAGCATCAATCCAGTGCGGATTTGTGTCGGACCAGTATCTGTGATTTTGCTTGTTCACTTCACCATTGATTAAGAAATTGGCTTCATCACTGAACAGCACCTGATAGGGGAAACGTGGGTTTACATGTAGCTGCTGTGTCACGCATTCTGCGAACTGTACCCGACGGTCTGGGTTATCCTCGTTCAGGTGTTGGAGCAGCTGAACTTTTTATGGGTGCCATTTGTGCTGCGATAAAATTCGCAGTATGGAGGTACGGCTAACCCCACATTCTTGTGACAGGCGACGAGTACTCCATTGCGGACTCTTGCTAAATGATGCCAACACCCTCACTGTTGTGGCGGATTTTGGTCTTCCAGCCTTGGGTTTATCTGCGACAGAAACTGTTGCTCGGAATTTGGCCAAAAGCTTGGCAACTGCGCTGTGGGTGATGGGCTGTCTGGTTGAGTGACGACTGTTGAAATCCTCAGCAATGACCCGTATGCTTCTTTCTCCTGATATCAGGATGATTTCAATGCGTTCTTCATGTGTTAACGACATTTTGTAACCTGTAAATAACGAAACAATGATTAAAACGTTTGCGTGAGTAAATGATACCTAACAGTGAAATACATGTAACATATCAGGGATGGGATAGTCACTTTGCACCGTTTCAGATGTAAGTAGGCTGTTTAGGTTTTTTATTGGTAACGCCACCTCTGTATGAAAATCACTGGCTGTGCTGTGTGCAGTCTGTGTCTAGTTTGCATTGTTGTCTGCCATTGTAGTGTTGGGTAGCGGCAGCTGGATGTGAACAGCGCGTAGCGTTGGGCAGTTGGAGGTGAGCCGCCAGCAGTGGTGGATGTGGGGAGAGAGATGGCTGAGTTTTGTAATTTGTCATGAACTGCTAAATATATTATGACTATTAAGGTAAATACATTGTTTGTTCTCTATTAAAATCTTTCATTTGCTAACTATGCCTATCAGTAGTTAGTGCCTTCCGTAGTTTGAATCTTTTATTTAGCTGGCAGTAGTGACGCTCGCTGTATTGCAGTAGTTCCAGTAACGAAGATTTTTGTGAGGTAAGTGATTTGTGAAAGGTATAGGTTAATGTTAGTCAGGGCCCATTCATTTGTAGGGATTATTGAAAGTCAGATTGCGTTGCGCTAACAAAATATTGTGTGTCAGTTTAAGCACAGTCATTTGTAATTGTTCAAAAGGGGACGTTTCATATGTCGACCCTTAGCCGAGGATACCTCACTGGAATCTTCTGATTTTTTGTTGTAGTTTGTGTAATTAGTGTAGATTTTGTTTATTGCTAGCGCGTAATGTAGAGAAAATCTCCTTTGTAGTTGCAGACTTTCATTGTTGTACAGTAAAGCAGTTGTGGCATGCATGTAGATTTGCACCAAGTATTTCGCAGCTGCAATTAACTAGATATTATTTTCAGTGCTATGTTAATGTGTTCTCTTATTTTTGTTCTTCAAATTGTGCTTTTCTGTGTTATCGTGTGAAATATTGTGACAATAATGGCGTGTGAAAAACGTAATACTAGGCTCCAAAGTAAACTGAGAAATGACAGTGAAAACGAAAGCAGTGTGTTAGCGCCACCGAGTAATGAATTAACTGATGTTCAAAGTAGTAATTTGGTAATTGTGCATAGGGAAATGGAGCGGGCGGCAAACAATGGCGTGGACAGTGAAACAATTAGTGAAGAGGGAAGCATTATCGATCGATCGGTCGGCAACAGCTCGCCTCAGGAATCCGAAATGACAGGACACAATTTTGCAAATACTGTAGATTCAGGTTTTGCGTCCTCACCGTTTTCTCAAATGAGTCAAGACACATTTTCCGCTTGTCAAAATGTGAATGTTGCCGGTGCAAATTCACTGCCGAAAAGCACTGAGGAACATGTTTCAGACACCAGTGCATTGTTATTACAATTAATGCAACAAATGGGACAAAAGCTTGAAAAGTTAGACACAATGGAACAAAATCAGAGACAAACACAGCAAAAGTTAGACACAGTGGAACAAAATCTTCGAAAGTTAGACACAATGGAACAACACCAGAGACAAACACAGCAACAGTTAGACGCAATGGGACAAAATCTTCAAAAGTTAGACACCACACTTGAACAAACACGTGAAGATTTAACTAGTGAGTTACATAACATTGAATCGAAATGTCAAAAAGTCTGTAATGACGTAAAAACACAAATTTGTGAGCATTTTCAACCCATTTTTTCGCGGCATGAAAATGTATTACAGAATCACGAAGCAGCCATAAAAGAACTGCAAACCATTGTTCATGAAAATCACGACACCTTGCAAGCTAAAATTGACTCAGTTGCATCTACCGATTCGGTTACGCAACTTGCAAAAACTCAGGAAAACTTAAAGGACACAGTAGATACTCTGAAACTTGGTTCAGAAAAACATACAGAGGAAATAATTTCACTATCGGATAAAGTAGCCGAACTTTCTGATCAGTTCACTAACTTATCTACAAAGGTAGATGATGATCTGAATGACACAACACCTGTAGCCTTCACTGACACTGAAGAGTATGTAGAAATTAGAAAATTCAAACAAAATCAAAATCAAATCAATACACAGTACAAAAGAGAAATCCGGGAAGTGCAAGATCAGTTGGTAGTACAAGAATTACGTATTTCAGAGGACACTCGCGCCCCAATACGGGAAGAGGGACATAGAAATACGGAACAGCCACAAAATAATAACACAGCGCATTTCGGAAATTATGAAAGAAATTGGCAATGTGCACCGAATTTTGAGATTGAACAGCCGACACGACGTAACAATGACCGACATGCGACTCGCCGACATGATGATTTTGACTATAAGCTGTTCATTACTACACGTAAATTCAAGACATTTAAGAATTCCGGCAACGACATTCATCCACAAGCGTGGCTCCATCAATTCTCTCATTGTTTTCCTCCCAACTGGTCATTGGAGCACAGGTTAGAATTTATGTGTGGCTATTTAGAGAATGAACCAGCTGTAAGAATGCGATCGGTCATTCACGATTGTCACAGTGAAGGAGAATTTTACCATGCCTTCCTCTCAGCATATTGGTTTCATAATGATGAAACATTTCGAACAATTTGTATTCTCCAGTCTTGTGAAATATTTTGAAGACATGTACCTGTCAAACCCATACAGCCTCTCAGAACTCATCCGCATTTGCTTAATCAAATTACCTGAACATTTACGACATATTATTTTAGCAGGACGTTGCAAAGACGACATTGAAGCTTTTCAGGGACTCTTACAAGAATTAGAAATTGACACAGACAGTCACGGGATGCGAAAACAGGAAAACAATCACTACAGGTCACATCCGTCACAATTCCGTGACGACAGAAACGATAACTGGACGCGACAAGGCTATTCTCACCACACAAATCATGACCAAAACAGACACCACCCGTATGACAATCGGTGGCAGAGTAGTAATAATTACAGGGAAAGATCACCTCTCCGCGGTAATGACTATCACAGAGACAATCAGAGAAACAGACAATATGGGAACCAAAATAATTATTATCAAGGGAGACAGAATAACTTTAGACGCAACGGTCCAGCACGCAGTTACGACTCAGGGAGAAATTCTCCACCACGTGACCGACAAGGAAGAAACTACGGAATCTACCGACATGACGACAGACGATATAATCATAACGACAGACGTCAATTTCATCAGAACTGGCGGGATTCTAACACAGCTGGGCCCTCTCGGCAAGGCGAATTTGTAGAAGTTAGGTCTCCTAATCCCAATAACGACGCGCCAACAAAGAGACAGACAATGACTCGCACAGCAGGCAGCCGCGTGCGCCAGGTGGCTGAGAGAAAAATAACATAGACGCTAACCTTGAGAAAAATTCCAGTATCCTTTACCGACGTATACCACATGATAATTGCGTTAAAGTTGAAACTCTGCGTACTAGGAAGAGTAAAGGTTTACACCACATTTCACATGTAAAACCATTTATTGAAAGATAATCTGCTTTTTAACTTTGTCTTTGCCATATAACTTTTCACTTTACATTACTAGTACGCTTTGTCAGACTTAGAATCTGTTAATATGCAACAATGTTAGAAGTTAAATATCCAGTCAAGAAACAAGAGAACTTATTTAAACAGAAATTACGAATGCATTGTTATTGCGAACAGACGACACAGTGTTATTGTGTGTGTACATTCTTGCTTGTTAGTTGCATGTTTACGTAACGACTATAAGGCTCACATACTTAGAACATTTACCAGTACTGCTAATGAGATTTTAATGCAACATTTTAGTTTACTTGAAAAGACATTCTTTAAATGAAGTACTTTCTGTGGGATTAAAGATCACTTAGCACTTGGTTTCTTTGACAGCTACACAATTATATCACGACGCTACTAATGTGTGACACAATTTACATTGTTGCTTTTGTGCTGTATCTGCTTTATATCTGCACAGTTTTTCTGAATTCTTCTGGAAAGTAAAACATGTTTTAGTAGTAACATTTGTGGTATAGCTACAATGAGACTGCCTTTTCCGTAGCACAACAATACGTTACAGCACAGTACTTTCTTCATCATGGCAATAAGGGTAATAACTAAGATATCTATACGCAAAGCATTTCACTTTTGTTTATCATGAGGTAAGTACATTGGCTTCTGCAGAACTTAGCTTTTGGAGGACGACAACTACGACACTTCCACAAGGATTATCTTACAACAAGATGCACAGTTTAGCGCTACAGTACATGTATTTGAGTGATTAATTTTATACTTAAAACATTTATTTTTAAAGGTTTTTGAATTACACAGAAAGTTTTCAGTGATAAATTTCATTTCATTGCTGTAATCTGTAACACCTGAGGGTATAATTACATTAATCCTCAGGGGGGTACACGCCTACTTTGTGTACCATGTGTTTGGCAAGCACAAGGAGCCCTAGCTAATATGGTATTTGCTTATACAACTTTACACATCGGTACCATATTTCTCTAACACAGAATTACACAGCTATCTGATCATTTAACTGAGAGATAAACATTTTTTTTTACTACATCAGTGACAGATGTTTACGTAATTACACAGTTGGATAACTTCACACTTACGAAATTGTATTTTGTCTGTACTTTGAGAAATGCTCATATTTTTCGGAACCATTGTGATACTACGAGAGCTTTGAATGATGTATTTGGTGTGAGATCATGATTTGTTAAGTACGTTTGAGGTAGATGACATTATTGAAATGAGCAGGGAATATTTTTTAGGGTTTGAAATTATTGCAGAAAGCTACGACGTTTTTGAGATTTGACTGAGGTGTTATGATGTTATTATTACGACGACGACGATGTGTATTATGTTGTTGAGGAATGTTTATTATGCTACGTATTTCTCATGATGAAATATTGAAGAAGTGTCGATGAATATGTATATGTATAATGAGGTAAGGAATAATGAATAGTGATTATTGTACTTATGGAAAAGGATGTTGGAAACCAAGAATCATACTTTAGAATTATGAAATGTGTGTACATGTGTGAATCATGCGTGAATGTATCACAATGCAACGCAAATTCTCGACCTCTGAAATTTTTCATATGAGACTGCCACTGTAGCGGAAACTGCTGTCGTAAATATTTCCGTAAGAAAGTTAAGTGACCACCTGCACGTAATTCATTCTGAGCGGCCAGGTGTGCCAGCCGCCTTGAGAAAAAGCCATTAGGTGGTAGAAAAAAAAGGGGGGGCCATTATCCTCACTATTGACGTTCCTTTGTAGAAAGCATCGGAAAAACGACACGGTCGAACTTGATAACATATGATTACACTGTGGAGCTCTTAATTTATGATTTACTGAAATGCCTAATGAAATGACGAGAAATATTTTTATGTCTATACACTTGATTATGACTACTGTCTCTCTAGTTGAGAGATTTTTCTACTAACTTACGAAATGCCTAATGACTACTGAATGATGTTCTTACGCTTTACTTTGTACCTAGTTGCTTATTTCATTTGATATCTAGTTTCTAGCTGCACTGCAGCATTGGTTAAAATAAAATTTTATAGATGTACTAATATAAATATTTTCTGTCTACAGATCGAGTAAATAATAATTTTTTTCAAAAAAATGAGGGAGCACAAAATGACATTTACCTTCACAGGAACTGCATTCATAATTTTCTTTTCAAGTACTTGGTAACTTTTTGGTAGAATAACTTCTTGTGGTGCACCACTTTAATTACATAGACATTAAGATGTGAATATACATTTCCCTTGTCTGCATTGTTGTCTTTAGTGTACTATTTTCTCTGCTTGAGCTTTGTCATGTTTAGGTATAAGTTATTTCATTTTCTGTTGTTGGTTGCCAGGCATAGTGCTACTGAATTTCAATTTGTGTTACTCTGCTAAGCCAGATTTATTTTTCTTGTTTGCTGCGCATTGCCTCATATTAGTTGTAATGTTGAATTGCTTGGTAATTTAGATTTACTGTAACTTGCTTTGCAAATTTCCAATTTTTTATTGCTGTTTGTATTAATTGTTTTGTGCTGCTGCATTGCCTCGTCCCTTAGTTAAGCATCTGAGTTCAGTAGATTTAAGTTAGCTTAAGAGGGGTAGACTATATAAGAAACTGACTATGGAGAATAGGTAAAGAATGCATTGCGAAGTTATATGAAAAAGATTTGGGCCAAAATGAGTATTGTACACTGAGAAATAATTATATTGAAAGAAATATGAATAGAATACAGAAAGCAGGTATAGATAGGACTTTTTGGGAATAATGATGAATGAAGGGAGATCTCCGAGAAGTAAAGAAAGTTTTGTTTGCTAAATACTGCAGTACAACAAACCCTGTCCTTTCCTTTTGTATTATCCCACTATATGTTTGTGTACCTTTGTGTATTTGTTTTCTTCCTGTCTCTGTGTAGTTTCATAGGATTTTTTCTTCTTCTAATACTAAGCTACATTCACTATGATGAGGAATACTGTTATCCTCAAATATAATTGGCATTAATAATATGTTATTTACCTTGTAAATATGCTTAGACACTATTTATTCTGTTTTGTTTTAATGCTCATGTGTAAAGTTGATGTTCCAAAAGTTATTCTGATCTTTTATGTATCTACTTATCTCATAATTCCTGTAACATTGATGTATATGTTTATTTCTATTCTGTTGTAAAGCCTGTACTACAAATGTTATCTGTATTGTTATGTTCTTTAATGATGTATTTTGTACCTTTGTAATTGTATTCTTATGTTATAAAATTGTAATTGTCACCAGTTCATGATATTATTAACTTGTTAGTTACATTTCACTGCACGCGTTTCTGTTGGTCATAGTATATGGACAATATGTGAGAAGTTGGGACTGTTAGTGTTTGCACGTGTGTTAATAATTCAGCAAGGGATTGGATAACAGCATTGCTGGTTCTAAGGACAATTCCAAAAACTTTGTGAGTGCATAAGTGGTGGTTATGGACTTGCTATATTATCCGCAAGACTCTTCAATGGTGATTGTGCACCTGCACAGTCACAACAGATGGCTGCTGGCTATCTCTACAAGAACTACAGTGGGTCTGCATCTATGATGACCCACCAACGCCATTATTTCTACAAGGACTACAGTGGGTCTGCATCTTTGATGACCCACCAATACCATTATTTCTACAAGGACTGCAGTGGGTCTGCACGTCTGGTGGCCCACCAATACCACAATCTCTACCAGGACTCCAGTGGGTCTGCTCTGTGATGACCTACCTACCAATATTCTTCAAAACTTCGAATGACTCTGCTGTGGGTTTGCTCCATTGTGGCCCATTACCTGTCAGCATGTCAAGAGTCAGCACTGTCTTTCCGTTGGAAGGACAACACTACTTCTTCAATACTGCATAGAAATCCACTACTTCTGTGTGCAATTTCTTTTACTAATGAGACTTTGCGAAAAAAAAACTGTAATTACTATTATGATGAATGATCAGCACTGTCTTTATGGACTGTGACAAAATTTTAGCTTTTGACCAACATTGTATCAATAAGTGTGTGCATTTGATTTCTTTGTTATTGTAATTATGAAAAATTTTTTCAAATCTGCATTGGCCACTGTCCAAACCAATTTGTAAAATTTTTTGTGGGGAGCATGGGGGCTATGTAAGTAGGCTGTTTAGGTTTTTTTATTGGTAACGCCACCTCTGTATGAAAATCACTGGCTGTGCTGTGTGCAGTCTGTGTCTAGTTTGCATTGTTGTCTGCCATTGTAGTGTTGGGCAGCGGCAGCTGGATGTGAACAGCGCGTAGCATTGGGCAGTTGGAGGTGAGCCGCCAGCAGTGGTGGATGTGGGGAGAGAGATGGCTGAGTTTTGTAATTTGTCATGAACTGCTATATATATTATGACTATTAAGGTAAATACATTGTTTGTTCTCTATTAAAATCTTTCATTTGCTAACTATGCCTATCAGTAGTTAGTGCCTTCCGTAGTTTGAATCTTTTATTTAGCTGGCAGTAGTGGCGCTCGCTGTATTGCAGTAGCTCCAGTAACGAAGATTTTTGTGAGGTAAGTGATTTGTGAAAGGTATAGGTTAATGTTAGTCAGGGCCCATTCTTTTGTAGGGATTATTGAAAGTCAGATTGCGTTGTGCTAACAAAATATTGTGTGTCAGTTTAAGCACAGTCATTTGTAATTGTTCAAAAGGGGACATTTCACAGACTCCATTTTATGACTTCTCAGTACGTAATACTCTCGCTGCCGAGCGTCCCATTGCTGCCGCAAGTAATTGACTATAACCCGAGAATGAATAAAGCTATGTTTAAAATAACAACGGCATTGTTTATATGGTGAAATTCTCTATCTGTTTGATATGTCACATGACCACATTCCCATTTGAAATTTTGGAGTTGAATCCAAGATGGCAGCTTTAAAGATGGCCGCCATTTTGGTGGCATAGCCTATAAAGTTTCCCACTTCCTGTTCCTCGTGTGTAGGGACTCTGTTTCCTTGTTTGCTACTCCATTTGGATTTTATCAGGGTGTTTCCGGACTTTTGGACCACCCTGTACTGTCTGTGATTACATAATACGCGTTTATCTGTTGTAGCCCTAGAAGACGGACAAATTAACATAAGCTCTTGAACCTCAGTTTTCACCGTTTAGCAACGACTGTTCATAATGCCCAAATGGTGGTACAAGCCCCGATTATAACATTATTTTTGAGCATAGTTTCCAAAATTAGATTCGGTTGGAGAATACAAGTTGTATAGGTTAATTACCGTCTTTTGCAAGTTTAACGAAAATCTCATTAAGACCAGACGCGTTTCGCTTTATTCTAAAGCATCTTCAGTGGTCACTGTAACAGTATGGTTTCTCTCTTATAAATTTGTTTGCTAGGATCATGAACAGTTCACATGGAAAGTGGGTGTACTCAACGACTGTCATATGACTTTCAAATGATAGAACAAAGCTAAGTCTTCCTTTTCTTGCAGGTTTTATTCGGAAAATCTAGATTTCGGCTAGCGCCTAGCAATTATCAATGCTAAAAAAATACAAGAAGAACATAAGCGAGGGTATAAAAAGTTACAACTGGGGCGTAACCTATATGGCTTATACATTAGGTTACATACCATCATTACATAGTATCAATGAATATTACAGTACGTCAGTCTCCTGTTGTTCAGGCTTGTGTCGCAATTCTTCCACGACTCCTGTATAATGATGGTAGGCTTTGCGGAGAACACATTGAAATACAAAAATAAGATGAATGTTTACAATAATATGACTTCTAAAGAAAATATTAGGTTTGTTAGTTGACCTTAGCATGGAAAAATGAGTACAAGGATAGCAACTGCCTTTAAAAAATACAAGGTGACAGTGTCTTTTGTAACAGAAAATAACTTAGGATGTATTTTGCAACATACTATGTATACAAAGAACCTACTGCATGCTTCTGGAGTTTAGAAAATTGGTTGCCCGGACTATGAGGCCTGTTACATTGGCCATGTACGAATGAGGCTGAAAATTAGGTTTGGGGAACACGTCGCGTTGGGCAGAAGAAATATCACGGAGATATCATGCACGGCTGCTCATTTACTTACAACAAAGCATAAGTTGCCGACTTCGACATCTAATAACGGGGGGGGTGTTACTGCATGAGTGTGAGTAGGGCAGGTACCATCCACTTACTAAAGAGCTGGAGACCTTTTGTTATCACAAAAGTATCGATAGCAACCTGATTAATGATGTAATTGTGAAATATACTCAGTTTTGGGAATTGTTTGAAAACTTACTGCTGGGAAGCAGTGAAGCGGTTGACACAGGGGGATGTGAAGTAGCTCTTGCCGTCTTGCCAATATGTAGCAGCCGTTAACATACTACGGTGCGATTACGACGGTTATAACATTTAACCTACAGAACTTTCACCATTAAATAGAGAGCAAGATAGTATAAAAGATAAAAATATTTAAACCAAATCAGTTCTAATAATTGGAGCATACAGCATGTGCGTCCATGTGTTTTGTAAATGTTTTTAAAAGAAGTTTTACCAATCTGACCTTACATGTGTGTTTTAAAGAATAAGAAAACAATTGACTCGTAAGGAGTGAATCTGGAACCTATTTTTATATATATTTCCTATGTTCACTGTTAAATGTGGAAATAAGTCGGACAGCAACGTAAATAATTTTACTCATATTTTATTTTGTGATATTACAATGCAAATCTTAAGTTTTTTACTGGAGACCATAGCTGATTTCCTTTGAATGTTATATATTATGTAGCTCACATAGGGGGCGCCATACAGCCACTCGATGTGTTCTCCGCAAAGCCTACCTTCATTACACAGTAATCTTGAAAGAACTGCGACAGAATCCCGAACAACAGGCACTGACATACTAGAGTGCATTGATACTATGAAATGGTGGTATATAATCTAAAGTATAAGCCATATAGGTTATGCCACGAGTTGTAACTTTTTATACTACCACCTGACTACTGAGTACGTATTTCTTGTAATTTTAGCATTGATGATTGCTAGGAATTAGCCGAAATCTAGATTTTTCGAATAAAACGTGAAAGGAAAGGACGACTGATGGCTGTACTCTATCTTCTGATAGTTCACATACCTTAATTATTACCAAATGGTTCAAATGGCTCTGAGCACTATGGGACTTAACATCTGGGGTCATCAGTCCCCTGGACTTAGAAAAACTTAAACCTATCTAACCTAAGGACATCACACACATCCATGCCCGAGGCAGGATTCCAATCTGCGACCGTAGCAGCAACGAGGTTCTGGACTGAAGCGCCTAGAACCGCTAGGCCACAGCGGCCGGCTACTTATTAACATTCACGGTTTTAATTCTTATAGTTACTCACGTTTCTAGTTGTTGTTGTTGTTTACTTCACACTTTTTCTTCCAAATCTATGTTTTGGGTGTTGTACAGACAGCACTTTCACTGGACTAAATATTCACTTTTCTGAGTACCTGAAACATATCGGTGGAAGAACAACAAGAATGAAGTAAACAATGAAGAAACCATGAGTAACGATAAGAATTAAAACTGTTTATAGTAGCAAATAAAGCATGCGAACTGTTCATGACCCTAGCCAACAAAATTATGAGAGAAAAAACCACAATGTTACAGAGACCACTGAAGATGCTTTAGAACAAAACGAAACGCATCTTATCTTAATAAGACTTTCATTACAGTTGCAAAAGTCGATAATTAACCTGCACAACAGGTATATCTGCAATTGCGGCCCGCATCTCGTGGTTGTGCGGTAGCGTTCTCGCTTCCCACGCCCGGGTTCCCGGGTTCGATTCCCGGCGGGGTCAGGGATTTTCTCTGCCTCGTGATGGCTGGGTGTTGTGTGATGTCCTTAGGTTAGTTAGGTTTAAGTAGTTCTAAGTTCTAGGGGACTGATGACCATAGATGTTAAGTCCCATAGCGCTCAGAGCCATTTGCAATTGCGGAAAAAGATGCCGAAAAACAAAGAAGACAACACATATATCTATTGGAGAATACTGGTGGTTTTTTGTAGCATTCAACCACTTATCACTTTTCGAGAAAAGCAGCAAACGGTGGACGGACTCAGTTTTCTATTACTCTAATATTTTGATGCTGTGTATGTTGAAACTGAGAGAGTGAAAATTCTTAAATCCTCGTTCAATTTCTACGATTATTACAAGAAATGATAGGAATAAAAACCTAAATTCCGATACTTCAGAAAGCGCTTGCTTTGAGCGGTTTTAACAGTCAGGGGAAACTGTAGTGGGGAAAAAAAAAACAAGTATATCCGGAGACTGGTTGTTTTAGCGGTAACCGCTGTCCCTACCGAGAGGGAACAAACACGCATGTTGTCGAATAAACTCTCCCCCTTCTGTAAGGCGCCTTCCGAGCTCATCATTCCGCCTCGGCCCTGCCAAGAAAACCCACTTAGCTTCTGCCTAGGCGCTAAGTCCTCCGCGGGAGATTTGTGCCGCGTGGAAACTGCGACGCTTCTCGATTGTTAGAGAAGCACATTTGTACGTCGGCGACTGCTTCCGGCAGCGCAGAAATAAAGCCGGAACGTTTGGCGCGCTGCGCGTTTAAAAAGCCATTGTTTCGCGTCATAAAACGGGCGCTGTCGGAAGCGGCGCCCAGGATTAACGAGTTTTCGTTGGGAGCGTGCCAAGGCGGCCGGGTCGCCCGCTACTCGCTGTGTGCGGTAGTCGTGTGTGTGAAGGAAGGGCGCGCTGTGACACGTGTCTCGTGTCTTGTGAGGACACACGACGGCTGAGACCCCGCTGCCTGGGCTTCAAGAAAGCCATCTACGTGGCACAAGATAAATGTCCGCAGCGTCTGGCAAGACGCTTCTCTACGTCCCGCGTCCTATTACTTACACGAGCGGTGCCGCAATAAAAAAAAGAAAAGACCGTCTGTTGCAATGCTCATGTTAACATGGACTCTTAAGGTTTTTGATTAATGCGTCGCATTAAGCAGACAACACATGACACGGACAAGTCTGTCGGCGAACCCGCCATATCGATTTTGTGTATCTGACGAAGTCGATACGGTAGCGGGAATCAGTATAAAGGCAGAGTACTGCGAAAGCAATAGTATGATGTCTGAACCATACATGTATCGAATATACTACGAAAGTTGTAGATATAAGTGTTGTTGTTGTTGTTGTGGTATCAGTCGAAAGACTGGTTTGATTCAGCTCTCCACGCTGCTCTGTCCTGTGCGAGCTTCTTCATCTCCGAATAAGTACTGCAACCTACATCATCCTTCTGAATCTGCTTACTGTATTCATCTCTTGGCCTCCCTCTACGGTTCTTAACGCAGCCCCCCCCCCCTCCACGCTTCCTTCCAGTACTAAATCAATGATCCCTTGATACCCCGTAACGTGTCCATTCAACCAATCCCTTCTTCTTTTCCTGTGTAGCACCAAATTTCTAAGACGTCTACTCTCTTTTTGTCTAAACTGTTTGTTGTCCGTGTTTCACTTCCATATATGGCTACAAATACTTCCATTAAGGACTTCCTGAAACTTAAATCTACACTCGATGTTAATAAAATTTCTCTTTTTCGGAAACACTTTTCTTGCCATTGCCACCGGACGCTGTGGCCGAGCGGTTCTAGGCGCTTCTGTCCGGAACTGTACTGCTGCTACGGTCGCAGGTTCGAATCCTGCCTCGGGCATGGCTGTGTGTGATGTCCTTAGCTTAGTTAGGTTAAAGTAGTTCTAAATCTAGGGGACTGATGACCTCAGGTGTTAAGCCCCATAGTGTTTAGAACCATTTTAACCATTTTTTGCATTGCCAGTCTACATTTCATTTCCTTTCTGATTTGATCATCATCAGTTATTTTGCTCCATAAATAGCAAAACTCATCTACCACTTTAAGTGTCTCGTTTCCTAATCTAATTCCCTCAGCATCATCTGCCTTATACAAGACATAAACATTCATGACGGTATTACAAAGTTTCTCTCATAATATGATTAACAAAATAAGGCGTTAATATTTCCTGGATGGAAACTGGTATAAAGGCACTCACTGTCCTGTTGTGTTACTGCCTTATCCAACTTCCGTTCTTTCTGATTACCCCAAAAATTCTCATTGGCGTTGATTTTGTTTTGCTTTAGAGTTCTTGTGGTGAAATTGTCGCTCACTCTTCTCGTATCGCTCTTTTCAGCTCACATATGACCTGAAATTGCCTACCATTGTGATAAACACGCGTTACAAGTGTCCCACAAAGGCTTGCAACGGGATTGAGATCAGGGCTACGTGCACAACATGGAAAGTATCGTTATGTTCAAACCACTCTTTGATGTCAGCAGAACCGTACACAGACACAATATCTTTTAACGCACGAGATGTCCGTCCCCTAGGTTCTTTGGAACCATCGTTTGGATAGTTATAACAATAAAGATGTGCGGTGAAAAATGCTCTCGGGTGTATAATAACAGAAATGAACATTTCTGGTTTAATCATTTTTGACGTTAAAAATAAAATTAAGATAATCGGAAATATGTACAGAAGGAACATTCGTTGCTGTGTACATCCAATAATGCAATGGGAACGGAGGAATTATGGGCGCCAAAACTGTTTTGATATACAAGAGTAGGTATATTTCTGAACGATGTTACAAATGCTAGAGCTATGTCATCAAATCTGGCAGGTATAGTCTTAATTTTTTAAAGTAACTTCACATTAACTTTTAACAATAATAATTTATTGTCATGTATCATATGCAGCTGCCAGGGCACAGCTCTTTTTCCTGATAAAAATTCTATCTGTCCATGACTCACAGTAGGCGCTGAACTCGTGTAGTTAAGACTCCTTAAATTAACTTGCAGATTAACCAAAGCACTGATCTGAGTGTACCGTATTCAAGAACCTGGTATAGTGCACCGCGTATTAAGGTGGCCTGTAGATGTGTATGCTTTACTCGAATTCATTTGTAATCAGTTATGTAATGGTAATGCTGCTTTGATATTTCCTTTCATTGAAGTAATTCCAACGGCTATAGGTCGTCCGAGAAGTCTGAATCTAGAAACCATAAATCCGAACGCTTTTTAACTATTCGACGAGCTCTTGACAGGAGGTAGTTGAAGAATTTTTGATTTGTCGATAAATTAGGACTTTTCCTGAATGGTTTTAGAATGTTTGTCCTTGAAGTTAAATCTTCATCAGCTACTGTTACCCCATTTTTAGGAAAATTTAACCTATTACCGAAATCTTCCAAAGCTGCAATCAAAGATGATTTTCCAAACACGGCAGCATTATTTGCCCGTCCATTTGTACCTACATCAAAATACCGAAAACAGTAGATTGCGCTGCATGTGCTTTGCAAATGAATACTCTGCCCCACTATGAGGGGCATTTGGTATAAGGATATGTCTTCTGGCTATAGCAAGACGGTAGTTGGGGAAAATTCCATCTGAAGTTGTATTCCTTTTGAATTGCCTTCTTCAGTTTGTGGCACCTACAACATAAAAGGAACCTACTTTGTAAAAATTTAAAACAGTGAAATTTTTTATACGTAGCAACAGCTACAGACGTTCAACATTAAAATATTAGGTACCTATACGATCGCAGAAAGTGTTACACGTTGTCGGAACGTGCGACCTTCAGTGTTCTTGTATTCGAACAAATTTTCTTTATCTTTCTTAATGTACTGAAAAATGAAGGAGCCCAATGAGAGCTGCACGAAAATACACAATAAACTCCTGATGGAACGGTATTTCTTACACCTGCATTTATTACTACCGCAAATGCTGATACTTAGGATAAAATAATACATGTGGAAAACACAGGTTCTGCCAAAACGATCAATACCGGCAAATGAGTTTCATGCTCCTCAGAATCGCAAAGAGAAAATGCTTCACGAAATAAGCGCGGCAATTGATAAACTTGATAAAGTAGCGCAAAGAAATAATAAAAATGATACTGAAAATTAATTTGATTTATTTACTAAATACGTTGCTGCACAACTAAAACAGATGCCTCTTCACGATGCTATCATGTGCCAGGAACAAATTCAAACTGCATTAAGACAAAAACGATTGTAATTTGTAACGGAACAGTCCCGTACACATCTCCTTTACTAGTGTTTTCACCTTCTCAACGTGCTACTCCTTCACCAACGTGTCAGAATAGCGAGGATGGAAAATATCGGTCATATTCATTTGAAGTTGATTCCGACAACAAACAAAGCGAATAAAATTCGGAACAGTCATGTGATATTCCTGCCAGAGGAATAATTAGTTGTCTACAATAAAAAAATGAAATAAAATGTTGTAAGGCATCTTAAATGTAATGCGTTTCTAAAAACATATTGTACAATACTTCAATAAACTCTCGTAAAAGCCCGTGTATATCTGTACAAACTTCCTTCAAGAAGGTACACGTATATGGAGGAAAGTATCGAAAATAAATCTTTTGTAGGTAAATATCTCAATTTTATTTGCAGCTTTAACCTTGATGAAATAGTTTGTCGCATAATTATATCACGTTTCTTTATGCGGCACTGTATTTTCAACAGCACTTCCTCCAATTTTTCTTAAGACATTCTCAAACGATTTCTTGTATCCTTCACTGTCCTTTAACGCTAGTTCCCTTAGAAAAATCTCAGAAGCTCCCAATCGGTTTCTTCACGAGAGCCACTGTCTCACCAAAAGTAAAGCTATCGATGATTGTTACTAGACAGAATTGTTCACAGTTCTTCTTGTAACATAGTTGTTATAGTATGCACCACTTGTCGCTGTACTTTCAAAGCCGTTTTACACTGAATTGATCGTTTTCGTTTGAAACGTGTGAACTAAAACTAGTTCAAGTATCATTCAACTTTTTCTAATCAAGAAAACACAGGAAATTAGACTTGACTCTTGAAAAGGCGCCTTTAGACGCGTTGGATTTGATTCATCATCGCCGTGCCATGCTGGCGAGCTGCGAGGTGGCGGCTTACACGCGCCCAGACGCAAGTGTATGTACTCGTACTTAACGGCGCACTCCTTAAAGTGGAGAGTAGCTCTTTGTAAGTCGACGGAAAGCTGCATTCTGGCCGATTTACAAATTTCAGAGCGAAGGTTAGACACAGCAACATCTGTTTACAACACCGCAGTTCAGAATTGCTGGCTTCAGCGTGACAGGCAGTTGGCGTGATAAATTTCGTAACAAAATGGCTTATAGACTAGTGTAAAAATTACCCTCATCTTAAACGTTTCCAAGACTACGTAAGTTCACAGCTACGATTATAGCGATATTTTGATCTGTATTCTCGCGCGAGCAACTTTTTCCCGCAGTGAAGAGAACGAAATCTACTCACAGACTGCAACTTAAAAGCTTATAGTAAGTGCTTGTTATTACTCAATTATGGTAGCGATCTAGAATAATATGAAATCTAGAAGAAAAACTTCAGTAGCCAAGATCGCTAACTATATTTTTGATGGCCGGTTTCGGCAGTCTACGTTGCCGCCATTGTGCCTGTGCGAATTCGAAAGGGACCAAACTGCTAAGGTCATCGGTCCCTAGACATACAAACTACTTAAACCAGCTTAAACTAGCCTAAGCTAAGAACAACACACACAAATACACACATGCCCGAGGGAAGACTCGAAACTCCGGCGGGAGGGGCCGCGCTATCCGGGCACGGCGCCTCAAACCACGCGGCCAATCCGCGCGGCTGCGATCAATGGAATCTACGCAAATACACGTCAATGAATCTCTATCATCTGTACAATGTATCCTGTCACATCGTGTTCCTCGAACGACTTATTTTGATGTGGCTTGACATGTTTCGATATACAGGGTGTTACAAAAAGGTACGGCCAAACTTTCAGGAAACATTCCTCAAACACAAATAAAGAAAAGATGTTATGTGGACATGTGTCCGGAAACGCTTAATTTCCATGTTAGAGTTCATTTTAGTTTCGTCAGTATATACTGTACTTCCTCGATTCACCGCCAGTTGGCCCAATTGAAGGAAGGTAATGTTGACTTTGGTGCTTGTGTTGACATGCGACTCATTGCCCTACAGTACTAGCATCAAGCACATCAGTACGTAGCATCAACAGGTTAGTGTTCATCACGAACGTGGTTTTGCAGTCAGTGCAATGTTTACAAATGCGGAGTTCGCAGATGCCCATTTGATGTATGGTTTAGCACGGGGCAATAGCCGTGGCGCGGTACGTTTGTATCGAGACAGATTTCCAGAACGAAGGTGTCCCGACAGGAAGACGTTCGAAGCAATTGATCGGCGTCTTAGGGCGCACGGAACATTCCAGCCTATGACTCGCGATTGGGGAAGACCTAGAACGACGAGGACACCTGAAATGGACGAGGCAATTCTTCGTGCAGCTGACGATAACCCTTATGTCAGCGTCAGAGAAGGTGCTGCTGTACAAGGCAACGTTGACCACGTCACTGTATGGAGAGTGCTACGGGAGAATCAGTTGTTTCCGTACCATGTACACCGTGTGCAGGCACTATCAGCAGCTGATTGGCCTTCACGGGTACACTTCTGCGAATGGTTCATCCAACAATGTGTCAATCCTCATTTCAGTGCAAATGTTCTCTTTACGGATGAGGCTTCATTCCAAAGTGATCAAATTGTAAATTTTCACAATCAACATGTGTGGGCTGACGAGAATCCGCACGCAATTGTGCAATCACATCATCAACACAGATTTTCTGCGAACGTTTGGGCAGGCATTGTTGGTGATGTCTTGATTGGGCCCCATGTTCTTCCACCTACGCTCAATGGATTACGTTACCATGATTTCATACGGAATACTCTACCTGTGCTGCTAGAACATGTGCGCCGGCCGGTGTGGCCGAGCGGCTCTAGGCGCTTCAGTCTGGAACCGCGTGACCGCTACGGTCGCAGGTTCGAATCATGCCTCGGGCAGCTTTAAGTAGTTCTAAGTTCTAGGGGACTGATGACCTTAGAAGTTAAGTCCCATAGTCCTCAGAGCCATCAGCCAGAACATCTGCCTTTACGACACAACATGTGGTTCGCGCACGATGGAGCTCCTGCACATTTCAGTCGAAGTGTTCGTACGCTTCTCAACAACATATTCGGTGACCGATGGATTGGCACAGGCGGACCAATTCCATGGCCTCCACGCTCTCCTGACCTCAACCCCCTTGACTTTCATTTATGGGGGAATTTGAAAGCTCTTGTCTACTCAACCCCGGTACCAAATGTAGAGACTCTTCGTGCTCGTATTGTGGACGGCTGTGATACAATACGCCATTTTCTAAGGCTGCATCAGCGCATCAGGGATTCCATGCGACGGAGGGTGGATACATGTATCCTCGCTAACGGAGGACATTTTGAACATTTCCTGTAACAAAGTGTTTGAAGTCACGCTGTTAAGTTCTGTTTCTGTGTGTTTCCATTCCATGATTAATGTGATTTGAAGAGAAGCAATAAAATGAGCTCTAACATGGAAACTAAGCGTTTCCGGACACATGTCCACATAACATATTTTCTTTCTTTGTGTGTGAGGAATGTTTCTTGAAAGTTTGGCCGTACCTTTTTGTAACACCCTGTATTGTACAGAAGATGGAGATTTCGCTGAGGTGTATATGCATGAGATCTTACGATGGCAACTTGGATCGCCGAACTCTGTCATCAAAAATAACATGATAGTTAGCGATCTATGCTACTGAAGTTTTTAATTCAATATTTCATTTTAAAAGATTCTCTTCGAATTAGCAGTGCTCAGAAAGTGCTACCAGACATTAATGCCTTAGTCAAAAGCAAAATAAGTAGGTTTTTATGTTCAACATGCGAATAAAATAGACACGAAATAGAAATTGAAGTCAATTTAAACTTCGTCCGAGAACGACATTTATCGTAAGTTTGCATTAGTCGTAAGAATTATAATTTTTCTTACTTGGCTCCGCCTTGTTCTTGGCCTCACGAATTAAAAGAAACGTAAGTTTCATTCTATTGTCATATCTCATCAATGCAACAGTCTTAGGAAATTAATTTGTCGTGAAAGGTATTAATTAGCATTGCGGAGATCTAAATCTCCATTGAACAAACATTAGCGGTCGTAGAATAGATACATTGACAGTAATTTCTCGTTCCGAGTTGCCTTGTTCCGATTCCTCATGCTCCCACTGCCAAGACGTGAGCAGCGATAGGGAAAAAGACCGTTTGAAATTGGTACCGGTATTTTAATTCTGAATGTCCAGTATTTTTCGGTATTTATTTGGTTTCGGTTACATGAGCTTTTCATCATTCGTCGCTAATAACCGGGTAAAAAACCTGGGATATCAATTTACATTAAGTGCACTACTAACATTTTCGGTTTTTATATAAAACTATTTTTAAAAACTAGTAGTGTTTGTTCGTACAAATTTCATTGCTTTTAAATATTGGGTTATTATAGAAATTGGAAAAGCGGTAAGTTCTATTTTAGAAACGCCTTCAGTAAGAAACAAGAAGTAAACACACGACATAAGAATCGGTCTGCATTGCACCCATCTGGTCTGTATGGTAGCTTGTCACTGTGATCATCAGTTAACGACTGGATTGCAGAATGGCATCATCTCTCGTCTGGAAGTGTTTCTACGAAGTCGGTAACAGCGAAGTAAACTACACCAGTTGTTTTAAAAGATAAAAACGGAAGGCGGCACAACAAACTTGCGACATAATAAAAGCAGAAAAATGTACACTGTTCCTTGAAAAAGAAGGTAATTTGATTGATATAATTTTGTTGTCATATTTTACTCTTCGGACAGTATTTTAACCCTTAGTTTTGTGGCTGCTACAGGGTAAAAAACTGACACAATCGAAAAATGATGATGCAGGGATGTCATCAACCTGTGACCTTTCGCTCTCACTGTCGCCACACCTGTCTCCTTCAGTTTCGCAACCCTGACTGGAGACAATGAAACCTATTTCTGACACAGCCTACACCCCACATCGATCGTGATCTTCTACTCCTTCATCTTAGTTAGAATTTTTCAAATTTCGTTCCAAGTCTACCATTAAAAATACAGAAAACTGGTTATTTCTGAAACCGGTTACTTTGAACTGTTTTGTAAGTAGGCTGCTTAGGTTTTTATGTTGGTAACGCCACGTAGCACAGCTCTGTATGAAAACCACTGGCTGTACTGTGTGCAGTCTGTGGCTGGTAGGCATTGTTGGAATATTCGCTATTGTAATGTTGGGCAGCTGAATGTGAGCAGCGCGTAGCATTGCGCAGTTGGAGGTGAGCCGCCAGCAGTGGTGGATGTGGGGAGAGAGATGCCAGAATTTTGAGAGCGGACGATCTGGACGTGTGCCATCAGAAAAAGGAAATTTGTAGGACTGGATGTCATGAACTTTTGAACACTATTAAGGTAAATACATTGTTTGTTCTCTACCAAAATCTTTCATTTGCTAAGTATGCCTATCAGTAGTTAGCGCCTTCACTAGTTAGAATTTTTATTCAGCTGGCAGAATTGGCGCTCGCTGTATTGCAGTAGTTCGAGTAACGAAGATTTTTGTTAGGTAAGTGATTCATGAAAGGTATAGATTATTGTTAGTCAGGGCCATTCTTTTGTGGGGATTATTGAAAGTCAGACTTCGTGGCGCTTAAGATATTGTGTGTCAGTTTAGTGTTGATCAGAATAATTAAAGAGAGAAATGTCTGAGTACATTCAGTTTTCCTCAGCTGTTTGAAAATCAAATAACGTAAGTGGTTTATCAGCGCAGTCATTAATATTTTCGAAAGGGGACGTATCAGTTTTAACATTCAGGTTAAACTTAAGACGAAAAGAGCCGATGTAATCGAAAACCGGTTTTATCATGGATTACCGCTACCCCTAGTGAGTACGAGCCAGCTCGAAAGAGCGGGTCTGTAAAGAGGCCTGGTTTAGACAATAGAATTGTTAATAAGCTAGACATGTTAGGAGAGTGACGCTACCAACTGAAGCAATGAGATTTCGTAGCATTCTATGCAGTTGAAAGGCTGTGAAAAGCATTCGTGTGTCAACAAAAAGGTAGACTGTGTGTTGCATGCCGAGTCCGCGAGATTTCACCATCAACGCTGCCGGTGCATTAGCCGCCCCGAAGTGCCCGCCGCCGCTCATAACACGATTCACATTCCCGCGGTGCTACTTTTCCTTTGCCAGTACACCCGCGGCGCCGCCCCCGCATTGCAAGAGAACCGGCAACGAACTCACTCCACCTCCGCCTGCGAATGCGCCCACCGCCCGGGTCGTCAGCTCATTCCCGCCGCCGGAGCACGAATAAGAAGATTTACCGAAGGAAATTGCACGTAGCGCTCCCGCCGACGGAAAGGTTTCGCCTCCGGAAGACAAGCGCGCCGTACCAGCCCGGTACGTGCTCCTTAAAATTCCACTCGTGCGTGCGTCAGATTCGACGCACGCCGACTGGAGACTGCCTTGCAACGAACGCCGTGTCGCCGGAGACGGCGGGTTGGGGGAGGGGGGGGGGGGGGAGCGTTGGGAGCTAGGGGGAGGGGCACGCAGTATTTCCAAGGGCGGGCAGGGCCAACTCGCGAGTGGAGCTGCGCGCGCCCGCCCTGCGCTGGAGCCAAAGCCGATTACGTTTTTGGTGACGACGTTCGGTTACGCGCCGGCGAGAGCAGAAAAGGGGGCAACGGCCCCGTGCCGGCGAAAGCGGCCACCCTTCTTGCGCGGTCGTTCATTTCGTCTGCGAGGGCGCGCCCGCACACGGACCGACTGCAGCTACACAAGAGTGCCATTAATGACCCCACAGACCCTGTGAATGGGAAACAGATTGCTGCCGTTCGCGCACTCGATCGTGAGCCTGTGTAAGCCCGAACGGGGTCGTTACAAATTTTGTTACACAGGATGTTGTATATACGGGCCTCAAGAGGGTTCAGAATGTGAAGAGCCTCCAAAATACACGGTGTTTCAAAATGAATGACCTGATTTCAATACCCCGGATTTACTGATAAAAACATACTACAAACATCTACATCTGCGTCTACGTGGATACTCTGCAAATCACACTTAAATGTCTGGCAGAGGGCACATCGAACCACATTCACAATAATTGTCTATTATTCCATGGTAGCAAATGTTGTGTTGTGATCAAATTTCGTCACGCTATGGCCAAATGAATAAAGAAATAAAATAATCCAAAAGAGGCAGGAGAAATGCAGGGAGATGGGACCAAGTGGGTGGAAAAAAGAAACATCTATATCTTTCCATGCGAGCTCTGATTTCCCTTATTTTATCATGATGATTGTTTCTCCCTATGTAGGTCAGCAACAACTGAATATTTCTGCGTTCGGGGGAGAAAGTTTGCGATTGAAATGTCATCAAAAAATCCCACCGCAGCGAGAAAGATCTTCGTTTTAATTGTGTTGTTACGCATACACGCATTCCCTTCACGTGTTTAAGCAAAGTATTACGCACATTTATGCGATCGGGAATACTCAGTAGCAGCCAGCCTACATGTACTTTTGACAAGGAGCACTAGTGATGAAATCGTAGAAGGCAACCTTACTGGGGACTGGGGACAAGATCCGACTATTCGGCAGTAGGGTCTTACAATCTGAGACAGTGTTCTGAGACAAATTTCTGTCACAATGTCCGCAAACGAGACGTCAGATCCGCCTAGCATTAGCGATCTGAACGCTCATTGGGTAAAAGTATATACATGGTGAGTCACCTAACGTAACCGCTGGAAATATTTCGTAAACCATATCAAATACTGACGAATCGATTCCACAGACCGAACGTGAGGAGATGGGCTAGTGTAATTGGTTAATACAAGCCATAAAAAAATGCACTGAAGTATGTTTTTAACATAAACCTACGTTTTTTTTAAATGGAACCCCGTTAGTTTTGTTAGCACATCTGAACATATAAACAAATACGTAATCAGTGCCGTTTGTTGCGTTGTAAAATGTTAATTACATCCGGAGATATTGTAACCTAAAGTTGACGCTTGAGTACCACTCCTCCGCTGTTCGATAGTGTGTATCGGAGAGCACCGAATTACGCAGGAATCCAAAGGGAAACGGTGATGGACCTTAGGTACAGAAGAGACTGGAACAACACATTACGTCCACATGCTAACACCTTTTTATTGGTCTTTTTCACTGACGCACATGTACATTACCATGAGGGGTGAGGTACAGGTACACACGTGGTTTCCGTTTTCAATTACGGAGTGGAATAGAGTGTGTCCCGACATGTCAGGCCAATAGATGTTCAATGTGGTGGCCGTCATTTGCTGCACACAATTGCAATCTCTGGCGTAATGAATGTCGTACACGCCGCAGTACATCTGGTGTAATGCCACCGCAGGCTGCCACAATACGCTGTTTCATATCCTCTGGGGTTGTAGGCACATCACGGTACACATTGTCCTTTAACGTACCCCACAGAATGAAGTCCATAGGTGTAAGATCAGGAGAACGGGCTGGCCAATTTATGCGTCCTCCACGTCCTATGAAACGCCCGTCGAACGTGTACCTCACCCCTCATGGTAATGTACATGTGCGTCAGTGAAAAAGACCAATAAAAAGGTGTTAGCATGTGGACGTAATGTGCTGTTACAGTCTCTTCTGTACCTAAGGTCCATCACCGTTCTCTTTGGATCCCTATGTAATTCGGTGCTCTCCGATACACACGATCGAACAGCGGAGGAGTGGTACTCAAGCGTCAACTTTAGGTTAGAATATCTCTGGATGTAATTAACATTTTACAATGCAACAAACGGCACTGATTACGTATTTGTTTATACTTTCAGATGTGCTAACAAAACTAACGGGGTTCCATTTAAAAAACGTAGGTTTGTGTTAAAAAACATACTTCCGTGCATTTTTTTATGGTTTGTATTAACCAATTACACTAGCCCCTGTCCTCGCGTTCGGTCTGTGGAATCGATTCGTCAGTATTTGATGTGGTTTACGAAATATATCCAGCGGTAATGTTAGGTGACCCACCCTGTATATATATATTGTAACCTCCTCACAAAAAATTTACAAGACAGAAATATTATTTATGAATGCTAATGGACATTGCGCTAAGTGTAACCTCTCCACTGAAATTTTTAAAACAGAAATAATAAATTAATGGGAGCCAAGTGTAACCTCCCTAGCAATTAAATTTAATGACAATAAAAGTGAGAATCGCGATCTGACTCAAATATAAATTCTTCACACAAAAAATTAAAGTCTACTCAGTGATAAGAAAATGTCAGTGATAATGATAATTCAATTAAACCGAAATATCTGTCTTTGGCCCTGTGCAAAAATCAGAATTAAATTCTTACCTCATTGTAACTGCTAGTCAAATTTCTGCTCTTATTCTTTCGCACGGCTTGGAGGAACTGCATTGCAAATAATAATATTCTTTTTTTTTATTATTTAACTGAAAACTGAAACTTTTCTTTAAGGGAAGTGGAACGAAATAGTTACTTCAATTAAATAAAATTTTTATGTAAAATTGCTTTTGAAATCAAAATTATTATTGGGGGCACTTGTTGAAAATTAATTACAATAAATAAACTTTACATTATCTGATGATTATCTTAAGTAACAGTATACCTCATTCAGCATCTTGACCAGTGTTGCCGACAGACTACATCACACAACCGCACTGGGCTGCTACTACTGACCGACTGCTCTGCATGACGACTACTAGCGTACCGCTCGCAACTGTACTGCACGACTACTACTCACAGACTGCTCGTAACACTCGCGCGGTCAAGCGCATACTAACCACGATAATAGGCTCTCTGGTCAAAGATTTTAACGTGCCTCACCATCGCTGCTATGTTACATACGTGTTTCAATATATATATATATATATATATATATATATATATATATATATATATATATATACACTCCTGGAAATTGAAATAAGAACACCGTGAATTCATTGTCCCAGGAAGGGGAAACTTTATTGACACATTCCTGGGGTCAGATACATCACATGATCACACTGACAGAACCACAGGCACATAGACACAGGCAACAGAGCATGCACAATGTCGGCACTAGTACAGTGTATATCCACCTTTCGCAGCAATGCAGGCTGCTATTCTCCCATGGAGAAGATCGTAGAGATGCTGGATGTAGTCCTGTGGAACGGCTTGCCATGCCATTTCCACCTGGCGCCTCAGTTGGACCAGCGTTCGTGCTGGACGTGCAGACCGCGTGAGACGACGCTTCATCCAGTCCCAAACATGCTCAATGGGGGACAGATCCGGAGATCTTGCTGGCCAGGGTAGTTGACTTACACCTTCTAGAGCACGTTGGGTGGCACGGGATACATGCGGACGTGCATTGTCCTGTTGGAACAGCAAGTTCCCTTGCCGGTCTAGGAATGGTACAACGATGGGTTCGATGACGGTTTGGATGTACCGTGCACTTTTCAGTGTCCCCTCGACGATCACCAGTGGTGTACGGCCAGTGTAGGAGATCGCTCCCCACACCATGATGCCGGGTGTTGGCCCTGTGTGCCTCGGTCGTATGCAGTCCTGATTGTGGCGCTCACCTGCACGGCGCCAAACACGCATACGACCATCATTGGCACCAAGGCAGAAGCGACTCTCATCGCTGAAGACGACATGTCTCCATTCGTCCCTCCATTCACGCCTGTCGCGACACCACTGGAGGCGGGCTGCACGATGTTGGGGCGTGAGCGGAAGACGGCCTAACGGTGTGCGGGACCGTAGCCCAGCTTCATGGAGACGGTTGCGAATGGTCCTCGCCGATACCCCAGGAGCAACAGTGTCCCTAATTTGCTGGGAAGTGGCGGTGCGGTCCCCTACGGCACTGCGTAGGATCCTACGGTCTTGGCGTGCATCCGTGCGTCGCTGCGGTCCGGTCCCAGGTCGACGGGCACGTGCACCTTCCGCCGACCACTGCCGACAACATCGATGTACTGTGGAGACCTCACGCCCCACGTGTTGAGCAATTCGGCGGTACGTCCACCCGGCCTCCCGCATGCCCACTATACGCCCTCGCTCAAAGTCCGTCAACTGCACATACGGTTCACGTCCACGCTGTCGCGGCATGCTACCAGTGTTAAAGACTGCGATGGAGCTCCGTATGCCACGGCAAACTGGCTGACACTGACGGCGGCGGTGCACAAATGCTGCGCAGCAAGCGCCATTCGACGGCCAACACCGCGGTTCCTGGTGTGTCCGCTGTGCTGTGCGTGTGATCATTGCTTGTACAGCCCTCTCGCAGTGTCCGGAGCAAGTATGGTGGGTCTGACACACCGGTGTCAATGTGTTCTTTTTTCCATTTCCAGGAGTGTATATATATATATATATATATATACTTTCAGGAAACATTCCTCACACACAAAGAAAGAAAATATGTTATGTGGACATGTGTCTGGAAACGCTTACTTTCCATGTTAGAGCTCATTTTATTACTTCTCTTCAAATCACATTAATCGTGGAATGGAAACACACAGCAACAGAACGTACCAGAGTCACTTCAAACACTTTATTACATGAAATGTTCAAAATGTCCTCCGTTAGCGAGGATACATGCATCCACCCTCCGTCGCATGGAATCCCTGATACCCTGGAGAACGGCGTATTGTATCACAGCCGTCCACAATACGAGCACGAAGAGTCTCTACATTTGGTACCGGGATTGCGTAGACAAGAGCTTGCAAATGCCCCCATAAATAAAAGTCAAGAGGGTTGAGGTCAGGAGAGCGTGGAGGCCATGGAATTGGTCCGCCTCTACCAATCCATCGGCCACCGAATCTGTTGTTGAGAAGCGTACGAACACTTGGACTGAAATGTGCAGGAGCTCAATCGTGCATGAACCACATGTTGTGTCGTACTTGTAAAGGCACATGTTCTAGCAGCACAGGTAGAGTATCCCGTATGAAATCATGATAACGTGCTCCATTGAGCTTAGGTGGAAGAACATGGGGCCCAATCAAGACAGCACCAACAATGCCTGCCCAAACGTTTACAGAAAATCTGTGTTGATGATGTGATTGCACAATAGCGTGCGGATTCTCGTCAGCCCACACATGTTGATTGTGAAAATTTACAATTTGATCACGTTGGAATGAAGCCTCATCCGTAAAGAGAACATTTGCACTGAAATGAGGATTGACACATTGTTGGATGAACCATTCGCAGAAGTGTACCCGTGGAAGCCAATCAGCTGCTGATAGTGCCTGCACACGTTGTACATGGTACGGAAACAACTGGTTCTCCCGTAGCACTCTGCATACAGTGACGTGGCCAACGTTACCTTGTACAGCAGCAACTTCTCTGACGCTGACATTAGGGTTATCGTCAACTGCACGAAGAATTGCCTCGTTCATTGCAGGTGTCCTTGTCGTTCTAGGTCTTCCCCAGTCGCGAGTCATAGACTGGAATGTTCCGTGCGCCCTAAGACGCCGATCAATTGCTTCGAACGTCTTCCTGTCGGGACACCTTCGTTCTGGAAATCTGTCTCGATACAAACGTACCGCGCCACGGCTATTGCCCCGTGCTAAACCATACATCAAATGGGCATCTGCCAACTCCGCATTTGTAAACATTGCACTGACTGCAAAACCACGTTCGTGATGAACACTAACCTGTTGATGCTACGTACTGATGTGCTTGATGCTAGTACTGTAGAGCAATGAGTCGCATGTCAACACAAGCACCGAAGTCAACATTACCTTCCTTCAATTGGGCCAACTGGCGGTGAATCGAGGAAGTACAGTACATACTGACGAAACTAAAATGAGCTCTAACATGGAAATTAAGCGTTTCCGGACACATGTCCACATAACACCTTTTCTATATTTGTGTGTGAGAAATGTTTCCTGAAAGTTTGGCTGTACCTTTTTGTAACACCCTGTATAGAGTAAAGTGTCCTTTTTTGGCTGAGAGAGGAAGGTTGGGTGGTCTCTCTTGTCCGTCGGGAAGACAGGGAGAGTTAGTAGCGAGGCGCCACTCAAAACACACGGTCGAGTAACCGGGGCGGCTCTAAAATAACGGTCGCCAATCAATATTTAAACTGTTAAACAAGATATAAAGTGAAGTATTAGTTATCAGAACGCCACGTGTCGTGAGCAGTGTCTATCAAGGATATGGAAAGGGAGAACTGTGTTAATGTGTTGTGAAGTGTTGAATATCACGGCGTAGCCCACAGCCGCCATATTGCAAATTCTGTGACGTGTGTGTCGAAGTAATTTCCTTATTAAAACGAGTATAGTACACACGTTGTTAGTATAGTTCACACGTTGTTAACAATTAACAACTGGCATCCATAAAGACTCCACTTCAGCAGGATCCCAACTTACATGAAACTTGGCGTCTGAGCGCTACTACTGTGCGACGAGGTACTATCGAAGCAGCCAGACACCAGGTTAGTGGTACAGAAACCAGACAACGAAGGCAGAGTCGCTTCCTTCTCGCTACAATGCCACTGAGGGCATTGTAATATCCACCCCAAATCCTGCGTCATGGTTCAAATGGCTCCAAGCACTATGAGACTCAACATCTGAGGTCATCAGTCCTCTGGACTTAGAACTACTTAAACCTAACTAACCGAAGGACATCACACACATCCATGCCCGAGGCAGGATCGAACCTGCGACCGTAGCAGCAGCGAGATTCCGGACTGAAGCGCCTAGAACTGCTCGGCAACAGCGGCCGGCAATCCTGCATCATATCCGTGACAATTTGAGCGGTAGGTGGTATCACAGCGATACAACTAACTGTTACAAATCGGTTACAAGGACGACTCTGAGCCCGACGCCCTGTAGCGTGCATTCCACTGACCCCAAACCACCGCCATTTGCGACTTCGGTGGTGTCAAGTGAGAGCTCACTGGAGGGCAGGATGAACGTCTGTTGCGTGTTCTGATGAAAGCTCATTCTGTCTCGGTGCCTGTGATGGGCGGGTGTTGGTTACTAGGAGGCCAGTTGAGGAATTTCACCCAATCTGTCTGCGTGCTACCTTTGGAACGGCTAATTCTCAAATTTCAAGGCGATTAGACTTCAGTGGACTGCGTGAAAAGTGTGATGAATGCGGTTTACATTTTGAACAAGCACAAGGGATACCATCTCAATATAAGCGAATAAGTCAAGTATTATTCGCAATTTATTTATATTTTTGTTTACTTTGATAGTACTGTCGTTTTACGTTGATGACGCATGCTTTGTTTGTTGTTATATCTTTGTAATTTTCAAGCTGCTAGGTTAGTTTCGTTATCGCTGCCGTGCTGTTAATCATGGCTGCTCCGCTGTATATTTGCACCAAAGAAGAGCAACGTTCAGTGATCGGTATCTTTTGTGTGTGTGTGTGTGTGTGTGTGTGTGTGTGTGTGTGTGTGTGTGTGGTCGGAAGGCGTATCAGGGCCCGAAACTCATCGAAGACTTTCGGTACAGTGCGGTAATAGTGTTTTGCCACAACGGTGTGTCTACGAATGTATCGAAAAATTCCGAAATGATCGCACAAGTGTTACGCTCGATGAAGGAGCCAGACGACGGTTTACCGCCACAAATGAGAACACCATTGAGCGTTCACGTGAAATGACTCTTTTAGAAAGAGCTTAAATACTGACGAGGCGGCACATCGTCTCTAAACTAGTCACGGTTCTGCCTACGATATCATCCACAATAGACTTGTGTTTCATAAAGTTTGTGCAAGATAGTTCCCAAAACAACTCACATAGTTGCATAAACAAACGCCCTAGGATATCTGCAAAAAACATTTTGATCGCTATGGTAACGAAAGGTACAACGTCTTAGACAGGATCATTACTGGCGACGAAACATGAATCCATCGTTACGAGCCGGAGAGTAAACTGAAGAGTATGGAATGGAAACATCCAAATTCGCCGTGCAAGAAATACTTCAAGACCCAACGGTACGCAGGAAAATTGATACTTACGGTTGTTTGGGACGCTCAAGGCCCAGTACTGGAACATTACGGGTAAAGGGGCACAATAATAAACAGAGCAAATTACAGTGAGATGCTTACTGCCAAGCTAAAGCCTGCAATTCGAAGCAAACGCTGAGCATTGCTGTCAAAAGGTTTTGTGTTGTTGCACGACAATTCCCGTCCGCATACTGCTGCCCACAGTGCTGAAACGCTGCAGAAACCCAAATTTGAACTACTGGATCATCCGCCATGTAGTCCTGATCTTGCCTCTATTGACTATCACTTGTTTGATCCACTCAAATAGGCATTAAAGGGGCCGTCGATTTGCCTCGGACGAAGCAGTGAAAGAAGCGGTGTATTCCTGGCTCGCAGCTCAACCGAGAACTTTCTTTTATGAGGGCATCAGGAACCTCGTACAACGATGGACCAAGTGCGTTGAAACGCAAGGAGACTATGTCGAAAAATGGTGTTCTTGTAAGTTTCCTGTTTGATTACAATAAAATTTTACAACCACTTTGCGGATGATAATTGACTTACCCTCGTACAAAAGGCAATGTCGTGACTGACCGACTGACCTACCATCACC
Organism: Schistocerca serialis cubense; assembly: GCF_023864345.2. Lineage (NCBI taxonomy): Eukaryota > Metazoa > Arthropoda > Insecta > Orthoptera > Acrididae > Schistocerca > Schistocerca serialis. The sequence goes on from NC_064638.1 coordinate 267,560,822, forward strand.
CAGCCCGAACCGCTAAGGATAGAAACTTGAAATTTCGAGAAGATTAGGATCTTACACTGTAAGATTTGTTTATCAATGGATTTTTCGAAACTCCAACCCTAAGAGGGTGAAATAGAGGACAAAGAATTTTTTTCTGAAGAATGTCACTGTTAAGGCGAGTTTCAAACGAGACCTACGAAAATTGGTGTTTGGTTTCTCTGTCAGAAATAAAGATATACGTGTTTCAGCATTTTTGCAAATTGAAGTCAACGGGGGTTAAATAGCGCGTGAAAGCTTTTTTTAAAATATTCATTATAAAAAACTGGTAAGGAAGTTTAAAGCTACACCAATGAAGGTTGTTACTTGACTTCTCGGTTATCAATACAAAAAATACGTGTTTCACTGTTTTTGAATGTTGAACCCCAAAGGGGATGAAATAGAGGCTGAGGTATTTTATGAGTGTATTTTATTATGAAAGTGTTTTAAAGCTAAATCGATGACATATTTAAGTTTGGATTCTCAGTTAGAAAATTAAAAAAGGCATGTTTCACTGTTTTGGGAAATTCAACCGCTGCAGGGATGAAGGTGGGGAGGGAAGTTTTTATGGAAATACTTCATTGTGCAAGAACTTTTGAGGCTAACTATGTGAATATTTGTATTTGGCTTCGCTGTTTGAAGTAAAATGTACGCACTTCACTGTCTTCGGAAATTCAACGCGTAAGGAGTGAAAAGTTTTATGAAAATATTTCATTGCGAAAGAATTTTTAAAAATAAATCTTTGAAAACTAGTGCTTGGCCTAAGGGGGTAAAATAGGGTGAGACTGATTCACAAACTCACCGTCATCCAACCCAAACCGTTAAGGGTAGAAACTTGAAGTTTGCAGAGGGTGTGGATCTTATACCGTCAACATCGTTTAAGAAGAGATTGTCCGAAATTTCACTCCTAAGGGGATGAAATGGGGGATGTAAGTCTTTTTGAAAGTACAATATGTCGTTGTTGTTGTTGTTGTTGTTGTTGTGGTCTTCAGTCCTGAGACTGGTTTGATGCAGCTCTCCAAGCTACTCTATCCTATGTAAGCTGCTTCATCTCCCACTACGTACTGCAGCCTACATCCTTCTGAATCTGTTTAGTGTATTCATCTCTTGGTCTCCCTCTACGATTTTTACCCTCCACGCTGCCCTCCAATACTAAATTGGTGATCCCTTGATGCCTCAGAACATATCCTACCAACCGACCCCTTCTTCTAGTCAAGTTGTGCCACAAATTCCTCTACTCCCCAATTCTGTTCAATACATCCTCGTTAGTTATGTGATCTACCCATCTAATCTTCAGCATTCTTCTGTAGCACCACATTTCGAAAGATTCTATTCTCTTCTTGTCCAAACTATTTATCGTCCATGTTGCACTTCCATACGTGGCTACACTCCATACAAATACTTTCAGAAACGACTTCCTGACACTTAAATCTATACTCGATGTTAACAAATTTCTCTTCTTCAGAAACACTTTCCTTGCCATTGAGAGTCTACATTTTATATCCTCTCTACATCGACCATCATCAGTTATTATGCTTCCCAAATAGCAAAACACATCTACTACTTTAAGTGTCTCATTTCCTAATTTAATTCCCTCAGCATCACCCGACTTAATTCGACTACATTCCATTACCCTCCTTTTGCTTTCGTTGATGTTCATCTTATATCCTTCTTCCAAGACACTGTCCATTCCATTCAACTGCTCTTCCAAGTCCTTTGCTGTCTCTGACAGAATTACAATGTCATCGGCGAACCTCAAAGTTTTTATTTCTTCTCCATGAATTTTAATACCTACTCCGAATTTTTCTTTTGTTTCCTTTACTGCTTGCTCAATATACAGATTGAACAACATCGGGGAGAGGCTACAACCCTGTCTTACTCCCTTCCCAACCACTGCTTCCCTCTCATGTCCCTCGACTCTTATAACTGCCATCTGGTTTCTGTACAAATTGTAAATAGCACCTCGCTCTCTCTATTTTACCCCTGCCACCTTCAGTATTTGAAAGAGAGTATTCCAGTCAACATTGTCAAAAGCTTCCTCTAAGTCTACAAATACTAGAAATCTATTGCCTGACGTATTCCAACATTTCTACGGAATCCAAACTGATCATCCCCGAGGTCAGCTTCCACCAGTTTTTCCATTCGTCTGTAAAGAATTCGCGTTAGTATTTTGCAGCCGTGACTTATTAAACTGATAGTTCGGTAATTTTCACATCTGTCAACACCTGCTTTCTTTGGAATTGGAATTATTATATTCTTCTTGAAGTCTGAGGATATTTCGCCTGTCTCATACATCTTGCTCACCAAATGGTAGAGTTTTGTCAGGACTGGCTCTCCCAAGGCCGTCAGTAGTTCTAATGGAATGATGTCTACTCCCGGGGCCTTGTTTCGACTCAGTCTTTCAGTGCTCTGTCAAACTCTTCACGCAGTGTTGTATCTCCCATTTCGTCTTCATCTACATTCTCTTACATTTCCAGATTATTGTCCTCAAGTACGTCGCCCTTGTATAGACCCTCTATTTACTCCTTCCACCTTTCTGCTTTCCCTTCTTTGCTTAGAACTGGGTTTCCATCTGAGCTCTTGATATTCATACAAGTGGTTCTCTTTTCTCCAAAGGTCTCTTTAATTTTCCTGTAGGCAGTATCTATCTTACACTTGGTGAGATAAGCCTCTATATCCTTACATTTGTCCTCTAGCTATCCCTGCTTAGCCATTTTGCACTTCCTGTCGATCTCATTTTTGAGACGTTTGTATTCTTTTTTGCCTGCTTCATTTACTGCATTTTTATATTTTCTCCTTTCATCAATTAAATTCACTATTTCTTCTGTTACCCAATGATTTGTACTAGCCCTCGTATTTTTACCTACTTGATCTGCTGCTGCCTTCACTACTTCGTCCCTCAAAGATACCCATTCTTCTTCAATTGTATTTCTTTCCCCCAATCTTGTGAATTGTTCCCTTATGCTCTCCCTGAAACTCTGTACAACCTCTGGTTTAGTCAGTTTATTCAGGTCCCATCTCCTTAAATTCCCACTTTTTTGCGGTTTCTTCCGTTTTAATCTACAGTTCATAACCAATAGATTGTGGTCAAAGTCCACATCTGCCCCTGGAAGTGTCTTACAGTTTTAAACTTGGTTCCTAAATCTCTGTCTTACCATTATATAATCTATCTGGTACATTCTAGTATCTCCAGGCTTCTTCCATGTATACAACCTTCTTTCATGATTCTTGAGCCAAGTGTTAGCTATGATTAAGTCGTTATTAAGGGAAATTTGAAGCTAGAACTACGATAACCGGTGTTTGGTTTCTCAGTCAGAAAATAAAAAAAATACCTGTTTCAGCATTTTTGGAAATTCAATCACTAAGGGGGTAAGATAGCGGGTGAAAGTTTTTTTGAAAATAAACTGTTCCTAAAGAACTACTAAAGTATTTTTATGGATACAGTTATGCCAACTGCAATTTAACTTCTCGGTAAGAAATAAGAAAATAGCTGTTTCAGTGTTTCTGGAAATTCAACCGCTAAGGGACTGCAGTAGAGGATGAAATTTTTTAATAAAATATTACGTCACATTAAAATAATTCTAAAGCTAAATTTACGAAAATTGATATTTCAGGTCTAGGCGAGATATAAAGAAATATTTCAATATTTGTTATGTGATCAAAGTTGCTGTGGAAATATCTCCATAAGAACGTAAAAGGAATGATTATTAAAAACTTTGATCCCCAGTTGTCGGACTCGATTGTTGGTCAGAAGTACATTCGGATAAGGTCATGCTTATAATGCCTTGATTAACGTGAAAAGCATAGAAAGTGTTGGAATTTGTGAACAACATAAAATTCAATTGAATAATAAAAGAAAGACATCTCTACATATCACACGGTCTACGTGAGCGAAACAACGGGCGCTGGGCTAGTCATAAATAAACAATCAGCATCTTTAAACTGCTGGTTCCAGCGTAGAATGCTTTGAGCTGTAGAAGATATAGTGACGTAGTCTAGACGAAATTCACGCCGCAAGGATGTAACTGAATTGTGTTGTGGGACAGTTTTTCCCACAGCTGTTATAAGATCTTATTAATAACCCACTATTCAAATTAGACAACCAAGTGATTTTATAACGGGTAACAACCAGTGCGTGAAGGCATGCATGTAACTGAAACAAACAGCAATGGTTGTGAATTTAGTAAGTACTTCTTCGTTTCATTTCTATTCAATATGGATAACTACGTAAAAATTTTCCTTGAGTCAAGTCCGCTAGCTGACTGCGATAAAGTGAGGGCCGTAGGGATTGAACAGCAATCTGGTCATAAACTGTTTTTCGCTAAAAGGCAGTGTCCCTGGTAGGTACGCACTGGGTGTTGGGCGCTGTTTAGAGTGGAGTTCAACACACCGGTGATTCCGTATCACGGGGGAGGAGGCCGAACTCTCAACTCAACATTGTGAGAAGTAGCGAAAGGTACGCTTTCTAAGAAGATAGGGGTTTGTAAGGGGATGGGAAAACATGAATACACGGGACAAGAGACTCTGCTGGACTCAAAGGAGTTTAGCAGTAACTGACGCTTTAGTTTTGTAATGGACCCCATGATTGGCTTACCAAAATTAGTATTGGGGAAGGGAAGAGAATCGTGAGTGTCTGCGTGCAGCTGGAACCAACCCCTTGGTGATAGAGAATTTCTGTTTTCTACCCCACTCTAAAGAGAAATGTTTGTTACTGGTAAGTCACCGAAGATTGTTCAAGAAGAGGGAGATTGTTAATGTTTTTACGAATTTTTCATTGGGCGAAACTCGGAAGATCCACAGTAGATGCCTAAAGGGAATCCAGTGCTGGCAGAACCAGGAAAACTTTTAGAAGGCATAAAGGAATTTGCTCTTAGAGCTCCAAAGAGGGAACACTTCATCTTCGTCTGCGCTTCCAGCATCCAATTCTTAGCTGATGGTCGTTTTGCGGCTCTGTCTCAGAGCTGATCACAGACACTGGGGCTGAACTTTCCCACTGCATCCATTCTCTACGTTTGAATTCCAGAACGATTGCGAGCATTTGCAAAATTTGGGCACAACATGACAAGGCTGATGCGAAGTCGTTCATTCCTAATTAAAGTTTTGCTTTTCTGAATTAATTCACGCACTCAGCTAATGAACACAATATGAGCGTAAGCAAGGAAACTAGTGTCCATACGTACTTTTCTGGTTCTTTTCGTTTATATGTTAGTTACTTTGCAGTCACTGGCAGTTTACGTGGAACAGCTAAATGCACGTCATGGTTATTATTTCCTTTCCAACTCCACCCACCAACGCTAAGGTATCGTCGCGAATGTTTACTAATGCATGTGACCCACTGTCAGTTAATAACTACTGTTAAGGGCTTGGTCTCGTCAAGTTCTTTTTCTAGCAATAGAAAGGACGTTATGTTTCATTCCGTAACTAGAAGGAATCCGTACTCATCTTTTCTTTGTGGTGTCTAGTATCCATGTTATTTGTGTCATTGGGCCACTCCTATTTCAATTCAGATGTCTCATACATTTACCCTGGCGCAACCTTTTTCATTATTCACATGATATTATGGAGAGGTGTCAGATTACCAAAAAAGTTACTGGGTTCAGGTCTTCATAGAATTACAGGGATGTGCTTAAAGCTCAACGGTATCCTCACAACTACACCTCCTGAAACACAGACCGCAAAACACCTTCTTTTCCATCTCGACCCGACGCTCTTTATTAATGAAGAGCAGGAGAGTGAGCTAGCTGCGCCAGAAACATCGAGACCAGAAACCAAACCAACCAGAATCTTACAACTGGCGATAAGATAAACTTTTGACTTCGTTGTGTGTGTTGAAACTCACACCAAATTTCTATATTCATTCAAGCAGAAGATACAATCTTGTGAAATTGGATGACTTCTTTAAAACATTTTGTATCACAAGCAGACCGCGGAGGGCAGTTCATTAACATGATACATATAACAGCCAACCGTAATGAGCATCAGGAAATATTTCTGAAACCAGTGTACTCTTATATTTCGCTTGTATGCTAATGTTAACGAACTCTCCTCTCGTTCTACATCTGAAATGCTATGTCGACTTAATGATGAACTACTATTGAAGCTGATTGATAAGAAATGTAACTGACGTAGCAGACTTTGTCCTTTGGAAGATATCGGTGCTGAATTAGAGAAGATAATTCTGAATACACGACAACATTCTTCTTCTGCTGCACTAGAGTGATTAGGTAGTAGTCCGTTCCTACTGCACACTTGGTCCTACCGCCCTGCATTTCTCCTACCTTTTTTGGATTATTTTATTTATTTACTCATTTGGCTTTAGCGTGACGAAATTTGACCACAACACAGCATTTGTTGCCATTGGTGCTCTGGCTGACAAAGTTTACATACGCGTCTTAGATTAACAGAGATCTCTTTCGCACTACACTTTGACAGTTGTTTTATAACCTTGGACTAATTCCCTTAAAGAACTCATACAAATCATAACAGATATCTGGCAGACATCAAAAGTTCCAGTGGACTGGAAATGCGCCTCAATACACCCAGTGCACAAAAAGGTGACAAAACGAATTGAAATTAGTCCCGAGGAACCTCCCTTCTGCAAGATACACACAAAGTTCTGTCAACATCCCTCCATCAAAGAGTTCAGGAGTAAATCGATTACAGAATTGGTGAATACTTCCGGCTTCCTTATTAGCTGAAACTGTATAGAACAAATACTCAGTTTAAAAACAACGCTAAAACACAAAGCGCGCACAAACATCTGGATCATAAGTTGCTTTGTTTACTTGAAGAAAGCGTATGATTCAAGTGATGTTCGGTTCCTTTTTGTCATCCTCGAAGAACAAGGACTCACCCCGAAAATTCTAAACCTCATCAGACAAACAGGATCCAACATCACCTCCAACGTGCAGTTCATGAGAGAGGTGACAGAAACATTTCTGATCAAAACAGATGTTCGGCATGGTGACGGCCTACGTCCTACCCTCTTCAATCTGGTTTTAGAAAAGTCACCCGAGAGTGGGGAAAAGAACTTAAAAAAACCAAAACTATTAGAAACCAATACATCTTAGGAGACCTAAAAATGACATCCAGATTACTTGCCTAGCTTCCACAGGCTCTCTGGCAGTACCAGTAGACGATGAGACGACAACAACTACGCGGATATAAACTCTAAAGGAATTAGCTGAGGGAATTCATCTTCAAATGATCTACCAAAAAACCAAATACGTCTCCTCAAAAAATCCTACTCAAAAACGAATAAAATATGGACAAAATTTGGATATATCGAGAGAGTTCCACTCTTCAAGTATTTCGACGAAATCCTTGAACCTACACCGGGAGACAAAATGACCCAGGAAATTCGATGCAAGAGCTTAGGAGAGCTTACCGTAAAATTTACAATGCCTACAGGAAAAACATTTTTCCGTACACTGGAAAGAAAGGCGCGATAACGCAGTTGTCAAGTGTACACTTCGCTTACACTCCACAGAAAGCTGATCTGTGAGATATAGAAAGATTCTCGGCCTCAAAACAATAGAAGATGGATACAGACTGCAGTCCCGAAAAACAACCGTAAAAACTATATAATAACGCCGCACACATCAGAAAAAAGAATGGAATTTTATGGGCATACCCACAGATTTCCAACAGCAACACTTAGCAACAAAACTGCAAAGTACATATTGCACAATGCGCAAAGAACTCAGAACCATACCCTTGACACAGCTGGTCAAAAAGGATTTAGATTAGTGTCGCACACCGTACAGTGACATTGATGTGATCACAGTCCCTGTTCGACGTTAACGTGCAATATCCGCTCACGGATGGCAAGTGGCAGCACTAGCAGTGCAGGTTACATAAATCGTGTCGGATGGACGCGGAAAATAGTGTAATTGTTGCCGTGATAGAGATGCGGAGCGATTTATCAGTATCTAACGCCCAAAAGGGCATTATCATTGTCCAAGTGTGGAAAGGTTTCCGAAACGGCTAAGTTTGTAATCTGTTCGTGTGTCGCCGTGGTTAACGTTACCACGCAAGGGCCAAATTGCGGTATCTAAACCCCCCGGCAACTGTGGTGGGTCACGGGCCATAGGAGGCCGGGGTGAACGATGGCTGTGTACATGCGTACGAGCGTAGAGAAGAGCTACTGTTAAGCAACTGATCGGCCAGATAAACCAAGAGGCTACTAACAGTGCCTCCTCATTGACCGTTTAGCGAAGGTTACTGTGTATGGGCCTCTGCAGCAGGTGCTCGGTTCATCCAGCCAAGCTGGCCGTTTTTCATTTGCGACGGAGGCTGGAATTTACAACCCAGTACCGCTGTTGGAAGTACCCTACGCGGTGAGAGGTGGCCTTTTGAGGTGAACCACTTTCTGTGCTCCATTGGAAAAATGTTCGTTGGTTCGTACGGCGTAAGGCGTCTGAAAGCTAACATCCTGAAGCCAGCTGGACTGGTCAATGTTTTCGTGGCGTTCCCTGTGTGGTCTCGTTATCCTGGAAGACACAATGGATCAACACAAGTGTGCATCTACCTTGAAGACCTTGTCCACCCACATATATAGTTTGTTTTCTCCACGGCATTTGTCGGCAGCTCGTGGTCTAGTAGCTAGCGTTGCTGCCTCTGGATAACGGGGTCCCGGGTTCTATCCTCGGCCAGGTTGGGGATTTTCTCTGCCCGGGGACTTGGTGTTTCTGTTGTCCTCATCATTTCATCGTCATCATCATCATCATCATCATCATCATCATCATCATCATCATTCGTGAAAGTGGCTAGATTTGATAGCGTAAAACTTGGACTGTGTAGGAGTTGGGTCTTTGTACGAGCGTTGATGACCGCGCAGTTGAGCACCCTACGATCCGAACTTCATCTACCAGCAGGGCAGGGCAATGTGTCACACAGCTCACAGTGTATGAGTACGTGCGTGGTCTGAAGAGCACCAGGATGAGTTTACCGTACTCCCATGACCGCCAAACACCCAAATTTAAACCCAATCCAGAATCTGTGGGACTACGTTGACGAGCTGTTGCTTCGCGGTGCCTCAGTCGAGAAATCTAGCGCAGCTGGCCACGACGCTGGAGTCGATATGGCTCTGCATTGCTGTCGGTATCTTCTAGAACCTCTCTGACACTCTTCCTGCATGTCCCGTTCTGCAACTAAGTGTATATTCAGGCTTTTGACAGATTTTCACATTAATATGACTAGACAGTGCAGAAGTCGTTGAAGCACGTTCAATACATACTTACACACACACAAAAAAAAAAAAATATTTGCAAATGGTAACTACTGCCAGAGAGTGAAGTAACCATCGCATCAGGCAGGAGTGGTGTGATGAAAGAAAGAAGGTCCAGTCGCGCCCAATAATAGTAATAATAACAACAAAGATTGTTTATTACTTACCAAATGGAAATGTGAATTAACAAACGCTGGGTCGTAATCTGTAACAAAAAATCTTACTATTTTTAATCACTAGCCACATGTTTATAAATTGAAAATTTCATACAATACTGAGAAATGTATTATTGTTTAGCTAAATGCATAAATATATACGCCAATATTCAGTCACCAAAAATAAAAACGTATTTTATTTGCTATTTTATGTCCGGAATTTTTGTAACAAATTTTAATTTTAATTTGTTTAGATGCCTAAAAATGCGGATATGAGCTTCATTAGATACTATGAATCAGTATTTGTTAACTAGCATTTCCGTCTGATTAATAATAGCCTCGTGGACAGCCACGCACTTTAAGACGCTGCTTCCGGGATTCGGGGATGCGCGGCGGCCTTTGGTCGAGTCCGCCTGGCCTGGCGGATTAGCGACTTGGTTCGGTGTGCCGCACAGCCTGGATGCAGTCTTTAAGTTTTTAGGTAGGTTCCACATCTGACTGGGTGAATACTGAGCTGGTACCTGGTCCCCCCTCTCAGTCACACGATTCGCAAACATTTTGAAAACGTTCTTTCGCTTTCACATGGGATAGCACTCGACACAGACAGATGGGGTGCACAAATTCCGCCCGAGGGGCAGGTAAGAGGGAGGATGGGGGCAGGAGGGGCATCTGACAAACCTCTACCACTAACAATGCAACAAAAGGGCCAGGAAAGATGTGATTTATTTATTTATTCGTGTGGCTAGGGTCCCCCCGTCGGCCAGACCGTTCGCTGGGTGCAGGTCTTTCAGTTTGAGTTGTGATAAATGCAGTGTATTGATTGGCTGGTTGATTTGGGGGAGGAGACAAAACAGTGAAGTGATCGGTCCGTCGGATTAGGGAAGAATGGGGAAGGAAATCGACCTTGTCTTTCAAAGGAACCATCCCGGAATTTGCCTGAAGCGATTTAGGGATATCACGGAAAACCTAAAATCAGGATAGCCGGACGCGGGTTTGAACCGTCGTCCTCCCGAATGCGAGTCCATTGTGCTAACCACTGTGGCATCTCGCTCGGTGTACAGTTTGTAGATGAAATTTCAAAAAAAATACTGCTGCCTAGAATAGATCCAACGAGCTCGTGAATGCACTAGTGTTGAGTCAGTTTGGTACTGTCTTGAGTGCGATGGATCTTTAGTCATCACTTCCCCTCGTTATAGCCATCAACTTCCGTTGCAGTGCCCGCCAAGGTAGCGTGGCGGTGGCGCAACGAAGATATGAATGGATGTTAACGGCAGCCTCACTTAGCTTGTAGTCTCGCATGACAAGCACTTAAATGCACTTCCTGTGACTTAAGACTATCTTAGAGTAGCAGTATGAGTATAGCGGTGCCGCATCGACATAAAATACCTGGGTGCAAGTGGCGTAGTAACAATTTAGATTGGAGTTGCCCCAAGTCTGTAGGTAAGGTCCGGCAGATTACTACCTTCAAAGAATGTACCCGGTTCCGTGTGCAGCGATTTGGCTCCATTTTCAATTTCCAGCCTGTTGGCCGTTGGTAGCTGGCATAGGTTTCAGGAACTAATCTGAGCACCTTCGAGAAGTCTTTCCGTTGCACTCACAAAGGTGAGCATCGCTTGTGTTCGATGCATCGGCGTGGTCTACGGTATAATTAGATGCCAATGCTTTAGCCGAGCCAGATTCAACTACATACAGTTGCTTTAAGGTGTTTCTTGAAAAAGGGTCTCTCTTGCATTTGGTTTCAAGGAAGTATATTGTTGTAAACAGCGTGTTGCACAATCAACAGCTTTTACGCTACCTAATGTTCTAAACAAAAGAGAAAGGATTTCCATAATCTCAGTTAGTTTACTTTACTAGTTTTATTGTAAATCCTTTTAATACTTTTCTATAGAATTAGAATGGTTTTAATTCGTCAATGTTTCGATCTACTGCTTTAAACTTTTATTATTAGTCAAATACTGATTATTAATTTGTTTTTAAGTGGTTAATACCAAGATCGTTGTGTTCCATGTTTCTGCGTTACTAAATTAGAATTATTTTAACTCCCAAATGTTTCAAGAGGTTGCTGTAAATTTTGTGATCCTTGTTTTAGTCCTATTATCGAACTGTAGTTAATCATTTGCACCCATGGGCGGAGGCGAAGAAACAACTGCTATGATGAAAAATTTTATTGTTAAATTCAAGTATGTGCAAGAATCCCAATTAACGCCTTTCCTCAACCGTTTATTAATGCCAACCTTTAAAAAAGTTTCGCTAAGCTGGTTCAGTTTGTGTAAATGATGGAAGTTTTATGGTTTTTGATATTTCTTGTGAAGTTTCGTAAATTACGAATTCAGGTAAAGGTCGGTGAAACGTTTTTTGAAATTAAAAGTTCTTGCCTGGTACCTTTCTCTCACGCAAATCCTCGCTGGCAGTATCATCTGTTACGATACGCATTCAGATACCAGCGTTCCTTTTTTCTCTGAAGCAAATGGTTTGTAGTTAACAGCGTTCGGAAATCGTATAATATTGAAAGTTAATTTTTTTCTAGTGTTATTGGGAACTGTGTCGCACTGGTTTAGGAAACTCATGTCCAGGCACTGACATTCAAATCGTTGAAGTACAAAGGAAATTGAAGACGGTCACCCCATAACGTCCCCTTGACAGACGGTTCCTTTAAAAAGGCCACGAGAAGTTTATCCTCTAGCATTCCATGTGAGCTAGCTCTCCATTGCTGGTGACAGAGACCTCGACTGGAAGCTTAACCATCCATCCACGTTGTTAACGACCGAAAAGCTGTACCTGATGTAGCACATTTGCTCATTGTAGTCACGCTGCATAACGTAAATTAATTCAGTCAGAATTCCATCGGTAACACTGACCTTCCCGACCTTCATTACCGAATTTTCGCCCATTTATACATTTCTTGGTAGCTGACCAGTAAAGCACGCGCAGTCATTAAAACTCGGTGAGCGGCTTTAATTAAATGTTTCCATTAGCAATGTGAAACGCAGCAATATATATATGTGTGTGTGCATATATATATATCCGGCGATATATTTCGACATAATAAATTTACAGCTTTCCAAAACAAATACGACGCGTCATTACGCTGGACTGTCAGCGACCGATAATGTTTTAATGGCTGTCCAATGAGAGGGAGCGGCGCGTTATTATGAAGTTAGGCTGCCCGTAGCGCTGATTTATACATTTTGCGAGCCGGCAATCTATCTCGCGCAAAACGGACGATAATAGACGACCGCAGTTACCTCACTATCAAACACACGCGGCACCGCACACGCCGCCCGCTTTCATTCGTTTGATAAAAAGCTAAAGAGCAATTACACTCGCTCTTGCATGTGATGTGCGAGAGACAAGATGCGAGTCTTCCGCTCTGCTCCAGCACAGATACACCTCTCGCATGTCTAGCTCTCTGGACCACGTCGACAGCAGATATACGGAGTTTGCCAGGCACGCTCGGAAGGAGACTGGGAGCGTCGAATGACAGAGCTGAATTCAGCTGAGGAGAGAAACACAAAGTTACAGCACGGGCCGCAATGAATATACGAGATAAGAGAAAGACAATAGCGGCGTGCTTCTGCTTGCCGAGCTTTGCTGTTGTCTGCAGGATGGAAACTTCTGAACGAGTGATTAAGTACGATATCGCACAGCTGTCTGAAAGTACACCATAACTTCAGTCCGCATGATTAAAGCGCTGTTACAGACATCACAAACGAGAATATACTGAGTGTACCGAAATTAATTGCGGAAGCTGACACGACTTGAAATGCAGCGAGCAGTTGAAATTAGTCAATAGTATGGAACTAAACACTTCGTTTCAAACACATTGACTGCCTTGTTCTACAAGGCGATTAATGCATGACTGTCAGAAAAGTGGAAATAAAATAAAATATGAAACTGATAACATATATTAGCCTTCCGGAATTATGTGAAAGTATTTTAATTCACTTGATAGATCCCGGTCACAGAAATCGGTTAGGTTTTCATTTGACGTAAGAGCAGTAAACGAAGAGGAAACAGCAAAATCACTAAATGTAAACACGGGTCACGTGGAGACTACCACTTCCCCACTATAACTCAGACTATTTTGCGCACCACCCCCGGATCTACGATATTTTCGAACCGGGGCAATACTAAGATAGTGCCCCCCTAACCCCCCCCCCCCCCCCCCGCCCACGAGCGTTTGAGATACGACGTCCAAAAATTAAAAAAAAAGTCTGATTTTCAAAAAATGTTCAGTTTGTAGCGCACATCTTTCTAAAGAGTCTGATACATAATAAATATATGTTCGAGGAAATGTAAGGCACGTTATTTGGTCTTAAGTGTGCCAGAGTGCAGTGCCATCCCTCTTCACACAACATTCTTCTATCGCATGTCACTGTATTTCGCTCTGTGGAATTGAAACGTGTATATTTTATACTAGACACCATCAACCTATAATCAAGATAGTGTAAATTGAAATGTCCTGTTGTGCCTTTCTTGCTCCCAGTCGCCCAGTTTGACATCCTGCCCCCTCTTAAAAAAAACTCGCAATTAATACTGGATAGATTATATGTAAACGGTAGAACAAGAACTCTTCAGAAAATTTACACTCTTTATTGCTTGTTAGCTAAAAACTTACTGTTTTAGGTGATATAAAATTAAATATAGGATACATAAAACCAATAAAGACAAGAGACATGCTAGGCAGTATACATTTCTTCAACTCTTAGCTCCTAGCATTGTTTTCTCTCTTTTCTTGCTACAGCTTTACATGGCGTGCATTCCTTTCTGCGAAAGAATTTATTACCTCATCAAAGTTCGACAAACGTTATGCTACATGAAAAATCGACATATCGTTTTCTGATACTGCGTAAGCTGTTAATACAAATAGTGCCGAAGACTTGTGTGGTTCCTCGATCTGATTACGTCTATTTTGTCACTGTCTACTTGATAAAACAAAATAGGCCTTTCTAACACTGTAGAAATTGTAACACACACCAAATGAACAAGACTGTTTTGGTACAAATGGTCATTTTTATAACATGACAGAACATAATTCACGAAGACCAACATACAATGCCTATTAGGCCTACTACAAGCAAAAAGCTTTATGTTAGAAAACAGTTTCACAGTTCATTCATACGCTCCAGTTTCTTGAGCATGAGATCGAAAAGTAGTAGTAGGAGATTTTTATATAAATTTCGAATCGTTATATTCTTGCCTAATTTGTGTGATGTCCCCGTTTCTTCTCCTTCCTAGTGATAATTGAAGCAAACAATTTTGAAAAAACACGGCTCCGCTAACAAGCCGTTTGCGAGGTAGTTCCAGGTGTGTGATTTCGAATCGCCGCTGTCTTTAACGTGACGTACTGTCCTAGATAGAACAAATAAATTTGAAATGTAAACTCTTAGTAGCCGTCAAATTGGTCTCAAATATTATCCATGGCTCAAGTTTGGGGAAAAGGGTACATGCATAATCTGACATCGACACATTTATCTGATAATGCAGGCTGATGCAAAAGCCATGTCCCATAGGTCGAATTCTACATTCTTACCTTATTGTACAATGTCTGTGTCGATAATTTACGCTATACAATGTGCCACCTGACGTGCATGGATACACTGTATGAAGTGAAAGGTCAACCCAGACATTGTACAATATACACTCCTGGAAATTGAAATAAGAACACCGTGAATTCATTGTCCCAGGAAGGGGAAACTTTATTGACACATTCCTGGGGTCAGATACATCACATGATCACACTGACAGAACCACAGGCACATAGACACAGGCAACAGAGCATGCACAATGTCGGCACTATAACAGTGTATATCCGCCTTTCGCAGCAATGCAGGCTGCTATTCTCCCATGGAGACGATCGTAGAGATGCTGGATGTAGTCCTGTGGAACGGCTTGCCATGCCATTTCCACCTGGCGCCTCAGTTGGACCAGCGTTCGTGCTGGACGTGCAGACCGCGTGAGACGACGCTTCATCCAGTCCCAAACATGCTCAATGGGGGACAGATCCGGAGATCTTGCTGGCCAGGGTAGTTGACTTACACCTTCTAGAGCACGTTGGGTGGCACGGGATACATGCGGACGTGCATTGTCCTGTTGGAACAGCAAGTTCCCTTGCCGGTCTAGGAATGGTACAACGATGGGTTCGATGACGGTTTGCATGTACCGAGCACTATTCAGTGTCCCCTCGACGATCACCAGTGGTGTACGGCCAGTGTAGGAGATCGCTCCCCACACCATGATGCCGGGTGTTGGCCCTGTGTGCCTCGGTCGTATGCAGTCCTGATTGTGGCGCTCACCTGCACGGCGCCAAACACGCATACGACCATCATTGGCACCAAGGCAGAAGCGACTCTCATCGCTGAAGACGACACGTCTCCATTCGTCCCTCCATTCACGCCTGTCGCGACACCACTGGAGGCGGGCTGCACGAAGTTGGGGCGTGAGCGGAAGACGGCCTAACGGTGTGTGGGACCGTAGCCCAGCTTCATGGAGACGGTTGCGAATGGTCCTCGCCGATACCCCAGGAGCAACAGTGTCCCTAATGTGCTGGGAAATGGCGGTGCGGTCCCCTACGGCACTGCGTAGGACCCTACGGTCTTGGCGTGCATCCGTGCGTCGCTGCGGTCCGGTCCCAGGTCGACGGGCACGTGCACCTTCCGCCGACCACTGGCGACAACATCGATGTACTGTGGAGACCTCACGCCCCACGTCTTGAGCAATTCGGCGGTACGTCCACCCGGCCTCCCGCATGCCCACTATACGCCCTCGCTCAAAGTCCGTCAACTGCACATACGGTTCACGTCCACGCTGTCGCGGCATGCTACCAGTGTTAAAGACTGCGATGGAGCTCCGTATGCCACGGTAAACTGGCTGACACTGACGGCGGCGGTGCACAAATGCTGCGCAGCTAGCGCCATTCGACGGCCAACACAGCGGTTCCTGGTGTGTCCGCTGTGCCGTGCGTGTGATTGCTTGTGCAGCCCTCTCGCAGTGTCCGGAGCAAGTATGGTGGGTCTAACACACCGGTGTCAATGTGTTCTTTTTTCCATTTCCAGGAGTGTATAACTATTACATGCCTCCAGGGTTTACTATGGATGTCCCTCTAGGGCGGAAATCGCAGCGTGGGCGAGAGCATTAGACATGGACAAGTGCGCCATGTAGAGATTTGGGTCGGGCCTGGAAGCGTGCTCGGATAACCGATCGGTTAAGGCGACCTCTCGCATTAAGCGAGAAGTCCTGGTTCGAGTCCCAGTCTGGTACAAATTTTCATCTCAACAATAGATAGTACAGCTGAAGTCAAAGTAGATTCGCAATTTGCGAATCAAATTTTGTAATGCTTGAAGTCTACATTGGTGACTCTATAGCCTCGGCCCATAGGACGAAATCGAAATTAGTGGAGATATTGGAAATACAGAGAAACGTACGCATATGACAGATGTACTTTAGTGCTTTACTCGTACCAAAAATGTTACATCATCGGTCGATGACGACCTCCAACCCATCAGTACAATGGAACCTCCATCCCCAGTCAGTAGTTCGCTCATACTTCCAATAGAGAAGGTGCTCAAACTGACTGCCATCCTGCAGACGACACATCTGAACACGACTGAAATAGCTCGATACTGAGCGTACAGTACGTCGCTGTTGCCATTTCCTTATAGACTCCGGTGGTATTCTCCTACAGGTAAAAAAAAAAAAAAAAAGGTTCAAATGGCTCTGAGCACTATGGGACTTAACATCTGAGGTCATCAGTCCCCTAGAACTTAGAACTACTTAAACCTAACTAACCTAAGGACATCTCACACATCCACGCCCGAGGCAGGATTCGAACCTGCGACCGCAGCGGTCGCGCGGTCCCAGACTGAAGCGCCCTGTAGGTCAGTTAATGTTCTTGTGTGTTGGTGTGCAATGTCGACGTGAGGTGGCCCTGAGGGAAAATGCCCAGTGGCATCAGGACTGGTGACCTATACGGCTATTCCATCGGAGTCCGTCTAACAATCCAACACCCAGGAGTAAACTCATCCAGAAGTCGGCGAACGCTTTGACCGAGGTGCGGACGTAGGAAAACTGACATTTCCGTCTAGAGGCCGATCTTACAAATATCGCAGTAATGTTTTCTCAGGTTGATCTCTGTAGCGTGCCGTTAAAATATATGTGACCAATGAGAATATCCCCATGTATTCCACACCATATATTTAACCTAGGATTAGTATAACTGTGTGCCTCGACAATGTAATGGGAGCCGTTTACCCAACACACGGGTTACATTTCTTCACCCTCCCCGTCAAATGCGAACGAGCTTCATCGCTAAGGAAAATGCCGGTTTCAAACCAACTGTTTTCTGCGTCTTTAATATAATCATTCACAGAATTGCTCCTGTCTGTCAGTACCATCCCAGTGGAGGTCTCGCACAAAGTGGTTTCGGTAGAGATGGCATAACCGGAGGACACTGTCCTGGACTCGGAGGCTTGGCTGATGCTGCAATCCTGTGTCGCGTCTGTTGTTGACTGAGTTGGACTCACCATAGCCTTAGATACTACAGCTGCTTATTGTGCATTCCCTGTTCCTGTGCGTGATCGTCCGGAATATCTTTCGTCATGAGCACTAGCCGTAGACATGAACCGTTTCATCAAACAGCGAAACATTAGGCTTACGTTGGTTTGGTCATCGTCTGTGGCATTCTGCTGCTGCATCCCGTTGAATCCCGCCTGCCTCATGCATGTGATCTACACTGAAGAGTCAAAGAAACTGGTACACCTGCCTAATATTGTTTAGGGCCGCCGCGACCACGCAAAAATGCCGCAGCATGACGTGGCATGGACTCGACTAATGACTGAAGTAGTGCTGAAGGGGATTTACACCATAAGTCCTGCAGGTCTGTTAAAAAATCCGTAAGAGTACGAGAGGGTGGTGATCTCTTCTGAACAGCACGTTGCAAGGCATCATAGATATGCTCAATAATGTTCATGGCTGGGGAGTCTGGTGGGCAGTTGAGTGCTTAAACTCGGGGGCGTGTTCCTGGAGCCACGCCGTATCATTTCTTGACGTGTGGAGTGTCGCATTGTCCTGCTGGAATTGCCCAAGTGTGTCGGAATGCACAATGGACATGAATGGATGCAGGTGATAAGACAGATGCTTACGTACGTTTCACTTGTCAGAGTCGTATCTAGACATAACAGGAGTCCCATATCACTTCAACTGCATACGCTCTACACAATTAAATAGCCTCCACCAGCTTGAACAGTCCCCTACTGACATGCAGTGTCCATGGATTCATGAGGTTGTCTCCATATCTGTACACGTCCATCCGTCCAGTACAATTTGAAATGAGTCTTCTCCGATCAAACAACATGTGTCGACTCATCAACAGTCCAATGTCGGTGCTGACGGGCCCAGTCGAGGCGTAAAGCTTTGTGTCATACAGTCGGCTCCGAAAGCCCGTATCGATGACGTTTCTTTCAATGGTTCGTATACTGACACTTGTTGATGGACCAGCATTGAAATCTGCAGTAATTTGCGGAAGGGTTGCACTGCTGTCAAGTTGAACGATTCTCTTCAGTCGTCCATGGTCCCATTCTTGCAGGACCTTTCTCCGTCCGCAACGATATCGGTGATTTGATGTTTTGCCGGATTCCTGATATTCACGGTAGACTCGTGAAATGATGATACGGGAAAATCTCTGCTTTGTCGCTACCTACATCTACATCGATACTCTGCAAATCACATTTATGTGCCTGGCAGAGGGTTTATCGAACCATCTTCACAATTCTCTATTATTCCAATCTCGTATAGCTCGCGGAAAGAACGAACACCTATTTCCGTACGAGCTCTGATTTCCCTTATTTTATAGTAGTGATCGTTTCTTCCTGTGCAGGCCGGTGTCAACAAAATATTTTCACATTCGGAGGAGAAAGTTGGTGATTGGAATTTGGTGAGAACATTCCGTTGCAACGAAATACGCCTTTCTTTGAAAGATGTCCAGCCCAAATCCTGTATCATTTCACTAACACTCTCTCCCATATTTCGCGATAATACAAAACGTGCTGTCCTTCTTTGAACTTTTTCGATGTACTTCGTCAGTCTATCTGGTAAGGATCCCACACCGCGCAGCAGTATTCTAAAAGAGGACGGGCAAGCGCAGTGTAGGCAGTGTCCTTAGTAGATCTGTTACATTATCTAAGTGTCTTGCCAATAAAACGCAGGCTTTGGTTAGCCTTTCTGGGAGATGCTGTGTACTATCGCTCTTGCGCCAACTATAACACCACGTTCAAACTCACTTAAATCTTGATAACCTGCCGTTGTAGTAGCAATAACCGATCTAACAACTGTGCCAGACATTTGTTGTCTTAAACTTGCCGACCGGAGCTCCGTATTCCGCCTGTTTACATATCCATGTATTTGAATACGCATGCCTATACCAGTTTCTTTGGCGCTTCAGAGTATTTCTGCCTTCTCCTATCCTGTTTACACTGCTGTAACAGTTACTACACTGCATAGCAGCTCCACTCTACACAGATGTGGCACCTGGCGGCCTTTAATACTCTTCCACTTGGCTATGTATCTTAGTTCCCTCACAGACAAACGACCATGTGGTATTACGCACCGCTCGTGACGAATCATTTCGGCGGAATGGTGGTGATGGGTCTTTCCTCTCGTTCTAGTATTCGCTATCTCCTCTAATACCGGTTTCGTCGCATGGATCATGACTTTTAAATCACTCTGTGTAAGACGACATTCAGCGCGCCAATATGGTTCAAGTTGAAAGTTCGACGCAGTTTGTATCTTGGCCTCCAAAATCCCCCTGATTGGGTCTTACGGGTTTTCCTTTGTGAGATCAGCTCAAAAGAATAGCACTCCCATTGATGCAGTAGAAGAACTGGAGCAGCAAATTACACAGTCTTGTGAAGATTTATGAAATGATGCAACGGTGTGGGAAACACTTTGTAACTGGCTGCAAAAACGAGTGCAATGTTTCATCCAAATGCGAGCACGGCACACGAAGCACCTCTTTAACAGGCGTGACTATACAGTAACTTGTAACATGTGAGATGCTACACCACTGTTGTGTTTCTTGTTGCGATAGCCGTGGGTGAAATTTGGGCTCTATTAGAAGAGCAGTTGATTGATAGGAGTATATTTCAAGTACATCTATACTCTTTTATGTACGAGCCACTACGCCACCCTAGTACAGTGGCTTTGTGCAACTGTGTGGACTACCTTAGCACGGCTCCCTCCTCAATCCAAATTTGATTGAAGCACATACTCCTCGGTGTCAGACAAGATTCCCTGTTTCGTTTGATGCTGAGGTGATATTCTAATACAGTTGGAGAGTCTCTGCACTGCTCTCCTAGTTTATAGATAGTACCAAATGGGTTGAGCTATGGTTTGGCAGTATTTGGTGAGGTAATCGTTATATGTTAGGCATTTAAGCTATCGGTATTCCTGAGACTGGGATGTGGAGGGTTCAACGTAGTTACTTCGGAGGCAGATGCCGGCGTCATTGGTAAAGAAGTGATGAAGCAGAAACAAATGTGCAGGGTTATTACAAATGATTGAAGCGATTACACAGCTCTACAATAACTTTATTATTTGAGATATTCTCACAATGCTTTGCACACACATATAAAAACTCAAAAAGTTTTTTTAGGCATTCACAAATATTCGATATGTGCCCCTTTAGTGATTCGGCAGACATCAAGCCGATAATCAAGTTCCTCCCACATTTGGCGCAGCATGTCCCCATCAATGAGTTCGAAAGCATCGTTGATGCGAGCTCGAAGTTCTGGCACGTTTCTTGGTAGAGGAGGTTTAAACACTGAATCTTTCACATAACCCCACAGAAAGAAATCGCATGGGGTTAAGTTGGGAGAGTGTGGAGGCCATGACATGAATTGCTGGTCATGATCTCCACCACGACCGATCCATCGGTTTTCCAATCTCCTGTTTAAGAAATGCCGAACATCATGATGGAAGTGCGGTGGAGCACCATCCTGTTGAAAGATGTAGTCGGCGCTGTCGGTCTCCAGTTGTGGCATGAGCCTATTTTCCAGCATGTCCAGATACACGTGTCCTGTAACGTTTTTTTTTTTTTTTTTTTGCAGAAGAAAAAGGGGCCGTAAACTTTAAACCGTGAGATTGCACAAAACACGTTAACTTTTGGTGAATTGCAAATTTTCTGCACGAATGCGTGAGGATTCTCTACCGCCCAGATTCGCACATTGTGTCTGTTCACTTCACCATTAAGAAAAAATGTTGCTTCATCACTGAAAACAAGTTTCGCACTGAACGCATCCTCTTCCATGAGCTGTTGCAACCGCGCCGAAAATTAAAAGCGTTTGACTTTGTCATCGGGTGTCAGGGCTTGTAGCAATTGTAAACGGTAAGGCTTCTGCTTTAGCCTTTTCCTTAAGATTTTCCAAACCGTCGGCTGTGGTACGTTTAGCTCCCTGCTTGCTTTATTCGTCGACTTCCGCGGGCTACGCGTGAAACTTGCCCGCACGCGTTCAACCGTTTCTTCGCTCACTGCAGGCCGACCCGTTGATTTCCCCTTACAGAGGCATCCAGAAGCTTTAAACTGCGCATACCATCGCCGAATGGAGTTAGCAGTTGGTGGATCTTTGTTGAACTTCGTCCTGAAGTGTCGTTGCACTGTTATGACTGACTGATGTGAGTGCATTTCAAGCACGACATACGCTTTCTCGGCTCCTGTCGCCATTTTGTCTCACTGCGCTCTCGAACGCTCTGGCGGCAGAAACCTGAAGTGCGGCTTCAGCCGAACAAAACTTTATGAGTTTTTCTACGTATCTGTAGTGTGTCGTGACCATATGTCAATGAATGGAGCTACAGTGAATTTATGAAATCGGTTCAATCATTTGTAATAGCCCCATATAAGTAGGTGTAGAAATAGGCAACAGATCCCATTATTACTGAGTTGACAGTTTTTGTAAAACCTGACACTGGTAAACTATCTAGAGATACGTATCTGGAGCAACCTAAAGTGCAACGACGCCATGGATCTCGTAGAGAAAGCAAATGTCAGAGAGCGACTGAAAGATTTATGAAGATTGTACTTCACCCAGGAAACATGTAGATGAAGAATGTGTTATCCTACCGTATCTACAGTAGTGCCTGCCAACCTGGGACCCTCAACAAGTCAAATCAGAGATAATATCCAAAGAAGACCAGCCTGATTCTTCTGTGACAGTGATCTGTTTTGTAAGTGGAAGGGTGTCGTGTAGACGCTCATCAAACTCCAGTGCAAAATGCAACATGGGAGGCGTTCTGTAATGCACAGAAGTTTACTGCCAACGTTTAGAGAATGCACTTGTAAGAAGACTAAAAAATTATGAAGACAGCAAGGTTAAAATTCGGGGAGCGAAATGTTAACTACAACTTGTACAGAAACCAGACTGAAGTTCTGATTGTCAGATGACAAGAAAGAGACTCAGTTATTTATAAGGCAGTGAGACAGGTTTGTAACGTGTCCCTCCACCCTCCCCCCTCCCCCTCCCCCCCTGTTACTCAGTCTGTACAGTGAGCAGACCGTAAAGAAGGAAAGCAGGGCAGAAGTTGGAAAGAGTACTATAGTACATGGAGAAGTGAAAAAAAATTTAATGTTTGGTGACGATATTTCAGTTCTGTGAGATACGGGAAAGAATTTAGAAGACCAACTGAATGGAGTTTATAGTATCTGGAGACGAGGTTGAATAATAAACATGAACCCAAGGCAAAAAAATTAATGGAATACATTCAATTTAATTCAAGCGGTATTGAGGAAATTTGATTTTGAAATGAGACTGGAAGTAGTAGACAACTTTTGCAATATGGGTAGCAAACCAACAAATGATGGAAGAAGTAGACAAAATACCATAAGGCTCTTTATACAGCATTGTCCACAGCAAGTATATAAATATTCATTAGTCAAATTAGGTGACACACACACAGACACACACACACACACACACACACACACACACACACACACACGCATAAGTTACTTCGTTAGGATGGAAACACATGAACATATAAGAAAAGAGACACGAAATGAACATAGTGCAGATATAGCTATTGGTGACTGATGATGGTGTAATGAACAGCATTAGATTAGTATTTACGTCACTTACAGCTATTATGAGTCGTATGTTTTTAGGTAGGTTAGTACCCCCAGGCGCATGTGGCAAGAGCAACCCGTTAATACTCCTTTCTGCTGGACAGCATGTAAGCAAGTGTGGACACCTTGACGCACAGACGTAATCCACTTAACGAGTTACGACTCTGCGGAAAACATCATGCAGTAAATTATATGATGTGTTGAGGGACGACAGTTGAATGCAGAAGAAAAGCAGCCAACACACTGATGCGTGTACATATTAAGGTACCACATGTAAAAATAATTACACTTATACCGGTACACCTTGTATAGTTACGACAGAAAACACATGCACTTCTCGTAAGAAAAATCTACAATTAGTGCCAGACCAGAAGTGTTGTTCCATGGTCGTTAGATTATGAAATACGAAAACCACAAAACAAATAGAAGTCATGTGAAGAGCGCTGAATTTCTATAAGTGAACAGGCAGTTCTGACGGTCTGGAAAATGAATTACTGTAAGTAATAGATTAGTAATGTAACAAGTATTACGTGAACTGTTTTCTACTCTATAAATAAAATCTCCGTCTGAATAGGCCACGGAGGGCCCAACGGTACCGACTGACTGCTGTGTCATCCTCTGTCGACAGACGTCACTGGATGCGGGTATGGAGAACCATGTGTCCAGCACACCCCTCTCCTGGCTGTTGTCACTTTTCGTGACCGAGCCGCTACTTCTCGATCAAACAGCTCCTCAGTTTGCCTCACAAGTGCTAAGGGTACTCCGCTTGCCAACAGCGCTCGGCAGACTGGACGGTCACCCATCCAAGTACTCGCCAAGCCCGACAGCACTTAAATTCGGTGATCTGGCAGAGACCGTTGTTACATCTGTGGCAAGACCGTTGGCTAATCTGTAAATACCACATGTAAAAACAAAACCGTATTATTTCAGATTAAATTTACTGAATTTTCCAAAGATCAAATGCGTCTAGATCATAAATAAGTACAAACTCGCTGGTCGCGATAGCCGAGCGGTGCTAGGCGCTTCAGTCCGGAGCCGCGCAACTGCTACGGTCGCAGGTTCGAATCCTGCCTCGGGTTCTCAGTTCTAGGGTACTGGTGACCTCAGATGTTAAGTCCCATAGTGCTCAGAGCCATTTGAACCAAATACAAACTGCAGCAAGAAATATGCGTTTGAATTTATGAAACGAATACAGAACAAATTAAATACAGACTTGCAACGGTGAATTTAAGTGTTAGGAAGATTCTTCTGAAAATATTTATCTTAAGTGTAGCGGAAGTGAAACATGTACGATAAACGAAACTTGTTATTTCACACCCCATATATTGTTATGGAACTAAAAGCTGAGTAATTGAACTCATGAGGAGTCTTTCGAGCTCTAGTTCGTCCTGCAGTAGTTACGCGAATTGAACAGGAAATGCGATAGGTAATAGTGGTAACCGAAGTATCTCCTGCCACACAGTGGGGTGTATTACGTCAGCGTTGGAGTGTGATTAGGAAACTGCAACTGTGTATGATATGAAAGACAAAGGCAATCGTTGATCTGTGACAGTCTCTGTTGTGGCAGAAAATAAAAGCGACCGACTCGGATAACGGATGTAATTTGTCTTTAGAATGCTCTGAGTATCCTCATGTCAACATTCCATACGTTACATCGGCAAAAATTAAAGCTGGCATTTTTATAGGCCTACATATGCGAAAATAATGGCATTAGAGTGCTAATTGTAAGCAAGGACTGAATTTAAATATCATGTAAGACGTTTTGGTGCACAGAAAGGTTGCAAACGGCATTTAGAAATGGGATGTAAAACGTTGTGGTGTACACTAGGTCTGCAGATGATAACATCTCACTTAGTCAAAGAGATGACAGAATATAACAAATTATTTCGCTGAAACGTGAGTGTCAAAGTTCGCATTGTTCATGCTCGTTTCAATTACTTTCGTTACAACATGTGGAGCACCCTTTCAGATCCTCTGGCTACGCTGACGCTGTTGATTTGTAGCGAATGACATTGCAGCAGACACTGCCCTATTTGATTCCATGGTATCATACCCTTCATGGGTTGGGTTGACAGTGTTCCCCTGTATATCCTTTCCACTATTGTTTGAGATTAATTGCGTGGCACTGTTTCTTTTATGTGCTACCTTTGTCTCGGTCTCCTCACACTCTAACAACAGTATTCAGCCATTAATTTAAAGGGGATAATGAATGTTAGGTATGTAAATGTGAGTGAGAACTATGTTTGTTCCTTATGTGCAAACCATTCCTGCAGAGAACATTTTCATGCTATAGAAGCATATCCACGCTTTAACCTTGTAAGTCTTCAGACTTCTGATTTTTGGAACAAATGTATGTAGTGGTATGGAATTTTGGTTGCCTTTGACCGGCAGTGCAGGGCGTACATAAAGTTTGGAAACACTTTGAATTATTTATAGCACAAGAACTAAACATTGTACAGATGTCGTACATATTGCATTTTGAAGAGAAACTGTAAAAGCTTTTTTTACAGACATCGATATGCGAACCATGAGTGACCCGGCAGACGTCAATATGGTAACCGAATTCCTGCCATACCCGTCCCAGTATGGCATCGTCGACTGTGACAGTCGCTTCCCGTATTCTGTCTCGGAACTCCGCTACATCACGTGGGAGAGGTGGTACATACACCAGATCTTTAACGTGTCCCCACAGAAAAAGTCACACGGAGTGAGATCTGATGATCGGGAAGGCCATTTCATGAAACAGCTGTCCCCTTCTGTAGCACGGCCGATCCATCGATGCGGCAGATCCGTGTTGAGGTACACACGAACTTCACGATGAAAATGGGTTGGAGCCCCATCCTGCTGAAAAATGAACTGAGAGTCCGATTGCATCTGAGACATTAGCCATTGCTGCAACATGTCCAAGTAGGAATACCCAGTGACAGTGCTCTCGGCGAAGGAGAATGGCCCGTACAGTTTTCGACGTGACAAGGCACAAGAAGCATTTACCTTTTCGGAATCATGTTCAAATTCAAGGCATTCGTGTGGATACTTTGTACCCCAGAAACGACAATCATGCCTGCTCACTTTTACATTAGTGTGAAAAGTGGTCTCGTCGCTAAAAATTAAGCGATCAACAATGCCACCACCATCCTCATTCAATTGTTGCAACTGCAAACAAAACAAAACGCTTGCCGTTGTCGTCGTCGTTGAGCTTCTGCACTAGCTCCAACTTGAATGGTTTCATAGACAGCTTCTGTCGCAGCAGTTTCCACACTGTCACTGGAGCCATTTCGAGTTCACGGGATACACGGCGCACCGATTTCTTTGGACTCCCCATGAATGTCTCTCGTACGCGCTGCCCACACACACTTCACTCACACTGGGACGCCCGCTTCTCTTTGCTGGGCGCAAGCAACCCATCGTAACGAACTTGTTGTGACAGTGGTACGTGGCCTTCCTTGTTGGTGGCTTCTTACCGTACCTGGTTCTAAACATCCGTTGAACAGCTGTAGCACACATGTTTCTGTCGAACTCCAACACACAGAAAGCCCGCTCCGCACCTGAACTTGCCATGTTAGCGACTAGCGCTGCCTATCGGCAAATTACCAAACTACGCTGTGGCGGTATACCGGTACATTAAAAACAACTTTCAGGATTTCTCTTCAAAATGACATATGTATGATATCTATACAATGTTTGGTTCTTGTGCTATAAATAATTGAAAGTGTTCCCAGACGTTATATACACGCTGTATCACACGTAGGTTAGGAAACGGAGGATATTTATACCACTGGACGCGTTAGCTTAACTCCCCAAGTCAAAATCTGGCACATAAAAGCTTAAGCCTCGGGAACGATGTCATAATCTAATACTAGATTATGACATCGTTCCCGAGGCTTAAGCTTTTATGTGCCAGATTTTGACTTGGTCCCAGTGAGAACTTTCTCCTGCGTGTCTCTGGAACATAATTTCTGGTGTCAAGATCTCTACTCACAGGTAACCAACTCGAAAGCTTGTGGCAGAAGGAAGTTTCCATTACGATATTTTCCTAGCCTGGAAAGAAGGGGTTATGGCGTGAAGCTGTGGCTGCAACCAGGATTAAGATACAAACCTCCCGACGACGTATCGTGCAGTGAGGGCATAAGACGCCGTTGATTTTCTGAGCGAGCGTTTGGAACGTGAAACTAATCGTAGACACCTTCTTCCCGTTTGAGTGATATGAGCCATATAGAACTTCTCTCGCAGTCAATACTGCAGCGTGTTCATTTAAGTTCTGAGAATGACACGTTCGTTAGCTTTGATGTTCACTAATAAACTTCCAATGTCTAAGACTTTCGCTGTTGCGTAGTGTATTGTGGTACTGGGTTGAAAGAGAGTACATTCGACGAAAGATGGTATTCGGTCGAGTAGGAATAATTTTCCTCTCAATAAAGAGAAGCATAATTGCTATGAGTTGAGACGGTCACTGATTTCAGGCAACTACAATGGTGGAGAAAATGTATGATTAGTTGTGACTTAACATGAAAACATTCTTGTCAGGTCTGCCGCCAGATCATCGAGTCATCTTGACACAATATTTCAAACCCATTTGTCCATTATCTTCAGGTAAGAACACCGTTTGCTAAACTTCGCTGGAACTAATTCTTATCGTGAACGACGGTCCTTTAATAGTACGACTATGTGATCCGGAAAGAATATTACCACTAAATACGTCACTTGACCTAACCAAACTTTTTAGCCAAACTTCATGCATCAGGGCTCTCTCAGTTCTTACTGGATTCACTCTTTTGAAGATTGTAAAATGCTCTGTGGAAACATTACTGCTTCATGGCTTTTTAAAAAAAAATTCTTATTTAGGAGCAGTTCGTATCAGAATTCAGTGATCTGAATAAACTTAATACAATGAAACTGTGATGAGAGAAAGAAATGGAAAGCGATTAGAGCAACAATAAGACAGAACAGAAATATGAAATGTGTGCACACTATGATAATTAAAATGGCACACGACATTCTAACTAGTCGCAGAAAGCATATTGTCACCGCATTCCAAGATTTCTTCAAATGTGTGTATTGTTGAATAGATGAAGCTGACGTACTGAGAGCTGATACTGAAAGCAGTGACATATCGGAAATAATGTCAAATGAGGTACGTGTAAAGCTATTCGAGGTATGAAGGCTACTGGAGAAGATGGTGGTTCAACGGAATAGTTGAAGACAGATTTGAACTAATCTAAAAGGAACTTGCAAAATCGTTTACATGATGTCCGCAGAGTAGGATAATTGAGCAAACTTGATATAATCGTGCCCATAACCTGCTCCACAAAAAACCAAGACCTAGAAACTCTTCCTTGTAACGTACAAAATTCTTCTTTTCAAGGAATTACAACCTCGTATGGATCTAAGTCTCTTCAACAAGTTTCTGTCTTCCTTTCCTCTCCACAGCGGTTCTTCTCCTCTTGCTGCTGTCATCTTAAGTACATGTCCAAACTAGGCTATTCTCAAGGGTTGTATTAAGCTCACAATACCAGCTTCTTGTATACAGCGGTAAAACTCAGTAATTCTTCTCGATCTCCATGTACCATTACTATCCTGAACTGCCCTACAGATCTTGTGGAGTCCACAGCTCGTGGTCTCGTGGCTAACGTTGCTGCCTCTGGATCACGGGGTCCCGGGTTGGATTCCCGGCCAGGTTGTGGATTTCTCTGCCCGGGGACTGGGTGTTTGTGTCGTCTTCATCATTTCATCATCGTCATTCGTGACAATGGCTAGAATGGATTGTGTAAGAATTGGACTGCGTAAAAACTGAGACTTTGTAAGGGCGCTGATGACCGCGCAGTTGAGCGTTCCACAAACCAAACATCATCATCGTCATCAGATCTTGTAGAAAAATTCTGCATTCAGCTAAACTGATGTGCGGCTCATCATTACACGTTACCGCTCATGTTCGACATCCGTCGGTTACCACTGAACTGATCACAGCTTTGCGAGCCGGTGACACACCTTAAACGTCTGAAAGCATCTACTACCGATTAAGATGCACTGTTTCGAAATTTATTTTACAAACATTACAGCAGTTTAACCCTACAGTAGTTCATAGGTATTCATAGTTCCGTGCATGTTCAAACTGAAACAGTATGCAATGTACACTCCTGGAAATGGAAAAAAGAACACATTGACACCGGTGTGTCAGACCCACCATACTTGCTCCGGACACTGCGAGAGGGCTGTACAAGCAATGATCACACGCACGGCACAGCGGACACACCAGGAACCGCGGTGTTGGCCGTCGAATGGCGCTAGCTGCGCATCATTTGTGCACCGCCGCCGTCAGTGTCAACCAGTTTGCCGTGGCATACGGAGCTCCATCGCAGTCTTTAACACTGGTAGCATGCCGCGACAGCGTGGACGTGAACCGTATGTACAGTTGACGGACTTTGAGCGAGGGCATATAGTGGGCATGCGGGAGGCCGGGTGGACGTACCGCCGAATTGCTCAACACGTGGGGCGTGAGGTCTCCACAGTACATCGATGTTGTCGCCAGTGGTCGGCGGAAGGTGCACGTGCCCGTCGACCTGGGACCGGACCGCAGCGACGCACGGATGCACGCCAAGACCGTAGGATCTTACGCAGTGCCGTAGGGGACCGCACCGCCACTTCCCAGAAAATTAGGGACACTGTTGCTCCTGGGTTATCGGCGAGGACCATTCGCAACCGTCTCCATGAAGCTGGGCTACGGTCCCCCACACCGTTAGCCCGACTTCCGCTCACGCCCCAACATCGTGCAGCCCGCCTCCAGTGGTGTCGCGACAGGCGTGAATGGAGGGACGAATGGAGACGTGTCGTCTTCAGCGATGAGAGTCGCTTCTGCCTTGGTGCCAATGATGGTCGTATGCGTGTTTGGCGCCGTGCAGGTGAGCGCCACAATCAGGACTGCATACGACCGAGGCACACAGGGCCAACACCCGGCATCATGGTGTGGGGAGCGATGTCCTACACTGGCCATACACCACTGGTGATCGTCGAGGGGACACTGAATAGTGCACGGTACATCCAAACCGTCATCGATCCCATCGTTCTACCATTCCTAGACCGGCAAGGGAACTTGCTGTTCCAACAGGACAATGCACGTCCGCATGTATCCCGTGCCACCCAACGTGCTCTAGAAGGTGTAAGTCAACTACCCTGGCCAGCAAGATCTCCGGATCTGTCCCCCATTGAGCATGTTTGGGACTGGATGAAGCGTCGTCTCACGCGGTCTGCACGTCCAGCACGAACGCTGGTCCAACTGAGGCGCCAGGTGGAAATGGCATGGCAAGCCGTTCCACAGGACTACATCCAGCATCTCTACGATCGTCTCCATGGGAGAATAGCAGCCTGCATTGCTGCGAAAGGTGGATATACACTGTACTAGTGCCGACATTGTGCATGCTCTGTTGCCTGTGTCTATGTGCCCGTGTTTCTGTCAGTGTGATCATGTGATGTATCTGACCCCAGGAATGTGTCAATAAAGTTTCCCCTTCCTGGGACAATGAATTCACGGTGTTCTTATTTCAATTTCCAGGAGTGTATTTACTAAAATTATCACCAACTGCACACGAAGGGAAAAAACCAAGCAAAGATATGTGCAACTTTGGAAATAGACACATCGTGCTGGACTGTTTAGAAAGACCGCAGAAAGAGCCATAAAGGGCGTTAATGAAACCACCCCTTTCTCTGGGGCGTTGATTCCGTCATATTTGGCGGTCGAAAACGCACTGTGATTAGCAACAGGAAGATGTTATGTACAGCCTTCGACACTGCTGAAACCGAGTTTTCCAATCCTGACGACAGACCATGTGCGGCTGCATTCCCATCGAACATAATCGCACCCAGTCAGAGCGCAGCTCGACCGCAATTGTTCGCTTCGTGTGCGGATTGCAGCCAGTAGGGACCGTTCAGAACCATTAAATGAAATTAGAAAGTGATCTGAACCTGATAAGTGTGATTATGATTTCACAGCGCGTCCTATTTTATGTCCTCCTGTGGGCTCCCTCCACTTAGGCGAAACTGTCGGTGCCACCCACCCGCCTTCATTGAGCATCATTAAAAGGTACCCATAAAGACAGAACCTGTGAGGAGAGTACTAGCGCATGCAGGCAGGCTACACCACTGCTCATTCTCCACAGTATTTCTGCTCTTGCCGGTTTGCAAGCGCGTAGCACCTCATCACGGGTTCTATGCTGAAGCGCCAAAGAAACTGGTATAGGCACGATATTAAAATACAGAGGTATGTAAACATCCAGAATACGGCGCTGCGATCGGCAACGCGTGTATAACACAAGTGTCTGACGCCGTTGTTTGATCGGTCATTACATCAACAATGGCAGCTTATCACGATTTAAGTGAGTCTGAACGTGGTGCTATAGTCTGCGCATGAGCGATGGGAAACAGTATCTCCGAGGTAACAACGAACTGGGGATGTTCCCGGACGACCTTTTTACGAGTGTACCGTGAATATCAGAAATCCGGTAAAACATGAGACTACAATGTTGGGCTATCAACAAGTGTAAGCGTGCGAACCATTCAATGAAACATCATCGATATGGGCTTTCGGAGCCCAATGCTCAATCGTGTACCGTTGATGTCTGAAGAACATGAAGCTTTACGTCTCTCCTGGACCTGTCAACAGCGAAATTGGACTGTTGATGACTGGAAAAATGTTGCCTTGTTGGACGACTCAAGTTGTATCGAGCGGATGGACACGTATCGGTATGGAGACAACCCCATGAATCCATGGACCCTGCATATTAGCAGGGGACTGCTGAAGCTGGTGGATTCAAGCTGGTGGTGGCTCTCTAATGGTGTGCGGCATGCGCAGTTGGAGTGACATGGGATCCCTGATACGTCTAGATACGACTCTGACAGGTGCCACGTACGTAAGCATGCTGTCTGATCACCGGCATCCATTCATGTGCATTGCATATGTCATCTGAGATGCGTAGCAACGTGCTGTTCAGAAGAGATCTCCACGCCCTCGTGCTCTTACGGATTTATGGACAGCCCTGCAGGATTTGTGGTGTCAGTTCCCTCCAGTACTACTTTAGACATTATTCGAGTCCATGCTACGTCGTGTTGCGGCACTTCTGCGTTATCGCGGGGGCCCTAAACGTTATTAGACAGGTGTACCAGTTTCTTTCGCTCTTCAGTGTATGTGTGCAGGCATATTTTTAAAGTTCTCAATAAATGTGGGCAGGAGCCACCGAGGATGTTGCCGAACTGGGGAGACTTAGAAGGACCTTTTGCCGTTTTATTGCCGCATCTGTCCATGTTCCAAACACTTTTATCTCATTCAGACCACCTTCAGGACTGTCCTTAGTGTTTGTAACCTGTACACAAGAGCAAAAACTGCAGTCACGCTGCTCTCCAAAGCGGTGATCACTCACGATGTTGATGTAGACCCATAGTGTTCTTAGAGAGGGGTTGAAGCATCCGAGGATGTCAGCAGTGTCAAAGGTTGTGAAGAACGTCTTTCTGCTGCTTCGAATTGTCGTTCTCGAGCTTGGAATGTGTGGGAAACAATGCCCCAGAGAAAGGAGTGGTTTCATTGACGCCCTTAATGCCGCACACAGAAGCCTTTTCATGTCAGTTCTGAGTGGCGGTGTAATTGGAACGTTTTCTTGGGCCACTCGCAAGAAAACCGCCCGATTTCCATGCTGGGCGTTGAGTTCTGACCTCCAGCGCAGCGGTATCAAAATATTATGATCGTGTCACACGACCACGGTGGTAATGGGCAAAATTCTGGTGAAATTTGGAGCAAATATGATATCATTAACCCTCCTTATTCGTCACATGAACTTCTGATCTGCGGTCTCTCTCTCGCATGTGTCAACACCTTGCTGTTGGAAGCGTCGAGCCCGAGCGTGGCATCTTAGAGCGTCACGCCTTTGCTCCATTACAGGGCAAGTTTATACGCACCTTGCAGCCAGATCTCAAACTTACGCTTCAACGTTGGTGGTAATTACGTAGTTTCGAAGAAGTGATGCATTAATTCTGTGGCCTAGTGTATAACAGTGCCACGAGATGTTATGAAAACGGTAGTTATACAGCATAGTCGCCTACTAACGTAAGGAAATGTTGAACTATGAAAGCGACACCTCGTGGTGGACTTGTGTCGAGGTCCGGTCGGCCGGAAAGTCTGTGGATGGCTTTTAGGCGGTTTTCTATCTGCTTCGATGAATGCGGGCTGGTTCTCCTTATTCCGCCTCAGCTGCACTACGTCGGCGATTGCTGCGCAATCAAGTTCTCCACGTACGCGTGCATCACCATTACTCCACCACGCAAACATAGGGGTTACACTCGTTGGTGTGACATGTTCCCTGGGGGGTCCACCGGGGGCCGAACCCCACAATAATCCTGACTTCTGGTGTGGGACGGCGGAGGGGTGAACTGGACTGCGGTGGTCGTCGTGGGGTTGTGGACCACTGCGGCTGCGGCGGGGACGGAGCCTCTCCGTAGTTTCTAGGCCCCCGGTTAACATACAATACAATATATAAATCATTGAAACTTTCTTATTTTTCATTGTGTCTCCTTGTAGATTAATGCATTTGGTCCAGCGATGTTCCAGTGCCTTGATCCCATCTCGAAAATGAGTTTCTTCCAGTCCTGCAAAATAGTTGTCAACTCCTGTTATCAGTTCTTCGTTTGAAGTGAATCTTCGTCCACCAAGAAAAATTTTCAGTTTTGGGAAGAGATGGAAGACTGACGGGACATATCAAGCGAATAAGGCAGATGTGGCAACAATTTATACCTTAGTTCGTGTAATTTTGCCATAGTGCTTGCACATGCGTTTTTATTCAGCCTCAAGAGTCGCGGCTCCCATCTTGCAGACAACTTTTTCATTTCTAATTCTTCATTTAAAATGTGATATACCCTTTCAGATGACATTTGGCAATCGTTAGCGATATCACGCACTTTCAGTTGGTGGTTGTCCATGACCATTTTGTGCACTTTCGCAATGATTTCTGAAGTAGTGACACATCTTGACCGATGAATGTTTCGGATCATCATCTAAGTTCTCCCGACCAACTTTAAATTCATTTGGGAACTTGGCAACAGTTGAATATTAAGGAGCAGTGTCCCCTAGTGTATTCTGGAAATCGGCATGAATGTCCTTTGCTTTCATACCTATCTTTACGAAGTTCTTAATTACATCTCGAATCTCGATTTTTCCCATCTTCGTAAATCACTACACGGGAACAACAACAGAGCCGCATCACCGCCACAGCTCTCTTCCAAGAGCACTGACGTGGCTCGTGTTTACAGGCAACAGTTCAATGAATACCACGTGAACAGCTCGTTGCGCTAGCGCTGACCTCTCGTGATGATTCCCCGAACTTTTCAAACCACCCTCGTATATCACAAAATCTGATCTGAATATTCCCAAAATAAGTTTCCAAGTCAGAGAAGGAGCACACGTCAATGGAACCACCTTTCTTTTGCTAATCATATCGCACTGTATACCTGTAGTGCTTAAATTATTCAACAACAAATAAACTAATCATTTACTGAAAAGATCACTTCGATACATTATCATTTGATGAAATATTTCGGTCATCGTGGTCCTGTGACTCATCTTGTATAGATCGATTTCGTATGAAATGGAGCTCGAACACCAAGCGCTGCTTATGACGAAAATTTCATGCATTATGCCACATTTGTAAGTGATATGTGTATATCCTCTGTTCAGAGTTTTGAATTGATGTGCCCAGACATATGTCTCTGCAGTCTCTATTGAATCTGCTCCACGCCCTTTTATTTACCTTGCTTGGAATTATAGGCCACATATTCGCATAGCGCTGGGTTCCTCAAGGCTCAGTCTTTGGTCCGACATTGTTCCCATTATACGTAAACTATCATCCGTCTAATGTACAACAAGCTGAATACTTCTTCCTG
Source organism: Schistocerca serialis cubense (assembly GCF_023864345.2). Lineage (NCBI taxonomy): Eukaryota > Metazoa > Arthropoda > Insecta > Orthoptera > Acrididae > Schistocerca > Schistocerca serialis. Next base: position 267,596,247 of record NC_064638.1, read on the forward strand.
TGGATTACACTATCATTATAATCAATCCGAGCATAAATACAGCAACAGAAGAAATTGTAACAATGTTCTTTGAAGTGTTAGCGAATCGTTTTCTGCGAATAGTCTCACTCTCAGTTTTAAAAAGATACAACACATTCTGGTCTGCGCATCTAAAGGTATTATGCCAATGATAAGTGTAACACATGGTGATTAAATAATAAATAGAACGCAAACGTCAGAACTGAAACTGGAAAGAGCAGGTTTTGGAACTCTGAAAGCAACTTAGTTGTGCTATATTTTCCCTTAGAATTATTGCAGGTCCTGAGGAGGGACATTCAGTACAGTAGTATGGAATAATGTTCTGAGGTAAGCCATTTTTAAGAAAGAAAGTCTTCACTGGCGAGAATCATACCGTGAGAATAACATATTGTGCTCACCCACGACCATCTTATAGACATCTGTTTAAGTGTTTTGCATGTTGACTCTTGTTTCACATACTTATAAATAATACACCGCAGTTCAGAAGGAATAATGGCGTAAATTATCTGAAAAAGCTTGTCCTTGACAACTTCTGCTGTCGCATAGGAGAATTTCTGTTCTCGTAATGTGTAAAAGATCAGCAAGTGGGCATATTTACAAGATAATCTGCGATATGAATATAAAATAATGATACTGCTCAAATCATACTCGGAACGTGAAATTAACTAACTAACGTAACCAAGGATTACTTTGGAAATTATAGATATATAGTAGGCAGCATAGTTTTTTAAAAAGTAAGTCCTTAGTGATTTTAATCACGGTCATACTGCGTTATTTATTTTCTTTCTTCTCTCAATAAAAAATGAATGCTCTTGTTGGTGTATCAGGTCCATATTATACCAGAAGATGAACGATAGTGGCAGAGTAGTAGTTGTTGTTGTTGTTGTGGTCTTCAGTCCAGAGACTGGTTTGATGCAGCTCTCCATGCTACTCTATCCTGTGCAAGCTTCTTCATCTCCCAGTACTTACTGCAACCTACATCCTTCTGAATCTGCTTAGTGTATTCATCTCTTGGTCTCCCTCTACGATTTTTAACCTCAACGCTGCCCTCCAATGCTAAATTTGTAATCCCTTGATGCCTCAGAACATGTCCTACCAACCGGTCCCTTCTTCTAATCAAGTTGTGCCAGAAACTCCTCTTCTCCCCAATTCTATTCAATACCTCCTCTTTTGTTATGTGATCTACCCATCTAATCTTCAGCATACTTCTGTAGCACCACATTTCGAAAGCTTCTATTCTCTTCCTGTCCAAACCATTTATCGTCCATGTTTCACTTCCATACATGGCTACATTACATACAAATACTTCCAGAAACGACTTCCTGACACTTAAATCTATACTTGAGGTTAACAAATTTCTCTTCTTCAGAAACGCTTTCCTTGCCATTGCCAGTCTACATTTTATATTCTCTCTACTTCGACCGTGATCAGTTATTTTGCTCCCCAAATAGCAAAACTCCTTTACTACTTTAAGTGTCTCATTTCATAATCTACGTCCCGCAGCATCACCCGATTTATTTCGACTACATTCCATTATCCTCCTTTCAAGACACTGTCCATTCCATTCAACTGCTCTTCCAAGTCCTTTGCTGTCTCTGACAGAATTACAATGTCATCGGCGAACCTCAAAGTTTTTTCTTCTCCATGGGTTTTAATAACTACTCCGAATTTTTCTTTTGTTTCCTTTACTGCTTCCTCAATATACAGATTGAATAACATCGGGGATGGGCTACAACCCTGTCTCACTCCCTTCCCAACCGCTGCTTCCCTCTCATGCCCCTCGACTGTTATAACTGCCATCTGGTTTCTGTACAAATTGTAAATAGCCTTTCGCCCCCTGTATTTTATCCCCTCCACCTTTAGAATTTGAAAGAAAACAAAAGGTTTTAAGAGTTCGGTGTGGCTATTTATCGTTTCTGCAGCTGTGCCACAGAATATTAAGATGATAAACTCAAGTAAACATACGCTTTTGCAGAGGAGACAGGCGTTGCTTTTCGGGGAAACTGGATTTAGTCTGGGTTGCAGACTAGAAATACAAGTCCCCACGTGTTGCATTTCGTTCCTTTGACACCTGTATCGCAGAGCAACGCAGCACGGGGAGGTGAATAATTTATGCTGGTGGCGGGCTTATTCAAAAAGCCATCAGCCGCAATCCGCGTTAGGCAGCGAGACGCAATTTGCCCGCCGCTGGCTTTGTGTCAGGCCAGGCGGACTGCAGCGTGCTGTTCTGTGCTGTGCTGTTCGTACGCGGGCACGGCTCGTAAAGGCGCAGCAGAGCGCGAAACTGGGCCACCGCCGGCTGCCGGCTGCGGCTGTCGGCTTACGCTCGGCGGGCACCCAGCTCTGCCGACACTCGCAGGTTGCCGGCGCAGCCGCTACCGGGACGCCAATTCTTAACGACTGTGTGGCAGGAATATCAGCCCCTGTGTGTACTCGAAATCTGCGTGCGCTGTGCGTGGCGCGTCTGTTTTCCTGTCTGCGTTTGCGCGAAGTGCTGCACCTCGGCGCAGAGGGTCTGAACAGGGCTAGTCTCCATGTGTAACAATGCACGGCCCGCAATTCCTGGCTTCCAGGGAGCATCCTGGACTTACGTCGTAGCACTTCTGAAATACTAACAATAGCGTAGTTTTGTACATGAACTATTCTATTCATTGTTAGTGACGGCGTCGTGTTTACGTGGAGTTCAAAAGTTACGCAACCAAATGCTGTCCATACATACAGGGTGGTCCAAAAGTCCGGAAACACCCTGATAAAATCCAAATAGAGTAGCAAACAAGGAAACAGAGTCCCTACACACGAGGAACGGGAAGGGTGAAACTTTATAGGCTATGCCACTAACATGGCGGCCATTTTGCAAGCCGCCATCTTGGATCCAACTCCAAAATTTCAAATGGGATTGTGGTCATGTGACATATCAAACAGATAGAGAATTTCACCGGAAAAACGATGCCGTTGTTATTTTAAACATAGCTTTATTCATTCTCGGGTTATAGCCTATTACTTGCGGCAGCAGTGGGACGCTCGACAGCGTGAGTGTTACGTACTGAGAAGTCATAAAATGGAGTCAGAAACGGTGCAAAGTGGCTATCCCATGTTTGATATGTTACATGTGTTTAACTCAAAAGGGTTCAAATGGCACTGAGCACATGGGACTTAACATCTATCGTCATCAGTCCCCTAGAACTTAGAAATACTTAAACCTAACTAACCTAAGGACTTCACACAACACCCAGTCATCACGAGGCAGAGAAAATCCGTGACCCCGCCGGGAATCGAACCCGGGAAACTGGGCGTGGGAAGCGAGAACGCTACCGCGCGACCACGAGCTGCGGACTGTGTTTAACTGTTTGGTATCATTTTAATAATTATTTTCTTATTTAGAGGTTACAAAATGTCCTTAACACATGAAGAACGCATTGAAATCATCTAGACATCAGGAGAAAGAAGAACACGGGTCATTGCTGAGGATTTCAACAGTCGTCACCCAACCAGACAGCCCATCACTCATCACTCAGAGCGCAGTTGCCAAGTTTTTGGCCAAATTCCGAGCAACAAGTTCTGTCGCAGATAGACCTCAGGCTGGAAGACCAAAATCCGCCACCGATGAAGCAACAACAGTGATCCTGTTGGCATCATTTAGCAAGAGTCCGCAAATGAGTACTCGTCGCCTGTCACAATAATGTGGGGTTAGCCGTACATCCATACTGCGAATTTTATCGCAGCACAAATGGCACCCGTACAAAATCCATCTGCTCCAACACCTAAACGAGGATGACCCAGACCGTGGGTCACAGCAGCTGCAGATAAACACACGTTTCCCCTACCAGGTGCTGTTCAGTGATGAAGACAACTTCTTTATCAATGGTGAAGTGAACAAGCAGAGTCACAGATACTGGTCCGACACAAATCCACACTGGATTGATGCTTCCAAAACGGTCGACTCAGAAAAAGTGATGGTCTGGTGTGGTGTGTGGGGTACCAAACTCGTTGGACCTTTCTTTTATTGGTGGTACGTTAATAGCCAACGGTTATCTGTGGTTATTGGATGAAGAAGTGTTTCCCTAGTTTTAACGGAGGACGGGACATTTCCGGAATTCTTCCAGAATGATGGAGCCCCACCACACTATGGGCGCAATGTGCGAGCATACCTGGATGTTCAGTTCCCTCAAAAGTGGATTGGTCGTAGCGGTGCTGTGGAGTGTCCACCACGTTCACCAGATTTGACTCCTTTGGATTTTTATCTTTGGGGTCATGTCAAACCACTGGTTTATTCTGTGAAAATACGGGATTTGCATCATCTAAAGCAGGGCATTGTTGATGCATGTGGTCAAATTCAGCCAGATGTGTTGGTCAAAGTTCATCAGGACTGGGTTCAGAGGATAGCATTAACAATTCAACTTAATGGACAAAATATCGAGCCATTCCTATGACTGTTGGTGGTCTCTCGGTGTAATATCTCTTCGGCACATAACACACATGCTGCCGAGCGTCCCACCGCCGCCAAATGTAACTGGCTTAACCCGAGAATGAATAAAGCTATGTTTAAAACAACAACGGCATTGTTTATCTGGTGAAATTATCTATCTGTTTGATATGTCACATGACCACATTCCCATTTGAAATTTTTGAGTTGAATCCAAGATGGCGGCTTTCAAGATGGCCGCCATGTTGGTGGTATAGCCTATAAAGTTTCCCCCTTCCCGTTCCTCATGTGTACGGACTCTATTTCCTTGTTTGCTTTTCCATTTGAATTTTATGAGGGTGTTTCCGGACTTTTGGACCACCCTGTATTATCAAAAGTGCAGCTATTTGCGGAGATCCTGTGTGTTATCCAATTATCCAAGGCAGGAAAACATGGTAGACGTGCCAATGCGTTAATGGGGAACCGATTTACACCGGAAAAAAATTAGATACAATTTTGGCCACTAGCTGCTACTCTGGCGCCATACAGCATCCGGCCGACGTCTCTGGTGCTCATATTTATGACTTTCTTCCATTTCTGTCTAATTCTGCCCACAGCACGTTCCTCATGCTATACATATGAAAAACCCAGCGAGGTGACACAGTGGTTAGCACACTGGACTCGCATTCGAAAGAACGACGGTTCAAACCCGCGTCCGGTCATCCTGATATAGGTTTTCCATGATTTCCCTAAATCATTTCAGGCAAATACCGGGATGCTTCCTTTGAAATGGCACAGCCGACTTCCTTCCCCATTCTTCCCTAATCCGGTGGGACCGATGACCTCGCTGTTTGGACCCCTTCCGCAAATCAACCAACCAACCAACCTTCACATATAGAAAAACTTCTCTAAGTCTTCCTTGCATACACAGCGCCAGCTTTGCGCCTGGTAGTCAAAACGGGAACTCATTTTTTCCAACGAAAATCGGTTTCACATTAGCAGTTTAGAATATTGGCCAAGATTCACTGCCATGAGATAATTACACTCCACACATTCACCTCATTTGTGCAATCCACACCTGCTCCTAAACCACTGGATCGATTTCAGAGAACTTTGTACACATACCACTTACTGTCTGGCATGAATCTCTGTTGGGTAAGAACCATCTTCCTACCAAAAGGTTGGGAGTGAGGCTGAAATAGAGGTGTAGCCCATCACGCACGAATACCCAGACTCCATTCGTTCAGTATTTCAGAATAAGGGTACTTCATGACCTACAAAAAACATTACACATAATAATTAAGAAAAATGATGAAAGGAAAAAAAGTTTGTCACTTACTATTGTCGCGGTTCATTCAGTAAACTTGCCGCATCAGGCATGACATTTTAGTTTATTACTTATTTACTACTAACTGTATTCGCGTCACGTTTTGCAGACAGTATTCAAATATTCCATTGAATGTACTTGGAAAATTATATTATTGTTCTAAACATAATTCGGTAGATATGACGTCCTAAACACCGAGACGCGTGAGAAACTACCGCATCTTGCATGTCGTTTTAATTTATTACTTCTTTACTACTAGCTCTATTCCCAACTCATTTCGCAGATGGTATTCACACGTACTACTGAATGTACCTGCAAAATTATATCGTTGAACAACCCTTAGTTCAGAACAGAAATAAAGTCAGCGTCTGCCGTACTGTCAGCTGCCTTTTTTCTTGCATTGTAGATCTAGATTTCAATTAATTTGTCTAATGCTTTTCCATGCCTAAATTAGATTAGAATGCGTGTGTTCCAATTACGTTTTGTCTATATAACTACTTACAAAGCACTGATTATAGATGCGCTCACAGTTGGAACCTAGATCTCCAATTCTATAAAGAAAAAAGACAGATGACATTACGGCCGATGCTTACCTTCTTTCTGTCCTGGATAACATCACGGTTGTGGGACACAGTCTGTCCCATAGATTCGAACGTGACCTACGACGGGATAATGTGACTTCATAAACATTGAGCTACGTAGGAACGAAACTTCAGGGTGAAATTCGCGAGAGAACAGGTGAAATATGATTACAGATGTGAGTGAAATATGTTAATTACATGTGACAAGTGCGTACATGGGTGATGCTACGGGTAATAGGTTCCTCCTAAACTACTGGATCGATATTACACAAACCTGGTACATATACTATTTACCATTTGGAAAGAAGTACCGTGGGGGGTAAGAACCGGCAACCCCTACATCTACATCTACATCTACATTTATACTCCGCAAGCCACCCAACGGTGTGTGGCGGAGGGCACTTTACGTGCCACGGTCATTACCTTCCTTTTCTGTTCCAGTCGCGTATGGTTCGCGGGAAGAACGACTGTCTGAAAGCCTCCGTACGCGCTCGAATCTCTCTAATTTTACATTCGTGATCTCCTCGGGAGGTATAAGTAGGGGGAAGCAATATATTCGATATCTCATCCAGAAACGCACCCTCTCGAAACCTGGCGAGCAGGCTACACCGCGATGCGGAGCGTCTCTCTTGCAGAGTCTGCCACTTGAGTTTGCTAAACATCTCCGTAACGCTATCACGCTTACCAAATAAACCTGTGACGAAACGCGCCGCTCTTCTTTGGATCTTCTCTATCTTTTCCGTCAACCCGATCTGGTACGGATCCCACACTGATGAGCAATGCGTAAGTATAGGTCGAACGAGTGTTTTGTAAGCCACTTCCTTTGTTGATGGACTACATTTTCTAACGACTCTCCCAATGAATCTCAACCTGGCACCCGCCTTACCAACAATTAATTTTATATGATCATTCCACTTCAAATCGTTCCGCACGCATACTCCCAGATATTTTACAGAAGTAACTGCTACCAGTGTTTGTTCAGCTATCATATAATCATACAATAAAGGATCCTTCTTTCTATGTATTCGCAATACATTACATTTGCCTATGTTAAGGATCAGTTGCCACTCCCTGCACCAAGTGCCTATCCGCTGCAGATCTTCCTGCATTTCGCTACAATTTTCTAATGCTGCAACTTCTCTGTATACTACAGCATCATCCGCGAAAAGCCGCATGGAACTTCCGACACTATCTACTAGGGGATGGGGGTGATTATGTGGAGAGAAGATGGGGAGGAGGAGAAAGACACATACAGGGGGAGGAAGAGATAGGTACAGAGACAGGGAGGGGGAAACAGACAGAGAAAGGAAAGACGAGGAGATGGACACAGAGGGGGAGTAGAGAAGAGATGAACAGACAAGGGAAAGAGGAGAAGATTGACAGAAAGAATGTGATGGAGCAGATGGACAGAGAGAACTGTTAGGAGGAGATGTACAGGGAGATGAGGGAAGAGAAGATGGAATGAGGAAGGAGGAGGAAGAGAGGAGGGAGAGGAGGGAGGAGGAGGTGGACAGAGAGACGTGAGAGGAGGAGATTGACTTGGAGAGGGTGAGGAGGTGATAGAGGGGGCAGGAGGAAATAAGAGGGGAAAGATGAAGTGGACGGAGAGGGGAAAGAGCGAATGCGCAGAAAGGGAGGAGCAGATGCACAGAGAGAGTGGAGAGATGATTGACAGAGAGAGGGACAGAAGGGGAGAAGAACTAGTAGACGACTGGAATAAGTACATCACTGGGCAAAGCACGTACTCAGCTAGTCTGTCAATTAAATGAAATTATTATCGTAATCTATCTCATTAAATTATCTAGACACACCTGTGTAATGCAGATCTGACTGTTAGCTGTCACGAGAGGCGGACCTTCCAGTACAAGAGGAGGCGGGAATACTGTGTTTTCAGTTGAGAATCAGAATCGGTTGCTGACGAGATGTCATTGACTTCGAACCTGGACTTGTCAATGGATGTTACCTGAGCAACAAATCCATCAAGTACAATTCAACCTGTCTCAGGCCGCCCAATTCGACTTCTGGTAATATGCTTGTGAAGTGGAAAGGCGAAGTAATAACCACAGCTAAAGCAATACCAGGAAGATGTCATGTACGGACGGACACGAACCGTAGAGCACTGTTGAACGTAGTTGTAAGGAACCGTAGAATATCAGTAGAACAAATCACTCATGAGTTCTAAAGAGCTACCAGCATTTCAACTACGACGATGTCATAACCCATGGAGTTAAAATGTGTGGTGTACAATAGTCGAGCACCTCTTCATAAGCCACACCTTTCTGCAATCAGTGCTGACACGGGAAGGAGGAGATTAGTGTTTAACGTCCCGTCGACAACGAGGTCATTAGAGACGGAGAAGAGGCTCGAGTTAGGGAAGGTTGGGGAAGGAAATGGGCCGTGCCCTTTCAAAGGAACCACCCCGACATTTGCCTGAAGCTATCTAGGGAAATCAAGGAAAAACTAAATCAGAATTTTACTATCAAAAACAGTCTTGATTACAATTTATTTATTATTTACGGTGACCGGTTTCGACCACTGCTGTGGTCATCTTCAGACCTACAAGTCGTATACAAAGCTTTAATTAGAGTGCTATACACATTAAAGAAAATACATATAGTAGTACATCGTCTGACGTGACAGTCTTTGCCATTCCACTTGCGCAACAACTTCGTTAGAAAGAAGCCTGCTGCCACACCTTTGGAACGGCGTCCAATTTCACCATGGCAACCAGTGGTTCCAAAAGGTTAATAACATGCCTTGAGAGGGCAGCCCATGTACTGTTAAAACGAAGTTCATTTATCCTACATGTTTAAATATTTTGAACGCTTCTTAATTAACAATAGCTGTTAAACAAGTTTAGTGTGTGTTTATTCTCCTTTCTTGCCAATGTACTTTTAACTAAGAAAGTTTACATTGTTATTCGACCTAAAACCCATTGGTTAGTAATGACATCATTCCGTCAGAAGTGGGCGGAGCCTCCATTATATATAGTAAGATGTGCACTGGTTTCTCCAGTAGTGATTTACCACCAGAAGGAGGTTCTTACTCATTGGTAATTCATCGTTTTATAGCTTTATAACTTTATTTATTTTCTTTAATGTATGTAGCCCTCTAATTAAAGCTTTGTATACGACTTGTAGGTCTGAAGATGACCTCAGTAGTGGTCGAAACCGGTCACCGTAAATAATAAATAAATTGTGATCAAGACTGTTCTTGGTAGTAAATATTTGTAACACATTGATCATTGTTCAGTCCCATAATGTATTCGAAAGTAATAAATCAGAATGGCTGGATGCGGGTTTGAACCGTCGTCCTCCAGAATGCGCGTCCAGTATGCTAATCGCGTCGCCATTTCGCTCGGTTTGACACTGGGTGACTGGAAACGGAGTAATGCAGTGATGAATCACGTTATACCCTGTGACAATCGGATGGGAGGGTTTGGGTCTGACGAATTCCTAGAGAACATAACCTGCGAACACGTGTAGAGCCAGAATGAGATTTTCACTTTGCAGCGGAGTGTGCGCTGATATGAAACTTCCTGGCAGATCAAAACTGTGTGCCCGACCGAGACTCGAACTCGGGACCTTTGCCTTTCGCGGGCAAGTGCTCTACCAACTGAGCTACCGAAGCACGACTCACGCCCGGTCTCACAGCTTTACTTCTGCCAGTATCTCGTCTCCTACCTTCCAAACTTTACAGAGAGTCGTGCTTCGGTAGCTCAGTTGGTAGAGCACTTGCTCGCGAAAGGCAAAGGTCCCGAGTTCGAGTCTCGGTCGGGCACACAGTTTTAATCTGCCAAGAAGTTTCACGTGTAGAGCCAATAGTGAAGTGTGGAGGGGATGGTGCTTTACAGGGTTAGATGTGGTGCCCTCATTATGCTCGAAAAAACGCGGAAGGGCATGAATAAATTTTACAGCATTGTATACTACGTATAGTAGATTGACAGTCGGAGACGATGGTTCTTTGTATCAACATGACAATGGACCTTGTCGTAAGGCTGCAGCTGTTAGTCAATAGTTTGTGGACGATAACATACCTGAGATCGAGTAGCGTGTCCAGAGAAACGACGTGCACCAAATGGAACACCGTTGAGATCGCTAAGAACGTCGACTCCACTCCAGATCCCAGCGTGGTATATTACTGCTTCTTCTGGTAGCGGCTCTCGAGGAAGAACGGGCTGCCATTCCTCCAGATTCCCGAGCGTGGGGTCCCGGGTTCGATTCCCGACGGAGTCAGAGATTTTCAACTGCCTCGAGATGACTGGGAGTTTGTGTTGTCCTCATCATTTCATCATAATTCATCAAAGTGGTGAGATTGGACTGAGCAAAGTTTGGGAATTTGTAAGGGGCGCTGATTAGCGCGCAGTTGTGCGCCCCGCATCATCCAGAGACATTCAGATAACTCAATAATAGTGTTCCCAGCAAAGTTGAAGCCGTCATAAAGGCTAAAGCTAGACACACAGAATATCAATGCCCTATATCGTGTGTCTGGATACTTCTAATTACATTGTGTATATCAGTAAAATTATTTTGGTGAATAACGCAACCAGCGACAAGGACTTTGCATATGCTTTTATTTCAGAGCCACAACCACTTTCAGCGATTCATGTCCTTTTTCAGATGTCCTACGTTTCCAGTAAGATAAATATTTCTGGAGCTGCTGAGGAAAACATTTATGTAATTTGAAACGTTAGCCACCTGAAGACGGGAATGAATGACCGAAGCCGGTTGTGGCTTTAAAATAGAAACATTTGAAAAGTATTTGTGGCTTATTCACCGGCAATCAAAAACAGCCGCAGAGTCCCGGAAATCCAGCATGTATAAAATAACATGAAAATTATCGTCTTAATTTAAGTTCCTAAAAGCACTGACACAGATACATATTTTTTGGCGTGTTACGTGGAGCTACACAAATATACAGGGTATCTCGTTTATCTTGGCCACCCCAAATATATTTTTGTCGTTAACAAATTAAACATATGTATCAAGCAAATGCTGTTTAATTATCAAGGGGGCATTAACTAGCATGTTGGAGAATTAAGGAATATGTTTTATTCTCAAGAATTATGACATTTATGGAGAACGAAAAATCTCCTCTGTAAAAATCAACATAGATTTCTCAGATAGATAGTTTGCGAAACTCATACCGCTCTGTTCCTTCATAAGATCCGTAGAGCTATAGACAACGGGGCTCAGGTTGATGCCGTCTTCCTTGACTTCAGGAAGGTATTTAACGCAGTCCGGCACTGCCGTTTAGTAGAAGAATACGAGTTTTCGGGAATTAGACCAGATTTTCCGATGAAAGTCAAAGAGTTGCTTTTAACGAAACAAAATCGACAGATGTATATGTAACTTCCGGAGTACCCCAATGAAGTGTTATAGGACCGTTTTGCTCACAATGTATATAAATTATCTAGTTGAAAGCGTCGGATGCTCTTTAAGACTGTTCGCAGATGATGCGATTGTGTATAACATAGAAGCAACGCTAGAAGACAGTATAAATTTGTAAAATAACTTGCAGAGGTTTGATGAATGGTATAGTTCATCCTGAACGTAAATAAATGTAACATATTAACAATACACAGGAAAAGGAAGCTGCTGTTGTATAGCTCCACTATCGATGAGAAACTGCTGGAAACAGTGTCTACCGTAAAATAAAAAGGAGAAACTTCCCAGATCGATCTTAAGTGTAATGACCATACAATACAAATAGTAGGAAAAGCAGATACCAGACTGACGATCATAGGAAGAATCAAAAAGAAACGTAACTTATCCACAAAGAAAGTGGCATATAAGGCGCTTGCTCGACCGATATTTGAGTATTGCTTGTCAGTGTAGGATCCTTACCACTTAGAACTGACAGAAGAGACAGAGAAGATCAAATGAAAAATGGCACATTTCCTCACAGGATCGTCTGGTCAGCACGAGAGTGTTACCAAAAAGCTAAAGAAATTTCATTAACAGTCTTTACATTACGGTGAGATTTACTATTGAAATTTCGAGAGACCACTTTCCAGGAAGATGGTTCAAATGGCTGTGAGCACTATGGGACTTAACTTCTGAGGTCATCAGTCCCCTAGAACTTAGAGCTACTTAAACCTAACTAACCTAAGAACATCACACGCATCCATGCCCGAGGCAGGATTCGAACCTGCGACCGTAGCGGTAGCGCTGTTCCAGACTGAAGCGCCTAGAGCCGCTCGGCCGCCCTGGCCGGCTTCCAGGAAGAGTCGGACAACATATTACTTCCTCCGACATTCATCTCGTGTTATGACCACGAAGAGAAAATTCGAGAAATTAAAACCAATACAGAGGCTTACCGACAATCATTCTACCGACGCCCATTCGAAAAATGGAAGAGGATAGCGGGGAGCACAGTTTGTGGTAACAGAAGTACTCTCCGCCACACACCATTAGGTGGCTTGCAGAGTATTATGTAAACGTGTTTGCCTTTCTTGTAGCTTTCTTTGTGACGAAAATATGAACAGCAGTACGTTTTTACTAACAGCGTCTTACATTTTTTATTTCGTAATCTACTTTCTCTGCTTACGACCTGCTTAAAAATGCGTCACTGCGTACCAAACACGTAAACATGACGTTATTAAAAATTTAACTAAAACTGACTTTGATTCTTCTGATGTAGCACTGAGTACAGCTAGCCCAGGTAACGTAACTCGTCCACTGGAGTAGACAGTAAACAAATGGAAACACACCGAAAATACACGCCAGTCATTCAGCCAGGTATCTTCAGTTCAAGAGAAGTACTGCCGAGGCAGTTTTTAACCAAGGACTGCTTTCACTGTACACAACATGGCGTTTAAGATTACTGCATGTACTCGTTCACTGATGCGCGATAACATTATGGCCACCAGCTTAATAGCTTGTTTATCCATCTTTGGAAAGAAACACGACCCCTACTCTGCGTGTCACAGATCCGACAGTTCGTTAATTGGTTTATGGAGGTATGTGGATTTAGGTGTCTACCCACAGTTCACATAATCCGCGTAAATAACGGACTACTGATATGCCTAAAGGGCGATGGCTCCATATGGCGACCCAGGTGGGTTCCATAGGATTTACATCAGGCGAATTTGGTCTCCGAGACTTCAACGTGAGTTCACTATAACGCTCTTGAAAACACTCTTGCACGTTTTTGGCTCCGAGACTCAGACAAGTATACAGCTGAAAGATGATATCGGGGGAAGACATCAAGCTTGAAGGAATGCAGGTGGTTCGTAGCTGTCAGCGTGTCTTCGATCACTACAACATGTCCTATGAAGCGCAGGAGAATGTCTCCCGTAACATAATACTGGTCCCACCAGCCTGCGTCCGTGGCGCGCTTCGCGTTTCGAGCCGCCGTTCACCTCGACGTGGTATTTATGGAGATGACCAGCGACCTACTGTAGCAAAAATGTGATTCACATGAAGAGCCGACACGTTTCCCTTGATCGACGGTCCCATGCCCACTGCAGTCCTAATTGACGATGTCGTTGGATCAGCATGGGAACACATAGGAGTGGTCTGCTGCGGAGCTCCATGTTTAACAATAGACGATGGACGGTGGGCTCCGAAACACTTGTTCGAACACCGACACTGCGCTCTTTCGGCAGAGATGCCACTGATCACCATCTATCCTACTTTACAGAGCAGACAAGCCTCCGAACCCCACGTTCTGTGAAGAGTATTGGACGTCCAATCATTTAGCGCTTAGTGGTAGTTTCACTGTCGTTCTACCTCTTTAGGTGGATGGTTAAATGGTTCAAAATGGCTCTGAGCACTATAGGACTTAAGTTCTAAGGTCATCAGTCCCCTAGAACTTAGAACTACTTAAACCTAACTAACCTAAGGACATCACACACATCCATGCCCGAGGCGGGATTCGAACCTGCGACCGAAGCGGTTGCGCGGTTCCAGACTGTAGCGCCTAGAACCACTCGGCCACTCCGGACGGCTTTAGGTGGATGCTCACGACAGTAGCACGTTAACATGCGAAAAGTCTCGCCGTTTTCGAGATACTCGTTCACAATATCTGCGTATTAACGATCTGCCCTTTGACAATGTCGCTTAGCTCAGTGGATTACCCCGTTTGCGACTCATCTCTTCGCTACTGTGATGCCCCGTATCTGTTCCGCTTACATGCTTTTGTTACTGCGTCACGTGCTTGCATCTCCACAAGGCGTCATCCAACGTTGCGGTGGGGAGTGTTCATAATATTTTTATTCATCATTATTCTGTAAAAAAGAAAGCGTTATTGCAGTCACTGTTTGCAGATAAATACCTTTTCTGCCCTCTCTTCGTTACTACACAAAATAGTCACACAAACCTTCATTGAAGATGGTTGAATGAATGATTTGTGTGCATTTTACTTATGTTTCCGCTTGTTTACTGTCAACTCCAGGAAATGGACGAGTTATGTTACCCTGGGAACCTGTATTGTGTGGTTCTTCAGGAAAGTTCAATTCGGTTTGGCGGCACGATTGTAATAACGTCATATTGACAGTAAATTTTCACTGAAGTACTTTTTGTACAGGTCTAGAGGTTAGGAAGTGGATTACCGAATAAAAAATATAGAGTGCTATTTAAAAAAAAAGAGTTACTGCTTTTAATATATTCGTAACAAACACAGTTACAAGAAAGGCAGTCATGCTGCTTAATGTCCCCTTGATGTGTTAGTAATATTGGCCGTCGAATTGTCCAGACGTCGCAGTGCCAAACGGAAGTCATGAACGCATATCGATACCACAGACGTTGGCGAGAGCTCGCTGCCATCTGCAGCAACGTATGCGAGGCGCTCCTGGAGACCACACCTCCTCTGTCAGCACTGCAGCGCCCTCATACCGAGGTCAGTATGGTGTCGATTATGGAAGAGCTTTCCCAGTTCGACACCTCAGCTGCAGATGTCAACATCGTCGCGTAAGGCAGTGATAAGTTATTTACTGATGAAATGTGTTTTCGTAAAGGTCACATTTTGAAGTGCAAGAAAATTGTTTGTTAATCTTTGCATCAAGCGATGATTTCATAGTCAATGGCAGTTGCGAATTGTCAAGAAATACTGTGGCAAAGAAGTGTGTCAAAGACAAGTAAATCATTTATTCATTATTTTGAACTAATTTTTCATGTGTTTCAGTTTTATGAGCCTTCTCCCAGAACAATCAACGAAAGTAGTTTCGTCTGGTCACAGTATTTGCTGGATACATTTATTATTTTGCTTCTGAACAAAAACGTTTTTTACATAAAATTGTCTCCACAGTGTTTTGTTCAATGACACATTTCACATGATAACGTTAATCTTGAATGTGATCTAAGGAAGTTGATAGTAACAAACTGACATATCAAAACCTCCTCACAGCTGTTTCTATGCATTAGCTTCGTCGTTTCAATGAATAACTGTATTTGCGGTGTTGTCAGACCATTTTATTATGCGAAGAAATGGAAGTGCAGTATGACGAATGAAAAATGTACAAGTAGATAAATCTCGTTAAAAGTGTAAGTAATATCTGTGTGACGAAGAGCGTTTAGGTATGCTCTAATGGTCCGTGATGACTGTCGTGGCAAATTGATGATGTTGCGTTTTAGTTGAACTTTAGCCTTGATGCACCATTTAAAGTCGTCCGTGAATCTATGTACTATGGCTGGCCGGAGTGGCCGAGCGGTTAAAGGCGCTACAGTCTTATGACCACAGCAGTTGAGTCCCATAGTGCTCAGAGCCATTTCTATGTACTATGCGCTCGTTGAGTACGGCGCAATCTGGCAAACACAAATAGGAACGTTTGGAAATTAAGACTATTAGGACACGGCTGCATAATGCCAATCTCCATTTCCGACGGTCATGGTGAGCACCATGTCGTACATCACGACACGGTGGACTATGTTACACATGGGCAAGAATCACTCAGAACGACATCGGGTATTGTCTTCGGACGAAACTCGGGCCTGTTTATGAACAGGTAATCGCAGACTACCAGTCTGGAGACAGTCAGGTAGTGTTGAACGTTTCCAACAATGTGTGCGACAAAATTTGATAGTGGTGGAGCAATGGTCTGGGGTGCAATTACACGGGGCCAATGTACACTCATGCTAACGGGCGAGGTGTATCGGGACGTCATTTTGCACCAGTATATCCGCCTTTCCAGGGGTGCACTGGGTCCCACCTTCCTCCTGATGGATGATAACGCACGGCCCCACCGAGCTGCCATCGTGGAGGAGTACCTTGAAACAGAAGTTATCAGGCGAATGGAGTGGCCTGCCTCTTCTCCAGACCTAAACCCCATCGAGCAGGTCTTGGATGCTCTCGGTCGACGTATCACTGCTCGTCTTGAATCCCCTACGACACTTCAGGAGCTCCGACAGGCATTGATGCCAGAATGGGAGGCTATACCACAGCAGCAGCTCGACCACCTGATCTAGAGTATGCCAACCCGTTGTTTCACCTGTGTTTGTGAGCATGGTGATCATATCCCATATTGATGTCGGGGTACATGCGCAGGAAACAGTGGCGTTTTGTAGCACTTGTTTTTCAGGACGGTTTTCTCGACTTATCACCAATACCGTGGACTTACAGATCTGTTTCGTGTGTGTTCGCTATGTGCCTATGCTATTAGCGCCAGTTTTGTGTAGTGCCACGTTGTGTGGCATCACATTCTGCAATTATCCTTAACTTATAAGCATGAGTGTACATTGCTCTACGGCACATCGACGAGATTCTGCAACAATTTGTATGACGATTTCAACATGTTGGATGATAACTCGTGTACTCATCGCGCTGTTATTGTGAATACGTTCCTTCAGCATGTTAGGATCATCAGACTGTAGTGGTCTGTCTTTTCCCCGGACATGTACCCAGTCAAAGAAATGTGTGATCGATTGCAACTAACAGTCTTTGAACATCGACGACGCTCAAGAATTCTGTGCTACTTACGGAATTCAAGTGGGGGCAGTTAGTATCAGGGCTGGCTTGATGATCTCATCAGTAGTATGCCACGACAAATTGAAACCTGCATCCGAGCACTTATTGACGTTGCTCATGAGTGCTATGAAAAATTTTCCGTGGGAAGTAGACGATTCTATTGTTACAGAAATGCTAATTTTTTTGATTCGGTGATCTCGACGCATTGCAGCTGAATATGTACTCATATGTCGGAGGAATTTCTATGAATGTCATATTCTA
Organism: Schistocerca serialis cubense; assembly: GCF_023864345.2. Taxonomy (NCBI): domain Eukaryota; kingdom Metazoa; phylum Arthropoda; class Insecta; order Orthoptera; family Acrididae; genus Schistocerca; species Schistocerca serialis. Next base: position 267,613,741 of record NC_064638.1, read on the forward strand.
ATAATCAATTGTTCCACACTCAGGAGTGAGTGTAGGGACGCAGATGCAGGAATCCTGCATCACCGTGAATACCAAGGTCCTAGCGGAAGTGATTTGCCGTTGCATTATGGAGGGTCAGGTGTACATCAGTGTCTTGTGGACGATTATGGTGAGTGATTGTACATTGTAGACTTCTTATTATAGATGAAGGGAAGGTAGAGGGTGAGACCCAATGCTGGCACATAGCCTCTCGAACACGACCATTCAGACCACTGAGCTTAATGTCCCCCATCCGACGGACGGATCATCACCAACATTGTCACTTGTCTTCACTTCATGAGACATTGCAGAAAAGTTTGGGATTTAATAGAGGACATTTTGCAAATACTGAGCTCTTGTTAGCATCCCCTCCAGAAACACCAAAGGTAAAGGAGAATTGTAGCTTATCGCATGCCAGACCATAACGTCTCGGGTGAGACCTGTTTGTTTGCCCGCATCTCGTGGTCGTGCGGTAGCGTTCTCGCTTCCCACGCCCGGGTTCCCGGGTTCGATTCCCGGCGGGGTCAGGGATTTTCTCTGCCTCGTGATGGCTGGGTGTTGTGTGCTGTCCTTAGGTTAGTAAGGTTTAAGTAGTTCTAAGTTCTAGGGGACTGATGACCGTAGCAGTTAAGTCCCATAGTGCTCAGAGCCATTTGAACCATTTTATTTTGAGACCTGTTTGTCTTGGACGAATATACTCCACGAGACAGCATTCACCAGGTCTACGTCATACGCGCAAACGACCATCGCTTTCCTGCAGGCAGAATCTGCTTTCATCGCTGATGACCGCATCAAGAGATTCCATCTTCCAAGTGATCCTCTAACGGCACCAGTCGAGTCATACACGTCGATGCTAAGCCGTGAATGGAATACTGGTTACAGTTATGGGTGCCCGTAGTATTATGTTGAAAACAAATGGGCTCAAGGGCCCTCATATCTGTGCTGTGGTAGCTGTATGATCAGCCACTGCTGCCCTTACAATACGACGATCATGGCGGACATCTGTGCTGCATGGACTTCCAGAACCTCGTCTGCAGGTGTGAAATTGTTCAAGTGAATACTGATACCAACGTCGTTGCGCAACTGACGCAGATGTCCAACTTGTGCAGCAGTTCTCCGAAGAGACCACCCCGTCACTCGGAAGGCGACAATTTGACCCCTTTCGAACTCGCTGAGTTCGCTGAAGGAAGCACGAGTGCTTCTCCGTTTCATGTTTGCTTCCGTGCTCTACACGTTTGCTTCTCAGTGAGCCTTCTTACTGTGAGGATTCTCTATTATACACTCCTGGAAATGGAAAAAAGAACACATTGACACCGGTGTGTCAGACCCACCATACTTGCTCCGGACACTGCGAGAGGGCTGTACAAGCAATGATCACACGCACGGCACAGCGGACACACCAGGAACCGCGGTGTTGGCCGTCGAATGGCGCTAGCTGCGCAGCATTTGTGCACCGCCGCCGTCAGTGTCAGCCAGTTTGCCGTGGCATACGGAGCTCCACCGCAGTCTTTAACACTGGTAGCATGCCGCGACAGCGTGGACGTGAACCGTATGTGCAGTTGACGGACTTTGAGCGAGGGCGTATAGTGGGCATGCGGGAGGCCGGGTGGACGTACCGCCGAATTGCTCAACACGTGGGGCGTGAGGTCTCCACAGTACATCGATGTTGTCGCCAGTGGTCGGCGGAAGGTGCACGTGCCCGTCAACCTGGGACCGGACCGCAGCGACGCACGGATGCACGCCAAGACCGTAGGATCCTACGCAGTGCCGTAGGGGACCGCACCGCCACTTCCCAGGATATTAGGGACACTGTTGCTCCTGGGGTATCGGCGAGGACCATTCGCAACCGTCTCTATGAAGCTGGGCTACGGTCCCGCACGCCGTTAGGCCGTCTTCCGCTCACGCCCCAACATCGTGCAGCCCGCCTCCAGTGGTGTCGCGACAGGCGTGAATGGAGGAACGAATGGAGACGTGTCGTCTTCAGCGATGAGAGTCGCTTCTGCCTTGGTGCCAATGATGGTCGTATGCGTGTTTGGCGCCGTGCAGGTGAGCGCCACAATCAGGACTGCATACGACCGAGGCACACAGGGCCAACACCCGGCATCATGGTGTGGGGAGCGATCTCCTACACTGGCCGTACACCACTGGTGATCGTCGAGGGGACACTGAATAGTGCACGGTACGTCCAAACCGTCATCGAACCCATCGTTCTACCATTCCTAGACCGGCAAGGGAACTTGCTGTTCCAACAGGACAATGCACGTCCGCATGTATCCCGTGTCACCCAACGTGCTCTGGAAGGTGTAAGTCAACTACCCTGGCCAGCAAGATCTCCGGATCTGTCCCCCATTGAGCATGTTTGGGACTGGATGAAGCGTCGTCTCACGCGGTCTGCACGTCCAGCACGAACGCTGGTCCAACTGAGGCGCCAGGTGGAAATGGCATGGCAAGCCGTTCCACAGGACTACATCCAGCATCTCTACGATCGTCTCCATGGGAGAATAGCAGCCTGCATTGCTGCGAAAGGTGGATATACACTGTACTAGTGGCGACATTGTGCATGCTCTGTTGCCTGTGTCTATGTGCCTGTGGTTCTGTCAGTGTGATCATGTGATGTATCTGACCACAGGAATGTGTCAATAAAGTTTCCCCTTCCTGGGACAATGAATTCACGGTGTTCTTATTTCAATTTCCAGGAGTGTAGATACAGATGACTGTCTGGTAGCCATACCACTGCACTATAGGTTGGCGGACGACTCTGAAACCATTATGAGTACATCTACTAACCCCGGCGTGGCATATTCAGTCGTCAGATCAAAATCAACTTTGTCTTACCGTGTGTACTAATATATATACAGGGTGGTCCATTGATCGTGACCGGGCCAAATGTCTCACGAAATGAGCGTCAAACGAAAAATTACAAAGAACCAAACTTGTCTAGCTTGAGGGGGGGAACCAGATGACACTATGGTTGGCCCTCCATATGGCGCTGCCATACGTCAAACGGGTATGAACTGCGTTTTTTAAAATAGGAACCCCCATTTTTATTGCATATTCGTGTAGTACGTAAAGAAATATGAATGTTTTAGCTGGACCGGTGAACGGTGAACGTGCTGGCCATGGTATGGTGCTTCGACGACCAATCCACCTGTCATGAAATATGCTGTTCAATACCGCTTCAACCGCACTCTAGCTATGTGCCGGACATCCATCACGTTAGAAGTAGATCGCCATTCTGTCATGCAGTGAAACATCTTGTAGTAACATCGGTAGAACATTATGTAGGAAATCAGCATACATTGCACCATTTAGATTGCCATCGATAAAATGGGGGCCAATTATCCTTCCTCCCATAATGCCGCACCATACGTTAATCCTCCAAGGTCGCTGATGTTCCACTTGTCGCAGCCATCGTGGGTTTTCCGTTGCCCATTAGTGCATATTATGCCGGTTTACGTTACCGCTGTTGGTGAATAACCCTTCGTCGCTAAATAGAACGCGTGCAAAAAATCTGTCATCGTCCCGTAATTTCTCTTGTGTGGTAGAACTGCAGACGGCGTTCGAAGTCGTCGCCATGCAATTCCTGGTGCATAGAAATATGGTACGGGTGCAATCGATGTTGATTTAGCATTCTCAATACCGTCGTTTTTGAGATTCCCGATTCTCGCGCAGTTTGTCTGCTACTGATTTGCGGATAAGCCGCGACAGCAGCTAAAACACCTACTGGGGCATCATCATTTGTTGCAGGTCGTGGTTGACGTTTCACATGTGGCTGAACACGTCCAGTTTCCTTAAATAACGTAACTATCCGGCGAGCGGTCCGGACACTTGGATGATGTCGTCCAGGATACCGGGCAGCATACATAGCACACGCCCGTTGAGCATTTTGATGACAATAGCCATACATCAACACGATATCGACCTTTTCCGCAATTGGTAAACGGTTCATTTGAACACGGGTAATGTATCACGAAGCAAATACCTTCCGCACTGGCGGAAGTTTACGTGGTACCACGTACTTATACGTTTGTGACTATTACAGCGCCATCTATCACAAAGCGAAAAAAGTGGCCCAACTAAAACATTCATATTTCTTTAGGTACTACTCAAATATGTAATAAAAATGGGGCTTTCTATTTAAGAAACCGCAGTTGATACCCGTTTGACATATGGCAGCACCCTCTAGCGGGCCAACCATAGCGACATCTGGTTTCCCCCTTCAAGCTAGACAAGTTTCGTTGTTTGCAGTTTTTTCGTTTGACGCTTATTTCGTGAGATATTTGGCCCGGTCACGATCAATGGAGCACCCTGTACATGTAGGCAGTGACGGTTGTAAGTCCAGATATTTCTGTTGACGACTGAGGACAGTGTACTGAACAAAATTATATCGTATTTATCTCATTTACAGACGAATAATTATAGATTTTACGAGTAGTAAATTGTTAGGTTCATTAGCACCTCAAAGTACCTGTGGCACAAGCAAGAGATTAATGTTTACTTTCCTCAGGGATGCAGGTCAGGTGTGAAAGTGAGGACGCTTGTACGTAAAATGGACATTCTGTATTGACAGGCGTAGTCCACTTGAGGGTGCTGTTACGACTGTGCAGAAAACATCAGGTAGTGAAATATATGATATGTTTGTGGGACAACTGACACACTGAAGTGGTTGCATATTAGGGTTCCAATTATCACAATATCTGTACCTATACCTCTAGGGCTCTGTAGATCACACTTCAGTAGAATACAGCGTGTCCAGAAATTCCCGTTAAAATTTTCTATCACTTCAGAGGGGAGTGAGTAGTAATATTTTGCATACGAATCCTGTCTAGAAGCGTACTGTTTCCATTCTATGACGGCTACAATTCAGATGTTTAACTCATCCACTTCTGCTTGAGGAACTGAATGAGGCATGACGCAGTACAATTATTAGGGAACAATTTGAAAGGAAACATAACGAAACATCTATTTACCAGTTAAGCATATTTGTTTGTATTAATACTTAATTACGTATTTGCATTATTCCAAAACAAAAAAGAACCCAGCACACTGTACGTACAGCACAGTACTGATGGATTACAACAGAGGCTCGATGTGGAGACCACAACGTTGTTACAGACATTGCACCTACGAAGCATGTTCTGGTACACACTCTCCGCCCCACCTCGCTTACAGATATTTCTCTGTGTCTGCATGATTTGCTTACGATCCCGTAAGTAGTCATAGGAGTTAAATCCGGCGATTGCGACGGCCACGCGGTTGGACACCTCGGCCTAACCATCATTCACCGTTTCATGCGTGGAGCCCCACGTGAGAAGTGAGGTGGTGCACCATCATGCTGATGTGCATTCAGTGGCACAGCTTCCATGTATGGCTCCAATACGCCTTGTAGGAGGATCAAGTATGCAGGACAAGTTAGCTTTATTGAAAGGAGTTATGGCCCAGTCACAGGACTGTCCAGAATAATTGCCCGCACGTTAATGCGAAACTGATGCTGAAATCCCTGAAAGTGTGTGGTACGAGGGTTTTCGTCTTCCCAGAGTTGTTTGTTTTGATAATTCAGACCACAGTCCCTGGTGAACTTATATACATCTATGAACAGAACTAGACGTGGAAACTGGTGTGTATCCATGCATTGGTGCAGGAACCACTTACAGTAGGCAACGCGTTGTGGAAAATCTCCTGGGGCCCATGGCTTGTACTATCCGTAAGTGGTACGGATGTAATTGTTGCTCTCGCTGAACGTCCCAGACGATACTGTGACTAACACTCATTGCATGTGCCGTGTTGCCGGGTTTTCTTCAACGTGTTGCAGGACATCTGTCGCGTCCCAGCACAGTTTTGTAGTGCGGTCGGAACGTTGACGACAATCTGAGGGTTGTTTGAGTGTCCACCTTTATTGTCGGAGATGAGAGGGAGAAAGCTCTCCGAGGCAGAACTAGGTGGTTATTGGCTACAGTGGTAATGCAGGGTGATTCAAAAAGAATACCACAACTTTAGGAATTTAAAACTCAGCAACGACAAAAGGCAGAGCTAAGCACTATCTGTCGGCGAATTAAGGGAGCTATAAAGTTTCATTTAGTTGTACATTTGTTCGCCATTTCAGCCAATAAAGTTTTTGGTCCCTTTTTCTTCGAAGGTGCTACTGTAATTGGACTACAGTATCTGGAGATGTTAGAGAGTTGGCTGTTCCCTCAGCTCGAACAAGAAGCACAACAATTCATATTTCAGCAGGATGGAGCGCCACCACATTGGCACTTATCTGTCCGTAACTACCTGAACGTCAACTACCCGAGGCGATGGATCGGCCGCCAGGCAGCCCGTGACAGAGCATGTCATCACTGGCCTCCAAGAAGCCCTGATCTTACCCCCTGCGATTTTTTCTTATGGGGGTATGTTAAGGATATGGTGTTTCGGCCACCTCTCCCAGCCACCATTGATGATTTGAAACGAGAAATAACAGCAGCTATCCAAACTGTTACGCCTGATATGCTACAGAGAGTGTGGAACGAGTTGGAGTATCGGGTTGATATTGCTCGTGTGTCTGGAGGGGGCCATATTGAACAGCTCTGAACTTGTTTTTGAGTGAAAAAAAACCTTTTTAAATACTATTTGTAATGATGTATAACAGAAGGTTATATTATGTTTCTTTCATTAAATACACATTTTTAAAGTTGTGATATTCTTTTTGAATCACCCTGTATTTTAGGATTAATGGCAGGTTGGGTATGCTGAAGAATTCAGTATTTATTTAAGTAATATCTTTATTCTCTTTGATAACTTATAAAAGAGGTGCCAGTTCATAACCCCTTTCTGTATTACTTGTCAGACTCAATTTACTCTTATCAGCAGGCCACTCGCCTAAGCTTACAAGAGACCATTACTATTCCGTAAATTCTTTTTGTTAATTATGAAGCTCCAGATGATAGCTGTTCCTTGAGACAGAAACAGATCTTCTCTGGTCATAGCTATTCCCCAGAATAGATAATGATTACTTATCTTGCAGTTGCTGTGTGTGTCTCCAGATCTGATCACCGACTTCTCGCTGCGAATATTACTTCTGCATACTCATGTTGCGCGGCGGACTGGTGTACTCCTGCTTTCGGACTCCTCCGTCAGACTACTCTATCAGAATTCTCCATCCGACTACTCCACCAGAATTCTTCATCAGACTGACTCTTGCTTGTATACCGTTTAAGTCACGGCTGACCCTCGATTTGATTTCTCGTAGAGGCTTCCGCTAGATGTTCCCACTTACCTACACTGGAAAGTTTCCGCTGACGTCAGGGCTTGTATCCCTTGGCGCAGTCTCAAATAGGTCCTTCACATGTTTAGTCCGTGATCTGACGGGCTACTGGAGGTCCCTAATTTACAGAACATACGGAAAACTTCGGTTGTCGTCCAGCTGCTGTTCAACTAATGTCTTAATGTGCGTGTTTTAATCGTATGCGTCTTCTCTCTTCCCCCTTCACAAATATCCACCAGTAGGGTTTGTCAATGCTTAAACTCGGAGGCTTCTAACTTCATGAAGTGACGATTGTTCTCCGCTCATTGTATCTGACAAGTATTGCTTAATAAAATCATTATTAATTTGTTTTTTCCTTGGGACTGGACACATCTTCTCCAGATTCGGGTTTGCGGCGTTACCGTGGAGCACCTGCTCACGGTGAAGGTACCTGTACCTCGGAGCCCCTGCGTAACTTGGGTAAAACGTCTGTGCGATGGCGTACTACGTTGCAGAAAACGTTCGTGATACAGCCGACTAGCAGCTCTTCCGATACCTCGAGCTTCGCCATACACAAGGAGCATGTCTGTGTGTTTCGAAAACGTGTACCGAACCATGTTTACTGTATCGGAGACGCACAGCCGTTGAATACGTCTCGCAGCCGGCAGACGTGAAGTGAGATCAGGTGACCGTTTGACGTAGTACGCGTGGTCCTGAATACCCCATTGCACACTAGGACAAACAACTCTGGGACCCTTTTATTTTGCTCAACAGACATGGGTGCGTGACACATCTGAAATTGGAAATTTGTGGTAAGATCCTATGGGACCAAACTGCTGAGGTCATCGGTCCCTAAGCGTACACACTACTTAATCTAAGTTACACTAAGGATAACACACACACCTATGCCCGAAGGAGGACTCGATCCTCCGACGGGGGGAGCCGCGCGAACCGTGACAAGGCTCCCAGACCACGCGGCTACCCCGCGTGTCGCGTTACACATCTGAATTGAAACCACCGTAGAATGGAAACCGTACATTTCCGGACAAGGGTTCCTGTTCAAAAAATGGTTCAAATGGGTCTAAGCACTATGGGACTTAACATCTGAGGTCATCAGTCCCTTAGACTTAGAACTACTTAAACCTAACTAACCTAAAGACATCACACACATCCATGCCCGAGGCAGGATTCGAACCTGCGACCGTAGCAGCAGCGCGATTCCGGACTGAAGCGCCTAGAACCACTCGGCCACGGCGGCCTGCGGTTCCCGTTCAAAATAGTATGTACTCACTCCCCTCTAGAAGTCCCACAAATTTGTAATATGAATTTCCGAACACCGCCTATATTAAATAGTGTAGAGGCTAGAACACTGCCTTGAGGTATCTCGTTTTTCTATGTCTCCATCTACTACAGCGTCCTTTACCTCCACGAAGAATCTTCTGGTGCTAAAGAAGCTGCCAGTTAAGAAGTTTAAAACGGAGTCATCTTTGATTCCACAGAACTTTTTCAGGAGTGATTTACAGTTTACGATGTTTTCAGCAAACGGGTCAACAAAGACCACACCGGTGATCACATTTGATTCAAAACCATCTCCGATGTACTGAGTAAGAGTGAAGATCTGCGAAGTGCAACGCTTACCAGGTCTAAAACCAGCCTGTTGAGGTATGAGCGCAGAGTCAGTTGTTTCCATCAAGCGGTTCAGAATCGTTCTCTCCACGATTTTACTTGGGCGGCCGAAAAGTTTCTAACCCGAGATAGTTATCTTAATGTCTCGCCCAAACACCACCACCTACTTTTATAGTGACCCTTTGTGGGTATGAAAGTCAAATTTGGCGGCTCCAGTTTCGTTAGTTTTGCGGCTAGGATGCGTTGTATAACGTAGTGTAAGGAGAATGGCGAATATCGAGAGAATGAAGAACGGTGGTGTGATTGAAGGAAATCGCGGAGGACATGCGGAATACACCTTAGGGCAGTGCTTCGCTCTTATGCAACAGTGGAAAACATGGTGTCCGATTTCAAACGTGGTAGAACGAGTGTGGAAGATGCGCCAAGGAGCGGAAGGCCAGTTATCGTTGCCACTGATGAAACAATGAATGCAACTTACGATACGATTTTGCAGAATCGTCGAACAACGTTGCAATACATTGAAACCACATTTGGAATCTCCTATGGGCGTGCTTATGACGTTGTGGATATTTTGGGAATGCAGAAAGTTTCATCTCGGTGGGTCCCGGAAGACTTGAATGCAGATCAGAGACGGGAGCGTGTGCAGTGTTGCGAAGAAATGGTCCGCCAATTTGAAGCGGATGCAGGATATGACAATGGACGAAACGTGGATCCACTACTTTGCTGCTGGCCAGGGCGGCCGAGCGGTTCTAGGCGCTAGAGTCTGGAACCGCGCGACCGCTACGGACGCAGATTCGAATCCTGCCTCGGGCATGGATGTGTGTGATGTCCTTAGGTTAGTTAGGTTTAAGTAGATCTAAGTTCTAGGGGGCTGATGACGTTAGAATTAAGTCCTATAGTGCTCAGAGCCATTTGAACCATTTTTGAACCACTTTGCTCCTGAGACAAAACAACAGTCACAACAATGGAAGCATCCTTCATCCCCTATCCCAAAAAAAAATTCCTAGTGGCAAAATCAGCCGGTTAGATGAGGGCATCAGTCTTCTGGGAACCATTAGCGGTAATTATGAAGACTTACTTGCAAAAGTACGTAACTATCAATGCATCATATTACTGCACCTTCCTGCGCCGTTTGAGATAAGAGATAAAGAAAATAAAGGTGCGAAAAATTGGCGCACCGAGTTCTTTTGCATCGGGACAACGCACCGGCACACAAAGCCCTCGCAACACTGGAAAATCTGCGTGACTGAGGGTTCAAATTGCTACGTCATCGCCGGCCGCGGTGGCCGTGCGGTTCTAGCGCTGCAGTCCGGAACCGCGGGGCTGCTACAGTCGCAGGTTCGAATCCTGCCTCGGGCATGGATGTGTGTGATGTCCTTAGGTTAGTTAGTCCCATAGTGCTCAGAGCCATTTTTTTGCTACGTCATCTGCCATATTCTCCAGATTTGATCCCATCAAACTTTTTTCTTTCCTCAAACCTAAAAAAAAGGACCTCAAAGGAGTACAGTTTGACCATGATGATACTGCGAACGCTTGGTTGGGGTCTCTAACAACCCTACCACAACAAAGGTCAAAATTTAATAATTATTGTGGTGTTGCTCACGCTGCTAAATACTGCATTTTCGGGCAACAACAAAGTTATTATGTGGCAGGTGTCATTAGAGAACAGTTAATAAAGTCATTTCATGTAATAATAAATAAACTAGGCACTCATCTTTTCGTGTTTCCCACGCTGGTCTCGTTGTAAAATCATGGCTCAATTGTGATGATTCCAAGCTCGGATGCAAAGAGGCCTAGGTTTTTATTCTGCGATATTCAAAAGTTTTATAGATGTGTTTCACAGACCATTCTTGAAGATTAAACCTTTGAAAGTTAGCACAATGGTGATGTAAAAAAATAATCAGCGCTCCGAATTTTAGTCGCACTTCCTTTTTATTGCTTTTGTTGCAATATCACGTAACACACAAAACATCACTTCACAATGCAAAACATACTTGAAAACATCTTCCTCACTGTTAAAGTTCACATTTTATAAGCTGACTACAATATGAGTCTTTTCAACATGACAAGACTTGACCTTCTCAGGGTCCGACTCTCTAACAACTAATAATCGCTTACGCGCCCAGAAATCAGAGTTGCAGTTGAATATTGCTGGTATCGAGAGGCTGAGTTGAGGTGCCGTAATGGTTACGTAATTCAAGTACCATTACAACTCGAAATCGAAGAACTTTTATTTGAATGGTTTGCAGAAGTTTTCTGGGCGTGCCCGCAAGTGTGTTAGTATACACGGTTATTATATTGAAAAATAAATTGGTATTATTACATTTCTGTCATTCTTTATTTGTTAGGCTAGAAACTTTTCGGCTCCCGCCCCCCTCCGCCCCCCATCCCCCTCGTACGCAGGCGGCAAAGAAGAGATATCGGACGGTAATCGGTGAGCGCAGTATCCTTGACCCCTGCGGGGCCAGCTTCGCTATTATCCGTATCTGGTGTGTGAGCATGTTGTGCGTGATGACGGTACACGAGGTACCCTCGTGCTGGGAGAGGGGCGTGTACACAGCCGCTCCTTACAGTGGCTGCCGGCAGCCGGTGTCCGCATGCGGCGCACGTCGCACTGTTGTCCGCCGGCGCTCTTGTTAGCGCGCGCCGACCTTGATTTACGGCGCGGTGGGCGGGGCCAGCGACCGGGAACGGGCGTGCCCAATTACCGGCGCGTGGCCCGCGGCCAGAGCCCCCCCCCCCCTCACCCACTCCTCCCCCCCCACCACCACCACCGCCAACTTCATTAGCGCGCGCCGCGACCGCCAGAACATGCGCTGCAACCACCGCGAGCATCCGACGCGGGGAAAAAAAAGAGTAAAAAATTACAGAAAAAAATGGGTCGACCGCGTGCGTGCGTGCTCGTTCTCTCACTCGATCAAAAGAGTAATTTCACGCGTTTTAAACCTCAGAATTTCGCGTCTGTCTGCGAGGACGTCCCGCGGCACGGGAATGGTGGGCCCGCCCACAGCGCTCGGTTCTGCTTCCACTGTAGCGCCGATCTGCCCCCTTCCGCTGTGTACTTTCCATTTGGCGCCGTGGCTTTCGATTCGAAGGTAAAGCTCTTGGTAATCCGGGCTTAACAAATGGCCTCAGCAATGGGCTTTTGCCATTAATGCATTGCTAAAAGCCCTGTAGGGATGGATTACTGGTCGATTTTCACGTTGACCTAATTACTCGGAAGCGCCCGTCTGGTCAGTACGTTGTTCCCTCTGACCTCCCGTAAATAACTCTGTGATAGAATCATTGTACGTTGAAAAACGAACGCGGGTGTCTGTTATGTAGAGGTGGAACGATGCCTAACTTGATCCTCATTTCTGCCAGACTGAACCAATAAAAAAGCGTGTCACAATTGAAGCCTAGAAATAAGCGAGGCTCTTAAGTGCCAAAACGGTGAATTTTAGGAAAATGAGCTTGAAGTATGCTAGGTAGTTAATCTACATCTACATTGACACTCCACAAGCAACGGTACGGTGCGTGGCGGAGGGTACCCTCTGTCACTTCTAGTCATTTGCTTTCTTGTTCCACTCGAAAATAGAGCGTATCGTCCCTAATTTCTCGTATCTCACCTCCGACGTTCTTACGCGCAATACGCACCAAAGAGCCAAAGAAACTGAAGAGTGTTTCTGGAGCCACTCTGTAGCAATTCTGGACGTGTGGGGTGTCACATTGTCCTGCTGGAATTGCCCAAGTCTTTGCCTCTTCAGTGTATATAGATGTAGATGCAGATGTAGATGTAGAAAGTTACCTAACACCAGACATTCCGCTAACGTCCTGGATTAAGTCGCACTATCTGCTGTTGCTCGAGGACTAAGGGCATGTAACAACTTTGATGGAGATTTGTCCGTCGAATGAAGACGAAGTACGCGACTGCCCTCTTGTGTTCGAGAGGACTAGGCTACGTACCAGCACTGGGTTTCACTCTTTCTTTCCTCCTTCTTTGCCATCGTAAAACTGCACACACTATCATCAGTGTCGCTGCATTACACGGTTGCATTAATACACGAAAATCGCGCTCTATAAAAGATTCTGACAGTAACGCCAAAAGTGAAATGGTATACAGTAGTATCTGCATGATCATTTATTTTTTAGCCGCGCGGGATTAAACGAGCGGTCTCAGTCGCTGCAGTCATAGTCTGTGCGGCTGGTCCCGGCGGAGGTTCGAGTCCTCCCTCGGGCATGGGTGTGTGTGTGTGTTCGTCCTTAGGATAATTTAGGTTAATTAGTGTGTAAGCTTAGGGACTGATGACTTTAGCAGTTCAGTTCCATAAGATTCCACGCACATTTGAACATATGAACATTTAATTTTAGCCCAAATGTCGTAGTGGTTATGACTTATGACGATCGACTGGCAGCACATGGCACATCTAAGAAATGTCACTTGCCGATTAATCACATAGCCGGCCGGAGTGGCCGAGCGGTTGTAGGCGCTGCAGTCTGGAATCGCGCGACCGCTACGGTCGCATGTTCGAATCCCGCCTCGGGCATGGATGTGTGTGTTGTCCTTAGGTTAGTTAGGTTTAAGTAGTTCTAAGTTCTCTGGGACTGATGACCTCAGAAGTTAAGTCCCATAGTGCTCAGAGCCATTTTGAATAATCACATACTGAACTGGAGGACTTCTGCTAAAACTTTCATGTGACTGTTTTGTACTAATGTGGAGTAAACGCTTGAATGAGAAAGATATTTATTTTGACCAGATGAGGCAAAAGCTGGAAATCGCTTTCGTGTGTCCAACAGAAACTCAAGCGGCAAGAAGACCGAAGAGGGCTGACGTGTACACTATTTGATCAAGACTACCCAGACAGCTAATGGAGAACTCTGGCTCTGAGCACTATGGAACGTAACTTCTGAGGTCATCAGTGCCCTGTAACTTAGAACTACTTAAACCTAACTAACCTAAGGACATCACACACATCCAGGATTCGAACCTGACACAGTAGCGGTCGCGCGGTTCTAGACTGTAGCGCGTAGAACCGCTCGGCCACTACGGCCGGCTGGAGAACTCTAATATGGGCCGTGTGCACCCCTCGCCTTTTTGAACGGTGCTGCGATCACTTTCAGTGAGGTATCTGAATGTCTGTGGAGGAATCACAGGCTATTTCCCTCTTTAGTCGAAACCAGAGAACATAGCTAAGAAGCTGGTTCTCGAGCGATATCGACGTTCTAACTTATGCCAAACGTGTTCGCCTGGGATCAAATCGGTACTGTGGGCAGGCTGCTCCATTTCAGGCATGTTACTGCTCACCAATCAGTATTTCACACATGCTGCTTTCCGACAGGGTCCATTGTCATGCCTCTACAGTCATAGTCTCAAAACTGTAAAGTGCGCAGCATACAACGCGGTAAATTGTGTTCCTGTAATCTTGTATTTTGGGTCTTTTGAAGCGCAATGAAGGGATTACACCCTGACCTTGAGAAAGATCCCCATACTCTAACATCACCTCCTCCATACATCAGTGTTTGGACCACATATGATAGCAGGTAGTGTTCTCCAGGCATGCGCCGAACCCATACTATTCCATCGGATTGCCTCTCGGTATAGCGCGATTCGTCACTCCAAACCGCTCGTTTCCAGTGACCCATTGTACAGTGGCGTCAGGCGTCACACCAACTTCTACTACGGTCGCTTAGCAATGACCAGAGAAATATACGGGTTACGAGGAGCTGCCCGCCTAGTGCATGCCATTCATTCTAAGTACCTAAGCACAGTCATTCTGATAGCTGCGCAATGCTGTACAGTCGCTGTCCGTCAGTACGTGAGGTGTGCCTGATTTTGGTTTAGCTATGGGTGTTCAGTCGCGCTTCCACTACATAGCCACATAATCAACAGTCGGCTTGGGAAGCTTCAGAAAGATTGAAACTTCTCTAATGGATCTGTTACTCAACGTAGTCCAATGCCTACTCCACATTCGAAGTAACTATTGTCTCCTCACCAAATAAGTCCACTGTTAATGCTTTTCTGCTGACAACATAATAAACCCTTTGCCCCTTTTAAGTTAGCGGGTGAGTCTCTCGTGACAATTAGTGGTCATTTCCGCACTGCAACCCCTTCAGAAAAGTTATGGAGAGACCACACCATCATCTCCAGGCTGCAAAATGGCCTCCTTGCCTCAAACATTGTGAAAACAGGCTCTGGAGCGCACAATAGCGGACACTACCACCACACCGAAGCAAACCGTAAATTAACGTGACTGCAACATCAAAACAGTTGTCGACTGGTATCTTTCGTCTCTGGAGACCTTCGGGCAGCGAACGTCAGTGCTGAGCTATGGCCCACTGCATTCAATGACCATGAGGCCTTCATCTGCGGCGTGACTCTGCCACGACAACAGTCAACTCTTAATGTCAACATCCTCCAGGAAGAGCGTTGCCGTACCACCTCTCAAGCTCTCAGCTCCGTGAACTGACTCTACACTTCATCAAGGAGCTTCTGGACTCTTGCCGTGTAGCCGTCACTGCTACTAATGTGAGTGACGGGTCACACCTATTTCTCCACAACACGATGGTGAACATACTGCGCCAAACCAACTCTTCGCCGCACACTCATGGCGTACGGACGAGGTAGGGTGCTTTCGCTCCGATCGACCTCTGAGTTTCACTACACGGTCTTGCGAGAACTAGCGTCGCAACAACCCTCGCCAGAGTGCCAAATGGCCGTTCGCTGGACTCAGGCGCAGCTTCCGCAGATCACACCTAACAGACTGGACGGCACGCGGGTTCGAGCGAGACTGCAAGATTCCATCCCAGAGGAACGTGCTTCTCTTTATCACATCGTCAGAGAACGGAGACATCGTACGAGACGGCTCATCACGGCAGTTATTCCTGTGCACGGGCAACGCGCAGAGACACACAACGCCCTCTCCCGTGCCATCGCAGATTACTACCGCACTCTCTATCTAGCAGATCAACAGTTTGACAATGACATTGAGGACGTCTTGCACGATCTGCCACCTTCGGGTAGGGCGCAAGGTGACGCCACATTCTTGGAGGCCGTCATTTGGCGTGGGAAGAAATGCACATGGCCCTGTCACGCGGCGCGAGAAACAAATCCCTTGGACTTAATGGTCTACCGCTTGAATTTTATAGCACCTTTTCTGACCTGATGGGATAAGTTTGGCGGCAGATGTGCTGCCAAACGGGGGAGGGGGGAGGGGGGGGGGCGGCAGACCGCAAGGCTTCCGACCGTTGAAGTTAGTGAATTCGGATTATCGGATTACAAGCTGTTCGCCAGCATTCTTCGAGCTCGCCTCCTCGCTATTGTCAAAGATGCCATTCATGCCGACCAAACATATCTTGGAGGTGGCAGTAATACACACACGGCGTTAAGCTCATATCGGCATGCCGCTTTGAAGGCGCCCTAGTGGCGATTGACCGAGACCACGCATTTGACCGAGATCAGCACCATCTCTTGCAGGCTGTCTTAGAGAAGATGGGACTGTCCCCAATATCGGCAGATGTTGTTCTCCGTCTCATCCACGGAGCCCCTTCCACAATCCTGGCCAATGGCTACCGCTTGCCACCGTTCACAATTGAGCGCTCAGTGCGACAAGGCTGTCAGCCTTTCTCTTCGACGTTGCCCTCGAGCCTGCACTTCATGGTCTACGACAGCATTTAGAGGACATTCGCCTCCGCAATGTGCATTTTACATGTTGTGCCTATGCGGACAACGTAGTTTTCTTGGCAAGGTCGACAGAAGATATAAGTACGGCATCCCTTCCTGTATGCCGCCTTCCCTGACGGCGATGTCATCTTTCAGCAGTATAACTGTCAATGTCTCGGTGCCGCCGGCCGAGGTGGCCGAGCGGTTGTAGGCGCTACAGTCTGGAACCGCGCGACCGCTATGGTCGCAGGTTCGAATCCTGCCTAGGGCATGGATGTGTGTGATGTCCTTAGGTTAGTTAGGTTTAAGTAGTTCTAAGTTCTAGGGGACTGATGACCTCAGAAGTTGAGTCCCATAGTGCTCATAGCCATTTGAACCATTTGTCTCGGTGCCATAATCGTGGTACTGTAGTTTGATGGGCCTCATAGTGAGCTCACGATGATGTCACAGTGATCAAATTCAACTGATGTAAATACTATTGAACCCATCTGGATCGCTATCTGGCGCCATCACCACGTACGCAAATCAGCAGCCCGTTTTTACGCAAATTATATGACCTGTGCGTAGACATCTAATGCTATATTCCTGCCGAAACGTACGAACAAACTGTGGGATCCGCGATACGCAGAATCGGTTATGTATACCGTTCCAAAGGTAGACAAACAGACTATTAAGCAGGTGGTCATAATGTTTTGGATCATCAGTGCATACGTAAAAATGTAAATGCTTATAGTAAAAAGTTCATATAACGACCAGTTAGCCCGGGAATATTAACACAAATAAACACCGATATTTGAGCCTACAGGCTATTATCAGTGCCCACAGAAAAAAGAGAGAGAGAAAGAGAGACGAACGAAGGAGGACTAGTATTTAAAAATAGAAAAGTAGCCGTTAGATTTATGTATTTTTTTATGGAAGACGAGTCCTTTCTTGAAGACGAAACCCGTCTGGACGGAGGAGCTGATGCGCCCGGCGAAGCGTGACGAGTGCAGCAGCCAGACCGCCGGCGCAACTCGGCCCAGAGGAGTTCAATTAGCGGAACACTCGGGGCGGGCGAGACCAGCCGGCTGAAAACCAATAATTAATTATACAAGTCGATATCGCTGTGTAGCATCGTAATTAATTACTGAAGTTTGTTTCGCTATCTGCGAAATCGCGAATAAAATTTAAATTCTACGGTTGCGCGGGCGTCGCTAACATTCGCGGGAGTGGTTCTGATTGCAGTGCGTCTTCTCAACTGTGAACGGAAAACTTGCTTAATTGCGCGCGACACGGCGGAGGCAGCAGGGACGTAGCGGAAATAGTGTAGTGTTAGCATCGCAGGTCGTAGATAAACTTACCGAAGGAAATACGCGACGGGTTGAAATCAGTTTTCTCTCATGTGCGTGGAAGTTAAAATTATCATCTGTTTACAAGTACCAAACAAATACTCACGCTGATGACAGCTGTTTTTGACTTCAGTTTTTACCACTAAGAAAATTTATTTTTACCCCTCAGACGGTAATTACCTACAGGATGGGAACGATAGTTATAAAAGGGCTCGCAAGATGGCACCAGCTGATGCTACACACGGTACCCACCAGGGGACTTGGAATTCACGTCCCCTTACTTTCTGCAGTTATGACTGGTCAGCGAGTGGTTTGAAGTCGCCGTACTCAGAGCTCCCCCTCAGATTATCTCAGATTATTCTCAGAACACGCCGAGCTTACAGAAGACAGTGCAGTGAGACATTACGAACATAGCACGTTACTAGTGCTACTCCGACCGCCAGAGAATTTTGTAATCCAGTACTAGTGGAACAGAGAGAGAGTGCAGAGAGACTCAAAGATACAATGTCATATACGTTTAATACTGTGTGAACTCTAATTGTGGTGTCATGTCGTACCCTTGAAAGGAGACTACTGGGGCACAGTTGTATGCGGCACCCAAATATGATAAGACTATCAATGTAATCTAAGCTGGAACTATGATATTATAAACGATGAATGTTTCCGATAGGCTTTATAAAGCGGATAGCTGATTCTGCACGACCGCAGAGCCAAACATACTGCTTCTGGTCTGAGATTGTAGTGTTGGAGTGGGAGAGCGCTGGATGCATAGTTGTAGATAGCTGTCTGTGAGTGAATGAGGATGGTGTAGCAGATTTTGTGGTGTCCTCTATGTCAGAGATAGATGAGCTCCAAGCAAACAGGACTGGCGTATCGGATAAATGAATAGTCTTGGCAGTTCCTGCTATGCCGCAACATCGTACTGGTGTGACGGGCGGAATCAGCTAATGAGATGAGGTCCCATATAATGCTGAACTGTTAGCCAGGAGAAAAGATACTGAAAAAGTGCCTCCTCTCCAGCTAAACTTCTGAATTCTCCTCCGCTGTTCAGAATTTAAGAGATCGGCGCGGGGTAGTTGCGTATGATAACAGCGTTGGGCTTAAATACCATTTATAGAACTGTATTTATTACGGAAAATGCATGGACATTTGAACGAAGGTACAAATTTGGATTCTTTACTACTGTTCTTTTGGCTCGTTGCTATTTTCACAAAATGTCGAAGAAACGCTAGATTAACGCAAACGGGTGTCGAAAAGTCGGTGTCCAGAGACAAAGATCCAGTCTTCAGATTATGTGGTCTGTTGTGAGGGCTAATGTATAGTTTCGTTTGGCCTATCGTCACCTCAGGTGTCATCTCAGAGTAGCAGCAAAATATGATGATACTCCTTCATGTTTGTAGCACATACTGTGACACAGTTCACAGAAAACTTGGAGATGCAGTAGCTGTGTCTGCCTAAAAATTTTTTGTGAAGGAATGTGTGCACCAGCGAGATGGTACGTTTATCCGCTCAACTCAGCAGGAATGTCGATGTACTGATCCCCATATAACATTTTTGTTTAGTTCTAGTTGATCATCAAACGCATCTGTACTTCAGCCAAAGTCTTATATAATTGTGATCTTCTTAAATATCAGTTGATATCCCTTTACGTACTGCCATTGGAGTTAACTTAGAGCTTGAACTGCTCCAGTCGAGTACTTTTCCCTCTGAACATATCTTCGCCGCAACGGTATTAGCTGTCGTCTGCTAACTGAACCAAAGAGCTTTGTATCTGAACACAGCGTGTGGTATACTTTAAGATAGGCTTGAAGAGGCTGGTAACAAGTGACGTCAGAGTTTTTCCGGCCGAGGCTCACGAGAAAGACAGGCTGCGAGGCAAGGACGGAGCTCGCTCGTTCGCTCAGCTCAGCAGGCGAACTGCTTTTCTAGGTCTGTTACCTCGTAACTGGGTATTTACGTACAAACGATAATAGTATTTTCTACTGGAGCCCACCACAGCGGAATACCAGCTTTGCATTATGCTGTATTTTACGATCGTTCGACACACACAGATCAGCGAAAACATTATCACCGCTGCCCACCACCATTTTGGATGCCGCCTGGTGACGTTTTTGGCACGCAAAGAGGTAACAAAAGGATGTAAGCGGAGCAAACACGGACGGGGGACCACCCTAGCGAAGATATGGGCTACAAATTGGGAAATCCATTGAGATAAGCGACTATGACAAAGGACAGATTATTATTACGCAGAGCCTATGAACGAGTATCTCTAAAACGGCGAAGCTGCTCGAATGTTCATGTTCTACTTTCGTGAGCATCTACTGAAAGAGGTAGAAGGACATTAAATTACCACTAGATACTAAATGCTTGGAGGTCGATGATTGTTCGCTGAGCGTGGGGCCCGGAGCTTGTCTGCTCTGTAAATTAAGTAGATAGTGATATGCTGCATCCGTACCGAAAGATCACAATGGTGGTGCACGCACAGGTGTTCGGAGCACACCTTCATCGTACTTTGTTCAACTCGGAGCAGACCACCCCTACGTGTAGACATGTTGACCCAACGACATCGTCAGTTACGATTGCAGTGGGCACGGGACCATCGGGATTCGACCGACGATCAGCTGAAACATGTCGGCTCAACGGGTGAATCACATTTTTGCTGCACTAGATCGATGGTCGCCTCCACATACTCCATCATCGAGCTGAACGTGCAACGTGCGACGGACGCTGACGGGCGCAGTATTAAGCTATGGGAGATATTCTTCCGCGCTTGCATGGGACCTGCGATAGCAATGGAAGACCTGCTGACAGCGGCAAACCACCTGCACTCCTTCATGCTTGATGTCTGTGGCAACGGCGTTGTCATCTTTCAACAGTGTAATGTCCGCCCCCGGTAGCGGAACGGTCAGCATGACGGATTGTCAATCCTCTGGGCCGGGGTTCGATTCCCGGCTGGGTCGGGGAATTTTCTCCACCCAGGGACTGGGTGTTGTGCTGTTCTCATCATCATTCTAGCATCCTCATCGACTGCAGGTCCCCGAAGTGGTGTCAAATTCAAAGACCGGCACCCGGCGAACGGCCTGCTCGACGAGGGTGCTAGCCATACTATTAAATAAAAAAACAGTGTAACAGTCCATGTCTCGGGCCAGAGGCGTGATGCAGTGGTTTGGAGAACTTTATCGTGAACTTTCATCGATGTCTCGACGACCAAATTCACCTGTTGTAAATCCTATGGAACCAATGTGGCTCGCTATCGGGTGCATCGCCGTGTACGAAAATCAGCGGCTCGTTATATGCGAACTGGGTGACCTGTGCGTAGAGATACTCCACAAACCTACCAACAAACTGTCGGATCCCTCATACGCAGAATCAATTATGTATTCCGTTCCAAAAACGGACAAACAAGCTATTAAGGAGGTCGCCATAAAACTTTGTTTGATAAGAGTAAACGGTATAATGGCTTGTTCGTTGCATTCAGTGCCTTGTGCTTAACAGTCCTCATTTCATAATAAGGTGTAGTGCCTCAGGCAACCTATATCATTCTGGCATGATTTATATACTTAGTACAGCTGTAACAAATTAGGCCTACGGTCATCAGGTCGTAGTGGTACTAGTAATCATTAAGACTCCATAATAGTGGATTCCAGTACAAGATGTAATTCTTGTTTGCATGTAAACACACAATTGCGAGTTAACAATCTAGAACTGCAGTTAGTTTGCTGAGCTAAGCGATCCAGAGAGCGATCTTAGGCCTACTTTTGTGACGTACGTGCGGCGATCTATCTTTCTCGTCGGCCTCATTTCCGGCCAAGTTACGGTGCGGGCAGAATTTGACGAAGGTACAAACTTGCTTCCCGGACACCGCTTGGAGTGGACGGACTGCCCCCGCTGCGACGAATGCCGTCTACGTGTTGAATGTACTCAAGTGTATGGATGATTTTGTGCTTGCCGTTATCCCTAATATTTCGTTACATGATTGATTCAGAATATTAATACTTCGAGTTACGGTTTTGAAACCAGATTAATAATTAGAAAATCAATGGCAGGATAGCCGCTTCACGGTAACCATGTGGAATTTAGCGTTATTTTGGGTACAATTGGGCCTGTAGCTCGACCTCCTAAGAAAACATCTCACGATAATTTTCACGTGAGGTCAGGCTTTCATTCGGAGCACCCACTGATGTGATTTGGTGCGTTCAAATAATGGTCACCTGCTGTGGGCTTAACGTAATCTAAGTTATGGACAGCCAGTGAATACTCGACAAATATGTACTTTGGGAGTTCTTTTCTCATCTCCTTGCATCTGACAGTGTAAACATAATTCATGTTGACATCTTTCGACGAAATAGTGTGGTGGTGTCTTTCTCGGAGACTATTTACCCCCATGTGGTCGTGATTGACAAATTTGTCTTAATACGCATGCATTTGAAACTGAAATGTAAACGAAGTCGCGTACCCACGTATTTTTTTGCGTAGTTTCAGCGTAAAAGTGATACTGGAGTAAATTTTTGATTCACGTCACCTTAGGACTCCACATACCACTTTACTACTGAAAAACCATCTTGTGCTATAAAGATCAGCGTCACTGCAAGACACTGTGATTTACTTTAAATGTAAATGTAGACTATTATATTGCAGGTACAGTTGCAGACTACACCGGAGCAGATCTTAATACGTGTCCATCAAACTGGACATTTAACTTGCTGTTTCTTGATGATCGAATTTTTAGGTGTGTATCTCTCCGCTGCATTTTATCTTACCTAAAGGATAGCTTAGGCTCTTTGTAATGTCAGAATCGACACGTCAGCCTGAAAAGGAAGTCTTGTTTATTCGCACCACAAAGATGAGCTGATCTCAGACCATACTGACTCAACAAACTTACTCTGATCGGCTGTTGACGCCGTTGCGCACATATGTCCTAACCGTCTAAATTTTAAAACATTCATTGTTTCAAACAGTAACTTTTAATGTTACAGTTAAAAGTTTAGCTATTTTTCAAAAGCCGGCCGGAGTGGCAGTGCGGTTCTAGGTGCTACAGTCTGGAGCCGAGCGACCGCTACGGTCGCAGGTTCGAATCCTGCCTCGGGCATGGATGTGTGTGATGTCCTTAGGTTAGTTGGGCTTAATTAGTTCTAAGTTCTAGGCGACTGATGACCTCAGAAGTTAAGTCGCATAGTGCTCAGAGCAATTTTAACCATTTTTTTTTTTTTCGAAACACGTTACAGAATTTGGACCGACAATTTGTCTCTGTCGTTCTAATACTGCCAACATGCCGAAATAACAGTTACTCCAAAATAATGAAATACATTTCCAAAATATTTCATCTAGAAATCTTAGTAACTTTATAAATAAAGATATGATTTTGGTACTGACGTGAATCCTGCATCTTTATACTTAGTTCAACAATAATCACAATCAGATTTTTGTGTACAGCTTTTGTAAGTACGGGTTTTAACATTTGTTTTCATTTGTTACATTTGTTTTAGGATAGTATCTATATTTCATCTCATTTTTCTTACATTTCACCATAATTACGTTCCAGGTATTTTAATCCCAACAATATATTGAATTTATATGGTTAAAACGCATGTTCATCGGTTCAGACTACTTTGTGTACATGCCACGAGATAGTATTGGGTACTTCAATATGCACTATGTGATCAGAACTATCCGGACACCTAGCTGAAAATGACTTACAAGTTCGTGGCACCTTCCATTGGTAATGCTGGAATTCAGTATGGAGTTGGCCCACCCTTAGCCCTGATGACAGCTTCCACTCTCGCAGACATAAGTTCAATCGGGTGCTGGAAGTTTTCTTGGAGAATGGTAGCCCATTCGTCACGGAATGCTTCACTTAGAAGAGGTATCGATGTCGGTGGGTGAGGTCTGGTACTATGTCGGCTTTCCAAAACATCCCAGAGGTGTTACGTAGCATTCGAGTCAGGGTCCTGTGCAGGCCAGTACATTACAGAGATGTTATTCTCGTGTAACTACTCCGCCACAGGCCGTGGATTATGAACAGGGGCTCGATCGTGTTGAAAGATGCAATCGCCCTCCCCGAATTGCTCTTCAGCAGTGGATAGGAAGAAGGTGCTAAAAACATCAGTGTAGGCCTGTGCTGTGATAGCGCCAAGCAAAACAACATAGGGTGCAAGCCCCCTCCATGAAAAACACGACCACATCATAATACCACCGCCTCCGAATTTTATTGTTGGCAGTACATACACTGGCAGACGACGTTCACCGGGCATTCGCCATACCCACACCCTGCCTTCGGATCGCCACATTGTGTTTCGTGATTCGTCACTCGACACAATGTTTTTCCACTGTTCAATCGTCCAATTTTTACGCTCCTTACAACAAGCGAGGCGACGATTGGCATTTACCGGCTGGATGTGTGGCTTATGAGCAGCCGCTTGACCATGAAATCCAAGTTTTCTCACCTCCCGCCTAACTGTCATAGTACTTGCAGTGGATCCTGATGGCAGTCTGGAATTCCTGTGTGATGGTCTGGATAGATGTATACCTATTACACACTACGACGTTCGTCAACTGTCGGCGCTCTCTTTGAGTCAACAGACGAGGTCGGCCTGTACGCTTTTGTGCTGCACGTGTCTCTTCACGTTTCCACTTCACTATCACATCGGAAACATTGGACCTAGGGATGTTTAGGAGTGTGGAAATCTCGCGTACAGACGTATGACACAAGTGACACCCATCTGCCTGACAGCGTTCAAAGTCCGTGAGATCCGCGAAGCGTCCCGTTCAGCTCTCTCACGATGTCTAATGACTACTGAGGTCGCTGATAGGGAATTGCTAGCAGTAGGTGGCAGCACAATGCAACTAATATGAAAAACGCATGTTTTGGGGGGTGTCCGAATCATTTGATCGCATTGTTTAGACACAATCACAGTTTTCGTTAAGAGGCGTCCCATTTTGCTACTTCATAATCTTTGGCTGGGCAGGTATCACTTTTGATTTCGGGCTGACGAGCTGCAGTTTATTTAGTGTATTCTAGGGTGAAAGACAATGTACCTACACTACTGGACATTAAAATTGCTACACCACGAAGATAATGTGCTACTGATGCGAAATTTAACCGATAGGAAGAAGCTGCTGTGATATGCAAATGATTAGCTTTTCAGAGCATTCACACAAGGTTGGCGCCGGTGGAGACACCTAAAACGCCCTGACTTGAGCATAGTTTCCAACCACTTTCTCATACAGAAACAGCAGTTGACAGGCGTTGCCTGGTGAAATGTTGTTGTGATGCATGGTGTAAGGAGGAAAAATGCGTACCATTGCATTTCCGCCTTTGATAAAGGTCGGATTGTAGTCTATCGCGATTGCGGTTTATCGTATCGCGACATTGCTGCCCGCGTTGGTCGAGATCTAATGACTGTTAGCAGAATATGGAATCGATCGGTTCCGGAGGCTAATACGGAACGCCGTACTGGATCCCAACGGTCTCGTATCACTAGCAGTCGAGATGACAGGCATCTTATCCGCATGGCTGTAACGGATCGTGCAACCACGTCTCGATCCCAGATTCAAGAGATGGAGACTTCTGCAAGACAACAACCATCTGCACGAACAGTTCGATGACGTTTGCAGCAGCATGGACTATGAGCTCGGAGACCATGACTGCGGTTACCCTCGACGCTGCATCACAGACAGGAGCGCCAGCGACGGTGTACTCAACGACGAACCTGGGTGCACGAATGGCAAAACGTCACTTTTTCGGATGAATCCAGGTTCTGTTTACAGCATCATGATGGTCGCATCCGTGTTTGGTGACATCGCGGTGAACGCACATTGGAAGCGTGTATTAGTCATCGCCATACTGGCGTATCACCCGGCGTGTTGGCATGGGGTGCCATTGGTTACACGTCTCGGTCACCTCTTGTTCGCAATGACAGCACTTTGAACAGTGGATGTTACATTTCAGATGTTTTACGACCCGTGTCTATACCCTTCATTCGATCCCAGTGAAACCCTACATTTCAGCAGGATAATGCACGGCTGCATGTTGCAGGTCCTGTACGGGCCTTTCTGTATACAGAAAATGTTCGACTGCTGCCCTGGGCAGCACATTCTCCAGATCTCTCACTAATTGAAAACGTCTGGTGAATGGAGGCTGTGCAACTGGCTCGATACAATACGCCAGTGGTATGAACTGTGGTGTCGTGTTGAAGCTGCATGGGCTGCTGTACCTGTACACGCCATCCAGGCTCTGTTTGACTCAATGCCCAGGCGTATCAAGGCCGTTATTACGGCCAGAGGTAGTTGTTCTGATCCTGATTTCTCAGGATCCATGCACCCAAATTGCGTGAAAATGTAACCACACGCCATGTCTAGTATAATGTATTTGTCCAATGAATACCCGCTAATCATCCGCATTTTTTCTTGGTGTAGCAGTTTTAATGGCGAATAGTGTTACAAGTTGCAAGGTAGAATATGTGGTACCACATATCGATATCACCCCACGGACTTCACGAAATACGCCGATAGGGGTGTAACCTCCCCACAGAAATTTTGAAGACATTAATAATAATTGGGAGCCAAGCGTAACCTCCCTAGCAATTAAATTTAATGACAATAAAAATGAGAATCGCAATCTGACTCAAGGTGTAAGCTCTCACGAAAATAATGAAAAACAATTCAATGCTAATGAGACTTTAGTGACAATGTAACCTCAATTAAACCGAAATATCGGTCTTTGGCCCTGTGCAAAAAATCATAATTAATTTCTTACCTCATTCGAAACTGCATGTCAAAGTTCTGCTCTTATTGTTGGCCACGGCTTGGAGGATATGCATTGCAAGTATTACTTTTTTTTATTTTTTTTTATTTTTGAAATTTAACTGAAACTTTTCTATAAAGGAAATGGAAGGAAATCGTTGGTTCAATTAAATGGTTCTTTTGTTAAAAGTTGCTTTGAAATGAAAATTATTATTGGGGCACTTGTTGAAAATTAATTACAATAAATAAACTTTACATTATCTGATGTGCGCAATGCAGCTTGGTTACCTTAATTAACAATATACCTCATTCAGCATCTTGACCAGAGACCCATGTCGACGCCTGCGACTGCGTCCCGCTCGCGACTCCCTCGCGACTCTCTCGCGACTGTACTAGACCACTACTGCCGACAGACTACCCACAGACTGCACTGGCCTACTGCTACCGACAGACTGCACTGCTCACAGACTGCCCACTGACTACTGCTCGCAACACTCGCGCGGTCAAGCGATAAATAGCACTCTGGTCAGAGACTCTGCAATGCCTCGCCATCGCCGCCACACATAGCGAGGGATCTGGCGGTCCCAATGGTGCATGCCGACTGATCCACACTTCCAACAGCTCCGTAATACGAGCTTCCCGTGCCGCCACAAAATAGGACGACGACCGTTAACAGCCTCTGCCGCCTCTTGCCCTTCGAGCCTCTACACTGTGATGCTATAGTTCGTGCTTTTGTTCAGAGTCTCTGCCTTGCTGCTATTGAGAGTTGGACTCTGTTGCTCGCTGCATTAATTTTAATGCGTTTTCAAATGCCTCGGTACGTGCAAGTTACGTGAATCTTCTTAACACTCTATTACCGCCGACCGGTGTGGCCGAGTGGTTCTAGGCGCTACAGTCTGGAACCATGCCTCTGGCATGGGTGTGTGTGATGTCCTTGTGATAGTTAAGTTTGAGTAGTTCTAAGTTCTAGGGGCCTTCAGGGGGGGGGGGGGGCTATTAGTCATAATGGGACTGTGCCCATTGGACATCAAGATAAACGAACAAACGGCTTGGTACTGGGCCAAAAA
Source organism: Schistocerca serialis cubense (assembly GCF_023864345.2). Lineage (NCBI taxonomy): Eukaryota > Metazoa > Arthropoda > Insecta > Orthoptera > Acrididae > Schistocerca > Schistocerca serialis. The sequence goes on from NC_064638.1 coordinate 267,641,383, forward strand.
GGGGAATTTTGAGAAAATTGAAGACATTATGGGCATGAGGATGGAGGACAAAAGGGAAATAAGGAGAATAGGGGAGGAACTTTGGCAGGGGTCTTGGGAGATAGAAGAAACTGGACGTAGAACTTTCCAATTCAAACCAAATATGAGGGAGCACTTGGACATGAAATACTTTGAGCCAACACGAGGACTGATCCATTTTCTCACTGGCCATGGACCCTACCCGACATAGTTATGTCAGTTTGGAAGAGGGCTACGCCCGCGTGTGATTGTGGCGTGTCAGAGGGTACTCCCGACCATGTGGTTTACGAGTGCCCCCTCTTCAATGACGTTGCGACTACACTTCGACACAGATTTCCGAACCATGACACATGCCAATTGAGGTGAAGACACTTTCCAACTGCTAAACACATTGGCTAACGAGGTATCACGAAAAGTTTTAACAGAATACCTGAGGGAAAAAAAGTGTGGGAAATCTTATGGGACTTTACTGATAAGGTCATCAGTCCCTAAGCTACATTATACTAAGAACAAACACACACGCCCATGGCCGAGGCAGGACTCGAACCTCCGCCGGGATCAGCCGCACAGTCCACGACTGCAGCGCCCTAGACCGCTCGGCTAATCCCGCACGGCAATACCTGAGGGACATTAACTAAATAACAACTGAGACAACCAACCGATTGCGTCCAGAGCCCTATTCCCAAACCGCCTGTGCGTGGACTGGCCGACTTTCCATCATAGTTGGAATCCGCCACGTGCAGGTCTAGTGGGAGTGGGGGTCAATACTACCGATAAGGACATGCACCGGATATGACGTAGGACAAGTTAGTTTGTAGGACTTAATTTAGGAAAATTAAGTTAGGGAACTGCAGCGATTGAACATCTTGGCCTGCCCAGTGCCAGGGGCATGCTCTTCGGGTTTAGCTCGATGAGCAAGGCTCTTAAAGTAGGTTTATATCTTACTGGCACACATGTGACGCTGCAGGCGATAGGAGCTAGTTATAAGAAAAAGATATAAGTCGTTGGTATTTGATATTAAATGCCCATTGTTTGTAATTCCAACTGTAGCTCACTTGAAAATTGTAATTAGCTGCAACATAATTATATCAGTTGTATAATTATTATGACCCACTCATCAGATAAGGAAGTGGGTTAACATTGTATAATTATTATGATTTGTAATAAAGAATTAAAAAAAAAAGTTCTAAGGGACTGATGACCTCAGAAGTTAAGTCCCATAGTGCTCAGAGCGATTTGAACCATTTTAACCACTCTGTTACCTTGCTTGCTAATCATTTATGATTCCATCTGGCTTTCCTAAGACGCATTTGTCACACCACTTGGTTGCCCATTTCCCCTAACTATTGTGAACGAAGTAGCATACAACAAATCTCGCGGTTGTCGGCCGTCGTAATTTAATATATTATTATTATTATTGTTATTATTATTATTATTATTTTGATTGTTGCCGACTTACGTGGTGGGCCTTAGTAAAAACGATGTTTCATTTTATTTTGATTTACAGTTAAATGCTTTTGTGAAAGTCTCCTTTTTTTAACAATTTAATCTTCAGTATAAATTATTTTTTACGTTAATGAACGTTAGACTCGCTGAATCTTAAAACATGAACATATAAGTTGAACAATGGAATAAATCTTTCATATCAATTTCCTCGGCTAGTCAGTTCACTTTAAAGCAAAAAATCTTTAGTTGTTAATTACAATTACGGCTCACACACGCGCGAGAGTATTTCTTCTTACCTCCGTTAACCATTGCCTCGTAGTCGGAGTCCTGGCTCTGGCTCTCTGCTGTTGTACTGGAAATAAGAATCTTAAAGCTACGTATTTTCTGCAACGTCGGGCGGCTGTGGAGAAAAATGTGTATTATGTTAATAGCAGGCGAGTGTTTCGCTTCCGCTAAATTTTACAAGTAATGGCGTCGTTGGCTCCATCGGCTGCAACGATTGTTGAACTGTAAATTACTCAAATGCCGGTTAATTCAAGGAAGGTGGACATGAAATCGGGATCACCTCTTACAAATTAAAAGTGAACAATAATATTAAATCAATACATTATTTGCTTAATTAGTACAAATATGCTTAAATTTGCCAGCACTCGCAAGATGTCCGTCTACACACAACCAAGACAAGAGAAGAAGTGACGACGACCAAAAAATTAACAGAAGAGCGCACCTTGTCGTCTCTTTAGATCATTTTGCTATATTTCTTTGCCCTCGAAACTTACACAGAGAAATTATTATAATACGGATAAATGAGTAAATGTATATTACCCAATTTTTAAATGTATCTTCCTTATAAATACTGTCTCTTAAGTCTTTTATTATTATTATTATTTCGCTGGGGACGCTGTAGCCACTAATCAGATAAGGAGGTGGTTAACATTGTATAATTATTATCAATTGTAATAAAGAATTTTTTAAAGAAAAAAACATTCTAGGGGACAGATGAATTCAGAAGTTCTATAGTGCTCACAAGGGAACCTCCCCATCGCGCCCCCCTCAGATTTAGTTATAAGTTGGCACAGTTGATAGACCTTGAAAAACTGAACACAGATCAATCGAGAAAACAGGAAGAAGTTGTGTGGAACTATGAAAAAAATAAGCGAAATATACAAACTGAGTAGTCCATGTCCAAGATAGGCAACATCAAGGATAAGAGGCGCTCAGGAGCGTCGTGGTCGCGTGGTTGGCGTGAGCAGCTGCGGAACGTGAGGTCCTTGGTTCAAGTCTTCCCTCGAGTGAAAAATTTAATTTTTTGGAAGTGATTGTCATATTTATAAGAAAACCTAAATCAGGCATGGTAGAAGAATCTTTTTACCCATTCGCCAAGTGTACAAGTTAGGTGGGTCGACAACATATTCCTGTCATGTGACGCACATGCCGTCACCAGTGTCGTATAGAATATATCAGACGTGTTTTCCTGTGGAGGAATCGGTTGACCTATGATCTTGCGATCAAATGTTTTCGGTTCCCATTGGGGAGGCACGTCCTTTCGTCTACTAATCGCACGGTTTTGCGATGCGGTCGCAAAACACAGATACTAAACTTATTACAGTGAACAGAGGCGTCAATGAACGAAAGGACAGACCATTGCTTTGCGAAAATAAAGAAGGTAAAGTTTTCACGGGAAGACTTGAACCAAGGACCTCTCGTTCCGCAGCTGCTCACGCTGACCACGGTACCACGGCGCTCCTGAGCTCAAGCCATCCTTGATGTTGCTTATCTTCGGCATGGACTACTTCGTTTGTATATTTTGCTTATTTTTTTCATAGTTCCACACAACTTCTTCCTGTTTTCTCGACTGATCTGTGTACAGTTTTTCAAGGCCTATCCACTGTGCCAACTTATAACTAAATCTGAGGGGGGTGTGATGGGGAGGTTCCCTTGTCAGAGCCATTTGAACCACTCTGTTACCTTGTTTGCTAATCATTTCTGCATTCATCTGGCTTTCCTAAGACGCATTTGTCACACCACTCTGTTGCCCATTTCCCCTTACTACTGTGTACGAAGTCGCATCCAACAGAATCTCTAACCGTTAGAGACAAGAATCGCCTTCCAAAGTTTCACAGTGACCATTAGTTTCACGTGCAATTCTGCGATCCACACGGTAACCTCGTTGGGAGAAACAATCACGAAGTCAAGTTCGGGAAAACAGCGGGGCCATTCTACTCGTTCCGACGACCTCGGCGTAGCGTCCTCGTTTCACCTCAGTGGCTGTGCCACGCGGAGAGGGGCTCTTGGCGTAACACGGCGCGACGCGGCCGCTTGTGCATCTCTTTATGAATTATTGGCTGCGCGGCTCGGGCCGTGCACCGCCCTCTAAATTATGAAGCCGGTCGGTCGCGAGTTATGAATGTTTGATTGCGCTCCGGCCGTCGGCGCAGCCAGTAATGAAGCGGCGTCGCGAAGCCGAGCGCCGGACGGCGCACGGGCTGGCGGACACCGCTTCGCCCCGAGTCGGCACGGCCCCGTTCCGGTTGTTTATGTAGGACGTCATGATTAATTACGCAAATTCCTCGCCAGTTTTCTGCGTGGGAGGGGGGGGGGGAGGAGAGGGCTGTCGCACGGCGTCGCTTCCTGGCCCGCGCCCGCGCGCGGGGAGCCGCCGGAATCAAATAATGCAGATGAGGCCCGCCGTGGCATCTGAAATGATTACCGGCGGCGCACTGGCCGGCGGTGATGCATCGGTTGTAAACAAGCCCGGCTCGCACCGCCGATGCCGCACCTAGCGCGCGCGCACTGTGTTTTCCAGGGCGCACATCCGCCGGAACGGCGTTCGATAAATCATAACATGCGAGCTGTTTTGTTGCCGCGACGCGGGGCCTCACCCCGCGCCGGCGTTTGTAAATTTCCCGGCGTTGATGATGATTAGAGCCATAAATCATTGATGTCGCGGGGCAGAGATCAATGCGAGTGCACGCCGCGCGCATAAGACGCTTTGTTTGCAAGCGCGATGGCGACAACTCTGGCCGCGTCGCTGCACATCGGGGAGCGTTATCGCGTCGGTAATAATTATTCAGCAGTACGGTGCTCATTTTCATATCGCCTACGGCAATTATATGTGATGGTTTTCCCGGTCTCTTTTCTTGAATCCAATTTCCTGATTATTTGAACAGGGCTACGATGTCACACTGCGAGAATGCGTGAGAAAGGAGAACGGTCGGTTTTTACTGGAGTCGTTAATAATGACAGAGCAGTTTATGTCGCAATCTCTGGCCTAGTGATGTTCGCAGCTCTCTCTGTCTGCCTTGTCTGCTCAGCACCTGTTCAACGAGGAACAGACTAATGCTTCCCCCTCTGCATATAAAGCTCACAAAAAATTGAAGTATCCAGAAGACACGGTCTGACATCAGTGTAACTTCACACACGTACACGTCGTTAGCGGGTACGTAAATAAAATTGTTGTTGTTGTGGTCTTCAGTCCAAAGACCGGTTTGATGCAGCTCTCCATGCTACTCTATCCTGAGCAAGCTTCTTCATCTCCCAGTACCTACTGCAACTGAATCTGTTACGTGTATGCATCTCTTGGTCTCCCTCTACGATTTTTACCCTCCAAACTGCCGTCCAATAGTAAATAGGTGATTCCTTAATGCCTCATAACATGTCCTACTAACCGATCCCTTCTTCTAGTCAAGATATGCCACAAATTTCTCTTCTCCCCAGTTCTATTCAGTACCTCCTTATTACTTATGTGATCTACCCATCTAATCTTCAGCATTCTTCTGTAGCACCACATTTCGAAAGCTTCTATTCTCTTCTTGTCTAAACTCGTTATCGTCCATGTTTCGCTTCCATACATGGCTACACTCCATACAAATACTTTCAGAAAAGACTTCCTCACACTTAAATCTATACTCGATGTTAACAAATTTCTCTTCTTCAGAAACACTTTCCTTGCCATTGCCAGTCTACGTTTTATATCCTCTCTACTTCGACCATCATCAGTTATTTTGCTCCCCAAATAGCAAAACTCATTTACTACTTTAACCGTATCATTTCTTAATCTAATACCCCCAGCATCAACCGATTTAATTCGACTACATTCCATTATCCTCGTTTTGTTTTTGTTGATGTTCATCTTATACCCTCCTTTCAAGACACTGCCCATTCCGTTCAACTGCTCTTCCAGGTCCTTTGCTGTCTCTGGCAGAATTACAATGTCATCGGCGAACCTCAAAGTTTTTATTTCTTCTCCATGGATTTTAATGCCTACTCCGAATTTTTCTTTTGTTTCTTTTACTGCTTGCTCAATATACAGATTGAATGACGTCGGGGATAGGCTACAGCCCTGTCTCACTCACTTCCCAACCACTGCTTTCCTTTCATGCCCCTCGACTTTTATAACTGCCATCTTGTTTGTGTACAAATTGCAAATAGCCTTTTGCTCCATGTATTTTACCCCTACCACCTTCAGAATTTGAAAGACAGTATTCCAGTCAACATTGTCAAAAGCTTTCTCTAAGCCTGCAAATGCTAGAAACGTAGGTTTGCCTTTCCTTAACCTACTTTCTAAGATAAGTCGTAGGGTCATTAGTGCCTCACGTGTTCCAATATTTCTACGGAATCGAAACTGATCTTCTCCGAGGTCGGTTTCTACCAGTTTTTCAATTCGTCTGTAAAAAATTCGTGTTCGTATTTTGCAGCCGTGGCTTTTTAAACTGATAGTTCATTAATTTTCACATCTGTCAACACCTGCTTTCTTTGGGAATGGAATTATTATATTCTGCTTGAAGTCTGAGGATGTTTCGCTTGTCTCAAACATCTTGCTCACCAGATGGTAGAGTTTTGTCGGGGCTGGTTCTCTCAAGGTTATCAATAGTTCTAATGGACTCGCAGGACCTTGTTTCGACTTAGGTTCTTCAGTGCTCTGTCAAATTCTTCACGCACTATCATATCTCCCATTTCATCTTCATCTACATTCTCTTCCATTTCCAGATTATTGTCCTCAAGTACGTCGCCCTTGTATAGACCCTCTATGTACTCCTTCCACCTTCCTGCTTTCCCTTCTTTACTTAGAACTGGGTTTCCATCTGAGCTCTTGATATTCATGCAAGTGGTTCTCTTTTCTCCAAAGGTTTCTTTAATTTTCCTGTAGGCAGTATCTATCTTACCCCTAGTGATATACACCTCTAAATCCTTACATTTGTCCTCTAGCCATCCCTGCTTAGCCATTTTGCACTTCCTGTCGATAATATAAAGTTGGTATATCTGAGAGATACTGTGTGTTACTTTTATCTGAGATAATGACCTAAGCCAAAACAATTTACTAAAATGTGTACCAGCTCCAGGATTCCAACCTAAGTCTCCTCTTTTACTACACAAATGCACTGTCCATTACACCACACTGGCACTACAGGTCCCATAACTGAACGAACTATCTTGTACAGCTCCCTCACTGATACAAATTGCCACTCATTCCTCGGCCCACTAGTATTCCTCTTCTAAATCGAATCCTTATTGCCAAGCCTCTCTGGCGTTGGAATAGCTCTTTGACAATGAGTGAAATGGGGTTAATCCTGTCTGTACCAGACGCATGTGATACATTAATCATATTAACTTGGTGTTTCTCAGCCATCTTGAGCCTCTATGATAATAATGTAGTCCAAATCATCTACCTGCTAAGCAAGAGGGCCGGATTCGAATCCTGTCGCTGGTACAAATTTTAATTCAATGCTTTGACCTACATCATTATCATAGATAAAGGTGAGACTGAATATGGTTCCGGAACACCAGCTGAGGTACAGGCAGGATTAAGCCCATTTCTCTGATTGCTGAGATGCTACTACAATGTCAGAGAACTTTAGATATAATAACGTGAGTGTAGTAGAGGAATAGCAGTGGGCCGAGGAATGAGTTGGAATTTGTATCTGTGAGGGAGACGTACCACGGCAGTCTGTGCAGCTGTCGTAACCGTTGGTCGCACATGGCGTGACGAATAGCACATCTGCCTAATCAGCAGGAAATCAAAGTGCTAATCCCGGCTCTGGTACAAATTTTGATTTATTGCTTTGGCCTACATCATTATCACAGACAGAGGATACGTAAATGATTACAGTTACAAGAAAATGGCTCTGAGCACTATGGGACTTAACTGCTGAGGTCATCAGTCCCCTAGAACTTAGAACTACTTAAACCTAACTAACCTAAGGACATCACATACATCCACGCCCGAGGCAGGATTCGAACCTGCGACCGTAGCGCTCGCGCGGTTCCAGACTGTAGCGCCTAGAACCGGTCGGCCACCCTGGCTGGCGACTACAGTTCTGTCCTACAGGTCGAATGGTCACCAGAGTGCGTTAATGTTGTTAGTGTTAAATTTTGTGACCCGGTCTGGAACGATGCTCAGAGCTACTCCGTAACGATGTTGCAAACTTTCGCGGATGACGGAGAGCGGTAAGTGTCTCAATTTGATGTAAGGGGTCCTCGTCCGGGAACGACCGAGCAGACAGTTATAAGCGAAAAGTTTTCTGGTACCTCTGACAATGGCATATATGCATCGGTACTGTTGCTGCTAAGATTTTACGATAGGCACTGCCGACGAACATCTTGATGTAGAGGCAGTAACTCACCGAATCCAATACAGATTGCGTACTGTGTACTGACTTGAGCAAACCTGGTGTATAGTGTTCGTACTGTAGTAGACTGCAGACATTGTTTAGAAGTTCAAATACTCAGGTCGATCAGCTTTAATCAAATGGAGTTGTACCCGGTGACCGAACTAGACATGATTTTTGCGTGTGGGCAATCAAATGGAAGCAGCAGACAAGCTGACAAGCTTGCACTGCAGTTATTGCAAAAGTGGAAAGTGCTATTGATGTGCGGTTTTCACAGAATTGATTGATAGTCAGGGGCTCGTATTGTTCGCCAATAAACAGATTGTAGTAATACTTACAAGGGAATCTCCCCACCGGACCCCCTAAGATTTAGTAGCAAGATGACCCTGTGGATACCCCGTCAAAAACTGAACGCAGGTCGAGCATGGTAATGGGAAGAAGGTGTACTTAACCGCGAAAAAAACTCAAAATAGAAACAGTGAACGGTCCACGCTGAAGAAGTGCATTGCCGGCATGGTAGCTCAGCGGGTTCGGTCAGAGGCTTAGTTGCGCTCTGTAGTAAAAATCTGAGTAAAAGAATCGCCCGCATCTCGTGGTCGTGCGGTAGCGTTCTCGCTTCCCACGCCCGGGTTCCCGGATTCGATTCCCGGCGGGGTCAGGGATTTTCCCTGCCTCGTGATGGCTGGGTGTTGTGTGCTGTCCTTAGGTTAGTTAGGTTTAAGTAGTTCTAAGTTCTAGGGGACTGATGACCATAGCTGTTAAGTCCCATAGTGCTCAGAGCCATTTGAACCATTTGAAGTGAAACAATCGACAGTGAACTTGAACTGGTGTTATGGAACGTCAGACCCTAACAAATAAAATCAACAATAAAGAACAAAATGAGATCAGCAAAAAAATGAAATAAAATAAAAAGTAAATGGTCACGGTGATGGATTGCAAAGGCGTCAAGCCGTATTTGAAACTCCCTCGTGCCATTTTTTTTTTTTTTTACAAAATTACGAATTGTCCGTCCGGCCATTGGAATGTTTCTTCTCCTTCTGTAGTCTTGGCAACTGTCACACTATGTATTGGTTATGAGTCATGTGATAAGAATACATTACCATTGCAAGTAAATGTGATGAATGGTGAGAGCAGGCGAGATACAACATAGACATGGCACAGAAATGAAAACAACAAATAAAGGAATGTGAACTATATTACAATAAAGGAATTCAAGAGTCAAAATTTTCAAAACGGAATACACCTTCAAAAACATTAAACACAAGTTCTGACAGAGTGCAGAGAAACTGCGTGATTGTGAAACTGTTGCGTTATGTGACAAACTATTGCGTTTTCATAATTTCTTTGGGAGTGAGCACATTCACATTCATACGAATACCTAAATCGAGCAAGGAGGTGCAATTCACTAACTGACCAGGCGTAGAAGTTAGGTGCATAGATAGGAGACTCCCATCATATGACACACGTACTGATACTAATGCCGTGTGTGACACACGAGACGTGTTTTCCGATGGAGGATTCGGTTGACATGTCGCTTTGTCATCAAATGTTTGCGGTTCCCATTCGAAAGCCACATCCTTCCGGCTGCTAATAGAGTAATTGCGCAGAATCAACTTTCATTGTAGGTCCCTTGCTCACAACCCGCTGTTGCAAACGGACGTTACACCTCGACGCACACACAAATTTGAATATAGCGAACAGGCGCGTCAATGTTAGGTCCGACAGTTCGTAATTTTGTTGAAAAAAAGAAAAAAGGCGCGAAGGAGCTGGAAAATAAAAAGGCACGAAGGGTCTTTGAACACTGCTCGCCCGTGCTGCAGTCCGACACCGCGACCACTTTTTTTATTCTTATTTTTTGAGAGCCAGATATCCGAGCCATTTTTTTAAAGAAAAGAGTGGAGTGGCCAGTTCTGACCCGGTGGAGACAGGGTGGGTAGGGGTCGAAAACTCGAGGCCTGGCACGATGCCTCCCCCTTCCCATCCGTGAATCACTCCCCTCTAGGGTTTATTTTTATTTTTACCGGGAACAGGGTAAGGAAAACATTTGTACAAGCATAAACACAACAGAAATGCCATTCTTCTGGCGGAATCAACAAGAGACATTACACTCGAAAAAGGCGAGCGAAAGTCTTTATTAACAATGTGTCGGAAAAAATTAATACTGAAGTAAGCTAATAGGTGTGAGGCAGTAGAGAAAAAAGGGAAGAAGGTCCGAGGTTATGATAAGACTTGCAGGCAACTGGCCGGCAGATGGAGCGTTGAGGCAGAATGGGCAGGGGTCAATATTAAAGGCCTGGCCACTGTGTCCCCAGCACTACCAAGAAGAACCGCCCGAAAGGAGGGTAGAAGCCAGAGAGTAGGGGACGGTAGAGTTGGGGGAACGACCAGCATGCTCTGGTATAGAGCATAGAAGAAAGGAGGCACGTGTCCATGCGCTTACTGCATTGTGGGTGACGTTATAGAAAGTAGCGCGGAGAGTCTCAGATGTCAGCAGGGGGGGGGGGGGGGGGGGAGTATCGTCCGCGTGTGGCACCATCCAGCTGAGCGGGGGTGACGTAAAGATCGCTTGCAGGTAATTCGCGAAGGTGCGGTATCGTAGTCGGTACTCGACTTCACTGTGGCCGGTTCGTAAGTGCTGCCAGAAGTCAAGGCGTGATTTGTCGCCATCATTATACATGTAGGTGATCGTCCACCCCTTGACCCATAATCGCATGATTTTTGGTAGCGGGGAAGTAAGTATCCTCAGGATGGATAAAAGTCCACGGGTCAATCGAATCCGACGGAGCGCGGAGGTAACAGGCAACGAACTGTCGCCGAAGGTTCCAGACGTCACTGGTGGCAGCACAAGTAAGTTTGAGGACATCGTCATCAATGAGGTGGAAAAATGACCAAAGCGGAGAATCAGTTAGTCAGATGGCGTGAAGATGTTGATTTGTGGCAAATTGTCCACATACGACGTGGTACCATGTTGCCCGGACGTTGGACGGAATGAAATGCTGGTGGATATGACGGCAAACCGTGGTTCACCGCGTCGATCGATGCCTGAGTTCGATGTTGTTGCCGGATATGTAACGAAGCAGTGGGGTGTACAAATCCTTAGGTCGAGTAGAACCCGCGTTCGGTAAGTGTGTGTAAGCATAACTGAAGTTGACGATGAAATCAGAAATATGCACGAGATGGTGCTTGATGTGTCCGACTGGTACTGGTGGCGTTATGGTCGCGGGCACAAGAATTTCCAGCAAGCTGCTCGTAAGGGAGGGCCCCCGTTCCACTGCTTGTGCATGGTGGAAATGTACAAAGACGCTCGTGGGGGGAGGGTAAGCGGTTCGCAACGAACCTTAAAGAGCGTAGCGGTCGTAAGAAAGTATCCGATAGGAGGCTGGAGGCTGCATTCAATAGTTGATAGCAGCGTGAGTACCTGTGCGATATGGACCATTCTGGACGCCACATGTTGATCGAGCTATTGGACTCTTTGTAAAGAATCGAGTTGGTGGAGGAGGTTTTGTCGCACCGCCGTGCTAATAATTTGGATTGTATGCCGAAAATTGATGGCAGCGGAGCAGCGCACAGTGGAGGTGACAATGATACCAAGGTATCGTAGTTGCCGTACACGCGGGAGAGGTGTTAAGTCCAATGGACATCGCCGTGGATTTAGCCCCATTCATGTTACTGGCCGCTGCAGTTCCGCACGATGATATCCAATGAAGCACCGTTTGTATTTCATTCCGTGAGCGGTCCAAGAGGAGGAGGTCGTCCGCTTACACCCGACACCGAAAACTGTGCTGTCGCAAAGTGAGACCAGAAAGGTGGCTCGTCAGACACGCGATGAGTGGCTCCAGGCGTATGGTGTAGAGTAGGGTCAAAAGTGGGCAGCCTTGCAGCATGGAACGCCGGATCGTCACTGGCCCCGCCACACGGCCATTGACCTGAATCAGCGATTCGGTGGTGCCGTACAGGCGCAAGATGACGTAGATAAAGACGGGTAGAAAACCCATTCTGCTTATTATTCAGAACAGAAAACGATGCCGCACCTAATCGAATGCGCTGTCAAACTCAATGGCAACCACCACGGCACGGAGTCTGCACACCGCTTCCAATGCAATTAAATCAGGACATTTTACTGTGGCCGTTTTTATATTAACTGAGCCACCCGGAGTTGTCTGTTCCGGGAATAGAATGCTAGGCAGGATCTTGCGGCGTCGCGCCGCCAGGAGTCGTGCAAAAATTTTATAGTCTGCGTTAAGCAGAGTCAAGGGACGGAAATGCGCGGTCGTCAGTGTCGGTTTGTGGATGGGTACATTAATTCCCGTGACAAAGAACGGCGGTACGGCGTTCCCCATCGTCGTCAGTTCATGACATATCGTCATCCCCCGTAAAGCCATTAGCGCGAGGAAAGCGTGATAAAAGTCTATAGGCAATCCGTCGACACTAGGTGACTTATTCAGAGCACCTTTGTTGATTGCAACGTGGACTTCGTCACGCGTAACTGGTTCCATCAGCTTGTCCGCTTCGTCGCTGGCGAGGGTGCGAATTACGTATGGTAACACAAACTCCTCAGCGCAGTTGTTGGTAGTCTACTCCTGGTACATTGTGGTCTACAAAGGCATCGACGATTTCGACCTGGCAAGTAACTTGCTGGGCACGACAGGTGTTGACCTCGGTGATGAGTCGTTGTTGTCGGTGTTTCTTATTTGAGGTGATATGATGCATGGTGGGATGTTATTGTTCCGCCGAATCTTGACGTCGGGTCAGTACCATCACCCCCTGCAGTCAACGGCGTGTCAACGTTACAATTTGTGCGTTGATCCTGCTGCGTTCCCTCTGTGTTTCAGGGATGGGCGGCTGGGCGTCCAGACCGCGGAGAACGGCGTAGAAATAGTCGGTAGTGTGCCGGCGCCACACAGCTACTTCCTTGCCATACTTAATCAATATACGTCGAATGGCAGGTTTGGCACATTCCAGCCACCAAGTCAAGGCTGTTCAGTACTTAGTCAAGCGACTTTCACAGGTGGCCCATGTCTCGGTAGCACGTTGAAGACATTCGGGATCATGAAGGTGGGTGGTGTTTAGCTTTCAAGGTGCACGACTGCGCCAGACTACTTATTGCGGGAGGAGAATGTTGGAGATGTAGGCACAGTGGTGCAAAGAGGCCAAGAGCGAAAGTTCTTTTCCTTGGAGTGCAGGTGTGAGTTCCTGAGAAACGTAAATCCTATCAAGACGGCTCTCAGAGTGAGTCGTCTGGTACTTATGTCCAGGTGGGTCACCGTGCCGAACTTCCCAAGTGTCGCGGAGCAACAGATCACGGACGAAAAGGCGCAGTTCTTGACAGGTGTTGTAGTGGGGTACTTGATCTTTAGAGTGCAAGACACAATTAAAATCACCCCCAAGCAAGTAATGGTCGCAGCGTCCAAGAAGCAAAGGGGCGATTTCTTCTGAATAGAAGAGTGCCCTGTCGCGTCTGCGGGTGGAGCCTGACGGAGCGCAAATGTTGACAATACACGTCCCCATGATGGTGACGACCATGCCTCTGGCGGATGGAAGGTATGTGATATCAGCCACCGGAATGCCTTCTCGGGCGTAGATGGATACGCCACGTCCCAGCTGGCCACCAGGGAGTTATATCCCGCGACGTCTGGAAGTGTGGCCAAGTGTACTTCACGTAGTAGTGCGATGTTGACGTCCGATGCCCATATCATTTCTCGCAGCAGCTGAATTTTCAAAAAAATGATTCAAATGGCTCTGAGCACTATGGGACTTAACATCTGAGGTCTTCAGTCCCCCTAGAACTTAGAACTAGTTAAACCTAACTAATCTAAGGACAGCACACACATCCATGCCCGAGGCAGGATTCGAACCTGCAACCGCAGCGGTCACGCGGTTCCAGACTAAATCGCCTAGAAACGCTCGGCCACGCCAGCCGGCCTGAATTTTCACGGGGAAGCTAATGGTGTTAGTGTTGATGGTCGCTGCTAGGTAGGTTTGGAGTCGTACCCCGTCATGGAGGGAACTCCATCAGTGGAGGGCGAAGAGGGGCCAGGCAACGGCGAGTCACGCTCTGCCGCACCTGACGGCGTTATAGGAGGCGTAACTAGGCTTCCGTCTGGGGCAACTCCGTCCTCCCCTGCGCGTGGTTCGGGTCTTCGTTGGAGTCGTCACTCCTCACCATTGAAGGCGCTGACGATGTGATGTTCTTACGTTCCACTTCGTTCGTAGGAGCGGAGGACGTCTCAGCGGCAGTCGCAACGGTGGAGTCAGTTGGATCAGGTGCACCTGGACGAGCCAGCAGAGAAGGCACCGGCACAGCCACAGCTAGCGTCATGCTTTCGTCATTCGTATCGTCGTGCAGGTTCTCCGAGGTTTCGTCGGACCGGACGGCCTCTGGAGCCTCGGTGCGAGCTGATCTGTCCTGTTCCGGGACCGTACGGCGCCTCCTCTTGCGCGTTTTATGTGAACGTTGATTACTTCGTACCTCTGTATCGGAAGACAGGAGGGAGTCTCGGCTGTCTGGGAGGAAGGCCGTCGCGGGAACGGTAAGTGAAGGGGCGTCCATATCATCGGCCGGGTGGGGATCGGAAGTCGTCGCTGTTAGTAGAATCGCCGGAGTAGCGTCAGGGTGCGAGTGCGACGGGTCGATTTGGGCTGTATCCTTAGCAGCAGGAAGAGTCACCGTTACATGGTCCGACGGACGGCGGCCGTTGGGAGGAGAAGAGTGCGCCCCGATGCATAGGTGATCGGTAAAACCGTCGTCTGAGTCGGAGGTGCCACGGTAGCCGCTGGCAATTGGGTGATTCGTCGCTGAAGACACTCATACCTGAGGTGGCCTTCCTTGCCGCACCCGGAGCAGGTCTTGGGTTGGCCGTCGTATACGACAGCCGCGCGGCACCCGCTGATTTGTAATACGGCACGTGGCGATGGGGATCAATGGTGATCTGTCGTACACTTTCAAGAACGGGATACGTTTGGAATTGCGTCCAGCGTTCGGCTGTGTGACCATGTACAGTGCCATAGGGGCGCAAAGCCGCGATAACGTCTTCCGCCGGGACCTCGAACGGAAGGTCGAAAACTCGTATGGTGCGCATTCCCAAGCCTGCTTGGTCGACAGTGACCACACCGACATTCCCGTCGGCGTGGCAGAAGCGTATCCGTGTTTGGTGTCACGAAGTAATCTTCCGCAAACAGCGTCACTGACGACTTTGACGTACACCGTACTACTTACTATGGACAAAAGGATGCCCAAGCTGGGATCTTAGCAACGTCGCGTAGGAAGCACTCCACTTCCGAGGCCTTTGGTCGTGTGTAGTCGTTGCAGAAGCTGAATCGTAGTGTTGATTTTCTAAAACTGTTGGCCATGGTCCTACCACACCTAAGCGACACTTAAGCGACGGCGCTGAAAAGTAAACAACAACGAGCGCGCGCTACGCAGACGGAAACAACATAACGTCCGCACTGCACGGCTGCAAAAGCCGGACGCCATTTGACCACGACGCCGTGGCTGTTGCCCGTTGTTCGATGTTGCAGTTATTGATCTTCTTCTTACTAACGGTTTCTATTTTGCTTTCTTTTCCACAGTTCACTTTCTTCTTGTTTTCATGTTTGACCTGTGTTCAGTTTTTCAAAGGCTGTCCTCTAGGCCCTCTTACCATTAAATCTGAGGGAGAAGCGATGGGGAGTTTCCCGTGTTAGGAAGTGAATTTCCTGTGCACACATACACTTTTTCAAATGGAAAAATGCCTATTGACATTGACAGACTAAAAGTAAGGTAAATTAGAATGTCTGTGGTGGAGGATTCTAGCGTGAGTCGCATTTTGAAAAAAATTCCGCACCGATACTTGTTTGTGCCACTCAACCTGCGTCGTTGCTAGATATGATGTCTATTGTTTATTTACGGAGTGCTTCTGTGTTACTTGAGTGCACTTTGAGTTGGGTGCCAGTTAGTGTGTGGCAGTTCAAGCAGTAGGTCGCGAGTAGACGATGGGATTTAGCAATGGAGAAAAAGCCGACTTTCTGATGGCGCACGGAGGGTGTAGGAATAATATAATTCGTTCTTGTACGATTATGCGGCAAGATATCCTAATATACGTCACCCATCTCGGCAGTTATTTCTCAACCTCTTCAACTAGTTACTTGAAAGGCTCATTGCAGCATCTAGACAACGTAACAGAAGGAAACAAGTGACGACAGAAGAAGGAAAATTAATGTTCTTGCTGCTGTTGCAGTTGATAGCACATTAGCTCCGGCGCAGTCGCACGATGAAGTGCATGAATCAGGAATGTGTTCTACGCAATCTCCATCGACATAGGTTACATTATTGTCACATGTTTCTCCATCAAAAGCTGCATGGAAGTGATTGTGAGAATCGTGCTGACTACTGTACATGGGAATTTAGACAGGAAAATCCAGCTGTATCATGTATATTATCCAGTGATGATACTAAATCTACCAATCATGGCCAGATAAACCGTTGAAACAAGCAGTTTTGGTCTGTTGGCATTCCCCGTTGGCTTCGTTAGGTTGAACATCAGCGTCCATGGAGTGTAAACGGCTGTTTTTCATAGAGGGAAAAGGGAACACGGACAAGTATTGTTGCTTCCTAACAGGTCGTCTTCCAGGGATCTAGAAAACATTCCTCTTCAGAGTAGCAGGAAGCCTTGGTAAGGGGACTGATGACCTCAGGTATTAAGTCCCACAGTGCTTAAAGCCATTTGAAGCTGTGGTACCTACGTGATGGCTGCCCAGCCCATAGTACGCGAAGTATTACAGCATGTCTTCACGATTTTTTTCCAAATCGTAGGATTGGACGCTGGAGTCCTAGACCTTGTCCGGCCCGTTCCTTGTATGTGACGCCTTTTTAACCAAGGACACTGCACTGGCCGACGGCCTTCACTTAACGACCGAGGGCAGCAATGTTTGCGTAGAGTCGTCAGTGCTAACGGACAAGCAACAATATGTGTAATAACTGCAGAAATCTATGTCGGACGTAAGACGATCATATATGTTAGGCCAGTACGGCGAAATTTGGCATTAATGGGTGGTAGCAGCAGACGATCAACGCGAGTGCCGTTTGTAACAGCATAACATAGCCTGTAGCGGTTCTCCTGTGCTCGTTACCAAATAAGTTGGACCCTAGACCGTAGCCTGGTCAGATGAGCCCCGATTTCAGTTAGTAAGAGCTGATGGTAGGGTTCGAGAGTGGCGCAGACCCCACGAACCAATGCATCCAGCTGTACAAGCTGGCGGGGGCTCCGTAATGGTGTAGGCTGTGTTTACATGGAATGGACTGGGTCATCTAGCCCAACTGAACCGATCATTGACTGGAAACGGCATGTTCGGCTACTGGGAGACTATCTGCAGCCAAATAACGATGGCATTTTTACGGATGAGAAAACCGTTCACCATTGGTTTGAAGAACATTCTGGACAATTCGGGTGAACGATTTGGCATTCCAGATTGTCTGACATGATTCTGATCGAACATTTATGAGACATATTCTATCCGTCAATTCGTGCACAAAATCCTGTACTGGCAACACTTTCCCCAATTATGGACGGCTATAGAGGCAGGAATGTGTCAGTATTTCTGCAGCGGTCTTCCAACGACTTGTTGAGTCCATGCCGCATCGAGTTTCTGCACTACGCCGGGAGGAAGAAGGTCTGACTCGACATATCTTCTGCCACCTCAGTGTAAGATAGGTTTGTGTTGCTCTTCCCGGTCGCCACCTGCCGAGATGTCGCGTCTTGCGTCGCGTAGCTGCCTGTGATTCCGGAGACTGTCACAGTCCCTGGTCCCCACCGCCCTCCGCCCCGTTTGGCCTGCTCTGTCCAACTATGGGACGAAGGTGGTTGTACTGGTCCTCGGCACCTGCTGCTCCCAGGACAGGACCGGACTCGAACCCGCGCCCTCCTGGATGCTGTGCCGCAACTTGCCGCAAGTGGTGCTTGCCAGATGGCAACACCCTCTGCCGTCTCTGGCACTGCACTAAAGTGCGCATCATTTATGTTGGCGGCCGAGTTTAGGTTCGTTCTGCGCATCTGACGTCACAAAACACAGTCAGCCAATGAATAGAGAACGACGTTGCCACATCTCGACTGCAGTGTAGAGCATGGACGAGAGTCTTCAGTTTTAGACACGTTCAGTCATAAATAAAGTAATAGAACAAAAGCAATGTCTTGATAGCAGACATTCTTTTATAGAAAGTTTGGAAAAAGCATTCTATATACCAATTGCTTCATATTGTATTAATTAATTAAACCAAACAAGCAATAAGACTCCTAATTCAGGCGATAGCAAGGAAAGGTGTCTGTATCACTCTCACGAACCGCTTTTTCGCAATAAAGAACAGCGGTAATTTTTTATTTCCTATTGTACTTCGACGAAGTGTGAGTAATTCATAGTCATACCAACAGTGTTTGTCAGTATTTTGCGTGACGTGTTATGTTCCTCATGGCGTCATTTAGTTGGACGAGGTGCGTTAGCGTAACGGTTAAGGTGTTGGGCTGCTGTGCGAAAGGTCATGAGTTCAGTTCCGTTTCAGCCGCGCTCGCGAGTGGCCGCTGTTAACTGTTGCGCTGCGCTTCAGTGTTTACATCGCTGTACTTGTGCTCCGCCGAGTGCTGTCCGTCCGTTAATCTCCGTGTTCGTTCCTGTTCCTTGTGATCTGATCGCTCTTTCTGGTCTTGCTGCTGCTACGTGGAATTTCGGTTGTTTAACCGAAATTGCTTCGCTGAATTAACCATGGCTACAAACCTCAGGAAGAATACTCTGGTATTTGCGTTTGACAAGGAATCCCGTCCTGTTCAGCCGACATCCCTGGAAATAGATGACTGGATTACACAGGTAATTGGACTAAATTCTGAAACCGTTCATACCTGGCAACTGGATCAGGAAAAATACTGTGTTTTTGTCAAGTTAATCAGTGCTTCGACTGTTGATAAAGTGTTACGAAAGTGGGGCTATGAAGTAGATTTTGTGCATAGAAATGGTTATAAAAGTAAGGTTTCCATCTATAGAGCGGACATTCATTACAAAACAGTTCGTGTCTTGAATCTTCCCATTGAAATTGAAAATGATAAGATTAAGGAAGCTCTTTCAAACTACGGAGACGTTAAATCAATTGCAAATGAAAGATGGTCGCCTCGCTTTAAACTGCAGTGTTTTAACGGTGTCCGCAGTGTAGAGATGGACGTTAAGACGAATATTCCGTCCCACATAACTGTTTGTGGGTATAAGGCACAAATTGTTTATACAGGTCAGGAAGCTACATGTCATATATGTAACGAAACCGGCCACTTCAGACAGGAATGTCCGCGGCGAACTGTTGTTCTTAAAAGTAATTTGATACAGCGTCAGAAGCTTACCTTAAATGATCTGTTACCAAAGAATAGCCCGGAACAACTGGTTGAGGATGTTAACGCAGCAGGCCAAACTGATGTGTCCCTTCACGATAACAGTCAATTTCCCCCGTTAACAACAAAAGGAAACCCTGTTGCCACTACTCGTGAAACTGAAACGCAACCGAAAAAACGACCTCTGGAGATAACTGATAGTTGTTCAGAGGACGAGCTGTCTTGTCCCACTCCCTCACTACGCAAGCAAAAACAGTGCGATGAGGAGGCAGAGGAACCTGAAGGCAAAATGCGAATGGAAACTAATGAACAGAAAGATAATACACATACGGTACCAGAAAATGAAGGGGGTGTAAACAGCATTAATTTGCAAGAAACAACAGGTGCAGTAGGCGATTGCAAAGATCAGAATCTATCTGATAATAAACAAATTCAGGGAGAGGTTGCAAAACTGCAGTCTCCATTTGTTTCCCTCGATCAGAAAGTGAGTGAAATTCATAAAGAACGAGGAAGTGGTGGCCAAACTGAAATCACGGTCAACACCTCAGGGCAGGCGCCGGCAACAGAAATTGCGAAAGCGTCTGCTGCTGCTCCAGATAAGCCGCGAAGTAAAATACCGACGCAACCAAATGAGAATGTAGCTCGTAACCAAGGGAAGGGAAAATCCGGTAGGGGCGACCCAAGCCCAAAGAATGTTCAGTCCGAAACGGTCGTACACGAATCACTGGAGGAAAAATCAGAAAGTTTACCAGGAAATCATTCTGCTTGCGTTACAAGAGAGAACATCAGAAGCAGAAAAAAACGGGACAGTAACTAATAAACAGATGGAAGTGTTATTCCATGTTCAGCCTTCCGAGAAAACTGTTACAGCTTAGCTGAACCCTGAACCAAAGGAAACTAAATTAGTTCATCAAAACAACTACATAGTGAAAACACAATGACGCAATCTTATTCTGTCACCACTATAAACATAAATAAAATCACGACCGGTTTGAAATTATCGGCCCTTAAGGAATTTCTGTACGAATCCGCGACGGATATTGCCCTATTACAAGAAGTTCTAGTTTCGGACTTGGTAATTCCCGGCTTTGTCAGTTACATAAATGTGTCTCCCGAAACAAGTGCTGGAACAGCTATTTTGGTGAGGGAAGGGATTACAGTAAGCGAGGTGGAACGACTGGAATCCGGAAGGGGAATAGGACTAAATATCTATGATGTGACTATCATCAACTTGTACGCCCCTTCAGGAAGTTCTCATCGAGCTGACAGGGCACGTTTCTTCAAAGATGACCTGATATACTTGTTAAGGAAATCGCCAAGACAGTTATTACTAGGAGGTGATTTTAATTGTGTTTTAAATCGAAAAGATCAGTTACCTAATTTTAATTTCTCAAGTGAACTAAAACTACTAGTTACTGGTTTAGAATTAAAAGATATATGGGAAATCAAATACCCCTCCACTGTTGAGTTCACTTATGTGACGGCAACATCACGTAGCAGGATTGATAGACTATATATTTCTAAAAATCTTGAAACTTCCGTGACAAAAGTAGAAACCATTCCTACGTACTTTTCAGACCATTCAAGTGTCTTAGCTTGCATAAATCTAAAAAGACAGCCAGTTCACCGATTCAAGAATCAGTGGAATTTGAACACTTCCTTGTTGGTAAATCATGATTTAGAAGATCTGATTAAAGAAACATGGGCAATATGCCTGCGAGCCAGTAGTAGATATGCCACTGCTATTGACTGGTGGGTTAAAATGGCAAAGCCAAAGTTGAAGAAAGTTCTTATTCAATACAGTGCCCAGAGCGCAAGGGAAATGAAATGCACTATAGAGTATTACTATTCCGTTTTGAGAGATCTATATGATCAAGTCTCCGCAGGTTCCTCACTTCGGATAGCAGACATCAAAAAAGTCAAAGCCAAGTTACTTAATATCAAGAGAAGTCAAATGGAAGGGTTGAAAATAAAATCGAAGGCAAATTCGGTGTCAGAAGATGAAATTACTTCCCTATATCATTTAGTGAGGCATACGAAAAACGGGAGAAGGACTTTTATTGATGAAATTCGAACAAAACACGGTACGACTCTCAGAACCCAGCACGATATCATGAACGAGATTTATCGCTACTATTGCGAGCTATATTCTGTACATCAAAGTAGTGATGCTTCCTTGGAAGAATTCCTTGACATCCTAGCCCCACAGCTGACAGAAGATGACAACGAAAATTTTCTAGAGGTTGTCAGTGAAGAAGACGTGTATGAGACTCTGTGCGCCTCACCACCAAAAAAATCCCCAGGACCGGATGGTCTGCCAGCAGAGTTTTACATCCGTTACTGGCCAATAGTAGGTGCGAAAATCACGGACATTGTAAATGAGGTTATTCAGGGTAAAATGATTCCGGCTGAGTTTAAGGAGAGTAAAATTGTTCTGGTGCCCAAAAATCATGGAAAAAAAGATTTAAATAATTTTCGTCCAATTTCACTGCTGAATTCTGATTATAAATTAATAGCTAGAATAATAAACAAGAGAATTTCATGCCTTACAGATAAAATTATTAGTCAACATCAGAACTGTGCGCAAGGCAGAACCATTTTTCAAAATCTAGCGGAATTCAGGGATATCATTGCTATAACTTCGGTAACAAACATAAAGTGTGCTTTATTGTTTTTAGATTTTTATAAAGCGTTCGATGTAGTAAATCATGAATATCTTCTACAGACATTGAAGAAAATAGGTTTCAACGATAGGGTCATACAGTTGATTAAGAACATAGCAACTGGAATAAATGCTAAAATAGCGGTGAATTGTCAACAATCCAGGCCGATGCAAATACAACGAGGTGTTCCTCAAGGAAGTCCTCTGTCCATGTCGCTCTTCGCCATTTCGCTGGAACCTTTCCTCCGCCATGTCCATGCTAGATTAAAAGGCTTAACATTATCAGGAAATAAAACCGTTATAAGAGCCTATGCTGACGATATAGGGGTCATTATAAGGAACAATGATGAGGTAACCACGCTAGCAACAGTGATTGATTCGTACTGTAGAGCATCTGGAGCCAATGCAAACGAAAAAAAAAGTAAGATGTTAAATCTCAGAGGCTTTGATAATATAAACGTCGAGTGGGCAAAATTAGTCTCACAACATAAAACACTTGGGATCACCCTGACAGCATGCCCTATGAAAATGACGGCTTTAAATTGGAAAGTTGCAGCAGATAAAGTGCAAGGAGCCATTGTAGAGAATTTAGCTCGTTATATGAACCAAGTTCAAAGAACACAGTATATCAACTCATGCATCCTTGCTAAGGCTTATTATACTGCCCAGCTGTTTCCAATACCGAGAATGATAGCGAGGAGAATAATGTCTAAAATCACCAACTTTTTGTGGAGAGGTGAAGTGTTCAGAGTACCTGCTAAAGTAGCCACTTTAGATCCTAAAAATGGTGGACTAGGATTAACTGATATAACGGATAAAGCCTCTGCTCTTTTTATCAAAAGGCAAGTTAATTTAATAAGAGACTCGCGAGAAAGCATAACCAGCCAACTTTTCGAGATCATTAAACCTCCAAGCCTGCTTCCCCCGATTGACGTGCAGAATATCAACAGTCGCTTACAGCACGTGAGGATTTTCTATGTTGAGTTTAGTTATGTCAGTGTCGAACTCAGGCAGTCCCGACACTTAACATCGAGAGCCATAATGCGGGAACGAAAGAAAAGCGAAGGAAGGAACAAAATAGAACGACAATTTCCAAACATTGAGTGGACTGAGATTTGGAAGAACATTAGTTCTAATGTGCTCACGTCTAATATAAAAACGTCATGGTACAAGACGGTTAACAACATAGTTTGCACCAATGAAAGACTGCATGCAATCGGACTCTGTGAAACAAATTTATGTCAACAATGCCATCTAGTTGACACAGTAATTCATAGATATACTTGCAGTGGTCACATGAATAGTTGGAAGTGGATCCGGGAGCAAATAGCTCTGATTACAAGAACATCCCCTGAGTATGTATCGCTGTCATTGATACACAGGCCTGAAGCACGCTATTTCCCAGAAGCAAAAAATAACGCTGTGTACTGGTTGCTGGGAAACTTTATTAACTACGTCCTTAACAAATTAGGATCCGATAGCCTCATAGAGTTCAAGGTATACATGCTGTGTGAGTTCCACAAAATTAGAAGCTATTCGAATCACAAGAAAAAGTTCGGCAATATGTTAAAAATTGTATTTGAAAGAATGGGCATTGGTTAATATAAAAAAGAAGGCTGTGTTGACAATGATGTATTGTAGTTACCTTAAGGATACTATTTACGATTTTACAGTATATTTATGATGTGTGCTTTTTCTACTTCAGAGAGTAGTGTTTGAAATTTATAAGCTAATGTACAGAACTTATGTGACATTGAGATGTGTGTCTAATAGTGTCAAAACACAATACCTTGAAGGTGCATTATTGGTTATACTAGAAATTTGGAAATAGACAGTTTTTATAGAAATGTTCTTATCGATTGGTTAAAACCATGAGATTCTATCTGATAAATGTAATATATATCTCCTTTCCGCCATTCTCAAGTATTTCAGAAATTGCCTAATATGATTATTAAATTGTTTTATATTTAAAATTATCCCACGAACTTGTTGATATCCATCATAAAGAAATTATGCTTCTGTAAAGATTGCAGCTCATGTAATTCAAAGTGCAGATTTTACTTCTTCAGGTTGAAGTTTAAATGCCTTAAAAAAAATTTTTTTTTCTTGATGTTTAACGTAATTCTTTCTGGTAATGTAGTCAGTAACACAATGTTCTGTTGTCTTTCCTTAACGTCAGCATAATTGAAATGATCAAACTGTTTTGTTTAAATAACTTCATGTATGTATAACTTAGTATGTATTTGGAATGTGTAACATTGTTTTTTTTAATAAATGTTTTAATGAAAAAAAAAAAAAAAAAAAAAAAAAAGTTCAAACCTTGTGTGGTGCATAACATTTTCATTATTTAAAAACAATATCGAAGTGCCTTACTTCACGAATTATATTCGTTTGAACGCAATTTTTTGAAATTTCTTGTGCTTTGTCTCTTCATTAACCCTTTCCCTGCTGCAGACACGTGCTCGCCGCATTCCGCGCTGTGCGCGATTTTGCCATCACTGCACTGCTCGCCTGTGCAGACACATGGTGTTCCCACTGCTTTGACAAAAACTATTTGGCCAAAAAATTTGATTTTTGCACGTCTTCTTGACTGATACCTTCACTCCATAAATGACTTCATTTTGTTTCGATGTTCAACGCAGTTATTATGCAGCATTAAATGTAGTAAACCACTGCACGAAATTTTGAAGAGTGCAGGCGAGCAGTGCAGTGACAAAATCGCGCACAGCGCGGAATGCAGGGAGCACGTCTTTGTAGCAGCGAAAGGGTTAATGCGGCCGTGGTGGCTTTACTTCATGAACTGCGCGCTCCCTCCTAAACATAAGCTTGCGAACTATGCTATACTATGGCGCTGCTTCTATTGGCACGTGCGTCGTGTGCAACTGGCAACGCAGCAATCTCCCGCGTCTGGGCGGGCATGCGCGAACCGCCAAGATAAAAGAATTGAACTATAGCGCTGCTGCGCCTCCCGCAGCGTACGCCTCGCCCGGACCCCGTTACTCCAGGTGGGAAGCGAATGTGGCCCGTCCTGGACCCGCTGCAGACCGCTGTCACTGCCCTCCTTCAGGCAGACCGTGCTATCTCCGAGTACCCGGCTGCCGTTCCGTCCCGCCCCGGTGTTGCGTACCCGGAGGCGGAATACAACCCGAACAAGTACATGGAAACAAAGTACAGATTTACGTAGAATATTTACAACATCGTTGCCAAACTGGCCCCTATAAGCGTAGACCAGCACAGGTCCGTCCCGACGCTGGACTGGCGTGGCGCACCATCCCTCAAGGTAAAAGTACTTGACTACACTCCTGGAAATTGAAATAAGAACACCGTGAACTCATTGTCCCAGGAAGGGGAAACTTTATTGACACATTCCTGGGGTCAGATACATCACATGATCACACTGACAGAACAACAGGCACATAGACACAGGCAACAGAGCATGCACAATGTCGGCACTAGTACAGTGTATATCCACCTTTCGCAGCAATGCAGGCTGCTGTTCTCCCATGGAGACGATCGTAGAGATGCTGGATGTAGTCCTGTGGAACGGCTTGCCATGCCATTTCCACCTGGCGCCTCAGTTGGACCAGCGTTCGTGCTGGACGTGCAGACCGCGTGAGACGACGCTTCATCCAGTCCCAAACATGCTCAATGGGGGACAGATCCGGAGATCTTGCTGGCCAGGGTAGTTAACTTACACCTTCTGGAGCACGTTGGGTGGCACGGGATACATGCGGACGTGCATTGTCCTGTTGGAACAGCAAGTTCCCTTGCCGGTCTAGGAATGGTAGAACGATGGGTTCGATGACGGTTTGGATGTACCGTGCACTATTCAGTGTCCCCTCGACGATCACCAGTGGTGTACGGCCAGTGTAGGAGATCGCTCCCCACACCATGATGCCGG
Source organism: Schistocerca serialis cubense (assembly GCF_023864345.2). NCBI lineage: Eukaryota > Metazoa > Arthropoda > Insecta > Orthoptera > Acrididae > Schistocerca > Schistocerca serialis. Next base: position 267,667,360 of record NC_064638.1, read on the forward strand.
GTGTTGGCCCTGTGTGCCTCGGTCGTATGCAGTCCTGATTGTGGCGCTCACCTGCACGGCGCCAAACACGCATACGACCATCATTGGCACCAAGGCAGAAGCGACTCTCATCGCTGAAGACGACACGTCTCCATTCGTCCCTCCATTCACGCCTGTCGCGACACCACTGGAGGCGGGCTGCACGATGTTGGGGCGTGAGCGGAAGACGGCCTAACGGTGTGCGGGACCGTAGCCCAACTTCATGGAGACGGTTGCGAATGGTCCTCGCCGATACCCCAGGAGCAACAGTGTCCCTAATTTGCTGGGAAGTGGCGGTGCGGTCCCCTACGGCACTACGTAGGATCCTACGGTCTTGGCGTGCATCCGTGCGTCGCTGCGGTCCGGTCCCAGGTCGACGGGCACGTGCACCTTCCGCCGACCACTGGCGACAACATCGATGTACTGTGGAGACCTCACGCCCCACGTGTTGAGCAATTCGGCGGTACGTCCACCCGGCCTCCCGCATGCCCACTATACGCCCTCGCTCAAAGTCCGTCAACTGCACATACGGTTCACGTCCACGCTGTCGCGGCATGCTACCAGTGTTAAAGACTGCGATGGAGCTCCGTATGCCACGGCAAACTGGCTGACACTGACGGCGGCGGTGCACAAATGCTGCGCAGCTAGCGCCATTCGACGGCCAACACCGCTGTTCCTGGTGTGTCCGCTGTGCCGTGCGTGTGATCATTGCTTGTACAGCCCTCTCGCAGTGTCCGGAGCAAGTATGGTGGGTCTGACACACCGGTGTCAATGTGTTCTTTTTTCCATTTCCAGGAGTGTATTTAAACTTCTTTTCCCCTCGCTTCTGACGTAGTGTCAGAGAGTGACAGAAAGTATGGCAGGGAAAAATTCCCACACGTCAGTCGTCTACAAATCGTCACTTGGCTCTGGCCTAATACCTCGCCTCATATCGCAGTAACTTCAAGCAACGCTGCGGTTTGCTGCCTCGTTGTTGCTTCACACAAAGCAAATCGTGCGCGCTCACCAGTGCCATGTTTGCATTGCCAGACTTACTAGCTGTCGACTGTTACGACACTCCGCCAGCGGCCCCAGATTCCATCGTCCAGCCGCACGTTCACTCACATTTAATAAAACTTCCTCTTTCCTACTACTAAGACTAATACTTGCGCAGCGAAATTATCTCTTGGGGACAAATAAATTTCCCCCCCTCCCCAAGGAGACCAACCCTTTGATAACGTCACTGTAGAATATGCGACTTTGTTGACGGAGCCACAACTTCACCTCTGTTTTCACCGGTTCATCACTATCAAAGTGTAGTCCTCGAAGGAGTTCACTAAGTTTTCGCAACAAGAATCTGTTGGGATCAAGTCGAGACTAGTGGAGGATGATCGATAACAGTGAACCAAAGGCGTCGGGCAGTTGCAAACGTCGCCGCGCTCTTGTGTGGTCTAGCACTGGCATGCTAAAGGAGAGAGTGCTCCTTGTGTAAATGAACTCTTCGAATTCAGAATTCGATTACAGTGCGTTGTTTCTCACGCAATGTCAGAGTTACATTACATACTGCCATGTTACATGCTACAATTCGGAGCCCTCTAGCAACAGAGGGTTGCAGATATGCAGAAGTCAATAATAAAGATGTAGTGTTCTTATAACGTTTATTTTATTTAAAAAAGTTTAAGAGTTTTCACCTGAAAAATTTTAAGGTATTATTTTTCAGCTTGCCCTCGTACGTACAGATCGTATCAAGAGATTGAAATGGGTTGCTTGTAATGTTACATTCACATAAACATGTTCACGTTCCACTTAAATTACTTGTTGCAGTATGGTCATCAATCAAATATCAGTAATATCGCGTTGCTTTTCTTTTCGAAATTTTGTGTAGAAAGCGGTATATTTTCAGGGATTATTTACAGAAGTCACACTATTTATGTATTTAGTTTGGTTAAAAAAGAAGTAGGAGGCTATCAAGTAGTTCAAACTCCTTATAGAAATGCACTGTAGGCCAGAACCAAGACAAGTTTCTTATTTCTTACATTAACAGTAGGTGAACGCACCGTAGCTTAACGAAGTTAGTTGAACTTCTCAACAGAAGAATCTACTTCTCAGTACAAGAATCAGACTGCATTGTGCTCTCTTTTTTTTTTTTTTTTGTTTTTTTTGTTTTTTTTGCGGTGGCGGGAACATATTGTTCAAGCGTTTACTGAATAAATTCCCCTGCCGCTAATCACATCAAACAACGAGCTGATTTGGCTCTTGTTCATGATAAGATCCATTATACTCGTCGACAGTTGAGTTGTTTCCATTGTTTCTTGGCAATGCTTCTTGGTCGTTGTCCTGGACTGCCCGGTATTCCGGTAAGTTTAGAAGTTTCCCTGACACGAAGTGCGATATTACATCTCGACGTCCTATCATCGGTCCCACGACGCAGCTTTACGAGTGCAAGGGAAATGTTTGAATTCTGCAGCGCCGCACAAGCGTTTTCGTGTTCATTTTGTAATATTTGTTAAACAGAGTGTTCATAAACTGCTTCCTGATTCTGCAGAGGGGATTAAGAAAGAAGCATGACCTTTGTTGACTCGTGTATGTTTATCCAAGAGTAATATTACAACATCTTTGCGTTAGCTCAGGGTGGACAGACAGGGGTAATTTTATGGTTGTGCTCGACGAGCAAGATTATGCACGAAAGAGGTATTGTTTATTATATGATCCATCGTATTGCAGACGCAATGATAACCTAACAAAAAGTGTTGAGAGGCTGACTAACAACCTGCTGAAGAAAAGTTCATTGTCGGAAGATGTTTTCGAGAGTCTAACTCTTGTTGCACAGTCAAAGCTAAATTACGTAGCTTTCTAAAATCTACAAGGAAGGGTTTCCCTGTAAGACTGTTGTCAGCAAAACACAGTGCTACTCTGTTAAGTCGACCGATAGGTCGTTCGATTAGAATGAATAGGTATGAATGCCTGATGTATGAGCACCTTCTGATGTGTTCTCTCTCTTCAGTCGCATTCTTCTGTCTATTTGTTACGGTTAATCGAGGTTAAGCTTGGTGATGAATTAACTAAACTATTTGGACATGTGTTGGTTACCACTTTCTTTCGATTCATGGAGCAGTTCTGTGAACAAACATATGGAATTGCGATGGCGAGACCTCAGTCACATATTATTACCAGTTGGCTTAGGGAAGATTTCGAGAAACGTGCGCTTGAGTGGCGGTATTAAAATCTGCATGCTTTTTTTTTTAGATATGTAGACGATGCTTCTGTTGTGTGGCCTCATAGTAGTGGGAATTTAAACAACGTTTTAGAATTTCTGTTATCAGTGAATCTAAATACTCCATGGTATAGGTGAAAAGCATGACTGTCATCACTTCCGTGATGTGTTGGTCAGGAGGAAGGTTGATGTACTTTGGAATATGTTGCGTATAGCAAGCCGACTCACGCTATCAGTAACATCTGGCTCAGTGTGGAGAGGTCCTTCGTTCCTCGGTTGACGGGGCACAACGCATCCCAAAACTGAAAGTTTGATAGCTGAGTTAGTCTGCCTTGAAGTCACCTTTCAGCAGAACAATTATCGAGAAAGACAGATGAGAAGTTCATTGTGCTATCGACCAACGGTTATTCGGGTGAGTGATGAAACTAACGATGTGGCATCTAGGCCTACTGTCTTTATGCCTTACGCAGGGGACATTTCTAACACGTTTGGTTGCGTTCTACGGAAAATCGGTGTGAAGTGTGTTTTTCGACCACTGTCTAAGATTAAGTTTTGTAATGGATGGTCTTGGATTGTGTGGTGCTGCTGCCTTCCGTATCCTCTACTGTTGTGGAGCCGCGCGGAGTAGCAGTGCGGTCTGATGCGTTCTGTCACGGTTCGCGCGGCTTCCCCCGTCAGAGGTTCGAGTCCTCCCTCGAGCATCGGAGGGTGTGTTGTCCTTAGTGTAAGTTAGATTAAGTAGTGTGTAAGCTTAGGTACCGACGACCTCGGCAGTTTGGTCCCTTAAGACCTCATCACAAATTCCCAAATTTACTATTGTGGGACGGCCCCTGTGGCCGGCCGCTGTGGCCGAGCGGTTCTAGGCGCTTCAGTCCGCAACCGCGCTACTGCTACGGTCGCAGGTTCGAATCCTGCCTCGGGCATGGATGTGTGTGATGTCCTTACGTTAGTCAGGTTTAAGTAGTTCTATGTCCAGTGGACTGATGACCTCAGACGTTAAGTCTCATAGTGCTGAGAGCCATTTTAACAATTTTTTTCTAGGGGATGACGACCTCAGATGTTAAGTCTCATAATGCTTAGAGCCATTTGAAAATCAAATGGTTCAAATGGCTCTGAGCGCTCTGGCACTCAACTGCTGTGGTCATCAGTCCCCTAGAACTTAGAACTACTTAAACCTAACTAACCTAAGGACATCACAAACATCCATGCCCGAGGCAGGATTCGAACCTGCGACCGTAGCAGTCGCACGGTTCCGGACTGCGCGCCTAGAACCAAGAGACCACCGCGGCCGGCAGAGCCATTTGAACTTTTTTTTTTTTTTTTATTTTTATTTTATTTATTTTTTTTATTACTGTTGTAGCATATCATACACTAGTCACACCACAGGGTTGTAGAGGACCAGTGTATATAGCACACATTACAACAGCCGAGCATATTTACTGTTGCATAATACTGCTTTGGTTCCGGCCATGCTGTAGAATATAACAACACAGAGATTCTTGCATGCAATTGCAGCTCTTCGGATGTTACTAGGGAATCAGTTGAGATTATACACTACCCAGTAACATTAATGTGACAATATATTACAAGTGTGAATATTCACCCTTAGCAGCGTGGACTACAGCGAAAAGTGGGGGAAGATCATCAATGCAGTACTGGAAGATACCGACAGGGATATGGAACCATGTCAGCTCCTGTACCATGGCCAACTGCACTTGGTTTCACGGTTGAGGGTTCATGCCATAAACAGCTCGATCGAGGTGGCACCAAAGATTCTCGATTGAGCTTAAAACAGGGAAGTTTGGTGACCGCGAGAGTTTTGTAAACTGATCCTGATACTCTTAGAACCATGCACGTATGCTGCGAGTTGCGTGACACGTTTAATTGTCGTTTCAAGAAAAAATATACCATATGTAGGAGTGGAAAGGATAGATGCACACTTATGTTTAGCCGGCCAGGGTGGCCGAGCGGTTCTAGGTGCTACAGTCTGGAACCGCGCGACCGCTATGGTCGCAGGTTCGAATCCTGCCTCGGGCGCGGATGTGTATGATGTCCTTAGGTTAGTTAGGTTTAAGTAGTTCTGAGTTCTAGGGGACTGATGGCCTCAGAAGTTAAGTCCCATTGTGCTCAGAGCCATTTGAACACTTGTGTTATTGATTTACTGAGCCGTCCAAAACGATGAATCACCTAGGAGCTGCCACGAAAACATTCCCCAGACCATAACGCTCCTTCCTCCGGGCTGGACCCTTCCAACGAATGTTGCAGGGTATTCGCTTTCAGATGTTTCACGCCTTACACGCTAGCAGCCATCTATCCGATGGAGCATAAAACGTGATTCATCTGATGAGACCAGCTGTCGCCACTCAGTTGCTGTACTGGCTTACTAATTCCAGCCTTCGTTGCCGATGAGCAGCAATCAACGTGGTTGCATGAACGAGGCATCTGATGCGGAGGCAACATTCGCTGAACGCTGCTAGTAGCTCTTTGGAAGATCTGGGCAGTCAGCTGCTGAACAGTTACACGTTTCGCTCGTACACATCTCTGCAGCGGTCTCCCCTCTTGTCATCTATGGCTTGTGGTGCACCACAGTTGCACCGGATTGAGACAGCGAGATTCTGCCATCAGCAGGTTGCTTTAACCACGGCGGCAAGCTAGCAGTTTACAAAATTAGCTGTTTCGGAAATGCTTCTACCCTTGGCCCGAAAGCCAAAGATTATGACCTTTCGGACGTCAGATAATTTGCTCCATTCACGCATAACCACGACGGCTGCACTGTTTGCCGGGTACCCCGGGTTTGCCTTATATTCCCTTCACTGCTATAGCTGCCATCTAGTGGTTATTGCACTTTGACATCTAATATAGGCGGTGGTCACATTAATGTCACTGGAACATGTATTTAAAAAAGTTGTAAAGAATGTAGCAACCAGTCGCGGAAACATAATTTATTTATCTTGTTGCAAATCGATTGCAAAAGATATCAGTCATCATCGGTTCTGAAACAAATACAAGAGACAGGACATAAACAACAACTGCTTTAACAAACAAAAAAAGACAATTAAACATAGTCACATCAATTACAACATACACACATGTCTGAAATTAAAATTCAGAGTCATAACATATTATTTTTCTAACCGATATATGCCATGTACTGTCCTTGGCAGATTTCTGTCATGAAGTGACACATCATAGGTCAACACTACAAGAAGGCAACATGACGTGGCGCCACGTTGCAATAAGCGCGCTCTATATAAAATAGAAGAGTAATGTAAAATACAAGCAATAAGGAATATATCACCTTACAAAAAAATTATACAGTGATGGTAATTGATAATACCAGTTTAAATAATTACAAGTGAAAATGTCTGAACATTGTTTCTCAGATGATAATAACAAATTAAATATATATATCTAAACTACTATCGTCAAAATTGTAAGAAGAGATAAAATCGCTAAAAATATGATTCCATTCACACAAATTTAGGAAATGAAACTTATTTTTCATAATGACGAAACCGAATAGTGGTATCAACAGCCATCTGCCGTTCTACATACGAACTGCAAGTGCATCAAAAGGTACATTTATGTTACTTCCAACAGATGACACTATGTTACTGAATGCACAAATCCAAAGTTGACAGAGTTCAGGTAAAAACTACAATACGAGATAAACAATCGTATTGCTTAAATAATGCGATTAACAAAGTGTTGCGCACATAAGGAACCATATATGTGGACGGCGACCTTAGATCTGCTATGCGAACTATAGTCTCATGAACACATGTACCATGCGCCCTTACATTTAAGAATGGCTCAGCTTAGGTGCGAAAATTGATAATTGCACATTTCACAAAATGCATAATTCATTTAAAAGTTAATAGATGTAAGGAGATGCAAAACCATTTATAAAACCAAAGTTAAAATTTCAGACATCTGTATACGTTGTAATTGATGTAACTATGTTTTATTGCCAATTTTTTCGTTTGTTAAAGCAATTGTTGTTTATGTCCTGTCTCTTGTATCTGTTTCAGCACCGATGATGACTGATATCAGTCGAAATCGATTTGCTACAAGATAAATAAATTATGTTGCCGCGACTGGTTGATACATTCTTTATAATTTTATATTCCACGGTCGCTGCACAGAAAGGTGGTGGTGGTTAGTGTTTAACGTCCCGTCGACAACGAGGTCATTAGAGACGGAGCGCAAGCTCGGCTTATGGAAGGATTGGGAAGGAAATCGGCCGTGCCCTTTCAAAGGAACCATCCCGGCATTTGCCTGAAACGATTTAGGGAAATCACGGAAAACCTAAATGAGGATGGCTGGAGACGGGATTGAACCGTCGTCCTCCCGAATGCGAGGCCAGTGTACTAACCACTGCGCCACCTCGCTCGGTGCACAGAAAGGGAACCTTATGGATTCAACATTCAAAAAATGGACCATGTATTAGCAAGTGACCTTACAAATGGAGAAGTGGCACCGTGGGGTTACCGCACGCAGTCTGAGGCGCCTTGCCGTGGTTTGCGTGGCTCCCCCCCGCCCCCCCCCCCCCCCTGCTCATCGGAGGTTTGAGTTCTTCCTCGGACATAGGTGTGTGTGTGTGTGTGTGTGTGTCTGTGTGTTGTACTTAGCGTAAGTTAGTTTAAGTTAGAGTAAGTAGCGAGTAAGCCTAGGCACCGATGACCTCAGGAGTTCGGTCCCGTTTGAACATACCACAAATTTCCAAATGGAGAAGCGAGTTTTCGCTTAAATATTCTGCCTTGGAATCCTCCTCTCTCCCTGTTCAACCAACAGAGGCATACAGTTAATGTTGCATTCTCACATTTTGGTAATTACTATTCACTGTCGATAACTTCTGGCATCGGTCACGTATAGCTGTGTGGTGGCGCTAGTACTGTACAGTGTGTGTGTGTGTGTGTGTGTGTGTGTGTGTGTTTTGTCCTTGTGCTTATGTTTTATAATGAACATTGTAGGCCCATCTATCGGAAGTTTAAACTTCCTTGCACAGCGCACTCTAATTTAAGTTGTGGTTTAAAACCGACGGAGTGTTCGCATATTGACTGTTGTCAAAAAGGCCACCTGCTCCAGTCCCGTAAGTTTTTTTAACATTTTACATGCGAGAGAAACTCAAGTTCCAGAACACAGTAGTTGCATGAATAGTTCAAATGTTTTTGGTTGAATCTCATCAATACACGATGTAGTTACGTGTGCGTAAACAATATCGGGGAAATGTTTGCCAAAAATGTGTTGACGAATGATTACTCTTTTTACAAAAATTTCAGTACTAGACTCTTACAGTTCAGGATCGTGTTCCGCTATTAAGCGCTCAGTTTGAGCATTTACCTCATGAATCGTTCTCGGTCTGTTCGTAGATACACATGACTTCACTTAAGCCCGGAGAAAATGCGCTCGTGATGCCATACTGCAGGATAATCATGGCCAGTTCTGGTCCTCATGGTGTGAAATCAAATGACCAAGAAATTTCCCCAGCAACAAGGAGCATGATTCATGGACGGTGTGACCATGTCTTGCTGTCTGAGTCGTGTCAAGATAGCTCGGTCGGTAAGAGGACTTCCGCAAGGTTCCAGCTCCGAATCCGGGACCAGCACGAGGACTTGATCTGCCATCAAGTTGAGACCCACGTACTACATTCCAGTAGAACACTCCGGATGATATTGCTCTGGTTAATGATTCAACTTACTCACAATGGCCCAAAATGCAATCGAATATATAAAAAATGACTGTTTACTAGCGACAATGGTGATTTATGTACTTCGATTTATTGCTAGAAGTTTTATGTCTTATTTTTGACTAGTGTTCAGACCTTACGTAAATGATCTTACTATGTTCTCTATACCAAATGTTTCAAATGGCTCTTAGCACTATGGGACTTAACTGCTGAGGTCATCAGTCCCCTAGAACTTAGAACTACTTAAACCTAACTAACCTAAGGACATCACACACACCCATGCCCGAGGCAGGATTCGAATCTGCGACCGTAGGGGTCGCGCGGTTCCAGACTGTAGCACCTAGAACCGCTCGGCCACCCCGGCCGGCTATCTGTGCCAAACTTTAAATGAAATAAATAAATCGTAACTAGACCTAGGGAGCCAGTGCTCCATTCTTAATAACCAGGTTGTTGAAGAGACTCTAAACTCGTACTTTCCTTACTTAATTTCTCTTTAATTCCTGCCCAGGGATGAGCTAAAATTAAATTTTTGGTATGCGAGGGGAGTAGGGCTCCAGAAGAAAAGATAGGTAATGCGGACTGACAGGACTGGAAACAATATAAAGCCTTTAAAACAAGCTTAATAAATCTCTGATACCTCGACCTATCCATTCCGAAGCATTCCATCAATAGGACGTCGCCCATACTCTGAGAAGACCTTAAAGTGGGGGATGAGCGACACAAAACAGCGATTGAATTTGCGAGTCCCCCGGAACTGAGCGAGTGAACCCGCTCTAAAGGAAGAACTAATTGCTACGGGACACGCACAACTAGAAGCGCGCACATTTTTACTTGCACAATAGAGGTTAATTTAATTAGTGCGTTCATTCGGACTTCATTAAATTTGCCATTGATGCGAAATGAAGCGTGACTAATGCACCAACAAAAACATTGGCAATTTCCTTGCGCACCCTCGCAGAGGGTGGAGTAGGCGAAATGGGAGGGGTAGAATTCAAGTAGCGATTCCAGCGGTGTATCCTTGTCTTCTGGTTTCGCTATCCCTTCTCCAGACTCCGTTTTCACCGCCGTTCTTTCTTTCTTTCACAAAAAGGATGCATGCTTACATACGATGGATGATACAAATGAGCTGTCTGCTGGAGAATCCTTAAAGAAATGGAGTTTATGATTATGTATACTATGAACTGTTTCCGGCCACGGTTTTCTGTAGCTAATTCTAGTTAAATGTAAAAGAAATAAATGAGAAAGCACTCATTTCTAGTATGTATGGGATCTGGATATACTTCCTGATCTCCTTCTCATTTCTGTCTCTCTCCATCTCCTCCTACGCCTTTCTTTGTCCATATCCTTCTTCTCCTTCTATCTCTCTCTTTCCATAGGCTCCTCCACCTTTTTCTCCATTTCCTCCTGCCCCCTCTCTCGTCCTCTCTTTGCCCATTACCTCTTCCCCATTCTGTGTCCTTATTCTCTTCATCATCTCCTCCTACCATCTCTCTCAGTCCAGCTATTCCTTTCCTGTTTGTATGTCAATTTCCTACCACCCCTCTGTCCATTCACCTCTCTCCCCCTCTCTGATATTCAGACTCGTTTATTGTTACTGTATATTCATATTCCGTAGTAGTACTGAAATCATGAGCCCATTTATTAAATACAACTTCTTGTTTGCTGACAACGTTTCATACAGGAAGAGGTACAAAGGTGGAATAGGGGTAGTAGTAAGGAATATTGTGATTTCTCGCCTTGTAAGTTCTGTACTTTGGTTATCTGATTAAAACCTACGATCAACAACTGTAGACTGCTACGGTCGCAGGTTCGAATCCTGCCTCGGGCATGGATGTGTTCGATGTCCTTAGGTTAGTTAGGTTTAAGTAGTTCTAAGTTCTAGGGCACTGATGACCTCAGAAGTTAAGTCCCATAGTGCTCAGAGCCATTTGAACCATTTTGAACGTTTTCACCAAACATACTTTCCCATCTATTCATTCAAAACAAACTCTTTTAAGTGTAATATACCGAAAGTAAGATGACGATGAGGTGGTAGGTGTCGTTTGGCTTTCGGGTGCAGAATAAATTTCCCGACATTTTTGCTTTGCTGCTTCTCTTGTGCGAAAATTTAATATTACAGACTTCCCTTGTAATTAATTAAATGTAATTTCTTGTGATGTAGATGTTTTTATTGATAACATGTATATTTTTTGGATTGTAGGGGGATGGGAGAGGGATTTTTGATGTTTTCACAGGAAGGCCAGAAGATCGCTGTATTTGAGCGCGCCGATAATGCTCTTCAACAAATCAAAGCGGACTAGCGCATTTGGTATGAAATTTTGTTCTACTGTAATTTTGAATAAGGTGATCATCTTGGTGAAGGGCTTAGTTTTCGAGATACAAGCGAAGGAATGAAAAAGTGTGGAAGTTTTGAGTGTTTCTGCGTATTAGGTTGTGAAGGCGACTTCCAACAGGGCAGCAAACATGAAAGTTGGTTTCAGCACTCCAAGAAACGTGTAGAACCTTTTAAAAAAGACTTTCGCAATTCTGTTATGTAAGAAGCTGTTTTTAATCCCTATTGACTGGACTGTGGCAAGTTCTCATAACGTTTAATGCTCCATCTCCGACTTCATGAACTGTAAGTAGTGATAAGCTCAGCCATAGACGTATCACAAAAGACGTGTACACAAATTTTTGTCCATGCAGCAAATAGCTGTCTGTTGTGAAACAAACGCACTTTACCAACAAGTGCCACGAAATATTACTCATTAAAGACCGCGTGAAATATTCTTACCGTTTCTTCCTTGTTTGAGATCTACTGTGGTTTGCGTAATTATGACCCTAAAGGTTGGACGTGCCGTATAATTTCTAACGCCTTACAGTGACTACATGAAAATCAACAATAGGGAATGCATGGTTTCGTGGAGATACGTACTGGTAAAATTCTCTCGAGCCTGCAGCCCCGTGAATTGGTTTAAAATCCACGAGCTTTCGGCAAAGTATTCCTCGGCCATTGCCAACTCGTTATTGTCTTTTGTTTACTGCTACAGTCCTGCATAAGGACTGTCGTGAAGCACACGAGAGATTCTTTTGCTTTTGGTGCCCTTAAAAATCGGCGGTAGCGGAGCATGCTTCGAAAACGGACATCAGACAGCCCTCGAAGAGACGTCTTCTATTACACGGGCTAGTAGTGTCTGGGACAGCGCAGTTGAAGAAGTGATCGAGATAAAAAATTTGTCACAATACCCGCAACAAAGACGGCGTCCTGCTGCTAAGCAGGACTTGGGTTCCGGTGAGAGGAAGGTTGAAGGGGGCGCGTTGGACGCGCAACGAAAACGTTACCTTGTATGGCGCTGGATCGAGCACCAGTGACGTCACAGAAAACGTTACCTTATATGGCGCTGGATCGAGTACCAGTGACGTCACAGAAGGCAGCGCGGCTATAAAAGAACAGTAGTAGCAACCAAAACACAGTCAACACTTGAGGATGGTCGAGGAGTACTCGGCGAAAGCTCGTTGATCTTACATTACTTGACGCCGCTGGAAGCCCGAGAGAATTTTGTCAGTGAAAAAACAACTCTTTGCATCAACATCTGCGAAATTTTACATAACACCTATGACGAATAAGCCAGTGGGCATACAGTGAGTTTCATTGAGAAGAAAATTCTCTAAATATCTTTGTCATGTGGATCAGATCATGCTGGATACTGAAGAAGTGAGCTGCATCTACAGCGTGATGGCACAAACAGAGCTGCCCACTCCAAGTAAAATGCTTGGCTTGCGAAAATGAGCAAAATAAAGCTAGTAAATAAACTAATGAATAATTAGCACCTTTGTTGTAGAGAATTAAAAATGTCTGTTCATCAGCATTTGACAGCTGCAAGACACGGCGTACCCGAAAACTCTTATAGTAAACCATAGTTAGCAGACGACAGCGCGTTCACTGCATCTACGGACGCGTAAATAAAAACAGCCGTAACAAACGAAACTGAAGATCACAGGTTTGTTGTGTGTAATAGAATATTAAATAATTTAAATTTGGGAAAATGTCCAATGAAGACAGTATGAGAAGGTAGTGCTGAAAGCTATTGTTGACAGCGACCGTAAACAAGTGGGTATCGGTCCGAAGTCCTACACCTTCTCACAAAAAAGCTACTGCTGCCGGTCATTGTTACAGTTAGCAGTTAACACTGCAGTCTTTGGCACCCCCTAGGACACCTCTGCCTGACAGTAAGTCACATGCCATGCCTCTTTAATCGCGTCGTGCACAGATATGTTACTCAGCCACACGAAAGCACGGTGACGGTGAAATTCTGCAAGTTACTCTAAACAGTCTTTTCCAAAGGAGATCCATTACGAAAAGCTGGACGAAGCGATTCGAGGTATTGATGTTGAAATATGATTTTATCAAAAATCTTCATCCAACGAAGTTATTGACGCGAATCTTCCATTTTTTCACGACTCTTTTCATAGCCCTTTCACCACCACTGGTACCTGCGGTCTGTTCCAATTCAGCAAGAAGCCATTTGTTTTCTGAGAGTTATATCTCAGCAACTATTCAAATAAAATTCTACAATAAAATTCAAAGTTAGGGTAATATTACATAGTCTGGAGTGGTATTTTTAGAACTTAGATTTATTGTAACGTTTAACCGAAAAAAAATTAAATAAATAAAAATTTTGTCATATTGTCTAGCATTTGATGTAAAAACGATATTAGTATCGTTTCGATGGTATCTTTCAATGGAGAGCTCTATAACAAATGAAAAGTAAACAGAAATTGCGGCAACACCCCTGAATCATGATGATACCGTTGTCGATCGCCTGCTGTTTATGTTTCAAGGCAGCCCATCACAACCTAATACAGCGTGAGCTTAAATCTTTATTTCTTAATTATTTTTTCCATGTTTCATACGAGGTACTCCATGCAACTTAAAACTGAAATCAGTCTATATAAATAAAAATGTAAATGTTCGTTTGTTCAAATTATTAAATCTCCGAAAGTTCTTCACCGATCACTTCGAAATTTTGATACAACATGGCAGTCGAACACGGACGTATTTCTATATACCTATTTTTATTATATGTAATGTATAAATAAATACGTAATATATGAGGGGGAAACATAGTTACCAGGAATCTGAAAAAATATATAGCCTATAAGAGTCAACACGGTTATATATATATATATATATATATATATATATATATATATATATATATATATATATATATATATATATATGAGAAGGATGGACGTAGAAAGCGAAAAGAAGGTGATGAACAGAGAGGGGGCGGGGGGATGATGGAGAGGGACAGGGGGAAGGAGGAGGAGATGGACAAAGAGAGGGAGAGAAGGAAATTAGGACGTGTGCTTTCTATTTTCTCTCTTTTCCAATTAAACAGACTGAGACACAGTAACGCATGGCTGGGAACAACTAGTGTGTAATAAAAAGAGGTCCGAGCCTATGTAAGTTTAATCTTTATGAAAATTTTGTTTACGCGTGAAACATGAATAAAATGACGAATAAATGGTTTTTGAAAACTGTAGTAATTATTGTCATGTTATTGTTATATATCTCCATCAAGAACAGATATTCAGCTTCAAATCCAACCTTAGTTCAGTAAAATTCGATATAAGGGTCTCGAGTCACACGGCAGACAAGTTGTAGTGGTAGGGTAATTAAGCAAATTTTACCGTATTTTAACTCAAAAACTAGTAGACATTAAAGGGTGAAAGTTGTTTTCTTTGCAGTAATTGGTAAATGCGAAAATTATAATCATCTTAAAAAATAGAATGTCAGTTTTCTCATTTTTGGTTCGATTTGAAATGGAATGGCTCGTATGTGTCCCGCGATAGGTACTCAGAGCACCAGTGGTAATTTTTGCAAATTATTGTTATGTGTGAGTGTCTCTCTGGTAAAGGGGAACCTGATAACGGTTTGTATATTTTCTTTAGTTGCAGCTTGCACCTGTAGATAGTGCAGTCTTCTTTATTGTCATCCCTCTGCTCTGTTTCGCACCGTATTGCCACATCGAATTTGTTCGTGACTACAGAGAAGCCACCCACTGAAAAGATTTGCCGGCCGGAGTGGCCGAGCGGTTAAAGGCGCTACAGTCTGGAACCGCACTGCTGCTACGGTCGCAGGTTCGAATCCTACCTCGGGCATGGATGTGTGTGATGTCCTTAGGTTAGTTAGGTTTAAGTAGTTCTAAGTTCTAGGGGACTGATGACCATAGCAGTTAAGTCCCATAGTGCTCAGAGCCATTTGAACCATTTTTGAAAAGATTTGCAAATAGGGATTCTGTCGTGCTTTCCGGCACAGTTCCACATGCATGTTGACGTTTGCCGCGGTACAAACGATGACCTATTGCGCCGGCCGTGGCGGCCGAACGGTTCTAGGCGCTACAGTCTGGAACCCCGTGACCGGTACGGTCGCAGGTTCGAATCCTGCCTCGGGTATGGATGTGTGTGATGTCCTTAGGTTAGTTAGGTTTAAGTAGTTCTACGTTCTAGGGGACTGATGACCTTAGAAGTTAAATCCCATAGTGATCAGAGCCATTTGAACCATTTGACCTATTGAGCACCTGTAGCGTGAGTTACAAACGCGGAGAGGTGGGTGTCTGTTTTCTGGATGTCTTTTAGTTTCTGTACAGTCAACGTCTAATACCTCACTGGCAACCCGAAAGTACCCTCTATGTCGCTTCCCCCTGGTATTGAAAAAGAAATGATGAGAAATATTGTTTCCATTTTGCTACGTCTGACTGATTAAAATGACCTTACGCTCATCTCTTTCACTTTACAGGAAAAAATTGCCTTTGAAACGGTTAAGAGCTCACTGTAAACAAACTCGTTACAACAACGACCAGCGACTAATTTGAAAACGAGCATAATGTCATATCTCAATAGCGCCACCTAGAAGTCACGTTAAAGATTTTCAGGGTCCCTCTCGTAAGTAAGTGTAGAACGAAACAAGTACAAGATTCATGGTTGGAAAATGTTGCTCGTATGTGGAACTGAAAATCGAATACCAGGAACGAGGCAGAAAAAACAAGTTGAGGTACATAAACAGCCTAGTTTTCGTAATTTGTCTTCTAGTCTCTTCAGTGTTGAACTTAGGTCTAACGGATGAAAAGTCTATACTGGAGGCCAATGCGTCAATCTGGGACATAATAAGGCTAAAATACCAATTTTAAAAATTGTTGTATTTAGGAGATATAACATACGTGCCACGTCTACACTCAAACAAATTTTGTATCCTACTAAGAAAATGCTCCCAGTGTTTCCCTTAATTTTACTTTTAACCTAACCTGTGAAGTACATAAACATATTTATCTAAAGCTATGAAGGTGTATATTATTACACAGGGAAATACAATGACAAAATTTTTTGGAATTCTATTTTTTATGACATTACAACCGTTTCCTTCCGTTAAACAGAAATATATTTAGCAATGAGTTCATTGCACAAATGTGAAACCCTTACATTCAGAAAAACTACATCTGAAACGCCCTTTCGAAGTTGAATTCATCATCTCGGGTAGACGGGTGATATGGAATTTATTAGGCTGTTGGTGATGGCACAGGCTTTGGTGTTCTGGGGATTTCAAATGGTTCAAATGGCTGTAAGCACTATGGGACACGCCAGAGGCAGGATTAGAACCTGCGACCGTAGCAACAGAGCGATTCCGGATTGAAACGCCTGGGGGTTTCCCTTATTTTGTCTGCGTCATCTTTGTCACCAAATGCTTCCTCTACTTCTTCATTTCATTCTATCTTCGATTCTGTCTTGTGAAGGTGGAACTATAGATCGTTTCCAAATGTAGTGCCAGTGCTACAAAAAGAAAAAAAAATAATACGTGTGCTTTTGTAATGAAATTAACAATCCACTTACTCGATAGTGTTGGGTATGTCAATATATTACAGCATATTCTAAACACATACCAGTTCAAAGTTACTAAAAGGAAACAAAAAGTTGCTGACTGCTGTGACCGAGAGGTTCTAGGCGCTTCAGTCCACAACCGCACTGCTGCTACGGTCGCAGGTTCGAATCCTGCCTCGGGTACGGATGTGTGTGATGTCCTTAGGTTAGTTAGGTTTATTAGTTCTAAGTCTAGGGGACTGATGACCTTAGATGTTAAGTCTCATAGTGTTTAGAGCCATTTTATTTTTGAAACAAAAAGTTACTTCTTGAAGCTAGGGTGACACCAAGATAAGCGGCTATCTTCAAAAGGATGAAGACACTTTCTATAAATAGATAAAAAATAAGTGATGCACAAATCACATGGCAAAAAGTATATGTTACAATCAGACACGCTATGTTTCGCTGAGAAAAATGTTGAATACAGAATATACAGGGGATGAGAAAAATCGTAGAAACACCGCGAGAAATGCATTCTTGAAAGTTAAGTGCAGATTGTGGGCAAGCATGGTGGTAGTGCCGTTGTATTTGACCACGAGCTGCACTTGTGGTACGTCATCAATATCTTCCAATTGTCAGTCGTGGCCAGAACGATGTTCTGTGTAACTGTACGTGCATTATGTTGGAGCTAAGGGTATTCGAACACGTGCAAATTGTTGGTGCTTGTATGACGGATGTTTGCGTAAACGAGGGAGCCGAAGTATTTGGTGTTTGAAGAGACACCTTATCGTAGACTTACACCGTATACTGCAAAATCGGAGAAACATTATCCGCAATGTCACAACGCTGAAGAAAGTGTGTGTTGAGCGAATGTGACAGGTGGTCATGATAGAAGGCATTGACGATGAATAAGAGGACGACGCCTGCGAAAGTTACTGCAAAATTGAATGTCTCACTCGTGAACCCTGCCAGCACCAAAACAGCACGAATGGAGATACACAAGCAGGGAACTGCAGGCTGCGTTGGAACTCCCGAACCACTTATACTCTGACAGGATAAGGTGGTGCCGAAGCCATGAAACCTGGACTATGGATCAATGGAAGACTATCATTCGGTCAAATGTGTCTGTTTTACACTGTTTCCAACTTTTGTCCGAGTTTACCTCTGTGGAGATGCCGTGTTCCAAGACGACAAGACCCCTATTCACACAGCTCACATCTTCCAGCAATACTTTTGTGGTAAGCTGTCGCATCTCCTCTGGTCACTGTTACCATACCTCAGTGTTACTGAGTCTCTATGGTCTACTTTCAAGAGAATGGTGTGAGACTGGTACGCATCTCCATCATCGTTACCTGTCCTTGCTACTATTAGCAGGAAAAATGGTATAATATTACTTTAAAAACAACGCAGGACCCATGTTTATCCATTCCGAGAAGATTGGGTGCTGGTTTGAATGCCAACCAGGTTTTCTGCAAAGTATTAGGCGCGGTAATGTGTTACAGTTTAGGGGTCTTCATATTTTTGACCAGACTCTGAATGACACGTAAGGACCGAGGCGTCTAGGAATTTACCTGAAGGGTTGGTATTAATTCGTGTTTATCGTGCTCATGTACAATGAGGCGACAGAAATCATAGGATACCTCCGAATTTCATGGCAACGGCCTTGTCGCAGTGGATACACCGGTTCCCGTGAGATCACCGAAGTTAAGCGCTGTTGGGCGTGGCCGGCGCTTGAATGGGTGACCATACAGCCGCCATGCGCTGTTGCCATTTTTCGGTGGAACTCAGCCTCGTCATGCCAATTGAGGAGCTACTCGACCGAATAGTAGCGGCTTCGGTCAAGAATGCCATCATAACGACCGGGAGAGCTGTGTGCTGACCCCACGCCCCTCCTATCCGCATCCTCCTCTGAGGACGACACGGCGGTCGGATGGTCCCGGTAGGCCAATCGTGACCTGACGACGGAGTGCTCCTAATATCATGTCGGAAATCCTTTTTCCCGGCGTAATGCAGCAACTCGACGTGACAAAGACTCAACAAGTCGTTTGAGTTGTTCTGCAGAAATACTGAGCCACGCTGCCCCTAAAGCCTTCTATAGTGCGGAAGTGTTGCTGGTGCAGGATTTTGTGCAAGAACTGACTTCTCAGTTGTGTCCCATAAATGTTCTACGGGATTCATGTCGGGCTATCTGAGTGACCAGATCAATCATTCGAGTTGTACTAAACGTTCTTCGAACCAATCGCGAACGACAGTGGCCCAGTGACATGACGTTTTGTCATTCATAAAAATTCCATCGTTGTTTGGGAATATGAAGTCCATGCGTTGATGAAAATTGTCTCCACGTAGTCGAAAATAACCATTTTCAATCAATGATCGCTTCAATTTGAGCAGACGATCCAATCCACTCCAGGTAAACACAACCCGCACCATTATGGAGCCACCACCAGCTTTCTCAGTCCCTTTTTGACCACCAGAGTCCATGATTTCGTAGGGTCTACAATACCCTTGGACCCCTACCACTGTTTCCTACCAACTGAAATCTGGCTCATCTGTCCAGGTCAGGGATTTTCAGTCTTCTATGGTTCAACCGACATGGTCATGAGCCAAGGGGAGGCCACGTATGCGATGTCGTGCTTTTAGCATAGGCACTCGCGGGGGTCGCCAGCTGCCATAGCCTATTAGCATCAAATTTCGACCTACTTCCCTAACCAGTACGTTCGTCGTACGTCCCACGTTGATTTGTGTGTCTATTTCACAGAGTGCTGCTTGTCTGTTAACACTGACAAATTTACGCGAACGCCGCTGCTCTCTATCGGTAAGTGAAGGCTGTCAGCCACTACCCGTGATGAGAGGTAATGCCTGAAATTTGGTAGTCTCGGCACACTCGTGACACTGTGGATCTCGTAATATTGAATTTTCAAACCATTTTCAAAATAGAATGTACCGTGCGCCTAGCTCCAACAACCATTACGATTTCAAAGTCCGTTAATTCCCCCGTGCGGCCATACTCACGTCGGAAACTTTTTCACATGAATCACCTGAGCAAAAATGAGAGCTCTGCCTTTCATACTACCGTCCCATATATGTATGTATATCGGTATCACATGACTTTTGTAGCCAGCGGTGGTGGCCAAGCGGTTCTAGGCGCTTGAGTCTGGAACCGCGCGACCGCTACGGTCGCAGGTTCAAATCCTGCCTCTGGCGTGGATGTGTGTGATGTCCTTAGGTTAGTTAGGTTTAAGTAGTTCTAAGTTCTAGGGGACTGATGACCTCAGATGTTAAGTCCCATAGTGCTCAGAGCCATTTTGACTTTTGTAACGTCAGTGTATTTCACAGGAACGATAGTATATGATATCCTTAAAAACCACACAGGACCTGTCTTGATCCCATCCGTAACGACTAGCATCAGTTTTGGGTGCCAGGAGCTTTCCTGCACTGTATTAGGCCGATAATCTGTTGCGCTACCGAGCGAGGTGGCGCAGTGGTTAGCACACTGGACTCGCATTCGGGAGGAAGAAGGCTCAATCCCACGTCCGCCCATCCTGATTTAGGTTTTCCATGATTTCCTTACATCGCTTCATACAAATGCTGGGATGATTCCTTTGAAAGGGCACGGCCGACCTCCTTCCCCATCCTTCCCTAATCAGACGAGACCAACGATCTCGCTGTTTGGTCTGCTCCCCCAAAACAACCCAACCCCAATCTGTTGCGCTGTTGGGGTTTCCATATTTTTGTCCAAGTCCTGTATGATGCATAATGTCTGAGGAGGCTAGTAGATTGACCAAAGTGTCAGTATTAGCTCGTCCTCACCGTGCTCGCATAATTACTGAAAACAATGCTGGGACTAGGGGGTGAACCGCCGCGCTCGGAGGTTGTCGCCTCAAGAGTTGAGCACTCCTGGGAGGTCAGCGGCCGCGGTCCTGGCGGAAATGTCAGCGGAGCGGGCAGCAAGCAGGCAGTGGCGGCTCCCCACAAGTTCTTTGGACGCCGTTCGCGTCCAACAGGCGGAATAATTTAATAAACCGCGCCCATTAGCGGAGCCGCCACATGCAAAGCCGGCCGCAGACCGCCTTCCGCACCGCTCGCCCTCTCTTTTCACAACTAGCGCCGCCCAGACGAACAAACGGCGTGCCCCAGTCCGACGGCGGGACGTTCGTTAAGGCTGCCGCAGCGAGCAGGGCAGAAGCGGGAGGCGGCGGGGTAGCGGGGGTGGCGGGGGCGGCGGTGCTACTGCCGGCCACTGCGTGATGGACGGGTACACAGGCTATTCGTGGTGCCCACATCTCTACATATGCACTGCAGCTATTTGTGCAACAACAACCACTACTGTACATTGCGGTAGAGGCGGCTTCACAAAGTGGGGAAATTTGTCTTGCAGGGGATAAGGTTAATAAAAGCCATATAGAATCTAAAAGGAATATTATAAAAGAATACATCCACAAAGTAATCATATACAACTCCACTACAACTTATATCACAAGAGAAAATGTAGAAAGATTTGGAGATGAAACTGAGGCAACAAAGTAATTGAACTCCGAAAACAAACTACTAAAGCAGCAGAGAACACTATAGGACTAGCCAGAAAAAGACATGATGGAACGAAGTGCGTGAAGAAACACTAGAACATAAAGCTCAAAAATGAAGGAAATGGAGCTATTCAAAAAATGCACTGCATTTCGAAGAATCCAAGCAGCAAAGAAAAGAAAGATCAAAAACAATCCGGAAAATAAAAACAAACTTTGAAGGATCTCAGTTTATGGTAATGCAAGAAAATTTTACTCAGCATAGTACTACAAATTCTTATCAGACTTTAAAACAAGCACTTAAAGTGTATCAAGCAACAAGTATTTGTTTCAAACATGACAAGGGCAAAATAAGATTAAATAACAAAGAAAATTGTGAAACACTAGAAAAATTTTTGACAGGCTTTTAAACTGTCGAGTTTCAACAGTTAAATAGGAATTACCAGCTATACCACAAAATGTGGATGAAGATTTCCGACCAACAATTCATGAAGCCCTAAAATTATTCAAAAACAACAAAGCATATGGTGACGACTCCATTACATGATAATTATTGAAATAGTCATAGACAACGTTCATAAATTATCCTTTTTGAGAACATTTGGAAAACTGAAAAGATTCCAGAAGAGTGGAAAACGGCATTAATACAGCAGCTGCATAAAAAGAAGACAAACACACTCAAAAATTACAAGGAGTGTCACTTCTGCCAACGGCATACAAAACATTTTCAAAAATTCCCCGTGACAAAGTTGTTCAAGCCTTAGACAAACAATTAGGAGAATATCAGGATGGTTTTAGAAAGAAAAAAAATGGTTCAAATGGCTCTGAGCACTATGGGACTTAACATCTATGGTCATCAGTCCCCTAGAACTTAGAACTACTTAAACCTAACTAACCTAAGGACATCACACAACACCCAGCCATCACGGGGCAGAGAAAATCCCTGACCCCGCCGGGAATCGAACCCGGGTTTTAGAAAGGGAAAATCCTCCACAGAACATATTTTCGACTTAAAATAAATAATTTGGCACAGAATGTTAACAAGAAGACATAAAAATGGTATCATTTGTTAATTTCAAGAAATCATTTTTTTCGGTAGGCAGAGAAACCGTGGGAAAAACCATTAAATACTTTGGTTTTCAAGTGTAGTTAGCAAACATACTCCGTGAAACTCTAGCAAGCATGACATTTAAAGTTACATTTATGGGAGAAGAATCTAAGCCATTTGAAATAAAAACTGAAGTAGACAAGTGATGGTTTATCACCCTTAGTATTTAACTGCGTCGTGGAAAAGAGTTATAAGAATCTGAATTTCGGAGGTAAAAATCACATAATTCTAGGAAGGGAAACAAATGTAATTGAAACAATCTGTCTGGCTTTTGCAGACGACTTAGCAATATTTTCACAAAATGTGACACACGCAGTTATTCGATCATATATCCTGGAAGAAATATCAAATAGAACTGTTCTCCTAAATTCCAGCAGAAAAATTAAAAATTCATGAGAAATATTAGAAACGCACCAAATTTTGTAGCAACACAAATAGGTAAAATAGAGCGCGTAAGTAAATGTAAATGTCATGCAGTACAGCATTCGTGGCTGCCGCATCACAGTCGCGAAGTGGGGCCGAGGCAGTTTCAGATAAGTTTTTACAGTCTGACGATAATTTTTGGATCTGTAGTTTTTGCTTGACGATGTCCACTATGGACAAACGGTAATTACTTTTATTCTGAAGTAGGATGGGTTATCCCGACTGAAAACTAGGCAAATATAAATAAACGTTGCAACTGAGGCTGTCGGTTATTAAAATTAAAATTAATATTTATACAGTTGCTGACAGGGCCGCGAAATGTCGAAAATATTTACATTTAGCATGTGTCAATCTCCCTAATTCCTTAAATGCATCCATAGCCCTTCCTTTCCTACTTTCAGGGAAGGCCTTGGTGGCCTCTGAAATGCTGTGTCCAGTGTCTTTCAAACGCGTTGCCGCTACATGATTATTGCACGTGATCAACCTGATGTATTCTTTAAATCTGGTGTTAAAATTGCGTCCTATCTTACATATGAAGTTTCTGACAACTATCACAATTAATTTTGTAAGTTCCAGACCTCAACAAAGTGTCGACCTTTTTCCGTGTATGGTGCGTCAATCTATCCAGTGTGTACTTGGACTTTATCAACATACGGTACTGAGACGTATTTTGATGTTCTCACTACTTCATCTTCTTTACTCAGGTTAATCTCTGTATGAGTTGTCGCTCTACTTTAATTTATCTGCGTACATTCCATCTATCATTTGTGCTTTAAAGCTGTTGTTTTCAGCTGCCTGTCGTAAAATTCCCAATTCTTTTCCCTACCTCGTGGTTTTTTAATGCAATCGTAATAATTTAATGCAGCATAGAGTAAAAGTATGTCTTTCTACGCACTTTTGGGTCACGTGAGTTATTATATACAATGACATACATTGTAGTATCTTTATAATACGTCCTGAATTTAAGCTTTTGCTCAATATTCGTTATTTTTCTATCAGAGAAACTTATACGTTTTCGAGTCCCGCTTACCCACTGTAGACTTCCTTCTGTCATATAAGCAGTTAACCTGAACGCACGTGATGATAACATCATTTTGCGTTCTATCCAGCATTACCAGCATATTATCCATACACCGATGGTAATATATTACTTTTTCCGTTACCTGCATACTTGTATTAAAAAACTCACGTTTTAGGTGGTTTACGAACATATTCGCCTGTGTTATCGCTAGACACCTCTCCATAGCACCTCCGTTCTGTTGGGAATTTATTTCCTCTTTATATTTGCAGAAATTATATGATAAGGTATAACAATTCTATTAATTTTTGTATTTCAGTTTTGCTTAATATGAGGCTTTCGCAAGGTTTGGAAACTATAGGATTAACCATGACAATTGGCAGATATCTTGAATGTGTCAGAAAGGACCAAGTTTTAGCACTAGATTTAAAGAATTCACCACGTTGACCAAGAGCAATAATTTCGCAATGGAAACACATTTCAAAGAGACCGGACACACTATTTCAGAGGCCACCAAGGCCATACACGTCCTACATGAAAGCAGGAAAGGTAGGATTATGGATGTTTTCACGGAAACAGGGAACGCATGCTAGTACGGTACGGGATAATCCACTAAATGAACAAAGGGAATTACGTAGCATAAAGTCTCTGCAGAATTTCCAACCATGTGTTCGATGAGGTCTAATGGCTTGAAGGTTGCATATAGAGCCCACACTGCTTGTAATTACTATTGTGCTATTGTATAACAAGTTACAATCTCGTTAAGCGTGATGGTTTTTTTAAAAATTCGGTGCTTGATAGTATTGTATTACACAGCAAATTAATATGTAGAACTAAAAATATTTACAAACGGCCTCATGTCACACAACAAGAACAACAACAGTGGAAAATTCCTGAAACATCTCGTGGTGGTCCACGTTCCTTGAGATGATTCTAAAATCAGTCATTATATTGAAATACTGGTCAAGAAACACCAGGTGTTTCTAGCTACAGGTGCAACACTATTCTATGTCACTGACAAGACAACCAACTGAGATAAGTAAATGTCGTGCTATGGCAAAACGATGAAATGGACTTGTTGTACTTCTTGAAGTGTTTGTTGTACAAAGCTTTAATGTTTTCGTTCTTATAATTACAGCTCATTATTATATAATTTCATTTCCTAAACACTTATTCATCATTCTTCTGCTAGAATATTTAAGAAACGGATGGTTTCTATCTTATCTTATAAGTGCTGTACGGGGTTGATATAAGAATAGCAAAATACAAAGAAAAACAGTGGAGAACAGACGTAAACCAACGAATTAGGTGAGAGTGTCCTCTTTCACTCACGCTTTAAATGCCATTGATTTTGTCTTCGTAATGGAAGTGTACGTATATGACTACTTGGTCGACAGCAAAAAGGAGAGTACTACCATCCAAATTGTCAATTATTATACTAGCTGCTCCTGGCCACGCGTTGCTGTAGCTCAATCTGATTAAACGGGAAAGAAAGATTCCTCACCCACTTTTTCCAACTCCTCTTCCTCCTCCTCCTCCTCTTCCCCTCCCTATCTCTGTCCATCGTCTGCTCCCCTCTCTTTTTGTCTCTCTTCTCCTTCTTCTCTCTCTCTCACCACATCCTCTAGCCACCTCTCTCTCTCTCTCTCTCTCTCTCTCTCTCTCTCTCCCCCTCTGTCTCCCTCTCTCTCTTCTCCTTCTTCTCTCTCTCTCTCACCATATCCTGTAGCCACCTCTCTCTCTCTTTCTCTCTCACTCTCTCTTTCTCTCTGTATCCAACTTCTCCTCTTCACTCTCTCTGCCCCTCTCTTGATCCATAATCTCCTTCCCCCCTTTCTATGCCCATCTTCTCCTCTACCACTCTTTTCATCTCCTCCGCCCCCTCCCCCTTTCCCTGTCCATTTTCTTCTTTCCGCTTCCTGTGTCGATCTCCTCACACTCCCTGTCCGGCTCCTGGTCCCCTCTCTCCGACCTCGAGCCTCTTTTGTTGTTACAGCATATTCAGGGTCTGCAGTAGTATTAGAATAAAGCTTGAGGCTGTATCAAAATTTGAAGCCATTCGGTGAAATACTTTCGGGATTTACGAATCTGTGAAAACGAACGTTTACGTCTAAGTAAATAAAAAAAGCAAATTTATGTGAAGAATCTTAATGGTCCATAAGTTATTCACCGATTGCTTTGAAAGTTTGACACAACGTTGCATTCGAATACGCGCATGGTTTTATATAGGTACTAGGGCTCCACGAAGTAAGCAAATATAAATTCACAACACTGTTATTTATGATGCTTATAAAATATACATGTATATATCACGTGGGGCACCAGTAGGTATATAAAAACACATGCGATTTGAATGCAACGTGGTATCAGAATTACAAACAATCGCTGAAAATCTTTCAGAGATATACAATTGTGAACAAACGAACATTTAATTTTCATTTATATGGATATAGGTCTATAAATATTTTTTCAACGATGTTACCAAAACGTGGATACAGACAACAAAATATTTTAAAATTAAGTCTTGGAAATGTAGTCACTGCTTTTTGCTGACTACCAAGTACTCATTTTTGAACATCTCCATTTTTTCCAGTCTGTGTCTTCCCCTACAGTTTCTACCTTCTACAACTCCCTCTTGTATCACGGACGTTAGTCCTAGATGTCGTAACGGGTGTCTTATATCATGCTCGTTTCTTCTTCTTAGTGTTTTCCTATTCTGAGGGGAACCTCCTCATTCTTTACCTTATCAGTTCATCTTATTTTCAGAATTCTTCTGTAGCACCACATCTCAAATGCTTCAGTTCCCTTCTGTTTCAGATTTCCCACAGTCAATGTTTCATTAGCATACAATTCTGTGCTCCATAGTATAATCTCAGAATTTTTTTCCTCAAATTACGGCCTATGTTTAATGCTAGTAGACCTCTCTCGGCCAGTAACGTGTTTTTTTCCCAGTTCTAGTTTGCTTTTTGTGTCCTCTTTCGTCCGTCCGTCATGGATTAATTTTGCTGCCTTGGTAGCAGAATTCCTTAACTCCATCTACAGTCAATTCCACAAGAAAGTGTACGCCACAAATTTAAACGTGATGCCCACAGCAACATCTCTGGTAGTGCCCTCAAATCTGTAATCAGTGCGCTTTTGTACAGTTTATAGATCAACAGTGCGAGAGTTGAATGTTTTATTTTGTCGGTTGCTGTTTCAAATGAGCGCGAAATATCTGAAGCGTAACGAGGCAGTGTTTCTCGTAAATCAAACAGAGAGTCCAAAGCTTTCATATGGAGTTGCTGCCAAAATTATGAGAACGTCAAAGACATTCGTTGCGAAATGGGTCAGTCGACATTTAGAGGTTGGAAACGTAGATGGTTCACCAGAGAGCGGGCTAAGATGCCAAGCTATAATAGATAATGGCGGCGATAGGATTTACTACCAGTTGATTGTGCAATTAGTAATAACATGTATTTTCACGTAGACGTATGTTTTTGTAGTGTCTTTCTTGTGGAACGTGATCATCCATTATGATGTCAAGCTTCTCGCTGTTCTTATTTCTGCTACTGTCCGCCCCCGGTAGCTGCGTGGTCAGCGCGACAGAATGTCAATCCTAAGGGCCCGGGTTAGATTCCCGGCCGGAGATTTTATCCGCTCAGGGACTGGGTGTCGTGTTGTCCTAATCATCATCATTTCATCCCCATTGACGCGCAAGTCGCCGAAGTGGCGTCAAATCGAAAGACTTGCAGCCGGCGAACGGTCTACCCAACGGGAGGCCCTAATCACACGACATTTTATTTTTATTTCTGCTACTTCTCATTAATTCGTTCTTTTTCGGTTTACTCTTAGTCTATGTACTCAGTAGATTGTCCTTTCCTATGAGAAGTCCTGTAATTCACCTCCACTTTCACTGACGATGGCAATATCATCAACGAATCTTATCATTAATTTCCTTTAACTCTGAATTTTAATCACACACGCAAATCTTGATTTTATCTCCGTAATTGCTTCTTCAATGTATAGATTGAGCTTTAGGAGCGAGAGGCGACATCCCTGTCTTACACTCTTTTTAATCCGAGCGCTTCGTTCTTCGTTCGTGGTTTCCCGCTCTTATTGTTCCCTGTTGGTTTTAGCACGTATTACATATTACCCGTCTATCCCTGTAGCTTACCAATATATGTCTCAGAATTTCAAACATCTTGTACCATTTCACATTGTCGAACATTTTTTTCAGGTCGACAAATCCTATGAACGTGTCTTCAGCCTTACTTCCGTTATCAAACGCAACGTCAGAACTCCCTGTCTGGTGGCTTTAACCTTTCCTAAAGGCAAACTGATAGTCATCTAACATATCCCCAACTTTCTTTTTCCATTCTTTTGTATATTACTCTAGTCAGCAACTTGAATGGAAGAGCTTTCAAGCTGACTGTGCTACTGCTTTCGCACTTGTCGGCTCTTGCACTCTTCGGAATTCTGTGGACGATTTTTTTCCTAAAGTCTGATGGTTCATAGCCAGTCTCATACATTCTACACACCAATGTGAATAATCATTTTGTTCCATCGCCTCCAAGGATTTTAGAAATTTCGATGGAATGTTATCTATCCGTTCTGCCTTAGTTGGCCTTAAATCGTCCAATGCTCTTTTAAATTCTGATTCTAATTCTGGATCCCCTCTCTCTTCTATATCCACTCCTGTTTCTTCTTCCATTACGTCATCAGATTGATCTTCCCCCTCAAAAAGGCCTTCAATGTACTCTTTACATCTCTCCGCTCTCCCTTCTGCATTTCACCGTGGAATTCCCTTTGCACTCCTAATGTCACTACCCTTGTTTTCAAATTCACCGAAGGTTATTTTGACTCTTCTATAGGCTGAGTTATCCCTTCCGACAACCAGTTCTCTCTCGATTCCTTCAAATATTTCCTACGGCCGTTTCGTCTTAACTTCTCTGCGCTTCTTATTTATTACTGTGAATTGTATTTCTATATTCCTGAATTTTCCTGAACATTTTTGTACTTTCTTCTTTCGTCGTTCAGGTGAAGTATTTCAGTATTTCATGTAACCCATGGTTTCCTCACAATTGCCGTCCTTGTACCTATCGTTTTCTTTCCAACCTCCGCAATTGCCCCTATTAGAGATGTCCATTCCTCTTCGACTCAATTACCTACTGAGCTACTCCTTAGCGCAGTATCTATAGCCTCAGGGAAATCTAAGCTTCTGTCTTCATTCCTTAATACTTCTGTATCCCACTTCTTTATGAACTGATTCTTCCTGACTAGTCTCTTAAACCTCAGTCTGCTCTTCATCACTGCTAAATTGCTACCAGAGTCTATATCTGTTCCTGGGTACGCCTTAATATCTGATCTCGGAATATCTGCCTGCCGTGATGTGATGTAACTGAAACCGTCCCTATCTGCCTGTCATTTCCAAACATGCCTACTACTCTTGTGATTCTAGGGCAGAGTATTTGCTATTATTAGCTACAATTTATTGCAAAGCTCAATTAATCCTTCTCCTTTCTCCCTCCTAGTACCACCCACGTATTCTCGCACAATCCCTCCTTGTACTTCTTCCCATACAACCCCTTTCCGCCGGCCGAAGTAGCCGAGCGGGTCTAGGCTCTACAGTCTGGAACCGCGCTACCTCTACGGTCACAGGTTCGAGTCCTGCCTCGGGCATGGATGTTTGTGATGTCCTAAGGTTAGTTAGGTTTAAATAGTTCTAAGTTCTAGGGGACTGATGACCTCAGAATTAAAGTCCCATACTGCTCAAACCATTTGAACCATTTGAACCCCTTTCCAATCGCCACAACTATTAGATTTTCATCTCCCTTTACTAATTGAATTGCATGTTCATTATCCTTTCTCTGTCTCTTTATTTTCGGCTTGCGACGTCGGCGTGTATATCTGAACTATCATTGTCGGTGTTGATTTGCTGTCGATTCTGGTAGGAACAACCCTATCACTGAACTGCTCACAGTAATATCTGCCCTACCTTCCTATTCGTGTCTAATGAAACTCCCGTTATACCATTTTCTACTTCTGTCGACATTAGCTTATACTCCTCTGCCCAAAAATCCTTGTCTTCTTGCCAATTCACTTCAGTATATCTAAATTAAGCCTTATAATTTCCCTTTGCAGATTTTCTAGCTTCCCTATCAAGTTCAACCTTCTGACATTCCACTCCCCGGCCCGTAGAACGTTACTCTTCCACTTCTTATTCAGTATTTTTCTCATGTTCACCTTCCCCTTTGGCAGTCTCCTCGCGGAGATCCGAACGGAGAATTAGTCTAGAACCTTTTGCTGATAGAGCAATCATTATGAGACGTTATCAGTTACAGGCCACATATCCTACGGATACACAATTTGTGTCTTTAAAGCAGTGGTTTCCATTGCCTTCTGCGTCCTCATGAAGCTGGTCATTGCTGATTCTTCGGTCTTTGGGGGCAATTTCCTACGCCAAGGACAAGAGAGTGCCCTTGAACTCCCGTCCGTTCCTCCGCCCTCTTTGACAAGTCAATAGGCTAAATGAGGGTTACTTCTCATGTCGGGAGTCTTCGGACGCCATTGGCAATGGTTTATATTCAAAATTTATCTCATGGCGGGATTAGAGCCCAGGACAGATGACTTCCTGATTACTAATCAGATGCGAACTCTAGACCACGGGTCTCCATTACGAAAATAAAATAAGTGGCATTTGTGGCGCATCAGTTCATGAGAGTTGATATCGAAACTGACAAGCAGATTGTATAGCAAGTTAAATATGCAGATTAATTATAACATAAGGAGCAAATAATGAATAGAAATTAATTTTGGACTATTTAACTGCTTGTGTGGAATCGTGCGAAGAACGTTGAGAAAGGAAGTCTACAGAGACCCTCTCCTAAAGTTCTATGACGTTGCGACTACATTTTCACTGCTCTGTAGATGCGTAATAGAATAGAGGTGAAAGGAGAAAAGGAGCATGTGAAACGAACTTCCTTACGTATGTGGCTGCATATACGTCAATGGATAAAAGCAGAATTGATGACATACACAGAACATAACTGACACAATAAACCAATTTCATTTTGTCCAGCCTAGAAGTTATGGATTGTTGTGCCCACAATCCTAATTCAGCTGTAGTAGTTGTGCGCTACTCATGCTGCTTTAAGGGTTGATAATTCTTCCCATGGTGGTACGTGTTTCCCTGCACCTGCCAGAAAGAAGCATTCTCAAATTTTGGACAGGTGGCAGTATTTTGCATGTAAGTGGTATCAGTGGGAGCAGGAAGTGGCCGATGAGAGTATTTCTGCTCCTGAACCTGTTGGTCCGAAGAACGAGGCGTTCAATACAACTTAAGAGAAATGCCATGAGCTCAGATCCGGCTGATAGTACTCAGAAGTGTGGGAGGCTAGTTGTTTTCGCTGTGGTGCCGAAGCGATGTTTTGAGAGTTTTGTGTATTCCCAGTCGTGAGTATGTGACATTTCGAGATCCATAAAACCAGTTTTTAACTATCGAAAGTTTAAGAGAGTTCTAAGGTACGTTCCCGTAAACGAGCATAAAATTCTCACTAGGAATTTTCTTGTTACACAGACGAGTACTGTCGTCTAATGAGAGTTGACATCCTCGGCAGGCGGAGATCTCTTATCACATCGTATAGCCAGTACTTTGCTGCATGTGGCGTGTGGCCAAAGTGATGTACTCGATGAAGTCTAATTGAAGAAAACAAATGGAAATGGAAACAGTTGTAATTACTACATTTTCACAAAAAAGGTTTGTATTCGTGTTACGTTCTCAAGACTATGTTGCATGCCTCTAGACTTGTTCCTTGTCCCAAACATGGAGAAAGTGTTTCAAAGATGCATTAGTACATGGCGCACGATCTTCATGCCTAGCTGAGCTTCCCTCTGAAGTTCCAAAATTTAAAAGATGTGAGAAGTCGCTTTTCCTGACTGCAGTTCTACTAGCTAAATATATGATGCTGTATCTCTACAAGTGCATTATCATAAAAAAACTTGGTGCATCAGTATTATTAGCACCTGGAACAATGATTTTCTTTCCGCTAGTCTATCAAAAGCCGATAACTTTTAGACTGTGGCTGTATGCAAAATACAAGCTTGTTCTTGTAAAGAAGAAAACAGCAAAAAGCCACTGTCAGTAATACTGTTTATTTATACAAATAGCACCGTTACTTATTTCGAGCCCTCAGGTTGATCTGCAGACGGCTTTTATATATTTGTATTATATTTGTTGTTGTTTACATTAGATGCTGGAAACAACAGGCAACAGTTAATGCAAACAACAACAAATGTAATACAAACGTGATGATAAACCTGCCGATTTGAAACCGGTAACGGCACCATTTTTGTGAGTACTTAGCTTTGTTTAACGGTGGGTGGTTGCTGTTTCCTTCTTTGCAAGAATGAACTTTCAAGAAATTGCCGATTAGTACTTAGAGCCAGTCAGTTTTTTGGTATTGCGCTTATAACGTTGAATAACTTGTGTAATTTATCCAACATTTAATATTTTAGGAATCGGTTTTCAGCTGTTACGATATTGTTTATCTTTCTACCTGAGGCTGTCGTAACAGTTGACAACCGGTTAGTAAAATAATAAATTTTGTAAAAATGACAGAAGAGTTGTGTGTTTTTCATTTAAAATTTATAAAATATTCTGCCAGAAAACGATGTAACAGTCAGCTAATGCTGTTTGCCTTCGGGTTTGTCTCGTTATTTTTTGTGGCGATGTGCTGAGCAGCATAATTCTGTGGTATCAGAATACCTTTTCAGTTTTTTGGATATAGAGATGGGCCCTAGATTTATTTTTCATTCTCCTGACGAACATCAGATTTGGCGCTTTGAATGTTTCCCATTTTCACTCTTCAAATTGCTTTTGCCTTTGTAGAAACTTTAAGTGATATGTTTTTGTGAAACGTTTTCCCCGTTGTTCTTATTTATTTTTGCTACCGGGTTACTTTTTCCGCTTCTACAACTGTGAGCGTGATTAGTGCCGCGAGTAAGCATTGGGCTTCCCGTAGCTCACAGCGTTGGATGATGCCACGATTGGTCCCAAGACAGTCGGTTTGAGGACAGCTCCAAAGGTCGCCCCTGTGTGAGCGTTTAATACGTAGGGAGCATGTAACAGTGTTTTTCTAGCAATGCACAGAAGTCAGCACGTCATGGCAGGTGGCAACGCCTCGTATGTATGCCAGGTGTGGATTTCGCCAATATTTGTCTTTCAAACCGTCAGGGATTCAGTTTATGTTGACGATAAAGAAAAGCGTGTACGCTTCTGTGAATTCACTAGTGGTGCAGAAATGGAAGACGACAATTTACTTCAACGTTCAGTCTGCAGTGATGACGCTACTTCTCATTTAAGTGGAAAAGCGAACCGCCAGAACTAAAGGCGAGGCTCTCCGAAATTCCACAAAACAGATGCAGGAAACAAGTATCTGGATATGTTAGAGGTCGAATTTTTTCCACAATTGCGAGAAAAAGGCCAAAAATTTCTCGTATACGCAGTATACAGCACTACCGCACAGGTAACTGCTTGTAAGAGCATATCTTAACAACGAGCTTTCTCAACGGTGGATCGGCAGAAAAACTGTATACGCCTCACACTGCGTCGCTGGCCACAAAGATCTCCACACGTGTTCTTCTTTCTTTGCGGAATTGTGAAGATTGCGTCTGTGTGAATGCCCTTTCAACAACTTTTGTGAACTGCGACGCAGCACAGCAACAGCATTAATACAGTAACTCGAAAAATGTTCGCACAGGTATGCGACGGGTTTAACAGTCCTTTGGAAATTTGTCGCGCTTTCAGTGGAAGGCATACTGAATTTTTCTAAAAGTTTATCGAAAACTTTTATCCTGAACGTAACTGCAAAAAATATCACTTGAAAGCTGGGATGATTTTTTTGAAAATAAAAACTTTGTAATCCTACGCGTAAGTGAAAATTCACTTCAGAGTTTCTCTCTTCATTCGTGAAGAAGACACAATCGTGTGACAGAGGCTGAATTTTACTTCCAAACTCTGTTTCGTACTAACAACAAATTAACATACACTCCTGGAAATTGAAATAAGGACACCGTGAATTCATTGTCCCAGGAAGGGGAAACTTTATTGACACATTCCTGGGGTCAGATACATCACATGATCACACTGACAGAACCACAGGCACATAGACACAGGCAACAGAGCATGCACAATGTCTGCACTAGTACAGTGTATATGCACCTTTCGCAACAATGCAGGCTGCTATTCTCCCATAAAGACGATCTTAGAGATGCTGGATGTAGTCCTGTGGAACGGCTTGCCATGCCATTTCCACCTGGCGCCTCAGTTGGACCAGCGTTCGTGCTGGACGTGCAGACCGCGTGAGACGACGCTTCATCCAGTCCCAAACATGCTCAATGGGGGACAGATCCGGAGATCTTGCTGGCCAGGGTAGTTGACTTACACCTTCTAGAGGACGTTGGGTGGCACGGGATATATGCGGACGTGCATTGTCCTGTTGGAACAGCAAGTTCCCTTGCCGGTCTAGGAATGGTAGAACGATGGGTTCGATGACGGTTTGGATGTACCGTGCACTATTCAGTGTCCCCTCGACGATCACCAGTGGTGTACGGCCAGTGTAGGAGATCGCTCCCCACACCATGATGCCGGGTGTTGGCCCTGTGTGCCTTGGTCGTATGCAGTCCTGATTGTGGCGCTCACCTGCACGGCGCCAAACACGCATACGACCATCATTGGCACCAAGGCAGAAGCGACTCTCATCGCTGAAGACGACACGTCTCCATTCGTCCCTCCATTCACGCCTGTCGCGACACCACTGGAGGCGGGCTGCACGATGTTGGGGCGTGAGCGGAAGACAGCCTAACGGTGTGCGGAACCGTAGCCCAGCTTCATGGTGACGGTTGCGAATGGTCCTCGCCGATACCCCAGGAGCAACAGTGTCCCTAATTTGCTGGGAAGTGGCGGTGCGGTCCCCTACGGCACTGCGTAGGATCCTACGGTCTTGGCGTGCATCCGTGCGTCGCTGCGGTCCGGTCCCAGGTCGACGGGCACGTGCACCTTCCGCCGACCACTGGCGACAACATCGATGTACTGTGGAGACCTCACGCCCCACGTGTTGAGCAATTCGGCGGTACGTCCACCCGGCCTCCCGCATGCCCACTATACGCCCTCGCTCAAAGTCCGTCAACTGCACATGCGGTTCACGTCCACGCTGTCGCGGCATGCTACCAGTGTTAAAGACTGCGATGGAGCTCCGTATGCCACGGCAAACTGGCTGACACTGACGGCGGCGGTGCACAAATGCTGCGCAGCTAGCGCCATTCGACGGTCAACACCGCGGTTCCTGGTGTGTCCGCTGTGCCGTGCGTGTGATCATTGCTTGTACAGCCCTCTCGCAGTGTCCGGAGCAAGTATGGTGGGTCTGACACACCGGTGTCAATGTGTTCTTTTTTCCATTTCCAGGAGTGTAGTTTCAGTGCCCCACTTCACGGAAGTGTAGCTATGATGCAAGCAATTGCTCGAATAGCAAGTTCGGTTTCACCGGTGAAGTAAATCATGGCAGTAAACTGGTGCCTATTTGCACGACAGTATGGATCAACTCAGTAAGAAGGACCGATGCG
Source organism: Schistocerca serialis cubense (assembly GCF_023864345.2). NCBI lineage: Eukaryota > Metazoa > Arthropoda > Insecta > Orthoptera > Acrididae > Schistocerca > Schistocerca serialis. The sequence continues at coordinate 267,702,769 of NC_064638.1, forward strand.
AGACAAGAGATAATAGCAGTTTGGAGCTACACTATGATATAAATATTATCCGGACACACCCAAAAACATACGTTTTTCATGATAGGTGTATTGTGCTGCCACTAACGGCCAGATACCCCATATCAGCGATCTCAGTAGTCATTAAACATCGTGAGAGAGCAGAATGTGGCACTCCGCGGAACTCACCGACCTCAAACGTGGTCAGGTGAATGGGTGTCACTTGTGTCATACGTCTGTACGCGAGATTTCCACACTCCTAAACATCCCTAGGTCCAATGATTCCGATGTGATAGTGAACTGGGAACGTGAAGGGACACGTACAACACAAAAGCGTACAGGTCAGCCTCGTCTGTTGATTGACAGAGACCGACGACAGTTGAAGAGAGTCGTAATGCGTAATAGGTAGACACCTATCCAGACCATTACACAGAAATTCCAAAATGCATCAGGATCCACTTCAAGTACTATGACAGTTAGGCGGGAGGTGAGAAAACTTGGAATTCATGGTGGAGCAGCTGCTCATAAGCCCACATCACGCCGGTAAATGGCAAACGAGGCCTCGCTTGATGGACGATTGAACAGTAGAAAAACGTTGTGTGGAGTGACGAATCACGGTACACAATGTGGCGATCCGATGGCCGAGTGTGGGTATGGTGAATGCCCGGTGAACGTCATATGCCAGCGTGTGTAGAGCCAACAGCAAATTTCGGAGGCGGTGATGTTATGGTGTGGTCCTGTCTTTCATGGAGGAGACTTCACCCCTCGTTGTTTTGCGTGGCATAATCACAGCACAGGCCTACAGTGATGTTTTAAGCTCCTTCTTGCTTCCCAGTGTTGAAGAGCAATTCGGGGATGGCTACTGCATCTTTCAACACGATCGAGCACCTGTTCATAATACACGGCCTTTGGCGGAGTGGTTACACGACAATAACACCCCTGTAATGGACTGGCCTACACAGAGTCCTGACCTGAAACCTATATAACACCTTTGGGATGTTCTGGAACGCTGACTTTGTGCCAGGCCTCACCGACCGACATCGATACCTCTCCTCAGTGCAGTACTCCGTGAAGAAAGGGCTGCCCTTCCCCAAGAAACCTTCCAGCACCTGAAATAACGTATGCCTGCGAGAGTGGAAGCTGTCGTCAAGGCTAAGGGTGGGCCAACACCATATTGAATTCCAGCATTACCGATGGAGGGCGCCACGAACTTGCAAGTCATTTTCAGCCAGGTGTCCGGGTACTTTTGATCACATACTGTATCGTGTTCGTACGTGTCCATGATGCAACAAACCCCTCCCACCACTCAGTCGTACAAAACTTCCAGAAACGTGTCAGTTTAGCCGTTGAGTCCGTAGATGGTGATGTAAGTGGCGTACATTACACCTGGCCACGCTTTCCCACCCGAGTTTTGCGATAATTAAGCCAGCCATCCTTGAACTGATTTAATGAGCCACTGCGTGGAAATTCTTCCTACCTGTTAATGGGAGACGCTCTCGTAATTTTATGTCTCGTTGCAGAGCCGTAGCAGCGCCGTTGGATTCTGAAAGTGCAATACTACTGTCTATGTTTTACGTAATGAAGAAGAAAAAAGTCCTTTTTGTGCAAATAATTTTTCCAAGGGATGCCATTAGGGTGTGTTTATTTAAGTAACATCACTAAAATTACTAATAGCAGTTACTGGATTCTAGCCAGAATAAATATACTTTCCCTACGCATCTCTCTGATGACGTCACGAGCGATTCCTGTTTTGGCACCTCAACCAACTGGCTCTGATGGCCAACCGCTTCTGCTAGCCAGCGCGGGAACTTAATGCTCGCTCTTAACTCCGTACGTACTGCTGTCCTGACAGATATACTTCACTTATGTCAAACATCAAAACTATAAAAACAATAAAATGCGCCCTTATCTTCAAATAAGAGGTACATTGCAATGACCACTCCGTGAATGGAGTACCCTGATTTACTGATGCATCAACACGGACTGCGTAGCATGTCTTAAAAGAATGATGTACCACTCACAGCCACGTAACACGGCGTGTGAAGCGTGGTCGCAACAAAGTACCGACCGATAAGGACCGGAGACAAATATCAGATGTTGTCAGTTATAACTGGTTTGAAATCCGTCAGAAATTGATGCTGTCAGTGAATGCAGGCTAATTTCATTCAGTTTTCCAGACAACACTGCGAACAGGCTGTATGCTAGGGCCACTTGGAGTCAGATACTTTGCAAAAGGCAAATTGCTCACTACGGTACACAAAGCTACTCATTCTCATTGTGGCCCCGCGGTTAGGGGCGCCATGTCACGGATTGCGCGGTCCTTCCCGCCGGAGGTTCGAGTCCTCTCTCGGGCATGGGTGTGTGTGTTGCCCTTAGCATCAGTTAGTTTAAGCAGTGTGTAAGACTAGGGACGGATGACCTCAGTGGTTTGGTCCCTTAGTAATTCACACACATTTGAACATTCTAAATGCGCTCAACAAGACGCTAACCAGATAGCAGCTGAATAGAAGAGAGTAACGTGATGCGACCAGTCACACAGTTGCAACTTTTCAGTTGACGCAAGTGTTGAGTGCTGTGGCGACCTGACGAAGCTTTTATCCCGGCCGGTGTAGATCATGTCACAGGTGGTTCATTTTTTATGTTTTAGGTGTGTTTTTCGTATTGTGACTTTGGCTCAACTGGGAATGCTATTCACACATTCACCAACCAAATATTAAATGCCATAAATAATAAACTATCGCCAGTCGGTATTTTTGTGGTCTTTTCAAGACATTTGATTATGTAGATCATGTGACACAGTTCTAAAAACTTAAGTTTACACACAACTTGTTTGAGTCATTCTTAAGAAACGGAATGCTAAAGGTAGTGCTGCTTAATTCTGACAAGGTTGGAAAGTTACAAAAATTTAGTGACAGAAATACAAAGATAGTCCTGCAGTGTTCAATTTTTGAACCACTCCTATTCCTTATGTGTGTGAATGACTTTCCAGTTAACATTCAACAAACAGAACTGATACTTTCTGCAGACGATACTAGTGCTGTAATAAATCCCATTAGAGAGAAAGCCACAGAAGATACAGTTAATGATTTTTTACAAAGGGGTATTAAGTGGTTCCGCGAAAATGGGCTACCCCTAAGTTTTGAGACAACACATTACTCTTCCATTCAACAACTAGAGTTAGACCTACAATTGATGTAGCAAATGAACAAGAGTCAGTAATAGGTTAGAATGCGCCCTATGTTTTGGTGTACATATTGATGAACACTTTAACTGGAAGACACATTACTGAACTTTTCCAACAATTAAGGTCAGCTGCTTTCTCTCCTCGTATAACTGCTGGTCTTGCAAAGAAACGAATTTACCTCCTGGCTTATTTGCTTATTTCCACTCAGTAATATCTGATGGAATAGTTTTCTGGATAACTCATCACTTATAAAGAAGTTATTGATTGCACAAAATCGAGCTGTAAGAGTAATATGTCGTCTTCCGCTTCAGTTGTCATGTAATTACCTCTTCTAGGAGCTAGAAACTTTAACTTCACGATCACAATACATACATATTCACAAATGAAATTTGTCATAAATAATCCATCACAATTTGAGAAGAATGATGATACCTATACCTACAACACTAAATGAAAAATTCGCTACCTTTATTTAAGCTGTCTGTGGCTCAGAAAGGAGTTCAGTACGCAGCAACAGAAGCTTTTCATCATTTGCCAGTTAAATGAAGTGTCTGAGTGTCTGACACGTAGCAAGGCAAGTTTTAAACCTAACAGTTTCTCCTGGACGGCTCCTTATATATTCCAAGGACGAATTTCTGTTCAAAATCATGTATACCTGTAAACTGGCTTGTTTGTCATCATTCCGATAAAAAATTGTTCAAATGATATGGAACATGTAACTTACTATACGATGAAATCGAATCACATTTGCGTCCAATCCATAGCTTTCGAGATCCCCTGGATGAAAGATGACAGTGTAAATGAGTTTTTCCCTAGAGATAAGGATGACGGTAGGAGTTTGTTAAATATAAAGGATGTATTTGGAACATTTGGAGCAATTTCAAAGAGACTTGATATTCGTATGACTTTCTATCCAGGGAAAGATACGTCGGTCAAAGATATCTCTAAAAAACCTAAGACTGTGGTTGTTTTTTCTACATCTACATGGATACTCTTTAGAATACAGGTAAGTGCCGGGCCAAGGGTTCATCGAACCACCTTCAAAATAATTCTCTATTATTCCATTCTCGAACAGCGCGTGGAAAAACGAACGCCTATTTCTTTCCATGCGAGCTCTAATTTTGCTTATTTGACTACGATAGTCGTTTTTACCTATATAGGTCAGCGTCAACAGAATATTTTCGCATACTGAGGAGAAAGTTGGTGACTGAAATTTCGTGAGAAGATACCGCCACAAGGAGAAACGGCGTTGTTTCAATGATGTCCATCCCAAATCCTGTATCACGTCCGTGACACTCTCACCCATATTTCTCTATAATACAAAAGGTGGTGCTCTGCTGTGGTCGGCATCTGTGACCGAACGGTTCTAGGCGCTTCAGTCTGGAACCGCGTGACCGCTACGGCTGCAGGTTCGAATCGTGCCTCTGGCATGGATGTGTGTGATGTCCTTAGGTTAGCTTGGTTTAAGTAGTTGTGAGTTCTAGGGAGCTGATGATCTCAGATGTTAAGTCCCATAGTGCTATGAGCCATTTTGCGCTCTGATTTGAAATTTCTCGATGTACTCAGTTAATCCTACCTACAAAAATCCCACACCGCGCAGTAGTACTCATAAAGAGGACGGACAAGCGTCGTACAGGCGGTCTATTTAGTGAATCTGTTGCATCTTCTAAGTTTTCTGCCAATAAATCGCAGTCTGGTTCGCGTTCCCCACAACATTTTCTATGTGTTCTTCCCAATATCAGTTGTTTGTAACTTATTCCTGGGTATGTATTTCAATGTACAGCTCTTAGATTTGATTGATTTACCGTGCAACCGGGATTTAACGGATTCCTTTCAGCACTCATGGGGATGACCTCAAATTTTTCATTATTTAGGGTCCGTTGCCAATTTTCGCACCGTACAGATACTTTTTCTAAATAGTTTTGGAATTTGTTGTTATCTTCTGATGGCTTTAATAGACGGTAAACGGCAGCATCACCTGCAAACAACCTATGACGGATGCTCAGATTGTTTCTTAAATCATTTATATAGATAAGGAACAGCAAAAGGCATATAACGGAAGCCCAGAAATCACTTCTGTTTTACTCGGCGACTTTCCGTCAGTTACTACGAACTGACAGGAAATCACGAAACCAGTCACATAACTGAGACGATATTCCATAAGCACCCAATTTGATTACAAGGTGCTTGTGAGGTACAGTGTCAAAACCCTTCTGGAAATCTAGTTATTCAGAGAATCAATTTCAAACATCTTGTTTTTGTTGTTGTTCTTGATAAGAAATCACTTCTGTTTTACTCGGCGACTTTCCGTCAGTTACTACGAACTGACAGGAAATCACGAAACCAGTCACATAACTGAGACGATATTCCATAAGCACCCAATTTGATTACAAGGTGCTTGTGAGGTACAGTGTCAAAACCCTTCTGGAAATCTAGTTATTCAGAGAATCAATTTCAAACATCTTGTTTTTGTTGTTGTTCTTGATAATGGTGGTGGTGGTTTTCTTACAAAAGTTCCCTAAAGATCTCTGTTATGTTTAAACGTTCTACTTTGACCTCTTCTGGTGCTAGTACCGTGTCCATAATACATACAGATGAACGTGATTACCGTTTGTGATCTACTTCTTAACGGATGGTGCCTTTTACGACGTCAACATACTCATAGTCGTTTCTCTAGAGTCTTCCTTTCATGACACAGGATAAAGTTCAGCATCGTTCCCGACCCAAATGCATACATTACCGTTTAACTCTACGATGAAACTCCAGGCGTAGTAGAAATCGCAGCACCGTCGACTGTAGCAGCGATGAGATCGGCAATATAACGAGGGTGTACGTAAGAAGGCTGCCGACATACAGTAGATGAGACAGAAGTGACGACAGATGCGGGGGATAGGTGCTTAGCTGCAGTCAGTGTGCAGCCGCTGGTGCTGCGTGGGTGTGTGGAGGGTGGCGGGGGTGGAGTTAGGGTCGCAGGTGGGGGCCACGCGCGAGTAATGAGGGCCTCCGCCCCCACCCCGCCTCCCGCCTCCCGCCGCCGCCGAGGAGGCCGTCATTACGCTAAGAGCCAGTCCCGGCGCCGCCGCCGCCACAGCCGCAGCGCTTTAATATTTCAGACGGCGCTAATGACACTTGGGCGGCGGGCCGTGCCGCCCCACGCCGCCCCACGTCAGCCACTCGGCCGCCGCGACGCCGCCCCCCGCCCCCCTCCGCCCCTGCGGCAGGCTGCCGTCCTCTGTGTCCAGATTAAGAAAAATAACTAAACGCTCTTACACGCAGCTGCGTTTATCTTCCACACGCCGGCAACCAGTGTGGTACACATACTACCTGCGGACAGATCCATTTGTGTCGCTCTTCTCATCCCGAAGTGGTATGTAGTTCGTTTTGCCGCGCGTGTTTACACCCTTGACATAAATATCTAATCCTAAGAGTCTGGGTACCCATTAGCGAGCATTAATATGCGAGTGTGTCCACCTCTCGCCACTATCACGTCTCGAACTCTGCTGGGGGCGCTTCCAATTATATGTCTGAATACCTTGGAGGAATGGAAGCTCAGAGAAGGTAGCGTTCTTATTTGTTCATAACAACAGCCTATTGTTTGAGAACCTAAAATAGGCCATATAATTCCCATTTTCAGCGATAACAGTAAATTTGAACATGAATTATTTATTTCTGGTGACAATTATACACTAGCACAACTTATGTTCTATTTTATTCAATTACTAGGGTGCATCTAATCTGCATATGCTTATTTCCGCTGCTGGACACGCCTTCATCTTCCTCGATCAACAACCATTGTTCACTGGATTCCTTGGGCGTAGGAGAGCACGTCAGCAGTGTTTCCTCTATAACAAACAATTCCACGATTGACTGTTACGTCTTAGAATTCACACTTCCTTGATCAGTTGCACCAGCGCAATTCAAATTCTTGAAAACCATTTCGTTCAGTGGAGACCAACCTCAGTTGACTCCTCTTTATCTGTAGCTTACGTTGTCTAACCGGGATGTCAGCATGCTGATATGAGGTTGTCTCGCGAAGTCTTCCTTGGCATTCCTAATACTGCGTCTGCAATACCGTCCAAGCGTGGCGGGCGGACTCATTCCTATGGGCTACTTTTGGATCAAAAGGGCGCCCGTGCCCGGTGGCAAGGAGGAAAGGGGGGGGGGGGGGGGCGCAACCACGCCACCCCAGCTCCCAGGGAAAGAAAAAATACATACATTCTAGTCAGGTGATTTTCTTTTAATAAAATGATTTATAAGTCCGTATTACGCGGGTTTTCAACAGAGTCGGCACTAGAACTTTCTTATGGCTACTTGTAAGTCGCCAGTCTTCCATAGCATTAAAAATATTTCATATCGCTAGGTCTATCACCCGTCCACCTATAAACTATCGTATGAGCATCTTTGCCTCACAGCCATTACCCACTGTGTCTCGTTCAGAGCGTACAGCCACCCATCTGTCATTCTGTCTTTTGATTTTGTATAGAAGCGTAGACTATGTAACATGACATGTAGATAATGTACCAGTTTACTCCCAGGGTTAAGAAATCTCATTTTTAGTCTCTTCTGATGTTAGAGAGAAACTGACATGATCTCCTGCGTATGCCTGAAGTGTTCAATTTATTTTGCCACAGTTGTTATATGCAATGTTGTGTTAACATTTTCGAATTGGCCTTATTTCCGAGTATCTTCCGTACTTCCATCGCATCGCCTGTCTTTAAACAATAAAGCCCCTTTTCCTGATTTTTCAAGCCCAATGACAATACTCCTAGAATTACTAAAGTGCATCACTCGATGTACTGCAGAAGTAGCACTCCGCCATGAACGTTTCTGACTAATGAAATACTTCACGAATGCTTGGGTTTGAGGCAGGTTCCTTCATTTCGTTATATGCTGAGGTGCTGTTCCGATACAGCTGGAGAGCCTCTGCAATGCTTTTCGACTTAAGATAAGTAACAAGTGGACTTAGGCGTGATTGGAAATTTTGATTTAGGCCTGCTAGGGCTGTCCGTGCAGCGGCGAAAACTTACTGCACCAGGGTGATGTAATGGTTAGCGCATTTGCCTCTTGCGCGGGAGAACCGGGTTCATTTCCTGGTCCTGGTACAAATTTTAATTCGTTGTTTCAGTCTGCTTATACAACTTAAGAAATTAGAAGAGATTGGACTACACAAGGAACCTTAATTGCAGTTCAAATGGTTCAAATGGCTCTGAGCACTATGGGACTTAACTTCTGAGGTCATCAGTCCCCTAGAACTTAGAACTACTTAAACCTAACTAACCTAAGGACATCACACACATCCATACCAGAGGCAGGATTCGAACCTGCGACCGTAGCGGTCGTGCGGTTCCAGACTGTAGCGCCTAGAACCGCTCGGCCACTCCGGCCGGCCTCATTGCATTCTTAAGGTGAAAGGCAACATCGTTCTTGCAATAGTATTAGATAAATATAGAAAATAATTTCACAAGGAACACTGAGCTACAATTTTCTGCTCCTGTTTTATGTGTACTTCCAGATATGAACATAAGAGAGAGTGTCCCACGTTTCCACCCGAAAGGCGGATCACCATTATAAGTGTCCTACGTTTCCATCCGATGGACGAATTACCATAATCACTGGCATTTGCTTTCATTCTACGTGGCATTGAAGAGACAGAACTCAGGACCTTTGTGTACAGTCTGAAGATCAAAACTTACGATACAGTCTTTCTCTCCTCACTCTCTCAAAGCACTCGAGAGGAAACTTCCTTCCGCCACCAAGGCTGGATCTTGCTACTTACTGTCACTACAATCATGGTTGTTAATAACCAAGTCCACTGAGAAGGATTGTGGGTGTGGTTATGCCTGAAGAAAGGCCCTCATGAGTCGCCAGAAGTTAACATGTATTACAGCGAAGAGTCGTTGTTACGGATCTTTCACAGACAACTATCCAACTATCCCTGCAAAGTTAACGAGTATCAATGCAAACCTCAGACATTCGATGTTGTAACACTGTGCTCCATTCTTTAAATACTTAGGCGAGGTCCTAGAACCCACAGGGGGAGAGAAAACTGCACAAAAAGTTCGACTGCAAAAACTGAAAAGAGCATACTGGAAAACCCACAACATCTACAATAAAAAGTGTCTCTCCATTCACTCAAAAATACGACACTACAATACAGCAATCAAGCCCGAAGCACTATATGCCAGCGAAACACTCACACTCCATAGAAAAGGTGACCTGGAAGGCATCCTGAAAGAGGAACGCAAAATTATCAGAAAGATTCTTGGCCCAAAAAGAACGGAAGATGGATATAGGTTACAGTCTCGGAAAACTACAGAAAAATTATCTAACCTCGCCGCAGACATCCGGAAAAGAAGACTAAAATTTTACGGTCATATCCACAGACTCCCAACACCCAGACTCTCCCACAAAATTTTAATATACATTGAAAAATTGAAAACCATACCCTGGATACAAGAAACCAAAACAGATCTAGCAAATGCACAAATAAATTCTTCAGAAGATATAACAGAAATGTATACAGGCAAAAAATCAATAGTTGGAAAGTACAACCCGAGAATGAAGTTTGCAAGAGACAGGGGACAAAATGGATAGAGGAAAGAAAGAGAATTCACGGGGAAAGAATGAGAGAAGTTTGGAGAATTAAAAAATTGAATCGGAAAAGCTTTGCGTGATCCGTAAGGGGTCCAATCGCACATAATAATAATAATATACTGTTATTTTACGCACGTACACCTCCAGTTTGAACTGGACTGTTCTGTATTGTTTGGGGTCTGCCGCCATTAGTACAAATTTACACAGATATTCCGCCTATGTGAAAAATAATTGAAAGACTACTTTAACTAAATAGGCGTCATGTACCAACAAAATTGTTCCATGTTAAGGTAGCAATTAACATCAATTTTGGGCACGTAACCTCCTTAAATAATAAAATGATATTGCATCTTAAGCAATCCATACTCCAACTGGTAGTTTCAAAATCACTTGCGCTGTAGGACGCTCGTTCTTAACTCCTAGTTCTCAGAAGAGTACTTCTACCGAATTCGTTGCTAGGCGTCTAAGTAAGAATACGTACATGTCACAAGATGTGTTGGCTGGCATGTCAGACGTGGTGGATTCAGCCACCCAGCGAAAAGGGTAGTGGGAGTTCTGTCATATGTGTATTTGTAGAGTGTAGATGAGTGTAGTGGATGCGTGTATAGTACAGTGTTACACTTGTGGTGGATGAAGAAGAACAAGAAGATGATGATGATGTTGATGATAGTGACAATGGGAAAAGGGAGAGGCTGGAAATAATGTCAAAACATTGCCTACTCCACTTAAATAGCACCCAGGGTACTAATACACTGCTGTTGTCTTCGTCGCCAAAACGTTTCTGCTATTTTTCACTCCTTATGACCTGTTTTGATACCACTATTATCAGATCTGTGGTGCAAAATGTAACATAAGACAAAGTGGAGAACAATTTTGTATACAATAACACAACAGTCTGAGTTACATATCTTAATCAAGATGCAGTATCTAGTCAATTATGAACAGTCTTTTACATGATTGCTGAAACTAGCGTTTGCAATACACGCTGTTACAAACTAAACATCTTTTGCCACAAGATGGTGTTAGAGGCACCATCACTACCAAAACAGACAAAAAAGTGAGTGATATGTAAACCCTTATTTCAAATAATAGGTAAGCTATCATTACGTATACCACAATATTTAAATAATCCGTTTTGCAGTGTATGAATAGACATATACGTATGAATCTAGGCCTATGCAAGTTTTGTAGGTAACATTGAAATCAGATGTTCGAAGCTTTGTCGAGCCATCACGTTACTCATATATAGCAGTTTTTAACGATATAGGAAGGGAGCAGGAACTTGTGTTACGAAAACTTACAGGGAACAATCAAAAGTGTCATCATGAGTTAATATAAAAGTGGTGGGAGGCCGTATGACAGATGAAGATGGTGTGCTGCACAATGTACCTCATCTTCAAGAAGGCCGCCGAGCGTAATGTCCCAATCGTTCTTTAAAATTTTTTATTGCATTCGAGAAGAACTCCTGGGTACAGTTGCGCACGCTTTCGAAATCAGGCAGGCAGCAAATGAGCGCCTCGTGGCCCGACCACACATAGCAACAGTCCAGACGCCACAACGCGCCTAAAGAAGGTGAAATACCAGGTACAGATACCACATTGTGCCCTAGGAACGCGAAATACCCTAAACCACTTCCAAGGTGGTGGCGTCGTAATTCATCAGTATCACACGTGTCAGTGACCTCTGAACTGCCAGTTGTTGCACGCTGGCTTATGCTGCACGGAATTCTGTCATGGCCACGCCGCTTCACATCGCACCCACATACAAACCGTTCAGGTTGCTGGTCACACTGCACCCGTTGTGTGAAAAAACTGTGCATAAAACGCCAGGACGATCAGATGGAGATCCTCAACTGCCTCACAGGTTGGTGTACGAATTTCTGACAATAAATAGTTCCTCCAGGCGATCCTTTAGCTAACAAGTTACTTATCAACCTCGCCACTGCGAACGAAGACATCTGATTTCAAATATCAATTCACAGTCACCACACACCGCCAGAATGCCATGGAGATGAAAACGCTATTTATCGTCGACAGACACTCAGCCAGAAACATTCTCGGTATCAAAGCTTTCACTTTGTTTGGATTCTCCATGAGTGTCCAAGTCTAGGCCGCCCCTGATACGATTCTCTTCCAGGAATTTGACGACATTTGTGTGTCATTAAGACCTGTGTTTGAATTTAAAGATTTCAAACCGTCTTGATCGAAACTTTTTATTTTAATTGGAGTGACCGGTTTCGATTATATTTAAGAACCATCTTCAGACTTTGAAAAAATATATTACGAGATAGAGGGATCGTAATAACACTAAATATATATAATAAAATGTAGAACTAATAAATAAATATACGGGGAACGGTGAGTGGACGCCGCGGTGAAAGTTGCACCGACCCTCGACGCTGGAATAACTCCTAATTGGACAAGGAAAGAACGGTTATTAAATAGGCTTGGTCACGCTCACCGTGCTGGGTGTGACATTATTGCTAGCCAATCAGAAAGATGTCTATGATTAGGGAAGCACAAGAAGTAGATTAAAAAGTGCATTATAGTTAAATTACATCGCAGCATCTCTATAAATGATTATTCGTCATAAAATATAAATTATAAAGGTTACTTGCTTTAAGATCAGCTAAAAGTATGCTGGCCTCTAACGTCTATTCTACGGAGATGCACCAAAGGTTGTTATATCGACATCGACAGGGAGACGCTACTCGCAAAGATACATCGAGGGTTGCCGTGGAAACGGCGTCCTATTCCGATGTGGCAGTCTACAGTGCTGTCAGAGATTACAATAGGCGAGGACCAACGGCCTCTGTCGATATAGCCAGTTGGAGATGACTAGAAAGTGAATTATAGTTATGTTATATCGTAACATCAAATAAGTCTCATTATTAGTCATGAGATATAAACTGTAAAGGTTAAAGATTTGAGATCAGTTAAAAGTACGCTGCCCTATAATGTCAATTCTGTATGCACCAAAGGTTGCTATATCGATAGTGAGACGGTGCTAGAGGAGGTACATCGAGAGTTGCAGTGGGAACGGCGTCCTATTCCGATGCGGCAGTCTACAGAGCTGTCAAAGATCGCTATAGATGAGGACCAACGTCCTCTGTCGATATAGCATGTTGGAAATAACTTTATGTGATGGTGGTTTTAACAGTCATTACAATGAGTGCGTGAGGAGGCAGTCTTCACATTAGTGCAGAGTGAAAGACATAGATACTATAGAGTAGCATGAAGTTACTCTATGCAGGTTCTATTCTATCTAGTATTGATTACGAAAAGGTTAAAAAGTAGAATCATGATGCTATTAGGTAGAATGGTGGCTATATTCGTGTACACTAAGGGAAATATCCCGTAATGAGAGATAGTTGACACTAAAATGTGAGATAAACGTTATATTACGTGTAGCATTTAGAGGATAGAACCTCTATAACCAGGAAACCGTTAGCAATATAGGAAAAATGGGGTATTATTTGCTAGAATTGACATATAGTAAATCAGTTTTGTTGTGAACGTAACTAGGCAACAACAATGGTTATATCAAAATATAAAATATGAAATGCATCTTATGAAGTCAAATATCATTAATTTACACTGCCGGGAAAAAATTTGCTCGCATGGAAAGATCTGATGATGGCATATGCTACCTGGGAGATAGCAGACATACTAGTAAAGGCTTCAACGTTGTCCAGCAACAGATAGCGAAGTGGTAGAGCTACCAGAGGGCCATATCTTTCTCTGCTCACAACCAGAAAGCTCAATGTGGTTCATACGTGTGAGGCAAGAAGGCAACCATGCCACAGAGATGCACTCGTGCTTCTTACAGGAAACTGAACGAGATTGAAAAAATCAAATTGTGGCCTTCTGAATAGTGGAATGCTCCTTTGGGAGAATTGTCACACAAGGTCAACGTGCTGCGTCAGTTGTCGTGGTCACATGACTTTCGAGACGTCCACGCAGCACTGATGCCCGCCGGAGCCGTCGTATTGGAAAGGCAGCAGCGGTAGATCGTAGAGCTACCACAGCACAGATAAAGGAGGCTTGTGAGCCCAGACGTGTCGACACGAGCTGTTGCGAACCGGTTGTTAGCAGTGGGATTAGGGCACGTACATCTCGATCCCTTCTACCACTCACGATACTGCACTGAAGTTCACGGCTCGGCTGGTGCTGTCAGAGGATAATTTGGAAGATGAAATAGTGTGCCGTGATCTTCAGCATTGAAAGTAGATTCTGCTTACATGCAAATGATGGTCGTTTTCGCGTACGACGTAGACCTGGTGAGTGCTGTCTCGTTGAGCAGCATATGTCTAAGACACACTCCATCCCAAGCCTTAGGTCTAGATAGCGATAAGCTACAACTCCGTCTTTGGTGTTTCTGGAGGCGCGCTAACCACCGCTCGGCAGAATGTTGTTAGGCCCCGTCCTTTTGCAGATCTTGCAACAGAAAAGTAATAAGTTATTCCAACAGGATAACGCTTGTCCATACACTGCCCGTGAAACTCAAAGTGCTCTGCAAGACGTGCAGCAACTTTCCTGGGCAGCGCGATCTCCGGGCTTGTCTCCAACAGAGCCCGTGTTGGATACAATGGGACGAGAAGTGACCCGTGTTACTCGTCAAACAAGAACTCTTACAGAACTACACGAACATGTCGACCAGATGTGGCATAACGTATCTCAGGGCAGTATTCGGCATCTGTACGATTGACCGTATCCTAGAGTTAGCGCTTGCACTGCCACCTGTAGAGGATACACCACTTACTAATATGGGTGTTTCAGCATGTAGGTCGATATCTGGTACCTCGTTACCGTTTGTGCTATCATGTGAATTCGGAATCACTAGAGGGTTTACTAATTTCATTTCCCGGAGATGTACATGTCGTCCAATGATATAATTTCACAGGTGCATTTAGTAACATATTCTCTGCAAAGTATGCTGCGAATAGAGTTGGTAGTATGGAAGTAATAAATTAAAATTTCATGTCTGAGGTTGAAGTTTCACTGCGCGCCATTTTAAGTAGAAGCTAGTTCTTCACGTATCTAAATTTTTATGGCGTCGTATCTCCTGAGTTACATGTTGTAGAATGATATAATTTTGCAGGTACATTCAGCAGTACATCTGGATACTGTCTAAAACTGTGTTGCGAATAGAGCCAGTATTAAAGAAGTAATAAGTATTGTGTCACGTGTGGCGCAAAAGTTCTAGAAGGTGAAGAGCGAAAATGTAGTGACTGGTGACCTTTCTTCCTTTTCCATTTACTGGGATGTGTCAACGAGAAGAAGAATCGTAAACTTTTAAAGCTGTGTGTCAAGTTTATTGAAAGTCGCCAAATGCTCTCATTATCAAATATTGATTGAAAAATGTCCTGGTATTCACGCCATCAGTTAGGCTTCCTCGGAACAAACACACAGTTTCTAATAGTAACACTTGTCCTGTTCCTACCGGCAAGTTGAAAATATGGCTTGTCTGTATACGTCCATAGGAAAAGAGAGGATTTTTATAAACAATACTCTCAGGAGAGTCGCAGTTCAAAAAAGAATTTCTTTAATTCTTAATCTTTTATTATACATAATAACCCATTACCGAAAACAATTAATGGGCCCTAAAATTACTATGATTTTTTGCATCCAGCTTACAATGAGCTACAGGTAGTGCCAATGCTCTTATTACAATGGGCAAGATACATTACTATTGACGTTTGTCTACTTTCTTTAGTGGTATACTTAAAACCTAACCTCTACACTATCTGTAGCGTTATAGTTGTGCCAAGCTGGTATAAACCTACTTGGCAACGGCCTTGCCCACCGAGTTAATCCCGGTGACCGTGCCCCTGGCATTGGGCAGGCCCAAGATGTCTTGACTATTCGCTGCAGGTTCCTATCGTTTATTTTCCTATGTCTAAGTCCTACTTACTAGAAAAACCTAATCTACGTCAAATCCGGTGCGTTGCCTGATTCGGTGTTTCGTACTCCACTACCCCTAATCCTGGACGTTGCGGATTTCGAGTGTAACGGCAATTAGCCTGTCCACGCCCAGGCGTTATGGCATTGGCGTACTGGGATACATTTTATTATTTGTCGTTAATCACGTTTGTCCCTCAGATATTCTAGAAGAACCTTTTGTGATACATCGTTGGCCAGGTCGTTCAATACTCGAAATGTATCCTCATGTCGTAGCAGGGTATAGGTGTCGCGGTTCGGTAGTTGCTGTCTCAGCGCAGTTGCTACATCATTGTGTAGAGGGCACTCGTAAACCACATGGTCGGGAGTACCCTCCGATGCACAACAGTCGCACGAAAGCGTAGCGCTTCTCCCAAACCGACTTAGGATTGTCGAGTAGGACCCATGACCAATGAGAAAATGGAACAGTCCCTTTGTCGGCTTAAAGTATCCCAAACCTATTCGTTCTTTCTGAGTCGCAGTTACACTCGAAAAATAACCATATATAAATTGTTATAGTTTTCAACATAACTCCAGACGGACGAAGGAAGGACGTCACAGTTAGGTGTTGCGGTCTATAATGCCGTGATCGAATGGATATCACATTTGAACCCAATGTTTCGTCCCTATCTGAGGCGGACTTTTCCAAGGGGATCTTAGATTCTTTGAGTCACACCATGGCTAGCTACTGACTGCAGAAAAATTCCGTTTATGCCTGCTTCCGTGCAGTGGCGTGACGTCACGTATTTCTAATAGCCAAGCGCAATTGGCCGTTGTCGACTGCCGTCGTCCGCTGTTGCTATCACCCAATGATGGAAGTCTGGTACACATCTTTTTCAGCACCTGGATCCCAATGTCATTCAGTTTCACGCCCACCTGCTTCCTGCTGAAATTTCTGTGATCTTTTAGAATCTCTATGGACACTCTGTGTAGCCTCTTATGACATCCGCTTGTGGCTGCGAAGAAATATACAGAAAAAATCACAGCAAGAAGGGACGTGATGATTGTACGCTTTTAACACAGCAAGGAATTACTTCCATCGTTATAGAGAGATCAGAAGATGGTAGAATCTGTAGGGGAGGACAGATATTAGAGTAAATGCAACAAGTAACTGCGGATGTAGGGTGTAGGTGCTAATATCTGAGATGAGGCGGTCGCGCACGAGAGGAATTCCAAAGTAAAAAGGTCTTCAAAAGCAAAGACACCTGTTGCACACTGACTAATAATATGTCTGAAAATGTAGCAGGGAGTGCGTAAGTTATAAAATATGGACAGAGGAACAAATGCGGCAAACATTGATTACATAAGAGATTCATAGGAATTCGTAATGAGTGAAAAATATGGACATACAGCGTGTCTATCCTAAGAGTCATTGGACACGTTTTCTCTGGTGTTTCAGCAGATGTTTGCAAATTTCGATTTCAAATTGTCTACCTGGAGTCAGCCCAAATAAATACTGATCTTCATGTCTTTCATGCGACGCCCATTGTCGATGGGCGATTTCTTTACCGTTACAAACAAATTGATTTTGAAAGGGGAATTTTACGTGCCCATTCAATACAGCGATCCCAGATTAGTCTAACGTGGTATTTGTTTTATCTCTTGCGTATTAAAAGGGACAGTAAAACATCAGAAATAAACAGGTATCGAGCAGCGCCTCAATAGCAGTACATGCTTGGCTGGAGCAGTCAGCGCGGGCAAGGGCGTTACTGGCGCTGCTGGTTATTTTACGAATTTTACTGTACCTATTAATATATATACGTAAAACAAATATCACGTTAGACTAATCTGGGACCGCTGTATTGAATGGGCATGTAAAATTCCGCTTTCAAAATCATTTTGTTTATAACGGCAAAGAAACCGACCATCGACATTGGGTGTCGCATGAAAGACGTGATGATCAGTATTTGTTTGGGTGGCTCCAGCTACCCAATGCAAAAGCGAAATTCCATATATCTGCTTAACCCCTAACTCACGAAGTGTACCGAGCGAGGTGGCGCAGTGGTTAGCACACTGGACTCGCATTCGGGAGGACGACGGTTCAATCCCGCGTCTGGCCATCCTGATTTAGGTTTTCCGTGATTTCCCTAAATCGCTCCAGGCAAATGCCGCGATGGTTCCTTTGAAAGGGCACGGCCGACTTCCTTCCCCGTCCTTTCCTAATCCGATGAGACCGATGACCTCGCTGTTTGGTCTCTTCCCCCACACAATCCAATCCGATCACGAAGTGTGCGCTCTCAGACCGCGCGAAAATTTTCGAAATCGCTCTCCAAGGCCAGTTGTGGTGGAATGCTTCTACACTCCCCCTACCCTCCTTAAATTCCCAAGCCTACGATGTTTTGCTCTCGGTTGCGTTGTCGCCTTCTGTGTTTATTGTTGAGGTGTCTTATTGATAGGTGTTGGAGTCTCCACGAGCGCGCCTCGTGAACTACGTATCTGTTTTCTTCAGTACGGTACCGTACAGCTCAAAATGTGTTGGCACTAATGTGTCATTTTTAACTTTCCCGCGTTTGATGAAATTGTTAGTCGATCTATAGAGGAAGGTGTCAGTGATATAAACCAAGAAATAAACGAAAAAGGCGACGACTTTACATTAGCCAGTGATCACAGTTCTGCTACGGAACAAGAGTACCATTCAGAGGAAGACCTTTAGGGAAGTTGTGATGGGGATCTGTCTCTTTCTTCAATGAAATACTTAAAGTGTCTGTTAAAATCGAATGTGTTCTGAGTGGTAATAAGAAAAATGTAGTTCACAGCAGTGAATGTCAGTTTGATAGAATTCCTTTTTGTACCTATCGGGTGGAATTTTTATGCGCAAATTTAAACTCTGGAGTTTAGATTTAATTGGAAATTTATTTGCTACAGAGATTGTATAATTTTTCAGAATATAAATTCAGTACTCTAACAGTCAATATATGTGTACCATTTAAAAGAACCAAACAAAATTATATGCTTTTGGATCATAAACAATAAAATGCTGCAGGCTTTGTTTAGTGCAATAAAATAAACAAGAATCATTTAAACACCACTTAAGTAATTGTAAAAATAAATGTTATATAGAATAAATTTGAAATTTCAAATGCCGTTTTGCCTTAAATCTCGGTGCAATCATAGGACTCCCGGAGGCTCCACTTCAGGTATACGTTACAGAAAAGTCGCCTGGCGAGTTAAGGGTTAAAACATCAGAGAAAACGCGCCTGACGACTCTGAGAGACACACTGTATAAATTGTCATCGACCAGAAGACTCCTCTGAACACCACAGTGCTTTACTGGGCAAGGTCCTGTTGATGGTGCTCTGCCGTTGCCTTCCTCCGACCTTTGCACAGACTTATGCGGGGGAACCCACAGTGTAACATGGACTCCGAACCGCGATGAAGCTGTACCTCTTCACTTCAGTATACATTGCCAGATTACAATTCTAGGAATGGCATCGTGTGGAACACGTCTTCTTTGGAGTTGTATTTTGATACTTTTACCACTGCGCGACCGAAACACACTCACTTGTAATAAGGAAGATTAAGTAATGAGACAAGTGAGCGAGCGAGAGAGAGAGAGAGATTGACGAGTAAAGGTTCAGCAGCAGCACTCAGTATATATTAGGTTTTGTGGATAAGTTCGTAGCTGGCGTGTCGCAAAAGCCGTCAGGGGCCGACGCCATACTGCAACGCACTACCGTCGTGTTGGTTGCCATCTCAGTACCTGCGACTACAAGACGTTCTGGCTCCGCCATTTACAGCGCGACGTGCAGAGGGCAAATCAACAAGAGAGGTCGCTCCTGCCACGAATCTTTTGCTGTATCCGCCAATGTCACGTGCAGCCGATCCGAAGGAAGTGTACCTCCGCCTTGCGGATATTTAGGACCGCGCCCGCGCCCGTGCCGATCCGCCACCTCAAACATTGCCCTCCCTCCTTCCTTTCAGTCCTTACCACCCTCTACAATGTCATCCTTGCCACTGGGTTCTACCCCGACCTGTGGAAAATCTCCCGTATCCTGATGTTCTCCAAACCGAACAAGCCTCCATCTGATACCTCTTCCTATTGTCCTATCTGTCTCACATCGGTGTCCGGCAAGTTCTTGGAATCCATCCTTATCCGGCGCATCCGTCATCACCTCCTCCCCAACATCCAATGTGGCTTTCGCCCTTCCTTCTCTGCTGATGACCAACTCCTCCGCCTCACTCATCTCCTCTCCCTCCAGCTTAGCTCCTGTCGCTCCGCCATTTTTGTCTCTCGAAAAGCCTACGACCGTGTCTCGCATCCCGGTCTCCTGTTTAAACTCCAAACCTACACCCTTCCTGTCAACTACATCTGTCTGATGGCCTCCTTCCTCTCCAGCCACCCCTCCTATTTTACCATCCATAATGCCAATTCCCACACCTTCTACCCCTCTGCAGGTGTGCCCCAGGGCTCTATCCTCTCCCGTCTCCTCTACCTCTTGTAAACGGCAGATATGCCCCAACCCCCTCCCCCCTTTCCAGTACACCTCTTGCAATATGCCGATGACACCGCATTCCTCACCCTCGCTCCTACCCTGCAACGGTCCCAATGCCTTCTTCAGAATCACCTTGACCTTTTTGCCACATGTTGTAACCAGTGCCTCCTGACAATTAATCCTTCCAAGACCCAGGCAATCATCGTAGGTCATACCACTCTCTCCTTCTGGCTCCTGGAATTCTCCCTTACCGTCTGCGCCCGTCCTGTCTGCCTCTCCCCCACTCTCACCTACCTTGGCCTCACCATTGAACGTCACCTCACCTGGATCCCTCATCTCCGCTCCATCCAATCCAAAGCCCACAACCACCTCCGACTCCTCAAACTCCTCTCTGGCCAGACATGGGGGTTGCACCCCTCTACCGTCCTCCACACCTACCAATCCTTAATCCATCCCATCCTCTGTTATGCCAGTCCCACCTGGATATCTGCCTCCCCCCCCCCCCCAAATTCTATAAGTCCCTCCAGATCCTTGAGCATCATGCACTCTGCCTCGCCTTCCGTATATGCCTTCCAACCCCCACGCAGATCCTCTATGACCTCATTCCTTTCCCCCATCTGCTCCTATTCCTCGAACATATCCGCATACTCTACACCTCCCGCCGCCTTGATCGCCCTCACCCCCTGGTTGCTCCTCTCCTCTCCCATCCCCACCCCCTGCCACGCCTTCACTATTGTGTCCCCCTACCCTCCACCTCTACACCCTACATTTCCTTTCCCAAGGTGGCTTCCATCAACTCCCCCTCTCGGATGATGCCCTCTCTCCCTCCATCTATCCCACCTATCAACTCTGATCCTCACCCCCCCCCCCTCCTTTCCTCTGTCCTTTCCCTGGGCTCCCACTTCCCCACCTTCCATCATGTTTTCTCCCCACCAAACCTCTCCCTATCTCCATTCTCCCCCCCCCCCCCTGAGTCCTTTTGTATTCCCCTTCTCTGCCTTCCCTACTCCCTGTCGCATCTGCCCAGCACCCTCCACCCCTCTTATGGACCCTCATCCTCCATCGGCTCCTTTCCCCCTCCCCCCCTTCGCTTTTCCTCTCCTTACCCCCCATTTTTTTTACTTTTCCATCATCTGTCCAGTTTCCCCCCATCTGCTCTCGGCTGTGGTATGTCACATTTGCCAACTTTTTAGTGCAGTGTTCCAGTGAATGTTCGGTGTTGTCTCGTCTTTCTAGTGTTGCGAACAGAAACCATACTGTCGCTGGGTGTGACTTTTATGTCTTTTGCGAACAGAAACCAGACTGTCGCCGTGTTTTTTTAATTGTCTGTCTACTATTTTACCTGTCTGCTTATTAGCATCATCACCCCTTTGTTCTGTGTTTTACGTTGTGTTATTATTTAAGTCTCCGATTTTATCGCTCTTTTTATTATTTATTCTCTTCAGCTTATTCATACAAAGTCCGTAGGCTGAAGAGCGGCATACTAAGCTGCTGCCAGCCCGTCCTCTTCGGGGGGAATTGAAATTCAATAAAGGAAAAAAAAAAACGCGCCGATCATAGCAGTTACGACGGAGCCAGCCAAGAGAAGTAGTCTGCTCCCGATCCAGCGCCATCTCGACCGCGCGCCGCCCTCACCGTCAAGGCCAACGGCAAAGCGTTGGCGGGCCTGTTGGTATTCTGTCAGACTCATTTGACAAGACTGTAGAAACTTTGAACTTGTGCGGATCGTAACTTACGCGTTAGGCTGTTCCAATGTGCTCCGCTCGACGTGAGCGATGACTTAAACATTTGATAGTCAAACTAGTGGAGAACGAAATGCGACTGTAGAACCTTTCATTGAGTTGTTTCCTCAGCCAAGACTTGTATTTCAAGTACTTGCGTTTTATTCGTGAACTTATTTTCCTATTAAGAACTAGTCACAAAGTTATTACTTGTTTGTGACAGTCAACGGAGAACATTTGTGTTTAATTCACTGTGTTCTTAGATAGAAAGAATTAACTATATACTCGTGTGTTTCTCGTGGAAGTGTTCCGAGTCCCGGATACTTCTGTAGCGTTTTTGATTTGCATGTTGATATTCAGATTGCTATGGGTTCATTTATCGTTTGTCAATTTTCGTTTGTAAATCACTGTTGCTATTTGGGTTTACGTAGTGCAATTTTGTCATTTTGAGATAGTGAGTGGAGCTGTGGACGCTAGAAAATGAAGCGCCAAGCGGAAAAGTCGGAAGATCTCAGACACCTCCTGTTTGAGTTCAGTAAAGGGGCTACAGCAGAAAAGACAACTGGAAACATTTGCACAGAATACGATCAGAAACCGGTTCCCTCGTTTAAAGGAGGACTTTACTGACTGACGTTTAGGAAGACTTTCAGTGTTTCATGAAGATCGTTTAAACGCATTAATCCGCCATGATCTACGTCAGTGTCGTGAACTGTGATCATTCCACAATCGTTCGACATTTGCATACAACTGGAAAGTTCCGGAAATCGGATGTATGGTTACCACATGCTCTAAGTCAAAATCGCAGAATGTATGTATTTCTGTTTACTCTTCATCAATTGGCTCGTGAACAACACCTACCATTCCTATTCGGTATCGTTAGTGGTGACGAAAATTACGTCTTTAAGCTAACATAAGGAAATGAAAGGAATGGTATATCCCAAACAAAGTACCATCTACCCGTACAAATACCTGCGCGTATCCACAAAAGATAAAGTTATGTACCTGGTGGAAAAGGGACCATGTGGTGTACTATGAGTTGCTTCCCCGCGGTGTAACTGACATTCGTTGTCGACAACTAAGACGTTCTTGCAGATGTAATCCAAGAACACTCTACTGCCCATCGAGAGGACGACGGTTCAAACCCTCGTCTGGCCGTCCTGATTTAGCTTTTGTGTGATTTATCTAAATCGTTTCAGGCAACTGCCTGGATGGTTCCTTTAAAAGAGCACGGCCAACGTCCTTCACAATCCTTCCTCAATCCGATGGGTACAGATGATCTCGCTGTTTGGTTCTTCCACTCTCCTCCCCCCTCACCTCCTCGCCACCCCCCACCACCACCAATGAAAGAACCAACCAATAACTTGGAAGGCTGAGTGAAGTGATGCTACTCCACGAAAACAAACGCTTGCGATCTTCTACACTGACAAGAAACACTATACAGGAGTTGGACTGGGAAGTCATTCCGCACCCATCTTGTTCACCTGATGTTGCTCCCCCAGATCTTTACATTTTCCTCTCTCTGTCGAGCAACCGTCAAGGAACTTACTTTCCGGACGAAACTACGCTCCGGACGTGGTCCGTCGAGTTCTTCGCCTCGAAACCACGTGATTTCTAAAGTCACGGAATCAAAAGATATCCCAGTGTTGGCAGACTGCTGTAAATAATGAAGGAGAATATATTATTGATGACCAAAGTCTCTGTTATGCGTATCTGTTATGAACTTACGGAAAAACGTTGTGCACTTATCATCAACCTGTACCCACAGGACGCTTAACCGCAACTCCTTGTGGCCTGGTTGCGAGCTAAACCGACCACTGAAGAACGTATTGTATTTTCCTAGTCCACTGAAAAAGTTGTTGATCTCCTACGGTCGTCGTCGAAGACTCCTTCTCCAAGAAAAACAGTCGACTGAAGGAAGTGAAACTGCTTTGCGACAAACTCCACTAGTTATTTTTGCAACAAGCCAGTTTCACCATACAGGAGAAACCGTGGGATTCTCACAGAAGCTTCGTTTTAACGGAAACCATCTGAGGATCATCTTGGAGTTATTGTCCTCTGGTGGTCGCCCTTTGAAATACTTCCTGTGTTGGTTTTATATGACACCTAAATAAAAACCTAACACCGCTGCTTTTTGGCTGCATGACATCCCACTGTACTTTCAATCGACTCTTTTCCTCAACAAATTTCGTTGTGTAAACACATGAAAGTGAAGTAATAACAGGCAGTTATTATAATAATGTTATTATTTTCTCTTTGTTTAACTTTTATATTTGAATCACAATAAAATTACTGGGATATTTGTCGAAAATGGAAAGTTATTGCTCTGCGGTTCGTGAACAGAAGTTAATGAATTACACAATGAACGGCCAGCGTCGGAGTCACGTTCATATTTACGCAAATATGTGGGTAATGCTGCTAAATACGCTGCAGTGTTGGTGAACGGACTCACAAAAAATTTTTCATTTGTGTTTATTTCTAAATGATTTCAAAATACTTGGATCTATTTATATCGAATGTGTTTCACACTCATTCATAAAAAACTTTTAAAGGATTTTAGATGGACTATTACAAGGTACGTGGGCCGAATAGGGACTTTACTAATTCATTCAGAATTATCATACAAGAAATGTGCGCTATGACGGACACACTGAAAAGACGTAATTTACAAAGGACGAAGTTAAGGGTTTCGGAGTGTGTCTGATGCTCTGTATTTTCAGTTAAGTTCACTTTTAAGTGTCAGGGGAGTGAATGATGTAATAATTTTTAATTAGAGGAAAGAAAACGACTTTTAAAGCGTTTTTGAAGTTTGACAGCGTGGTACAGAGGCGACAGAGGAATGAATTCGGTGCTGAGGTATTTTCATATACAATTGGCTAGTTTTTGTGACAAGAGGTACGACTTCGGTGATGTGAAGAGAAGACGTTGTTTTAGAATCGAAAAGTGAAAAGATAATGGAGGAAATTCTTTAGGATATTGCACAGTCGAAGTCAAAGATAGATTTATCGTCTGCGCATTCGCGCGATTGGTCCACCACTCGATTGTCGCATTTCCAGGACACATCACTTTTCGAATGAAAACTAATCGCGTTTAGTTTACAGAATTAGTCGTGGAGAAATCCAGTGTTGCTAATACTATTATTTGGTTAGGTGTGAAACATTTGAACAGAAAATTGTTCCTGCATCTATATGTCGGTATCTGGGCCAAATGAAACGTTTATGTGAGGTTCAAGAGAACAATTAACCCAGGTAGGTTAACAAAGTTGTGTTTGTTTGGAAATATGTAAGGAAAACGCTACCGTATTTTGTTGCACAAAACCATTGCTGTAGATGTACCCGTCTACACACATCCACATATCCATTCGCGCACGGACTTCGCAAGATACTTTACGGTTTGTAGCAGAGCATCTTTTGCATAGAAATACACTCCTGGAAATGGAAAAAAGAACACATTGACACCGGTGTGTCAGACCCACCATACTTGCTCCGGACACTGCGAGAGGGCTGTACAAGCAATGATCACACGCACGGCACAGCGGACACACCAGGAACCGCGGTGTTGGCCGTCGAATGGCGCTAGCTGCGCAGCATTTGTGCACCGCCGCCGTCAGTGTCAGCCAGTTTGCCGTGGCATACGGAGCTCCATCGCAGTCTTTAACACTGGTAGCATGCCGCGACAGCGTGGACGTGAACCGTATGTGCAGTTGACGGACTTTGAGCGAGGGCGTATAGTGGGCATGCGGGAGGCCGGGTGGACGTACCGCCGAATTGCTCAACACGTGGGGCGTGAGGCCTCCACAGTACATCGATGTTGTCGCCAGTGGTCGGCGGAAGGTGCACGTGCCCGTCGACCTGGGACCGGACCGCAGCGATGCACGGATGCACGCCAAGACCGTAGGATCCTACGCAGTGCCGTAGGGGACCGCACCGCCACTTCCCACCAAATTAGGGACACTGTTGCTCCTGGGGTATCGGCGAGGACCATTCGCAACCGTCTCCATGAAGCTGGGCTACGGTCCCGCACACCGTTAGGCCGTCTTCCGCTCACGCCCCAACATCGTGCAGCCCGCCTCCAGTGGTGTCGCGACAGGCGTGAATGGAGGGACGAATGGAGACGTGTCGTCTTCAGCGATGAGAGTCGCTTCTGTCTTGGTGCCAACGATGGTCGTATGCGTGTTTGGCGCCGTGCAGGTGAGCGCCACAATCAGGACTGCATACGACCGAGGCACACAGTTTGTTTTGTATGAGCTGCAGACGGCGCAGGCGTGTAGGAGCAGCGTATCCCCAGACAGGAGCTGCGTACGTCATCAGGGGTCGGATAAGTGTCATGTACATGGACCTCGACACCCTTCTGTTCAGTGTGCTACGCCTGTTGAGCATAGGATAGAGCTGTTTGAGCCTCGCGCTAGCTCGGTTGGTCATGTGTTGTATGTGGTCCCCCCAGAGTAATTTCCGGTCCAGCCAGACACCGAGGTATTTGACTTTCTCGCGGAAACGTATTGGACGTGCATGTAGAGTTATTGGTCTGCAGTAGCGGTGTTTGCGCAGTTGCTTCGGTCTTCTAGTGAACAGAACGGCTTCGCACTTGTCGACCTTTACTCTAACACGCCATTTCTCCAACCAAGGCTCAGCCACTCTGAGTGCAGTCTGTAGGCGTGACGTAATGTTTGATGGTTTCCAATCTTGCGCATGGATGGCTGTGTCATCCGCGTAGATTGCCATCATCGTGTTGTGTGTGGTTGGGAGATCGTTTATGTAGAGGTTAAACAATAGGGGCCCTAGGATGCTTCCCTGGGGTACTCCCGCGTGTATACCGTGTCGTGTTGATTGTTTTCCATGCACGTCAGTGTTGAAACTCCTGTCTCTGAGGTGTGAGTGTATTAGACGCAGCAGCCCGTCGGGGAACCCCGCGTCGCTGAGTTTGCGGATGAGGCCGTTGTGCCATAGACGGTCGAAAGCCTTTTCGATGTCCAGGAACACCGCCCCTGTAACTTTGTTTATGTTGAAGCGATATGTTATATGTTCAACGACCCGTAGGAGTTGTTGTGTTGTGGAGTGGTGATTCCTGAAACCGAATTGCTCCGGTCTCAGGATGTCATTTGTTATGCAGTGCCTAGTGATGCGTTTGAGAATCACCTTCTCAACAATCTTACTGAGCGAGTTCAGAAGGCTGATGGGTCGGTAATTTTGTGTGAGGCTGTGGTCTTTCCCCGGATTCCTGAACATCAGGACCTTGGCCGTCTTTCAAAAGGCGGGGAAGTGTTGGTGTTTTAGTATGGCATTCGTTATGTTTGTTAGGTACTCAGTTGCTTTATCCGTGAACTCCTGGAGGACACGGTTTTGAATGCCATCATGACCAGGGGCTTTTCTAGCAGCGGAATGCATTATAGCCCAGGAGACTTCGGCTGTGCTAGCATGTCGAATGTCGTCGCGCGATGGTTGGGCTAGAATGCGTGTAACCTCTTGGTCAGTAGCAAGTGTGAACACTGGATTAAATTGTTGCAAATATGTGTTGTCACCAAATTTATCTAGATGTTGACTAACTCTATATGGCCCTGTGACGAGGCTGTATTAGTTCTCCGGACAAATAATTAATCACCCCTACAGAAACGGTATTAAGGAAGCATGGTTTCCTCGCTGGGTTAGCGGAACGTATCTCAGAATTCTCCGAACCACTATACTTGACCACAATATCGTAAACAGTTGATCTCGGTACCTGAAGTATCTAACTATTTCAGTGCGCGAACCCCCAGCGCGAAGACATTCGATAATTACGGCTCTTCAGTTATACTCTGAACTTGTCCGTAATATCTCGGCCATTTTCAGGTTCTAAGTATTTACTAGATGTCTATGGCTTCCTAGAACGCCAACCGCGACCTCCGCCGGAACTACAATATGGCAGGAAATTAAAACGAAATTGGTCCGGATTTAAGCGCCGCACCCTGTACATTCGTATCATGAGTCAAACAAGAGTAGGACAATATGTACAGGTTGTATATTGCAGTACCTGTGTATCCCGAGTTACTAAGCAATATTTCTTTGGGTATGCATGCATGAATGAAGCTGAGCGAGGTGGCGTAGTGGTTAGCTCACTGGACTCGCATCCGAGTCGACGACAGTTCAATCTCGGGTCCGGCCATTCTGATTTAGGTTGTCCGTGATTTTCCTAAATGGCTTCAAGCAAATGCCGGAATGGTTCCTTTGAAAGGGAACGGCCGATTTCCTTTCCCATTCCACCCTAATCCAAGCTTGTGCTCGGTCTTTAAAGACCTTGCCGGCCGGCGTGACAGAGCTGTTCTAGGCGCTACAGTCTGGAACCGCGCGACCACTACGGTCGCAGGTTCGAATCCTGCCTCGAGCATGGATGTGTGTGATGTCCTTACGTTAGTTAGGTTTAAGTAGTTCTAAGTTCTAGGGGACTGATGACCTCAGAAGTTAAGTCCCATAGTGCTCAGTGCCATTTGCACCATTTAAAGGGCAGGTGACATCCGGTCTGTGACGAAGGTTAATGACATCTTAGAGACAGTAAGTTCCTTGAAATGGCAGTGGGCTGGCCACGTCGCAAGAAGAAAAGACAACAGATGGACGAAGCTAGTACTGGAGTGGAGTCCGAGAGAGCACCGGAGGCATAGAGGAAGACCACCAGACAGATGGGACAAAGACATCAAGAAGATCGCTGGTAACACCTGGCAGAGAACTGCCCAAGACCGTCCCACTTGGAGAAGACTGCTGAAAGCCTACCTGAATCCACGACTCGAAGAGGCCACATCATTTAATGATTGACTTGGCTGATGATGATGATGATGATGATGACGATGGGACGTTACACACTAATCTCCTCTTCCACCACTTCAGCATGTCAATGCCAGACCACACACTAGTACTGCTACATCTGCAACAATCCAACACCTTTAGTTGACAGTCATGGACCTTCCTTCGCACAGTCCCGACTTGGGCCCATCCGATTTTGATTTGTTTCCAAAATTTAAAGAACACTTCCGAGGACTTTACTTATATGGTGATCAAGCGGTTCAAGCAGAGGTGTGGTTGTGGCTCCGTCAACCAGTTCAAACAATCCACAGAAACGCGATGAAAAAGCAGTTCTGTCGTTGGGAGAAATGTTTTCGTTGTTAGAGAAATATATATGTAGAAATGAAGAATAAAGCTGTATAATGTCAATAAAGCTTGTTTCGCCCTCGTAGTAGGGTCATCGAGAACGAGCTAGATAGTAAAACATAACCTCGCAAGATGCAGGCAATAAAGAAGGAAAATGGCAAGTTGCACAAGCAAAAATTGCATCAGATGCCACATATTAGCAGCTGACGTGACCGTCTTCGGATGAATGCTGTCATTCGCTTGTCGTGTAATATAATGACTTCCATGGCTTTAAAACCTTGCTTAGATGGCGCTGTGTTCGTCTCGTTTAGTTCTGTATGTTAAGTATAAGCAAATGTTCTTTACGCGACATTTAAAACTTTCCCGACGAACAGATTGTTCCATGAAATTTCTGACAAATAGCCCGATCTGTGCGACTTGCAGCCGTAATATTACGGCGCATAAACTTCTGGTCAACTTCAGTATTCATTTGGCAGCAGGTTTGAGGTATGCGGAAGTTCACCCGAAATTTGATGCAGACGGGCGTCACTTTCCAAATACAGGTCATTGATTTCTCATTCACCTGAACTTCATCAACGACACATTTTTTTTTTTTTTTTCCAAAGCACGAGTCACGATCACCAAGTGCAGTTAGTCTGAGAAGGGGACCCCGCCTACTCATCATTATGGATTTCGTCCGAATTTTTCGTATACGCAGGGCTTAGCCATAAATGAACGTGACGGAAGTGAGAGCACTAGGTGGCCAAGCGTTTAGAAAAAATAGCATTTTTGCCGCGTGCTGTGTAAGGCCCGAGCCATTTATGTTAGCGTAGTTTCTAGGCAGTGGTTGGCGTAGCGGACAGATTGCAGGAAGGTAATTCTAGGGTCGTGGAGTCGAGCCCTGTTGTAGAAACCTTTGTCTTTCTTTTATTTTCAGTTTTGCCGTTATTTACACTACAAATAAACTGAAATAACGTTCAATGAAGAGTGTTTATTAACATTTCCATGAAACGTATGAAAAGAAAAGTCAAAGAAAAATTTTTGGTTGCAAGTAAACTTCCAGGAAGTTACTGTTAAGTATATAGACACATTTATTGTTTTATAGTTGATGTTTTCCACGTACCGAAGTGATATTCATCGTAAAAACAAGGAAAGCAGTAATTTTCTCCGAATCTTGTACAGGTTATGAAAGCCACATTTTTACCGTTAGGTACGTAAATTGGAACTTAAATAATGGCAACACTGCTGTGGAGACACTGTGCAATGGAATTAACTATTGTCGCTGATACCACACGTTGTTGACATACCTACCATACCTCCGAGAAAATGGACTCACCATTTCCACATCAACGGCGTGCGCACAATCGAGGGAAACACAGTCACTTGTGAGCGAGCGGTCTAACGCAACGGTGTGACTATGTTTCCGAAATACGAACAACGGAGTCGGATCAAGATTGAATGTGCCAGAGGTCGTACAGCACGACAGTGTCATCAAGGTTTTCAATAGGCGTGCGGGGAGTCGGCAGTGCCTTCCAGAACAGTGTCACGTTGGGTAAAAGCCTTCAACGAAGGTCGGCAAACTGTGGCAGACATGCATCGGGCAGGTCGTCCTAGCGTCTCTGAAAAAGAAGTGCATACGATTCGTGAGCTCACCCATGAAACCGGATTAGTGCATACGGCTGTGCTTCGCATCCTGAAGGAACGCCTTGGCATGCGAAAAACTGCATACGATGGGTTCCTCATGATTTGACGGAAATGCAGGAATGGTTGTGTTACGACGCTGCTCAGACGCACTTGACGCGCTATGAGTGCGAAGAAGAGGCTTTCTTACGCCGTATCGTAACACTGGGTGAGACATGCGCCATATCATACGAGCCAAAACTGAAACGCCAATCCAACGAATGACGTCATTATGGGTCTCCGCGAAAGTTGAAAGTGCGTCAGAGCCCCAGGATGGTGGAAGTTATGGTGATTCTCGTGTACAACTGTAATGGTGTTATCCTAACGCATTACGTTCCTCCAAGGCAGACCGTCAATGCACAGTATTGCTCTTCGTTTTTGGCGCATCACCTGCGACCAGATTTGCGAAAGAAGCGGCGACACTTTCAGCGCAACCCACCCATCATTTTGCACGACAATGCGCGGGCGCATACAGCGCAAGCCGTGGTTGCTCTGTTTTGACGATGGGACTGGGAAGTACTGTACCATCCACCATACTCCCCGGACTTAAGTCCCTGTGACTTTGATTTGATTCCGAAGATGAACCACTTCGTGGCATTCGCTTCAGAACTGTTCCAGAGATTCGACAGGCAGTAGAACGCTGCGTTCGCATCATCAATAGAACAGGCTCTGCTAACGGTATACTACGCCTTCCACATCACTGGCAACGGGTTCTACACAACGCTGGTGACTACTTTGAAGGACAGTAACAGGTGCATACGTGTCACTCTTTTGTATCGGTTGTGAATAAGTAGTTGCCACTATTTAAGTTCCAACCCTCGTAGTTTTCTATAGAAAAAGAGACCTAGTTTTGATTCGTAATCTCTCTCATCACACAGTTTGGTAGTAAACCACATACAAAAAAAAATTTCGCCAAATACTGGCGAGGATAGCTGGTGATGTAAAATGGAATTATTTTGATAGTCTTCCAACATTAAAAAAACTAACACAGTACAGCGTCCTGGACACTTTTATTACAATCCCTTCTTGAAATGTTGTTTACAGAGTCATCGTGGTCGCTGTAAGTACTATCCTCTGTTGGAAATATATTTGTAATCCCATATTTTGGTTTGCGTTTCCTATTAATGCCTTTTATCAATATATTAAAACAACATATTTGTAAATAACGTAAAAGTTGAAAGTAAAAAAAAAAATAGTTTCCTCATATAAGTTCGAACCAACGACATCATTATTATCGTTCCTTTGTCTTTTCACTGAAGCAATCGCTGCTTGGAAACTACTCTAATACAATGGTCAAAATAAATGTTTACGTTGCTGTATTGTCAATACTAGACACAACATAAAACAAAATTTATTTTGTTCTATTAGGTACAGTCTTAAGAAAACAAGAGTAAAGAAGATAAACACATCTCCACTTCATAAACATGGAAGTACCTTACAAAAGATTCTACTGCAAACACTGCAGTTTCTTCTCTCTGTCATATTGCGTGAAACGTTGTTTATCAACCAACTGGAGGCACCTGAGCTTCTACAATTGTTTGCAACTGACGTCTTGCAGTGGTTAACACATTGGACTCGCATTCGGGAAGACGGAGGTTCAAACCCGTGTCCGGCCATCATGATTTAAGTTTCCTGTAATTTCCCTAAATCACTTCAGACAAATGCCGGGAGGGTTCCTTCGAAAGGGCACTGCTGATTTCCTTCCCCAACCTTCCCTAATCCGATGGGACCGATGAACTCTCTGTTGGTCCACTCCCCAAAATCAACTAACCAACCAAGCAACTATCGCATTAGACGTGTAATCTTGAACTGGGGTTTCTGCTCGTGCACATCTGCTGTTTTACCTTCTATGGCCACTTCTGTGGCGATCTTCAACTGATCCTGTCGCTAGAAACTTTTTCCAGACTCTAAAAAAATGGCTCTGAGCACTATGGGACTTAACATCTGTGGTCATCAGTCCCCTAGAACTTAGAACTACTTAAACCTAACTAACCTAAGGACAACACACACATCCATGCCCGAGGCAGGATTCGAACCTGCGACTGTAGCGGTCGCGCGGCTCCAGACTGTAGCGCCTAGAACCGCTCGGCCACTCCGGCCGGCCTTCCAGACTCTAGAGATATCACTTGGACTCTCAGCGACTTTCACTGTGACGTCCACCTGTCTCATTTCCTGCTCCATTAAGATTAAGTATACGGGGTCTCTGATAGCACGTTCTTGTTGTCCAACCGGCATTCCTGATTTAGGTTTTCCGTGATTTCCCTAAATCGCTTCCGGCAAATGCCGGGATGGTTCCTTTCAAAGGGCACGGCCGACTTCCCTCCCCATCCTTCCCTAATCCGATGAGACCGATGACCTCGATGTCTGGTCTCCTTCCCCAAAACAACCAACCATCTTGTTGTCCAAACCAGACTGAAGGAACAAAACTCTCGTAATGACAAACCGTACAGGTATTGCAATGTTTACAGGTGAAACAGTTGGCATGGACCGTACATACCGTCCATTCGCGGTACAAACATGGACTGTTTCAGCTAAAATTACAGTAAAAGCAAACCAATTTATTGGCATCATAACGTATTAGTAGATCACAGTGTTCAGCATTAAAGTTTCGGCAGTATCCAACGTTTACTTTGACCACTATATCAATGGCTGGTGCCCTGCCCGACGCGCGCCAAAAATTCTATTCTTTCTGAACGCTTGGTCACCGGTAGCGCCACTGCTGTTCCTTTCGCCCGCATCTCGTGGTCGTGCGGTAGCGTTCTCGCTTCCCACGCCCGGGTTCCCGGGTTCGATTCCCGGCGGGGTCAGGGATTTTCTCTGCCTCGTGATGGCTGGGTGTTGAGTGCTGTCCTTAGGTTAGTTAGGTTTAAGTAGTTCTAAGTTCTAGGGGACTGATGACCATAGATGTTAAGTCCCATAGTGCTCAGAGCCATTTTTGAGCTGTTCCTTTCATTTTTCGCCGTCTCCTACATATACGGGGTGGTCCATTGATCGTGACCGGGCCAAATATCTCACGAAATAAGCGTCAAACGAAAAACAACGAAGAACGAAACTTGTCTAGCTTGAAGGGGGAAACCCTATGGCGCTATGGTTGGCCTTCTAGATGGCGCTGCCATAGGTCAAACGGACATCAACTGCGTTTTTTAAAATAGGAACACCCATTTTTATTACATATTCGTGTAGTACGTATATAAATATGAATTTTTAGTTGGACCACTTTTTCGCTTTGTGATAGATGGCGCTGTAATAGTCACAAACATATGGCTCACAATTTTAGACGAACAGTTGGTAACAGGTAGGTTTAATAAATTAAAATATAGAACGTAGGTACGTTTGAACATTTTATTTCGGTTGTTCCAATGTGATACATGTACCTTTGTGAACTTATCATTTCTAAGAACGCATGCTGTTACAGCGTGATTACCTGAAAATACTACATTAATGCAATAAATGCTCAAAATGATGTCCTTCAACCTCAATGCATTTGGTAATATGTGTAACGACATTCCTCTCAACAGCGAGTAGTTCGCCTTCCGTAATGTTCGCACATGCATTGACAATGCGCTGACGCATGTTGTCAGGTGTTGTCAGTGGATCACGATAGCAAATATCCTTCGACTATCCCCACAGAAAGAAATCCGGGGACGTCAGATCTGGTGAACGTGGGGGCCATGGTATAGGGCTTCGACGAAAAGTCCACCTGTCATGAAATAAGCTATTCAATACTGCTTCAACGGCACGATAGCTATGTGCCAGACATCAATCATGTTGGAAGTACATCGCTATTCTGTCATGCAGTGAAACATCTTGTAGTAACATCAGTAGAACATTGCGTAGGAAATCAGCATACATTGCACCATTTAGACTGCCATCGATAAAATGCGGGCCATTTATCCTTCCTCCCATAATGCTGCACCATACTTTAACACGCCAAGGTCGCTGGTATTCCACTTGTCGCAGCCATCGTGGATTTTTCGTTGCCCAATAGTGCATATTATGCCGGTTTACGTTACCGCTGTTGGTGAATGACGCTTCGTCGCTAAATAGAAAACATGCAAAAAATCTGTCATCGTCCCGTAATTTCTCTTGTGCCCAGTGGTAGAACTGTAGACGACGACGTTTAAATTCGTTGCCATTTAATTCCTGGTGCATACAAATATG
Source organism: Schistocerca serialis cubense (assembly GCF_023864345.2). NCBI lineage: Eukaryota > Metazoa > Arthropoda > Insecta > Orthoptera > Acrididae > Schistocerca > Schistocerca serialis. Next base: position 267,737,569 of record NC_064638.1, read on the forward strand.
GTACGGGTGCAATCGATGTTGATGTAGCATTCTCAACACCGACGTTTTTGAGATTCCCGATTCTCGCGCAATTTGTCTGCTACTGATGTGTGGATTATACCGCGACAGCAGCTAAAACATCTAGTTGGGCATCATCATTTGTTGCAGGTCGTGGTTGACGTTGCAAATGTGGCTGAACGTTTCCTGTTTCCTTAAATAACGTAACTATCCGGCGAACGGTCCGGACACTTGGATGATGTCATCCAGGTTACCGAGCAGCATACATAGCACACACCCGTTGGGCATTTTCATCACAATAGCCGTACATCGACACGATATCGACCATTTCCGCAATTGGTAAACGGTCCATTTGAACACGGGTAATGTATCACGAAGCAAATACCGTCCGCACTGGCGGAATGTTACGTGATACCACGTACTTATACGTTTGTGACTATTACAGCGCCATCTATCACAAAGCGGAAAAAATGGTCCAACTAAAACATTCATATTTGTTTACGTACTACACGAATATCTAATAAAAAATGGGGGGTTCCTGTTTAAAAAAACGCAGTTGATATGCGTTTGATCTATGGCAGCGCCATCTAGCGGGCCAACCATAGCGCCATCTGGTTTCCCCCTTCAAACTAGACGAGTTTCGATCTTTGTAGTTTTTTGGTTTGATGCTTATTTCGTGAGATGTTTGACCCAGTCATGATCAATGGACCACCCTGCATAGTGATTTTGGACGAAATCGGTGCAGACGAGTTGGCGCGGTCCCCTTTCGAGTGAGTATGCGCTCCACGTGGAGGACAAAGTTGACCATCTGCGCGACCGCCACTACGCGACGGCCACTGAGGAAACGCGGGCGGAGAATGGCGGCCGTTTTTCGGCCGGACTCCGCAACGAGTGGCGCTCGGCGATCCGCTCCGCACAGCCGCGCCAGCTGCAAAAACCCGGCCGGTAACGGCAGCCGGGTTATTTAACCAGAGCCACGTAGTGCAGCGCAGGTGTCCGCTGCCCGCCATTACCTCGCGCAGCTCCGAGCGCGACGAGCCAGCCGTAAATGCGAGCGTCGGCGTACAGCGGATAAAAAAAAAAGAAGTGGGATAGCAGACAGGACTGTCCAGGCGACACGGATAGCACTGCGCCGGTCCGACAGTTTATCATCGCGCGTAAATCGGTAGCGCGTTTGTTATCCGACGGATGCTTCGTTAGTGGGCACCGCTGCCGCTGCCGCCGCGCACACCGTTAGTCTGGCTGATGAATCGGCCGGCGGGCGAGTGCGGTCGGGGGCGGAGCACCACGCCCACCCGCGGTCGTCCATCAGCCGCCCCGCCCCCTCCCTGCCGCACTACTTGCAGGCACCGGCGGGGAACGGCCCACCACACACGCGGAGGGGGAGAACTTTGGAAGTTCCAGACTGGGAAAAACCGTACGGCCGGATCGGAGGTGCTCATCAGGTCAGAAGCGCCACCGGCCCCTACTGGGATGGTGCCTTTTTGTCTGTCCCTCTGAGCCGTTGCCTCGGGCGCTACCGTCGATCACCTACGTCACACGGAACACCTACTGCTCTGTACATTTCCCTGCAGGGTGTCATTTTGCGATTGAGTCACAGGCGGCGACAATAAGCTGCTATAGGTGAAGCCGACTATCCGGTCATGGCGTATCTCGTCCACTTCTGTTCTGCATGATTACTCTGAAATTCAAAATTAAGTGTTGTTCCACTGAACCACTTTATGACTATTTCCTGATCGTGCCCCTCCTCAATAGCAGGAGGGGAAAATACACACTTAAATCTTTCCAGATTACAATGGTTAAATTGGCTCTGAGCACTATGGGACTTAACATCTGAGGTCATCAGTCCCCTAGAACTTAGAACTACTTAAACCTGACTAACCTAAGGACATCACATACATCCTTGCCCGAGGCAGGATTCGAACCTGCGACCGTAGCAGTCGCGCGGTTCCGGACTGAAGCCCCTAGAACTGCTTGGCTTTCCAGATTAACCAGCTGCATAGCAGTTAATAGTGGTACTAGACAAGATGCCTTTTCGAGTCCACCACTTTTAAACATAGTCACGGACTAGGTGATAAAGGAGGTAATGACTGATAGTGGCTATAGAACTGGGGGCCGAAGAATTAAAAATCATTTGTTATTTTACGATCAACTTCTGCTGGCAAGCAGTAAAGATGAGATACAGTAACTTTTACGTCAATAAAACGTACTATCCAAAAATCTAAATATCATCTACCCACTCAGGAAAACAAACGTATGAGCACATTAGTGCTAGCAATTAGATGCAGACGGGAAGTGGATGAAAAAATTATTCAACAGATAATGACAAATCAAATGGCTCTAAGCACTATGCGATATAACATCGTACGTCTTCAGTCACCTAGAGTTAAAACTACTTAAACCTAAGTAACCTAAGGGCATGACACACATTCATGGCCGAGGCAGGATTCGAACCTGTGACAGTAGGAGCAGCGCGGTTCCAGACCGAAGCGCCTAAAAACGCTCGACCACAACGGCCAGCGGATAACGACACTTAAATAACTTGGTACTGAACTGTCGAGCAGCGGAAATGTCGAAAAGGGAATTAGAAAACAAGCAGCAAAACCAAACAAAGTGGCAAGGTGTTCAAATGACACTATTTGGAAAAATAAGCATATATGAAAAGATGTAAATGCAAGAACATACAAAACTGTAGTGAGACGAATCATGACACACAGAGCTGAGTCAAGACCGGAAACATCAAAAGCGAAAGGACTGTTGGAAACCACGGAAACAAAATGCTTAGAAAGATTACAGTGAAGACATAGATAGAGTGAAAGCATTAGAAAAGGATGTAAAGTAAACTCCATTAATAAGTGGGTATATAGGAGAAAGCATGAATGTAACTGACACATAGACAGGTTTGATTAACGGAAGATTGTGAAAATCGTAAGAAGTAAATCCCCTGCTGGTAAAAGAAATATTGGCAGTTCAAAGAAAAGATGGAGTGACAACCTAAATGGTATTGATGGAAACAGGCCTTAGCCTGGGAAGAAAGGAGGAAGAAGAGGAAAAATCTTCCGACACGACATCTAAATCCTCTTGTTTTATTACGGCGGCAATTTCGATCCATGAGTTAGCAAAATATTTTGGCATTCGGAGGAGAAACTAGAGATTGAACTTTCTTGAAAAAAATCTTGAACAGCAGAAGAGCTTCTGTGCTAATAACTGCCACCTCAACTCCGCGTGGTTAATTAACCTAATTCTTATGAATCTCGTCGGCTGCCGTATGCAGTTATCCACTTCGAGTTCTGTCATATACGTTGACGTTAACACTATCGTTTCCTTCATTACGAGCACCAACAACCCAACGCCGTACATTACTCATGTTGATGCAATCATCACCATAAATGCTTTCATTTTTCTATGGACTTCAATTGGAGGCACGTTTCCTGTGGTTATAAACTACAGCAAGCTGTTTCTGACGCTTCGACATACTTTACAAACCACTTTGTTACATGAACAAGCTATAATTCGAAATCCACTTTGCGGCAGAGGTTTGCAACTTGCGTCAGCGAAGCCGGAAAGTCGACCGGGTAACATTTATTGACATGTAATATTTCGACTGTTACTGAAAACAGAATAAAACTTCGGAGGAAATACTTTTAGCGCGTCCTCGCATCATGATTTCGTCTTTCAGAAAGTCTCAACTATGTTGACTTTTCCCGCTGAAAAGATAAAATATATAAGAGTGTCATGAAGCTTACCTGGAAGTATGCACCAACTTCATAGTGTAAATAAAAAATAATTTTATTTACTGTGTGAGTCCTTTTTTATGCGAATGTTTGGTAGGAATGAGCATGAAATAGTGTTAAGTGGTGCATTTTGTTATGTTTCAGTAGGTAGTTTTAATCATAGCGAATACGCAATGTATTTACATAGATGCATATACATAGTAGCCCTCGTAATGGTGGACAGGCGTGACAAATAACGACTGTTAAAGTGCGCTCTTAAACAATTTGGTGAATCTTACAATAAATTAGTTTTGACTTATTGCTGGAGTCTAGGTTCTTGATCCTGGCTACTTCCGTATCATTTTGGATAAGTAATATTCACGACGTGTAGCCAAAGATGATGTTCATAGGCAATTCTGCGATGTTCCTTAATTATGAGAGGGGTCTATATGTCGTAGATGCGTAATGATCTGTAGTCTCTTTAAACAAGAACTTGAACCTGTCCCAAGTGATAGACATAATAACACAGAAATAGGATTACCATTTATTAGCCGGCCGTTGTGGCCGAGTGGTTCTAGGAGCTTCAGTCTGGAACCACGCGACTGCTACGGTCGCAGGTTCGAATCCTGTCTCGGGTATGGATGTGTGTGATGTCCTTAGGTTAGTTAGGTTTAAGTAGTTCAAGTTCTAGGGGACTGATAACCTCAGATGTTAAGTTCCATAGTGCTCAGAGCCATTTCAACCAATTATCCTCAGAGAAGACAGCCAGAAATATATTTCTTATAATACAATTGACTATGCTGATAACAAATAGTTTATTTGATAAAACAAGTAACTGAAGAATATAACTCTGATTCGACCTTCAGTTCCATTGACATGAAACCAAATAGTCTCCTTTAACTATTCTACAAAAGGACAGGAAGAAAAGAAAGTTATACTGGATAATGATCTTACAGGTTAACAGAGATGAAAAATTACTGCTTGGATGATCTAAATGCGGAATGGATTCCGCAACTATTAAAATACACAAGTATCTGCAGACTTTAGGAATTCTCCTGAATTCATACCAGCTTTGGTAAATGCGACAAATTAGTACCCTTGTCTTCGTCAACAATCTATGGATATATTATTCTGGTAATACCAGCTTGTGATGTAGTTGATGGCATTTCCCACAAATCCTTCAATGCCTTTTCCTTTATGTACTGCTGCACCATAGAATTTGCTTACGGGAAAACGAAACTAAGTTGGTAGCAAGGAAACGTACTAAAAAGACAGGGACTTAAATAATAATTATTAGATCAGTTGAATCTTATAAACCATAAATAACACACCGATTGCTACATTTACATTTTGGTACGCACTCTCTTAAATTCAAGAAATTTTGCTGAAACATAGATATACGAAATGAATGTTGGCGTGCGGTATTCAGAATGGACGTCGCATTCAGATATAGCATTTTATAATGAGGTGATCTGTGATAGAACTGTTACAGTCGCTACATGACATTCATAGCAAGAAGCAGCACAATGAACTTATTAACCTTTCTCAGCACAGACGTTTATTAGAATAAACACTCTTTTTGTCGTTCCCATAAGGTGACATCTCCATCCTGACCTCTTATTTTACGAAAAAAGAAAGGCATTTGCCATGCATCAGACCCAGCTATTGATCCTGGACGAAAATTTGGGTTGTAATTCTGACAGTACGCAGTTATGATCACCTGAAAGCAGCCATTAAACTTTAGCGTGCTCTGGCTGTTTGTCAGTCGCTCCGTCCCACTGCAGCCATCTAATGCTCGAGCTCGAAATAGTGTACAGTGGAGTAAGAGGTTTACGACTACTGTTTTGACATTAGTAACATGCTTTGTTGGCTGTATCGACGTACGCGGTTTCTAACCTGTAGCTGGCGCTAGAGATCTCTTTGTTTTGAACCTTTTTATGTCGCGATCCACAAATGCAGTGTAAATGAAAGGTACAGAAGTGTGTGACATTATAGAAGAAGCGGAGCACTATTGAGTTATTAGCATTTATCTTGTATTATTTTCTTTCAGTACTAAAACTAGACAGATTTTCAGTCCGCAGCGGAATGTGCGCTGATATGAAACTTCCTGGCAGATTAAAACTGTGTGCCGGACCGCGACTCGAACTCGGGACCTTTGCCTGTGAAGTTTAGAATGTAGGAGACGAGGTACTGGCAGAATTGTAGCTGTGAAGGCGCTCGTGAATCGTGCTTGGGTAGCTAAGATGGTAGAGCACTTGCCTGTAAAAGGCAACGGCCCGAGTCGTCCGGAATATAGTTTTAATCTGCCAGGAAGTTTAATATGAAACCTGATACTGTTAAGCTGATGTAAATTTGCATGAGATGCGCTATTCTTCAGCATGATGGGCATGATTAAATTGTAAATCGAAAATCATGACCTTCATTCCATAGTAATCCTTCACTTGCCTAGCTTTAATCATTTCGATTTTGAGACGTATAGGTGTAGAATATCAATACGAGGAAATGGTTAAAATACACTTACGTAAAAAAATCAAAACACCAAAAAATAATTAATGTAGAATAACGAGTTTTCGGGATCACACCTTCTAGGAATCATATTTAAGTGATTAAGGTTGCAAGATCGCAGGTTAGTGCTAGCGCGGGACAAGCCATTGCAAAGGTGAAATACTGGTACATTAATAAGCGGTGCAGCCGCCAGGATGTTGACTACAAGCATGCAAACGTGTACGCATTGTATTGTACAGGTTCAAATGGCTCTGACCACTACGAAACTTAGCTTCTGAGGTCATCAGTCCCCTAGAACTTAGAACTACTTAAACGTAACTAACCTAAGGACATCACACACATCCATGCCCGAGGCATGATTCGAACCTGCAACCGTAGCTGTCGCGCGGTTCCAGACTGTAGCGCCTAGAACAGCTCGACCACTCCGGCCGGCGTTGTACAGGTGCCGGATGTCAGTTTGTGGAATGGATTCCGTGACTTTAGCACTTGGTCGGTCAATACAGGGACGGTTAACGTTGTTTGTGAATGCCGCTGGAGCTGTCGTCCGATAATGCCCCATATGTGATCGATTGGGGACAGACCTGGTCAACGAGCAGGCCAAGCCAATATATCGACACTCTGTAGATCATGTTGGTTTACAACAGTAGCATTTGGGCTAGCGTTATGCTGTTGGGAAACACACCCTGGAATGCTGCCTGTAGTGTCACGAGTTGTTCTGATCGAACGTTTGTTTTAGGATAGCTTGATGTATGTAACTTCAGTGGCTGACATCCAGCGGCCTACCCAGGAGACACACGTGCATCTGTCACTGCCTGCCGTGGGAAAGTTATTCAATGTCTCTTACTGAACGCGTACATTCACCACCCATAAGAATCCAAATAAAGGATAGTAATTTTTGTTTAATCGCTTTCTAAATTTGTATGCTGCACTTTGTAATTAATAAAAAGGTGTTGTGAAAATCCGGGCTTTCTAGCAGACATATTTTCGGAGATAGAAAAAATTACTTTAAAGTTAGAAAAACTACACTTAAGAAAGGAAATTCACCTGGGAACATTTATGACTTGTTTTTGGTTGTCAATTGAAATACTCACCTGAAGTATAAGGGTATAGAATTTGTTGTGGACTGACAAGACAGCCAGTCCACAGTGACGGATAACCGAAAGGCACGCGTTTAACTCACGCAGGCTGGCGTGAGGTCTGAAACAGGATACGTAATGAATGCTATAAAGAAAATTACGTAGCTGCTGGAATACTTAACTTTAATCCACAATTGGTGAACATTGGTCTTGTTACTGTACATGCATCATTAGATACATAGCAAAGGATAAATGAATCCTTGCTAGGTCGTAGCAATTGCCTTAGCTGAAGATTATGCTAACTATCGTCTCGGCAAATGAGAGCGTAATTCTCAGTGAACCTTTCCTAGCAAAGTCGGCTGTACAACTGGGGCGAGTGCTAGTAAGTCTCTCTCTAGACCTGCCATGTGGCGGCGCTCGGTCTGCTATCACTGATAGTGGCGACACGCGGGTCCGTCGTATACTAGCGGACCGCGGCCGATTTAAAAGGCTACCACCTAGCAAGTGTGGTGTCTGGCGGTGACACCACATTCCTCCCCTCGCAAATCGGCGAACGGTTGTATTATAAGGCTTCCGCCCGCCGTGGGGAGGACCCCATGTTGGCGTATGCGACGAGGTGGGGAGCCTAACAGGCGAGGCTGTGCCACCCGCACCCGGCCATTCGGTCTGAAGGGAGCTAGGAAACGCCTGAAAACCTAGTCCAGGGTGCACGCCAACATGCGGTGGATGCGCCCTAAGATAGTCAGAAGGGGCCGACGGGTCGACCTCCATCGAGTCGGAGCACCCGACGGGCGAAGACGACATCTGGTCCGGAGCAGGCAAGAGATCCAAGTCGGAGGACTGCGGGTCACGGGAAGCGATCGGCGGCGCGTGACCCAGGGAGGCGCCCGGCGGTTGCAGCGAAGCGTCCACTGCGGGCGTTGCCGGCGGGACAACAGGCGGCGGCGGCGGCGGCGGCGGCACGTCGCCATGGGGCAAAATGGAAGGCAGCTCCGGTAACACCTAGGGATGAGGCGAGCCAGTAGATGGGTCCCCAGGGCGCTGACCGGACGGCACCGTCGCTGAAAGCAGACGGGGAGCGGCAGAACCCGTGCGACGACAGAGGCGCAGCTGATTGAGATGCCGACGCACCTCACCAGAGGCCCCCAAAACCAAATATATTGCGCGGCCGAGGCAGCGAAGAATGCGCCCTGCGAGCCAACGCCGTGAACCTCGATAGTTGCGATAGTATACAACGTCGCCCGGAGCAAAAGCAGGCGTCTGCCGCTGCACAGGAACCTGATGCGGCGGATGCAGCAAAGACATCAAGGTTCGATGAGGACGACCGTGGAGCAACTCAGCCGGCGAGCGACCTTCTCGGGGCTGAGAGCGATACGAGGACAAGAAGAGCAATAACGCGTCCTCCCGAGAATGCGACTCTTTGAACTTCAACATCTGTGACTTGAAAGTCCGGACCAATCGTTCAGCGGCACCGTTTGACCGTGGCGAAAACGGCGCGGATGTCAGATGTCGAATACCATTGGCCTTGCAGAATGACTGAAATTTTGCGGACATGAATAGTGGGCCATTGTCGGAAACTATAGTCTGTGGAAGACCTTCTATACAAAAGATAGCAAATAACGCTTGGATGGTATCAGAAGACGTCGTGGAAGACATCCGGACAACAAAAGGAAAATTACTGAATGAATCCACCACAACCAACCTTCGAGCATTCCAGAATGGACCAGCAAAATCGATGTGTAAGCGTTGCCAAGGGGAAGTGGCTTTCGGCCATGCAAAGAATTTCCGCGGTGGTGCGGATTGTTGTTCGGCACACGCCATGCAAGAAGAGCACATATTCGTAATCGCAGCATCGATTCTGAACCAAGTACAGTGCTGACGAGCAAGTTGTTTCGTTCGCACTATACCCCAATGTCCTTGGTGGAGAAGCCGTAAGACAGAGGACTGTAACGAACGTGGGACCACGACTCTGGACTGATCATTATCAGAACGCAACAGCAAAACACCACGTCGAACAAAAAGTCTCTCCTTGTGAGCAAAAAATCGGGGAACCAACGGATCCTCGATCCGTGACTTTGACAAGGGTCATTGCGTAGCAACAAAACTCAAAACGGTAGCAAGGACAGGGTCAGCAGCTGTGGCTGTAGCTACACGACGAAAATCAATCGGAAACGATTCGACCACGTCATCGGTTTCCGCATCAATGAACATGCAAGCAAGTTCGGAAGAATCGAATGCTCTATCCTCAGCAACAGGCAAACGGGACAACGCATCGGCGTTTCCGTGCTTAGCAGTGGACCGATACAAGATATCGTAGCGGTACTACGAGAGGAAAATAGACCAGCGAATGAATTTCTGCGCTGTTCGCGGAGGTACAGGCTTGGTCGGATGAAAAAGCGACGTCAAAGGTTTGTGGTCTGTGATGATGGTAAAGTGACGACCATACAAGAAATCATGAAACTTTGTAATACCAAAGACGAGAGCCAAAGCTTCTTTCTCGATCTGTGAATAATTTCTTTGCGCAGACGAGAGCAATTTGGACGCAGAGGCAATAGGGCGATCAAGCGAACCATCTGTGTGCGCAAGCACAGCTCCGATCCCGAAATCCGATGCATCTACCATCAACAAAAGGGGTTTCTGGGGATCGAATGGCGTAAGGCAAGTATTAGAAAGCAACGCCGATTTCAACTGGCGAAAGGCGCGTTCGCATTCCGTCGTCCAGATGAACGGAACACCTTTACGGCGTAAGCGATGAAGCGGAGCTGAAATGGAAGAGGCATTGCGCAGAAAGCGATGATAGTAATTTATTTTACCCAGCACACTCTTAGCTGCTTCAAATTCTGCTGCGAAGGCAAGTCTTGTATGGCATGGAGGTGCTCTGGACTCGGATGTATGCCTTGGGCATTGATTACATGTCCCAAATATGGTAAGTTACGAGCAAAAAACACACATATGTCCTTCCGCAAGCGAAGACCATTGTGTCACAAGACCTGAAATAATGTTTGGAGATTGGCTAAATGTTCTGTTTCTGTCTTTCCGGAGATCACAATATCGTCCAGATAGTTTGCTGCAGTAGGGACCGACGCACAAACAGTTTGTAGATATTGCTGAAGCAATGCAGGGGCGGATGCGCACCCGAATGGCAGTATTTTGAATCGATACAAACCAAGATGCGTGTTAACCACCAATACGCGCTGGGATTCTTCGTCCACCGGTATTTGCAAGTACGCATCTGCGAGGTCCAACTTCGAAAAATATTTACTCGGGCACAGTTTGTCAAAAAGATCTTCTGGGCGGGGTAAAGGAAAAGTTGCAATCACTAGTTGTGGATTCACTGTTGCCTTGAAGTCCACACAAAGTCTCAATTTTCCGGAAGGTTTTGGTAAAATTACTAAGGGTGATGCCCAGAGAGAAGCTTGCACACGTTCAATCACACCTTGTGATTCCAAATCGTGTAATGTTCTTGCGACCTCATCACACAATGCGTGGGGAACATTGCGCGCTCTGAAAAATTTCGGTTGCGCGTTTACTTTCAGTTCCAAATGTGCTTTATAGTTCTTAGCACAACCAAGGCCCGGTGCAAAAATGTCTGCAAATTCTGCACATAGACGAGAAACACTGACTGAAGGCACAGTCTGGTTCACTGATAGGACCTGATTTACGATAGATAAGTTAAACAACTGAAATAAATCGAAACCAAACAAGTTCACTGCAGAAGAAGAACGAAGGACGTAAAATGACACAAGTTTTGTTTGTCCCTTGTATGTTGCAAGCAGGCTGCACTGTCCAGGATATGCTGTCCGGAATAACTATGTAACGTAACATCTGCGGCACACAACGGAGGTGTGCCCAGTTGTTTGTACATGTCTTTATTGAGCAATGAAACTGCAGCTCCGGTATCGAGCTGGAATGGGATCACGTGGCCATTAATGTCCAAGTCGACAAAAAGTTTATTGTCCTGCTGACGACAAGAGCCACCGTTTTGTGCAACGTGAACAGACACTGGTACAGAAGCACTGGCGACTTGACGAGATTTCCGTCGATGTCGACGCACACTTTTTGTGGGACAAACACAGTCACAGTTAGAAGGAGTGGCACTGGGCGGAGTGGAATTAACTACATGAATGTCCATGGGCGAAGGTTCACGAGCCTGAGTATTCTTGGTTCGATGCCGGCACGAAGCAAAGGGCCTGGAATGGTTTTTAGTGTCCGATCTGAGCTTTTTCTGGCAAACACTCTGAACATGTCCTTTTTTATTACAGAAAAAGCAAATAGTTTGGCGTGACGGGCAATTCTCACGCGAACGTCTAGTAGCACACCTCGGGCATGACTTTAGTACTGCATTTGCATGTGGCGCGGGACACGTGGCTGCGCGGACGTGCGCGAGTGCTGTTTACAGTTCCGTGCAGCTCGCCCGGCGGGCCGGTTAATGTGACACACAGCTGGCGAAGTTTCAAACGATTCCTGAGCAAAATCAAGTGTGTCTTGCCTATCCAATATGTCTATCACTTGGTGAAGGGAGGGATTGACTAGTTTCAAAATTTGCTCCCGTATACGAACATCAGTAACGTTCTGTGCAATTGCATCACGTACCATAGTATCTGAATAAGGGAGTCCACATTCACACTCAAAAGCACAATCCCTGGTAAGGCCTTGCAAAGTTGCAACCCACTCCCGATTAGTTTGACCGGCCGTACGTTTTGTACGAAAGAACGTATACCGTTTTGCAACTACATTGACTGATTCTTTGGAATAGGCATCTAATGCAGACAAAATTTCGTCGTAGGACAGAGTTGCTACGTCGCGTCGGGGAAATAATTTCACTATCACACGGTACGTTTGCACCCCTACACACGTCAATAAATCAGGCTGCCGCTCGTTACCTTGAATTCTGTAGGCGGCGAGATGAAATCCAAATTGGCGTGACCACTCCGTCCAGCTTTCCATCGCCGCATCGAATTGTCGAAACGGTGGTGCAACTGCATGTTGTGGCTGCGGTAGTGGTGGAGCGGCGGCTGCCGCATCGTTTTGCATTGCACGTTGACCCTGAACGAGCTGTCCAAGGGCATCCAATAACGCCTGCGTCTGCTGATTCTGCAAGGGATAAAATTCGGACAGTACATCTGGAGATTGTGGCGAAGCCATGACACAAGTACAATAGAGCAATACGACCGTTAAATCGTCGTCGCCAAAAATGTTGAGGACTGACAAGACAGCCAGTCCACAGTGACGGGTAACCGAAAGGCACGCGTTTAACTCACGCAGGCTGGCGTGAGGTCTGAAACAGGATACGTAATGAATGCTATAAAGAAAAGTACGTAGCTGCTGGAATACTTAACTTTAATCCACAATTGGTGAACATTGGTCTTGTTACAATACATGCTTCATTAGATACATAGCAAAGGATAAATGGCGCCTTGCTAGGTCGTAGCAATTGACTTAGCTGAAGGCTATGCTAACTATCGTCTCGGCAAATGAGAACGTAATTCTCAGTGAACCTTTCCTAGCAAAGTCGGCTGTACAACTGGGGCGAGTGCTAGTAAGTCTCTCTCTAGACCTGCCGTGTGGCGGCGCTCGGTCTGCTATCACTGATAGTGGCAACACGCGGGTCCGTCGTATACTAGCGGACCGCGGCCGATTTAAAAGGCTACCACCTAGCAAGTGTGTTGTCTGGCGGTGACACCACAGAATTATCTACCTGAAATTTAATTTAAAAAATTTTAAATACCTTAGAATTTTCGTAGTATGAATTCTAGAATAACTTCAGAAAGTACTAGTGAAATCAGTATTTATTTTATTATGTGATATGTGATCCTGTGAGTAAATGAGAGTGTGTATGTGGGACATTCGTCAAATTTCAGTATTGTATTAGTCGTAAGTAACCTGCAAGAGTTAAACAAGCCTAAAGTGGGAAAGTGATCCTAGGGGATTTACCCAGTATCCTGATGACGTATGTCTAGATGTGATAGCTATTGTAACAGAGCAGCCAGAAAGTCAGCTGAAGTAAAATCTGTATATAAAGAATATTTACAGAATTGTTGTCTTTTCGTTTTCGTTTATTAAACATTACTTTAATATATGCATGTCAGATTGATACAAATGCGACTGTGAATAAGGATTGGTGCAGATCAGTTCTGGTGCGAGTATGATCATGAGAGATTATTCTGATTGGCTAGCAGTATGGTCAGCCAATCAGAATTGGGACAGTTCGTGCTCTATACCTGATAGCAATCCTGGGAGTGAGGCTGGAAGAAGGGAGTCGCTCGCTAGCTTTGAACGCGGACTGTCATGTAGCTAGTGCCAGTAAAAATGACGTGTAAGATGAAGAATTACTTAGTGTTTGAGTTTCAGGTGAGCTAAGTCGATAGCAGTTGTTGTTGAGGACTGCTTAGCGAAATTTCAGAGGTTCTGACTAAATCTGTTGGACAGATACTTGCGTGTGAAATATTGGCCTCCATAGTACCCACGTGGCATGATTCAGTATTTAACTGCTGAGCAGTTTTCGCGAGCAGTTCCTTTTTTTTAGAAATCCGCAAGAAGGACTGAATGTAATAGCTCATATTAGTGGCGAAATTAATGACTGTGAAAACATTGTTTAACTTGGGTCGGCTTTGGACAGATTTCTGGCTGCTGTGCACTTGAAATGTGTGTGTGTGAATCGTGAACTGGAAGGAAATAGCCAATAGTTTAAATCAAAGGCAAAATAAACATTATTGTGTAGAAATTTCGGACATTATTTTCCAGAAGCCAATCCATTCTCTTACTGCCCGAAAAATTGGACGGCAGTATTTCTACTGAACTTTCTTTCATAACTAGAGTTGCGCGGCCTCAGTAATTGTAGATATTAGGTGGTGTTTTTTATCAACGCTGCTGAGTGAAGGGACATTGAGCAGACGCCGTTCTGAGGTAGGTGAATTTTAATTTGCAGCCTTCACAGTGAGAACGACGACTAGACACGAGAAATTAAACCCCGACACGCCGCATGATCCTAACGGCAGCACAACAAGTCGAATCACTAGATTGACGTTCAGATTAACAGTGAAGGGGCCGGCAGGGTTGACCGAGCGGTTCTAGGCGCTACAGTCTGGAACCGCGCGACCGCTACGGTCGCAGGTTCGAATCCCGCCCTGGGCATGGATGTGTGTGTTGTCGTCGTTAGGTTAGTTAGGTTTAAGTAGTTCTAAGTTCTAGGGGACTGATGACCTCAGAAGTTAAGTCTCATAGCGCTCAGAGCCATTTTTTTTTTGCAGTCAAGGAGTGTGGGATAACCCCGAGAGCACTCCTGCTGTCGTGCGAAATAGCACTGCAGACCTGAACTTCAGGTGTAGGTCCAGTGTTTCCAGCACGTAGACAGGTTGGATGCGAGCCCTGAACTGGCCTCCTCCCAACCAACACACTGGCACCGAGGCAGAACCAGCTTTTTTCAGAGAACACAACAGATCTCCATCGTGCTCTCCGATGAGCTGTCGCTTGAGATCACTGAAGTCGTTGAGGTCAGTGGAATGCACACCACTGTCCTTGAAGTAAGCGTCTTGCAACAGTTCGTTGTGTCACTGTGTTGCTAACTGCTGCTCAGGTCACTGCTGCGGATGTAACACGATGCGCCAGAGCCATACACCGAAGCCGATGGTCTTCCCTCTCGGTAGTACCACTTTGCTGTCAGGAGCCCGGTCTTCTTGCGACCGTACGTTCTCGTGGCGACCACTGCCAGCAGTCACGTACAGTGGTTACATTCTTGCCATGTTTTCCTGCAGTATCGCAGAAGGAACATGCTGCTTTTCGTTGCCCTATTACACGACCTCGTTCAAATTCAGTGAGCTGTTGGTAGCGGCGTCTTTGTCGCCTTCAAGATATTCTTGACTAACATCAACTCACCACATCCAGTCTCAAAGGTAACTAACGCCCACGACAGTTTCAGAGTCTGTTTAAAACAAACTTGATTTGCATCCACATAGTGGCGCTACTAGCGGCTACACCCGGCTACCAACTTTTGTTTGTGTCTCACAAGACCCTCTCGGGATGCGATATTTTTTTCCCGTCAGTGTACTACTGAATGTACCCGCCGGGGAAGCCGAAAGCGCTAATGCGCTGTTTCCTGGACTCGTATAGGTGCGCCAGCCCCGGATCGAATCCGCACAGCGGATTAACGACGAGGGCCAGGTATGTCGGCCAGCCTGGATGTGGCTTTCAACCCGACCGCTACGGTCGCGGGTTCGAATCCTGCCTCGGGCCTGGATGTGTGTGATGTCCTTAGGATAGTTAGGTTTAAATAGTTCTAAGTTCTAGGGGACTGGTGACCTCAGATGTTAAGTCCCATAGTGCTCAGAGCAATTTGAACCATTTTTTTGTGGTTTTCAGGCAGTTTTCCACATCCAGCTAGTTGAATACCGGGCTGGTCCCCACGCTCCGCCTCAGCTACACGATTCACAGACATTTGAACACGTTCGCACTATTTCATGGCTTACACTAGACACAGACAGTTGGGGTACACTACTTACGTCCTGGGGGCTTCGGTGTGGCGGCAGGAAGGGCATTCGGCCAGGCTCTGCAACTAACACTGCGAAATTCGTAATAAAAAGGCCAACCCCGCGTTGGCGCGGGACAAGGCCCAAAGAAAGAAAGAAAAAAAATTGTATTACTGAACATGTAAGGGCATGAGGTTGACATACTACATACTCGCTTTAGTTAGTATATTTCACGCAGAATAGCGTGTTTCGAACAAGATTTCAAAATACGTCGAGCAGATGTATCCACCTTCTCCTTGCTTTCCACACTCCTGGAGCATCAAATTAATAAGACTCCGGTTGCCACTGCTGTGCACATCAGCTCGGCCCCTGGTAGCGGGCGGCTCAATTATGGCGGGCCCAGCGATACACAAGTAATGCGCGGTAAATCTGCTCTTTCAGAAAATCATGACTGGTTACCACCAGAATTATGGCCCCCAAATTTCAAGCTGGATCAGTTGCCGAGCCTGATCTCACAATTGTGTCTTTTTTATCTTTCAATTATGAGGTAATGTTGGTAATGTTTCCTTGTCAGACTTCCCATAACATTCAGTAACCGTTTCTGGTTTATTCACCTGACATCATATTTATACACTGGAGATGCATATTCAAGTACAGGGAATAGGCCTATGTAAATAGCCAGAATACGGCGTTGTGGTCGGAACGCCTATATAAGAAAACAACTGTCTGTCACAGGTTATCAAGATTTTAGTGAATTTCAACGTGTTATTATAGTCGGCGCACGAGCAATGGGACACAGCATCTCCGAGGTAGCGATGAAGTTGGGATTTTCCCGTACGACCATTTCACGAGTGTACCGCGAATATCCGGAATCCGGTAAAACACCAAATCTCTGACGTCACTGCGGCCGGAAAAAGATCCTGCAAGAACGGGACCAAGAAAATCGTTAAACGTCACAGAAGTGCGACCCTTCCACAAATTGCTGCAGATTTCAGTGCTGGGCCATCAACAAGTGTCAGCGTGCTTCGCACGAAACGTCATCAATAAGGGCTTTCAGAACCGAAGGCCCACTCGTGTACCCTTGAAGACTGCGCGACGTGAAACTTTACGCCTTGCCTGAAACCGTCAACAAGGACAATGGACTGTTGGTGACTGGAAACATGCTGCCTGATCGGACGAGTCTCGTCTCAAATTGAATCGAGCGGATAGACGTCTAGGGGCATGGAGACAATCTCATGAATCAATGGACCCTGAACGTCAGCAGGAGACTATTCAAGCTGCTAGAGGATATGTAATGGTGTGGGGCGTGTGCATTTGTACTGATATGAGAGGCCTGATACGTGTAGATACGACTATGACAAGTGACACGTACGTAAGCATCCTGTCTGATCACCTGCATACATTCATGCCCATTGTGCATTCCGACGGACTTGGGCAATTCCAGCAGGATATTGCGAAGCCCCACACGTCCAGGATTGCTGTAGGGTGGCTCCAGTAACAATCTTATGAGTTTTAACACTTTCGCTGGCCGCGCAACTCCCCAGACATGCACATTATTGAGTATATCTGGGATGCCTTACAACGTGCTATTCAGAAAAGATCTCAAACCCCTCGTACTCGTACGGATTTATGGACAGCCCTGAAAGACTAATGATGTCAGTTCCCTTCAGCACTACTTCAGACGTTCTTCGTACATCCATAGTTGAAATGGAGGACAGTGGGACGTCGGCTGGTATAATTTTATATTAAAAATGAAGAAATTCCTCCAGCTGTATTTAAGGTGTCGATTTCATTTTGGCAACTAGTTTCAACGTTGCAACAACGTCATCTTCAGATGCGTACACTTGTTGACGTCAACTACGTGTGGCTGATACTAGAAGTCGGTGGTGAGATATGGATGTGCTCCATGTGTAAGGTGGGTAGTTACCAATGACTTCTAGTATCAGCCGCACGCAGTTGACGTCAACAAGT
This sequence comes from Schistocerca serialis cubense, assembly GCF_023864345.2. NCBI lineage: Eukaryota > Metazoa > Arthropoda > Insecta > Orthoptera > Acrididae > Schistocerca > Schistocerca serialis. The sequence goes on from NC_064638.1 coordinate 267,755,296, forward strand.
GTATATGCCTGATGGTGACGTTGTCACAACGTTGAAACTAGTTGCCAAAATAAAATCGACACCTTAAATACAGCTGCAGGAATTTCTTCGTTTTAATATAAACTTCAGACCTTAATCGAGCCCGTGCCATGTCGTATTGCTGCACTTCTGCCTGCTCGCGGGGGCCCTACACGATATTATGCAGGTGTATCAGTTTGTTTGGCTCTACAATGATATCATAGTTAATATTTGTTTGGCTGTGTAACAAGCTATTACGGTGTGGCGGTTGCCCATATAAAATTTGGGAAAATACAAGACCGAATAAAGTTTTTTCTTAATGCAGAGGGGCCCAAAAAATGTATCCACTGTTTAAATGTCAATAACTGGCAAACTAATCGACGAAGTTGTCTCATCTTTGGAAGTGTAATAGTTTATAGTTCTGGCAATCGCCACACAAGCGTTGTATTGCGTTGTTTTGTTTTGTCAGATGACAGTCGCCAGATAATCAGTGTTTTGGTCTTAGTTGCACCTAGTTACTCGAGTAAACATGGCTGGCGCTTGGCTTTCATTCGATGAAGGGAAGTCAGGTTTGAAGTGTTATTTTAAGTATGAAAACATTAATGAGGTTCAATGGCAATGGCGAAATGACTATCAAACAGAGTCACCGACACGTTTAACGATTCGTCGCATTCGAGATAAATTTGAAGGCGAAGTCTGTGTTAAAGATGTATACAAACAACTATCTCGACGACCGCTAACATTAACAAGTCAAGCTAACTCCCGCCGTGTGTTACAGCAATTCAGTCGGTCAACACAGAAGTCTGTGAGACAGTGTGCCCGTGAAACTGGAGTGAGTGGCTCAAGTGTTCGGTGAATATTGCAGACAGCAGAGAGGAAGTGCTACATCCCACGATTGCTACACGCAATGAACGACCCAGATCGTGGAATGGAGTACTGCGAGCGGTTTACTAACATGGTGCGCAACGATAAAGAGTTTGCAGAGATGATTGTGTGGTCTGATGAGGCACAGTTCAAACTCAGTGGTACAGGAAATCGCCACAATTGCATCTACTGGGCTGCTGAAAATCCGAACGTCCATGTAGACAAAGCCGTGAATTTGCCAGGAGTAAATGTGTGGTGTGGGTTGTCTTACCGGGGCTTGATTGGGCCATTCTTCTTTGACGGCACAGTTACCGGTGAGGTTTACCTTCAAAAGCTTCAGACATCCATTTTAGCTGCCATCCGAGACTTGTATGTAGACGGAAGAGTTTACTTTCAACAAGATGGTGCCGCAGCCCACTACCAGAGTCGTGTTAGGGCGTATCTCGACGAAAATCTACCAGGAAGATGGATACGCCGTAGAGGGGCTGTGGAGTATCCACCACGTTCCACAGACCTAACTCCTCTGGACTTTTACCTGTGGGGAACACTAAAAGACGTCGTTTATCGACAAAAGCCACTCACGTTGGATGAACTTCTACTTCTACATCTACATCCATACTCCGCAAGCAACCTGACGGTGTGTGGCGGATGGTACGCTGAGTACCTCTATCGGTTCTCCCTTCTATTCCAGTCTCGTATTGTTCGTGGAAAGAAAGATTGTCGGTATGCCTCTGTGTGGGCTCTAACCTCTGATTTTATCCTCATAGTCTCTTCCAGAGATATATGTAGGAGGGAGCAATATACTGCTTGACTCCTCGGTGAGGGAATGTTCTCGAAACTTCAACAAAAGCCCGTACCGAGCTACTGAGCGTCTCTCCTGCAGAGTCTTCCACTGGAGTTTATCTGTCATCTCCGCAACGCTTTCGCGATTACTAAATGATCCTGTAACGAAGCGCGCTGCTCTCCGTTGGATCTTCTCTATCTCTTCTATCAACCCTATCTGGTACGGATCCCACACTGGTGAGCAGTATTCAAGGACTGGGCGAACAAGTGTACTGTAACATACTTCCTCTGTTTTCGGATTGCATTTCGTTAGGATTCCTCCAATGAATCTCAGTCTGGCATCTGCTTTACCGACGATCAACTTTATATGATCATTCCGTTTTAAATCACTCCTAATGCGTACTCCCAGATAACTTATGGAATTAACTGCTTCCAGTTGCTGACCTGCTATATTGAAGCTAAGTAATATGGGATCTTCGAGAATCCATCGTACATTCATGTGCAAATATCCAGCTGAACACATTGCACTCAGTAGTTCGAGCTGCAGTTCGGCGGCATCGTTTGTGTGTGGATGTTAATGGTGACCATTTCGAACACCTACAGTGATATCTTTAAGTTGGACTTTAAGCTACACTTTCACTAAAAATGAGACAACTCCGTCAATTAGTTTGGAAGTTATGGGCTTTTAATCAGTGGATACATTTTTTTTTATCCCTCTGTATACTGGCAGATTTTTGTGTTTTATTTGAAGTTATGTAAACCTGACGTATCAGTTTACTGCAACAACGCCTTCTAATATAAAGATTTATTTTTAATAATCTCCAGTTCTACTCGTGAGACAGCGGAGCATGAAAGATTGGCAGAGCTGCGGCTGCACTTAAGCCGTGTTTGAATGACGTGCCGTTGGGAACAGAAGGAGCGTGCTGCGGGCGTGGCAGCGAAAGTAGCGGCGGTTTGCCGGCCGTGTCGTTTACGGCTGTAAACCGGCGCCGCAACAAGTCTGCTGCAGCGACCGGCCACCACTTAGCAGCGGCGCGAATAATTGATGGCGGCGCTGAATTATCGAACAAGTCGGGCCGCGGCCGCCGCTCCGCAGGTTAGCGCGGGGGGCCGCCGCCTAGGAACCGCCTATGACGCGCGCGTCGTAAAAACATCAAAGGCAAAGCCGGTCACTGAACGTACACAGGTCCTATCGTCAATATTCAGGGAGGCACCGTTTTTATTAATTTTCAGTGTTACTTAAGTGACAACGCATCCAACGCTCAAAAAGATGCTCCGAATCATCTGCCACGAGATCGCCAGCGAACACGGCAGTGTCTCACGCCTGACGTCATGTGTACATCGGCGACCACAAACTCCACTATGCTGTGGGCTACCGCCTATCGACCTCATTCATACTGACACGATTTCTAGGAAACGACTATGACTTCAACATATGTAAACATGGTGACGCAACTCTCAACCGTTTTCGAGAAAACAGAGTTTGAAAATTTTGCTTCTGCTTATATTATGAAGGAAATAAAAGAAAAGTTCGGAGTAGGTATTAAAATCCATGGAGAAGAAATAAAAACTTTGGGGTTTGCCGATGGCATTGTAATACTGTCAGAGACAGCAAAGGAGTTGGAAGAGCAGTTGAACGGAATGGACAGTGTCTTGAAAGGAGGGTATAAGATGAACATCAACAAAAGCAAAACGAGGATAATGGAATGTAGTCGAATTAAATCGGTGATGCTGAGGGAATTAGATTGGGAAATGAGACACTTAAAGTAGTAAAGGAGTTTTGCTATTTGAGGAGCAAAATAACTGATGATGGTCGAAGTAGAGAGGATATAAAATGTAGACTGGCAATGGCAAGGAAAGCGTTTCTGAAGAAGAGAAATTTGTTAACATCGAGTATTGATTTAACTGTCAGGAAGTCGTTTCTGAAAGTTTTTGTATGGAGTGTAGCCATGTATGGAAGTAAAACATGGACGGTAAATAGTTTAGAAAATAAGAGAATAGAAGCTTTCGAAATGTGGTGCTACAGAAGAATGCTGAAGATTAGATGGGTAGATCACATAACTAATGAGGAGGTATTGAATAGAATTGGGGAGAAGAGGAGTTTGTGGCACAACTTGACTAGAAGAAGGGATCGGTTGGTAGGACATGTTCTGAAGCATCAAGGGATCACCAATTTGGTACTGGAGGGCAGCGTGGAGGGTAAAAATGGTAGAGGCAGACCAAGAGATGAATACACTAAGCAGATTCGGAAGGATGTAGGCTGCAGTAGGTACTGGGAGATGAAGAAGCTTGCACAGGATAGAGTAGCATGGAGAACTGCATCAAACCAGTCTCAGGACTGAAGACCACAACAACATATTTTGTATAATAGCCAGTATACATGAAGTCGGCAGGCGAGGGTCTTAAATGGTTAGTTTCAAGAGCGCAAGGTCCGTGGATCGAATATCACTGCCTGCACCTCTGTTTCCTTCTTTCCACCTAACTATTATGACAGGCTGACTGACTGCAGCGGCACATTTACGACAACAGTTACCAAACTATGACACGTATCACCTGCTCAGGCATGAGGACCACTTCCCAATCCTGAAATGAAATATCACACAAAGTCATAAAGGAATTTCTACGGAACAATAACTAACATATCATATTTGATCACCTGACTAGACTCCGTGCACCTGTCCTGTTCCGCCGTGGCGTGGACTTGGCCAGCCGCTTGACGGCTGGAATCCGCCACGTCTGGGATTAGGGGAAGTGTGCACCTTTTACCCGATTCTGACACTCACCGGATTTGACATAGGACTAAATATAATGTTAGATGTAGGATAAGCTAGGATAGCAACACTAGTGTAACATGTTCACTGGGATTAGCTCGGTGAGCACGGCCAACTAATGTAGGTTTATACAAACGCTGGCACACCTGTAACGCTGCAGGTAGAGTAGACTAGCATAAGTAGTAGACACAGTCAAATATTGGTAAACTTGAGACATTGCAGTAGTGCCCACAGTGTAAGAGTAATAGAGCTAAAATTCTTAGAATAAATAAGCTGCAGTAATAATAATTGTATCTGTTAGGACCCACTAATGTATTAGGTGGTGGGTTGCTTATGTATCACATATTAAAGAATAAAGATTTTTTTAACTATCATGACTGCGCAGCGAAATACGGCACTTGCAATTAACACCGATCCTTACCACGTGCATGGTTCTTTCAGTGGGCTACATGCGTAGGAGGTGCTCGGTCATCACACAATTTCACTGAGTACTATGCATATCTGTTGTTAGAATTACGTGGGAAGAAAATAAGAGATTCGAACTTCAGAACTCGCGCTAATGAAACTAAGCGCTTACTCCTGATTACTGGCAACCATACGAAGTACGCAAACACACGTGAAAGAATGAAATTCTATTTCCTCGAAATGGTTCAAAGTTGCTTCTTGATATTTACATACACAGGTGTCCAAAATTAAAGCCACAAACAGAAATTTTGCCATGTTAAATTTATTTTTCCATGAAACAGAAGAAACACGTGATAGTAAAGTAGAACCAATATAAAGAATACAGAACGTAATCAACTGCAACATGCGTAACGGTAGACAAAAATGTTCTTTCTTTTCATTTCAACTAAACCAACTTGTACACACATTCTGACAACTGGTTAGTGCGCTCAGTGTGAGGTGCGACCACCTCTCACACCAATACAGGCCTGAACACGACGAGACATGTCATCAATCTCATATTGAGGCAATAACGGCAATTCTTACTGTGGAACTGATCACAAGTATGGGAAAGTGGTTGGTGGATGTTGACGTGATGCTACCCGTCTCAGTAGCGCATCCAAGTCATACTCTATGGGATTCAAATCGGAAGAGCGAGCGGCCACGCTGTGTGTGTAATATCTTTCGTTTCCAAAAAAACATCAACCATCCATGCTGTACGAGGTCGAGCATTATCGTCCAGCAATACGAAGTCTGGACCCACAGCATCTCGGAAAGACCGTGCATGAGATCCCAAAATCTCCTCACGGTATCTGACAGCAGTTAAATCTTCCTTATTCACTCGTGCAGTTTCATGAAGAGGTGTTCGAGTTGGCAACGTAATTCCTGCCCACACCATTTGGGATACTATTCGATATCGGTCGCTTTCGACAGTGTTTTGGTCCCGAAATCCTGTTCCACGTGCTCTCCAGACGCGAATCCATCGAGAGTCACTCTCCACACCAAATCGGGATTCATTTGTGAAAACAACATTGGCCCACTGTCCTACCGTCTAGATGGCATGTTGACGGCTTCACTCTAGACGTTCCATTCTGTGAAGACACGCCAGAGCTAAACAGGCAGCAGGTCTCCAACAATAAAGCTCAATCTGATGAAGCCTTCTGTACACCGTTTGCCTTGATACAACACGTCCAAGGAATGATGGGAGTTCAGATGCGAGCTGCAGTTCGGTACTAAGGCGGTACCTTCGTGCCCTTACAGCCAAATAACGATCCACTCTTTCTCATGTCACACCTAGTCGGCCCTGTCCTGTTCTCCGAGATACAGTTTCGGTCTCTATAAATTGTCGCCTCATCCGAGAAATAACAGAAAGATTCACATTAAGCCATAGGGCTACATCAGTTCGCGTTCCTTCTGCTTCAAGTCTTCCTACGGCCCTCCACAGCAGAGTATCTGTAGAAGTCTTCTCTGTGCCATACTGCACCGTCTGTGACTGTGTACACAGCGCTTGTGAATGTAGGACTATCCCTCAAACACTATCCTATTTGATAAGTGCCCGGCCGTCATTGTCGGCGTGGTGGTCCATTGATCGGAATTCCATCATCCGTGCAGAACACGATCGTAATGACATCTGTTGACATTCTGTACGATTATATTGTGAATGAAACAAAGGAACGGGAAACATCAGTTCGTTGCTTTAATTTTGGACACCAGTGCCTTTTAAAGTCCTAATCGTGCCCTACATAGCCCGCCAGTCTGTCAATATTAATCAAACCGGTAAGTGGTAGTTCGTACATCTTTGGGTGGCGTGGTTGTAATACAATCACACTCACATGTGGCTTGTTGATGAAACATTTACTGCGGCTGAACGTGGACTGTAAACGCGATCTTGGGTTGGAGACGGTTCATCAGTTTAGTCTAGGTCGCAGTTTTAGCTTCTTATAGTTCTACTAGCTGTAGATTTCTTGTAGTATGGCGCATTAACTTCTATTTCCTGATTTAGCTGACTCCAGAGTACATTAAGTCGGGTACAACAATTTGTTCAACGTTCACATGGGGCAAACAAAGACTAAAAGTCTCACGATCCACTGTTAGGAAATACAGAAGTCCATTGCCTGACAGGTACACAAGAGAAAGATAACAAAAGTAGAAAATGCGAAAATAATGGTTAATTTAAAATCTCAGAACCTCATGGCTGGTCTGCGGCTTTGAAACCTGTGATGAAGGTAGTCACATTCGATGACACCTCTGCCCAGTTCGATGTACAGAGATGAATTTATTGTTATATACTTGCATCACCAATTCTACTCGCCAGCACAATAAATTGTATAGTGTCTAAGTGATCATTTACCTCCTCTTCGTTTATATGATACTTATTGTTGACAACAACATTTTTTTAATTCTCTTAGCAGCAGTCAACAACCTCACAGTGTTCTGAAGTCACATATCGCACCAACACATGACGTATCTCCAGGCATCCTAGAGTTATTTCACCATTTTTTTTTTAATTCTTGGGATAACTTGTTGCAGATGGATGCAACAAAACAGTATACACTTTCCTGTGCAAGAGTCAAGGAGGTGCGATCCAAATTCAGATTGGACTTCTGCCTGGTATTAACTGAGTTAAAGCTGCTGATTCTTGGGAATAAGCTAATATTATTAACCAGAAAAGACATTAGAGAATATTTATATTGAGAGACCAATGTCAGAGTATCCAGATTAATGAACAGGGTTCGTCAGGATGTTTGCAAACTTACACCACTTACTGTCCAAACCACCCATTTTGACACAAAAATACCCTTTGAGGATGGGAAGAGCTACCACAAAATATAACACCATACGTCATAAGTGAATGAAAACAAGCAAAATAGACTACTTTTAGAATCGGACATTCTTCTCGTAGTAGTAAAAATGGCAGCATTAAGTCTTTGAACAAGATCCTGAGCATGGACTTTTCACAACAGTTTACTATTTATCTGAACACCTAGAAACTTGAACTGTTGATCTCACTAATCATATGCCCATTCTGTACAAATAAAACGTCAGGTTTTGCCGAATTTTGGTGCTAAAAACTGTAAAAACTGAGTCTTACTGTGATTTAGCGTAAGTTTATTTTCTACAAGCCATGAACTTATGTCTTGAACTGCACCATTTGGAACAGCACCAGTGTTGCACACAACATCCTTTACTAACAAGCTAATGTCATCAGCAAACAAATATTTTAGAATCACCCATAATATTGGAAGACATATCATTTATACAAAAAGGAAGCAGAATGGCCCAGCATCGATTCCTGTGCATTTCCCATTTAACTGTGACCTACTTTGACCCATACCGTAGCATTCTCAGTAATATGGAGAATGACATTTTGTAGTCTGTTCTTAAAGTAAGATCGGATCCAGTTGTGAGCTACTCCCCATATTCCATAATAGTCCAAGTTCTGGAGCAATATTTTGTGATCAACACAATCAAACACCTTAGTTAAATAAGAAAAAAAGATGCCTAGTGTTCGAAATCTTTTATTTAATCCACACAGTACCTCACAGAGAAAAGAGAGTATAGCATTTCAGTTGGTAAACTAATTCTGAAACTAAACTGTACATTTGAGAGCAAATAATGTGAAATGTAATGATACACAGCCTTTTTAATAACTTCAGCAGATACTGATGGCATAGAAGTAGGTCCAAGATTATCAGCATTATCCTCTTTTCTTCTTTTTATAAAGCATCTTTACCACTGAGTCCTTCAAGCTTTCAGGGAACTCACCACTCCTACAGGAAAAATTACAGATATGACTAAGTACAAGGTTATAATGTGCTGCAAAGTACTGTATTATTCTGATAGATAATCCATCGTATCCATGACTTGCATGTCTGGTCTGGTCTGCAATGGTGTGCCTGGTCTAGCCTAGGATGTCATGGATGGTCTGGGCTGTAATGGCATGCCTGGCATGCCCTGAAATGACATGCGTAGCGTGACCTGGATTGGCCTACTGGTCTGGACCAAATTTGGATCCCTAGCCTGGCCTGGGATGGCATGTCTAGTGGACATCAAAGGCCTGTCCGGTGTGCCCTGGAATGGCGAGCCTGATGTGGCTTGAGTTTTACATGCCTGATCTGATCTGAATTATCATGCCAGAATTGGCCTTGACTGGCATACCTGGCTTTGGATGAAACAGCATGGCAGGTCTGGCTTGGAATGGTATGACTCTTCTCAGTTGCAATGAAATGCGTGGATGCTTGGTCTGCCTTGTAATGATATTCCTGGTCTGGTGTGGACTGGAATTCACTGGCCTGGTCTGGAATGACATGCAAAGACTGATCTTGTCTGGCATGACTATACTGGCCTGGGTTAAATAGCATGCGTGATCTGAGCTGTAATATTGTGCATGGTCTAGGCTAACATTGCCATGCAATAGGATGCCTGCTGTGCTCTGGACTGGCATGCCTGGTCTGGCTGACATGCCCTATACTGGCATGCCCTTCCATGTCTGGTATTGTTACTTACCACTAATGGCCTCATGATAGGCAAAATACACTAAGCGATCAAAGGTATCTGGACATCCCCAAAAACATACATTTTTCGTATTAGGTGCATTGTGCAGCCACCTACTGCCAGATACTCCACATCAGCAACTTCAGTCGTCATTAGACTTCATGAGAGAGCAGAATGGGGCGCTCTGTGGAACTTACGGATTTCGAACGTTGCCGGGTGATGGGGTGTTACTTGTGTCATACGTCTGTACGCTAGATTTCCACACTCCTAAACATCCCTTAGTCCTCTGTTTCCGATGTGGTAAATAAGTGGAAACGTGTAGGGAAATGTACAGCACAAAAGCGTACAGCCTGACCTCATTGTTGACTGACAGAGACCGCCGACAGTTGAAGAGCGTCGTAATGTGTAATAGGCGGACACCAATCGAGACCATCGCACAGGAATTCCAAACTGCATCAGAATCTACTGCAAATACTTTGATAGTTAGGTGGGAGGTGAGAAAACATGGATTTCATGGTCGAGTGGCTGCTCATAAGGCATACATCACGCCGGTAAATGCCAAACGCCTCCTCGCTTGGTATAAGGAGAGTAAATATTGGACTATTGAACAGTAGAAAAACGTTGTGTGTAGCGACGAATCACGGTACAGGTACATAATATGGCGATCCGGTGGCAGGGTGTGGATATGGCGAATGCCCGGTGAGCGCCATCTACCAGCGTGTGTAGTGCCAACAGAAAAATTCAGAGGCGGTGGAGTTATGGTGTGGTCTTGTTGAGTGGCACTATCACAACACAGGCCTACTTGGTTTTTTTGCTTCCCATTGTTGAAGAGCAACTCGGGGCTGGCGATTGCATCTTTCAACACGATCGGGCATCTGTTCGTAATGCACGGCCTGTGGTGGCGGAGTGGTTACACGACAATAACACCACTGTAATGGACTGGCCTGCACAGAGTCCTGACCCGAATCCTATAGACCACCTTTGCGATGTTTTGGAACGCCGACTTGTCATTGTACCGTCCGCTCGCTTTCATGTTGACATTACCGTAGATGTTTTACTCTCTCAGTTTGTATTCTGAAGGGCCTCTCCCCATATGTTATTCTATAAGTTAGTCCTTTTCCTACTAATGGTTCTGCCTTGTTTTTTGTAATCCTTCTTTGTGTCTTCATTTGACTCCAAGCTACTGCTGCAGCCTGAGTTCTTTTTCGTGTATTATCTTTGCCCTTAGGTATTATCTCACTTGTTCTTACTTATTTTTGTTAATAATTACGACCACGGTATATTTTGTTTGCTTATCTCATTGTTTTGTGGGATTGCAGCAATTTGAGCTCGCTGTAGTGGGTGAGTAAATATGTGTGCTCTGAAATCAATACTTCCTCGGGTGGTGTGCATGGGGGAATTCTTCTGTAAAATCTTTTAGTGTCCGCCAGTTTTCCCTGTTCAGTATCAATTGCTGTTGTTGTCGAGAGAATGTGTTTGTGTTTATGTATGTAGCAATGTGTATAGCTGTTGCATTGTGATCGCTGTGTATTGCTCTGCCATGTACTTTCCAGTCAGTGAAGCGTGTAACAGATGCTTCGTTTATTAATGAAAATTCTATGTCACTGATACCTCAGGCGTTTCCACGGTATGTCGGGGCTTTCCATGCCTCATTTAGCGCAAAAAGGCTGCACTTATTTATGATGTTCGTTATTATCTGTCCTTTGGTATCTGTTCTTTCAGGAAGCCAGTGTGCTGAGCGTGCGTTAGTGTCCGCGAGGAAGAGTAGTCTTTTGCCCCTAGAGAAACCTGCTATTTCCCTAACTGAGTTTACAAAGGGCTCAATGTCATATGAGTACTGGGTGTATAATGATTCGACTATCCGTGATTCCCTTCCCAACATAATTTCTGCTGTTACAAGTTGTTAGGCACATTTTTGTTACCGTAATTCGTGTATTTGTTACCAAGATTGGTGTTTTGGCGTTCTTTGCTCCTGTAATATACATGTTGTATACCGCGTCGAGAGACCGGGTATTTTACCGTCACGCGCGTACCGTTCCTTTAAATAAGTGACATCCGGATGTACTTCATTCATCAGCTCGCTTAGTTCTGTACTAACAATTCCGCTCCTCATACAATTCAGTTAAACGATTTTAAAGGCTTAGGATATCATGTGTATCCATAGCTCGTGGGTCAAGTTTTTTTTTACTTTTTTTTTTATTTTTAAAATTGAAAGCAAATGTCCCCTTGTGCTCTCAACTGAGTCCTTCTAGACGCTTTTTAGGTCCAAACCCTCCCACCTCTGTGTGTATATCACCCCTAGAAGTCTACATATGGTTCAAATGGCTCTGAGCACTATGGGACTTAACTTCTGAGGTCATAAGTCCCCTAGAACTTAGAACTACTTAAACCTAACTAGCCTAAGGACATCACTCACATCCATGCCCGAGGCAGGATTCGAACCTGCGACCGTAGCGGTCGCACGGTTCCAGACTGTAGCGCCTAGAACCGCTAGGCCACACAGGCCGGCGAAGTTTACAGATTTATTGTTTGTTAGTTGGGATGTTTTCTGTTCGTAGGATCATGCGATCAGTCTGTTCCGTAGTTGTGTATATACTTTTTATTTCCTTCAGGGTGATTAAGTAGTATTACTAATTGTAGGGCAGTTTGAAATACATGCCGGCTTTCCAAGGTCCCTGTAGTAAAATGTTGTTCCTTTATCGTTTTCCTGTCTGTTGTTCGACTCTTGTGATGCACTGGTTCGCTCATTTGTGTTTGTCGTTAGTGCTTCTGTGCAAGTCGTGTTTGCCTTTGTCATGAAAAATGGAACCTTATTAAATGGATCGCAAATAAACCACATGCCAGAATCAGATTCATTGCAAATTATCAGGAAGTGTAGTTCGGCCATGAAGAAGATACCTTGCAAAACCCTTGAAAACTGCTGAATACTGCACGTTAGTCAGGGACACGAAACAGGTAGAACTGATACAGGAAATAGGGAGGATCCAATGGAGAGTAGCGGGTTTCGTTAGAGGTTCATGTTGTAAGTGCGAAAGCCGTACGGAGATGCTCAGTCAATCCAGTAGCGGACGCTGCAGCAACGGCGTGTAACATCGTGGTGTGGTTCACTGGCAAAATGCGAAGACCATCCATTCCTCGAAGAATCAATAAGCATATCGCTTACGCCCAGATGTATCTTGCGAAAAGACCATGAAAGTAACATCAGAGAAATTAGAATTCACACGGAGGCTTGCTAACAAGCATCATTTCCGCAGACCATTCGTGTCTAGAACAGGAATGGGTGAACTGACAGAGGTACATAAAGACGGGAAAATGTGACTTTGTGGAGTATATAACCCACGGTCCAGTGACATTAATGTGACCATCGCCTATGTTCGACGTTAACGTGCAATAACCACTCACAGATGTCAGGCAGGAGCGCTAGCAGTGGAGGAGACATACTGGATAGCGCAATCTGTAGCACGCGTAGCGATACTCCCAGCTCAGCTGTCCCGCTGTGCGTACGATCGTCAGAGTCACCGTGCTAATCATTGGTCGAATGTGTGGCCTAGCAGGCACAGCCTCACCGAGCAGTATCATCAGCTAGGCGAAGCCACTGGTCTACGAACCGTGAGCTAACACTGATGGTTCCGGGTTTTGAATTGGAGCCGCCGAGGCGAAGCCACCTGACATTCCAGTCTGACGATCCTAGGTTCGACTTGGAGCACCTGCACGTTCGAGCCAACAACCTTGGGCTGCGTGCCGTGTACATCAACCGCGAGGTCGCTGTGATACGGAGGTGACATTCTACATTCGTCGCTGGCCGTTACGGTGCCACAGCAGTCTGGCGGGTCAGTGGACTCACTGGTTGGTAGCCAAAGCCAACTCATGCGTGCAGTCTTCTGACTACCGTATGGAAGCGTCGAATAATAAACAATGTTGTTTTTGAGTAAGCATTCTTGACTCCACGATCGTCGCAGGACTAGCGTTCCAATTGTGCAGTTCCCCATAAGTGCCACTTTGGCTTCTGGAATGGCTATCCGGCAACATTGGTACCAGTGTATCGGTCACAACACGACTCTACCATTAGAGTATGTATTCTCCCTCTGTCGTGTGGCAGATTACCGCCGGGTAAATGTCTTTTTATGTGACACCATTTAGGCGATATGCCAGTTGATAATGATGAAAACATGACGTGGACATTGTAACACCCAGTCCCCGACTGGAGAAAATCTTTGACGTGACCGGAAATTGAACCTGGATCCCTTCTATTGGCATTCAACCATGCTGACCCCCCGCTACCGAAGCGGACACACTATGCTTAGAACACTTTTTATTTTTCTTATACACTATTGGTCATTAAAATTGCTACACCAAGAAGAAATGCAGATGATAAACGGGTATTCATTTGACAAATGTATTATACTAGAACTGACATGTGATTACATTTTCACGCAATTTGGGTGCATAGATCCCGAGAAATCAATATCCAGAACAACTACCTCTGACCGTAACAACGGCCTTGATACGCCTGGGGATTGAGTAAAACAAAGCTTGGATGGCGTGTACAGGTACAGCTGCCCATGCAGCTTCAACACGATACCACAGTTCATCAAGAGTAGTGACTGGCGTATTGTGACGAGCCAGTTGCTCGGCCACCATTGACCAGACGCTCTCAATTGGTGAGAGATCTGGAGAATGTGCAGGCCATGGCAGCAGCCGAACGTTTTCTGTATCCAGAGAGGCCCGTACAGGACCTCCAACATGCGGTCGTGCATTATCCTGCTGAAATGTAGGGTCTCGCAGGGGTCGAATGAAGGGTAGAGCCACGGGTCGTAACACATCTGAAAAGTAACGTGCACTATTCAAAGTGCCGTCAATGCGAACAAGAGGTGACCGAGACGTGTAACCAATGGCACCCCATACCATCAAATGGTTCAAATGGCTCTGAGCACTATGGGACTCAACTGCTGAGGTCATTAGTCCCCTAGAACTTAGAACTAGTTAAACCTAACTAACCTAAGGACATCACAAACATCCATGCCCGAGGCAGGATTCGAACCTGCGACCGTAGCGGCCTTGCGGTTCCAGACTGCAGCGCCTTTAACCGCACGGCCACTTCGGCCGGCCCCCATACCATCACGCCGGGTGATACGCCAGTATGTTGATGACGAATACACGCTCCCAATGTGCGTTCACCGCGATGTCGCCAAACACGGATGCGACCATCATGATGCTGGTAAACAGAACCTGGCTTCATCCGGAAAAATGACGTTTTGGCATTCGTGCACCCAGGTTCGCCGTCGAGTACACCATCGCAGGCGCTCATGTCTGTGAAGCAGCGTCAAGGGTAACCGCAGCCGTGGTATCCGAGCTGATAATCCATGCTGCTGCAAACGTCGTCGAACTGTTCGTACAGATGGTTGTTGTCTTGCAAAAGTCCCCATCTGTTGAATCAGGGATCGAGACGTGACTGCACGATCCGTTACAGCCATGCAGATAAGATGCCTGTCATCTCGACTGCTAGTGATACGAGGCCGTTGGGATCCAGCACGGCGTTCCGTATTACCCTCCTGAACCCTCTGATTCCATACTCTGCACACAGTCATTGGATCTCGACCAACGCGAGCAGCAATGTCGCGATACGATAAACCGCAATCGCGATAGCCTACAATCAGACCTTTATCGAAGTCGGAAACGTGATGGTACGCTTTTCTTCTCCTTACACGAGGCATCACAACAACGTTTCATCACGCAACGCCGGTCAACTGCTGTTTCTGTATGAGAAATCGGTTGGAAACTTTCCTCATGTCAGCACGTTGTAGGTGTCGCCACCGGCGCCAACCTTGTGTGAATGCTCTGAAAAGCTAATCATTTGCATATCACAGCATCTTCTTTCTGTCGGTTAAATTTCGCGTCTGTAGCACGTCATCTTCGTGGTGTAGAAATTTTAATGGCCAGTAGTGTAACTGCCATCCTAAACGCACGGGCAGTTTCCTTAAATGTTATTTCACTACCTTTTTTTTTTTAATTGTGAATTCTTCTGAAGTCCCAATTGTGCGGCGAGAAGCTGCAAATGCGCGCGCCTTCGTCTTTTGTCAAGAGGGCGCCACTTAACTGTCCTGAATAAACCGCTAGGTGTCCTCAGCGGCAAAGAGTTGCGGCCGAAGTTTGACCGCGCAGGGGAGAGAGAGGGACCCCAAATGACAGCAGTGGTGGCGGCGATAGCGGCGCGCGGCACTGTTATCCCGTAACGTGTGCGCCATTTTGAGGCGGCGCGGGGCACGACGGCCCGTCGAAGGCGGCTGGCGCGGCCGCAGGCGGCTGGCGGACCGCCGGACCGTCATCTGCATAATCTGCTTAGCGGCCGGCCGGACCGTGGCCGGTGGCCGAGCGTGAACTGCGGTGCTCGCTAATGCACTTAGGCGGCGGGTGGGGCTGGCGCCCGACAAGTCTTACCCACACCCACATCCACCCCCTCCCCCCTCCCCCCACACCACCTACCACACCTACAACCGGTGGGACGCGCAGCCACTTCCGTGTCGCTGTCTTAGTTTTTCCCTCTACGTAACAGACATATGAAAATCAAAACGTCTTGAGATGAAGGCCAACCTAGATTATAGGAACTGTTCTTCACTTTTGACCAATCCTACCCGCTATACGACTATGTGATACATTTTAAACACCCTGTGTGTACATCTACAGCTACATCTGCATCTGAGTGACTATTCTGAATTTAAGAGTTTCGCAAAGGATTCACATAACTAACTTAACATTTATTTTCGACCACTGTACTCTCGAGTAACACGTGGACTAAATGAACACCTAATCCTTTTTTATTTTACTTTATTTTGATGATCATTCCTCTCTATGTATGTATGAGTTAACAATATATTTTGGAGTTCTCAGGAGAATTTGGAGACTGAAATTTAGGGAAAAGATTGCGCCGGCTCGAAAAACGTCTATTTCAAAGATTGGCACCCTAGTACGTTTATCGTATCCATGGTACTCTCTCATCTGTGTCCTGGTAATGCTAAACCAACTGTCTCCGAACGTTTTTAGCTCTCCCGCGTCAGCCTTGTCTGGTAATGGATCCGTACCATACAGCAGTACTCTGTAAGAGAGGAAAAGCGTAACACTGTCAGTCTTTTTAGTACCCGACAGCATCGCAGGGCGACGTTATGAGGACAGATCATGGAACAAGCGTATGCACCTGTACGGATAAACTAGCTAAAAAAAGAGTGGTGGCGTCAGTTAACCATTTTAGCGACGTAAAAATGAGGTAGCTCAGGGAACGAACCATCGATTACAGAGTATGAGAAGAGGGGAAGAAAAACTATTTAAATCCATTGATACAGTGATGAATCAAGACAAAAGCGTAAGTACTAAGATCGCTCAGTGTCCCAGTTATCCCCTAGCAAGAAATGTTCTAAATAAAATCTCAGTAACGGAAATCTGAACGGCAAAGAAAACGGTAAGTCGGTATTCCTACCACGAAATCCGATCGTTTCGCCTCACTTACCATTCAGTTTTAAAAGGATACAATTTCCGGTATGATTTCCGTACAATATGAGCGTCGATAAACATTTCTGTATTACGGAGTGAATGTGAAAGAATCGTTTCTCTCGCACGAATACGTATACACAGCGTTTGGCGTCTTGGGCAAAGACAAAAACCTGTTCGCCGTCGCTCCCAAAAGCAGTTTGTAAGAACATACTATGAATTCGTTACATGTCATACAAATGAGATGATTAAGGGCATTTTTTCCAGTTCAGAAAACAAATTAAAAAACACTAAGCGAAGCGTTTCCTTTGTGCTAGCTTATGAATATCAATGTAACCGTCGAACTTTCAGCCAGATTTTATTGTATGCCAGCTTTTGTGTGCAGGGGGCAAACAAGATATAAATACTTACCAATTGCTGGAACAGATATAAAATGTACATTTTCGGAAAAAGAAAATACAGCTCTCTCAAGGGCTGTGTTCAGTGGCACCTGTGGCACGAGCATACTTAAGGGCTCTAGTATTACTGATTCATTCTAAGTTTTGGATCTGCAGGTAGTAAGTGTGCTGAGTTTAGAGGTGAATAGTTTTTGCAAAACTCATTGTGGGGTCACACCATGACCCCACTGATGAGTGCGTTCTCCTGTCGAACAGAGTCGGCCATTTGAAAAGGAACACATTGTGGGTCTGTGGGAAGCTGAATGGACATATCGCTGGACTTTTGCACATGTTGGTGGCAATGGTGCGTCGCTGTTTTTAACAGGTTTTTTTAAACTTTTTTTCGACGTCCGTGTACTACAGACGCACGTCGAGACCGACGCATTCTGCGAGCAGCGTTGTCGACCGAATCTCACCCGAGGGCGAAATCTGACGACATGGAGCAGCTGGTGCATCATCAGGGACCACTGGGAAGCGTCTTCTTCAAGCAGGATTAAGATCACATGTACCACTGACCAGGGTATCGGTGACCGCACAACACCGCCAAGCATGGTCATTCTGGTATCTTGAGCGAGTTGAGCAGACTGTGGAATGGCGCTTTGTTTTCAGTGATGAGAGTAGGCACTGTCTGTATGCGAGCGATGGACATACACGTGCACGGCGTAGACCTGGTGAGCTGCCTATTCCAGAGTGCATTAATCCACAACATACAGATAGTATCCCAAGCTTAATATTGTGGGAGAGAAAGAGGGGTGAAAATGTTATCAGTTACAACTCGCAGCCACATTTTGTGGTTCTGCAGGGTATAGTAACCAGTACCCACTACACTGTACAGCCTGTTAGTACCGTGCTTGTTGCCATTTATTCAACAGGATGGTGTTGTGCTCTTTCAGCAGGACAATGCACGTTCAAGACAGCTGCAGTGACACAGCATGCTCTTCTTGGCATGCAAAAACTGCCGTTCCCAGCAAAAAATAGCAGATTTCTCGGCGACTGAACACATAGGACATGATGAAGCGGTGTTGTATTGTGTTGTATGTAAACTGGGGACCTAGTCACGACGGAGAGGCTCCGTCCCCTCCGCAGCCGCAGTGGTCCACAACCCCACGACGACTACCGCAGCCCACCTCACCCTCCGCCGCCCCACACCGAACCCAGGGTTATTGTGCGGTTCGGCCCCCGGTGGAGCCCCCCTCCCCTCCCCCGCCCCGGGGAACGTCTCACACCAGACGAGTGTAACCCCTATGTTTGCATGGTAGAGTAATGGTGGTGTACGAATATGTGGAGAACTTGTTTGCGCAGCAATCGCCGACATAGTGTAGCTGAGGTGTAATAAGGGGAACCAGCCCGCATTCGCCGAGGTAGATGGAAAAAACCATCCACAGAGTGGCCGGCTCACCGAATCCGCCGGGCGGATTCGTGCCGCGGACCAGGCGCTCCTTCCCACTCCAGAAAGCCGTGCGTTAGAACGCTCGGCTAACCGGGCGCATGAAGCGGTAACTTAGTCTTTCTCAGGCCTGCTAGAACTACTGTCGAATTGCCACAAGCGGCTCAAGTTGCTTGTGACAACCTATAGTAGGCTACCATTATAATCGTTCGCATGCGAGAATGCCCTCCTGCGTTGCCTCCTGAGAAGAGAATACTGTGTAAGGATTGTTCGGTCCCTGTTTACTGTGACTTGTGAGCTTCATTTGGTCTGAATTTGTTATCTCCTACAGTGACCTATGTGGTACCTCACTTGTCAAAAAAAAAAAAAAAATAACTTTGTCCGTCCCGGGCAGTATATATGAAAAAAATGCCAGTTTAATATTGCATAGGTATCGGTTATGCAGAGAGAGAGAGAGAGAGAGAGAGAGAGAGAGAGAGAGAGAGAGTTGGAAAGAGCGGAAAGAAATAGCCGTGACCTTGTATCAGAAAAAATTCGCATTTTGTTTGAGTTAATTTAGTGAAAATGTGGAATACCTTTTCATTTGTAAACACACACTCATTTGCGCCGCTCACCGCCGAACTACTGCCACAAAAAAAGTAAAGGAAGACATTCTGTACCATGAAGCAAACGTAACGCTGACCCCGATGCAAGAGCATAGCTTTGCTGTGTACTGGTGAAATCTGTGAGCGAAATGCGGAACGCTGGCGTTATTGGTGTCGGAAATATGGAGCGACGTCGGGGTCGCCGTCATGGCGAGTGGATCGCCTCTCCTGCAGCGAGCGGCAAACATCTGCGACAAAGAACTGGGTCGCAGCGGCGCGATAAAACGCGTGCGCTTTGCCCCTCTCTGCTCTGGCTGCAGCCTTTATAGAGTGAACTGTTTTCGGGCCGTATAACACAAACGCTACATTTACTGCGCCGCTCGTATAAAGCAGGCGCGCGCGGCCTGCAGCGGGCGCTGCGCCGCGACTCCCGTAGAGCTGACTAGAGTTCACGTCCACGCGATACCATACCAAATGCTCTTTACGTGATGCGTCACTGGCATATGCCACCGATGCCATCAGAGCGTACTCCGTGAAGATATGAAGAGGCCATCAGCAAATCCTCTGCTCCAGCTCTGTTGGCAGCTGCAGGAAATCTGGCACGGACACCTTAACATTCCTTTTCTGGAACAGTCGGCTATGCAGAATATCCCTGGAGCAATGGTTAGTAATCAGAGATATAACAGGCACGCTCCTCTGAAGGAAACAATTTCGGATTGGCATATATCCTATTCGCAATGCTTTTCGAAGCAGAACAGATTTAATGTACAGGGAGTCCATGATTGAAGTTCGAGTTTCAAAACGCTATATAAAGAGAACCACTTTTCCGCATGACGTCAATATTATTGACCCAGGGGGAACGTCATGGAACAAGAAAAGATGAAAAGAAAAATCTAACGAATATTTGACCAATAGATTATATAATCAAATGTTCAAATGTGTATGAAATCTTAAAGGACTTAACTGCTAAGGTCATCAGTCCCTAAGATTACACACTACTTAACCTAAATTACCCTAAGGACAAACACACACACCCACGCCCGAGGGACGACTCGAACCTCCGCCGGGACCAGCAGCACAGTCCATGACTGATATAATCAGCGTCGGAGTATGGCACCAGTACGTTTTGATTTCTGTGCCACTTTTGGCCTCAGGACAATTAATTCCCATCTAACGCGGTACGGTCTTTCAGCGGTGGGAGTGCTTACCTAATAGTGCCACAACTGTTGACTGCCGAACTTTCGTAGCCATCCACGTGGAACACTACTACTCAAACTATAGCTGTCGTATTGCTATTCAACAGTCATTTCTAGCCGATCCTATGTAAGTTAAGTAGCTTACCGCGCAATCTGTTGGTAATATTTTCGTTAAATTGTTTTTTTTTTCATGACGTTTCCCCATGTTTCAAAAATATGGTTTTCAAATCCGATGTCATTCTGAGCCATGGTTCTCTACCTACAGCATTTTGAAACTGGAACTTTAATTATGAACACCATGCACATTGTTATTTATGGAATTGATGGCTTTACTCACAGTTGGCCTGAATCATACAAGGGTAATCCCAAAAGTAAGGTCTCCTATTTTTTTATAAGTAAATAGACCTGTTTATTTCTACAATGGTTTACATCAGTTTATAGCTTTCTGTCGATGCATTTTTGTAGACGCTGTGGCAGTTTTTGTATGCCCATGTCATACCTCTTCTTTCACATCGTCGTCGGAGCTGAATCGCTTTCCGGCCAAATGTTCTTTTAACCTAGGGAACAGGTGACAGTCACTAGGCGCCAAGTCAGGACTACAGGGTGGGTGGGTGATTATGTTCCACTGAAACTGTTGCAGGAGAGCAACGGTTTGCTGAGCGATGTGTGGGCGAGCGTTGTCATGGAAAATGTGTACGCACTTGCTCAACATTCCCCCTCTCCGGTTCTGAATTGCCCGTCTGAGTTTTTTCAGAGCCTCACAGTACCTTTCAGCGTTAATTGTGGTCCCAGCGTTTCAGCTCCGACGACGAGGTGGAAGAAAAGGTTCATAACTTTCTGAACAGCATGATGGCGAGCTGGTATGATATGGGCATACAAAAACTGCCACAGCGTCTACAAAAATGCATCGACAGAAATGATGATTATGTCGGAAAATAGCTAAATGTTCAAGCTGTAAACTGATGTAAACCACTGCAGAAATAAACAGGTCTGTGTACTTATAAAAATAGGAGACCTTACTTTTGGGATTACCGTCGTACTTAACAAACTGAACGCTAAGAGCTGTGCTGAATAATTCAGTGTTGTATATGTAAAAATGTTTACAGGAGTCAGTTTGTAACGTTTATTTCTTAAGCAAGGTTTGGTGTTTATGTATAGCAAAGGACAGCTATATCAAGTGGTGTGCTGACTGTGTATCTGATTACGTGTACCTGTACATTTACCTGACCCCGTTTTAAACAATCCGTCTACTAGCAAGGAAGCAATACCAGTAAACCCCTACTAATTAAAACTCGTGCACGATGATGACAAATTAGAGTTAAGTACATTCAAAACTACTCGATCTTACTACAACTCTGTAAATCCGAATACGCACAAAAGCGATCCCTTTGCGAAAATCCATAAATTGTGTGAAATAAATTTCTTACCTCCTGTTGGTGTCGCCTTGAATAACGTGTTGTTCTACTCTCAACACTACTAAAATAACTCCACTTGCAAAAGTCAGAATGCAAGATATCTGGCTAAGACATATTTAGAATTTTTTTAAAATAAGACAACTTGAAATTGGGAGGCGGAACATGACTGAGGAGAATGTAATATCTTACTTGAAAATCTTACTATATTGTGAAACTGACTTGCAATTGTTAAGCCATGTCATAAAAATTACATTTACGCAAACAAATGATCTTTACAGAAAACACAATAAAATATTTGGGGTTACATACAAAGCTGGTCTCATTCAAATTCGTTCTACAGCAAAAGCGCATAAATACATGAATATTGATTACTTTATTTCAGATCGATGTAACAATGTGTACAAAGAATCTTAACCAAAATTTCATGACAATATTTGTAGCATTTTCTTAATGAATTTTATCTCAAATCTTATTTCTTCCATAAATTATTCACTCACATCACCGAAATTATTACAGAAATGGTTCAAATGGCTCTGAGCACTATGGGACTTAACATCTGAGGTTGGTTCAAATGGCTCTGAGCACTATGGGACTTAACATCTGAGGTTATCAGTCCCCTAGAACTTAGACCTACTTAAACATAACGACAACACACACCCATACACGAGGTAGGATTCGAACCTGCGACCGTAGCAGTCGCGTGGTTCCGGACTGAAGCGCCTAGAACCGCTCGCCCACCGCGCCCGTCGAAGTTATTATACTGTATATACCATTGTGAAATAGGTACATATAATGAAAATTGTTAATTTCAACGTATCTTCCAAGAGCATAAGCGATATATCGATTACAGATATGTACGTGTGAAAGAACGCTGCGAGGCAGCTATCTCATAAGGCAGAGTATGTGTAACAAAGAGCTTACGTTAGGTCGCGCAGCGGTAGGCAGTTGTTACTCAGGAGGAGCAGGAGGACGTGCCAGAGGCTGGTAGTGTCTGTTGCGATGCTCCGGAGTAGGCAGTCGGTTAGTATTAAATATTCAGTGTTATAATTTCATCGTTGTGCATTAATGATTTATGGAAGAAATAAGATCTGGGGTAAAATCTTATTTCTTCCATAAATCATTAATACACAACACTGAAATTATTACGCTAGGTGTAAGTTCCATCTCCGAAATCTTTCGGAATAACGCTTATGTCTATATGAAGTTTTCTGCTTCAAATCAGTGTTCCTGAAGTATGTTTTGGTATTGACCTTTCCTTCTGGGACACCTTGTATGTGATGACTACAGCACATTGCACATTATGTATGTCATGCTAGATGTAGGCTGACTATCAGTGGTCATTTCCGGAACCAGGTAACTAAATAATTGAGAGCTGGACTGCAGTGTCAATCTGAACTAAGTATTTCAACATATTTATCGTGGAAAGGAATACAGTTTCCTCCTTACTGTTCTTCTTTAAGGTCTGCTCTTCACCCTCACCCCCCCCCCCTAAAAAAAATGTCATTTATGATCAAAAACACAGACTATACTGAATGTCGCTCTGAGCAGGAGTTACGAGCTGAACAAAGACATTTTCTTTCTGGTGTTAACTCTTCAGTCTCCAGAGGTGAAATGACACACACGGTTGATGTTAGCTAAAAGAGCCATTCCGATACGAATTGCTTTATTGTTCTGCCGTGAACACATGACGGTGGCTGACTGAATGTTATGAGTGTCCCAGGATTATTAGGAAATACACTCCTGGAAATGGAAAAAAGAACACATTGACACCGGTGTGTCAGACCCACCATACTTGCTCCGGACACTGCGAGAGGGCTGTACAAGCAATGATCACACGCACGGCACAGCGGACACACCAGGAACCGCGGTGTTGGCCGTCGAATGGCGCTAGCTGCGCAGCATTTGTGCACCGCCGCCGTCAGTGTCAGCCAGTTTGCCGTGGCATACGGAGCTCCATCGCAGTCTTTAACACTGGTAGCATGCCGCGACAGCGTGGACGTGAAACGTTTGTGCAGTTGACGGACTTTGAGCGAGGGCGTATAGTGGGCATGCGGGAGGCCGGGTGGACGTACCGCCGAATTGCTCAACACGTGGGGCGTGAGGTCTCCACAGTACATCGATGTTTTCGCCAGTGGTCGGCGGAAGGTGCACGTGCCCGTCGACCTGGGACCGGACCGCAGCGACGCACGGATGCACGCCAAGACCGTAGGATCCTACGCAGTGCCGTAGGGGAACGCACAGCCACTTCCCAGCAAATTAGGGACACTGTTGCTCCTGGGGTATCGGCGAGGACCATTCGCAACCGTCTCCATGAAGCTGGGCTACCGTCCCGCACACCGTTAGGCCGTCTTCCGCTCACGCCCCAACATCATGCAGCCCGCCTCCAGTGGTGTCGCGACAGGCGTGAATGGAGGGACGAATGGAGACGTGTCGTCTTCAGCGATGAGAGTCGCTTCTACCTTGGTGCCAATGATGGTCGTATGCGTGTTTGGCGCCGTGCAGGTGAGCGCCACAATCAGGACTGCATACGACCGAGGCACACAGGGCCAACACCCGGCATCATGGTGTGGGGAGCGATCTCCTACGCTGGCCGTACACCACTGGTGATCGTCGAGGGGACACTGAATAGTGCACGGTACATCCAAACCGTCATCGAACCCATCGTTCTACCATTCCTAGACCGGCAAGGGAACTTGCTGTTCCAACAGGACAATGCACGTCCGCATGTATCCCGTGCCACCCAACGTGCTCTAGAAGGTGTAAGTCAACTACCCTGGCCAGCAAGATCTCCGGATCTGTCCCCCATTGAGCATGTTTGGGACTGGATGAAGCGTCGTCTCACGCGGTCTGCACGTCCAGCACGAACGCTGGTCCAACTGAGGCGCCAGATGGAAATGGCATGGCAAGCCGTTCCACAGGACTACATCCAGCATCTCTACGATCGTCTCCATGGGAGAATAGCAGCCTGCATTGCTGCGAAAGGTGGATATACACTGTACTAGTGCCGACATTGTGCATGCTCTGTTGCCTGTGTCTATGTGCCTGTGGCTCTGTCAGTGTGATCATGTGATGTATCTGACCCCAGGAATGTGTCAATAAAGTTTCCCCTTCCTGGGACAATGAATTCACGGTGTTCTTATTTCAATTTCCAGGAGTGTATAAAGCCAGTCAAAAAATGGTTCAAATGGCCCTGAGCACTATGGGACTTAACTTCTAAGGTCATCAGTCCCCTAGAACTTAGAACTACTTAAACCTAACTAACCTAAGGACAACACACACATCCATGCCCGAGGCAGGATTCGAACCTGCGACCGTAGCGGTCGCGCGTATCCAGACTGTAGCGCCTCGATGAAGCCAGTCATTTGTCTACCTTGGTAGAAAGGACGTGTGCAATGTTTCAAGCAGAAATTAAATACTATGATGACGTCAGTATAATGCGACTTGTATGGTGTGAACATAATAAACCTGATCCGGGAAGAGTTCTGCTTGTTGACGATCGTACTACACTGAATGAACGTATTTTCTGCTGGTGCTAAGTTTCAGCAATATCTCCCGCAATGTCGAGACAAGATATAAGACACACAATATTTACAATACCCGTTAACCAGATTATCCATCCCTACTGTTGTTTATGGAGAAGTACATGAAAAGCGCAATGCGTTTATTATTTAATTAGGGGTAACACACATTGATGGTACAAAACATTACGATCACAGCCAACCACGAGATTAAATGCCGTTTGGCGACGTTGTAAGCATGTGACACGGTAAGGAAAGTATATAAGAGAACGAGAGGACGACGGGGTAGCATTATACAGTAGATGCAGGCCGAAAATGGGGAAATCTACTGTAATAAGGGACTCTGACGAAGGGCAGAGAATTTTGGCCGGAGTCTGTGATCGTGCCTCTCGAAAACGGCAGATGTAGTTGGCTTTTGTGTGCTACTGTAGTGAACAACAATGGAAAGTGGCTGGGCGGAAAAACCATGAGAAAGGGACAAAGTTCTGGACGTCGACGCCTCAAACATAGAACACAGAGGTTCGAGACTTGCGCGCAATGTGAAACGGGATAGGTGACGAACTGTAGCAGATATGGCAACAGAGAGCAATGCTAGTGCAGGTACAAGTGTTTCTGAGCACATTGTTGATCACGGACTACGCAGCAGATGGCCAATATGTGTTCCCACATTGACCCAACGACAACATCGGTTACGATTGTTGTGGACACGATTTATCGGTATTGCATTGTATCAGTGGAAACATGTCGGCTAGTTGGATGGATCGCGTCTCAACCGTCCTGACTGGAAAAGCCACCACATAGGCGAATATCTGCTCGGAACATGCACATCACCACAAATGCAAGCCGTTGTGTGTAATATTCTACTATGAGGAAGAATCACTTGGGGTTCCATGGGATCTGTGGTGGTGGTCGAAGGTAATAGACAGCTGTGATTCTTCAATTTCTCCAGGCGTATTTTATGACGAAATAAATCTCGGGTGAACAGCCTGGTATGAGTGTGCATAGGACACAATATTTCGGCAATCGACCACGTTGCCATTATCAGGTGCGTTGATGTACTGAGCGCGCTGGAACGCACCTGATTATGGCAACGTGGTCGATTGCCGAAATATTGTGTCCTATGCACACTCATACCAGGCTGTTCACCCTAGATTTATTTCGTAATAGACAGCTGTCGGCCACGTGAATATTATCTGGGATGACCTGTATACCTTTGCACTTGATCTCTTTCTGGACGGCAATGGTATCTTCCAAGAGAATAACTGTAGTTGTCACAAAGCCAGAATCGTATTATAGCGCTTTGAGGAGCATCCTAGTCAGCTAATGTCGGTATGTTGGCTACCAGTTTCACATGATCTGAGCCCGATAGAAATCACCTGGAAAGCTATCAGATGTTAGCCCAGCAGGCACATACCACCGTCTCGTAGCTTACGGGAATTGTGCGACCTTTGTGTGGGCATCTAGTGCCACAAAACTCCGGAAACCTACCAACAGCTTGTCAAATCCATGGAGCGCTAAATCGCTCCTGTTTTTCGTACCAAAAGAGGACAGACTCGCTATTAAGTGGGTGGTTACGCTGTTTTGGCCCACCAGTGTGTACACTAATCAGCCAGAGGATTATGACGACCGAGCTACTATCAGTGGTAACAGCCTCACCAGGCGAGGAATGACTGCTATTGAGATCCAAGCGCGGTGCGTGTAGTATCAGTGAACGTGCTGTCCTTGTGGAGAATGGAGAAGGGGCGCGATCTGGCTGAGTTTGACCGAGGGCAGATTGTGATGGCCCAGAGAATAAGCACGGACATTTCAGGAACTGCACGATGTCTCGGATGTTGGAGGAGTGCTGTGGCGATTGTCTTCAACAGTAGGTGAAACCACGTGCACACATCGTGGGCTTGGACGGCCACCCCTCATTACGGACGTTGGACATCGTAGACTGTGTACACTGGTAAAACAGGACAGGCAGCGAACTGAGGCTGAACTAATATCAGACGTCAATGCTGGGCAGAGTGTAGGTGTGTCTGAACACACAGTGAACCGAACACATCTAAAGATAGGCCCCTGTAGCCGACGACCCATGCATGTAATGATGTTAACTTCACGACATCGGTAAAATGGGCATGTGACCATCGGCACTGGACACTGGCGCAGTGGCAGAGCATTGCATGGTCTGATGAATCCCGATGCCTTCTTCATCATGACGATGAGAGGTTGCGAATTCGTGGTATTACAGGGGAACAGCTCCTTAATATCTGTGCTGCGGGACGGAGACAAGTTGGCGGCGACTCCATTATCCTCTGGGAACCATTCTGGTGGACATCCATGGGTTCAGTGGAGCTCGCGCAAGGCACTATGATGGTGAAGGAGTATCGTACACTGGTTGCAGAGTACGTACACATGATCATGATCATGATGATCATGTTTCCCGACGGCAGTGGCATTTTTCAACAAGATGATGCATCAAGTCACAAAGACAGGAGTGTGATGGAATGGTTCCAGAAGCACAGTGACGAGTTGCAATTGATATGCCGCCTCCGCCCTCTTCCCTTCCAGCAATCCAACACATCTCGGAAATGATTCAATGTTGTGTCAGAGATCATCGCCCCGTCTCTGGAATATACCTAAATTAGGTGACCTGTGTGCACAGATGTAGTGCCAGCTCCCTCCAGCACCTAATAAGACTTCATTGCCTCAACGCCACGACACGTAACAGCTGTTATCCGTGCCAGAGGTGGACATACCGGCTATTAGTTAGGTTGTCATAATATTCTGGCTGTCAGTGTATTTCTTAGTGATAACAACCTGCTCAAGTGGAGGTCGCTATCTGGATTAAAACTGTAAGTAGGCTGTTTAGGTTTTTTTATTGGTAACGCCACCTCTGTATGAAAATCACTGGCTGTGCTGTGTGCAGTCTGTGGCTAGTTTGCATTGTTGTCTGCCATTGTAGTGTTGGGCAGCGGCAGCTGGATGTGAACAGCGCGTAGCGTTGCGCAGTTGGAGGTGAGCCGCCAGCAGTGGTGGATGTGGGGAGAGAGATGGCGGAGTTTTGTAATTTTTCATGAACTGCTATATTCATATATGATGATATCAAGGTAAATACATTGTTTGTTCTCTATTAATATCTTTCATTTGCTAACTACCCCTATCAGTAGTTAGTGCCTTCAGTAGTTTGAATCTTTTATTTAGCTGGCAGTAGTGGCGCTCGCTGTATTGCAGTAGCTTGAGCAGCGAAGATTTTTGTGAGGTAAGTGATTTGTGAAAGGTATAGTTTAATGTTAGTCAGGGCCATTCTTTTGCAGGGATCTTTGATAGTCAGATTGCGTTGCGCTAAAAATATTTTGTGTCAGTTTAAGGACAGTCGTGTATAATTGTTAAAAAGGGGACGTTGCAAAACTTTCTTCCATACAGTACAGTACTGTTTCAGTTACGTTGTCATTCTCAATCGCATATTTAGGTTAAAGTCAAAACGCTTTGACTAAAATCCAAACATGACCATTTAGTCACATTAATATGACCACTGTCTGAGCCGTACACAGCTCGCGTATATCCCATTTATTGTTTGTCATCTTCTATTACGGTACTGCCGCCTCGTTTTCTTATTCCATTTACTGGCGTCACTAACTCCCTTCCTTACTTGGCCGTGAGCGTCAGCAGCAACGTGCATCAATAAATGCACTGTCGTACCATCTCTGGAGCGACCGGTAGTATTTCTGGGTCGTCGTGTGTCTGGAAGTCAGTTGGAGACGGACCAGCAGTGCAGTCGGCACTCAGCAGCAGTGAAGTCGGGGACGGAGCGACGGTGAGGCGCGGACAGCCCGTGCTCGCCGACGGCTGGCGATACACATGAACTGTCCGACGGAGGGAGGTTGGAGCCAACGCATACTTGGTCCTTCACCGTCTCCGGGCCTGGGGGGTTGGTCGGTTGGCGTGTAGCAGCGAGGAAGTCTCCGTGGCGCGTGTCTGGCCGGAAGCCACTGGCTGCGTCCACGCGCGGTCAGAGTGTGAGGGCTGTTCCCATTGCTACGAGGTCCGTCGCTCACCGATCCCGGACACGAAAGTTGGTTCAAATGGTTCAAATGGCTCTGAGCACTATGGGACTCAACTGCTGTGGTCATAAGTCCCCTAGAACTTAGAACTACTTAAACCTAAGTAACCTAAGGACATCACACACATCCATGCCCGAGGCAGGATTCGAACCTGCGACCGTAGCGGTCGTGCGGTTCCAGACTGTAGCGCCTTTAACCGCTCGGCCACTCCGGCCGGCGCACGAAAGTTGAGTCTTTACTGAATCTACCAGCCAGCCCCAACTGTTCACACTGTGTCATATGAATTTCGTTTTGTGCTGCTGGGACATTCCCGCAAGAAACAAATTCTAGCCGCCCTTCTGCGGAGTTTAACTTAACTTGATTATTTTTTGAATTGAAGTGCACCAGCGGAATCTTCTCCCTTGTGGCCGTTAACGTTCCAGTTACCTGCCCTGGGCGTTGACGTAAATTCAGGCACTGTATTTTCCTCGTCGTGTTGTGCCTTCCAGCACGGCCTGTAGTTTGAGAGCTGAATGTGTAATTCGTTGTGGGCGCCGATACCTTCTGCTTTGTTCCATGGAACTCCCTGTTGTGTGCTAGTCGCGTGGAGCGGTAGGTATCCTGTCGCTTGGTCCGTCTGCTGTCTGTCGGTTGGGTTGCCGTCAGATTGAGAATTGTTGGCCCGACTGCCTGTCTCACCTAAGCGAGCGTTAGTGTTTGAATTCAAGGCCGACCCTTGGAAACTTCTGAGCGCTGTTTGATGTGCTATCTTTTCGTATTTGTCCTTGTTGTTTGTTTATGCATGGCTTCTAGCCGATTTTAAATTAAAGTTGTTTTGCCCTTAGGGCGTGAGATTGTTTGAGCCTTCAGCCTAATTTGAGAAATGTTTTAAGATAAGGTCTTCTGCCTTTTAAATTCAAATTCCTGTTTTTGAGTCTTAAGTTATTATCCTTCAGCCGGTTTTAAATTAAAGTTGTTTCGCCCTTGAGACGTGAGATTGAATGGCGCTTTTAGCCAGGAATTAAGTTCTAAAATTAATGTTTGGCTTGCTCTGTTTTTAATGTTTTTTTTTACTCTTGTAATGTTTGTCAAATGAATAAAGTAGTATGTTAGAGCGCAACTGACAGCCACTCATTTTGGCTCCTTTTCACAAATTAAACTGTCTGTCCTGTCCTGCGGGTATAGCAGGGGATCTCACTTGTGTCATGGAAAAGGCTACCTGTCGCCGTTCAGTGAATGTCCAGTTTCGGTATTGGCGTGCAAATTCCAGCCTTTGTCGCCGGTGAACAGCAGTCAGCCGCCTGCTTCTGAGGCCCATACGCAGCAACGTCCACTGAACGGTCGTTAAGGAGATATTGTTGGTACCCCCTTGCTTCATGTGGGCGGTCAGATGCTCAACAGCTGGACGACTATTCGCCCGTACAAATCACCGCAGCCGTCATTCAGCCCTGTCATCTACGGCGCGGATCCACCACAGTTTCCTCGGCCCTGTTTTGCACAGCGTCATATTACCCTGCACAGTATACTTTAACCACAGCGTCACAGGAACAGTTTACAGACTTAGCCGTTGCGGAAATTCTTGCAACCATGGCACAAAACCAATGATCATGACTTTTTTAAACTCAAATAAATTACTCTGTTTCTGCATTATGGCAACGGCTGCACTGTTTTCCCCGTCTCCCCCCTTCCCCGACACGGTTTAAGTGTCCAGCACCGCAAATACTGCCACGTGTCTTCTGTGAATGGTTATTGCAAAAATGGCTGGCTCTGAGCGCTATGCGACTTAACTTCTGAGGTCATCAGTCGCCTAGAACTTAGAACTAATTAAACCTAACTAACCTAAGGACATCACACACATCCATGCCCGAGGCAGGATTCGAACCTGCGACCGTAGTGGTTGCGCGGTTCCAGACTGTAGCGCCTAGAACCGCTCGGCCACCCCGGTTATTGCACATGGACGTCGAACAGACGTGGTGTTCATATTAATGAGACTGGACCGTGTACTAAACACATGAAAATGACTGCACAGCTGGAACCGTGCTGTAGTGGACAGAGATCGGAATGATATTTTAATCCAACTAACTAAACCAGTGCGGAAGAACGTTCAGAATATTAGATCTGGCTGTGAATTTCATACCACCTAAAATATTTGAGCAGAAAAGTAATTTTTAACTCAGTATGCTCGTATGAACAGCAGAGTGCTCGGAGTGGGCTGCAGGTACCGTCAGAAACCAGTCCGGCTGCCGCCCAAAGCGATTTAATCTCAATTAGGGTGAACAGACCGCGGTCCAAACACAGCCGTCCCGGTTACAAGTAGGGCCTCATCTGATATTAACCCTGCTCCAGCGGCGATCGATGGCAGCCGACACGATCACACAGCGACACGACACGACACGACGGCGTCCGGCGAGTGGGGTCCTAATTGGATATAAACTATTCCGCAGAACTGGATGAGTGGTCGGATGGCTTGTTGTTACTACATATTGCCATTGCTGTCGGGTGGGGCAACCCGTTGACAGACATAACTTTTCCGAACCGCAGCAGTTTTTCTCATTTCATTTAAAGACTTTAGTAAATATCTTCCTTTGAGAACACCTTGTTAATCTGATTGATAAACGTCAACTTTTGTAGTCTGTGAGTTTGGCGGATGGAACAGGAAGAAAAAGTGAGAAATGGTTCAAATGGCTCTGAGCACTATGGGACTTTTTTAACTTCTAAGGTCATCAGTCCCCTAGAACTTAGAACTACTTAAACCTAAGTAACCTAAGGACATCACACACATCCATGCCCGAGGCAGGATTCGAACCTGCGACCGCAGCGGTCGCGCGTTTCCAGACTGTAGCGCCTAGAACCGCTCGGCCACCCTGCCCGGCCAAAAAGTGAGACAATAATAAATGTGCTGCAGCTACAAGGCAACCTAAGGAAAGAGATTCTCGGGAAAGTAGGTATAAGCTATGGTGTCACCGCAAGGCACCACACTGGCTGGGTTGTAGGCTTCAAATCGGCCGCGGTCCGTCAGTACACATCGGACCCGCGAGTCGCCACTGTCGACGTTAACAGACCGAGCGCCGCCCCTCGGCTGGTCTTACGAGACAAGCTAGCGCACTGGCCAGTTCTACAGCCGACTTTAATAGGAATGGTTCACTTATTATAGCTTCAGAGATCTCATGTGCAGAGACGCTTCAGCTAACTCAGTAACTACGACCTAGCCAGGCGCCAAATACAGTTTATGCATTGACGATTAATCTATATGTGTGAAGCAATCAGAATTGTAAAGAAGTATTCGCAGTTCAGTCTATATAAGAGTCAAACTGAGTGACTCAGCCGGGTCACCCTTTTTCCATGAGGCCCATAGTTCAAATGGTTCAAATGGCTCTGAGCACTATGGGACGCAACTGCTGTGGTCATTAGTCCCCTAGAACTTAGAACTACTTAAACCTAACTAACCTAAGGACATCACACACATCCATGCCCGAGGCAGGATTCGAACCTGCGACCGTAGCAGTGGCACGGTGCCGGACTGCACGCCTAGAACCGCGAGACCACCGCGGCCGGCAGGCCCATAGTTCCGCCTCACACATAACACAAGCTAAACGATAAGATGGGTAATATACAATATGTGTAACAATCAAGAAAGAATAATAAGAAGAGTAGATCAAGAACGAAATGCTCAGATTAAAATTGGTGTAAGACAGGGATGCTGTCATTCACCGCTATGTTAAATCTGTACACTGAAGAAACAGTGATGGAAATAAAGTCTGTTGGCACAGACTAAGAGGACACTACTAGCCAAACGATGTCTACTATCCTCAAAAATTAGCGTTCGTTTGAGAAATAAATTTCTGAGAATGTACGTTTGGAGCCCGGTTTTGCAGGCAATTTCAAGTAGATCGGAGACTAGTGCTGTATAGAAGCTAATAAAAAAGCACAAATTACAAGTCCACTTGATAACAGCCTAATGTTAAGACTGAAAACTGCCATGGACTTAATGAAGATCTTATTAGCAGCGTGAGCGGCTTGTCGTCAGTTAAACATACAGCTACTGGTTCGACAAGCTCCGAACATGGAGAAAGTAATAATGAAAATATACTGTCGAATGGGCAGTACAGTTCACGAATAATTTAACTGGGACATGCACAGTCATAGATTGTGGCAGAGTAATTGGAGATGATGTATCTCCGTGTACCACCATGTTACACGTATTTTTATTAGCACTTCCAGACATAGAGGCGTACCGAGGGAAACCTCTTTCCGTCGTGTCATTTCATTGACTTTCCCTCCAAATTTCTCTCCCTCTGTATTTCAACTACTATTTTCTATATTTCCTTGGAAGTCTTCGTGTCTTAGTACACTGATTTCACACTGAGACGCTCAGAGTTTAAGGCGCTGGACTCACATTTAGCAGGACATGTATTCAAATAGAAATCCAGTTATCCACATTTAGACTTCCTGTGAATTCCCCAAAACGCCTGAGACGGTTACCTGTACGGCTCTTTCGAAACATACGGGCGTTTGTCTTCCCCATCGTTAGGCAATCTTAGATTTTATTTCGTAACTAATATTCTAGTTGTCGAGGGGATATTAATTTATAATGCTCGTCTTCATTTCTGCCTCTTACTTATGGCATATCATGGTATCTACTACCTTCCCTGGTAAGTGGAAACCCACACTTGACGAAACATTAGTTCCCTTGTACAGTTAATCACTAAACGCCATAATCGAATCAGATATAACTCTAGATCTGCTCATAAATGAATCATTAGACTTCCCTTCCGATTTCCTCCCCCCCCCCTCCCCCTCCCGCAACACAAACACTTCCCGTTCGTTTTCCTCAGACTGAACGTGGATCTCTAAGATCCTAAGCGCCGATGACATCGGAACAATATAGCACTCCGTGGTCAGGCCACAAGTGGCCCAGCGGAACCATCCGACCGCCGTGTCATCTTCAGCTGAGGATGCGGATACGATGGGCGTGCGGTCAGCACATCGCTCTCCCGGTCGTTATGATGGTTTTCTTTGACCGGAGCCGCTACTATTCGGTCAAGCAGCTCCTCAGTTGACATCACGAGCCTGAGTGCACCCTGAAAAATGGCAGCAGTTCATGGCGGCCCGGATAGTCACCCATCCAAGTTCCGACCACGCCCGACAGCGCTTAACTTCGTTGGTCTGACGGGAACCGGTGTACCCACTGCGGCAAGGCCGTCGCCCAGCATCGGAAAAATATGGACGAATGTAAAGGTAATTTCAGGAGTACCCCAAGGATGTGTGATAGGACCGTTCCTATTTACAGTATTAATAAATGTTCCAGTGGATTGCGTCGGAAACCGCATGAGAAGTGATGCGGCGTGGTAGTGGGGAGAGTAGAAGATGCTGGTGGTATTACTGGACGAATTTAATTTCATAATTTATTAACAGAAACTAAAACTGAACTTTAGACTTCATGCTGGCTGATCACAGCTGTTAGATCTCGAGACTTATGTATTACATTTGGTTGTAAAGTAACAAATCTTGATAGAAAACTGATATCAACACGTCGTCTGCCTCCGGCAGCTGAATGGTCAGCGTGACGGACTGTCAATTCTCTGGGCCCGGGTTCGATTCCTGGTTGGGTCGAGAAATTTTCTCCGCCTAGGGACTGGGTGTTGTGCTGTCCTCATCATCACCCTTTCATCCTTATCGGCTGCAGGTCGCCGAAGTGGCGTCAAATTGAAAGACCGGCAACCGGCGAACGGCCTGCCCGACGGCGGGCCCTAGCCATACGATTAAATTTAAAGAGAAATATCAACACGTCTAGCTGTAATCACTCATGCACTACAAGTAACAAACTCAAGCGTACACATATTACCAAAGCTCAATGACAATAGAAAGCAAATTAGTGCTAAGGGCGAGTATTAAAAGCCAACAGATATTTCAGAAAATTCTTTGAATTAAATATTCACTCAAATCTTTACACAAGAAATACATGGCGTGTACATCAGTTCACCTGGAACAAATCCAAGTGCTTGCATAGTTTGACTCTACTACCCGACTAAACCTAACATGTTCACGGAAGGCTCTACAGAAGAAGATACACTGATCAGCCAACACATCATGACCACCGGCCTACTAAAGATATAACCCGTTCAGGCGGTAGGGGCGTCACCTGGCGAGGAATGACTGCTAGTCAGACACATGCACAGAGCATGTAATATCAGCAAGTGTGCTGTGGTAAAGGAATGCAGTCTATCTGGATTCGGCCGAGGGCAGATTCTTATGACCCGGAGGCTCGGCACGAGCATTTCGGAAACTGCACAACTCGTCGGGTGTTCGAAGAATTCTGTGGTGAGACTCTTCAACTCGTGATGAAACCACGTCCACATGTCGTGGGGTTGGCCGGCCAGTCGTCATTACAGAAGTCGGATGTCGTAGGCTGGGCAGCTTGGTAAAACACGTCAGGTGGCGAAGTGTGGTGGAACTAACATCAAACTTTAATGTTGGGAAGAGTACGTGTCTGAACACACAGTGCACCGAACACTGCTAACGAACTGCCTCCGCAGCCGATAACCCATGCAGGTGCCAATTTTAACACCACGACGTTGGCAAGTACGACTGAAATGGTCACGTGACCATCGGTACTGGACGTTGGCGTAGTGGCAGGGCACTGCATGGTCTAATGAATCCCGATACGTCGTCTTCCAGGGGAACAGCTCCTTGACCCTTGTACTGAGGGACCGAGACAAGCTGGCGGTGGCTGCGTCATCCTCTTTGGAACATTCACGTGTGCATCTATGGCTCCAGTGAAGCTCGCTCTACGCGCGTTGACGGCCAATGCATATCTTACACTGGTTGCAAACCACGACACCCCTTCATGACGATCGTGTTTTCTGACGGCAGTGCCATTTTTCAACAAGATAGTGTACTATGTCACAAGGCCAGAATTTTGTTTGAGAGGTTCGGGAACACAAAGGCGAGTTCCCATTGATATATTGGCCCCCCAACGATTGAACACATCTGGGATGTTATTGAACGTGGCGTCCGAGCTCATCCCCCTCCCTCCCCCCTAACCGCAATTCACGGGAAGTATGTGACTTGTGTGTGTATATGTGGAAGCAACTCTCTCCAGTGACCTACGAAATCTTCATTTCTGCCAGGCCACGAGGCGTCGCCGCTGTTATTCGTGCCAAAGTTGGACATATCGGCTGTTAGTCAGGCGGTCGTAATGTTCTGGCTGATCACTTTAGATGGCATGTACACCAGTAGTCATGGAAGTCTTCACATCTCAATAAATAATGGTGGTTCCTTGCTGCACTTAAGCACAGGTTTTCAGACATAAATGCACGACAGCTCACATTTTACATTAATTTCCAGCAACAGGAGGGAACGAGATCGAAGATCGACGAGTCATTAAGAGATCCCTGACTTATACAAGAGGCGAAAGAATTGACATACACATTTTAACAAGATATTAACGCATGTGTGGTAAGCAATACGAACAGAGCCCCATGAACAACACGAAAATACCAAAGGGGACAACTACAGCCACAAAAATTGAAATGATGCCGTAAGAACCATAATGACGGGTAGGCAATACCAGCAGAACTGCCGGCCGTTGTGGCCGAGCGATTCTAGGCACTCAGTCCAGAACTGCGCGACTGCTACGGTCGCAGGTTCGAATCCTGCCTCGGGCATGGATGTGTGTGATGTCCTTAGGTTAGTTAGGTTTAAGTAGTTCTAAGTCTAGGGGACTGATGACCTCAGATGTTAAGTCCCATAGTGCTCAGAGGCATTTGAAGCATTTTTTGAGGTCGGGCCTGAAATATTCCAGTACGACAATGCCAACGTGAGCAAACAATTGCGAGTAGTCTCTACCGAATTGTTTATTTAGCGCTCTGTGCTTTGTGACGCGCGTTTGTCGTTGTTTCCTCTCTTAATTTTGAAACGTGCGAATAGACTAATCGGGTAGTTCGAACACAATCCTCAGGCCAAAGAAGTGATCGGCGGCTCTAATGACCATACGTCAATTCTGCTTTCGCAGAAGCTTAAATCACCGGTGTTGTATGCTGTCAGCCCTGCGGAATTGTCAGACGACTACTGAAACTCTCAGTGTTTTCATTTGAAGACTCCGTTGGTCTTTGTCATTGTCGTTCGTACGTTGGTGGCAAATTTCGCTTGGGGCCTAAAGATGACGTTTTTCCGCGCCGAAACAGGTAGAATGTTTTGAATAAACAAAGTTTGAATTGAAACGCAGAGGTTAGTTCTAGTTTCTGTTACTTAAGTGCTTGCATTCATGTCTAGTGAGCTCAGCGGAAAAATAATTAGTTACCCAGATGCACGTACAGGTGAAGCGTTAAGTATTTACAGATGTCACCAGCTGCCGAGTCAGGTGCTCAATCGCGGGTGCATTGCCTCTACGCGACCATAGGGTCGTAGCGGGCAGTGAGAAATTTATGTTTTAGCGGACATGGCACATAAACATGGGGAAATGTAAGGGAATAACAGAGTGGTAAAAAAAAGGAACCGTGTTTGGCCATGCCCAAGGCCATACGGTGTGTGAAGTTGCAGGATTCGTTGGTGTTTTGAGGTGGACTTTTCAGCGTGCTAAAAAGCGGTGGTGTAACACACAGGCCACAGAACATGACGTCAGAATTGTGATCGGAAAAATATCATGACCATAGGGACCGAAGACACGTCTAACGGCTTGCGAATCCAACAGGAATTGCTGCAGGCAGTGAATCAAGGTTCATCCGCAGCTGTTAGCAAGAGCGTATTGCGGGGCAAACTGCATGCAACGAACATTTGAAGTCGGTCACTTCGCAAGAGGCCATTCCTCACACATGCACACAACAGTCTGGAACCGCGCGACCCCTACGGGTGCAGGTTCGAATCCTGCCTCGGGCATGGATGTGTGTGATGTCCTTAGGTTAGCTGGGTTTAAGTAGTTCTAAGTTCTAGGGAACTGATGACCTCAGATGTTAAGACCCATAGTCCTCAGAGCCAATTGAACCATTTTTTTGATCTTTTACGAACCATACAGATTGTACATTCAGTTTACAGACTGTGTGCGATAGTCATCAGTCGTCAATAATATGCCCTTCAATCTAGTCATGCGATTGACCATGCTGTCGTACCGTCAATAGTTAGCTTATAATTAGTGTGAACTAGTTCGTTTTACTGTGTCTCTTAAATAAACGCTCCATAATGGCATTGTGTGGAAAAATTATTTGCACAAAAAAGTTCTTCCCGCCTCATTACGTAAAACACACTCATAATATTGCCCTCTCAGAATCTGACGGTGCTGCTACGGCGCTGCAAGGGGACATAAGACTACGAAAACATCTCAGCATAACAGGTAGGAAGAATTCCTAGCCGGCCGCGGTGGTCTCGCGGTTCTAGGCGCTCAGTCCGGAACCGCGCGACTGTTACGGTCCCAGGTTCGAATCCTGCCTCGGGCATGGATGTGTGTGATGTCCTTAGGTTGAAAAATGAAATGAAGTCCCATGCTTCTTTACAGAGCGTAGGGGAACGATGCGGGAGACCCGCACCGCCTTACTAGGCAGGGTCCTAATGGAGGTGGTTTGCCGTTGCCTTCCTCCGACCGTAATGGGAATGAATGATGATGATGAAGACGACACAACAACACCCAGTCATCTCGAGGCAGGAAAAATTCCTGATCCCGCCGGGAATCGAACCCGGGACCCCGTGCTCGGGAAGCGAGAACGCTACCGCGAGACCACGAGGGGCGGACAGCCTCAGGTTAGTTAGGTTTAATTAGTTCTAAGTTCTAGGGGAATGATGACCACAGATGTTAAGTCCCATAGTGCTCAGAGCCATTTGAGCCAAGAATTCCTATGCGGTGACTCACTAATTCGGTACAAGGACGGACTGACGTAACTATAGCAAAGCTCCGATGGGAAAACACGGTCCCTCATACCACCATTTACTGACGCACCGGCTAATCTGAGATATTCCTGGAGGTTTAGTATGAGTGATGAGTGGTGGAGGGGGGGGGGGGGTGGATTCTAGCGAGCCACAATTGTTGTAACTGATCACTTATATCCTGGGTGCTAGCATTAGCAAAGAGTTGACATCCGATCTGATGCCACACAAGTTCTATTGGGAATAGATCCGGCTAACCAATGGAGTACTTCAACATCTCGCCGACACATCATAAAGACACGTGCCATGTGTGAATGTGCAGTGTCCTGTTGAAAACTGGGCACCACGATACAGTCGTCACATGATAGGTAACATAGGAGGATGCAGAAAATTCATGACGCACTGTTGTGTCATCAAGTCCTCTCAGTCAGTAGAAGCTGACTTGCACTCATACATGGTGGTTCCCCACACCATGATAATAGGTGTAATATGTCTGTATCCCTACAAAACATTGGAAGGACTGGACCTATCCCCATGTCACCTTCACACTCGCCGACTACGGTCATCGGTGTAGTGTAGATCCGCACTTCATCACTGAACACATTGCAACTCCATCCGTCAGCACTCTGTGCTTC
Source organism: Schistocerca serialis cubense (assembly GCF_023864345.2). Taxonomy (NCBI): domain Eukaryota; kingdom Metazoa; phylum Arthropoda; class Insecta; order Orthoptera; family Acrididae; genus Schistocerca; species Schistocerca serialis. The sequence goes on from NC_064638.1 coordinate 267,795,183, forward strand.
CATGTCACTAGATCACAAAAAATGCAGTCGTTCGTTTGTGCTGTTAACGGAAGCCTATGCATGGGACAGTACTCCCTTAGTCCAGCTGCTTCTAGTCTGTTACAAGGTGGCACAGAACGTTGTGGGGAGCCAATATTACTTGTTATCGGAAGGCAGATGTTAAGGAGAAAAGATGTGCCTGGTGCACACTGCGAATATCCTTCCTTGTGGTAGTCGACCAGAATAGTCACGACCAGTATGCCTGCCCTCACATTCCCATATCGTTCAGCATCGAGGCACTGTCACATCTGAATACTTCACAAATCTGTATATGGCACGATTCGACGGCTGGCCACATGTAGATTTACATCGGGGCCCATTCAAACTATCAGTAGCTAACAACGGTCTCTCATACGAGTACACGACATCTCTGCGTCCTACATAGTGATCATTTAACATCCGGCATTGATCATGCCGCTCGTATACACTACTAGATCTGGGAGGAACATTAAACACTAACAATACTAACACGCTCTGACGGCCATACTACTTGACACAGAGTATTGCAAACTAATCGTTTATAAACCCACCGATGTTGTGCAGATGTTTGAAGTTGCATTGACCTACGACCATGTCTTCTGCTTGTTTTGTTTTCTGAGTCAAGTGGTGTGTTTTGGTCTCCGGAAGTTCATCAAGTCAGTCATAGCTGAAAGCTGATATTATCAGCCACGAATTCAGGACTGATTTCGGGAGGATGGGGGGGGGGGGGGGGGTGAGGGAGTGAGGAGGATATCACTGCTTCTTACTTTCCTCTTCTCTATTCTCACAGTTAACATTTGCTGTCACTCCCACTTTTAATGTACCACAGTTCCATAACAATAACACAAGTGAAATGTATTATTATAATAAGTAATAACTTGCTTATATTAATGCTTACAAGGGAACCTCCCCATCGCACCCCCCTCAGATTTGGTTATAAGTTGACACAGTGGATAGGCCTTGAAAAGCTGAACACAGATAAATCGATAAAACAGGAAGAAGTTGTGTGGAACTATGAAAAAAATAAGGAAAATATACAAACTGAGTAGTGCATGCGCAACATAGGCAACATCAAGGACAACCCCAGGTAAGGAGCGCCGTGGCCCCGTGGTTAGCGTGATCACCTGCGGAACGAGAGATCGTTGGTTCAATACTTCCCTCGAGCTAAAATTTAAATTTCTTTATTTTCGCAAAGTTATGATCTGTCCGTTCGTTCATTGACGTCTCTGTTCACTGTAATAAGTTTAGTGTCTGAGTTTTGCGACCGCACCGCAAAACCGCGCGAATAGTAGACGAAACGACGTGACGGCATGTGCTTCACATGACAGGAATATGTTGTCGACCCACCTAACTTGTACACTTGGCGAATGGGTAAAAAGATTCTTCTACCTCGCCCGATTTAGGTTTTCTTGTGGATGTGATAATCACTCCCAAAAAAGTGATGAAAACATAAGAGTTTGTCACATAAACTGTAACAAATGAATGCAACAGTTTCACAGTCGCACAGTTTTCCCTGTGTTCTGTCAAAACATACGTTTTTAACGTTTTCAATTTTTTCCGTGTGTACACCGTCAAATCCTGCATATGTCCAAGTAAATCTGGACATGTCCTGGAATTTTGGCGAGCGAAGTTGATTATGTGTGAGTGCCTGAAGTTTGATAATTGTCTGAAAACAAAAGATTAAATTTTTCACTCGAGGGTAGACTTGAACCAAGCACCTCTAGTTCCGTAGGTGCTCACGCTAACCACGGGACCACGGCGCTCCTAAGCTTACATGGTCCTTGTATGTTGCCTATCCTGCGCGTGCACTACTCAGTTTGTATATTTTGTTTATTTTTTTCATAGTTCTCTCACAACTTCTTCCTGTTTTCTCGATTGATCTGTGTTCAGTTTTTCAAGGCCTATCCACAGTGCCAACTTATAACTAAATCTGAGCGGGGTGTGATGGGGAGGTTCCCTTGTTAGTCAGCTTATAGCGAAAAAAAAATTAGTCACCGCAGTGCACACGCACAGACGAATCATAAAGCCTTTACAGATGGCGCAGCTATCAGACAGATGCTCAACCGCAAGCGGCCCTGCCTCTGCGCGAGTATAGCGCAGTAGCGATCAATGAGACATTTATGTTTCAAGCTTTTATGTCCATCCTTTTAGCAGGAGCTGGCCGTTGATGGTTGGAGTGCTGACACATTATCTGCGTATCCAGTAATGTTGGCAACTGATGTGTTATGCATAGGGATCACGTCAACCAGTATCGCATCAAAGAGAGCCTGAAGATGACGCACTGAAGCGTTGAAACTGGTACCCACAAAAAAAATAAAATCATAAGGACGGCTGTAGGTATTTTTATTTGTCTGTCACGATTTGTGTTTCAAGCTGACAGTGTACGTAAACTTGGGGGTAAATATAAGGATGTGACAGAAGAGCATAAAGGGGCAATCGTGTCTGGCTGCACGGAAGGCCACACGGTGTGTGAAATTGCTGGTTTTGTTGGTTTATCGCGGCGTACTGTTCAACGTATTTTCGAGAAGAGATGTAACATACGCGGCCACGAGAAAGGAAATCAGAACTGTGGTCGGAAAAAGATCCTGACTGAGAGCGACAGGAGACGCGTTTAAAAGTCTGTGAATAAAAATTGCTTCCAAAGCCGACAGGAACTGGATCAGGCAGTTAGCAACCTGTCAGCGAAAGAACAGTGTTACGCGAAATGCATACAATGAACAATTGGTGTCGGTCACCTCGAAAGAGGCCATTGCTCACGTACGCAAAGTTAATCGGGCTAGAAAAGTAAGTGACCTGCTTTTTGAACACTTCCTCACCCTGCTAAATCTCGACTGGCCTACAAAATCACCTGACTTCGACATCGTAAAAGAATCCGAGGGGCATGTTGGAACTGCGGGTAAAACGTAAACATAAGCGTCCTCGCAATTTGGTGGAATTGTTCGATCAAATGCTGAGCGAGCGGCGTAAGGTGGATGCGACATGGGCTTGGGGACTCACTTCATAGCCAAATCCAGGCGGTTATTAAGCCCAAGAACGGAAATGAACAGTATTAAATGACTCTTATAATAATTTCGTCTTCTAGTCGCAACGTTTCAATGAATTGTGTATCCATCATCTTCAGGCGAAAATGATGGATACGCAATCCATTGAAACGTTGCGACTACAAGACGACTCCACTCGGCTGATAACTGGTGAAGATTTCATAACTATTATCGGTGTTTCACTTACCACTGTGACCGTGACACGGATTTACAACCTCTGGCTATGTTAGCAAGAAAATGAGAGAAACTTTGTAACTTTCAGTGGCTTCCACTGCAGTCAGTATAATCTGCTTTCAGTTACTCAACACCTGCTGATCTGTCAGATCTACTTGTGGACTTACGAACAGTGTCCGGTTTATTGCTGGCAGCAGGTGTGTCCGGCCTCTGAACGGCAGCATCTATATGGATGCAATCCTCTCTGCTACCACGTCCGCAATGCCATCCATGTGAGCTATTCCTCAAACGAGCATTTAAAAAACATAGCTTGGAATTTTCTAGAACTCCTTGCTGTTTCTAGAACGGTTTCTACTACTTTTTTTCTGAAGCTTATCTACAAGTCTTGAAACTTAACTATGTAAAAATAACTCTTTTCGTAAAATGCTCTTTGGGAAGAGGGGTTGGTAATGACCGGGCCCCTCTGCTCTGGATTTTACGTAGGCACTGAGGGCACTGAGAACCATAGAGGCCTAAAGCACAGGACCACAGTTCTGAGAAAAATGAATGTTGTGAAAATCAAGTTTATAGACAAACCATTAGTCATATAGTCCTGAAATGATTTTTAACGAAGTCTCGACACCGTACACTTCTTACCAAAAATTATGTACCTACTTTACGTTATGAAATATTAATTAACATTTAAGATTACATTTATTATTAATGTTAATTCACAAAATTTCCGTATAAAGGCTAGTGACAATAGAGTCTTGTGGAAATTGTAAAGTTTGTAATTAATGTGAAACTAGAAGCACAACATATAGATCAGAGACTAAATTCACCACACACAGTTATGACCTGTTCCAGCACTTCATGGTCCTCGCTACCATCATTTTCATCAAGCACATCAGTGGCCTTGATGTTCAGATAAACTGTTGCTACACCTCCGGTTGTAAGGTATTACCACTACGTACATGATCCAAACACTAAATTATATAGGCAACTCTAAGTAAAAATTGAGCAGCGCAGAGCAACAAGATTGTGCTTTGTGCTTTGGGCCCTTACGGAAATGAATAGCCGAGAAACTGGTGAGACACGTGAATTTTCGTGTAGACAGCGTGGGACTACAGATATGGACGAAACTGGTTCACCATAACACCAACAGATGTCAGGAGCATGCATATATGCTACTGTCTTAACATCCGCGAAGGTGTACTTTAGGCCCTTATGGTTCTTTGGGCCTCAGTTGCATTCAGTAAAATGTTTTTAGCCCAGTGCATAGTATTAAGCTCCAGATCGATTCACAATGGACGTAAGTCTCACTGCCGCACTTATGAGGAGCACATTCCACTACGGAAAGGGTAGTACTATTGCTGTCGACAAAGAGAACGTTCCACCCTTAAATACACTACTGGCCATTAAAATCGCTACACCACGAAGATGACGTTCTACAGACGCGAAATTTAACCGACAGGAAGAAGATGCTGTGTAATGCAAATGATTAGCTTTTTAGAGCATTCACACAGGGTTGGCGCCAGTGGCGACACATACAACGTGCTGACATGAGGAAAGTTTCCAATCGATTTCACATACACAAACAGCAGTTGACCGGCGTTGCCTGGTGAAACGTTGTTGTGATATCTCGTGTAAGGAGGAGAAATGCGTACCATCACGTTTCTGACTTTGATAAAGGTCGGATTGTAGCCTATCACGATTGCGGTTTATCGTATCACAACATTGCTGCTCGTGTTGGTTGAGATCCAATGACTGTTAGCAGAATATGGAATCGGTGGGTTCAGGAGGGTAATACGGAACGCCGTGCTGGATCCCAACGGCCTCTTATCACTAGCAGTCGAGATGACAGGCATCTTGTCCACATGACTGTATCGGACCGTACAGCCACGTCTCGATTCCTGAGTCAACAGATGGGGACGTTTGCAAGACAACAACCATGTGCACGAACAGTTCGATGACGTTTTCAGCAGCATGGACTATCAGCTCGGAGACCATGGCTGCGGTTACCCTTGACGCTGCATCACAGACAGTAGCGCCTGCGATGGTGTACTCAACGACGAACCTGGGTGCACGAATGGCAAAACGTCATTTTTTCGGATGAATCCAGGTTCTGTTTACAGCATTACGATGGTCGTATCCGTGTTTGGTGGCATCACGGTGAACGCACATTGGAAGCGTGTATTCGTCATCGCCATACTGGCGTATCACCCGGCGTGATGGTATGGGGTGCCATTGGTTACACGTCTCGGTCACTGACGGCACTTTGAACAGTGGACGTTACATTTCACATGTGTTACGACCCGTGGCTCTACCCTTATTTCGATCCCTGGAAAACCATGCAGCAGGATAATGCACGACCGCATGTTGCTGGTCCTGTACGGGCCTTCTGGACACAAAAAATGTTCGACTGCTGCCCTGGCCAGCACATTCTCCAGATCTCTCACCAATTGAAAACGTCTGGTCAATGGTGGCCGAGCAACTGGCTCGTCACAACACGCCAGTCATTACTCTTGATGAACTGTGGCATCGTGTTGAAGCTGCATGGGCAGCTGTACCCGTACACGCCATCCAAGCTCTGTTTGACTCAATGCCCAGGCGTATCAAGGCCGTTATTACGGCCAGAGGTGGTTGTTCCGGGTAGAGATTTCTCAGGATCTATGCACCCAAATTGCGTGAAAATGTAATCACATGTCAGTTCTAGTATAATATATTTGTCCAATGAATACCCGTTTATCATCTGCATTTCCTCTTGGTGTAGTAGTTTTAATGGCCAGCAGTGTAACTACACCTCTGCAACCTTGATTACGAAATTTATCTGCGAACCGCTGTAAACGAGATATCAGTGAGCACCACGGCAAAAATCGTTGCCGGTAATACGACAGGAGTGCCGAAGCGGCAGCGAGCTGGGCCTACCTGCTAGGCGCCACAGGGAGGGCTGGCTGGTGTATCGGTGCAGGCCTCCAAGCCCCTTGTGCCGCGCGGCGCGCTCCCCACACAGATTACCGCCGCTAAGACTCGGGGTATAATGGCTGCAGAACTTGTACCATTAGCGGACGTGCCCGAAGCAATCACGCCTCACACGGGAGAGCTGGAGGTGTGCGCAGTCCTCTCTCTCTCTCGCCTCCTCCCTGCTCGGCTATGCTCGGCTGTGCTCGCTCCGCAGATTAATTGCTAGTACGCAGAGCGGCGCGGCTTACTATGACGCAACCGCCTACCCGCCGTGTCGTCGCCTGCATACACAGTGCACTCTCTCTACAGGCAGCTGCCACCACCTCTCAACTTCGCTACTTATGCCGATGTTGAGAAAGCTGCTGCATGTGGAAAGATTGTCCACTAACAAGATCGAAAACTTAATAAGCAAGCTTGTGCAACTTCTATGCCATATCCTAAAGGAGGGGTGTTGGGATCACAGTGTGGTTTACTGTTGAATTTCAAAAAGGTTAGGCCTAGATGAGTCAGGTAATAATTTTTGTTTACTTGTTGGCCTTTGGGTAAATAACAAAACCATTCCAAAGTCACAGTAGTGCCTGTCCTTTGATGGCATCAGTCTGCCGTTTCTAAAACTTTAGAGAAGTATAAAGCAAATTTCAGTGACATGATGAACAACTAGAGTTCTTTTTGACAATGTTGACTGAAATACTCTCTTTCAAATTCTGAAGGTGGCAGGGGTAAAATACAGGGAACGAAAGGATATTTACAATTTGTACAGAAACCAGATGGCAGTTATAAGAGTCGAGGGATATGAAAGGGAAGCAGTGGTTGGGAAGGGAGTGAGTCAGGGTTGTAGCCTCTCTCCGATGCTATTCAATCTGTATATCGAGCAAGCAGTAAAGGAAACAAAAGAAAAGTTCGGAGTAGGTATTAAAATCCATGGAGAAGAAATAACAACTTCGAGGTTCGCCGATGACTTTGTAATTCTGTTAGAGACAGCAACGGACTTGGAAGAGCAGTTGAATGGAATGGACAGTGTCTTGGAAGGGCGATATAAGATGAACATCAACAAAAGCAAAACGAGGATAATGGAATGTAGTCGAATTAAGTCGGGTGATGCTGAAGGAATTAGATTAGGAAATGAGACACTTAAAGTAGTAAAGGAGTTTTGTTATTTGGGTGGCAAAATAACTGATGATGGTCGAAGTAGAGAGGATATCAAATGTCGACTGGCAATGGCAAGGAAAGCGTTTCTGAAGAAGAGAAATTTGTTAACATCGAGCGTTGATTTAAGTGTCAGGAAGTCGTTTCTGAAAGTATTTGTATGGAGTGTAGCCATGTATGGAAGTGAAACATGGACGATAAATAGTTTGGACAAGAAGAGAATAGAAGCTTTCGAAATGTGGTGCTACAGAAGAATGCTGAAGATTAGATGGGTAAATCACATAACTAATGAGGAGGTACTGAATAGGGTTGGGGAGAAGAGGAGTTTGTGGCACAATTTGACTAGAAGAAGGGATCGGTTGGTAGGACAAGTTCTGAGGCATCAAGGGATCACCAACTTAGTACTGGAGGGCAGGGTGGAGGGTAAAAATCGTAGAGGAAGACCAAGAGATGAATACACTAAGCAGATTCAGAAGGATGTAGGCTGCAGTAGGTACTGGGAGATGAAGAAGCTTGCACAGGATAGAGTAGCATGGAGAGCTGCATCAAACCAGTCTCAGGACTGAAGACGATAACAACAGCAATGCAAATTTCAGTGACATGATGAAGAACTATAGTTCGAAAACTACCTTATTTCTCCCAAACAGGCCATGAAGACCTAACGGTACCGACCGGCTGCCGTGTCATCCTCAGACCACAGGCGTCGCTGGATGCGGATATGGAGAGGCATGTGGTTAGCACACCGCTCTCCCTGCCGTATGTCAGTTTCCGAGACCTGAGCCGCTACTTCTCAATCAGTTTGCCTCAAAAGGGCTGAGTGCACCCCGCTTGAAGGCCTCAGCTCAGAAATCCACGTGAGGTGTAAGGTGGGTGAATGATGCCACATTGGTTCCAAAGTTCACTTCAGTTCTGCCCAACGCAAGCCCTTCGACCCCCTTAGGATGCGTTGCCTGCTCCCAGGCGATAGTGCAGCCATGAAGCACCATTCAGCAGAACGCGTGTCGAACACTCAGACAGTTCTAATGGCTCAACAAAGCTGCGTGGGTGGCACCGATAGTATTGCCGAGCTGGGGTGTCTTAGAGGGACACGGGATACTTTGACGCGATCACGCAATAGGAGGCTGCACAGCCACAGGAATGAAAAAGCGTAATAAAGTTTTTCTGCTTCGGATCGCGTTAAGATTTCGTCGAATGATTTTGAACGGTCGCTAATTGTTCAACACTGTATAAAGTTATAAACTAAACTCCGTCCGAACAGGCCTTGGAAGGCTCTGTGGATACCGACAGGCCGCCGTGTCACCCTCAGTCCACAGGCGTCACTGGATGAGGATAGGGAGGGGCATGTTGTCAGAACACTGCTCTCCCGTCCGTATGTCACTAACCGAGACCGGAGCCGCTACTTCTCAGTCAAGTAGCTCCTAAGTTTGCCTCAGAAGGGCCGAGTGCACCTCACTTGTAAGGTGGCTAAAATTTCGCACATCTACATACACAATTAAATATCATGTGATAGGCTGTACATCGTACATATGAATATATAAAGGAGACTGGCATTGTCACGTACGGCTTGTAAATAAGTGTTAACGCTTATTGCATGAAAGGTGACGGAGTGTCTTTATTATCATACTATTAGAGGTTGGAACGACAGCGGAAATGAAACAGCAGGCAGAACTCAAACTCTGGGTGGAAGGCCCGCACGGGTGTTGCTCCTGATTAAACACAGGAAGTAGCTAGACGGACGTCGTGGCACATGGAAACCACGCAGGCTGGGTTATTTCCAAGGATTTTTACTCAGAAGCGTACCATTGTACGAGTATAGGCTTTTCCTCGCAAACTTTCCGCGCTGGACGATAAAAAACTAAAACATGGTTGGTCGGCGTTCGGAGACTATTCCGTGGTTCCAGGAGTATGATTGGTTTTCGGAATTACGATGGTGGGGAGCTGAGCCTTGCTGGGAAGCCAGCGGTGGAGAGACGAGATCTTCCGTTGTGAGCGCCCGTGTGTGACGGTCGCTCGATGTCAGCTTTCTTGGTACAGACGGACTTGCTGTCTTTGCTCTGGGGAGAGTTTATGGTTAGAACAGTCAGGCACTGTACTGTTGCGAGACTATATGATTCTGGATTTCACCTCCGGGTCGGAAGTCGTCGTTGCGTACGCAGCGTTCAGTAATTGAGAGCACTTCCTCTGCCTATACTTACGTTGAGACGTTATCTGAACTCCGTCCTTGTGGCTGGGAGTTCGCGTTTCTCGTCTGTAGAACACAGAGAGGAGAAGGCAGTAGTAGAGTACATTAGTCAGAGGACCGCCTTCTGCCGTCCTAGTGTTTGGAAGAGTTTATTTGTGGCTGGAGTTCCTCCATCGTCGCTGACGAGTACGAGAACCATCACTTCGACGCACCAGACGCAGTACATATGGTGATATCGCAAATTGCTTCGGCTTATTAGGGCTATAAAAGCTAAACAGCTGTGATCACGTTAGTTTATTTCCACTGAGGTTCCACACCACCGTAGCTCATCTAGGAAGTAGTGTCTTCTAGTGTTTGGTGCGTAGATGATGCAGTCATTTCGCGTTACTGATACTAGACGGCTCAGTCATAATAAGGGGTAGAGTTGGGCATTTGATTAGTAATTGTATTTAGAAAATTTAAACTTTGTAATATAAAGGTTTTTTCAGTCAACAATAAATATATAAGCAGGAACGCGTTTATTATTTTCCGTTGCGCACATTCATTTTATACCCATCTGGAGTAGTATCTTGGATACGCACCGCTTGCCAACAGCGCTCGGCAGGCGGGGTGGTCTGCTAGCCCAGCCCGACAGCGCTTAACTTCGGTGATCTGACGGGAACCGGGAATACCACTGCGGCAAGGCCGTTGGCGAAACTGCCCTAGGCTACCGTAAACTATCGTAAGTGAGGGTACACTAGATACGTTTTCCTAGGATCTTTGGTCAGTTAAGGTCGTATCCGCATCAACCGTACGTTAAGTATGTTGTATACATACTCATAACGATCACTTTCTTTACTTGCACAATCAGCGTGTTATTACATTCCACTAGAAACTAGAAGTGGTGAACCGTTTAGAAACTGAATAAGGATATACAGGGTGAAGAAAAATTCGCACACTCTGACTTCACAGCGCGTTTCCTCACGTACTAGCGACACAAAAAATGTGTTGTAAGAGGTCCGAGCAGATGTAATTTCGATGTATTGCTCACGCGCTGCCTGCGATATGTAAGGTATAAGAGAATCTCAGACCAGAGAGCAGTGTTGGCTGTAGTAGGAACTGTGTAGCTGTAGCAGTAAGTTGTTGCTAGCGAGCTGTCTGGTCTGGTGTATCGTGTTGGCTGGGCCGGTCGTGGTGCAGCGATGCCGGAGCATTATTGTATAAGGTAAAAAGCAGCCTCGCGCATATGTAGTGTTGTTATCTCAAGTCCCATGTAAATGTTTTAAAAATGTGCTAATAATAATCTTTCTCATAAAAAGTAACTTTTAACAACCATTCATTTCAGTTTAAAGAATTTACTAATTTCTCCAATCCATGATCATCCCGATTATTGCAAAAGAAAAATCAGTTGTTTCCTTTCATAAATGACAAATCTATCGGCCAGCATTGCACAGGGTTGTGCCAGAAAAATTTATTGTAAGAGCAGATATATATGCATTATCCGGCGACTTCATTGAGGTAAGAATTTTTCCTTTTTTTTTTTTTTTTTTTTTTATTCAGAATGATCTTTCAGGGCCATGACACAGCACTGCTGACGTCCAAAATTTACCAGGTTTAATTCACAGTCAATTATTGAAAAGTTATAAGTGAGCGACAATTTAATTGAGAGGTTAGTTACATTGTATTATTACCAGGTTACTGAATTTATTTTTTGTTGGGACGTTACACTGAATGTGAACGACATAATTATAATTTTTACTGTTGAGAAGTTTAGGAATTTTTCTGTTTTGAGGTTACACTAAATGTGAACTAAATTTTGTGGGGAGGTTACACTTGTCGACAACCGGCCAGGATCGTATTTTTGTGAATTTCTGAGAAGTAGTTAGTTATATATCTACTCTTATTTACTTAATTTTAAATGTAGTTTGCATCTGGCGCAACGCATTTACTAACTTGTCGCTCTTTCTTTCACAGGTCATCGGCAATTTATTGCTCTTTGATGTAATTGTATTGGTTCCATTTTGCTTTGACTTTGATTGATTTTGTGCTTAATTTTGATTTGTGAAAATACCGCGAAAAAATGTTAGCAGTACATCGCGATGTATAGTGAAATAGCCGACTCGAATAATTTGAGCGATAATACTAGCGACACTCAATGCAATAGTGATAATCAGTGCGTACCGACCACTAGTAATGATTTTATTCCAGATGATGGACAAACACATTCAGTTATGTCCACACTTAATTTAACGACAATTGATGACGCGGCACGTTCCGTTACAGTGAACGCTGCCCAGTTTGACACACTTGACTTGCAAAATTTACGCAGTGAACATATAAATGTTTCTAACGAAGGTGAACAATATACACAAAACACGTCAAGTTTATTTGATTCCGATGTAGTGACCAACAGTGCACATCCGATTGGCAAACCTTTTTGTGAATCAGACAATGACCAAATGGTTACCGGTACACAAAACGTGACAAATGCACATACACCATCACACAGCACAAAGAATACAGCAGCTAATTTTGGCATGGATAGAGTTACGGCATGATTGATACAACTACTTAATGACAATTTCAAACAGTAGAGCGAACTCGACAACCATTTCAAACAACTTACTGAATCGTGAAAACTACTTGATGAAGGTTTCAAACAGTCGAATGAAAAACACGACAACCCTAACCAACAGAACAAACAACTTAGTGAACAGATTGCAACCGTTACCGTGCAACGTCATAATACTAAAGAACAATTACGTGAGGAAATTAAGGCTTGTGCTAGGAACAGTAGCGAAGAAATTAGATCTGTTGCACAAGAATTAAGTAGTACACGTGTAGCCACAACGAAATTACTTAGAGATGAAAGTAGTGCAGTCACTGAACAATATTCTGAAAAAGCAACACATTTACGCGACGAGTTTAAATTAATGTCAGCAGAACTTTCACGCACTCTGGATGTGAAAGTCGATAAGAAATTTGAACAACAGAACAGCCAAATTGACGAACGTTTTAAAGTGACAGAAATGAAAAATTTTTCAGTCACTAACACGTCACAGCATACGCCATATTCCGAACATTTCTCACACTCACACAGCCAGTGTAACTTTGGTGATTTAGAGAGAGTACGTGACTTAGAAGATTCCGAACAGACACAGGCAAATAGAGTGTCATGCAATCCTGAACCTGCTCAGTCATGTAGAGACGATAACTTTGATTACAAGCACTGTCTAACCGTTAGGAAATTTAAGAATGACAGAACACAGATTCACCCTTTTGACTGGATATAACAATTTGCTTTTGAATTTTCGCCGGCATCGCCTGTAACGCAGAAACTAAAGTTTATTTGCAGCACGTAAGTGACCTCAGGGGATTCATTACACTTCAATGAATATGTGCCGTAGCGTGCACAGGGCCCCGAGCCGTAGTAGTGCTGTTTAATCTTTAGTTTTCTGCACTGCCGCCTTCTCTTTTACTATCCTTTATATCTATCAAATCAGCTCTTCAACTATCGATCTATCTAGTATTAAGGATAAGTAAAGAAAACCTGATACGACAAGTTTTAGGTGAAAGTGACAGTTATTATTCGCTCCAGAAATGACAACCACGAGAACTTTGATGCCAGACAAAAGTTTAATTATCAGTATCGTCAAAATTATCAGCAACAGGAAACAAATTTTGGTAACAATAGAGGTTTTTCACCAGAACAACAACAAAACCAGCCGGTTAGCATACCTAACCAACAATGTAATGTGCAAGGTCAACCAAGCTTTAATGTTTTGCCGCCTACACGTATAACGTCGGCTCCGCCAAATAGTAACGCACAGCAACAAGGAAACCACATCATTTCAACTCGTATCGCAACGCGCCGTATAGCAATGACTATCATGACAGACGTAAAAGTAATGAGCACAATTTTCAGCGTAACAGTCGGTCTTAACAGCAGCAGAATCATCCGCAACAACAGATTATCATGAATGAACGAGACAGTAGATATCATCGCGAACGTAATACGTCAGGACGAAATAACAGAACAGTACAAATAGTCGAGATGCCACAGCATCCTCCCGCAAATAACAGCACGTCAGAAAGAATTATGCATCTTCCAGCAACGCAAGCAATACTTTCGACACAGATAATCATGTTCACGAAAATGTTATTACTTTTGACGACATCCGAGACACTCTTTTGTATGAAAAACCAGTTATTCAAAAAACCATTTCGCAACCTGTCATTGAAGTAAAGATTGGATCATCCAAATTTTCAGCAGTAATCGATTCAGGATCACCTATGTCAGTTATAAATGAAGAAATTTTCAACGAATGTAACAAAGAGAGTACCTATCCTACGTTACCACTAGGCAAAACTAAATTAAAAGAAGCAGTATCTGGTAAAGGAGTAGATGTAAAATTACAGACACACTTATCGTTTTGTATTGCAGGTCATACGTTCCATTCAAATTTTTGGATTGTTCCCTTATTGACAACAGACGTTGTTTTAGGTACAAATTTTCTGGTACAATACGACGCAATTATTGACTTTCAAAATTCCTATTTAATGTTAAAGGATGAAAATGTACAACTGGCATTAGAATTTCAGCACTCTTTATCTGTAGAAGAACAAACAATTAATCGAACAGAGGTCATTTCTACATCGCGTTACATAGACTGTCATTTGACATTGTTCACAGATACGTACGTACACAACTATAATACACCAGACGAAGCTGACTATGACGTTATGCAAATTATTTCCGATAAAGTGAAACAGAGCAGTGCAAATACAGACGACGAACGTACTCAACTACGCAATACTCTTTTACAGCAAGCTCCAGTTTTTGACAACATCCCTGGTACTATGTCCGGTTTTATGTATGAATTGCAAGTTAAACAGCACGACACGTTTAAAGCCAAACATTATCCCATTCCGTATATTCACAGAGAACATGTGAAGAAAGAATTGCAAGCTACGCTTGACCAAGAATTATTGAACCGGCAGTTAGTCCGTACATAAACGCGCTCCATATTGTTAAGAAAAAGGACGGTTCACTTCGCCTCGTACTTGATTCGCGTCACATCAACGACATTATTATTAATGAATCAGATCGCCCACAAACACTAGAAGAACTTCTACAGAAATTTCATGGTACTGCTATTTATTCCACATTAGATTTAAAATCGGGATTTTGGCAAATTCATCTCCATCCGAACTGCAGAAAGTACACAGCATTTCTCTGTTTTGGTGACTGTTATCAATTTTGCAAATTACCGTTCGGATTAAAAATTTCTTCAGCAGCGTTTATTCGCAGTTTGAATACTATACTTCCGACAGAATTAAAAGACAGAATCACAACGTATGTAGACGACATTCTTATTGCAGAAGCTAACTGGTCTGAACACAATTTGATTCTGGAACAACTGTTGCAAACTTTTCGTGCACAAGGACTCACAGTTAATCTTAGCAAATCGCACTTTGGCAAAACTTCCATAAAATATCTTGGACATGTAATTTCAGCAGAAGGCATTGCGCCTGACCCGGAAAAACTTCAAGCTTTACGTGACATTACTGTTCCAACGACAAACAAACAATTACGCAGCTTTTTGGGTTTAATTAAATTTTTCCGTAAATTTATTCATTACTCTGCTTTAGACACCCCTAGATTGTGCCAGTTGACGGGTAAAAACGCTATTTGGTCCTGGGATAGACAAGCACATTCTGAATTTGTTAATTTGAAACATGCTTTGTTGAATGCACCATTTTTATCACACCCAGATCCTACCAGAAATTTTTCCATTGCCACCGACAGTTCTAACAGCGCTTTAGGCGTACACATTTTTCAGGAAATTGAAGAAGATGGTACTACAGTAATTAAAAATATCGCCTTTGCAAGTCGCATTCTGTCACCTGCTGAACGCAATTATTCTGTCACAGAACTTGAAACATTATGTGTTGTATGGGCATTTACCAGATTTAGGCATTTTCTTTATGGAAGACGTACTACCGTTTACACAGACCATAGAGCTATCCAGTTTTTACTTTCAGCAAAATTTACACACGACAGATTAAGCAGATGGAAACTTTATTTACAGGAATTTAATTTTACAATTGTTCACATTCCCGGTACACAAAATGTTGTGGCAGACGCACTATCCCGCTCCCTCAGCAACAATAAGCAAGACATCGCAACCAACTTCTGCCAAGCAAATTCTAGCGTCATGTATATTCAACAAGTCGCATTTGAAAATTTCATCATAATTACGAGACATAGCACAAGAGCAGAGCAAAGACAACGTATGGAAAGAAATTAAACACCTTTGGCAAGATAGGAATAATGTTACCATCAGAAACCATTACAGCGTACGCAATAACATTCTGTTTCGCCGCTCTCACCCTGACAGCAACAATTGGTTACTATACAATCCTGACGAGCTTGTTAACAAATTAATTTGGTATACTCATTTAAGTTACGCACATTACGGAGCCAGAAGATGTTTTCTTATACTGAGACAGAACTGTTATTTTGCCAACATGGAGAAACGTATACGACGAGTTTTAGCGTCATGTAAAATCTGCCAGAAAGCTAAGTCAGACACGACTTCACATATTCCTCCGTTACATTCCATTGTACCCGTTAAATTGAGACACATGGCCGCTGTAGACATTTTTGGTCCGATTCCCAGAACTAATAGAGGTTTTTGCTACATCTTTGTCGCAGTTGAACTCACTTCAAAACTTGTAACCTTCACTCCGTTACGCAAAGCTACTGCTAAATCTGTTTCGAATGCATTTGTAAAACATTTTTAATTTTATGTAGGGCATGTATTGAAAGTAATTTCCGACAATAAACCACAATTTCGATCTGCAATATGGACCCGTATGTTACGAGCTAGAAACACTTCTCCGATCTATATATCCAAGTATCATGCTTCTTCGAACCCTTGTGAACGACTGATGAAAGAAATTGGTAAACTGTGTAGAATATACTGCCATAAAAGACATATTGATTGGGATACACACATACTCTCATTCCAGGATGTAATTAACTCCATACCAAATGAATCTACTATGCTATCTCCGACTGTTATATTGAAAAATGTTGAACCACCTAACAAAATTAAAGAATTAGTATCTTTTCCTACATCTCGTCGACTACGCCACCATGAAATAATTGACGTTGCACTCGACAACATCAAACGTGTCGCAGAGCGCCGGAGAAGACAACAAAAACAGGTTTGTACACGCCGTGACTTTCACATTGGACAGAAGATATTAGTACGCACGCATTATTTATCCAACAGAGGAAAGAGGTGATGCAGTAAATTTGAGCTTCTATACGCAGGTCCATATAGAATTCGCAGCATTCCTCACCCCTATGTAGTACACGTCGAAACTTTGAGAAACAGAAAAAGCAAGGGCAATCACCATGTCTCCAATATTAAACCGTTTATTGAATGAACATACTTTATGATTTATCACATTGTAATGCCTTTTCCAGTTATTGATATGACCACTTACTGTTGATGATTATAGTTTTTCTTGGCAAGTGCCAGGCCAGGTAAAGTTAGCAGGTCGCTTTTCTTGTCGTTACACATCAGACTGTGCACATTTTTTCGTGTATGTATGATTGTTTCCTGTTTTGTCTGTATGTACTACGAAATCTTTAAGATATAACAAACACCAGCTGACTTTGACATTTTTCCTTATATCTCAATATCTTGACTATTTTACATTTTTTGCTACTGCATTATGAGACTGTGTGTACATTTTTTGCACCTGAACACTCTCTATGTTTTTGACATAATACGTTTCCTGTCATGCTATGCTGTATGCTTAGTTGTATCACTAGAAGCAAGTTTTTATCTAATGGGTATATGATTTAAATGCAAGATATTAATCCATATTCATCATTTTCAGAAAGCAATAACGTGTGCACGAAATAAATTAAACAAAACACAGTGGTTTACTCTGAAATGGAAATTTTGCCATCGGAATGAACGAAAGAAAATGCAATATCTTGTCATGAAGAGTAAATGGATCAGAATTAACAAGCATTAACCAGACTATACTATATACATCGTATGATAGCAGTCTTGACTAATTATTTTTCTTTCAGAATACGAGGCGATTGATGCAGGCTGTCAGACAGAACTACACATCTTAGTTTTAGTGATGAAATATGCTACAAATAAGAAATTCTATAGTATGAATAGTTGTATGAAGTAAATGGTAATATGAATAATGAATAATGAACTGTCCTTTTTTGCAGATGATAATAAATGATGATGAATAATTATATGAAGAATATGCTAATATGAATAATGAGGTTTTTCTTTGCACGTGATGATAGTGATGAAGTTATGGTAATATGAATAATGAAGTTTTTCTTTGCAGATGATGATAATGATGAAGTTTATATATTTACTATTAGTTAAGAGATGCTATGTAGTTATTTTTTACCTGTTAATTCGAAGTTCACTACTTTTCAGCATAATATGCGTTTCTTCTTTCAGCTCAATAATCCATTTTGTATTTTTTCCAGGAGAATCTATTCATGAAATTAATGTGCTATAAGCAGTTAGTCATTAAAACTGTTCTAGTATTTGCATTTTTTTACCCTTTTGTGTATCATTCATGAATGTGGTCACATACACTGTACTTGTTTCATAACCTTGCTACAGCTGACTCATGACGAATGACGTTATTAATCCTTATTTCCAGCAATAAGTCACAAGCAAATATTTTCATGCCCCAGCAACTAATTATCGATCCCAACGCAATGCATTGCTAGAAAAAAAAAAAAAATTATTACCAGTCCCAACTATTACCAGTATACAACCAAATAATGCTACCAGTTTAAGATATATTTCTAGTTCTAAATATAACGCAAATTTCTCAGATGTATTGAATCCATTATATCTATGTATTATTGGACCACAGACCTTGAGAAATAGCTGCAGTGTGTTACATTTTAAATATGTCCTATGTCACTTGAATGATGAGTTCTGAGTAATACTGAATGATGTTTTGTAATAATGCATAAATGCTATGCCAATAACTTCTATAAATAATATTTTTGTTATACTGTATAAATGCTATGCCAATAATTAACTCTTGTTTTGAACGATGACTTCTGAATAATACTGAATAATGTTTTGTAAAACTATATGAATTCTTTGTAACTGGGACGTTACACTGAATGTGAACGACATAATTATAATTTTTACTGTTGAGAAGTTTAGGACTTTTTCTGTTTTGAGGTTACACTACATGTGAATGAATTTTGTGGGGAGGTTACAGTGTCTCTCCAAATTTCGTCCTGCGCATATTCCCGGAAGTAAATGGACGTTAAAGATTGGTAATCTGGCAACACTGTAATCACATGTACGGTGTCTACCTGTGTCAGCATACAGCAGCAGTGCTGTGCAGTTCTAGAAGTGTGCAGCGTTTTGGGTAAGCATGCAGGATTTCGAGGGTTCTATTCTGGGTCGAGGCTTAGTTGTTTTTATTTGCCAATTTCATTCTGCCATACAATACTGTAGTATACACCATTTCTTAAGCCAAATGTATTCAACGTTTTACATACTATTTGTTTGGAAATTATTTGCAAAGCATGTTGCTAGCTGTACTGGTGACGTAAAGCCATAGCGAAATCTAATGTAACTGAACGTGGAAAGGATAATAATTTACACTAATCGATGGGACCATTTGGTGCCGGTACACAGAAAACAGGTTTGGAATCTAATGGATTCGAAGCAATTCGCGTCCACGAATGAAAAAGCTGACCAGTGAAAATGAGTGTACTTCCATTTGTTCAAATGTTCAAATGTGTGTGAAATCTTATGGGACTTAACTGCGAAGGTCATCAGCCCCTAAGCTTACACACTACTTAACCTAAATTATCCTAAGGACGAACGCACACACTCATGCACGAGGGAGGACTCGAACCTCCGCCGTGACCAGCCGCCTTCCATTTGTGTGTTCGTAGTATATACATGTTTTGTAGAAGACCCATTGTAATCGCTGTATGACGATAAGAGAACAGATACCGTACCACGCGGACTACATTTAGCAACTAAAAACAAATAAGCCCCTACCGAAATTCCAGCCGTCGACCTCCTGTACGCTAACCCAAAACGCTATCCACTGCACCAACTGCGCAGCACTGTTAGTGTATGGTGACAACGGCAGTTACCATAAATGTGATTGCCACTCTTTAACGTCCATTTACAGCCGGAAAAATTCGCAGGAAGAAATTCTGCGAGACACATTTTTGTGTTGGTAGTAGATGAGGAATCACGCTGCCGAGTCCGAGTGCGCGAATTTTTCTTCACCCTAAATAAAGAGCCACTTAACGTACGAAACATTCATGTTCTACGTATTTATCCTGCTGTCTGTTACTTAAAAGAGAACGGTATTTGCAGCAAAATTGAAACTGTGAATGTTTAATTCAGGTTTTATTCGAAAATTGTTGTTTTGTAACACGAAAATGAGGGATATTGCACTAAAATTAAAGAAAACAGTACAGATTTATAACAAAACACTAGAAAACGCATTTTTCTCAACAAAATGGTAAAATGAAAAAAACAAACAAAACGAAAAATGTAGTGTGTCAAATGACGCTTCAGTACTTCGTCGAATGCATAAAGTACATTTTTCTGTTTTTCATAAACCACTTCCACATTTTGCCTTTCATCATGATGAAGAACGTTCCATTGTGTACAAAATAACAACAATAATAATTACAAACACACTTTTTATGGCTGGGTGGCTGGTTTGGGGAAGGAGACCAGACAGCGTGGTCATCGGTCTCATCGGAATAGGGAAGGATGGGGAAGGAAGTCGGCCTTGCCCTTTCAGAGGAACCATCCCGGCATTTGCCTAGAGTGATTTAGGGAAATCAGGGAAAACCTAAATCAGGATGGCCGGACGCGGGATTGAACCGTCGTCCTTCCGAATGCGAGTCCAGTGTCTAACCACTGCGCCACCTCGCTCGGTACACTTTTTATGTTTGTGCCCGTAAATAGTACGTGCATCAAAAGTAATTGCTTTGGTTACACAAAAGCGCAAAAGTTGCGTGATCACCAAATTTTTATTATTTATAAAATGCAGCTTATATTCTGTCAGATGTAAGCTACACGATGGACTTATACTGAATGAGTGCGGTTCTAATTACGTGAAAAAAAAACATAAAAACAAAGAGAAGTCGCCGTGTACCAGTTTCTCTCTTACACATTAATCAATGTTCTCTCCTACCAGTGATAGCAATACTACCGGTAACACAACCATTTAATTCGCTATTTATGTGGTATAAGAAAACTACCGATCCGTACTTTTGATAGAGTGCAGCTCTATAAGTAACACATTGTACCATGACTAGTACAGATCACTTCGTCATCCTGTATCGGTTCGAATAGATTTATTTTTAATTGTTAAAGTGGACAGTACAAATTTTGAGTTGTGTCTGAATGTTTCGCATTCAAGGAAGCGAATTCTTGGAGTACTTGTGGTCACTGTCTTGTATAACAGAAAAGCTTTGCTGGAGAGGAGGGTCGCATTCTGTGGTGATTCTCATGCATTTTGAAGTTATGGTTGCCGCGAATTCATCCCTGACATTCGGCAGCAATGGTGTCTCAACCCCATGGGCCCACTTGAGAAGTAGCAAGTTTCTATTCAGCATTGATATCAACAATGGTCACACCTGTATATAGCCTCCCTTTTTAGAGAGTGTGTGGTTTGTCAAACAATAGTGAAAGAACATTCAAACGTGGTACCAAACCTAGTACATTGCTTATATGTTTAGGGAAACTTGTTCAGCGTTCTCCGATGGTTTCATACTTCAGGACACATTTACGTTAGACACATTGGCTGCCTTCCTAAGGGAGCTTGGATTGAGAACTGAGCACCTGGTATTCAAATCATCCAGTTACCTGGGAGATGTCCTGGCTGCTTCCTGACTGTCGTCCCGTGTTGACTATGCAACTTGATGATATGAGGGTCGCCATTTGTTACAGCATGGTGTTAGTTCCATACGTCGAAGTCGGTGCTCTGATCAGCTCACTTTTATATAGCTGTTTTGTGGACCTCATCTGTGGATTTCACTCTTCTTTGTGCGTGTGTTGTCGTTTGTCTGTGTGACGTTGTATATATATATATATATATATATATATATATATATATATATATATATATATATATATATGTATGTATATATATATATATATGTGTGTGTGTGTGTGTGTGTGTGTGTGTGTGTGTGTGTGTGTGTGCGCTTGTGTGTGCATTGTTATGATAAAACATAATAAAAGCCCATAAACAATACAGACGCTACAGTACAAACAGAAACAAAACAGCAACACTCTTGACATCACTAACAGGAATAAGTGGTACGCATTAACATATAAACACAAATCAATCCATAGAAAGCAAATATACTAAAGAAACAACGGATACACATTAATTACAGAACAAGAAACACAATGCAATCACATTTATAAGCAGCTGTAGAGAAACCAGATAAATACAAGGGCAGATATACGGTACGGTTATAATTAAACTTTCCCTATTTAACACGTTATAACATGGGAACTAAATACCGTACGAGCACAACGTAATAGCATTAATGTCAAGAGTATGGGGTGCATGATTTCCATGTGTCACAGCTCCACCGTTGAGTTCCAACTATGGCCATTAGGTGCCGTGATCAGTCATCGTGATTTACAGTCTCACACACCTGACCAGTCGCAGTCCACTTGTTGACGTGTTAACATGAACTTGGGCTAAAGGAGCAGGGCATTATTGGTGAGACCGGCCACAGTGGCCGTGCGGTTCTAGGCGCTGCAGTCTGGAACCGCGAGACCGCAACGGTCGCAGGTTCGAATCCTGCCTCGGACATGGGTGTGTATGATGTCCTTAGGTTAGTTAGGTTTCACTAGTTCTAAGTTCTAGGGGACTAATGACCTCAGAAGTTGAGTCCCATAGTGCTCAGAGCCATTTGAACCATTATTGGTGAAGTTCTATTATCAATTAGCCGCTTGGAATTAGCCGAGCGGTCTTAGGCGCTGCAGTCGTGGACTGTGCGGCTGATCCCGGCGGAGGTTCGAGTACTCCCTCGGGCATGGGTGTGTGTGTGTTTGTCCTTAGGGTAGTTCAGGTTAAGTAGCGTGTAAGCTTAGGGACTGATGACCATTTTGTCTATTATCAATTTCGACGACCGGTTGCATCACAGGCGGTTGATGAAATCTTTGTTGCTGTGGCAAACAACAATGCGCGCAGTTCCCGATCGTCAGGCAGCGCGCGTGCTGTGTCAAGACAGTTGAACATCCCGTGGTCCACTGTACGGAAGGTGCTTCGAACTACTCTTAAATGGTATCCGCAGGAGATCCATATCGTATAGCAGCTTGCACCACAGGACGCACAAAGGCATGTTGACGTCGCTCTCCACTTTTTCACAAGGATTGAAGTTGTCGAGGGCTGGTCCTGTACCACCCTATACACAGGCGAAGCTAATTTTTCTCTGACAGGCTAGGTCAACACAGACTTGTCGAGGGTGCGGATCTTCCCCTCCAATTACTGTGCATGAAGTTCCTCTGTATGGTGAAAGTGTTACCGTATGGTGTGGCTTCGCGGCTACGTTCATCATTGGCCCATTCTTTTTTGAGCAGGTTGGCGCTCAAGGACCATGCCGTATGTCGTATGACTGGCCAGCTATACTGCGATACGCTTCACCAGCAAGTCATATCCGTCATACAGGAGAAAGAGGCATTGAACTCGGCAGTATTCATGCACGATGGGTCCCCACCGCACATCGCTCGTGAAGTTCACCTGCTTCTCCGAATCACATTTGGAAACGATCGAATTATCAGCCGATCGTTTCCAAATGCTTGACCGCGACGATCACTTGATGTCAAACACTGTGATTTCTGGTTGAGGCGCTACCAGAAGGACAGGGTTTACTAGGGAACATTCACACATCTGCCCATCTAAAGTCCAAATCCGCCCTGGACCATATTAATCTCTGCATACTTTTGATGAGGTAGTGTATGTTTCTTCACAGGTAAGCAGCTTTTCTAGACTATGTCCACACAACATACTCCCTTCTTCTATGTATGAAGATTGTCTCCTGATCTTTGCACGTACCATTTCGTTACACCATGCCTATCTGCTGCAAAAAGCTTTCTAGAAAGTTGTGAAGTTCAACCTTCAGATTTATTCGAAAATATTTTGAAGCGCAGCAAATCAAGAGAGGTAGCCAGCATACATATGGACGTGCTGCGTTCTGCTGTGCAGAATGCCATCCGGCGCTTTCAGACTGTTCTGGACATTGGTGGGCACCATATTGAGCGCATTTGTAGCAGTAATGGTACTGGTATGTAATGGTATGATGTACCGTGGCAGCACATTAAAAGTGTTTCAAATGAATTCATTCTGCATTATTTCCCTTGCCTACGTCCTTGACAAGTCTGGTCATCGTACGGTAATTAGTTTCAGTATTAGAAAGTGTTGAATAGGGAAAGTTTAATTATAACCACCTGGTATGTCAGTTAAAATGTCATAAATGCAGATCAGTGTATCAGAGGATAACAGGCAGAAATTTCAAACCGAGATGCTTATAAAGGACATATAAGAAGGTGGAGGAATGAAAGTAGCCATTCTACTTTTGTCGAACACCTAGCAAAACGTGAACATGAACCATCTAATATGAAACAGGACATGAGAATTATTAGTGAGCAGATACAACAGAAAGCTCCTGACATTAATAGGATAATTTTCATACACAACTGCCCTGTCAGTAGAGAGGAATATAATTAATGAATCCGTCAATACCAGCAGTAACGCATTGATCATTTAGCCACTACAATAATGACAAACAGAGATGTAAAACGTTACTAGGCTAAATAACAAATTAATATATATCTCTCTATGACACACACACACACACACACACACACACACACACAAACTACAAGGACACACGCATACATAAATGAAACTAACAAATGTCAGACTAATAACAAACAGAGATGTAAAACGTTACTAGGCTAAATAACAAATTAATACATATATCTCCAAAATACTAACACGAATTCTTTACAGACGAATGGAAAAACTAGTAGAAGCCGACCTCGGGGAAGATCAGTTTGGATTCCGTAGAAACACTGGAACACGTGAGGCAATACTGACCTTCCGACTTATCTTAGAAGAAAGATTAAGGAAAGGCAAACCTACGTTTCTAGCATTTGTAGACTTAGAGAAAGCTTTTGACAATGTTGACTGGAATACTCTCTTTCAAACTCTAAAGGTGGCAGGGGCAAAATACAGGGAGCGGCAGGCTATTTACAATTTGTACAGATACCAGATGGCAGTTATAAGAGTCGAGGGACATGAAAGGGAAGCTGTGGTTGGGAAGGGAGTAAGACAGTGTTGTAGTCTCTCCCCGATGTTATTCAATCTGTATATTGAGCAAGCAGTAAAGGAAACAAAAGAAAAATTCGGAGTAGGTATTAAAATCCATGGAGAAGAAATAAAAACTTTGAGGTTCGCCGATGACATTGTAATTCTGTCAGAGACAGCAAAGGACTTGGAAGAGCAGTTGAATGGAATGGACAGTGTCTTGAAAGGAGGATAAAAGATGAACATCAACAAAATCAAAACGAGGATAGTGGAATGTAGTCGAATTAAGTCGGGTGATGCTGAGGGAATTAGATAAGGAAATGAGACACTTAAATTAGTAAAGGAGTTTTGTTATTTGGGGAGCAAAATAACTGATGATGGTCGAAGTAGAGAGGATATCAAATGTAGACTGGCAATGGCAAGGAAAGCGTTTCTGAAGAAGAGAAATTTGTTAACATCGAGTATAGATTTAAGTGTCGGGAAGTCATTTCTGAAAGTATTTGTATGGAGTGTAGCCATGTGTGGAAGTGAAACATGGACGATAAATAGTTTGGACAAGAAGAGAATAGAAGCTTACGAAATGTGGTGCTACAGAAGAATGCTGAAGATTAGATGGGTAGACCACATAACTAATGAGGAAGTATTGAATAGGATTGGGGAGAAGAGAAGTTTGTGGCTCAACTTGACCAGAAGAAGGGATCGGTTGGTAGGACATGTTCTGAGGCATCAAGGGATCACCAATTTAGTGTTAGAGGGAAGCGTGGAGGGTAAAAATCGTAAAGGGAGACCAAGAGATGAATACACTAAGCAGATTCAGAAGTATGTAGGTTGCAGTAGGTACTGGGAGATGAAGAGGCTTGCACAGGATAGAGTAGCATGGAGAGCTGCATCAAACCAGTCTCAGGACTGAAGACCACAACAACAACATATATATCTCTCTCTGACACACACACACACACACACAAACTGCAAGGACACACTCATACATACATGAAACTAACAAATGTCAGACTACCCGCACACCCAACATCGCAAACAAAATACGAAGGATTAACACACAACGACAGTTGACAGCACTCTGCACTGTAAACACACACATTCACTATGCAGTGAAAAGTGGAAGTCAAGTTTTGAATTCAATTTGATTGAAAAACCGCCTATAATCGACCATCTGTAGTATCCAGATCGACTATTACATCTCCAGAATCACGCACTTGGATTAACAGCTTGAGAAATCGTAAGTGACACCAAATGATAGTTTAACGTCACGAATCTTCTGTTGCCAGAGTGATTTCTAACCTGAAAAACAAGGCAATAACAAGAGAAAACACAATATTGAGACATATTTATAACGACTACATAGCGTATTTATTATATACATGAAACAAACATGTATTACAGGCATCTGAAGACGCTACACAAGTAAAAGAAGTGATACACGTTGTCAAAAAAATAAAAATAAAGTAAAATAAACTCCTCTTCACTTAACTGGAAAGACGGAACACAGCTACGTGAAAACTTTATATTATTTGAAACATAATCTTAGCAACTATCAATATATTTATCCCACTGTGAGATCACACTGTCAATCTCTGCATGGAAAAATGTTTGCGGTTGCCAAAGGAACCGGGTGTGCGAGTCTGCGTCCGAAGCCAATGGTCGGTAACGAATGTCTTTCTTCAGGACGCCAAAAATACGGAAATCACTTGGGGAGAGATCGGATCTGCATGGAGGATGTGTAATAGCTTCCCAGAGAAGCTTCTGCAACCTAGTCGAAACAATAGGCACGTGCAACGATACGTGGACACTGCACAAATTGAAGCGAGCCGACAACTCTAATCGCCTAGTAGTGTTGACGGACGGCATCATTCTATTTCAGGATAACGCCCGCCCACATGTTCCCACGGTTTTTTCGACTTCGCTGCAGATGTTCCGTGGGAAGTCTTCACACGTTCTGCATACACATCCTCATCTCTCCCCTGTGTCGCCCACATTCTTGGAGTCTAGTGGAAAGACATTCTCCACGGGGTCCCGGGATCGATTCCCGGCCGGGATGGGGATTTTCTCTGCCCGCGGACTGGGTGTTAGTGTTGTCCTCATCATTTCATCGTCATCAGCAGCAGCATCATCAGCACCATCATCATTCATGACAGTGGCTACAATGAACTCTGTGTAAGATCTTGGACAGTGTAAAAATTTGGACTTTGTACGGCTGCTGATGACTGTGCAGTTGAGTGCCGCATAAACCAAACATCATCATCATCATGAACTACAACATTCTCCACCGTTGATTTGCTTCAGACGAAGAAGTATTGACTGTCTCCTCTCACATTGGGACAAATTTATTGACAGTTACGGCGATTGCTTTTGAAATAATAAACGGTTTACTTACCTACTTCCATCAGTTTCATTTCCACTTGACTGCTCTTTATAACTCCTTTTACGTGTAGATTACATGTAAATACTATTGATTGTTTTATAATTCTGTTTTTTTTCTGTTTATTATGACTGTACCTCTACGAGCAATTAATGCCATACGCTAAATATATAAACAAATTTCTGATAATGTCACGTCTCGAATCATTGTAATATTAACCCATCGTTGCATGACATTTTTTTAGGAGACCAGTTTCAGTGGAAAAGATAGCCTGAGGAAGGATCTGCACACAGAGTACTGCATAACAGAACTGAACATAGAAAATCTGATTTAATTTTGATTTATTCAACATTTTATGTTTATTTACATAATGCAACAAACAGAAAATATTGATTAATTATTAATCGTTCAGTTGCAGATACGTGGAAATATAATCTGTGCTATCATTAAGCGTACTCTTAAGTACATTAAAAACCTAACTAGATGTGATCTAAGTGGCAGAAATAACACATTCTTTCATATGCTTTCGCAAGTGCCCACGTAAATTCGACTTTCGGCAAATATTATCGATTTTCAGCTGTTTCTGTCAACATAATTACCCTGAAGGGAATCTAGCTCGATGCAGCCAGGTTATGCGAATTGCCAGACAGTAACATCATGCACGTACCAGTGGTTTCCTTAACATTGTTAATAAATTTACGGTTTATAGTTAAATGCTAACCCCATGCAATAGAGGTTCTAAATAATTTGATCAATATGACAAAGAATTTGGTTCAAATCGCTCTGAGCACTGAGGTCATCAGTCCCCTAGAACTTAGAACTACTTAAACCTAACCAACCTAAGGACATCACACACATCCATGCCCGAGGCAGGATTCGAACCTGCGACCGTAGCGGTCGCGCGGTTAGAGACTGTAGCGCCTATAACCGCTCGGCCACCCCGGCCGGCACAAAGAATTTATGACTGACAGTGGTCTCTTAAAAATGCGTTTACATATATTAGCAAAGAGTCAGGGTCAGATAACAGACAGTGGCTTTCAGTTGTGGGTACCGATATACTCTGAGGTGACAAAAATCAAAGAATGCCTTCAAATATCGTGTCGGACCTCGATTTTTCCTGGTGTAGTGCAGCAGCTCGACGTGGAATGCACTCAATAGATCGTGGGAAGTCCCCTACAGAAATACTGAGCAACGCTACCTCTATACCAGTGCATAATATTGCGAAAGCGTTGCCGGTGCAGGATGTTGTGCGCGAACTGACCTGTCACAAATGTTCAGTGGGATTCATGTTGGGCGGTCTGTGTGGCCAAACAATTCGCTCGAATTGTGCAGTGTGTTCTGACGTGGCGCATTGTCATTTGTAAAAATTCCGTCGAGGTTTTCTGAACATGAAGTCCATGAATGGCTGCGAATGGTATCAAAATAGCCGAACACAATCTTTTCGAGTCAATTACCTGTTCAGTAGGACCAGACGGCCCGGTTTATTACATGTAAACACAGCCCACTCTGTTATGGAACCACCAACAGTTTGTTCAGTGACATATTGACAGCTTAGGTTCAAATGGCTCTGAGCACTATGGGACTTAACTTCTGAGGTCATCAGTCCCCTAGAACTTAGAACTACTTAAACCTAACTAACCTAACGACATGACACACATGTATGCGCGAGGCAGGATTCGAACCTGCGACCGTAGAGGTCGCGCGGTTCCAGACTGTAGCGCCTAGAGCCGCTCGGTCACTCCGGCCGGCCGACACCTTAGGTTAATGCATTCGTGGGTTCTGCGCATCCAAACCCTGCCATCAATTCTTACCGACAGAAATCGAGGCACTCATCCGACCAGGCCATGGTTTTCCTGTTGTCTAGGATACAACGAATGTGGTCACGACTCCAGAAGAGGCGCTGCAGGCTATGTTGTGCTCTTAGCAAAGTCACTCGCATCGGTCGTGTGCTGCCATATTCCATTAACGCAAAATTTCGCCCTACTGTTGTAAGTAGGCTGTTTAGGTTTCTTACTGGTAACGCCACCTCTGTATGAAAATCACTGGCTGTGCTGTGTGCAGTCTGTGGCTGGTTTGCATTGTTGTCTGCCATTGTAGTGTTGGGCAGCGGCAGCTGGATGTGAACAGCGCGTAGCGTTGCGCAGTTGGAGGTGAGCCGCCAGCAGTGGTGGATGTGGGGAGAGAGATGGCGGAGGCTGTTTAGGTTTCTTATTGGTAACGCCACCTCTGTATGAAAATCACTGGCTGTGCTGTGTGCAGTCTGTGGCTGGTTTGCATTGTTGTCTGCCATTGTAGTGTTGGGCAGCGGCAGCTGGATGTGAACAGCGCGTAGCGTTGCGCAGTTGGAGGTGAGCCGCCAGCAGTGGTGGATGTGGGGAGAGAGATGGCGGAGATTTGTAATTTGTCATGAATTGCTATATATATATTATGACTATTGAGGTAAATACATTGGTTGTTCTCTATCAAAATCTTTCATTTGCTAACTATGCCTATCAGTAGTTAGTGCCTTCAGTACTTTGAATCTTTTATTTAGCTGGCAGTAGTGGCGCTCGCTGTATTGCAGTAGCTTGAGTAGCGAAGATTTTTGTGAGGTAAGTGATTTGTGAAACTTATAGGTTAATGTTAGTCAGGGCCATTCTTTTGTAGGGATTTTTGAAAGTCGGACTGCGTTGCGCTAAAAAAATATTGTGTATCAGTTTAAGGACACTCGTGTATAAATAGTTCAAAGGGGACGTTTCACTGTCCTGACAGATACATTCATCGTACGTCCAACATTGATTTCTGCGGTTATTCCACGCAGAGTTGCTAGTCTGTTATCACTGAAAGCTACGCAAACTCCGCTGCTGTCGATAGTTCAGTGAAGGCCGTCGGCTACTGCGTTGTCCGTGGCGAAAGGTAATGTCTGGAATCTGATGATCGACACGCTGTTGACACGGTGAATCTCAGAATACTGAATTTCCTAACGATTTGAAGAACGGAATGCCCCATGCCTGTGGCTCCAACTAAAAGTCTTAATACCCGGCCTCGGTTATAATCAAGTCAAAAACATTTTCGCATGAATCACCTGAGTACAAACGATAGCTCCGTCCATGCATCGCCCTTTTATATCTTGTGTACGCGATACTACCGCCATCTGTATATGCGTGTATCGGCATCGCATGACATGGCATGCATGTGATGATTATTAGTTATTTAATACTTCTGTATACTTTCTCTTTATTATGCATGTAGCCCCATTTGCATGTAATTCAATGCAGGGGTGACCGAGCGGTTCTAGTCGCTTCAGTCTGGAACCGTGCGACCGCTACGGTCGCAGGTTCGAATCCTGCCTCGGGCATGGATGTGTGTGATGTCCTTAGGTTAGTTAGGTTTAAGTAGTTCTAAGTTCTAGGGGACTGATGACCTCAGAAGTTAAGTCCCATAGTGCTCAGAGCCATTTGAACCAGTTCAATGCGCTAAATATACACTGAAGTGCCAAAGAAACTGGTATAGGCATCCTTATTCAAATACAGAGATATGTAAACAGGCAGAATATGGCACTGGAGTCGGCAACGCCTCTATAGGACAACAAGTGTCTGGCGTCCTAGTTAGCTCGGTTACTGCTGCTACAATAACAGGTTACCAAGATTTAAGTGAGTCTGCACGTGCTGTTATAGTCGGCGCACGAGTGATGGGACATAGCATAGGTAGCGATGAAGTTGCGATTTTCCCATACGACGATTTCACGAATGTATCGTGAATATCAGGAATCGGAAAAAAACATCAAATCTCCGACATCATTGTCGCCGAAAAAGGATCCTGCAAGAACGGGACCAAGGACGAAAGAAGAGAATCGTTCAACGTGACAGAAGTGCAACCCTTCCGCAAATTGCTGCAGGTTTCAATGCAGGGCCATCAACAAGTGTCAGCGTGTGAACCATTCAACGAAACATCATCGATGTGTGCTTTCGGAGCCGAAGGCTCACTCGTGCCCCCTTGATGACAGCGCAACACAAAGCATCACGGCTCGCCTGGGCCCGTCAACACCGACATTGGACTGTTGATGACTGGAAACATTTGCCTGATCGGACGAGTATCGTCTCAAATAGAATCGAGTGGATGTACGTCTAGGGGCATGGAGACAATCTCATGAATCCATGGACCTTGCACGTCAGCAGGGGCTGTTAAAGCTTCTAGAGGCTCTGTAATGATGTGGGGCGTGTGCATTTGTGGTGATATGGACCCCTGATACGTCTAAATACGACTCTGACAGGTGACACGTACGTAAGCATCCTGCCTGATCACCTGCATCCATTCATGTCCATTTGTAAATAGGCTGTTTAGATTTTTATGTTGGTAACATCACGTTGCGCTCTGTATGAAAATCACTGGCTGTGCTGTGTAGAGTTTGTGGGTGGTTGGCATTGTTCGAATATTCGCTGTTGTAGTGTTGGGCAGTTGGATGTGAACAGCGCATAGCGTTGCGCAGTTGGTGAGCCGCCAGCAGTGGTGGATGTGGGGAGAGGGATGGATGAATTTTGAGAGCGGACGATCTGGACGTGTGTCCATCAGAAAGATTATATATATATATATATATGATGATTTTTGAATATTATTAAGGTAAATACATTGTTTTCTCTCTACGAAAATCTTTCATTTGCCAGCTATGTCTATCAGTAGTTAGAATATTTTATTTAGCTGACAGTATTGGGGCTCGCTGGATTGCAGTAGTTCGAGTAACGGAGATTTTTGTGAGGTAAGTGATTCATGAAATGTATAGGTTATTGTTAGTCAGGGCCATTCTTTTGTAGCGATTATTGAAAGTCAGATTGCGTTGCGCTAAAAATATTGTGTGTCAGTTTAGTGTTGATCAGAATAAGTAAAGAGAGAAATGTCTGAGTACGTTCAGCTCTGCTCAGCAGTTTGAAAATCAAATAACGTAAGGGGTTTACCCGCACAGTAATTCATAAATTTTTTAAAGGGGATGTTTCACATTGCGGTTCAAATGGTTCAAATGGCTCTGAGCACTATGGGACTTAAGAGCTGAGGTCATCAGTCCCCTAGAACTTAGAACTACTTAAACCTAACTAACCTAAAGACATCACACACATCCATGCCCGAGGCAGGATTCGAATCTGCGACCGTAGCGGTCCTGCGGTTCCAGACTGAAGCGCCTAGAACCGCTCGGCCACACCGGTGGGCTTCACATTGTGCACTACGACGGACTTTGGCAATTCCATCAGGACAATGCGATACCCATACTTGCTGAATTGCTACAGGGTGGCTCCAGTAACACTCTTCTGAGTTTTGACACTTTCGCTGGCCACGAAACTCCCCAGACATGAACATTATTGAGCATATCTGGGATGCCTTAGAACGTGCTATTCAGAAGAGATCTCCATCCCCTCGTACTCTGACGGATTTATGGACAGCCCTGCAAGATTGATGGTGCCTTTTCCGTCCATCACTACTTTAGACATCAGTCGAGTCCATGCCACGTCGTGTTGCGGCACCTCTGTGTGCTTGTGGAGGCCCTACACTATGTTAGGTAGGTATAACATTTACTTTGGCTCTTCAGTGTGTAAATAGATGGCTGATTATGTTACTCTTCGAAACGTTGCAATATTAAAATATTTTAAGGAATTTGAGAAAGAATTTATTACTGGCAATAGTTTTTGAAAAACATGTTTATAAATTTCAACAATGTGTCATGGCCAGATAACAGGCAATAGCTTTTCATTGCAGAGTATCGATATAAAATCATATACCGGGTGATCAAAAAGTCAGTATAAATTTGAAAACTTAATAAACAACGGAATAATGGAGATAGAGAAGTAAAAATTGACACACATGCTTGTAATGACATGGGGTTTTATTAGAACCACCTCATATTGCTGTATGCATGAAAGATCTCTTGCGCGCGTCTTTGGTGATGATCATGTGCTCAGCCGCCACTTTCGTCATGCTTGGCCTCCCAGGTCCCCAGACCTCAGTCCGTGCGATTATTGGCTTTGGGGTTACCTGAAGTTGCAAGTTTATCGTGATCGACCGACATCTCTAGGGATGCTGAAAGAGAACATCCTACGCCAATGCCTCACCATAACTCCGGACATGCTTTACAGTGCTGTTCACAACATTATTCCTCGACTACAGCTATTGTTGAGAAATGATAGTGGACATATTGAGTATTTCCTGTAAAGAACATCATCTTTGCTTTGGCTTACTTTGTTATGCTAATTATTGCTGTTCTGATCGGATGAAGCGCCATCTGTCGGTCATTTTTTGAACTTTTGTATTTTTTTGGTTCTAATAAAACCCCATGTCATTCCAAGCATGTGTGTCAATTAGTACCTCTCTATCTACATTATTCCGTGATTTATTCAGTTTTCAAATTTATACTGTCTTTTTGATCACCCTGTACTTGTAGTGATCCAAAATATCGTATCGTATCAGGCAGTCGATGTCGCTAGTTCTGGCGGTACGAATGGAGATCCTGCCGTTGGCGAAATGGCATTCGACGGAAACGGGGGGTGTAACGTGCGGTAGGGGGCCAGAGACGTGCCATTACAGGCGCTCGGGATGACCGCGGACCGCAGATCGCGGCGGTGCTGCCCCTGGCGGCGCGCGCCGGCGGCTGCTCCCTGCTCCCCCGCGCCTAAGCCCCGTTATCACGGCGGCACACGCCCCTGTAATTGCCCGGCCCCAATCGCCGGCGGCCGGCCGCGCAAGACGGGATTACACGCCGCCGGATAATCCCCAAAAATGCAGAAATATGGCCGCCGCCTGCTTATATCACTTACAAGAGCGGGGGCAGCAGCAGCGACGGCGCCAGAGAGGGCCGCTACATATTCATATGTTGGCTGTAGCGAGCGAGACCGCCGGGAGAGGCACACAGGGCTGGCCGTTAAAAATGGAGGCTGCTGGGATGGTGGCGCGGTAGGGGGGAATAAAAGAAACACAGAGCAAAGAGAGCAGTCAGTGCAGCGGGGCCGCCTCGCACAAATATGCAAATCCGCGGACGCGGCTGCCTTAACTTCTCATTAGGAAAGGCCAGTAATAGCCGAGCAGGGAACGGGCTAGCCGCGATCGGCGCACGCCGCAGTGCAGTGCTCGCTGGACTCCACCGCGCAACATGCGCAGGTGTTGTTCCGCGTCTACACGGGTAAGCTTCTTAGCGCACGGACAACCATTCTCTCCGGGCCACCACGTAGCTCGCTACAGCCACGTAAGCGGAATGAAGGTCATCCGCTGTAGTCAACATGCTCTTACTGGCGCCGTCCAGTTCTTCAGCTTTTGCGAGTCCACTCTTTATAAAGAGCTAGTTGGTAATACTGTCTTCCATGGTTCCTTGCAACCTTTACTTTAACGGGATTAAAAGTGTGCGTGAGACGAGTGATGTACATGGGGACAAAGACTAGGAAACGGTCCCTGAGAATCTTTCTTTCTTTCTTTTGCTACTGCCTTTATCCCGGATTGCGCGCAGAGTCGGCAGGGTTAAGTACGGAATTGGCACGGTTAAGTTTAGGGGGTGGCTGGATGCCCTTCCTGCTGCCACCCCATACCCTCCCAGACGGAAGTAGTGTACCCCAGCTGTGTGCGTCTAGTGTAAACCGTGAAATAGTGCGAATGTGTTTCAAATGTCTGCGAGTAGTGGAACTGAGGCGGGACGCGGGTTCAAAAATGGCTCTGAGCACTATGGGACTTAAAATCTGTGGTCATCAGTCCCCTAGAACTTAGAACTACTTAAACCTAACTAACCTAAGGACATCACACACATCCATGCCCGAGGCAGGATTCGAACCTGTGACCATAGCAGTCGCGCGGTTCCAGACTGAGCGCCTAGAACCACTAGACCACCGCAGCCGGCCGGAACGTGGGGACCAGCCCGGTATTCACATAGGAGGATGTGGAAAACCGCCTAAAAACCACATCCCGGCTGGCCCATCACACCGGCCGTCGTCGTTAATCCACCGGGCGGATTCGATCCGGGGCCGCCGCACCTACCCAAGTCCAGGAAGCAGCGTGTTAGCGCTCTCGGCTACCCTGGCGGGTCGAAATGGTCCCTGAGAATACAAGGAGCAAAATAGTTCATATGGGCATGTCGCCAGAAATCAATGGGGTCTATGTTACAGAGTATTTACTGATATATCATGCCTGTACAGTACGATGGTTGGTTGATTGATTTGGATGAGGGGACCAAAGAGCGAGGTCATCGGTCCCATCAGATTAGGGAAGGATGGAGAAGGATTTCGGCCATGCCATTTCAAAGGAACCATCTCGGTATTTGCCTGAAGCGATTTAGGGAAATCACGAAAACCTTTTATCAGGGTGGCCTGACGCGGGTTTGAACCGTCGTCCTCCCAAATGTGAGTCCAGTACGGTAAGCACCGCGCCACCTCTCTCGGTTCAGCACGATGCAGCGCACTACATACTGTTACGAGATGACTGTTAACCAGAATTTACACTGGGCGCTATGTAATGTGGCTCAAATGGCTCTGAGCACTATAGGACTTAACTTCTGAAGTCATCAGTCCCCTAGAACTTAGAACTACTTAAACCTAACTAACCTAAGGACATCACACATATCCATGACCGAGGCAGGATTCGAACCTGCGACCGTAGCGGTCGCGCGGTTCCAGACTGTAGCGCCTAGAACCGCTAGGCCACCCCGGCCGGCTATGTAATGTGGTGCGAGGCAGATTACCCAAAGCGAGCTATGCGATGGACCATTCACGCTTCACGTAATCAGATGCGATACGATGTGAAGCAGATTTCCCAAACCGATGCGATGGTTCTATCTGGCCAAAGAGCTGTAGTAGTTGCTGAGCAGTCTTGAAACGATGTCGTTTCTCCTAGACAAACTAACTTCGGTTTTTGTAGAAAACAGTTCTCTCAGAAAACAAGGCAGTCGTGAATTGGTGCATAACATCAACAAGGAGACGAGGGCTGTACAAGAATTCTATCATTTGTACAGTGACTTGAGAAAAAATGGAAATAAATTTTGGAATTAATTCAGAATGAGTACAAAGACATTTCATTATATTGTTTCAGGTAGATTACAGAAGCACAACAAAAAATTTACGAAGGCTGTTACCACTGAAGAGAAACTTGTGGTCACTATAGGGTAACAATACACTATTAAAGCTTACAAAACACTTTTACTACCTGTAATTTACAATTTTGTGATATTTTCACCATATTTTACAGATTATAACATAGCTTAAAGGAGGTAGAAGTAATGTTAATGACAATTCATTGAAAGTGTCAAAGGATCCATATTGTTGTGTGTTCGAATTGATACTTTCAGCTCGAGAATTCTCAGGCGCGTTACACGAAATGAAAGGAAGTACAGTGGAAGAGGGTGAAGAATGTTCCCATTCTTCCAATAAAAAAAAAGTTCAAATGGCTCTGAGCACTATGGGACTTAACTTCTAAGGTCATCAGTCCCCATGGAACTTAGAACTACTTAAACCTAACTAACCTAAGTACATCACACACGTCCATGCTGGATTCGAACCCTGCGACAGTAGCGTCGCTCGGCTCCAGACTGTAGCGCCTAGAATCACTCGGCCACACCGGCCGGCTTCCAATAAAATCTGCTGCTTTTTAATTCTAGCTCTCAACTGAGATCCAGGCGATAGTCTTCCCATAATTGGCAGCATACTCAGTATAAAATTATAACTGACATCCTGCGCTTGCCCTTCTGACATTTGTTGCTCAGTAAGCTTCAGCTTTTGTTTTTCTGTATTGCGTAACCCTGGATTAGGAGACTTCATTGGTCTCTTACTTTGGTTGTCAGGTTATGGGGGGAGAAAGCGAGTGGAGGTACTGAAACGCTGCCATCTGACTTTCAGAGAGCCTTGAACAGCTGGCTTGAAATGATCGCACGACACACAAACTCGTCTGCGGCTACACCGGAGTCATCAGATCGCATCGCTGGGCTGAGTCTACAGCCTAAACGGGTACCGCGCTGTTCCATTGTTAAGCCAGGCACCTCCACTGTGACGCGATTTCGCCGCGTCATCGCTCGTGTCGGCTCGGCATCGCATCACATCGCACTGCAGGCAGGGTTAATTCAGCCTTATACATGCTGTTCGAAGCAACCCCACTGGCCTATAAGCGTGCACAAACATGACAGACCAGCGACTGAAGCACACTTTTAGACGTGTCTTGCTGCAACTGAATGGCTTCAAAGGTAGTGGGAAGGCGTTATTCAAATGTCTGCGTGTCTAGTAAGGGCTTCGGGTACACGACTTCTTGCGGGAGCCACCACAGCTAAGTCCGGTGACTGGGCGGGGTATACGACTGGACCACTTTGTCTAGTCCATCGGTTGGGGTAGATGTTGTCGAGATGGCTCTGCACGAAAATGTGAAAGTGAGCTGGAAACCATTGTGTAGAATCACGTTACTCTTCGTAATACCCAAAGCATGTCTTCCAGCAAGAGAGGCAGGATTACCTGCAGGAAGAACAGATATGTCTCGCCTATGAGTGGTCGAAGGGATGGCTGGTCCTACGATCCTGTTGCCAATAAATGCCACACATCGCGGCTGAACCGGTGCAGATGGCTCTCTGCCGCCGTATTACGGGGGCCTCCATAGCCTACAGGTGAATGCTGTGAAGGCTCACGATACTGTTTCCCCCCCCCCCCCCCCCCCCCTCCCCCCGAAATAGTAGTCTCATCTGTGAAAGGATGAATGACAGAAATACCTGCACGTTGGTGGCTCAAAA
The DNA here is from genome assembly GCF_023864345.2 of Schistocerca serialis cubense. Lineage (NCBI taxonomy): Eukaryota > Metazoa > Arthropoda > Insecta > Orthoptera > Acrididae > Schistocerca > Schistocerca serialis. The sequence goes on from NC_064638.1 coordinate 267,833,144, forward strand.
TCAACCCTGCGGAGGCCAGTCCGTGTGTAATATATTCTGCATGGATTGTGAGAGATACGGATAAAGGCAGTTGTTGGGAAGAATGTTCCACACTATCGTCTGGCTTTGCCCCATGCTGGCGAGCCACCTGACAGATGCTGATTACTAAACTCGGTCCGAGCAAGACTCGCAAGGCCCAACGGTGGCGACCGACCACCGTGTCATCCTTCAGCCGACGGGAGTCACTTGATGCGAATATTGCATGTGTTCAACTGGGGAATTTCAGCAGGACAATGCGACATCCCGCACGTGCAGGATTGGTATAGAGTGGCTTCAGGGTCACTGTACTGAGTATAAACACTTCTGCTGACCACCGAGGTCCCCAGTCATGACCATTATTGAATATATGTGGGATGCCATGTAACGTGCTGCTGAGAAGCACACTTACAGAGTTATGGACAGCCCTGCAGGATTCATGGTGTTAATTCCACTCAGTTGAACTCAACTAATTCCGAAGCGCTACACGATGTTATGCAGGTGTTCCAGTTTCTTTGGCTCTTCAGTTTGTCTGTTACTGTCACTGAACACTAACAATCACTTGGTGCAGTGCAAGATGATAGTCTTATGTCAAAGCACAAGTGTCTACAAACTTCCCTGTATATTACATCTAAAACAACTGTCGCACTGTTGCCTCTGGTAAAATGATGCTATTGTCTTCGGAGATGTTTACACGCTGCGCTGAGCGGCATTCCCCTTTGACGGAATAACGCTGTTTTCGGCGGTGGCGTATGGTAACTCATGAGGGTGTGTCTACGCCAACGTCTCTCATTTATCTTTGGTTCTGGCAGTGACTTCGCTTACTTGTGTTTCCGTCGGGAAGTGCCGATTTTCACTGGGCCCCTCGTTTTTCGTAATAGTCGTGAATAGAGGTTCATATTACATTACCTCCTAAAATGAAGGCAGCGGGAGATAGGAACTGAAAAACATTCTGTGATTGCGGCTGTGCATTAGGAAGGCTGTTCTAGGAGGAGAAGAGCATGAAATGTTGGCGTAGCCCAATGTACATAGGTGTATACATTGCAGCGGTTTAAACAAAATGGTGCCGATGCGAGATGACTTGGACAGGATTTATGATTGGTGTAAAGAATGGCAGCTAACTCTAAATACAGATAAATGTAAACTAATGCAGATGAATAGGAAAAAGAATCCCGTAATGTTTGAATACTTCATTAGTAGTGTAGCGCTTGACACAGTCACGTCGATTAAATATTTGGGCGTAACATTGTTAACGATATGAAGTGGGACAAACATGTAATGGCAGTTGTGGGGAAGGTGGATTGTCGTCTTCGGTTCATTGGTAGAATTTTGGGAAGATGAGGTTCATTTGTAAAGGTGACCGCTTATAAAACACTAATACGACCTATTCTTGAGTACAGCTCGAGCGTTTGGGATCCCTATCAGGTCGGATGGAGGGAGGACATAGAAGCAATTCAGAGGCGGGCTGCTAGATTTGTTACTGGTAGGTTTGATCATCACGCGAGTGTTACGGAAATGCTTCAGGAACTCGGGTGGGAGTCTCTTGAGGAAAGGAGGCGTTCTTTTCGTGAATCGCTACTGAGGAAATTTAAAGAACCAGCATTTGAGGCTGACTGCAGTACAATTTTACTGCCACCAACTTACATTTCGCGGAAAGACCACAAAGACAAGATAAGAGAGATTAGGGCTCGTACAGAGGCATATAGACAGTTATTTTTTTCTCGTTCCGTTTGGGAGTGGAACAGGGAGAGAAGATGCTGGTTGTGGTACGAGGTACCCTCCGCCACGCACCGTATGGTGGATTGCGCAGTATGTATGTAGATGTAGATGTAGAAGTGCTGCACAGTCTATAAAAGGAAGGAAGGGAGGAAGATTTTGTTTTAATATCCCGTCGACATCGAGGTCATTGGAGACGGAGCGTGGACCTCTGGATGCGAGCTGGAACCGATGTCCTCCCGAAAGTAAGTCCAGTGTGCTAACCAGTGCACCATCTCTCTCGGTGCGATCTGGAAGATCACGAGAACCACACAGGAAATATCTGTTCATGTGCATACAGAGTAAACGTCGGAGGACTCGTGTAGCACCTGAAATTCGCGAGGAAGTAAATATTAATAGTATGCGAGCATCTTGAATCTCTTCGTCAGTAGAGCAGTGCCACCTTCGTGAACAATGTTTAAAAAGCTGCACAACCGCCAAAAAACCTTAATTACGCATACAAAATCTGGCGAAACTATTGCAGTGGGCATAGAAATATCAAAACTGAAGCGTGCAACAATGGTCGAAAACGTTATTTAGGGACGAGTCTAATTTTGAAATATTTGGGAACCACCGTTTCAGGTTTTTTCGTCGATCTCGTCGAGATCGTATGAGATATCAGTGTGTGACGCCAATCGTGAAACATGGTGGCGGGTCGGTCATGGTCTGGAAACGTTTTGGAGGCGACCTAGAGAGAAATAATGGAACATTAAAAAGAAGGATGGATATCATAGTATACTTACCAACAATACGGTTCCATCTAGCGAGAGATTAATTGGTCGTGGATTTATTTTGCAGCAGGACAATCATGCTTCTAAATTTTGCTGAAGGTATGTCAGAAGAAAACAGAAGTGTGGGGAACTGAAGAATATATTATGGCCACGTCACTCAAATGGTTCAAATGGCTCTGAGCACTATGGGACTCAACTGCTGAGGTCATTAGTCCCCTAGAACTTAGAACTAGTTAAACCTAACTAACCTAAGGACATCACAAACATCCATGCCTGAGGCAGGATTCGAACCTGCGACCGTAGCGGTCTCGCGGGCCACGTCACTCATCTCAACTTAAATCCCGTTGAACTCTTATTGGATGAACTGGATAGGGTGGCTATAAAATTGCGGTCACCTAACGCTGAAGATCTATAGAAAAATTTACAGACGATTTGGACAGCAGTATCTGTAACAACACAACCACATTCTTTTTTTTTTCAGAATGCCAAGAGTTTGAGCAGCTGTTCTGAGGGAAAATAGGGGATACTTTTAAGAGGTTAAAATGTAAATCATGTTGTACTGTAGATTACTTAATGACAGAGAGACAACTCTATATTTTGTTAGCACGATGTACACTCCTGGAAATGGAAAAAAGAACACATTGACACCGGTGTGTCAGACCCACCATACTTGCTCCGGACACTGCGAGAGGGCTGTACAAGCAATGATCACACGCACGGCACAGCGGACACACCAGGAACCGCGGTGTTGGCCGTCGAATGGCGCTAGCTGCGCAGCATTTGTGCACCGCCGCCGTCAGTGTCAGCCAGTTTGCCGTGGCATACGGAGCTCCATCGCAGTCTTTAACACTGGTAGCATGCCGCGACAGCGTGGACGTGAACCGTATGTGCAGTTGACGGACTTTGAGCGAGGGCGTATAGTGGGCATGCGGGAGGCCGGGTGGACGTACCGCCGAATTGCTCAACACGTGGGACGTAAGGTCTCCACAGTACATCGATGTTGTTGCCAGTGGTCGGCGGAAGGTGCACGTGCCCGTCGACCTGGGACCCGACCGCAGCGACGCACGGATGCACGCCAAGACCGTAGGATCCTACGCAGTGCCGTAGGGGACCGCACCGCCACTTCCCAGCAAATTAGGGACACTGTTGCTCCTGGGGTATCGGCGAGGACCATTCGCAACCGTCTCCATGAAGCTGGGCTACGGTCCCGCACACCGTTAGGCCGTCTTCCGCTCACGCCCCAACATCGTGCAGCCCGCCTCCAGTGGTGTCGCGACAGGCGTGAATGGAGGGACGAATGGAGACGTGTCGTCTTCAGCGATGAGAGTCGCTTCTGCCTTGGTGCCAATGATGGTCGTATGCGTGTTTGGCGCCGTGCAGGTGAGCGCCACAATCAGGACTGCATACGACCGAGGCACACAGGGCCAACACCCGGCATCATGGTGTGGGGAGCGGTCTCCTACACTGGCCGTACACCACTGGTGATCGTCGAGGGGACACTGAATAGTGCACGGTACATCCAAACCGTCATCGAACCCATCGTTCTACCATTCCTAGACCGGCAAGGGAACTTGCTGTTCCAACAGGACAATGCACGTCCGCATGTATCCCGTGCCACCCAACGTGCTCTAGAAGGTGTAAGTTAACTACCCTGGCCAGCAAGATCTCCGGATCTGTCCCCCATTGAGCATGTTTGGGACTGGATGAAGCGTCGTCTCACGCGGTCTGCACGTCCAGCACGAACGCTGGTCCAACTGAGGCGCCAGGTGGAAATGGCATGGCAAGCCGTTCCACAGGACTACATCCAGCATCTCTACGATCGTCTCCATGGGAGAATAGCAGCCTGCATTGCTGCGAAAGGTGGATATACACTGTACTAGTGCCGACATTGTGCATGCTCTGTTGCCTGTGTCTATGTGCCTGTGGTTCTGTCAGTGTGATCATGTGATGTATCTGACCCCAGGAATGTGTCAATAAAGTTTCCCCTTCCTGGGACAATGAATTCACGGTGTTCTTATTTCAATTTCCAGGAGTGTATTTGTACATTCAAGTAAAGGCTGTAACTTTTATCATGGGAGGTCGAAGCCTTTCAACCGGTAATGTATGTCACCACCTCTTGTTGCAACGTACACTTTAGGTATTTCAGTACAAAAGCTGTGCGTGATGCATGTCGCCTTTCTTGCGATGTTTGTAGCTGAAGTCTGTTGAGAATAACGGTAATGTTTCCGCGTCAACTAAATAATGCCGTGAGGAAGCGATCCACTAATCGTTGGATCTTCTGCATAAGTGTAAGTTTGGAACGTGATACAGAAGTAGAAAAATCCTGAACTACAACATACTTTGTCAATACAGGAGAGCTAGGTGCCTGATCTCCCTATTATGAGACGACGCCGAAGGGAACAAAGCCGTTCTAGTCAAACAGTTGAAAGGAGTGTACTGGGACACAATTGTATGTGACACCAGAATAAGATAATAATATTAACAAACAAAAATAAAAATAGTATACTATAAACAATGAATGTCTCTGATAGGCTCGATAACGCAGATCGTTGACTTTGCGTGACCGCAGAGTCAAAGATACTATGCTGCTTTGTTGGAGTAAGAGAGCGCTTGGCGCTCAGTCGTAGGTAGCTGACTGTGAGGGAAAGACGATGGAGTAGGCAGTTTGTGTGCTGTGCTGTGTGAATCCACCGAGAGGTAGATTAATGTAGGTATGTCAGTATTGTTGGACATGGAAGCAGAAGTCTTCAGGGAAATAAGGTAAAGATTTTCAATAATAATGAGTTCTGTTTTTGCCATCGCGTTAGTATAGGTGAGTTGGCTGATAATTTATAATTGTTGAGTAACCCCAGAATGTACGTAGCCGGTTTTGACAAAAACGCTAGTTGGATATTGGATTTTTGTAATCCTTTTAAGATTTATTAACAGAGCTATGTGTAATTTGATGATACGCATTTCTGTTGGATTAATGAAATTAGATAATACTTGCTGTTTAAATCTCATTGTTTGTGAATCAGCTGTGAGAATCTAGCTTCGATTGACAGATGTTTTTGAAAAAGACATACTTAACTTCCAATATAATTTTGCTAAGAAAATTCAGTGTTAGTAATTCACCATAATCAGTACCGCCTCCCAGGTCATATAGTTTTTAAAGAAGTAGAATTTTCTTAAATGTTCTCGTTTATCAGCCAAAAGAATTTCATGTGCATTTCAAGTATTATAGCCAGCACTGCTCACTGCTGAGCCTGTAGTTAACAAATTCATAATTTTTATGAAGGACCAGAATATATCGCGTTAGTCGTTGCTGCTTTAGAAGTAAGACAATTTAATTTATTTTTTATGTGCATAGGGACCAAAGTTATTAGTTTTGAACAGGGCCTTAGAATTCACTGCTTAATCGGCTGAATGTATTTTGCGGTGACTGTATTTCTTTATTGGTATTGGGAGTTGCATTGCCCAATCGATTCGTAAAGTTTTGATAACGATAAGACAGAGTAAGCACACCACTTGCACTTACAACACGCAACACGACAATTCGAGTTGTGTGTCCATTCCACAGTTCAGACGTACTTCAACATAATCGTAAAGTTTGTTATTGCATTGTTGTGAAGAACGCTATATTTGGAACGTTACACAGTCATACTGATCATGATAGTCGCGAAAACAGATAATTCGTGCAAAGAATCAGCTCGGATATCTAACCCACCAAGTGGAATCCTAGCGACTATAATCGGCAATAAAAACGTGCCATTGCTTCGAGAGAGGGGTCGGAGCCCTTTGCCGTGTCGGTGGCAGTAGACTCAATCGGAATCAGTAGGAGGATGGAGCCGAGATGCGACACTGGCTCGTGCTACCCACTCGGCCATAACGAGAGATGCGGCGCAAGTTGGCGCATAAAATCGAAGATTCGCCGGCAGCCGTGCAGATAACATCGGCAGGTACGGGCGGCGGTGCGTCCGGGGTCGACGAAATTCGTCTTATCTGCGTGTTTTCGCTTCCCGCTTGCCGCTGCCCCGCAGCGGGAGATAAGCAGGATGGCCCGCAGCAACGTTCGCCCTTATCGGGCGGACAGTAATTGTAACAAATGCGGCTGCCGCTTGCTCATTGGCCGCCCGGCGGACGTCATCCGCATGCGTGGGTGCCGCGTGTGACGTCACAACCAAAACAAGGGCCGAGCGCTCCGCCTCGGCTCGCTACGGCAGCGCCGTCTCCACTAATCGTATCGAGGCAACGGCCCGTGGGAGCCACTTCGTGACGCCCATAAATCCTGCTGTTTTCCTCTCTGTGGGATCTGCGCCGCGACGTCCACCAGCCCGGCGCCGGCAAGTCTGTCGTCAGCGTTCCGCCCGAAGAAACGTCTACGTTTTCGCCACAGAACAATCCTCTCCAGGGCGGTTGCAGTTAATGATAAATGCTCAGAATGGTGCCCCGTAACGAACACAGCTTTTGAGTGCATTACAACAAACAAATTTACTGATGATAGTAAGTAGCTTGCAAACCACCGCAGCGTAGAATTACCATCAACCCCGCTAAAACAAGCGGGCATCCTTTTTAAGATCTAACCTCTAAATGTTTGTACGCGAAGTCAAATGTATGAGTCGAAACTTATGAGCCTAGGCATACCCCTTAAAGTTGGGAAATTGATAACGCTGTCTGATTGGAATAATACACTACGACCGATCGGGGTGGCCGAGCTGTTCTAGGCGCTACAGTCTGGAACTGCGCGATCGCTACGGTCGCAGGTTCGAATCCTGCCTCGGGCATGGATGTGTGTGATAGGTTTGTTAGGTTTAAGTAGTTCTAAGTTCGAGGCGACTGATGACCTCAGAAGTTAAGTGTGGTGTTACCGCCAGACACCACACTTGCTAGGTGGTAGCCTTTAAATCGGCCGTGGTCCGTTAGTATACGTCGGACACGCTATCTGTGATTGCAGACCGAGCGCCGCCACACGTCAGGTCTAGTCTAGAGAGACTCCCTAGCACTCGCCCCAGTTGTACAGTCGACTTTGCCCATTAAGCTTGTGTGCAGTGTAGTGGAGTAGAATATTAGAATAGAATATTTTTATTCATGTTTCAGTATTTTTCATAAAATTGGCTTCATCAAAGTTTTCAGTGGAGTACAGTTAAGCACAATAAACACTTACACAGAATTATTTAGCTTATTTAAGAATTGAAAACATTTCTTTATCACTTATTAAAAGCTTATATTATAATGAATATTTCCTAGGAATTCTTCAGTTGCATAGAATTCATTGCATTTTAACCAGTTTTGCAATACACTCTTGAATTTATTAAATGGGGCTGTACGAGCTGAGTATGGTAACTTATTGAAAAAATTTATGCCCAAATGTTTATAGTTATTATGGACAACAGCTAGCCTCGATGGACAACAACTAGCCTCAAAAAAGGAAAATCCAACAAGCGACTATTTCTGGTATTGTGTGTATGTGTACATCACATCTCGTGCTGAATTTGTCCAGATTTTCTTTAGCATACATTAAACAGTTATATATGTACATGCTAGGTACTGTCATTACACTGAGATATTTAAAGTGGTTTCTGCAGGAATATCTGGGTTCTAATCCTAGTGTACATCTGATGGCCTTCTTTTGTCATCTGAAAATACATTTAGCCCCTGAGGAATTACCCCAGAGCAAAATTCCATACTCTAGATGGGAATGGAATAAAGCATAATATCAGTGGAGTAACAGCTGTTTGTGGCTTAAATGGGACAATGTCAGGCTACTAAATTCACTCTCAGGATACAAGTTAACATCGAGTTTTTGCAGAAAAAAGCGGTATGGGGGATCATGTATATTAGTAGAACAGACACAAAACTTCGAAGCCGAAACTACTTTCAATTGTTTAAATGAGGAACAGGTATTCGAAAGCTGTTGCACTGAACTGTCTGAATACAGTTTACTAATCATAAGCTTATATCATGTCCTGGAATATTGGGCTACTAGGGCATTTCTAGAGAAATTTGAAACCCTGCTAAGTAGGTTGCAGGTAGGGAAACCATATAAAAAGATTGTAATTTGTTCTGATTTTAATATAGATATGAGACGAAAACATATTTGATACCACCCTGAAGGATTTGTTGGCTACAAACGGCTAAACACTAAATTTTACTGAGTACGTCAGGGTAACAGCCACTTCTGCCACAAGCATTGATAATATAGTGAGCAGCAAAAATTATGGGAATAGAGAAAAACATGTATTAGAATTAGGAATATCTGATCACTCTGCACTTTTTATGTCATTGCCATACATAGACAAAACATATAGGCGCACAGTAAAATTTGTCAGAAATTTCAGCCAACCAAATATAAACACATTTATCTTGAAATTAAAGGAAACCCACTGGACCTTCAGGAACCAGTGTTCAGTAAACAATAATTACAACACTTTCATATGTGAATCCAAGAACATTTTCAACAAATGCTTTCCCCTCGTATCAACACATGATAAATACAATAAAAGTAAGACATGGATTACGGAAAGTATCAGGATCTCTAGTATTATAAAGAGGGAAATGCATAAGGAAGCAAAAACCAACCATGATGCTGAATTTATTAGGTACAAAATCAAATACAAAAAAATATTTGATCGGGTAGTTAAATAAGCAAAACAAATGGCAAACAGTAAATATATAGCTAATGCCTCAAATAAATCAAAAGCAGTATGGCAGGTTGTCAAGAAAGAAACAGGTACTGAAGAAACAAAACATTTTAATTACAAACTAGAAATTGGTGGGAATACTGTTACTAACGCTCGACACATCTGTGAAGAATTTAATAAGTACTTCATAAGCACAAACAAAATTCATAACTTCTTGCTTCCACGAATAAGACCTGATGCAGTACTGCAGTAATCAAAAGAGTTTAAATTGACTGCAGTATCATGTCATGGAAGTAGCTAACATCATACAATCCTTAAAAAATCTCAAATCTGTGGGCTGGGATGAAATTCCAACAAATATCATAAAGGCAGGAAGTGACAGCATTGCACCTCAACTCTGTAAAATAATAAACCAATCATTTGATGAAGACTGCTTTCCAGACAGACTGAAATATGCTGAAGTCTGTCCAATCTACAAAAAGGGAAGACAAGATGATTTAGTAAATTTCCGCCCAGTGTCTATACTCCCAGTTTTCTCTAAAATAGTTGAACAAATATTATGTAATCAATTAGAAAAGTACAATAAGGAAGGTAATATTATTCTCAATAACCAATATGGGTTTAGGAAGGGACGAAACACTTAACAAGCTGTAAATGAACTAATCTCTAAAGTAAGTAAGGGCCTTGACAACAAACAAAGTGTATCTGGTATTTTTTGTGTCCTCTCAAAGGCGTTTGACACAGTAAACCATAAGCTACTGCTCCAAAAATTGGGTACCTATGGCTTCCATGGAAAATCTATAAAATGGTTTTCATCTTATCTCAAAAACAGATACCAAATGGTGGTGATACATCAAAAGGGAGAGAAAACTTGCTCTAGCTGGAAAGAAATTCAAGCAGGCATGCCACAGGGCTTGATATTAGGACCACTTCTGTTCTCATATTACGTAAATGACATGCCTAGCAAAATAAATATAGATACAATACTTTACGCAGATGACTCAACTACTGTAGTCTGCTGCAAAAACACTGATGAATTAGTAAGCACCACGAAACAAACTCTACAAGAACTTGAACAATGGATAAAAGACGTTAAAGTAACCTCTGGCGTGCCACAGGGGAGTGTTATGGGGCCATTGCTTTTCACAATATATATAAATGACTTAGTAGATAGTGTCGGAAGTTCCATGCGGCTTTTCGCGGATGATGCTGTAGTGTACAGAGAAGTTGCTGCATTAGAAAATTGTAGCGAAATACAGGAAGATCTGCAGCGGATAGGCACTTGGTGCAGGGAGTGGCAACTGACCCTTAACATAGACAAATGTAATGTATTGCGAATACATAGAAAGAAGGATCCTTTATTGTATGATTATATGATAGCGGAACAAACACTGGTAGCAGTTACTTCTGTAAAATATCTGGGAGTATGCGTACGGAACGATTTGAAGTGGAATGATCATATAAAATTAATTGTTGGTAAGGCGGGTACCAGGTTGAGATTCATTGGGAGAGTGCTTAGAAAATGTAGTCCATCAACAAAGGAGGTGGCTTACAAAACACTCGTTCGACCTATACTTGAGTATTGCTCATCAGTGTGGGATCCGTACCAGGTCGGGTTGACGGAGGAGATAGAGAAAATCCAAAGAAGAGCGGCGCGTTTCGTCACTGGGTTATTTGGTAACCGTGATAGCGTTACGGAGATGTTTAATAAACTCAAGTGGCAGACTCTGCAAGAGAGGCGCTCTGCATCGCGGTGTAGCTTGCTCGCCAGGTTTCGAGAGGGTGCGTTTCTGGATGAGGTATCGAATATATTGCTTCCCCCTACTTATACTTCCCGAGGAGATCACGAATGTAAAATTAGAGAGATTAGAGCGCGCACGGAGGCTTTCAGACAGTCGTTCTTCCCGCGAACCATACGCGACTGGAACAGGAAAGGGAGGTAATGACAGTGGCACGTAAAGTGCCCTCCGCCACACACCGTTGGGTGGCTTGCGGAGTATCGATGTAGATGTAGATGTAGATGGTTCACTGTCTACATACGTTCTCATTTGCAGAGACGACAGTTTAGCATAGCCTTCAGCTACGTCATTTGCTACGACCTAGCAAGGTGCCATATTCAGTTACTATGAATGTATTCTGGACAGATAATATTGTGAATCATGTACCGCCAAGAGCAACGTTCATCATTAATGGATTAAAGTTAAGTATCAAACTAATTACGTTCGCTTTCTGAATTCTAATTCCTTGTCATGTTCCAGACCTCACGTCACTATAGTTCTTCCCTTCTCACGCCAGCCTGCGTGAGCTAAAATGCGTGCATTTCGGCCTCCACTAGTAACACGGTGTTGGCTCTTCTGCCAACACAACATTTAAGTCCCATAGTGCTCAGAGCCATTTGAACGATCTGAATACACTACGATGACAAAAGTAATGATATAGCTATATGACTATATACAAATGGCAGTAGTGTCGCTTACACAAGGTACAAATGGCAGTGCATTGCTGGATCTGTCATTTGACCTAAGGCGATTCATGTTAAAAGGTTTCCAACGCTGTTCTGGCTGCACTAAGTGACTTAACAGACTTTGAACGCGGAATAGTAGTTGTAGCAAGACGCATGGTACATTCCACTTCGGAAATCTTTATGGAATTCATTATTTCGACACCCACAGTGTCAAAAGTGTAGCGAGAATACCAAATTTCAGGCTTTACCTCTCGCTACGGACAACGCAGTGGGCGACGGCTTTTAACTTAACGACGGGGAGCAGCGGCGGTTGTCAGTGCTACCAGGAAGCAACACTGTGTGGGATAACCGTAGAACTCTGTTTCGGATGTACCAAGAACGTATCCGTTAGAACAGTGGGCTATGGTACCAGGCCGCCGAGGCGACTGTCTTTGCTCGCAACACGGCATCATCGCCAACAGAGTCTTGTAACCATATTGATTGGGCTAGAGGACTGGAAAACCGTGGCCTGATTAGATGCGTCCCGATTTCAGTTGGTAAGAGCTGATGGTAGGGTTCGAATGTGGCGCAGACCGCACGGACCCATGGACCCAAGTTGTCAACAAGGCACTATGCTAGCTGGTGGTGGCTTCATACCAAATGGAATGGGCTGGGTTCTCTAGTCCAAGGGAATCGATAATTGAGAGGAAATGTTTTTTTTTTCGGCTACTTGGAGACCATTTGCCGCCGCTTGTGGGCTTCATGATCCCAAACAATGATATCATGTCACTGGGCCACAATTGTTCGAGGATTGTTTGAAGAAAGTTTTGGACAATTCGAGCGAATAACTTGGTCATCCAGAGCTCCCAACTTGAATCGCATAGAACATCTATGGGACATAAATTTAGAGGTCAGTTCGTGCACAACATCCTGCAACGCCAATACTTTCGCAATTATGGACAGCTGTAGAGGCAGCATTGTTCAGTATTTCTGCAGCGGACTTTCAACGACTTGTTGAGTTTATGCAACGTCGAGTTGCTGCACTGCGCTGGCAAAAGGAGTTCCGACACGATATGAAGAGGTATCCCATGACTTTTCTCGCCTCAATGTAAGTTAGTTATGATTTTGACATGATTGCTAATACTTTTCTGGAGACCATTTAAATGTCTACAACTTAAGGCAAGTGAAGGGATCGAAGAGAAACAATGATTAAATTCTGTTGTCTCATCTATTCGTAAACACAATTACGGTATCAACATAGAAAATTGATAATCAATTACCTGTGACAGTTATAATCGTAGCTATCCAAATTTGTGTGAAGATTAAATGGAAGACAGTATCACCCCTCGGTCACTTAAATTAAAAATGGCTCTGCGCATTATGGGACTTAACTTCTGAGGTCATCAGTCCCCTAGAACTTAGAACTGCTTAAACCTAACTAAGCTAAGGACATCACACACATCCATGCCCGACGCAGGATTTTAAACTGCGACCGTAGCGGTCACGCGGTTCCAGACTGTAGGGCCTAGAACCGCTCGGCCACCTCGGTCGGCCACTTAAATTATTTCTTGCTATTTTAAGAATTTTCTCACTCTTGATGTTGAAAAGAACTGCCTTCTATTTAATCCTGTGGATCTCTATCAGAACCCTAACTGGAAGTTGGCGATTAAACCCCAGACCCAAACATTCATTTCCTGTGCAGAAGGAGATGGAACAGGCGATCGTCCTGGATTTCACAACTGTGAAACCAAATTGAACAACTCTGTTGGTGCTGTGAATTGTGCTCACCCTTAAGTATGACAGGGCAATGCCGCCGAGCTGTGAACTGCGAACGATCTGGCCCGTTTCGTGAAGCGGAGTTTCTGTACCTTCGCGGGACTCCAGGATGTGGCAGCCTCCACCACACTGCTACGCCAAGTTGCTCAGGACACACTCGCGTCGTACCGGAACGTCGAACAGGACACTCTCGTTTCCTACCACCGGGTGCTTCTCTTGCGGCGCTCAGTTGCGGCCTGCGTATTTCTTGCCGCCAAAAGGTGCCAATCGCCTATGGCAAAATAACCTGCCATGGCAGGCCAGTCACGAAAGTTCCCTCCAACAGAGAATTGCACTAAAAATACCGCATCTTTTCCAGCCTCCAAGACAACGTGAAACTCTTCCCTCCTACCAGAAACATTCATTTCAACAGTGTGATCTGACGTCAAACATCTTGACGCATCTTTACACCTACCGAATATTCTCCCATCTTTGTTATTACCCTCGCAACTGGGTTTGGGAAATTCAGGGAGGACAGCTACGAGGCTAGTGTTTGTTTCCTGTGGCCCGCAATTTCTACTAGGAGCAGATGTTTATGTTCAAAAGAAGTCATAAAACATGAAAAGGCGCCCCCGACTCTCTCACACGGCGCCGTACCACCCTTGACAGGGCCTTAGCCATAAGCCGTCGTGTGGGAGGGCAATGCCTGCCACACCCCCTATGTTTTCCGGGCCGACCCCACCTCCAAGAATCTTACGCCACCCAGACCGTAGTCCCGTCCAACAGCAACGACCTGCTTGGCTGTAGGGTCTTCTGTTGCTATGTCTCAAGTCCATTGCTCTGGACATCTGCACGCAGCCCTGAATCATTCATACTCCATTAGAAACCGTCATGGCTTAATAAAGAGAGACATGCAACTTACACAGGACCCCCTACTGACAACCAGCATATTTTTAATATAAATAAAGTTTTTCATACCGATTTTCCCTGCTGTCAGCCTCAGGCTGACAAATATATTCTGTTTATTTACAAAACTGGCATGTAAAATGCCTGGTGAATTTGTAACTACATATTATAGCATTGAATTCAACCTGTGATTACGTGTCCACTGTCCTTCACGACTAATCATATTATTTATGAACGTTTAGGTAGACGAAGACTATTAATTAACAAGGGTATAATTAATTTGATACCAAGAATGGCTTTACGATGATTCCTTTTAAGATCATCTAATATAGCTGCTCCTCCTTCTCTAAATTTGGTATGTGAACTTAGATTATTAAATAGAATTATGTCTTGATCTTCTTTTAGATTTTTTGCTTTAATTTTTTTCTCTTTTTTTAGGGCTGTTTATACTTTATATATGTATTCTTATTCTCAACATGGTAATTATTATTCTGGTGTTTATACTTGTTCTCTTGGTTATTTTCGTGAATATCATCTTTTACTTTTACATTGATTGCCTTTAAATATTCTTTTTTTAAAGGGCGAGTATTTTTTTGTTTAGGTTGCTTAAGTATTTTAATTAAAAATGTTGTTTTGTGGAATCAATGATATGAATTTTTTCATCTTAGGCCGTGAATTTATTTTCTGTTTGTTCTTTGAGTTTTTTTTCTTTATTTTTTTCTAGAACTATAATATTTATTTTGGGTATTTATTATTTAATAATTGATTATAGAGTTTTTGTTGAATGAGAACTTTTTAATTTAAATGGTTCTATGGTTGCTATGACTTTAATTTTGGATTGAATGTCTCTTATTTTTATGTCTTTTGTTATATATATATTTCTTCTTTGGTTATTTATTATAGAGAGGATTATATATCGGGAGAAAAGAATATAAATCGTTTTATTGTTATTGTTTTAATATTTATTCTTTCTATAGGTTTTTTAATTATTAGCCCTAATTTTCCATAAGTTCTCGGCATACTTTCACCTCTGGTTCTGTAATTACACACTGTACCTCAAACTGAGCTCTAGAAGTGATCGTAATTTGTTGGGGCACATATGAAATATCAAATGCCCCCACAGAAAGAATTCAAGTGCAGTGAGATCACGACATCTAGGTGGCGAATTCACGTTACCGACGCTAGAAATCATCCAGCCATGGAACGTCTCTCGTAAGACGTCCATTGCTACAAGGGACGTGTGACTGATAAGACCAGCATTTAGAAACTGAACCCCCTCCATCATTCACGTTACCCATTTAACACCACAAAAATTCTCTTAAAATGGTGTGATAGTGTTAGCCGTCACCACTGATGCGGTTCCGGCGCCATATTCGAAGACCAGTTACGCCCCCAGGCCAAATAGCACACCACACAGTCACTCGATGTGGAAGAAATGATGTCTTGATAATTACTCGAGAGTTTTCTGTTCCCCAAATCCTGTTATTTTGATTTTCCATGAAGAGCTTCAACAGTAGTGCGTCTCTTCAGTGGACATTATTCTCTTGATGAAATTTTTCTCCGTGCATAGTTTCGCAAGCTCCCAGTGGGCAAATGCTCGGCTCTTATTGTGCTCGTTTTGCTCTAATCCTTCTGCCAATCGCGTTTTATAGCAAAAAGGTGCGGTCTTCTTTTCAGAATGCTTTGCCTGCTTATTCTGGGAAAATCGAGTTCTGAACGTTGCAGAATAGACTTAACCAGAGTCATACCAGCATTATCACTAAAGGTGGCGATGTTTAGCACAGAAAGACTAATACGACACATTGTGATACCTACGGCCGAACCTGGTTCCTCATATTTAGCAGTCAGGCGCATCATAGTCGAGTTATTCGCTGCACTACAGTGACCAAACATTCCACGGAGTTTGCGAAGAGTCTCTGCGCAACATTCACCACTTTTGTTAGTTTTCACTATGACAGCATATTGTACGTTATATTACTAACCAAAAAGAAAACAGCCGAAAATCATGAATCTCTCGGTACTACCAACTTACCACAGAGAAATGGCGGGCGTTCCCAAAGTTTTTATTTTGTCGAAAGCTAACATAGTAAGGAAGAATTTTGTCAATAGTAAAATGTAAATAGCATGAAACTAATTCTTGCCCATTCGCCGGAACTGATGAATGCCGCCATGGAAACGGAAACTTAATTCTGGTTTCTGTGTTACAAAGGTTCTAGTTCATAAAGGAAAATGGGAGAAAGCTACTGCCGACATACGTCAAATTGCTGCACGTGATAAGAATCAAACATTGAAATAAAAATCTTATCCACCTCCCAGGTCATACCAGCAGTTATCACAGTACGTAGTAGCGATAGTAATTGGTCGTTGTGCTTTTTTTTTTCTAAAGTGACTCAAGATTTTGTAAGGAATGCGAATCAAGAAGACACGACTAATAAGCACTTGAGAAAAAAATTCCCGGGACTGAGTGTATCAGAAGTCAAAGAAGGTATCTTCGATGGTCCACAGATTGGAAAGCTTTGCATGGACAGGTACTTTAATGAAATGATACGTGGCAATGACAAGGGGAAATTTTTACAATATTTATTTCAGTTTCTTAGGAAAAAAGATAGCACAAAATTATAAGGAGCCTGTGGGGGAACATGGACATATTATTAACAACTAAGCTGCAAAAAGCTCTGAAATACACATTCTGATTACTGACCTCAACTGATTCGCTGAAAATAGAGCAGCAGTTTCTCTGACGAGGATGGCGAGGGATGTCATCAGCATAATGCAGTCATAGAGAAGAGCTATGCACGGACGCGGCCAGCAGCTGTTTTTGAGACTATTCTGGACTATTGCTGGGGAGATGCTCTACATGTAACATACCAGTGATAAGCCAAGCGGAAATGAGCAGCCAATTTATACAGCATAAATTCTCTGAAACATCACGTCAGAACGCTGGACATGGTAAAACTGTTTATAGGTATTCTGACGGTACCTGCCGATACGTTCATTAAAAGTTAATGGACTTTATGTGTGTCTCTTATTATTGGTAAAAGATGCTGAACAAACACACAAACTTCATTATGTTTCGATTTAATTTAGTAATCATGCTTACTGAGTGTTTCATTTATCAAATGAGTCTTTGCCTCAGGGATTCAGAATTATAAGAAACTGTCTACATTAAATATTTCTATGACATATTGCTACGTAAATAAATAAACTATGTCATCAAAAGTATCTTGGCAACCTATATGGTGACATTAATATGGTGTGTGAACATCTTTCGCCTTTATGACGACCTGATCACTGTTGGAGACACTTCCAATGAAGTGTGCGAATGTTTGTAAGGAAATGGTAGATAATTCATGCTTAATTATCGAAAACAGAAAAGGCAGTGAAGTTGGATGCTGGGGGTCTGAACCGAAGTTGGCGTTCTAAGTCAGGGCGGTCCACAAGGTGCCAAATTTCACGCGTGCAGCATGTGTGGGCCACGTGCAGGCAATGTCCCGGCCTGTCACTCCGTTTTGCTTGGTCCATCTCGAAAGTAACCGAAACAGCGCATTTCAATAGACATAGCGGTGAGCCATTCTGCTGCCAGTTCAACCCTCTGAGTTCGGCATAATCATGATTTCTTCGCTATCGACGTTCACTGATTCAGCGGCTGTCTGTACAGAAAGAGGCAATGTAGCGATCTGTCGTAACAATCCTTTAAAATAAGTGGGAATGACAGAAGATATTGATGAGAATTCTCAATTAGCTTAAGCGACAAGTACTGCTTATTTGCTACGAAATGACATTATAGCACCATGCAGAAAGGTTTAAACTCTTAGAGGACAATGAAAGAGCAAAAAATTATAACGACCGACAGAGGAGATTCATTGTTCTGTACATTCGTGGTCTTTGTGCTAAATTTGCAGCACTTAAAAAAAGTGATGGTAGAAATACACTACTGGCCATTAAACCTGCAACACCAAGAATAGATGCAGATGAAAAACGGGTATTATTTGGACAAATATGTTATACTAGAACTGACATGTGATTACATTTTCACGCAATTTGGGTGCATAGATCCTGAGAAATCAGTACCCAGAACAACCACCTCTGGACGTAATAACGGCCTCGATACGCCTGGGCATTGAGTCAAATAGAGCTTGGATGGAGTGTACAGGTATAGCTGCCCATGCGGCTTCAACACGATACCACAGTTCATGAAGAGTAGTGACTGGCGTATTGTGACGAGCCAGTTGCTCGGCCACCATTGACCAGACGTTTTCAATTGGTGAGAGATCTGGAGAATGTGCTGGTCAGGGCAGCAGTCGGACGTTTTCTGTATCCAGAAAGGCCCGTACAGGACCTGCAACATGCGGTCGTGCATTATCCTGCTGAAATGTAGGGTTTCGCAGGCATCAAATGAAGGGTAGAACCACGGGTCGTAACACATCTGAAATGTAACGTCCACTGTTCAAAGCGCCGTCAATGTGAACGAGAGGTGCCCGAGACGTGTAACCAATAGCACCCTACAACATCACGCCGGGTGATGCGCAAGTATGGCGATGACGAATATAGGCTTCCAATGTGTGTTCACCGCGACGTCGCCAAACACGGATGCGACCATCATGATGCTGTAAACAGAACCTGGGTTCATCCGAAAAAATGACGTTTTGCCATTCGTGCGCCCAGGTTCGTCGTTGAGTACACCATCGCAGGCGCTCCTGTCTGTGATGCAGCGTCAAGGGTAACCGCAGCTATGGTGACCGAGCTGATAGTCCATGCTGCCGCAAAACTGTTCGTGCAGATGGTTGTTGTCTTACAAACGTCCCCATTTGTTGCCTCAGGGATCGAGACCTGGCTGCACGATCCGTTACAGCCATGCGGATAAGATGCCTCTCATCTGACTGCTAGTGATACGAGGCCGTTGGGATCCAGAACGGCGTTCCGTATTACCCTCCTGAACCCACCGATTTCATATTCTGCTAACAGTCATTGGATCCCGACCAACGCGAGCAGCGATGTCGCGATACGATAAACCGCAATCGCGATAGGCTATAATACGACCTTTATCAAAGTGGGAAACGTTTGCTCTGCTGTTCTTTTGATACTTGTACTTTTATTGTGTTCTAGTACGTTTCAGTGGTGACACTTGAAAATGGCCTGTGGCCGAAATTTAGATAGTGGAATAACATTTGTTGTACAGTCAAATGGCAGTTTTATCTTTCGAAAAGTTGTATACGGCTGTTGCTCCGTACTAAAGTAAAATCATACATGTTTCGTAAGAGGTAAACGCCGACTTCTCTCGAGACTCCAGCGTCCACCGTCCCTGCCTTACCTGGTTTGGGCTCTTGAAAAATTGGCTGCCATTCCTCTACAGCAGTGGTTCTCAAACCTTTTGAGCTTCGTGTGCATTTCAAAGACGGAAAATAACTGTGGGCGCACTATGCAGGGTGTGGATTTTAAGTTGACAGACCAGAATAACGCGAAATATAAGCTTCATACGAAAAAATGTGTAGAATACAAAGTTAATTATTTTCGAGGCGGACATCAGCTGATACTAAAATTAGCCCGCCACCCCAGCCCGCTGGTGGTGGGGTGGGACGGAACTTTAAAATTTCAAATGGGAACCCCACATATTTTATTGCAGAATCAGATTCTCCATAAAAAACTACATACATTTTGTCTTAAACATTTGATTTTCTTCTTGGTATTTGGTGCTGTAATTTAAGAAAATCCATATTCTTATTTTTGCATGGAAAATGGTTACGAATAAAAAAAATACTTATTTACTTCGTAAATTTTGATTCACTAAAACCTAAACTCTCCCTCTCTCCCCATAGGGTGGGGTTTGAGAGAGAGGAATTAGAGTTTGACAAATGTTTTCCCAAATATTAATTTTTCCGCAGATATTTGGGTCAGCTCCAGGGGCTGGGCTGGCGGGCTGATTTTAGCACCAGCAGATGTCCCCCTCAAAAATAATCAACTTGGGATTCTACAATTTTTTCGTGCGAAGCTTATTTTTCGAGTTATTCTGGTTTGTCAATTTAAAATTTACACCCTGTGTACACATTTCTGAGGAATATTTTACAACAGTCAATACAGGAAATAAATACAGTAAATAATTTTATTTTGAATTTCGCGTCCACAGTACAGAAAATACAACTTATATTAATAAAAAAACATACGTTATCACAATGTGAACAAATCATTTTTCTATAAAATTTGGACGATTATCGTCCAAATGCGACGGCCTAGCGCCGCGTTGCCTCCTACCCAGCCAAGACGAAAGGCAAGAGAAACTACTAATTGAAACGTAAGATACTGAAAGGAAGTGATGCAATAAAAGTAATAACTAATTCGAATTATAGAGAAAAGTAATAATGCAATACAAATGAAAATGTCTACTCTTTGTAGTGCTTGTGACAAACATAAACCTGATTTCTCCTCACGACTTCTTCGTCGTTTGGAGATGTATTTGAAATACAAACTCTCATTTCCTCGTCAATACAGCGAAGAGCTCCTCTCTTTTTTACATTTAATTGTGGCGAGGGAAGAAAATCCTAATTCACATAAATATGACGTAAAAAACTGAAGTAAAATGCTCAAAGCCTTTTTAGATATATTCTTCTTTTACAGAAATCTAAAAGGCTTCAAGAGACAATTCTTTATTATGCATTATCATCAGTCCACGATCAGCAGATATAGCTTCCAGTTCTTCTTCTGGTAATGTTACGCCGAAATCACTTACAGTTTCCATGGATGGGTTTCAAATCCAATCGTACTGTTCAGCGTTGAGGGATGGGAAATATGAACTCAGTTTCTCTTCTAAACTTTTAAATGTAAATGTCTTGTGACTAGGCCTCCCGTCGGACAGACCGTTCGCCGGGTGCACGTCTTTCGAGTTGACGCCACTTCAGCGACTTGCCGGTCGATGGGGATGAAATGATGATGATTAGGGCAACACGACACCCTGTCCCACAGCGGAGAGAATCTCCTACCAAGCCGGGAATCGAAGCCGGGCCCTTAGGATTGACACACTGTCGCGCTGACCACTCAGTTTCCGGGGGCGGACAACTTTTCAAATGATCTACTACTACTGGAAGTATTTCCTTTATGCACGTGGTCTTTACCAACGTTAACATTTAGAAGTTAGCTCGAACAGCCTCTCTTTTCCATATTTGTAGTTTTCTGTGAAACGATCTAATTTTGTCGGTGGATATGAGGAAATTTTCTTCTTTCCGTTGCATGTTAGTGTTCAAAATACTGCTGAAATACGTCGGCCAAATACTGCAATCTGGCAGTCCAAAATTTACTCCGAAGGAGGTTGCAAAAATGTAAATGTTTCATTTCTTCGAAGAACACGAGAAGTTCTTATCGCAGCTCATGCACATGGGTAAGTACCTTCCCCCTCGACAGCCACCTGACTTCTGTGTGTAAAAGCAACCGTCGGTGTTCTAACTTCATATCGATACAAAGTTTTTCGAATAAAGGTCTTCTTTTAATAGAATTTACAATCCGAAGAACTTGCTCTAATACTTCTCTTAACTTCCCCCCCCCCCCCCCTGCCACCCCCCTCCCTATGTTTTTGCTATTAATGCGTCCCTATGAAGAAAACAGTGAGTTACGATAACACCTTCATTCTGCTTTTCACAAAAGAAATAAGGCCCTTAACACAGCCTATTATTGAAGGGGCGCCATATGTACCAATGCGTACACATGACATACGTGTTAACTGTCACTTATTAAGACAGACTATCATTTAAAATTTTGAAAACATCAAAAAATGGCTCTCAGCACTATGGGACTTAGCATCTGAGGTCATCAGTTCCCTAGAACTTGGAAATACTTAAACCTAACTAACCTAAGGAGATCACACACATCCATGCCCGAGACAGGATTCGAACCTGCGACCATAGCATTGAAAACATCCTCACCTTTAGTAGACACACTTAATTCTTTGCAAAAAAGGAAACTGATTTACTATCTGATCTTGATTAATGAAATGGACGAATGCTAAGAGGTGCAATTGGTTGGTAATGTATGCAATGCAAAGTTTGAGTGCTTGAGTTTATTTCTGCACATATTTTTCTCAGTATCTTTAGGTATTTCTATAACACTCCTGTGAACTGTATCATTTGACAAAGCAACCTTCCTTATTTTCATACTTGCTTCATTTCTTAGCATTGTGACGACCTTTTTTTTTTTTTTTTTTTTTTTTTTAGCAGGCCAAGTAAGTGACTCACTTGTAGTATGAGCTTTCCGAACTCTTTGCTATTAGTTCAGAGACTTGGTTGGAAGCGATCACAGCTTTATGAGAAACAGACATTACACTTTTAATAGAATTTGTTGCCCTTGTTTGCTGTTCAGGCAACCTCTTGAAATAGCTTAAAGGTTTATCTTGCAAATGTGAATGCATTGTTTTAAAATGAGTGCTCAGTTTGCTATTTTATACCCACAATCCACATAGTAAACATAGTGGGAAAGGATAATCTTCACTCACAGTCCAAGTGAAACCATAGCTTAAGTAGCTTTCATTATACTTACGAGTAGGCTGCTGTTTAGCCTTTTTGCTTGCACTTAGCGTTTGTTCACTTAAAGAATCGGATTCTTCGACGGCATGCTTGTTTTTCAAAAATCTTTCCATTTTATTTCATTGTATTTTGCATATAAGATTCACTTCTAGCGCTTTGAAAATAAGCAGTGCGCTGTACACAAAACACGAGCCCCACGTATGTTAACAACACCTCAGTAACATATCACCTGGAAGCTCTGCGATAACGTTAAGCGCACGACGATGGAAACGCGTTTTCCTTTTGGAGCGGGACTCTTGTGCCACCTTGGGTTAACAGTGCTGCCAACGATAATTTTATAGTTTCGTCAACCTTGCTGGAAACTTCTGTCATGAATCTGCTGGGTCACTAAACTGCAGTGGAAATGACGCTCAGAAGTAACAAGCTTCATGAACAATGACGATCATGTTCACATGTGCTACTCATCTGCAGCAGAGAACATGAAATGAAATTCTTTTAGTTACGGACAGCGCGAGGTCAAACAATAAGCAGCTTTATAGATAATTTCCTCTCTCAGTTTCTCTTTTCAACAATATTTTATTGACAACAGAAAGCAATGCAATTTCAATAAAATGTTATTAAAAATGACTGATTGCGGATGTTATTTATAATTTTTTGATATGCTGTCGCAGTACCTAAATAGCCAATAATAAGAATATGCTATTCACTTCCTACGTGATCTTGCACACCACTCGGAGTTGGGTAGAAAATGTTCGCAGTCATTGGGAACGACACGAAACCTTCCGAATTCTATGGACAAGTTGTGATCACATGCATAGGCACAAGCCTCAATTTCAGCATGGCTACCAACAGAAAAGAAAAACGTCCATTGGCAAATCAACTGCGAAACTAAAGCACGACACGATCAGATATTATCTGTGAGAGTTTCCTCCGGAAAAATCCGTCAGTCGTAAAATATTTTTTTTTTGCCGTTTTCTCCTGATTCTGAACGTTTGGATCTGACCAGAAATCCATTATCGCTTGACTATACTGTCGATTAACTCAATGTTTATTTACACACTTCAAGAGCGACACAAGTGTCGTAGCATTTGATTACGGAAAGAAGGCACAGTACGAGGCGTGCGAAAATAATTACATTTTACTTTAATGGTTCGCCAAATGCCGATTATTTCTATCAAAAATTGTGAAATTAAGGTAAGGCTGTTGTAATGCAGTTCTGGTGCAAGGGGTTGAAGAAAATGGAATTTGTGGAATTTATTAATTATGAATGATCTTCAAGCATTATGTTGCAGAAACTTACAGTCCATGGTTACAGTCTTGGACTGCAATTTTTTTGCAAACATATCAAATAAGTTACTGTGTTGGCCACATCAAACTTTACCGTGGATTGTTGGATTCTTAAATACAGTTACATTCATTATTAAATGAATTTGCCACCACTGTATATTGCTATGATTGAAGTTATGTGACAATTATATGACCATTCTGGTTCTCCTGACCGCAGCGTTCTGCCATCCGACAGTTATTTTTCCCGCCCCATTGCAAATTACACTTTCCCTAGAATTCGTTACACTTCTCGGTGGTGTAAGGGATGATCTCGATGTGCCAGCAATGGCTTTATCATCACTCATTATTTTGGAATACCTTTGCCCAGTTCCCAAACAGCCGCTGCTGCTAGATAACTAAGATTAGCAGCAATGAAAGAGAGAAGACAGTCGGCATGAAACGTTCCGAATACTGTCGACATTACAAGGAGAATAAGCCACTTTATTTCCTTAACCACACGGAACTATTCAACAAAACTTAAGGACTCGTTCCCTGTTATACCTGTCGTGAAATGGATAAAATTGAGTAGCTATATGTTCTTTTGTATTTGGTCATACGTCTTCCTAAAATATTACAGGCGGCACTCGTAAATGTTCTAGGGCGCACCAGCGCGCTGACACACGATTTGAGAACCACTGGTCTACATGCATTCAGACGCTTCAGGGTAGTATCTCCAGCAGAGTTTAAGCCTTCATAAAGGCGGAGAGTGGACACACCCCATATTAAAGTCCACTAATAGGTATCCCGAAACTTTTGATCAATAACGAACTGATTCGTCGATAATTTAAATATACGAGAACAGTACGATCACAGATACTGGTGTACACGTCTACAGCATTTTAATGACCGTGATGGATAGTGCACTGTAATTTTTAATTTTAGGATCAGCAACCAATCGTACTGTTACTGTGACAGCGAGCGCTCATGACCTCGGTGTTTAGCGTCAGGAAGTCTAATTCATACATCCAAACTGCAAGGTAATTGCAGACGCATTACGATGGAGACAGAACACGTTATAGAATCACTTAAAAATGGCGAGCGGACGCAGGCGTAGACGCAGAAAGAATGTGTAATCGATTACGGCATCTGTTGACTCTTACATCTGTGTCAGTCCATTTAACGAATAGGGACGTTTGTAGTTCCGTTGTTCTCGACGGTCAGTGGTTTTATTGAACTGTGTTAATTTTGTCGTTGGTCGCTATACGGCGCGCTTTAGTTCACATTCTAAACGAACACCGAGAAAAGCATGCATTTACATTCTCTGTTTGCATCTGCGTCTATACTATGCGTTTCCAATGCATTCTGTAATGTTCACATAGTGTGACATTTAAAATTCTAATGTTTACAATGTGACTACATAAAAAGTCAGAAGTATGTGAATATTATTATTTTTCTACTGACTTTTTCAGACAACTTCTATATCACGAAGCTTTCTATTTTTTTAATCATCAGTTTTCTGAATTGTTTGATGCGGCACGCCACTAATTCCTCTCCCGTTCCAATCTCTTCATCTCAGCGTAGCAATTGCATCCTACGTCCTCAGTTATTCATTGGATGTATTCCAGGCTCTGTCTTCTGCAGTTTTCGTCCTCTACAGCTGTCACTAGTACCATGGAAGTTATTTCTGGATTAAAACATGTCATATCATCCTGTCTCTTGTTCTTGTCAGTGTTTTTCACATATTCCTTTAACAGCCGATTCTGTAAAGAACCTCAACATTCCTTACCTTATCAGTCCACCTAATTTCCAACATTCGCCTATAGCATCACATGTCAAATGCTTCGATTCTCTTCTGTTTCGCTTCCTCGCAGTCCATATTTCACTGCCATATAACGCTGTGCTCCAAACGTACATTCTCAGGAATTTCTTCCTCAGATATGTTTGGTATTAGTAGAATTCTCTTGGTCAGGAAGCCCTTTTTGCTAGTGATGGTCCGCTTTTTATGTCCTCCTTGTTCCGTCCATCACAGGTTATTTTGCTGCCTACGTACCAGAATTCCCAATTCTGATGTTAATTTTTTCGCTGTTTTCATTTCTACTACTTCTCATTGTTTTACCCTCAATCCATATTCTGTACTCATTAAACTGTTCATTCCATTCAACAGATCCCATAATTCTTCTTCACTTTCACTGAGAATAGCAATGTCACTCAGTGAATATTAGCATTGATATCCATTCACCCTGAGCCTTAATCCCACTTCTGAATCTTTCTTTTATTTCCGTCAATGCTTGTCTAGATTGAACAGTAGGGGAAAAAGACTAAGCCCCTTTTTAATTCGACCACTTTGTTCTTGGTCTTCCACTCTTACTGTACCTTCTTGCTTCGTGTATATATTTTACATCACCCTCGTTTCTCTATACCTTATGCCCGAACCCTTTTTCCATTTCGGCAAATCCTATGACCTTTATTGATTTTTTTGCATCTCTGGTACGTTTACCTTTTCTAAAGCCAAACGAATCTCTCCTCTAACAGATTCTCAGCTTTCTTTTCCAGTCTTCTGTATAATACTTTTATCAGCATGTTGGATACATGAACTGTTAAATTGTTTATGCGATAATTGTCATACATGTCGGCGATTTCGGAATTGCGTGGATGATGTATTTCCGAAAGTCTGATGGAATATCGCCATTCTCATACATTCTACACATCAACATGAATAGTCGTTTTGTTCCCACTTTCCCCAGTGTTTCTATAAATTCCGATGGACTGTTACCTATCTATTCCGCCTTATATGAAAAATGGGTCTAAGCACTATCGGACTCAACCTCTGAGGTCATCAGTCCACTAGGCTTAGAACTACTTAAACCTGACTAACCTAAGGACATCACATACATCCATGCCCGAGGCGGGATTCGAACCTGTGACCCTAGCAGCAGCGCGGTTCTGGACTGAAGCGCCTGGGACAGCTCGGCCACACCGGCCGGCGCCTTATATGATATTAAGTCATCAAAGCTTTCTTAAATTCTGATTATAATACTGAATCCACTATCTCTTCACTGCCGACTCCTGTTTCTCCTTCCATCACGTCGTCAGGTAATCCTCCACCTTATAAAAGCCTTCAGGGTACTTTTCCCATCGATCCACTCTCTCCTTCACATTTAATTCCCATTACAGTCTTAATTTTACATCCTTTGCTTTTAATTTCTCCGGAGATTGTTTTGACTTTTCTATAAGCTGATTCAGTCTTTCTGACTATCATTTCTGTTTCGATTTCTTCACATTTTTCATGCAGCCATTTCATTTTAAGCTTTCCGGTACTTCCTATTCATTTCATTCCTAAGTTACACATTATTCTGTATTCCTGAATTTCACTAAACATTTCTTTGCTTCCTTCTTTCTTCTGTCAACTAAAGAATTTCTTTTGTTGCTCTTGATTTCTTCGCAGTTACCTTCCTTGTACCTATGTTATACTTTCCAACTACCCTTTTTTAAGATTTCCATTCCTCTTGAACTAAACTGCCTATTGATCTATTCACTATCAGAGTATCCATAGCAGTGGTCGTCCAACTGCGGAGTGTGGACTGCATGCGGACCGAATCAAGTATTAATGCTGCCCGCGGAGCTCAAGTCGCATTTTGTAATGACACACATCTAACAACAGTTTAATACAAAAGAGTCAACCAACGTCAAGAGCCCCTTAAGATGGCAATGTATGTGTCCAGAAACAAACAAAAATACTTACATGGACAGTAATTTCTTAAGATGGGCTTAACTTTAATTGAGGTTGGTGAATTCAGGCGTGAGCTAAGGAAAGTTTTTCCGCCTCGATCGCCGAGCGGGGAAGTTGTTAGTTTATCGCCTTACCGCAGAGTCGCGCTCGGCTGGACAGCTTTTCCTCGGTCTACTTTGTGTCTGTGTGTGTGTCGCATCGTTGTCTGGTCCATTGCGTCAGCTGTCGTATGTGTCCGCCAGCAGCGGCGCAGTCCGGTCATAATGTCCGCATTGAGTCACACATGTGCTCCAAAGAAAGGTCAGTCAGTTTTATTTTCGATAAATCCACGCATTCTGTGCCACGCGGATCTTTGGAGATTCATGACTGGATTGTTGGTACAATTCATATGTGATCAGTTACATACTGCTTATTTTGTTTCTGATAACTCCGTCTTTTTCGTAATGTTTTTGGAGCCATTACAAGAGAATAGGTGGCTTTTGCGTCATGGTTCTCAAGTTCGCTTTAGGCACAGGATGCTAACGTGAAACTGGATTACGTTAATGTCCGAGTGTTCAGGCTCACGCCGAAAGTTGAAGACAGTTTTTTTAAGTGATAAGTGATCCTTATAGTGATGTGAAGCGTATACGATGCAAACGCTGGTTCAACACCGGCTGCAATATTATAGCGGAATCCGTTCAGTGGATGTGGTAGTCAAATGTAACATTCCTTCCCTTGTACAGGTCTGTGGTCACAGCATTCGTATAATATCAAGTGGGGACATGCTTCCTCCGCAATGAAAGTGGATCCCTTAGATTTAACCGCCCGCGGCGGGTGTTTATATTCAAGCCCTCTTTTGAACAGTGTCGAAAATTGACGTTAGCTGATCTAGTTACTGCTGTTCAAGAGGTTGGTGCCACGTCTTTCAGGGTCTTATAGAGGTTTCTGCTCCCGGCTTTACTCTCGCAGCACGGTCTTGGAATTGTTGTTGCCAAGCCGGCAGTGTCCGCAGTGCGACATAAGAGATGTCCTACGCAGGATGAGGAGCAGTCGGATACTCTGCTCTTCACACACCCCTCTCTGACGTAAGTTTTTCGGTTGCTGTATCTTGTAATGCTGAGTCCTGCATTCCTGATAAGGTCGTTAGCGCGAAAACAGCTGCTGAGGTGACCAATATTTCTCCCCGTACAGGGTGTTTATAAATGAATATCGGGGTTTTAACGCATTATAATATTTATTACATTAAACTTACAGTTATAAATGATATGTAAAATGAAAGAGCAACTCAGACAGTTTTACCAAGAACCTTATAAATGTTCAATGTGAACACATTTGTCACACGGCACCCATCAAGTCTATAGCCGAGTTCTTCCCGAACGTTGATAAGTGTGTCTTCAGTGATTGTAGCAACAGCTGCTTCAATCCGGTTTCTTGATCCAGGGAGGTCTGCTGGTAGCGGAGGCACGTACACACAATCCTTGATAAAGTCCCAGAGGAAAAAATTGCTTGGTGTTAAGTCGGGTGAACGTGGAGGCCGTGCAAAGCAATCCCTGTCATTGGGCCCCTTGCGGCCTATCCAGCGCTTGGGTACAGTGAAGTTCAACCAATCGCGTACTTTGCTACGCCAGTGAACATTTATAAAGTTCCTGGTAAAACTGTTTGAGTTGCTCTTTCATTTGACATATAATTTATAACTGTAAGTTTAATGTAATAAATATTATGAAGTGTTAAAACCTAGATATTCATTTATAAACACCGTGTATTCAATCCGCGGTTCAGGTAACTTCTCCGGATCCACCAAAGTTGAGGCTTCCGATGTTCCAATGACATAACAGCAGCAAATTATGGCGTTCCTAAAATTAGTGTTCCCTTGATGTCACCCATTCAGGTGATATTGGAATGGCCAACTGTTCTTACTCCAGTGGAGGCGACTGGTGGCCATGAAATCCTACCTGTCGACCCAGACGTTGTGTTGCTGAGAGGGCGGTGCTCATAAGAAGGAGAAACATAAAGATTCCAAAGGCGGGGGTGGGAGCCCCCCCACCCTCTAGCTTGTCATTGGTCTCGGCAGTGAATCTTCACACTCTTCGATAACGATTTTCAGTTTCTCGGCAGCTAGAATTTCTTTTGTTGTTGTTAAAGTGTGCCTCCATATACGTTTCTTTCTTAAAACATTAATAGGGTGGAATCGGCTCTGCAGCTCACTTCGTTGCTTCTGTTTATCCACGATTCCTAGGCGGATGTCGTATTCTTCTAAGAAGTAAAATTTACTCACTTTTCTCTCCATGGTTTTTTCACTGTGTTTAATGTGGCTCCCGAATGTTCCATGGAGACTGCCTTGTTTTTTTTAGCGAGGGCATTACAGTTTTTGATAATGGTAGAGGAATAGGACGTGTTTTTCTTCGCCTGACCTTGATTCTCCTTTATGCACCATCATGTACCGGACGCACTTTGGACAGTTTACGATTTTATAAGGAAGAGGTGGTTCATTTGTGGCCGGCCGGAGTGGCCGTGCTGTTCTAGGCGCTACAGTCTGGTACCGAGCGACCGTTATGTTGCAGGTTCGAATCCTGCCTCGGGCATGGATGTGTGTGATGTCCTTAGGTTAGTTAGGTTTAATTAGTTCTAAGTTCTAGGCGACTGATGATCTCAGAAGTTAAGTCGCATAGTGCTCAGAGCCATTTGAACCATTTTTTGTGGTTCATTTGTTATGCCAAAGTCCTCAGAATATTGTGATGGTGATTTTTCACTGTGTGTAGCTTCCTGCAGATCGGTATTGTAATTTTAATATCTGACGGGAACTGCTAGCTCTAGTTTTTCCTGGAAACTGCCGGCTTTATGGGTCTACAAATATCCGGATCTTTCAAGTTACTTATTTTACTTATACATCTAGCAGTAGCTTTGACAGACTTTATTTATTTGAAAGGCTGTGTGATAGGCTTTTGGCTGTCGTTGTCATCCCCGCCAGCTTCAGTGACTACTGTGCAGTGACTTGCGCTTTAAATCGCACGTGACAGTCAGCGAAATTGTTTCTGTCACCGTGGATGCTGAATGTGACCCACTTGGAGGATCTCTCTCCCGATGAGGTTATCTGGCAAATGTGGGATCGTTCTTTCCTTTCAACTGCGCCATACACTTCTGTTTTGGAATGGATGGCTCAACTGGCATAGCCGTGGCTCAGACAAACGTTGAAACGATTCTACGCTGATAGAGCGCGGGAATTTCGGAAGACGTAAGAGTTTTGCTACTCTCTCTTACGTGTCCTGTATGAAAATGTGCATCAGCCTCCTCTACGGATTGCACAAGTCAGGTGAGCAAAGGCACCATTGTTAACTGTTGAAGCAACGTCAAATGAAAGGGCTAAGGTTGCGATCCAATTCACTATCCGTGGTTGCGGATGGATTGATTTCTGGGTATCATCTCATTCGACTACAGACTCGTCGTCGGCGTGTGTGTATCATGTCTCTCAAAATGGAGGACGGCACTGTTGTGACTGCACATAAGGACATACTGGATGCACTACAACAGTTCTATGCTGGGCAGTATGAGGTACGCGTTCCTATCAATACGTCATTCGATTTATTTGTTTTGGCTGTGGATTGTAGACTTACAACTGCTCATAATGCTTCGCATTTAGAGGCTTTTAGATGTGACGATGTCTATGATCTTTTTTTCAGGTCGCCTTTTCACAATTCGCTGTGGTTGGATGGTTTTTCCAAAGGGTTTATATTGTGAGTTTTGGCCTTTACTGGGTACCACATTCACATTACTTTTGAAGAAATTAGTGAGAGGAGGGTTTGTGGCCGCCCCTTTTAAAGTTGACTAAATTGTGTCAGATCCTAAAAGTTCTGGTCAGGCATCAACTGATAAATTTCGTCCGATGACCTTATTGCATTCTGATTATACGACTGTGCCGAGGGCGATGAATAGCCGATTGTCTGTGTTACTGGGGAAAGCTGTTGCTGACCGTCAAAGTCGTATTCCTACTCATACTATTCTGACGCCGTTAGCAGATTGTCGTGACATATCGGTAACCGCTGATACTTTTGTTCCTGGTGCTCTGTCAATTTTGGATTTTGACAAGGGGTTCGACCGGATCAACTATGGCTTCCTGTGCCGTTGGGTTCGCAACTGACGCTCGCAGGATCGTGTATAATTTGTTCAAGCTTCGGTGGCTGTCAATGGCCAACTGACACCCTATTACCTTTCGTTCGAGGTTTGCTGAGGGAAGTCTGTTTTAAGTGTCGTTGTTTGTTCAATCACTTGATCTCCTTTTTCGAATAATCGTCGCTCAATTATAAGGATGGACACACTCGGGCGAGACGATCTCGGTGCGCACATAGGCGGATGATGTGATGGCGTTACTCCATCTCCCGCCTAGAGTCCGTTGCTTAAGGCTACGTTGGATGTCTTTTGTCTTGTATCTGATGCCCCCATCAACGAAGGGAAATGTCGATTGATGCAATTACGTTGCTTTGTTGTGGTTGTTGTTGTGGTCTTCAGTCCTGAGACTGATTTGATGCAGATCTCCATGCTACTTTATCCTCTGCAAGCTTCATCTCCCAGTACTTACTGCAACCTACATCCTTCTGAATCTGCTTAGTGTATTCATCTCTTGGTCTCCCTCTACGATTTTTACCCTCCACGCAGCCCTCCAATACTAAAATTGTGATCCCCTGATACCTCAGAACATGTCCTACCAACCTGTCCCTTCTTCTTTTCAAGTTATGCCAGAAACTCCTCTTCTCCCCAATTCTGTTCAATACCTCCTCATTAGTTATGTGATCTACCCATTTAATCTTCAGCATTCTTCTGTAGCACCACATTTCGAAAGCTTCTATTCTCTTCTTGTTCAAACTATTTATCGTCCATGTTTCACTTCCATACATGGCTACACTCCATACAAATACTTTCAGAAACGACTTCCTGACACTTAAATCTATACTCGATGTTAACAAATTTCTCTTCTTCAGAAACGCTTTCCTTGCCATTGCCAGTCTACATTTTATATCCTCTCCACATCGACCATCATCAGTTATTTTGCTCCCCAAATAACAAAACTCCTTTACTACTTTACGTGTCTCATTTCCTAATCTAATTCCCTCAGCATCACCCGACTTAATCCGACTACACTTCATTATCCTCGTTTTGCTTTTGGTGATGTCCATCTTGTATCCTCCTTTCAAGACACTGTCCAATCCGTTCAACTGATCTTCCAAGTCCTTTGCTATCTCTGACAGAT
Organism: Schistocerca serialis cubense; assembly: GCF_023864345.2. NCBI lineage: Eukaryota > Metazoa > Arthropoda > Insecta > Orthoptera > Acrididae > Schistocerca > Schistocerca serialis. The sequence continues at coordinate 267,866,093 of NC_064638.1, forward strand.
TTACAATGTCATCGGCGAACCTCGAAGTTGTTATTTCTTCTCCATGGATTTTAATACCTACTCCGAATTTTTCTTTTGTTTCCTTTACTGCTTGCTCAATATACAGATTGAATAACATCGGGGAGAGGCTATAACCCTGTCTCACTCCCTTCCCAACCACTGCTTCCCTTTCATGCCCCTCGATTCTTATAACTGCCATCTGGTTTCTGTACAAATTGTAAATAGTCTTTCGCTCCCTTTATTTTACACCTACCACCTTCAGAATTTGAGAGTATTCCAGTCAAGATTGTTAAAAGCTTTCTCTAAGTATACAAATGCTAGAAACGTAGGTTTGCCTTTCCTTAATCTATTTTCTAAGATAAGTCGAAGGGTCAGTATTGCCTCACATGTTCCAACATTTCTACGGAATCCAAACTGATCTTCCCCGAGTTCGGCTTCTACCAGTTTTACCATTCGTCTGTAAACATTTCGCGTTAGTATTTTGCAGCCGTCATCATCATCATCATCATCATCATCATCATCATCATCTAAGACTGATTATGCCTTTCAGCATTCAGTCTGGAGCATAGCCCCCCTTATACAGTTCCTCCATGATCCCCTATTCAGTGCTAACATTGGTGCCTCTTCTGATGTTAAACCTATTACTTCAAAATCATTCTTAACCGAATCCAGGTAGCTTCTCCTCGGTCTGCCCCGACTCCTCCTACCGTCTACTGCTGAATCCATGAGTCTCTTGGGTAACCTTGCTTCTCCCATGCGTGTAACATTACCCCACCATCTAAGCCTGTTCGCCCTGACTGCTACATCTATACAGTTCATTCCCAGTTTTTCTTTGATTTCCTCATTGTGGACACCCTCCTGCCATTGTTCCCATCTACTAGTACCTGCAATCATCCTAGCTACTTTCATATCCGTAACCTCAACCTTGTTGATAAGGTAACCTGAATCCACCCAGCTTTCGCTCCCATACAACAAAGTTGGTAGAAAGATTGAACGGTGCACAGATAACTTAGTCTTGGTACTGACTTCCTTCTTGCAGAAGAGAGTAGATCGTAGCTGAGCACTCACTGTATTAGCTTTGCTACACCTCGCTTCCAGTTCTTTCACTATGTTGCCATCCTGTGAGAATATGCATCCTAAGTACTTGAAACTGTCCACCTGTTCTAACTTTGTTCCTCCTATTTGGCACTCAATCCGTTTATATTTCTTTCCCACTGACATTACTTTCGTTTTGGAGATGCTAATCTTCATACCATAGTCCTTACATTTCTGATCTAGCTCTGAAATATTACTTTGCAAACTTTCAATCGAATCTGCCATCACAACTAAGTCATCCGCATATGCAAGACTGCTTATTTTGTGTTCACATATCTTAATCTCACCCAGCCAGTCTATTGTTTTCAACATATGATCCATAAATAATATGAACAACAGTGGAGACAGGTTGCAGCCTTGTCTTACCCCTGAAACTACTCTGAACTATGAACTCAATTTACCGTCAACTCTAACTGCTGCCTGACTATCCATGTAAAGACCTTTAATTGCTTGCAAAAGTTTGCCTCCTATTCCATAATCTTGTAGAACAGACAATAACTTCCTCCTAGGAGCCCGGTGATATGCCTTTTCTAGATCTATAAAGCATAGATACAATTCCCTGTTCCACTGATAACACTTCTCCATTATTTGCCGTAAGCTAAACATCTGGTCCTGACAACCTCTAAAAGGCCTAAACCCACACTGATTTTCATCCAATTGGTCCTCAACTAATACTCGCACTTTCCTTTCAACAATACCTGAGAAGATTTTACCCACAACGCTGATTAAAGAGATACCTCTATAGTTGTTACAATCTTTTCTGTTTCCATGCTTAAAGATTGGTGTGATTACTGCTTTTGTCCAGTCTGATGGAACCTGTCCCGACTCCCAGGCCATTTCAATTATCCTGTGTAGCCATTTAAGACCTGACATTCCACTGTATTTGATGAGTTCCGACTTAATTTCATCCACCCTAGCCGCTTTATTGCACTGCAATCTATTGACCATTTTTTCCACTTCCTCAAATGTGATCCTATTTCCATCATCATTCCTATCCCATTCTACCTCGAAATCTGAAACATTACTGATCGCATTTTCACCTACATTGAGCAACTCTTCAAAATATTCCCTCCATCTGCCCAAGGTATCCACAGGATTCACCAGCAGTTTTCCTGACCTGTCCAAAATACTTGTCATTTCCTTCTTACCTCCCTTTCGAAGACTGCTAATTACACTCCAGAATGGTTTTCCAGCAGCTTGACCCATAGTCTCCAACTTCTTTCCAAAGTCTTCCCACGATTTCTTCTTGGATGCTGTAATTATCTGTTTGGCTTTGTTTCTTTCTTCAACGTAACTTTCTCTGTCTACCTGGGTTCTGGTTTGTAGCCATTTTTGATACGCCTTCTTTTTCCTTTTACAGGCTGCCTTGACTGTATCATTCCACCAAACTGTTTGCTTCATCCTACTTTTACACACTACTGTTCCAAGACATTCTTTAGCCACTTCTAGTACTGTGTCCCTGTACCTTTTCCATTCCTTTTCCAATGACTGTAATTGACTACATTCAACTAACTGGTACCTTTCTGAGATCGCTGTTATATACTTGTGCCTGATTTCCTTATCCTGAAGTTTCTCCACTCTTATCCTCCTACAAATGGACCTGACCTCCTGCACTTTTGGCCTCACAATCCCAATTTCACTGCAGATTAAATAATGATCAGTGTCATCAAAGAATCCCCTGAATACACCTGTGTCCCTCACAGCCTTCCCGAATTCCTGATCTGTTGTTATACAGTCAATGACAGATCTGGTTCCCCTGCCTTCCCAAGTATACCAGTGAATGTTCTTATGTTTAAAAAAGGAGTTTGTGATTACTAAGCCCATACTGGCACAGAAATCCAAGAGTTGTTTCCCGTCCCTGTTGGCCTCCATATCCTCTCCAAATTTACCCATAACCTTTTCATACCCTTCAGTTCGATTTCCAATCCTAGCGTTAAAATCACCCATGAGCAGAACACTGTCCTTGTCCTTTACTCTAACAACTACATCACTGAGTGCCTCATAAAAACTATCCATATTATCTTGATCTGTCCTTTCACAATGCGAATATACTGACACAATCCTAATTTTCTTGCTAGACACTGTCAAATCTATCCACATCAGTCGTTCGTTTACATACCTTATTGCAACTACGTTGGGTTCCATTTCTTTCCTGATGTAAAGCCCTACACCCCATTGTGCTATTCCTGCTTTGACTCCTGACAGGTAGACCTTGTATTCTCCCACTTCCTCTTCTTTCTCACCCCTTACCCGAATGTCACTAACAGCTAAAACGTCCAGCCCCATCTTACTTGCAGCCTCTGCCAGCTCTACCTTCTTCCCAGAGTAGCCCCCATTGATATTAATAGCTCCCCATCTCATTACCATTTGTTTGCCAAGTCGTATCTTTGGAGTCCCTGGTTTGTCAGTTAGAGGTGGTACTCCGTCACCTCCAAAGGTCCGAGGCATTTTGCTCTGATTGTTGCCAGCATCATATTTAAAGTACCAGGGAAGCAGGTTGCTAGCCTTACTTGCCCCGAGTCCCATTGAGTTTTACCCCTAACGGCTGAGGGACTAACCGGTGGATTTGGTAGTCTTTGCCGTATGAACACAAAGGTGACCACGACTCGGAATATGTCCGAGATGCCCAGCCTTATTCCAAAGTATCTGGTATCCGGACTGTCGGGACCACTTACTTGGCCACTCATACGTTGCCCGTGGTTCATGAACTAGGACATGACTACAGGAACCCACACCATGAACCAGCCGTGACATATTAAATTGATAGTTCGGTAATTTTCACATCTGTCAACACCTGCTTTCTTTGGGATTGGAATTATTATATTCTCCTTGAAGTCTTAGGGTATTTCGCCTGCCTCATACGTCTTGCTCACCAGATGGTAGAGTTTTGTCAGGACTGGCTCTCCCAAGGCCGTCAGTAGTTCTAATGGGAAGTTGTCTGCTCCCGGGGCCTTGTTTCGACACAGGTCTTTCAGTGCTCTGTCACTCTTCACGCTGTATCGTATCTCCTATTTCATCTTCATCCTCTTCCATTTCCATAATATTGTCCTCAAGTACATTGCCCTTGTATAGACCCTCTATATACTCCTACCACCTTTCTGCGTTCCCTTATTTCGTTAGAACTGGGTTATCATCTGAGCTCTTGATATTCATACAAGTGGCTCTCTTTTCTCGAAAGGTCTTTAATTTTCCTATAGGCAGTATCTATCTTGCCCCATAGTGAGATAAGCATCTACATCCTTACATTTGTCCTCTAGCCATCCCTGATTAGCCATTTTGCACTTCTTGTCGATCTCATTTTTGAGACGTTTGTATTCCCTTTTGGCTGCTTCATTTATTGCATTTTTATATTTTCTCCTTTTATCAATTAAATTCGATATTTCTTCTGTTATCCAAGGAGCTTTGTTAATGCTGTCATTTTGTGGATGACGGTGGTCGATGGACGGATGTGGGAATCATAATTGACCGTTCCCCATTCCAAGACGTAAGTCGTTTAAGAAAAAATATAAGGAGCAATCCAGGAACATGAAAGGCTTTCCCTTAACCTGCTTCATAAAGTTCGGATTCTGGATATTTACGGCTTTTGGAAAGCATATTACATCATTTCAATCTTTTCCATACCCGCGATAATGACTAGGAAACTGAAACAGCTGTCTAGTCGTTTATTATGGAAGCATCACATTGCTTGGCCACTGCGAGATTATGAAATGTAAGAGGGAATGTTTTCATTGTTTGTCTTCCAGTACTGACGTCATATGGTCATGTGTCTTCATACGAATCAGTTGACATGGTATAAATTTCAAGCGCTACTGTCGTGGGTTCATAAATGCGGATTATAGAAGCGGTCATCTTCAAATGCCGTCCTTGTATGTAGCATGCATATGAAATTAAGTTAAGACTGTTGTGATATAACGCAATGACATTCAGAACATTTAATAAATACTTACGATCGTGTCCCATATCGTATAATGCATTTATAAATAGGTGCAATCACTATTATAGTCAATTAATCATCCTCTTACAGAGAAGATACAATAACGTTTGTCAGGCAATTACAAGTGTCCTAAATATGGGGTCGCTCGTGGTGGCAGGAATGTGAAACTGAGAACAGTCGATACGAAATTTTCCGAATAGTGCCGACTTTTACCGATCAACATCTGGCAGGGCAAGTAACTCCTCACGCCCTTACTATGGCTTGTCTATTCAGGTCTCAGAATAGACTTATTTATTTAGGTGTGAAAATTACCGAACTATCAGTTTAACAAGTCACGGCTGCAAAATACTAACGCGAATTCTTTACAGACGAATGGAAAAACTGGTAGCAGCCGACCTCGGGGAAGATCAGTTTGCATTCCGTAGAAATATGGGAACACGTGAGGCAATACTGACCCTACGACTTGTCTTAGAAGCTAGATTAAGAAAAGGCAAACCTACGTTTCTAGGATTTGTAGACTTGGAGAAAGCTTTTGACAATGTTGACTGGAATACACTCTTTCAAATTCTGAAGGTGGTAGGGGTAAACTGCAAGGAGTGAAAGGCAATTTACAATTTGTACAGAAACCAGATGGCAGTTACAAGAGTCGAGGGACACGAAAGGGAATCAGTGGTTGGGAAGGGAGTGAGACAGGGTTGTAGCCTCTCCCCGATGTTATTCAATCTGTATATTGAGCAAGCAGTAAAGGAAACAAAAGGAAAATTCGGAGTAGCTATTAAAATCCACGGAGAAGAAATATAAACCTTAAGGTTCGCCGATGACATTGTAATTCTGTCAGAGACAGCAAAGGACTTGGAAGAGCAGTTGAACGGAATGGAAAGTGTCTTGAAAGGAGAGTATAAGGTGAACATCAACAAAATCAAAACGAGGATAATGGAATGTAGTCGAATTAAGTCGGGTGATGCTGAGGGAATTAGATTAGGAAATGACACTTGAAGTAGTAAAGGAGTTTTGTTATTTGGGGAGCAAAATAACTGATGATGGTCGAAGTAGAGAGGATATAAAATGTAGACTGGCAATGGCAAGGAAAGCGTTTCTGAAGAAGAAAAATTTGTTAACATCGAGTATAGATTTAAATGTCAGGAAGTCGTTTCTGAAAGTATTTGTATGGAGTGTAGCCATGTATGGAAGTGAAACATGGACGATAAATAGTTTGGACAAGAAGAGAATAGAATCTTTCGAAATGTGGTGCTACAGAAGGGTGCTGAAGATTAAATGGGTGGATCACATAACTAATGAGGAGGTATTGAATAAGATTGGGGAGAAGAGGAGTTTGTGGCACAACTTGACAAGAATAAGGGATCGGTTGGTAGGACATGTTCTGAGGCGTCAAGGGGTCTCCAATGTAGTATTACAGGGCAGCGTGGAGGGTAGAAACCGTAGAGGGAGACCAAGAGATGAATACACTAAACAGATTCAGAAGGATGTAGGCTGCAGTACGTATTGGGAGATGAAGCAGCTTGCACAGGATAGAGTAGCATGGAGAGCTGCATCAAACCAGTCTGAGGACTGAAGACCACAACAACAACAATTATTAGTAACAAGATGACACTAATTTATGTAGGTTACCAGTTAATAATCAGATCGGTACGTATGCGGCACGAAGTTCCGCCACACAGAAGCAGTATTTGCTCTTGAGCAGGAGAATTTGACAACTATAGCCTCAGAGACCTTAAAGCGTATCTTTTCATTCCATAATACTTCCGTATCTCGCTTTTTTGCCATTGATTCCTCCTAACTACTCTCCGACTTCTGGCTACTCTTCGTCACTACTAAATTGTGATCTGAGTCTATATCTGCTCCATGACACGCCTTACAACTCAATATCTGCTTTCGGAATCTCTGGTTGACTATGATGTAATGTAACTGGAATCTTCCCGTATGTTTTCGCCTCCTCCGAGATTACTCCCTCCCCTTGCGACTGTTGAAAAGTGTATTGGTACGACACTACTAACTCTCAAACACACGTTTAGCTATTTATGAAACGTTTAAACCAATAAGACATATCATGAAACTGTAGGTATTATAAAGCAAGACTATAGTTGATTTCGCTGTAACTCTGAAAACATATGTCTGTAGTTTTGAGGGTAAGAGGTCTAATGCTGTCTTGTGGATGAAAATTTACCAATGGCTATATACAATACTAAAAAGCAAAATTACGCGTTTTTACAATGCTATGGGACTGAGAGTAGCCACAAGAGGACTTGGTTGACTTTAACTCTGAACCATTTAAAACTCGTCGCTTCAATATTAGGGGAGTCTGCGAATCTGTTAAGACAGTCGAGTAATAGAGAGAGCCGCTGTTTTCTCTTTGTTCTCTACAATTGTACTTCAGCATTTTGACTGTTCTGTCTAAATCACACATAGAGGAAACAAGCAAACTGCACCAAAGGTAAAAAAAAAAAAAATAAATTGGTAAATAACGTACCAGGGAAAGGCTATTAGTAAACAAGGATTTTGATAGGAACTTAAATTAACGACGTACTTTTCGCGCACTTGTATCATCTAATTGTTTGTGAAACTCCCACCCGCAGCATGCTACAGTAGAAAGAATTGCTATGGCCAGAAACAAAAGCACTGTGGTTACAGCATGAAAACATTACAATTGAAAAGCTGATTAATGACGCATTAATGTATAATGGAGGCTGGTTCAAATTGCTCTGAGCACTATGGGACTTAACATCTGTGGTCGTCAGTCTCTTAGAACTTAGAACTACTTAAACCTAACTCACCTAAGGACATCACACACATCCATGCCCGAGGCAGGATTCGAACCTGCGACCGTAGCGGTCACGCCATTCCAGACTGAAACGCCTAGAACCGCACGGCCACACCGGCCGGCTATAATGGAGTGCTACAGAGAGCAGGATTGAAGGTTCGGTCACTCCGTTGATGCCGCTTCGTTGCAAGCAAGGCAACGTCAAAAACTTGAGGAAGTTGGTACGGCTCTCATAATCTCATGTCACTTACTTGAGCCTTCTTGAAGTCCATAACAATTGTACACCGTAGAAGCCACGCCCCCAAACCTCTGTTAGGTGGGGCTAACCGAAATTTGAAGGCGTATCCTTAACATTACTACCTGTTTAAAAGACATCATTCTATATCAACAATTCTAAAAACATTGACAATAATTATTTATATCCTTGGAGATAAATATTAGAAATAATTTCTACTACATAAATTCTGCAATGCAGTACAGAAAAATATTTTTTAAAGTATCTTCTGGGGGGGAGGAGGGGGGGGGGGGGCGGAGCGAAGGAGGCTCCACCTCAGAGACATTAAGTAACAAGAAGAGGGACTAAAGGTGTGGGTCGCCAATTTTAATTAAGTTCTGGAAGGATGACCTAATTGAAAATAAAAAGAGAAGTGTTTCGGCTTTTCCGTAGACAATTCCTCGATTCTGAAAAAATTCATGATCAAAGTTGGCGAAGGAAAAATCGTATTTTCAGTGCTGTACATAGAAACATCGTCTAAAAACAAACATTTATTCTCATAACAAGGGATCCAAAGCTAATAATGTTTGAGTTGTTAACGTTTCTGAGTTTCGTTTTCGTGATACATAGTACAAAAATATACCTTAAGTATATTAATGTATAATCCCATCTGGTCGTCTATTTGTGAGCGTCCTCGTAATCAGTGGGTGGAAACTTGTCATAGAAACAGACAAAATATAAATATTACTCGCGCCATGCGCAGTACATGAACGAAATCTCATCGCATTGACATTTCCCCGGGGCATTCTTCGTGAGAAACATATCTGATTAATGTTTAGAAACAGATCTATCACATTTCAGTTTGGATACGTATCAAGTGTACGAAAGCATACTCTGAAAGACAGGCTCGCTGGCCCTTCTGGCCGAGCGGTTCTAGGCGCTTCAGTCAGGAACCACGCGAACACTACGGTCGCAGGTTCGAATCCTGCCTCGGGCATGGATGAGTGTGATGTCCTTAGTTACGTTTAAGTAGTTCTACGTTCTAGGGGACTAATGATCTCAGATGTTAGTGCTCAGAGCCATTTGAACCATTTGAACAAACGCATGAATTTTAACAACATACACCCTATCTTGTAATTCTCTGTTCTGCTGTGACGTCGCATGTTGTCGCAGTTATACGAAGAAACTCCTTAGGTATCGCTTTCGCAGTGCAGGCCGCTTGAGCATCATCATCTACGAAAGTTCTGGCGCAGAGCGTCTTGTATCACGATGAAAATAGCTATCAATGCGTTATATACACTTATTTTATTATTAATCACACTCCCGATGCTTTACTTCAAAAAAGGCAGACATACGGAAAAAAATATCGAATGAGAAAAAAAACAAAGACCGAGAAACGAACACGGACCAGCAGTTCAGTAGTCTAACACTCGACCGCGATATCGCTCTTCTAGACGGGTAGATGAGGATACCTTAGCTACAGCATGAAAACGCACAAACGTTGATATCTCGAAGATTATTAAATTTGGCCCCATATTACGTTAGTAAAAAATGTTTGTTTTTAGACGATCTTTCGATGTATAACATTGAAAATACTATCTAGACTTTTTCAGAACTTTGGAGTGTCTAACAAAAAGCCTAAATACGTATCTCTTTGGTTTTAGTATAGACAGTCCTTCCAAAACTAGATCATAATCCGTGACCTGTCTGTCAGACGCTCCTCCAGTAAGAGCCACGCCAGCTCTGAACAGTCCGTACATCTTGTACTTGCCTAAACAGTCTACTTTTCAATGCTGGGTATTTCCCTCTCATTACATATCAAACTGACGTCAGAATGATGGGAGGGGTATCCAGCCACACAAATAACAGATTCAACAATTTCCAGAAATGTTTGTGTTCTGCACTGCGGCAGCGTTTGTCCCATCAGACAGCGGCAGAACAGGACTCCGTCTTGCGGCGCTGGCTAGCGCTGCGTGGCTCCCTCTACTACCTACCTGCATTACGCGGGCAGACAGCGTTAACAGGGGCCGTTGTCCTTGTTTCAGGATGCGTGCGGTGCCCACGGCCGCGGGCCTCGCGTACCCATGGAGCTGCCGGTAACCACGGCAACCTCCGCAGCGCGGCGCCACCGTCGCCAGCATGGCTGCCACCGAAACGCGGACTTCAGTGAGTACATGCTTGGTGCACTGCGAGTGCAGCGCACTCTTTTCAGGATTCAAGTGCCTTATCAGCAACTAGTTGGACAGACGCGTGCATTTGGTGCTCCTTTCGCCTGCCAGCCATGCTACGCGTACCATTATGTCTGAGATTAGCACATCTGATGATAAAATTAAAACGATTTGGAATATTGTGAAAAGGGAAACAGGGCAACCGAGAGCACAGGAAGACGGTATTTCTGTCAAACACAATGAAAAGTTTGTTAACCAGAAGTCAGATGAAGAAAACAATTTTAATAATAAATTTTACGTGTTGTAGAGAAAATAGGTGACAGCTCTTCATTAGAAAATGCAAGGCAGTATATGGAAGAGGCAGTACCTACACAATTTGATGAAATTGAAATTCAACCCACCTCTCATACTGAAATTAGGAAAATAAATTCACTCAACAGTAAAAGCTCACATGGAATTGATGGCATTTCCAACAGAGTACTAAAAACTTGTTCCCAACAAATAAGTAGGATTCTCAGCCACATATGTAGTAGCTCACTGAAACAGGGAATTTTTCCAGGTAGACTGAAATATGCTATTGTTAAACCATTGCAAAGGGGATAAGTGTGATGCTAACAACTACAGCCCAATCTCACTTCTGACAGTTTTATTCAAAATTCTTGAAAAATAATGTATTAAAGAGTAGCATCACATATTTGTAAAAAAATGAAATACAAACAAAATGTCAGTTTGGTTTTCAGAAAGGCTTTTCATCTGAAAATGCTATGTATGCTTTCACTGATCAAATATTAAATGCAATGCATAACCGAACATCACCCATTGGGATATTTAATGATCTCTCAAAGGCTTTTGATTGTGTGAATCATGAAATTCTTTTAGATAAGCTTAAGTATTGTGGTATGAGTGGGATAGTGCACAAATGGTTTAATTCATACTTAACTGCAAGAATGCAGGAGGTTGAAATTAACGGTAGAGATAGTCTACAAAAACCAGCAGAGTCCTCTAACTGGGAAGGTATCGAGAATGGTGTCCTCACAGGGTTCAGTCTTGGGTCCCTTATTAATATATATTAATAACTTGCCACTGTATATTCATGAAGATGCAAAGTTAGTTCTTTTTGCTGATGATACAAGTATAGTAATCACACCCAAGAAGCAAGAATCAGCTGAGGAAATTGCAAATAATGTCTTTCAGAAAATTATTAAGTGGCTCTCTGCAAATTGACTCTCACTAAATTTTGAGAAACACAGTTTATACAATTCGGTATAGTAAATGGCATAACACCATTGATAAATATAGACTATGAATGGAAGTCTGTTACTAAGGTAGAATACTCAAAATTTCTGGGTGTGTGCATTGATGAGAAATTGAATTGGAAGAAACACATCGATGATCTGCTGAAATGGTTAGGTTCAGCTACGTATGTTATTAGGGTTATTGCAAATTTTGGTGATAGACATATCACTAAATTAGCCTACCATGCCCATTTTCATTCACTGCTTTCATATGGCATATTATTTTGGGGCAATTCGTCACTAAAAGAGGAAGTATTCATTTGCACAAAAGTGTGTAATCAGAATAATAACTGGAGCCCACCCAAGATCACCTTGCAGACATTTATTTAAGGAACTTGGAATATTCACGGTACGTTCGCAATACATATATTCACTTACGAAATTTGTCATTAATAACCCATCCAAATTCAAAAATAACAACGAAGTGTATAGCTAGAACACTAGAAGAAAGGATGATATCCACTATTCTGGATTAAATCTCACTTTGGCACAGAAAGGGGTGAATTATGCTGCCACAAAAATCTTTGTTCATTTGCCAAATAGTATTAAAAGTCTGACAGATAGCCAAACAACATTTAAAAGTTTCTGAGTGACAACTCCTTCTACTCAACAGATGAATTCTTATATATTAAATAGTAACTGTAAAAAAAAGTATTAGTTAGTTAATTTGTGTAAAGAAAACTTGCGGTAAAGTGACACGTTCCACATCATTACGAAATGTCGTATTCATGATCTATGGAATAAGGATTAATGTATGTATGTATGTATGTATGTATGTATGTATATCACCGAGCGTACTGACGATCTACTCAATGCTCCAGGCAACTAGGGCAGGAAATATTCGTGGGAAGTGGCAACTACAACTAAGAGCTACGCCATTTGATCTGCATCCTTTTTGTCCGCATCTGTGAAGGTCATACGTCCTCCTTGGAGCTTGGAGTGTGTAGGTAAATGTTAAGAAGTATTTGAGAAATATATGTATCACATTGTCCGATAAAAACGAAAAGAAATCTTACAAAGGCTGCCCTGTTTTATTCAACAATCCTCACCCGTACATTATGGAGCACTAAGATCATGAACTTGTAACAGAAGAAAGACATTCATAGTACGGCCATATCTGGAGTAAACAAGATTTCCCTCTTTGATAAAATTAAATAGAGCATCGCACTTAACTACATTTTCATTCATATTCATATCGATGCAACATGTGCAGTTCATTTGCAATTAATCTCGTATCCAAGGATTATCTTATGTTCATTCATTAGCATCAAAAAGTTGATAACGTCATCAGAACTTTTTTTCTGAAATTCTGGTGCCAATGTGTAAAGAAATAATCACTTCTTTATATAGGGGTGTAAAAGTAATGACTAAATTTGGAACTCTAAATATTCGGTACTGTCGAATCACATGTTCGATAAAAAATATTCGTTACTTATTGCTTCTGTTGCCGAATGTCATCAGGTATTAATGCATTTATGAAAATTGTTTTGGGCACATCTCTGAGTAGGATTGTTAGCAAAAATTACAGTTTTCTTTGAAGAAAACACTAATGCTACTATTCATTTACCGGATGACTAGTTTCGATAAATAGGCCAAAGTGACACACACTCTGATCAAATAAAAACAAATTCTCCATTGTGTGTACAATATTGTTGTCAAGTGTGTCACATTATGTTGGATAACGAAGATATGAGATACATTTAAGTGTGATAACTGTCTACGCTAACCTTATAGTAAATACAAATATGTGGCTTGTGAAAATAGGCAAAGTCTAATACTACTCGCTTGGTAAATAAACAGCAGTTTTAGTGTTAAAATGTCTTTTCTTCAATATTCGAGAGCTGCAACACAGGACGCACTGAAAACATTTACATTTTACTTTATTTCCTGACTCCTCTCTGACAAAAATCACTCTGCCTCTTTTGCTCTACATAATGATTGCACTACACAATGAGAAAATTTGCTAAATCATCGTTAGTATGACCTCATAAGACTACTATAACGGGTCGTTGTAAACTAGAACTAATCACTGCAGTCAGACATGATAAAAATTTAATTTTACAACAGAACACTTCGTAAGAACCGAAAATAGGTCAGACTAATTGATGCCAGACACATACAGTTTTCGTAAAAGTTCCTCCCGCTGCCTATAGCTCACGCACGTTGTCTGAAATCACTAGAGTAACGAAAAAACATCTGGGAGGTTTGCGAATTTTGCCGACTTCGGACAAAAAACTGCATGCTGGTTAGTAAACGTGGCGAGTTACACAATATGTTCGATACTCAGTGTCACTATCGACAATGCCCGCTGACAATGCAGAATCGGAGGAATTCGACAACTACCGAGTCGGCTCGAACTCCTATAATATAAGCGAGTAACGAAACGTTCCACCGCACCGAGTCCACGAAGGGTAACCACTTAGAGAAATACGAAACTTACTGGGTTGGCACGAACCCCGTGCTAGGAATAAAACATACGAGTAACGAAACGTATTGGGCAGTAATGAATCAGTACTTTGAGTTTCTTGAGATATTTGCTACTCTGTAAAGAATACATACAGTCTACATAATTTGTAACCGATATTTGTCTCCACAATACCGACTACGTAGGGCATAAAATTGAGAAATTAACCAAACAACCAGAAATACAAAGATTATTATTTCTCTACACGCTCCGACTGGAATCTATGAAAAAAAATTAAACTAATTATCAAATCTTTGATGCCACTGAATCACACCATATACTCCATGGATCATCTGGATTTGCCATAATAGACAAAGGGCCTGAAACAAAAAGTAATTATTTCTCAGCACGACGACAAATAGAAAATTTTCTATACGGCTTGCTTCTCACAACAAACCGGAAATTATTTGGATCTGTCATAATATACAAAAGGGACTGAAAGAAAAAGTAACTATTTCTCAGCACAACAAGTGGAAAATTTTCTATGCGGCTTGATTTTCACTACGAACCGGAAATGTCAGTTAACAATCTTTGTGCATTCCCGATAAATGTTGGCATCTGTTGATCTGGTTTGTTCGTGTGGCTATAATTCCGACATGTATGGCTAATTAGTACAGGTTTCGCTGTAACCTTTTCCAAAGTACTTCAAACTTATATGGAGCATACCATCAGACAAAAACAGAAATAATTAAAGGACGCCCTTCCCTAATAACTCTCGCTTTGACGTGATTATTCGTACACTATGAACTTTGAAATGTCAGCTTAAAATCCCTGCGCTCACCTCAAATTTAGATAATCGTCCATTCATCTTGTTAAATCATCCAAGTAATAAGGTCATGTACTTGTACTGTTAGATTATACAAAAGATGTCATTAAACGGCAGTCACGTGCGCTTACAGTACTTCCTCTTTACGACATCTTTACAATGTTAGTAGGACGCCTAAGGTCACTTGCCTATGAGTCCGCTTCAAAAAAATTAAAACAAGTATTTTTTTCCAGAATGAGATTTTTACTCTGCAGCGGAACATTCGCTGATATGAAACTTCCTGGCAGTTAAAACTGTGTGCCGGACCGAGACTCAAACTCGGGACCTTTGCCTTTAGCGGGCAAGAGCTCTACCAACTGAGCTACTCAAGCACGACTCATGCTCCGTCCTCACAGCACAGCTTCAATTCTGCCAGTACTCGTCTCCTACCTTCCAAACTTCACAGAAGCTCTTCTGCGAAGGTTCGCAGAAGGTTCACAGGTTCGCAGAAGAGCTTCTGTGAAGTTTGGAAGGTAGGAGACGAGTACTGGCAGAATTGAAGCTGTTGATGCCGGCACCGTCGCTCAGCGTGTTCGGTCAGAGGGTTAGCTGCCCTCTGTGATTTAAACAAACAAAAAACAGAGTGAAGGGACCAACAATGAGCTTCCATCGGTGTCATTATACGTCTGTCCCGAACAAATGTAACGAACAATAATGAACAAACAGAGGGTTATCTGCCCACTGTAATCAAAAACTGAGTGAACGGATCAATGATGAACTTGAACAGTTGTCATGGGATGTCCGCCCCGGACAGGTGCAACAACCATAATGAACTAAATAAGATTAGCAAATAAACGAAGAAGAAGCTGGACTACATGCCCTCGAAAGGCAGAGGTCCAGAGTTCGAGTCTCGGTCTGGCACACAGTTTTAATCTGCCAGGTAGTTTCAATTTTTGTTTTGTTTTTCATCTTCAATAAGTGTTTAGATTTGTTTTAAAAAAATGGTATTTAACAGTGTTGAAATGTTGTTTAAGAAGCAACTTACAAATGTCTCGGTGTGCATACACATCCAAATTTCCATTGCTTTTATAGTTCAAATTTAGTAATTTGGTTCCTTTTCGAGAACGATGGGCAATACAGCTGTTTTTCAAGTTGGCATCCCCTTATACAATATGTTTTGCTATGGTTTTCTTGTATATCTTCGGTTTTCGGGCATTGTTTTGCTCATAAACTTTTCTGTGGTTTGGGTTGTGGCTATTTTGTTATTCTCTACATGTATGTGTCTCCGAACAAGTGTTTTGGTACTAAAGGTCAGCCGGTGCTAGGTCCAGACAGAAGCTCAAGCACTTGGCGATCCAGGGTGAAATTCCTAAGGTAACTGTGCGATGGCAAAAGTCATTGGATAGCGACGTACACATACACAGGTGGAGGTAGTACCATGTTCCCAAGGTATAAAACGGCAGTGCACTGGCGGAACTGTCATTTGTATTCAGGTGTTTCATATGAAGGTGTTTCACACGCGTGGCCGCACCACGGTTATTAGCAGAGTCTGGACGCGGAATTGTAGTTGCAGCTAGAAGCATCGGGCATTACATTTCTGATATCGTTAGGGAATACAGTGTTCCGAAACCAATTCCCGATAATACCAAGTTTCTGGCATTACCTCTCACGACGGACGACGCAGTGGCCGACGGTCTTCGTTTAACGACTTTGAGCAGAGGTGTTTGCGTAGAGTTCTCAGTGCTAGCAGACAAGCAGGAGTGCGTGAAATAACGGCAGAAATCAATGTGCGAAGTACGATGAACATATCCATCAGGAAAATTTGGCGAAATCGGTGGATGTCCATCCCGTTTCGTACTCTTTAATCATCACTTTTAGGAGTGAAGGACCTTCTTGGCGGTAATGGGACATCGCAGCAGACGACTGACACGAGTGTCTGGCTAACAGCACGACATCGGCTTGAGAGCGTCTCCTGGGCTCGTGACCATATCGGTTGGAACCTAGACGACTGCAAAACTGTGGCCCAGTCAGATGAGTCCGATTTCAGTTGGTATGAACTGTGGTAGAGTTCAAGTGTTCTGTAAACCCTGCGAAGCCATGGACCTGAGTTGTCAACAAGGCACCGTGCAGACTGGTGGTGGCTCTATAACGGTGTGGGCTGTGTTTACGTGGAAAGGGCTGCGTCCTCCGGTCCAACTGAACCTATCATTGACTGGAAATGGTTATGTTCAGCCAGCTGAAGGCGATTTGGAGCCATTCATGAACTTCACATTCCTAAACAACGATGGAATTTTTATGCATGACAATGTATCATGTCACCGGGCCACAACTGTTCGTGATTGGTTTGAAGAACATTCTGGACAATTCGAGCAGCAGACTTGGCTATAAAAATCGCCCGACATAAATCGCATCGAATATTTATGGCAGATAATCGAGAGGTCAGTTCGTGCACCAAATCCTGCACCGGCAACACTTTCGCAATTATGGACAGCTATAGGCGCAGCATTGCTCAATATTTTTGCAGGGAGCTCACAACGACATTTGGATACCATGCCACGTAGAACTGCTGCACTACGCCGAGCAAAAAGAGGTGCAGCACGATATTAGGAGGTATCCCATGACTTCTGTCAAATGGTTCAAATGGCTCTGAGCACTATGGGACTTAACATCTGTGGTCATCAGTCTCCTAGAACTTAGAACTACTTAAACCTAACTAACCTAAGGACATCACACACATCCATGCCCGAGGCAGGATTCGAACCTGCGACCGAAGCAGTCGCGCGGTTCCGGACTGAGCGCCTGAACCGCTAGACCACCGCTGCTGGCACTTCTGTCACCTCAGTGACTGCTGAACAGTAAATTTGTTTGTATTATACTCAGGTACCATCAGCTGACTTGTGACAGGGCTGTTACTGATTCGCACTCTAGCAAGTTGCCGGGGTAGCGGGAGGGAGAAGTAAAGAACTCTGCGGAGGAGGTTGAGAGTTACAACCAACACAGGAAAGACAATAATCGTACATAACTGGGTCCGTTTAATATCCTTTCGAACCTTCAGTCTTGTATTTGAGAAGCGACACGATCCTGATTCCGGTAGCTGACATTTGACATCGCTCACCAGTTTTCTTCGTCAATGATGCTAGGTACGTTCCCGTCACTGACAATTCATGAGATCAGGAAGTTCGACTAGTAGTCATAAAATATCAGTTATCAACTCGAAAATAAAGTTACGTATTTGGTTGTAAATTTGTTTGTAGTTACGTGTGTGCCATCCTGGTTGACATAAAAGTACCCCGCCATACCTTCTAACATCGTGCCAGATCTCCTTTTACACGGCGTAGTGAAGCAGCTGGAAGTGGCATGGACTCAACAACTCGTTGGAAGTCTCCTGGAAAGTATTGAGTCATGCTTCCATAAATACGAAAATTTTGCCGGCGCATTATTATATGCACGAACTGGTCTCTCGATTATGTCGCTTAATTGTTCTATCGGGTTCAGGTCGTGCGATATGAGCCCGGTAACATGACATGGTTGTTTGGGAACATGAAGCCCGTAAATGGTTGCAAGTAGTCTCCAAGTAGTCGGAAATTACCATTTCCAGTTAATTATCGGTTCAGTTGGACCAGAGAACACAGTCCATCGCATGTAAACAAACAGCACATCTGAATGTTGGTCTCCATAAGGTTCTCGTCCTGTGCAGCGACCGTGGAATATAAAATTATAAGGAATGTAGCAACCAGTCGCGGAACCATAATTTATTTATCTTGTTGCAAATCGATTTCGACTGATATCAGTCATTGCCGTAAGTAGAAGTACTGTCCTTGACTTCGTGGTAGAAATCTTCCAAGGACAGTACTTTTACTTATGACATGTATCATTTAGAAAAGCGCACGGATGATGACTGATATCAGTCGAAATCGATTTGCAACAAGATAAATAAATTATGGTTCCGCGACTGGTTGCTACATTCCTTATAATTTTACACCGCACATCGTTGCGGAAACACCGCCAGCTTGCACAGTGCCTTGTTGTCAACCTGGGTCCATGGATTTATATAGTCTGTGCCACATTCGATCCCTACCGTCACTTCTTACCAATGGAAATAGGGACTCATCTGACCAGGTCACGGTTTTCCAGTCCTCTAGTGAACAACCGACAAGGTCACGATGCCAGAACAGGCGCTGTAGACAATGTCGTGCGGTTAGTAAAAGCACCTGCATTGGCCGTTTGGTGCCATCTCCCATTAACGCCAGAATTCACCGCACTGTCATAACAGACAAGTTAGTCGTACGTGCTGCATTGATTTCTGCGGCTATTCCAGGCAGTCTAGCTTGTCTGTTAGCAGTGACATCTCTACTCAAACGCCGCTGCTCTCGGTCTTTAAGTGGAGGTTGACGGCCGCTACATTGACAGTGGTGAGAGGTAATCCATAAAATTTGGTGTTCTCGGCACTCTTTTGACACTGTGGATCTCGAAATTCCCTAACGATCTCCGGAGCGGACTGCCCTATTCGTCTAGCTCCAATTCCCATTCTACGTTCAGAGTCAGATAATTCCCGTTGTCCGCCCGTCCTAACGTCGGATAACTTTCCACGTCAATCACCTGCGTACAAATCACAGCTCCCCCAAGTCACTGGCCTCTTATAAGTTGTGTATCCAGGAAAGTTCGGCCGCCGAGTGCACGCCACATTGGGCGACCTGCGTGCCGGTGATGAGGATGAAATGATGGTAACACAACACCCAGTCCATGAGCGGAGAAAATCTCCAACCAGGCCCGCAGCATAGGAGGCAAGCACGTTACCACTCAGCTAAGCAAGCGGACAGTCCACGCCATACTACCGGCATTTGTATATCGCTATCCCACTGCGAAGAAACCATGGGTAACAGAAGAAATACTTCAGTTGATTGATGAAAGGAGGAAGTACAAACATGTTCCGGGAAAATCAGGAATGCAGAAATACAACTCGCTGAGCAATGAAATAAATAGGAAGTGCAGGGAAGCTAAGACGAAATGGCTGCAGAAGAAATGTGAAGACATCGTAAAAGATATGAATGTCGGAAGGACAGACTCAGCATACAGGAAAGTCAAAACAACCTTTGGTGACATTAAAAGCAACGGTGGTAACATTAAGAGTGTAACGGGAATTCCACTGTTAAATGCAGAGGAGAGAGCAGATAGGTGGAAAGAACACATTGAAAGCCTCTGAGGGTGAAGATTTGTCTGATGTGATAGAAGAAGAAACAGGAGTCGATTTAGAAGAGATAGGGGATCCAGTATTAGAATCGGAATTTAAAAGAGCTTTGGAGGACTTACGGTCAAATAAGGCAGAAGGGATAGATGACATTCCATCAGAATTTCTAAAATCATTGAGGGAAGTGGCAACAAAACGACTATTCACGTTGGTGTGTAGAATATATGAGTCTGGCGACATACCATCTGACTTTCCGAAAAGCATCATCCACACAATTTCGAAGACGGCAAGAGCTGACAAGTTCGAGAATTATCGCACAATCAGCTTAACAGCTCATCCATCGAAGTTGCTTACTAGAATAATATACAGAAGAATGGAAAAGAAAATTGAGAATGCGCTAGGTGACGATCAGTTTGGCTTTAGGAAAAGTAAAGGGACGAGAGAGTCAATTCTGACGTTACGGCTAATTATGGAAGCAAGGCTAAAGAAAAATCAAGACACTTTCATAGGATTTGTCGACCTGGAAAAAGCGTTCGACAATATAAAATGGTGCAAGCTGTCCGTGATCCTGAAAAAAGTAGGGGTAAGCTATAGGGAGAGACGGGTCATATACAATATGTACAACAACCAAGAGGGAATAATAAGGGTGGACGATCAAGAACGAAGTGCTCGTATTAAGAAGGATGTAAGACAAGGCTGTAGCCTTTCACCCCTACTCTTCAATCTGTACATCGAGGAAGCAATGATGGAAATAAAAGAAAGATTCAGGAGTGGAATTAAAATACAAGGTGAAACGATATCAATGATACGATTCGCTGATGACATTGCTATCCTGAGTGAAAGTGAAGAAGAATTAAATGATCTGCTGAACGGAATGAACAGTCTAATGAGTACACAGTATGGTTTGAGAGTAAATCGGAGAAAGACGAAGGTAATGAGAAGTAGTAGAAATGAGAACAGCGAGAAACTTAACATCAGGATTGATGGTCACGAAGTCAATGAAGTTAAGGAATTCTGCTACCTAGGCAGTAAAATAACCAATGACGGACGGAGCAAGGAGGACATCAAAAGCAGACTCGCTATGGCAAAAAAGGCATTTCTGGCCAAGAGAAGTTTACTAATCTCAAATACCGGCCTTAATTTGAGGAAGAAATTTCTGAGGATGTACGTCTGGAGTACAGCATTGTATGGTAGTGAAACATGGACTGTGGGAAAACCGGAACAGAAGAGAATCGAAGCATTTGAGATGTGGTGCTATAGACGAATGTTGAAAAATAGGTGGACTGATAAGGTAAGGAATGAGGAGGTTCTACGCAGACTCGTAGAGGAAAGGAATATGTGGAAACCACTGATAAGGAGAAGGGACAGCATGATAGGACATCTGCTAAGACATGAGGGAATGACTTCCATGGTACTAGAGGGAGCTGTAGAGGGCAAAAACTGTAGAGGAAAACAGATATTGGAATACGTCAAGCAATCACTTGGAATAGACCAGGGCCAACGCAGTATATATGCCCTGTGCCATACATTACAGCATGTGACACTATAGGTATTAACAGTTGCAGCGACCATCTTCTGTGGGAAGCGAGCTACTATTTCAGACCAGTTTAGTAGTTCGTACCTCCCCATTAAATAAACTCATGATCTCAATAACATGGGACAAAATTAAGGACTTTATTGGCTACCGTTTTATTAACATACTGGTTTTCCACCTGAACCCAGACGTATCTCAACGTTCGTGATATATGTCAGGCAAGGCAGTTAGTGTGACGTCACAATTTCGTTGCAGAGCTGGTATTTCCCGTGGGTCTCTGGTTAGCCTGACGCAGAAGCAAAATCTACGCTCTTGCCGGGACAGGAGTCAACATGCGATATCGCACTCCACCAATGCGCTGTGCCGTTCTCCTTTGTCTCCCATAGTGGCGTGCTATGGTACTGTGCCACGGGGATTTAAATTTGTATATGGACAGTAGCTATGTATCTGCAAAGAAACAAAACATTAATTCATCTACATCTACATGATCGCTCTGCAATTCACTTCCTAGTACTTGGCAGTTCGTTCATAGAACCACTATCAGATTATTTAGCGATCGTTCCATTCTCGAATAGCACATGCGAAAAATGAAGACCCCAATCTTTCCTTCCGAGTTCTGATTTCTCTTACTGTGATGGTCATACCACGTGGCGTGTGGTATCAACGAAGACGCACGGGCGGTTTACGAAGATAGAGGAGAGAGCCATGTGGTTAGATGTTGAACACCATAGGAGACACCATTTTAGAGCTTTTTATATTTTGAAGACTATGTAGAGATGCATCTTGGAAGACACGGCTGCAACAAGGGAAGTAGCCATGATGTTTTAATTTAATTATTTTATTATCAGTTTTATTGTGCCTGGTGCATGTTCCATTTTAGCGAGTTTTAACAGGTTCTTTTACTTTTACCATTTATTATTTGTTGATGGAAGCTTGACTTCCGAAGCGCGTCAATCTTAGTGTTTTACACTATAAACAAGTGGTTGAGCCGATATATTTTTTTAACATCTACTGCAACTGTTTGCTGTTAGGAACAACCTACAGAATGGAGTAAACAAATGAAGTCACATTTCTCTTCTATCGTTATTGCATGAATACAGCATGTGTTTAACGTCTGTTAGTGATGTTACTGTAAACCATATACACAGTTCTGGGTAAGCTCAGCGCATATATTACTTATAATGGAACCAGTTTGTGATTTGATAAGTTATTGAAGTGCTTTTGCATTGCAGTTCTATTTTTGCATGAACCATCATGACGGAAGCCTGTTACCCTAAATGGGGAATGGTCACCATATTGAGCAGCTGTTTTAACATAACCCACAAGTACAGTTTGTAAGTAATAGGAAGCAGGTTACGTTAGAAGCTCCAATATTCCACCCCAAAACAATAGCGTATTCTAATATTTTACTGCATTCTGTAGGTCGTTCGTAATAGTAGAGGTATACCAGGTGTAGAAGTATGAAACCGGACTTTAGCTATATATGGTGCTAGCCGTCAGTGTAGGGCCCGTGAGACCGCGTCTGCAGTGCCATCTGCTTCCTGTAACGGCTGACGACGAATGTCAACACACAGTAACGAAAGTTCCATATATCGGTATCTGTTTCAAACCCGTAAACATGTCGAGATTTATGCCTACGAATTAAGATTTGCGGACGGCATTGGTTTTCTGTTAGCGTTTGAAGAAAACTGTCTCATCGAAAGCATGTCGAAGCTTTCGGCTAAAATGCTCTTGGTAAAACACAATGTTTGGAACTGTTCAAAAAATTCAAAGTGGTGATTTTGATGTGAGAAAAGATGAGCGCGGGAAACCACCGAAAAAGTTCGAAGATAACGAATTGCGAGCTTTATTGGATGAAGATGATACTCGAACTCAACAGGAACTCGCGGAACAATTGAATGTGACGCAGAAAGCCGTTTCTCTTCGGTTGAAAGTTACGGGAATAGTGCAGAAAGTGGGTTCCGCATGAATTGAAGGAAAGACGGCAAACAAATCGAAAGACCACTTGTGAAATGCTGCTCGCCAGGTACAAAAGAAGGTCTTTTCTCCTTGGAATAGTGACAAGTGATGAAAAATGGATATATTTTGAGGATCTTAAGCGCCGTAAATAATGAGTGAATTCAGGCAAGCCATCGACATCCAGTGAAAGACCAAATCGCTTTAGAAAGAAGACAATACTCTGTATTTCGTGGGATCAGAAGTGTGTCATCTGTTATGAGCTGCTAAAACCTGGTGAAACCGTTAACACTGATCGCTCGATTTAAATCGAGCATTACGTGAAAAACGATCGGAATATGGAAAAATGCATCACAAAGTCATATTGCTCCACGATGGCACTTCATCACACACAGCAAAACAGGTCACGGAAACGATCTAGGCGTTCGGTTGGGAAATATTAGGGCATGCGGCTTATTCTCCAGACTTGGCTCCTCCCGATTACAATCTGTTTGCATCACTGGGACACAATTTCGCTGAACAACTCTTCAATTCGTGTGAAAATGTACGAAAAGGGCTCGCTGACCGGTTCGCTTCGAAAGAAGAACTGGTTTTTTTTTTTCTTTTTTTTTTTTTTTTTTTTTTTGTGGCATTCATAGGCTGCCAGAGAGCTGAGACAAATGTATAAATAGCAATAGAGATAATTTTGAATAAAATATTGTTTATCAGTTTCAAAATACAGACGTGTAATTATTCCAACCAAATTTCGGTTTCATACTTCGTACACCTGGTGAGATGTTTTCTACAGTAGCGAAGATGAACAAGCGCTGAAAGGTCTTATGTCATGCAGCTTAGAGCCCATGTTTACGGGACATTTTCTCTTGTTCTGGTACATACTGTCACCTCTCAAAATATGGAATACGATTTGTTTCCCGCATAGATTTCAAAAACAGCAAAGGGCCTCTAATACTTCCTTGGGAAACCCCCCGATGTCACTTCCGTTCCATCGGTTACTACGAACTGGGTTCTTTCTGCCAGGAAATCACTAATCCAGTCGCATTATTGAGACGATGCTGCATAGGCACGCCATTTGATTAAATGCTGCTTGCGAGAAACGCTGTCATAAGCTTTCTAAAAATACGGAATCATCTTTAGATCGTCAGTCGGTGGCACTTTTTACTTCCTATGAGTAAAGGGCTAGTTGTGTTTCACGATAGTTTAGGAATCGTGTGACTACGTATAGCAAGTCGTATTCTTAAAGATATTTCATAGGGTTCGAACGCAGTATATGTTTCAAAATTTTGCTGAAACCTGATGTCAGTATTATTATGTACCTTAATATTTTCGAGGTGACAGTTTTTTGTTCCTTGCAGTAGTATTATAATGTCGGTAAAAGAAAAAGAATCTTCATTTGGACACCGTTATTACGGATTATAATGAAACTCGCTTTTTAACTCATTGTATGGAAATAAGAATGTGTAAAAAGCGTAAAATAATTAATAACAAAAGACTGCTCCTGAGCATCTAATTTGCGCTACTCACTGCTGAATGAATTGTACCACATTAGATTTACAACATTCTGAGTATTCTTTTGATTATTTTCTGTTGCTAGCGTACTGTTTTACGCTACGAAGATGAGTGACTCTGTGAAAATTTTACTCTTCCGTTTCACATGTAAGGGTTGTGCTTGTGCTATCAGAGACCGGCACACGAAATCCTCGTTAAAACACGAACGAGCTCCATTTAATGAAGTGACATTAATTTTAAAACGCTCTTCCTGTTGTAGGCTTTAAGCCTTGCAGTAATCTCCCGGAACGGTCGGCACCACGTTTACATCAAAATAATACCTGCGAATCGAATGATGGTTCAGTCGAAAACGGATGTTTCCGTGCAATACTCATAACGAAATATACTTTGCTCTGCTAATAACATTGCGTAACAGTTGTAGCGTTTTCGCGTTAGCATTTGACAATTCCAACGACAGTATCATGAAATGCAACTGCAGCACACCTAGTGCACCTGATGTCGCAGCCTCCACTCTACAGTGGGTCATATAAATTATACATTAATTGCAATGACCACCTTATTTAGACCACAAACAAAAATCTCTACACCGATTAGTTTAAGTCGATACATAGTGTATTATCGTGAGCTCCATTGAAAACCTCAGTAAGGTAAATAAATCAACTGTCACTTAAAAAATTATTTTTAACTTTATTGTCGAAATGTGCCGAAGAATCTCTTACTGTCGAAAGTACCAAAATATGGAGTGTCAAACGAAATACTTTATTTGATTGAGAATATCTCGGGGAGGACGCAGCATGTTATTTTAGAAAGTGTGTCATAAATAGATGTAGAAATAATTTCACGCGTATTGGAAGGAGGTGTATTGGAACCACTGCTGCTGGTGTTCTATATTAATTATGTCAGTAGCTAATAGTGGACAAATGCTTCCACAAAAAGGGCAAATATGCTCCTATTTAGAAGACTCTGACTCAAAAGTGACATCCAAGCCGCTTCATTCAACCTTCCTTAGGATCTCAAAAATGATGGCAAGCGAACATATTCGTACTCTTTTTAACAAGCAACTCACCTCTTACTCACACAAACGTCTCTAAGTCTAACTTGTTCACGCCCCCTAGTCCATCGCTGTAAGTTGCTCGTACCTATCCATTCCCGCTTGCCCGTTCTCACTCACTATTCAGCCCAACTCATTGCCATTATTTCATTGTGTCTCTCTGATTGTCACTGTCTCCTGTATAGCAGCCACACTGTTTCCTCTCACTGTCACTGTCTCTCTCTTGCTCCAGCTCCAGATATGTCATTCAGTTTGCCTCACTGCTGCCATCTATTCTCACTGTACTAAGTGCCCTCTCTCTCTCTCTCTCAATACTTCCTCTGTCTAGTTGTCATTGTTACAGGCTCGGTCTCTCATTATCACTGACTCTCTTCCACATTTTCCTTCTCTTCATTCCTGTCCCTTTTGCACTGTCTCCTTGGTTCCTTCCCTAGCGCTTTTTGTATCTGTCAACTATGCTCCACTGCCACTGTCTCTCTCTCTTTCCATCACTCTGCCATTTTCTCCTTCGCTCTTTGTATATCACATCTGCAGTCTACTATCTTGCTCCTTCCCACTGCCACTGACTCCTCTCTTAGTATAAAAAAGCGAGAACGCGTTCGCATGTCAAAATTTACAAAGATGTTGAGGTCGCTAGAATGAGGCAGCTGGTACAGCACTTTTCAGTCAGAATCTTTGAAATAAACAGGAGCAAATTCGCATTTTTGTGCTCAGACAACAGCATTTTTCTGCTAGTTCCTTTCTTTTCCGCGCCACAGCAGGGCATGTCACTCATATGGATAGAACTTTATGGGTCAGTAAAATTTTGAAAGTTTACTTCAGCGAAATCTAAATAACACAAAACTAATTTTGCACCTCCGACCGGATTTCACGTGCACAAAAGTTGTCATGTGCTGCAGTACTATAACATAAGATTCGCAGAAACCTTGTGATGATAATGGATACACTTCTAGCATATTTCTTCTTGCTACGTCACGTCATATACTACGTTTTTGTCTCATACCAGACCTATTTGCTGCGCATAGCCGTCTTAGAATTTGCGGCTGGGCTTTGATACCCAAGAACCGTTTGTTGGGGTTAATCTGAACGGGAAGATGGTATTTCTAATAACGTTAAAATTTTGGCAATTTTCTGTGGATATTTGTTATTTAGATTTCGCCTCACAGCAGATTTTACGTGTGTATTTTATAGTGTACGTGAGAGGTAAGTTTGAACCTCTGTATCTCGTAAAATGGATAAAAGTCAAGAAAATTTTCAAGGCTGTTCGACCACGGCACGTTAGGAATAAATCGTAAAAATTTCAGCAATTTGCACAGCGTTGTCGACCTTGAACCACCGGCGCTGTTTTGGTGCAAAGAAATGGCGAAAAATAACCGATTTAGGGTTTTTTTCTAAGGAACTAAATGGCTCTGAGCACTATGGGACTTAACATCTATGGTCATCAGTCCCATAGAACTTAGAACTAATTAAACCTAACTAACCTAAGGACAGCACACAACACCCAGCCATCACGAGGCAGAGAAAATCCCTGACCCCGCCGGGAATCGAACCCGGGAACCCGGGCGTGGGAAGCGAGAACGCTACCGCACGACCACGAGATGCGGGCTTCTAAGGAACTGCCCATGCATTAACGGAGAGTTTTGATGGGAAGATGGCATTTATAGATGAATAGCTAGAGAATATACCGTTAAGAGTGGAGCAATTTGCCGAGGTTATTCTTTATTTAGGTTACACTTCATGCTATAATGGCTCTGAGCACTATGGGACTTAACATCTACGGTCATCAGTCCCCTAGAACTTAGAACTACTTACACCTAACTAACCTAAGGACATCACACAACATCCAGTCATCACGAGGCAGAGAAAATCCCTGGCCCCGCCGGGAATCGAACCCGGGAACACGGGCGTGGGAAGCGAGAACGCTACCGCACGACCACGAGCTGCGGATTTCATGCTATATTTTACATGTAGAAGTAAGGTAACTTTGAGCCTCTGTAACTCGGAAACTGATAAAGGTGTCAAGAAAAGTTTCTTTCAAAGTTGTACGAGATCGAGATTTTAGGAATATATCGTAAAAATTTCAGCAATTTACTCTGCATGGCCGTGTTGGACTCAGCGACGCGCTTTTGGTACGAAAAAAGGTTTTAAAAAAAAAGCTTCTCTCCCCACATCGACCACTGCTGGCGGCTCACCTCCAACTGCGCAACGCTACGTGCTGTTAACAGCCAAGTGCCCAACACTACAATAGCAAATTGCAACAATGCAAACCAGCCACAGACTTCACACAGCACAGTCAGTGATTTTCATATAGAGCGCTACATGGCGTTACCAACATAAAACCTAAACAGCCTACTTACAACATGTTCAGCTATCCTAGAATACTGTTAAAATGTATGGAACACATATCAAATGGGATCAATAGCGCTTGTTGAAGCCAGTAAAAAACTGAGAAACCTGTACGTACAGACGCTTGAAGATGGAATCTAATTATTCTGTGAATAATACTCATGAAGTTTCCAGAAAGTGTGCTAATTTATGAACCTCGGATTATATTAAAACCCTTGCCTATCCCCCTTGTACGGATCGCAAACACAAAATTATACGAATAACGCCAGTGTTGGAGCTATTGTTCTTACTGTGCTCCATACGCAATGGAATGGTTGTATCCTTTGCTATGCACTGAACGCTAGTTCGCAGAGCATAGATGGTGATTTAGATGCATATACTCACGAACGCTGTCGTTGTTTGATTTTGATGTTTCACTTTGTAATGACGTAAGCTCGAACTGTAAGCTCAACAAGGGCTATCACATTATATTGAGGTGACAAAAGTCAAGGGATACCTCCTAATACCGTGTTGGATCTCATTTTGCCCGGCACAGTGCAGCAACTCGACGTTACATGGACTCAAGAAATCGTTGAAAGTCCCCATAGGAAATACTGAGCCATGCTGCATCTTTAGCAGTCGATAATTGCGAGTCCGCAGCTCGTGGTCGTGCGGTAGCGTTCTCGCTTCCCGCGCCCGGGTTCCCGGGTTCGATTCCCGGCGGGGTCAGGGATTTTCTCTGCCTCGCGATGACTGGGTGTTGTGTGATGTCCTTAGGTTAGTTAGGTTTAAGTAGTTCTAAGTTCTAGGGTACTGATGACCATAGATGTTAAGTCCCATAGTGCTCAGAGCCATTTTCGATAATTGCGAAAGTGTTGGCTTTTTAGGGTCTTGTGCACGAACTTTCTCGGTTATGTCCCATAAATATTCGATGAGTGGCTAAATCATTAGCTTGAATTGTCCAGAATGTTCTTCAAACGAATCGCGAATAACTATGGCCGATGACATGGCGCGCGTTGCCATCCGTAAAAAATCCATCTTTGTTTGGGAACATGAAGTCCATGAATGGGTCCAGATCGTCACCAAGCACCCGAAGGTAACCAATTCCAGTCAATGATTAGTTCAGCTGGACCAGAGGACCCAGTAAATTTCATGTAAACACAGCCCACATGATTATGGAGCCACCACCAGCTTCCAGAATGCTTGTTTACAGCCCGGTTCCATGACTTCGTGGGGTCTTCGCCATACTCAAATTCTGCCGTCAGCTCTTACCAGCTGAAATCTGGACTCATCTGATCCAGACCACGGTTTTCCAGTGGTTTACGGTCCAAACGATATGGTCACGACCCAAGGAGACGCGCTACAGTCGATGTCGTGCTTTCAGCAAAGGCACTCGCGTCGGTCGTCTGCTGCCATAGCTCATTAAAGCAACTCTCCCCCGCGGTGTCCCAACGGTTCGTCCTAAGTCCCACCCAGACTTTTGCTGTTATTTCACTCAATATTGAATGTCTGTTGGCACTGACAAGTCTGCGCTTAACTCGGTCGTTAAGTGAAGGCCGTCGGCCACTGCGTTATCCGAAGTAAGAGGTAATGCTTAAAATTTGGCGTTCTTGGCAGTCACTTGACATTGTGGATCACGAAATATAGAATATCCCACCGATTTCGGAAACTGAATGCCCCATTCGTCTAGCTCCAACTACCATTCCGCATTCGAAGTCATGTAATCCCCATCGTGCGGCCATCATCACGTCGGAAACGTATTTACATGAATCACCTGCGTACAAATTACGGCTCCACCAGTGAACTGCTCTTTTACGCCTTGTTTACTTCATACTACCGCCATCTTTATATGTGCGTATCGCTATCCGAGCCGCGAAGAGTGGCCGCGAGGTTTGAGGCGCCATGTCACGGATTGTGCGGCCCTTCTCGCCGAGGTTCTGGTTCTCTCTCGGGCATGGGTGTGTGTGTTGTTCTTAGCATAAGTTAGTTTAAGTTAGTGTGTAAGTCGAGGGACCGATTGATCTCAGCAGCTTGATCCCTTAGGAATTCACACACATTTGAACATTCGCTATCCCACGACTTTTGTCATCTTTAATGTGTGATCCAATAGACAATAACGAACGGCAAGTCAATGAGACGAGAAAAAATATGTTAAGTGTGCTTAAAAAGTACACGATGAATGTAGCAAAAAATTGAAAAATCGCTTAGTACTGAGCCTAATGAATGGTGGAGTGTGTAACAATCTGTACTTCAAGTGTTGGATGGGAAAAGGTCGATAACACAGATGCGACATACACTGACCGTGATTCACACGAAAGCTTCTCCGAACATCAGGAAAACACTTGCTACTTCTCTGATCATTCAATCAAGTTATGACTCATCCGAGTCACGTCCGTATGGTCGAGCACTGTCAAGAGCGGATGTGCTGCACAGGATCTGTGTAGGGAAAAATTGTTTCGGTACGTAGTAAAGCTGCTCTGAAGGAAGTATTGTTACAATTAACTTCTTAAATGGACCACCAGATATTCCATTTAGAGGCAGGTCTTCACAGGATTAAACTGTTAATTGTATGTTACCTGGGGTAATTACTCCTGCAAAGAGAGTAATTCTATTGAGGGAACGTTAAAATTACCATTTCATCCGTGTAATCAGCTAATTCGTCAATGAAAGCTTTAGTTTACTGAAAGTATATCGTTAAAAGAGAATTTTTACTCTGAGGTAGTCACACTCAGTCGGTTTCGCAGAATCAGATCTTCCAGTTTTCGCATGAATCTCACAAAAGTAAGACACTATCTCACCACCAAAATACTGTGTCTAATCTCCTACATTGTATTAGTATTGAATCTCAGATGTGATTCAGCAAATTGCATTTCTAAAAAGCTGTTCTTTAATAAGAATATAAGTATCATGTTCTTGCCAGAAATTGGAGCAAACTGAGGGCCTGCTCCTTTCTTCATTTGTTGTCTTTCATTTCTTGTACTTACCTCATTTCCCAGGGCGATTACCGCGCTCTAATTGAATCGGTCGTTCCAATTATGCCGTCTCCATCACAGCACCTTGTGCAGCTGCTGCCGCGTGGCGGAGATGAGTCGAGTCTCGCGGACACAGTACATTTCAATTTCGCGTATAATCCGCCAGCTGTGAAGTATCGCCCGTCGCAGTATTTGTTTTGTTAACGAGCCTCTGCGCCGGACGCGGCTCATGAATTCTGGTTGTGTGCCCTTTCCCAGCAGAGCCGGACACAGGCTCCACGTGACGGAATACCTTCCCCTCTACCGCATCTCTTCACGCCGTCTTTCATTGACACTACTAAGCTTATGCAATATATGGGCTCGGTTTTCTCAAGTTGATTTTTGTTCGTGAAACTACGTTATTAACAAACGATAGCTACTGTCAGGTCAATTAACTGGCGCTGATTGAAATGTGTAGAGAGCAGGTGATGAGTTGGTGTGGCAATGAGGAGTCGAAAAACGCTTTGGTGGTCAACCAGAAACAAGAGGCTTTTGATTTTAAATTAATTTCAATTCAGGAGTAAGGCTTAGTACTGAGCAAGGTTAAGTGTTGGTAGTTGTGCAGTGGTAATTCAAAACCCAAACCAGTTGTAACCAACTTAAACCACTGATAAAGGGATATCACTTCCGCTATCATGTTACACCTGAGGCAATCGGGCGAGTTGAATTAAGTTTAGCCAGGAGAACCGCCGCTCTATCCACACACGTGAGGTGTGGTACATTCAGGGTCACGACTTAACCTGATAATGGCCTCATGTGTATGGTGCAGCCAGGCTCGGTATGTGACCAAATATCACGCCCATGCGTTGGGAAACTGCATGACATAAAATTTGCGGGAAAATGAAGGTCAGCTCCTCCCCTCTGGACCAATAAGATTCAAGCACCCCCCCCTTCCCACCTACTTCTTCTATTACTAGCGCAATTGCGTAGGCCTCCTTAGTCGTCCTTCGCTGCATTTGGATGTTACCTTCAGTGTAATGAAAACATTTCTCGTGGGCCAATTTAAACTGTTCTCACTGGTAAAGGCATAAATAGATTCCTATCATTTGTTGTCGTATAACCCACCGAGATAGCAATGTGTGTTAAAGGTCCGTTTCCGGAATGGACAGATTCGCCGGCCCTGGATCGTATTCGCCCGCCGAATCAACGTGTGAGTGGTAGTAACACGAATATAACACATGAAATGTCACTGATGGACAACGAGAACAGAAATGGACTCTGGAAGATGGCTGAGGGAACAAGGTTCCATATCGACTAAATGACTTCTTCGATCCTGGACGACCCGTTGATATCTGTTTCTGAGGTATCTCTCGAACGACAGTATTATACTCTTTGAGACATTTAGCTGC
The DNA here is from genome assembly GCF_023864345.2 of Schistocerca serialis cubense. Taxonomy (NCBI): domain Eukaryota; kingdom Metazoa; phylum Arthropoda; class Insecta; order Orthoptera; family Acrididae; genus Schistocerca; species Schistocerca serialis. The sequence continues at coordinate 267,898,707 of NC_064638.1, forward strand.
TTAATGTTCCTAATTAATACGCGGTGGTTGTAAAATCTCGATCCATTTCCTAAATATAATGTATGCATTTACATGATATGCAAGTATTTTCGTTATTAATGTATGTGTATATCTTCCTCGCGCTTCAGCATTGCCTCCAGACATTTCCAACATTAGTTGCATCGTTGCATATTATTCTGAAGCATATCTTATGAAACATCCGATGCTGCGAACCTGGATTCGACCACTTAGGTCCTGGTAATCCCTTTCCTTTGTTTTCTGCGTCCTTTACTTTATGTATCATCACTTAAAAACATCTAACGTTGTCAAATCAGGTGAACGTGTTGGCCACATTCTTGCAGAATTACAGCTACCAATCTGTAGGCAAATCTTCGGTATAGAGACACTTTTACTGTGAGTGAAAAATCTGTGGTTGTTCCAACCTGATGTAACACAACAGTGTCAGCAATGCTTTCTTGCTGAAGCTGTTGTTCCAGCAATTGGTCTTTGACGTTTATTGATAGCCTGAGGTGGCTCCTTACCATATGAGGCAGTTACGTGCCTTCATCGTGATGCATAAGGTGCTTATCGAGCGAGGTGGCCCAGTGGTCAGCTCACTGGACTCTCATTCGGGAAGACGACGGTTCAAACCCGCCTCCGGCCTTCCTGATTTAGGTTTTCCGTGATTTCCCTAAATCGCCTCAGGCAAATGCCGGGATGGTTCCTTTGAAAGGGCACGGCCGACTTCTTTCCCCATCCTTCCCTAATCTGAGGAGGCTGATGACCTCGCTGTTTGGTCTCCTCCCCCAAAATCAACACAACCCAACCATAAGTTGCATGTTGCGCGCAGGTCACATCAAATCGTAACACGCAGCTTTCCGAGTTGCGTAAATTTGGCACTCTATTTTGTAAAGCACCTGACTTTTTTTCTTTAGTGTAAATTGTAAAATTTTCATATTTATTGATTTTGGCACGTCTAACTTGTTGTTCACAAGCTGCTGCAGGCATACTTCTTTCGACTGCTGCTCTGCTCCATTGAACACCCTCTTGTGGTGTAGGAGCACCTGATTCATTGCCGAGGTTTTCGATTTTATACAGATATCCAGATGTTTGCTCCTGTCAGTGCTGGCTTACGAAACTTCCAAATGAACTCCTTTTGCACTTGCAGATGAGAAATATCACGCAGTCGCACAACAACAGCCACACTTCTTGTTATTGTAAGCATTCTTATTAATTTACCCCAAAACCATAATAGGCAAACGTTATCACAGAGACAGGTTATAATGATTACGTAATCTTATCCACTGTTTCTTAGAAGTGGATGAAAATGGTTCAAATGACTCTAAGCACGATGTGACTTAACATCTGAGGCCATCATTACCCTAGACTTAGAACTACTTAAACCTAACTAACCTAAGGACATCACAGTCATCCATGCCTGAGGCAGGATTCGAACCTGCAGCCGTAGCAGGCGCGAGGTTCCGGGCTGAAGCGCATAGAACCGCTCGGTCACAACGGCCGGCGAGGTGGTTCAAGACTTTATGATCACTCTGTATGTCGATGTCAACATTGTCAAGAATCTCGCTGAAAATCAGAGGTGTTAAAACTGTCGCTTCACATCGGTGCAACGCATGTTTGATATCTTCAGTCACTTTGATTAAGGTAGCTGCTGCGCTCTTGAACGTCCGGAAGGCTGATTAATATTTATCGTAGATGTTATGAGTTCTAACGTTGTCTGACCTTCATGAAATGTTTACTCGGAGGAGTGCTAGTTCCACATGGAATGGGGGAGAACTTCTCTGAAGTTTGGGAGGTAAGAGATGAGGTAATGGTGAAAGGCTGTAAGGTCGGGTCTTGGATATGGATGGCGTCTATCGCTGAAACAAGCCGTTTTAGATTATAATTTTTTCATCTTTAATATAACCTCTTCAAAGTAAGCGGTTTCTGAAATAGAGGATTTTAGATTTTTATTGCTGTCATTAATATTTGCAATAATAAACTAAACATCGAACAAATATTGAAAATTTCTAAGACCTCCTCAGACTTTTGCATTATATAAACCAAGAAACGTAGGATCAGATGTCGTATGCGATACGCGCTAAAACAGATGTGGCTGGTTGGCTCTGAGCACTATGGGACTTAACTTCTAAGGTCATCAGTCCCCTAGAACTTAGAACAAATTAAACCTAACTAACCTAAGGACATCACACACATCCATGCCCGAGGCAGGATTCGAACCTGCGACCGTAGCGAGATGTGGCTGGTGTATAGGGACACTTGGTGAATAGGGTCACTTAGTGCAACAGTGTGAAATAGTTGTAACGAAAATGTTGAACTGTGTCACACACCAGTTAATGTACGCTCTTAATCAAGTAAAGTAATCTACAGTTAGGATAAATCATTATCTTTTTGATATGAATTTCGGAATGTTTTGAAAAGAAAGAAAAAGTTCTAGAATCAGTGTTAATAGTGTATAAATGTTATTAACCTTTTTCCTTCAGTTTTGTAATTTTAATTCAATTAGTAAAACTCATTGTTTACCATAACGCAAATTAACTGTGTAAAACATTAATTTTAGAAAAGCTTCACATTTATGTATCTTTGCAAATCAGGACAATATATTCTTTCGAAAATCACCAACTAAAAATCTGTAAGTAAACTTATAAGTAATATTTCTAGAACATTCTATAGAGAAATTCAGTGCTATGTTCACATATTACGAAAACTAGTGAATATTCGTTTTAACTGGAGACTTAACCTCATTTACAAAGATAATTTGTACCATAAATAATGTTAGAAGAACGATTCATTAATTTTTTATAACACGATTTAAATAGTTTATGATGTACGTAATTATTCCGCAATTTAGCCTTCAGATATTGTAAAAAGTAATTTTGAACGTTTTAATTGTAATTTTAATGTTGTAGAAATATTACTCACTCAAAATTGTTTCATAAAATCGCATAATAAATTAAATTACGTAAAGATATTCGAGAATGTGCTGGACTGAATAAGAAGAACTTAGTTGTTAACTGTATGTATGTCTCAAAATTGCACTTGTCAAAGACCGTTACTTTAGGAAGCATACATTATCATTGTACTCGTTTTAATTTCTACTAAAACACTGTAATGTCAGTTTTGCTGGATTTACTTATTGCAATTGTAACATCAAACGTGAATTTACATAATAATGTCAAAGAACGTAATTATTAAATGATGTATAAATACATCTTGTCCGAAGCCTTTGGGCAGTGCGGTTGGAGTAATATCTGGTGCGTTCCGGTTCCTGTAAGTTTGTGTAAATAAACAAGTGTTGTCAACAGATTAAATGGTGTACGTCTGGTAGTGACCCAAGACTTTCTGCAGCGAAGTTATCACCTACAAAAATGTAAAACATGGTATGATCAGCTGTACTACGTTAAACCTGAATTGATGGGATTGCTACGTTAGATTTGGTGAATGGGGCTGGTATGAAAAGTTACGTTAGATTTGACGTTGGAGCTGGGCTTCTGGACTTGGTTACGTTTTAAATGGTTTCATGAGCTGGGATTGTTACGTTTTACAATCCACCGTTTTCTGCTTTTCTCGGAAAGTCAGGACGAATTGAACCACAAAAACTTGCCAGTATTCTCCTATTGATTTTAATTTTTTGAAACTCTTCTCAAAAATCGCGTTGTAATCGAGGATCATTGCAGTAATTGGGAATTAAAAATAGTCTGTGGTAAAGGATGCTAAATGAGGTTGCAAAGCCGGCCGATGTGGCCGAGCGGTTCTAGGCGCTACAGTCTGAAACCACGCGACCACTACAGTCGCAGGTTCGAATCCTGCCTCGGGCATGGATGTATGTGACGTCCTTAGGTTAGTTAGGTTTAAGTAGTTCTAAGTTCTAGGAGACTGATGACCTCAGCAGTTAAGTCCCATAGTGCTCAGAGCCATTTGAACCATTTTTTTGAGGTTGCAAAATAATTTTTTACCAAAAATTGTCCATTTCCAAGGGATGCATATAACGTGCATACGATCATCTGCTTTTTATTTTTGTTCTAAACCATGTGTGAATTGTTCAGTATTCAATTTATCGCTGTTGCGACATTAGTCTTTCTCTTTTATTTTTTTGTGGAAATGGCAGACCAGTGATAAGCATTTGTGTACTATTTGTAGCGTTCTTTTGTAAAATTTATTTCGAGAAAAAAAATCTTGTATCCCGTACTTTATTTTATTGTATTTTTATTTTATTTCATTTCTTTTGGGACGTATAGTTCCGTAGAACCAATATGAGGAGCAAATCTCCAAGGTAATGGAACGTGTCAGTACATCAAATTACAAAATAAATGTAATAAAAGATAAAATAAAATGTGTATGAACCCAAAGAAAGACAAGCCATAAGTGAACGCAATCGACAGTACAACATCGGAATCAGCTTGATTTTTCAAGGAACTCCTCGACAGAATAGAAGAAGTGACCCATGAAAAAACTCTTCAGTTTCGATTTGAAAGCGAGTGATTTACTGCTAAGATATTTGGATTCTTAATTTTTGTGGTAGCTTATTGATAATGATGGCAGCAGTAGACTGCACACCTTTCTGCACAAGAGTGTAGGAAGTGCGATCCAATTGCACATTGGATTTCCGGCAACCATTAAATGAGCGATAACTGCTGCTTCTTGGCAATAAGCTTATATTTATTTACTTTTAACAGGAATTAGAAGACAACTGATTTTAAATTAAAATACTCTCTCAAAATTTCAAATGAGCAGTTAAGGTGTAATCTTTCAAAATTTCAAATGACCGGTTTAGGTAGTAGGAAAAATAAAATATTTGCCAACGACAGTTACATTACGTAAGTTAAAATGTCGATTACGAATTCATCCACTACTCAACATTCATTATCCAGTTTTATAAAGCGTTTGGAGCACTGTAATTGATTGGTAACCAAAATCATAAAACATTTCCAGACTAGGAATGGTGGCATCTGGCGGCGACAGCAGGTCACTTGTAAAGATCACGTGGGGGCAACTCTTGAACGCTGCATGTGTACGCACGTCGTGTAATAGGCTGCTCCACATTGCAGTACATACATTACCGTCTCAGCTACGTAGTATGGTTCCTACGTCACATCTTAATTGCTTGTTTCTAACTGTTGGAGATGTTATTAAAATAACACTGATCGCTTTCCCAGTTTTCTATAGTACCTGAATATATCAAAACAAAGGAAATAAAAAGTATCCGCTTTTTAAAATAGTTTAAAATACAAATTCAAAATTTGGATCATTTTACGGCAAGCCGCGCTGGGTAGCCGCACGATGTGAAGCCCCCCCCCCTCCCCTCCCCTCCCCTCGGGCATGGGTGTGTGGTGTGTGTTGTCCTTAGCATAACTTAGTTTAAGTAGTGTGTAAGCCTAGGGACCGATGACCTCAGTAGTTTGGTCCCATAAGACCTTACCAAAAATTTCTAGATTATGGAAAATTTATATTCCAGTTCCTTTACCCACTTAGTAGTAGATAATTAAAAAACTGTTGTAACTGAGACCACACAAATGTCGAAAAACCGTTATGGATTGTAATTGGTCGATTTTTCCCATCCCTAGATGTGAGTGGTTCTTATGAGTTCTAACGGTGGCTTTCTGCCGTTCATAGACAGCTAACTCGCATTATTTCAAAAACGAAGTGCCTGAAGGGCAACAGGACAGCATCCAGTTTTCGAGAAAGTACTCGGAGTACAAAAGAGACGCCACAGGAAGGATGTGGGCTTGTGTGTTTGCCGGAAATGTTACGTTGATTCACAAGGTATCACGTAGCTCAGGTGGAGAGCCGCGAGGCGTGGCAGTGATTAGGCAATGACCGTACATTGTCACACGAGATCTTGCACATTGAGGCCAGAAGCGACAATGTAGAAGGGGCGGCGTGGCCTACTGCATAGCGTAAAGGCGGAGGCGGCAGCGTCCTAAAGAGACAGTACAGACAGCGGTTTAGGAGGGATATCTGTGTAAGTCGGGCCCTGGGCCTGGACTTTGTGTTCCGTCTGGTTATGCTCGCACCCATACTTAGCCACGTACCTCTCTCCATGGGATTCAGCAGTCAGGAATAGCGTACTTTCATTCAAGTCATTATCCAATTCATGCTCAGACGAGCAATTAGAGGTTTTAGCTATTCAGATATTGTCTTTGTTGTATTATTTCCCGACAAAGTGCCATAATTCTTTCAAACTTCCAATCGGCCATCTCCACGTTAGTTGACTGGACTGACTTCCTCCAATCTCGTCGTGTCATTGAACATGTAGACCAGTCGTAGGCAAGTCCTAGCTTATCGTAGCTAGTCCCGCAAGGTATGCAGGAGAACTTCTCTGAAATGTCCAAATTAGGAGATAAGGCACTGGGGGAAGTAAAGCTATGAGCATGCATTGTGAGTCGTGCATGGACAGCTCCTCGGCAGAGCATTTGTCTACGAAAGGCAAAGGTTTGAGGTTCGAGACCCGGTCTGGCACGCAGCCTTAATCTGTCAGGAAGTTTGTTTACTCACAGCCTTTAGATCAGAGGTCTTCAAATTTTATTGCTTGGGAGCCGCTGCCGACATTATGTGGTGACACCTTGGCCTGCATATATACCAATCTTATCATCAATTGATAACCTATATAGATCGGTATATTATGAGCCCCCGGCAGACTAGCGGCAGTATGGGCGCGAAAAGTTGGCCGCCAACCCCCAGCAATAATCGTTAAAAGTATGCACCATTCGAGACACTTCCTATCGGCTATTCTCTGCCGAGCGACCGCTACGGTCGCAGGTTCGAATCCTGCCTCGGGCATGGATGTGTGTGATGTCCTTAGGTTAGTTAGGTTTAAGTAGTTCTAAGTCTAGGCGACTGATGACCTCAGCCGTTAAGTCGCATAGTGCTCAGAGCCATTTCAACCATTTTTTGACTATTCTCTTTCAGATTGCTGCCACCTTTGGCGATCCCAGTCCACTGCATTTGTCTGACGAAGTCTTATTGTGTTGTCTGTGCGAGCGTACGATTTGCTGATAACAGTAACTGCATTTCTATTTATGTGCATTATGCAATATGAGACTGATCACAAATGTTTACTAAATGTCTTGACCGTCATTTTTATGCTCATTTTGTTGTATTGCTAAACAATTTAATTTCGTGTTCCTTGCGGCAAATGTATATCAATTTTAAGATGGTGGTCTCTGTAGTGCCTGTTCACAAATTCACGTTAGCTCCTGCCAAAATTTTTACCATAGCAGTTGATGGGTACAAGTCACGCAAGGCCGTGAATTGTCCATACTAGAGGACAAACAGTAGAAGTCCCCCTTTCGCAAGCTCTAATCATGCAGTAGGACCGCTACTTACCCCTGTTGCCCTTGAGGTAAGCTGCCAACTTTACTTATCTCGCGACCAAATTCATCAGCGTCAGTTACAGTTGAACATATCTTAAACTATTACTACCCCTCTATTTTTGTTTGTTACTAGCCTTCAAAGTCATCACGATTAGCTGAAGAACACTTCTGTCGCTTGTAAAGCTGCTAGTAACTGTCAGCAAACTGTTCATGTGAAATCGTTCGCAGCACCGTTGCCTCGCGTTGGATATCCACAAGACTGCGCTCACAACTTTCTCGCTCAGCGGTAGATGAAAGTTCTCCAGCGCCCTCTTTATTCTTCTGATATGGCGCCAGCAGGCCTCTTTTTTTGTTCCCCCCCCCCTTAAAATAGCCCTGGGCACACTTGACCACGGCGCTTCGAGCGATTCCGCAAGAAGCGTGTGCTGACAGTTTCCAACAGGTTTGCAACCGATGTCAGAAGTGCAGAATATCAAATCAAACATCTTTCAGCCGCCGAAATTTCGAAATTATTGACATCTTGGGTTGTCGGGTGTTCTGCCGGATATCAGCGTCGTTCTTGTACGATATTTCGGTAACGTAGCTCGTTACCTTCATCAGGTGCGACCTGAGACTACCACTCGAGTGGAAGTGGTCCAGTATTTATGCCTGTGGCCTTCCCCCTTCACCAGGCGCTCCCTCTGCGGTCCGCGCCCGCTCAATGCGATCTTCTGGAGCATTTCCGTTCCCTTTTCCGTCCGCTGCAGTCCTTGGTATTCTCTTTGCGGTCCGAGCCCACCAGACACGCTCCTGGGTGTTCCATCTTCGGTCTGGTGCGTTTGGAATCCCGTCTGTGGTACCAGGCATTCTCCCTGTGGTCCTCTCCCGCTCACGCACGCACGACACACGCACGCACTCTGCTGCCCGACTCGCTGCGCCTCACTTCGTTACCGTCGCTGGCGCACGCCAACGCCACTAGCCCAACGCCATGTCGGGACGCGGAAAGGGAGGCAAACTTGCTGCTGTGGCCAAGCTTCTGCTCACGCTGGCAGGAGATGGCCGCGGCAGCAATAAGAAGCGCAACCGACCGCAGCACAAGAGGCAGTGCTACCGCTGCCAGAAGATCGGGCACATCGTCAGGACGTGTAGGGAAGAAGACGCAGCAGGACAAACAAGATCAAGAGGGAGAAGGGATGCACTCTGAAGTCATATTTTTCCCGGACGTCACCAACCTGCCAGCGGCACTCAAGAAGATCGCAACCATGGTGCGAGATGGGCGGTACGACGTCCAAAGAAAACCCTACCTTTTCGCGCAAGCGGAAGGGAAACGGAAGCCACCACTTCCAAACCGGCCGTTCGAGCTTCGTGGCGGATATCGGGCAATTATGCTCGAATTCGTCACGAAGAAGGACCTCCACACCATCAACTCGAAACCAGTCTTCACGCCGCGCGACTGGGGCTTCATCTTGGAGGATGCGGTCGCGCGGTTGAAGAAAGAAGTCCATGATGGAGAGAAGCAGCTCTCATCCGAGCTGGAGTCTGCACTGAACAACATCGCGCACGAGGGGAAGAAGAACTAGTACAACAGCCAACGTCACCGCCAGCATGCCTGCCTGCTGGCAACCAGGATTTAGCACCAATAACACGTAAGGACCATCCACAACGAGAGGCAACACTATTCCAACCCGTAAGGATCTTGGAGGAACATCTCTCCACAGCTTAGACTCCAAACCTCGGGCCAAGGTCTAGGCTCGTATGTATAGCGGCAGCGGCAGCTCACTATGATCTGCTGGAGCGTTGGCGTTCCATTTTCAGTCCACTGCGGTTCTAGACGTTCCCTCTGCGGTCCGCGCCCGTCAGAGACGACCCTGGGCGTTCCATCTTCGGTCTGGTGCGCCTGTAACTCTGTATGGGAATCGTTCTCCGTGTTCAGCCTTTCAGTTCTTCTGTTTGTGGAGTGCTGCAGCTGTCCCCGTTGCTTCTTCAACAATTCCAGAGCAAGATCCCAGACTATACTTAGCTGGTACCCCGTGTCACGGTTCATGAGATTATTGGTCACATTTATCTCTATAGATTCCCTTATAACACTGTCCCAAAAGCCGGGCGTTTGTGCTAGAAACTTGGTTTCTTCATAGTTAATGGCATGACGTAGCTTTCAAAATTGTTATTTTGTTGGGCTACCAGTTTCACTGGTTGGTTCAAATGGCTCTGACCACTATGGGACTTAACATCTGAGGTCATCAGTCCCCTCGAACTTAGAACTACTTAAACCTACCTAGCCTAAGGACACCACACACATTCATGCCCGAGGCAGGATTCGAACCTGCGACCTTAGCGGTCGCGCAGTACATGCCATGTATTTCTTGTGTCATTGTGAGGGAACCTAAACAAGTAACATAACCTCGAAATAATAAAATTTTGACCACACCTAAACAAGCTACAAAGTTTCTGTCTTACTTTTAAACTCATTTAATAACAATATGAATTCCACAAAATTTAAAATTGGCTTTGTTTTGCGTTATAGATCTGTGTGAACAAATTTCTAAATTTGATTTCACCCATAGTTCAATTCACCTCTGTACAATAAAACAGCCGCATTTCTTAAAGTACCTAATAATGATTAAAAAAGAAACACCACATTTGCAAGTGCCTACATACAGGTAAAAACTAATAAATACAGTGAAGCGGCAAAGAAACTGGTATAGGAACTCGTATTCAAGTACAAAAATGGTTCAAATGGCCCCAAGCACTATGGGACTTAACTGTTGATGTCATCAGTCCCCTAGAACTTAGAACTATTTAAACCTAACTAACCTAAGGACATCAAACTCATCCATGCCCGGGACAGGATTCGAACCTGCGACCGTAGCGGTCGCGTGGTTCCAGAATGAAGCGCCTAGAACTGGTCGGCAACCCCGGCAGGCTTAAACACTGGTATCTGTAGATTTTTGAGACAGCGATCACTTCCAGTATCACCTGACGACAGGTGACGTTTGAAGTGATGGCTGTCTAAAAACTGGCAGGTGATGTTCGAAGTGATCACTGTCTCAAAAATCTACAGATACCAGTCATTGAATGCTGGCCCCTATTTTGAACGAAACCGAGTTTGAAATCTTCCTACACGGCGGTCAGGGAGCCTGAAGATGATGTAATATATCACCGAAACTGGCAGTCAATAAAATAACAATTTGGAAAATTAGACAGCTGAGAGGTGTTTGATTTGACATCATATGGTGAACAGCAAAGGGCCCGAACAATTTCTGAAAAGACGGACATACAGAGACTCGATGTCAGAAGTGTGTTGTAAATAATGATGATAATCTTGAAGGCCAGTACAGGTAATTTGTTTGAAAATTTTGTTCGCTTTATTTTCTGAGACCATTCCCCGGACTTTTCAGACGCACCTGTAATATACGACTCAGAAACGTGGGTCGCGTGAATAACCGCAGTTTGACAATCGCTGCTTTGTATACCACGTGTAGTGCGGTGATCGGCCGCAGTGTCCTTGGTCCTTTATCTCAGAATACTCGGCTCGGGTTGGGTCGGGAATGATGGTAGTCCCCCGCACGCGCCTATTGTTGGCCGAGCGCAGCGCCGGCGGCCCGTGACGGATTCGGGTGTGAGCGGCTGGCACGCCGGCCTGCGGGCTGGGGGCTCGCGAGGCATGTGCCAGGCACGCTAATGTGCGGCCGGCGTGCACCCCTAATGGCAGCGCCGCCCCATCAGCCGGACACGCTATGCCAACTGCAGCTTACGGGTTTTCAACACACTGCGCACTTTGCTAGTTACGCTACGCCGCGTGCTGGCGTCGTACGCTTTAAGTGCCTCAAAACGTAACCCTTACTACACTGTCAGACAATGGCAGTAAACAAGCATGAGGGGCACGAGGGAACTAAATGATACTTCACAGGTTGAGAGGATCTGTATTGCAGTTTCAATGATTACAAAATAGAGGCAAATTAACAAAGAGTTCGGCAGTAAGAGCCCATTGAACACTATGACGCTGCACTATGTCTGGCCAGAGTGCTCTTCTACAGTTGTGATGGATGTCAAAGTCGTTGTATCCCATCATGAGGCAAGCTTGCACACAGTTGTTGCAATTGGTTCTTGATAGCCTGGCTACTCACATTGGGATGGAGTATACGTTGGAGCTTGTCCCACGTATGTACGGACAGCTGGGGATCTACTTGGCCACGGGAGTACCTCAGACAGTTTATGGGGCCTTTTCAAAAATCTGAGGAACTTTCTCCAAAAAATTTCATTGATTGGCGACTCCATGGCGTGTTGTGTGCACCACGACTAAATAGTGGATGGAACTGGAAGGAAAATCACCATTGGCCGTATTTTGTTGTTTTATTGTCAGCAAAATCGATTTTCGGTCACTTAGTGACAATCCTCAGTGCTGTAATATACAATTAAAATTGGTAGGCACTGGTATCAAGCTATAACCACAAGCTTAGAGCGATCACATAAACTCATGGTTATTGGTTGATACCAGTGCCTACCAATTTTAATCGTATATTACAGCACTGAGGATGGTCACTAAGTGACAGAAAATCGATTTTGCTGATAAAAAAACAACAAAATACAGCCAATGCTGATTTTCCATCCAGTTTCTTCAAAAAATTTCTCTACGCTTATCGTTTGCTTGTTGTGCATGATCTCCTTCGAAATTCTCTCCTCCACAATTGAAGCACATCTCTCGACGCCGTTTCCACTTGCGAAAGTAGTCTTGGTACGATTCGTGCTGTATCTCGCAAAGCGGCATCTATGAATTTTCTTTTATCTCGTCTATCGTTGCAAATCTTCGTCCTTTCAACAGGCTTTGCATCTTTGGAAATAAAGAAAAGTTCACAGGGGCCAGATCTGGAGAGTAGGGAGGATGAGGCAGCACAGTGACTTTGATTTTTGTGCAATAGTCAAGCAGCAACAGGCACGAATGTGCGGGTGCGTTACCGTGAGGCAAGAGCTATGATTTGTCTCGCCACATTTCAAGTCGTTTGCTTCTCACATTTTCTCGCAGGCGTCGCAACACGTCACCATAGTACCATCGATTTAAAAAAAAAAAAAAAAAAAAAAAAAAAAAAAAAAAAAAAAAAAAAAAAAAAAAAATTGTTCAAATGGCTCTGAGCACTATGGGACTTAACTTCTGAGGTCATCAATCCCCTAGAACTTACAACTACTTAAACCTAACTAACCTAAGGATATCACACACATCCATGCCCGAGGCAGGATTCGAACCTGCGACTGTCACGGTCGCGCGGTTCCAGACTGTAGCGCCTAGAACCGCTCGGCAACTCCGGCCCGCCATCGATTTACAGTGTGCCCTTACGGCATGAATTCATGTTGAACTAATCCTTCAAAGTCAAAGGAAACTATCAGCTTGGCTTTGACATTGGACTTGCGCTGACGAGCGTTTTTTTTTTTTTTTCATTTTTTGCTCTTGTTGAACCTCTCCCTACCCGTTGTGAAGATTGAAACTTGGTCTCAACATCATAACAGTAGACCGACGTCGCACCACCAGGTATGTTTCTCTTAAGGACCATTTCGATCACATTTGTGTGATGAAAAAGCTCTGCACAGATTGCGGGGTGGAGGTCTTTGTCGTCTTGACTCGTTATCCGTGTGACGTCCTTGTCGGCAACACTATGCGTTCTGAGATGCTGTGACAGCCTTTTATGACAAGATCCAACTGAAATGTTACATTCGTCTGCAAACTCTCGGACAGTCTGTCTTCAACTGACATGCACTGTTTCCTTAACATTCAGTCTGGAACCGCCCGACCGCTACGGTCGCAGGTTCGAATCCTGCCTCGGGCATGGATGTGTGTGATGTCCTTAGGTTAGTTAGGTTTAAGTAGTTCTAAGTTCTAGGGGACTTATGACCACAGCAGTTGAGTCCCATAGTGCTCAGAGCCATTTGAACCATTTGAAACCTTAACATTCCTGACATGAAAGTCATCCTGAACGACAGTCATGCTCCAACTTCCGTGTGGCCACTTTTAAACCTTCCCTAACACCGAGTACGGCCTAAGCACTAACCACCGTCGGCTTTCTGCATCATTTGGTGTTCATTTGTAAAGGTTTTCTTGAGTTCCACGCAAAATTTAATGCAGACATGTTGCTCCTGTAACTGTGCCATTTTGAAAATCGCAAACTGTGAGATACAACGTTTTACTCAATACAGCACTGAATAATAACTAGCAGACATAAAACAGTGAAACGTCTGGCAATTACACGTTAAAAACAGCGCTGTGCAGGTATGCAGACCACATATCGCTCCAATACATCATGGGCGTGAAATTACGAACGTCCCGCAATTTTTTGAACAGACCTCGTATACAGACATGTGCCATGTATAAATGAGTATTGTTCTTTTGAAAAGTGACACCAAGGTGCTGGTGCAAATCGGGACATAGAGTGTGCTGTCAGACTCCCTCAATCACTCACAGCAGTTCACACTCCTCGCTCACGGTGCCACTGCAGACACAACTGTTTGGAAGCTGAGGAAGTGAATTAAAATTTGTTCTGTGGCGGGGACTCGAACCTGGGTCTTCTTGCTTACTAGGCAGATATGTTGACCATTACACCACCACAGCTGCACGAACTGCTCAAGTCAAATACCCTTCCGAACACAAACTCCAATTCACATCTGCCCTTATACTGTCACTATCACCAGGGCTCTCCGACGTTGGAATAATGACAATATAAGGGCAATGTGAACTGGAGTTTGTGTTGGGGAGGGTATTTGGATTCGGTAGTTTGTGCAGGTAGGTTGACCATAATGCTATGGTGGTGTAATAGTCAGCATATCTGTCTAGTAAGCAAGAAAAACCGGGTTCGAGTCCCGGCCGCAGCACAAATTCTAATTCACTTCTTCAGCTTCCAACGTTATTGTAGATAAATTAGAGACTTAAATGTCTCAGGGAAAATTTAAGATCTATACGATCACATGTAGTACAGCACTTCCCTATTACGTCCAGTGCTGGGGTGCTATTCCAACGTCGGAGAGCCCTGGTAATAGTGACAATATAAGGGGAGATGTGAATTGGAGTTTGTGTCGGGGAGGGTATTTGACTTGGATAGTTCGTGCAGCTTTGATGTTCGTAATGCTGTGATGATGTATTGGTCAGCTTATCTGCCTAGTAAGCAAGGAGAGTTGGGTTCGAGTCCCGGCCGCAACACGAACTTTAATTCACTCCTTCAGCTTCCAATGTTATCGTAGATTAATTAGAGACCTAAATGCCACAGAGAAAATTTAATTTGACAGCTGTTTGTTTTGTGCTGCTACCGGCAACCTACGCAAGGAATGGTGGGCGCCTAGTTGAGCGCCTTCTAATCTGCGTCCAATGATGCGGGATGACACAGAATGTTTAGGGAGTTCATTACTTCTTCTCGGATGGCAGGCACAGACATGAAAGCGCTACGAAATGCATGGTGAACAATCTTATGGTGCTCAAATGTCGCTGACCGAATCCTTTATGACCACTATATCTGCCCTTCAGTTTCGATGCAGTCCAACATTGGGCCACTGCAACATTCGAAAGCCCCACTAATCTGGATATTGACACGATTCGACCAGCAGTCAAAATGGTCACACAATGAGACCTCTTTCAGCCTCTGTCAGGTACTGGTAACACTATCTTACACGAGCACGTGACATCTCCCGTGTCCTTTACAGTGATCTCGCGACATCTGAAGCTGTTCACGCCAGCTAAAAGCTATACTCTCCTGTGAATTATCGCAAACACGAACAAGATTAATGCATTGTGACGACTGTTTTACCGTTCACACAGAACTGCGACTCGAATCTTACACATATCCGCCATTGTTGCATACATCTACGAAGCTACATTCACATCCGACCACGCCTTCTTGCTGTTTCACTTTCTATCGTGGATGTTTGGTGCTTTACCATTGAAGTAGAATATTGCTTTTGCTGAGAAGGGAAAGTGATATATAATTTTTGGGGCTCTGTATTTTAATTTCCAATAATGTAATTATATGGTCACTGATCTTTACGGCCCTGGCTCGAGATATATATATAAAAACAGTACATTTATTCTTGCCCCACAAGCGATGGGGAACTGTGAGTAATTTGCAAACTAAAGTCATCAACGAAAAATAGCGTGAAGATTATGTGATGTGCGAAATGGTGTTGAAAAGTTGTGACGAACTTTTCAATAGTGGAGACACATGGTTAGAAACTTTATGTTTTCAGACTGTGAGTCTAGCGACGACGGAGAAGACGAAGAAAGCTGTCATCATGAAGCTATAATCATTTTTGTATAATAGAGCCACATTTATTTTTTAATTATCTCCGAAAGAAAAGCCACACAAACTATAATTACCTCGTTAGACAGCGGAAAAGCAGTATTGTATCGCGTTATTGAAAGTGATAAGGAAGTCTACATGTGAGTACCGTACAAAATAAATTTTGTTTTGGCCATTAGTATAGGTGAAAAAACCAAGACCAGAACGACGTAAGGGTTGATCGGATATAAATGGCGGCGTTAAACCCTCATTAGTTTCAACTCTATTTTTTCTGAAGCCAGGTAAAAGTACATTACCTCAGTTTTAGCAATATCGTCTTACGTGACTAAGCTTTAGATATTCCTAACGGTACAGGCATAAGAGTATGCAGCTTCTCATTGTCGACTTAGAAGCTTCAAGATATTCTCATAAAGTTGCGACAGAAGAAATAACAAAAGTTATACGAAGAAACAGGTAGAAAAAAGAAGTTATTCGTACTGAAGTGGTAGATGATTTTATTATAAAAGGAAAACATAAGACGGCTAGTTTAGTGAATCTTGCGTTTGCAATACAGATCATTACAATTAAGAATAATTAATTCACAATACAAGGACGCTTCCCATCAAATTGGAAAAGCTTCCAGAAGTGACTGAGCATTCCACGACAATACACACACACAGTCATACATAATAATGCCCGTAACCATTCTGGACGGTTCATTGTTACCTTTGAAATAATTTTGTCATCAACAGTCGACCGGAAACTTTCGACCTCATGTGAAAAGATCAATGTTCAGTGAAGATAGTCTCGTGGTAGACTCATCGAAGAATGAAATAAAAAAATTGGGAACCGAAAAGCTATGTTTTCATGCGTCACACTTCTCCTCCGTGTTGTCGGAACAAATGCCTTTCCCTTCTAGATTTTTGATCAAGTCGTAAAAGTTCTTCATCATTAATTGCCACATTTCGAGTTCATCCTGACAAAAAAGTAGACATTCTTCATGTTCCATTCCTTACGACGAGTCTACTAACCGTTAGACAGAGAATGCTTCCGTCAGTCGCCGCCATTTTAAAGAATATTCTACAGAGAAGTTTTTGTGGACAGATCACTGAAGTTCCCAGTCTACCAGTATGGAAATGTTCTCAAACTGCAGCCTCTAGTACTCTGAGCTGTTCACGTCGGTAGCTGAAATTTAGCATGGATTTCAACTTACTTTAACTAAGAGCGGCAAAACAGTCAGGGTAGGTTTCAACCGGGCAGTCTGATTATTCCCTTTTATGCCCATCTCAAAGCAATAGATGTACGTGGTCCCAAACGCCAATATTCAGAATAAAATTTAGATCCGCCTATATAGTGACGCTTGCGTGTACCACCACTTTTAAGGGCCTGACAAAAAAATCTCTAAGAAACCATTTTTATTAAAAAAAAACTTATGGGACTTAACTGATAAGGTCATCAGTCTCTAAGCTTACACACTACTTAATTTAAACTATCCTAAGGACAAACACACACACCCATGCCCGAGGGAGGACTCGAACCTCCGCCGGGACCAGCCGCACAGTCCATGACTGCAGTGCCTTAGACCGCTCGACTAACAAGAAACTATTACTACCAGCTTAAAATACGTTACTACCACCGTAAACATTTTCTAATGGGGAGGGGGGGGGATTTGGCTAGTGTTACTATGCTGTAAACCTACTACTACTAATGGTTTACAGTTCTGTAAAAGTCAGTACCGTATGTATTTTCCTTTTGTGTGTTTTTTTTTCTTCTCTTCTCTCTGTCAACATTGTTTCTCTTGAGTTGTAATGATTTTGGTGTACAGATGCATCGTAGTGTGTTAGGCAGAATTAATATTGTTATTTATTGTATAATGCTAATGCCATATTTATATGTAATTTTAGGATCTTCGGCCAGTTAGGAAAATTATGTGTCTGTGAATAATGCTACGAAGAGACAGTTGAGACGCGATCGTGAGCATTGTTGGGTTGCAACTACGAGTTAAGCTGAATATTTGGAGTGAAACAGATTGTCTTTCTTTTGGGTAGAGAGCTAGCTGTGGTCTAGTTTGGTATGCTCAAAACTGAATTGGAATCTGTGAGAGGCCCGAACTCCACAACGTTTTAATTTTGGTGCAGTGAAAACTAAACGGATGGACAGTGCATTGGCGTTGGTGTTCGGCGTCCGTCCGCCCATGTTTCAAAATCTTGGTACTAAGCTAACTCGATTAGTTTTGCCCCATTCTTCTTTTAGACCAGTGAGGGGGTTATTTATGGTGTATTCTGACAGGACGGCGATCGAAGAGACTCGGAGCGTCGACAGTAGGGATCTTGCAGCAGTCGTGTCAGACAGGAAGCTGCCACAGGCATACATAATGTATGTCTGTGGAAGCTGCCGAACAACATCTCTGCAGTCATACTTTCGACTGTCAACCGACATTTCATTGATGCGGAGCATCAGTACAAATAATCCCCTATAGACCAATTTCAGCAAAGTGTCTGATATAGGTTCAAGAAAGTTTTCAGTTTACTTTCTAACAGCTCTCCTTCAACACCACCTAAAATTAAAATTACAATTTTGCTGTTAAGGGCAATTTCAGTGTCAAAACCTTACGTAGGTATCACATACCAAAGTGTGTTGATCTAACGGTTTTCATTTAAGTGACGATAATTTGAAGACACTAGGGGTTAAGATTGAACAGTTCAGTTCTGTTAATGCTGTGAACTCAACTCGTGAAACAATAGAGGCATTTACAATAAATTAACAAAGACTTGAAGTCGAAACCGTTACACCTGCATCAAGCCTGGTAATTTCTTCATTCTTTCAGTGCTCACATTAGCTTTATTCTAATCACCTATCATATACTTGTATGTTGATTGCATTGCTTAATAATTAAAATTTCCCACCAGCGACATTCTGAATTCTAGCAGCTGTAAATTGTTATTAATACTGAACCAATATGCATCAAATTTATTATATTCAGAGTTTCACTGCCTACCCATATATCCATTTTCAATAGCAAACATTAACCTGCAGTTATGTGTTGTTACAGCACATCGTGCTAAATAATATTTTTAGAAATTTTATCTGTTGGTGTCTCAATTATTTGTATTTGTTTTGTATTGACTGAAGTGTTCTTATGTCCCGTATCTACGATCTCAGTCAATCTGTATTAGTGATAGACGCTGACTACGAGATAATACCAGAGACATACTAATTCAAGATGGACTGTCTAGGATTTGGATTAAATGGACAGGTGTGTGGTGCTTTAATCCCAACCGTTTACGAGGTTTTTCGGTAAGTGTTCTGCTACCTTTACGTGTTACGTGCAGTAAGGCACTCCCATATTTTACAAGATTATTGACAAGGTGGGGGAAGGTATTTACTTGTAGGACACTATGTAAACTGAAGTGGACTGACAAGGCAGCCAGTCCACAGTGACAGGTAGCCGAAAGAAAGGCACGCGTACACACACACGCCGACGGGCGTCAAGTACTGGAACAGGCTATGTAATTAATGCTATGAAGAAAAGTACGTAGCTGGATTAATACTTATCTTTAATCAATCATTGTGGTACATCGCTCTTGACTATACACAGGAGACTTTAATTACAATCACTGTAAGGCTAATGGCGCCTTGCTAGTTCGTAGCCATTAACTTAGCTGAAGGCTATTCTGTCTCTCAGCTAATGAGAGAGAAAGGCTTCGTACATCTAGTCGCTAGCTAGGTTGTCCGTCCAACTGGGACGAGTGCTTGTTCGTATCACGAGACCTGCCTTGTGGTGGCGCTAGGTCTGCGATTACACAGTGGCGACACGCGGGTCCGACATGTACTAAATGGACTGCGGCCGATTTAATCTACCACCTAGCAAGTGTGGTGTCTGGCGGTGACACCACATTCCTCCCCCGCAAATCGGCGAACGGTCGTGAGATAAGGCTTCCGCCCGCCGTGGGGAGGACCCCATGTTGACGTATGCGATGAGGTGGGGAGCCTAACAACAGGCGAGGCTGTGCCACCCGCACCCGGCCATTCGGTCCGAGGGGAGCTAGAAAACGCCTGAAAACCTAGTCCAGGGTGCACGTCAACATGCGGTGCATGCGCCCGTAAGGAGACAGGAGGGGCCAAAGGGTCGACCTCTATTGCGTCGGGGTACCCGACGCGCGATGACGTCATGTGGTCCGGAGCGGGCAAGAGTTCCATGGCGGAGGACAGCTGGTCACGGGAAGCGATCGGCGGCGCGTGACCCAGGGAGGCGCTTGGCGGCTGCAGCGAAGCGTCGAATGCGGGCGGCGCCGGCGGGAGAACAGGTGGCGGCGGCGGCGGCGGCGGCGGCTGCTGCGGCGGCGCGTCGCCATGGGGCAATATGGAAGGCATCGTCGGTAACACCTGGGGATGAGGCGAGCCAGTAGATGGGTCCCCAGGGCGCTGACCGGACGGCACCGTCGCTGAAAGCAGACCGGGAGCGGCAGAACCCGTGCGACGACAGAGGCGCAGCTGATTGAGATGCCGACGCACCTCACCAGAGGCCCCCAAAACCAAATACATCGCGCGGCCGAGGCAGCGAAGAATGCGCCCTGCGAGCCAACGCCGTGAACCTCGATAGTTGCGATAAAAT
This sequence comes from Schistocerca serialis cubense, assembly GCF_023864345.2. Lineage (NCBI taxonomy): Eukaryota > Metazoa > Arthropoda > Insecta > Orthoptera > Acrididae > Schistocerca > Schistocerca serialis. The sequence goes on from NC_064638.1 coordinate 267,918,863, forward strand.
ACAACGTCGCCTGGAGCAAAAGCAGGAGTCTGCCGCTGCAAAGGAACCTGATGCGGCGGATGCAGCAAAGACATCAAGGTGCGATGAGGACGACCATGGAGCAACTCAGCCGGCGAGCGACCATCTCGGGGCTGAGAGCGATACGAAGACAAAAAGAGCAACAATGCGTCCTCCCGAGAATGCGACTCTTTCAATTTCAACATCTGTGACTTGAAAGTCCGGACCAATCGTTCAGTGGCACCGTTTGACTGAGGCGAAAACGGCGCGGATGTCAGATGTTGAATACCATCGGCCTGGCAGAATGACTGAAATTCTGCTGACAGGAATTGTGGGCAAATTGGTACACCTGATGATTTGTCTGGTCTCAAACTGAACGGTCCAAGTTTGTTACTACAAGCTAACCTCACTTTTTCCAAAGCGCCCTGATCTTCAAAAATTTTCTTATTCGCCCTATCATCTAATGTTAATCTCTCAACCCTAACATTTATCCTATAGACATATGTTACAACCTTATTTATTATAACAGATGCATACTTATTTGCAAAAAACTTAAATTCATCAGTAATATTGTATTCATTAAGTTTACTAAAATTATGTGCATTTTCATCAAACTTCTCAACAGTTGCCATTTTCCCATACTCAAATCGCACTGAATCGGCCTGAGTATATTCTGTTCGCCATTTACACATCCGACCGAAATACGGTCTAGTGACCAATCTCCGTCGTCGTATCCATCGCCTCGGACGCGCACGACGATTCCACATCCGGGTCCTCATCCGACGATATATCGACAACCTCCGCTTCGGCCTCATCGTCCGACGCGTCCGACGCCACCTCCTCCTTAATATTCAAACAATGGAGAATATGACAGTCAGCATGTACAACGCGTAATCTGGAAATCATAGCTTCGTCTCCTATATTAAATTCATTTGATACGAATGTAACAAGTCCCCTGTGTCTTATAGTCATACCGGGCTTGTTTTTTACATTGACCGTTACAGGCCGTCCCTCAACAATTCTTTTCAAAGTAGAGGCAAACGGCCGCCATCGTATCCAATCAAATTCTTCAAAAAGAATAACATGATGAATACGTGCATCATACCCTCCGAAACCAAATTCGGAACAGAATGGCATAAACACATTTTGTTTACGTGAAACAACTTTTTCAATAAGGGTTGACTTCCCTATATTCGTATCGCCGTACAAGTATAATTGCTTTTTGCGTACCATTTGGGACCGAAAGGTCTCATTATACCAGCGGACCACGCGGCCCGCCCAACCATTATACGACAGCTGGCACTCGGTCAAAGAACGCGATAAGCACTTCTTGGCCTGAAAAGATTCCAGATATTTTTCAATGAATCGAACACGAGCCCAATTATTCACAAGAAATGGATCGGTATAATCAATTACTTTCGTACGTTCCGCCCATCTACGAATACGTACATTAAAAGAAAAGGCCGACTCATTACAATTAGTTACAGGTACAGGGTCCGATTTGGTAATGTAAATTAATGCATTTTTCCTGCTCTTACACTTTTGAACATCAAAAACACCTGTTATTGTACCAAACATAAACTCTATACCGGTCCTAACCTCTGACAAAAGTTTACTCTCAGCTACTTTCAAATATGCATGTATGTGTGACGTGTTACCTTCTGCAAAGAGTTCCTCAGCAACACAATACTCAATAATATTCCACACAGATAGCACAGTATTAATAAAATGTTGCTTCCCTCCAACGGACTGCGAATCGACTGTGACAAGGAAGACATCGCTCCGCCTTTTATACTGTCCCCTAACAGTTGCGTTGCGCGAATCTGGCACATGACCAAGCCGGTCCGGCACGTCCTGCCCTGCCGGTGACCTTGAAGGAGTTGCGCAACGCTGAAAACGCGTACTCCAGCCACTGGCAATACTAGGTGGCTGGCGAGCGCTTTCTAAAGGGGCCCCCACTGGGGCCACCGCAGCGGGTGCCGTTCCAGCTCCGAGTAGCACCTCTGGCAAGCGCGACAACGGCAAATCCCAGCCGTCGTCGGATCCAATTTGTGTAGCGTCTTCTTCCGTTGACCTACTTCTCTCTGAAATAGAATTTGAACTATGTTCTTCGGCTTCTTGCATAGAACTGGTACCACTTTCTTCGTTCGTTCGTCTATATCCCACTGCGGGACGCAAGCGGTAGGCCATCCTGTAATATCCAACACATGAAACAGTATAGGAAGCCACTCTGCCCGGAAGTGTTCACACAAATGATAAGAACATTTACAATGCCAATTTTCTTTAATAAATGACAACTTGTGAACAAGCCTATACTTCTGTTTACCCTGACAGGGAGACCTCACTAACCGTGAGGCCATTTTCTAGGATGGCCTACGGCTGTGTGTCTGAGCAGCCGTAGGCCATCCTAGAAAATGGCCTCACGGTTAGTGAGGTCTCCCTGTCAGGGTAAACAGAAGTATAGGCTTGTTCACAAGTTGTCATTTATTAAAGAAAATTGGCAGTGTAAATGTTCTTATCATTTGTGTGAACACTTCCGGGCAGAGTGGCTTCCTATACTGTTTCATGTATTGGATATTACAGGATGGCCTACCGCTTGCGTCCCGCAGTGGGATATAGACGAACGAACGAAGAAAGTGGTACCAGTGCTATGCAAGAAGCCGAAGAACATAGTTCAAATTCTATTTCAGAGAGAAGTAGGTCAACGGAAGAAGACGCTACACAACTGGGATCCGACGACGGCTGGGATGTGCCGTTGTCGCGCCTGCCAGACGTGCTACTCGGAGCTGGAACGGCACCCGCTGCGGTGGCCCCAGTGGGGGCCCCTTTAGAAAGCGCTCGCCAGCCACCTAGTATTACCAGTGGCTGGAGTACGCGTTTTCAGCGTTGCGCAACTCCTTCAAGGTCACCGGCAGGTCAGGACGTGCCGGACCGGCTTGGTCATGTGCCAGATTCGCGCAACCGAATTGTTAGGGGACAGTATAAAAGGCGGAGCGATGTCTTCCTTGTCACAGTCGATTCCCAGTCCGTTGGAGGGAAGCAACATTTTATTAATACCGTGCTATCTGTGTGGAATATTATTGAGTATTGTGTTGCTGAGGAACTGTTTGCAGCAGGTAACACATCACACATACATGCATATCTGAAAGTAGCTGAGAGTAAACTATTGTCAGAGGTGAGGACCGGCATAGAGTTTATGTTTGGTACAATAACTGGTGTTTTTGACATTCTCCTCCCGAGAATGCGACTCTTTCAATTTCAACATCTGTGACTTGAAAGTCCGGACCAATCGTTCAGTGGCACCGTTTGACTGAGGCGAAAACGGCGCGGATGTCAGATGTTGAATACCATCGGCCTGGCAGAATGACTGAAATTCTGCTGACAGGAATTGTGGGCCATTGTCGGAAACAATAGTCTGCGGAAGACCTTCAATACAAAAGATAGCAGACAACGCTTGGATGGTGGCGGAGGACGTAGTGGAAGACATCCTGACAACAAAAGGAAAATTACTGAAGGCGTCGACCAGAACCAACCATCGAGCATTCCAGAATGGACCAGCAAAATCAATGTGCAAGCGTTGCCAAGGGGAAGTGGCTTTTGGCCATGCAAAGACTTTCCGCGGCGGTGCGGATTGTTGTTCGGCACACGCCATGCAAGAAGAACACATATTCGTAATCGCAGCATCGATTTCGAACCAAGTACAGTGCTGACGAGCAAGTTGTTTCGTTCGCACTATACCCCAATATCCGTGGTGGAGAAGCCGTAAAACAGAAGACTGTAACGAACGTGGGACCACGACTCTGGACTGATCATTATCAGAACGCAACAACAAAACACCACGTCGAACAAAAAGTCTCTCCCTGTGAGCAAAAAATCGGCGAACCAACGGATCCTCGATCCGAGACTTTGACAAAGGCCATTGCGTAGCAACAAAACGCAAAACAGTAGCAAGGACAGGGTCAGCAGCTGTGGCTGTAGCTACACGACGAAAATCAATCGGAAACGATTCGACCACTTCATCGGTTTCCGAATCAATGAACATGCAAGCAAGTTCGGAAGAATCGAATGCTTTATCCTCAGCAACAGGCAAACGGGACAACGCATCGGCGTTTCCGTGCTTAGCAGGGGACCGATACAAGATATCGTAGCGGTACTGCGAGAGGAAAATAGACCAGCGAATGAATTTCTGCACTGTACGTGGAGGTACAGGCTTGGTCGGATGAAAAAGCGATGTCAAAGGTTTGTGGTCTGTGATGATGGTGAAGTGACGACCATACAAAAATCATGGAACTTAGTAACACCAAACACGAGAGCCAAAGTTTCTTTCTCTATCTGGGAATAATTTCTTTGGGCAGACGAGAACAATTTGGACGCAAAGGCAATAGGGCGATCATGCGAGCCAACTTTGTGCGCAAGCACAGCACCGATCCCGAAATCCGATGCATCTACCATCAACAAAAGGGGTTTCTGGGGATCGAAAGGCGTGAGGCAAGTATTAGAAAGCAACGCCGATTGCAACTGGCGAACAGCGCGTTCGCATTCCGTCGTCCAGAGAAACGGAACACCTGTACGGCGTAAGCGATGAAGCGGAGCTGAAATGGAAGAGGCATTGCGCACATTCACTCACACCTTGGGATGCTAAATAGTTTAATGTTCTTGCGACCCCATCACGCAATGCGTGGGGAACATTGCGCGCTCTGAAAAACTTCGGTTGCGCGTTTAATTTCAGTTCCAAATGTGCTTCATAGTTTTGAGCGCAACCTAAGCCCGGTGCAAAAATGTCTGCAAATTCGTCACATAGACGAGAAACACTGTCTGAAGGCACAGTTTGATTCACTGATAGGACCTGATTTACAATAGACATGTTAAACAACTGAAATAAATCTAAACCAAACAAGTTCACTGCAGAAGAAGAACGAAGAACGTAAAATGACACAAGTTTTGTTTGTCTTTTATATGTTGCAAAAAGAGTGCACTGTCCTAACACAGGAATTGTCTGTCCGGAATAACTTTGTAACTGAACAGTTGCGGCACGCAACGGAGGGGCGCCCAGTTGTTTGTACGTGTCGTGATTGAGCAATGAAACTGCAGCTCCGGTATCGAGCTGGAATGGTATCACTTTGCCTTCAAAGTCTAAGTCCACAAAAAGTTTATTTTCCTGCTGACGACAAGAGCGACTGTTTTGTGCAATAGGAATAGACACTGGTACAGAATCACTTGCTAATTGACGTGATTTCCAGCGACGTCGACGCACAGTTTTTGTGGGACGAACACAGTCACTGTTAGAGAAAGTGGCACTGGACGAATCGGAATTAACTACATGAATGTCCATGGGCGAAGGTCCACGATCCTGAGTGTCCTTGGTTCGATTCCGGCGCGAAGCAAAGGGCCTGGAATGATTGTGATTGTCTGATCGGAGCCTTTTCTGGCAAACACTTTGAACATGTCCTTTCCTATTGCAGAAAAAGCAAATAGCTTGGCGTGACGGGCAATGTTCACGCGAATGTGTAGTAGCACACCGCGGGCATGATTTCACTGCAATTGTGTGCTGGCGCGGCACACCTGGTTTAGCGCGCGGCGGCAGCTGCGTTTGTTTGCACGAGGGCAGTTGACCGGGCCGCGCAGCTCGCCCGGCGGGCCGGTTAATGTTACACACGGCTGGCGAAGTTTCAAAAGATTCCTGAGCACAGTCAAGTGTGTCTTGTCTCTCCAAAATGTCTATCACTTGTTGAAGGGAGGGATTAACTAGTTTCAAAATTTGCTCCCGTATGCGAACATCAGAAACGTTCTGTGCAATTGCATCACGCACCATTGTATCTGAATAAGAAAGACCACAGTCACAGTGAAAGGCACAGTCCCTAGTAAGTCCTTGCAATGTTGCTACCCACTCCCTATTAGTTTGACCGGCCGTACGTTTTGTACGAAAGAACGTATACCGTTTTGCAACCACATTAACTGTTCCTTTGAAATAGGCATCTAAAGCAGACAAAATTTCCTCGTAGGACAGAGTTGCTACGTCGCGTCGGGGAAACAATTTCACTATCACACGGTAGGTGGACACACCGACACAAGAAAGCAAAAACGGCTGCCGCGCATTACCTTGAATTCTGTAGGCGGCGAGGTGGAAGGCGAATTGACGGGACCACTCTTGCCAGGACTCGTGGGTCGGGTCGTAGTGCCTAAAAGGCGGTGCAACGGCAGGTTGTGGCTGCGGTAGCGGTGAAGCGGCGGCGGCCGCATCGGTTTGAATGGCACGTTGACCCTGGACGAGCTGTCCAAGGGCATCCAATAACGCCTGCGTCTGCTGATTCTGCAAGCGATAAAATTCGGACAGTACATCTGGCGAAGCCATGACACAAGTAAATGTAAGCAATCAGAAAGAATACTTTAACTCGTCGCCAATGAAGTGGACTGACAAGGCAGCCAGTCCACAGTGACGGGTAGCCGAAAGAAAGGCACGCGTACACACACACGCCGACGGGCTGGATTAATACTTATCTTTAATCAATCATTGTGGTACATCGCTCTTGACTATACACAGGAGACTTTAATTACAATCACTGTAAGGCTAATGGTGCCTTGCTAGTTCGTAGCCATTAACTTAGCTGAAGGCTATTCTGTCTCTCGGCTAATGAGAGAGAAAGGCTTCGTACATCTAGTCGCTAGCTAGGTTGTCCGTCCAACTGGGACGAGTGCTTGTTCGTATCACGAGACCTGCCTTGTGGTGGCGCTAGGTCTGCGATTACACAGTGGCGACACGCGGGTCCGACATGTACTAAATGGACCGCGGCCGATTTAATCTACCACCTAGCAAGTGTGTTGTCTGGCGGTGACACCACAGAAACCATTACACAACACGTAGCCGAGTGACAGTCCTTGCAACTTTTCCATAAACATTCTTTACTGACGGCAGTAGTATATCGGAATCAGTCAAAGTAAAGAAGTTAAGACATTTTTAACCTGACAGCGTAATGTTGATTTTCCGGCGTGAGCTGGGGTCTTTGATTAAACTGTTGAATTAAAAGTTTGAAATTCAAAAGAATAAACAACAGTCCCAGCTGGTAAGCTGCACTTATGAATCTTCGTTTTAAAATTTTATATCGCTCCTAAACGAACGTAAAGGTTGAAAGCCTACGTTTTTCATCGTTAAAATGCAGGAGGGACATGAAGATAAACAGCTGATATATTGTCCATAAAAAAAATACAAACATTGCGCCTCGCTGTATTAACCGACTTTTAGTGGTGTACACAGCAGTAAAATCCAATATGTCTGGCATGGCGCAACCAGTATTCGTCTGCCAGGCTTGAATACAAAGCAACGAATTACTTTGTTACGATACAATGTTAATTACTATTTATTAAAAACAACAAATGACTGTGGTGTTTGCCTTGTCGTAGTCCTTGCCGGTGCGTCGTGCGCACCGTTGCATGGATAATAGTTTTCCTGGCATTTATTTATCCGGTATTCAATGTTAGGTGACAATTTAGACGCTCTTGTGCAGCCAGTTACATGAAATATATTTTATGACGCAGATGCTATGCTGTGTTATGTCAATCTGTACGTGAATAATATCCACATTCTCGATGTTACATTAACGACAATTACTCTGAAGCAACGTACTTCATTATATAGATTTCAAGATCGAAACTCATTTGATAATTTTATTCTAATGGAAATGGAGATTTTTTTTCTAAACTGCTCGCCCTAATTGAAAAAGATACTTACTGGCATGAGGCAGACTATAAAACCAAGTGACAGGTATACATACTTTAGGGAAAGTTTCAAAGTAGCAAAAACATCTAGTATGTAACCTGCGTTTATTTTCTGACATAGACTGGCAGTCACATTAAAATTTCTGTCCGCCATTCAAAGCGTTGACCTGTGAAACAGGAATTGCAAAAAAAAAATAATTATTTGTAATACTAACATCGACTTTTGCAGGTAAAACTTGTGTTAAATTAATAGGAAAGACGTGGAATCTTTCAGAAAACCAAAGGTGAAAGAAAAACTGGAAGGAGGTCAGTGTAAACCTGTTGCCACTCTCATAACAATTCACGACGCAATGACCTACAGCGTGGCTTCATCGGGACAGTCAGCTCTCTGTATATGGTAGACTTTCTAAGGACTATACACAAATATCTATATTTGGTATTAATTATGCAAATTGTGCCAGAAAACTAGTTTTTGATAGAAGATTATTGTGCAGTAGCATTGAAACCGTATACATTCATAGAGAACAAGCTATAAAATTAAAAACAACAACTACAGGAAGCTTTTATAATGCGATATGTAGTTTCCCGTCATTTTATTTTAACAAATCGTAGCTGAAACGACGTGTTCTCGAGGGATCCTCTATTTGCTGATGCTTGAAATAGGCTATATTCATACCACGTAATCTACGACAAAAGGAAAGTCCAACAAATACATCGTTTAAAGCCATACACTGAGTAGCTGCTCCTAACTTCTGCTTGTAACGGATAAACGACGTCGCAACTCATTGGTCACGTTCCTCTCCACGAGACAAAAATGTGTCACGCCAGATTCTTTACTTCACGTTCCGCAGTGTAGCGGAATGTGGAATTCTAGCCTGTGACGTCACCAGCACCTCATCCACGTGTATTTCCACGTCCCGTGAGAGAACCGCTGCCGTCTCAACTTTCAGTAACACTTCGTGTATCCTTATGTACATTTGGTAATACCGATTTTGCACAAAAGGTGTAAGGAGTTTTGAATATTACTGGCATTATCAGGCTCAAATATTACTAAGGCATTGTAAAACAGTCAGAGCCTTTCTCAGGTCTCTGTCTTTTATAGATATAGGCTTTCGTTAACAATTTCAGCATCGGCGGTTTGCTGCGTATGCCGACAATACTTTCCCGCTATAATGTTCGTCAATACGCGTTCCTAGGTTTCTGTGGCACCTCATTCGGTTGTGATATAACATCTACAGTCGACACAGCGAGAGAAGTAGGTTTCACGCGGCAGATTCGTGAGCGTACCACAAATCACGTAACGTGATTTTGTTCATCCTTCATCACTGTTGCCATAGTTGCAGGCGACTGTGGGTTTCAGGCTGTACTGACCGCAGTCTTTTGCAACTTATCGGTGTAAAAGCTGACAACAGAGCTGTCAGCTGTCAGGGATGTTTCTTTAGCCTTACGAAATATAGTCACCCGCCGCTGAACTGTTCCATATGCTCCTTTCGTCTAGAAACGACCACGTTATGCTCGTAAAGGATCCTCCTCCTAATCTCATTGTATAAAACCTTTTTCTGTCCAAAAGGTGGCCTCTTAAGAGTTCTGTTAAAATGGTAAATTAAATTTAAAAAAGCTTTTAACACTCTACTGTATGCCGATCATCAAATAATAATCCAAGAAAATGATCATATTCTTCAAAGGGTGTTTATCATCTTAATTTGTTGGCTTCGAAATACAACTCGAACATCTTCAATAACAAGGTAATGGTTGTGGCATTCAAGGAAAAGTAGCGTATAAAATACTGTAATACATAATCTCATACTAGACCAGGTAACCCACTTTCAGAATCCGGGAAGTGAAAGAAGGTAAATTACTAACAAGGTACTAAAATTTAATGCAGTCTGTGGAACAATCAGAAATACGCTAACGAATATGTCATGACAGAGACAAGTTTCGTAATGTCGTGGCAGTACCTGCCACGCTCTGTGGGTATGAAAAATGGGTTCCCTCGGAAAAGAATACGAGTAGCATCGAAGCTACGTAAATGACGTTTTTATGTAGTGTTAAAGGGTGGAACAGAGAATATCGCCCCAGCAATGAAGACATAAGTAATCAGTTACAAGTTGGTTCAGTGCACAGGAAAATGGATCTAAACAGGTACAGAATGGTGGAATGTGTGGATAGAATCCGAAACAAATTCACGGCTACAAACGTGGAGGAACGTCAGAGGGGGAAGACAACGGAAGAGAGAAACTCATCTAATCCATGAACGTAGGAGAAGAAGAAGAGGAAGGTGCGGGCTAGTGACGAAAATGTCAGGCGTTATTACATTGTTTCCGGTCACTACGAGCTGTAACTTGGATATAACACAGTGCTAAAAATGACTAACATGTCAATAAATATGAAGGTGACAGAGAGTGTTTTCATATAAAATTTCACCGATTGATATCTCTGCTGCTCACTTCTGCTTTTGTAGAGAAGAAGGAGAAGGAGGAGGAGGAGAAGAGAGAGGAGATTTGTATTTAACGTCTCATTGACAGTGAGGTTATTAGGGTCGGAGCACAAGCTCGGATTTGGGCAGGATGGGGAAGGATAGCGGCCGTGCTCTTTCGAAGTAACCATCCTGGCACTTGCCTTAAGCGATTTAGGGAAATCACGGAAAACTTAAATCAAGATGGTCTGACACAGGTTTGAACCGTCGCTATCCCAATATCCCGAATTCGAGTCCAGTGTGCTAACCACTGCGAACTTTGCTCGGAGCTTTCGTAGACGTACGCACACTTAATAGTGGCTTCCTGCTAGCTAACACTGACATTGCGCAGGAAAAAACTGATGTTGGTGTCTCCTCTACTGTCCAGCATGTATTTTGAAGAATGAATGACGGAAATAGAAGACAGGTTTAGGAGCGGGAAAGGAAAATAAAATCAAGGATGAAATGAAATAATTTGTTGATGACTGCTTAATAAGCAGTCTAATGACGGCAGAATACTGATTGAGAATGAAGGAAGCAAAAGAGGAAAATAATGGTATCAGCAAAAATGTGATTAGCGACAAACTTAAATTCAAATTTAAGGCCATGGGGAAAACGAAATTAAGGATCTCTGTTAAAATAACGGATGACGAATGAAGTGAGATGGATGTAACAAGCAGACAAGGGTAGGCAAGGAGAGGGTTCCTCAAAAAATAAATAAATAAATAAATAAAAAATAAATAAAAAAACTGCATACATCTTTTCTCGCCGATTCCGCAGAGAAGATTATCACTCAGCTTTACGAATCTTTCAGTAGCACAGACTCCTTCTTTTCCACTTTTCCCAAAGTCTTGTTCTGTACTTCGAAGCATCTGATTTACAGAAAGATGCTCAAGTTTATGTTCATTAAAGATACTCTACACGCAAGAAGAAGAAGAGACCCTGTTATAGGGTACATGGTAAGACTACGGGGTAGTAGCTGCCGTGGTACTTGGGGGAGCCGTAAGCGACTAAAATTGATGGTCAAGACAGAGATTGAAACACATGTAACAAATAATTGAGGGCATTGTCTGAAAAGAGGGGGTTAACGTAGACGGTTGCACCAAACCAGTCAGAAAACTGAAAATTAAATAAAAAACTTATACACACAGACAGAATTCTGAAAAAGTATATCATTCGCATACTTGTAGATTTCAGTGGCGTTGTGCTTGTGTACGCTCTCTCTCTCTCTCTCTCTCTCTCTCTCTCTCTTTGTGTGTGTGTTTGGCGGGTGGCATAAGGCGGCGGGCTCAAATACAGTCACCCTCAGGAAAGCTATGCATGTGAAGATGGGAAAAGACACGTGATATCTAAATTAACTAATATTTGATGCAACAGAACACTTCGTTCAATTTATTGTAAGATACCTGAATGATGACTTGTAATAAACAAGGAATTTTTTTGGAATTATAATAACTATTCCTCTTCTTTCTTTTACATGGCTCTATTTTCGCACTGAAGTACAGTCATATCCTGTAATCTGTGTGGGTATTTTGGGAAGTGATAAGCGATTTGTCATTATTACTAGATATAACTGAACCGAGCCGATGCAGTATATTGTTGCTGTGGGTGCAGTCTGTCTAACTGCAGACACTGGTGGATAATCGGACGATTTTACGGGACTCCGCTGGCCGCGCCACAATGATCCATTGTGATAGAATAATGGTTCCATAAATTTATGAATGTTCCGGAACGGCAGTTGCACCGGCTACGCCGTAATCCCAGCGGCGCGTCAGTACGGTAACATGTGTGTAACTAATATAAACGCTGCCCAGGATTTGCGGCGGCCACTCTATTCGATGGCGTCGCCACCGGCTTACGGTGTATACAGAAAGTGTAGATTTATGCGACCTGCGCCCAAATTGGATTATCTTGTTACGAATGACGCCGATGCTGTTCAGGGTGAGTCAATAAGTGATGTAGCGCGCTTAGAAAACCAGGGACTAAATCAACTGTGTGCTCTGAAGGACAGATACTGTACGACCTCATTTCTGTTTTCTACAAAGACGAGGCACAGTCGAGGCTACCTGGAGAGTTCAGTCATTGCTAGGAAAAGGGGGTAGTTGCTCCTACACGTAAATGTTTTACAAATATTATCGCTTTTTACTTCCCAGCCACCATCTTTTGATATTTTGTCAGTTCGCATGCTGGAACCCTCTGAAACTAATTACGTAATTTTTGTCTTAATATTAAACCTTGTGGAACAGTTTTTGCGCCATTTTAACCAGGAAAAACGATTTGAATACTCTTCTCGGTCATCCACTTTCGTTGATACTCTCTTGTTGATGTCCCTGTCTCATATATGTTTCCCCTGAATGTAATCTCATTGTATGGGACTCTGTACTAAGTAGATCCAGGTTTTTTCGCTCTTTACTCTCCTTTTCTCACTTACGACAGTGATCTGTGCATATGAAAACCGTCAAATTGCAACTTGGTTAGGAGTCCAGTTTATGCAGTAGGTCCTTTATATGTGTAGGGTATGTCATTTTTGAGGACGAAGTAAGTAAAGGCGAACCGCTTCCAGCGGAACCATCTCTAGCGAGGCACTGTAGCTTTCAAACCAGCCTCCTTGAGGACCTTACTGAGTGTTCTGTATAGTTTCGGGATTTAAGCCAGATGGCGTCCAGAATGTTCTGAGATCTGGCATTGTTTATTTTCGGTAAGTAATTGAACCCCCACAAATCTACATTAGGAGGGCACCCCCTTTCCTCTGGCCTGTTTTCCCAATAATTTTAATTGCATCTTTTTCTTTGTGTTTAAAGAATCTATGAATTTTGTTGAAGACATGAATACAAATATCTTTACGTAATGATGCACAGGGTGACAGCGCGCAACCAGAGATAACATACTGTAGATTATTGCTGTCTGTGATCCCTGTATTGCATGGATATACATCTCTCATCTCAGAGTATGGAGCTTCAGCGTACCTGCAGATTTTTATCGCCTGCCATGTTTCAGTTTCGCAGAATAATGTATGTATGTGATAAGGGCCGGCCGGAGTGGCCGTGCGGTTCTAAGCGCTACAGTCTGGAGCCGAGCTGCTGCTACGGTCGCAGGTTCGAATCCTGCCTCGGGCATGGATGTGTGTGATGTCCTTAGGTTAGTTAGGTTTAATTAGTTCTAAGTTCTAGGCGACTGATGACCTCAGAAGTTAAGTCGCATAGTGCTCAGAGCCATTTGAACCATTTGATAAGGAATTCTTTACTTATTACTGGCTTTCAACATCATATCAATATGCGATTTAATAAGTTGATATGGGAGTAGAAAGAAAACTATTTTCATTTTGCTTTCTTGCGACATGTCGTGGTATCCATGTCGTAATTAGGCAAGAAACGAAATGCGAGCATCTTTTTCTGGCAAGTTCAGAACGATGGAGTTCGATATTTATATAGTCTACAGGTCACTGATAGCAATAGAGAGATGCCCTCTCTGGAAAATGGACAAATCTTATTCCTTGTAATCTTAATGTTCAGATGTAGAGAACTGTAATTAATTAAGACTACAACGGAATGAGTTTCGTGGACTTTGGACATACTGAACGCAATCGCCATCGTAACAATTTTGTAATTGAGAGAATTACATTCGATTTTGGATGAGTTCTGAACATTTGTTATGACTTACAATGTTACGGATGGTTAACGATTGGACTAAAAAATTACATATTAAATTTCAGGTACGTCATCAACGTTTTTCTTCATTTTCCTGAACCACAAGGTCCATGCTGAAATGTTTAAGTCTACTCAAGTTGTGGAGATGTGTGATGGACACACGGGTTAAGTAGAATCTGCAGCACTTTCTTTGTTGTTTTTAGCAAATCATTTAATTATGCAATTTCATTTCTTAAGCACAACTGATTTACCACCCGTTCACACACCACGCAGACCGTCGCAGTAGCTAGAAGTGGACTCCCTGCTAATTACGTATAATTAAGATGCAGAACTCTGAATTAAAAGTGAAGATATTACCTCTGTTTCACATGGCGAGTTTGTCAGTTATTACGAACTGTGAACTTTCTGACAGAAAATCACTATTCCAGTTACACAACTGATACGATACTCCACAGGCACGCAATTTAATTAGAAGACGCTTGTGAGGAACGGTGTAAAAAGCCCTCTTCAAATCTAAAAATATGGAATCAGTTTGACGATCCCTGTCGATAGCACTCATTACTTCGTGAGAATAAACACTATTCGCATTTTGCATATACAATGTTTTCTGAATCCGAATTGCCTATTTGTCAATAAATCGTTTTCTTCGAGGTGATTCACAGTGTTCGAACACAGTATATGTGCCAGAAAGCTACTGCAAATCGAGGTTAGTAAAATGGGTCTGTAATTTAGCGGATTACTTCTATTTTCTTTCTTGGGTGTTGGTGCGACTTGCGCTACTTTCCGGTCTTTGGATACACATGTTTTTACGTGCAATCAGTTCTATTCGACTGTTACGTATGGAGCTATTGTACCGTATCAGCATACTCTGAGGAACCTTGCCTTTCTTAAGTATTTTAAGCTGCGTCACTGCATCGAGGATATCAGCTTTTAAGTTACTCATGTGGGCATTTGCTCTTGATTCAAATTTTGAATATTTACTTTGTCATCTTTTGTGAAGGAATTTCGAAATACTGTGTTTGGTACTTCTGATTTAGCGGCATTGTCATCAATAATATGACCTTTGTTATCGCTCAGTGAAGGTATTGATTGAATCTACCATTAGGTTCACGGTCATGTTAATAATAAATATTGGGCTGCTATTCGGTCGGATCAGTTCGGGATAAAAACGGAGGTGCTACAAACTGTTAATAATTAGCTCGAAAATTAAAGCTACGACCATAATACTCGAAAACGGTATTAGCCCTTCTCTACATATTCATCCTTCAGTGCCACATCTTTCTATTTCCGAACGACATGTGACTTGACAGAGACATTGGTTACAGAAGACTACATTTCGATAGTTGAGCATACGTTCAACCTCGAAGAAAATCACTTCGTTTTTTACCTGAAAATAGCTGCCACGTAGTGCTTAATTCACCAGCAGAAAGGGAAAGTATACGCTGGGTGCCGTGCCAGGAGAATCTGCGGAGTGAGAGAAAATTTGATATCCCAGAGAAGCAGCATGCATGAATGTCCTGTGCAGAATGATTTAAAAAAAAAAAAAAGGAAAAAAGTCCTTGGACAGTTTTTCCCTAAGCTTTGTCTTGACTTTCTTCCGTATTCTCGTCACGAGGTTTCGGTAGTACGCCGCTGTGACGGTTTGTCCCTTTCGAGTATAATGTTGGCACCACGCCATGGCAGTCCCAAAAAATTCTCAGTACCCTTGTCCCGACGTAATCCTTCTGACAGGTACTTGATGCTATATTTCATACTGAAATAAGTTATAGCAGCCTGGAACAGTCTATCATATTTTTATATGTTCGGGATTTACTGAATAACAGCTTTTACACTTCGCATGAGTTGCAGACACATTTTTGTTTTGTTTCGTTTTTCAACTACACTCCTGGAAATGGAAAAAAGAACACATTGACACCGGTGTGTCAGACCCACCATACTTGCTCCGGACACTGCGAGAGGGCTGTACAAGCAATGATCACACGCACGGCACAGCGGACACACCAGGAACCGCGGTGTTGGCCGTCGAATGGCGCTAGCTGCGCAGCATTTGTGCACCGCCGCCGTCAGTGTCAGCCAGTTTGCCGTGGCATACGGAGCTCCATCGCAGTCTTTAACACTGGTAGCATGCCGCGACAGCGTGGACGTGAACCGTATGTGCAGTTGACGGACTTTGAGCGAGGGCGTATAGTGGGCATGCGGGAGGCCGGGTGGACGTACCGCGGAATTGCTCAACACGTGGGGCGTGAGGTCTCCACAGTACATCGATGTTGTCGCCAGTGGTCGGCGGAAGGTGCACGTGCCCGTCGACCTGGGACCGGACCGCAGCGACGCACGGATGCACGCCAAGACCGTAGGATCCTACGCAGTGCCGTAGGGGACCGCACCGCCACTTCCCAGCAAATTAGGGACACTGTTGCTCCTGGGGTATCGGCGAGGACCATTCGCAACCGTCTCCATGAAGCTGGGCTACGGTCCCGCACACCGTTAGACCGTTAGACCAACACCCGGCATCATGGTGTGGGGAGCGATCTCCTACACTGGCCGTACACCACTGGTGATCGTCGAGGGGACACTGAATAGTGCACGGTACATCCAAACCGTCATCGAACCCATCGTTCTACCATTCCTAGACCGGCAAGGGAACTTGCTGTTCCAACAGGACGATGCACGTCCGCATGTATCCCGTGCCACCCAACGTGCTCTAGAAGGTGTACGTCAACTACCCTGGCCAGAAAGATCTCCGGATCTGTCCCCCATTGAGCATGTTTGGGACTGGATGAAGCGTCGTCTCACGCGGTCTGCACGTCCAGCACGAACGCTGGTCCAACTGAGGCGCCAGGTGGAAATGGCATGGCAAGCCGTTCCACAGGACTACATCCAGCATCTCTACGATCGTCTCCATGGGAGAATAGCAGCCTGCATTGCTGCGAAAGGTGGATATACACTGTACTAGTGCCGACATTGTGCATGCTCTGTTGCCTGTGTCTATGTGCCTGTGGTTCTGTCAGTGTGATCATGTGATGTATCTGACCCCAGGAATGTGTCAATAAAGTTTCCCCTTCCTGGGACAATGAATTCACGGTGTTCTTATTTCAATTTCCAGGAGTGTAGTTGTAACAGATAAAACCGTTCACTTCACACTATAGGCCTGTTTAAGGTAAATTCAGGCTAAGGAAGGAGGTGCCTCCATCCGTATCTGGGTTACGAAACGGCTAATATTGTCACTCAGTATCAGTTGAAGGTTGCCTATCGAACAGCTTTCGGGCTAACATAAATAGGATTTTTAATTTTTCGTATAATTGTTCTATGAATTTACAATATAATATACTGTCGTAAGATACTCACAAAGAGGTACAGGGTATGCGGAAATTCTCATTACAGACTTCCAGGACTAGTAGATGGAAATGATTTTATAATATTTTCAATAGCAACCCATATCCGTAAATGTACCATTTCCGTTCTACAACGGTTTCAATTCAGGTGTTTAACTCGTCCACTTCTGCTTGAGGAAGTAAATTAGGCGTGACGCAGTACAATTATAGGGCAAGTATTTGAAAGGAAACATAACGGAACGTCCATTTATCACTTAACTACATTTGCTTAACAGTTAAACATTATGTGTCTACAGTATTCCAAACAAAAAAGAACACTACTTATTATGCGTACAGAATAGCACAGATGCCTTACAACAGCGGCTTCATGTGGAGACCACAACGTCGTTACAAACGTTGTAAATGTCATCCAGTCTACCCTACTGCATACCAGGTCAAGCAGCTCCGAGACTTTTCTCTTTCCCGCAATGGACGTGGGCACGTTACACATCTAAACTGAAAACATCCTAGAACCGAAACGGTATGTTTCCGTACATAGATTCCTATTCAAAACATTGTCTACTTGCCCCCCTCTAAAAGTCCTAGAAGTTTGTAATGGGAATTTCCGAACACCCTATATAATCTTACGTTAAGGGTTTAAGACAGTAAGTCAGTTATTGAAATTATAATGTGTGTATGTTCCTTGAGATATCATAACTCACGACGCGCAAATTACTCAGACTTATCTCATCCATTATGTGGGGAAGAGACTACTTGACGACATCGAACATGCTTCACACATAATTTCAAACCTGTTCCACACTTTTGCTCGCCTACTCCCCCCGTATGATAACAGAAGCACACAGGTTTATCGTTTACCGCATTTTCGTTATTCATGCAGTAAAACTTCAGGATCAGGTAGGATGTCTTAATTTATTACTTATGTACTCCCAAACCTATTCGCAACACATTTCGCAGACGGTGTCCACATACAGCAGTGACTGGACATGCAAAATTATATCACTGTAGGACACATGGATCACGAGGTATGTCGTCTTAAACATTGAAATGCGTGAAAAAGAGTTTTATACACAGGAGCTCGATTCTTTGAAGAATTGAAGGTGTGGGAGGGTGGTTACTAGTTCAATACAATTGTCTAGTTCACTCTAATTTCTTTAATAAATAGTCATATTCAGCTAATTAATTATAACCAGATTGAATTAAGCTTTCATAACGTATTTGATGAACACGTACGACAATTAGCAGTCTGCCTCATCTTATTTATACTTATTTCTCTACACATAATCCGTTCATTACTGGGCCTGTTGACGTATGAAGTTGTTTTCGCTCCTCATTAACCGAAAGAAATATAATTTTGTTAGTTTGTACCCGGAAATGATGGTGAGCCATTGAACTACAAATGGTTCAAATGGCTCTGAGCACTATGAGACTTAACTTCTGAGCTCATCAGTCCCCTAGAACTTAGAACTACTTAAACCTAACTAACCTAAGGACATCACACACGTCCATGCCCGAGGCAGGATTCGAACCTGCGACCGTAGTGGTCGCGCGGTTCCAGACTGAAGCGCCTAGAACCGCTCGGCCACTCGGGCCGGCATTGAAGTACACATTGGAGTAATAAACATATCTCTGGCGCAGATGTGTGTTTCACTTACGTTTCGTTTTCAGTCCCATCCTCAAAATGCAGCCCAGCGGGTACGAATGGAAAGAAGAGAGAAAAGGGACAGGACGTTAATTTAACTCATGTCAACGACGATTGTCGTCAGGAACGGTGTCTAAGCTTACATTCGGAGATCGGCAGGGTAGGAAATCTGTTTTAGCCTTTCTAAGTATAATTCCGTTTCTTGACTTAAGAGTTTCAGAGAAATGATAGAAGACCGAGACCTGGATGGTTCCACTGGGATTTTCAAAAATGGTTCAAATGGCTCTGAGCAGTATGGGACTTAACATCTGAGGTCATCATTCCCCCACCGTGATTTTAACAGCCACGATGCCCGATACGAAAATGTATATCGAAGCAATGTACATATGACGATTACCTTCACTCCCGCATTTGACAGACCTGGGGCGTAATTAATCACAAGAGGCTTCAGCCACACTGACTGCAATTCAGACTTACTTCATACAGTTTACATGGCCGAATTTTTATACATCGATCTACCAATGCACTTGCAAAACTGGCGGGCACCAATTCGAAGTGTTTGACGATGTCAAAATGCATGAATTTAGAACACTATTCCACATGGTTGCTGGCAGAAAGTTCGTTTACCTAATTTGCGAAACTAAGCAAATTACCGGGCTTTGCTAGTGTTTTCGCGATTGCGAACTCAATGGTAAATATTCTGATAATTGGTGGTAAACACGTAAATTCAATAACACTTAATAATGTCGAATAATTTGTCCTGCAAATGAAATATGTGTCACAGTCGTTATGTTGCTTCGTCATTAATTGAAATATAAATTTGTTTCATTATAATCGAATCAATACGTCTGCGCATCTGCCGCACCTTTAAGCTCCGGAGCCGTTTGTGTGTTTTCTGGCGGTTTTAATTAGAAGCGTGCTAATGAGACTCGAAACCATATGTATTTTTAGTGACTACAACAAACTCGTTAAGCGCTACGATAATTGTGTAGTGGGTCGTAGGAGTTTCCCTGCGCCATTTCGGAGTTTTACCGTCCGCTGTCCTTTTCATTCGTTCGTTTGTTTTTCTAACCCCTTTCAGGTGCTTTACCACGGCTGGAAGAGAATACAAGGAGTTTGCTGCGAACGGGATCGTAATAAAATGAAGCGGAAAGAGGCAGTTGTTAAGGGTTAGGGTCGCAATCTAGATGATGATGATGATGATGATGATGATGATGATCATGATGAGGAGGAGGAGGGCGAGGAGGAGGAGGTGGTCCCATACTCCATGACAGAGCGTAGGGGACGATGCGGGAGACCCGCACCGCCGTACTAGGGAAGATCCTAGCGGAGGTGGTTTGCATTGTCTTCCTCCGACCGTAATGAGGATAAATGGTGATGACGGACAACAACACCCAGCCATCTCGAGGCATGTGAAAATCCCTGACCACGCCGGGAATCTAACCCGGGACCTCATACTCGGGAAGCGATAACGCTACCGCGAGACCACTAGCTGCGGACAATCTAGAGGCTGGAGGCTGAATAACATCCATCGAAATAAATTTTGTTTTCGGTGATTTCCTACGCCGATTACAGTCGATTCTGGATAGTTTTTGTAAAAACGACACGTTCGATTTCTATTCTTTATCTGTGTCCCTCCTCTTTCTTTATTATAAATGTAATGGCGTTTCGTGCCGTTAATATGTAGGCAGCGACGATCACGTTAGCACTCATATGATCGTTGCAACCAGTGTACAGTACAATATACAAGGCCCAGTGTACATGATAACAGATTGTCCAGACACGTTAATATGACCACGTGTGGAAACCTGAATAACTACCTTTCGCTGTGTGGACCGCTGCAAGACGTGCAGGAAGAGAGCTAATAAGCTTCTGGGAGGTACCGACAGGGATTTGTAGCCACGCCAACTTCAGTGCCCTTGTCAGCCGCTCTAGATTTCTTGGTTGGAGGATATACGGTGCGAAATACCTGATCGAGGTGGTCCCAAGCAATACCGATTTGGTTTAAATCCGGCAAGTTTGGTGGTCAGGGAAGTACGAGAAACTTATTCCGGTGCTCTTCGAACGAAGCACATACACTGCGATCTGAGTGACACGTTGCATTGTCCTGCTGGTAGATGCCATCATGCCGAGGAAAACCTAACTGCATGGACGGATGGAATTGGTCCCCAAGGACAGATTACTACTTCGGTTGGTCCATTGTGCCCTCCAGAATGACAAGATCACTAATAGAATGCCACGAAAACATTATCCAGAGGTGCTTATTTTCAGGTGTTTCACACCTTATACGCTAACGGCCATCTATATGATGGAGCATAAAACAAGATATCTGGAATTGTCCGCTTTCTCTCGGCACTCTTTACACTCATGCCCACAAATTAAGGATAATTGCAGAATGTGGTGCCACACACCGTAGCAGTACACAAAACTGGCGCTAATAGCATAGGCAGATAGGGAACACACACGACGCAGATCTGTAAGTCCACGTTATTGGTGATAAGTTGAGAAAAACGTCCCGAAACACATGTGCTACAAAACGCCACTGTTTCCTGCGCATGTACCCCGACATCAATATGGGATATGACCGCCATGCACACGTACACAGGCCGCACAACGGGTTGGCATTCTCTGGATCAGGTGGTCGAGCAGCTGCTGGGGTATAGCCTCCCATTCTTGCACCAGTGCCTGTCGGAGCTACTGAATTGTCCTAGGGGTTTGAAGACGTGCAGAGATACGTCGACCGAGAGCATCCCAGACGTGCTCGATGGGGTTTAGGTCTGGAGAACTGGCAGGTCACTCCATTCGCCTGATATCTTCTGTTTCAAGGTACTCCTCCACGATGGCAGCTCGGTGGGGCCGTGCGTTATCATCCATCAGGAGGAAGGTGGGACCCACTGCACCCCTGAAAAGGCTGACATACTGGTGCAGAATGACGTCCCGATACACCTGACGTGTTACAGTTCCCCTGTCAGAGACATGCAGGTGTGTACGTGCACCAATCATAATCCCACCCCACACCATCAAACCACGACCTCCATTGAGGACATTAAGGGGTTGGTATCAGGTTCCTGGTTAACGTCAGAAGAAAGCCCAGCGAGAATCTCAGTTCACACTATACCTGGACTCGTCCGTGAACATAACCTGGGACCACTGTTTCAATGACCATGTACAGTGTTCTTGACACCAGGCTTTAGGGGCTCTCCTGTGACCAGGGTTGGTGGAATGCACGTTGTAGGTCTCCGGGCGAAGAAACCATTAGTCGTCTGTAGACTGTGTGTCTGGAGACGACTGTTCCAGTGGCTGCGGTAAGGTCCCGAGCAAAGCTACCTGCAGTACTTGGTGGCCGTCTGCGGGCACTGATGGTGAGATATCGGTCTTCTTGTGGTATTGTACGCTTTGGACGTCCCGTACTGTAGCGCCTGGACACATTTCCTGTGTGCTGAAATAGTTGCCATAGTCATGAGATCACACATTGTGGCACACGGAGGGCCCATGCTACGACCTGCTGTGTTTGACTTGCTTCCAGTCGCTCTAGTATTCTACCCCTCATAACGTCATCAATATGTGTTCTTTGAGCAATTTTCAACATACAGTCACCATTAGAACGTCTGAAAACGTCTCCACACTTACTCGCTGCACCGTACTCTGACATGCACCAACACACCTCTGCGTATGTGGACTGCTGCCAGCGCCACCGTGCGACGACCGCAGGTCAAATGCACCGCATGGTCATACCCCGAGGTGATTTAAACCCGCAAACCGCACACCAGAGCGTTGTTTCACCATGTATCAGCATTATCCTTAATTTATGAACATGAGTGGATATTGCACGTTGACGTCGAACATTGGCAATAGTCACATTAATGTGTTGTTTACAATATCTTCAACTTCAATGATTATTTTGTAAGTTTCTGCATTTTCCGTTGAGAGGCTAATGTCGATATTAGCAGGTATGACGTTTCAATTTACTTTTTCTCTTGCATGAAGTCATTTGCTGATTGTTTTGCCACTTTTAGAAAAAGAACATGTCAATGAAATCATCTTCCGGTGACGACTAGCACGAACAAGTAGGAGAGTCTCTAACGTCTATGCTATAAAGCTGACATAAAGTTTGCATGATGAATGGCGTTAAGCGTGTCATACAATGAACATATTCACCTAATGATACCAAAATGAGACCTCATTATTTCCATGCCTATGTGATAAGCTGATAAAAAATACGTTTTCATGTGATTTTGCTTTTACTATTTTAAGTAAAGAAAAGTGTCATTCGTTCCAATGAATAATGGTGTGAGTACGTTATGGCTATTGCGTACGTCTAAAGTTACTGTAGGTTTTCAGCGGATATCGAAATAACGAGGTATGAAATATTACCAGGTACTTGAGGCACTTGAAAGATCTTTTCAGAATGCTTACTACGATTGCTGACAATAGCACATCGCCATTGTGAAGGATAACATTAAGGGTTTGATAAGATGGTTACATTTCCGATAAGAAAGGTGCATACTGCAGTTATTACACAGATTTATGTCTCGCACAAGTTTATCGGTGCACATATGCGAGGAGGGAACGATACGATTTTGATGTGGCGGCCAAGGATACTGGGCTATAAATGAGCTATGAATGAGCTGCTCACCAGCTGATTAATCTTTACGGTAGAGCGTAAAACTGAACTACTGTGTCTAATGAAGTTACCGGAGTTCGTATTATGACGCAGAGTGGATTTTGTCATTCGTCCGTCTCCATGTACTTAACAGCCCCCAGGTCTTTTGTTGACAGTGAAACCTGTTCAGTTCAGTCGTACAGTATAAATCAAAATTTCATTACACACTCTTTTCAGATTTCCGTGAATTATGACGCACACTGACAATACCAGAGATTGTGTGCAGTATTAAACAATCTCCTACAAACGCAATCCAGCCTCTCTTACGATTACTGTTCACAAACTGCGAGACATCATTTCGATAGCGTATGTACTAACAATACATGTCGGGCATTTTTACTTCTATATTAGCCTACACTACATTAACAGTTACTAAATTTCATATAAAAATTTTTGATAGCATGAGCAAAACCAGTTCTATACAATCCAAACCACTAATATTATTTATAACATTTTGCTATATCACAGTGCACTCCAAATCACCGAAGATATTAAATGAAGATATAAGCAGACCTATGTAATAACTCCACAAAACACACGCGTAATCATAAATAGTTTGTAACACTTCAATTTTTTAAAGAATTACAAATTTGAAAATTTAACATTAAAATTTGTTGTTTATCATTTTTATCAATGTATGCATGGAAATTGGTCAGTAGTGCGTTCTTTAGTACTGGGATTATTGTATACCTCTTAAAGTCTTATGATATATCGACCGTCTCATATGCCACACACGCCAGATGAAACGATTCTGTCATTACCGATCGTACTAAGGATCTTAATAATTTTGGTGGAATATCTTCTGCTTCTTCTGCCTTGGTTCGGCAGTTTGTTGATACAGTCACTGTAAAACGCTCGACTTTGTTAATGAAGCCACAAGCACACGTCTGTTGGCACCGATTCGTCTCTATCAAAGTACTCGAAGGTGTTCTTTAAGATTTGGAAACAGATGAAAGTCGAGTGGGGGCAAGTCGAGACTGTATGGAGGATCATCGAAGACAGCGAACTGAATGTGTCGTATTGTTGAAGATGTCTCAGCTCTAGTGTGTTATCTGGCATTGTCATGCTAAAGAAGAGGGTACAAATATACAGACATGAAAAATAAAGAATTGAAATGTTACGAACGTTTGTTTTATTTTTAAAGCTGTAAGAAACTTCACATAAAAGCCTTAGAGACATTACTCTTCAGCTCTCCCTCGTACACTTAACACCCAGAGCTGTGCAAACCTATCTACGACTGGTTACGTTAGTCGTGCATTGTATCAGTTGTTTATTTGTTAGGGTTTGTCTACCAAATCATATATGCTAATTGTACCACAATGCAACGGGTATCATAGCAGCTGTTTAGCCGGACAATACCACACTGCTAGACACACTCAAACACGTTCGCTTACCAAACACGCTTCTGTACACTTGGCGATCAGTGGCTCAAGCTCACAACGGTGCATTTCTCACCTGTGAATATCAGGAAAATGTTGTTCGTTTCGACGCCCCTTAACCTGCTCTGACCCAATTAATACCTTGTTTTACCCAAAATAGTGAAGTCTGAGATAAGAAAAACCACACACCACGAAGGAATTATCCGAATGTGGTGGAAATCGACAGAAGTGATGTACATGTACAAACAAATGATTACAATTTCAGAAAAATTGGATTATTTATTCATCAGGAAGAGTTTCGGAGAATGTGCAATTCAATAACATCTTGATTCGCCTCTGGCACTTATACAAATAGTTATTCAGCGTAGATTCACAGAGTTTTTCGATATCTTTCTGATGGCTATCGTGGCAAATTCTCTCCAATTGACTAGTTAGGTCGTCAAAATTCCGAGGTGATTGGAGGGAACTACCCATAATGCACCAAACGTTCTCAGTTACAGGGAGATCTACCGACCTTGCTGGCCAAGTGAGAGTTTAGAAAGCACGAAGACGAGCAGTTCTTTGGGCTGTCATAATGTTGCTGAAACGTAAGCCGACATGACTTACCACGAGGCACAACAAAATAATGGTTAGAATGTTGTCGACGTACGGCTGTGCTGTAAGGTTGTTGTTGATGACAACCAAAGAGGTCCTACAATGAAATGAAACGGCCCCCCAGTCCATCACTCCTGGTTATAGCGCCGTATGGCGGGCGACAATCAGCTTCGTACACCAACAACATCCGGGATTACTACGGAGACTTCTTCGATATGGAATCTCATTGACTGTAGTAGGATGAACCTCGTTGATGAATACCTCTTCGAACTGAGCTCCAATGACTAGACCGCAATGCCACCCAACAACCAGGAATGATGAACCGCTGCGCCATTTGGTTGTTATCCGCAGCACACTTCTAACACATCGATACGTTGACGATTTTCTACGCCCCTTTTTGTTGCCCTTCATGGCAGGCCATCCTTGGCTTAATTTCAGCAAGATAATGCCTGCCCACACACACACACACACACACACACACACACACACACACACACACACACACCAAGTATTTCGACTTCTTGTCTACGTGCTTTCGTGCTTGACAAACTCTACCTTGTCCAGCACGGTCCCCGGATCTCTCTGCAGCTGAGATCGTTTGGTGCGCTATGGGCAGGGCCCCCCAACTATATCGGGATTTTAATGATCTAGCACGCCAATTGGACAGAATTTGGCACTATATACCTCTGGAGGACATAAAGAACTCTATAAATCAATGCTAAGCCGAATAATTACTTGCATAAGGACCTGAATAAATTATCCAATCCCTCTGAAATCGTAATCATTTGTTTGTCTCTACATATGTACATCCCATTTACCGATTTCCACCCATTCGGATAATTCCTTCATTGTGCGTGGTTTTGCTTCCTTTTTTTTGTCTTAGTGCGCATATGCAGAGAAAGGTCAGGTAGTTTTCGAAAAGTTATTTATTCCTCCATACAATAATTATTTCTAAAGGTTGTACTGGAACATTCTTCGCATCAAACAATACTGTGATACGTTACTTAACGGAATTATTAAATTCAATGACATAAGAATATGTTGTTGTTGTTGTCTTCAGTCCTGAGACTGGTTTGATGCAGCTCTCCATGTTTCTCTATCCTGTGCTAGCTTCTTCATCTCCCAGTACTTACTGCAACCTACATCCTTCTGAATCTGCTTAGTGTATTCATCTCTTGGTCTCCCTCTACCATTTTTACCCTCCACGCTGCCCTCCAATGCTAAATTTGCGATCACTTGATGCCTCAGAACATGTCCTACCAACCGGTCCCTTCTTCTTGTCAGGTTGTGCCACAAACTCCTCCCCAATTCTATTCAATACCTCCTCCTTAGTTATGTGATCTACCCATCTAATCTTCAGCATTCTTCTGTGGCACCACATTTCGAAATCTTCTATTCGCTTCTTGTCCAAACTATTTGTCGTCCATGTTTCACTTCCACACATGGCTACACTCCGTACAAATACTTTCAGAAACGACTTCCTGACACTTAAATCTATACTCGATGTTAACAAATTTCTCTTCTTCAGAAACGCTTTCCTTGCCATTGCCAGTCTACATTTTATATCCTCTCTACTTCGACCATCATCAGTTATTTTGCTCCCCAAATAGCAAAACTCCTTTACTACTTTAAATGTCTCATTTCCTAATCTAGTTCCCTCAGCATCACCCGACTTAATTAGACTACATTCCATTATCCTTGTTTTGCTTTTGTTGATGTTCATCTTATATCCTCCCTTCAATACACTGTCCATTCCGTTCAGCTGCTCTTCCAGGTCCTTTGCTATCTGTGACAGAATTACAGTGTCATCGCGAACATCAAAGTTTTTATTTCTTCTCCATGGATTTTAATTCCTACTCCGAATTTTTCTTTTGTTTCCTTTACTGTTTACTCAATATACAGATTGAATAACATCGGGGATAGGCTACAACCCCATCTCACTCCCTTCCCGACCACTGCTTACCTTTCATGCCCCTCGACTCGTATGACTGCCATCTGATTTCCGTACAAATTGTAAATAGCCTTTCGCTCCCTGTATTTTACCTCTGCCACTTTTAGAATTTGAAAGAGATTATTCCAGTCAACATTGCCAAAAGCTTTCTCTAAGTCCACAGATGCTAGAAATGTAGGTTTGCCTTTCCTTAATCTTTCTTCTAAGATAAGTCGTAAGATCAGTATTACCTCACGTGTTCAAACATTTCTGCGGAATCCAAACTGATCTTCCCCGAGGTTGGCTTCTACCAGTTTTTCCATTCGTCTGTAAAGAATTCGCGTTAGTATTTTGCAGCTGTGACTTATTAAACTGATAGTTCGGTAATTTTCACATCTGTCAACACCTGCTTTCTTTGGGATTGGAATTATTATATTCTTCTTGAAGTCTGAGGGTATTTCGCCTGTCTCATACATCTTGCTCACCAGATGGTCGAGTTTTGTCAGGACTGGCTCTCCCAAGGCTGTCAGTAGTTCTAATGGAATGTTGTCTACTCCTGGTGCCTTGTTTCGAGTTAGGTCTTTTAGGCTCTGTCAAACTCTTCACGCAGTATCATATCTCGCATTTCATCTTAATCTACATCCTCTTGCATTTCCATAATATTGTCCTCAAGAACATCGCCCTTGTGTAGACTCTCTATATACTCCTTCCACCTTTCTGCTTTCCCTTCTTTGCTTAGAACTGGGTTTCCATCTGAGCTCTTGATATTCATACAAGTGGCTCTCTTTTCTCCAAAGGTCTCTTTAATTCAAATAATAAATAATTTAAATAATAAAAATTAAATAATATGAATATATGTTGTTTGAATTTCTTTTGTTATTCACGCCCTTTCCAAATCAGTCGTTTGTATTTTTGTGTGATTGTATCTCTTAAGAAATTTTAATTTCTAAAAAAATTAATTTTCACTACTATTTCTTATAAACATTAAATTGAGGTACTTGCAAGTTACATATGTTAGTACTAAGCTTCCACGTAGGATAAACCTTGACACTCATAAAGGAAAATTTATAATCCGGTTATGAAATTTTGTAAAAGACTAAACCTAAATCAAAATATTAGTTTATCCTTTAATGAATCATTTATCATAAGTAGTATGCCCATACGCCATCAGTCCTATCTCGCATTAATCGCATGTATAAAATCTGAATTTCAATGACAATAAACGTAATCTTGGCTATCAGATTAGTATACTAAGTTCAGGTTGTAAATAGTGTCGCTGAAGCGTCAGAGAAGTAAATAATCATCGAAACTAGTCAAAACCTGCACTTTCTATAATCAGAGAATTATATTTTATTGCGTGAAAATCCATCAGGAATGATTACGATGCAGAACATATCGCAGTGCTATTCTCTCAAGAGAGCTGGATCTCTTCATATAACTTTGCACATTGCGTGATTTTCTGTATTTTTAATTGTATTACAGGTCAAGATTTCGTTACAAAATGCTTAAGGAAGATGAATGCATTCAATGACTGGTTTTATTGTATTGTAATTAACACATATCGTACGTGATCTTCCATCAACTTCAGTAAAACATCATCGACAAAGTGGGGCTTTGAATTATATGACGGTTAATTTTATTAACGCATTAAACCAATATAATATAGGTTATATGGATGGCAGATTGTCAAAGCAGAGATATAACGGCAGCACCTAGGGTGCACTCGTAACTTATTTTTCAGTATATTCCGTACCCTCAAATGATACACTATATACGGACAGTAAATACTGTCCAGCTCAATACGGGCATAATTCGCATAGCCTCAACCCTCACATGTCTGCCATTGAATTCAGCATTCTTCGCAGACTTCACTGCTTGTCCAGAATTGTTTCCTGTTCATGACTGAATGTTCTCGGAAAGAAAACTTATTTCTTAATTATTTGCGTTTTTTCACTAAGCTTGGGGTACGGGGCGAGTACAATAAGTAATGAAACACATTTTTTTGGACAGTTTATGTTAAAAAATGCTAAATTTGTAGTGGGGCATAGTGCAATATTCCGACTTCAGCCCCTGTAGTTTCAGAATGTTCCGATAGATGGCGGCACCGGCGTAACGTTCAGAAAGGCGTTCTTGACGGAGTGCGTTCCAAGCACAGAGCTGTCGTTGAGTTTCTTTTCTCGGAAAATCATTGCATCGCAGATATTCATATGCGCTTGCGGAATGTCTAAGGAGACCTGGCAGTGAACAAAAGCACGATGAGTTGTTGGCCGAGGCGTCTATCAACGCGACAAGGTCGCGCTAACCTGTCCTATCTAGGGCGTGCCGGCCGCTTTGAAGCAGCAGCGAGCGACTCCTGCAATGTTCGAAAGTGTGGACAGTCTCATCCGAGATGATCGACAGCTGGCGCACTCATCCACCAGGTTAGGTGTACTCAAAGGACTGCGCAAACTGGGTTCCTCGCCACCTAACGGGAGATCATAAAGAGCAACGAAGAACCATTTGTGCGGAATTGCTTGCACATTACGTGGCTGACCGTGACAATTTTGGTCGGACATCGTCACAAATGATTAAGCATTGCTAATTCTGTTTGAAGTCCTCCGTCATGGTGCAACGATCGTCTCGGAAGTGTATTATTCCGTCGTCAGAAAATTGAAGAAACGTCTTCTGTGTGTTCGTCGCCACAAAAATGCCAGTGAACTTACCGCGTTACTTTGAAGTATGCGTTCCACGGGAAGCAATACGTGGATCATGGGGAGGTTACTGATGCAACAAGACATTGGCTCCGACGTCGACCAGCAGAGAGTAACATGCGGGAAGCGTGCAAGGGATAAGTCCCTGCAGTCGCGCTGCTCATTTGTGTCCTCGGTGGCTCAGACAGAGTGTCTACCATGTAAGCAGGAGATCCCTGGTTCGGGTCCCGGTCGGGGCACACATTTTCAGCTGTCCCCATCAAGGTATGTCAACACCACCTGTCGGCAGCTGAGAGTTTCAATTAATTATCATTTATTCTAGAGAAACTGCACGGTCATCAATGGTATCTGTTCTTTCGAGAACAGTTACTATCTTCATATATAGCTAAATGGCTAACCGGTGATTGACCGATATCTATCTGTGCTCTTACGGGAATCGTCACCTTAGTGGGCGCGAGTAATGAGTGGATAGGCAAAGTATCTATTAGTAGCATTACGTATGTAGATTGTGGACAGCTGGGAATGTGCGTCTCACGGGAAGCGTGCAAGGGGTAAGTCTCTGCAGTCGCACTGTTCATCTGTCTTCGATGGCTCATATGGATGGAGCGTCTGCCACGTAAGCAGGATATCCCGGGTTCTCTCCAGATTGGGTCACACATTTCCAGCTGTCCCATCAAGGTATGTCAACAACGCCTGACGGCAGCTGAGGGCTTCAATTAATTATCATTTATTGCGGCCATAAAGGTCGTCCTAAGAAGGTGATGTAATTTCCGTCGCACTGAACGAAGATTTTGTTGAAAACTGGTGTTTTGTAGCCAAAAGTGTGGGGAATAATATGGTGTATTGAAATCTTGAATAAAAGACCGCATCTCGTGGTCGTGCGGTAGCGTTCTCACTTCCCACGCCCGGGTTCCCGGGTTCGATTCCCGGCGGGGTCAGGGATTTTCTCTGCCTCGTGATGGCTGGGTGTTGTGTGATGTCCTTAGGTTAGTTAGGTTTAAGTAGTTCTAAGTTCTAGGGGACTGATGACCATAGATGTTAAGTCCCATAGTGCTCAGAGCCATTTGAACCATTTGAATAAAACCATTCTGCTTTCAGCAAAAAAACCTGTCGCATTGCTTATTGTGCTCTTCGTACATCACGTAATGTATTTCTTGGAACAAATGATCTGTCTTTCGCTTCCGTAACTGTGTTTTCAAGGAGCTTGACGTTTTCTACGATGTTCACGTTATTTTCATCCCATTTATGTCCTGATTTCTCTATATTCTCCTGTTGAAGGAAAACCGAAATAGCTTTGTCCGATTCAGGGAGAATGTACCGTTGTGGTAGTTTAACGTTCGCATTTTTCATACTTGGGATACACTTCCTCACAATAACCTAGTTGTATCTACAGATGAAATAAAAGTGTTATATTTATTACTGGCAAACAGAACACAACACTACAGACCTACATTTTATACTGAAAAACTTACCAGAAACAAATAAGCTGCTACCAGTCCGAAAAGTACTGTTGTTGTGGTTTAAAATCACGCAGCAGTCTTGTCCCTCCATCACGCATCAGTGCTGTTTTAGGTGCAGTCACAAATGCTAGTGCTCAGAAACTGCCCTTGTCCGATAAAATCAGCTCTTCCTAAGTAAAGGGCAGCTAAGAATCGCAAAATATTGTGCTCTTCGTCATTAACATTAACATATTTTAAGGACTTAAAAAAGCAATTCACCATAGAACGCAAAGAACGGATAATGTTATACCTGTGAATTCGTGATGACCATTTCTTCCTCATTGTGTGATCCTCTATAAATAAAAATACAGTAACTCTTGGGCCTCCGCCGTAATTTCTTCTGCAGTTGGCACAGAACAACGAACGACATTTTATAAGCAAAACGAACATCATAGGCTGATCGAACACAAACAGAGCGTCCAATCTAGGGCACATAAAGTAAACAAAAACAATTTGCATTCAATCACTTACCAATTACACTCACGAACGAACTCAATTACGATGAATAGCATGCAGTGCAAATGTTCATATGCTTCTGTCGAATACGGGTGACGTCATGTTATGACTTCACGCAGTGCGTGTACAGGTCTAAAAAATACATAAAAAGATGTGCTGACACATTCTGCTGTCCTGTAATGCCCGACCTGCCTTCTTATGAAGAGTAGGGATAATAAAACTGGCCCGAAAAGTATTTACAATAAGACAGACGTGGGAGTATGGTGTCTATTAGCTACAGGATCCGTTTCGCGTCAGTTTCGCGTTAAGTCGTGATTTGCAGTTCTTTTATTCATTAAGAAAGGTCTTCACTAACACAACTGCCGTCATCGCCTACACAGCTTCTCGTATTCGCGGCCTAAGAGTTTGCTCATCGTAAACTGGTGAATTGAACATTTAATCCTTAACGTAATTCCTCAAAAAAGTCGAGACTGTTTATGTCTACTGGGCGTTTCACCCATGGTGTTGGGACAGAACCTTTTTTCAAGAAATGCTTTATCCAAAAACTGGCGAACAAATAACATCCAATTGGCGGTGTACCATCTTGTTGGACCAAAAGCCACACTCAAGTAACGTACTTACGTTGAAATGTACCCATAGAACTATATGACTTATGCTATCATTTGCAAAAAATCGCATGCACATGTGGAAGTGTATCCATAAAGAACTCTGCTGCAAATGGTAGCTTAACTAACACACAGCGTATCTGTATGTAGCATCATCATCATCAAATTCAATCATTAGATGATGTGGCCTCTTCGAGTCGTGGATTCAGGTAGGCTTTCAGAAGTCTTCTCCAAGTGGGACGGTCTTGGGCAGTTCTCTGCCAGGTGTTACCAGCGATCTTCTTGATGTCTTTGTCCCATCTGTCTGGTGGTCTTCCTCTAGGCCTCCGGTGCTCTCTCGGACTCCACTCCACTACTAGCTTCGTCCATCTGTTGTCTTTTCTTCTTGCGACGTGGCCAGCCCACTGCCATTTCAAGGAACCTACTCTCTCTAAGATGTCATTAACCTTCGTCACAGACCGGATGTCATCTGCCCTTTTCCTGTCCTTTCTTGTATAGCCCAGCATTGATCTCTCCATGGCTCTCTTTGCTGTCCTAAGTTTCCCTTTTGTAATTGAGTTCAGTAAATCTGAAGAAAGCAGTATTTGATCAATGCATTCTTCCTGTGATGACGTATGTAGCATAGTTAGAAATAATTCCTTTAATCAGTGAAAGACTTCACCGTTAGCGGATATTTTGTGGTGCGATGCGCTTTGGCGTATGTTCCATTGCACATCATCGCTGAACTTCTTTTCAGAAGTACTGATATTGATTGTGTAATTCCAGTAGCCGAAATTTGTATGAACTATTGTAATAAAAAAAGAAGAAACACTAAGTGATCAGCAGTATTATTCGTAACATAAAGATCGTAATCTCAGTTACTTTTTGATAAATTTTCGTTAACGTTAGTTAAATTATGACTTCAGTCATAGAACTCATCCGATATATCAGTGGTTGCCAACCTACGTGCAGTTACTCTGAGGGGTAAAATAAAATTTTCGGGGGGGGGGGGGGGGGGGTAAAAACAAAAAGGTTCGATTTTGTTTCCGCCGATCACAAAACTTTTTCTGGGGAAATGGTCACAACTATTACCACTATTTCAGAAGAGACAAATACTGATTAAATAAATTACCATCAGTTACATTATTTTCACTTATCAGCATTGACACGTAATAACAATGGTATGGGTTGCAGCTTGTGAAACGGAAGTATGAACATAATCTTTCTCACATATATAACCCACTGCACACATACTTTATACTTTGTACCATGCATATATGAGAGTAAAATTGAGATTATATGTCACATATCTTTCGATATCTCACGATAACATATTCACCGAACTATATGTAGTTCCCACAATGGACCAAGAATTGCTTCATTATCCACTTTGCAGCAGATAAAAGAACTAATTGACATAACAGTAAATATCTAATGGTTAATAAACTGTTGTAGGGCCCACACAATATTATTATTATTATTATTATTATTGTTTCTTTTCTCAGAAGTTATGTCTGGTCAAAAATAGAAATTGACACGGACCTTGATCAAGCGTGACTTCCTTTTAACTATACGGTATATGTTACATTGCATTTAGGAACTTTTGGGTAATTGAACATGTATCAATAATTACAGATTTCTGTAGTTGTATATATAAATTTGGATGTAGCTGTATTGCATTGATGTACTGGTGGATATTGTGTGGTATGACTCCTGTAGTAGATAGTATAATTGGTATAATGTCAACTTTATCCTGATGCCACATGTCCTTGACTTCCTCAGCCAGCTGGATGTATTTTTCAATTTTTTCTCCTGTTTTCTTCTGTATATTTGTTGTATTGGGTATGGATATTTCGATTAGTTGTGTTAATTTCTTCTTTTTATTGGTGAGTATGATGTCAGGTTTGTTATGTGGTGTTGTTTTATCTGTTATAATGGTTCTGTTCCAGTATAATTTGTATTCATCATTCTCCAGTACATTTTGTGGTTCATACTTCTATGTGGGAACGTGTTGTTTAATTAGTTTATGTTGTATGGCAAGATGTTGATGTATTATTTTTGCTATATTGTCATGTCTTCTTGGGTATTCTGTATTTGCTAGTATTGTACATCCGCTTGTGATGTGATCTACTGTTTCTATTTGTTTGCAAAGTCGGCATTTATCTGTTGTGGTATTGGGATCTTTAATAATATGCTTGCTGTAATATCTGGTGTTTATTGTTTGATCCTGAATTGCAATCATGAATCCTTCCATCTCACTGTATATATTGCCTTTTCTTAGCCATGTGTTGGATGCGTCTTGATCGATGTGTGGCTGTGTTAGATGATAAGGGTGCTTGCCATGTAGTGTTTTCTTTTTCCAATTTACTTTCTTCGTATCTGTTGATGTTATGTGATCTAAAGGGTTGTAGAAGTGATTATGAAATTGCTATGGTGTAGCTGATGTATTTATATGAGTGATTGCTTTGTGTATTTTGCTAGTTTCTGCTCGTTCTATAAAGAATTTTCTTAAAATATCTACCTGTCCATAATGTAGCTTTTTATGTCGATAAATCCCATTCCTCCTTCCTTTCTGCTTAATGTGAATCTTTCAGTTGCTGAATGTATGTGATGCATTCTATATTTGTGGCATTGTAATGGTGTAAGTGTCTTGACTACTTCTAGGTCTGTGTTACTCCATTTCCCTTCTCCAAATGAGTAGGTCAATATTGGTGTAGCATAAGTATTTATAGCTTTTGTCTTGTTTCTTGCTGTCAATTCTGTTTTCAGTATTTTTGTTAGTCTTTGTCTACATTTTTCTTTTAGTTCTTCTTGAATATTTGTATTATCTATTCCTATTTTTGTCTGTATCCTAGATATATATAGGCATCTGTTTTTTCCATCGCTTCTATGCAGTCGCTGTGGTTATCCAATATGTAATCTTCTTGTTTAGTGTGTTTTCCCTTGACTATGCTATTTTTCTTAAATTTGTCTGTTCCAAAAGCCATATTTATATCATTGCTGAATACTTCTGTTATCTTTAGTAATTGGTTGAGTTGTTGATTTGTTGCTACCAGTAGTTTTAGATCATCCATGTATAGCAAATGTGTTATTTTGTGTGGGTATGTTCCAGTAATATTATATCAATAATTTGTATTATTTAGCATGTTGGATAGTGGGTTCAGAGCAAGGCAGAACCAGAAAGGTCTTAATGAGTCTCCTTGGTATATTCCACACTTAATCTGTATTGGCTGTGATGTGATTTTATTTGAATTTGTTTGGATATTAAGTGTGGTTTTCCAATTTTTCATTACTATGTTTAGAAACTGTATTAATTTAGGATCTACTTTGTATATTTCCAATATCGGTAGTAACCATGAGTGGGGTACACTATCAAAAGCTTTTTGGTAATTAATGTATGCGTAGTGCAGCGACCTTTGTTTAGTTCTAGCTTGATATGTCACCTCTGTACCTATTATCGGTTGCTCTCTACATCCTCGTGCTCCTTTGCAGCAGCCTTTTTGTTCTTCATTTATAATTTTGTTCTGTGTTGTATGTGTCATTAATTTCTGTGTAATGACTGAAGTTAATATTTTGTATATTGTTGGTAGGTATGTTATGGGGCGATATTTTGCTGGGTTTGCTATGTGTGGTTGATCTATAGGTTTCCAATAAGTTATTCCTTGTGTAAGTGTATCAGGGACTGTGTATGGGTCTGCAATGTAATTGTTAAATAATTTAGTTGGATGTGAATGTGTTGAGGTGAACTTCTTTAGCCAGAAATTTGCTATTTTATCATTTCCAGGGGCTTTCCAATTGTGTGTAGAATTAATTGCTAGGGTGACTTCATGTTGCAAAATTATCACTTCAGGCATTTGTGGTATCATCTTGTATGTGTCTGTTTCTGCTTGTATCCACCGTGTGTGTCTGTTATGTTGTATCGGGTTTGACCATATGTTGCTCCAGAAGTGTTCCATGTCTGTTATGTGTGGTGGATTGTCTATTTTAATGTGTGTGTTATCTATTGTCTGGGAAAATTTCTTTTGGTTTGTGTTAAATGTTTGGTTTTGCTTCCTTCTATTTTCACTTTTTTTGTATCTTCTAAGTTGGTTTGGCCAATGCTTGTAATTTCTGCTTCTTTTCATCTAATTGCTCTATCGCTTCTTGTTATGAGATTTTACCTATCCTTTTAGTTTTTTGTCTGATATTTCATTTCTTATAAATTGTGTTAGCTGTCCGATGTCTTTTCTCAGTTTTTCTATTCTGATCTGTAGCCTGTGTTGCCATGCTGGTTTTGTGGGTTTCTTCCGTGTGTTGGTTGGTTCTGACCTCTGCCTAGTTTGTATATTTAGTGTAGTGAGTGCTCCTACATAGACCAGTAGTTGTAACTCTTCCATAGTTGTATTTTCATTTATTTTGTTGTGTGTGATTGTGTTGGTAGTTGTTATTGTTGTTTCGACTTGTGGGTTATTTGGTGGTCTGTGCAAGAATGGTCTAATGTCTGTATTTGTGTCTTTATATTCTATATATGTCAACTGAAATTTTTCTTCTATATCTAACATGTGTGTCACTTCATGTTCTATTTGTGCTTGTTCTGGTGGCTGTCTTAAGATTTCGTTTTCCTCTGATTGTTTAATTGATGCGTGTTGTTCTTTGTTTGTTTGCTCTGGGATGTTTGAGTCCATTACTGTATTTTCTTCTTCTTCTGATTGCACATTATTTTGTTTCAGTATTTGTTGTACTTGTTATTTGATGTTATCTAATTCTGACTGGGGTATCCTGTTATTTTTGATTATTACACGAATCTGATCAGCTAGTCGTTGTTCTGTTAAAAATTTTAATTCTGGGTATCTGGTAATAAATGTTGTGTATACTTGTGATCTGTATCCAGTTGTGTTGGTTCTTAAGTTTGTTGCTTAACAAAACATGAGGTGTCGGTTAACTTCATCTGACCATCTCATCCTCTGTCTTTGTTTTCCTTCTAGAGTGGTTGCAGGAAGCATGTCCTGCAAAACACCTCTATTTGAATTTAAATCATTTTCCGTGTAGCTAGCAGTGCCGTTACCATTGTGGACGGGCATAGGGTTCAAGCGTCGTCCCCGACCATGACAGTGCGTGTCCGAGGCTTCATTAGTTCTGTCCTGAACCAACTAATCACACTAAAAGGGGGGTTAGCCCTATTAGTGGTTTGTTCTTTTCGTCGCCTTTTAGGACTGGCAGAACATACCGAAGGCCTATTCTTTTCCCGAGCCTCCACGGGATCATTATTATTATTATTCATTCTTTCTTTACTTTCTCAGACGTTATTATTATTATTATTATTATTATCATTATTATTAATGACAGTGGTTAGACACAAAGCATTGGCAGCGTGAAGATTTCCAGTTTTTGATAGCTGAGAAATAAGGAGTTTAGCAATCAAGTGTTTTAGAGACAGAACGTGTATTGCACATGTGTTAATTTGGTTGAATTAGAATGGAGTGCAGGATATTGGTGAATCAGGTGTCTGAGGAAGAAGTGATGCTAAGCAAACTTGCTTAGTAATGTTTGTGTACCTTCAATGTGGACAGTTAGCTTTCTTTTCCGGGAAGGAGTTGTAGGTAGGATTTGTGATGGAGGGAGAATTCCGTCATCGTTGTATAGAAGAAAATTGTTAGGAACGAGCAGTACCAATTGTCTGTATTGTGGAAGGAAGACAAACTGCACCCCACTGACATGCACCTATATGAATGCGTGCGTCTTATTGGCACTGAGCAGTGCTGGTGGGGTATCAAGAGGCCAGCTGGTAGCCAGCAGACGTTGTGAAGGGTGGAGTTTGTGTTACGGGGGCAAAGAGGCAGTCATGTTCAATGTGTAACTTCATGAAAAGTATTGACAGTTGCGAATAAACATCTATCAGCAGTATAAAGGTAGTGACAACAGTGAAATTTGTACCACACCGGGACTCGAACACGGATTTACCGCATTACATGAGCAGTCGACTTAACCGCTTCGGGTATCCGTGCACGAATCACGGCCAGACCTTAACTTCCGTGTGTCGTCATTCCTACGTCACAACCTCTACTTGTACACATTCCTGTACGGGGCAAGGCATTTTAATTGGAAGTCGCTGTCCAGTATTGGCGAATAAATACGATATTGCAGTAGATTAATATAATTTATCTTTTGTCATTTTAATAGTAAAAAAGTTGAAAGAAAGTTCTTATTCATTTTGATGAAAGTGGAGGAAATGGCGGCCACGGGGGAAGGAGGGGGGGAGGGGAGGGGAGGGGGAAGCTATTGTCTGATTACACTCAGGGGTTATGGTCTCAGATCGGTTGGGAGACAATGCGATAAATCAATAAATTTTCTGCTAGTGATTTCATTTACATCGCATATGATTCTGATCTTAATTTATTGCGGGGATATAAGTACCGACAGCTGACGAGAGTTCGGCAGTAGTCAACTCAGTACGTTAAACTAAAAACTTCCCAAGTCTGTAGGAGTCGGGAAAGAAAGAAAAAGAGTATGTGAGTTTGGGGAGGAGTTGGCGCGGGGTCCCAGCCTGACGCTGCCGGACGGTACAATTCTAACAGAAATTTGACCGCGGGAGCGCAGTGGCGAGAGCGGGGGCCCGCGGCTCCTAACGGCCGCTGCTTGTAGAAACAAGGCGCTGCAGAAGTACAGCAATTGCCATTAATATAAACGACAGTAACTGGCCATTAGCCGTTAGTGCCGCAACTATAGAGCCCGGCCGTTCCGCCAAAGTTGGACCGCGCAGCGCAGAAACGCCGGCCCAGCGCCTCCGCTCCCGCCGCCCCCGCAGGCGGTGTGGGGTAGGTGGCCGCGTCCGCCCCCGGCTCGCCACTGCTGTTTTCTTCCTCTTTCTTTTGTTCCCGTCTCATTTGCGTCCCCTCCCGTGTTGCCGGCGCTCCATTCTGCAGTCTCCGCACCGAACGTTATTATCTACGGA
This sequence comes from Schistocerca serialis cubense, assembly GCF_023864345.2. Classification (NCBI taxonomy): domain Eukaryota; kingdom Metazoa; phylum Arthropoda; class Insecta; order Orthoptera; family Acrididae; genus Schistocerca; species Schistocerca serialis. The sequence goes on from NC_064638.1 coordinate 267,958,375, forward strand.
ATTTCAGCTTTCGCAGTTCCGAAATGTAAGAGAGCGGACGGGACGCCGTGAGCGAGAGTTGCCTCGCGCAGGCCGGCGACGGGTGGATTAAAACGTGCGGAAAGAAACGGGTGTCGCGTCGGTCTGGTCGGCAGCGCGGGTGCGTAATGCCGGGCGTTACTTTAAACTGGTTACACCTGCGGCTGTTTAATCGTGCCGTGGCTAGCGACGGTACAGTGCGGAATCGCATACTTAATATTAAAACCGTTTTTATTTATTTAGAGTCTGTATGGTGAAATTGCCTTTCAAAGTTCCGGAACTTTGAGTTGATACGAAGTGCCACCTAAGAGGATCGGAGAATGGATTTGTGTTCGAGAGACATAAATTGCAGCCCATTAAAATTAAAACACCAGGAGGAATGGCAAATAAATATATTTTACATACGTAGTCTTTGGGGTATAATACAGATATTGTGATAACTTGTACCTTAATATGTACCCACTTCAGTGTTCAGTTGCTTTTTCTCTGCATCTAACGGTATTCCCGCAAATGCGTCACATACACTATTTCCTGATGTTCTCTGCACAGTCGTAACGGTGCTGTGGACTATGCCTTCATTATAGGCTACCCGTGTCGCAACCACGCATCCACAGTTAAGTGGCTGATGTGCTGTCCATGCTAGCTTGTACCACTTTGAAACGTCCCCTTACAACAATTATACATGACTGTGCTTAAACTGACACACAATATTTTTTAGCGCAACGCAATCTGACTTTCAATAATCCCTACAAAAGAATGGCCCTGACTAACAATCTTTACCTTTCACAAATCACTTACCTCACAAAAATCTGCGTTACTCGAACTACTGCAATACAGCGAGCGCCACTACTGCCAGCTAAATAAAAGATTCAAACTACGGAAGGCACTAACTACTGATAGGCATAGTTATCAAATGAAAGATTTTAATAGAGAGCAAACAATGCATTTACCTTAATAGTCATAATATATATATATCAGTTCATGACATCCAGTCTTACAAATTTCAAAACTCCGCCACCTCTCTCCCCACATCCACCACTGCTGGCGGCTCACCTCCAACTGCACAGTGCTACGCGCTGTTAACATCCAACTGCCCAACACTACAATGGCAGACAACAATGCAAACTGGCCACAGACTGCACACAGCACAGCCAGTGATTTTCATACAGAGCGCTACGTAACGTTGTCAATAAGAAAAGATAAACAGCCTACTTACAACTTGTGTAATAATCAACCTCAAAATATATTTCGAGAACAGCTATAATTATTAAACTGCAGATTGAGTGACTCCTGATGTTCTGTTGTTCTGTATACTGGCTTCGGTCATTAACAGATATATTTGATTTTATACCCCTAACACCCTGTAATGTACAGGGTGATCAAAAAGTTAGTATAAATTTGAAAACTTAATAAATCACGGAATAATGTACATAGAGAGGTAAAAATTGACACACATGCTTGGAATGACATGGGGTTTTAAGAGAACCGAAAAAAAGGTTCACACAATGTCCGACAGATGGCGCGTGAAAGATCTCTTGCGCGCGTCGTTTGGTTATGATCGTGTGCTCAGCCGCCACTTTCGTCATGCTTGGCGTCCCAGGTCCCCAGACCACAGTCCGTGCGATTATTGGCTTTGGGGTTACCTGAAGTTGCAAGTCTATCGTGATCGACTGACATCTCTAGGGATGCTGAAAGACAACATCCGACGCCAATGCCCCACCATCACTCCGGACATGCTTTACAGTGCTGTTCACAACATTATTCCTCGACTACAGCTATTGTTGAGGAATGACGGTGGACACATTGAGCATTTCCTGTAAAGAACATCATCTTTGCTTTGTCTTACTTTGTTATGCTAATTATTGCTATTCTGATCAGGTGAAGCGCCATCTGTCGGACATTTTTTGAACATTTGTATTAAAAGGTTCAAATAAAACCGCAAGTCATCCAAGCATGTGTGTCAATTTGTACCTCTCTATCTACATTCTTCCGTGATTTATTCAATTTTCAAACTTATACTGACATTTTGATCACCCGGTACATATAAAACGTAGTAGGAAGCATACAGGATTCAATTTGCAGGTCTGTACAGTGTGGAATATACTAGACAGAGTTGCCACCAGCCGGCCGTTGTGGCCGAGAGGTACTCGGTGCTTCAGTCCGGAACCGCGCTGCTGTTACGGCCGCAGGCTCGAATCCTGCCTCGGGCATGAATGTGTGTGATGTCTTTAGGTTAGTTAGGTTTAAGTAGTTCTAAGTTTAGGGGACTGATGACCTCAGATATTAAGTCCCATAGTGCTTAGAGCCATTTGAAGAGCTGACACCACTGGTACCAACAATGGTTCTAATCTAGTTCGATAATGAGTTGGACTGTGCTTGGACGACACATGTGGGTACATCATTCAATGCTGTCTGGACTCTGTGGTAGAGTCCATCAATCGTAGTATCTGGTAGGTGAGAGGCACTCGGAAGCTTATGACCAGAAGTCTTCCTGTGTGCTTGACTTCGTGAACGTGCTGCCCAGAGCAACAGTCGAGCATTCAGTGTACCAAGATACCATATGGTTATAGGGAGCACCTACCGACAGAGATCCGCTGTAGGCTGTAATTGTAGTGTGGCAGCGAAATCTGGTAAGTATTCTCACACGGTAGTGCAGAACCGATCTACGTTGGAAGAAAGTTCCAGTTTTGGGCACCACGTCCAAATCTGAGACTGTGAATGTAAGAAAGACGTATAGACATGTTTCCACATGTAATGGGTTACGAACGGGATGTGGGCAGATGAGGTCAAACAAGTGAGAAAGCCATAATTTTGATTTTATTATTAAACACCGCTTTCACAATTTGTTCTATTTTGACACCAGAAGCTCCAACCATATGCTGCAGAGCGCCCATTTTGCACCTAGTAGCAAAAATTGGAACAAATTTTTTTCCAACATAAATCCGTTCACTTTCATAGATTATAATGTTTGCCTAGTCCCGATGCCATACGATATTACAGCCTACACTGGACCTCCATGACTAGCTGGACTTTAATTATAACGACGTGATAGATGTGGACAGCAGGAGCAACATTTGGCCAGGCGTTACCGTATTGAAATGGGACCTTACATCACCATGGCTGATGCGGCTCTCATGATAATCTCTGCAGTTACTCTCTGTAGTTACATGCAGCAGGGATGATAATATTTCCTCTTGGCGCTACGTGTATACAGGATCGATTATGATATCTGAAAAATGCAAAGTTGTAGGCTATCATAAGGCATTTAGGAGTACTATTTCTAATGTGTGCGTACCAGTCGAACGGCTTCACAGAAAGAGGAAACCTGGCATGAGGGCCCTACCTGGTGGTGTAAACACGGCATTAGTTAACTTCGGCTACCCTGCCTATCAATTTTTCCTATTCACCGATATATTTGCAAAACGTTTTAGCGCCAACATTAACAAGCACCATAGCATTATATTCTCCTTGCCGAGATCTCCGAGATCTCTCTCATGTCCTTGCACAAAGTATATATTGTCACTAAAAATAACATACTTGGTTCAGTGTCTCGACTGTCACTAAAGCTGAAATATTGGTATCTATTTTAGTGAATTGTTAACTCCAATTATCATCAAAAAACTACAAAACATGGTTTTTTGAGTGCGAAATTTATTCTTGTGTAGCAATATGTTTCGGCTATTCATTGTAGGTATCGTCAGCAATCTGGAATAAGTATAAAATTATTTAATTACATGTATTTTGATACGAGATTTGTAGAGAAACTGTGAAAATTCCTTTAAATCTAGTTAGTTCTATTTAAAGCTGTATAATTGTGGTAGTTAATTTCATTCATCTTGTTTCCTGTTCATGCAACCATTCGTCGTCCAATATGTGCTAAATGCACACAGGTTTACTTCCATTAAATAATTCTTTGCACATGACCTATACCGTTGATTACTACACATGTTTGCACTGTTTAATCACATAACTGTAAGGTCATGGGAGAACACCCCCCCTCCCCTCCCCCAGTCTAGCTTCCATCCATGATCTCTTGATTCCTCTGTCTGTCATGTTACTAAGCAGTAAGAGCATACGCAGCTTCTACACTATAGGTTATATGCAAAGAAATATTTATGCGTGCGTCGTAATCCTCAATTCACCTTATGGCGTGGTGGAGGGTACGCCGCGCCACTAGTACTCATTTCCTTACCTCTTACAACAGCAAATAGAACGAGTGAAAAACTACCGTTTATACGCATCCGTAAGAGCCCTTTTGTCTCGTACCTTCTCTTCGCAGTGTAAGTTGGAAGCGACAGGATCTTTCCTCAACCATCTTCAAATACTGGTTCCCTCAATTTTCTCAGTAGTGTTCTTCTAAACGAATGTCACCTTTCCTCCAGAGATTGCCATTTGAGTTCTAAAAGCATCTCCGTAATGTCAGCGAGTTGTTTGAATCTACCAGTAACAAATATAGCAGCCCGCTTCTGAACTGCTTTGATGTTTTCCTTTAACCCGATCTGATGCGGATCAGAAACACTCCAGCAGCACTCAAGAAAAGGTCGCAATAGCGTCCTATATGCTGCATCCTTTACAGATAAACCACACTTTCCTTGAATTCTCCCAATAGCGCGAAGTAGACCATTCGCCTTTCCAACCACAATCCTTACATGCTCATTCCATTTCATATCGCTCTGCAACGTTACGCCCAGACATTTAGACGACGTGACTGTGTCAAGCAGGATGCTACTAATGCCGTAGCCCAACGTTACGGGTCTCTTTTTCCTACTCATTCTCATTATCTTACATTTTCCTACATTTAGAGCTAGCTGTCATTCATCACACCAACCAGAAATTTTCACTAAGTAATATTGTATTCTCTTACACTCACTCAACTTCGACACCTTATCGTACACCACAGCATCATCAGGAAAGAACAGCAGATTGATGCCCACTTTGCCAAATCATTTGTTTACAGTAGAGAATAACAGCGATCCTATCACACTTCACTAGGGCACTTCTGAAGATACCCTTGTCTTCTTCACTGGAAGAGACCTGTACTTCCTGGGTTTAGCACATATGCAGTGAAAAATGGTTGCATGAACAGGACACAAAACGAATCTAAGTAGAAACTACATCCCTATAGTTAGAAACAGCTTTAAACAAATTGCCAAAGAGGCACTACAAATCTCATTTTAAAATATATATAATTAAATAATTTTATATCTGTTATAGACGACTGAAGATACCTAACATGAGTGGGCTAAACATCTCTGATAGACAACGAAAAATTTTTAGTTGCAAAGGGCAGAAGTTTTCTCATCCTTATGTAAAACGTACTTATTGTTAAGTGTCAACTATAGTACCTGCTCCTTTGCCTACTATCATTTGCCGAAAACCTCGTTTTGATCACCGAACACGAAATGAGAAGGGTGATAGTCTTGCGTGACTCGCCCTGTATATGTGGAGGGGTGGTCAAAGATACAGAAACACCGAAAACACAACACACTACCACGTCTGTCCTGGTGAAAACAGCTCCCAGTCGTCATAGAATTGATGAATACAGGTCATGTATGCTTTTCAAAGGAATCTTATACCACACTTGCTGCAAAATAGTGACAAGTTCAGGTAACTATGATGGAGATGGATGGCGATAGCGCACTCTTCTCTCGAAGCGGGTCATAAAAGCTCAATAATGTTGATATATGATAATTGTGGTAGTAAGGGCAAATTTGACAATTCATTCTGGTCCTCACATAACCAGTCGCGGAGGATGCGAGCTGTGTGAACGTGGCTATGGTCGTCTGGAAACACAGAATCATGATTGGGAAACAAAAATTGTACAGTGGCACGGATGTGATCAGGCAGATTGGATGGTTGGTTGGTTCGTTTGTTCGTTAGTTTGGGGGAGGGGACCAATCAACGGGATCATGGGTCTGATTGTATTAGGGAAGGACGGGGGAGGAAGTCGGCGTTGCCTTTTCAAGGGACCATCCCGGCATTTGCCTAAAGCGATTTAGGGAAATGACGGAAAAAATCAGTATGGCTGGATGAGGGGTTTGAACGGTCGTCCTTCTGAATGCGAGTTCAGTGTGCTAATCACTGCACCACCTCGCTTCATTATCTGATTAGCTAAAATGGACACGTGACATAATGGGACCTTACATAGTAACCATGGGACCTATGGAATACCACGATATAGGTTGCGCAAATCAACACCGAAACCCGGCCATTTGCCACGCCTGGGACGTAAGCTTGGCCATAAGTTAGAAGCAATGTCAAACACAACTCACCCGACCAAATGACCGTCTCCACTGTCTGGATTTTATGGCTTCGGCACCAAGTTTCCCGGACAGAGGTGTTTACAACACTGATGCGTGGCTTTGAATTTCCAGATCGAAAAAAAAAAAAAAATGCAAATGTCTCTAAGCACTATGGGACTTAACATCTTAGGTCATCAGTCCCCTAGACTTAGAACTACTTAAATTTAACTAACCTCAGGACATCACACACATCCATGCCCGAGGCAGGATTCGAGCCTGCGACCGTAGCAGGGGCGCGGATCCTGACTCAAGCGCCTGTAAGCGCTCGTACACAGCGGCCGGCTTTCCAGATCGCCCTGCAGTTCTATGCTTATGGAGCTCCTTCGGAGTTGCTTTGAGGCTGACACAATTCGCGAGCACGACTTTTGTAGCTATTGTCTTAAATTTCGCCACAATTCTCATCAATTCCGTGTGTCACGGTCCCTCAACAGATACTTTCGTTTGTGTTGTGTCTAACAACGGTACAAGGGACTCACAACTGCACAGAACAGCGTTCAGACCACAGCTCTTGTTCTTCGTGAAATACAGCAGCATAAACTGTTGGTTTGGCTTGCATTTGTATTTACGTTCAAGCATCCATTTCTCGCTGTGTTTACATATTTTTGTCTAATCCCTGCGTATCAAGAAATACAGTGAGTGGAATTCGACACAAGGCGTTTTAACCGTTTCTTTCGGTTCAAGTGATATCACTGAACATGTATTGGTCGGGAAAGATTACGTACTGCATAAATTTCCAAATTTTATCAGATTTATGTCTTGGAAATGTTAAGAATATTTTCTGTTGTTACTGGTGCTACTGTTCCTTCCCAGACAGGTGGCATCCACGCTTTGCCAAACGACTGACGTTCGGAAGGAATATATTGTCAAATATTAGCAAGACCAGTATCCTTACCAGAAACAAAGCTCATAGAGTTTCGTTATATATTGTCGGCAAAATAAAATGGCCCGGAAAATATTTAACGTACCTTGAGACAGGCAACCCATGTTACATAAAACGTCCAGTTGCGGGCGTAGTAAGTTGTGTTGCCTGTCTTAAAGGTGCACGAAATATTTTCCCGACCCTTCTTATATTGTCCATCCTGTACTACCAGCACCAAAGTCTTTTCTCACTATGTAATTCCCACTTTATTTTTCTCTGTCTCGTATATCACCATTATTTCCCCCGATTGCAGATGTGCTAACAAAACTGCCAGATATGATGGGTATGCACCTACTGACATGTAAAGAGACACTAACAGTAATGACAGAAGTTCTCGGGGTGAGTGCTATTCGAGCCGGACACGTACAGAAACGTTCCGTTCTAGCAGGTAAAAATAGCAATCGCGTAATGGGCTATAGCGAACAGTGCAGGACTGTTTCCGTACAACAGGATCTAGGTAGTTTACCACTATGCAGGTGACTGACATGAATAAGATACAGTTCCCTTGTGAAGACTCACATGCTTATGAAGTGAGCAAAATGGAAGGAGTCCTTAGAGACTTTAGAAACCAGTTATCACGTGACACACAACTGTGGCTAATACACTAGACTCGCATTTGAGAGGCCCTCAAACACCTGTCCGGACAGAATAGTTCAGTTTTTCGATTGCTCCTCAGACACACCTCACGGAAATGAAGGAACACCGCCTCAGATTACAATTACTGCTTTCTCTTCTCCGCCTTTGTCAATCATGTAACGTCTCTCGCGGAAGATTTATTTAAAGGAATGAATGAGAAGGGACAGTGTTTTACATTTGTTACGGTTTCTGGGGGCTACTTCCGTTTACGCTCTCAAGACTTCCCAGGCTCCAATTGTAGCAGCTTTTGAAACACGTCTCCTACTTGCAAACAATGGTTCCTTGTCCTGTAAGTTACATAATGAAATTTATCGCTGCGACCGTGACTACGAGGGATCTTCCTCGCTCCAACAAATATGCTAATAACATTTATGCAGACGTAAAAATATTTATGGAGAGATTTAGTAGCGAGTACACTCAGTGGACAAACGTGCATCCTAAGCTACGGGTAATACACTCCTGGAAATTGAAATAAGAACACCGTGAATTCATTGTCCCAGGAAGGGGAAACTTTATTGACACATTCCTGGGGTCAGATACATCACATGATCACACTGAGAGAACCACAGGCACATAGACACAGGCAACAGAGCATGCACAATGTCGGCACTAGTACAGTGTATATCCACCTTTCGCAGCAATGCAGGCTGCTATTCTCCCATGGAGACGATCGTAGAGATGCTGGATGTAGTCCTGTGGAACGGCTTGCCATGCCATTTCCACCTGGCGCCTCAGTTGGACCAGCGTTCGTGCTGGACGTGCAGACCGCGTGAGACGACGCTTCATCCAGTCCCAAACATGCTCAATGGGGGACAGATCCGGAGATCTTGCTGGCCAGGGTAGTTGACTTACACCTTCTAGAGCACGTTGGGTGGCACGGGATACATGCGGACGTGCATTGTCCTGTTGGAACAGCAAGTTCCCTTGCCGGTCTAGGAATGGTAGAACGATGGGTTCGATGACGGTTTGTATGTACCGTGCACTATTCAGTGTCCCCTCGACGATCACCAGTGGTGTACGGCCAGTGTAGGAGATCGCTCCCCACACCATGATGCCGGGTGTTGGCCCTGCGTGCCTCGGTCGTATGCAGTCCTGATTGTGGCGCTCACCTGCACGGCGCCAAACACGCATACGACCATCATTGGCACCAAGGCAGAAGCGACTCTCATCGCTGAAGACGACACGTCTCCATTCGTCCCTCCATTCACGCCTGTCGCGACACCACTGGAGGCGGGCTGCACGATGTTGGGGCGTGAGCGGAATACGGCCTAACGGTGTGCAGGACCGTAGCCCAGCTTCATGGAGACGGTTGCGAATGGTCCTCGCCGATACCCCAGGAGCAACAGTGTCCCTAATTTGCTGGGAAGTGGCGGTGCGGTCCCCTACGGCACTGCGTAGGATCCTACGGTCTTGGCGTGCATCCGTGCGTCGCTGCGGTCCGGTACCAGGTCGACGGGCACGTGCACCTTCCGCCGACCACTGGCGACAACATCGATGTACTGTGGAGACCTCACGCCCCACGTGTTGAGCAATTCGGCGGTACGTCCACCCGGCCTCCCGCATGCCCACTATACGCCCTCGCTCAAAGTCCGTCAACTGCACATACGGTTCACGTCCACGCTGTCGCGGCATGCTACCAGTGTTAAAGACTGCGATGGAGCTCCGTATGCCACGGCAAACTGGCTGACACTGACGGCGGCGGTGCACAAATGCTGCGCAGCTAGCGCCATTCGACGGCCAACACCGCAGTTCCTGGTGTGTCCGCTGTGCCGTGCGTGTGATCATTGCTTGTACAGCCCTCTCGCAGTGTCCGGAGCAAGTATGGTGGGTCTGACACACCGGTGTCAATGTGTTCTTTTTTCCATTTCCAGGAGTGTAGACAAATGGTGGGCCTCTGGATTGAACTCACTTAAAATAAGTCTCTCTCTCTCTGACACACACACACACACACACACACACACACACACACACACACACACACACACACACACACACACACACACACCCGCGCGCGCGCGCGCGAGCGCGCGCGCGAGTATATGATCAAAATTATTAGATGAAAAATGGAGTAAAGTATTCTTGCGTTTCCAACTGTGTCAAGTGGCTGAAACGCCACGAGCTCTTAACCAAACGCTCTTTGGTCTTTTTCAAGAGGAATGACTACCGATGGGCTTCTGGTAAGCCAGCTGCCGGCTGTGACGCCGTTGCCATATATGGACATACGTTGACTCTTCGTTCGCTGTGCCCCGTTCAGCCCCGCGATTCCAGGATCCCACTGTCTCTATTAAGATTGTTATCGGTGATTTTTATTTCGGTGGTTCCTTTATTAGACATTCTTACAAGCCGTAAGTGAGAGGCAGGATAGAGCTATCGGTGACCGTTTTCCGCAATGTGCCAACTGAAACGAATTTTGTTGTGGTAATGTAGGGGTTAAAACCACTCATGTTCTTTCCCGTGTTGTTCTATAGAGCTCATTGTTTATCCGACGTAAAACCCTCCACACTCGCAAGGTGTCTTGCAGATACCAGGTGTTCCGAGAGTAGCTCACCTTTACCTGGTCTCAGTAATTGTCGGATTTTTTATGGAGGCGTGAATATATGAATTTGTCTCATTTCAGCAGGATATTAATGCCCCCGACGCGAAGTAAATGCTGTTTCTTTTCCTGGTCATCGTCAGTGGTCTTATTGCGATTATTCCTTGAGATCACGTCCTTTATTGGGTGAAAGTTGTAGGAATTGTTCCTGAATTCGTCGCGAAGATAGCTCAGCTCTGTCATAAATTATCGGCATTAGATAGAGCTCGTATATGTTGTAGTAATAGTTTTAGCACGGAGTGCTTCTGTGCTGAGTGATGAAGGTCGATGACATGAAAGCATAGATCGATGTGCGAGGCTGAAGCGACACAGTGAACAGGCAGTTAACATAAGCCCATTCATAGCAGTGCCGTGAGCAACAGTGACGTCACACCAGTAGTTCGAGTATACACTGAGGTGACAAGAGACATGGAATACCTCCTAATATCGTGTCGGACCGCCTTTTGCCCTGCGTAGTGCAGCAACTCGATGTGGCATGGACTCAACAAGTCGTTGGAAGTCCACTGCAGGAAGCCCGCCTGCTTAACTTGGTCGTAACGTGCTCGCCTTCCATGGAAGTGGGCTTGGGTTCGATTTCCGGGCGGGATGGAGATTTTCTCCGCTCTGGGACTGGTTGTTGTGTTGTCCCCATCATCATTTCATCCTCATCACCAACGTGCAAGTCGACCAATGTGGCGTCGAATGAAATAAGACTTGCACTTCGCGGCCGAACTTATAGGGACCTCCATGACAACGATGCCATACGCTTATTTCCATTTCCCTGTAGAAATATTGTACTAACACTATAGTCCCCCTCTCGCTTATGTCCTATAAATGTTCGTTGGGATTCATGTATTGCGATCTGAATGGACAAACTATTCGCCAGAATTGTCCACATCGTTCTTCAGACCAGTCGCCATCAACTGTGGCCCGGTGACATGGCGCATTGTCATCCATAAGAATTTCTTTTTTGTTTCAGAACATGACGTCCATCAATGGCAGCAAATGGTCTCCAAGCAATAGGCCACCCTGTCCATTCTACGTAAACACAGCCCACGTCATTATGGATCCACCACCAACTTGCACAATGCCTTGATGACTTGGGCCCATCGCTTCGAGTGTTCTGTGCCTCACTCGACCCTCCAATCAGCTCTCACCAATTGAAATCCTGCCACAATGTCCTGTAGGATATGTTGATCTTACGACCCACATTGATTTCTGTGGGTATTTCAGGCATTGTTGCTTGTCTGTTAGCAATGAGAGCTCCGCGCCAATGCCGCTGCTCTCAGTCGTTAAGTGAAGGCCATCGGCCACTGCGTTATCGGTGGTGAGAGGTAACGCATGCAATTTGGTATTCTCGGCACACTTTTGACACTGTGGATCGCAGAACATCGAATCCATTAACGATGTTCGAAATAGAATGTTCCATGCGTCTAGCGCCAACTACAATTCCGCATTCAACGTCTGTTAATTCCCGTCGTACGGCCTCAATCACGTGGGAAGCCTTTTCACATGAACCACCTGAGTACAAATGACAGCTTCGCCAATGCATTGCCCTTCTATACTTTGTGTACGCCATAGTACCGCCATTTGTATTCGTGCATATCGCTATCCCGCGACTCTTGTCACCTCAGTGTGTAAGGCAGTACCAGCAGCCCACGAGCACTCATTATTCAACTTGACAATGACGAGAGAATATTTGGTCGAAATTTCGTAACATTGTAACCACTTGACGGGACTGGAGATTAGAGAACATTTTGCTCAATGTTACTGTCCAAAGACTCTACATTCTTAGATAATATACAACATAAATCTTCGGAAGAACTAAACTCCTATTAAATAAACTCGGTCAGAGGTGGTGTAACGCAAAATCAGGCGGCGGAGTGTGCGGCAAGTTTGTATATAATGAAGAGAGAGTCTTATCCTTGACGTAGAGGTGCAGTTCACATGTCGCAACTGATCATTCGTTTTCGACTGAAACATGCAAGATGCATGTGCTCTCGAGATCATAACGCGAGAACACATATTAGCAACTTCGACTGACCGAATGCGTTTGAATAACCCCGAATGCCAGTAAGTCGCCGATTTTATGGCCTCCTTGTCGGAAAGTCTGTCGTTGAGAGACCCGACAATGGTTACAGACATAAACTCTGGTGTCTCCAGAAGGAATCGCCCTTACACTTACATAGCACGCACCAGTGGTAGCCCTCTCCATAGGCTGGCGGGACACACTGCGGAAACGGCAACTATACTGCGGTCGCGGCAACAGTCTATCGGAAAACATGGCGTTCTTCTGCGTAACGGCTAGCTTCTCCTTACGGAAAGAACTTCAAACTTGCAATCCTTGATTTCTACTCTAAATTGTATTGAAGCAAAGGCGTTGCCACTCTCAAACTTAATGCGACGCCAATCGAATGGTGGACAATCGAGGGAGCTCACTAACTGTTCTGAATATAGAGCCCAATTATCAAGAGGTAACTGGTAAATTTAAGGTACTTACTTACTAAGACCTAACAAGGGTAGTCTAATTAAATCAGGATATACTGAGGGAATTAATTTAGGAAATGAGACATTAAAGTAGTGGACGAGTTTTGCTGTTTCGGCATTAAAAGAAATGATGGCCGAATTATGAAAGATATAATATATTGACTGGCAATGGTTTGGAAAATCTTTCAGGAGAAAAAAAAAATATATTGACATCGATTGGTATTTAAGCGTTAGGAAGTCGGTTCTGAAGATATGTCTCGAATGTAGCCTTGTATAGAGGTGAAACATGTACTGTAATCAGTTCCGTCAAGAAGAGAATAGAAGCCTTTGAAATGTGGTGTTGCAGATGAATACTGAAAACCGGATGGATAGACCGTGTAATTAATGAACAAGTACTGAATCGAACTGCGGAGAAATGAAATTTGTATTATTATTTGGGTACATGAAGGGTTATGTTGATATGACACTTTTTGGGACATCTAGCAATTGTCTGTTTAGTCTTGGAAGGAAGCGTTCGGTTTAAAATTGTAGGAGACCAAGAGACGAATGCAGTATGCAGATTCAAATGGATGTAGGTTGCAGTAGTTATTAAGAGTTGAAGAGGTCTGCACATTATAGACTAGCGTGGAGAGCTGCATCAAACGAGTCTTCAGACTGCAGGCAATAACAACATATTTAACATTCATTCATTTTGGAAGATACAGTGATTGATCACTTCATGTTACGCCACAATTCCAGTTATGGTAGTAAAGTTTTGGCGTGTTAAAGGTCGGATAGTAGCTAGAATGTCTGAACGCATGTCTCGCAAATGATGTGCTACAAGACAGTCTTCCATGCACAGTTATTTTAACAGTGTTTGTTTGGAAATAAGATGCTTTATAGAACATTGTGTACTGTTAGAGTTGTCTAGTGCATCATAAACAGGCTAATACACAACAAATGGTTCGAGAAGTAATTTTCTCTTCATTAGGCTGTATTTATCAGGCCCAAGACCATAACACGATCAGCTGATTTCGGCTTCTACGTCCAGCATCAAGTTATTAGTATGCACAGATTCCTTAGAAAGAGACATGTAAAATTCAAATTATTCCTGTACTTACACAGAAATATATCATCTGTTAGTACGTCTTATGAGCTCCAGTGATAAAACGAAATAAAAAGATGAGTTTCAGACTTTAATCATAGTTTTAACTTATTTGTAGCTGCCAGTTTCAATAACAAGTGCCAGCATGAGGACATGCTATGAACAAAACATCATAGTACATAGTTAAAATATTCTTTAACGAACATTTAAAAAAAATTTCCCCTGAGATTGTTAACGTGTGCTACAAAGTGCGGCCTTAAAATATACATCATCCTGCGCTCAAAAAATCACAATACATAGTTAAAATATATTTTAATATGGTTTTACAAGATACACTCCTGGAAATGGAAAAAAGAACACATTGACACCGGTGTGTCAGACCCACCATACTTGCTCCGGACACTGCGAGAGGGCTGTACAAGCAATGATCACACGCACGGCACAGCGGACACACCAGGAACCGCGGTGTTGGCCGTCGAATGGCGCTAGCTGCGCAGCATTTGTGCACCGCCGCCGTCAGTGTCAGCCAGTTTGCCGTGGCATACGGAGCTCCATCGCAGTCTTTAACACTGGTAGCATGCCGCGACAGCGTGGACGTGAACCGTATGTGCAGTTGACGGACTTTGAGCGAGGGCGTATAGTGGGCATGCGGGAGGCCGGGTGGACGTACCGCCGAATTGCTCAACACGTGGGGCGTGAGGTCTCCACAGTACATCGATGTTGTCGCCAGTGGTCGGCGGAAGGTGCACGTGCCCGTCGACCTGGGACCGGACCGCAGCGACGCACGGATGCACGCCAAGACCGTAGGATCCTACGCAGTGCCGTAGGGGACCGCACCGCCACTTCCCAGCAAATTAGGGACACTGTTGCTCCAGGGGTATCGGCGAGGACCATTCGCAACCGTCTCCATGAAGCTGGGCTACGGTCCCGCACACCGTTAGGCCGTCTTCCGCTCACGCCCCAACATCGTGCAGCCCGCCTCCAGTGGTGTCGCGACAGGCGTGAATGGAGGGACGAATGGAGACGTGTCGTCTTCAGCGATGAGATTCGCTTCTGCCTTGGTGCCAATGATGGTCGTATGCGTGTTTGGCGCCGTGCAGGTGAGCGCCACAATCAGGACTGCATACGACCGAGGCACACAGGGCCAACACCCTGCATCATGGTGTGGGGAGCGATCTCCTACACTGGCCGTACACCACTGGTGATCGTCGAAGGGACACTGAATAGTGCACGGTACATCCAAACCGTCATCGAAGCCATCGTTCTACCATTCCTAGACCGGCAAGGGAACTTGCTGTTCCAACAGGACAATGCACGTCCGCATGTATCCCGTGCCACCCAACGTGCTCTAGAAGGTGTAAGTCAACTACCCTGGCCAGCAAGATCTCCGGTTCTGTCCCCCATTGAGCATGTTTGGGACTGGATGAAGCGTCGTCTCATGCGGTCTGCACGTCCAGCACGAACGCTGGTCCAACTGAGGCGCCAGGTGGAAATGGCATGGCAAGCCGTTCCACAGGACTACATCCAGCATCTCTACGATCGTCTCCATGGGAGAATAGCAGCCTGCATTGCTGCGAAAGGTGGATACACACTGTACTAGTGCCGACATTGTGCATGCTCTGTTGCCTGTGTCTATGTGCCTGTGGTTCTGTCAGTGTGATCATGTGATGTATCTGACCCCAGGAATGTGTCAATAAAGTTTCCCCTTCCTGGGACAATGAATTCACGGTGTTCTTATTTCAATTTCCCGGAGTGTATTTGTCTTTATTACAGCTAAGGTACGGTGCAAACTGAATCTTAAAATACTGGCAGCCTCATACCCTCAGCGAACAGTCAACATTAGATACGAGGAGTAAAGCTCAGTGTTGTGCTTTAAACAGGCGAGAAATGCAGCCATAAGTATTAAGAATGCCCCCCCCCCCCCTTTGAATAGACCTTTCTATTTCTGAAGAAAGAGTCACTACGTAAAATGGCTCTGAGCACTATGGGACTTCTGAGGTCATCAGTCCCCTAGAACTTACAACTACTTAAACCTAACTAACCTAAGGACATAACATACATCCATGCCCGAGGCAGAATTCGAATCTGCGACCGTAGCGGTCGCGCGGTTCCAGACTGTATCGCCTAGAACCGCTAGGCCACCCCGGCCGGATATCTACAAATAAAACTTCTGTACATAGGTGGCTCTCTTATCACTTCCGCCCGAAATTTGCGTCTATTTGAAGTAGAGGACTCTTTAGAACATAATCTTGACGGCTGCGCGCCATTGGTAAGGCGCTGCCTATATTTTAACTCTGTGCTTTGCGTTATATATTAGATATCACACAGAAAAATATTTTCTAAATTTTTGTCATAAAATATTTTAACCATGCACTCTGATTATTTGATCGTAAGATGTCGTGATGATGGTACTTGGTAAGGAAACCGGTAGTGATTAAACAAATTAAAAGTGTGACTGTAGACTAAAGGAAACAGCTTCCTTGTGATTGGGTTGGTCGCTCTTACAACCGACTGTATCGGTAATACGCCCATCTGTAAACACAAAGTTTTCGTGTACTATCACTGAGACACACAGATGCTTGGGAGGTAGCACTGAGTCTAGTTCTCTATGCGCTGTAATGACCAGAGATATAGAAATTAGTTGATCGTGCTCGCCATGTATATTTTTGTCGTATAATTACAGCCAACTATAGCAAAAATGACGTCATTTAACAGTTTTACGCCGACCTTGGAATACATTTATAAGAAATTAAGAACAAGAAATAATACTTTCTCGGAAATGCAGGTACACAATACGTTTAACGCCGAGGTTTCTACGGGATCGATAACGACAGACTTGCGCGGTACTGGTACCTCAGAATAGTGATGTCTAACAGGATTCCGTTTTGTGAACACAGTGTGAATGTAAAGAGGACGGTCACGACGTGCAGACGTTAATTAGACGAGACGTGCAGAGTAAAAAGTCTGGTTTCCAACTGTTGTCTAGCTTTTATTAACTCTTCTCGATTGCGAAGTAGTGACTTGGTACGGTTGGAGTTTCGGAGGCAGCGGTGTCGTGTCGCCGCCTGGCAAACACGACCCTCGAATGAGACTCGGACAGCCGGAACTCCCGTCGTGGTGGCGGTGTCTTACTTATGGCGCCATTTCGCTCCCTCCTCTGGGAAGTTCAAGCAGAGGGGTTGGCGTCGTTTGGGTGAAGAATTCCAGCTGGAGAGGCGCGTGTGTATCCGCTGCATTTTAGACAGAATTAAACCAGAGGATCATTGTACGAGAGCCACTAAAAAGTCCATGTAATTCTAATTTCGTGATGGGCAAAGCATAGGATTTACAACAATTTATTGATTACTTATCAGCCGTTTAGTAAGTTTTAGGTCCGCGGCTCGTGATCTTGCGGTAGCGTTCTCGCTTCCCTCACACACGGTCCCGGGTTCGATTCCCGGTGGGATCAGGCATTTTCTCTGCCTCGAGATGACTGGGTGTTGTGTGTCTTTTATTATCATTTCATCCTCATTCACTCGCAAGTCACCGTAGTGGCGTTAAAGAACTTGTGGAGCGGCGGCCGAATCGCCCCGCGAGGGGTCTCCCGGCCACCAATGCCATACGCTCATTATTATTATTCATAAGCAAGTTTTAGGGCCACTCACGGTTGAAAAACAGTGTCATATCCACTATACGCTTGTATGGAAGTCTTCTTATTTAGCATCACTGCCCGCCTGCTTAGCTGAGTGGTAACGTGCTTGCCTCCCATGCAGCGGACGGTTCGATTACCGGCCAGGTTAGAGATTTTATCCGCTCGTGGTCTGGGTGTTGTGTTGTCGTCATCAACATTTCATCATCACCCCGGAGCGCAAGTCACTCACGGTGGCGTCGACTGAAATAAGACTTGCACACGGCGGCTGAACTTCCACAGGGCCACACACTCGTTTCGTTTCATGTAGTATCACTGCCTTGTCTGGATATAAACATTTTCTTCGGGTCCGAGATTTGCATATGGCCAAAGAAGAAAACAAATAAGATACCTTACACAACTGATGTACACTAATAAGAGTTCAATTTCACCTCTATGAAGGCGGCTCTGAAACGGATGTCAATTTGGAATCAATTGTATTTCATACCAGGATCTGAAATTGATTAGCATTTCAGCCAACCGCTCAATGTAGATGGCAGCAACGTCAATTACGTCCATGTATGTTACAAAAATGTTCTTCCTCTCTTCTTAAACAAATGAACCGATTTCAACCAAACTTGGTACAAATACCACTTATTGTCCGGATATCGTCGCTCTGTGGGTAAGAACCACTACCTATCGTAAATTTTTCTTGCGTGATAATTGGTTTTATTCATATCGGGCCTCCAGCCGGAACATCTCGTCATGTGGACACAATATTTCGGCGGTCCATCTGGCCGCAGTCTGCAGGTGAGTAGGCCGTCTCACTATTTCGCCGGATGTGAAATTAAACACGCCGCGGCGGCTCCTTTATACAACAACCGTGGGTCCACTGCACGTACGTTAACATAACTGCCCTCTAGCGACAGGCACAACATCGCACCGGTGGTGAAAGCTCGCGGAAACGAAAAATGGATATCAGACACCATTGACAGGTTTTGAAGACCAAGACAAGGACCGCTGTGTCTTCATGTCAAAGAGAATTGCGTTCCAATTCTTACTTAAAGGATGCCCCTTATCTCTGTTATGAAATTGTTAGATAGACGGATTTCAATGGCTTCTTTCACTATACAGTCCCAATACTGCGATCAGCAGCAACCACTTGTCTCTCATCTACAACATTTTATGTGCGTCAGTAAGACAATCTTCCGCCACTGCAAATTTTTCTGGCTGAAAGAACCGCTTGTGGTGATGGTGCTTCACGCAACGATCCTGAACCGTACGAATCGTGTGTCCAATATAGGCTTTCCCGCAATAGCAAGTAACCTTGTAGACTCTGGGCTTTCTCAAATCCTAGTTCTCCTTCACTGAGCGTTGTAGGGTCTGGCCTTAGCTGGCGGACTGAATATACTTTTAATATTAAATTTCTTTAAAATTCTGCCTTTTTTTGAATATATGCTCACCGCAAAAGATAGGAATGCCACCAATTTGCTTGTATCTTCTGTTTGTTCCCGCGAGGATCCAATCCGTAGAGCACGACAGATCTGATTGTCAGTATAACCATTCTGCTTGAACACAGCATTTAGATGGTCCAATTATTGTGTCAGACTACCTGCATCTGAGATGGCGTAAGCTCTTTTTACCGATGTTCGTAGGACTCCGTTGCATTGGTACGTTGGATGACAACTTGATACATGAAGACATCTGTTCGTATGAGACGGCTTACGACAAACACTATGTCCTAATGTCCCATCACGCCTCCTGTAGACCAAGACATCTAAAAAAGCAAGTTTCTCATTCTTCAGTTTCCATAGTGAGCTTAATAATGGGATGCAGACAGTTAAAATGATCTAGGAAACGATCCAGTGCATGAGTCCCATGTGGTCATACCATAAACGTATCGTCGACGTATCTGCATAAACAAGCTGGTCTTAAGAACACCGTCTTCAGTGCCATGTCCTAAAAATCTTCCATAAACTAATTGGCGACTATGGGGGATAATGGACTCCCAATAGCCACTATGACAGTTTGTTCAAATTATTCGTTATTAAATAAAAATACTTCTACGTCAATACATGGCGACAAAGCTGAGTGGTTTCTTCGTCCAATTTTTCACCAATTAATGGCAAAGAATCTTCAAGAGGAGCAGTGGTAAACAGAGACACAACATCAAAACTAACGAGCAATTCCGAGGGACTGAGATACAAAGACTTCAAAAGCTGAGTAAAAACCAGAGAACTGTTAATATGGTGTTCGCATTTTTCGGCATGTGGACTAAGAATGGACGCTAAATATTTGGCTAAATTGTAAGTAGGAGTGCCCATATCGCTAACAATAGGTCAAAGAGGAATTCCTTGCTTGTGTACATTAGGCAAACCGTATAATCTCGGCGGGACTGCAGCACCAGGTCGAAGACTTTTAAGAACATCATCAGATAATGAACTCTTCTTCAAAAGTGAAAGCGTCTTCCGAATTATACATTAATTTGGATCGTTCTTCAATCTTCGGTATGCCGGGTCTGCAGGGAAAGGGTCCATTTTACCCACATAATCGTCCCGTGAAAGAAGAACCGTTGCACTGCCCTTCTCAGATGGAAGAATTACTAAATCCTGGTCTTCTCTGATGGACGGAATAGCGACTCTTTCAAGCTTGATGTTACGCCGCGGAGGTGGGATACGGCGCAACGTATGAGAGACCTCTTGCCTAACCTCATCAGCTAGCTGGACTCGGCTTGTTCAACGGCGAAAATAAATTATGTGATGGGAACATTACTGGGTTTAGGGGCAAAATTCAATCAGTTTTCCAGTACTGCCAGCGTAGCATCGTCCAGTTATTTGGTTGTGAGATCGATTAAAACATGTCGACGGGTGTCATCATCCGTTATTTTAGACTGAGAATGAAGCTGTTGAAACAACGAAGATCGCCTACTGACAGCGTTAGCATGGACCCAGTCTAATATTGCCCAGAACGAAGTGTCAGCCAAATCCTAGGATGTAGCAGACAGCAACGCCGAAACTTTAAAATGCAAACAAAACAAATCCTTGGATATGAAATCAAGACGTCCACCTATAAAATGAAAGCGCTACCTTACTAGGGCAAAATCAGCACGCTTCGTAATGTTGTTGGCTATTCTTGTCCCAATTTAATGAACAGTTCTGGCAAATTTAGGTATTCTACGTTCATTCCGGAATCTCTGCAGAAAAGCGAGGATGCTCAGCAACATCTTCTTCTTCTTCTTCTTCTTCTTCTTCTTCTTCTTACGGTTTATAAAACTTCCTTACAAGTACAAACATTTCTACGCTGTAGAGGCCCTTGATGAGGATCTGTAAACTTTCTCAGAGTAATAATTGGTTGTATTTACATCGGTCTCCAGCCGGACATCTCGTCTTCTCGACACAATATATCAGCGGTTCACCTAGCCGCCATCTTCAGGTGAGTAGGCCCTCGCACTATCTCGCCGAAACTACCTGTGAATGAAGTGGGACAGGCGATGAGAAAGCAGTGTAGCCAGCGGCGTGCAGATATCCACACATTATTGAACAGTATTTGGGAATGACAGAACTTAGTGTGCAAAAATTTTATACATAATTTCAAACCTTCACGAAACTTTTTTCTCGCTGTCAATCGCCATAAGATAATGAAAGGGGAAAAGTTTATCCCTTACTACTTTTTCGCTGTCATGCAGTATAGCTGCAGGGTGAAGCTTAACGTTTTAATTTATAACATCTTTCCCACAAATTGTATTCGCCTCACAGTTTCCTGTCACTGTTCACATGTTCCACGGAATATATTAGCAAAATTATATTGTTGTACGACACATAGTTTAAGAAATATGACCTCATAACCACTGACCTGCGTGAGAAACTGCTGCGTGGTGCATGACGTTTCTATTCACTACTCCTTTACTACTTACTCTGTTCGCATCACATTTTGTTGGCAATATCCACAATATGTCACTGAGTGTACCTACCTAAATGTATCATTGCCTGACAAGTAGGTCAGGAGATCAGAAAGCAAATGGCCGGCCGCGGTGGCCGTGCGGTTCTAGGCGCTGCAGTCCGGAATTGTGGGACTGCTACGGTCGCAGGTTCGAATCCTGCCTCGGGCATGGATGAGTGTGATGTCCTTAGGTTAGTTAGGTTTAAGTAGTTCTAAGTTCTAGGGGACTGATGACCTAAGATGTTAAGTCCCACAGTGCTCAGAGCCATTTAAACCAGAAAGCAAATACTGAGTTCCGCGAAAAAGTGAGCACCATGAGTGACGTTTTATTTTATTACTTCATCTTCATCTACAACTACATCTACATGGATACTCTGCAAATCACACTTAAGTGCTTGGCAGGGGGTTCACTGAACCACTTTCATAATAATTCTCTATTATTCAGCTTTCGAACAGTGCGGAGAAAGCCAACACCTATATCTTTCGTGCGATCTCTGATTTTCATAGTTTTATTATGATGATCGTTACTCCTTATGTAGGTTGGCATCAATGAAATATTTTCCCATCGGAGGAGAAAGTTGGTGATCGAAATTTCGTGAGAAGATTCCGCCGCAACGAGAAATATTTTTGTTTTAATGATGTCCACCCCAAATCATGAATCACGTCCATGACGCTCTCTCCCCCATGTCTCGATTATACAGAAAGTGCTGTTCTTCCTTGAACTTTCTAGGTGTACTCCGTTAATCCTATCTGGTAAGGATCTCACACCACGCAGCAGTATTCTAAAAGAGAACGGACAAGCGTAGTCTTGGCAGTCTCTTTAGCAGATGTATTGCATCTTGTAAGTGCTCTGCCAATAACTCGCAGTCTTTGGTTACCCTTCCCCACAACATTTTCTACGTGTTCTTTATTGTAATTACTATGTCCTTAGTTGAATTTATGGCCTTTGTATTTGACTGATTTGTCGTGTTGCGGAAGTTAAACGGACTGCTTTTAATGACTCATGTGGATGACCTCGCACTTTCATTGTTTAGAGTCAATTGCCAACTTTCGCACCATACAGATATTTTTTTACACTGTTTCGCAATTCGTTTTGATCTTAAGATGACTTTATTAGACGATAAACGACAGCATCATCTTCAAACAATCTAAGGTGGCTGCTCAAATTGTCTCCTAAATCGTTCATATAGATAAGGGACAACATAGAGCCTATAACACTAGCTTGGGGAACGCCAGAAAACACTGTTTTACTCGATGACTGTCTGTCAATTACTACGCACTGTGACCTCTCTGAGAGGAAATCACGAATGCAGTCTCATAACTGAGACGATATTCCATAAGCATGCAATTCGATTACAAGTCGCTCGTAAGGCACAGTGTCAAAAGCCTTCTAGAAATAAGGAAATACAGAATCAATTTCACATCCCTTGTCAACAGCACTCAACACTTCGTGTGAGTAAAGAGCTAGTTGTGTTTCACAAGACGATGTTTTATAAATCCATGTTGACTGTGTGTCAACAGACCGATCTCTTCGATGTAATTCATAATGTTCGGACACAATATATGTTCCAGAATACTGCTGCATATCGGCATTAATGATATAGGCGTGTAATTTAGTGGCTTACTGCTATTGCCTTTGTTTTGAATATTGGTATGACATTTGTAGCTTTGCAGTGTTTGGATACTGATCTTCAGTCGAGCTAGCGATTGTACATGATTGTTAAACTTTATTTTATTTCGTTGCTTAAATAATCTGAAGATATATGCTTCTGAGTTACTCATGATGGCATCTGTTCTTGATTAGAATTCTAGAATACTTACTTCGTCTTCTTTGGTGAAGGAATTTCCGAAGGCTGTTTTAGTAACTCTGCTTTAGCAGCACTGTCGTGTATACTATTTCCAATGCTATCATGCAGAGAAGGCATTGAGTGTGTCTTTCCGCTAGCATATTCTACAAATGACAACGATCTCTTTGGATTTTCTTCCAGCTTTCGAGATAAAGTTTCGTCATGGAAACTACTATAAGCGTCTCGCATTGAAGTCCGCACTGAATTTCGAGCTTCTGTAAAAGATCGCCAGTCTTTGCATTCGTTTGAATTTGGACTGCTTTTTTCGTTGTTTCTGAAACAGTGTTCTGACCCATTTTGTGTACCTAAGGGAATCATCTCCGTCGTTTCTTAATTTATTTGATATAAAACTCTGCCAGCCGGAGTGGCCGTGCGGTTCTAGGCGCTAGTGTCCGGAGCCGAGCGACCGCTACAGTCGCAGGTTCGAATCCTGCCTCGGGCATGGATGTGTGTGATGTCCTTAGATTAGTTAGGTTTAATTAGCTCAAAGTTCTAGGCGACTGATGACCTCAGAAGTTAAGTCGCATAATGCTCAGAGCCATTTGAACCATTTTTAGAAAACTCTCAACTGCTGTCGATACAACTTCTCTGAATTCAAGATTGACATTGTCTACACTTTCTTTCCTTTGCTTGTACTGTGACATCTTGGTTCTTGCCAAATTTCATGATTCTAAGTGAGCAGGGTGTATCGTATATTTTCTGAAGAGTGCGTTTGCAAGTTTCAAAATATGTGATACGAATGACCGTACCTTTTTATGGCATTGACGTACAACCTCAAATGCTTTGCACTGCCAAGGGACCGTAGACCTTAGTATGTGACATAAACTACAACTTGATACGTTTATCCTTTTCTTGTAAGAAGCGTTTTTAACTGTCTGACAGACAGACAGACAGACACACAAGCAACAAATCCATCTTACGATGGTTTAGGTTTTACCGACTGAGATAAAAACCCTAAAAAGAAACACTGAGTAACAGTTTTAAACATGGCTGCTTTCCTGGAACCGTATGTAAGTTTCAACATAGGACTCACACAGCCGGCCGGTTGTAAATAACTGTTTGTTACATTGACCTAGGTTTCCACACCTCTAAGGATGTGTTTATCAAAATGAAATTTTAAGAAACGGTAAGACATCCTTAGAGGTGTTGAAACATAAGTCAGTGTACCAAACAGTTATCTGTAACCAGTTGGCTGTGTAATACCTATGTTGACACTGGACAAAGTTCAGAAAGTGACCACAGGAGAGATCGAGCTAATAACCTGTAAAGCCATCTCTGGTCCTGATAATGCCGTCATTTCGCCCAGGAAGCTAATGCACAAGTTTCTTTAAATACCCCATATTCCTCTTATTCCTCTCCTTGATGATTAGAACCCACAAATCAACCAAACTGAGAGAATGTTGACTGCTGCGTTTCACCCACTCTTACAAATAGCACTTTCTGTGGAATTAAGATAGAGTAGTTTGACGGGCTACTCGAGTGGCGACAGGTTGCCTCTGTGTTTGTCAAATCAGGAACGTATGCGCGCAACCCTGCGAACCCAGTTGTTTTCGTGTAGAAAGACAGGAGCGCCCACAGTAAACTCTTCACGTAAATACAGATGAAACGGCAATGCTTGGTCACCGAGAATGTAGCACAATCATCCTTGCTCATGTTCACTGTAATCCGAATGATTGGGCCCAAGTTTTGGTACCGGAAAAAAAGGCAGACCACCTCCGGCTCATTGGGTTGAAGATTCAGTCAGTGCATTGCATCATTTTAAAAGACACATCATCGCAACTGAACTAATCCAGTCATTTACAATCCAATTTCTGAATAGGTGTAGCTTAGTCTGTTGGCGGGCAGTGGTCTTTTGTGAGGAATATAGTTACAAATGTGCACTGCACTCAGTTCCCTTTGCAACGTTTCCTAGGAGACGGATTTGCATTCACTGACAGCAGATTTTGCTGTCGGGTTTGAAAGCGATTGTCACTAAAAAGACGTCACACTTCTCTTCGGCCCATGTCACTTCGGATCATTTTTACGACCATTGTTAAACGCCACGTTACATGCCTGTTCTTAGTACACATTCTTTGTGGACCCGTTTGGAGTAATGAAACAATGCAGTAGGCTCGGCAAGAAATATCGACTCTCAATGTGTCTAATAATGTATTTTATTCAGACAGTATGCCATCTTAGGCAATTTATAACACTTAAAACACGTGATAATGGCACTTTGAAGCAGAAATCATGATTGTGTAAGTGTAAATGTAACACTGTAAAAAAGAACAGTCTAATGGCGGTGCTGACTTTAAAGTTCAAGGATTGTGTTTTAAGTATGAAACAAAAACAGAAAAGGAGACAAAATTTAAGGAGTGGGATTACATCATGTGCAACTATCCCACCTTGCTACATTTCATATTGAAGAGAACACTGCACGTGCATTTACACTGCTGACAAAAGAGAGAAAGTACCCAAAAGACATGGCCGGATGTCAATGTAACCTCGCACTCATACAACCCATTGGCGCATATGCATTGCAATTCTCCTTCAAAGGTGCAACGGCCACCAGAATTCATTAGTGTTGTTTTGATTTACCGTTGTTACCAGGTGTGGTACAACGGTAAAAGGGGCGTGCACAGCGTTAGATGTTGGGTGATCACTGTGGAGGACATCGAGATGCCGCGTACTCGGTTGAGACAGCGTTATCAGCACCTGACGGAGATTGAAAGGGTCCTCATTATAGGTCTCCACATAGCCGGCTGGTGTAATCGTGCAATATACAGATTTGCGGGGCTTTGCCATGTAATGGTGACCCAATACCGGACTGCATGGGAAACTGAGGGCAGCTAAATTCGTCCTCAAGGTTGTGGTCGACCACGTCTGACTATCGCAAGGGAGGATCGACGTTTTGTGCGCCAAGAACATCGTAAACCCTTCTTATCTACGTCTGCCATTCGAAAACAAGCAATGGATTATCTGTATCATTTTGTGTCATATCACTCCAGTGCTCGGAGACAAACAGCAACCGGACTTGGGAATTACAGTCTCTTGTGTATGCTGCCGTCAATATCACAATACAGACCGCAGTGTTTGGAGTGGAGTCGTGACAAGGAAGCATGGATTCCTGAAGAATGGCGGCGCATTCCATTCAGCGTGTGGGCTACACGTCGTCGGCAAGTCCGGTAGCGATCTGGAAAGAGACTCAATACTTCCAATGTTTCAGAGAGACGCAGCGGTGTTTCTCATGAAGGTGTGGAGAAACGTTGCGTATGACTCCAGGTCACGGCTAGCAGTTATTGTGGGAACTATGACGACACAATTGTATGTTGCGTACATCCTGCATCTCTGAGTTATGTCCAGGGTGGCAGTGCTATTTTTCAACAGGACAATGCTCTCAGTGCACTGCACCTGCTCCCAAAAACTGTTTGCGTCATTTTGAGGCACTCCCGTGGCCAACAAGATCCCTAGGTCTGTCCCAGATAGAACACGTATGGGACCATTTCGTACGTCAACTTTGTCCCAGCGCCAGTGTCTACGAGGGTTTGAACTTTAATAGTGGGAACTACTTATTTACAGCTCGTACAAAGTAGATAAGTGTTTCAAAGTTTTACTGACCTTCAAAGTAGCCAGCGATGTGGAAGTCGTAGGATACTCTTAGCAGTGCCAGTTGTGTTGACAGTTCGAGCGGCGCGCTCTATTGACCGACGATTTCGTAGCAGTTCTGAAGCGAATGCCGTGGAGTGTTTCCTTCAGTTTAGAAATCATTTTGAATTTACGAGGGCTTAAGTCAGGGGAGTGCATTAAGTGGTATAGCACTTACATGGGAACCTCCCCATCGCACCACCCTCAGATTTAGTTATAAGTTGGCACAGTGGATAGGCTTTGAAAAACTGAACACCGATCAATCGATAAAACCAGAAGAAGTTATATGGAACTATGAAAGAAATAAGGAAAATATACAAACTGAGTCGTCCATGCGCAAGATATGCAACATGAAGGAGAGTGTGAGCTCAGGAGCGCTATGGTCCCGTGGTAGCGTGAGCAGCTGCGGAACGAGAGGTCCATGGTTCAAGTCTTCCCCCGAGTGAAAAGTTTAATGTTTTATTTTCAGACAATTATTATCTGTCCGTTGGTCGGTCCCATGCATATGTTTTGACAGAGCACAGGGAAAACTGTGTGACTGTGATACTGTTGCATTCATTTGTTGCAGTTTATGTGACAAACTCTTATGTTCTCATCACTTTTTTGGGAGTGATTATCACATCGACAAGAAAACCTAAATCGGGCAAGGTAGAAGATTCTTTTTACACATTCGCCAAGTGTACAAGTTAGGTGGGTGGACAACATATTCCTGTCATGTGACGCACATGCCGTCACCAGTGTCGTATAGAATATGCCAGACGTGTTTTCCTGCGGAGGAATCGGTTGACCTATGTCCTTGCGATCAAATGTTTTCGGTTCCCATTGGAGAGGCACGTCCTTTCGTCTATTAATCGCACGGTTTTGCGGTGCGGTCGCAAAACACAGACACTAAGCTTATTACAGTGAACAGAGACGTCAATGAACTAACGGACAGATCATAGCTTTGCGAAAATAAGGAAAATAAAATTTTCACTCGAGGGAAGACTTGAACCAAGGACCTCTCGTTCCGCAGCTGCTCACGATAACCACGAGACCACGGCGCTCCTGAGCTCATATTATCCTTTGTGTGTCCTATCTTGCACATGGACAACTCAGTTTGTATATTTTCCTTATTTTTTTCATAGTTCCACACAACTTCTTCCTGTTTTCTCAATTGATCTGTGTTCAGTTTTTCAAGGCCTATCCACTGTGCCAACATATAACTAAATCCGAGGGTGGTGCGATGGGGAGGTTCCCTTGTTAGCACCCCATCAGTCAGACAGATCAGTAACAGCTTGCACTGTACGTGCTTGAGCATTATCCTACATAATGATGGTCAGGATCTGCAGAAAGTGTTACCAGTTCTGTCTCTATGCTGTTCATTTTAGGAGCACAGCCTACGGCCAGCTTAGAGACAGAAGTGATGACACTTTCTGCAGAACCTGATTATCAGCACAATGCTCAAGCTCGTAGAGTGCAAACTGTTACTGATTTGTTTGACTGATGTGGCTGCTTAGTGCTATACCACCTATAGTACTCCCTTGACTTAAGCCCTCGTGAGTTCAATTCAATTTCTAAACTGAAGGAATCACTTCGCGGCATTTGCTTCAGAACTGCTACACATTCGTCGGCCAACAGAGCGCGGCGTTCGAACTGTCAACACAACTGGCACTGCTAAGAGTATCCTACTACTTCCACATCGCTGGCAACGGGTTATACACAATGCTGGTGACTGCTTTGAAGGTCAGTAAAACTATGAAACACGTTTCCATTTTCTACGAGCTGTAAATAAATAGTTTCCACTATTAAAGTTCCAACCCTCGTAGTATATGAAGCACCAATTACTACAGTTGTGGGTCAGCTTGCCTTAGGTGACGATACAACAGGCTTATGATACCTTTCCCAACCGAATGAGTCCGGCCATCCTGGACAGAGCGGGTGCAACGTCACACATCACTGTAACAACACCACAGGCTTTTTCAACTTGCAAAGTTTCATTCCGCTTCTTTGTCCCCTTCTGGGTGCTCCACTGCTTTTGTGAGGCAGTGTGGCTGACGTGAGAGCGGTGGTAAGCAGTTCAGTTAGCAGCACTCGCTGGAGGCGGCGGTGCGCGCCTCGTCGCAAGCTCAGGCGAGGCGTGCTTGCGCGCAGAGACCATGTTCTTGTCCGCTGATCCGCCGCCGCTCCTATTCCGTCGCCTCCGCCCCACCCCCACCGCCCCCGCCGTGCAATTACTGCTCCGCCGGATTACCGGCCACAGCACCGCTCCACTGTGCTCTAATTCCATTCGCGCGTCGCGCGGCAAGAACGCTCACCGCACTGCCTCGCTGCCCGCTGCCGCACTCCACACACAGAGACTGCTGCGCTACGTCGTGGAAGACACGGGGCACAGTACTCCACTTACAAGAGCACCGCACCTACTCGTTGTCGCCGATTTCATCCACGTTTATGCTATATTCAGGCCCGGTCAGAAATGAATATGACGGGTGTGAGAAGTCCAAATGGTCAAGGGTCTAAACAAAACAGCATTTTTGGTGCGGGTCGTTCAAGTCGTTAGTCTTTTGTGGTAGCGTGGTTTCCAAGTAGAGGTTGGCGCTGCTGCAAGAGTACAGAATGCTAATCTGGGGGTCGTGGGTTCGAATCTTCATGTGGACTATAATTTATTTTTTATTTTTTTCTGCAAATAAACTGAAATAATACCGGTATAGTCTGTTTATCAATATTTTCATAAAAGTTAGCAAAAGAAATACTTGACGAAAACTTCGGATTGCAAATAAATTTTCTGAAAGCTACACGTGCTACGGTGATTCTCATTGTAAAAATAGGAGAAGAAATAACTTTATTGGCATCATGAGCACGCTATAAAGGCCACACGTGTTAGCCTTTTTTCACAAACTTTATTATTATTGTACGACCTAGGTTTCAGGTTATGGATCATTATGTATGGTATTAACTAAACGAAACACTTTTATAGCCTTGTTTCACAATCTTTATTATTACTGTACGACCTAGTTTTCGGATTATAAGTCCATCTTTCTCCAAAGAGGAGAAGCAAGAGAAGATAAACATGTAAACTATTTAATCTATCGATTCTTGATTTATAACTTTTACAGTCTGTCTGTTGACAATTTTGACGAAATTACTTATATGTTTGCCAAGTTCAGTAGGAAGGCATTTACATGAAACTAAAAATACACTGGAGTATAGCTTTTCATAGGATTGGAATTTTTAGTTATGTGAATGCAGATGCTAAGGTTCTTCTTCAACGCAGGGATTACAATGCTGTCTACAAGTGGTGAATAATTCAACTGTGTTTGTTCGTTGAATAATAAACGTGTGGATACACACATCCGTTTCTTAATTTCAAACTGAGTGAGTTTTGTACGCTTTCGCTTTACGTGTAGGACACATACACCTGTTACGTATTTGCGGTTTTCGTTTACGCAGTGTTCGGCAAAGGAAGAATCTTGGTTCTTTAATCTCCAGTTTGTATGGTGCATTTTGAACTCCCAGTTTGTCCAGTATAGCAGGACTGACACAGTTCGGTACCTAAACATATTATACATACCTGTGTCATCTTAAGTGACTGTTTTTACTGTACATCTGAAAATATGAATTGAATTTATCATAGCAGTGACGAACAGGAAGATTAAATCCCACATTTTGTTATAATTGTTTGTGTTATTACCATAATTGCTAGATTGTTTCGTTTGAGGGTGAATTTACATTATTAAGACAGGAATTTTGTTGACTTTTATACTGAGGACTTTCTTGTGAAGTTTCAATAATACATTATAGAGCTTTCTCGGAATGCAAGGCAAGACGTTGAAATTTTCAACCTATGGTTCTAGTGATTTAATAATAGACGTATTCACAGATATACATATAAACTGATGTACATGTAAGCTAAATGAAGCCGTTATGTCTCCGAAATCCGCCAGCAAACAAACCTTCTTGTAGAGCATTTAAGATCTAATGCTCATCTCCTAAACAGGCATTTCCCAGCTCACTTTACAACATATTTTGAAGCGCTACATTAAAACTTCGCGGTAAAATCCTAAATACAAAATGCTGATAAACCTTTTTAGTTAATAACTTAACTCCAGACTATGAACCAGACAGTCTATCAAGTAGCAAATAATGTCTGGAATATCAGCATGACAAAATTAAAATTTTATGGAGTGTCGAGGCCAATTTTTAAACTCTCAGAAAAATATTACAAAATATATATAACTACTGCAATACACACATTTATTGACATCCTTGGGCTTGACAAATTTTTGAACTGTCTCGTAAAATACTGGTAAGTACTTATATATTACTGGGAATCAAACTAATGCATATAAACACTTCAGGGGCCTAACAATAATAGTTAAAGGGTAAGGTTTGTGGGTAAACCTATGTTCAGCAACCTGCCAGTACATTGAAATGTCTTACGAGAAATTTGCCGGAGTTTGTGACTGAATTAATGAGATTTCCTCTTCATGTCTTGTAGAGAATTTTCTCAAAATGTAGTTCAAACAAGTTCATACAGATTACTAAACACGGCACTTCCAGTCCTCTCTTCTAGTGCGTCTCTACTAGTGTACGCTCGAGGCTGGCAGGAGCGGCGCTTATATTCTCTTCGGATAGAGGCCGCTCCTGTCTTGGTGCTGTTCTAGTCAACCTACTACCGGCTGACGTCGTCTCACAGCCTTCTCTGCTCGTGCATTCTTCATCTCCGTGCCGGCGCCTGTCGTTAAGCCGGAACATCTTGCATAAATCATTCAATTTTTCTCTAAAAATGTACCTACTTGTTTATTTGTGCATGTACATCACATCTACCGATTCCCGTCACGTTCGGCTAATTACTTCGTGGGGCGTCGTTTTCTTTTCCTTCATCATTTTTGTCTTGCAAGGGAAGGCCACGACGTTGGGAGCTCATATATACTTCAAACTTTGTACACCTTTAGTGGGGCGCTAAAACAACATAATGCACGAGGTACACTACTCTGGCAATTCCCAGAAAATCGCAAGATAAGTTTTCCGCGTCTGTTGTGTAGTGTATGTATCTGCTCGTAGCGGCGGACGTATGAGTTCATTGTGATCAAGTGGGTAGCATTCGAGCTTCCTAAGACGAACCTGTATCCCGCGACGGTTGCACTTCCGCTGAAACTTAATGTTTAATTTATAGTTTTTCACCACAGGTCATATATGATTTCCATTCAAACTATTGAGAGAAAGAGAAATATTTCAAAATTTCATCGAGGTGTATTTTCTCTTAGAAACTCTCCACATTTCCTGCAAGTACGGTTAAACTATATTCATTCGATGTAGTAGACGCTGTTCCAGTTTGTTGTTATTGAGGTCTTCAGTTCTGAGACTGGTTTGATGCAGCTCTCCATGCTACTCTATCCTGTGCAAGCTTCATCATCTCCCAGTACCTACTACAACCTACAACCTTCTGAATCTGCTTAGTGTATTCATCTCTTGGTCTCCATCTACGATTTTTTCCTTCCACGCTGCCCTCCAATACTAAATTGGTGATCCCTTGATGCCTCAGAACATGTCCTACCAACCGATCCCTTCTTCTAGTCAAGTCGAGCCACAAACTACTCTCCTCCTCAATTCTATTCAATGCCTCCTCATTAGTTATGTAATCTACCCATCTAATCTTCAGCATTCTTCTGTAGCACCACATTTCGAAAGCTTCTATTCTCTTCTTGTCCAAACTATTTATCGTCCATGTTTCACTTCCGTACATGGCCACACTCCATACAAATACTTTCAGAAACGACTTTCTGACACTTAAATCTATATTCGATGTTAGCAAATTTCTCTTCTTCAGAAACGCTTTTCTTGCCATTGGCAGTCTACATTTGATATCCCCTCTACTTCGACCATGATCAGCTATTTTGCTCCCCAAATAGCTAAACTCCTTTACTACTTTAAGTGTCTCATTTCCTAATCTAATTCCATCAGCATCACCCGACTTAATTCGACTACTTTCCATTATCCTCGTTTTGCTTTTGTTGATGCTCATCTTACATCCTCCTTTCAAGACACTGTCCACTCCGTTCAACTGCTGTTCCAAGCCCTTTGCTATCTCTAACAGAATTACAATTTCATCGGCGAACCTCAAAGTTTTTATTTCTTCTCCATCGATTTTAATACCTACTCCGAATTTTTATTTTGTTTCCTGTACTGCTTGCTCAATATACAGATTGAATAACATCGGGGAGAGGCTACAACCCTCTCACTCCCTTCCCAACCACTGCTTCACTTTCATGTCCCTCGACCCTTATAACTGCCATCTGGTTTCTGTACAAATTGTAAATAGCCTTTCGCTCCCTGTATTTTACCCCTGCCACCTTTAGAATTTGAAAGAGAGTATTCCAGTCAAGATTGTCAAAAGCTTTCTCTAAGTCTACAAATGCTAGAAATGAAGGTTTGGCTTTCCTTGATCTATTTTCTAAGATAAGTCGTAGGGCCAATATTGCCTCACGTGTTCCATTTCTACGGAATCCAAACTGATCTTCCCCGAGGTCCGCTTCTACCAGTTTTTCTATTCGTCTGTAAGGAATTCGTGTTAGTATTTTGCAGCTGTGACTTATTAAACTTATAGTTCGGTAATTTTCACATCTGTCAACACATGCTTTCTTTGGGTTCCAGTTGATGTTTTTCATATCTGAATGATAAACACCATCATGCAACGTGTGAGATCGAGAGCACAGCTAACGAATAACTGTATACTGCTCTTGTGGTCTGGCATATTGTGACTCAATATATCGTATTACTGAATAACACTCATTCATTTATCGAGGTTTGACTTGGGTTTCTCGTCCATGAAAATGTAATTAAAAATAGTAAGTAGTCAAATAATATATGAAATTTACTACAACTTATTTAAACTACACGTTGTTTTTTTGCATTGTATTACTTCTCAAATTCCCTAGAAATTAAATAATGTGACAAGTAATGAAAAAAATAGCGATTAAAAAATGTCAGCAGGATTCGCCTCGTCCTCGACCCCGTTGCTAAGCGCGAGCCCTAACCATGTGACCGCATTGACTTCTTATGGCTATATATTTATATGGATATGGTGTCTGTTCTTTCGGACATGACCTGCAGCCGTCTAGAATGAAATTAGAATTATATTAATACCGTCAGCTGCTCACGGGTGCTGATATATATCAACGGGGACAGGTGAAAATGTGGGCCCCGACCGGGACTCGAACCTGATATCTCCTGCTTACGTGGCAGACGCTCTATCCATCTGAACCACCGAGGGCACAAAGGATAGTGCGACTGCAGGGAGTATCTCGCGCACGCCTCCCGCGAGACTCACATTCTCACCTTGTATATCCACAAACTACGTCCATAGTGTCACTCTCCAACACACTCATTACTCGTGGAAGACATTCTTTCCACGTCCCGTAAGAGTTCGGGGAATATTTGTGCATCCGCACACATGTGTGCATCGGACATGTCCGAAAGAACAGACACCATATCCATATAAATAAATATTTCTGGCAATACCGGCCATGACTTCCTTCTTCTGTACGGATGCACACATATTCCCCGAACTCTTACGGGACTTGGAAAGAAGGTCCTCCACGAGTAATGAGTGTGTTGGGGCGGGACACTATGGACGTAGTGTGTGGATATACAAGGTGAGAATGTGCGCGAGATAGTCCCTGCAGTCGAACTATCCTCTGTGCCCTCGGTGGCTGAGATGGTTAGAGCGTCTGGCATGTAAGCAGGAGATCCCGGGTTCGAGTCCCGGTCGGGGCACACA
Source organism: Schistocerca serialis cubense (assembly GCF_023864345.2). NCBI lineage: Eukaryota > Metazoa > Arthropoda > Insecta > Orthoptera > Acrididae > Schistocerca > Schistocerca serialis. The sequence goes on from NC_064638.1 coordinate 267,993,166, forward strand.
TTTTCACCTGTCCCCGTTGATATATATCAACGCCCGTAAGCAGCTGACGGTATTAATATAATCGCAATTTCTTATGGTTATCGTCTTCGCACGGATTCAATAGGTACGTGAGAGACGCGTAAGGCTTCTCGTGCCATTTTCTTTGAATTAACAGAGCAGTGCACCGTAATAAATGCACATTATGTTGTTTTAATGTCCCACTAAAGGTGTCTAGCCGGCCGGAGTGGCCGAGCGGTTCTAGGCGCTACAGTCTGGAACCGCGCTACCGCTACGGTCGCAGGTTCGAATCCTGCCTGAGCATGGAAGTGTGTGATGTCCTTAGGTTAGTTAGGTTTAAGTAGTTCTGATTTCTAGGGGACTGATGACCTCAGAAATTAAGTCCCATAGTGCTCAGAGCCATTTGAACCATTTTTGAAAGGTGTCCGAAGTTTGAAGTAAATCCGCAATCCCTACGTCCCGGTCGTTCCTTGTTAGAGTCTAAATTATCCACTCCTTTATCTAACATCTGCATCGCGTCACTTTTTCATCAGACATCGCGTCGGTTGAAAGCTCGGCCGTTATTTGAGATAAAGTAAACAGTTCGTTACAGACGCAGTACCAGTTAATCCTGTCGCCGCGTTTACTACCGAAACGGAGCCGGCGGCCCGCGGCTGTTTCCGCGAACGCAGTTGTCTCCTCGCGTTGCCCGTCGGTCCTATACAGTCGTAGGCCCGTAAAGCCGTCTCCTTTAAGGGCAGTTCTTGCCGACTTTGCGGATCAACTTTTACTTGCCGCACCCCGGGGCGGGCGCGCCCGGCTGCGACAGCGGGCGGCTGCCAAAGCGCCGGGCAGCCACCGTTCTGCGACGTGAATTACGGCTCTTTCTCAATTACTCGCAGATTCCAATTTAAATTCGCATCGCCTCGTAAAATAAAAAAACGAGAGAAGAGAGAGAAAAAAGCGGGGGCGAAAGCGAGCTGGCGAACGACGTAGCGGAGGGCGCTGCCAGCGGCAGGTAACGGGCGCTGGACAACCGTTCGTTTGTGACCAATTCAGGCGCTGCCGCCGTAAGCACCGGCTGCGTCAACAGTTCTTACAATCAGGTGTAATTGCTGCGCCAATTTATATTGCGCAACGTCTACTACTTCGTTTCTATTGATTTGACACACCGGACACGAATATAATCCAATTTCAATCTGCTCGACGTAAAGATTGGTGTTCACTTCGTGTTGGATAAGGTGATCACGGCTATGGCGAACTAATACCGATATTGAGTCACTGATGTCTTCTATTGAAATACTTCGTAGTACGCGTAACCTGTCCGATTTTTAAGGTCACTGAAATTGAAGAAAACATATTTGTGTGATTGTGTGTGTTTCTCCTATTTTCAAACTTCAAAGTTGGAGATGTCATATTCCTCTGCAGTCGCAGTTTTTATTTTTGCCTACTGGCCACCTTTTTCCTCGGGCTACCCGTGATCGAAGAATATTACAATACATAGTTACAGTAATAATGTGAGAAAAAATTTACATAATAATTTCTCTCTGTAATGGCAAAACTATGGTAATAGGTTCAGTCTTAAAGTGTATAGGTATCCCCTTACCTCTGGCATGTAGTCGTTAAAATATTTACTACATTAAATGAGTTATTGACGTATCAATGTTTATAGAGATATAAACCATATTAAGCGGCCGGAGTGGCCGAGCGGTTCGAGGTGCTACAGTCTGGAACCGCGCAACCGCTACGGTCGCAGGTTCGAATCCTGCCTCGGGAATGGATGTTTGTAATGTCCTTAGGTTGGTTAGGTTTAAGTAGTTCTAAGTTCTAGGGGACTGATGACCTTATATGTTAAGTCCCATAGTGCTCGGAACGATTTGAACCATTTTTTGAAACCATATTAAAATGGTTAATGTAAATATGGCTACCAAAAATTTGCAGTCTGGCTACTAACGATTTATTACAGTGAGAACTATTTTGTTCAGTGTTTTCTTATGTGATTTCGTAAATTCATATTCTTTATTCTTTTGATATTTTTTACAGTATGAGTGTATTTTTTAAAGAAAGAAAACCGAACTCTGTACGTAGGGGGCACTTCTATCAATGCTGTCCGCATTGTGCATCTATTCAAAGCTTTGTATCCACTTTTACAGTCAGTTTTTCACACACCTACTTGGAAAACCATGGTAAAAAGGGCTATCTTTATATTCCAGTATTGCACTTGATACCATATATTTGCCATTATAGAGTGAAAATGTTATGTATATATTTCTCACATAATTATTTTAATGATGTATTTGTGAAATTTTTTTCTGGGTTCGATTCCTAGGTTCGAAAAATTCTCCTGGGTAGAAGAGTCATTGTCCCTGACCAAAACAATATGCACAAGCTCCAAAGCATATTAATTACCTGTTTCAGTGCTTATCAACATATGACAACTAATTTATTAACAACACGTAAAGCACCAATTCGTGCTTGACAACTGGTCGTATTATATAAATGCTGTCATCTCTGAATGCAATGAAGACCAATGAATATAATTAATATCATAAATGTTCTTCCTTTAAACCTGCGTTATACGCTGAAAGATCTTCAAAACTGCATTGTTCATAATACAAATGTTCAAATGCACTTCCGCCTTGTTGGATGCGTTGATGTAAGGGCCTCTCGGTTTCAGCATGGACACTTTAACTTTTCTGCAGATACTGAAGCTCAGGCATGACGTATTCCTTCATCTGGATTTTTCGGTTCCGTTTCGTAAACCCTGGCTTTGATATAGCCCCATAAGAAAAAATTCAAGGGCTTTCACTCAGGCGATCTCGTAGGCCGTAACGTCTGCAATGATGCGGTGGTGCGCCAAAGTGCTGAAATCAGTGGCTCACAGTTAACTGAAGTGTTTCCTGCGGATTACCCAGACGTTCACCTCATTCTGTAGGAATTGCAAATACAGCCGGCCAGTTAGTCCGGGAGCCAAATAAACTGGTCCAGTGTTGTAGTCTCCTAGAATTCCGCACCATACGCTAACATCTCATTGCGCTTGCATGTGATGTGGTCACAATGAGTGAGGATTTGCAGGAGCCCGTACTGTAGGTTGTGTCTGCTGCCAGTGGCGTCACTGAGGAAACAGCATTCATCTCCCCATAAAATCGCCTTCAAGATATCCGGATTTATGGTTATTTACGAAACGTCTGCAGTATGATACCTGATTTTGGCAACTGTTTCCTTATAGCTGTTGGTGTAGATGAAGCTTAAAGGGAAGAAATTTTCGTTCCTCCAGAATCCTTGGTACCACGGACATTGATATCACCATGCCACTGCAGCCCTTTTTTGTCCTAATTACGATGAGAAATAGGTATTACTGGGCGAGATCTTGTGACTTGCTTGATACAGGGTGTTTATAAATGAATATCGGTGTTTTAACGCTTTATAATATTTATTAAATTAAACTTACAGTTATAAATGATATGTCAAATGAAAGAGCAAGTCACTCAGTTGTGTTTGGCACCAGTGCGCATACGCAACGCGCGATGTTTTCGCCTCAATCCGCTGGGAGGTTTGTGGGCCATTCTTTTTTGGTGAACCTACTGTAACTGCCACTTCTTACCTTGATACACTAGAGCAATGGTTCTTCTCTCAGTTGGAAGAAGATGAGCCAGAGAACTTCATTGTCCAGCAAGATAGTGCGCCGCCTCACTGGCATAGCGAAGAACGCGATTGGTTGAACTTATTGTACCCAAGCGCTGGATAGGCCGCAAGGGGCCCAATGACAGGGCTTGCTTAGCATGGCCTCCACGTTCAGCCGACCTAACGCATGCGATTCTTTCCTTTGGGGCTTCATCAAGGATCATGTGTACGTGCTTCCACTACCAGCAGACGTCCCAGAATTAAGAAACCGGACTGAAGCAGCTGTTGCTACAATCACTGAAGAGACACTTATCAACGTTTAGGAGGAACTCGGCTATAGACTCGATGTGTGCTGTGTGACAAATAGTGCTCACATTGAACATTTATAAGGTTCTTGGTAAAACTGTTTGAGTTGCTCTTTCATTTGACATATCATTTATAACTATAAGTTTGATATAATAAATATTATAAAGCGTTAAAACCCCGATATTCATTCATAAACAACCTGTATTAATAATAATGATCGTATTATTATTAGTAGTAGTACAAATAATACCGCAACCTAAATGCAATAGCACGCTAACACTTTCGTCTATACTACATTGCAGGTAGACGTTATTTTCATTTAAGCTATGTCTACCATGCGTTGCTTGTGCTCCAAAATACTGAATAACTCTCCGGGCAACACCAATTACGTCGCGGATTGGCCTTTTGCATTATACGTTGTATCTGGAAAGCTGTTTCGGTTCTTAAACGCATCTCTGTACGTCTAAAAACATGAGCAGAGCGTAGACGTGGCGTAACCACAAAGGCCGGAACGAAGTGACGAAACGAAAGACTTGAGAAGGCAGTGAAGAATCGGCTGCCGATGGTGAGCGGAATCAGACTGCGCCGCGTCAGAAGAGCCACCTGCAACATCTTCATATAAACGTAGCTCCTGCTAGCCTCGGATGCACATGATCGGCCCTAGTCTGCAACTTGATTAGTGCTACGCTGTCAGATTCGTAACAAGTGGTTTCTTGGACTTGGTGTAAAGCAAGAACTGTGTTGTTTTCATGCCGTCACTCGGTAGCGACATTTGATGTAATAGAAGTTAATTATTGTCAGTTTGCTTTTCTGGAAATAAAACTACTAATGTTGTTTGTTTGAAATTGTTGTATAGCATTCCGAGAACGCTGCATCCCGTAGGCACCCTATTAGCGACGAGCGGGCAAGAGACCGCAGTATAGGTTAACAATGGACTGAAGTATTAGAAGGCCTGTAACAATCGAACGCGGATTCTTATTCGTTTTGCAGTTTAGACGTAATTGCTTCATATTAACAACAATAAATGGGAAACACTTTCCTGACGTTCTGTAAAATATTATTTGATCAAAATATGTATCAGATATAATGCGATGTGACTTAAATAGATGTTACTGATATATACAGAGAAAATGAAGGGACACAGAATTTTTGAAAAATATGTGAAAATCTGCCAACCGTTTGCATAGGTTTTCTATATACCTTGACCAGGTTTCGTCACCTCTAAAGAAAGCGAGAAAACTTGATGTCTTGGAAGAACTTGAAATTTTCAGACACACACCAAATAAAGATGACATGTTAAATGAACAAGTACAGTTGAAAAATAGAAATTTCTTTAATGCTTTTAAACCAGTGCTCTCAGTTTTATGATACTTATAATCCAGGTTCTCTCCTCCTTTTCATAAACATTATTTTACCTCTGTTAAGTTACGCTCATTGCTCACACTGCAGATGACCTCTGTGCCCTAGTTATGCAAGCTTTCTTTTCAAATTTTGTGTCACATAATGAACTGATATTCTTCACTACGTATGTAATTCCAGTCGTATTTAACTCTGGTTCTACCTGTGCTACGTAAAACGTAGCGAACTTTGTACTATTTTATCCCGCATGCAGCTCGTTTATAAATATTGCTCAATAACTTGTAAAATTAATTTTTGTTAAAAGCTATATTGGCTATACGTATGATTTACTTCAACAAATGTGTAATATACAAAATTGTTTTGCTCACGTTACTAGTGGCCCGCCCTACATTATGTTTACTTGGCAGCGCGACTAGTTGTCACACAGTCTCCTCACACCACACCGCTGTTACTAATGCTTTAATGCTTTAATGGTTCAAATGGCTCTGAGCACTATGGGACTCAACTGCTGAGGTCATCAGTCCCCTAGAACTTAGAACTACTTAAACCTAACTAACCTAAGGACATCACACACATCCATGCCCGGGGCAGGATTCGAACCTGCGACCGTAGCGGTCACGCAGTTCCAGACTGTAGCGCCTAGAACCGCTCGGCCACCCCGGGCGGCAATCTTTTAATGTTTGACTTTTTGAAGAACATTATGTCTTTTATTTTAATGCATGACTTGAGCAACTCAGCTCTTAAATCACTGTACATCTTTGACGATATGTTCTTCAAGTAAGTACTATTTGTTTTACACTCGTCTATATTATGTAAACTTTTATTACATACGATATTTAATCTGACATATTCATTTTAGGTAATTACCTTATCTTCAGATGAAGTCACCCTTACAGGTGACGAAGCCTGGTCAAGGTATATAGAAAAGCCGGCCGCGGTGGCCGTGCGGTTCTAGGCGCTTCAGTCCGGAACCGCGGGACTGCTACGGTCGCAGGTTCGAATCCTGCCTCGGGCATGGATGTGTGTGATGTCCTTAGGTTAGTTAGGTTTAAGTAGTTCTAAGTTCTAGGGGACTGATGACTTAAGATGTTAAGTCCCATAGTGCTCAGAGCCATTTAACCATTTTATATAGAAAACCTTGCAACCGGTTGGCAAATTTTTAAGTATTTTTCAAATTTATGTATACGGTTGCTGCAAACGTCAGTCATGTTCAAAGGGATGCAGAATGTTTTTCAGCGGTTAAATTTATTCGAAATTTAAAAACAAAGTTTATTGTGGACTGTGCACCTCGTTATATTTAACATAGACCTAAAAAGCAATTGTATTTACTACTGTGGAATAGCATTTGCATAACTAAAATTCAGTTTATCCGTGAGTGGAGAGGGGCGTGTGAATGGTATTGTGTTTGGTCATTTGAAACTAAGTTAGCATTCTGTGGCACGTGTTTACCGATTACAAGTAATTCCAGTAGTGTCATTTCCTGCTATTTTTCAGTATGTAAAAGCGTTACCATATACATCATGTGGGCAGTTTTCTGCTAAAAGATGTTCCGCAAAGGTTGAATCTGTCTTTCCCAGTGTACGGCGCCTCCCACGCTCCTAGAACCTAATTGCCGCAACTCTGCTTGACGAAGAAGGGTGCTTGCGGATGGTTTCATACGAGCCACTCTGTGTCAAACGTTTCATCGAGTCTTCAAGTAGTTATGTTGCAGTATTCATTCCGAAGACTGGCTTGATGCATTTCTCCGTGCTACTCTATCCTGTGCAAGCCTCTTCGTCTCCGGATAACTACTGCAATACACAGTCATTAGAACCTGCTGCCTCTAAAATTTTTAGCTCTCCACCTCTCTCTCGTACTTCCTTCCAATAGTAGTGATGATTCCTTAATGTCTCTGAATTTGTCCTACCAACCGATGTTTTCTTTTATTCAAGTTACACTACAAATTTCTTTTCTCCCCGTTTCCCTTCAGTGTCTCATTTATTAAGCGATCCCTCAATTCCTTCCTGATGACTGCTTCTCTTTCACTTCCTTAGACTATTGTAGCAGCCTTTGGTTTCTGTACGAGTTCTATATAAACTTTCGCCCCCTGTGTTTTACCCCTGATTCTTCCAGAATTTCAAAGAGTGCATTCCAGTCAACATTATCGAAAGCCATAAACATAGGTTTGTCCTTCTTTAACCTAGATTCTAAGATAAGACATAGGGTCACTTTTGCCTCGTGTATTCCAACGTTAACTGATCTGTCAGAGCCGGCCGGTGTGGCCGTGCGGTTCTATGCCCTTCAGTCCAGAACCGCGTGACCACTACGGTCGCGGGTTCGAATCCTGCCTCGGACATGGATGTGTGTGATGTCCTTAGGTTAGTTAGGTTTAATTAGTTCTAAGTTCTAGGCGACTGATGACCTCAGAAGTTAAGTCGCATAGTGCTCAGAGCCATTTTTTGATCTGTCAGAGTTTGGCTTCTACCAGCGTATCCACACTTCTGTAAACAGTGTAACTACACCATTATTATTATAATGAAATGCATGTATGTAGTTACGAGAATTCAAATTTTTTTTTGCAAGGCAGAAATATAACTGACCTTCTGACTTGTGCAGCACAGAATAAAAGAAAGAAATCGTTTTATACTACTGTTTCATTGATATAGAGATCCAACCCATAACAAGTAAATAAATACATATTTGCACAGCATTTATGTCTCTCAGGTGTTTCTGTTCCGCTCATTGCGCCAGATACTAATTTCTCGAGAAACTAAATGAAGATCAGCGTGCAGCTACTGCGGTTTTTGTAATTTAAGAAAACAGACGCTTTTAACAATTTTGTAGTTCTAACAGCAGTTCTGAGAAGATGTCGATAGTTTGCTGGGCTATTCAAATTCTTAGTCATTATTTATGTATTACTGGAACTTGTTTTCATTTTAGTGAATAACGTTACATCAGAATGTTTTCCAGATAGTTTAATTGCCGACGGCGAAGACGATTATTTCGGAACGAACTTCCAACGAGCAACGCTTCCCCGCCGCCGTCGTACTAGTAAGCCTTTAAATGGAGAACAGGCAGTAAGTTTTTAGCGGGTCCAATGCACCATTTTGCCCAGCGACGTCGGAGAACATTCACGGGAACCGTAAAACGCGATTCGCTGCCAGTAATTTGTTTCCGCTGCACTGCACGAACAAGTAAATCCGATCTGCAGGAGGAGAGAAATCGAGCAAATAAAGCACAATAGTCGGGAGGGAAGTTGCACCAAGTTGTGCCAGCTGCCGGCACCTGTGCTCTCAAGGAGGGGAGGGGGCAGGGGCCTAGTTGAGAGGTAGTGGGGGCGTGCGGGGGTGAACGCACACTTCGCTGCGAGTGCCACCTGCGCGCCGTTCGGTCGCACCGCGGCGACCGGGGAAATTAGCTAATTACCGGCGAATCCGGGAATAATTAGCGAGCAGGGCGGCGCCGTCTGCAAAAGCCGCCGGCGCCCTGCTGTGCTGCCATTATAAATTATGCTAAAGCCCTTCTCCGGCCGAAATAATATTCCTCAAACCCGGCGACTGCCGACATTCGAAGAACACGGATCTTCCGTGGCGTAAGACGACTTCGCTTGATGTTCTTGAAAAGACAATGGTCCCAATTCAGCCTGCAGACAGCGGTTCTTATGCTGCCTCTGTGCCAACGACGAATGCAGGAAGTCTGAGTACGGCTTTATTGACGTATATAGTTTCTGAAGCCACAGTCCTACTGCAATGTATCCAATGGAGACGGTACCAGTAACTACTAGTAATAAATAATGCCTAAGAAAATAGTCGCAACACCAAAAAGCAATTAATGTAGAGTAATGAAATTTCGGGAATACATTTGCCCGATGATACTCCGAGGAGCGTAGGGGACGATGCGAGAGTCCCGCACCGCTGTACTAGGCAAGGTCCTAACGGAGGTGGTTTGCCATTGCCTTCCTCTGACCGTAATGCCGGTGAATGATGACGACGACACAACACCACCCAGTCATTTCGAGGAGGAAAAATCGCTAACCCCACCGGGAATCGAACCAGGGACCCCGTGCGTGGGAAGCGAGAGCACTACCGTAAGACCACGAGCTGCGGAAATTTGCGTAGGTAACATATTTAAGCGATTAACAGTGCAAGATCAAAGGTTAATGCAAGGGATAGATGCTGTGAAATGTAGGTACATTATTAGCCAGAGTAACCGCCAGAATGTTAAATGTAAACATGCATGCATTGTGTTGTACATACCCCGGATGTCAGTTTGTGGTATGGAGTTCCATGCCTGTCTCACTTGGCCAGTCAGTAGAGGAACAATTAATGCTGTTTGTGGTTGACGCTGGAGCTGTCGCCGATGAAGTCCCATGTGCGTTCGATAGGAGACAGATGTGGTGATTGATCAGGCTATGGCAACATGTCATCATTCTGTAGAGCATATTTGGTCACAACAGCAGTATTTGAGCGAGAGTTACCCTATATGTGACTGTAGGCTTTCCCGGCGGAAACTGTTGATGAAGGTTTCCCGGGTCTGCAGCCGGGTGTAGCGTTGATATCTCGTGACGTTTCGGGAAGTGTCATACTACCCATCTTCTGCCGAAGTGTCGAAATTCGAGGAGAGCGGGCTATTTATATGCGCCGTTACCACCCTCCACTAGACCTCGGGTGCTGCGGTGGACCTGTTGGAGAAGACCCCCTGGAACGCTTTTCATGAAGGGTAGCACAATAGCTCGAATCACCAGACTGGCGTACAGATTTGCATTCAGTGTGTGTGGGATAACCACGAAAGTGCTACTGTTGTCATACAAAATCGCACCGCAGACCATAATTCCAGGTGTAAATGTGGCGTGTCTAGGACGCAGACACGTTGGTTCCAGACCCTCAACTGCTATCGTCCTAACCAACACACGGCCATCGCTGGCACCGAGGCAGAACCAGCATCATCAGAAAACACAACAGACCTCCACGCTGCCCTTCGGTGAGCTCTCGCTTCACACAACTGAAGTTGCAAATGGCGTTGGTTTGGGGTAAGTGGAATGCGCTCTACAGGACGTCTGTCTCGGAGCTGTCCTTGAAGCAACTGATTTGTAACAGTTCGTTGCGTGATTACGGTGCCAACTTCTGCTCAAATTGCTGCTGCAGATGCAGTACGACTCGCCAGTGCCAGTCGTCGGACACGATGGTCTTCCCTCTCGGTAGTGCCACGCGGCCGTCCAGAGCATGTCTTCTCGCGACGACCACCACTGCCCGCAATCTACAGTGGCTACATTCCTGCCAAGTCTTTTTGCAGTATCACAGAAGGAACATCCAGCTTCTCGTATCCCTAACACAGGACCCCATTCGAACTCAGGAGGTGCTGATTATGGCGTCTTTGTCACCTTACGGTATTCTTGACTAACGTCATCTCACTATGTCCAATCTCGAAAGGACACTAACACTCCTGACCGTTATAGCGTGTATTTAAAGGAAACCTGGTTTGCATCTTCATTGAACCCTCTGCCAGGCACTTTATTATGAATAGCAGAGTAATCACGTAGATGTAGTGGCGCTACTGGTGTCACTCTTATGCGACTAGCAATATATCTGAATAGACATCATCTACCAGATATAGAAACACGCCTACCAAACTTCACCTATGTCGCACAACTCCTCCTTTACACTGCGATTTTTTTCCGTAATGTATAACGGCACCATCACATTGTATAAGGGATGTAAAGGGACACGGACGCCTGCATTCGTGAGTGAAGGTTTTAGAATACACAGAATTTAAAGTTTCATCTTTTCCGCGTACTTGCGTAGGTCAATCGCGTCCATTTATGCAGTAAACGCTCTAGCCAACAACTGGCTCACGCCATACATAACAAGAAAGCCTGCGTAAAATTGTCTTACGCAGTTGTACAAACATAGAAGGAAGAGATTTATCTGCCTTTCTGGAGCTCCACATGGTTCAGCCACAGTTCTGTTATTGTTTCCCGTCTACCTAAAGGAACTATCACTTAACACAACAAATGAATCGAGTATAATAATCATTCACAAGACGTACTGAAACCTTGAGAATTATAAATAATACGCTTAAAAGGGTTATTGACTGTACACGTATGAGTCCTTTTTATGTCCTAAAATCACCTCAAGTATGCAACAGAATTACAGGAATAGAAGGAAAAAATCAGCTCTGCCATTAAAGGATATAAAACCAGTGACACATTTAACGCTTAAATGAGAATTAACAACCAAGTTAAAATCGTCAAAACCAATAGTGAACATACTGATGAGAATTTAAAAGGGTAAAAGAAAGAAATCTGCAGCCTCTCAAACATTTCAGCTGACCTTCTTTTGATCTTCATATCACTGTAAGTCTAAGAGAAAGGAAAGCGGCAAATAAACCATCCATTTTTATAAACGGGGAAGTATATTTTGATCGTGCGTCACGTTTAGGAAGCATTTTTCTAAGGTTGCGTTGTAACAACTGTATGTCGTCTTAAGACATAGTCGTCTTGTAGACAACACTCTGATGGGTTAGATATTGCAACAACAGACTAAAAAACTCCTCAAATGTTTTAAAAAAAAACACGTTATACTATTTATACGAGGTCAGTTCAATAAGTAATGCAACACATTTTTTTTTCTCGGCCAATTTTGGTTGAAAAAACCGGAAATTTCTTGTGGAATATTTTCAAACATTCCCGCTTTGTCTCGTATAGTTTCATTGATTTCCGACAGGTGGCAGCGCTGTACTGAGCTGTTAAAATGGCGTCTGTAACGGATGTGCGTTGCAAACAACGGGCAGTGATCGAGTTTCTTTTGGCGGAAAACCAGGACATCTCAGATATTCATAGGCGCTTGCAGAATGTCTACGGTGATCTGGCAGTGGACAAAAGCACGGTGAGTCGTTGGGCAAAGCGTGTGTCATCATCGCCGCTAGGTCAAGCAAGACTGTCTGATCTCCCGCGTGCGGGTCGGCCGTGCACAGCTGTGACTCCTGCAATGGCGGAGCGTGCGAACACACTCGTTCGAGATGATCGACGGATCACCATCAAACAACTCAGTGCTCAACTTGACATCTCTGTTGGTAGTGCTGTCACAATTGTTCACCAGTTGGGATATTCAAAGGTTTGTTCCCGCTGGGTCCCTCGTTGTCTAACCGAACACCATAAAGAGCAAAGGAGACCCATCTGTGCGGAATTGCTTGCTCCTCATGTGGCTGAGGGTGACAATTTCTTGTCAAAGATTGTTACAGGCGATGAAACATGGGTTCATCACTTCGAACCTGAAACAAAACGGCAATCAATGGAGTGGCGCCACACCCACTCCCCTACCAAGAAAAAGTTTAAAGCCATACCCTCAGCCGGTAAAGTCATGGTTACAGTCTTCTGGGACGCTGAAGGGGTTATTCTGTTCGATGCCCTTCCCCATGGTCAAACGATCAACTCTGAAGTGTATTGTGCTACTCTTCAGAAATTGAAGAAACGGCTTCAGCGTGTTCGTAGACACAAAAATCTGAACGAACTTCTCCTTCTTCATGACAACGCAAGACCTCACACAAGTCTTCGCACCCGAGAGGAGCTCACAAAACTTCAGTGGACTGTTCTTCCTCATGCACCCTACAGCCCCGATCTCGCACCGTCGGATTTCCATATGTTTGGCCCAATGAAGGACACAATCCGTGGGAGGCACTACGCGGATGATGAAGAAGTTATTGATGCAGTACGACGTTGGCTCCGACATCGACCAGTGGAATGGTACCGTGCAGGCATACAGGCCCTCATTTCAAGGTGGCGTAAGGCCGTAGCATTGAATGGAGATTACGTTGAAAAATAGTGTTGTGTAGCTAAAAGATTGGGGAATAACCTGGTGTATTTTAATGCTGAATAAAACAACCCCTGTTTCAGAAAAAAATGTGTTGCATTACTTATTGAACTGCCCTCGTAAGTTAATCTTGATTAACAGTGATTTTACCTCAGAAGTGGATTAATATTACCCCTACTACTTGATTACTTACGTATTGAAACGAAATACCTAACAGGTAGCAAATCAAACGTAAAAACAAAAGAAAAATCAAATGAAAGAGACCACTGTTTCCTCGTGTAATTCTCCCTTTGATATGTCACATGACCTCCATTCCATGTGAAAATCCAAAATGTTCTTAGCATAGCATTTCGGGTGTGCTCCTCCCCCCCCCCTCCCCCGCCCCCGGCACCTCCTCAATCATCTCATTCTGTTTGACTACAAAATTACTTTTTCGTATTAGAATGATGGTTCAACACTTTGAGTCAGCCTATATTTTGTAAACGTTTAAGCAGTAATTACATAATTTTGGAATAGATAACGTGATTATAGATAAAACAAATTATGAATGAAATTCTTTAATCTACAATATCATAGAATTATTCGTAATGTATGTATGCAAAACGCATCTCCCTTCCCCACTGCAACCCATCAAAATTTATGTACTTGGTATCATGTCTCTGGCACATGAAAGAAAAGCAGTACACGGCAAGTAAGATAATGAAATACGAAATGATGACAGTGACATTAGCTGATGCAATATACTAGCTGCTTGACAGAAAGTAGCAGAAAGTAGCAACATCAGAAGACTCGTACGTACTCCAGGAGGACCTGCAGAGGATTAATGCATGGTGCGACAGCTGGCAGCTTTCCCTAAACGTAGATAAATGTAATATAATGCACATACATAGGGGCAGAAATCCATTCCAGTACGATTATGCCATAGGTGGTAAATCATTGGAAGCGGTAACGACCGTAAAATACTTAGGAGTTACTATCCGGAGCGATCTGAAGTGGAATGATCACATAAAACAAATAGTGGGAAAAGCAGGCGCCAGGTTGAGATTCATAGGAAGAATTCTAAGAAAATGTGACTCATCGACGAAAGAAGTAGCTTACAAAACGCTTGTTCGTCCGATTCTTGAGTATTGCTCATCAGTATGGGACCCTTACCAGGTTGGATTAATAGACGAGATAGAGATGATCCAGCGAAAAGCAGCGCGATTCGTCATGGGGACATTTAGTCAGCGCGAGAGCGTTACGGAGATGCTGAACAAGCTCCAGTGGCGGACACTTCAAGAAAGGCGTTACGCAATACGGAGAGGTTTATTATCGAAATTACGAGAGAGCACATTCCGGGAAGAGATGGGCAACATATTACTACCGCCCACATATATCTCGCGTAATGATCACATCGAAAAGATCCGAGAAATTAGAGCAAATACGGAGACTTACAAGCAGTCGTTCTTCCCACGCACAATTCGTGAATGGAACAGGGAAGGGGGGTCAGATAGTGGTACAATAAGTACCCTCCGCCACACACCGTAAGGTGGCTCGCGGAGTATAGATGTAGATGTAGATGTACATTATTGTACATTTGTAAAGCAGTTACGGTTTATGATGGCCACGTGAGCGATATTAGTCCGACAATAAAATAAAGTGAAAAGTAAAAAAGACGGATTTGGCCTCGTACGCGTTCGACATATACAATGCTCTTCCCCCCATCGTCTCTCTGCTCAGGAGATGCAAAGATGTAGCCGAACACCAAGAGGTACGTTTTCTCGGGCATCAGGCAAGTTATTGCAAAGAAATGTACTATAAAGGGACGCATTATACTTGTCCAGCAAGAGGTAAGGGCTTAAAGCACCCTTCCCACGCTTCCAGCCCACAGATTTATGTCAAAGTGTACCTGAAAGCCACGTTCACAGATGACATGTGGGTCATGTTTCGACCAATAATGCCTGTACCCCCGCGAGTGTAGATGGATTCATCAGATCATATCACTATATTTATGAAATGTTTGTTATCTTCTGCTTGGTGCAAAAGTCATTCACAAGACATCGAATGCAGTCTGCTGGCCGCTGGTGTTTAGTTAATGTATAATGATACAGATGCAGTTCTTCGTCGTGTCTCACTTCAGCTACCGGTCTTTGATATAACTGCGAAGGGTTTCAAGAATCGTGTCCTCCATGGAGTACGTCTAGTCGTTGGATGACCTCTGCCTATTACTTATGGACGAAATTTCCAGTTGCCAGAAGGTGTTGCTCCAGGTGACAAAAACATTATTATCCGAATGGCGCTATTGAGAGTACTGGGCAGCCAATGCATGACCAGTAGCAGTAGCTTGATTATAAGATGCGCCCTGCACAAAAAAAAATCAACGTTTTCATCATATGTATCCTCCATCAGGAATATGCCTTACGTGAATTTCTTGCCACGCGGGGCAGCCGCGTGGTCTCTGGCACCTCCCCACATTGCAGGTTCGAGTCCTCCCTTGGGCATGGGTGTGTGTGTGTTCATAGCGTAAGTTAGTTTAAGTTGTATGTAGGCTTAGTGACCGATGACCTCAGTAGATTGGTACCATAAGACCTTACCACAAATTTCCAAATTTTTTTAAGTGAACTTGACAGGACAAGTTACAGTTGTACACTAAGCTGTTAGTAGACACATGCATGCAGTATAATGGATCATATACATTCATGTGATAAGCCATTTTCATGTAATAAAATGATTTCCTGGTTATAAACGACAAGAACTTGGGAATGGACGTCTAAAAAGTGAAAAAGGTGTCCGAGATTTGAATTTGCAACTGTTGAGTGGTACTTATAATAGGTAAATAAATTAGTGAAATCAATGTGAAGTGAAGCAGAAATTAGAAAATAAGTGAAAAACTTAGTTTAGTTTAGAAGAGTTACACACTGGCAGACAGCAGGCAGAGCAGCAGCGTTTGCAAGCCAGCACGTTCAGGAGAAGCCGTCGCCCTCCCCACATAAGCAGAAACTGTCGATTCAGCCGTCAGGGCATCGCCCGACCGGCTCACGTGTTTCTCAATTGTCACATGTGATCAAAGGCTCTCGCCTACATTCCAAGAACCAATGACCGACGTTAAGAAGATTCTTCGAGACGCTTTTCAACGCGACAGAAGAGGCAATGACCATGAAGTCGTTCACCTCCAGTGAATTGAAGTAAATAAATACGCGAGACGCAGTGGGCCCGACAGTAGTTTTCAGTTCAGTTTTGGTTCGAGTTCAGTTCCAGTACAGTTCAGTCGGTGCTGAAGACTGTCATGCAGGAAGAGACTACAGTGTACACAGAAGCACCAAGTCCGCCGCTGTAACGGAATAGCAAGCAGCGGCCTCACCGCCAGAAGACAGAAGTTAAGCGTATTTGAAGACTGATTTTTTACGTACCCAGGTGACTCGTGAGGACGGGAAGGAGACTGCCTCACATTGGCAGTCACCTGTGAGATGGTGATGAAGATCTGACAGCCGCCGCTCATGCAGCAGAAGTCTTCGAAAACGACACAGCTGTCGCTCTCCCAGCCAGAACAATCCAGTAAGGAAACCATTGTACAAATCTTTCAACAAAAGTTATCTTATGTAAAAATGCTGTTTCATTCTACCTCATACCTGAGCCAAGGAAGAACCCACCCTGCCCACATGTCGGTAAGAGATAAAAAGTGTTTTTCACCCTGACATAATGCTTTAGAATCAAATGCCCTTTGCAGTAATGCTCACTGTGACAATTGACTAGCATCAAAAGAGGTTACCCAGTTACACAAGAGAGTACTTAGTGAGCTACGACAGCTGGTAGAGTAGTCTGAGCTGATACACGTTCCTCTGTACATTCCGATGTACTGCAAGATGTGACAGTGTTCCCAGATACTTGTTTGCATAAATGGGTATTTAAAATGCACATGATTAAATTTTGCCACGTAAACTTTTGTCCTGAGCCAGGATGAGGAATCACTTGCTGATCTCCAGGTGTGACACTTTTTCTTTACTCTCTATGTATATAAGCTGAATCTCGTAAAAGTTGGACCGAAAATATTGCGGAAATGAGAAATGCTATTGATGTGTGGTTTTCACAGAATGGATTGGCAATCAGTGGCTCATATTGTTAGTGAATAAACAGATTGTAATAATATTTAGAAAATGTGTCTTTGTGCAAACGCACTTTTTTTTAAATGGAACAATGTCTGTTGACACTGACAGACTAAAAGTAGGGTAAATTACAATGTCAGTCGTGCTTGTTGCAGGATTCTAGTGCGAGTCCTTCACGAGATGTAGTATTTTGAAACTCGTTTGTGCCATTCAGCCTGCGTAGTTGCTAGGTATGATGTTACACGTTTGCTTACGCTGTACTTGTGTGTTCCTTGTGTGCATTGCGACTTGCTAGTCAGTTTGTGACAGTCCAAGCAGTAGGTCGTGAGCGGAAGATGGGATTTACCAATGTAGGAAAAGCAGACATACTCATGGTGTACGGAGAGTGTAGGAACAATGCAATTCGTTCTTGTATGGTGTACGCGGCAAGATATCCCAATAGACGTCAACCATCTTGGCAGTTGTTTATCAACCTGTTCAACCAGATACGTGAAAGTGTAAGTGTAACAACTAGACTACGTAACAGAAGGAAACAAGTGACAACAGAAGGGGGGAAAACTAATGTTCTTGCTGTTGATGCACATGATGCGCATGTTACCTCCCATGCTATTGCACAAGGAAGTGACATAAGTCAGGCTAGTGTCTTACGCATTTTTCATCAACATATGTTTCTCTCAAGAGCTGCATGGAAACGATTCTGATACCAGTGTTAACTCCTGTACATGAGCCTTAAGACAGACTACTACAGATGTATCACGTATCTTGTTTAGTGATGAAGCCACATTTACCAGTCATGGTCATATAAACCGAAGAAACATGGGGTACTGGTCTGTTGACATTCCCCGTTGGTTTCGTCGGGAGGAAAGACAGCGACTATGGAATATAAATTTATGACGTACGACAGTGAACCGACAGCTCATAGGCACATTTTTCGTAGACAAAATATTAAAAGCACACAAATATCTCAGCCTGCTAACAGACCATCTTTCACGGATCTTAGAAGACTAGGAGGAACTTGTGATGCCAATATGATGGCTGTTCAGCCCTTAGTGCATGAAGTGCTACAGCAAGTCTTCACAAATTATTTCCGAATCTTTGGACTGGATGCAGAAGACGTCTACATTTGTGGCCCATTCCCTGGATTTGACGCCTGTAGACTTTTCTCTGTGGAGGAGAGCTGAAAGACACTATCTATAGTGACATACAAACTACACTCTAAGATATGCAATGACCTATTACTGCAGCGTGTTCGGTCATCTCTGCTAAAATGCTAGCATGTCTACAGCAGTCGTTTCATATCAGACTGGAAGCGTGTATTGCTGCTGCCAGTGGCCATTTTGAACACAACCTTTGCTAGCTAATTGTCTCGTTACTGGTCAGAATCCACGAAACTAGCGTATGCACTTGCACTGTTCTTTAGTGTGGGAGCTTTCCAAAATACGATATTCCCTGAACCACTCGCACTAGAATGCTGAGACAAACACCATTGACATTCTAATTTACCCTATTTTTACCTTGTCAGAAGGCACTCCTTCATTTAAAAAAGCGTATGTTTGCACAAAAATACACTTTCTATATATTGTTACTCTGTTCAGTGTTTGGCAATGTGTGCCCCTGACTACCAGTCCATTCTCTGAGAACGGTACGTCAATAGCACTTTCCATTTCAGCAATATTTATGGTTAACTGATCCACCCATGTGTTGGTTATTTTCTCTCAGTGTCAGTCTTCGCACAAACATGTAACAAACTTTGTGTCATGATATTTCCTGCATGATCGTAACTGCAACATTAAGTGGACTTTAACTGCTAGTATAGATTAACTATTTTGCATTCCCACTTCAACATCTGATCTGTTGCCCAGGGGAAGATTAGCATTAATGGATTCCTCTTGCGACATACAGTACCCAACCAAAGAACATACAACTGGGTAATAGCTATAATTATTGATCTGAAAATGACGTAAATACTGATGTAATGTCGTTACGTGTCCTCAGTTATCTATAAAAATATCTGGACTTGTACCCACTACACCATATACGGTGTGGTCCATATGAAGTTTCGGATGAGATTATCTCGAAAGCTACACATCTGGTAAAACTAGTGGGTAAGACAAGTTCGTAAGCTCAAAGGGGGACATTAAATGATACTACACGTGACCCCCAGTACGGGGACAACCTATGTGCCAGGCCATGCTGCACTGTTGCCAAATTTATCCAAGATGGCGGCGATTACGTCATCCAAGATGGCGGCATGTAGACTTGGGAACATCGCATGATGTCGTCCAAGATGGAGGCTTTTGGCGGGAAAATAGGCCAATTGTGCTATGTCCACTAACCTAACCTTCAGAAAAAAGGCGGCAATTTTGAATTTTGGCGGGAAAACAGCCCGATTGTGCTGTGTCCACTAACCTAAGCCTCCAGA
This sequence comes from Schistocerca serialis cubense, assembly GCF_023864345.2. Lineage (NCBI taxonomy): Eukaryota > Metazoa > Arthropoda > Insecta > Orthoptera > Acrididae > Schistocerca > Schistocerca serialis. The sequence continues at coordinate 268,012,722 of NC_064638.1, forward strand.
AGAAATGGCTGGAAGTTCGAATTCCTACAGGATAATGCATGCAAAAAACCGTACTTTTCTTTATTATTATTATTATTATTATAGATTACCATTTATTAACATTCATTATCATTCATTGTCATTTATTATTATAGGCCTACCTCCACTAGAAAATTGCGCCAAATTCGAATTACAACACGATATTGTCTCGAAAACTGTACTTCTATTTATTATCATCATTTATTATTTATTCAAGACGTCCGATTTTCTCGGTGAGAAAGCCATTTTCCTTACATAACTTAATACAAATCTATCACAAGTTCAAATCCCAACACCATAATTGATTTCACGTACGAGCTTCCTCCGTCACTTATCTTTTTTCACTGGTAGCCTATCATTATCGCCTCAAATAATAAATTGCACTTACAGTAACGTAAGTCACATCCTTTGATTTTGCAGGGGGGAAGGGACTGAAGACTTTATTTCAAGCAGTACGGTCATCACTTGTTCTCCAACACTGTCAGCACACACATCTTTGATATCGCAGTGCAGTCACCACGACGTTCGCGCTCCAACTGCATTAGTTCAGATCCTCGCCAACCCCTGGCCAGCACGCGGAGACACTGCTTACGCCAGTCACATGAGGCAACCGGCCACTAGCGCGGGGTGCGAGCCCAGCGATCGCTCCCACGTCGTAAACACGTTTTCGCTGGACACGCTGGAACTTGCCGAGTTTGACGTCACAGCGGCTCCTTGTCCGCTCACCACGTGTATTCGTCACCTCCGCACGTTTCCCCCCAAAATTGTTTGTCTCTGAGCTGAATCACACGACGGTCGGCCGTTTCCCTGCAACACTTTCGGCGCCAAAGTTGTTTTTCCTGGGAACGTTCAAACCTGTCGATGCCGACCGCTCACTATCCACCACGTGTCCCTGTGCTAGCGATAACGCAGTGCTACACTTTTTGCGGCGAAGTTTGCTCGACAGTGCAATACCCCATGACTATATAACAGCATCTTTGGACCGCAATAGAATGCCCGCTAATTGACTAGCTCGCGCGCGCGCGAAATAACTGTACAATCGCTGCGCTGCCGCCCCACTTACATCACACACCCTCCATACACGCGACGGACATAGCCTTCTGTAAATATCTGGAAAATGACTCTTTATTTCAGACATTACGGTCATGCAGGTGTGTCCAAACTGACTTCTCCATGCTCAGACAGCGAAACTCCAGAGCGCAGCTGACGTTCGCACTGCCGGCTGAGCCCACTCTATCGGCAGCTCCCTGGCCAGCTGACGTGAAGCGACCAGCGGTGCCCACACACCCCCACAGCCAGCGCGCCAGGTATGCGGCGAGCGGCGCCTCACGGTCCCGCCACAAACGGTCAGCCGCGCTCGCCTCAAGAGTCCGACTACGTATACACCTTTCCGCGCCTGCGTGCACTTAAAGCTGCTACGAACGCAGGTTCGAATCCTGCCTCGGGCATGGACGTGTGTGATGTCCTTAGGTTAGTTAAAATTAATTAGTTCTGAGTTCTAGGCGACTGATGACTTCAGAAGTTAAGTCGCATAGAGCTCGGAGCCATTTGAACCATTTTGAACTTAACGCTAACAGGATGGAACCTGTCGACCGCGTGCCGGACAAAGGATACCTTTGGCGCCAGAGTTTGACCAACAATGGGATCCACCATGACCGTATAACAGCGTGTTTGCTCGTCGCGAGAACGCTCGCTAATTGACTCTCACCACCCCGCTATATTAAATAATTGAATTTACAATTTCATATACGTATGCAAACGTGTTCAACTCCCTAATTTCAACTACTTTTCAAGGACCATACCGCCAACTCCTCCTCCTCTTCCTAGGAACCAGCGCCTAGTTTGAAATCTGCCAGTAAACAAAACTCACTTGCACTTCCGCCACCAACCTAAGAAAATTGTTTCAAACTAAGCCACCAGCACTCAACCTCTTGCTACACGTCTCTGGTAAACGGACTCACCCTGCACTAGGTCCATGGATGGAGGAACGAATTTACTTTATTTAGGAATGGAGTATATGTATCACACCGACATGTCCCACATCCTACAGATCTGCAAAACACTCCTACATAACTCATTTATAATGTTCTAGACACACGCTTGCTAATTGTAAACAGTTAAAAATAGCTCATAGCACAGCCTACAGACATGTGAACTGCTCGTAAATAATGTAAAATATTTACCTACAAATAGCCAAACAACTGCTAATTTTTGGAAATAATTACAGTGAATACGCTGATGGAAGGAGGAACGAGTGTACTTTACTTATTTGCGACATATCTTTTTGAGACTTTTACTTCTCATAGGTTTCGATATGTAAGGCCGACATAACGCAGTTTTTGAACTCCAGTAGTGCACTACACTTGGCAACACAACAACACCCATCAAGATATTCATTCCAATCCAGACCTGTAACTCCTCTACAGATAAATTTGTCCAGTTATTTGTCTACTCACTCACATTCTGACCAGATAGCTGTTAATGCGGAAAACCAGCTCAGACTGCGCTGTGCTGCACTCTATTTATTTGGAGCCCTTTTATTTAGTCGTGGAGTATATTTGTCACAAAACACCCGCACTGATCCGACTGTGGTCATCTGACACAGGCCACAAACACGTAAACAACTCCTAATTTCACCACACAATACCAAACAGCTCTTAAATAATGCAGTACACAATATCAGCCGACGAGCTCTGTACACTTAAACTTTCCAAATAAAGCACCGCACAGTGCATAGACATGCTCGCAAAATAGTGCAACAGACGCGCCCAAACACCACCAGCTGCCAAACCGACCAAAAGTCTCTGCTCGGTCTCCCCCAAACATGACCTCAACACAGTCGCATTGTCACCTATCACCGGAGAAATTGATACCGCCTATGCACCTTAGGCCCCCCCCCCCCCCCAATGAACCAAGGACCTTGCCGTTGGTGGGGAGGCTTGCGTGCCTCAGCGATTAAGATAGCCGTACCGTAGATGCAACCACAACAGAGGGGTATCTGTTGAGAGGCCAGACAAACGTGTGGTTCCTGAAGAGGGGCAGCAGCCTTTTCAGTAGTTGCAAGGGCAACAGTCTGGATGATTCACTGATCTGGCCTTGTAACAATAACCAAAACGGCCTTGCTGTGCTGGTACTGCGAACAGCTGAAAGCAAGGGGAAACTACAGCCGTAATTTTTCCCGAGGGCATGCAGCTTTACTGTATGATTAAATGATGATGGCGTCCTCTTGGGTAAAATTTTACGGAGGTAAAATAGTCCCCCATTCGGATTTCCGGGTGGGGACTACTCAAGAGGATGTCGTTATCAGGAGAAGGAAAACTGGTGTCATACGGATCGGAGCATGGAATGTCAGATCCCTTAATCGGGCAGGTAGGTTAGAAAATTTAAAAAGGGAAATGGATAGGTTAAAGTTAGATATAGTGGGAATTAGTGAAGTTCGGTGGCAGGAGGAACAAGACTTCTGGTCAGGAGACTACAGGGTTATAAACACAAAATCAAATAGGGATAATGCAGGAGCAGGTTTAATAATGGATAGGAAAATAGGAATGCGGGTAAGCTACTACAAACAGCATAGTGAACGCATTATTGTGGCCAAGATAGATACGAAGCCCACACCTAGTACAGTAGCATAAGTTTATATGCCAACTAGCTCTGCAGATGACGAAGAAATTGAAGAAATGTATGATGAAATAAAAGAAATTAGTCAGATGGTGAAGGGAGACGAAAATTTAATAGTCATGGGTGACTGGAATTCGAGTGTAGGAAAAGGGAGAGAAGGAAACGTAGTAGGTGAATATGGATTGGGGCTAAGAAATGAAGAGGAAGCCGCCTGGTAAAATTTTGCACAGAGCACAAGAAGGTTGTATACATGGAAGAGCCCTGGAGATACTGGAAGGTCTCAGATAGATTATATAATGGTAAGACAGAGATTTAGGAACCAGGTTTTAAATTGTCAGACATTTCCAGGGGCAGATGTGGACTCTGACCACAATCTATTGGTTATGACCTGTAGATTAAAACTGAAGAAACTGCAAAAAGATGGGATTTTAAGGAGATGGGACCTGGATAAACTGAAAGAACCAGAGGTTGCACAGAGTTTCAGGGATAGCATATGGGAACAATTGACAGGAGTGGGGGAAAGAAATACAGTAGAAGAAGAATGGGTAGCTTTGAGGGATGAAGTAGTGAAGGCAGCAGAGGATCAAGTAGGTAAAACGACGAGGGCTAGTAGAAATCCTTGGGTAACAGAAGAAATACTGAATTTAATTGATGAAAGGAGAAAATATAAAAATGCCTTAAATGAAGCAGGCAAAAAGGAATACAAACGTCTCAAAAATGAGCTCGACAGGAAGTGCAATATGGCTAAGCAGGGATGGCTAGAGGACAAATGTAAGTTTGTAGACGCTTATCTCACGAGGGGTAAGATAGATACTGCCTACAGGAAAATTAAAGAGACCTTTGGAGATAAGAGAACGACTTGTATGAATATCAAGAGCTCAGATGGAAACCCAGTTCTAAGCAAAGAAGGGAAAGCAGAAAGGTGGAAGGAGTATATAGAGGGTCTATACAAGGGTGATGTAATTGAGGACAATATTATTTAAATGGAAGAAGATGTAGATGAAGATGAAATGGGAGATACGATACTGCGTGAAGAGTTTGACAGAGCACTGAAAGACCTGAGTCGAAACAGGGCCCCCGGAGTAGACAACATTCCATTGGAACTACTGACTGCCTTGGGAGAGCCAGCCCTGACAAAACTCTACCATCTGGTGAGCAAGATGTATGAAAATATACCCTCAGACTTCAAGAAGAATATAATAATTCCGATCCCAAAGAAAGCAGGTGCTGAGAGATGTGAAAATTACCGAACTATCAGTTTAATAAGTGACGGATGCAAAATATTAACGCGTATTCTCTACAGACGAATGGAAAAACTGGTAGAAGCTGACCTTGGGGAAGATCAGTTTGGATTCCGTAGAAATATTGGAACACGTGAGGCAATACTGACCCTACTACTTACCTTAGAAGCTAGATTAAGGAAAGGCAAACCTTCGTTTCTACCATTTGTGGACTTAGAGAAAGCTTTTGACGATGTTAACTGGAATACTCTCTTTCAAATTCTGAAGGTGGCTGGGGTAAAATACAGGGGGCCAAAGGCTATTTACAATTTGTACAGAAACCAGATGGCAGTTATAAGAGTCGAGGGGCACGAAAGGGAAGCAGTGGTTGGGATGGGAGTGAGACAGGGTTGTAGCCTATCCCCGATGTTATTCAATCTGTATATTGAAGGAAACAAAAGAAAAATTCGGAGTAGGTATTAAAATCGATGGAGAAGAAATAAAAACTTTGAGGTTCGCCGATGACATTGTAATTATGTCAGAGACAGCAAAGGACTTGGAAGAGCAGTTGAACGGAATGGACAGTGTCATGAAAGGAGGGTATGAGATGAACATCAACAAAAGCAAAACGAGGATAATCGAATGTAGTCGAATTAAGTCGGGTGATCCTGATGGAATTAGATTAGGAAATGAGACACTTAAAGTAGTAAATGAGTTTAGCTACTTGGGGAGCAAAGTAGCTGATCATGGTCGAAGTAGAGGGGATATAAAATGTAGACTGCCAATGGCAAGGAAAGCGTTTCTGAAGAAGAGAAATTTGTTAACATCGAATATAGATTTAAGTGTCAGAAAGTCGTTTCTGAAGGTATTTGTATGGAGTGTAGTCATGTATGGAAGTGAAACATGGATAATAACTAGTTTGGACAAGAAGAGGATAGAAGCTTTCGAAATGTGGTGCTACAGAAGATTGCTCAAGATTAGATGGGTAGATCATATAACTAATGAGGAGGTATTGAATAGGATTGGGGAGAAGAGACGTTTGTGGCACAACGTTACTAGAAGAAGGGATCGGTTGGTAGGACGTATTCTGAGGCATCAAGGGATCATCAATTTAGTATTGGAGGGAAGCATGGAGGGTAAAAATTGTATAGGGAGACCAAGAGATGAATACACGAAAAATATTCAGAAGGATGTAAGTTGCAGTAGGTACTGGGAGATGAAGAGACTTGCACAGGATAGAGTAGCATGGAGAGCTGCATCAAACCAGTCTCAGGACTGAAGACCACAACAACAACATGCACCTTAGATTACGCCCCAAGGTAGGCCGCGCCCGCGTGCGGTCGGCGGGGAAGGGGGATTCCAGAGTCTCCAGCCAAGTTCAGCTTCCGAGCACTGGTGACAGCCGACACATGTGAAGGCTGCATTGTTCTTATCATGTATACCGCCGGTGTCTCAGGTCTGGACCTGCCTTCACGTCTATTGGAAGAATAGATCATATCTCGTTGACACACACGATTAACGCCGCCGGGAAAACATTTACTACTCGCATGCAACCGAGATTTTGACGGAAAACCAATCACTCTGATCTGTGCTGCAGGCGCGTGTTATCATTGAGAACATTCTATTTTTTTCGAACAACTTATGGACCATGTTGCACAACCCACAGACACGCACCCAGTCATAATTTTAGTACACACTATAGCAAACTGCTACTAAATAATACATCACACAGATGTGTAGATACGCTCAGTACTCGTAAACTATCCTAATAACGCATAGCAGAGCCTGCAGATCCTCTCGTAAAATAACTCAGCAGACGTGCGCAGTTACCCCCACTCTGCACTCTGCCCACAGGATCGTGAAGTCACCCATCCGTCTGATTTCAGACCTCGCACAGCCCCTGCTCGGTTTCCTCAAGCGTGAGTTGGTACAGTCACCGTGATCGTCAGTGGTCAAAGCACATACATACGTCCGTCCCGAGCCGCGACCACCGAACGCGGGTGAAAGTCAAAAAATGGTTCAAATGGCTCTGAGCACTATGGGACTCAACTTCTGAGGTCATTAGTCCCCTAGAACTTAGAACTAGTTAAACCTAACTAACCTAAAGACATCACACACATCCATGCCCGAGGCAGGATTAGAACCTGCGACCGTAGCGGTCTCGCGGCTCCAGACTGCAGCGCCAGAACCGCACGGCCACTTCGGCCGGCTGAAAGTCAACTTTATATCAACGTAGCATAATTCCAAAGCGCAGCCTCCATACGCTAAACACATCATAGCAGCACATGTATTTACCTGCTATGACACTGTACCACACTGCGCATTGCTCCTCACACGACATTACACAGCCCTTTAACTAAACGTAGCTACACATCCCTGCTCTCGCCTCGTCGCGTGACCAGCCATCTAAAAACCTTCTCAATATTATTCTTACTTTACAACATTTTTTTTAAAAAATAAGATCTAATTTACACCTCCCACCGCACATAACCTCACACCCGTCCCACCATCAACATACGCAAACGTCCTCAACCCTATCTTGACACTCATATATCACCCCACAAACCATGCCCATCAATCAATTTACCATTCTCATCCCCTCTTTCGAATTACAAACGTAGCCTCTATCTAAACGCCAATCAAATCATCTTTCTCGCAGTTTCAACAGTAAAATTAACTTTACACACACCCAGAAATACCAAACGCAATTAAAGGGTCAAACCTTTATACAGAGCATCAAGCATATACGACACTCACACCGATATTCAAAGTCTGGTCCATATTTACCACCTCCACCTTCAATTAAATATTATTACCATTGCCGCAACATTCTGCCAGCGCTCGATTTGTACCTATTTTTCCGCTCTTAACTGTTTTCACTAGCGGTCGAATACCACTATCTATAGATTGCATAAATTTCCACATAAAAAATAATCTCGCCCCGCCGTTTAGAGAGTCCTACATTCGAACACATAGCATCATTTAACTATCACATGCTCTTATCTAATAACTCATCCATCAGGTCTGGGGGCAAGGTCATCCCTTTCTTTCTTTCTTTCTTTCTTTCAGCAGCAGACAGCTAATTTTTTTTACAGTGGTAGCTAAACTGCGCCATCAACTTACCATCACCATTCGCGAAACATATCTTCAAATACGTAAACACAGTTACTCAATTAGACAGCGGTCTCGCTAAGGACATGACCTTCAATATTACAGTTCTTAATCCAATGACCACCGAAACAAGTGGTAAATGCTCAAACTAATACCATAGCGCCTTACAAAGCGAGTGTCCGAGCGCCGCCGGCGCCATGTCAAAGCCACATAGCTGTCCATCTAAACAGCCGTCCACTCAGCCCCAGGACCAGAATGCTGAAGTGGGCTCTCCCTATACCTGCTCTCCAGCTATTGTCTAACGACATATAGTGCACAAATGGATTCCTGAATAGCGCAGATCTCTATCCCCCCCTTGCATCTCCAACAGGACATGTAAACAGTGTCTCCCCCAGCCAGCGAAACCGACGTCATTCACCCCTCGCTGACAATTTCCACTCGCGTATATAAAACCATATTCACTCCTGCCAAAACTCACTTAATAATAAAAAAGCATTCTCCCTTTCTAAGCATAGATGAGTATGCATTTATCTTCACCCGTCTGATCTCTGCAATTTAAGTCGGAGAAAGACATATCTATTACCTTATGCAACCTGTCTATAAACAGAACGATCTCAGTTACTACAACAGGAACTTGTTTTGACCATTCGCCGGAAATGCGCGCAATGTTGTACGCCTCAAACTCGGTACAAGTACACTAGATCCTCAACACCCTATCATCTTTATCCTCTACCATCAAACAGTGAAAAAGTCACGAAGACACCAATGCGATGCACCCCGAGTGCGGACAAATGGAATTCACAATACTCCCCCTGAATAACTCAGAGTGCAACCATCCAAGAATTCCTAACAGCTCGCCAAATCAAACGCCTCAAACTACACATGCCTATATGAACAAGATCATATTAAATATACACACACACTGCAGAGACCCCTTTAAAGTTTGATCACCCATACTCTAAGCGAATGAGAAGCTGCCTCTGGCCCTTGTTCAAACAGTGTTTTCTAACACGCTTTTGCACACTTCCGAGCATTTCGTCTTTCTGCCGCGACTTCGAAGTCATTGTCCGATTCTAAACAGACATTAACACGGACTGATGCATGGCCTCTCACAGGAAACTATACGTTGCACCTTATAAATCATATTCTTACAGTCGATAGCATAACACTGAATGATTTTAAATAAAGGACACCCACAACACAAGGAAAATAGAAGAGCCTGCTGGCGTTGTAACGACTTCCCTCGAAAGTGATTGACCACCTCTACATTTAAACTCATATTTCGCAGTGACCGAATAGTTTGACTCTGCATTCCATTTCTAGTGACTGGTCATTTTTGCACGGGATCACCGTTTTCGGTGCTAGCAACCCTGGAAGTTGCGGTCCATCAAGCAAAATTTCTCACCCAACTCAAGTAAGCATTGCCAGTCAATCATTATGTCGTACCCAATGCACAGATGTGATGGGATGGGGAGAGTGAATTAGCGAGCGTTCTCGCGACGAGCAAACGAGCTGTTATACGGTCATGGTGGATCCCACTGTCGGTCAAACTCTGGCGCCAAAGGTATGCTTTGTGCGGCACGCGGTCGACAGGTTCCATCCTGTCCAGCGTTAAGTGCTCGCAGGCGCGGAAGGATGTTTACGTAGTCGGACTCTGAGGCGAGCGCGGCCGACCGTTTGTGGCGGGACCGTGAGGCGCCGCTCGCCGCATACCTGGCGCGCTGGCTGTGGGGTTGTGCGGGAACACCGCTGGTCGCTTGACGTCAGCTGGTCAGGGAGCTGCTGATAGAGCGGGCTCAGCTGGCAGCGCGTACGTCAGCTGCGCTCTGGAGTTTCGCTATCTGAGCATGGAGAAGTCATTTGGGACACACCTGCATGACCGTATTGTCTGAAATAAAGTGTCATTTTCCAGGTATTTACAGAAGGCTATGTCCGTCGCGTGTATGGAGCGTGTGTGATGCAATTGGGGCGGCGGAGCAGCGATTGTACAGTTATTACGCGCGCACGAGAGCGAGTCAATTAGTCGGCATTCTAGTGCGGTCCAAACGTGCTGTTATATAGTCATGGCGGATTCCACTGTCGAGTAAACTTTGCCGTCAAAAGTGTAGCACTGCGTTCTCGCTCGCACAGGGACACGTGGTGGATGGTGAGCGGTCGGCATCGACAGGTTTGAAAGTGCCCAGGAAAAACAACTTTGGCGCCGAAATTGTTGCAGGGAAACAGCCGACCATTGTGTGATTCAGCTCAGAGGCAAACGATTTTGGCGGGAAACGTGCGGAGGCGACGAATACACGTGGTGAGCGGACAAGGGGCCGTTGTGACGTCAAACTCGGCAAGTTCCAGCGTGTCCAGCGAAAACATGTTTGCGACGTGGGAGCGATCGCTGGGCTCGCCCCCCGCACCAGTGGCCGGCCGCCTCACGTGACAGGCGTAGGCAATGTCTCGGCGCGCTGGCCAGGGGTTGGTGAGGATTTGAACTACACTCCTGGAAATTGAAATAAGAACACCGTGAATTCATTGTCCCAGGAAGGGGAAACTTTATTGACACATTCCTGGGGTCAGATACATCACATGATCACACTGACAGAACCACAGGCACATAGACACAGGCAACAGAGCATGCACAATGTCGGCACTAGTACAGTGTATATCCACCTTTCGCAGCAATGCAGGCTGCTATTCTCCCATGGAGACGATCGTAGAGATGCTGGATGTAGTCCTGTGGAACGGCTTGCCATGCCATTTCCACCTGGCGCCTCAGTTGGACCAGCGTTCGTGCTGGACGTGCAGACCGCGTGAGACGACGCTCCATCCAGTCCCAAACATGCTCAATGGGGGACAGATCCGGAGATCTTGCTGGCCAGGGTAGTTGACTTACACCTTCTAGAGCACGTTGGGTGGCACGGGATACATGCGGACGTGCATTGTCCTGTTGGAACAGCAAGTTCCCTTGCCGGTCTAGGAATGGTAGAACGATGGGTTCGATGACGGTTTGGATGTACCGTGCACTATTCAGTGTCCCCTCGACGATTACCAGTGGTGTACGGCCAGTGTAGGAGATCGCTCCCCACACCATGATGCCGGGTGTTGGCCCTGTGTGCCTCGGTCGTATGCAGTCCTGATTGTGGCGCTCACCTGCACGGCGCCAAACACGCATACGAGCATCATTGGCACCAAGGCAGAAGCGACTCTCATCGCTGAAGACGACACGTCTCCATTCGTCCCTCCATTCACGCCTGTCGCCACACCACTGGAGGCGGGCTGCACGATGTTGGGGTGTGAGCGGAAGACGGCCTAACGGTGTGCGGGACCGTAGCCCAGCTTCATGGAGACGGTTGCGAATGGTCCTCGCCGATACCCCAGGAGCAACAGTGTCCCTAATTTGCTGGGAAGTGGCGGTGCGGTCCCCTACGGCACTGCGTAGGATCCTACGGTCTTGGCGTGCATCCGTGCGTCGCTGCGGTCCGGTCCCAGGTCGACGGGCACGTGCACCTTCCGCCGACCACTGGCGACAACATCGATGTACTGTGGAGACCTCACGCCCCACGTGTTGAGCAATTCGGCGGTACGTCCACCCGGCCTCCCGCATGCCCACTATACGCCCTCGCTCAAAGTCCGTCAACTGCACATACGGTTCACGTCCACGCTGTCGCGGCATGCTACCAGTGTTAAAGACTGCGATGGAGCTCCGTATGCCACCGCAAACTGGCTGACACTGACGGCGGCGGTGCACAAATGCTGCGCAGCTAGCGCCATTCGACGGCCAACACCGCGGTTCCTGGTGTGTCCGCTGTGCCGTGCGTGTGATCATTGCTTGTACAGCCCTCTCGCAGTGTCCGGAGCAAGTATGGTGGGTCTGACACACCGGTGTCAATGTGTTCTTTTTTCCATTTCCAGGAGTGTAATTCAGTTGGAGCGCGGACATCGTGGTGACTGCACTGCGATAACAAAGAGGTGTGTGCTGACTGTGTTGGAGAACAAGTGATGACCGTACTGCTTGAAATAAAGTCTTCAGTCCCTTCCCCCCTGCAAAATCAAAGGACGTGACTTACGTTACTGTAAGTGCAGTTTATTATTTGAGGCGATTATGATAGGCTACCAGTGAAAAAAGATAAGTGACGGAGGAAGCTCGTACGTGTGATCAATTATGGTGTTGGGATTTGAACTTGTGATAGATTTTTGTTAAGGTATGTAAGGAAAATGGCTTTCACACGGAGAAAATCGAACATCTTGAATAAATAAAAAATGATAATAATAAATAGAAGTGCAGTTTTCGAGACAATATCGGGTTGTAATTCGAATTTGGCGCAATTTTCTAGTGGAGGTTAGGCCTACAATAATAAATGATAATCAATGATAATAATAATAAAGAAAAGTACGGTTTTTTGCATGCATTATCGTGTTGAAATTCAAACTTCCTGCCATTTTTTTTCTTCTGGAGGCTTAGGTTAGTGTACATAGCACAATTGGGCTATTTTCCCGTCAAAATTCAAAATTCCCTCCATTTTCTCTGGTTAGGTTAGTGGACGTAGCACAATTGGCCTATTTTCCCGCCAAAGGCCACCATCTTGGATGACGTCATGTGATGTTGCCAGGTCTACATGCCGCCATCTTGGATGTAATCGCCGCCATCTTGAATAAATTTGGCAACAATGCAGCGTGGCCTGGCACATAGGTTGTCCCCCTACTACCTGCACTCCCCACTCTCTTGGCTGGGGCGGGTGGCAACTCTTAAATCTGTAATGGAAACCCCCATTTCTTATTGCAGATACGGATTCTCCATAAAAAGTAATCAATATTGTCTGAAACATGTTCTTAAAACGTTGATAGATGGCGCTGAAAACGAGAAAAAAAGTAAAATTGGGGAAATACTCTGATTTATTTAGAATTATCCGAGAAAGATGCATCAAATTCATAAAAAGTGTGCACCGATTCTTTCGTTACGCCAAATTAAGCTATATTTGTACAAAATGTACTGAAACTACTTCTAGCGTTAGCCAGGATAAAAGACATGGACGTAGTAGAATGATATTCCCATGGGGTGCTTCATTAGTGTGAGTCCCCTTGCCTCTCACAATTTAGGGTGCTTATTTAATGAAATTTGCCACGAAGACATTGTTCAAAATTATCTCCATTTGCATCAATCAAAAGTTGTCCACAGTTTTGAGCAGCACATCCCGTGGCATGGCAGCACTCGCTCTTCGAATGAGTTACTCCATACCGTTTCTGGTTGTCTGTCTTTCATAAACAATATTTTTAAATAACCCCACAAGAAAAATCAAGAGATGCTAGGTCTGGTGTGCATGGAGGCCACTGAATTGGTCCGCCGCGTTCTATCCACCGACCAGGGTACGGTAACTTTAGAATGTTCCGCACATTTTTAGCACAACCGGGAGCTGGTCCGTCCTGTTGGACCCACATTAGTTGCCTGATTTCTAAATCAACATCTTCCATTTGCTCTAACAAATCATCACGGAGAAGTTGTAAATAAGATTTCCCAGTAACATTTCAGTCAAAAATATGGTCCAATCACGTATCCGTTTTAAATTACCCACCAGACCATTAACTATCATTTGTGTTGATTGTCAACGGGTCTGTGCCAGTGTGGATTGACAAGGCAATAATGACAATCATGGCGATTTAATTCGCCGTTGTTTATGAATGTGGCTTCTTCGGTGAACATAATGTATCTAAAAAACTTATTGTCACCTCTTATCATTTCCATGGCCCACTGGCAGAAATGCAAACGTATTTGCATATCTTTCGGCGTTAATGCCTGTGTCAGTGTGATATAATACGCATGATATTTCATTTTCATTGTATTCGCGATGACGAGGTGGACGGTGCATGTATCCATTTCGAGCTCGCTGAGTCCAATTTCGAATTATGTTTTCGCTTGGATGTCGTCTGTTTGGGAAACGATCCGCATACAATTGGGCAGCTGCAGCGTAACTATTATGGCATTCACCTAAAATTAACATATCAACAATGTCTGTAGGCGGATAGTGAACCAAGTTTCGCTGAAGAATAATTTACTTCCGTCACTTGATTTGGCGTAATGAAAGAATTGGTGCACATTTTATATCGCTTTGATGCGACCTTCTCGGATGATTCTAAATACACTCCTGGAAATTGAAATAAGAATTCATTGTCCCAGGAAGGGGAAACTTTATTGACACATTCCTGGGGTCAGATACATCACATGATCACACTGACAGAACCACAGGCACATAGACACAGGCAACAGAGCATGCACAATGTCGGCACTAGTACAGTGTATATCCACCTTTCGCAGCAATGCAGGCTGCTATTCTCCCATGGAGACGATCGTAGAGATGCTGGATGTAGTCCTGTGGAACGGCTTGCCATGCCATTTCCACCTGGCGCCTCAGTTGGACCAGCGTTCGTGCTGGACGTGCAGACCGCGTGGGACGACGCTTCATCCAGTCCCAAACATGCTCAATGGGGGACAGATCCGGAGATCTTGCTGGCCAGGGTAGTTGACTTACACCTTCTAGAGCACGTTGGGTGGCACGGGATACATGCGGACGTGCATTGTCCTGTTGGAACAGCAAGTTCCCTTGCCGGTCTAGGAATGGTAGAACGATGGGTTCGATGACGGTTTGGATGTACCGTGCACTATTCAGTGTCCCCTCGACGATCACCAGTGGTGTACGGCCAGTGTAGGAGATCGCTCCCCACACCATGATGCCGGGTGTTGGCCCTGTGTGCCTCGGTCGTATGCAGTCCTGATTGTGGCGCTCACCTGCACGGCGCCAAACACGCATACGACCATCATTGGCACCAAGGCAGAAGCGACTCTCATCGCTGAAGACGACACGTCTCCATTCGTCCCTCCATTCACGCCTGTCGCGACACCACTGGAGGCTGGCTGCACGATGTTGGGGCGTGAGCGGAAGACGGCCTAACGGTGTGCGGGACCGTAGCCCAGCTTCATGGAGACGGTTGCGAATGGTCCTCGCCGATACCCCAGGAGCAACAGTGTCCCTAATTTGTTGGGAACTGGCGGTGCGGTCCCCTACGGCACTGCGTAGGATCCTACGGTCTTGGCGTGCATCCGTGCGTCGCTGCGGTCCGGTCCCAGGTCGACGGGCACGTGCACCTTCCGCCGACCACTGGCGACAACATCGATGTACTGTGGAGACCTCACGCCCCACGTGTTGAGCAATTCGGCGGTACGTCCACCCGGCCTCCCGCATGCCCACTATACGCCCTCGCTCAAAGTCCGTCAACTGCACATACGGTTCACGTCCACGCTGTCGCGGCATGCTACCAGTGTTAAAGACTGCGATGGAGCTCCGTATGCCACGGGAAACTGGCTGACACTGACGGCGGCGGTGCAGAAATGCTGCGCAGCTAGCGCCATTCGACGGCCAACACCGCGGTTCCTGGTGTGTCCGCTGTGCCGTGCGTGTGATCATTGCTTGTACAGCCCTCTCGCAGTGTCCGGAGCAAGTATGGTGGGTCTGACACACCGGTGTCAATGTGTTCTTTTTTCCATTTCCAGGAGTGTAGATCGGAGCTCTTCCCCAATTTTAATTTTTCTTGATTTCAGCGCCATCTGTCAATGGTTTAAAAAATGTTTCGGACAAAACTTGACAATATTGTTATGGACAATCCGAAACTGCAGTAAAAAATGTGGGTTCCCATATAAGATTTAAGAGTTGCTCTCCGCCCCACCCAAGGGGGCAGGGAATGGGGTCACGTGTAGTATCATCTGATGTCCTCCTTTGAGCTTACGAACTTGTCTTAGCCAGTATTTTTACCCGATGTATAGTTTTCGAGATTATCTCATCCGAAAATTCAGATGGACCATATATAGGGTGGTCCATTGACCGTGACCGGGCCAAATATCCCTCAAAATAAGAGTCAAACGAAAAAACTACGAAGACGAAACTTGTCTAGCTTGAAGGAGGGAACCAGATGGCGCTATGGTTGGCCTGCTAGATGGCGATTCCATTGGTCAAACGGATATCAACTGCGTTTTTTTTAAAATAGGAACACCCATTTTTATTACATATTCGAGTAGTACGTAAAGAAATATGAATGTTTTAGTTGGACCACTTTCTTCGCTTTGTGATAGACGGCGCTGTAATAGTTACAAACATATGGTTCACGATTTTAGAGGAACAGTTGGTAACAGGTAGGTTTTTTAAATTAAAATACAGATCGTAGGTACGTTCGAACTTTTTATTTCGGTGATACATGTACCTTTGTGAACTTATCATTTCTGAGAACGCATGCTGTTACAGCGTGATTACCTGTAAATACCACATTAATGCAATAAATGCTCAAAATGATGTCCGTCTACCTCAATGCATTTGGATATACGTGTAACATTCCTCTCAACAGCGAGTAGTTCGCCTTCCGTAATGTTCGCACATGCATTGACAATGCGTTGACGCATGTTGTCAGGTGTTGTCGTTGGATCGCGATAGCAAATATCCATCAACTTTCCCCACAGAAAGAAATCCGGGGACGTCAAATCCGGTGAACGTGTGGGCTATGGTATGGTGCTTGTGCTTCTACGACCAATCCACCTGTCATGAAATATGCTATTAAATACCGCTTCAACCGCACGCGAGCTATGTGCCAGACATACATCATGTTGGAAGTACATCGCCGTTCTGTCATGCAGTAAAACATCTTGTAGTAACATCTGTAGAACATTACGTAGGAAATGAGCATACATTGCACCATTTAGATTGCCATCAATAAAATGGGGGCCAATTATCTTTCCTCCCATAATGCCGCACCATACATTAACCCGCGAAGGTCGCTGATGTTCCACTTGTCGCAGCCGTCGAGATTTTCCGTTGCCCGATAGTGCATATTATGCCGATTTACTTTACCGCAGTTGATGAATGACGCTTCGTCGCTAAATAGAACACACATAAAAAAATCTGACATCATCCCGTAATTTCTCTTGTGCCCAGTGGCAGAACTGTACATGACGTTCAAAGTCGTCGCCACGCAATTCCTGGTGCATAGAAATATGGTACGGGTGCAGTCAATGTTGATGTAGCATTCTCAACACCGACGTTTTTGAGATTCCAGATTCTCGCGCAATTTGTCTGCTACTGATGTGCGGATTAGCCGCGACAGCAGCTAAAACATCTACTTGGGCATCATCATTTGTTGCAGATCGTGGTTGACGTTTCACATGTGGCTGAACACTTCCTGTTTCCTTAAATAACGTAACTATCCGGCGAACTGTCCGCACTCTTTGATGATGTCGTCCAGGATACCGAGCAGCATACATAGCACACGCCCGTTGGGAATTTTGATCACAATAGCCATACATCAACACGATATCGACCTTTTCCGCAATTGGTAAACGGTAATGTATCACGAAGCAAATACCGTCGGCACTGGCGGAATGTTACGTAATGCCACGTACTTACACGTTTGTGACTATTACACCGCCATCTATCACAAAGCGAAAAAAGTGGTCCAACTAAAACATTCATATTTCTTTACGTACTACACGAATATGTAATAAAAATTGGGGGTTCCTATTTAAAAAACGCAGTTGATATCCGTTTGAAGTATGGCAGCGCCATCTAGCGGACCAACCATAGCGCCATTTGGTTTCCCCCTTCTAGCTAGACGAATTCCGTTCTTTGTAGTTTTTTCGTTTGATTTGATGCTTATTTCGTGAGTTATTTGGCCCGGTCAGGGGGGCAGAGAGAGAGAGAGAGAGAGAGAGAGAGAGAGAGAGAGAGAGAGATAGGAGAGTACTGTTTCAAAGATGCATTACACTTTCAACATTTGCCACAACCACCATTAACAAGAACATATTCACTAACACCACCACTGGTAGAGACGTAATTAGTTTCATAAAACACCTTTAATTAACTATGACGTACATTCCGCCAGCTGTTACCTGATTTCACACGCATCCATCGTACTGTTCAGTGTTGATCAGCCAAGTAGACAGTAGAAGCATCGTCTGACAACAATCGGAATTTGCTGGCCCCTCCGGATGCCGAATTGGTTCTGTCGCCGACAGATTCGACAGCACTAGCCTCTAGTGCGTGGCTGAGCTGGTAGCAAAAACAACACAGTGACGGTAAATCCTAGGGCGAGCGCGGCGCGACTGATCGAACGTTGTTTGTCGCTGATAAGTGGCCTGCGGGGTGCGGAATTAACGACTGGCGGCGGGCGATAGCCGAGATTACAGCAGCCAGCGCCGGCCTAATGCTCGCCATTAATCAGGACGCCAGGACTCGGTGCAATCTCGCCGCTCCGCGCCGCGCCACCCGACGGCGCGTCATAAGCGCGGCGTCATCAGGCAGTAGACAGCAGAACAGGTGCCGCCGCACACGCTGGCTGTGGGCCCAGCATCACGCCGCCGTGGTTTCTGCAGCCGCCGCGCCGTCCCTGCTGCAGCAAAAGTAGGCTACCCGCGCAACCGTCGAGGATGCTCTTACGTGGCTGCCAAAGGAAGTTCGTCACCAATTTCACTTAACCTCTACATTTACATGTACATTTATACTCCGCAAACCACCCAACGGTGTGTGGCGGAGGGCACTTTACGTGCCACTGTTATTACCTCCCTTTCCTGTTCCACTCGCGCATAGCTCGCGGGAAGAACAACTGCCGGAAAGCCTCCGTGCGTGCTCTAATCTCTCTAGTTTTACATTCGTGATCTCTCTAGATTTACATTCGTGATCTCCTCGGGAGGTATAAGTAGGGGGAAGCAATATATTCGATACCTCATCCAGAAACGCATCCTCTCGAAACCTGGCGAGCAAGCTACACCACCGAGCGAGGTGGCGCAGTGGTTAGACACTGGATTCGCATTCGGGAGGACGACGGTTCAATCCCGCGTCCGGCCATCCTGATTTAGGTTTTCCGTGATTTCCCTAAATCACTCCAGGCAAATGCCGGGATGGTTCCTCTGAAAGGGCACGGCCGACTTCCTTCCCCATCCTTCCCTAATCCGATGAGACCGATGACCACGCTGTCTGGTCTCCTTCCCCAAAACAACGAACCAACCAAGCTACACCGCGATGCAGAGCGCCTCTCTTGCAGAGTCTACCACTTGAGTTTGTTAAACATCTCCGTAACGCTATCACAGTTACCAAATAACCCTGTGACGTAACGCGCCGCTCTTCTTCGGATCTTCTCTATCTCCTCCGTCAACCCGATCTGGTACGGATCCCACACTGATGAGCAATACTCAAGTATAGGTCGAACGAGTGTTTTGTAAGCCACCTCCTTTGTTGATGGACTACATTTTCTAAGGACTCTCCCAATGAATCTCAACCTGGCACCCGCCTTACCAACAATTAATTTTATATGATCATTCCACTTCAAATCGTTCCGCACGCATACTCCCAGATATTTTACAGAAGTAACTGCCACCATTGTTCGTCCCGCTATCATACAATCATACAATAAAGCATCCTTCTTTCTACGTATTCGCAATACATTACATTTGTCTATATTAAGGATCAGTTGCCACTCCCTGCGCCAAGTGCCTTTCCGCTGCAGATCTTCCTGCATTTCGCTGCAGTTTTCTAATGCTGCAACTTCTCTGTATACCTCTCGGCTAAATTATGTAGGGAGTTCAGAAAGTAAGTTAAATGTGTCACCCGACGTTAACACTACTGTTTAACAAGAGTGAAGCTTCATCAGTAGAGTGCAAACTGATGAAATAGCGCAGGGTACCTAGCGACGGGAAAAAAGTGCAAGTCATCACCGTTTCCAGGAAGGGTCGAAGGACAGATGCTCCC
Organism: Schistocerca serialis cubense; assembly: GCF_023864345.2. Classification (NCBI taxonomy): domain Eukaryota; kingdom Metazoa; phylum Arthropoda; class Insecta; order Orthoptera; family Acrididae; genus Schistocerca; species Schistocerca serialis. The sequence goes on from NC_064638.1 coordinate 268,032,451, forward strand.
AGTTATCAATACTTCTATTTAAAGACAAGTAGTAGTTTAAGGTCGTTACTTAAAATCTCGAAAAGTCCTAGAACGATTTACATGAAATTTTTACACGATATGCTTATAAACGTTTGAACTGACATAGGCAACAGTTTTTTAAAAATATACTGATGCGCCAAATAAACTGGTTTAGGCATGCGTATTCAAACACAGAGACATGTAAAGAGTCATAATACGGCTCTGCAGTCGGCAACCCCTATATTAGACAACAAGTGTCTGACGCTCTTGTTAGATCGGTTACGGCTGCTACAATGGCGGGTTGTCAAGTTTTAAGTGAGTTTGAAAGTGGTGTTATAGTCTGCGCAGGAGAAATGGAATACACGATCTCCGACGAGATGAAGCGAGGATTCTCGACCATTTAACGAATGTACCGTGAATATCAGGAATCCAGTAAAATATCAAATCTCCGACATCGCTGCGACCGGAAAAAGATCCTACAAGAACGTGATCAACTACGACTGAAGAGAATCGTTAAACGTGACGGCAGTGCAACCCTTCCGCAAATTTCTGCAGATTTCAGTGCCGGTCCATCATCAAGTGTCAGCGTGCAAACCATTCAACGAAACATCATCGGTAAGGGCTTTCGGAGCCGAAGCTCCACTCCTGTACCCTTGATTACCGCCCAAAACGAAACTACGCTCGCCCTGGTCCGTCAGTACCGACATTGGACTGTTCGTGACAGGAAGCATGTTGCCTGATCCGACGAGTCTCGTTTCAAATTGCGTCGAGAGAAGGAACATGTACTGGTATGGAGGCAACCTCATGAATCTATGGATCCTGGATGTCGGCAGAGGCCTGTTCAAGTTGGTGGAGGTTCTGTAATGGTGTGGAGCGTGTGCAGTTGGAGTGATATGTGACTCCTGATAGGTCTACATACGATACTGACAGTTGAACGCACGTGTGTATCCTGTCCGATCGCCTGCATCCATTCATGTTCATCGTGAATTCCGACGGACTTGGGTAATTCCAGAAGGACAATGCGACACCCCAAAAGTCCAGAAAGCTACGTCGTGGCTCCTGGAACACTTTTATGAGTTTAATCACTTCCGCTGGCCACCAAACAAGAACATTACTGAGCTTATCTGGGATGCTTTACAACGTGCTGTTCAGAAGAGGCCTTTCAACGTGCTGTTCAGAAGAGATCTCCACTCCCTCGTACTCCTACGTATTTATGGACAGCTCTGCAGGATTGATGGTGTCAGTTCCCTCCAGCACTATTACAGACATTAGTCAGGTCCATGCCACGTAGTGTTAGGGCACTTCTGCATCTCACGACGGCCCCACACGGTATTAGGCATATGTACCAGTTTCTTTGGCTCTTCAGTGTATGTGGCATAGAAATATACGAAGTTTATGAGAAAAGTAATAAGTGGTTTTTTTATGAGCCACAATTTTTATCTCTTTCAAACAACGATATCACTCCTTTAAAGTGGTTCCCTTCGGCAGCTATACACTGACCGAGTCGTAGTCCGCAATCTTAGTAGCAATGCTGAATGTTCTCCAGAGTCCTAAAATAACATTATTCAATTTCGTGAAAAGCAAACTCCACAAGGGCTCAGATCAGGTGAATAGGGCGAGGTGGCAGGAGGGTCTTGGAACAACAGGAATGCCTTTTGAGGTCAAAAATTCCGTCATGGAAAGGCCGTGTGACATAATTCACCGTCCATTAGTCTGCAGTGTCCGGTATCATCCGAATCACACTTTTCGTAAGCCTATCAAGGATATCAATTTAAGGCACTTGGTTAACAGTTTGTCCTGGAGGAAGGAATTCATTATGTACGATATTCCTACTATGAAAAAAGCGAAAAGCATTGTTTTGATCTTTGATTTACTCATTCGAGCTTTTTTCCGTCGTAGAGATGCCTCAGTTCTCCACTCCTCGCTTTACCACTTTGTCTCAGGACCGTACTAAAAGCCCAGAATTCATCATCAATGATCACACAACTGAATTAGCAGTTCTGTCAAGAAGTACAATGCTGTAGTGCCTGTGTTGTTCAGAAATACGATGCAAAGCTCCTTCGAACATCCTTGCACGTCTAGTCGCTTCGGACTTGCCGCAGGAACTTTGCATCGTACTTATGAAACTTCTGAGCAACACCGGCACTGGAATATAGTGTTTATCCGACGACTTCGGAGAAACGACTTCCAAGTAAAGTGTCTTCTCCCAACGGAAATATGCATAATGTGCTTACGAGGGCATGTTGAAGACACATGGTTCACGATGTATGGAAGTTTGGATTCGGCTGTGAGTCGTGCGCAGTTAGTGGAACTGTAATGTGTCCACTCGCGAAGAGAAGGAAACCTTGGTTGAATCCCGCTCCGACACAAAGTTTCACTATCGCCATTCCATTATACAGCTGATGGTTGTCTCCATTCGAACGTATTTCATGCCTCTGAAGAAGATCAACGCACACGTTTCTTCGACTGTACTTCTGCTAACTTGTGAGGTTTTTCGACACCATTTAGGCATGACGCTTTGGCAAGTGCAAGTCTTCGGTCAAAATTTGATGTACGGTAAAAGTCTTTAACATACCACCCAACATCATTATTGTTAAACGTTGATCTCATATCACAAGAGCACGCAAATTTTCGACGTATTCGTCGGTTTTTTGAACTGAAGATCTCCGTGAGAGAGGTTCATCTTCTGCGTCTCCTCGGCATTCCAGAAATGATTTGTGCCAGCGAAAAACTTGTGATCTTGATACGGAACTTTCTTCATAGGCCAGTTTCAACTTTTCGATGGCCACACTCGCGGGCTCCCCGTAAACATAAATCTTAATTGAATAACTTTGTTCTAAATTCCGATGTTTCCCTTTCGAAACACGCAACAAGAACAGAACAACAAGAACAGAACTTCACTGATGGCGCTCTCATAGATGACGTAAAGTCTGTATGGAGCTGAAACTCGGGCTGAGCATGTGGAACGGAGTAACATACGGGCCTACACAAGCGGAACGACACAGCGTTGCCTAATCGGTCACATTGTTGTCAGTCTCCTTACTTTTCTCACAACACTCATGTATATACTACATAAGTGGCAAACGTTTTTAGCAAAAATCTCAGAAAGTTCTTGACCGATTTCCATCAAATTGTTACACTATAAACTAATAAATAATCAGACTGAGATAGGGTACGTGTTATACATGGTATATAAATACATGCACATAATCTATACTTTTATATGAAGACAAGTCGTTGTTTAACTTTGTTACCAAAAATCACGAAAAGTTCTTGACTGTATTACATCAGATTTTTCCACGATACTCTAACAAACATTCGGGCAGACATGGACCACATATTTTAATATACATATATTATATAAATATCCTCATCTTACATAAAAAGGAAGTTTGCTATGTTTCTCGCACAAATTTCAGTATGTTTTTGGCCGATTTACTTCAAATTTGTACAGGATACTCTAATAAACGTTCCGTTTACTGTACGCACCACAGAACTGCGTATTTTGAGATGTGATACATAGTACACTATTTTTTTAAAATACAAATGTTACATTTACAGCTTTAAAATACACATTTCACCCCGCCCACCTCCCTCCACCGGGAAGAGAGCACAATACCGCTACCTACGTTCTAACAGCTCAATCTGTATATGTGCAAATATGAAACGTTGCCGGCTGCTGTGGCCGAGCGGTTCTAGGGGCTTCAGTCCGGAGCCACGCTGCTGCTACGGTCGCAGGTTCAAATCCTGCCTCGGGCATGGATGTTTGTGGTGTCTTTCGGTTAGTTAGGTTTAAGATAGTGCTTAGTCATCTGAACCATTTGAATGAAACGTTGTTACGAAGAATTTCGAAAAGTTCTTGTCGATTTAGTTCTAATTTTCTCACAATGCTCTAATAGACATTCAAACGGACATAGGCTGTATTTTTTTAAAACATTAATGTAGAGATTTGCTGTTAAAACTGATTGAGTAAAAAACGTGCTGTGCCATGCTGTGAAAAACTGCAGTTTATATTTCTTTCTCACAGTGAGTTTTCACTACGTTTTCAGGACATTTAGTACATTAGAGGAATTGATTCTCCTATATGTAGTCTTCTTTCTTAAATATAACTTTAAACAAAATTTGTATACTCAAAAATGTGCTATTCCGTCTCATTTCTCGCAGTCGGCTTTAACAGAAAACAGGGATGTTGAATTTATGGCTTGTGATTAGAATATTATTATGGAGTCCTACACTTTTTCGTATTAAAACCATGTGAGATACTGTCACTGAAGCTACTGTCTTCACATTTCCGACAGCCGAATGAGTCTGTCTTATTCTCCATATACCAGAGATCCCAGTCGGTTTGTGCTTTCATTTTAATCGACTTCTGTGTCCAATCAAAGTTTTTCCCTTTTTTTTGACAACATCAGTAAACAAAACTAAAAGCCAGAGAGAGGTGAGAAAAGCAGGAGGATGTAGAAAGGGGAGGAAATGGACATAGATACAAGGGGAAGCTAGAGAACGACAGAGAGGAAGAAGGTGGTGATGGACAGGAAAAGGAGGAGGAGGAGGTGATGGACAAAGGGAGGGAGGGAGAGAGTAGGAGATCAGTACGTGCATCCAATTCCCTCATATATTTAACAATTGCGAAGCATTGCAGGGTTCACCAGTAGACCTATCGTTGGCGTCAATGTATTGTAGGATTACGTAAGATATTTTATGCTCAAGAATTATGACGTTTTTGGAGAATGAAAACCACCTCTAGAAAAACCAGCATGGATTCCACAAACAGAGATCTTGCGAAACTGAAATCGCTCTGTCTCCATGAGATCCATAACGCTACAGACAACGGTGCTCAGATTGATACCATGTTCCTCGAGTAAAGCAAGGCATTTAACACCATCTCGCGTTTCCGGTTAGTGAAAAAACATTCGATTTTACCAAGTATCTGACAATATTTGCCACTAGATTCAAGACATCATTGCAGATGGAACTAAACACGTCGTCTCTAACCGAACAAAACCGACGGATGTAACTCTAATATCCGGTGTACGCGAATCAAGCGTGACAGGGCCGTTATTGTTTACGATGTTAATAAATTATCTGTCAGTTTGCGTCGAAAGCGCGTCAAGATTGCTCGCAGATGATGTGGTTGTCTATGAAATATCAGCAACTGCAAAAAAATAAATATCGATTCGCAGAAAGACATGCAGAGATTTTATGAATGGTGCAGGCTCTGATAACTGACATGAACGTGAATAGATGTAATATATTGTGCATACATGTGTATTGTATTGAACTGGGGATCTATAAACGACGGAGAGGCTTCGACCCCGCCGTAGCCCTCAGTGGTTCACAACCCCACAACAGGCTGCACCAGTCCACTCATCCCACCGCCGCCCCATACCGAACCCAGGGTTATGTGCGGTTCACCCCCAGTGGATCCCTCTGAAAAGCCTCACACCAGACGAGTGTAGCCCCAGATGTATGCGTGGCAGGGTAATGATGGTGTACGCATACGTGGTGACAGTGTTCGCGCAGCAATCGCCGACATAGTGTAACTGAGGCGGAATATGCAGAACCAGCCCGCTTTCGCCGAGGCAGATGGAAAACCGCAATAAAAACCACCCACAGACTGGCCGGCACACCGGACATAGACAGTAATCCGCCGGGCGGATTCGTGCCGGGGACCAGCATGCCTTCCCTCCCGGAAAGCCTTGCGTTAGACCGAACGGCTAACCGGGAGGGCTTGCGCATACATAGTAAAAGAAATCTACAGCTGGGCAACTACACTACTGATGAGAAACTGCTGGAAACATTATCGACCGTAAAAGATGTAGGAGTATTTATCCAGAGCGACCTTAAGTGGAATGATCATATAAAACACATTGTAGGAAAATTAGATGCCACACATAGATTCATAGGATGAATTTTAAGAAAATGTAACTCATCATTCCAGAAGGAAGTGGCTTGGAAGGCGCTTGTTCGACAGATTCTTCCGTACCGTTTATTAGTACAGGGTCCTTACTGGGTGGGACTGATAGAAGAGATAAAGAAGATCCAACGAAGAGCGGTGCATATTGTCAAAGGATCGTTTAGTCGGGGCGACAGCTTTACGGAGATGCTCAGCAAACTGCAGTGACAGACGTTACAAGACGTGCGTTCTGCATCACAGAGAGGCTAACTTCCACAATTTTGAGACAACACTTGCTGGGAAGAGGCGGACAACACATTACGTCCTCAATTACACTTCTCACGAAATGACCACAACGAGAAAACTCGAAAAATTAGGGCGAATACAGAGGCTTACCGACAGGTAAGGGGGTCAGGTAATGGCACCAGAAGTACCCTCCGCTTGCGCAATATGACAAAGATGAGCTTTGTGTGTTCTGGGTTTCCTGAAGGACAGTTCTGTTGCCTTAGGATGTCATATGCATCACATTGGCAGTGGAATGAAGTGGCAGGGCAACAGGAAACTTACACAAGGTGAATTACGTGGGACAGTACGATTCTAACGGGCAAAACGACTAAATTTGTCACACATTCCCTGTGAAACTTTGGCAATATGTGTATCAAATGCAGATGTAGCTCCAGCCGTTGTGAAAGGGCACCAACAGTTTGACGAAGGCCACAGATTCGTCTACATCTTCATGGATACTCTGCAAATTACATTTAAGTGCGTGGCAGAGGGTTCATCGAACTACCTTCACAATTCTCTATTATTATTGTTACTCCTAGGTATTCAGTTGAATCTACTGCCTTTATATTTGACAGATGTATCGTGTAACCGAAGGTTAACAGAGTCCTTTCAGCACTCATGTGGGTAACCTCACACTTTTCGTTATTTAGGGTCAACTGCAAATTTTTGCACCATTCGGATATCTTTTCTAAATTGTTTTGCAGTTTCTTTTAATCTTCTGAGGACTTTATTAGTGGATAAAGACAGCGTCATCTGCAAACAACCTAAAACGGGTGCTTAGATTGTCTCCCAAATCGTTTCTATAGATAAGGAACAGCAAAGAGCCTCTAACACTAACTTGAGGAACGCCAGAAATCACTTCAGTTTTACTCGGTGACTTTCCGTCAATTACTTCATGCTGTGACTTCTCTAACAGGAAGTAACAAATACAGGCACATAACTGAGACGATTTTAAGCACGCAATTTCGCTATAAGCCATTTGTGTGGTACAGTGTCTAAAGCCTTCTGGAAATCCAAAAATACGGAATCGATCAGAAATTCCTTGTCAATAACACTCAACACTTCATGCGAATAAAGAGCCAGTTGTTTGACAAGAACCATGTTTTCTAAACCCAAGTTGAATGTGTGTCAATAGACAGTTTTCTTCTAGGTAATCGCAGGTTCGAATCCTGCCTCGGGCATGGATGTGTGTGATGTCCTTAGGTTATTTAGGTTTACATAGTTCTCAGTCTAGGGGACTGATGACCTCAGATGTTAAGTCCCATAGTACTTAGAGCCATTTGAACCACCTTCGAGGTAATTCATAATTTTCGAACAGTATATATTTTGCAGAATCCTGCTGCATATCGATGTTAATGTAGTGACGATGCTCGAAAAGGAAGGTCGTCGACATCGACGACAGACTACAATGTCCACGGTCCATCTTCCGAAACCGCCATCTGTATCGGGAATTGTGCTCACAGTATGTTCTGCGGCCATTGGCTCACAAAGGCGCAGAGTTTTATGCCAATAAGAAACTTGAGTTGATCTACATCTACATCTACAAACGTACTCCGCAAGCCACCCTACGGTACACGGCAGAGGATATCATGTACCACTACTACTCATTTCCTTTCTGGTTCCCCTCGCGAGCGACGAAAAATGATTTAAATGCCTCCGTATAAGACCTGTTTTCTCTTATCTTGTCTTCATAGTCCTTACTGCAATGTACGTTGACGATAGCCCTCAAACGCCGTTTCTCTAAATTTCCCGAATAGTGCCACGCAAAAAGAGCATAATCTATCCGCCAGGGATTCCCACTTGAGTTCATGAAGCACCTCCATGATATTGCGTACTGATCGAACATACCAGCGACAAATATAGCAGCACACCTCTGAAATGCTTCGATATCTTCCTTCAGTCCTTCTTGGTGTGGATCCAAAGCAGTCGAACAGTGCTTAACAACGGATCGCACTAGTTTCTATGTACCGTCTCTTTCATGGATGAGCCATACTTTCCCAGCGTTCTCTCAATAAAACGTAGGCCAGCATTCGCCATCTCTAATACGAATCTCATTCATTTTCACACCACTTTCGACATTGCGCCTGGATATTTAATCGATGTGACTGTGTCAAACAGCACCCTACAAATGCTGCATTCGAACGTTACAGGATTTCTTTTCCTACTCTGCAGCATCATCTTACATTTTTCTATATTTAGAGTAAGCTGCCATTCACCACACCAACTATAACTTCTGTCGAAGTCACCTTGCATCCTCTTGCAGTCACTCAACGACGATGCCTACCAGAACTCCGCAGAGTCAGCAGCGAAAAACCATAAATTGCTGCTCACCCTGCCCGATAGAGCAGTTATGTATATAGAGAATAAGATTGGTCCTTTAACACTTCCCTGGGGCACTCCTCACGGTACCCTTGGTTCTGATGAACACTCGCTGTCGAGGACAACGAACTGGATTCTATTACTTAAAAAAGTCTGCAGGCTACTAACATGCCAGGCAACATAAATCTTACGCTCTACCTTCGACAGTCTGCTGTGGGGCATCGGACATACTATCCGGGAAACTATGAATATGGATCTGCCTGTTGCCATTCATCCATGCTTTGTTGCATATCACTTGAGAAAAGGGCAAGCTGTTTCTCACAAACGATGGCTTCAAATTCCGTGCATTGTTCTCCTACACATAGCGGCAGCACTCCACATGGGTGGACAATTCAAGCTTTACTTCAGCGTTTTCGTTGGGAAGTTTGGAAGCACCCACCATACAGCCCAGGTCTTGCACCTTGAGATGTCCATCTTTTCAGCCGGCCGAAGTGGCCGTGCGGTTAAAGGCGCTGCAGTCTGGAACCGCAAGACCGCTACGGTCGCAGGTTCGAATCCTGCCTCGGGCATGGATGTTTGTGATGTCCTCAGGTTAGTTAGGTTTAACTAGTTCTAAGTTCTAGGGGACTAATGACCTCAGCAGTTGAGTCCCATAGTGCTCAGAGCCATTTTGTCCATCTTTTCGGCAAGGTGAATAAACATCTGGTAGGAAAGAGATTTTCCAACGAGGTTGACGTTCACACAGCAATTCTCAGATGTCTCCGTGAGCATTGGAATGGTTTTCTATCGTCGAAGAACTGAATTATTGGTAGACATTCCGATCGTTGTTTACGGAGGCTTGGTGACTATGTTGAAAATTGGTATCATGCATCTGTGTCACTATGAAGTGTAGTGCATCATTCAATAAAAATTGCTTGGCCTGCCATAAAAATGTGTAAAAATTGTTCAAATGGCTCTGAGCACTATGGGACTTAACATCTGAGGTCATCAGTCCCCTAGACTTAGAACTAGTTAAACCTGACTAACCTAAGGACACCACACACATCCATGCCCGAGGCAGGATTCGAACCTGCGACCGCAGCAGCAGCAGCGTGGTTCCGGACTGAAGCGCCTTAGAACCGCTCGGTCACAACGGCCGGCTGTAACAATCGTTTTGAAGCCATTTGCGCATACAGGATTATTCATAACTACCTCTTGGGTTCGCAGAAAACGACTGTGTGAGAACTGTAAGACATACAGAAAATAGTTACATATCGGTGGACAGAGTATCTCTCCAAGTTTTCAACTCACATTAGGAAAAACGACGATACGTGCGTGCTCATTCAAGTCGCTGACACGAATTGGCCCAGGAGCCGCAACAGCAGCCTGCTTTCGAGACCTCTACAGTGAGTTGTCTACGTACAAGCGTGAACAAAATCCGTGCGACCATACGGAGCATTCCTGCTCATTGTGAAACTACGCCACAGTGCGTATCACGAATCCAAACTTGGGGGTGCTCTATCGACTGACATGTGCCATATATGTATGTACACATTCATGTTCTGAAACCCCGGAGGTAATTACGAATAATCCTCTGCTTAGGTGTTACAATGGCGCTCTTGTTCGATGCATTTCTGGGGTGTTTTGGAGCAATCGAGGTTTAAAGTTTCAAGAGCTGCTTCAGTACCATGAGAGAAGGTCAGAAATCGAGTAGCGTCGTGAGTGCAACCGAGTGTGGTAGCAGACTTGATGTCTGTCAGTATTGCGTTATAGCACACTGGACTCGAATGCAGGAGGACGACTGTTCAAACCTGCGTCCGGTCATCCTCATTTAGGTTTTCCGTGATTTACTTAAATCGCTTAAGGCAAATGTCGGGATGGTTCCTCTGAAAGGGCGCGGCCGACTTCTTTCCCTATCCTTCCCTAATCCGACGGGATCGATGACGTCGCTGGTCCCTTCATCCGAATCAACCAACCAACCAATCAACCAACCATTGCTGTGTTCAAATCTCGCCGTATTTCTTCCGTAATCCTACACCAAACACTTTTATTGCTGCAACGAATCATGTTTATTCAGAAACTAACAACAACAATGGTCAGCATGGTACATTCGTTGCGAGGTATAACGGAGGCGTAAGAAGAAATCGTAGAGCAATGTGTTTTTTATGTATCGACACTCATGCACATGACTCAAATGCAGTGTATATTATTCTAAGCAGTTGTAACACAGCACTACTTCAATGCGATACTCTCATATACAGTACACATTATATTAATAAAGTTTCGTGATGAAATTAAAGTTTATTTTTGTGATGTTAATGCGCGTACTGCAAATACAGCCTTCATTAATAAATGCATGTACATCCCGATATTACGTCGCTGCTATCCAATAAATAAGTCAAATAAAGTTACATGGTTCCAGAAACCTTTCCAAGGCTCAAACATCAACGATATATAAAAGATCAGTTCATCAAGAGTCCTTATCTTACCCCCCTCATACTTCGCTACCAAAGGCGTCCACCACTCCATGTATCTGTGTACAACGTTTTTCTCAATGCAAAATTCTCTCGAATTTCTGGCAGTCATTGTCTACGACTCCACTAGTCTGCAGACCTAACTGTGCCGACTGCTACGAGAAGTACTACATGTTTAGCGGGCACTACTGGAATTCTGTGGTGCTGATCTGAGATAAGAATGAACACGAACCTCTACAGAATCTTGCCGAGATATCTTCATTGTTTCTTCTGCCGCTTCCCTGTTCAGCCCTTATCGAGCTGCAGAAACGAGCCAATCCAGCGGCATGGAGCACAGATTCTGTCACCAATTCCCAACACATAAACAGGGTAGCAATATATGTGCTAGTCTTTCGTCCCCAATCGCCATAAGGATACCTCTCCCCTTCATGCCCAACGGAATCGCAACAGTAGTTCATTATATGTCTCTGGAAAAAGAAAACACATGATGAGTTGGTTTCCCTGCATTCAGTTTCACACGACAGCAGCTGTGCTATACTATAGGCGTGTACATTTATATTTATCCTATGGAGCCAAACTTAACAGTCGCAAAACGAAAATTGTTTTCTACACTAAATAGAACGAAAAAAACTGTAAAATCTCAAGGTCGGAAAAACGTTCTCTCCGGGATTGGGACTTCCTTAAAGTCTCTGGGAACAGCACAAATGGTTCAAATTGCTCTGAGCACTATGGGACTTAACATCTTAGGTTATCAGTCCCCTAGAACTTAGATCTACTTAAACCTAACTAACTGAAGGACATCACACACATCCATGCCCGAGGCAGGATTCGAACATGCGACCGTAACAATCCCGCGGTTCCGGACTGAAGCGCCTAGAACCGCACGGCCACCGCGACCGGCGGAACAGCACAGCTCCACATGCATTCGCAGATATATGAATTGTGCATTTAAATTGACTTTTTGCACATTAATGTGAAAAATTGGACAGACGAGAATTACTATGGTGCAGACCTAGATGCTAAATGTTGATTGTCCCAGGCACTTTTAGGGTGGTTTTGGGAGGTTTCCCACATTCATGTAGTCCTATGTACACCAAGATCTTCACTTTCTTAACCAAGCCAAAAAACTGTGGTTTTCAAATCACATTTTCTTCAACTTTGTTTATGTTAGTCGGCACAAAAAAATGTCAGGAAAGTAATGCAATAAATGCAGTGACGTGAATAGATGTGAAGTTTTATAAGTACATAAACCGTTGTGGATGGTATCCTAATACTTTTCAAACGTCATTATATGTCTCACCTTTTCGACGAGTTTTAATGTGTTGTATCCAGCAGTATTTTCTCTGTCACACCTTTCTTTCCCATTCTAGATTTTTAATTTTTAGCTTCTGCCTAACACCATGAGTGTGAAGAAATTATTTTTGTGAATGTTTTGTAACTTCATTTCTTAACTCGTTTTGTTCGCAGTATTTAATGATATGTGGATATAATTTCACACCACTGAATCTGTACTGTTAGTACAATAAAAAGATGAATTTAGCATGTACACGATCTAGTCATACAGTGTCCACCACCTACGTTCGAGATCGACGCGTAATGACTATTCACCAGCTCCAAGTGGAAGCATTAATACGGGAGGGCATATAAAACGTGTCTGGGGAATGTGTACAACAGTGACGTCGCTGTGGTAATGCGGGAAAACTCTCTTTCCGCACAGGCCATGAAGGCCCAAAGGTACCGACTGACCGCCGTGTCATCCTCTGCCTACAGGCGTCACTGGAAGCGGATATAGAGGGGCATGTGTTCAGCAAACCGCTCTCCCGGCCGTATGCCAGTTTACGAGACCGGATCCGCTACTTCTCAATCAAGTAGCTTCTCAGTTTTCCTCACAAGGGCTGAGTGCACCCCGCTTGCCAACAGCGCTCGGCAGACCGGATGGTCACCCATCCAAGTGCTACCCCAGATCGACAGCGCTTAACTTCGGTGATCTGACGGGAACCGGTGTTACCACTGTGGCAAGGCCGTTGGCATAATGCGGAAACACGGAGATTTATCTCACGTCCAAAAGGGCATGATCATTGACTTTCGTGCCAAGGGTGGAAGCATTTCCGAAACGGCTATGTTCTTAAAACGACAGGATTTTCCCCTGGGATAGAAGTATCTCTTTTCCGATGCACTATTCCTTCTTTACTGTATCCCTCGCTCCCTCACAGTGCGAATTATCACATAAATTGCGTCACTATGAAATACTATGGGTTCTATGACTCCTCCTTCTAAATCGAGTAACGTTTCTGTGGAAACGACAGGATTTTCTTTTGGGATACGAGGATCTTGTTTCCGATGCACTATTCCTTCTTTACTGCATCCCTCGCTCCCTCACATTGACGAATCAACAGAGAAATTGCGTCGCTATGGAATAATATGGGTTCTAAGACATCTCCTTCTAAATCGAGTAATGTTTCTACGGAAACGACAGGATTTTCTTTTGGGATACGAGATTCTCCTTTCGAATGCTCTATAGCTTCTTTACTGCATCCTTCGATCCCTCACATTGACGAATTAACACAGAAATTGCGTCGCTATTAAATACTATGGCTTCTATGACTTTTCCATCTAAATCGAGTAACGTTTCTATGGAAACGACAGGATTTTCTTTTGGGATACGAGTATGTCCTTTCCGATGCACTATTCCTTCTTTAGTTCATCCCTCGCCCCCTTGCATTGACGAATTAACACAGAAATTGCGTCGCTATGAATTGCTATGGGTTCTATGACTTCTCTTTGTAAATCGAGTAACGTTTCTATGTAAGCGACATAATTTTCTTTTATGATACGAGTATCTCCTTTCCCCTAGCACTATTCCTTCTTTACTGCATCCCTCGCTCTCTCACATTGAAGAATTAACGCAGAAATTGCGTCACTATGAAATACTATGTGTTCCATTACATCTCTTTCTAAATCGAGTAACGTTTCTATGGAAACGACAGGATTTTCTTTTGGGATACGAGTATCTCCTTTCCGATGCACTATTCCTTCTTTACTGCATCCCTCGTTCCCTCACACTGACGAATTAACACAGAAATTCGGTGGCTATGAAATAATATGTGTTCTATGACTTCTCCATCTAAATCCAGTAACGTTTCTATGGAAACGACAGGATTTTCCCCTGGGATAGGAGTATCTCTTTTCCGATGCACTATTCCTTCTTTACGGCATCCCTCGCTCACTCACATTAACGTACTAACACAGAAATTGCGTCGCTATGAAATACCATGGGTTCTACGACTTCTCCTTCAAAATCGAGTAACGTTTTATGGAAACGACATGATTTTATTTTGGGATACGAGTATCTCCTTTCGAATGCTCTATAGCTTCTTTACTGCATCCTTCGATCCCTGACATTGGAGAATCAACAGAGAAATTGCGTCGCTATGAATTGCTATGGGTTCTATGACTTCTCCTTCTAAATCGAGTAACGCTTCTATGGCAACGACAGGATTTACTTTTGGGATACGAGTATCTCCTTTCCGATGCAGTATTCCTTCTTTACTGCATCACTTGCTCCCTCACATTGTCGAATTAACAAAGACATTGCTTCGCTATGAAATACTATGGGTTCAATGACATCTCTTCCTAAATCGAGTAACGTTTCGATGGAAACGCGAGGATTTTCTTTTGGGATATGAGTATCTCTTCTCTGATGCACTATTCCTTCTTTACTGCATCTCTCGCTCCCTCACATTGACAAATTAACACAGAAATTGCGTCGCTATTAAATACTATGGCTTCTATGGCTTGTCCATCTAAATAGAGTAACGATTCTATGGAGACGACAGGATTTTCTTTTGGGATACGAGTATGTCCTTTCCGATGCACTATTCCTTCTTTAGTTCATCCCTCGCCCCCTTGCATTGACGAATTAACACAGAAATTGCGTCACTATGAATTGCTATGGGTTCTATGACTTGTCTTTCTAAATCGAGTAACGTTTCTATGTAAGCGACAGGATTTTCTTTTATGATACGAGTATCTCCTTTCCCCTTGCACTATTCCTTCTTTACTGCATCCCTCGCTCTCTCACATTGAAGAATTAACGAAGAAATTGCGTCACTACGAAATACTATGTGTTCTATTACATCTCTTTCTAAATCGAGTAACGTTTCTATGGAAACGACAGGATTTTCTTTTGGGATACGAGTATCTGCTTTCCGATGCACTATTCCTTCTTCACTGCATCCCTCGCTCCCTCACATTGACGAATTAACACAGAAATTGCGTCGCTATGAAATACGATGGGTTCTATGATATCACCTTCTAAATCGAGTAACGTTTCTATGGAAACGACTGGATTTTCTCTTGGACTAAGAATATCTCCTTTCCGATTCACTATTCCTTCCTTACTGCATCCTTCGCTCCCTCACATTGACGAATTAACACAGAAATTGGTCGCTATGAAATACAATGGGTTCTATGACTTCTCCTTCTAAATCGAGTAACGTATCTCCGGAAACGACAGGATTGTCTTTTGGGATACGAGTATCTCCTTTCCGATGCACTCTTACTTCTTTACTGCATCCCTCGCTCCCTCACAATGACGATTTAACACAGAAATTGCGTCGCTATGAAATACTATGGGTTCTATGACTTCTCCTTCTAAATAGAGTAACGTTTCTATGGAAACGACAGGATCTTCTTTCGGGATACGAGCATCTAATTTTCGATGCACTATACGTTCTTTACTGCATCCCTCGCTCCCTCACATATACGAATTAACACAGAAATTACGTCGCTATGAAATACAGTGAGTTGTATAACTTCTCCATCTAAATCGAGTAACGTTTCTATGGAAATGACAGGATTTTCTTTTGGGATACGACTATCTCTCTTCCGATGCACTATTCCTTCTTTACTGCATCCCTCGCTCCCTCACATTAACGTACTAACACAGAAATTGCTTCGCTATGAGTTGCTATGGGTTCTATGACTTCTCCTTCTAAATCGAGTAACGTTTCTATGGAAACGAGAGGATTTTCTATTGGGATACGAGTATCTCCATTCCGATGCATTATTCCTTCTTTACTTCATCCGTCGCCCCCTCACATTGACGAATTAACACAGAAATTACGTCGCTATGGAATACTGTGGGTTCTATGACTTTTCCTTCTAAAGCGAGTAACGTTTCTATGGAGACGACAGGATTTTCTTTTGGGATACGAGTAACTCCTTTCCGATGCACTCTTCCTTCTTTACTGCATCCCTCGCTCAATCACTTTGACGTATTAACACAGAAATTGCGTCGCTATGAAATACTATGTGTTCTATGTTTTCTCCTTCTAAAGCGAGTAACGTATCTATGGAAACGACAGGATTTTCTTTCGGGATACGAGTATCTCCTTTCCGATGCACTATTCCTTCTTTACTGCATCCCACGCTCCCTCACATTAACGTAGTAACACAGAAATTGCGTCGCTATGAAATACCATGTGTTCCACGACATCTCCTTCTAAATCGAGTAACGTTTTATGGAAACGACAGAATTTTCTTTTGGGATACGGGTATCCCCTTTCGAATGCTCTAAAGCTTCTTTACTGCATCCTTCGATCCTTCACATTGGCGAATCAACAGAGAAATTGCGTCGCCATGAAATACTATGGGTTGTATGACTTCACCTTCTAAATCGAGTAACGTTTCTATAGAAGCGACAGGATTTTCTTTTGGGATACGGGTATCTCCCTTCCGATGCACTATTCCTTCTTTACTGCATCCCTCGCTCCCTCACATTAACGTACTAACACAGAAATTGCTTCGCTATGAAATACCATGGGTTCTATGTCTTCTTCTTCTAAATGGAGTAACGTTTCTATGGAAATGACAGGATTTTCTTTTGGGATACGAGGATCTCGTTTCCGATGCACTATTCCTTCTTTACTGCATCCCTCGCTCCCTCACTTTGACGAATTAACACAGATAATGCGTCGTTATGAAATACTATGTGTTCTATGACTTCTCCTTCTAAAGCGAGTAACGTTTCTATGGAAACGACAGGATTTTCTTTCGGGATACGAGTATCTCCTTTCCGATGCACTATTCCTTCTTTACTGTATCCCTCGCTCCCTCAAATTGACGAATTAACACAGAAATTACGTCGCTATGAAATACTGTGGGTTCTATGACTTCTCCTTCTAAATGGAGTAATGTTTCTATGGAAACGACAGGATTTCCTTTTGGGATACGAGTATATTTTTTCCGATGCACTATTCCTTCTTTACTGCATCCCTCGCTCCCTCACATTAACGTACTAACACAGAAATTGCGTCGCTATGAAATAACATGGGTTCTACGTATTCTTCTTCTAAATCGAGTAACGGTTCTATGGAAACGACAGGATTTTCTTTTGGGATACGAGTATCTCCTTTCGAATGCTCTAATGCTTTTTTACTGCATCCTTCGATATCTCACATTGGGGAATCAACAGAGGCATTGCGTCGCTGTGAAACACTATGGGTTGTATGACTTTTCCTTCTAAATCGAGTAACGTTTCTATAGAAACGACAGGATTTTCTTATGGGATACGAGTAGCTCCTTTCCGATGCACTATTCCTTATTTACTGCATCCCTCGCTCCCTCACATTGACGAGTTAACAAAGAAATTGCTTCGCTATGAAATACTGTGGGTTCTATGACATCTCTTCCTAAATCGAGTAACGTTTCTATGGAAACGAGAGGATTTTCTTTTGGGATACGTGTATCTACTCTCCGATGCACTATTCCTTCTTTACTGCATCTCTCGCTATCTCACATTGAAGAATTAAAAAAGAAATTGCGTCGCTATGAATTGCTATGGGTTCTATGACTTCTTCTTCTAAATCGAGTAACGCTTCTATGGCAACGACAGGATTTTCTTTTGGGATACGAGTATCTCCTTTCCGATGCACTATTCACTCATTACTGCATCTCTCGCTCCCTCACATTGACGAATTAACAAAGATATTGCTTCGCTATGAAATACTGTGGGTTCTAAGTCATCTCCTTCTAAATCGAGCAACGTTTCTATGGAAACGAGAGGATTTTCTTTTGGGATACGAGTTTCTACTCTCCGACGCACTATTCCTTCTTAATGCATCCCTCGCTCCCTCACATTGACGAATTAACACAGAAATTGCGTCGCTATTAAATATTATGGCTTCTGTGACTTCTCCATCTAAATCGACTAACGTTTCTATGGAAACGACAGGATTTTCTTTTGGGATACGAGTATCTCATTTCCGATGCACTATTCCTTCTTTACTGCATCCCTCGCTCCCTCACATTGACAAATTAACACAGAAATTGGGTGGCTATGAAATAATATGTGTTCTATGACTTCTCCTTCTAAATCCAGTAACGTTTCTATTAAACTGTTCCGGTGTCATTATTGTTAAAGTACTCCGCGATGGCAAGTTGAAGCTATCCAAAACCGACGTCGAATTAAATGTGGTGCAGCATGGACCATAAATAACAGTGGTGGATGACGGCTGCGGAGATGTGCACGGGGAGTGGGTGTGCAACTGTTGAGCAACTGATAAACCAAGGGGCTACCAACAGTTGTCTGCACAACGACCGTTCAGGGAACATTAGTCCGTATCGGCCTCGGCAGCAGGTACATGGTCCTGCATCCATGCTGACTGTTGTTGATCGGCGACGAAGGCTGGCATTTGCACTCGAGTACCGCAAGTGGACGTTCATTTATGACCATTGGCGTTCACAGCGTGAAAGCAAACACCATGAAACCAGGAGTGAGTGCTATGGCCTGGGGAACCGTTTTGTGGCATTCCCTGGATGATCTCGTGATACTGGAAGTCACAGGGGATCTACACAACTATGCATCTACACTTAGGGAGCATGTCCACCCCTACACGAAGTTTGCTTTACCTCAGCGCCGTGAGTTTATCGTACTCTCTTGGCTACCTAAGTCCACAGATTTAAACCCAATATAGAATCTTCGGGAGCACCTCGATCGAGCTGTCTCGCCATGGATCTTGAACCGAGAAACCTGCCCAGTTGATCATTGCACTGGAGTCACCATGGCTTCATGTCCCTGCCTATACCTTCCAGACCGTCTTTGACTCTCTTCCTGCTTCTCGCAGCGGTCCGCGCTGCAAAAGTTGGTTTCGTCAGGCTTTTGACCGCTAATTACGTTAATGTGACTGAACAGCGTATAATACTACTGTAATACGCTTTCCGCTAAGGCAACGAAGTAGGGTAACAGTAAAAAATCTAAGTTACTAACTATCAGTCTTTTCAGACACAATAGTTACTGAATATCATATTAAGTTCTTGGGTAATCACACGTTTCCAAACTCACCGTAATAATTACATCAAAACTGGCAAGTTTTGAATCCTGCCCCCCTCTTGAAAAAATTTCTGCGGTTTCCAGCTCACGTTACTAATGAACCATAATGATTATCATTGTTCCTGAAGAAACATTATTTGTGTTAGCGATATGTTTGGTGGATATTATAAAATATATAGCAAGGCACACATTTGGTATGCCTATGCTGCTTACGCTAAATCCACTACACAACGCCTGTCACCCAGGAGAACATCCTTGTAAAACTTCTCGTAAAGGCTGCAGAAGAGCCACTTACCAGAGCAGTATTTTCTTGCGTCTAATTATGTGCTACAACCGTTCGAAACATGGTCAAAATCACTGGTGATTGGGTGTATGATTCCCTCATGTGTGGCCCACCCGGCATATTGGCGCGGGAATTGCTGTCGTAGATGTAGAGCGGTCGAGAGCTGTTCCCGAACTCGCAGACAAAATTTTCGGCGATTGTTCGGCATCATTCTCTTCGTATTGAGGTATAAAACGTCCACGGTCTCCTGCGGCTTGTTACAGAGTACAGTAGAGTCCCGTTAATCCGAAGGAATTGGGATCGGACCTTGCTCGGATTAGCCGGAATTACGGTGACGAATTTTTATAATGAAGTATACCAAGTAGATAAGTAGGTACACCATGGTAACAAATGAGAACAAGTGTTTGAACAATGACTCGCTCTCACTCCCTGCCCTTGTTGTTGTGCATTGTTGAGGCCTTTTCAGTGTCTGAGGTCAGTGCACTCTAGTTGGCTCGCAAAGCGCTTGGTTATGTTAGTTGTCGACCGCTGGCACTCGCAACAGTTGTATTGCGTTCGTTCAGGTGTAGTGGTGTACGTATTTTCGTCATGAGTAAATGGAAACACACAACGTTAACTCTCAAAGGAAAACTGAATGCTCTGAAGCTGATAGACAATGATGAGAATGTATCTAACCTGGTGACGGAACTACTGGGTGTTGGTAAAGCAACCATTTGTGATTGTAAGAAGAACCGTGCGAAGCTTGAACAGTCCTGTGCAACGTCTTCGGGATAAACACTTGATATTCGGCAGACTTTGAAACAGTCCCAGTACGATAAAGTGGATGAAGCTCTTTCCCTTTGGTTTACGCAGGAAAGAGAAAGGGGAACTCTTCTGAATGGAGCGCTGGTTTTGCAGAAGGCTGTTTACCTGAACAAGTTAATGACTGGTGGCAGTACGGGTTGGTTGGACAGATTCAAAAAACGTCATGGAATCCGTCAGCTAACAGTTACTGATGAGAAGCTTTCTTCTGCAACGAAGCAATACTTGGGTGAGTTTGAAAAAATGATAAGAGGGAAAGTATTCTCCGCGACAAAATTATAACGCTGACGAGACTGGCCTTAATTTTAGCGCATTGCCAACCAAAAGCCTGGCGTCAAAAGTAGAAGACCATGCTCCTGGTTTTAAAATGTGCAAAGATCGTGTGGTTTTATTAGCGTGCAGCAACACTGCTGGTAATTACAAGCTGATCGGCAAATCTGCTAGGTCCAGAGTTTTTAAAAACTGCAACATGAAGTCCCTGTCCGTATATTATCGCATACAGAAAAATGCATGGTAAGCTGTTCAAAGAATGGTTTCACTGCCAGTTAGTTCCCTCTGTTCGACGGTTTTCTAAGGAAAATCTTGTGTCTCCCCGTGCAGTCGTTTTGATGGATAACGCGCCATTTCACCCCAGCACTGAGAAATTATGTGATGGATAAATTGTGGTGAAGCTTTTGCCGCCGAATGTCACACCACTTCTACAGCCGATGGACCTGGTCGTACTGCAAACATTAAAACTGATTTACAGAAAACAATTTTTAAGAATGCTGATCCAAGATGATAGCATTCCCTTAGTTGACAAAAGACCATTGCGAAGGATGATGTTTATTGGGCCGCTAAGGCATGGCAGAATATTTCAGAAAATACTCTGAGAAAATCGTGGAGAAAACTGCGGACATCTCTTGAATTTCAGGACAACCTAGTCGTAAATGAAGAGGAAAATCTACTACAAATGATAGAGACAATCGCTGGATGTGAAGAAGCTAGTGAAGGAGACGTAGGTGAGTGGATGGCAGCGGATGAGGCACGTGTGGACAACCTTACTGACGCTGATTTAGTTGTTGCTGTGACTAAAGACCAGGAAGAAGTGGACAGCTGTGACGGAAGTGTCAATGAGCCTGAAAGCTGGTGCCACACAGTGACGCAGCAGAAGCCCTTGACCTCGCGCTACGTTATTTGGAGCAACAGCCTACTGCTACACCTGCTGATTTGATGTTTATGAGACGATGGCGCAACTATGCGTCATATAAACGACTGTCTTCATTACGCCAAAGAGCAATGAGTTTTTCTCATCTAAAAAATAGTTATACAATGTCCGCTGGATTTTAGTAAGTTTGACAGCTTTTCTTTCATTGTTATGCATTGTTTAAGCCTAATGTTTTCTTGACAGATTTTGTAATACATGTTTACGTACTGTGTAAATTAAAACAGTGTGTATGTACAGCAGCTGACCCCACAGTTTGCATATTTAGACTAAGATTTTTCATGTTCGGATTAACCGAACGTTTGGATTACCGGGATTCGGATTAGCAGCACCCTGCTGTATTAACGTTATTATGACTTGCTATGTTTGTTATCCCATCTATCTTTCTTTCCGTGAAAACTCATTCAAGAAAGTGAAAAAGCCTGAGACGTACAATCACCATAACATAGGATAACCCTTTTTCTCGTTGGCGATTGTGTGCAGGTGCGTAATTACTGTGATGTGGTTGCTGTCGTTTTGCCGCTGTTCCATTGGACTTAGACATGAGGTACATATCGGCTTACTGGTCATCAGTAAACACAACCATATTGCTGTGTATCACAACGTACAGCGAACACTGCCGAGAAAACCAAACCTGCGGCAGTACCGAATGTAAGCCTTAGGCCGAAAAGAGAATTAGGTTTTACTGCTGCCTACATGTATATTGGCTAAACTGAACAAGTTTGTTTCCAAACAAAACATGCATCTCATACTGTCGACGTTTGAAGTTTCCGAAAATATTTTCGGTGCACAACAAATACAAAGATAAATGAGCTTAAGAAATCTAACTAAATGAAACTCTTAGTAACGACCCATTTGAGACCACGAAGTCCATTATACAAAGAGAGGTCAGAAAATATATCTGAACAACCTCCGAAATTCCATGTCTGTTAATCTCATGTTCATTATGTACAAAAATGTAGTTCTACGAAGCTAAGTCAACAAGATAGGCTTTTTCTTTTCTGCCTCAAGGGTTAGCTCAGCACTAAAATATCTAAATCTCGTTGTTGTTCTTTTGCGTTAGCTTTGTTGGAATTCAGTGATTATATTAAAATTGTAGAGATTTTACGAACCGCTTCTTGTTCAGTGTGCCAGTAGTGTTCCATAGCCCACATTTCAGCTGGGAGAGATGTCTGATCCCTTCTCATACCTCTTTTCTTTTGAAAACTGGTCAATGGCTCTTGGCACTTGATAACGTTTGCGAACATAACCAACCTCTCAGAAAAAAGTATGCGATTGTATACTTTAGGCGTGCATATTTGATAAATGAACATCTGCATATGCGTTCCTCACTCCATTCCTAATCCAACTAATTTGAAAATCCAGTCTGACAACGGATGGTAAAGAGGTAGATTCATAAAAGGAGCACGGGAGTAGAGGCCAGTCCACTGGTTAAGTAGGAAGTTACGCCCTGTCCAGTCTCAGAAGAGTCAAAGAATTTTATCAAAACCGTAGGGAGAGTTACGGCGCTTTCGAAAAATAGTCAGAATAGTAAGGGAGAAACGAGCGTTTGCCCTTGTCTCATAAATTAAAGTCAAGATTAGAGCTTTCATTAGCCTATAGAAAGTGGCTTGGATCTTTTCACACTCATAGGACGAGAGGAGATGATCCGTGTGAAAAATTTTCTCTCTTCGGGTAGGTCAAGAATTAAGCACAAGCCCAGCTTGGCTGAAACGGGTTTTTGGCGCGATTACTCGTATTTTTGCTCAGACGCCAGATTAGCGAGATGAAAAGCACAGAGGATATTCGATTTTCGCGAGTGGCGAACAGAACGTTTCACTTTCGGGGAGCAGCGGAGAGAATATTTGGTGTGGAGATCAGTGGAGAACAGCATCTTTCTGGGTCTGACAGAGACGGAGAGAATTTGGTGTCCGTTCGAGATTTGAGGTGTCAGCAAGAATGGTGAGTGTTCTTGCTGCAGTTTTAGCATTTAACTTAGGTCGGCACCGTGTGAAGTTTAGGAACTTTACGATCATTTTAATCGTTTCATAGTCATAGTCATGGGTCTTAATTTTATTTCAATTTTTTCACAATTTGTTACAGTGAATTTTGAGTTACCATGACATGCTCGTTAACTTCCCCAGTGCACACACGAATTTTGACGCATGTATAAAGTGTTCTTAATGCCATGGGTAACGCTGTTACTTCCACCACATCATTTAAAGTCGATTCATCGCGATCTCTGGAAGTAATACCAATTTTACACTGTGTTTCCCAGTATCTTGCCGACTCACCATACAAGCAATACTTCCAACTGAGTCATTTTAATACTTAATACATTTCTTGTTATTTTGAACGAAATCATTCACCAAGTTTAATTTTTCCCAGCTGTGTAGTTCCTTATAAAATAAATGTGTAATAATAAATTTGTTCTTTATATAATTTCGGTAGATAATTAACCCCATGTCACTTGAATGTAGATTACCCAAGCCATCAGAGAAACATGTATATGAGGGACATAGTTTCTTGTTACAATTCCGGGTTGCAAATATTCTTGTGAATGACAGAGCTTCCAATCAACCTAACGGCTATAGGATATATTAATTTATTTTGTGTTAATAATTGATGCTCTGACGTATGGAGACACTTATATTGTGTGATTAGTGGGAATTAAAAAATTAGAACTTATGTGACAAAACAAAACACCTACAGCCGTCCTTATGATTTTACTTTATTTTGTTGGGACCAGTTACAACGCTTCAATGCGCCATCTTCAGGCTGTTGTTGATGCGGTATGGGTAGATATGATCCCTTTATATATCACATCAATTGCCAGCATAAATGCTTCCGCAGATAATGTGTCAGCACTTCAACCATCAACTGCCAACTACAGCCTGAAGATGGAACATTGAACCGTTGAAACTGATTGCAACACAATAAAATAAAATCATATCGTAAGGACGACTATAGGTTTTTTATTTAGTCACAATAGTAAACGGGTGTCGTCCCAAAGACCTCCTGCCAAAAGGATGGACATACAAATATAGCTTACTTAGTTTCACCCCACATAGTAATAGATAGGTTTCATTTAGCTTATCCTGCCAAGATATTATAACGTATCCACATGCTAATAGTATATTGGTTACATTTAGCTCATCCTGACGGGACGTTACTTGTTATTAATAGACGACAGGGTATCAATACTCCTTCGGTATACGTCGATGCATTTCTGTGTATCTAGCGCCTTGGTGCAGATTTTTGGTTTTCCATTCTTCGATCCGCCCGCTTTTGGTCATGTCTCTGACTACAGCAATTACATGCCCAGCGAGAATTCATCTCTCTTGTCTAGGTTTCTTCATTCTGTTTTTGCTCGTTCAGCGTGCTAGTTTCTGAGGCACTGAGGTGAGCCGGCGCTGGGTAGAACCCACATGTCCATTCAGTTGTGCACGACTTCGCAGACCAGCAGCGCAAGTGTCATGTTCGGACTGTTTTCCACGTCTGTCCCCGGAAACGCGTCGGTGGGTTTCTAAGTTCGCTCAAAATCAAACTAAAACGGTTATAACTGACATGCACGTTGTGGTGTATAATTGGTTTAATCTACTCTCAGAAGTTAAATTATGTGATATCCTTTTGTTATGTGCACTTTGTCAAGCCTGTAATACCATCGAGCTTGTACAGCTGTTTAATCTTCATTACAAACACTATAGGAGCAGCAAATTAGTGTAATGCGTATTGAGTGACATCTTCAGTCAGTAAAGGAGTTCAAATGGTTCAAATGGCTCTGAGCACTATGGGACTCAACATCTTAGGTCATAAGTCCCCTAGAACTTAGAACTACTTAAACCTAACTAACCTAAGGACATCACGCACACCCATGCCCGAGGCAGGATTCGAACCTGCGACCGTAGCAGTCCCGCGGTTCCGGACTGTAGCGCCAGAACCGCTAGACCACCGCGGCCGGCAAAGGAGTATTGGCACCAATACTGTAATTGATGTACATTACAATTGCTTATATTTTCACATGAGTTTTCTATTTTGTATAAAAGCAACCTTTTATAAAATCAAGTAATGCTCTACTGTGATGTGTTTAAAACCAAGCACTTCACATATTCCGATCACAAAATAGGTTTCAAAAATTGGAATATACCCATTCTTACAATGATAATTTCAGAGTTGATTTTATGGGAGTTATTTGCTTCAGACTGAACAAAAAAATGGTTCAAATGGCTTTAAGCACTATGGGACTTACCATCTGAGGTCATCAGACTTAGAGGTACTTAGACCTAACTAACCTAAGGACATCACACACATCCAAGCACGAGGCAGGATGCGAACCTGCGACCGTGGAGACTTTGACACAAATGGAACATTCTCACGCACTCGTTTATTGTACTGCTGGCTATGTGGTTGGTGTTAGCACTAAGCGACTCGTTGGTTTCTCGCTGAATTTGTTACTGGGGCGGTTGTGACCTGGCAAAACCAGATCGGATGGTTAATAACTACGATTCTGATTGACCGTCATCGCTTATCTCTCCAACCGAAGCTTGCGTTGCAGCGTAGGTTCTGACAATCGTGGTGACCCATAAGTACCTCAATACATTTAATCACAGGTGTAGCCATCGTCGAACAGTAGTTAAAGCAACCTCCCCGTTAAAAGAATTATACTCAGAAAACGAGCTCTATATCCTGTCCTGTCCGAATGATAGGTCTAGAAATTCAATTCAGTTTGAAGAAAGTTAGGGCATGTAAATTCACCCAGAGCTATTTGTATTGAAATCTCACTGCTGTCAGCAACAAGTACCATGCCTGAATCCAGCGAGTTTGTCTACAAACGAGACAAGCAGGGGATACTGTCGACATACGCAACGTCCTGCAAATATTTTTGGTGTAATATAGATACAAGGATAAATGGGCGTAAGAAAACAAACGAAAAAAGCAATTACTCTGTAATGAGCCACTCGAGAACAAATTCATTACACAAAAATACTCAGAAAATACTCCTGAACAACCGCAGTAATTCTGTGTATTGATCTCGGGTTCACCTTGTAGACCAGTCTACAAGGACCAGACTTAAATTACTATCACAATATTTTGCTCTTCTTTCCTAATCGATATGCGTCGTAATTTTGTGATGGAGCGCTGCTCCTGATAATCATGGTGACCTATCAGTACCTAAGCACCTTAATAGGGCATTACCAGCGACAGGCAAGTATTAAAGAAACTACCAGCTTAAAAAAAATTAGATTTTAAACAATCATATTCGCAAACCGATCTCTGTTCTTACCGAATGAAAGATGTAGCAGTTCAGGTTGAACAAAGCTAGGTCATGAGAAGGTAATGACGAGTAACAAGTTGGGCCCAGCGCTATTTGTCGTGAAACCTCACTTGTGTTCTTTAAAATGAAAATGAAGGATGCGTCTCACTTCCCTAAGCTTCCAATACCGCTGCTGCTTCGAAGCGTGAAGTAAATTCTCTAGTCACCAGCCAACATAAAATCTACCAAAAATACGAATGTAGGGAGTACCCGCGTGTGCCTGATGGTGACCTGCCTGCGAACACAGTATTGTTATGACCCGATCCGGAATCTTGTTGTTATGAGGAGGTCCAGCGAAGAGCTGCAGTGGGCGCCTGTGGAGCGCTGGGCTGCTAAGGAAACATCACTCACTCAACAATCATTTATTCGTAAGAGATCTACAATTACTCTGTCCTCTTCCCGGCACTACGTAGCACCGATCATGCTGAGTCCGCGCTGCTTGATAGCCCAGCGCAGAACTCGTTGAGCACAGATCGTGGCGTTGCCCACGGCCAGTACCGCGGCCCATATGACGGTGCGGCGGCCGTGTGTCTACAAGGCCGAGCGTGACCTGGGACGTCTGTCAGTGCCCCAGCGCTCTCGATGAATGACGCTGCGCTTAGGCCCGTTGCCACAATACTGCCGACCAAGTAATCGATTGACGAGATGGTGTGAAGGCGGAAGATCCAGCAGGAACACGGAGAACAGCTCGCTTATTGGTCCCAGTGTATATCCGTAAGGAAGCTACTTATACTGTACTGGCGACATAGGCGCCCAGCTCCCATGTTTAACAGCTTGCAGACGGGATTTATTTATTTATTTATTGTTCCGTGGGACCAAATTAAGGAGAAGTCTCCATGGTCATGGAACGAGTCAATACATGAAATTATAACACGATAGTAGAAACAGATAAAATGAAATATAAGAAACGTATTCAGGCGACAATTCGTAAGTTTATATAAAGAAGATCAACAATGTAACACTGGAATTAGCTTAATTTTTCAGGTCTTCCAGGAGCTCCTCGACAGAATAGGAGTTGATCCATGAGGAAACTCTACAGTTTGGACTTAAAAGCATTTGGGCTACTGCTAAGATTTTTTAGTTCTTGTGGTAGCTTATTGAAAATGGATGCAGCAAAATAGTGCACTGCTTTCTGCACAAGTGTCAAGGAAGTGCATTCCACATGCAGATTTGAATTCTGCCTAGTATTGACTGAGTGAAAGCTGCTAACTCTTGGGGATAAGCTAATATTGCTAACAACAAACGACATTAAAGAAAATGTATACTGTGAGGGCAATGTCAGAATTCCCAGACTATTGAATAGGGGTCGACAAGAGGTTCTAGAACTTACACCACATATAGCTCGAACAGCCCGTTTTTGAGCTAAATATACCCTTTTCGAATCAGAAGAATTACCCCAAAAAATAATACCATATGACATAAGCGTATGAAAATATGCGAAGTAGACTACTTTTCGTGTCGAACTGTCACTTATTTCAGATACTGTTCTAATGGTAAATAAAGCAGCATTTAGTTTCTGAACAAGATCTTGAACACGGGCTTTCACAACAGCTTAATATCTATCCGAACGCCTAGGAACTTGAACTGTTCCGTCTCGCTTATAATATGCCCATTCTGTCTGATCAAAATATCGGTTCTTGTTGAATTGTGAGTTAGAAACTGTAAAAACTGAGTCTTACTGTGATTTAGCATCAAATTATTTTCCGCAAGCCACGAACTTATTTCATGAACTACATTATTTGATAATGTTTCAGTATTACACACAAGATCCTTCACTACCAAACTGGTGTCATTAGCAAACACAAATATTTTTGAATCACCTGTAATACTAGAAGGCATATCATTTGTATAAATAAGAAACAGCAGTGGCCCCAGCACCGACCCTTGGGGAACGCCCCACTTAACAGTGCCCCATCGAGACTAAACATCACTACCACTCTCAATATTGCGGAGAATTACCTTCTGCTTTCTGTTCTTAAAGTAAGAGGTGAACCAATTGTGAGCTACTCCCCTTACTCCATAATGGTCCAATTTCTGCAGTAATATTTTGTGGTCATGATCAATCCTTCATCCTCAGGTTGTCATCTCTACGAGTTGTAGAGATGCGGCTTGCAGATCAGAAGTCCCCCCGCCCCTCTGCCTCCGCCCCTACCACCATTCCCCTCCCCCCATATTCCCCCTTCTACCCCCTCCCTCTCCCCCACGTGGACTCTGCCACATGGCTGGACCGTTGTGGATTTGCAGCACTGGTCTCCAAGTTGACGGCAGCTTGTAGACGTTAAATTCACCAGAGTATCGTGCAACTTAAAGGAGCTGGTCTTTCATCAGTACCCATGATGCAGTGGACTCTCTCTCTCTGAGCAAGAAGTTGAGGAGAATGGACGTTTTATACAGGCGATGACGTGATCCTCCCTACACTCCCCACTCTGGCGACCGAATCTGTTCTCGTTTTCTGACCCTGTCAACACTCTCGCAGCTCTAATGTTAACTTCAGGATTTCGGTTTGTTCCTTTAAGCAAGTTTGCATCATGAAAGCTGTTCTTGTGACATCTCTGGGTGAGATTAGTACTTTTAACCTCATTAGAGCGTTCTCTCTTCTCCGCATTGTTTTCAGAATGCTGAATCAGTTATTGGCTTTCCTCTCACATTGTCCGATGAAACGAGTTCTCCGCTTGTTTGCATTTTGGGCTTTTTGTTTTGATATATGGTTATGACACCGTTGCTTAGCCAGCAGACGCGCCGGACTCTTACCGACGTCTCTATAGATTTCTAACAAAATTCAGTTTCTGCAATTTCTATTCTATTGTGAAACAGTGTTGTGTCTCACAGTTAACTGCGTTGTTCGTAGTAGGAATACCTACATGCTAAAGTCGCTGCTGTAGTATGTTCAATTAATAAACATGGTCTTGCAAATCGTTTAGAGAAAAGTCGAGCTTGTGACTTCGGTTTTATACATCTGATGGAATAGAATGACCATGAGAGCGGTTGTGTATTAATTTTTATTTCTGCGACAATGGTTTTATATCAGCTGGACTGCCTCATGTATCGTTATATCCAAACGATCTATACATCTTAAGCTACATTCAAGTATGTAGTACAGTACTAATAGTAATGTAACTCATGTAAGCCCTCCATCAAACCTGTCACGTTGTATCTTCACAGATCCGATGATGGCACCTTTAGTGTGTTGAAACCGGTCATCTAGTAAATAGTATTTAAGCGATCTTGGCGTTTGAATTATTTCTACAACAGAGTGATCGCCCCACAACACACTATGTGTTCACTGCAAAATCGTTTAGAGTTTATTTCGTGAGGAAACACACCTCCTTCTTCAAAATCAGTATAAACTACTCCCCCCATCTTCAGTCCTTTCTCAGATTCCTAGCTCAGATCCTGTGAACGCTCTTGTTTAACTAGGGTTGTTGGAGATTCTAGCAAGTATTCACACCGAGCGGTTCTAGGGGCTTGAGTCTGGAACCGCGCGACCGTTACGGTCGCAGGTTCGAATCCTGCCTCGGGCATGGATGTGTGTGATGTCCTTAGGTTAGTTAGGTATAAGTAGTTCTAAGTTCTAGGGGACTGATGATCTCAGATGTTAAGTCCCATAGTGCTCAGAGCCAAGTGTTCACAATATGTCGAGACAACGTTCACATCGAAGCATTCTTTGTACGCTATCTACAATCTACCATATTTCTCCTTTCAATAAGTACCTTCAGGTAACATTCGCCTATTCCCTGTCACATACACAAGCATTGGAACCCAGCTGTTTCGATGGCGCTGTATCCTATCGGCCCCTCCAATTCCCCCTGCCTCATACGGAGTGCAGCGCGCGACACGGAAAATGCCTGCTGGCTCGTAATTCCCTCCAGATCACCTCCCTTCCCCCAACACTCCTGCAACACTAGCCGTACTCTGACACTACTGTACCTTTTATATGTCATGGAAACATTTACTATAAAATGCTTTTAGATATCCTTTCAACGCCGTGAAAAGGGGAGGGAGGGAATGAAAAAAATGTGCGTGTGGGTGTGGGAGAGGGTCGGAAAGAACGGTCGGAGATGTGAAGAGAAAATCCAATTTCCCGTGCGTCGAACAAACGCCTGAGATATGGCGACTCGTCGAATGGGACGATGTTATTTTATGACGTCATTCAATAAGGTCTGGAGCCGGCGCGCGCGGTCCGGCGCGGCCCGCGGCGTAGATAGCTGCCGCCTGCCCTGCTCCCAGGGCGTGCCCTACCCGCTCCTAGGGCGTCCTTAGGGCTCAGCCTTGTTTGCGATTTATTCGCGCCACCAGATTTACGCCGCGCCCTCTTTCTCCCACCACGCGGCCTGATGAATGCCGGGGCGGAGCGCGCTGGGCGCAGTTGACTCGGATTAATTGTTCAGAACGGCCTGGAGGTGGTGGTGGTTGGGAGGGGGTGAGGGGTAGATAGGGGTAGGAGTGGGGGCTAGGGAGCGGGCGCCTTGGTTGTAATTACTGCCGCTTGGTGCGCAGTGTGCGAGAGAACTCAGCGCCAGTAGGTTTTTCTCTCCGAATTTGTTGTCGCTTTCCTGTGCCGCTGCAATTGGTGCTATTGCCATGTAGCAAGGCAATGAGGGGGGTGGGGGCAGGGGGAAAAATTACGCACTCCGGCGGCACAGAAACAAGAGGAACGCGAGGGAACGACGCTGTGACTATAGTACAGGAAGCAAAATAAAGTGCTGCGTAGCTCTCTAAGAAGAAAACTATGTTACAACAATGCTCTGCCTCAGTGTTTGGCAATTTTTCACGATATAATCGGCAGTTAACATGCAACTCAAGTCTTTTGGAATACTCTCCCGAAAAAAAGTTTCGTTTCTTAACATTAGAAAAATAAATTCATAGAATACAGGATTTCTATTACATTCAGGGAATATAGGGTATTAACATTCCTCCGATTTCAGGAGATTTAAATTTCACGTGAATGAAGGCAGAAAAGAGGGGACAATTTAGAAAGGTGGTACTGCGTAAGAATACAGGGTGTCCACAACGAGACTCCAACATTTGAACTCATAAAATCTGATGGTTCAAATGGCTCTGAGCACAATGGGACTTAACATCTGAGGTCATCAGTCCCCTAGAACTTAGAAATACTTAAACCTAACTAACCTAAGACAACACACACATCCATGCCCGGGGCAGGATTCGAACCTGCGACCGTAGCGGTAGCGCGGTTCCAAACTGAAGCGCCTAGAACCGCTCGGCCACCACCGGCCGGCCATAAAATATGAGAGGAAACACAATTTATTGACGAACAAATACAGGGAAATCATACAGCAGCTTACCAAGTTTTCATACACAGGTGGACGGTTCAGTACACTTGAACATGAGCGCCACGGGTAGCGCGAAGAATATCAAGTCTATAATCGATTTCGTGTCATGTGTTGCTGAGCATCTGTTCTGTGACAGAGTTGATGACAATTCTTATGCGCTGTTTCAAGTCTTGCAGGTCCTTTACTGGTGTAGCGTATACCCGGTCTTTCACACAACCCCACAATAAAGCCGGCCGAAGTGGCCGTGCGGTTAAAGGCGCTGCAGTCTGGAACCGCAAGACCACTACGGTCGCAGGTTCGAATCCTGCCTCGGGCATGGATGTTTGTGATGCCCTTAGGTTAGTTAGGTTTAACTAGTTCTAAGTTCTAGGGGACTAATGCCACACAGCAGTTGAGTCCCATAGTGCTCAGATCCATTTTGAACCCACAATAAAAAATCGAAGGGGGTTATGTCGGGCGAACGTGGCGGCCGAGGAATTGGACCTCCACGGCCAATCCATCGTTGCGGGAATGTGTCATTTGAAAATTTTCGGACATCAAGGCTCCAGTGGGGTAGTGCACCGTCCTGTTGAAACATCACATTTGGCTACAGGTCTGTTATCTGTGACACAGCAAATTGTTCCAACATGTCCAGGTAGATGGCTCCATCCACAGTCTGCTCCTGAAAGAAAAACTGCCCAACAATGCGATTTATCATCAAACCACACCACACATTAACTTTCGGACTGTCGCGCATGTGTTCCCTAGGTGCATGTGGATTTTCGGACCCCTAGATGCGCACATTGTGACGATTGAGAGTCCCTGAAATGTGAAACGTTGCCTCGTCAGTAAACATCACGCGTGATAGAAATGTCTCGTCCGCGGCAATGCGATCTAACATGACACATGCAAATTCTTCTCTCTTTGGTCGATAATCAGGCTTGATTTCTTGCTCAACCTGCACTTTATATGCGTACAAACGTAATCGCTGATGAAGCACTTTATGCACTGTTGAACGTTTCATACGAAGCTCTCGTGCTGCCTGTCGCACTGACTTCTGTGGACTTTGTTCGAAAGACCGCCGCACTTGCTCCACATGATGTTTGCTGATCCCAGGCTTACGACCACCATGCCCTTTTGCAACACTCCTAGTAGCCAAAAACTGATCACACCACTTCTTTATAGTCTTGAACGATGGGGGCGCTTTGTTGTAAACTCGACGAAAGTTTCTTTGCACTTCGGTCGCCGACTTTGTCTCTGCATAGCACCAGACCACTTGTGCACGCTCCTTCATATCCTCCATTTTGCTAAAACTATTGATCGCAGCTCCACTACGGCCACTGGGCGTATCAAATTTGCACACCACAAACTTGTTGAGTTGCTCTGTCTGCCCCTTTTGGATTCACAGGTCCACCATCTGAAATGAGAAAGGTATAGGATATTAAAATGTTGGAGTCTCATTGTGGACGCCCTGTATTGAATGTTTTCTGAGACATCGAGAAATAGTTTATTTGATAATGCAGATAAGTGGTGGGAAGCGGGGGGGGGGGGGGGGAGGGGACGAAATTGCTGAGAGATACCAAGGCCAAGCAGGTTCAAGTGGATACACAGGTTGGTCGGAGACAGTCTGAAATGCTTGTAAAGTTGTCGCAGGGTAGATGGCACCAAAAACTGTTAAGAAAGAAATTCCATACGTTGTGATGTTTCCGAGTTCATCATCACTGTAATTAGCCAACAAGACTGTTGGGCGCTCAAATTCAAGCAACCTGCCAAACGCTAATCGTGTCAGTTTTTCTCATAGCGCACGAAACGTCTCCGTTCACGGTGGGAAAAAAAAACGTAAAAATAGAACCTGTGAAGGTGATTACACTGGACGGTGACAAAATGTGAATATTGTAGCGGCTATTCCAGCCAGTCTCGGGTTCTATCCTTACTACTGTGCTGTGCACAATGTTTGTGTCACTCTCTTCTTCGCTGTTAGGAAACCGAACGAAGCATGCGTTTCGCTTGAACGTCTCTGGCGGAGCGCTTAAACTGGCACGCGCAACAGGCTGGCTGGCCAAAATGAATGCTAATCAACTCGGAAACCTCGCAACTTATCGATTCTTTTCCTTAACGATTATTTCACAGTACAGCGTATCCTGAAACACCGTTACGAGCTTTTGAGGCTGTTTCTGACCGCCCTGCATGTGATGCTTGTTACAAAGAAATGAAGAAACATGTACAGGAAACAAGTGTTCGAGCTGAAACAACAACAATAACAATAACAACATCACTGCTGTAGCCGCAGAATGATTGGTTGTTTCTCGCCCATGGTCATTCTTATCGCTGCTGAGCTTTCCTGGAATGGGTTAGGTAACAGCCAATAAGCTTAATGGGAGATTGTTCCTTACATACCGGGTGATCAAGAAGTCAGTATAAATTGGAAAACTTAATAAACCACGGAATAATGTAGATAGACAGGTAAAAATTGACACACATGCTTGGAATGACACGGGGTTTTATTAGAACTACCCCATATTGCTAGACGCGTGAAAGATCTCTTGTGCGCGTCGTTTGCTGATGATCGTGTGCTCACCCGCCACTTTCGTCATGCTTGGCCTCTCAGGTCTCCAGACCTCAGTCCGTGCGATTATTGGCTTTGGGGTTACCTGAAGACGCAAGTGTATCGTGATCGGCCGACATCTCTAGGGATTCTGAAAGACAACATCCGACGCCAATGCCTCACCATAAATCCGGACATGCTTTACAGTGCTGTTCACACCATTATTCCTCGACTACAGCTATTGTTGAGGAATGATGGTGGACATATTGAGCATTTCCTGTAAAGAACATCATCTTTGCTTTGTGTTACTTTGTTATGCTAATTATTGCTATTCTGATCAGATGAAGCGCCATCTGTCGGACATTTTTTGAACTTTTGTATTCTTTTTTTGTTCTAATAAAACCCCATGTCATTCTAAGCATGTGTGTCAATTTGTACCTCTCTATCTACATTATTCCGTGATTTATTCAGTTTTCAAATTTATACTGACTTTTTGATCACCCTGTACTTACAATGTTAAATTGGTCAATTTTAGGTACATTTATCTCGTGAACGGTTCATGATAATGTTATAAAATTTTAATGCCAGGTGCAGGAAGAGTCTCTGTCCATTGACAGATTTTTGTAGACACGTATCCTGCATAATTTCTTTTTTAGAGCATTTTTTGGAAGTTGTAAAATTTTTCCACATATATAAGCTTTATTAACTCATGGTTTCTACTATATTAAACTGAACTTCTTTTAAATATGCAGCAGTGATGTTCAGCCCAGTTTCTGTAAGTTGTGTAAGTTTCATTGTTCAATGAGGGTAAGTTCCTGAAAAAAATGTACCTAATCATTAAAAAAATAAAATCTCAGGAACTCGGCTTTAAAGAGGAACGCACTTTGTTACTGACTTTAGAACATCCTTGCACCATATCCTGAGTCATCTGCATTTTCTTCTTCCTCCCTGGCTCTCCTAGCATTCCTTGAGTGCATTCTTCCCAGCTATCATAGTAACTTGATAATCTGCTTTCTTCTCATGGACAGTATCGAATTTGGAACATGCCATTACCATATTTTCCCCAGGTAGTATGCCTAACTTTTGAAGCCTCCTCTCTCTCCCCACATTGCCATCATTAAATGAAATAACTGCATCATAAACACCCAAATTCAATGTATTTTTAACTATAAATACTGTTTCAGGAATTCTAGACCATATGACACTGTTAAATGATTCATTTGAGTTCTCTAAGGACAAGGAACAAATCAATGTAGGGCACGATCATGACCGCTAATTGTGAGCGCGAAATAGTTTAAAAAATCAGCAATTTAGCTTTTGAAGTTCAAGAAGTTGACAAAAGGCAAAAGGGGGAGTGGCAATGTGTGCTGATCTTAAAGTAAATGAATATTTAAAGCCTTTAATGGCTAAAATGCCCTTAGAAAACACATTTCTATATTAAAATACACTCCAAGGAATGTTTGAGCAAAAGATTTTTTTTTCAAATTTTGCCCAATACAAAGGTACAGTCTCCCCTAAAACATATTTGTCACTCGAATTTTAGATTAAATAAATTAAAGCTCTTATTTTTAAGCGACGAATATAATAATAATAATAATAATAATAATAATAATAGTTAGGTAATGTCCAGACAAATTAAACTGAAGTATTTTGTAGATCTCGCAATAATCCATGAGGAAAAAGAGTCAGAGAGACGACTGTTTATTCTTACTTCTAACAATTCTGTTTTGTATTTGGTTTGGTCTCTGCCAATGCACATCGTTAGTGTAGCTAGAAGATTACTCGATACTTCGGAAGATACTTTCACAGAACAATGGACAGCAAACACCCGTATTTCGTCAAAAATGTGTGTGTGTGTGTGTGAGTGAATGCATCTGAAACTTCCTATTATTATTTCTAAGAAGCTGTAAATTAGTTTGAATAGTTTTACTCTGTTAGTGCTCTTCTGGTTACTGAGTATACCTTCATTTTTATTTGTGGACTTCCATACAAAATATTCTTCATCAGGAAGAATTCGCTATCTGTTGTTTATTATGGAATTACATCACCATGTCTGTTTTCATCGCAGTGTGTGAGTGATTTTCATTTACTAGGTGTTCTGCTCGTTGGAGGTTGGTTGGAGCTGGTGTATCCATTTCCCGACAAAAACTTAACTGAAGATGTCAAATTAAAAGAAAGCAACAGGCGTTTAAAAAACTCCACTAAATTAATACAAATCATACAACATCCACATATCCCATTAACAGCAAAACTGATATCCTCTGATGTGAAAGACCTATACTCTTCAGTCCATTTAGTTACCCAATTATCATCGTAAAACAACAACTGATAAGAAACCTAGATGTTCCAGACACTATGACAGAGGAACCTGATGCAAATCATATAAGTAATCACTACGCAAAGCAACTTTTCGCTCTGCAATTCATGCTATTTACAAAAAGAAGTCCTTAAAACCGGCAACTTAATTTTATTCAATATACTTTGGAAGTACAAACAAAAGAAACAATACACTACCTCAACTGTAAAATCACGAAGTCTAACAAAGACACAGCTTCAACTTTTTCAGGAACGAAACCGCTAGAGACATTATATCAAACAAGAACTCAAACCACCCACATTCTCAAAAAATGGCAGCCGTCATACATATGGTAGACTGACTGACTGTGCAGAACACTCCTGAGCATGAACAACTATCAGCAAGAACAAAACTTAAAACATCAACAT
Source organism: Schistocerca serialis cubense (assembly GCF_023864345.2). Taxonomy (NCBI): domain Eukaryota; kingdom Metazoa; phylum Arthropoda; class Insecta; order Orthoptera; family Acrididae; genus Schistocerca; species Schistocerca serialis. The sequence continues at coordinate 268,069,859 of NC_064638.1, forward strand.
AGCACACAAAATTATATACAACAGCAACACAGTACATATATGACACAACAGCATTAATAAGGAAATACGAATAGAAGACAGCAAAATTAACAACCCATATGTACCAATACATATCAGCAACACACAATGCACATTCACAACCGAAAACTCATTTTTTAACGCAGAGTGGTACAAAATGGTACCCAGCTCACACACAAGATTAATAGCGTCTTCAAAAAACTTATTTAATATATAGATCATGTCAAATAGAAAGAAATAAAAAATAACGATGTATAAAACATTTCAGGAATACACACATTAACAAAAGTTTTCATCATCACTTTACCTCGAAATTCATGGCACGGAAAACAGAAATTTGTTCTGAAACATAATACACTGTGTTTGCCAATTCCGTTGGGACTGCTGGTGTGAAATTCCAAACTGCCTTGATTTTGCTTGGTGAGCTGTGGCGTTACGTTCTTTGAAGTTTTGATAACAGCCGTGTAGAAGGTCAAATCACTAGCATCGTTGCAGCAGGTGTCATGGCCATGAATGTGTTAGACACTCGCCGGAAAACGGCAGATGAGCAGATAGGCAACATATAGTGTTAAGTCCTGTGTTTGTGGCTGAGAATCCGTCGAATTGACCCGAATAGCGAGAGGCAGGTTCCTTATCTCTCCTTCACGGCAATACCACAGCTAAGGGGTTTGGTCTTGCAAACAGATCACAGTCATGGACCACCCACCATATGTCATGAATTTGGCCCCAGTTGACCTCTGGTCTTTCCCAAATTGAAGTTGGCAATGAAAGGTCACCGTTCTGAAGCAGTTACGGACATCCATGAAAACTGTACTGAAGCACTAAATGCAGTACCAACAAACTATTACAGTGACTATTTCAAAACTCTTTTAAAACAATTTCAGCTGTGCATTGATTCTAGGGTAGACTGTTTCGAATACTTTTGTGCATATAATCCATGCTTTTTATTTTGCATAGCCACAATCTTCATGGGACTGGAACACACTTGTATATATCGATTTGCTGTAAATCAGTATCACCAAATCAGAATTGCAAAACATTTATGTAACGACAGTATTTTCTTTCCCATGGGACGGTTTTCACCGGACTCCTGATCAACTTCAGTACACTGTAGGACGTGCAATTGCTGTTTTTAATTCATTGTGTCGCACTGTCGATGAAAGCACCAAGCGAGCTATGGTCCAAATTGTTCCGCACAGTATGTGGTCATTGTTGAAGACCAAAAACAGTACGTTTCAGTCGAACCCACACATGTTCGATTGGGTTCGTTTCAGGAAAACACACAGGCCGATTCGTACAAGTGATCTTAGCCCACTGAAGGAACTTGTTATCGAGGACAGTCACCCAAATGTTATCCACACAGTCCCAGTATTCGTTGTTGAATTTTTTCCTGTACCGTAGAGCAATGAGATTGCCCTCAACAACCACGAGAGTTGTACGGTCGGCCCAAATAATGCCACGCTGGAACTTCACTCCACCACATTGTTGAATATGAGGGACAGTGTTAGGGGCGTTCGACATTACTGGGTTGCCTCCAAACACGATATCTGCGATTATCACAGCACAAACTGATTCGAGTTTCGTCCGTAAATAACATCCAATGCCAATCCTGGAGGTTCCATTCTGCGTGATTTCTTGTATCAGAACCCATAGTGATGTGATGTACGAAGTGGTGCTCGCCATGGTCGTCGAGAATGGAGATTCATTAAAGATTTTATTTTTTTAAGTAAAAAATTTAATTCCCAGACTGCAATTTTCCTATGATAATTAAAGTTCGATAACTAATTTCGGTTGTCATCTGCAACCATCTTCAGATAGTTCAGAATATGAAAAGGAGGTGAGTAAGCATTCGAAAGGGTCATTAGCTGTAGTGATGTAACAACAGGCATTCGTAAGTACCAAAAAATAACAGTACGTACTCGTAGTTGTAAACGTCACCGCAAACAAGCCAGGTTGTTGACGGTAACTTCGCAGATTGACAGTTACCTAGGAAATTGTCCAGTTGATCCAGCTTCAACTAACGCAACTGGATAATCTTCTATATGACCGTCAAACTGCGAGATTACCGTCTACAACCTGGATTGCTCGCAATGACATTTTGAACTACGTACTGTTATTGTTTTGGTATTGACGAATGCATGTTCTTGCATGACCACAGCTAATGAGGCTTTCCAATTATTATTCACCGCCTTCTCATATTTTGAACGACCTAAAGATGGTTGCAGATAACAAGCGAAATTAGTTATCAAACTTTAATTGTGATAGGAAAATTGCGGTCTAAGCATTAAATGATTTTACTTAAAAAAAAATAGTTAATGACCCACGTTAAAACCTCCATCTCCCCTGACCATGTCAGGGCTCACTAATGAAGATTGATGTTGAATGCGGTACATGACGTTCTGGTGCCTCTTCGATTGCCGAATTTAGTTCTGAGGCACTCAGCCCGTTTCCTTTGACTCAAAAGTCGCAGACATCGATCATCCTGCACACATGTCGAAAGTGGTCAGCCGGTGAGGTGCAAGTCCTCAGAATGTCATCTGGAACCGACTGTATGCACGCAGCACATCACTTTGCTCCCGGTGGACACATCGAGCAACTTCTGAGCTTAATGAGATGATGCGCATACGATTATTGGTCGCGATTGTCCTTCGTGGCAAGATGAATGTACTTTCTACCGTTCCGTAGGCTTCCCTACAGGTGTTTTACTTTCATCCGAAATTCTGCATTCCATTCGAGTGCCGCATTCTACCTGCAGGTGGTGCTCATGGTAACAGTACGTGTATTTACAAACATGACCAAGACTGACGTTCCAATCAATACAGAAACAGTCATAATAGCGACATACCTACACATCATATCCGGGTAATGCAAAATTTTTGTTGATGCGTACATGAATTAAAATGTAATGGCTCCAGCTCTAAATATGTTGGGATTATACAGTAAACGTTAATATGAGATAGAAGAGCATATTTGAATACTGAATAGTAAATGCACCAACACCATATACGTAGAACATCCAATAAAAGAAAATCACCACCACCTGGTATAAAAACAGACACGGCAGTCTAACGCCATGAAAACAAAGTCAATGGAATGTTCACTCTACAAGAAGAATATTTCATACCGAAGGCTGCAAATAAAATTGAAAATATGCTTACTGATCAAAACAGCAAAAACAGGAAAACAATATTCAAACTTACTCGCAGTTTACCAAAAAAATAAAAACGGTACACACACACACACACACACACACACACACACACACACACTTCCTCCGTCAGCCCTAAAGCATATGAACAAGGATATGTGTAGCGTGCTTCTGTACTGGCTATATGTAATGAAATGTTTAAATGTGACCGTTTAATTCTGCACCTCCTTCATACAGAAGATAGATGAAAAATACGTAAAATGAAGGGCTGTGTAAAAAACAAAACTATAGAGTTTTAAATAGATAATTAAGAGAGCTGTCGAGAATTACTACAGATCTAACACGTTATGTATAAGTAAATAATTTTCTTGTATGTTATAGACCGCAAAAGATACCCTTCAGGAGTGTGCGGAACGTGTTTGGGATCCAAAAATAAAACATTTATTTGTAAAAGATGGGATTTTCTTTTATCCTATGATCAAGTGTAATCGTAATAATTGTAATAGCAACTGACGAGAAATGCTAATAATGAAGGGAATGTAACTATGGTTTCCCTTCTTCAACCATTAAGGTTTTATATGCGTGATGTCAAGTATTTAACACGTTAATTCATTTGTAAAGTAATCAGGCATTTGAAGCTGTTTTACATTTGAGAGTTACGCTTTTTAAGGAATTGGGGGGGGGGGGGGGGGGAGCTTCGTGGCTTATTAAAAAAAGTTTCTTCAGTTCACGACTAATGGGTCCAAGAGCCTGAGAATGTTAATTGTTTATCACAGCTGACAGTGAATTATCAATATTGTGATAAAAATATGAAGTGAGGTACCCTGATGGGCTGGCACAACATTCGTTTTGTTAGCTAGTCGGGGGCGGTACGACTCCCAGAAAGTATTTATTCGTGAGGACACACCATATTTTTGCCCCTGATCAATTTAAAGGTCACAAACTTTAGTGAGACGTTGCACTTAGTTTACTTTGCTCATCTCGCAGTGGTCTTTCGACCTAGTGAACAATTCATAGCTGATGACTTTCTAAAGTACACTGAAGAACCAGAGAAACTGGTACATCTGCCTACTATAGTGTGGAGCCCCCGCGAGCACGCAAGAGTGCCGTAAGACTATGTGGCGTGGAGTCGACTAATGTCTGAAGCGACCATGAATCCTGCAGAGCTGTCCGTAAAGCCGTAAGAGTACGAGAGGATGGAGATCTCTTCTGAACAGCGCGTTACAAGGCACTGCACATGTGTTCTATAATGTTCATCTCTGGGGAGTTTGGTGACCGGCGCAAGTGTTTAAACTCAGAAGAGTGGAGCCACTCTGTAGCAATTCTGGACGTGTGGGATGTCGTACTGTCCTGCTGGAATTACCCAAGTCCGTCGGAATGCACAATGGACATGAATTTAAGCAAGTGATCAGGCAGCGTGCTTACGTACGTGTCACCTGTCGTATCTAGAAGTATGACGGGTCCCACGTCACTCCAACTGCACACGCCCCTCACCATTGCAGATCCTCCACCAGCTTGCCGTCTCCTGCTGACATGAAGGCTCCAAGGATTCGTAAGGTTGTCCCCATACCCGTACACCTCCACCCACTCGATACAATTTGAAACGAGACTCGTCCGACCAGGCAACTTGTTTCCAGTGACCAACAGTCCAATGTCGGAGATGGCGAGGTCAGGGAGGTTTAACGCTGTGTGTCGTGCAGCCATCAATGCTACAGGAGCGGCCCTTCGGCTCCGAAAGCCCATGTCGATTATGTTTCTTTGAGTGTTTTGCACGCTGACACTTGTTGATGGCCCAGCATTGAAGTGTGCAGCAATTTGTTCAAGGGCTGCACTTTTGTCACGTTGAACGATTCTCTTCAGTCGTCGTTGGCTCGGTTGTTGCAGGATCTTTTTCCGGCCTCAGTGATGTCGCAGATTTGATGTTTTACCGAATTCCTGATATTGACGGTACACTCGTAAAATGGTCGTAAGGGAAAATCTTCTTTTCATCCCTACCTCGGAGATACTGTGTCCCATAGCTCGTGCGCCGACCATAACCCCAAGTTCAAACTCAGGTAAATCTTGATAATCTGCCGTTGCATTAGGAGTAACCGATCTAACAACTGCGCCAGACACTTGTAGTCTTATATAGGCGTTACCGATCGCAGCGCCGTATTCTGCCTGTTTATATATATCTATATTCTAAAATCATTGGGGGATGTGGCAACAAAACGACTATTCACGTTGGTGTGTAGAATATATGAGTCTGGCGATATACCATCTGACTTTCGGAAAAGCATCATCCACACAATTCCGAAGACGGCAAGAGCTGACAAGTGCGAGAATTATCGCACAATCAGCTTAACAGCTCATGCATCGAAGCTGCTTACAAGAATAATATACAGAAGAATGGAAAAGAAAATTGAGAATGCGCTAGGTGACGATCAGTTTTGCTTTAGGAAAAGTAAACGGACGAGAGAGGCAATTCTGACGTTACGGCTAATAATGGAAGCAAGTCTAAAGAAAAATCAAGACACTTTCATAGGATTTGTCGACCAGGAAAAAGTGTTCGACAATATAAAACGGTGAAAGCTGTTCAAGATTCTGAAAAAAGTAGGGGTAAGCTATAGGGAGAGACGGGTCATATACAATATGTACAACAACCAAGAGGGAATAATAAGAGTGGACGATCAAGAACGAAGGGCTCGTATTAAGGAGGGTGTAAGACAAGGCTGTAGCCTTTCGCCCCTACTCTTCAATCTGTACATCGAGGAAGCAATGATGGAAATAAAGGAAAGGTTCAGGAGTGGAATTAAAATACAAAGTGAAAGGATATCAGTGATACGATTCGCTGATGACATTGCTATGGTTCAAATGGCTCTGAGCACTATGGGACTCAACTGCTGAGGTCATTAGTCCCCTAGAACTTAGAACTAGTTAAACCTAACTAACCTAAGGACATCAAAAACATCCATGCCCGAGGCAGGATTCGAACCTGCGACCGTAGCGGTCTTGCGGTTCCAGAGTGCAGCGCCTTTAACCGCACGGCCACTTCGGCCGGCCGATGACATTGCTATCCTGAGTGAAAGTGAGGAAGAATTAAATGACCTGCTGAACGGAATGAACAGCCTAATGAGTACACAGTATGGTTTGAGAGTAAATTAGAGAAAGACGAAGGTAATGAGAAGTAGTAGAAATGGGAACAGCGAGAAACTTAACATCAGGATTGATGGTCACGACGTCAATGAAGGTAAGGAATTCTGCTACCTAGGCAGTAAAATAACCAATGACGGATGGAGCAAGGAGGACATCAAAAGCAGACTCGCTATGGGAAAAAAGGCATTTCTGGCCAAGAGAAGTCTACTAATATCAAATACCGGCCTTAATTTGAGGAATAAAATTTCTGAGGATATACGTCTGGAGTACAGCATTGTATGGTAGTGAAACATGGACTGTGGGAAAACCGGAACAGAAGAGAATCGAAGCATTTGAGATGTGGTGCTATAGACGAATGTTGAAAATTAGGTGGACTGATAAGGTAAGGAATGAGGAGATTCTACGCAGAATCTGAGATGAAAGGAATATGTGGAAAACAGTGATAAGGAGAAGGGACAGGATGATAGGACATCTACTAAGACATGAGGGAATGACTTCCATGGTACTAGAGGGAGCTGTAGAGGGCAAAAACTGTAGAGGAAGACAGAGATTGGAATACGTCAAGCAAATAATTGAGGACGTAGGTTGCAAGTGCTACTCTGAGATGAGGAGGTTAGCGCAGGAAAGGAATTCGTGGCGGGCCGCATCAAACCAGTCAGTAGACTGATGACCAAAAAAAAAAAAAAAAAAAAAAAATTTGAATAAGCATGCTCACACTAGTTTCTTTGGCGCTTAAGTGTAGAAACACTGCTGGAAAGAAATTGATTAGTCTCAAGGACTGTATTCATTCGTACCAGGGTAAAATGTATGCATATTGTAGAGTCGTAATGTTAGTGATCCATTTGTCACAGTCAATGGCGTATGGATGGCACCCAGAAGGCCTGCCTGTGCATTGTCTTTTGGACTCTTCTGGTAGTCACTGTGCTGAATTTAGAGATGAACAGTGTTTGCGTCTAGAGTTCAATCGTGCTCCATCGACGAGTACGTTCTCCTGTCGGACAACTTCAGCCACCTAAACAGGACCACATTGCGACCCCTCTGGGAGTGAAACGGACGTATCAATGGACTGCTACACACGTTGGGCACAATGTACCGTTGGTACGGTGGCCATAGTATGTCGGCAGTATGTTGTTGCTTTCAACAGTGTTCTGGAATATCCCCACGCCCGTGGAACCGGTTCTGGACGTCCGAGTAGTACAAAGCACGTTAATATCAACGCAGTATGCGAGTGATGGTCGCTGACCGAACATCATCTACGGACGAAAATCTGACGTTTGTTGGACCTGCTGGTCATCAGGGCCCGATGGAATTCGTCTACTTGCAGCAGGATTACGACCATTTGTGCCTCTGGCCAGTCTACCACTGGTACCACAACACCGCCAAGCATGTCGTGAAAGGGTTGACCAGAGAATGGAATGACGCTGCTAGGTCTTCATTGATTAATACGATATTGCTTCATCATTGATTAGAGTTGGTTCGCTCAGTATGCGAGTGATGGACGTATAATGGTACGACGAGGACCTTGTGAGCTGCCTGTTGCAGAGGGCATCCACCTACGACAGAAAGGACCAACCACAGGCTTCATGATGTGGTTTGGGCCATCAGTTACATCACACGATCACATTTCGTATTTCTGCAGGGTAAAGTAACAGGTGCCAACTACACTGCACATTATTCCCGTACTACTGCCATTTATTCGGTAAGAAGGCTACTTCTTTTTCAGCAGGTCCTTGAACGTACACATAAACTGTTGCGACGCAACGTTCACTCCGTGGTGTACAAAAACTGTCCCAGCCAACAAAATCACCAGATCTCTCGCCAACTGAACACGTATGGGGCATCATGAAGCAAGAACTTACTCGTTCTCCAGGGAGTGCAGGAACCACTACTGAATTACAGTAAAAGGTGCAAGATGTTTGGGTAAGTTTATCGCAGGTTGCCATTCAGCAACGTTATGGAAATTTGCATACGATAATACAAGCATGTATTGCCGTCAGAGGGTGACACACTTCGTGCTGATGCGACTATTTGTGCACCATTTATTGTGACATAAGTGTTTCATTGCACTCTTACAACGATGAACCACATGCCATCTCATTTGTTCACAAAATGACCTTGACCTTGAGGCATTTTTTTTACGGGAGTGTAATATTACGGTCAAGAAAATAGTGACATAGGGTACGTAACGTAGCAAGGAGTGCCTGTTTGAAGTTGGTTCGTGAATGTACCTCTGAGAGCCAGGTGGCGTACTTAGCGTCCTTCTAATCTACACCCTAAATTCTTATAATAATAGTGAAACAGAACTGAAAATATGGTTTGGACTGTTGTCGTTGAATGGTCACATAATGAGGAAAACGTTGAGGGAACTAGCGCAACCACTATATGCTGGTTGGAATCCAGGAAACAGCCTTCAAATTTACACAAAAGCAGTCGTCGGCTTATGACAATGCGAGGTAGGGTGACGGTGTAGTGGGTGCCTCGATTGTGTGACAAGGCACAGGCCTGATGGTAAAGGTGAATGATAATCATAATATCCACGGGTATGCTGCCTGCCGGTCTATAGTGTCCAACGGGCACAATATTTCGGCGATCATACATGTCGCCATCATCAGGTGAACTGACGGACTGATCTCCTGTGAACGTGCCGGCACGGAGATCCGTACGCTATGGCTGCTCAGAGGGAACTGGGTTCGGTCGCGGCGGCGGCCGATTTAAATACCCTCCGCCCGCGGCGCGCTCCCTCCGCCGTCCGCGCCCCGCGCCACGGTCGCGCGGTGGAACAGATTGCGACGGCGTCTGAGATTACGTCGGTGTGATGGCTCTGTCCGCCGTGGTCGTCACAACTATACGTGTGCTCGATTTACTCTTGATTAACCCGATCGCTGGTTCCCAAACCTTGCTAAGATGATGATTGCGTTTATACCATATGAAGCGTTCTTGTTCCGATGGATTCCGCAGAACCTGTGATCGGAAGTTTTTTTAATGTCGCCTCATAACACATCAGATTCTTGGTTGTCGGAGCAGTTGTTTGGAAAAAGAAAAGAGCCTGTAGTTAGTATGTGACTCTGTGTAACGGATAAGGATAATCTACTCGGAATACGCGATGTTACAACATTATCGCTGGACACTCGTATTGATTAAAATATAGATTTCATTGTTGTTAAAGTGATTCTTCATTCTTAGATACAGAGAAATGTATTCCGTCTAGACACCAAATATGAGGCAGTTATCCGTGCATTTAACAAATTATCCACTATTAATCTGAACACTGTCCAAGAAAATGGAAACTTTTATCTTCATAAGACCCATGAAGTAACGGCTCAGCCATCGGTATATCTTTGTGGACCTCAGAAATGATATGTACTTGGTGACTTACCAAAAAGTTGATCGCTCCCCATAGTTCCATGTGAATTTTATACTGGTGTCGTGCACCGTATAACTTAATGAACTGAATTTATTAAACAGCGGTGGCCCTAGCAAACGTGACATCTAGGTGCTGCTGTTCACAAGATGATAAAAGTTGAAGGTTAGTGAAAGTACTAAATAAAACAATGTTCTTTATGAAACCTTATTTATAGCAATCCCCTGCCGTCTTCAACTTAAACACAAATGCACAAAGACAGTAAAATGTTACCTTCATTGTGTACTTACGTAGATTAGCATGGGATTAAAATATCAACATCTTAGCAAAAACTGGGTAATACATTAAAGTTAACGCAACATTTGCAGAAACAAGTAATTTCATGGGAATCACACAGTGATTGCACTATGTTTATCAGAGAGGAATGATATACCTAAAAAAAGAATTATGCATGTCCCCATTATTTTGATTGAGCACATGTTGAGCTTGTGGTTGTTGATAAACACAGTTGAATAAAGAACGTGAAAGTCCAATGTTGAGCTTGTGGTTGGGAACGAATTTTTTCGTGACGGCACTTATGTAAAACATTGTCGGTTTTCTTGCCGCGTCAGTTCGGAATAAAATCTCAAGCTTTCGACGATTACCTCCATCGTCGTCGTCAGGAGCAACTGATTGTCTTCACTGCTGCTGTGGTAGCCTTTTTTATAGCCCGTGGACGCCTTCTGATTGGTCGGCGATTACTTACTGCTGTCGCAGACGGTGTCAATGTGTGCGCCGGTGGCGCCACCGCTTCCGTTGGAACGTAAAACTTGGAAGGAACGTCTCTGCTGCTTCTCTGCATCAAGCGCTCGTTTCCATGCACTGCTCAGATGGTATTGTTCTTTTGGATCATTCTTATTTCAACAGCCTCTTTAATAACTGAATCCCAGTACGTGGAGGCATGGGACAGAATTTTTGTATCATCGAACAATATTTTATGTTTGTTCGTGAGGCTGTGCTCCGCAATTGGCGATTTTTCCAGTTCTCTATTTTTAATATGGCGTTGGTGTTCTGCACAGTGGTCGGAAACGGTACGAATGGTCTGACCTATATAATTCCTTCCACACTCACAGGGGATATTATAAACTCCAGGGACCCTGAGGCCGAGATTGTCCTTAGCGAGTCGCATCATCTCCTTCATTTTCTGAGGAGGACAAAAAATCGGTCTTATACCCCGTCCACGCAGGACTCTTCCTATTTTGCTGGAAATAGCGCCACAAAAAGGAAGAACCGCAATCGGTGTTTCCTTCTGTGAGTATGCAGCATTTTCACGTTTCCTTGTTTTGGAGAACGCTGCCTCCATATCGCGTGCACCATAGCCAATCTTTCGGAACACATACTTCACATGGTTAATCTCGGACCTTAAGTGGTCCTCGTCATAAACAGTTTTTGCTCTATATACCATCGCGTTAAAAACGACTGTCTTCTGAGCAGGATGATGGAGACTCTGAACCTGAATGCACAGGAGTGTGGAAGCAATTACACTCCTGGAAATTGAAATAAGAACACCGTGAATTCATTGTCCCAGGAAGGGGAAACTTTATTGACACATTCCTGGGGTCAGATACATCACATGATCACACTGACAGAACCACAGGCACATAGACACAGGCAACAGAGCATGCACAATGTCGGCACTAGTACAGTGTATATCCACCTTTTGCAGCAATGCAGGCTGCTATTCTCCCATGGAGACGATCGTAGAGATGCTGGATGTAGTCCTGTGGAACGGCTTGCCACGCCATTTCCACCTGGCGCCTCAGTTGGACCAGCGTTCGTGCTGGACGTGCACACCGCGTGAGACGACGCTTCATCCAGTCCCAAACATCCTCAATGGGGGGGCAGATCCGGAGATCTTGCTGGCCAAGGTAGTTGACTTACACCTTCTAGAGCACGTTAGGTGGCACGGGATACATGCGGACGTGCATTGTCCTGTTGGAACAGCAAGTTCCCTTGCCGGTCTAGGAATGGTAGAACGATGGGTTCGATGACGGTTTGGATGTACCGTGCACTATTCAGTGTCCCCTCGACGATCACCAGTGGTGTACGGCCAGTGTAGGAGATCGCTCCCCACACCATGATGCCGGGTGTTGGCCCTGTGTGCCTTGGTCGTATGCAGTCCTGATTGTGGCGCTCACCTGCACGGCGCCAAACACGCATACGACCATCATTGGCACCAAGGCAGAAGTGACTCTCATCGCTGAAGACGACACGTCTCCATTCGTCCCTCCATTCACGCCTGTTGCGACACCACTGGAGGCGGGCTGCACGATGTTGGGGCGTGAGCGGAAGACGGCCTAACGGTGTGCGGGACCGTAGCCCAGCTTCATGAAGACGGTTGCGAATGGTCCTCGCCGATACCCCAGGAGCAACAGTGTCCCTAATTTGCTGGGAAGTGGCGGTGCGGTCCCCTACGGCACTGCGTAGGATCCTACGGTCTTGGCGTGCATCCGTGCGTCGCTGCGGTCCGGTCCCAGGTCGACGGGCACGTGCACCTTCCGCCGACCACTGGCGACAACATCGATGTACTGCGGAGACCTCACGCCCCACGTGTTGAGCAATTCGGCGGTACGTCCACCCGGCCTCCCGCATGCCCACTATACGCCCTCGCTCAAAGTCCGTCAACTGCACATACGGTTCACGTCCACGCTGTCGCGGCATGCTACCAGTGTTAAAGACTGCGATGGAGCTCCGTATGCCACGGCAAACTGGCTGACACTGACGGTGGCGGTGCACAAATGCTGCGCAGCTAGCGCCATTCGACGGCCAACACCGCGGTTCCTGGTGTGTCCGCTGTGCCGTGCGTGTGATCATTGCTTGTACAGCCCTCTCGCAGTGTCCGGAGCAAGTATGGCGGGTCTGACACACCGGTGTCAATGTGTTCTTTTTTCCATTTCCTGGAGTGTATATAGGTTAGACCATTCGTACTGTTTCCGACCGCTGTGCAGAACACCAACGCCATATTGAAAATAGAGGACTGGAGAAATCGCCAATTGCGGAACACAGCCTCACGAACAAACATAAAATACTGTTCGATGAAACAAAAATTCTGTCCCATGCCTCCACGTACTGGGATTCAGTTATTAAGGAGGCTGTTGAAATAAGAATGAGCCAAAAAAACTTTAACCGCGATAGCGGATACCGTCTAAGCTGTGCATGGAAACGAGCACATGATGCAAAGAAGCAGCTGAGACATTCCTTCCAAGGTTTACGTTCCAGCGGAAGCGGTGGCGCCACCGACGCACACATTGACACCGCGTGCGACAGCAGTACGTAATCGCCGACCAGTCACAAGCCGACCAATCAGAAGCCGTGAACGGGCTATAAAAAAGGGTACCACAGCAGCAGTCAAGACAGTCAGTTGCTCCTGAACATGACGATGGAGGCAATTGTCGAAAGCATGGGATTTTATCCCGAACTGACGCGGCAAGAAAACCGAGAACGTTTTACATATGAGCTTGTGGTTGTTTAGAAACATAGTTTGAATTAAGAATGTGAAAGACCCAATGTCAATCTGCAGTCCAAGCATGCTACAGTTGAAACTTCCTGTCAGATTAAAACTGTGTGCCCGACCGAGACTCGAACTCGGGACCTTTGCCTTTCGCGGGCAAGTGCTCTACCAACTGAGCTACCGAAGCATGACTCACGCCCGGTACTCACAGCTTTACTTCTGCCAGTATCTCGTCTCCTACCTTCCAAACTTTACAGAAGCTCTTCTGCGAACCTTGCAGAACTAGCACTCCTGAAAGAAAGGATATTGCGGAGACATGGCTTAGCCACATCCTGGGGGATGTTTCCAGAATGAGATTTTCACTCTGCAGCGGAGTGTGCGCTGATATGAGTCGTGCTTTGGTAGTTCAGTTGGTAGAGCACTTGCCCGCGGAAGGCAAAGGTCCTGAGTTCGAGTCTCGGTCGGGCACACAGTTTTAATCTGCCAGGAAGTTTCATATCAGCGCACACTCCGCTGCAGAGTGAAAATCTCATTCATGTTACAGTTGCTCACCATCCATAGTATTATCTGTATCTATGAGTGGCTGCTGTAGTGGCAACAGAATTACAAGTCATGTGGCCTGCACCGAAGGTTGCTTCTATCAAAACCCGGAATCTAAGTCCTATGCGAAGCGGAAATATGACTTGTCGGGAATATGAGACGAGTCTATGCTATTCAGAGCTATTCCATCAAGAAGAAGAATTTTTACTCTATCTTTCTGAGTGTGAGCCTTGTGCAAGATTTTGATTGGCAATGAAACAATCTCCTTTCATACTCAGTTTTAATACAATTAGCCAATCACGGGGTCTTTAGTACTGGAGTCATAAACAGGCAGCCTCTGACTCCATGTGTCTGTTCCATTTCACGTTTCAGCAAATCAGGAGTTCTCCATGCTTTCACAAGTTAGTTCTTTTCTCCCACTGCATAATTTATCTATACACTGAAGCGCCAAAGAAACTGGTATAGGCATCCGTATTCAAATAAATAAATACGGCGCTGCGGTCGGCAACGCCTACATAAGACAACAAGTGTCCGGCGCAGTTGTTATATCAGATCCTGCTGCTACAACGGTAGGTTATCAAGATTTAAGTGAGTTTGAACGTGGTGGTATAGTCGGCGCATGAGCAATGGGGCACAGCATCTCAGAGGCAGCCATGAAGTGGAGATTTCCCCTTACGACCATTTCACGAGTGTACCGTAAATATCAGGAATCTGGTAAAAAATCAAATCACCGACATCCCTGAGGCAGGAAAAAGGTCCTACAAGGACGGAAGCAACGACGACTGAAGAAAAAGCGACACTTCCACAAACTGCTGCAGCTTTCAATGCTGGGCCATCAACAAGTATCAGCGTGCGATCCATTCAACCAAACATCATCGCTATGGGCTTTCGGAGCCGAAGCCCCACTCGTTTACTCTTGATGACTGCACGACACAAAGCTTTACGCCTCGCCTGGGCCCATCAACACTGACATTGGGGACTGGTCACTGGAAACATGTTGCCTGGTCGGACGAGTCTCGTTTCAGTTGTATCGAGCGGATGCACGTCTACGGGAATGGAGACGACCTCATGAATCCATGGACCCAGCATGTCAGCGGGGGACTCTTCAAACTGTTGGAGGCTCCGCAATGGTGTGGTGCGTGTGCAGTTGGAGTGATATGGGATCCCTGATAACGTCTAGATACGACTCTGCACGTTACACATACGTAAGCATTCTGACTGATCACTTGAACCCATTCATATCCATTGTGCGTACCTGTGGACTAGGGCAATTCCAACAGGAAAATGTGACACTCCATACGTCCAGAATTGCTACAGAGTGGCTCGAGGAACGCTTTTCTGGGTTTAAACACTTTCGCTGGTCACCAAACTCTCCATATATGAACATTATGGAGGATATCTAGGATGCCTTGCAAAGTGCTGTTCAGTAGAGATCTCCACCCACTCGTACTCTTACGGATTTATTGACAGCCCTGAGGAATTTATGGTGTCAGTTCCCTCCAGCACTATTTCAGACTTTAGTCGAATCCATGCCACGTCGTCTGACATCACTTCTGAGTGCTCGCGGGGGCCCTACACGATATTAGGTGAGATGTACCAGATTCTTTGATTCTTCGGTGTATTTTCCATTGGTTGCCACTCTCACGGTTTTTTAGCAGAGCCAATAACATGTAACTTGCCATCCTGATTGCTGTGGGTGCCGCCTCTCCACTCACTCCATTTCACTTTGCTCCATCCTGGTCATATCCCTTCCCATAATGCACGGTTCCTGCAGGGTGCAGATCTTACGCATCGTTTGTGCAT
The DNA here is from genome assembly GCF_023864345.2 of Schistocerca serialis cubense. Taxonomy (NCBI): domain Eukaryota; kingdom Metazoa; phylum Arthropoda; class Insecta; order Orthoptera; family Acrididae; genus Schistocerca; species Schistocerca serialis. Next base: position 268,085,354 of record NC_064638.1, read on the forward strand.
CCTTTAAGCTGTCCTTGCCAGCCGGTGATTCCCTCCCCACCTTGCGTCGGTTAACGAGATATGTTAATAACGGTGCACAGTAGCTTTCCATTTTTTAGGACGCAAACGTGGATAGGCTCTATCCGGAGGAGCTTTGCCCCCACTCGATGTACTGATCCCAACTTCTACCTGGCTCCTCCTACCCCTCTTGCAGTGGCATTGCCTGTCCTTTGAAGAGGGCTGTGACCCCCATAATGGCCTGACACTTGTTCTCCCTTAACTGATGGCTTCTGCTCAACATGTGGTCGATACGATTCCAAACCACTTATTTAAAGAACCCTCCAGAAAAATAAATTAATATGGAAATTTAGCAGTTAGATGTGACAGTCACTGATGTAACTTTATCCATGCTCTTCTTACTCTCGTTTCTACCTTGGAATTAATTTAGACTGGCTATGTTTATCAGTTTGATGGCGTTTGATTATGGTATGTATCAGTTGTGACTAAAACTGTCATGTAACAATACATGTCCTTCACTGTCATTCAATCAACACTGTTACATAAAACGGCCTGCAACGGTTGACGCAAATATTTGGGTAGCTCTCATTTATATTTTCTTCACTCTATTCTCTTTTATATTCGTTCTTAGTAGAAAATACGTTTTTCCACCAATTAGTGTAAATATGGATTTTCGTCAGCAGCACGTCATCCGCTTCTGCTTCACACAATAATACTTGAACATTTAACGCCACATTGTTGTATTGTTGCTATGGTAAAAATGTTAATGTGGCTTCTTTTATTTGCATATAAAATGAAAAAGTTGAGTACAACATACGGCGCTGTTGTTGTTGTTGTTGTTGTGGTCTTCAGTCCTGAGACTGGTTTGATGCAGCTCTCCATGCTACTCTATCCTGTGCAAGCTTTTTCATCTCCCAGTACCTACTGCAACCTACATCCTTCTGAATCTGCTTAGTGTATTCATCTCTTGGTCTCCCTCTACGATTTTTACCCTCCACGCTGCCCTCCAATACTAAACTGGTGATCCCTTGATGCCTCAGAACATGTCCTACCAACCGATCCCTTCTTCTGGTCAAGTTGTGCCACAAACTTCTCTTCTCCCCAATCCTATTCAATACCTCCTCATTAGTTATGTGATCTACCCATCTAATCTTCAGCATTCTTCTGTAGCACCACATTTCGAAAGCTTCTATTCTCTTCTTGTCCAAACTATTCATCGTCCATGTTTCACTTCCATACATGGCTACACTCCATACGAATACTTTCAGAAATGACTTCCTGACACTTAAATCAATACTGGATGTTAACAAATTTCTCTTCTTCAGAAACGCTTTCCTTGCCATTGCCAGCCTACATTTTATATCCTCTCTACTTCGACCATCATCAGTTATTTTGCTCCCCAAATAGCAAAACTCCTTTACTACTTTAAGTGCCTCATTTCCTAATCTAATTCCCTCAGCATCACCCGACTTAATTAGACTACATTCCATTATCCTTGTTTTGCTTTTGTTGATGTTCATCTTATATCCTCCTTTCAAGACACTGTCCATTCCATTCAACTGCTCTTCCAAGTCCTTTGCTGTCTCTGACAGAATTACAATGTCATCGGCGAACCTCAAAGTTTTTATTTCTTCTCCATGAATTTTAATACCTACTCCGAATTTTTCTTTTGTTTCCTTTACTGCTTGCTCAATATACAGATTGAACAACATCGGGGAGAGGCTACAACCCTGTCTTATGTCTACGGCGCTATGTTTTGCTATATAGTCCTTCTGCGTTTCCAGGTCAATGTATAAGCTGTTGCAAGGCAAAGAGCACACATGTTCTGAATAAGTTACTATGGCATGAGTGGCGTTTCCAGTGTAGCAGCATATACGTTGTTCTGGATAAGCATAAAGACCAGAGCAAGACAAAGCGCCTTGCACGGGAACACACGTAGGTTCGCAGGAGAGCTTCTGTAAAGTTTGGAAGGTAGGAGACGAGGTACTGGCAGAAGTAAAGCTGTGAGTACCGAGCCTGAGTCGTGCTTCGGTAGCTCAGTTGCCCTAGTCTGCCGCCGGCAGTGCTGCGAGGCGGTCACGCGCCAGAGCGCTGCGGGCGAGGCGCGCACGGTGTGTTTGTGTTTACTTCGGCCGCTGTAAGTGCCGTTTTCCTTCTAGACCACCATGGCGCACAACTATCGCAAGAAGACATTACGTTTCAACTTTTGTTCCGACTTCGCCCGACCCAAGGCCCTGGAGGTAGAACGATTTATACGCGATGAAGTTAAAATACCACCAACGGATCTAATTGGTATCCACTTGTCCATAGTTAGCAGTACCGTCTACGTCAAAATGATCAACGATGCGGCGTGCGACAAGGTGCTTCAAGAGGCAAAACGTGGACTGCGCTTCTGTCATTCCGACGGCAACGTCGGACCCGTTACCGTCGATCACGCAGGTCTCGGCACGTGGACGATAAGGATCTTTGAACTGCCGTTCGAACTACCTGCAGACGTCGTCATCGAGGCGCTCCGTCCCTATGGCAACGTTCTGGAACATGTTGCCGAACGATGGGTCCAATTTCAGACCTATCCAGTTTTAAACGGTGTTAGACAGGTCCGCATCGAGTTGCAGAAACACGTGCCTTCCTATCTACGTATCGGAGGCTGCCGAGCCATTATAATGTACGACGGCCAACCTCGGACCTGTTCCGGTTGCGGGAACGAAGGTCACCTACGGTCTGAATGCATTCAACGACGTGTCGCGCAGCTCCCGTTGTCGGAAGTGTCCGTCACACCCACGATGACCGCCCTACCGGTCACTTACGCAGCGGCTCTTGCCACGTCTACAGCTTCGTCCAGTCCGTCGCCCGGTCCTTCCGATCGGCACGTCCCACCGTCCCAGTCACCAACGGACGGTGCAGACGTCCCACCTGACAACCTTGCCGCCGAACAGGCTGCCGCACCGGACGCTGAGGAGACCAATACATCTTCACAACACCTGTTTGACAATTTCATTGTACCCACCGATGCCTTCGAACCAGGTCGACGCTCCTCCTTGCCGTCGTCCGACACTGAGGAACACGTGCGCAAACAACGCTCGCCACGTAGGCGCAAACGCCGTCGCCGTTCACCCACGGGCTCTCAGAGCGTTGCCACCCGCGACGACGAAGACGACACCCAAGCAGCCGACATTTCCACGCAGAGGTCGGCGGACAACTTTCACGATGAACAAGACGTTTCGCAGGACGGGACCACCATGGAGGTCGCCACGCACAATGAAACGATCGGTGCGCCGGTTGAGACGCCTGTCTCCCCGCCGACAACTCCAGATCTCTCTCACCACGACGCCATTCCCATGGACATTGGACAGACCCACGGCACAGGAGCATGGGCTGACGACATTGAGGAAGGTACGCCCCCTCCTCCGGATGAGTTACCTCCGCCGGACGAGGCTGCCTGTTAACATCAAAAGCGAGGCATTGCAGCTGATGGGGCGGGACTTCCTGTCGGTGCCCTCCTCTTATTTCCCTTGGTGATGGTCGATGCGCGTCCACCACCACTGAAACAAACATACCGGTTTGCCACACTGAACATCAACATGATCGGCACTGCACCCAAGCTGCAACTCCTATGTGACATGCTTCGGGCCTCCGACATCGACGTCGCCCTTCTTCAGGAAGTACGCGTTGCCACACTACCACCAGTCTACGGCTACGACTCATACACGTCCACATGTGATCAATCAGGGCGTGGAGTGGCTTTCTACATACGCGAAGGAATCCCACTCACGGACACGACAATCCTTCCCTGTGGAAGAGGCATGGCTGTTACCATCTTCAACACGCGCGTCATCAATATCTACGCTCCATCTGGCTCCACGAACCGTCGGCAGCGGTCCACTTTCTTCGGACATGACGTGGCGCCCCTGTTTTCTGGACGCTATGATCGCCTTATCATGGGAGGCGATTTCAACTGTGTCCTCCATCCGCAGGACCAAGTACCTGGTTATTCGCCATGCCCGGCGCTGCTCACCTTAATCGAAGATTTTCATCTAGTGGACGTTTGGGAGAAAATTCATGGCAATACCCCCGGTTTTACCCATTACACAGCACATTCTGCGAGCAGACTGGACCGGTTTTATGTCTCTGCTCACCTCGGCAATGAAGTCGTCCAAGCTGAACGATGGCCCCTTGCATTTTCGGACCATTGCGCAGTCATTTGCTCCCTGGCTCTGCCACCTCAGTCAGTGTGGCGCAGCAGAGGTTACTGGAAGCTTAATACCTCCCTCCTTAATGATCCACACTGCCGACAATGTATTGCCACTACATGGGCGTCTTGCGAAAGACGCCTTCCGCAGTACACATCCACGTTCCATTGGTGGCTCAAATGTGCCAAACCTGCGATCAGAAAGGCCTTCATACAATGTGGCAAGGAAGCAGCAGCATGGCATCGAGACACCACAAATTTTCACTACGCCGTCCTCCGTGAGCTCGATGCGCTCCCTCCATCACCTGACACCCACAGGGAACGACAACGTACTAAAGCTCGTCTCCTCTCTCTTCAACGTGCACGACTGCATGGTGTCGTGGTGCGTTCCCGACGACAAGACCTCCTCCACGACGAAACACCATCCACAATCCATGCCGCATCCGACCATAGTCGTCGACGTCGGCTTTTCGTCCCCAACATCACGACCTCCGATGGTGTTCACCACACAACACAGGCGGCGGTCGTGTCCGCCTTTGCTGAACATTATCGCCAATTTTATGATGATGAACCGATGGCGACGCCCATTCCTGATGATCTCCGTCCTTCCCCTGATCGGACCCTCACCGTAGCGGAGTCAACGTCCATGATGTCTGCAATCACCGCAGAAGAGGTGGTAGATGCGATCAACAAAGGGGCCAAGAACAAATCACCCGGACCAGATGGTCTCCCAGTGGAGTTTTACCGGGCGTTCACCACGTTAATGCTACCTCGCTGGACGGAAATGATTCAGGAACTCTTTACTCCGTCCTTCCCAATTCCACCTGAATTCGTCACTGGCATTCTTCTACCTGTGCCTAAACCGAAGGGAGGGTCTCATGTCTCTGCATATCGCCCCCTTACGCTACTGAATGCAGACTATAAAATCTATGCACGCCTCTTAGCAGCGCGCATACGCACCGTCTTACCTACGGTCCTTTCACCTGAACAGACTGCACGTGGTTGTGGGGCCACCTTACAAACAGCCCTAGGAGAATGCCGTGACCTCATTGCACTGGCGTCGGTTTGTCGACTTCGTGCAGCACTGGTATCCGTCGATTTCACGAGTGCCTTTGATCGCGTTCGACACCCATTCCTCCTCATGGTGGCGACACGTATGGGGTTCCCATTGCTTTTTGTCGATGCCATTCGCCGGTTACTCCTTCCCGCGGTCTCGATGGTACAAGTCAATGGGAGGCTTGTGGGGCCGATTCCTATACGCCGCTCTGTGCGTCAAGGATGCCCTATGTCTACTTTACTATATGCCATTGCACTTGAGCCCCTCATCACTGGACTTACCTCTAGACTGCAGGGCCTCACTTTGCGTGACCACACCTTTCACTGTAGGGCTTATGCGGACGATCTCCTCCTTCTCACCTGCTCCTCCACGGAACTCAATGACGCCATCCAATGGATCCACCAGTATGGACGTCTTTCTGGTAGCATTCTTAATGTCCATAAATCGACTATGATGCACATTGGGCGCGGCCTCCCGGCTATGGTGCCGACCCCACTCCCAGTTAGTGCCACCCTTCGTTACTTGGGTATCGAATTTACGAGCTCCACACACCGCACAGTGGCCCTGGCTTACCGGCGGCTTTTGCAGTCGATTCGGCACCATGTCCGCGGTCAAGTGCACCGTAACTTAAACCAACTCCAACGTGTGTCCTATGTCAACATCTATGTCGCCCCTAAACTGGTACACGTCGCCCAGATCCTCCCAATGCCGTTACTCCTTGGCCGCCGCATCCAATCAGCCTTTGGATATTTCGTGTCAGCAGGGGCACTTTTCAAAGTCCGCTACAACACTCTAACACTGCCTCCTGCAAAAGGTGGCCTCGGACTCATCAACGTGCGGGCACGCTCTTCTGCACTCTTTGTCCACACTCTGTTGCGGCACTGGCAGGGGCCGGTCCCGTCTTTAACACGCAGTCTCTTAGATATCCTCCGGCCAGCTTCTCTCGATCCACCGATCAATGTGGCACCTATTTCTCCATTATTGTACTACGTCGCCAATTGTTTCATAGAACTCAGCTACGTTCGGGCCGATCTTCCAGTCACCCGTTCTCCCCGTACAAAAGATTATTATCGTTTGTTTATGCTGTCCAACCCTTGTGACCCCATGGTGCTACAGCATCCTGACATTAACTGGCGCACGGTTTGGGGGTGTGTGCATGCACCCTTTTTACCGTCGTCTGTGTCTGCACTCTGGTATGTTTTAGTCTATGGAAAATTCCCGACTAATAGTCGACTTTATCGCATAGGACTGGCCACCTCCCCACTCTGCCCTGACTGTCAGCTCGAAGACACCGACGAACACCGTCTTGCGTGCCCCCTGAAACAAAACGTATGGCTCCTCATCCAACGAATCGTGGGCTTTTACCTCCGTGCCCCGCCAACGACGGTAACCCCAGATTTCCTGTTGTTGCCCCAGACATTTCACTACCCTCTTGCTAAGCACCATACCCTAATCTGGTTTCGAGGACAGGCTTTAGAATATCTCTTTCGGAGTGGTCCGCATACAGTCCTTGACTTCTGGTACAAAGTTGTGGCCGCGCATAGCACCCTCACCCGAAAACCATCTTACCGACAAACTTTTGCCGGTTATCTCCGCAGCGTCTTCCTTGACCCCCCTCAAAGTTGGGGTGTACCATGCCTCCCTGTCACATGATGCAACACCCTTATCCACGTTCTCATGCATCGACCAAAAACACACATTTTTTTTTTTTTAAACAAAAGGAAGTGGACAGAATATGTTATATTTTGTTGTATTTAATGTTTTTCTTTTTTAATATTATTTTTTTTTGTTTAACTAGCAGTCATTTGTATATTTTTAAATGGTACCTTGAAGAACTCTTGCATAGTGAATATATATGTACTTTTAGTTTGTTCAATACAAATTTAAAAAAAAAAAAAAAAAAAAAAAAAAAAAAAGTTGGTAGAGCACTTGCCCGCGAAAGACAAAGGTCCCGAGTTCGAGTCTCGGTCGGGCACACAGTTTTAATCTGCCAGGAAGTTTCATATCAGCGCACACTCCGCTGCAGAGTGAAAATCTCATTCTGGACACGTAGGTACGTTCGGGTATTATGGAATACCATTTACTTTTGTACCTGTATCTCCAAATTTAGCTCATTCTTAGTCGTCAAATGCATTTAACCATAAACTATTCGCCAATACGTATTTGTTTTTAGGATAATAAAATTAAAAAAAAGTTGCTACCGAAAAAAAAAATTACGACTGATTTGCACTTGGAGTTTTGTATGAGATAGTTGGGGAAATATTTAATTTTATTTATTTATTTATTTAACCAGATATGATATGGGCCATTACACCCACGCTTACATCAGACAAGGGTTTCGTATATGTATTAGTTTTTTAACATCGTAATTACCTAAATAATAACAATTTTAACCTCACAAATAATACTAAAATGATTTGACTGACTGTAAAGTAATAAACTTAATACTGGCAGTTCTTGTACTACTGCTGCTACTGTTGCTGCCAGTAATAATAATAATAATAATAATAATAACATAGTGACAATAATGATAGTGGCAGACATAAAAAGAATTTATAGGACTGCAAAATAGATATTTTCTGATGTAGCGAGTTCCGGGGAAACGAAATTTAAGGAGACTTCACCAGCTAAGATTATTGAAAAATGAGGATATAGTTGGAAGTAATTCTGAGATTACTCTTAGGTTAAGATATTAAAGGAATTGCTTCCCAGTGACAGAGAAAATAGTGCGATGTGATAACAAATCTGTTAAGTTTATTAATTTCAAAATAAATTTCTGAAACCGTTACTTGAGTTTTACATTTATCTGTTTGCAGAAGTCGTAAAAATAATTTTCGTCCTCAGCAGCTGCACCGTCATGGTGGGCCAAAATTTTGCCAGGAATTCCATATTTCCCGACGTGGCGTCTTGGAGTTAAGAATAGAAAAACAAGATCAGCTGTATCCATAACGAAAAATCGAACAATACGTAACGACCTACTTAAATAATAGCATATTTTCAATAATTACTATAAATTTTCAATAATTATTCCATATTTTTGAAAACTTACCAGCAAAAATTTGGTCAAGCTAGGGAAAAAATTTTTCTCCATCGTTACTCTTACGATGTTTGGAGACGAGCTGGACTAACTACAAAACATCATAGGAACATTTTGAAGTCGGTCATGCATCTCCCATTCGTGAACAACATTCGACAAATGAGAAATCATAGCATTCCATATTGCGCTACAATTCCATAATACGCGAAGTTCAGCTAAATGTATACAAATGCTTCACCTTGTAAGTAAGTACCCGTAAATGCAGGCACGTTAGTATATTTTTACCATTGAAACAACGTATAAATTAGTGCAAAATATTAAAATATTTTTGTGTAGTGCAGGTGCGGCAAACATGCTGCTGACGAAAGCAGCAGTGTAATCACAAACGTATGCCATCTGAAGGTAGACATGTTAGTTGAAATCAGTTATGGACTTGAAATAAAGCTTTTCAGAAGCATTTGCGACTAGTTGTGACGTTCATCGACAGCCTTGGAGTACACGAAATCTTTCATGAATTAAAAATGAAAAGTGAGCTTATCCCTAGCAGAAATACATGCACAATCAGGACACCACAATCAGGCCTTTTCTATAGCATAATATCAATTTCAGTGAAATCTGAAGCGAAATACGCATTGGGTGAGCAATGTACGATTCGTTTTTACGGGCATTAATAATAATTTGATGTACTTCCGAATCGGGCAATGAAACTGAGTGGAGTAGTGTTTTACAACGGTTCCGGTTGAACAGTATTTGATTTTCATTGTCGTTCCACTTTATAGGCTTCTTGTTTCGAGCTGAGTGCGCGCGTAAAATGAAACGGCCGGGCGCTGGTGCTGCGCTCTGGAGACGCCGGCGGGAGCTACGCGCCAGCAGCCTCCGGTCCAGGCACACACCGCCAGCGCCGGAACAGGAAGGAAGGCAGCCAGGCATCTTCGCAGCGCGGCCTTCCAGGACCCTTCGCTTTTACGGTCCGCCGTTAACGCGTCAGCGTTCTTCCGGCGCGCCGGATGATGTCGAGTGGACGGACCTATTTTGCATCGCGTCATTTTCTGATATGGTGGCTTAAACGGCGGCACGTGGCAGGTGTTTAGAAATTATAGCCGTGCGCACTCGAGAACCGCCACGTGGCTCTGAGAAGCTGAGTAGCGTCTTCCTACCCAATACCTGCAGCAGGTTGTCGACTGAATACAACTCTACACACATTGATTGATTGATTTTAACAGGGAAGCTAAAACAGCTTAGGTCTGACCCGCCACTGCCCGCACCGAAACTAGGTTTATTTTGCTGTATCGCTCCCTGTATATCTAGCACAACAAACCAGAGCCCTTAAATAGTGCGAGGAGTCCCTCAACCAGTTTTTTGTTAGACATAATTCCTTCAGGTCTAGTTGTCTCGAAGATTCTGTATCTTTTACTCTCCAATGCCATGCATTCGAAGATTAGGTATGATGCAGTTTCTTCACACTCATCGCAGATCGTACATTTAGGGTGCTCTTCCGTTATGCCCAATGTGTGTAGGTGTTTCCTGAAATTCCCATGGCCGGTCATCAGTCCAGTTATGAGGTTCATGTCTTTCCTGTTCAGTCCCAGAATTACAGAGCTTCTTTTAAAACATGGCTTGGGCATCATTACCTTGCCATGTTTTTGTTTATGGACCTTGGTCCAATATCCTACGTGCTATTTCCTAAGCCAGTTCCGTAATTCTAATTTGATTGTCAGGACAGGTTTCGGTCCAATAAATGGAGTTGTTGCCCGCATCCTAGCCAATCTATCGGCTTGTTCATTGCCACAGATCCCTCAGTGGCCAGGGACCCACACTAGGTTTACCCTATTGCCAGCATATACATTAACCAGTTTTTCCAATGTGTTGAGAGTGAAGGAGGACAGACGGATTCGTCTCATATCCTTGGCCTTGGTATGATCAATTCTCCTTGGCTTTGGAATGAAGACAATCTTCACTGCCCTCCAAGCATCGGGAATGATTCCTAGTGCTAGGCTGACCCTGAATAGTCTGCGTAGGATTCTTATCTGCTTTCCTCCTGCCTGTTGCAGGAGAGCTGGAAAAATTCCATCTAAGCCAGGTGACTTGAACGGTGGGAATATTCCCACCGCCCACTGGACTATGTTGAATTTCACACACTCCTAGGCCGATTCCCAGTCCTCTCTTTGAGTGTCTGAGAACCATTGTCTCTGGGGTCACATACTGGTCTGTGTTGTCTGGCAGAGCATAATGAGGAAAGTGAGTTTTGAGGAGCAATTCCAGCGTCTCATGTGCTGTCTTTGTATCTTCCCCATCCTCCTTCCCCAACGTACCTCCTGGATTGGTTGGTACTCTAGTGAAAATCTTGTGAAGTCTGGCTTGTGCAGCCGTGCCTTCCTCACAGAATGCCTTTCAGGATGCCTCCTTTGATTGTCTGATTGCAAGATTTCAATTGGCAAGGGTCTCGCGATATTTATCCCATTGTCCTTTACGTCTCGCAATATTAAACAGTCTCCGTACCTGTTTTCTTTGCATTTACAGTTTCTTATTCCACCAAGGAACATTCCTATTTGTGCACTTCCTGGTGACTGCGCATTTGTCCTGATATGAGGTCACTATGGCAGAGGTAACAGCCTCTGCTACTTCCTCAAATTCTACTGGATTCCTTATCGAGATTTTCCGATAAGCCTAAGTCAAGGTCCCTCCTATATGTCTCCCAGTCTGTTTTCCTGGGATTCCTATAGGTCATGGTCGGTCTGATTTCCATTTCAATCTTTAATTTGATGTACATGTGGTCCGATGAGGATGGCTCCTACACCACATGCCATTGTTTGACGTAACTACCCATCGTCATGGAACCAAAGGTGATGTCAATCACTTCTTCCCTTCTGCTTTTCCTGAATGTAAGTTCATTGCCCCTATTCACCACCCCTAAGTTGTTAGCTAAAAGAAATTCAAGAAGGTACTCAACTCTACTGTTGGTGTCCTTGCTGCCCCACACTAGGTTGTGGGGATTGGCATCGCGTCCCACCAGCAGTTGAACGCCTTGCCGATGGCAAGTCTCGACCACTCTCCTCACCTCCAAGGGAGGAGGAGAGCTGTCTTCGTACGGAAGGTATGCTGGGGCCAAAATAATTTCCCTCATCTACATAAATACGTCGCAAGCCATCAAACAGTGCCTGGCGAAGGTTCTTTGTACAAGCGATTCCCTTTCCTGCTCCACTAGGAATGAAGCGATGGATAACGACTATTTGCATGCTTCCACACGAGACCTAATTTCTCTTAATTTATCTTCACGCCTATTACGCCACATTTATGTTGCTTACCGCAGAATCGATCTGTAGACAGCTGCAAATGCCGGTTTTCCAAATTTTCTCAGCACTGTTTAGGGGAAAGAACGTCGTCTTCCCTCCAGGAATTACCATTTGAGTTCACGAAACATCTCCGTTAACACCTGTATGCTGATTGAAGCTACCGTCAAAAAATCATCTGTTAGATGAAGGAAGGATAGCAAGGACGAATATGATGTAGACAACGAAAGGTGAAGAGAATATAAATTTCGGATAATGTGATTGTTTTCGAAGAGAAGTAGCTTGAGGTAAGACTGCAGCACTGCGCGCCTAATTTGTCGGAAAGATTGTCAGCCAGTTAAGTTGCTCAGAGCCGAGCGAAAGACCAACCCACTTCTCTGGAGCATGGACTAATATTTTCATTGATTAAGCTGTTTGATGTTTATAGAAATTATCTGTTAACATTCTATCCTTCTTAAATCATTGCTCACTTTGTTAAGCATATTATTGTTGAGACCAATGTTATGTGTTAAGGTAACATAAGCTCTTACACTGTCTTTTGAATATGTACTTCATTCTAAAATCGTATCTTGAGTACAATTTGATAGGAACAGTTACTCTCCCGAGCCCACTGTTTCTCGTTATGCCATATATATTTAGAAACAGAAATCTAGCGTAGCCGCTGCCTACATGCTGTTGTACTATCGATAAATTTCTAGGAATTTTGTCAAGACGAGTGGTAAGGGGAAACCGTGATTAGAAACAGATAATTCAGTTCAGAATAGATTCTGTTTAGTGAAAGGTTAGCATACGAGTTTAAGTCGAATAACAGTTTTTTGGTACAAAATTGTGATAATTCATAGACTTTTAGAGTGGGAGGTAAAGTTGGGCTAACTTTCAGACAGAAAGAAATATATTGGGGAGGTTACATCTTAACCTATACTCACCGCACCTCGTGATATAATGGGCAGCGTTGCTCCCTCTCGATCACGGGGTCTCTGCTTCGATTCCCGTCCGGGTCGGGGATTTTCTCCTTTCGGGAACTGGGTGTTTATGTTGTCATTATTTGGTCATCAGTCAGGAATTGGCCAGACTAAAAAGTGCAACGATTGGGAATTTATACTGGCGCTGATAACCACGCCGTTGAGTGCCCCCCAATCCAAAATCATTTTCATCGTCTACCTAAACTGGATCTCGACCTGCAGGGGTCTAAGTGCGCGACCAAAGACGCACGTACTTCGCAGACTGGCGACCAGTAAGTGTCACTAGAGGTTAACGAAAATACTTACTGAATCTGCTCCCACATTAATCTATTAGGCTGGATATTTCGGATTTCTGGAAACAAGGAAAATAGGCTGTTTCAGAACAAGTGGACGAAAGGAACTTCCGGTGTATCATCTCAAAAATGGAGTTTGATCCGGATTGTCACAGACAGACTAGAATATTGATTTTATTTTATTTGCTCTGATTATTTACTCAGTCATTCTGCTTTCGTACAAAGTAGGTAAATAAATAAAATATAAATCATGAGGCGAGGCACAAACGATAAATTAGACAGTGTATTAGCCAAACCTGCCAATACGTGTAATTCGTAAAATTTACCATTCCAAAGGATGTAGACGTCCTTTGAAACATGTTGACTAAGTCTGCTGGAAACTGACGTTAACATATGCAGATTCCCCTGCTTCTAAGTCTAAAGCGAAACACTTTTTTACATTTTTATTGTGTGGAGTGACGCACTGCTTGCCTGATTTTATCTTGGCACTCCAAGTCATGAAGACACTTACAAATAAGGACGCATTTCTGGCAGCAGGACATTTTAAATGTCAAGTTTTCGGGAGTATAAGTTGCCGTTCTGTGTGTTAAATGTACCTATTTTGACAACAGAGAAATATGTGACGTAACATACTGGGAGTTGCAGTGATTGTCAATTCCCTGCGACGAGTGTAGCCTACGCCACATACGCCTTAACGTTTGCTATCTAATGCGCTACTTACAAATATCTGTTACCTTTCGAAGGAACGAGACCGCAACAGAGGTTTCAGAATTCGTATTTTGTGCGCCGCCTGACGAAAAAGCGAAGAACGCAGAAGAAGCGGCTTTTCTGAAAGCAGGTAGTATTCCGGATTCCATTACATCATATTATTCCCCACTCTTTTTTTCTCCGTTCAATGTGACGCCGTTACGCCACTTTATAGGGAAGGCTTATAAGCCCGCATGGTACCCCTCCAGTGGTCAACGTCGGCGCCAATGTCCTTCTCTATAAATAACCTCCCAATCATCTACGTACTGCTTCCCAAGTAGCGTATCCTTCCTCGGGCCAAACAGATGTAGTTTCGAGATCTGGGCTGTAGGATGGATGAGGAAGGACGGTTCAATGAAGTTTTGTGAGCTCCTCTAGGGTGCGCGGACTTGTATGAGAGGCCAGGAGTTGTCATGGAGAAGTTCTTTTGCATTGTTGTGGCGACGAACACGTAGCGGTCTTTTATTCTATCCTCTGAGGCTAGGTCAACTGTGAGCAGATGGCCGGCACCACGCGAGACGTCGGACAGGTTTTGCGGGACGTTGCAGCGACGATGACAGACGCCTGGCCCTACGACTCGCTGTGTTTTTCTTCCTTGCCAGCTCTCACTAGACATTCTGTACCTCCTTATCAATACATCGGATGCTCGGGTTTTTCGAGAAAAGAGACACTCTGCTTGGAACGCACTCCTTTACAGACACCCTTTTAATGGCTACGTATAGCGCTGTCACCCATCGAAACTTTGTGAAACTATAGGGGCTGAAACGGAAATATTCCACGATTCCCACAACAAATTAAACATTTTTAAAATCGAAGAAAGAAAGTGGTGCGTTGCTTACTGACTGCCTGGTATGGGTACGCAGCATCTGTGCGAGTCAGCGGTACCCAGAATCTAACTCCCGATCTCGAACGCTACTCACCACATAAAGTGGTAAGAAGAGCTGCAGAATACCGAACGAAGATAGTTGTGGGACTAGTGATTCCTATGCTGCCAAATTGTCATCCTTTGACGTCGATTTTCTACCGAAAATACACTCCTGGAAATGGAAAAAAGAACACATTGACACCGGTGTGTCAGACCCACCATACTTGCTCCGGACACTGCGAGAGGGCTGTACAAGCAATGATCACACGCACGGCACAGCGGACACACCAGGAACCGCGGTGTTGGCCGTCGAATGGCGCTAGCTGCGCAGCATTTGTGCACCGCCGCCGTCAGTGTCAGCCAGTTTGCCGTGGCATACGGAGCTCCATCGCAGTCTTTAACACTGGTAGCATGCCGCGACAGCGTGGACGTGAACCGTATGTGCAGTTGACGGACTTTGAGCGAGGGCGTATAGTGGGCATGCGGGAGGCCGGGTGGACGTACCGCCGAATTGCTCAAGACGTGGGGCGTGAGGTCTCCACAGTACATCGATGTTGTCGCCAGTGGTCGGCGGAAGGTGCACGTGCCCGTCGACCTGTGACCGGACCGCAGCGACGCACGGATGCACGCCAAGACCGTAGGATCCTACGCAGTGCCGTAGGGGACCGCACCGCCACTTCCCAGCAAATTAGGGACACTGTTGCTCCTGGGGTATCGGCGAGGACCATTCGCAACCGTCTCCATGAAGCTGGGCTACAGTCCCGCACACCGTTAGGCTGTCTTCCGCTCACGCCCCAACATCGTGCAGCCCGCCTCCAGTGGTGTCGCGACAGGCGTGAATGGAGGGACGAATGGAGACGTGTCGTCTTCAGCGATGAGAGTCGCTTCTGCCTTGGTGCCAATGATGATCGTATGCGTGTTTGGCGCCGTGCAGGTGAGCGCCACAATCAGGACTGCATACGACCGAGGCACACAGGGCCAACACCCGGCATCATGGTGTGGGGAGCGATCTCCTACACTGGCCGTACACCACTGGTGATCGTCGAGGGGACACTGAATAGTCCACGGTACATCCAAACCGTCATCGAACCCATCGTTCTACCATTCCTGGACCGGCAAGGGAACTTGCTGTTCCAACAGGACAATGCACGTCCGCATGTATCGCGTGCCACCCAACGTGCTCTAGAAGGTGTAAGTCAACTACCCTGGCCAGGAAGATCTCCGGATCTGTCCCCCATTGAGCATGTTTGGGACTGGATGAAGCGTCGTCTCACGCGGTCTGCACGTCCAGCACGAACGCTGGTCCAACTGAGGCGCCAGGTGGAAATGGCATGGCAAGCCGTTCCACAGGACTACATCCAGCATCTCTACGATGTCTCCATGGGAGAATAGCAGCCTGCATTGCTGCGAAAGGTGGATATACACTGTACTAGTGCCGACATTGTGCATGCTCTGTTGCCTGTGTCTATGCGCCTGTGGTTCTGTCAGTGTGATCATGTGATGTATCTGACCCCAGGAATGTGTCAATAAAGTTATCCCTTCCTGGGACAATGAATTCACGGTGTTCTTATTTCAATTTCCAGGAGTGTATATACGGGATGAAAATTTTGTTAGACGTTTTTGTACTGTTAGTATGCAAGGAACCGCTTTGTGGCGGCCGAGCGTTCGATTTTTGATTCACCCTTTTCACCGAATGCAAATGGCGATTCCCACATGCTTCGTGCTGTTGCATTGAAAAGCTAATCTTTTATATATCCAGGCATTCATGCCAGATTGACGTCTGTTGCTTGCTGCCTTCGTGATGTTGCAATTTTAATTGCTAGAAGAGCATTTAATCACTTATAGGCCATTGGGCACATTTTGCGTGTGTCTACAATAAGGCGTGCTATGCAGGCGAAAGGAATACGCAGGCACTTAACATTCTTTGCTCAGAGTACGGAGTGGCACATCCAGGTCTTGTTAAGACCTGCGCTCTGCCCCCACAACGTAACTCTCTGAAGACCTTCCGCAGGAAGACCCTCCCGTTGGAGACTACACAGCTAAAATGGCAGTGGCGTGCTGGCGTTCGCCATCTCACGTGCCACGCAGGTGAGCTGTCTGTTGTCTGCGTGCTGGACAGTTATGTTTGCAGCAGCGCCTCCGCCTGGCCTTTTGATTACCCTGCCGGTACTCACTGCTGCCAACTGCCGCCTATAAATAAACGCCAAAGTTCGCATGTTGCGACCTGCGTCACGCGCGCCTCTACAGCTGTCTGAATGACATGCTTGGCAGCGTGGTGGCGAGCTCTACCGCTACACTTTCCACAATGTTTAGTCCATTGCACTCTTCTCCACTGTTCTGTCTTCCACACGAGGCAACAAATTCCGTACATGATATTGTGACTGTTTGTCAGGCCTTGCGAGACCAATGAATGTAATGAGTAGTACTTCTCTTTTAATGTGGATATACACAAAATGACACTTCGTAGGGGTAGCCCATTGTCGACCTGGGAACCTCGGCTGTTTTGTTAGGATGCAAACTTACTACATCTGTGGCGTCGTTAGATGCAGTGAAACATTATTCAAGATTTTTCCATTTATTACTCGGGATACAAGTCCTCGCCATTTCTTGTTCGACGTCTGGTGGCTACGTAATCCGGAGATGAATCCGCTGAATCCGACAACGGACTCAGGGCTACTGAAGGCGCTCCATGAGTGGAAGTCGATGACACCCTGCTGCGGCGGTTTGCCGCCCGCTGGTGAAGTGGGTACGCCTCGTCAGCACCCTGCTTGGAGATGGCGGTGACCACGACATATGTTTGATTCACACGTTATTTTGGGGGGGGGGGGGTACTCAATCTCTCCCAGATCAATGCCTGCACTGTCCCATCAGGTGGATCACAATGTGATGTACTGAATGCTGAACCAGTACGGTAGACCATCAGGCCCAGGCGACCCTGGACTCTTAGGGCAGCTTCTGCCCTCGACCAGAGCCGTGTTGATACACTCCTCGATAACCCAGCAGTTCAAGCCGACTTCCTGACTTCAGCACCGGATTGTGGGCTTCATATTTCATGGCTACGAATCACTGATCTTCTCTAAAGCCAGCAAGTGTAACACGAACATTAGAACGATGTCACACACAAGATGTTACCATATCATAACCAGAGGATCGAGTACGAACGACATGAACGCCATCGATCCTACTCGCTGAGTGCTCTAAGCTAATGGGGATGTAGTATTTATGTCGTCGAGGAGAGGCACCACGTTATGAAGTCATTCATAATGATCGAATCGCTTCTGCTCTTCCCGAGCTGTCATGAGTCTCCACTTTCACTACATTTGCTTAACGATTATGTTATCTTGCCGTTACTGCTTCGTCAAATCCATGTTAGGCGATGTTGTGCCCTACATAGTGTCTCTTCCAAAACATTACAAAGGCAGATCGGTCTGCAGTCTTCTAACGAATTTCTGTTGAGCTCGTTTGCAACCTCAAGAGCGTCTTCCTGGCTGGGTAACGACGTTGAAATGTTTACCCTTCCTTGCTGGCGACTGTTGATACTTAATAAATTTTATTCTCCCGTTTGCTTACTAAATGGTCGCGTAACAGCTTATAACAAAGAGAAAAATCTCGATAGTATCCGAATACCGGATTAGTGCTGGACATATGAAGCATATCACATCGTATAACTTTAATATTAAGAATCCATATGAAATGAAGTCATCTCATGATTTCAGTATTAGGAGTATTAGGGAACGATAATGGAAATCTTCCACTCATTAGCCTTAAGATTATTACCACCTCTATAATGGCGTATTGGTCTGGAGCGCAATACAGTGTCGATTCTGCGTGGCATGGATTCAATAGCTCCTTAGTAGGTCTCCAGAGGTATGCGATACCAAATGACTACGCACAGGTCTCGCAGATTCCGTAGATCACGCGTAGCTGGTGAGTGGGCTCTGAACTGGCGCCTGATAGTTTCCTAGATGTGTTGAATCAGGGTCAAAGCAGGCGAATTTAGTGGCTTCTCGTCAACATAAGCCCACTGTTACGCTCTTCAGTCCACTGTAGCATGACTCTCTCGTTGTGACACGACAGTGAACCTGCTCCAAGATCCATCACCACCAGGGAAGACATCAAGCGTGAAGGGGGACTGGCAATTCGCAATAATGTTCATGTGGTCTATTGCACTCATGGTGTCTTCGAACTCTCACGGAAGGTAAGGTGAATGTCCCATTATAGTATAAAAGTGCACCACACTGTCCTGCGTCGACGGCCATTGTGGCCGAGTGGTTCTAGGTGCTTCAGTCCGCAACCGCGCTGCTGCTACGGTCGCAGGTTCGAATCCTGCCTCGGGCATGGATGTGTGTGATGTCCTTAGATTAGTTAGGTTTAAGTTATTCTAAATTATAGGGGACTCATGACTTCAGATGTTAAGTCCCATAGTGCTTAGAGACATTTGAACCATTTTGTCCTGCGTCCATGGTCCGGTGCATGTTTCGAACAGCCATTTGCCACAGTGAGGGAATGTCCGGACACTACAATCCACCTGTTTTAAGAAGGATCGTGGCTTATCCGACCAGGTGATACGTTCTTATTGTTCCACGGTTCCCATTATCGTATACCCACTACAGATGTTGAGTCAACATGACAGCACTTTGACATCATCTTCTGCGGTGCCACGAGATCGAAAAATGTGCGCTGAAATGTGTACTCCGAAACACTCGCACCTGTACCAGAATTGTACTCTATCGTCAGATATGTGATTGGTCTCCACTTATCCTACTTTACAGTGGACAAGCCTCCAGCTCTGTGTTCTGTAATGAGGTATGGAAGCCCAACACATTGTCGCCCACTCAGGACTTCTCAGTCCTTCATCCAAATTTCATAGATGCACATGGCTGTAGCGTGCGAACAGCCGACCAGCATTGATGTCTTCAAGATGCTTGTTCCCAGGCACCAAACCCCTTCTATCAGCCGTCTCTCAAAGCCAGTTATGTAGCGTGTATCTGCCATTAGTGGCCCACAATATCAGTAGAATAATTCCTCAACCGTCTGTGCTCCGCAAATACACTCATGCTCATAAATTAGGGATAATGCTGATACATGGCGAAACAACGCTCTGGTGTGTGGATTGCAGGCTTAAATCACCTCGGGGTAAGACCATGCGGTGCATATGTTCTGCGGTCGTCGCACGGTGGCGCTGGCAGCAGTCCACTTACGCAGAGGTGTGTTGGTGCATGTCAGAGTACGGTGCAGCGAGTAAGTGTGCATACGTTTTCAGATAAGCTAATGGTGACTGTGTGTTGAAAATAGCTCGAAGAACACATATTGATGACATTATGAGGAATAGAATACTATGGCGACCTGGGGTTGGTGAAACTAAGCAGGTCGTAGCACAGGCCCTTCGTGTGCCACACAGCGTGATCTCAAGATTATGGCAATGATTCCAGCAGACAGGAAACGTGTCCAGAAGCTACAGTACGGGACGTCAACAGTGTACAATACCACAACAAGACCGATATCTCACCGTCAGTGCCCGCAGACGGCCACGGAGTACTGCAGGTAGCCTTGCTTGGGACCTTACCGCAGCCACTGGAACAGTTGTCACAAGACACACTGTCTGCAAACGACTTAACAGACGTGGTTTATCCGCCCGGAGACCTCCAAGGTGCATTCCACTGACCCCTAGTCACAGGGGGGCTCGTAAAGCCCGGTGTCAAGAACACAGTACATCGTCATTGGAACAGTGGTCGCAGGTTATGTTCACGGACGAGTCCAGGTATAGTCTGAACAGTGATTCTTGCCGTTTTTTTATCTGGCGTGAACCAGGAACCAGATACCAAGCCCTTCATGTCCTTGAAAGGGACCTGTATTGAGGTCGTGGTTTGATAATGTGGGGTGGGATTATGATTGGTGCACGTACTCCCCTGCATGTCTTTGACAGAGGAACTGTAACAGGTCAGGTGTATCGGGACGTCATTTTGTACCAGTATGTCAGACTTCTCAGGGGTGCAGGGGTCCCCCCTTCCTCCTGATGGATGATAACGCACGGCCCCACAGAGCTGCCATCGTGGAGGAGTACCTTGAAACAGAAGGTATCAGCCGAATGGAGTGGCCTGCCTTTTCTCCAGACCTAAACCCCAACGAGCACGTCTGGGAAGCTCTCGGTCGACGTATTGCTGCTCGTCTTCAATCCCCTACGACACTTCGGGAGCTCCGACAGGCACTGGTGCAAGAATGGGAGGCTATACCCGAGCAGCTGATCGACCACCTGATCCAGATTATGGCAACCTGTTGTGCGGCCTGTGTAAGTGTGCATAGTGATCATATCACATATTGATGTCGGGGTATATTCTCAGGAAACAGTGGCGTTTTGTAGCACATGTGTTTCGGGACGGTTTTTTCAACTTGTCACCAATATCGTGGACTAACAGATCTGTCTCGTGTGCATTCCCTATGTGCGTATGCTATTAGCGCCAGTTTTGTGTAGTGCCACGTTGTGTGGCACCGCATTCTGCAGTTACCCTTAATTTATAAGCATGAGTGTACATTCTCTCATCAAAAATACCGGGACACACCAGCGTAATGTGAAACTGACCACTGATGTCACCAGAGACAGAACTGCCAGCATTAAACGAGAAGGGGAGGATTATGTCGTCATTAGACAAGCAGTAACAGCAGGTGACATCGAACATGGAATAGTCACTGAAATTTACCTGAGGAACAAATCCATCAGAGACATTTCAAACCATCTAAAGCTGCCCAGATTAGATGCTGATGATGTGATCGTGCAACGGAAACGCGATGGAACAACTACAGCTAAAACATCGACAGGCAGACCTCGTATACTGACGGACAGAAACCGTCGAGCGTTTCGGAGGGTAGTAATAAAAAATTGCTTGAAATCAACAGAAGAAACCATTCTCTGACACTAAGGTGCTATCAGCAGTCCAGCTAGCACAGTGACTGTGCCAAGGTAAGAAAAAAAAGAGCTACAGTGTTCAAGCAGCTTTTCTTAATTTGTAAAGTCCTTGCTTAGCGGCGTTTGGGGTAGTGTGAAAAGCCACTGTATTGGAAGGTGTGTCACTGGAAACGATCTGGAGTTATGAGTCGCGCCGTACGCTGTGGGAGTCTGGTTTGGTTAGAGTGAATCTCCCTATTCCCCTTAAGGGGCTCCGGAACGCCCTATACTTGCAATGTTAAAATAACGCTTATAAATTACATCTTTCCTCACAAAGTATTTGAGGTAGGAAGTTGAACTTTTTACACATTATTTATTGGAATATGGGCTACAACTTAACACAGGGATTTTACAAAATTTTAGTTCAGTTATTAAAGATGATTTTTTTTCAATTGTAATGAAAATTCACAACATTTTTTGCCATTTTTTATTTATATATTCAAAAATATACAGTTTTTTGGAAAAAGGCTGTGTTAAATTATGTAGAAGGTACTGTGTA
Source organism: Schistocerca serialis cubense (assembly GCF_023864345.2). Taxonomy (NCBI): domain Eukaryota; kingdom Metazoa; phylum Arthropoda; class Insecta; order Orthoptera; family Acrididae; genus Schistocerca; species Schistocerca serialis. The sequence continues at coordinate 268,107,233 of NC_064638.1, forward strand.
ACATTTACTGAATGTTTGAAACAAATATGTTTGGAAGATCCTTAGAAAACATGTAATTAGTATGAGAAAATAAAAGTTTTGGGAATCGAGCGAAAAAGATTGGATTAACTTTTTAGTGCATTCCAGGTCCATAGGATGGATTATCTTCATCCTCTGCAAACTCCTCCTCCAGCTTCCTCTTCCTGTTTACTCTTGCTTGTATTTCTAGACTCTTTACAGCCCTGTCTGCAGCCCGAAGGCGTTCCTTGTCTAAAGCAAGCATCGCTCGTTGTTGTGTTCGTAGATTTTGCTACCATTTTCTTCAGTTGCCGTTACTGCAACACTGTTCCAAAAGGTGGTCATGTATGAACACATATCACATTTCAGTTGTATTTCACTAGCAAGTCCTACGTGCTTTATTATGGAGAGTTCCTGACCAACTTCACTACAATGAATACATCTTACATAGTTTGAAAAAATTCCTTTGAGAACCGACATATCAAATATTTCATTCACATCCGATTCGCCCATAAAACATTCATAGTTTTCACTCATTGAACCAAGCTTCTTCTGAGAAGTATTTTCTTTCCCACTTTGACTGCTATGGGCAGGTGTACTTGAGAGGTTAGGTTCACTCACTTGGTTATCGTCTTTATTGTTTACAGTAATAACACATACCTTTGGCTTTCCAACATTTCTCCTTTTCTTAAAAGCCTTCAGAGGATTTCTAATAACTTTACTTTTACTCATTATTATACTTCAACAAAACAGAGATTCAAGAAACAGAATTAATTACGAATATTTTCGAGATAACGAGAGAGTAAATAAACATGAAACAATCGACAATCACACCAGCGATATATATTGAACCATCACAGGTTAGCCACAACACATACTTTATCTCACATCACTAAAATGTACCTGATGAACACGGACGTTAATAATAACACCATTGGACAGCAGTTTAACAGCGCCACAGTGGGTCACGCCCATGTAGAACACATTTCAAAAAGAAATTTAAAAATAGTTGTAGTCTTCGGAATTGAATAAATTATATATCTATTAAAAGGTAATAGTCTGCAGATTCAGAAAACGCAAAAAAGTAAAAGTTGAACTTTCATGATTTTGAGCCTTTCCGGAGCCCCTTAAGAAAACGCTGAACGCTTAATGTGAAAGGGTACTATAAATTATAAGTTGTCGTGTTGGAAGTCAGATCTGGAAGCTGGAGAGATCCTAAGAGATTGAATAAGGATGCCTAAACGTTTTTCCACTAGCCTGTCGTCTTCTAAAGTTGTGTCCCCAGCACAGAAGACAGTTCGTTGATCGTGGAATCTTCTCTGGTGGAGGCTTCCATGATGTCATCTCAAAGTTGAACATGTATTTGTTCTTTTATTGTGGGATGCCACTGGTCCATGTTAGTCTCTGTATCTATAGAGGGTAAGATCTGTAGTACTGAGAATGATGGTAGGAGACACCTCTCATTAATGTATCCTGTTTGTTTATATTTTAAAATATCACTGTCTTCTACAACACTCGACATAGCTTTCTTAATAGTGCGGTAACTTTTCTGACAACTTCCGATATAGAGTACGACATGTCCGTACGAAAGAGAGATACACGTCCGGCTCTGAAGAACACCCTAAACAGAGTGACTAGCGCAGCCGAAGCTCTCCGTCTCCCAGGCGCGCCAAAGCGACCCGAAGGTGTCCGAAGCACTTCGGTTGTAGTATCATTACTCTTATGTTTCTCAAAACTAGTGAAATTTAATAAACAAAAACGGTAGACTCTTAGGGTAGCCATGAGAGATTGTCATACTGAAAACTGGGTTAAATACAATGAAAGTTATATAAATAATTAATAAAAGAAGCTAGGCGTTTTGGCGCCTAGCATCTGAAAGTGCCGACCAATCAGTTGTAAGTTCAGTACAGTTGGCGGACTCTCCAATTGGAATAGTACATATTGTAACAGCTGCTGCTTGTACCTCACTCCACTTTTGTACCATATGCTACTTTGTGTATTAACTGCATCAAGGCGAGCTTCTAGCAAGATAAAATACTTTCCGCCACAGCCAGGAATATCACAATACGTACACATTATACAGCATTGTGTATGCATACAATAGAGCATCAGGTACGATGATTGTTTGGATCAGCATGTGTGAGGTAATCTCTTTTGAACAGTAACACTCCTGAAGTTGCCTGGCCTGAACCCAATGGAACACCTTTGGACTGAGTTTGAAGTCTCCAGATCCCAGCATCCAGTATAACTACTTCCTCTGGTTTTAGCTGTTGAGGATGAACAGCTTCTCAATCCTTCACATACCTACGGACATCTTATTGAATGTGTCCTCAGCAAAGTTCAAGCCGCCAGAAAGACGAAGGATGGGCACACTCCTTATTAATAACCATTAATGAGTGTTGTGGTACTTTTGATCAGATAATCCATACTTTCCTTATGGCGGCAAGTGTCCGCAACCCCACCTGGCCCTATTGGGTTTCACGTTGTGGGGTGATTCTAATACTTTGACTCAATAGATATTCGTCAGTGTTACAACTTCCATTGCGCTTCATCAGGATAATGAGGTATTCAGATCTGAAATATGTGTCGAGTATGGCATTTTATTATCATCAAAACTATCTTGGCCTTCTTAGAGTAACGAAAATGAATACGGTTTTGACAATTAATACGACATTGACGAGACATTTAGCAAGGCCTGTGAATGGTAGGTGGATGAAGGATCGTAAGTTTAAGAAGAGATCAAGACGATGTCCTAATAGCACGCATAATTATTAAGCATGCAAGAGCGCCAAGTATACCTGTGCAAAACGTAATGCCAGAGAATACTTGAGTATGTTTCTATCTGAGAGTTGATTTAGAAAGTCCGACGGCGATGATGAATGCGATGATAACGTAATATTGTAGTTTTTGTGTTAAAATAGAGATTCGCAACTATGCATGTTACTGATTTCCTGGCTTGTGACGTAAGCCATAAGTTCTGCCAGCTCTAGAAGAGAATTTCATAATAAGCAGACAGTTGATACTATGTGTAAGTTACGCAACATTCAGACAAGATTTCTTCACTGTACTTTGGACATTATGCTGTTATGACATTTCCTGGGAAATTAAAGCTGCCACAGTCGAAGGATTACTTTTCTCGCAGCGCTTGCAAGGCCAGTAACAAATTCAGGAACTGGGCGAAGTCTGGAAAGCGGGACCGACGTAATGGCTTGCAGATTTCTGATCACGGTCTTAATTCGTTCCGGGACAGGAAATTCGATAGGGGAATTACCCTAGAAAAAAGAAGAGTCCAAAATGTCAGGAATATTGTGTTGTTATATTATGACACAATGTCTTATTTCGTTTTACCTGTAATCTTGTAACGGAGTTCAGCATAAGTACTCAGCATTTATTAATTGAAAGACTATAATGTGAAAAAATAATTAGACTATATAGCTCCTATAATAAAACATTACGTAGACAGATATTTGTGAGTTCCTACACACGCCGACAAATTAAATCAAGATACAGTACCAATATAGATACCTAAGACTTAAGGACAGTACAAAACTTAACACGAAAGTATTCTGGAAATGGCTCCACGGCATATTGTAAAATAGCGGTTACTGAATAAAAACCGACGTTTCTGCTGTTTTTATACTGATCGTTTTTTCCTGGTGTACTTCATTTTACAGGGTCCATTACATTTCATAATTACTTCGCTACTGAGCATAACATTACGTAACAAATTGAAAAAAAAGACCGTTGGTATTATTGGTCTCTTGTGGAGTTTAAAATGGTGTCATGACATGCTCGTTAAAGGTGTAATGACGGAATAAAATGAGCCCTAGACAACCAGGCACACTGTTAGACCCAGGTGAGAGCCATTGCAATCGTGGTCGAAAAGTGGATGACAGTTCCTTTACACTACGACGCGGTACCATGCCCAGAAAACTTTTATGTTACTGACTCCAGCGGTGGAAGACGCCACTATTATATCAGCAGGAAATTTGATTTCAATAAGATGAAAATATGTCAACTGGTCGCTGTGACTGTACTCTTAAAACATTGCACCGTCAAACTTAGGTACTTGTGTTGTTCCTGGAGAGGGGATGCGGGAGGTCATTAGGGTAGAGATGCTTATGAGCTAAAATATACGTTTATACCATGTGTCAGGCATATGGCAATTTACTTGGCGCCGTAATTTGTTCAGCAAGCCTGCTTCTGCTGCTAATGCATTGAAATGAGTACGAAGGGAATCGGGATGAAAATACAAATCTCTCCTCCAATTAAGACTGAAACGAATTAATGAAACCTTCAGTGTATCGAGCGGTACCGAGAACTTTCTTATTATTGTTACCTACATACAGTCTCTTGTTTCGGTAAGAAGATAGGTCACCAAACGAAATTTGTATCCCTCTGAGTAATATTAAAAATACAAACAATAGTGACTGCGCAGAGAAATTCAGAAGCCGTTTGTTCTAATGTTGCCTATACATTATTACATTTCAAATGTGCTTCATCACTATCTTGCAGCAACAACACGTTCGTCCAGAAAACACTATAGTGAAGAATTAAATCTACAAAATCATCTCAGAGGACAGCTATATGCGGATAACCTCAAGGAAAATCGTTGGCCTAAAACAGATGTCGGTACTAGGCGCAAATGGCGGGGTTATCTGTCTTCACATACGTCAGTATTACCAACGCTGTGCTTTAAACTTTCATCGGCGGTAGTCTCCTTGCGTAACAGGCCGTATAGATTTTACAAATGTATAACGCATCCGGCTTTTGGTTTTGTAATAGGGTGCAGAGTTGTTCCCCCGGTCCTCGGTATAACTGATTCATACAGTCTGGCGTCCATATGTTGAACGCGGCACGTCCTCTTTATAGATCAAGCTCAGTTTTTTGCGGATGGAAATCGCTAAAGTAGGCCATTAGATGAACCCTCACGTCCCGTGGCCGTGATAAATAATGTATGTGCGCGGCCAGTGAAGTGAAGTGTGTGCGTTGTTATGCCGCGGACTTTCAGCAGGGAGAGGAGAAAGGGGTCCGTCGGAAACAGACGCACCAGCAAGTGGACGCAACGTTTTTGCCACAGCAGCTTCTCGAAACCGCACCAGAATCCTCAAAATCTAGCTTCGAGCATAAAAAAATTCTGTGATTCTCCAGTAAAAGAAATACATGTGTGGAAGCCCATATAGGGAAAATCCGTACTCCATCAGGGACATCCTCTGCGTGGAGCTGTAATTATGATTCTTTCGGTTTGTTGCACCACTAAACTTCGTTTCCGTGAAAATCCCTTCACAACAGTAAATAGCAGTGCGGAGTGTCTGCGCGGTTTGAGGCGCTATATCACGGAGTGTGCGGCCCCTCTCGCCGGAGGTTCGAGTCCTCCCTCGGGAATAGGTGTGTGTGTGTGTGTGTGTGTGTGGTGTTCTTAGCAAAAGTTAGATTTAGTTTAAATAGTATATAAATCTAGGGACAGATGTCTTCAGCAGTTTCGTCCCTTAGGAATTCAGACACATTTGAACAGTAAATATAAGCATGTAGTATTTAGTCATTTAAAAGTACGACACAGAACAGAGGGTAATTCAACATTAGATAGAGAAGTGGTGCTGACTTAGTTGCTGCTGCTGTGGGAACAGCTTACTAAAGCGACGCACATTGCTCCACAATCTCGGAAAAGTGGCCATTAACAAATAAAGTTTGGAGTTGAGAGTTGCGTTTAATAGATTGGCTGAAGTAACGTTGGGACTATTGAATCCCGGCCTTAGAAGCGGCCTATTGTTTCTTCCGAATTTCAAGTCCAACACTTGTCGTCATGTGTGTAGATATTTAGTTAATGAAAACTGATCAGGTCCTACGGCCTCTCACTCTTTCCCTATTAGAAGATAAAGTAATTCCATTTACTAATCTTCTGTCCACTGATCGTGGAGGCAACAAACCCAATTTCGTACTGTATGTGTTTCAATTGCCAGAATTAATAACGCAAAGAATGAAGCGAACAGAGAGAAACCACAGCGTTTTGCTGTAGTGTAAGAAAAATACACAGAAAACCCTTAAGAAACAAATGGTAACTCTCGCAGTCCCGAGAGTGGTATTTCGAGAATTTAAATGAACTCTGGGCTGTGAATATCACGAAAGAAAGCCAAGAGGATTTAAGGATATTATCACAAAGAAAGAAGCTGTGCAACTAACGTTGCAGCATTGATGAAATTGTGGTGCCATAATAGCCTAATGAAACCGATCGAAATAGCAATGAGCATCCATCATGAACCATACTAATTGAAACTGACTGACTGTATACAAGACTGCCTTCAAAGCGGTGGAAGACAGTACAAGTAAAATACTACTGTGTCATCTGCTGCACTGCTACCAGAAACAATATGGTACCAACTAATCGGGAATCAGAGTGTCTCTCTCCGTGCATTTGTAACCTTGGACGCAGCGTCCTACAGCTTCTCCTCTGAGAGAAAAGGTTCCTATTGCTGACATTACTGGGGTGGCAATGAATACTGTAAGGTACCTACCTGGGGATGGACGATAAAATGTTAACTGATACCCATATTCTAATTACTTTTGTTTATTTGTATATCAAAAGGTAGACAATTAACGATTACGGCAAAATGATATTCAAATACTTTCGCTGACGCTTAATTCTTCATATAAAATAATGGGAACCTGTGGAAACTTCTTAATAAAGATTTCATAATGGCAACACGTGCGTATGAAAATCCGATGAACCTAATAAGAGGGTCGGGGGGAAAATCGAGGATATATAGCGCAAAGCCGGCCGAATTGGCCGCGCGGTTCTGGCGCTGCAGTCTGGAACCGCGAGACCGCTACGGTCGCAAGTTCGAATCCTGCCTCGGGCATGGATGTTTGTGATGTCCTTAGGTTAGTTAGTTTTAACTAGTTCTAAGTTCTAGGGGACTAATGACCTCAGCAGTTGAGTCCCATAGTGCTCAGAGCCATTTTTTTATATAGCGCAAGTACCGAGCGAGTGCCGTGAATGTCGTGAAACTAGTTAGCGTAGAATAGAACTAACGAAGGTAGTATGTAGAACTATTGAAGGAAATGTGTAGAATTACTGAAGATAATTTGTCACACCTCTTACAAATGTTGGAAGCAAACTGTTAGTGACTTGACAAGCCAAATCTTCAGAGTGAGGATCTGAGGTTGTAAAATTACAACTTGAAATTCCCTACATCTCATGTGGCAGCAGCTCGTTCTCATAATAATGTAGCTGTTGAGCTGTTGGTGACTGAAGTACTCAGCACTAATGGCCCCTCCTGCGGCTCAGAGTTGGATAGCCCGAAAACGTTGTAAGCCCAGAAATCTATGAGGTCAGCTGGTGGCTGAAGGTGATGGGGACGGCGTGGCAGTAGCCGTGCACGAAAATAAGAATCGAGACGTCAAAATCCGAAGTTGACTACCAGTAAGTAGAAGGAGACGAAGTGAAGTGAACCCTGTGTGAGAGTATATGACAAGGAAATCCCACTTTGCCGCATTTTTGGATACACACACAGCTTGATCGGCTCGCCTCTGAGTCTTCCGCACTCTCACTGACCACAATGCTCCTCCGAAAGTGCAGGTGCTCTCCTCTGTGCTATGTTTCACTTGATTAGCCAATGATTTCCGTTCTTCCACTCTCTTCTGAAAAAGTCATTCCTTCTTATTCCTGTCCCTCGCCTTGGGCAATGAGACAGCCGCCCTTCAGCACTGTCATGTTTCTCTCACTCTGTAAATACACTCCTGGAAATTGAAATAAGAACACCGTGAATTCATTGTCCCAGGAAGGGGAAACTTTATTGACACATTCCTGGGGTCAGATACATCACATGATCACACTGACAGAACCACAGGCACATAGACACAGGCACAGGCACTAGTACAGTGTATATCCACCTTTCGCAGCAATGCAGGCTGCTATTCTCCCATGGAGACGATCGTAGAGATGCTGGATGTAGTCCTGTGGAACGGCTTGCCATGCCATTTCCACCTGGCGCCTCAGTTGGACCAGCGTTCGTGCTGGACGTGCAGACCGCGTGAGACGACGCTTCATCCAGTCCCAAACATGCTCAATGGGGGACAGATCCGGAGATCTTGCTGGCCAGGGTAGTTGACTTACACCTTGTAGAGCACGTTGGGTGGCACGGGATACATGCGGACGTGCATTGTCCTGTTGGAACAGCAAGTTCCCTTGCCGGTCTAGGAATGGTAGAACGATGGGTTCGATGACGGTTTGGATGTACCGTGCACTATTCAGTGTCCCCTCGACGATCACCAGTGGTGTACGGCCAGTGTAGGAGATCGCTCCCCACACCATGATGCCGGGTGTTGGCCCTGTGTGCCTCGGTCGTATGCAGTCCTGATTGTGGCGCTCACCTGCACGGCGCCAAACACGCATACGACCATCATTGGCACCAAGGCAGAAGCGACTCTCATCGCTGAAGACGACACGTCTCCATTCGTCCCTCCATTCACGCCTGTCGCGACACCACTGGAGGCGGGCTGCACGATGTTGGGGCGTGAGCGGAAGACTGCCTAACGGCGTGCGGGACCGTAGCCCAGCTTCATGGAGACGGTTGCGAATGGTCCTCGCCGATACCCCAGGAGCAACAGTGTCCCTAATGTGCTGGGAAGTGGCGGTGCGGTCCCCTACGGCACTGCGTAGGATCCTACGGTCTTGGCGTGCATCCGTGCGTCGCTGCGGTCCGGCCCCAGGTCGACGGGCACGTGTACCTTCCGCCGACCACTGGCGACAACATCGATGTACTGTGGAGACCTCACGCCCCACGTGTTGAGCAATTCGGCGGTACATCCACCCGGCCTCCCGCATGCCCACTATACGCCCTCGCTCAAAGTCCGTCAACTGCACATACGGTTCACGTCCACGCTGTCGCGGCATGCTACCAGTGTTAAAGACTGCGATGGAGCTCCGTATGCCACGGCAAACTGGCTGACACTGACGGCGGCGGTGCACAAATGCTGCGCAGCTAGCGCCATTCGACGGCCAACACCGCGGTTCCTGGTGTGTCCGCTGTGCCGTGCGTGTGATCATTGCTTGTACAGCCCTCTCGCAGTGTCCGGAGCAAGTATGGTGGGTCTGACACACCGGTGTCAATGTGTTCTTTTTTACATTTCCAGGAGTGTAGTTTAGATGAACCATTTTTCAAAGGTCTCAGATCCTTAAACAAAGTTTTTTGCAAGAGCTACCCATTCGATGGTGTTCCACGGTTTTCAAAGGCCTAACTTGGGGCTCCCTTTCCAACTGCAAGATAGTGATCTCCAGCGCCCGTCCCAAAAGTCCGCTTTCTATAGCCAGCTGACAAGAGTGACTTTCGATAAAAACTCCTCCTCACTCCATCTCATAAAAACATTTGCACGAGTAGTCGCTACAGGATATCCGAACTATAGTTCATCAGCACGGTGGTGTTGTGGGGTGTCACAAAGTTGCATTTGAAGCGTGGCCCTGGCAACGACCATCTCGCCTAGCTATCCTTCTAAGGAGGACTGACAGTAACTCTTACATTTAACATCAATTCATGTATTCGACTGTAATTAACTGTTCAGGTTGAGGTGTGTCTCTGCTACGAATTTTTGTGAATTTCGAAGTTATATTGTAACATCTGTCCCACAACAACTTGGCTCCTCCCGGTTCCAACTGGAGGGATGTCTCTCCCTCCTGAGTTTAAGTTGGGCGACCTGTCTTGGCGTCAGGTAAGTAGACGAAAGAGGAACTAACGTTCCCATACAACAGTGCGTTTGCAGCCGAAATTTAAACATCACGGTCTCAAACCTTCACTGATTTTCTCTGTGTTGTGGCCTTTCTAAATTAATTGATCGGTGAACATGAAAATTAATCCACCCTCAGCATTTGATAGTTCCGATGGCTGAGGTAAAATTGATTTTAATGCATAAATCGACTTTTATTTTATCGACTTCTTAATTAATAAGTAGTATGCTCATGATAATTATCAATGTCCTCGTTATTACGTATACAGTAAGAATACATAATTTGAAACATAATCAAAATTAAATTAAACATTATTTCTTTGTAAGGGAGTGTACAGCTTCTGCTGCTGCTTCTAATACATTACAGAGCAGTCTCAAGGTTACAGTTTCGTAACATCTGACATAAATTTCTTTGTTAGAAATTCATTTCTGCTGGTGTTTGGCTGGAGTGTATACTTGCAGGATTGTGAGACGTGGACGATAAACAGTTCAGACAAGAAGAAAACGGGAAGTTTTGAAATTTGGTTCTACAGAAGGGTGCTGAAGATTAGGTGGGTAGACCGAATAGGTAATGAGACGGTGCTGAACCAAATCGGGAGAAAAGAAATTTTTGGCATAACTTTACAGAAACAAGCAATCAATTGACAGTACGAATTTTGAGGCATAATGGTATCATCAGTCTGATAATGGAAGAAAGTGAGAAAGGTAAAAATTTGACAGGAAGACCAATGCTTGACTAGCTTTTTCACAATCTCTACATCTCATCTCAAAGCATCACTTGCAAACTAAATCCTCTGTAGCAACACATCTCTAACGCCTCGATTCCCTTCTACTCCGGCTGTCGAACGTCCTCGATTCACTACCATACAAATCGAAATCGAAGAAAGTAGTGCGAATTAGCAGAAATGAAAACAGCGACAAAATTAACATCACGATTGATGGTCACGCTTAAGCTGACTGTATGATGTTTCTCGAAAGTTTTTGCTCTTTCTGTCTTCGGAATTGTGTGGATGGTATTCTTCTGAACGTCTGAGGGCATGTCGCCAGTCTCAGAGATTCTTCACACCAATCTAAATAGTCTTTTTGTTGTCATTTGCCCCAGTGATTTTAAAATACAATGGAATGTCATGCGTCGCATGTGCCTTATTTGACCTCCACTCTTGAAAATCACTTTTAAATTATGAATCTAATACTGATTCGCCTATTTCTTTTATAACGGCGCGTCGGCCGCTGTGACTGAGCGGTTCTAGGCGCTTCAGTCCGGAACCACGTGCGGGAGGACGATGGTTCAATCCCTCGTCCGGCCATCCTGATTTAGGTTTTCCGTGATTTCCCTAAATCGCTCCAGGCAAATGCCGGGATGGTTCCTTTGAAAGGGCACGGCCGACTTCGTTCCACATCCTTCCCCAATCCGATGAGACCGATGACCTCGCTGTCTGGTCTCCTTCCCCAAACAAGCCAAGCCAAGCCGGAACCACGCGGCTGCTACGGTCGCAGGTTCGAATCCTGCCTCGGGCATGGATGTGTATGATGTCCTTAGGTTAGTTAGGCTGAAGTACTTGTAAGTCCAGGGGACTGATGACCTCAGATGTTAAGTCTCATAGAGCTTAGAGCCATTTGAACAATTTTTATAACGGCTGCAGTTTCTTCTTCTTGTCACGTCATCAGCCAGTTCATTTCTCTCAAAGAGTCCTTTTATGTTCTGCTACCATCTATCAATCAAATATGATTGACCAATGCTCATTAGATGACAAAGGAGTAGAAATTGGAGGAAGAAGAGTAGGGTGCTTGAGATTTGCTGATGACATGGTCCTTCTAGCCACAGGGGAAAAAGAATTACAGGATTTGGTGGACACCATTGCAACTAACGGAAAAAAATATGGAATGAAAATTAACACAAATAAAACAAAAGTATTGGCAATAGGAGGAAATAAGGAACTAAAAATTGTGCTGAATGGAGAAAAACTACAACAGGTGCAAAATTTTAAGTATCTTGGAAGCAGGATAGACACCGACTGGAAGTGCACCACAGAAATTAAAACAAGGATAGCAATGGCAAAAGAGGCGTTTTATAAGAAAAGGAGAATCTTCTGCAGCGGTATGGACAGAGAACTCAGAAAGAGACTCATAAAATGTCTTGTATGGAGTGTTCTTCTATATGGCGCTGAAACATGGACTATGAGGAAAAAAGACAGAGAAAGGCTGGAGGCTTTTGAGATCTGGACATGGCGGAAGATGGAAGGAATAAGTTGGATGGACAGAGTAAGAAATGAAGAGGTACTGAGAAGAGTGGGAGAGAAAAGGCAGTTACTTGATGTAATAAAGAGAAGAAAAAGAAATTGGATTGGGCATATATTAAGAAAAAATGACGGACTGATAAAAACAGTTTTAGAAGGTTATGTAGAAGGGAAAAGGAAGCGAGGAAGGAAGAGATTCCAGATACTGGATGACATGATGGACGGTACAACATACAGCAGCCTTAAGAAGGAAGCAATGGACCGCAGAAAATGGAGAGGCAAAGGACCTGCTAATATAGCAGATAACTGATGATGATGACCATCTATCTGCTCTCCCCTCTGTCTGCAACAGCGGAATTCAAATTGCACTTTAAACGTAGCCGACATCGCTCTTCAATTCACTGAAGGTTGTTCCAAGTTTTCTATATGCTGAGTCATTCCCATCGACATTATCTTTCTCGATGTCTTCACTTTTTTTCTGCAGCCTTTTCGAGGTAGCTTCTCTGCAGTTCCTATTTATTTCATTTTGAGCGGCTTGTATATCTGTATCCCTGAATAGCCGCGCGTGGTAGCCGCGTAGTCTAAAGCGCCTTGTCACGACCGCGGGTTGCCCCCGTCAGAGGAGTCCTCCCTCGGGCGTGTGTGTGTGTGTGTGTGTGTGTGTGTGTGTGTGTGTTGCCCTTAAGCGTAAGTTAGTTTAAGTTAGATTAAGTAGTGTGTAAGATTGGGGACCGATAATCTCAACAGTTTGGTCTCATAAGACCTTACCACAAATTTCTAAATTTCCTTGAATTCGTGTATGGCACTGGAACACTCGACCCCAACCGACGTTATAAACGACGTCAAAAACGACTGTAAAAGAGGCAACGGGTTTCTTTCATATGGTGACCCAGCATCTATAGTTCTTTTATTTATTATTTTTTTATTTTTTGTTTTTAGGATTCCGTACCACAGTCAGAGTCTATACAAGGGCGAAGTACTTGAGGGCAAGATTATGGAAATGGAAGAGGATGTAGATGAAATGGGAGATACGATACTGCGTATAGAGTCTTACAGAGCACTGAAAGACCTGAGTCGAAACAAGGCCCCGGGAGTAGACAACATTCCATTAGAACTACTGATGGCCTTGAGAGAGCCAGTCCAGACAAAACTCTACCATCTGGTGAGCCAGATGTATGAGACAGGCGAAATACGCTCAGACTTCAAGAAGAATATAATAATTCCAATCCCAAAGAAAGCAGGTGTTGACAGATGCGAAAATTACCGAACTATCAGTTTAATAATCCACAGCTGCAAAATACTAACGCGAATTCTTTACAGACGAATGGGAAAACTGGTAGAAGCCGACCTCGGGGATGATCAGTTTGGATTCCGTAGAAATATTGGAACACGCGAGGCAATACTGACCTTACGACTTATCTTAGAAGAGAGATTAAGGAAAGGCAAACCTACGTTTCTTGCATTTGCAGACTTAGAGAAAGCTTTTGATAATGTTGACTGGAATACTCTTTTTCAAATTCTGAAGGTGGCAGGGGTAAAATACAGGGGGCGAAAGGCTATTTACAATTTGTACAGAAACCAGATGGCAGTTATAAGAGTCGAGGGGCACGAAAGGAAAGCAGTGGTTGGGAAGGGAGTGAGACAGGGTTGTAGCCTCTCTCTGATGTTATTCAATCTGTATATTGAGCAAGCAGTAAAGTAAAAAAAAGAAAAATTCGAAGTAGGTATTTAAATCCATGGAGAAGAAATAAAAACTTTGAGGTTCGCCGATGACATTGTAATTCTGTCAGACACAGCAAAGGACTTGGAAGAGCAGTTGAACGGAATGGACAGTGTCTTGAAAGGAGAGTATAAGGTGAACATCAACAAAATAAAATGGTTCAAATGGCTCTGAGCACTATGGGACTTAACATCTGTGGTCATCAGTCCCCTAGAACTTAGAACTACTTAAACCTAACTAACCTAATGACATCACACACATCCATGCCCGAAGCAGGATTCGAACCTGCGACCGTAGCAGTCGCGCGGTTCCGGACTGCGCGCCTAGAACCGCTAGACCACCGCGGCCGGTAACAAAATAAAAACGATGATAATGGAATGTAGTCGAATTACCGGTAAGTCAGGGGATGCTGAGGGAATTAGATTAGGAAATGAGACACTTAAAGTAGTAAAGGAGTTTTGCTATTTCGGGAGCAAAATAACTGATGATGGTCGAAGTAGAGAGGATATAAAATGTAGACTGGCAACGGCAAGGAAAGCGTTTCTGAAGAAGAGATATTTGTTAACATCGAGTATAGATTTAAGTGTCAGGAAGTCGTTTCTGAAAGTATTTGTATGGAGTGAAGCCATGTATGGAAGTGAAACATGGACGATAAATAGTTTGGACAAGAAGAGAATAGAAGCTTTCGAAATGTGGTGCTACAGAAGAATGCTGAAGATTAGATGGGTAGATCACGTAACTAATCATGAAGTATTGAATAGAATTGGGGAGAAGAGGAGTATGTGGCACAACTTGACAAAAAGAAGGGGCCGGTTAGTAGGACATGCCCTGAGGCATCAAGGGATCACAAATTTAGCATTGGAGGGCAGCGTGGAGGGTAAAAATCGTAGAGGGAGACCAAGAGATGAATACACTAAGCAGATTCAGAAGGATGTGGGTTGCAGTAAGTACTGGGAGATGAAGCAGCTTCCACAGGATAGAGTAGCACGGAGAGCTGCATCAAACCAGTCTCAGGACTCAAGACCACAACAACAACAACAACAACAACTACTACAGCCACAATCAGCAGAAACGGAACCACTATAGGAACACTTTATTGTCCGTCCGTCCGTCTGTCTGTCCGACTGTTCAAAACCCTTTTCTCAGTAATTACTAGACTTATCAAGCTGAAATTTGTTACGTATATTAAGGTCTATGGTCCCTTCCCGACGGAAAAAAGTGATACATCTACGTAAGTTAGTACAAGCACAAGATACGGCCATCTATGTCACATTTTTTAGACTCGCAAACTCATTTAACAAATCTCTTAGGGTACTCCCCGTTGGTCTAGAATCACGTGATGTGGCAAGAAGCAACGTTACACTGTAAAAGTAAAGGAAAATATCAGAAAATGGTGAATTTGTTATTATATCAGACGAAGAAAATTTTTGACTTCGTTATTTGACTGTCTGTCCATTCGTCCGCTAGGCCCCTTTCCTACAGTAACGGAAATGGATAGATGTATCAAGACGAAATTTGTCACAAAGTATGGTTTATAATCGCATGGCATTGTAATAAATGTGGGCTTCTAAGCTGTAACCCAAAGACAGGGCCATTTATGTCGGATATTTTGATACTCGCAAAATCATTTATAAAAACCTGTTGAAACATGTACGTTTGAAATATAATTGAAATTATGTAACTGACGGTAGCCTGCAACACAGCTCTTAGCAACGGCATGCGAACGTGTATTTTATCTCATCATTTATGCGTTGGCCGAGCGGTTCTAGGCGCTACAGTCTGGAACCGCGCGTCCGCTACGGTCGCAGGTTCGAATCCTGCCTCGCGCATGGATGTGTGTAATGTCGTTGGGTTTAAGTATGACCTGAGACGTTTAGTCCCATAGTGCTCAGAGCCATTTGAACTCATCGTTTATGGACTTTGCCCTGTATTTTCCTGACTGCGAGAACGTAAACTGTCAATTTTAAAACAAACGAAAACTGCATGAATTCACGTAACTCAAAATCTGAACTTTATGCTATACTATTGATTTGGAATTGGCTCTGGTAATAAAACTAAACTTGATCAGTTTTAAAATAATGGTCCCTGTGCTTAATGCTTAATGAATGCAATAAAATTTCTTACCTTTATTTATGCAGTGGTAACGACGCTCTTCGCACTGCTCTCTGTTAGTACTTTAAATCGAATAGTTCGCAAACAGCTACTGTGCACGGCTGCTGCTTAACGTACATTTTAATGAAATCGAATATGACTGAGACAATAATTTCTTGAGCAAAGTAGTTAATCAAAAACAACATTGATCTTGGAACTGATATTGACTTGTTTGACTTGTGCTAGGTAACAATATGACACTAACTTTAAAAATGGTATTTTGTCTCTTTGAAAATTAATAATGCTAACAATTAACACATAATAAACTGATTGTACATTAACAATTAGCCTTACAAAATCATTGGATATGAGTGCTATACATTGACTCAATCATCACTTATGAACATGCTCATTGCTTTGCTAACAAAACAACTTCCCTTATCTTAATTAGTTCCTATCTTGAAAATAAAAAAATCCTTAGTGTCCCCCATGCATCTGTGTATCTTGAGTTACTCTCTACATCTTTTGAACTCTGTTACTCTAACACGTTACAATAACACCTTGAACCAGCGATCGCTGTTGAGTAGCGATGCTACTACACAGTCGATACTACACTGGATCATCTCTGTTTCAATATAAAATGTTACTCTGTGTATATACCTTTCACTACTGGATACTTCCCCTTCACCTAGAATCATGAAAGATGTCAAGAAACAAGGTTTCATATTTCAGCCAAACGGAAAATCCGAAAATTGTTCATTTGTAATTATATCACACAGAGAAAAGGTTGTCATTTGTTATGGGACTGTGTGTCTGTCCACCATCAGTTAAGATACCATCTACTCAGTAATAGGTAGACATGTCAAGTTAAAATTTATTTCACATACTAACAAGGGAACCTCCCCATCGCACCCACCACAGATTTAGTTATAAGTTGGCACAGTGGATAGGCCTTGAAAAACTGAACACAGATCAATCGAGAAAACAGGAAGAAGTGAAAGTATGAAAAAAATAAGCAAATATACAAACTGAGTAGTCCATGTGCAACATATGCAACATCTAGGAGCGAAAGCGCTCGGGAGCGCCGTGGTCTCGTGGTTAGCGTGAGCAGCTGCAGAACGGAAGGTCTAGGGTTCAAATCTTCCGTCGGGTGAAAAGTTTAATTTTTTTTTATTTTCAACCAATTATCAAAGTTCAGGCACTCACACATAATCAACTTCGCTCTCCAAAATTCCAGGACATGTTCAGATTTGCTTGGATATATGCAGGACTTAACGGTCTACAGACGGAAAAATTTGAAAACATTAAAAGGGAAAACTGTGCGACTGTGAAACTGTTGCATTCATTTGTTGCGGTTTATGTGACAAACTCTTAAGTTTTCATCACTTTGTTGGGAGTGATTATCACATCCACAAGAAAACCTAAATCGGGCAAGGTAGAAGAATCTCCTTACCCATTCGCCAAGTGTACAAGTTAGGTGGGTCGACAACATATTCCTGTCATGTGACGCACATGCGTCACCAGTGTCGTATAGAATATATCAGACGTGTTTTCCTGTGGAGGAATCGGTTGACCTATGACCTTGCGATCAAACGTTTTCGGTTCCGATTGGAGAGGCACGTCCTTTCGTCTACTAATCGCACGGTTTTGCGGTGCGGTCGCAAAACACAGACACTCAACTTATTACAGTGAACAGACACGTCAATGAACGGACGGACAGATCAAAACTTTGCGAAAATAAAGAACGCAAACTTTTCACTCGAGGGAGGACTTGAACCAAGGACCTCGCGCTCCGCAGCTGCTCACGCTAACCACGGGACCACGGCGCTCCTGAACTCAATTTCTCCATGATGTTGCATATCTTGCGCATGGACTACTCAGATTGTATATTTTGCTTATTTTTTTCATAGTTCCACACAACTTCTTCCTGTTTTCTCGATTGATCTGTGTTCAGTTTTTCAAGGCCTATCCACTGTGCCAACTTATAAATAAATCTGAGGGGGGTGCGATGGGGAGGTTCCCTTGTAAGGTCTATAGTACCTTGGAGGTAAAATGAGAGTTATCTAGTAAGTCAATGCAATAAAAAGATACGGCCATTTATGTCACATATTTTGACAGTCGCAAATTCGCACATCAAAACCTATAGAATTTGTAGCTATAGGTTATAGTCTGGTGATCTGTAATCATGAAATATGGCAGGAAGAAAGGTTTCACGTCACAAGTAAAGCGAGATCCGAAATTTTTAATAATATCACACGCAAAAATGTTTTCTTTTGTCACTTGTTATCCGACTTCAGACTCGCAATTAAAACATTCTAGAAAGTCTTGAAATCCATGGGACCGGTATCTTGTGACCATCAATGTCGGTAACAGACAAATATTGTCGAGATTCTCGATTCTCGGAAAGGATAACTGTCTTTTTAGCCGCGCGGGATTAGCCGAGCGGTCTTAGGCGCTGCAGTCATGGACTGTGCGACTGGTCCCGGCGGAGGTTCGAGTCCTCCCTCGGGCATGGGTGTGTGTGTTTGTCCTTAGGATAATTTAGGTTAAGTAGTGTGTAAGCTTAGGGACTGATGACCTTAGCAGTTGAGTCCCATAAGATTTGAAGATTTTTGAACTGTCTTTTTACGTAATTAAGCTTGTGCGGAACTCTCACAGGGCGAGTCCTGCTCGCGCCTGGCCAATGTTTTATTTTGCTCTTGCCTTAATCTGAATAAAATGTGCAGTCAGGGTGTGGAAGAGGGCAGATTCGGAAATGAGAGAACGTACTGTAAATCACGCAAATTGCCGTGGTATGCGGAATAGGAACGCATATGTGAATATGGAATCATAAAATGGATCACGAGAGACTGCAAGCTAGACGGTCAGCCATTGCACCGGCAACGCCATAAAGGTCGCACTTACGATCGCGGAAGGTCGCCGCTGGACGGCCGCCACAGTGAGTGGAATTTAGAATGGGACCTCGTGGAACGACACGTCCGCGTTCCGCCGGTATTGTCCTACCTGCATGGTCGCGCTCTCGGGGGATTTTGCCGATTTTGTCGCGTACATACCATAACGACTAATTATATCCGGCGCGCGCTGCAGTCGCATTTCAGCATTTCGCCGTAAGCGAATTTCGCGATGGCAGCGCGCGTCATAATGGCGTTCCATTAGCGGCCTCTGATACGCGCGGCGGCCGCGGCGCGGCGCTGGCGCTGCGGCCGGCCTACGTCACGCGAGTGCAGTGGCTCGCGCTCACGTTACAAAAGCGAAGCTGCAGCCGCGGGCAACTCTGGCTCTGATACGCGTGACGCCACTACCGCTGCGGCTGACATTTTACGCGCCACCTGCTTCTGTTTGTGTAAATCACGAAATAAAACTGCCACGAAATTGGCGGCAGAGGCGGTAAAAAAAAAGAAAAGTTTTCGGCAACAGCGAAATGCCGGCCTGTCCCTGATTCCACTAGGGATATTCGAGTTATTAGGACGCCGTAGGATAACGTAATCTGTTCGGGACGACACGTCATTTTTCGTGAAGTTAAAATAGCCATTTCAAGTTTACAATTGGTGACATTCATTTATTCACACGGAATTGCTCATTACCGTCGGGAATTCCGAGGAAAACGGGATAACTTATTATTACCGCCCCATCCCTCACTCTTGTGACACTTGTACTCTGTGTTTCTGCAGCGCAATTTTGCTTGGAAATCCGCTGTGTTAAACATTACTTTTCTCGTTATACAGCCGTTTACATCTACAGCGTGTTCCAGAAGTACTTTCACAAATTCCGGAGCGTATTCTCCGCGGCAAAGCAACTGCAAAAAGGTCTGTATAAACAGAAGCACAATGGACAAAAATTAGTAACGTCCTAGCTAATCCTTAAGCCCATGTGCCTTGGAAGTATCATAGTCCTTGTAGCTACAAATAAGTCACACCTTATCGTCGGCTTTAGTATAGAGACGATGATTAGTGATCATGTCATCATCATAGCGACAATGGTTGCGAACGTCAATAAATCAGTCAAGAACGCCAGGAGAGAGTTTTTTCTAGAAAGAGCAGATAAGCAGTTGTTAGATTCTCACTCACACTGTAAATAGGCTGTTTAGGTTTTTATGTTGGTAACGCTACGTAGCGCTCTATATGAAAATCACTGACTGTGCTATGTGAAGTCTGTGGCTGGTTGGCATTTTTGAAATGGTCGTCATTGTAGTGTTGGGCAGTTGGATGTGAACAGCGCGTAGCGTTGCACAGTTGGAGGTGAGCCGCCAGCAGTGGTGAATGTGGGGAGAGAAATGTCAGAATTTTGAGAGCGGACGATCTGGACGTGTGTCCATCAGAAAGAGTAAATTTGTAATATTGGATATCAAGAACTGAGATATATATATATATATATATGATGGCTTTGGAACATTATTAAGGTAGATACATTGTTTGTTCTCTATCAAAATCATTCATTTGCTGACTATGCCTATCAGTAGTTGGTGCGTTCAGTAGTTTGAATCTTTTATTTAGCTGGCAGTAGTGGCGCTCGCTGTATTGCAGTAGTTAGAGTAACGAAGATTTTTGTGAGGTAAGTGATTCATGAAAGGTATAGGTTCTTGTTACTCAGGGACATTCTTTTGTAGCGATTTTTGAAAGTCAGATTGCGTTGCACTGAAAATATTGTGTGTCAATTTAGTGTTGATCAGAATAGGTATAGAGCGAAATGTCTGAGTACGTTCAGTTCTGCTCAGCTGTTTGAAAATCAAATAATGTAAGAGGTTTATCAGCACAGTCATTCATAAATTTTTCTAAGGGGACGTTTCAACACACTGAACTGACATCATTTAGTGCCGATATGATGGGCATCCAGGGTCATGTGCAAACTTTAAATAAATTGTAAGTAGTGTTCAGGAGAAGTAGGTGCCTATTAAGTTGATTAAACAAGGAAAAGACTCGATGTGATTTAACGGGTAAATTTGGGAAAAGCTGGGGAGGCATAAGCTGGTGCACTCTCGGTTCAAAAGAGAACCTGCAAACGAAAACAGGGAAAAATTTGTAGTTTTATTCGTGCGTGAAAAAAAACCAAACACGAAGCGTACAACTACTACCACCGTCATACATTAGCGAAACATCAAGCCGAGAACCCGAGAAAATTCTCGTCTTATTTAAAATCGGTTAATGTGTTGTAACATTCCCTTAGAAAAATTTCTGAATTACTGTGCTGATAAACCTCTTGCATTATTTGCTTTTCAAACAGCTGAGCAAAACTGAACGTACTCAGACATTTCGCTCTTTACTTATTCTGATCAACACTAAACTGACACACAATATTTTTAGCGCAACGCAATCTGACTTTCAAAAATCCCTACAAAAGAATGGCCCTGACTAACATTAACCCATACCTTTCAAAAATCACTTACATCACAAAAATCTTCGTTACTCGAACTACTGCAATACAGCGCGCGCCACTACTGCCAGCTGAATAAAAGATTCAAACTACGGAAGGCACTAACTACTGATAGGCATAGTTAGCAAATGATAGATTTTAATAGAGAACAAACATTGTATTTACCTCAATAGTCATAATATATATAGCAGTTCATAACATCCATTCTTACAAATATCAAAACTCTGCCATTTCTCTCCCCACGTCCACCACTGCTGGCGGCTCACCTCCAACTGCTCAGCGCTACGTGCTGTTCACATCCATCTGCCCAACACTACAGTGGCAGACAACAATGCAAACTAGCCACAGACTGCACACAGCACAGCCAGTGATTTTCATACAGAGCGCTACGTAACGTTGCCAATAAGAAAACATAAACAGCCTACTTACAGTGTCTACGGCTTCTATCCAGTCACTCATTAACCAGTCTGGTGTGCCAGTCGAAGATAATGAAACGAAAGCCGAAGTTTTAAATTTGGCGTTTAAAAAAAAAGGTCACGCAGAAGAATTGTACAAATATACCGTCGTCTGAACATCGCACGGAGTCCCGTATGGACGACGCCGTGACAAGCGTACCAGGCGTAGAAAACTGAAAGAGTAGAGAACAAATTAGTCGCCACGTCCGGATGGAGTCCCAGTTAGATTTCACAAAGAGTACTCTATGGCACTGGCCCCTTATTTAACTTGCATGTACCACGAATCTCTCGCTCAGCGCGAAGTGCAAAGCGACTGGAAGAAACCGCAGGTGATTTCTGTACTACGATGGGTGAAAGAAAGGGTAACACCTAAATTACGGATCAGTAGCCCCAACATGGGTTTGCTGTAGAGTTCTTGAACATATTCTGAACTCGAATATCATAAATTTCCCTGACACCGGAAAGATTAAGTGCACGTCTCAGCACGGGTTTAAAAAGCTTCGATCGCACGAAATTCAACTTACGCTTTTCTCACTTGATATAATGCGAATTTTCGATGAAGGGCAACCTAGAGATTTCATATTCCTACGTTTCCCTAAAGCGTTTGACATGGTGCCCCACCGCAGACTGTTAAGGAAGGTACGAGCGTTCGGAATAGGTTCCCAGATATGTGTGATACGCTCTGCTAAATCCGCATGACAGGACAGGTAGTTTAAATTGCGGAAAGGGGCCAATATAAGCGGCTGTCAGTTACACTCAAACATACAACTTTATTTATTTGACCAAACATCACAAGAGCCAAGAAAAATTAAAAAAAAAACAGCATTAATAACCGGCTGAATACGCCATACAATCTCATGCCTTAAGGGCAAGACCACTATAATTTAAAATCGGCTGAAAGCCAATAACTTAAGACTCAAACCAAAAACAGAATATTTAAATGGCAAAAGGCCTTATCTGAAAACTGTTCTTTAATTAGGCTGAAGGCCCAAACAATCTGACACCTTAAGAGCAAACAACTATAATTTAAAAATCGGCTAGGAGCCATACAAATACAAACAATAATAACAAACAAGAAAAGGCAGTACACCCAACGGCGCTCAGAAGTTTCCGAGGGTCGGCCCGGAATTCAAACACTAACGCTCGCTTAGGTGGGACAGGCAGTCGGCCCAATCATTTTCGATCAGGTGACAACCCAACCGGCAGACTGTCAACAGACTCACCGACAAGATAGCTTCCGCTTCACCCGACCAGGACACAACAGGGAGTTCAATGCAACAATGTAGAAAGTATTGTCGCCCCCTGGACAGCAACAACACGATGAGGAAATTACACTGCCGGAATTTGCGTCAACGGTCAGGGCAGGTAACCGGAACGTTGACGGCCACAAACAGAATGTTCCGCTGTAGCACTACAGTTCTAAATAACCAAGTACAGTCACACTCCATCCGAGAGTGGCTAAAATTTGCCAACTTGAAAACACACGTTGTTGCTCACGGGAGTACCCCAACAGCCGACAACGAACTCCAAACGTCACAATGTGAACAGTCAGTTAGATTCAGTCAAAACTCAACTTTCGTGTCCAGGATCGGTGAGCCACAGACCTCGTAGCAATAGGATCAGCACCACACACTCCGACCGCGTGTGGACGCCGCCAGCGGCCTCGACTTACACTACGTGCCGCGATTTCCTCGCTGCTCCACACCAACCGACCAACTGCCCAGGCCCGGAAACGGTGAAAGAACCAAATATACGTCGGCCGATGAGACGACCCACTGAATGTCCAACCAACGGTCGTCCCGCTCCAGTCACCCTCCGTCGGACAGTTCATGTGTGTCACCAGCCGTCGGCGAGCACTGGCTGTCGGCGCCTCACCGGCCCTCCGTCCCAGACTTCTCCGCTGCTGCGTCCCGCCCGCACTCGTGGTCCGTCTCCAACTGACTGCCAGACCCGTAAATACTATCGGTCGCTCCAGAGATGGTACAACAGTGCACTTATCAATACGCGCTGCTGCTGCCGCTCACGGGCAAGTGACGCAGAATGTTAGTGGCGCCAGTAAATGGAATAAGAAAACGATGCGGCAGTCCGGTAATAGAAGATGACAGACAATAAATGGCATGAACACGAGCCGTGCACGACTCAATGTGTTTCGAAGACTTTGTAAGCAATAGGACTCGTACATTGTCGTCGACTGCCTCAGGGAAGTCTGAGAGGACCGCTATTATTCTCCACACACATAAAGGATCAAACAGACAGTGTGACCAGCTATATACGGCTGTTTGCTGATGATATTGTGGTTTACGGGAAAGTGTCGTCATTGAGTGACTGTGATAGGATGCAATATGACAGACAAGATTTCTAATTGGTGTTATAAATAGCAGCCAGCTGTAAATTTAGAAAAATGAAAGTTATTGCAAATGAGTAGATAAAACAATCGAATATATCATTAAAAGCATGCTATTTGATACAGTGAGGCCGATTAAGTATCTGTGGGGGAACGTTGAAAAGCGCTGTGAAATGGAAAGAATACGTAAGAGTTCTAGTGGGAAAGGATAATTGACGACTTCTGTTTCTTGGGAGAGTTTTAGGAAAGCGTGGTTAGGATGTAAAGTAGACCGCTTATAGAAGACTATTACGACCCATTCTTGGAAATTGTTAGAGTGTCAGGGATCAGCAACCAGTTGGATTACAGGAAGACATCGAAGCAGTTCAGGAGCCGGCTGTTATGCATTTTACCGGTTGGTTTGATCAGCGCGCAAGTGTTACAGAGATGCTTCCTAAATCCAAACGGGAATCCATGATGGGAAGGCGGCATTCCTTTTGGAGAACGCTATTGAGAAAATTTTGAGAAGCTGGGTGTAGAACGATCCAGCAGTCGTCACCTTACATTTCGCGTGTGGACCAGAAAAATAACGTAAGATAAATTAGGACTTCAAGAGAGCCATACATAATCAGTCGTTTTTCTGTCGTTCTACCTCCGAGAGGAACAGAAAGGGGAATTTTTCAAAATTAACAAAAAAAATACAAAAAGCTTTTATTGCATAGAGTGCACCTGCCATTAGACAAAACTGTCTCGTAAATTGATATCAAGGCAGTAAAATTTTTTAAAATATTTCTTAGTTTTAATAAATTACTTTAAGGCAGCTGTCTCCTTTCCTGAAAATGAAAATGTTAGGCTTCACACGCAGGGGAAATGACTAGCAGAGGTAAACATACCCTCCGCCACCCACGTGCGGTGGCTTGCAGAGTATGTATGTAGATGTAGATCAGATGTAAAAGTAAATGTTCGAGGTAACTTGATTGAGTTGGCCCAAGTTACGGTACGGTATACGTCCCTAAAATATCACAGAACCACCTCTGGTCTGAATAGCATCAATCCCACACTATTGGTTAATCGCGTTGAGCCGTTGGTACTCCCGATGCCTTACATTATTTGAAAATAGGGAAAATCACCGCTTACCGGACTACACTCAGAGTCCATTTTCTAAAGCACTCGCCTCCAAATGTTAATATCATAAAGTTCTGTTGTGGGTTGGCAGGAGAGCCAACACCGGGATACAAGAGGAAGCCGAAAGGCACGCGTTTTAGCTCACGCAGGCTGGCGTGAGGTCTGGAACAGGTCAAGGAAATTAGAATTTAGAAAAAACGGACGTAGCTGGTGGAATAATTAACTTTAATCCATAAATGGTGAACGTCGCTCTTGACGATACATTAATCACAAGATCAATAGCAACTGATAATGGCGCTTTGCTAGGTCGTAGCAAATGACGTAGTTGAAGGCTATGCTAATGAGAGCGTATTTTGTCAGTGAACCATCGCTAGCAAAGTCGGTTGTACAACTAGGCGAGTGCTAGGAAGTCTCTCTAGATCTGCCGTGTGGCGGCGCTCGGTCTGCAATCACTGATAGTGGCGACACGCGGGTCCGACGTATACTAACGGACCGCGGCCGATTTAAAGGCTACCACCTAGCAAGTGTGGTGTCTGGCGGTGACACCACAAGTTCCCTATCCAGTGTTCGTTCGGAATCCGATTAAGACTGGCCTAAATTCGCTGGCAACTGCAATTCCCGTCCACTTTGAAAGCCACTTTCATTGGTGGAACATCATATGCGAATGCGGTCGCTGTCGGTTTCCGTCTTTTCTGACCACTGATCTTACAGCGTGTTGCATGGCTGTGAGTTGTATGTACTTCATTCCTTCGAGACACATTGGACGCCCCACACTAATACAACAAGAAATCCGGCAACATAATTCATGGTAAATGTGAATGTCATGTGACTACCTCCTCCCCCCGGGTAGACCGTTCACCGGGTGCAAGTCCATGGATTTGACGCCACTTGCGCGTCGATGGGGATGTAATGAGGATGTTTAGGACATAACAACACCCAGTCCCTGAGCGGAGAAAATCTCCGACCCAGCCGGGAATCGAACCCAGGCCCTTAAGATTTATATTCTGTCCCGCTACCACTCAGATACCGGGGGCGGACGTAATTCACTGTGTATTCGTGAGAATGTCCATCTATCCACGTCGACCCATCTTACTGATTCGTTTGCGTAGACCAACTGGCACTTACACATCAGTTCACTGCAAGGATTTGCATCAGCTATCGAGGGTCACATGACCGCACGGTTCCAGTTCTGCGACATCCGCACCGTGTATGAACAGTTACCGGACACCAATATGTAAAGTGCAGTCTACCACTAGAACATATTAGAGGCTCAACCGCCATTGTAAATGAAGGTGGGGAGTACAGTGTCGTCAACAGATATGTATTAACAGCACAATGAGTCGCTCGGGGTAAATCAGTAACTTCGAAGATGGACTGTCTGTTTGTTGGAGCTCGGGGGAGGGGGGGGGGGGGGGGGGGTGCTCAACGGCGAGGTTATCAGCCAGCGTCATTACGCACATTAGAGGAAACGAATGTGTAAAAAATTACTGTAATATGACGCTACACGGTAACATAACGTGAAAGAATAAAAGATGCTATACACGAAACTAAAACTCAAGTAAAACAGCAAAGGAGCTAAAAGGAAATCAGAAGATAAGGTCACTGGCTGACCAGTTACTTAAGATATCGGTGTACCAATCACCTTGTGAACGCATTAAAACCATCTTCCCAAAACAGAAAAAAACGTTGGGCAATTGACAATACTTTAAAACTGTAATCACATTCATTTCAACGTTACCTAATGTTACAACTAGGAATAACACAATGAAA
The DNA here is from genome assembly GCF_023864345.2 of Schistocerca serialis cubense. Taxonomy (NCBI): domain Eukaryota; kingdom Metazoa; phylum Arthropoda; class Insecta; order Orthoptera; family Acrididae; genus Schistocerca; species Schistocerca serialis. The sequence goes on from NC_064638.1 coordinate 268,134,041, forward strand.
TATATCGCTGTTGTGCGGTTTATTGACAAAACACTGAAACAAATAATTCTGTTACCAAGCGCCAAGTTGTAGATGAACAATTTATGGAAAATTATATAAACTGATGGTGGTTGTAGCAATGTCAAGGAAGTGCAAGTGAAATTCAGAATTCCTGCGGCAATCACAAGTCAGTTGACATACTAAGCCTAGTGAACGTTAATGCCCAAGTTCCAGTATAGCATTAGGATTCTAAGTCCAGAGCGCAGCCGAATCAGCATGGAACATCAGATCCACCGCAGCGTAGTACTTCCTAGTAGTGGAGCAGAAACATAGCAAGATAAGAATTGGCTTGTAGACTTCTGGAGCGGCGTTACATAAGGCTCCATAATTAATGGAAATGTCGGCTGGGGTCGCTTATATATTCTGGGACACCAATCGCTGAGGAGTGTTACGGCAGGCCAATCGCTGTGTTTTGAAGCGCGCACGCGAAGGCGGCCTGCGATATTAGCAGCGGGCCACGCTCGGAGAAGTGCGGCCAACGATGCACATCTCGGCAGCGCGTAGTGGAGCGCGCCACTGCTCGGTGCGGAGATTTAATGGTGGTGAAACTCTAAACTCCGTCCCAACAGGCCTTGGCAGGCCCAACGGTACCGTCCGGCCGCCGTGTCATCCTCATTCCACAAGCGTCACTGGATGCAGATATGGAGGGGCATGTGGTCAGCACACCGCTCTCCCGGCCTTCCGTCAGTTTAAGAGCCCAGAGCCGCTACTTTTCAGTCAATTAACTCCTCAGTTTGCCTCACAAGGGGTGAGTGCACCTCGCTAGCCAACAGTGCTCGGCAGATAATGGTGATGGACACCAAACTTAAAATGGATGGCACATCAGTTTGCGAATCAACCGAGGCCCGCTGGTCGGAAAAGGTTATGGAGGTCCAATAAAATGTGGCCCACAGTGATTTGTACGCCACAAGCGCCACACATTGGAGGGTCCTCTTGTCGGAGCAAGAAGCCATGTGTCATAGGGCGGAAGAACCTCGTCCCTCCTACGTGGCTGGAAGGAAGTACACCACGCCACTTCCAGCCACTCGTCGTCCTGATGACGCAAGACTCTGGAGCTCAACACTGAGGTTAGAGCATGCAGGCGGATGGCACACTGAAATACCCGAGGATCATGACATCGATTGGGGATTATGTGATAGAGAAATGGAATCCGAAGCAATAACCACAGCTAATCCAATATCAAGAAAACTTCATGCCCTGACGGACATAGACTGTCAAGGATTGCGGATGGTGATTGTAAAAGAATCGCATGAAATCAGTGGATGGAATCACTCGTGGGTTCCAAAGTGCTACCAGAAATCCATCTAGAACAAAGGTTGTGCGAGGTGCTCATCAAAAGCCACTCAGTTGTGTACTCAGTGCTTAGCCGTGCTTCAGGTGATGTAAAGAACGACACTTCTGCACTTTAAACTATTGATTTAGAGTTGCGAATCACACTGTCCCTCATGGTAATCCGATGGAAGTGTTTGGGTCTGTCGAATGCCTAGAGAACGTAACCTTCCATAATGTATGGGGCCAAAAGAGAAGTACAATGGAGTGGTGTGCCATATTGTGCCATTTTGTGGGGGGAGGAGTGGAAGAGGGCTTGCGGTTAGCTTTTGGTCCCGTTACTGTGTTTAGACAAACGCTAAATGCGGAAGGGTATGACCATATTTGGCGGAATTGTGTATTGCGTACAATACAGGAATAGTTCGGAGACTGTTATTGTCTATATTGAGCATAACACTTCATTCTGCCTGTGGGGCAACGGTCTGTTTGCAGTAGCGTTACTGAAATGAACTGACCTGCTCGAAGTTTTGGCCTGAACCCAATGAAACACCTGTGGAACGATTCAGAACATCGACTTGCTCCAACCCAGCATCCAAAATCACTGTCTTCTGCAGTTTCGGCTTACGGGACAGAATACACTCCCATTCCTCCACAGACATTCAGACACATCATCGAAAGTGACCCAGCAGAGACCAGCCGGCAAGACGAAGACGAAGAATGAGCGCATATTAACGCCCAGCAGTAGGCGTCCAGATACTTTTGCTCAGGTAGCACTCCAAAGCGAGCAGTGTCTTCTTTTCATCGGGCATCAAATATTTTATCGGCCCGTTTATATCCTATTATTAACAGATTTCGAGACATTAGAAACAGTTTACCTTCGACACACTTAAGGCGAATGCCAAGTGACTTTTGTAAAACGGTCACGAGTGGTTCCTCCAGTTTTGAGCTTCATACAGTCACAATGTGTGCTTCGTCTCTAATGATCTCGTCACTGACGGGAGCGTTACCACTTTGTCGTGTGCGGAAAAAGTCAACAACACATCCTTCGCTTCAACAACTTCTTTATTAGTTAGCTTCCGACCCAAAACAAAATGGATTAATGCATGGGTTGTAAAATATTCTAGGAATATAGCCGCGTTTCGTGACAGCTTCGATTAGCGAGGAAGGGATTAAAAAATTGTCGACAAATTCCTATGACAGACGCTCACAAGAGATGCGCTGTATCTTATTCTCAAAAGTTCGTTAGTCGGTGCTCCATTGTTTTCTCCAACGTTATCTCGCTGAATAACCTAGAGGATGAAATCGGAGAATTTCTGGTGTCTACAAAAGGATACTGAGAACTTTCATTAGTGCCCTTCAAATCGGAGAATTTTTGCCGTATACAAAAGGCTAGCGAGCACTTTCATTAGAGCGCATCATTCATGAGTGAACAATGATAGAAGAGAAAAGACTTTTGCACATAACGCACCGTGTCGCATTTCAGGGGACTCATACGTATTTAAGAGTCGACATGATTTCATGTTTTTGATTTCGAGCACGCGAACTATATTCCCGTTGTTAGATCAAGGCCGCATAGCACACGGTACAGTATTGGCTGCTATAAAGAATTCACAAGGTGCATATTGATAGAGTTATGTCGCACTTGCGTCGGTGAGTACCAAAAACAAATGAATCAAACTTATTACTATAGTTCAATTCTTTTATCTTGGCGGCTCGCGCATGCCCGCCCAGACGCGGGAGATTGCTGCGTTGTCAGTTGCACACGACGCACACGCCAAGAGAAGCAGCACCATTGTATAGCATAGTTCGCAAGCTTACGTTTAGGAGGGAGCGTGCAGTTCATTAAGTAATGCCAACACGGCCGCATTAAGCGTTTCGCTGCTACAGAGATGTGCTCCCCGCATTCCGCACTGTGCGCGATTTTGTCACTGCACTGCTCGCCTGTGCAGACATACTTTTGTTGCAGTCGCGAAAGATGGAATATTTCTCAATATTACATACGACACCTATGTGATACTTAAATTAAATGAGATATTGTTACACAGTAAATTTTATATGAAATTTAAGTATCTTGTCCACATTTCATTCTCAACATTGTGGCAACTAAAATCGACCATACGGAAAGTATACTCTATGGACATTTACCTCTGCAAACTGTTCAAAATTTCGTGCAATGGTTTACTATATTTAATGCTGCACAATAACTGGGTTGAACATCGAAACAAAATTAAGTCATTTATGGGGGGAAGGTATCAGTCAAGAAGATGTGTAAAAATTTAATTTTTGGGCCAAATAGTTTTTGTAAAAGCAAATGATAAGTGTGTCAAAGCAGTGAGAACACCATGTGTCTGCACAGGCGAGCAGTGTAATGATGACAAAATCGCGCACAGCGCGGAATGCGGGGAGCACGTGTCTGCAGCAGCGAAAGGGTTAATGAAGAGACAAAGCACTAGAAATTTCAAAAAATTGCATTCAAACGAATAAAATTCGTGAAGTAAGACACTTCGATATTGTTTTTACATGAAGAAAGTAATAAGCACCACACAAGGTTTGAACTCTACACCTTTCGCTTACTAATCCAACGCCTTAACCGTTACGCTACAGCAACTCGCCCTACAATGTAACACCACGAGGTATCTAACAGTCCACGCAAAATACTGACAAACACTGTTGGTATGATTATGAATTACTCACACTTCGTCGAAGTACAATAGGAAATAAACAATTACCGCTGTTCTTTACTGCGAAAAAGCGGTTCGTGAGATTGATACAAACACCTTTCCTTGCTATCGCCTGAATTAGAAGACTTATTGCTTGTTTGGTTTAATTAATTAATAGAATATGAAGCAATTGGTAGAAAGAATGCTTTTTCCAAACTTTCTGTAAAAGAAAATCTGCTATCAAGACATTGCTTTTGTTCTATTACTTTATTTATGACTGAACGTTTCTAAAACAGAACACACACGTCCGTGCTCTGCTCTGCAGTCGAGATCTGGCAACGTCGTTCTCTGTTCATTGGCTGACTGTCTTTTGTGACGTCAGATGCGCAGAACAAACCTAAACTCGGCCGCCAACATATATGACGCGCACTTTAACAGCTGCGGATCCAGCGTTCGATTCCAAGGGTCACACTTTTTTTTCCCCAAAAAGTACAGTTTGGTGAGACGAAGCGGAAACTTTTGAAACAGCTCTCATAAAAGCAAAGGAAATGAATTTAAAAGTCGTATTGTTGAAAGTAAACTATAAATTATATACCATTAACGGTGCCGAAAACAAAAAAGTAGTTTACGGCATTCAAACGGATGCATTCCTGGAAATGAATGCTGTGATTTTGCATGGGCACTTGCAACATTTTCTTGAGAACCGCACTGATTCCTTCCTGAATCCTTGTTTTTAAGTGGGCAATTTTCGTTGCGCTAGTGATGTACACTTGGGTTCTTAAGCGACCCCACAAGAAAAATGTTGCATAGCTGACGTTTTGCCGAAACCCAGTATTATGAAGATCGGGAAAGCTGTTCTGGTGCAAAAGTCTCCAAGCATATCCACATATCGTTCGAACGTTACTGTCTTTAGCCTCAAAGAAGTGAGTCGGCATCCAGCGATTAAACAGCATGTGACACTGTAACCCTGTACGATGGTTGTTCATACAACTGAAGTTGCCCGATATCTGAAATACTAAGACCCGCTGATACGGAAAAGAGACTCATCCTGCATGAAAGGGTAGTCAACAAAATTTGTGATGTCATTTAAATTTTCTATCATTTCCATAGAATTGTCATCGCGCTGTTTGGTCAGTTAGAGTACTGCGTGAATTTTGTAAGTGTGGAACATCTTATCACTGTGGAGTATTCGGCAGATGCTTCATCGTCTTCCGATTGGCGCCTGAAGTAACTGCGGAGTCAGTGGGCAGATAACTAGTCGAAAGGGCCTGAGTTCGATTCCTGGCGAGGACTGGGTGTTGTGTTATACTTACCTTAGTAGCGTCGTAACTGACACAAAATTTGACGTATTTAAGTTTGCAGTATCGTCCGAAGATTGTGGTGCCATGCCAAGGCGGCAACTTGCATCGATACCACAGAAATGAGTCATCTATCGCTGCAATCCGCACGTACAAATGGGAGGCGTTGGTGCAGCCACAAGCTCTCTCCCGGCACCGCAGCGCCATCACATGGTGGCCAATATAGAGCCGAGTGGAGGAACGCTCTGCCCCAGTTGATGACCTCCGATCCCGCAGATAACATGGTGTAGATAGCGCACCTGTGTATTATGGAGTTTGATAAAGCTTTAATTGTGAATATTATGTTAGTGTACTTGAAGAGAAGATTTTACTAAACGTGTGGATCAAGTGATGCTTTAACATTCAAAGACACTAGTAATTATTCAGCTATAGTTCGTATAAGTTAAGTAAATCTTTTCATCATCCTTATAATAAAGTGCACTAATATTTAATATGTTGTAGTTCTAATCAACCATCTCGCAGAGCAATCCACGAACCAATATTGATGACATTATAGTTTCGTCAAGTCATAACAAAGCCTGTGTAGCTCTGTACCAGTATATGGCATGATCATATAGAATATGCTGAATTGTCGAAAGACACTGCCGTATCATCCTTCCTCTATTGAGATGGCTGGATGGGCACGTCCCGAAAACTAATTAAAAAAAAATGCACAAGGGAATTCTGAAACCATACTTCAGGGCGTGGCTAGATGGAATGCGATCATGACGACCTACACATTAACAATCTCATAATTCCTGTCTAGCAGGAGACTGTAATCATTTTTGTGAAGTACGTTACACTGAGCTGACAAAAGTCATGTGATACGTCCAGATACTGTATCGCAGCAACTCGACGTGGCATGGACTCAACAAGTCGTTGGAAGTACCATGCAGAAAAATTGAGCCCTATAGCCGTTCACAACTGCGAAAGCATTGCTGGTGCAGGATTTATGCGCGAATTGACTTCTCGATTATGTCCCATAAATGTTCGATGGGATTCATGTCGGCGGTGTGGGTGGCGAAATCATTCGCTCGAATTATCCAGAATGTTCTTCAAACCAATCGCGAACAATTCTGGCACGGCGACGTGGTGCACTGTATCCATAAACATTCCGTCGTTATTCGGGAACATGAAGTTCATGAATGGCTGCAAATGGCATCCAAGTAGCCATATCCAGTCAATGACCGGTTCAGTTGCAGCAGAGGACCCAGTCCATTTCATGTAAACACAGCCAACACCATTATGGAGCCACCACCAGCTTACAGAGTGCGTTCTTGGTAACTTGGGTCCATGGCTTCGTGGAGTCTGCGCCACACTCGAACCCCACAATCAGCTCTTACCAACTGAAATCTGGAGTCATCTGGCCAGTCCGCGGTTTTCCAGGCGTCTAGAGTCCAACCCATATGGTCACGAGCCGAGGAGAGGCGTTGCAGGTGATGCCGTGTTCTGTTAGCAAAGGCAGTCGCCTGGATCGTCTGCTGGTATAACCCACTTAAGCCCAATTTCGTCCCGCTGACCTAATGGATACGTTCGTACCACATTAATTTCTGCGCTTATTACACTCGATGTTGCTTGTCTGCTACTAACGACAACTATACGCAAACGCTGCTGCTCTCGGTTGTTACGTGACGGCCACTGCGATTTAATTTCCATTGCCGAAATGGACTATCCCATGCGTGTAGATCTAACAACCATTCCACGTTCAAAGTCTATTAATTCCCATCGTGTGGTCATAATTTCGTCGGAAATCATCTGAGTACAATTGTCATTACAGCCAATGTACAGCCTTTTTAATACATCGTGTAAGCGATGCTACCACCATCTGTATATGTGCATATCTCTATTCCATAACTTTTGTCACCCAGTGTGAATAGCAGACACATGCTGCAGACCGATCCAATCCACCATGACTACTTAATAAGAGGAGGTTTTACACAGACTGATGCCACTCCAAACTTAAAACAAACTCTTCAGTGCTACCAGTATTACTTTCAAAATTACCCAGTCCTCTGAGTCGTCCTGTACGTATTATAATCACCGTCTCAGGTGTGAAAGGGGGGTGGGCGATAGCTATGAGAATACAGGCAACATTCCCTCGAGATATTTGTTGTTGGTGGCGTCATTATATATTTTGAGTAGTTTTACTATAGACTACAAAAATACGCTTATATGGAGCTACTGCTGCATGCAAACTCCTCTCTTGTGAAGGTGTAATCTTACACACTGAACCGATAGAGGTTATGTTAAAATCTGTAAAGTAATTTCGAAATGGTGAAAGGTGGCTACACTGAGCCACTGCGCCAGAGTTTGCGCCAAAGAGTATTATTAAGCCGCCTCCACAGTGCTTGTCGAGAACTCGTAGAAGTCACTGCCTGTTAAGAACTCGTAGAAGTCAGTGCTTGGAGAGAGCTCGTAGTAGTCAGTGCCTGTTAAGAGCTCGTACTAGTCAGTGCCTGTTAAGAACTCGTAGAAGGAGTGCTTGTCGAGAGCTCGTAGAAGTCAGTACTTGGAGAGAGCTCGTGGTAGTCTGTGCTGAGATGTTGTAGCAGAGAGTGTTTGTTGAGCTGTGCTATTAGGCAGTGGTTGCTGAGATGTGATATTGGAGAGTTCTGGTTGAGATATAATGTAAGGATTAGAATGATTTTCATCAATATAAATGAGGTAATTAACTCAGTTTGCTTTTATTTTAGTGTCCTAAATAATGCGTCATTACAGGTTCAGTCAACAAAGCATCTGGCGTGTGTTCTTGTATTAGAGTGTAATTCTACTTTCCTTACGCAATTATCGTGTTTCTAATTTTCTTTTATCACGTCAGTATATTTGGTATTTAAAAATTCTTGTCTTGTTGAAGAAGAACCGTGCCAGATGTGTACGTTGAGTCACACTCCCACATGCAGAACAGTTATACTTATGCTTTGGTTTCGTAGGTTTCATAGTTGCTGGGGACTTAATTAATTAATTGTGTTAACGAAAATTTTCATTTCATTCTTTGTTGTTGTTCTTTGCAGTCAGATAGCGTAATAATACTAGTCAGGGCCAACCGATTACGAGACACAGCGTAATCGGACTTACAGCTACGAAAAATAAAAAATATTTACAATCTTATATTTAATTAAGCCCCCATGCACGTGGCGACCCTGCCAGGATCGTCCCTTGGAATTCTTCTGATTGTAAAAATAGTAGAAGTAGTATTGTTGTAGTAATTTCTAGTTTAGTAATTGTAGCCTATTTTGCATGTGTAGATTTGGTAATTGGCATTTTTCTAATGGTATTTTTCAAAAGTTATTTTTTTATTGTCTTGTCTATGGGTTTGACAATTTAGTGCAATTATTTCAATTGTTCGATTAATCGTGTTTGAAGGAAACATTTCATGTAAATGGTATTGTTGGAGATAAAGAGTCATTGTGTGTAATTTTCGTACAGTGACGAATTTTTTATGTTTTGTAAATAATTACGCGATCTATGAAAAAGGCAAAAATGATGAATAGTGAGAATGACGAAATTGTTAACATGGCGAACTCGCCGACAGAGGAAAACAGTATGATGGATAATGAAGGGGAAAACAATGTAATAAGTCGGGAAAATAGTCCGAAACCATTTCAAAATTTTTCTCAATCAGAAAATTCACAGAATACGAGATTAACGACAGAAGATTCTGGAATAGTATCGAACAAAGATAGCTTTACAGCTATGACGAAAGAAGTCGATTTTGCGGGAAATGTTAGGGGTGAAAAGAGTATCGAACCAGTTACTATGGAGCAGTTGATGAGTGCTATATTAAATTTGGGATCAGAATTAGGAACAATTATAACCGAGATGAAAGCAGTGAGATCACAGTTACGATCTGAAATTAAAACAGAAATGAAAGCAATGACAACACGGTTATGCTCACAAATAGGATCAATTAAAACCGAGATGAAAGCAGTGGGATCACAGTTACGATCTGAATTAGAAACTGATATGGGAACAATGGAAACACAGTTAGGCTCACGAACGGGGACATGTTTCAAATACATGAAAGACGAATCAAATAGAGAAATTAGAGAAGAAGTACAACCGATTTTGAATGCTCACAATAATACCTTAATGTCAACAGAGATTAGACAAGAGGAAGAGGACCGAGAACAGGAAGAAAAAGATCGCGTGATAGTACAAAAATTTTCAGAGTTAAATTTACAATGTGCACACGATAAGGAGGAAATGTTTGAAAGAATCGAGGAATCCGTACCAAATGACAGAATAAATAACTTAACGCAACAGTGTGAACAGTTAACTACTAAATGTAACAATACCGAAACCCGAGTCGCGACACTTACAGAAGACGTAAATAAACAGAAAGAACAATTAAGTGACTCATCGGAAAGAGTTGAGGAGATCTCAGATAAATTGACAAGTGTTAGCTTAGCAGAGGGGTTTGAAGAAAATAATTTGTTTCATTTACGGGATGCGACAAGAGAGCGCCAGGCGCGCGAACTTGACAATAATCGTCATTGGGACTGGAATAGACGCGGCAGGTCTTTGTCGCCACGAGGCGAAAACTTTGACTATAAACACTTTTTGACTGTCCGGAAATTTAAGATCTTCCGCAATTCTAAGAATGACATACATCCATGTTCATGGTTAGATCAATTTACGTACGCACTTCCGCCAAAGTTGCCATTGAGTCACAAACTGGAAATTATGTGCGGCTATTAATGTCCTCAGGGGATTCACTACTCTAAGTGAATATGTGCCGTAGCGAGCATAGGGCCCCGAGCTGTAGTGGTGCTATTTCTCTTTTAGTTTTCTGCACCGCTGCCTACTCTTTCACTATTCTTTGCATCTGTCAAAACAACTCTTCGACTATCAATCTATCTAGAGAGTAAGTAAACAATAACCTGATATGACTAATTTACCCAAAAGTGACTTTGGAATTTACCGTTTGGACTTACTATATTTTCTGCAGCATTCATTCGTAGTTTAAAGGAAAGTTTACCTGTTTATCTTCGTGACAATATTACTTCTTATGTTGACGATATTCTTATTGCTAAACATTCTTGGAGTGAGCATAACAAAATTTTGGATTCATTATTACGTATTTTTGCAAGAGTTGGCATTACAGTGAACTTAGAAAAATCTGAATTTGGTCGTTCTCAGGTGAAATTTCTCGGTCACATTATTTCTACAGAAGGTATTCTTCCTGATCCAGAAAAACTTGACGCTATTCGTAATTATGCTGTTCCTACTACAAAACGTGATGTTCGTAGTTTCCTTGGTGTTTGTAATTTTCTTAGACGCTTTGTTAGATTGGACAATTTGGCCACATCTCGTGTTTGCGAACTATCTGGAAAGTTCTTTTTAAACGAAAATCGCTCGACAACTCTGTTTGGTTAGTTTGTATTCCTGATGAGTGGGTTAATAAGCTGATTTGGTATACGCATTTCAGTTATGCACACTTTGGTCCCAGAAAATGCTTTCATAAATTACGAGAAAATTGTTATTTCAGTAATATGGAAAAACGTATTCGATCTGTTCTGGCCAAATGCAAATTATGTCAAAAGGCTAAGCCGCCAACAGTTTCTCACAGAGCACCGTTGTTTCCTATCATTCCAGCGAAATTAAAGGAGATGGCTGCAGTTGATTTGTTCGGTCCAGTGGTTCGTTCTACTAATGGTTTTGCGTACATTTTCGTAGCAGAGGAGTTGACGTCAAAATATGTATGTTTTACACCTTTACGCAAAGCAACAGCTCGTTCAGTATCTAACGCTTTTATCAAAAATTTTCTTAAAGAAGTTGGTCATGTTGATAAGGTTATATCAGGTAATGGATCACAGTTTCGTTCTAAAATTTGGCTTCGTACTCTACAGCGTCGTAAAATTAAACCAATTTTCATTTCACTTTTTCACCCTTAATCTAACGCTTCAGAGAGATGGATGAAGGAAATCAATAAATTGTGTCGTCTTTATTGTCATCAGAATCACAGAACTTGGGATCAGTATCTTCATATTTTTCAAAACATTCTGAATGAACTTCCTAATGATTCAACTTCTTTACCGCCTTTACTGATATTAAAAAACAAAGCACCGACAAATCGCATTTCTGAAATAGTTCCTTTTCCGCCTTCACGGAAACTGCGGCATTCTGAAGTTGTCAACCTGGCTCTACGAAATATTGCATCTGCGGCTGCTAGAAGAGAGAAATCAGCTAAGTGTCCTGGACGTTCAAAAATCTGGCAGTTGGTCAGAAGGTGTTAATTAAGTGCCACCGTTTGTCTCACAAAGGAAAAGGCTTGTGTTGCAAATTTTTTCTGCTTTATAACGGTCCATATAGGGTTCGCAAACACTGTCGAAGTAGAAACTCTTAAATCTCGACGCTCTAAAGGAATACATCATATATCAAACGTCAAAATTTTTGTGGAATGACATACTTGTGAGAAACTAACAGCTAGATGTAAACATGCGGAGAGTACAAGGATACCGCGCTGTGTTTTGGCGGCGGCACATACTCAAAGCAACAGTCAAGTCTGCGCGCCGCACAAGGCAGTCGTTGACCGCGAACAATTGCTTCCTACGTCACGCGCCTACAGCTGATCGAGTGCTCAGTGCGAATGCACTGACAGCCATAAACAAATACACAGTCTAATTTCTCCGATTAAATTCAGTATAAAGCTATAGTGACTTGATGAATTATGTTATTAACATTCAGTATTTTTCAGGATACGGTTCTATAAAATATTTAAGAACTTCAGGTAAATTCTGTGTGTCTCCGACGTTAAGAGGACTTGTTATCGAGAAATTTTCAGGAAGAATGTAATTTCGAAGAAGAAACTAATAAACTAAAAAAGGTAACTATTAATTGAGTTCATTTTTCAGGTAACATATTTCCACTTAGGTACGTACTTTAGACGTAATTTGCTGCTCGCAATTACGTGATTCATATTTTGTGCTATTTTCATGTTCTATGAAATTACTTGCGTACATTAACTGATTTTGACAATGATTATTAATCAACTGGGTTGTAACTTGTATATATTATGCATCGCTTGGCTGCACTGCTTTTTCACTGATGTCATATTTTTTAATTATGTGCCTGCTGTGCTTATTTATTTAAATTATAATTGTAACCTGATTTATTGTGCTGATGTGTTTAGGTATGTAAGTTATACTTTGTGATTTATCTGCTTGCGCCCTCATGTTTACTTATTAAGATGACATATGAACATTTATTTGCTTATGTTGATATGATGCTAATGACCTGTTTATTATGTTAGATAACATATGTTTGCTGCTATGCGTATGGATTGCATATTTATACATATCTGTTGTTGTCATAACTACTCTTTAATTTGGTGTATAGAAATGCTGATATACTGTGTACAAACAGAGAGTTTAGGTCACACTATTGGATTAATTACAGATTGTTCGCTTGGCAGAGCCTCGTTGTAAGGATTTGTGCTGCATCCACTTTTTGACATTCTGTTCACTACTGGTATATTTACTCGCTAGTGCTTGTTTTGCTTACGCTCAGTGCCTTATATTTTTAAGATAAGAAAATGAACTGCTATAATTCGACGAACGACATTGGTACAAAGAACTTCGTTGAAGTCACATGAGCTGAGGTTTTATGGAAAGCTGTATGACTTTATGCTAATAGGAAGGAAGCTAACGACATGACATACCAAAACTAGGTTTAGACCATTAACAGTTATTACACTGCATTCTTCGTGAGCAATTGAAATAGGAAGTGACACTTGACACAAGAAATACTCCACATGTTTGATTCTGCCATAATTCTTGAAGTGATGTACACACTGTGAAATATTATGATCATTCACACTCCGTAATCGTACTTAATTACTAAGAGTCATTCGAACTAAGTCTGTTAGAGGTCATGTATGCATTTCTTTTGTTTATAATTCATAATGAGTAGAAGATTTGGGTCAGATGGATTACACAGAGGTTGTGTGTTGACAATGTGTCTTCAGATTGTATGGGAGGATGAACTGAAGTTTGCACTAGGATTTTATCTTTACTTGTTCGAGGAGACTGACTAAAGGAAAGGGTTGTTATGGAAGTGAAATGATATTGGTAATAAGGTTTATATGTATCTACGCATTGAAGAGGTATTATTGAGGTATAGAGATTATATGAAGTTGATGATTATTGGAGTTTTGGTGGATAAGAGGTAAAGTAAGTGAGGAGCATATATTGGCAATAAGGTTTATATGTATCGACGTATTGAACAGGTATTATTGAGGTATTATTGAGATTGTGTGAAGTTGATGATTATTGGAGTTTTGGTGGATAAGAGGTAAAGTAAGTGAGATGCATATTTTTTTTGTTGGTCTTATGGAACAAGGAGGATGAAGATAGCAGACTAGAACACTAAAGTAGAAGGAAGATAGTCTATACACACACTTTGTTAAATCACTAAGCAGTATATATTTTTTTTGAAGAGAGGAAGTATTTGCATATCTTGGCTCACTGACAGTTGTTCAACAACAGTACATTTGATCTGGCTTGGCAAACATTGGTCTTGACATGATGACTATGACGTTGACCTAACTATTATTGACTGTTATACATTGCTGCCACTACTACTTGATATACATGATGAACATCAGATTTTGACAGAATTACATTTACACAATTAACACTATTCAGTTACACAGTAGTACTTAATGTGGATGAGAGATGAGTGAGTGTGTTTTGTGTGTTTTCCTTTCCTAATCCTACCCACCTATCTCGTAAATATTATTTTATTTGTTTGTAGTGGCTTGCACTGACACCCATAAATATTATAGGTTTACTGATATTTGAGTATTGGTATTAGTTAATATGAAAATTATCTGACATCATTTGTGTGTTTATTAGAATTTATATGTTTAGTGTAAAAGCATTTGTATGTGCATTCAAACTATTGTTCATGCCTGAACTGTCTGATTAGTGAGGGTAAATATTATGAACTGTTACCTGCACTTTTTCAACATAATGTGTGACACTAGGACATGTTTAATTTCTGCTGATGAACAGTGTGATCAGTGATAGTGAATATCATGGACTGCTCTCTGGACCTGCTCATGATTGCTACGTGTAACTGATGGACTACTTGTATGGAAATGAAGTCACTTGTTGCTGTCTGCACCTACTCAACATTGCTGGGTGCCACTGTTAGAACTGTTTCTACTGAAATGATGTTACTTCTTGCTGTCTGCACCTACTCAACATTACTGGGTGCTACTGATGGACTGCTTCTACTGAAATGATGTCACTTGTTGGTGTCTGCACCTGCTCAACATTGCTGGGTGCAACTGATGGACTGCTTCTACTGAAATGAAGTCATTTGTTGGTGTCTGCACCTGCTCAACATTACTGGGTGCACAGATGGAACTGCTTCTACTGAAATGAAGTTACTTGTTGGTGTCTGCACCTACTCAACATTGCTGGGTGCCACAGATGGAACTGCTTCTACTGAAATGATGTCACTTGTTGGTGTCTGCACCTGCTCAACATTACTGGGTGCACAGATGGAACTGCTTCTACTGAAATGAAGTCACTTGTTGCTGTCTGCACCTACTCAACATTGCTGGGTGCCACTGATGGATTGCTTCTACTGAACTAATGTGACTTGTTGCTGTGTGTACCTCTTCAACTTTACTGGGTGCCACAGATGGAACTGCTTCTACTGAAATGATGTCACTTGTTGGTGTCTGCACCTGCTCAACATCACTGGGTGCACAGATGAGGCTACTTCTATGGAAATGATGTCACTTGCCGGTGTCTGCACCTACTCAACATTGCTGGGTGCCACTGTTAGAACTGTTTATACTGAAATGAAGTCACTTCTTGCTGTCTGCACCTACTCAACATTGCTGGGTGCCACTGATGGACTGCTTCTACTGAACTAATGTGACTTGTTGCTGTGTGTACGTGTTGACCATTGCTGGGCTGGAATTATCAACTATTTGTTTTTTTTTTGAATAATTAAAAGTATTTTATGTGAACATTTGTATAAACTGATTTTTTATGTATTGTGTAAACTATTATGTAAAGCCACATGTATGAAAAGAATTTGTATTGCTTACTGTATTTCATATATTAGGTTATTGAAAGGTCAGTGCAAAGCCAAAATTTTAACTAATTATGTGATACTTAGGTACTAATATTATCTTTTATTTTTGTCTGCATTTTTCTGGACGAATTTGGTGGTATTTTCACCACCAATGCTGGCAAAAATACCATCAAATTCTGGAGGAGGGGCATATGAAAGGTGGCTACACTGAGCCACTGCGCCAGAGTTTGCGCCAAAGAGTATTATTAAGCCGCCTCCACAGTGCTTGTCGAGAACTCGTAGAAGTCAGTGCCTGTTAAGAACCCGTAGAAGTCGGTGCTTGGAGAGAGCTCGTAGTAGTCAGTGCCTGTTAAGAGCTCGTACTAGTCAGTGCCTGTTAAGAACTCGTAGAAGGAGTGCTTGTCGAGAGCTCGTAGAAGTCAGTGCTTGGAGAGAGCTCGTGGTAGTCTGTGCTGAGATGTTGTAGCAGAGAGTGTTTGTTGAGATGTGCTATTAGGCAGTGGTTGCTGAGATGTGATATTGGAGAGTTCTGGTTGAGATATAATGTAAGGATTAGAATGATTTTCATCAATATAAATGAGGTAATTAACTCAGTTTGTTTTTATTTTAGTGTCCTAAATAATGCGTCATTACAGGTTCAGTCAACAAAGCATCTGGCGTGTGTTCTTGTATTAGAGTGTAATTCTACTTCCCTTACGCAATTATCGTATTTCTAATTTTCTTTTATCACGTCAGTATATTTGGTATTTAAAAATTCTTGTTTTGTTGAAGAAGAACCGTGCCAGATGTGTACGTTGAGTCACACTCCCACATACAGAACAGTTATACTTATGCTTTGGTTTCGTAGGTTTCATAGTTGCTGGGGACTTAATTAATTAATTGTGTTAACGAAAATTTTCATTTCATTCTTTGTTGTTGTTCTTTGCAGTCAGATAGCGTAATAATACTAGTCAGGGCCAACCGATTACGAGACACAGCGTGATCGGACATACAGCTACCAAAAATTAAAAATATTTTCAATCATATTTAATTAAGCCCCCATGCAATGGGACGACGTTGATTGAAACATCCAGTTCCCAAGAAGCTGTTAAACTAGCTGTACAGCACTTTGAACCTCAGCAAAGGTGTAGTATCATGTTTGGACCTAGTTGATATACCAATCGAAGAACTGAAGAGTGACTGGGCTCCAGAGGGAATTGTGAATGTTCAGAACGTTACGAAAGGGGTGGATGGAACCTTGGTGTAATCTGACACCCTCATTCTGAGCTTCAATTCCACAAACTCCAGGACCACCTCAAGGCGGGCTTTCTTCGCCTAAGCGTGTGGCTGTATCTCCTAAAGGCAGTGCATTGTTTTAAATGCCAGCGTTTTGGGCATGCAGCTCTAAAGTAGAAGCGACGTGTGATAACTGCAGTAAGGCCACACATGAAGGAGTTTCTTGCTCGTTTCTGGCCAAATGTATCAACTCTGGAAAGCATCCTGTTCGGAGTAGGGACTGCAGAATCCTTTTAGAGGAAATAAAAATGACTAAGCGTTTACCGTATGGTGGGGTCAAAAAGATCTAGAAGCCCAAGCAGCCTCTCACATTTGCTACGTCTGTTGCATCAATGCTTCAGAAGCCTACCTCAAAAGCTGATGCCTCTGCACAAACGGAGGTGGGAAGTGTTAGCACTAGACTTGCAGCAAATGTTTCAGAGCCTGTAGCCAACCCACGCCTCTCCCCCTCCCCCCTCCCTCAAACAGCAGACAAAGATACAGTGTCTAACTTGGGCGAGCCCCAGGTACATCCAACAGCTGAGGATGTTCAGAAGCCCAGCCTGGCCATTACCACTCCTACTCCATCCCCAGCAAAGCCCTCAAACCAGCGAAAAACTATTGTAAAGCAGCAACAGGAGGTAGAACCAAATGTTAACCTTCCGAACATGTCGATGTGATTATACCTGATGCTTCATATGACTCTTCTCCAGAGCAGATGGAGTATGAGGTATATTTTGGGCTGAACACCTGCTGCAGTCTCCGTACCCCAGCGGAGAGACAGGTTGAATGTGCTACCCCGTTTATAGATGGCTCCCATACTTCAGTGGAACTTGCAGGGTTCAGGAAGCACGTCGAGGACCCTCGTCTGCCACTCCAAGGTAGACCACTGTGTCTGTGTCTCGAGGAGACTAGTGTCCGTCAAGTATATACCTCTGAGCTACAGGGCTACGTACTCTACAAACTACCTAATTGGAAAGAGAGCTAGAGGAGGAGTAAGTATTTTTTCCAGTATCTGCTACTACTCCTCGCCTCTGTCCCTCACAACGAATTTACAAGTACACTCCTGGAAATGGAAAAAAGAACACATTGACACCGGTGTGTCAGACCCACCATACTTGCTCCGGACACTGCGAGAGGGCTGTACAAGCAATGATCACACGCACGGCACAGCGGACACACCAGGAACCGCGGTGTTGGCCGTCGAATGGCGCTAGCTGCGCAGCATTTGTGCACCGCCGCCGTCAGTGTCAGCCAGTTTGCCGTGGCATACGGAGCTCCATCGCAGTCTTTAACACTGGTAGCATGCCGCGACAGCGTGGACGTGAACTGTATGTGCAGTTGACGGACTTTGAGCGAGGGCGTATAGTGGGCATGCGGGAGGCCGGGTGGACGTACCGCCGAATTGCTCAACACGTGGGGCGTGAGGTCTCCACAGTACATTGATGTTGTCGCCAGTGGTCGGCGGAAGGTGCACGTGCCCGTCGACCTGGGACCGGACCGCAGCGACGCACGGATGCACGCCAAGACCGTAGGATCCTACGCAGTGCCGTAGGGGACCGCACCGCCACTTCCCAGCAAATTAGGGACACTGTTGCTCCTGGGGTATCGGCGAGGACCATTCGCAACCGTCTCCATGAAGCTGGGCTACGGTCCCGCACACCGTTAGGCCTTCTTCCGCTCACGCCCCAACATCGTGCAGCCCGCCTCCAGTGGTGTCGCGACAGGCGTGAATGGAGGGACGAATGGAGACGTGTCGTCTTCAGCGATGAGAGTCGCTTCTGCCTTGGTGCCAATGATGGTCGTATGCGTGTTTGGCGCCGTGCAGGTGAGCGCCACAATCAGGACTGCATACGACCGAGGCACACAGGGCCAACACCCGGCATCATGGTGTGGGGAGCGATCTCCTACACTGGCCGTAAACCACTGGTGATCGTCGAGGGGACACTGAATAGTGCACGGTACATCCAAACCGTCATCGAACCCATCGTTCTACCATTCCTAGACCGGCAAGGGAACTTGCTGTTCCAACAGGACAATGCACGTCCGCATGTATCCCGTGCCACCCAACGTGCTCTAGAAGGTGTAAGTCAACTACCCTGGCCAGCAAGATCTCCGGATCTGTCCCCCATTGAGCATGTTTGGAACTGGATGAAGCGTCGTCTCACGCGGTCTGCACGTCCAGCACGAACGCTGGTCCAACTGAGGCGCCAGTTGGAAATGGCATGGCGAACCGTTCCACAGGACTACATCCAGCATCTCTACGATCGTCTCCATGGGAGAATAGCAGCCTGCATTGCTGCGAAAGGTGGATATACACTGTACTAGTGCCGACATTGTGCATGCTCTGTTGCCTGTGTCTATGTGCCTGTGGTTCTGTCAGTGTGATCATGTGATGTATCTGACCCCAGGAATTTGTCAATAAAGTTTCCCCTTCCTGGGACAATGAATTCACGGTGTTCTTATTTCAATTTCCAGGAGTTTAGTTGGCATATCAGTGCATGTGCGTCATCCATTGGCAATATGTTCCCTTTACCTGCCGCCACATGATGCGCTCGAAGAAGAGGCTCTAAACAACCTTCTTACACAGCTCCCCACCCCTTCATTCTCTCTGGTGATTTTCATGCACACAGTGTGCTTTACGGCTCTACAACTGCCTGTCCCAGCGGTATAGCAATTGAGAGGCTTCTCGTGTCATCATGAACGTATTTGCTAAATAGGCAGAGCAAGCAGTTCTACACTGCAACTGGGTCGTTCTCTGCTGGCGATCTCTCGCTTTGCTCTCCAACCCTTGCTCACACGGCTCAGTGGGAAGTGGTCGACGACATGCACGGAAATGATCGTTTTCTGTCTGGATTCATCTATCAGATAGAGTGGAAACCGAAAGGAAAACGCCACGATGAGTGCTCAGTAGCGCAGACTGGACGCCTTACAGAAAGCTACCCCAATTTGATCATCATGTCAGTGTTAAGGAATGGGTGAATCATATTATGAAAATGATCCTCAGCGCCGCTACAGCATCCGTTCCACAGTTCATGGAACAATTGAATAGGCAGCCTGTCCCTTGGTGGAGTGGCAAATGCCGCTCTGCAGTCAGTAGTAGGCGTGTGGCTCTGCGTATTTTCAAGTGGCGGCCAATAGCAGATGATCTTCCAGCCTTTTGGGCTGAGTGCTATAAAGTTTTCAACCGAAAAGTCTGTACCCGTTCTAGTTCCATTTTAAACTTTTCTATGTTCAGGGAGTCGTTTCTTAATTTTAAAGACACATTGAGGTAAAAACGGGCCCTTAAGGCTATAAGTATTTTAAAGTGTCTTAGCCACAGTATATGGGGAGCAGACAGGACACGTTTACTCCGGTTTTAGAAGGTGTGTCTGCCATCTCGGCTAGATTATAAACGCACGGTGTATGGGCCTGCGAGACCCTCTTATTTAAAGATGATGGACGTGGTGCACGATGAAGGGATTCGGTTGGTCACTGGGGCATTCAGAACAGGACCCACACCAAGCCTCTGTGCAGATGCTAGTGAACTGCCAGTACCCATCCGCCGACGGCTACATGGGTGCGCCAGGCATATAGGACAAAGTCCACACCTTACACCGCTGCATAGCATACCGTTACTTGGTCTCCATTGGCTTTTTTGTATCCGGCAACAGGCAACGAAGTCCTATGGGATTCGCGCACAGGATTGCCACTTAGATATGAGTGGCTGATCTTAATGTTTAACATCGGGATTGGAGCAGATTTCCCCCAAGACTCATCCTGAGGCCCAGACTTATTTTAAACTTGACCAATTGTTAAGAAAGATAGTAAGCCATATTTTACATTTCAGTCTCTGTTTTGTAATATTTTAGATATGTATTACGGTTTCACAGTAGTGTACACTAACGGCTCCCAACAAGGGAATCCATTGGCTGCTCGTCGTGTTCTCTGACCTCGCCACCAGGATTCGCTTCGTGACGAGTATACCATTTTCTCAGCGGAGCTCCACGCGATCTTGAAGGCTCTGGAGCAGAAGCGACGTATTCGGGGGGAACGGTTTCTCATCTGCTCCGATTCTCTTAGTGCCTCGCAGTTGTTACAGAATCTGCACCCAGCTGAGGAATTGGCACAGCTGACCTTTGACCAACTATAATTGCTCCAGGGCAGGGAAAGCAGATGTCATGTAAGGATACAGGGCAATGAACTGGCCGATCGAGCTGCCAAAGAGGCCTGCAGAGGACAGGATGTGACACAGAGTCCTATTCCCCTCAGGCTGTCGTTCATGCACTGCACAGGATGTTCATGCACCTGAGGGAGGAGGAATGGCTGGCAGTAACAGATAATTTACTGCATTTGGTGAAGTATCTGGCCGTGGCGTTCCTCCTGCCATTCGTTCAGATTGGATGAAGTGACCGTCACACGTCCTCGAATTGGGCACTGCCTTCTTATACGTGGCTTCTTACTACAGCGAGAGGATGTCCCGTTTTGTGGCGCTTGTGACGTGCAAATCTCTGTACGCCATATCTTTACAGAGTGCATTTATACTGTGATGCAATGGCAAAAGCAAATATCGGTGGGATCTGCCCTTTATTTTAGCTGATGATGAGACGAACGTGATTAAGGTTTCAAAGTTTTGCGATATGTCTGGCCTCTGGCCTTACCTTTCAGGTTGGAAGTTTTTGTCTGTTACAGAGTGGATGGGTCCTCCTTTCTTATTCTTGCAGGCAGCTAACCACATCCATCTCCTATACTGTTTTAGCTCCTTACATCACTTCCTTCCTGTTTGGTTAAGGTTTTATTATTGACGCGATACTTCGCTCCGTGTTTCTATGTGGATAAATACTTGGGTTTCCAAGTTTTGTTACCGTTATTTTACGTACTGTTTTATACTCTTGTGTAGTAAATTTACCAAAACTTGTCTCAAACTGTTTTCGCGCGGGCACTGAAGATCTTGGTGTCACGTGCCCATATCAACCTATGAACAGGTGCCTTCATCCGACTGGCACAATTTCTTGCAGCTGGTCAGGTAGCAAGCAGTTCAACTAGGCTAACACTTAGGACTTTTCTTTAAATCGAGCTTATGGTTTTCAAGAATGTCCTGCCTTTTTAGACTACTAGTTTTCATGCTGTATTGTTCAATAAAAGTTAACTGAAAATTGGGAAACTGATTACTGTAAAAAGGCAATGCTTTTGGTAAAAATAGACATAACTGCCCAACTCACTTCTCTGTCACCTAGACCCATGCTTGATTACAGAATAATAAATAGGAGTTCCCGGACATGATTTAAGAAATTCAACGTCTGATAAATATGTTGTGATAGCGTAAGGCTAACATCTTTTCCAAACTGCCCAGTAAATACTATAAAATCAGAATTAAACAGACAAATTAATTCGTAATAAGTAATCCCCACCGATAAATGAAGTACGGTGAACATCAGTGATTGTCAGTAATTAATTAACGTAGAATACACTTTCATAGTGAATCTCATATTAACCTAAATAAGAGGCCTCAATTAGAGCATCTTGTGCTGGACTGTGAGCAAGCGGAAGCGCAGTGGGCCGAATAGCCGGCAGTGGGATCGCCCCAGGAGAATTCGCAGAAAGGCCCCAAACATTTGCAAAAGGCGAATGTCAGGCCTGTTCTTCGAGGAAGCTGCCCTCGGAGCCGGACGCTAAAAGCCACAAAACAAATTGTATCTCCCGTGGTGGTGGGACACCAGTGTCCGTTTTTAACGAGCTGTGTGTGGTAGGGGGTACGTGCCAATTCTTGGTAGAGATAAGGAAGCACGCTTTTGTGGACAGAATAGAAGGAAGCAGGTCTTCTTCGAAATACACAGACCGCTATACATAACATCCAAGAGTGAAATGGGGATCTATAGACTTCACAGCACCTTTGAAGTCTTGGGACACAGTCGCTGAGCTCAGGCACTGGTAGACAAAATGTTTAACCCAATTTAAAGCCGATACGACTGAGTAACACTAAAAAAGAAAAGAAATAAACCGAATGGATTAGACATCTGTAGATGTGATGTACATATACAGACAAACAAATGCTTACTGTTTCTGGATGTCCACTAGACAGATAGATGGATAGATATCCAGCGATGACAGGCCCTAAAAACCACGCGCTCCTTCCACAGACTGCCTCCATTCCTTCCTGTTTTGTGCCCGATTCCTCCAGGTGTCTTCAATCCCCAGGGCTGCTAGGTCCTTCACCAGGTCGTCCATCCAGTGCTGCCTTGGTCTTCCAATGGGGCGTTTGCTTTCGCCTCTAGTGCCATCTTCGCTTGTTTTCCATCTGGTATACGGGCTACATGGCCCACCCATTGTATTCCCCTTTGCTCTTTATCTTCTGTAGGACAGTTGGTTGTCAGGTAGATTTCCTCGTTCTTCCTCCTGCTCCATTCCCCGTTATCTAAAACTGATCCCCATATCTTCCTCATTACTCTTCTTTCAAATATTAATAATTTTTCCTTTTCTCACTTAGTGATGCTCCATGTCTCTGAACCGCACATTACTCCTGGGCGTATCACTGTGTTGTACATTTTCATCTTAGTGTTCACTGAGATCAATTTAGGGCAGAGCGTCTCTCTGAGGGAATGCATGCATTTCATTTCCACTGCTATTCTTTCCTTGATGTCCATTTCTATGTTGTTGTCCGTGGTAAACCAAGATCCCAAGTATCTGAACCAGTGTACTCTCTTGAATCTCTTGCCCTCTATCTCAAGAAATTCTTCTTGCTCTTGTCTTCTTCCTAATTACATGAACTCTGTTTTGTCTTGATTCACTTTGAACCTTACCTTCTGCCCATAACTGTCCATTTTCTGGCACATTCCTTTCGACTCATGCTTTGATTCACTTAGTAGTATTATGTCATCTGCATAAGGGAGACGATTGAAGTTACCGTCCATCTGTACTCCAGCCTATTCCTGTGGCCTACACTCTTTTATTACTTTCTCGAAGATGACAATTAACAGAACACATGAGAGAGCATCCCCTGGCTGGCCGCTGTGGCCTTACGTATTCCCTTGTGTTCGAAGTAATTCGAACTTACTCTCAGATTCTTTGAGATAGCGAAGTTGATCTTCATCTGACCATTCTCATTGGTCTCATCATGCAAACTGTGTCTTCCCATAGTTGGCATGTAGAGTTCTTCTTTCCCTGATTTTCCGTTAAAATCTCCCAACACTATCTTGATATTCCTAGTTGGTGTGCTCTCGATTGTTTGTTCCAGTTGGTCATAGAACTCTTCCTTTTCCTCATCTATTTTGTCCTCATTTGGGGCATGAACATTGATGAATGTGACGTCTGACACTTGGTTTCCAAGTACTATGTAGGATATTCTCTCGTGAACAACTCTGAATTCTTTAACCGAATTTGCTGCTTTGTTGTGTATTACAAAGCCAGTGCCGAATTCGTGTTTAGCTACACATCCGCAGTAGAATAGTGTGTATCCATCCTCTTTGTGAGTTCCCTCTCCTAGCTATCTTGTCTCTTGTACCGCCACCAGGTCCATTTTATATCGATTAATTTCTGAGACCGTAGTCTGGATGGTTCCTGGTCTATACAGGCGCTGAACATTCCAAGATCCAATAGTAAAATTTCTAAATCGTATATCGTTTTTCCTTTGCAGTTTTCGTATTCCAGTTTATTCATCCACGTCGGAGGCAAGTTTGTGTTGCTTAACAAAGAGTTTTTTACAGGATTGGGTTGTTAGCCCAATGCCCAGCCCTCCTCCTTTATCCGGTCTTGGGACCAGCAGTGACTGTTGCAAGGCAAGTGACCCCAAGAGGAGTTATCGTGCCTAATTCTCTCCAATTGGCGCATTGAATTGTAAAAATTACGAACTTGTTGGAGGACACTGCCTTAATGCTCCACAAGTTCCCAATTGAAAGAGACCCAGCGACCTTGCAGGCCAAGATAGCGTTTGTCAAGCACGAAAGACAAGCAGTAGAAACACTGGGCCTATGTGGGTGGGCTTTATCTTGCTGAAATGTAAGTGCGGGAAGGCTTGCCATGAGGGGAAACAAATCAGTGTAGAATATCGTCGACTTTCTACTGTACTGTAAGGGTACATTGATGAGAACCAAAGGGGTCTTGCTATAAAACGAAATGGCACTCCATACCAAGACTCTTCTTGGCTGTCAGGCCGTACGGCGGGCGGAACTGTGGTTGGTATTCCACCACTGTTCGGGCGTTTCTAGACACATCTTCGCTGGTGACTAGGGCTCTGTTTTAAGCTGAACTTATCACTGAACACAGTTCTATTCCAGTCAATAAGATTTAAGGCTGATGACGTTTCTGGAGGCGCTCTGGACACTGGTGGGATACCAACCTGACTGGCTCCTGCCATACGGTCTGACAAACAGGACTGATGGCTGGGATGCCATTTCTTTCCACAGCAGAACCCCTTTCGTTATCGTCAACACCACCGTTGCATCGCAGCTTACGTCTCAGCAAAATAATTCTCATCTGCACAAGGTGACAGTTTCTACTGCTTGTCTTTGTACCTGCCAAACCCTAAGTTGACCAGTAAGGCCACTGAATCTCTTACCACTTGAGAACATTTGAATGATTAAGGTCAGGGTCCTCCAACAACTACGGGATTTTGACGATGTAAAGCACCAGTTCAGTCCGAATTTAATTCCAAGGAATGAAACATGGGTGGTGTTCACTGAAGATTTGGACACCCATGTCGTGGTATACAAGGGCTCCAACATTATTCTGGAAGGTAGTATTAAACGACTGAGTAACCGTTTAGGTTGATCAGGCCCATCCCATAGGTTTGTTCTCTAATGGTGATGCTAGGCTCTGAGACGACTGGGCCCTGTTCACACATCTCGCTTCGCCTAGGACAAGTTCTGTGAGGACAAGAATGAGTTGACGCATCTCCCCTGGCCATCACAGTTATCAAATCTCTACATTAGTGAGCCTGTATGGTCTACTTTGGAGAAAGTAGATGCTTATTGCTGTCAACCTTCATTCAGAAACGAACTGATGCTGTTGTGACTGCCAAAGGTTTTCCTGCCACCCTATCAGGCGTGTCAATGTTTTGTGTGTTTAGTGTTTCCATATTTTCTCCCATCTTGCATGTAACTTGAGAAATGTATGGGTAGGCCTAGCGTAGACCGTTACCTTGCGGCAGGTTGACTAGCGTACATGCAGAGTGTAAAAAAAACGTACCGGTAAACTTTAAGGGGTCGTAGAGGATGTATAACGAACAGAATTGAGGATCGTTGCCCATATACTGTAGAGTCATCCAATGGGGCCACTTAGCGTGCTAGCACCAGGGACCAACGCCTGTCCCTAGGCTACCCCTGTTGCAGCATGGGCGATTCAGCTACGCTGACTGGCTGGGCTGCAAACACAGGATCTCACAGTGGGCTTTATTGCATTCTCACCGTTAAGATGGTGTTGACAAGTTGACGCCTGTCACGACAACATTGTTCACATACACTCTGTTGGTAGTCTGCTCTTTCCCGCCAAAGGCTGGCGTTCTCCTATACAACTACGTTTCCATTTATTTACTGTCAGCTCCAGCAAGTGGAGCATCTGTACTAGCAGTGTGTACTAGTACAGGAAATTCGCAGTCAGTTTTGTATTATGTCTTTAATAGCGCCATATTTGGGGAAATGGCACAGTGTGATAAGTTTCTGAACGTCCTCAGAAAAGGAAGTGGAATACAGTACAAAAAATTATAGAATGCTGTTTAAAAACGATGTCCTGTTGATGTCTTCTTAATAATGTTAGAATGGCAATAATGCTGGGCAATGTTCTCCTCGTAGCTGAACAACATTTGACTGATACATTTTTGTAGTTTACTTGTGGACAAAGAGTTATTTGGTTATGATAAATGAGCTTCAACTACAGGGTGAACCAAAGTCCGCTTATTCGGGCGTCACTACGTGATCCCTTGCATATCAACAATTCAAAAAGTCTTTAAAAATCTCGTTCCCTGCAAGTTTTGAGCCGAAAAGGGACGTAGAAGGGAGATATTGTAATAAAACGTATGACAGCTTTGCTAATTCAGTACTGAGTAAGACTACTATTCAGTTAGTACAGTGCGTAGAGTTTTGCGTTCTACTACTCGAGTTCAAGAGATCAATTTCGGGTGTTAGTGAGTTTTATTCCACAGTTTCTAATTTTAGGTTTCGTCATATGAAATCTGCTTCATTAACAGTTATAATCAATTACAGCAGGTCTTATGAAAACACTGCAAGTATTTAATACCAACACAGAAATGAGAATAACTTCATTCTTATTATTCCACTTTTAGAGATGTATTTCACCTTTAAAAGTTTTCCCTGTTTCTTCCACAAGCACAACACTGCTTCATGATTTGCGGCCTTTTCTCAGATTTGCTCTCTTCCTTTCCCTTGAAGTAAAACAAGGAATAAAGCCTCTTGACCCCTCTTCTTTTGGTGTAACCCTGCTCTTTTAATACTAAGTAGTTCTCATACAACCTTGAAAATCACATGATCGCGTCGTCTAACTGTATTATGTCACTCAACTCCGTCAATTACATTGGAATCCAGTTCCCGACTACCCTCTTGCTTATTACTTTGATGTCAACTATATTTCTTTGGGACATTACGGCACCAGAGGTCTAGTAAACCGTTTCAGAGTAATCACCAAACTCTGTTACGTTATTCTACTCTTTATTTGAGTGAATCTGGGAGTTATGCTGCAGTTCTACTGCGAAGAGGATCCAGAAGTATGATCGAGCGAGACGCTAAAGGTTTAGAGGTGCAAGGATGTCTGTTGGGCATCTGCTTTGCGACCGAGTGTGTTTGTCGCTGTTAATGTATTAAAAGTATTTACTGTATTAAAACTGGCAGCCCTTACCGAAAGTAATATGTGTTTTTAAGCTCTCCACATTCATATATTTTGTAATTATTTCAGTCTAGTGGCAGGACTACTATTTTAACTGATTATTGTCTCTCTTGAATATTTATGAGATGTCTAACAAATAATTGTTACGTTGAGACTCATAAAAAATTGCAGTTATAGGGTATGCATTGACAAGGAACATTGTATCCTACAGGTTATTGATCGGATGAAAATTAGGGAAAACGAAAAATATAAAGCACCTGCACGCGGTTCATAATTCTCAAACCACTCTACAGGGTGTTTAAAAAAGGACTTTACAACATTAAAAATTCACATACATTTGTTGAAAGAAGATGTAGAGCTGGATTTAGTGTTATTTTGCAGGAAAACACATCAAGTTTTTCTACCTTACGCTAAAGATGTTGTATGTGGCTTCCGTTGGTTATCCTGCATACATCCCATCGGAGGTCAATTCCTTCCCAAACTCACTGTAGCATTGCAGGTATAGCTTGCTCAGTGGAGGCGTAAATCCTTGTTCTAAGTTTATGTAGAGAAGCCGGCACGGGAGGTACAAGCACGACATCCTTGATGAACTCCCATAAAAAAATCGAGTTGCGTCAGGTCTGGGGAACGTGGGGGACGTGCAATTGGTGCATCACGGACAATCCATTGAGTTGGAAAGCGGTCACTGAGGAAATCCCGGACGTCAGCTAGATAGTGGGGCGGTGCACCATCTTTCATGAACTAAACATTTCGTTCTTGGTTATCCTCATCGATCTGTGGTATCAAAAATTTCTGTAACATATCCAGGTACACTATCCCGTTAATGGTTCTCTCACGAAAAAAGGGGGCCGTACCCTTTGATATTACTCAATGAACAAAAAACTTTCAGTTTAGGGCTATCACGAACAAGTTGCAGTGTTTGGCGTGGATTTTCACTGCCCAAATCCTACAGTTGTGTGTGTTAACCTTGCCGCTTAAGTGAGAAGTCGACTCTTAAAGGATTTCCTAGAAGAAAGAACACAACATGTTATTCTTAACGGTTCAAAATCTGCAGATGTAGAGGTAATTTCGGGAGTACCGCAGGGAAGCGTGATAGGACCTTTATTGTTTACAATATACATAAATGACTTAGTTGACAACATCGGTAGCTCCGTGAGGCTATTTGCAGATGACACGGTTGTCTACAAGAAAGTAGCAACATCAGAAGACTCGTACGTACTCCAGGAGGACCTGCAGAGGATTAATGCATCGTGCGACAGCTGGCAGCTTTCCCTAAACGTAGATAAATGTAATATAATGCGCATACATAGGGGCAGAAATCCATTCCAGTACGATTATGCCATAGGTGGTAAATCATTGGAAGCGGTAACGACCGTAAAATACTTAGGAGTTACTATCCGGAGCGATCTGAAGTGGAATGATCACATAAAACAAATAGTGGGAAAAGCAGGCGCCAGGTTGAGATTCATAGGAAGAATTCCAAGAAAATGCGACTCATCGACGAAAGAAGTAGCTTACAAAACGCTTGTTCGTCCGATTCTTGAGTATTGCTCATCAGTATGGGACCCTTACCAGGTTGGATTAATAGAAGAGATAGACATGATCCAGCGAAAAGCAGCGCGATTCGTCATGGGGACATTTAGTCAGCGCGAGAGCGTTACGGAGATGCTGAACAAGCTCCAGTGGCGGACACTTCAAGAAAGGCGTTACGCAATACGGAGAGGTTTATTATCGAAATTACGAGAGAGCACATTCCGGGAAGAGATGGGCAACATATTACTACCGCCCACATATATCTCGCGTAATGATCACAACGAAAAGATCCGAGAAATTAGAGCAAATACGGAGACTTACAAGCAATCGTTCTTCCCACGCACAATTCGTGAATGGAACAGGGAAGGGGGGATCAGATAGTGGTACAATAAGTACCCTCCGCCACACACCGTAAGGTGGCTCGCGGAGTATAGATGTAGATGTAGATGTAGATGTATGATTTTTTTCCAAGAAATGCAATCTATTTAGCGTATCCACACAGAAGTTCTTGCGAGAAATTTTATCATTGTCTTTTATTGCTTGTGCGATCGTCAGTCTGTACGGTTTCAAATTCAAACCGTTTCTCAACACGCCAAAGAGTCGTATGTGGGATTTGCAGTTCGCGAGATGCACGCCGGGTCGTTTTCGCAGGGCTGTTGACGAAACCTTGTCTCACTCCCTCAACGACATCGTCAAATGTGCTTGGACGACCTGATGAATTCCCATTTCTTAGCGCACACCCTGTTTCTACAAAACATTTGTACCACTCATAAATTGTAGGAGGATCTTTAGTGTCCTTGGTACGAAAATTACGCTGAGCTGTTGTCGCCGACTTCGATTCTTCAAACCAAAACACACAGTAAGAACGCTCGGGTCCAGTGAAGGCAGCCTTCTACAACACAATTTCTGCTAGCGCTCCTTATGATTCGATTCGGTACTAGCAAACTACGCCAGACAAAACTTAATGTATTTCTCTACAAATTGAAACTACAATCACCTCTGTTGTTCCCCCCCTCCCCAGGGGCCACGCTCACCATATTATGGCGGGTTCGTGCTTGGCTATCACGGACCCCCGCCTTTTCAGCATCTTTCCCTTCCGCGCTGCAAGTTTATCCCCTTGCTATTCTTTTCCCTCTCTCTTGGGGAACATGGCTGGTGTGTTATTGGGAACGTTCCGCATTGTCCCTCACTGACATAAAAACAGACTCACCACTGTTTTTTGTCCCCTTTTCCTTTCTTTGTCTGCCTTCTTCTATTCTACCTCCGTTTCGGCGTTTGAGGTTCCTCTTTTTCGTCTTCCTCCCTGGAGCTCCTGAAGGTTGGCCCACGCGTCTGACGGGGTAACGCCTAATTCCCAGCCCCAGATCGACAAGTAGGGTTCGCTCATACCACGTGATACAAGCCAGGTCCAGGGAGGGGTGATTGCCTGAGCTGCTACCTTCCCAAATTGCCGATTGGTCCCTCTTTTAGGTATTCTGGACGTGTGACCTGAGGTGTGAACAATGACCAAAGGCGGGTGCGCCTCCAGTTGGACGGAGCGCACCACTGGAGACGCTGGCAGTCTTGGGGGGATTTTCTCGCAATTGGCCATTCATCTTTACAATCAATGCCTACGAAATGTAAACGGAAAGAGGCCAACGATTCTAAGACCCTTCCAGATCCACCACGGTTTCTCGTTGTTCCTTATACTGAAGACGGTCAGTCCTTCGCAATTGTAAATCCACTTATCATTCACAAAGGTGTTGATGAAGTAGCCGCCCTGTGAAATCCTGCTCTCGTTTTCGGAATGACACTCTGTTTTTGAAGACAACTTCTGATTCTCAAACTGCTTTGCTTCTCCATCGCTATCCTGTTCATGTCGAGGCCCATGGAACTCTGAATTCATTCCGTGGTGTTATTTACACTAGGCTGCAAGTCAGTCTGACCGAGGCCGAAATCTAATCATACCTGTCTGATCAGGGTGTCATTGCCGTCCATCGGGTGATGAAAAAGGTAGATTCCTCATTAGTGCCCACAATCACTTTTCTTCCCACCTTTGATAGACTGGTGCTTCTGACTAATATCAAAGCTGGCTATGAAATTATCACAGTGTGATCACACATTCCGATCCCGATGCACTGCTACCAGTGTCATCATTTCAGTCATACTTGAATATCTTGTCGTCACCCGGTCAAATATGTAACCTGTGATAGGAATGCGCACAAGGGCGATTGTCCGCCTCCTTCTCCGCGATGTATCAACTGCAATGGCTGCCATGCCACCTCATCTAGAGATTGTCCCATGTCTCTCGCTGAGCGGGCTGTCCAGGAGATCTGGATAAAAGAAATGTTTCTCACGTGGTCGTTCGCAAGTTACTGGCTAGCCGCAAGCCCTGTGTTCTATCATCTGGAACTTACAGTACTGTTCTTGTTACATCTCGCTCCTGAAGGACATAGCCACGCAGACATGCGACTTCATATTCAGCTCTGAGGTTGTGAAATCGCTCACTGTCAAGGTAGTATCGCCGTCCCCTCGTCCAGCTGTGGCGAAGCCGCCAGCTACACAACCGGTAGTCCGGAAAGAGAGGAGGAATTCTCCCGTGAAGACTTCCTACGTCCCTCCAGCCTACCAACACCTGAGCCTTCCTGTGCCAACCGGAAAGGCTCGAAGAAGTCCAACAAAGTCTTCTCCTTCGCTGACTTGACGATCCTCATCGACGATATCGCCACGTGATACCTTCACCAGGCCGGCCACCGTGTCGCAGATGCGCACCACTAACCGTTTATCTGCGTTGGACTCCGCAGACCGACAGCACAAGAAAGCTGATATTTCTGTGGACCTCATAGAGCAGGACCTCCTGCCTCTGTGCCCTGTAGCAGTAAGTCTTCGCAGGCTGGCACTCGGCCGCCGACGAGGTGACACGCCCTACATTTTTTCCTCATCATTACTTATCTCCAGTTCGCAGTCTACGATCCAACAGAGAGGATTTATGGCTACTTTTAGAATCGCAGCGTCCCCTTGTACTCTGCCTTCAGGAAACAAAATTGCGTCCTCACGACCGCTTTAAGCTTTCGCATTTCTTCCTGGTCTGTTTTGACCTTCCCCTTGACGTCGAAATTCCATCTCATGGGGGTGTCATACTACTGATACTGGATGACACTCATAGTCAACCCATCTCCCTGACTACTCATCTTCAAACCGTTGCAGTTCGCCTTTTCCTTCCTCACAAGACATTTTCCCTTTGTACCGTTTATATCCCTCCATCATTCGGTGTCATGAGTGCAGACATCCACCAGCTTATTGGGCAACTATCTCACTCACTTCTGCTGCTCAGTGACTTTAATGCTCACCATCCCCTTTGAGGTTCTCCGAGAACCTGGCCAAGAGGTGCCCTCTAACCTCTTCTGCCTTAACGGAGCACCCACATTCCTTTCCGACTTCTCACACACTTAATCCCATTTGGATCCATTCTTCTGCACTGCCGAGCTTGCCCATCGTCTCGAGTGGACCATTCTTTCTGACACCTACTCGAACGACCATTTCCCATGTCCTATCCGTTTGTTGACTCCTGCCCCACCTGCGCGCACACCCAGCTGGCAGCTTACTAAGGCTTTACTCCTCCCTGATGACCGTCGAACAACAAGATTTACCCAGTTGTGATGACCAGATGGAATATCTTTCAAACTTTAACCTTACTGCTGCATAACGTTCCATTCCTCTCACTTCCTTATTACTATGCCGTGTCTCAGTCCCTTGGTGGACTGAGGCATGCCACGACGGAATTCGCGCACACAGACATGCTCTCCTCGTTTTTAACAGTCATCCTACAATGGAAAATTGCATTCATTATAAACAGAAGGGTGCACAGTATCGTTGCGTTCTTCAGTATAGCAAAATAGCTGTTAAAGGATTAACAGTTCCACCCCCTCCTCTGTCGTGTGGACCAACCTTCGTCGGCTCTCTGGGGCCAAGGTCCTCACACTACTGCTGCCTCCAAACCTTAGGCCGCCATTTTGCAGAAATTTCGAGCTCTTCTCACTATCATCCTGCCTTCCTCGATCGGAAACGAGCGGAGGAGGCTCAGAATGGTGAGTGCTACAATGACGCCTTAACTATGAGCTAGATCATGCTCTCAGTTCATCCCGATCCTCCACCCCAGGGATAGACACCGTTCACATTCAGATGTTGCAGCGCCTTTCTCTTGCAGGCAATCATTTTCTGCTTAACATGTATAACCGCATCTGAGCCAAATACCTCCCCCCCCCCCCCCCCCCGACGCTGGCGTGAAGCCATTTTCATACCCATACCTAAGCCCAGTTGGGACAAACACCTTCCTTCTAGCTACTGTCCCATCAATCACATCAGCTGTGTTTGCAAGGTGATGGAACGTATAATTCATGCCTGGCTGGTATGGTGGCTTGCGTCTCGCAATTTACTAACTACTGCACAGTGTGGATTTCGAGCACGCGCTCCTACGGTTGACCATCTCGTCAATTTGTCCAGCCTTGTCATTTATGATTTTCTGCGGAAATCCCAGACAGTGACAGTGTTTTCCGTTTTGGAGAAGGCCTATGACCCCTGCTGGAGAAGTGGTATCCTCCATACTCACCACACATGTGGCTTCTGTGGGCACCTGCCCCGTTTCCTTGAGGAATTTTTAAAAGACATAGTTTTCAAGGTGCGTGTGGGTTCTTACTTGTCGGACACATGTATCCTGAAAAACAGTGCGTCTCAGGGTTCTGCCCTGAGCGACGTTCTCTTTGCTGTCGCCGTTAGCCATATAATGGCCTGTCTGCCGCCGGGAATTTCTGGCTCCCTTTTTGTTGACGATTTTTTCATATATTGCAGTTCTCCACGGACATGTATCATTGAGCGACGTCTTCGGCGATGTTTCGATCGTCTTTACTCGTAGAGCATCGACAATGGCTTATGTTTTTTCACTGATAAAACAGTTTCTATGAATTTCTGGCTGCGCAATTGGTTTCTCCCACCATCTTTAAATCTTGGACCTGCTGCTCTTCCTTTCTTTGAAACTACGAAATTCCAGAGGCTCATGCTCGATAAGAAACGCTCTTGGTCCTCCCATGTGTCTTACTTGGCAGCCCACGGTATGAAGTCTCTTAATGTCCTGTTTGTCCTCAGTGGTACTTCCTGTGGTGCAGATCAGACCATGCTCCTATCCCTGTCATGGACTGTGCGGCTGGTCCCGGCGGAGGATCGAGTCCTCCCTCGGGCATGGGTGTGTGTTTGTCCTTAGGATAATTTAGGTTAAGTAGTGTGTGAGCTTAGGGACTGATGACCTTAGCAGTTAAGTACCATAATATTTCACATACACACACACACACACACACACACACACACACACACCTTACGCCATCTCAATGCTATCCACCATCGTCGCATACGTTTGTCCACTGGTGCCTGTTACACTAGCCCAGTTGAGACTCTGTATGCCGAATCTGCTGAACTACCACTGTCCTACCGCAGTGACTTTCTCCTCAGCAGATATGCATGCAGTTTGTCTGCCAAGCGTGGCCACCCATCCTATGCTTCCTTCTTCGATGACCCCTTTGATCGCCTGCATGGTGCGCGCCCTTCTTCTCTGTGACCTGCTGGTGTCTGCTTTCGGCTTAACTTCACACTACCTGCAACTTTCCCGGTGGGTGTGAGCCCTTCAGCACTTGGCTTCGTGTGGCCACCCGTGTTCACCTTGGCCTTCATTCGATTCCTAAGGACACTACTCCAGCTTCGCTTTATTGCCTTCACTTTCACGATCCTCGCATGAAACTTAGCGATAGTACCTCTCTTGGATTGACCGTGCTGTCAGGTGTGCCTTAGTTATTGGCACCGACGTTTTTCGGTATCGCCTTTCTGCACGCTGCTCACTATTTACAGCAGAGCTCTGTATAAGACCACGTAGTACATACGGCGACGCAGGTTTTTAAATTGTGTCCTCTGCTCAGGCTTTCTCAGCACAATTCAAAGTCTCTGTGAGCTACACACCAGCCATTCCTTAGTGCCATGTCCGCGCGAGGTTACGCAATGGTTAGCACACTGGAGTCGCATTCGGGAGGACGAGGCTTCAATCCCGCGTCCGGCCATCCATATTTAGGTTTTTTGTGATTACCCTAAATCGCTCCAGTAAAATGCCGGGATGGTTCCTTTGAAAGGGCACAGCTGACTTCCTTCCCCGTCCTTCCCTAATCCGATGAGACCGATGACCCCGCGGTCTGGTCTCCTTCCCCAAAACAACTCAACCCAACCCCTTAGTGCAATGGGTGCAGAAAAACTGTCACTTGCTCATTATTGATGGCACCATTGCGATATTTATGTGGGTTCCTGGTCATCTTGTTCTGCCCGGAAACGAAGCTGCTGATGCTGCTGCCAAGGCTGCAGTCCTCGTACCTCAGCCCCTAGTTCCTATATTCCCTCCGTTTATCTCTGTGTTGCAGTGGGTCAAGAGACGGTGTCATTTTGCCATTGCCATTGGTCCTCCCTTAATGGGAATAAGCTCCAGATTATTAAGCTTCTCCCAGAGGCTTGGCCGGCCACGTGGCCGAGCGGTTCTGGGCGCTTCAGCTCGGAACCGCGCGACTGCTCCGGTCGCAGGTTCGAATCCTGCCTCGGGCATGGGTTTGTGTGATGTCCTTAGGTTAGTTAGGTTTGAGTAATTCTAAGTTATAGGGGACTGATGACCTCAGATGTTAAGTCCCATAGTGCTCAGAGCCATTTGAACCAGCGGCTTGGACGACCTCCTCTCGGCCCTGCCTTTTTAGCCATCGTCATTTGTTAAGTGGCGCTCTCCCACAACTTTATGTACATTGCGCCCAAGTTTTAACTGTCCGCTATTTCCTGACGGAATGCCCATTTTTTAACCGTTTACGTTCCTGCTTGGGTTTGCCGTCTGAGTTATCGGCCGTTTTAGCGAACGACGCGCGAGTTATCGGCCGCGTTTTACTACTTATCCGTCGCAGCAGTGTGGCGAAGGCCATATAATTTTTAGTTCTGGATCTCCGTTTCTCTGTAGTATATTTTATAGATGTTTCTCCACGTCCCTGTTTTTAGATGTCTTCCCTTACGTCGATTGGGATTGCGTGTAGTCGTTTTTTAACTCCTCGCTGTCTTCGTGTTCTGTAGCTTCGATTTGGGCGAGTATGACCGCAGTTGTTTTTGCGCCCTAAAACAAAACCAACAAAAACCCCTTTAGGTACTATGAATTAATTTATATGAATTTCCAAAGTTATAAAGTTCTTTTTGAAATACCTGTATTTTAACGCAAAGCTCTACCCACTACATTAAGTGAGCAACACAGTTTAACAGAACTGAATGAAAATACATGTTGCACGTGTGGTTACAATGCCCTAAAATTGTCTTCCTTTGAAATATTTCCAACCGGAAATATGCACGGGAGGAAATTTTGTTCCAGACTTTTTTGTACTGTTAGTGGGCCCCGCAGTCGAGTTGTGGCGCCCGAGTGCGGAAATTTTATTTCACTCTGTCTAGGCGATTCCGTGACAATGCTAGTAAAGGTTGGGAATGATGAAGAAGGATATATGTTATAATCTGAGGAAAGGGACCCTGGTCCCGAAACGACCGACTAAAACGTTAAAAATGAAAATCGTTCTTAAACTATTATTTTAAGAAATACAGCAATCAGCCCCTTTTTAATTTTTATTTATGACAATACGCGTTTAGGGGTTTAGCCATCATCAATAGGCATAATGTATACTTGAATCTGCAGTACGTAGATCATTAAGACATCGACAGCAAACTGAATGCTGCAGCTGCCTTCTACTGTGCTTGTTGTTATTCCAATTTTCGCATTTGCAGATGAGAAACAAACACTTTTCCACTTGTATCTCGTACATAAACAGCGCCTTATCTGCCATATTGCCAACTGCACTGGGAAAAGAGTTCATGCCATTTCTGTAAACGCGAAAATCTGAATAAGAATGAACAGAGTAGAAAGGGAGTTACAGCATTCGATTTGCTGGCGATATTTTCACGATTTACTTACTGAAGATTCAAATATGTATTACGGCAACTGAAGATGGATGGAAGCCCCAAACGCATACTGGCATAAACAAAAACACACAAAATTGCAGCTGGCCGCTGTATTTCTTGAAATGATGTAATTCACAACCGCAGGGCTCAAATTAGTAAAATGAATAAATAATCGTTCTGATACCTCTGACAATCAGTATGTCTTTTCGGAAAGTATGTGGAGTGTAGCCGTGTATGGAAGTGAAACATGGACGATAAACAGTTTGGGCAGGAAGAAAATAGAAGCGTTTTGAAATGTAGTACTACAGAAGAATGCCGAAGATTAGATCATTTTACTAATGAAGAGGTACAGAACAGAACTGGGGACATAAGAAGTCTGTGGCATACACAACTTGACTAGAAGAGGGACTCTGTTGATAGGACACATTCTGAGACACCAAGGGATCACCATTTCAGTATTGGAGGGAAGTGTGGAAGGTAAAAAGTGTAAAGAAAAGATTCAAATAGCTCTAAGCACTATGGGACTTAACATCTGAGGTCATCAGTCCCCTAGACTTAGAACTTCTTGAACCTAACTAACCTAAGGACATCACACAAATCCATGCCCGAGACAGGATCCTAACCTGCGACCGTAGCAGCAGCGAGGTTCCGGACTGAAGCGCCTAGAACTGTTCGGCCACCACGGCCGGCTAAAAATTGTAGAGGGAGAAATTGCAGAAAGGAAAGCTGCATTAAACCAGTCTTCAGACTCAAGAACACAACAAAAACAACAACAATACCTTTAACACTGGAATGCATATGCCGTACCATTGTCGCTAAGAGTGTAGGGTAGTTCAAATGGATCTGAGTACTACGGGACTTAACCTCTTAGGTCATCAGTTCCCTAGAACTTAGAACTACTTAAACCTAACTAACCTAAGGACATCACACACAACCATGCCCGAGACATGGTCGCGCGGTTCCAGACCGTAGCGCCTAGAACCACTTGGCCACCCCGGCCGGCCGGCAGTGTAGGGTAGGCAACTTTTCAGAGGTGTTAGTGCGATCTAAACAAGAAAACAATAGCTACTACATATTATCACTAAAATGCATACCTTAAGACCTACAAGCAGTTGTTCAACTTCGCTAATGTCAAATACACCTCTTCTACCGCATAAGTGTACGTAACGCTTAAGGTTTGCATTTCATCGACAATATTTACTGGATACATTTTTCGTGTTTTAGTCCATACTATCTCCTCAAAATATATGGAAACCGAAGAGTTTACAGTGGAAGAGATCTGTTTCACAATATGGAAGATGACCAGTAGCTCATACCTCTTACGGTGTGTAGTTTGGAGCCAGTGTTGACTAGACATTTTTATTGTTTTGGTTCATACTACCACCTCTTAAAAGTTGCCTACCCTAGTAGCAACAACAGTACAGGTATATTTTTTCCACTGTCAGAGGTATCAGACTGAAAATTGCATCGTTTCTGGGTCAGCGTCCGTTACCTAAAATCTATACAGTTACCCTTTTTCTGTGACATTATCACTGAATGATACTGCGTATTCGTACCATATCTCATCACTGTCTTCTCATTCTTGCTACTTAGAAAATCAGTGCTGCTGATCATTTGTAAATCTTCCTCTCTTTTGGTGCAAATACCATAATGGGCGACTTGATCGCCAGTGAACGGATACAGCAAGTCACCCGGCTGTGCTTTCAGTGGTGGTTACTAGCGTTTACATTCCAAGCACACTGGCCGAAATAACTCCCCCAACGGCGAACTGTGGTCGCGCTTTCGAAAATGGCGAGCGTCTACCTGCTCAGTATTCAGCCTTTCTGGGTGTTTGCATCTTACATAAACCCTGCACAACGATAACGTGGACTTACTCTGCGTGAGAATGCGCGCCGCGTTGCTTTTTACGAGGCGTTGTACATCCCCACGCCACCGACGGTGAAAGGAACACGTAATGGAAGGCGGCGGTGCCCTACCAGAGGTGACGTAATTCCCTTTGTCGCCAACAGCACGAGCCCCGGGCCTCTTTAAACCGGTGGCGACCGATCTACCACGGAGCGCCACCCAGCCGGCTATAATAGAGGGTGCTACCCAGCCAGCGGGCTATAGTACAGGGCAGGCGCGCGTAGGTCCTTCCTTGAGCGGCGAGCCGAGATTAAAGCCGTCTCATTTGGCGGCGTTTTATCTGGCTTGTTATGGCCGTAACGAGCCGCCCCGGCAATTCCCTAT
The DNA here is from genome assembly GCF_023864345.2 of Schistocerca serialis cubense. Taxonomy (NCBI): domain Eukaryota; kingdom Metazoa; phylum Arthropoda; class Insecta; order Orthoptera; family Acrididae; genus Schistocerca; species Schistocerca serialis. The sequence goes on from NC_064638.1 coordinate 268,173,210, forward strand.
GCTAATACGGGGCGGCGTGGGCGGAGCGGCCGCAAATTGAATGCCGGCGGCCAACCGCGGTGACCGACGGCGCGGCGTCGGAGTTGCTGGACCAGAGTGCGAACGCGCGGGCCCGTGACGAGTCCGGAGAAACGCACACCTCATAGCCTGGCAACAGCGAGTAAAAAGCAGAGTAGCGCGATACAGCTCAGCAAACTGAAGTATACACCGCGCTCTCACCTTACTGAGGTTACTCTCAAAGGTATTCCAGTAGTATTGGTGGAAACAATTTCATCAGAGATAAGCCCAGGAAAAAGTACAATTTTGGTAAACATTTTTGGAACAGTGATCAATGAAGTATTATATTTCAACGAAAGTTCAGTCTTGATCACAACACTTATGTCTCAATAACATAGGTGACCGGTTGCATTCATCTTCAGACCCATAGCATCCTTGGAGGATGCCATGGGTCTGAAGATGGTTATATAAATATAACCGGAAACGGTCACCTATGTTATTGAGACATAAGTGTTGTGATCAAGAATGAACTTTCGTTGAAATATACCAGGAAAAAGTATTAGTGCTCTCTTTGAAGTGACGTAGATGGTGTGGAACCTGCAACGACTCTCCCCTCCATTATTGCGAAAAACCATTAAAATTTTGGAATTTGAAAAATGCCAAGTCAAGAGCACTTTTTTTTCTTTTTTCCTTCAGCCTGCAGATCTAAGAGGAGAGAGAGATCGTGCAATCATCTGTTTCTTGAAGCTGTTTGATGAAACCTAGGCTCGGCGAGAAACTTGGCTGGCTGGAAGAGTAAGTTGAGTTTAGGAAGTAAAATGCAGGTTTTTGGCTTCCAGACCTGATTATTGCGTGATTGAACTGCATTCATCGTACGATTTATTTTCTGCCATTCACATACGAGATTTTGATAAAAGTCTTCTAAATGGCAGTATCTGCCAAGAACGACATCACCCTCCTACAAAGTACATACCCCAACTTACAATAGAACCCATTCCTCCTTAATTTACACTAAAACATATTAAGTTGGGAAGACTAGAATGAAAAAAAACCACTGATTTTACATCAAGAGAAATGTACATATATTTTTCGTGCAGTCATTCCTTTTATAAATGTTTTCAAATTATTAATGAGAAGAAAGGTATAGAAAGAACAACAATGACAATAATTTCGAATAAGTATTTACAATTTTGAATTAAACCAAAAATAAGAAAAATAATTGTGTAATTAGAAAAACAATGAAATTAATAATGTAACTGCGTGGGCTTACATGGCCAGATTCAGTTGACATAAAAGTTTTCTGAATATCATACCGCATCATAATGTAAAAGACTTTTCTGGAGAAACCAACGTTCCTGCCATAAGTACAGTGGTCGACTTCTGGGCATATTGATCAGTAGACCAAGAAGATGGCCATTGTAACCGTGGCCGAAATCTTGGTTTCTCAAGTAAAGTCTTTTACATTATGACGTGGTACAACACTCAGAAAAATTTCATGCCAGCCCAGTTAATAATGTTTGATACATTCGCTAATTCAACATAAATTTTAATGTTTCATGTAAATAACTATTTCTATAATCAAAAGCAAAAATTTGTATGATGTCAGAAAAATGGCCGTGTATAGCGTACTCTTGTTTTTTGTATGTGTTCAGTACTCCGATTGTATGTATCGCCAAACACAAAAAAATAGTGAAAATGGACCATTGATCAGTTTCACTATAAACTGGAACCAGAAAGTCATGTGAAACTCTACCTATGAAGAAAGTCATGGCACCGGAGTGCGGTGTACATTAAGTCATCGGCTACTGTTGTGTCATATCTCTACTTTGCTGAATTCTCAGGTTTCTGGCGGGACCATGTCATATGTTCTTCATGATATTCCGGCAAGCTAGTTGGCACATTCAGGTGGTTCCTGATGAGAGCTGCCCTGCTCGTGACAGCATCCTATATTCGTTGGCCATTCCCCATCCGTAACACCCTCCTTTCCCAGAACGTCCTTCCGCTGAGGTGGATGGCGGGAGTGGTGGTTCTGGCTGAGCCATGTTGCGGCTTGCGTTGGTGCCATTGGTATATTGGCATCACGTAATAGGGATAGTAGCGTCTCGTTTTTTTCTTGTGTTTACTGGCGCCACTATACACTCCTGGAAATTGAAATAAGAACACCATGAATTCATTGTCCCAGGAAGGGGAAACTTTATTGACATTTCTGGGGTCAGATACATCACATGATCACACTGACAGAACCACAGGCACATAGACACAGGCAACAGAGCATGCACAATGTCGGCACTAGTACAGTGTATATCCACCTTTCGCAGCAATGCAGGCTGCTATTCTCCCATGGAGACGATCGTAGAGATGCTGGATGTAGTCCTGTGGAACGGCTTGCCATGCCATTTCCACCTGGCGCCTCAGTTGGACCAGCGTTCGTGCTGGACGTGCAGACCGCGTGAGACGACGCTTCATCCAGTCCCAAACATGCTCAATGGGGGACAGATCCGGAGATCTTGCTCGCCAGGGTAGTTGACTTACACCTTCTAGAGCACGTTGGGTCGCACGGGATACATGCGGACGTGCATTGTCCTGTTGGAACAGCAAGTTCCCTTGCCGGTCTAGGAATGGTAGAACGATGCGTTCGATGACGGTTTGGATGTACCGTGCACTATTCAGTGTCCCCTCGACGATCACCAGTGGTGTACGGCCAGTGTAGGAGATCGCTCCCCACACCATGATGCCGGGTGTTGGCCCTGTGTGCCTCGCTCGTATGCGGTCCTGATTGTGGCGCCAAACACGCATACGACCATCATTGGCACCAAGGCAGAAGCGACTCTCATCGCTGAAGACGACACGTCTCCATTCGTCCCTCCATTCACGCCTGTCGCGACACCACTGGAGGCGGGCTGCACGATGTTGGGGCGTGAGCGGAAGACGGCCTAACGGTGTGCGGGACCGTAGCCCAGCTTCATGGAGACGGTTGCGAATGGTCCTCGCCGATACCCCAGGAGCAACAGTGTCCCTAATTTGCTGGGAAGTGGCGGTGCGGTCCCCTACGGCACTGCGTAGGATCCTACGGTCTTGGCGTGCATCCGTGCGTCGCTGCGGTCCGGTCCCAGGTCGACGGGCACGTGCACCTTCCGCCGACCACTGGCGACAACATCGATGTACTGTGGAGACCTCACGCCCCACGTGTTGAGCAATTCGGCGGTACGTCCACCCGGCCTCCCGCATGCCCACTATACGCCCTCGCTCAAAGTCCGTCAACTGCACATGCGGTTCACATCCACGCTGTCGCGGCATGCTACCAGTGTTAAAGACTGCGATGGAGCTCCGTATGCCACGGCAAACTGGCTGACACTGACGGCGGCGGTGCACAAATGCTGCGCAGCTAGCGCCATTCGACGGCCAACACCGCGGTTCCTGGTGTGTCCGCTGTGCCGTGCGTGTGATCATTGCTTGTACAGCCCTCTCGCAGTGTCCGGAGCAAGTATGGTGGGTCTGACACACCGGTGTCAATGTGTTCTTTTTTCCATTTCCAGGAGTGTATTTGCTAGGGTTGCCTGACTGCGAGTGGCAGCAGCAGCGGTTATCGATATCTAGTACCGTAGTACTATATATAGAAGGGCGTCAAGTGTTTTTCGAATCAGAGTGTGTCGGGTAGTTCGTTTGGGACGGAGCAGCAGTGAGGTCTGGCAGCACGCGGACGTGCCGGGACCGCTGGTGGCACGCAGGCACTGCCGGATCGAGGGCTGTAGTTGCGAGGGCCACAGGCTGGTTGTCCACCAGACCCAGGACGTTTCAGTTGAGTGAACACTAACCCAGTAGTGAAACCTCCACTATTTGGAGATCACGCCATTTGTTCGCGTGTTGCTGCTCGCAGGGTCACTGAGACGAAGAGCAACGAGTGGAGTGTTTGGTGTTGGCGAAATTAATTAGCGGTCCTCCACTTCTTGTTATTAATTGCTTGTGTTTATTGATAAAGCTTAACCAGCTGTATTTTTCTGCCTAGTGGCCGCTAATGCCCCAGTTACCTGCTCTGGAGGTTAGCGTATTTTCGCGGCAATATACCTTTCCGCTCCTTGCCGCTGGCTGTCCCGTAAGGCGTGTAGTTCGACAACCTCCTTCATTGTGGTTCGGATATTTTGTTCTTTTGGACTACCTTCGTGATAGTGGTTCGTTCTGATTCTGGATGTTCTAAACACCGGATTCTGAAGATGCAGTGTTGTCCGTCGGTTCCGCCCTGCCTGGGTTATTCCATCATTGTATTGGTTACCAGACGTTAGGCAGATTTTGCAAGAGTGTTGGTCTGCGTTTAAACTTAGTTTGAGTTGCCATCCGGTTAAGTGAATACAACTCTTTGCTGCCTGTCTCATCGGTTGAGCGACTTTCCCCAGATGATTCTTGGAGCACTATCTGAGGCCCACTTCTCTCTTGGTTTGATAAGATTGTAATGATTGTTTTTTTTTAATATTTTAATTTTGAGTTATTACTATTGGGCCCTTCAGCCCACAAGTAATTTGAATTTCTTGTCAATAAGGCCTTCAGCCGTGAGTGCAACTTGGTTGAGAAGTCTTTTAATAGACTTTGTGTCTTAAGAGTCAAATTTGATAATTGTTCCTTATTGTCAGCTTCACTTGCAAGATTTCTGATAAAGTGTACGTGATTAGAAAAAAAAAAAAAAACTGAGCAACCAACGGTAACTGAGTAAGGCCCTGTCCACACAGAATCCTGCCTTTGCCTAAATCCTATGTTTCACTGGCAATGATACCAACATACTTAAGCAGACTTCTTCCTTGTAGCTTCATTAAAGAGGCCACTGCAATTAGGATCTAATATGGTGTCATTAATAAACATAGCAGTCTAAAGTGAAGCATTCTCGCATATTGCGGCCCGTACCCGGTGACAATAGCGCTTTACAGAAGGCTTCAGTTCTCAGCTGGGCGTCACCACTCTCTTAGTCTCTTCGCCATCCCCACTACCACTACTACCACCCACTGAGGCAGCTACGCGGACAGCGACAAAAGTGGAGTGACGTAGAGAGCGCGCCAGCCATGGCTGAGAAGCAGTCGTCAGCAACCAGCTGTAGATGGAAACAAGTCTGTTTGCTCGTCGTGGACAACTTAGGACGTAACCTGTACGCACACCTGAGAATTTACAAGTTGGTGTTTAGGTGCTAATCAGTTGTACGGAATCAGATGGAAGATACGGGGTGATATGGAGATGTAACAGAATGATAGACGTCTTAGTTGGACGTGCCGTGAACACGCTGGGGAAGGCGTCACCTGATATTTTGATGTCTCACAATTAGCAGTGTACCACTCGCAGACGTGTGCCACGTTGTTAGAACAATAGTCGTGGAAAGATCCCAACTGACGGGCCCTATCATGAATATCAAGCCCTGTCATTTGAAAATCATGCTGACATCTCTGAACCACATGGATTTTGCTGAAGTCATTTTACTACACACATCAAAAAAAGTGTTGCATCACTCCGGTTCCCAGAACTACTGAAGACAGACATTGACTGTGGATATTGTATCACAGAGACAGTCCCTTTGACTGTTCAGAGATGTCACTAAACCCGCCCAAAGATGTAAACAACCATGAATGAGCAGCGCCTATTAGACAGAGGGGGTCCGACAGCCGATCAGTTCCAGTCATTCCACCAGGAAGGAGGTACAAGGCTCGTGTTGTCTGTAATTCAACTATGCCTAGACTGTCAATACCGCGGTTCGGTAGCGTCCGCATTGTTGCTTTGTTGCTTTGTGCCAGGAACTGGTCTCAACAAGAGAAGTGTCCGGGCGTCTCGGAGTGAACCAAAGCCATGTTGTTCGGACATGGAGGAGATACAGAGAGACAGGAACTGACGATGAGATGCCTCGCTCTGACCACCCAAGGGCTACTACTGCAGTGGATGACCGCTACGTACGGATTATGGCTCGGAGGAACCCTGACAGCAATGCCACCATATTAAATAATGCTTTTCGTATAGCCACAGGACGTCGTGTTCCGACTCACACAGTGCGCAATAGGATGCGCGATGCGCAACTTCACTCGTTACATCGATGGCGAGGTCCATCTTTGCAAACGCGACACCATGCAGCGCGGTACCGATGGGCCCAACAACATTCGGAATAGACCGCTCAGATTTGGCATCACGTTCCCTTCACCGATGAGTGTCGCATATGTCTTCAATCAGAAAATCGTCGGAGACCTGTTTGGAGGCAGCCCGGGCAGGCTGGACGCCTTAGACACACTGTCCAGTGAGTGCAGCAAGGTGGAGGTTCCCTTATGTTTTGGGATGGCATTATGTGTGGCTGACGTACGCCGCTGGTGGTCATGGAAGGCTCCGTAACGGCTGTACGATACGTGAATCGGCGTATTTCGTCACAATATCGCGTGGTCGGTGCGAGAGTTTTGCAGAGATGTTCGACGAACTCCAGTGGCAACCGCTAGAACAGGGGCGTTATGCATGACGGAAAGGTTTACTATTGAAATTTCTAGAGGGTACGTTCCGGGAAAGGTACGTCCATTTAAGAGGTCGTCTCGGGAAAAGACCACAGAGAGAAAATCCGAGAAGTCGGAGCTAATACAGACGTTTACCGACAGTCACTCTTCCCACGCAACATTCACGAATAGAACGGGTAAGGAGCGATCAGTTAATGGTAACAGCTACACTCCGTCAGGTCGCTTGCGGAGTGTCGATGCAGATGTTCAAATAAAAATCGACAGTAAATATTGGGTCGGTCATAAGTTAATAGCATTTTTGTTTTGAATGCTATTACTCCGGTTGCTATTGGCTTATTTACCGATTGTCGATTTTCATGTTTAGTTCACTGTTGCTATTTGAGTCTACATATTGTCATTTTGACATATGGAGATTTTGAGTCGTCTGTGGACACTAAAAAGTGGAGTGCGAAGTGGAGAATTCGGAACATTTCCAACATATTCTTCTGTCTGAGTTAAGTAGAGGGGTGGTATCAGGGGAGGCACCCAGAAACATTTATGCCGTGTGTGGTGATTATGCCATTGGACAGAGCCAGGGAAGAAATAGGATTGCTTGTTGTAAGGATGATACATTCGACATTAGCTACCTCTCACGTTCAGGGAGACCTTCGGGGTTTGATGATAATCTACGTCAGTGTACTCGATAAATTGCAGATGTGATGAACCGTAATCTATACACCATCGTGCGACCCTCGCATGCAACGGGGAAAGTTCAAGAATCGGGTGTATGGGTACCGCGTACTCTAAGCCAAAAGTGCGAAAGTCAGCGGATGGCCGTAAGAGCATCTCTGCTTGCTCGTCATCTGTTGGCTCGTGAATAACACCCTCCATTCCCATCCAGTATTGTTACTGGTGGCGAGAAATGATGTCTTCATGCTATCGTAATCTAGAGAAAGGAATGGCTGAGTCCAAACAAAGCGCCATTCCCCGTAGAAAGACATATGCTTACCCACAACAGATAATGCTATGACAGTGGTGGGGCAGCGGCGGTGTGGTGTCCTACAAATTGCTTCCCCGGGTGTAAGAACTGACTTGTCTTGCACACTCATTCTAAGGACAACGACCAGGAAGACGGCGCGAAGTGATGCTACTGAACAATAACGTGGGCCAATATTTTGCTAGACTGATAAAAAGCACTATGTAGGAATTGGCGTGGGAAGTCATACCGCACCCACCTTATTAACCTGATCTGGCGCCTTTGTCCTTTGTCTATCAAACAGCCATCAAGAAACTTCCTTGCCAGGTGAAAATGTGCTGGGAGCGTGGCTCGACGAATTCTTCGCCTTAAAGCGACGTGATTTTTACAGTCGCGGAATCCAAAAGGTACGCCAGCGTTCACAGACTGTTGTAAATGGTGAAGGAGAATACACACTACTAGCCATTAAAATTGCTACACCACGAAGATGACGTGCTACAGACGCGAAATTTAACCGACAGGAAGAAGATGCTGTGATATGCAAGTGATTAGCTTTTCAGAGCATTCACACAAGGTTGGCGCCGGTGGCGACACCTACAACGTGCTGACATGAGGAAAGTTTCCAACCGATTTCTCATACACAAACAGCAGCTGACCAGCGTTGCCTGGTGAAACGTTGTTGTGATGCCTCGTGTAAGGAGGAGAGAGGCATACAATCACGTTTCCGAGTTTGATAAAGGTCGAATTGTAGCCTATCGCGATTGCGGTTATCGTATCGCGACCTTGCCTCTCGCGTTGGTCGAGATCCAATGGCTGTTAGCATAATATGGAGTCGGTGGGTTCAGGAGAGTAATACGGAACGCCGTGCTGGATCCCAACGGCCTCGTATCACTACCAGTCGAGATGACGGGCATCTTATCCGCATGGCTGTAGCGGATCGTGCAGCCACGTCTCGATCCCTGAGTCAACAGATGGGGACATTTGCAAGACAACAACCATCTGCACGAACAGTTCGGCGACGCTTGCAGCAGCATGGACTATCAGCTCGGAGACCATGGCTACGGTTATCCTTGACGCTGCATCACAGACAGGAGCGCCTGCGATGGTGTACTCAACGACGAACCTGGGTGCACGAATGGCGAAACGTCATTTTTTCGAATGAATCCAGGTTCTGTTTACAGCATCATGATGGTGGCGTCCGTGTTTGGCGACATCGCGGTGAACTCACAATGGAAGCGTGTATTCTTCATCGCCATACTGGCGTATCACCCGGCGCGATGGTATGGGGTACCATTGGTGACACGTCTCGGTCACCTCTTGTTCTCATTGACGGCATTTTGAACAGTGGACGTTACATTTCAGATGTGTTACGACCCGTGGCTCTACCCTTCATTCGATCCCTGCGATACCATACATTTGAGCAGGATAATGCACGACCGCATGTTGCAGGTCCTGTACGGGCCTTTCTCTACACAGAAGATGTTCGACTGCTGCTCTGGCCAGCACATTCTCCAGATCTCTCAACAATCGAAAACGTCTTGTTAAAGGTGGCCGAGCAACTGGCTCGTCACAATACGCCGCTCACTACTCTTGATGAACTGTGGTATCGTGTTTAACCTGCATGGGCAGCTGTACCTGTACACGCCATCCAAGCTCTGACTCAATGTCCAGGTTTATCAAGGCCGTTATTACGGCCATAGGTGGTTTCTCTGAGTTCTGATTTCTCAGCATCTATGCACCCAAATTGCGTGTAAGTTCTAGTATAATATATTTGTCCAATGAATACCCGTTTATCATCTGCATTTCTTCTTGGTGGTGCAATTTTAATGTTCAGTAGTGTATGACTGATGACTAAAATCTCTGTTTCGTGTATCTGTTGTGTTTATTAAACTTGTGGGAGAAAGCTAGGAGCTTATGCACCAACCCAATAGATTTCAGTTCGTCGACTGAAATGCCTGCGCACGCTGTGCATCGGCAAACGCTGACACTGAGGGGACAGCGGCGTCAGCCTGCTGATCCGAGACGAGACCGCGAGCAGATGAGGGGAGGGCGCGTTATCTGAGTCGGCCACCGGCCGGTGATCGGCTGGCGACGCATGGAAAGCGCATTAGGCGGTCAGGCTGCGCCGGCCCAGGCGGCTTGCGGCCATCAATCACGGCGGCGAGCAGCCGGATATCGCCTGCGCGCAGTCGCCGCTGCGCCCCTTAATGAACTTCCACACTGCCTGCGGAGCGCGGCGTGCGGCGTGACTGTCAGGCGGCGGCCAGTTCCCCCACCACTCACCAGTCTCTGCCCAGTCCGCGTGACACCTGGCGTGTGACGCCACCCCCTCTTCATCAGTGGGCTACCTCTGCGAGCAAGCCAGTTTTTTTACCGTCTCCGTGCGCTTGCGGCGATTTTCTTGCAAACTGTGTGCTCTCGAAATTAGTGTCTGGGGGTTGGTGGCGGAGGTGGGTGGGGAATTTCCCGCCACGGTCAGGTTTCCGTTGCCTGGTAATGGGAAAAACCGATCGGTTAAACCCGTACCGGTATTTCAGTTCTGAATAACCGGTATTTTTCGGTATTTCCGATTATAACAGTTTTTATAATTTTTTTACTAATAACGGAATAAAGAAAAACGAAATTTTAATTAGCCATAGAAGAAGCACTTAAATTGTTCGTTTTTAAATAAAGCACTTGTATAAAAAGGAGTAATTTTATGCTAAAATCACGTTATTATACAGGGTGTTTCAGAAGTGATGGTCAGTATTCAGGGATATGACAGGAATGATCATTCGAAACAAAAAAGGCAAATACACATCGGCTCTAAAACTTTAAAAGTTACGAGCAATTCATGATCTTCGATACTGTGAAAGAAATCTCTTCTTCTGCAAGCTCTCTGCTTTCCATATTTTGGAAAGTGATAGTATAGACCAAAACAAGAAAAGACGTCGAGTAAACATGTGCTTTAAAATGCATACCTTAAGAGCTATGAGCACTATCTTCGCTACATTGAAACAGAACTCTTCTAATGAAAAAGTGCTCGTAACTTTTAAGGTACGCATTTTAAAGCACACTTTTACTGGGCATTTTTTTCTTGTTTTGGTCCATGCTATCACATTCTAAAATATGGAAAGCAAAGAGCTTGCAGAAGAAGAGATTTCTTTCACAGTATCGGAGATCAAGAATTACTCATAACTTTTAAAGTTTTAGAGCCGATGTGTATTTGCCTTTTTTGTTTCGAATGATCATTCCTGTCATATCCCTGAATACTGACCATCACTTCTGATACACCCTGTACGAAATGGGAAATTGACCACTACTTCTGAAGCACCCTGTACAAAATGGGAAAGGCGATCAGTGCTAATTTCATAGCAGTACCGATAGGAATGAACGTCACATAGGATAAGAATTGGTAAAGAATTGCTGAGGCAATAACGTCCCTCTTTCCGTGTGTCATGGCTTAAAGTAGTGTGTGCAGTTGCCCCCACCTTGTCTATACGGTAGCTTCTCGCTCTCGCCACCGAAATCCGTTGTATTGCAGGATGGCGCCAACCGTCGTCTGGAAATATTTGTAGTAAGTAATACAGCGATGAAGTACAAAGCATCGTTTGCTTTAAAAGTTGACAGATTTCCCTGCCATTTCTATGAAGTCAAAAAAGAAATAAATCATGGTAACAGTAACAAATTGAAAACTTAACGGAAGTCATACAGTAAATATAGATAGCAGGTGATCCGCGTCTGGCCCTTGGAAAACAAATTAAGGCGAAAAATAGAGTTCTTCAACCTCACTTTTTCACCCATTAACACTGACTATTCATAATGTCCAAATAGTGGTGTGATTCCTGATTGCATGATTTTTGAGCAGGGTTTAAAATGATTTGAATCAGTAGAAGAATAATGGTGATTTTTTTGCAGTATTCAACCATTTATCACTTTTCGAGAACGCCAGTGAAATATTTCAATTCCATTTATCTTGAAAGTGACAGAGCCAAAAGTTTTAAATCTTTGTTCGATTTCTACCCTTATTGTAGGACATAATAGAAATAAAAAACATAAAATTGGTTATTTTAGAAATAGGTTATATTTACCATCACGGCCGTTCCACAGCTTTCACATTAAGCAGTAGCTGTACGATTACCGGCTGCCACTACCGCCGACGGTATTTTAACGGTCACCGTCCAAGCACTGGCCAAAATGCCCAAATGTGCGTTCACTCACATTGCGGTTTTTCTACTGTCAGCAGCTGTTTTGTTCATTGTGGGTTACGCCATTGTGAATGTACACAGTTAATAATAGTTTTTTCTATTGACTCATACAAAAGTACTTTTATAGTATTTTTTTAATGAAAACACCACCATTTGACTGTACTGTTAATCGTTTAATTACGACCTAGGTTTAGACCTTCTGTGCCATTTTCAAGTGACTGAGTTTATGTCAATATTATATTTTTTTCCTTTTTCTTTAAAAAAAAAATCTTTATTTCCAAGAGCTTAATAATAACAACCCACTACCTTATATGAATACTGGGTCCAGATATTTATACAATGATAACAATTGCAGCTAATTCTGGTAATATTTAAGTAACTAATTATTAAAGAAAGCTGCAGGATAATTACAATGGGCAAAACTAGTTGATTTTAATTTTATAGGGATTACTTAATGAGCCTATCTATTAACTAGTTACTACTGCCTGCAGCGTTACAGGCGTATCAGTCAAATATAAACCTACTTGTAAAGCCTTGTTCACTGAGCTAAACCAAATGAGCGTGCTCCTGAGACTGGGCAGTCCTAGATGTTAGTCGCTGCAGGTTTCTAAAAACTAAGTACCCAAAGTCCTACAACTAATTTTATCCTAAAGTCAAGTTCGGTGCTTGTCCTTGATCGGTGGTGTTGCACCCCACTTCCCCTAGTCCCGAACGCGGTAGATTACAGACTGTGGAAGTCGGCCTGTCCACTCTCGGGCGGTGTGGGAATAGGATATAATATATTATATTACAGAATTATATTATATTATATTACAGAACATACGTTAAATCACTTGGAAATGGCACAAAAGGGCGAAACCTACATCGTAATTAAATAAACAACGATAGAGTCAAATGCCGGTGTGTTCATTTAAAAATTATTATATGACTGTTGCTCGGCAACATCAAAACCGGTTTGATAGTAATGTATGGCTTCAATTTAAAATGGAGGTTCTTCGAGTCATTTCCAAATATTTCACAAGTCCTATGACTTAGCACTATTCACAACCTCCATATATCCCACCTTACGTCTCACCAATGATTCCCTCCTTTTCAACTCTACTCCATTCCAACAAAGGCAAACTTATCCAACATTCAAAACTCTGGCTTTGTATCCCCCACAACCTCCATCTCTCCCACTTCACGATGCAGTATCGGCCTCCTCAGTTTCTATCCTAACTAAGTAAGCTGTCTACTCCACCATCCCGACCCGGCAAAGACAAAACGGCAAAACTACAGCAGCTGAACCCTGCTAAAATATTGCTGAGTATGTTGGCCAAGGACACTGTGAACGAAGTTCTTCGGTAAATTCCCACAATTCATCTAATACAATGAACATCAGTTTGTAATTGTATTTTGTGCATTAAAGTGTACTTGTGTGTAAAGGGTGTTCGGAAATTCTCGTTATACATTTTTAGGCCTACACTTCTAGGAGTACACAATATTTTCAACAGGAACCCATGTCTGGAAACGTAGCGTTTCCGTTCTATGACGGTTTCATTTCAGATGTGTAACCTGCTGGCATGGATTCTGGCCAAGCGAGATGGTATGGAGGGTATGTACCAGAAGACGCTTCGTAGGTACAGTGTCTGTAACAACGTTGGTGGTCGCCTCATCGAGCAGCGCTTGTAATGCATCAGTACTGCTCTGTACGTACAGTGTGCTGGACTCTTTTTTGTTTTGGAATTATGTAAATACGTAATGTTTAAGTATTAATACAACAAAGTGCTTAAACGATAAATGGATGTTTCATTATGTTTCCTTTCAAATTGCTATCTATTTCACTTCATGTCTAATCCAATTCCTGAACCAGAAGAGGATGACTTATGCATCTGATCGGAAAAGATACGTTTCCGGACATGGGTTCCTATTAAAATTATGTACTCACTCCCCTCTACAAGTACTAGTAGTTTGCAACGGGGATATCCGAAAATACTGTATAAAGGGCTGGTAATTGTATCAATAAATACTGTCATCTTTAAAACTACTCCGCATTCAGGAGCTCTGTCAAATGCTTCTTGTGGATGACTTTGCAATCTTCTACTCTTCCTCTGATTTTACAACATCGACGAAGCAGCTACAGCTGACCATTAGGAAGCTGGAAATCTGAGTCCGTACAACTGGTTTTTGATTCTCACTCGAGAAGACAATGTGGCAATTTTAACAGTGCTCGCCGGAGTTTTAACCAACCAGCGCTCACAGTGGGGAACAATATTTCACGATTTCAAGACACTCTGCGCTTTTTGGGTTTATTACTTGACTCGAAATTAGCTTGGCTCTCACACTTGAAAGATCCATGAACAAAGGGCTTTCAGTCATTGAATATTTTGAAATGCCTTAGCGGAGAAACATGGGAAGCTGACAGATCCCGCAGCAGTTTTATGGGGCATTTGTTCGATCACGCTTACATTAAGGCAGCGTGGTCTACGAATCGGCCCGTCCTTCCTACCTCAAGATGTTAGATGCTGTCCACCATGAGGGCATTCGGATATCGACTGGAGCCTTTCGGACCAGCCCAGTTCCGAGACTCTGTGGAGAGACTGGTGAATCATTACTCTGGATTCGGCGACGTATCCTTGTGGCTCGACAGGAGCTGAAAATCTCAGCGCTACCTTTGAACGGCTGTTGAGGAATCAGCCAAATGGGACCAAGCCATTTGGTATACGTGCTACATACTGTCTCAAGGATCTGGATCTCTCAGGCATCATAATACACAGCCAGGATTGGAACTCATTGGCGCCTTGGCGTCTTCAGAGGCCCAAAGCTATTTTAAGCTTGACACAGTACAGGAAAACTTGTATTTCAGATTTTGTTTTTACAACTTTGTTTCCGTTCATTTAAATACGTACCACAGTTTTATCGTTGTTTACACAGATGAATCCCCGCAAGAGAATACTCTAGGTTGTTCTGCTGCTTTCCCTGACAGAGTTTTTAGATGTGTCTTCCAGAACAATTTACAAATTGTGTTGCGGAATTATATGTCATTCTGAGGGCACTGGAGAGGGTTCCCCGACATCACCATACAAGGTTACTTGTATGTTCCGACTCTCTTAGTGCACTGCAAGCACTTCACCAAATGTACCCAGTAGACCAGCTGATTCAGCTCATCGCATCATTGGGATACAGGGCAAAGCCGCCAAGGAAACATGTTGGGATAGCGCTGTCCATCAATGTCCCATTCCGTTGCACGCCATCATCTCATTCTCTGACAGATGCATCATATGTCAGTGGGAGACTGAATGGTTGCAGGTGATTGAAAACAAACTGCGGTCGCTCATATCGACCACAAACGCATGGCGGACTTCATGTCGGCTTCGCTGCTGGAAAGAAGTTCTGCGCATCAGGCATAGCCCATTAACACATGGCTTCCTCCTCCGGCAGGAGGATCCACATCTCTGTAAAGTTTGTGGAGTGCCACTTTCAGTTCGGCATATTGTGGCTACGCGTGGTCCATATACTGATATTACGGCAGCCCTCAGTCTCGCTGGAGATCTGCCCACCGGCTTTGCAGATACCGATTTCAGTGTTACGAGGGTGGTGAAATTTTGTGAACTGTCAGGCCTTATCCCTAAATTGGTGAGGAAGGGCGGCAGACTTGAATACATTATAAACTGCACTGCATGTGGGGACAGACTTCGCTCCACCCATGAGATTTGCATGCTGACTTTTCGTCAGGGCGCTGACGACGTTGATGTCGAGCTCCCTCTCAATCCAAATCATAATCATCATCATCATCATCACCATCATCATCATCATCATCATCATCATCTTTAAAACTAATTTGAAAATGATCAACCAACTCTTACCTCAGTGTTGTTGCTAGAGTTTAAACAGGCTGAACACAATTCCTCAATTTCGTATCTATGCGCTGAATAGTATCTTTCAACTGCAAATAAAGCCTGTTACAGGGCGTCACCGACATTCTGGAGTAACTGAGGAATTTCTTGTCATCCTGCCTCAAACAGTGTGTAGAAAGCTTCAGCCTCACTTGTTCTTTCATGAACTGGATGCAGCCAGATTAGTCAATTTTTTTCTCCTCTTAATTCGCCAACGTAATAACAATTGTCCTAAAATTAGCCCTTAGTTCATTTCAAATAACACTCTGCGCTTTAAAGCGGTAAATAATTCAATAACACTGTGAAATTAAGCGAACTGGTTTGATCAAAGTACACTGTTAATAATCGGCTGACTTGTGTGACGGCTATACAGATAAACGCAGTAGGTTTACTACTTTCAACTAATGAAGTGAAAGTAGACTTCCAAAAGAACAGTGCTACCAACTCCGAAATGTCCTTTTAGAGGTCATAAAAATGTTCCCCATGTAACAGGTTCAGGCGTAAAGTGTTAAAGAAATACCTTCAGTGGTTTTAGAACCCGGAATCTTTAGTGCGATGATCTGTCACTCTACCAACTCACCTACCAACGATCTTCACATTCGCAGCTCAGAGATATGCTTTTCGTGTACTCTGTAGTTCTGGTGTTTCTTTTAATTACCGTTTTCCCATCTTCCACTGGTCGACAGTACACAGAACGAACTAAATCAGTGTTTTGATTGATACTCTATCGACACACAATGTTTGGTACCGATCTGAGTGCCTGAGATCTGAAGGTTTGGGTGTCAGCGCACGCGTGTAACATTATGTCTCCAGGGATCATAACACCTGGACAACCAGAACCGCCGGCCGCTGTAGCAGAGCGGTTCTAGGCGCTTCAGTCCGGAACCGCGCTGCTGCTACGGCCGCAGGTTCGAATCCTGCCTCGGGCATGGATGTGTGTGATGTCCTTAGGTTAGTTAGGTTTAAGTAGTTCTAGGTCTAGGGGACTGATGACTTCAGATGTTAAGTCCCATAGTCCTCAGAGCCATTTGAACCACAGTGCTTACAGCCATTTTTATTTATTTATTTATTTTATTTTTTTTGCACCACCAGAACAGTGATGCACATACCCTCACACGGTGAGAGGTGATAACTCTTAATGTACCCTGGAGCATCGTCGAGCATGACAGTTTCGGTGGTTGATATATGAATACATTTAACTGGAGATTACAGCCTACGTTTCCACTCGGCTTTTATCGGTTTAGCACAGAACTATTCATGGAAACACCCTGAAGCAAAAGTGCGTTTCTCCCATTGAAACTGGATTGATTTGAGTGGTGGATCCTTAAAAAGCGATCCTAAACCCATTCATTATCTCTGTCCTGCCTGTAGATGTTCGCACAACCACACACACGCCCGTAACTGCTCCTCAATGGTGTACTTAAGTTTACTCACATCAGCCATGATTTAAGAACTCAGGAAATGCTACAGTGCAATATAACAACACAATAGTGTACCAGTGATTCTCACTAGCTTCGAAGCATAAATGCCAATTAAATAACTATCTATTTCCCCATTTGGAGACTGTCAAATGTAGTACGGTGAGCACTGAGACACCCTGTGTAAGAGACTCACAATAGTCTAGCCAGTCAGTAATCTAAAAAAAACCTGATGACTACCGTCGAAAGCAGCTTGAAAATGACGATAATTTTATGGAATGAATATAACTGGAAGATCACTAGTTAGCTGAAATGGAGGTGACGAATAGGAATCTTCTGCGATGAGAAATTGCCTATCAAAAGCAAAGAAAAAAATCAACGCTGGTATTTTGGAAGGTCAGTGAAGTGAAATGGAAAGAAGACAAGGATTTGTAACCAGATGAGTACAGACAGGGTAATAACAATAACAGCTGAAAATGGTGTATCGGGAGCAGGGTTCGTTATGAATAGGAAGGTAGGGCAAAGAGTGTTATTGTGAACAGTTTATTGATAGGGTTGTTTTTATCAGAATCGACAGCAAACCAACACCGCCAACGATAGTTCAGGTATACGTCCTGACGTCAGGAACTGAAGATGAAAAGATAGAGAAGCATAGTGAAAGAGTGATACAGTACTTAAAGGGAGATGAAAATCTAATCGTCATGGGGGACTGGAATGCAGTTGTAGGGGAACGATAGAAGAAAAAGTTACAGGAGAATATGGGCTTGGAATAGGGAATGAGAGAGAAGAGAGACTAATTGAGTTCTGCAATAAATTTCAGCTAGTAATAGCGAATACTCTGTTCAAGAATCACAAGAGGATGAGGTATACTTGGAAAAGGTCGGTGATACGGGAGGATTTCAGTTAGATTACATCATGGTCAGATAGAAATTCCGAAATAGGTACTGGATTGTAAGGCGTACCCAGGAAAAGGTATAGACTCAGATCACAGTGCAGTAGTGATGAGGGGTAGGCAGAAGTGTAAGACATTAGTCAGGACGAATCAATACGCAAAGAAGTGGGATTCGGAAGTACTAAGGAATGACGAGATGTTTGAAGTTCTCTAAGGCTATAGTTACAGCCATAAGGAATAGCTCAGTAGGCAGTAAAGTTGAAGAGGAAAGGACATCTCTAAAAAGGGCTATCACAGAAGTAGAAAAAAACGTAGGTACAAAGAAGGTAACTGCGAAGAAGCTATGAGTAATGGAAGACACACTTCAGTTGATCGACGAAAGAAAAAAGTACAAAAATATTCCGGGAAACTCAGGAATACAGAAATACAAGCCATTGAGGGATGACATAAATATGAAGTGCGGGGAAGCTAAGACAAAATGGCTGCATGAAAAATGTGAAAAATTCGAAAAAGAAATGATTCTCGGAAGGACAGACTCAGCATACAGGAAAGTCAAAACAACCTTCGGTGACATTAAAAGTAAGGGTGGTAACATTAAGAGTGCAACTGGAATTCCGCTTTTAAATGCAGAGGAGAGAGCGAGTGGGGTTAAAGATTATACTGAAGGCGTCTATGAAGGGTACGATTTGTCTTATGTGATAGAAGAAACAGAATTTAAAAGAGCTTTGGAGGACGTAAGATCAAATAAGACAGAATTGACAGATAAAATTCCATCAGAATTTCTAAAATCATTAGGGAAGTGGCAACAAAACGACTATTCACGTTGGTGTGTAAAATGTACGAGTCTGACGACACACAATCTGACTTTCGGAAAAATATCATCCACACAATTCCGAAGACTGCAAGAGCTGACAAGTGCGAGAATTATCCACAATCAGGTTAACGGCTCACGCGTCCAAGTTGATGACAGGAATAATATGGAGAAGAATGGGAAAGAAAATTGAGGATTAGCTAAATGACAATTAGTTTCTCTTTAGAAAAGGTAAAGTCACCAGAGAGGCAATTGTAACCTTGCGGTTGATAATGGAAGAAAGACTAAAGAAACAGCAAGACACATTCATGAGATTTGCGACCTGGGAAAAGTATTCGACAACGTAAAATGGTGCCAAACGTTCGAAATTCTGAGAAGCTATATGGAGAGACGGATAATATACAACATGTATAAGAGCCATGGTTGAATATTTAGAGTGGACGACCAAGATCGAAGTGCTCGGAGTACAAAGGGTTCTAGGGTTTCAGTCTGGAACCGCGCGACCGCTACGGTCGCAGGTTCGAATCCTGCCTCGGGCATGGATGTGTGTGATGTCCTTAGATTAGTTAGGTTTAAGTACTTCTAAGTTCTAGGGGACTGATGACCTAAGATGTTAAATCCCATAGTGCTCAGAGCCATTTCAACCATTTGAAAATACACGTTCCGGGGTGTCTGTCGACACAGTTGGGTTGCGGTGCGGATAACAGGTGCATCTTGGTGTGGGAAAGAAACGGCGCGAACTAGAAACGTGCTTTAATGTTGAAATACGCGGGACAGTACTGTAATCATGCTCAAAAAGTCTAAATTGTAGTCAGATTCACTGTGCTCTTGTGATACAGGGATCAAATGCAGTGTCGTAGCCAGTCGTAGTGAAATGCTACTAATAATCTGACCAAGGCAACACACAAGTGGGTGATACTGACGAGTAAGGCTGACCACAGAGGACAAAGTGCAGGTAATCGAAGAAGAAGATGTAGAGGGAAAGAAATTTCCGAACGTTGTAGGGTTTCACACCGTTCTTCTCCAATGGCTGCATGACCAAGGAGCGGATTGCTGTTGTCGAGGAATTCAGTGACTGGTAGAAGATTGCGACTGCTGTTCACAGGTACTTGGTAACTATGTTGAAAAACAGTGTCGTGTACCTGCGTCATTTTGAAGTGTAGAACAGCGTACAATAAAAATTATTTGGCATGCCGTAATAATGTGTACATGCTTTCTGAAGTGCCCTTGCGCAAACGAGCGCTAACACCAGCTCTGACGAATGGTGCAGAATGTTGGGCCGCGAGTAAATTTGACGATCGAAGGCTGCAAGTTACAGACACAAGGATGCAACAGTGGTCTGGAGGAGTAGCCCTAAAAGGCAAGACTATAGAACAACCACGTCCAGTATAAAGCAGTAAACGTACCGGGAAAGCTTCAGTCTATGCTGGTATAGGCATGTCATACGCCGCGAGCCTTACTGTATAACTAAAACAGTACAGTGCTTGACATAAAAAAAGATCATCCGGACACTCACAGAGTACAAGTATTATGACGTTGAAGAACTACTTGAAAACGAAAGGATTTTACCCTGGAATGACGCAAATTCTTTCCGATTGTTGTAACAAGAGACATGCGAAATAAGTCTCGGTTAAGAACATAATGTAAATACGCTTCTCGAGCTAAATAATGTGACAAATCCATCACGACACAGATACAATGAAGGAAAAATAATCGCAACGCCGAGGAGGAGTTGTTCGACATAAACGAAAGTTGGTAGGGGAATTTCTACATCTGAAAGACAGTATCTATGCCATTTTCACTCCAGTCGCATAAGAGTGGCGCTCTTAACACCACTATAAAAATGCAGATCAGGTTTGCTTTAAATAAAAGTTGAAGTGGTTGCGAACGTTAGTTACATTTCAGATTGGACGTGGTGAGTTGATATTAGTCAAGAATGCCTCAATGGCGACAGATGCTTCATTATCAAACCTCACGTAGGCTGTACTAGGTCATATAATAGGGCTACGAGAAGCTGGATGTTTTTTACTGCGATACGGCAAAATACAGAGAGAGGCACAATATCGAACGATTTTAAAAAGCGCGAGAATTGAGCTGCGTCGGAGAGATATGAAGGGAATAGCGTCAGTTAAGTTTGGCGCGAAACATCATTTAGTCATGATGGATCGCTGCACTCACAGCATCGTGCGTACGGTATTAAGGCATTTCATCAAAACAGTAGTTCGTACCAGCTAGCATTAAAAATTTGTCATAAGTTCCTATGGGACCAAACTGCTGAGGTCATCGGTCCCTATTTAATCCAACTTAAACGCTAAGGACAACACACATATCCATGCCTCAGGGAGGACTCGAACCTCCGACGGGCGGAGCCACGCGAACCGTGGCAAGGCGCCCCATAGACCGCGCGGCTACCCCGCGCGGCCATCGTGCATTACGCAACCACTTCATCATTGATCGGAATCGGCTTGTGCGGTTAAAAAGTGGGTTGAGAACTTCGAGGAGACGACGTCAACGACAAAGAAGAAAAGTGGGACACCAAAAACTGTGCGCACACCTGACAACACCGAACGTGTAAGATTTGCCATTCAGAGAGGCCCTCGTCGCTCAATTCGCCGAAACAGCGTACACTTGGGATTTCAAACAGAACAGTAAGAAGAATTTTACAACAATATTTCCACTTTCACCCCTACAAAATCCTAATGGTTTATGTTAGCTTAAGCCAGTTCAGTTTAATTTTTTTGGACATGATTAGTTAAGATGAGGACATTGTAAACCGTTTGTGGATGAGTTATGAAGCTCACTTTCATTTCTAGGTTATGTGAACAAAGTAGAACTTTCGATTCTGAAGTGACGTTAATCCTAGAGGACTCTATCAGCAACGACTGCACTGCGCAAAAATTACTGTATGGTTCGGCATGTCTTCATTAGGGATCAGAGGGCCATAGGGCCATACCTTTTTGAAGATTGCCTTGGCAAAGCAGTAACAGTGACTTCGCATAGATACGCAGACATGTTGGAAAACTTCTTTACGCCACAGCTGGTACACTACGAAGTGAACGATGAGACGTTTCTTCCAGCTGGACGGAGTAACTTCCCACATTGCTCGAGTAAGCACGAATATTGCCAATCGTCTGTTTCCAAATCAAGTGATCTCGGAAATGGGGATACTGCATGGCACTCTAGTGCCCCGGAACTCAGAATATGTGACTTTTTCTTGTGGGGTTATCTGAAAAGCACAGTTTACCAAGAAAACCCTTCTTGAACAATTGAAACCTTGAAAGAACGTATGCGACAGGAAGTTGTTCAAATCCCACTGGCAGTGCTGCGCAATGTGATGAATTACTTCATGGTCCGGCTGGAGGAATGTGTGCGTCCAAACGGACGTCATCCTACTAGAGTTATCTTAAAAAAATAACCGATGTTTTACTATTGCAGAAAATGGTGTTTCATGTATTTTAAGATTATGAAATAGAGAAATTTAACGAAGTGTTTTTACTTAACAGCCTTTTACAAATCGCTCTTTATTATGCCTCACGCTGTGCCTGGGAGGAATGTAGCCACTGTAAATGATTTTCGGCAGCTGTGCTCACGATAATGAGTAGTCGCAAGACCAGACTCCGGACGGCCACGTGGCACTACCGAGAGGGAAGACCATCGAGTTCGGCGTATAGCTTTGTCGCAACGTGCTACATCTGCAGCAGCTATTTGAACAGCGGTTGCCCACACAGTGCCACAACGAACTGTTACCCATCGGTTTCGAGTCAGACGCCCTGTAGCGTGCTTTCCACTGACTCCAAACCACCCCATTTGCGACTTCAGTGATGTCAAGCGGGAGTTCACTGGAGGATAGTGAGCTGGTTTTCTGATGAAAGCTGCTTGTGCTTCGGTACCAGTGATGCCATGTATTGGTTAGGAGGAGGCCAGCTGAGAGTCTGCGACCAATCTCTCTGTGTGATAGACACATTGGACTTACGCCTGGTGGTCTTTGGTGCGGTTTCGTATGACACCAAGAGCACTCTCGTGGTTATTCCATGCACCCTTATTGTAAATTTGTACGTCAGTCTGGTGATTCGATCTGTTGTGCTGCCATTCATGAACAGCATTCCAGGGGATGTTTTCCAACTGGATAACGCTCGCCCATACGCTGCTATTGGGAACAATCTCTACAGTGTCGACATGTTGTCTTGGCCTGCTCGATCACCAGAGTTGTCTCCAATCGAGAACGTATGGGAAATCATCGAACGACAACTCAACTCAACCAGCGTTTTGCGTCTCTGTTTTGAGCGGCCAAATACAACTGACATGCAGCTCCATCCCACAAACTAATATCCGGCACATGTATAATACACTACTGGCCATTAAAATTGCTACACCACGAAGATGACGTGCTACAGACGCGAAATTTAACCGACAGGAAGAAGATGCTGTGATATGCAAATGATTAGCTTTTCAGAGCATTCACACAATGTTGGCACCGGTGATGACACCTACAACTTGTTGACATGAGGAAAGTTTCCAACCGATGTCTCATACACAAACAGCAGTTGACCGGCGTTGCCTGCTGAAACGTTATTCTGATGCCTCATGTAAGGAGGAGAAATGCGTACCATCACGTTTCCGACTTTGATAAATGTCGGGTTGTAGACTATCGCGATTGCGGTTTACCGTATCGCGACATTGCTGCTCGCGTTGGTCGAGATCCAATGACTGTTAGCAGAATAGGGAATCGGTGAGTTGAGGAAGGTAATACGGAACGCCGTGCTGGATCCCAACGGCCTCGTATCACTAGCAGTCGAGATGACAGGCATCTTCTCCGCATAGTTGTAGCGGATCGTGCAGCCACGTCTCGATCCCTGAGTCAGCAGATAGGGACGTTTGCACGACGACGTTTGCAGCAGCATGGACTAGTATCTCGGGGACCATGGCTGCGGTTACCCATGACGCTGCATCACAGACAGGAGCGCCTGCGATGGTGTACTCAACGACGAACCTGGGTGCACGAATGGCAAATCGTCATTTTTTTGGGATGAATCCAGATTTTGTTTACAGCAATATGATGGTCGCATCAGTGTTTGGCGACATCGCTGTGAACGCACATTGGAAGCGTGCATTCGTCATAGCCATACTGGCGTATCACCCGGCGTGATGGTATGGGGGTGTAATTGGTCACACGTCTCGGTCACCTCTTATTCACATTGACGGCACTTTGAACAGTGGACGTTACATTTCAGATGTGTTGCTACCCGTGGTTCTACCCTTCATTCGATCCCTGCGAAATCCTACATTTCAGCAGAATAATGCACGACCGCATGTTGCAGTTCCTGTACGGGCCTTTCTGGATACAGAAAATGTTCGACTACTGCCCTCGGCAACACATTCTCCAGATCTCACACCGATTGAAACTTTCTGGTCAATGGTGGCCGAGCATCTGGCTCGTCATAATAAGCCAGTCACTGTTCTTGAGCCGGCCGAAGTGGCCGCGCGGTTCTGGCGCTGCGGTCTGGAACCGCGAGACCGCTACGGTCGCAGGTTCGAATCCTGCCTCGGGCATGGATGTGTGTGATGTCCTTAGGTTAGTTAGGTTTAACTAGTTCTAAGTTCTAGGGGACTAATGACCTCAGCAGTTGAGTCCCATAGTGCTCGGAGCCATTTGAACTGTTCTTGATGAACTGTGGTATCCTGTCGAAGCTGTATGGGCAGCTGTACCTGTACACGCCATCCAAACTCTGTTAGACTCAATGCCCAGGCGTATCAAGGCAGTTATTACGGCCAGAGGTGGTTGTTCTGGGTACTGATTTCTCAGGATCTATGCACTCAAATTGCGTGAAAATGTAATCACATGTCAGTTCTAGTATAATATATTTGTCCAATGAATACCCGTTTATCATCTGCATTTCTTCTTGGTGTAGCAATTTTAATGGCCAGTAGTATATAATGTGTACACGAATACATGCTTACATTAAAGATTCTGACGATTAGAGTGATCATTATTGTACCCGCATTTCACATTAGCAATGGCTTATCTTGCGCTTACGTTAACCAGAGGTCTTGCAAAGTTGATCACTTAAATATTTACCAGACACCATTATTCCCGGAATTTCAGCGTCTTACATTAATTATTTTTTGGTGTTGTGCTCTTCTTCCTGTCAGTGTGGATTCGCAATGTGTGTCTGTTTAGCCGATTCACCACTGCAGACTCCTTCGTGACGGGTGCAGTTGGTGAGTGAGCGAAGAGAGCAGGTGACCCGGTGTGCTTGCGTGCCAGCGCAGGGCCCTGCAGCGGTGCGGCGGCGCGCCGGCAGACTGGGTTCGTCGCGTGACCGCTGCCCACTGGCCATTGCCAACAAAAACAAACAGCCTCGGCGCGCCGCGCCACGCCGAGATCAAAGGTTTATCTTTATTGCCGCGCAGTTTGTCCGTTTCCTGCTGTTTGCCGTGCTCGACGGTGCACACAAATGCCGCTGACGTTTATGCACTCCTTAGCTAATATAAGGGCTGTTCAACACTTTGTCGCTTCACACGTGCCGCCGCGCCGCGATTCCGGTGTAAAACCATCAGCGGGCCAGTCCAATGGCGCGCCTGAGCCGGTAAATTTACGGCCCCGAATTAACACGCAGCCACTGCGGTGAGGAGGGAAGGAGAACGAGGAGCTAGGGAACTGTCGAAGCCGAAGGGGGAGTGAAAGGAGGAATGCGTGTGGGAGTAGTGCAGGGAAAATAGAGTAAACAGAAGATAACGACTACTATGGTTCAAATGGCTTTGAGCACTATGGGGTTTAATATCTGTGGTCATCAGTCCCCTAAAACTTAGAACTACTTCAGCCTAACTAACCTAAGGACATCACACACATCCATGCCCGAGGCAGGATTCGAACCTGCGACCTTAGTAGCCGCGCGGTTCCGGACTGAGCGCCTAGAACCGCTAGACCACCGCGGCCGGCACGACTACTATGCTCTCCTTACTGTTCACTAGCTGAGTACCCGGTGTTATCCGGGTATGTGTTTACTCCCTCTTCTATTAGCAGCCGCTTTCTGTCCATGTCTTCCACCCTCTCGTTGTTTACTCCTCCGACCTCCCCCTCCCCCCTCCACAATCCCTATCCATATTTTCCTGCCCTTCTCTCCGTCAATTTCCTCCTACCCGTCCCTCTATCCACCTGTTCCTCCCACTTCTCCCTTTAATTCCGCTCCTCTTATTTGTATATCTGCTCCTTCACCCTCTGTCCATTTCCTCCTCTCCCTCTGTATTACATCTCATCCTCCCCCCTCTGTTTGTAGCCCTCTGCCTTCTAACTGTGCCTATCTCCTCATCCCCTCAGTGTCTGTTCGTCTCCTTCTCCCACTCTTCATCTCTTCTACCGTCCTCTATCTGTCCATGTCCTTCTCTTTTCTTTCCCTGTCCATCTTCTCCTCTCCACTTTGCTTGTCTGTTTCCTCCTCTCCTCTGTCTCTCTACTTCCTCCTTCCCCCTCTCTGTCCATCTCCTCCACCCCTCTGTGTCCATCTCTGCTTTCCACTTGTCTCTCTCTCTCTCTCTCTCTCTCTCTCTCTCTCTCTCTCTCTCTCTCTCTCTCTCTCTCTCTCTCTCCCCCTCCCTCTCCATGTTATCACGCTGATCCCAATAGTGGTTTGGTGACTGTTACCTCTCTCTCCCCCCCCCCCTCCACCACAGTACTTCTTTGCCTATAGTAACTAACATAGGCCTATGCACGCACATGTCAAATATACACTCCTGGAAATTGAAATAAGAACACCGTGAATTCATTGTCCCAGGAAGGGGAAACTTTATTGACACATTCCTGGGGTCAGATACATCACATGATCACACTGACAGAACCACAGGCACATAGACACAGGCAACAGAGCATGCACAATGTCGGCACTAGTACAGTGTATATCCACCTTTCGCAGCAATGCAGGCTGCTATTCTCCCATGGAGACGATCGTAGAGATGCTGGATGTAGTCCTGTGGAACGGCTTGCCATGCCATTTCCACCTGGCGCCTCAGTTAGACCAGCGTTCGTGCTGGACGTGCAGACCGCGTGAGACGACGCTTCATCCAGTCCCAAACATGCTCAATGGGGGACAGATCCGGAGATCTTGCTCGCCAGGGTAGTTGACTTACACCTTCTAGAGCACGTTGGGTGGCACGGGATACATGCGGACGTGCATTGTCCTGTTGGAACAGCAAGTTCCCTTGCCGGTCTAGGAATGGTAGAACGATGCGTTCGATGACGGTTTGGATGTACCGTGCACTATTCAGTGTCCCCTCGACGATCACCAGTGGTGTACGGCCAGTGTAGGAGATCGCTCCCCACACCATGATGCCGGGTGTTGGCCCTGTGTGCCTCGGTCGTATGCAGTCCTGATTGTGGCGCTCACCTGCACGGCGCCAAACACGCATACGACCATCATTGGCACCAAGGCAGAAGCGACTCTCATCGCTGAAGACGACACGTCTCCATTCGTCCCTCCATTCACGCCTGTCGCGACACCACTGGAGGCGGGCTGCACGATGTTGGGGCGTGAGCGGAAGACGGCCTAACGGTGTGCGGGACCGTAGCCCAGCTTCATGGAGACGGTTGCGAATGGTCCTCGCCGATACCCCAGGAGCAACAGTGTCCCTAATTTGCTGGGAAGTGGCGGTGCGGTCCCCTACGGCACTGCGTAGGATCCTACGGTCTTGGCGTGCATCCGTGCGTCGCTGCGGTCCGGTCCCAGGTCGACGGGCACGTGCACCTTCCGCCGACCACTGGCGACAACATCGATGTACTGTGGAGACCTCACGCCCCACGTGTTGAGCAATTCGGCGGTACGTCCACCCGGCCTCCCGCATGCCCACTATACGCCCTCGCTCAAAGTCCGTCAACTGCACATACGGTTCACGTCCACGCTGTCGCGGCATGCTACCAGTGTTAAAGACTGCGATGGAGCTCCGTATGCCACGGCAAACTGGCTGACACTGACGGCGGCGGTGCACAAATGCTGCGCAGCTAGCGCCATTCGACGGCCAACACCGCGGTTCCTGGTGTGTCCGCTATGCCGTGCGTGTGATCATTGCTTGTACAGCCCTCTCGCAGTGTCCGGAGCAAGTATGGTGGGTCTGACACACCGGTGTCAATGTGTTCTTTTTTCCATTTCCAGGAGTGTATTTCACTTTTTTAAAACGTTTTTTACATGTATTTGTGCACGTATTTCACCGGTACCTCTAGCGAATTTCGCCCTTCAGTTTCATTTTCCGCAGCTCAATGTTTATGACAGCGTCTCCTGAGCAATATGTCGCACCATGATAAAATATTGGAGGTGCATCCAGTGGTATATGTGGCTACTGTCGGCGAAATGTTCTGTGAACAGAACTAGTAGTAAAGAAGTAAGAAATTCAAACGTCATGCACGATGAGGCTCTTTTTCACGCAACTCAGTATTTGATGTCACATCTCCTGAATTAGGTAATGATTTTTTCGTAATGCGATGCCACAGTCATAATATATTTATTTAAAGTCAGTACCGCCATTAGACTCTTGCTTATTTACAGTGTTACATTACACTTACACAATCATGATTTCGGCTTCAAAGTGCCATTATCAAGTGTTTTAAGTGTTATAAATAGCCTAAGACGGCATACTGGTTCAAATGGCTCTGAGCACTATGCGACTTAACTTCTGAGGTCGTCAGTCGCCTAGAACTTAGAACTAGTTAAACCTAACTAACCTAAGGACATCACACACATCCATGATCTAGGCAGGATTCGAACCTGCGACCGTAGCGGTCGCTCGGCTCCAGACTGCAGCGCCTAGAACCGCACGGCCACTCCGGCCGGCCACGACATACTGTCGTTTTAAAATACACTATTAGACACATTCTCTAAGAGTCGATATTTCTGGCAGAGCCGACTGCCTTGTTTCATTACTGAGTACACCATATTGACTGAAAGACAGTTGGCTAAGTGTCTGCCCGAAATATCGACTCTTAGACAATATGTCTAACAATGTATTTTAATACGACAGTATGCCGTCTTAGGCAATTTATAACACTTAAAACACTTGATAATAGCGCTTTGAAGTCGAAATCATGGTTGTGTAAGTGTAATGTAATACTGTAAATAAACGACAGTCTAATGGCGGTACTGACTTCAAAGATCCTTAATTATGTGCCGTAGAGTGATACAATTATCCTACAACATTCAATGGTATATGTGAATACGGCCTGCAAAAGTGTCGCGAATATCTTTAGTGGGAAAGAAGTAATAAATCAGAACGTCATTCTTCATGTGACCGTTTTACTGAAGGAAAAGCGAAAATATAGTAAGCGGTAAACAATTTTCCTTTCCTCATTTTGTAGGGGTTGTCAGTGTGAAAAGTTTCATAAAGGTTTGAAATTATGAGTACAGTTCGTTGAAAGGTACTAGGTGCTCTCATTCTCAAATAATGGGTGGATGAATATTTGTATATCATTGGCTACACTTAGTTTTCATCCCCATCCCCACTACTTTGATAGGTAGGTAGTGGTTACTCCCACAGCGATTCTTTCCAGACAGCATGTTATATGTTTACTAACTTTGGCTGAAATTGGTCCCGTGCTTTAGGAGTTGTGGAAAACACTCTCTCTCTCTCTCTCTCACACACACTCACACACACACACACACACACACACACACACACACACACACACACACACACACACACACACAGGCGCGCGCGCGCGCGCGCATCCATTCATTTTTATGGTATGTATACATTATGGATAAATCCGTATATATACATTACGGATATTGTTAGACATACGTGATATAAAAACAAAATAGCTGGCAGACTCGCATAATTTTATTCTAAAATGGGCGTCCTCTCACAGCCCGACAGGTGCGTGTACCAGTCCACTCACCAGGCCGACTATGTGTGGATGCTGGCGACGTCATGACGGATCCTACCTGCTTCCACAGTCAGAATGTGGCCAGACAGATACAGTTTCGCGGGTGGAGTAGAGGCACAAGGACGACGGACCTTGCATATCGCCGACACTCAGGCAGACGGGTTGGGGCAGATTCGCACAGCGGACGGGCCGGAGGGCGCGTCCGTTTATGTTTGGGAGCCTAATGTCATACAGGATCCTTTATTGGGGTAGCCTGAAACTCTCTTTTAGTCCCTCCTAGAAGTTTTCGTAGTGTCGAAATCACACTCGTGGCCGCTGCTAGAATCGACGCACGCCTAGCGTAGAGGGGTGCATGGACCTGTGATACGAGATACTAATCTGCTGGTTAAATCGGAAACGTTTCTGTGGTGCTCGTATTTACTTTCTTGTGTGCCGCACTATCCATTCAGATTAAATAAGAATCGCCAGCCTCGCTTCAACGCGCGAGAAATGATTAAATCTTACAACTCGAAACTCAATAATTGAAGCCCTGTTGTTACTTGGCTACTTCCAGATAAGACCTGACCAGTGGATCGAATCGGAAACATTCAACGATAACTGTTCATTAAATTACCTTCAACTTCCCAGTAACAGATGTCGTTGATAACTTCCCTAACAGGCAAACGGGAAAACGTTCCAGTATCAAAGGGAAAAGGTCACTCAAAAACACACATATTTATAATGTATTCCTCCGATCTGCACCGGAAACTATGACATTTATTGACCGGAATTGACTCTAACCAATTCCGTCACGTCCACTAAACCAATATCGCCCAGCTAGTTACTGTTTACATATCTCCACCGATCTCATCAAATAAGTCCACACTCTTTACTCCGTAATACAGAGAACAGCAGGAGAATACAGAAGCGGTAATGGATGGCCAACTCTTGCCAGCCCAATTGAGGAACTACTTGACAGAATGGTCACGAAAACTGTCAGCGGCCGGAAGAGCGGTGTGCTGACCACATGCCCCTCCATATTCGTATCCTGTGACGCCTATCGGTTCAGCATGACACTGCGGTCGGCCTGTACCGTTGGCCCTTCCGAGGCCTGCTCGGACGGCGAGGCCGGCTGCGGTGGTCTAGCGGTTCTGGCGCTGCAGTCCGGAACCGCGGGACTGCTACGGTCGCAGATTCGAATCCTGCCTCGGGCATGGGTGTGTGTGATGTCCTTAGGTTAGTTAGGTTTAAGTAGTTCTAAGTTCTAGGGGACTTATGACCTAAGAAGTTGAGTCCCATAGTGCTCAGAGCCATTCTTTTTTTTTTTTTTTTTGGGCGGCGAGGTAATTGATGCCCGCACATGGTTACACAATTTCGAATCCTTTGTCGCCTTTCCGTACCGTAAATCTAAATATTTTTTATCACGAAGGATCCAGAACTCCTGAAGTCCGAACTGTTAACTCCATATGTTAAAGCAAACTCCGCACCCCGACGACTACCGACTTGCCACACAAACCCCACGATGCCCGATAGCCGATTTCCTAGGTCTAGAGAGCTCCCCACCGCTCCACGAAATCCTTTAAGATAAAGGCCTTTCAGCCAACAAGAAAACTGAACAAACAGCAGGTATTATCATTGCCCATTCCTCTGTTCCTTCCTACAGGGGAAAAATCATGTCGAAAATAGCCCATTCTTTAGTCATATACAAAATCTTCAACTTCGATGTTAATTAATTCAATACTGGCATGTGTTACATGCATGAAACTTTATATTTGAGAACCTTGTGTTCTTAGTTACTACATACCAAGTTTCACGTTCGTCATAAATGTAGTTCCTGAGCTATAAAATGTGAAGCTTTGAAATGTTTTGGGTGCCAATTTTTTTTGGGGGCGAATTTGTCTAATATTTTTGGCTGAATACTAAAATTCTTCTCATTATAATTCTTGAAACACGGTTTACAATTGTACATCTGACAAAATTTCAACGGCTCAAAGTCACCAGAAATTCATGCTCGCTCGGCACAAAGTCGCAAATAGAGTCGAACAAGTGACTATACTTCGGTACGTACTGCTCTGGCAAACGTGTAACTTTACCTATGTTCATCGGGAACATATGTGAATATTCACATAAAATTTCGTGTAATTCCGCGACGTTCAAGCAGGAAAATGTTGCGAAATTAGATTGTTTGACGTGGAACGAACCATTGACCGAATATTAAAAATACACTTCCATTTACATGCTCTGTTTCAAACACCATCCTCTGAGTCATCGATTTCACCGAACCCTTCACACAAACCGCAGCAAACTTACCCTGCGTCAGCGAAGAAAATAACAAAAAATCAGAAGAGTAGTGTAGAAAAACAGCAAGCCGCTGGTGGAAATGCCTCTCTGACCCTCACCACCGGGCTCACCCCTCCTTTTCGGTCCCTCGTACCAACGCCCCCCCCCTTTTTTTTATCCTTTTTTTTTCTTTTCAAATCGCAGAATTCGCAGACGAGAGACGCTGTAGGCGCGGCCATTGATTGCAGCAGGACAGGCCTGCAGTTGCAGAGTTAGGAGATTCTCCGGCTGACTGCGCGGGCCGAACCCACCATTTGGAAGTGGAGCGAGCGGGCGAGCGGGGCGCCTGCGAACAGGGGAACAGGGTGAGGGGCGAGGGCGCTTGCTCACTGCTATTCACCGCCCACAGCCTTCGTTTTTACTCCGCATTCAAAAACCTTTTATTGGAAATGTAAACATTTTCCACCCCTCTGACTCTCTCTTTTGTAGTCTTTATACGCGCTTAACTTCAGCTGAGGGAGCATTTCGAAAGCTAACCTTTAGTTGCGCTCACAGACAGGCCGAAGAGAGAGAGGGCAGACACTCCATTCTACTTTTCTTGAAATACATACACGATTCTTTTTTCTTTCCTTTATTTTCCTATCGAGAAATTCTAAAAACAAGTCGCATTTCCGTGTAAATTAGATCAGTTTTGCCTTAAGCTGTTATTAAAATTGAAGAACGGAGGCCAGCATATTAATTCCGCCTCGAAGAAGGGACAGCTTGTCAATAGAGTGACGCGAAAATGGAATCGCAGAAGAGGGTATTGGATGCCTAGATCTTATTTGCGAGCCTCATAGCGGTTCTTGAAATTTCGCTGAAACTGTTGATGTAGGAGTTAACGAATTAATTTCTGCGAACAGTCCTTCCCTTTTTTGGGAGATTCCGTTTAGAGAGTACGGAATAAGAAGTCACTAGAAATGCTGCACGTAAGCTCACCGGAAGAAAATAGTCATCCCAGTGCACACGCACAGTTGAATTGTTAAGCCCTTGCAGATGGCGCCGGCCGGTGTGGCCGAGCGGTTCTAGGCGCTTCAGTCTGGAACCACGCGACTGCTACGGTCGCAGGTTCGAATCCTGCCTTGGGCATGGATGTTTGTGATGTCCTTAGGTTAGATAGGTTCATGTACTTCCAAGTTCTAGGGTAGGGGACATGACCTCAGATGTTGTCCCATAGTGCTCAGAGTCATTTGAACCTTACAGATGGCGCAGCGATCGAGTCATGTGCGCAACTGATAGTGCGCTGTATCTACGTGAGCATAAGGCAGTAGCGATCAAAGAGGATGTTTGTTTCAAGCAGACATTACACGTCCACATGGGTAAATGTAAGGAGGTGACAAAGTGGCAAGTTTGCCCATGTCCATTGCCATAGAGTTGCTGGATTTGCGGTGTTCCGTTGGCGGACTTTTCAAGGAGACTGCAAGCAGTAGTGTAATACACTAGGCTACGGCCAGCCGCTGTGGCCGAGCGGTCCTAGGCTCTTCAGTCTTTGACCGCGCGACTGCTACGGTCGCAGGTTCGAATCCTGTCTCGGGCATGGATGTGTGTGATGTCCTTAGGATAGTTAGGTTTAAGTAGTTCTAAGTTCTAGGGGACTGATGACCTCAGATGTTGTCCCATAATGCTCAGGGCCATTTGAACCATTTTACACACAACTGTTGTCGGGAAAAGATCCTGACAGAGGATGCTGAGACACGTTTCACGGTTTGTGAGTCAAAATAGCTTGAGAACCCGATAGGATTTGCTGCTTGCAACGTTTGAAGGTCCATCACCACCTGTCTGCGTAAGAAGATGGCGTCGGGAACTGCACGCACTGAACATTTGGCCTCGATCACCTGGCAAGAGGCCATTGTTCACATAGGCATATAAAGATGACAACAGCAAAGTTCATTGGTCTGGAGGAACAGCAAAATTCATTGGTTTTCTGAACGCTTCCCCAACTGTCGCATATCGATTGGCTTGCAGTACCCACCTGATATGAACCTCATAGAAAATTTGTTGAAACAGCGGGTATAACGCCGACACTACCATCCCCACCATTTGGTGGAACTGGAAGGTCAGCTCCTCAGCTAATGGCTTAACTTGGACGCAATGTACCTGTACAAAAGAGGAATAGATTATTTGTGCGGTGAGCTTGTGTATGTGTTCGGTTGATTGAGTGTGTGTGTGTATGTATGTGTTACTATCAATCAGAATAATCATTAAAGAAAATGCTGATGTAACAATACGAATACTCAATGGTTCTGGGACTGCAGCTGCACATTCTGCCACAGCATTTGTCAGTTGGCAAGAAGGTAGCAATCTGAAGACGATTACCTGGTTGTTAGCCAGCTAACACTAAGATCCCTACGAAAGAAGTCGACAGGCAATGCTTCGGCAAGTGGTGATGAAAGCATCAACAGTTTTGATGCTGCAATGATTAATTGCGCCTTGAAGAGACTGTCTGTAGACTCATCAGGCAGAACGTTTTGACCACCTACTCAATAGCCGGTGTGTCCGTCTTTGGCACGGATAAAATTGACGAGGCTTCGTAGTATGGAAGCAATGAGGCCTTGGTACGTCGCTGTAGGGAGTTGGCACCACATCTGCACACACACTTAATTCACGTAAATACGGCGGAGGGGGGGAGGGGAGGAGAGGACGATGAGCTCTGACGTCACATTGTCACCCAAGATGTGCTCGATCGGGTTCAGGTCTGGCGAGTTGAGGGACCAGCACATCAGTTGGAACTCGGCACTGTGTTCTCGAACCACTTCAGCACACTCTTGGTCTTCTGACATAGCGCATTATCTTGTTGAAAAATGTCACAGCCGTCGAGAAACATGATTGTCATGAAGGAGTTGTCTGCAACCAGCCTACGATACTCCTTGGCCATCATGATGCCCTACAGCAGCTCCACTGGACCGGTGGATATTCATGTGAATGTTCCCCAGGGCATAATGGAGCCGCTGAAAGCTTCTCCTCCCGGCAGTACAAGTGCCAAGGAGCTGTTCCCCTGGATGACGACGGGTTCGCGCATTCCCCGTGACAGGATGAAAAATGTATCGGGATTCATCATACCATGTAACGCTGAGACATGGCGCCAACGCCCAGTGCTCATGGTCACGCGTCCGCTATAGTCGTAGTTGCCGATGCAGTGGTGTTAACTTCGGCACACAACGGTTGCGGAACCCGCCTCACATTGCACCATAAGCTTAGAAGAAAATTATAAACGAAAATTTTATGCTTACGAGTAAGACGGCTAATGATGATTTCAAGAGACAGAGAGATGATGCATGGAAGTAAAATTCTTAGATTGCAACAGAGACAAAGAAACTCTTGACACACTTGATCAACTTAGAACTACTCTAAACGAAACACGAATCGCTGGTGAATAACTGTCTTCTGCAACATTCCAGTAGTTCCACATAGAACAATTATGTTTTGTGTCATCAGTACAAGACAATTACAAGAAAGAGGGAATTCATGGAAGAACTTCAACTCCATACATTATATACCACGTGAAGACACATTCGAAGAGTGCATGAATCACTGAGCATTGTCAAGAGCATGCAAACAAACAAAAATACTACTGCAGTCTTAGAAATATACTCTTCTGGCCATTAAAATTGGTACACCAGCAAGAAATGCAGATGATAAACGGGTATTCACTGGACAAATATATTATAATAGAACTGACATGTGATTACATTTTCACGCAATCTGGGTGCATAGATCCTGAGAAATCAGTACTCAGAACAACCACTTCCGGCCGTAATAACGGCCTTGATACGCCTGGGCATTGAGTCAAACAGAGCTTGGATCGCGTGTACAGGTACAGCTGCCCATGAAGCTTCAACACGATACCACAGTTCATCAGGAATAGTGACTGGCGTATTGTGACGAGCCAGTTGCTCGGCCACCATTGACCAGACGTTTTCAATTGGTGAGAGATCTGGAGAATGTGGTGTATCCAGAAAGGCCAGTACAGGATCTGCAACATGCGGTCGTGCATTATCCTGCTGAAATGTAGGGTTTCGCAGGGATCGAATGAAGGGTAGAGTCATGGGTCGTAACATAACTCAAATGTAATGTCCACTGTTCAAAGTGCCGTCAATGCGAACAAGAGGTGAAAGAGACGTGTAACCAATGGCACCCCATACCATGACGCCGGGTGATGCGCCACTATGGCGATGACGAATACACGCTTCCAATGTGCGTTCTACGCGATGTCACCATACACGGATGCGACCATCATGATGCTGTAAACAGAACCTGGATTCATCCCAAAAAAAAATGACGATTTGCCTTTCGTGCACCCAGGTTCGTCGTTGAGTACACCGTCCCAGGCGCTCCTGTCTGTGATGCAGCGTCAAGGGTAACCGCAGCCATGGTCTCCGAGCTAATAGTCCATGCTGCTGGAAACGTTGTCGAACTGTTCGTGCAGATGGTTGTTGTCTTGAAAACGTCCCCAACTGCTGACTCACGGATCGAGACGTGGCTGCACGATCCGTTACAGTCATGCGGATAAGATGCCTGTGATCTCGACTGCTAGTGATACGAGGCCGTTGGGATCCAGCTCGGCGTTCCGTGTTACCCTCCTGAACCCACAAATTCTATAATCTGCTAACAGTCATTGGATCTCGACCAATGCGAACAGAAATGTCGCGATACGACAAACCGCAATCGCGATAGGCTCCAATCCGACCTTTATCACAGCCGGAAACGTGATGACACGCATTTCTCCTCCTTAAACGAGGCATCACAACAACGCCGGTCAACTGGTTTATGTGTATGAGAAATCGGTTGGAAACTTTCATTTCAGCCTGTTGTAGGTGACGCCACCGGCGCCAACCTTGTGTGAATGCTCTGAAAAGCTTGCATATCACAGCATCTTCTTGCTGTCGGTTAAATTTCGCGTCTGTAGCACGTCATCTTCGTGGTGCAGCAATTTTAATGGCCAGTAGTGTAGGACAGACGGTAAATGGAAGGGCACCCGAAACCATCACATTATGCAACGAAAGAAAGAAGTTGTATGCAGATCATATGAGATATACTTATAAAGGTTTTATTACGTGTCTGTGTTTAAACTGGAAGCAATGAATAAAAGTACTGCGTTGGAAATGTTTGTACCATACACTGCTTTATCACTGTCACTTACTATGGTACGAATGTTTCATACAAAACAAAATCAATGTGGTAACAACACAAGGGGTCCTCAAAAAGTTTTTGTTCAAAGGCCGTAAATCCCAGAATCGGTACGTCTATCAGGCAAAATTGCCGTGAACATTCAGGCATTCATCGCACCGGAGCACCAGGTTGAAGACACCCGTTTCGTGTAACATCGTGCCCTCCTCCTTGAAGACGTCCGTAACTTCCTGCTGAACATCCACGTCCAGCAGGAATGGTCGGCCATTTAGAGCCCTTTTTAAGTAACGGAAGACATGATAATTGCATGGGGAGGGGGGGGGGGGGGGAGGAGAGATCAGGAGTAAAGGGCGGGTGCTCGAGTGCCTCCCACTTGAGTTAGCTTATCTTCTGAATTACGACATGCGCGATATGGCGACGTGCGTTACCCCACACACATTCTTGGTTCTCTGATGGATGTCTACCGTTGTTTTGTCCTTCAGCAGCCAAGAAAAGAATAACAGCACATTGGTCCTGTTTGGACAAATTTGGTAATAACTTCGCCGTAGGTCACTGTCCCGCTTTTACTGAGCGCACCTGGGGAAGACACTAATGTCACGCTGATCCATTCTCTACAAGTCGGTGCTTGTGTACCCGCATAGGGTTGGGGGAGGAGACCAGACAGCGAGGTCATCAGTGTCATCAGATTAGGGAAGGACGGGGAAGGAAGTCGGCCGTGCCCTTTCAGAGGAACCATCCCAACATTTGCCTGGAAGCGATTTAGGGAAATCACGGAAAACCTAAATCAGGATGGCCGAACGTGGGATTGAACCGTCGTCCTTCCGAATGCGAGTCCAGTGTCCCGCATAGGAGTCCCGCTACGTTGCATATATGTTGCAGAAACGCCTCAAACGGGAACGTCTGGATCACCTCTTATACTATTATTGATGTAGCTGGGCGCGTCTGTTACTAATTCTCCAGCTTTTTCTTTAACTGAATTTAATGCAAAATTTTCAGAGATCGAACCACCGTCCCCGAACAATATATCAGCGTAGTAAAATTCGAACAAAACAGCAGTACTAAATCTGCGGTGAAGCGTGAGATGGTACGAGTATAAGGCGTATGCATTAGGGGTTTAAAATTCTGTCGCTGTGCTTGTGCATGCGAATTTCATAACCTATAAGCGGGATCTGCCGGCCAGAGTGGCCGTGCGGTTCTAGGCGCTACAGTCTGGAACCGCGTGACCGCTACGGTCGCAAGTTCGAATCCTGCCTCGGGCATGGATGTGTGTGATGTCCTTATGTTAGTTAGGTTTAAGTAGTTCTAAGTTCTAGGGGAGTGGTGATCTCAGAAGTTAAGTCCCATAGTGCTCAGAGCCATTTTGAACCATAAGCGATATCTGCTTTGCACTGTTCAACCACAATTCATGGTCATCTATTCCATCACCTCCGTGTCCTGTCGCACGAAGGATACAACCAACACTCTCCGTGAGGATGTGCAGACTGAGACGGAACTACTGAAGACGCCAAGGACGCCACCGGATTCACAGCCCGGAATAAAGAAAGCAAAGTAAGGACAAGACTGATTTTTGTTCCAGTTGACACACTCCACGTGCAATATATTTATAACTAACACTCTTGAAGCACTGTTTATATGTTACGCTGCCATTACTTGCACTTCAATGGATAGGCCACGCAGTGTTGCTGGATATGGAAATCAAAGCCAATTGAGCAAGATAATTTGTACACAGTGTTGATCAACACTACCTATCCGCCATCTCACCAATGCCGAGCCAAAACTTTTGCCCGCCCATTGGTCTCGAGTGGCCAGTACGAAGTGCTCTCGTGAGCGTAGCATCTTCTGAACGGCTTAAACAGTGAATGCTACTGATAGCCAACCAGGGGACGACATCTCCTTCCACGCTGCTTTAGCTTTTATGATAATTTTAAATCAGCTGCAGCCTGAATAAAAAAATTAATCTTTCCCGATGACTTGGTGAGAGACCGACTCTCTTTAATTACACACTATCTGAACAAAAGTATCCGGACACCCCTCTGAAATGCGTAATTGTCCTCTAGATCTCATGAAGCGGACCTGCGCCCTCCCCCCCCCCATTCCAACAGTGTAAAAGGAGGAGGGGACGATTGTGCAGTAAACAGAATGGGTCGGCCGTCATAGCCCAGTGACTTCGAACGTGAATTAGACTACTGTTGTCACCAAGGACGGTTCAACCGTTCCAGAGCTGTCGACTGTTGGTAATATGACTGTGAGGTGAAAACGTGAAGCTAAACAGAGTCCAGGCAGGGATAGTGTCCGTTGAACACAGCGGTTTAAAATATCGCCTTGAATCACCAGAAGGAATCACTAGTAATTTCCAATATGCTACCAACAGTCCAGGTAGCAGAATGACTGTGCGCAGCGAATTGAAAGGTACGAGATAGAGTGCTCTACCAACTCTTCGTATACAACACAATGCTTTAGTCAATACTAAACGACGCTTACGGTAGTGTAAGGGGAAACGCCATTTGACGGTGAATGACTAGAAAAGAGTGATTTGGTGTAATATCCTGCGGCAATCCGATGGAAGGGTTGGGGTTTCCGAAGGCCTGATGAAATTTACCTGCTGTCATGAGTAGCGACGACAGTGAATTTACGATATGGATACGTTGTTCGTAGTTGGGGGTGTGGCATCCTTCTTCCGATTACGAAAATTTTTCATGTGGGTGGATATGAACACATTTTATAGTAGTGTGTCCTGCGTGTAGCAGAGGAACAGTTCGCAGATGATTATTGTATAACAATCGCAGTGCACCTCGTCAGAAAGAAGTAACTGCGCGGCCATAATTGTGGAGAATAACATTTCTGAAATGACTGAACTGTCCGGAGTACCTACCTGAACCCAATGGAGCACCTTTGGGATGAACGTCGACTACGCCTCAGAACCGACGTTCAACCTTATTGTCTTCCGTAGGTTTTGGTCTTGAGGGAGGATGGATTGCCATTCCTCCAAAGATACTCAGATACCTCACTGAAAGTGTACCCGTTACAGTTCATGATAAAATCGAAGTTCGGGCATGACCCCCACTAATGTGTGTCCGGATACCTTTGATCAAACTGTGTATCTCTTGAATTCGGGAAGCAGTTTTTATATTAAATAAGACGTAAGGAACGTAAATATAGGACTGTAATTCGTTAGCTCACTTTCTTTGCGGACTTCGGTATCTTTTTAGGCGTGATAGGTGGGCTGGACCCTTGTCTACCACCCCAGGGCGATTAATGATTTTACATGGCGCCATTTCACAGCTAACCTCCATCGGCAGCATTCTAACGGCGCACATCGATAGATCAATTCCAGCTTTCTGGGTATCTTTGTCAGTATATTTATCTATCTGCGCGCTATCTTCCACTTTTGTACAAACGTTCAAACCATTGTTTAACGCAGCAGTTGACATTAAACTTGTTGTCTCCTTAGGTACACTGAGGTTACAAACATATTGGGATACCTCCTAAGCCGGCCGGGGTGGCCGAGCGGTTCTAGGCGCTACAGTCTGGAACCGCGCGACCGCTACGGTCGCAAGTTCGAATCCTGCCTCGGGCATGGATGTGTGTGATGTCCTTAGGTTAGTTAGGTTTAAGTTTCTAGGGGACTAATGACCTCACAAGTGAAGTCCCATAATGCTCAGAGCCATTTGAGCTATACCTCCTAACATTGTGTCGGACCTTCTTTTCCCAGCGTAGTGCAGGAACTCGGCGTGGCATGGACTCAACAAGCCGTTGAAAGGCCCCTAAATTAATATTGAGCCATGCTGCCTCTTTAGGTGTCCGTAACTGCGAATGTGTTGCTGGGACAAGACTTTGTGATCGACCTGACCTCTCCATTACGTCTCATAAATGTTTGAAGATTGATGTCGGGCGGTCTGGGTCGACAGGTCATTCGCTTGAGTCGTCCAGAACGTTCTTCACACCAATTCTGAACAGTTGTAGCTTGGCGACATGGCGCATTGTCATCCATACAAATTCCATCATGAAATGGCTGCAAATGGTCTCCAAACAGCCTAACAGAAACCGTTCCCATTCAGAGATCGGTTCAGTCGGATCAGAGGACCTAGTCCATTCAACGTAAACACAGCCCACAGCATTATGGAGCCACCACCAGCTCGCACAGTGCTTTGT
This sequence comes from Schistocerca serialis cubense, assembly GCF_023864345.2. Classification (NCBI taxonomy): domain Eukaryota; kingdom Metazoa; phylum Arthropoda; class Insecta; order Orthoptera; family Acrididae; genus Schistocerca; species Schistocerca serialis. The sequence goes on from NC_064638.1 coordinate 268,214,253, forward strand.
TGACAACCTGGGTTCATATCTTCGTCGAGTCTGCACCGCACTTGAACCCTGCCGTCAGCTCTTACCAACTGAAATCGGGACTCATCTGCCCAGACCAGGTTTTTCCACTCGTCAAGAATCCAACCGGTATGGTCACGAGCCAAAGTGAGGCGCTGTTGCTAGGAAAGTCACTCGCGTCGGTCGTCTGTTGCCATGGCCTATTAACGCCAAATTTCACCTCACTGTCCTAACGCATGGCTTTCTGCTTGTCTGTTAGCCCTGACAACACTAAGCAAACGCAGCTTCTCGCGGCTGTGAAGGTCGTCGGGCACTGCGTTTTCTGTGGTGAGATCTAATGCCTGAAATCTGGTATTCTCTACATTTACATCTACATCCATACTCCACAAGCCACCAGACGGTGTGTGGTAGAGGGTACCTTGAGTACCTCTATCGGTTCTCCCTTCTATTCCAGTCTCGTTTTGTTCGTGGAAAGAAGGATTGTCGGTACGCCTCTGTGTGGGCTCTAATCTCTCTGATTTTATCCTCATGGTCTCTTCGCGAGATATACGTAGGAGGGAGCAATATACTCCTTGACTCCTCGGTGAAGGAATGTTCTGGAAGCTTCAACAAAAGCCCGTACCGAGCTATTGAGCGTCTCTCCTGCAGAGTCTTCCATTGGAATTTATCTATCATCTCCGTAACGCTTTCGCTATTACTAAATGATCCTGTAACGAAGCGCGCTGCTCTCCGTTGGATCTTCTCTATCTCTTCTATCAACCCTATCTGGTACGGATCCCACACTGCTGAGCAGTATTCAAGCAGTGCGCGAACAAGTGTACTGTAACCTACTTACTTTGTTTTCGGATTGCATTTCCTTAGGATTCTTCCAATGAATCTCAGTCTGGCATCTGCTTTACTGACGATCAGCTTTTATATGATCATTCCATTTTAAATCACTCCTAATGCGTACTCCCAGATAATTTATGGAATTAACTGCTTCCAGTTGCTGTCCTGCTATTTTGTAGCTAAATGATAAGGGATCTATCTTTCTATGTATTCGCAACACATTGAGATTCAATTGCCATTCCCTGCACCATGCGTCAATTCGCTGCAGATCCTCCTGCATTTCAGTACAATTTTCCATTGTTACAACCTCTCGATACACCCGCCAAAAGGCTCAGTGAACTTCCGATGACATCCACAAGGTCATTTATGTATATTGTGAATAGAAACGGTCCTATGACACTCCCCTGCGGCACACCTGAAATCACTCTTACTTCGGAAGACTTCTCTTCATTGAGAATGATATGCTGCGCACTCTTAACACTGTAGATCTACGAATATTGAATTCCCTAAAGATTTCTTTAATGGAATGTCCCATGCGTCTAGATCCATCTACCACTGCGCTTTCAGAGTCGTGCGGCCACAATCAAAACTGAAACCTTACCACAGGAATCACTTGAGTACAAATGAAAGCTCCGCCAATGCACTGCTCACTCATACCGTGCGTACGCGGTACTGTCGCCATGTGTGTGCATATCACTATCCCACGACTTTTGTCACCACACCGTACAGGTTCCGTTCAATCACAAGATCTGTTTGCTCGGGGAGCACCTTTTTAAGACCGTTCACCTACTATAGCGGGTCACTACGAATCCCCGCAACTTTGCACGGCTCATTGTTCTTATTTTAACCGGGGCACGTCCGATCTGCGGGTGGAACGCAGAGTATACGGCGCGCGCGGTGCTATCGTCTCGACGCTAGCCCCGGTGGCGGTGGAGCGCCGCTCGAGGCCTCTCGGAGGTAACTCATCTGGCGCGCAGCTTCCAGTGAGCCGTGGCGCCTAAGCCCCCCGTCAGTTCTCCATTTGTCTTGCTCAGGCCGGAAATCTCATCGTAGTAGGTAGCTCGCGCTCTGGAACCCGGCCCTCCGCCCCCACCCCGACCGCGATATGCTCCAGGAATTCCGCCCTCCTCTCTTCTCCCTGCGCTTCGCTCTACGGCAGCGTCGTTCCATTCTTCAACGTCGCGCCGGTAAAATGACTGTGGCGACGGTGCGCGGGGGGGGGGGGGGGGGGGGGGTTCCGTTACGATCCGCAGATTTACCATGGAGCGGCCGGCGAATCAATCTGTCCGAGGAGAACGACAGTCGACCCCTCACGGGACGGGTTGCCGTTGGTCGTCTCATGTACACCGAGAATGTAGTCGTATCGCTTTCATGAGGGACGGTCACTATACTTGAGGAAACCCGGCGCCACACGGACTACACGTAAACTCTTTTAGTTGGGAACTGAGCCATAAGGACCCCGTTTCGAGATTATATCTACATACTTACCTTGCCATTCACCATTCGGTGCTTGGCGGAGAGTATCTTGTACTACTACCAGTCAGTCACTTTCCTATTCCACTGGCAAATGGAGCGAGGGCACAGCGACTATCTATATGCTTCCATAAGAGCCTTGATTTCTTTTATCGTGTCTTCGCCCTCCTTCTGTATGTTGGAAGCCGTAGGATCATTCTGCAGCCTGTCGCAAATACCGGTTCTCGAAGTGTTCTCAACGACATTTCACGAAAACGTTGTCGACCCATTTGAGTTCACAGAGCATTTCCGTGACAATCGCGTTTGATCGTGGCTACCAGTAGAAGATACGACAGCAAGCCGCTGAGCTGCTTAGATGCCTTATCTTAATCCAACCTATTGGGGACGCCAAATAATCGAGCAGTAACCAAGAATGAGTTCTACAAGGGTCCTGTGTGAGGTATCCCTTACATATGAGCTGCACTGTCCCAGTACACATCCTTCTATACAACCGACTTCACATGGTCATTTTATTTCATGCCACTTTGCAACATTACACCCACATATTTAATCGACGTGGCATTGTTTATCCCACTCATCTGCATTAACTATGATTTTTCCATATTCACAGCAAGCTGCCATTCATCACATCAAATAGAATTTCTATCCATGTCATTCTGCATCCTCCTACATCAACCAACGATGACACTTTCCCGTACACTAAAGAGTCATCAGCAGTCGCATATTGCTGTTCGCCCAGTGTAGATCATTCACGTATTTCGAGAACAAGAGCGCACCTATCACACTTCCCTGGTTCCCTCCTGGCGATATGCTTGTCTCTGATGAACATTCCAGGAAAACGAAATAAATTCTATTACTAAACACGTCTTAGAGACTCTCACATATCTGAGAACCTAATCCACATGACTTGACTTTTTTTATCTGTGTACAGCGTGGCACTGTGTCAAAATATTTCCGGAAACATAAGGATATGGCTGTGCCTTAGGTATCCGCTCCCGAACCCTTCCAAACGAAAAGCTGTTAGCGAAAAGCTGAGTGTTTCTAAACACAAGTAGAAGACTTATCTCGTCGATGAAACTCGTTGGGCTAGTTATTTTTGTTCTCTAAGAGGAATAGTTACGAGAATGAAAGTAATAATAGACTGATCTTCATGTACGTGTTAATCCAACACAGAAATAAGTTAAGAAGTGAAAGTTTCGAAAAAATTAGCTTTGTAAAGAAGGATTAGACTTGTTTAGACGATGCAGCCACACTTATTTTTCCATCTTCAAATAATTATTTTTCCAAATCGATCTATGAGGAAGCCTTGGTGGTATCCGGGAGTACAACAGTTCATACTTTGTTATTGTGACATTTTAAAAGGTTATGTATGTGTTAAATATGCTCTTTATTTTTTGTAGATCTTAGAAACGTGAATTTGGAAACTATCTTTTTTTACCGTGACGATTTATTGTTGAGCGTCCGCAGTTGCATAAAATTGAAAATATTGCGAAAACTGTCCTAAAACGACAACCCTTAAGTTTATTTTTGGTTTCAGAACAAATATTTTTAAATATTGAGCGTAAACTGTGCATCTTGGAATAATATATCTTGTCTATAACTGATACGGGAACAAAGCTGAGAGGTCACCGTCAATAACATAACATTCGAAAGTTACCTTTAGACTGTTCGATGATGTACAGTATGAATATGAATTACGTTCAGTTTTTCCTAAATAGTGCACACGGTAACTCCAAGGAGTACTCAGTGACAAATCAGAGGATACCTCTGAGAAAGCCAGTAATATTTCGTTCTGGCTACATAAAGCATGCTATGCGAATTTCAAAATGGAACTGCAATTCGTAAACTTGATTATGCTCTTGCAGAGGAGACAAGTAAAATAATTCCTCTGGAAAAAAATCCTCGGAATTCCCGAAAATAATTTTCCCCCATGAACATGTTTAGAATCATCTAATTAGAGAGAGAGAGAGGACTTCGAATTTCTCTGAGGAGATCATTAACGTATAATTTACAAATAGAAAACATCCTTCAGTTTCTTACTGTGTCAGATAATTCAGAGTACTAAAAGTAAGATACTTACAATGATTGGTAAGTTACTGTGCGGCAAAAAATTGAATCACCTTGTTTCGGTTTCAGAATCTTCAAAACTAATTGTAGCAGAGGTTAATGTAGTAAGAACTAATTCAGCATCCCATAACGCAGCACAGCGGCTGAACGTCACTGTAACAGACTGAATAATAGCAGAGTTTTGCTGTCCAAATAATTAGATGCTCTGCAGTGATGATGTAGTTAAATCAAAATATGGTTTCATTCAAAACTCAGTAGCTATCGTTATCTTCTTCAGAGTCAGGATTTTCTTTGTGGGGTCGTAGATTATGCATTACTTTTAGATAAAAACAGCAGTTCCATGTTACACTTCATTGATCGTATTTGTTTTTGTTTTAGTTTATTTATATCGTTATTTCGGGCTTATCAAGATTTCATTCACTTAACCAACTAAATTGTAAAGTTGGAATGCTGCATAATCATTGGACACAGTTCAATCGATTTTAACTGTCTCTTAGTTCCTGTCAGTTTTCGAAGTAGTTGGCAGCGCACACCCACACACACCCCCACAAGCCCCACCCACCCACCCACCCACCCACACACACACACACACACACACACACACACACACACACACACACACACACATATATATATATATATATATATATATATATATATATATATATATATATATATATATATATTCAAACCGATGCATCCACTCGCAAATTTTTCGTTCACTAATGTAGCTAGTGCGTTACTGAAGCTACATTCTACGAACAATCTCCGTAGCTTTAGCCGTTCAGATTGCTGGAAACGAATCATTACCATCATTTCTCCCTGGTGCGTTCGGAAATAGACAACCTGACAAAAAAAAGTTAAGCTCATGGAAGACCTGGTCGGATATTAACGTATCTTCGTAGAAGTACACAAAATCAGCTGCTATGTAAGTGGTGAGAGCTGGAATTCCCTATGATGTGTAGGACGGACACCAGAGCGCGATATTGCTGTGTGAACTACATCAAATGTTGAGAGATCACTTTGGTGGACGTGGATATGCTGCGTACTGGTGTGAAAAAAATACGTAACTTACTATAGAAACGAAATCAGTATTACTTGTAAATAATTAGGCGATTTGTAAAGCACTTCCTTCACTGTGTATTCGTGCGTATTACATTGTAGCATATAATGCACTGAAGCAATGCTGTATTTCTTGTTAAAGTGGACCACAGGCGGAATTTGAGCCCCATCAGACGGGGACTTTCCGGATGCACAGGGTGCTTATAAACTCCCGCCACATGAGAGCTTGCCCCCATGAAAAACGAGGTATCTTAGGATAATGAAGCTTTGTGGAAATAATTATTCGGGCAAACGGAAGAAAAATAACGAATAAATCATTCAAAGGAACATATTTTAATTTCCAATAGAGAAGGTGACTTTTGTTAATTGGTACCATGTTTACCTTCCAGCTTACAAACATTGCACAGTGTAACGACCATCTGAATCCACTCCACGAAAACCTGAAGCCGATTACCTTACTTCTGTCCGATACACCGTTGGACCATGGAATGTCCAGCTGTCGTGACACTGCTTGTGCTGTGCTGCAAGATAGCACATTGCTTCCAGCGTTTTCAGCCATGGCGTAACTTGTTCAACAGTTTTGGCGCAATTGGCCGTCAGCCTCAGCCTGGAGGAGTTTCCAAATCGTCAGTTAATATGAACATCCGACTCGTGTTCTTCATCCCCAGTGGGCAAGAAAGTCGTATCAGTATTGCTCGAACGTGTCGTTGCTTACTAAGAGCAGCGGAACATGTAAGTTGAAGGTCGAAAGTGGAGGAAGGAAAGAAAAGCGATTAGTGATGTCAGATGCATCGGCACATTACACGGAATCGGCAGCGACGGGTGAAAATGTGTGCCCAAGCAGGATTCGAACTCGGCTTACTTGGCAGGTGCGTTAACCACTGCATTACCCGTGACACAGTGATTATCACAGGTGTCTCGGTACGCTTCACGGCCCCCATTCCCACTGAGCGCCCCTATCCACACTCCCTGTCAATTGCTTTGACATTCCCGCAGGTTGTCGGGCGTACTTGTGCATCCGCACTGAACATGTTGGATCCATATACCAACGAATCAATTATATGAATGCGTGGTATCTGTTCTGTCTGACACCACTCGTTCATACAAGAGCAGCAGAACTATTTATATTGTTTTGATAAAACAGGTTTAAGAGTATAGCTCGTTTCATCTCGTCCAGACACATGTTAACTGTCTGCAAGTGTAATGCACACTGATGCCTGTGTTTCAACCATACGTCGCTATACCAGTACCGGTGCCAAACGATAGGTCATGACACTAACACAACGTAAATCCTGCAGCGCACAGTCTGATAAACCTTCATATAAAGTTGGCTGTCTACCCATATAATAAATAGTTTCCCGCCTACATTAGATCGAATAGCGAAAGTTTGATTACAACCAACCTGTACATTGCCTGACAGATAAACACAGAAGCGCACAAAGGGGAGGAAGAAGTGAAATGACATTTCGCGGACTGAGGTGTATGTAATGTTATTCTAGTGATTACAAAATCGAGTCAAATTTACAAATAACTTGGCAATTTCAGCCCAGCTATAAGTACCACGTTACACAGCCTTTGGCTTGGAGGCATAGTGTGATTCTGTTGTGTAGGGTGTCGTAATGCCATTGAATCATCTCCCACATCTGTTGTATCTGATCTTTGATATCCCTCTCGATACCTGGCGAGCAAGCTACAACGCGATGCACAGCGCCTTTCTTGCAGAGTCTGCCACTTGAGTTTGCTAAACATCTCCATAACGCTGTAACGCTTACCAAATAACCCTGTGACGAAACGCGCCGCTCTTCTTTGGATCTTCTCTATCTCCTCTGTCAATCCGACCTGGTATGGATCCCACACTGATGAGCAATACTCAAGTATAGGTCGAACGAGTGTTTTGTAAGCCACCTCCTTTGTTGATGGACTACATTTTCTAAGCACTCTCCCAATGAATCTCAACCTGGTACCCGCCTTACCAACAATTAATTTTATATGATCATTCCACTTCAAATCGTTCCGCACGCATACTCCCAGATATTTTACAGAAGTAACTGCTACCAGTGTTTGTTCCGCTGTCATATAATCATACAATAAAGGATCCTTCTTTCTATGTATTCGCAATACATTACATTTGTCAATGTTAAGGGACAGTGGCCACTCCCTGCACCAAGTGCCTATCCGCTGCAGATCTTCCTGCATTTCGCTACAATTTTCTAATGCTGCAACTTCTCTGTATACTACAGCATCATCCGCGAAAAGCCGCATGGAACGTCCGACACTATCTACTAGGTCATTTATATATATTGTGAAAAGCAATGGTCCCATAACACTCCCCTGTGGCACGCCAGAGGTTACTTTAACGTCTGTAGACGTCTCTCCATTGATAACAACTTGCTGTGTTCTGTTTGCTAAAAACTCTTCAATCCAGCCATAACAGCTGGTCTGATATTCCGTAGGCTCTTACTTTGCTTATCAGGCGACAGTGCGGAACTGTATCGAACGCCTTCCGGAGGTCAAGAAAAATAGCATCTACCTAGGAGCCTGTATCTAATATTTTCTGGGTCTCATGAACAAATAAAGCGAGTTGGGTCTCACACGATCGCTGTTTCCGGAATCCATGTTGATTCCTACATAGTAGATTCTGGGTTTCCAAAACCGACATGATACTCGAGCAAAAAACATGTTCTAAAATTCTACAACAGATCGACGTCAGAGATATAGGTCTATAGTTTTGCGCATCTGCTCAACGACCCTTCTTGAAGACTGGGACTACCTGTGCTCTTTTCCAATGATTTGGTACCCTCCGTTCCTCTAGAGACTTGCGGTACACGGCTGTTAGAAGGGGGGGGGCAAGTTCTTTCGCGTACTCTGTGTGCGATTTACCTTAATACGAGGCGACGCAATTTATTAGGAGTCTACGCTCCCCGGTCATTATTAGAGACGCAGCCGTTTGTGTTTCGGTGTCAACGGTAGCCTATGCATGGGTCGGTAATTCCCTAGTGCGCGTGCAGCTAGTCTCGGAAACAGAATGTTGTAACGGATGGCAGGCGCAGTTGTGAACAGGTTACGATGTGTATGTACAATACAGTGCTCGTGGTGGTCAGACGTGGATTAAACCGAACATTGACGAGGGGTATGCCTACTCTCACGTCCCTTTACAGTCCAACAATGGGCCACTGATACATCAGATGCCCCAAAAATCTTGATACAGCACGAGATTACTAGCCGTCGAAACGGAGACCCACAACATAGCCCCCTTTCTAATTACGTCGGGTGCTACCTGCGCTGTCTCGCATAAGAACGCGCCATCTCCGTCTCCATCACTGATCACCGTGTATCTCATGCTGTTCAAGTTCCTAGTACATTCTGGCACACCTGATAACTACTTAGAGCAGTAACGACTCTAATGTACTCTGGTGATTGATAGGGGACTGCCACTCTAATAATTTACATTCCTGGTTTTTGCCAGGGAGAGTGTATTTCATGCAGTACAGACTAGGAGAATATTCCATAGTAAGACATTAGTAATTATCTTTTAAATTTCCCCGTTACATATCCATATGTGCTGGATTAATTTTGCTACTATTATCGTGTATTTCCGCCCGTTCTGATTTCTTTATTATTTATGATGCACTCTGCGCTTCAAAGCTGCAAAATCGATTGTAACCGAGATTCGTGGAGAATAGTGAAAGCCTAGGACTTGAATCGATTGCGTACCGTCGTTGTCGAGGATCCCTTCGACCATGCCGTAACATGCAGTCCAAATAACTTCCTACGTTGGGATACTTCACTTTTATATTAACCATTTCTATTTCATTCCAGATCACGTCATATTTCCTAGAATTTACTAGCAACTAGTCAGCACGCGCTTCAAAAAGTGTCTTCCATTAATCGTCATGTAATCTGTCTACCGGCAGTTAAGTGCGTGAGAACCTATCACCCTAACTGCTGTTCCACACATCAACGAGGAAGGTGGCGGAATGGTGAGACACTAATCTTACAATGGGGACAATGGTTGTTGATATTCACCCGATATCCAGACAAGGTTTTCGGTTGTTTTCCTAAATCACTTACGGCAAATGCCAGGATGGTTTCTTTGAAAAGACTTGTTTCCTACATTATGATTCCCCAAATATGAGATTGTGTTCCGTCTCTGTTGACGCCGTCGTCGACAGGACATTCAAACCTTTCCCTTTCTTCTTTCATCACATTCTGCCATGGAGACTACGGAGACGAAGGCTGGAATTTCCACGACAATACTGCAACTTGACGTTCACTAAGCGGTGGCAGGTGGCCTCTTTACATGTATCGCGTTTTATGCTCCATCCGACAGATGGCCGTTGGCATGTACTGCGTGTAACATCGGCAAACAAACACCTTGCAGTAAACGTGGTAAGGATCCAGGTTAGAGGAGGGAACGTTATGGGCTGGTGAATGTCCTCCTGTTATTTCGTGGATGGTGTCGTCGCCCTGGAAGGTACAGTGGATCAACAAAATATGCAACTATGTGCACCCTTCTACGCATTTCACTTTTCCTAGGCGAGATGGTATCAGCAGAGCAATGCAACGTGCCCTAAAGCCTGTAGTGTATGTGCGTGGTTTAAAGTGCCCGAGGATGAGCTTAACGTACTCCCCTGGCCACCAAACACCCCGTACTCAAACGCTATCGAGAATCTGAGGAAACACCTCGATCGGGCTGTGTACGCTAAAGATCCTCAACTGAGAAACCTAGAGTAGCTGGCTCCACATCGCTGTCGGTACCTTCCAGAACGCCACTGACCCTCTTCCTGTACATGTCACATTGGTGCACGCTGCAAGAGCCTTTTTACCATGCTTTTGACGGGTGGTCACATTACTCTGACTGGACCATGTATATGACGTTTGCTCGTCACCAGCATACGAGACACAGAGTGTACTCAGTCATTGCCTACTGAGGCACTTCTGATCTTGTTAAGCATCTACCCTACAGACATAAAAGTACTTTATGTAGTAGCTGGTCAGTTTTTGCACAAAGGCAGTCTAGTAAGTACATAAGTCCAACCGTTGTCCAGAACATTACTCACAAAACACAACTATAAGAATGTATGCTTGCCTAAAGGCAATGTGATTAGGACGCAACAAATCCCCACGGTGGGTGCATGGGTTTTCCCCATACATTCGTAAAAGCCTGCAGCTAAACTCCAAAAGAAAAGGGCGTGGGCCATATCACCTGTATTTATGTAGTTTGAAAATGATAAGGAAATAGACACACAGCTGTGGATGGGTAGTCAAGCGTGAACACAGAATTTAGGCAAGGAGATGAAGTAAGATCCGAGAGTGCTTTTGTAAATAAATAAGCAACGAGGAAAAGTGACAATTACTTCATGGTTTAGAGAATAATGCATCCAAAGCTATTTGACAAGGAAACATCACCGACCTGATCTCACTTTAAGGAGGAAATAGCACACTTGCAGAGTATCAGACCCAGCAATCGAATCCGCGTGAAACATTGTCCGTAATTCCGATACTGCGCAGTTATTAATTGCTGGAAACACAGATTTTAAACTTCTGCGCGAACCAGTTGTTTGTCACTCGCTGCGCCTCACTGCAGCCGCTTTTTTACCGTGAGTGTTGTACTGTAGAGGGGAGTGGAAAACAGAGCCCTCCCATTCGCTGGATATAGCGGTTAAGGGAAGAGCAGTGGTGAAGTGGATATAACTGTCCATTGTATCTGGAATCCAGAACAGATGTTATTCTAAGCGGAGAACAGTAAGTACACACGCATCGAAGGAAAGATGTTTCTGGCAGCAGCTGCGTGTTAAAACCCTTGGTTCGTCGGGTGGCCAGTCTTTCAGAAGTTGCTAGTCTACTCGCCCGTACATATCTCCGCAGCCCGGGTTCGATTCCCGGCGGGGTCAGGGATTTTCTCTGCCTCGTGATAACTGGGTGTTGTGTGATGTCCTTAGGTTAGTTCGGTTTAAGTAGTTCTAAGTTGTAGGGGACTGATGACCATAGATGTTAAGTCCCATAGTGCTCAGAGCCCCCCCCCCCCCCCCCGCAGCCATCGTTGACCCATGTCATGCATGACCGGTGGTGCGCCGCATTAGTCTCGACGCCAGTTTTGGATAGCGCCTTTTCGCCATTCAGGATACACGTGACCCAGTGTTGGAGGCGAACAGTTTACAAACATAGCCGTTTAGGAAATGCTTCCGCACTTGACCTGAAAGCCAATGATCGTGCCCTTTTGGTGCCGTCCGTGAGTGGTTATTGCACATTGACATCCAACATAGGCGGTGGTCAGATTAATGAGACTGGACCTTGCAATATGAGTAAGTACAATGTCAGTCCCACATACTCCTGCGTTCAAAATTATTTTATCAATATTCCCTTATTGGTATCCTGCAGTTTTGTTATTTACTTCTCAAAATCACGAATAACAAAGGTAAGATTTATTGTGAACTGAAGTTCATGATTTTCGATTCACAATACAACTATGCCAAACTCTTTGAAGAATACCACGTCTGCAGCAAATGCACTTCACTTTAACAGTGGCAGCTTTATAATCTATAGTAAATAACGCACAACAATGATGTTAATTTAAAATTAAACAGAGCTACGCTACTTTCATTTAAAAACTCATTAGTGTCAATCCTTTACACCGCATTTCTGATTCGCAACTTAAATATGATCGAAGGAAAGAGGTTTCTCGTAGCAGCTGCGTGCTACAAACAGCGCAGTTCGACAAATTAACACAGTATGTTCCCGATGTCAAAACAGTCTTTCACAAACCTCTTACTGACTCCACTACACAGTATTTCAGGATTGGGCATTAAGAGACTGCAGTGGGGCGGAGCGATTGAAAAAACTCTGTGTGCGATATTTGTACGTTGAAGGTCAAAACTGCGCAGTGTCAGAATTATGACGCAAATTATGGCACGGGATCGTTTGGCGCGACAGATATCCTTGAAGTCAGCCTTTTTTTTCGGCTTAATAGGTGAAGCTTGTGATATTTCCGTGAGTGCGTCAAAATACAAGAAATATCAAGAGTAAAAGTGAATACAGACCAGCAGACTTAACGACCGTTGCGAATGGAGAAATGTCACTGCGAGTTATGACAAATGCCGATCAAGTTAGGACCTTTCCGAGCAAAAGACTGCGAAAGATATGTGGGGAATAGCCTATTGACTGAAAACAATGTAAATAATTGAAAGTGTGAAGCTGACAGCTAGCCACTCTTCAGGGTACATTAGGACCACCCGTTGGATACTAGGGAAACATTCCTGCTGTCAAATGGTTCAAATGGCTCTGAGCACTATGGGACTTAACATCTGAGGTCATCACTCCCCTAGAACTTAGAACTACTTAAACTTAACTAACCTAAGGACATCACACACATCCATGCCCGAGGCAAGATTCGAACCTGCGACCGTAGCGGTCGCACAGTTCCAGGCTGAAGCGCCTAGAACCGCTCGGCCACACCGGCCGGCTCCTGCTGTTAAAGATGGCCCTCATGCTCAGAAATATCTCTGTTAAGTTAGTGTGTGCGAACTTTCATTCAAATACTGTTTCACAGATTGCAGTCTTAAAAGACGATATTTAAAAAAGGAAAGGAAATTACAGCAAACAGCACAACACTTTATACTCTTCTCGATTTTGCTGCCGGATCTTAAAATCAACGTGATTAGACGTTTCGGTGATCCATCTGACAGGCTTCTTCAGAAGAACGCTGCTGTTGCTGAGTCTCACTGAAATTTGATGCCAAGGCTGAAAATCGTCATCTTACATAGGCCTCTGTACCGTACACAGCGCATGCACGACCCATCACATTTGCTGCCCTCCAAGACTAGGCTGGTGGCACCGCCCTTAGTAGAACCCCGGCGGTAACGATATGCCGCCCTCAAAGTATACTTTCAAACGCTCCCGCTGACCGCAACTGAGAACGTTCTGTTTTGATATGGGATACTTCAGGGTTCCATGTCCTGCTAATAGGAAAAGCATCAAATTGCCCGCCAATCCACGTTCAATTCACTCTTTATAAACACCGTCCAGAAACCAAAAGTGTTGGCAACTACCTATGTCTCGTCAAATTCGATCCCGTCTCCCTTATTTATGTAATGATCGGCTACCGCCGCTTTTTCTGGCCTCGTGTGGCGGCGACTTTCTATGCGCCTGTCCTTAGCTGTGCGAGTCGAACAGCGATGTAAGCCTTCCCAGCTAACACTAATTTCATACATACCTGGCTTCCTAAGCCTCACATTATCTTTCACAGGGCGGAGTAGCACCATAATATTGGAAGGTGGACGGAATACACACTTAATGTTAAAACTCCTTAAATATCTTCCAATATTAAATGACATGCCCCCAGCATAAGGAATTAAGGCTACATCAATGGCCGAGCGAGGAGGCGCAGTGGTTAGCACACTGGACTCGCGTTTGGGAGGACGACGGTTAAAACCCGCGTCCGGCCATCCTGGTTTAGGTTTTCCTTGATTTCCCCTAATCGCTTGAGGCAAACGCTGCGATGGTTCCTGTGAAAGGGCACGGTCGATTTCGTTGTCTTTCCTATCCTAATTCGAGCTTGTGCTCCGCCTCTAATGACCTCGTTGTCGACGGGACGTTAAACACTAATCTCTTCCTCCACATCAATGTGTAAAAAGACAGATTGCTACTTACCATAAAGAAGACAGTCAAACTGCAGATAGGCACAAGTAAAAGACAGTTACATAATGCTTTCGGCCACAGCCTTCATCAGTGAAATAGACACACACATATCCACACTCTCTTTTACTGATGAAGGCTTTGGCCGAAAGCTATATGTAAGAGTCTTTTAATTGTGTCTGTCTGCAACTTGAATTCTCTTCTTTACGGTAAATAGCAAATCGTCTTTTCCTACATTGCTGATATTCCTACTCGGACTTCCCACTGTTTCTATTAATGCCAAAGATCCATCTTCCACTTCATGCAGCTTTGGGAATGATCCAAACTCCACAGCCCTAGAATCTGCTTCTCAGAGTACCCATTTTTCTGAAACACAGCCAGCAAATGTGCAAGTTCTTGGGTTATACCTTGCGCATTGGAAACGGCATATACTCTGCGTATCAGACTCCTAGGACGCCATCGCATTGGTATGTTGAATGCAACTCTTAGCATGCAGGTCGATGTGTTTCGGCTTTCGGCGGACACTATGACCCAGAGTACTGAGCCGTGGGCAGCTCGTGTTCACGCCGTTTATTGCTTGTCATCTTGTGTCTACGTACTGCCGCCACGTTTCTTATTCAATTTACTGGCGTCACTAAGTTATTGCCTTGCCTACCCGTGAGTGGCAGCAGCAGCACTTATAGATAAGAGCACTGTAGTATTATCTGTGGAGCGATCGGTAGTATTTCCGGGTCGTGGTCTGTTGGGAGTTGAGTCGGGATGGAGCTCAAGTTAAGGTCTGCACAGCCAGTACTCGCCGACCGCTGGCGATACACATGCACTGTCCCGCGGAAGGAGACTTGAGCGGGGACGACCGTTGGTTGGTCGGTCGGTCTGTCGGTCGCCTCATCGGGAGACGTGTATTTGGTCTTCTGACAGCTTCTGGGCCCCTTCAACTGGTCATCTTGCGGGACTTGGGTCGGTTCCTTTCTTGTGCAGAGATGTCGGGTGGCCATGCTCTCTGCATGGTTGGGCTCGAGCCAGTATCGTCGTGTGTCAGAGTTGCAAACGGATATCAAGGGAGTCGGGACGGAGCAGCAGTGAGGTCCGGACAGCCATGACTCGCCCGACAGTTGCCGACACACATGACTTGAGTGGGCACGACCTAGGTTGGTCTTTCGGTCTGTCGTCTCATCGGACGACGTGTATTTGGTCGCGGACCGTCTCTGGGTTCTCCCTGTGTGTTGACTTGTGATTCGTCCTTGTTTTTCCTCAGTGACTGGTCTTAGTATCGTTCGAGTTGTTTGTGGAAGTGTTTCTGCGGAACCGTGTGTAGCTTTTGGTTTTGACTGACCAGTTATTGTAACTTTCTTTGCGTGTTGGAGGCAGTTTGTCGGTTGCGACAGAGCAGCGAGTGTGTGTTTCCTCGCTTTGTTGATGTTGTCCGACACTGAGGGTAGTTAGACAGCTTGGTGTTGTTCTCCTTTTCTTTTTCACTGTTTATTGTGCCTTGACTGTGTTTATACGCCAATTATTAAGGCATTCCTGCTGCGATCCTCGTCTTCGCTGGTACTTTTGGGTGTCGAGCTGTGGGTCAGGTGGAACGGAACCGATCAGGCAGTTGGTTGGTTCGTCAGCCGTCCGTAGGTCGTGCTGCAACCCGACTGTTTACTGTTACGCTTGGCTTTCTGTCTCACTCAAACTGTGGTTAGAGTTTCCTCCCCAGGCCGACCCTTGGAGCACTTCTGAGCACCACTGTTTGTTTTTTTGTGATTGTCTTTTTATTTGGTCGTAATATTGTGTTTTGCGTTTAGTATATGACCTTCAACCGAACTTCATAACAACTTTAAGATTACGCCTTCATCTGTGTTCTGCAAATGTTTATCTTAAGGTTGTGTTTGATTATTCTTGAGTAATTACTTGGGCCTTCAGCCGACAAGATATTTAAAATTTTCTTAAGATGTTTTTCTGTTGTGGTGTGTGAAGTCTTATCTTTAAAGTATCTTTTTTATTATGTAACGAAATTTTTTTTTAAATTGGGCTTTCAGCCGAAGAATTAACTTGAATTTCCCGTAATATGGCCTTTAGCCGAAATTTGTAAATATTATTTCGGCCTTTAGCCGAGAAGATATTGTAATTTTACTTAAGTACGGCCTTCAGCCGTTAGTCTAAGTCCTGGTGTTTTAAAAGCAATCATTTAAATGTATTCTGGAGAAGTTACTTGGGCCCTCAGCCATGAATTGATCTTTGCTGTTTTAAAGAGAAAATTGTGCATTGGTCTAAAGAATAAGGTTGAGTGTGTTCTTGTATAACTACGAGTAACAGTAATTGACCTTGGCTGCTTTCCCCAACCTGATCCGCTCTGTCCTACGAAACCAGATTTCAAGTACCATCTCGTTTTTTGTGCACTGTGTAGTCCAAAAATGGAAGCCTCCCATCACTTTTGACCTCAGTGGCAAATTTAAATCTGGGATGAAGACAGTTCAAGTGGTCCAAAAATAGGGTGAGGGCATCACGTTCATGAGGCCAGTTAGAAAAGGGGCGACTATGGGCGGTAAAGGATTACCCATTCTCTACAAAAATATTGCGATTAATTGAAAAGTACGTGGATGTCAGAAAATGACGCTAAGTGCGGCGCCACTAGTCCCGTCTCGTACGGCAACAGCTGTCATGGGCGGTACGTGTGCCGTTTACGGTACGGAAGCCTATATAGGACAACGATTTGCTGCCTTGGCATCAGTTTTTAGCAGGACTCAGCAGCAGCAGCAGCAGCCTCTTGATGATGGCGGAAGATGGCTCTCCAAAATATCAAATTCGGTAGCAAAATTTAGGCGGATATTAAGTAATTTACTGTTTGCTTTAATTCCTTTTGATTTTTAAAACATTTCGTCTTATAATATGCAATCGGCATCTTCTACGCTATATGAACGAAAATTCGCACTCTCGAACTTAACAGTGAAATTCCTTGCTCATGAAAGTCATCAGGAAACTTTTCTTAGCATCCCATCGGTGGGCCTAATACAGGATGATTCACTGATTGTGAGCGGGCCAAATATCTCACAAAATAAGGGGCAAACGAATAAACTAAAAAGAACGAAACTTGTCTAGTTTGAATGGGGAAACCAGATGGCGCTATGGTTGGCCCGCTAGATGGCGCTGCCATAGGTCATACGGATATCAACTGCGTTTTTTTTAAATAGGAACCCCCATTTTTTATTACAAATTCCCGTAGTACGTAAAGAAATATGAATGTTTTAGTTGGACCACTTTTTTCGCTTTATGATAGATGACACTGTAATAGTCACAAACGTATGGCTCACAATTTTAGACGAACAGTTGGTAACAGGTAGGTTTTTGAAATTAAAATACAGAACGAAGTACCTTTGAACATTTAATTCAGTTGTTCCAATGTGATAGATGTACCTTTGTGAACTTACCATTTCTGAGAACGCATGCTGTTACAGAGTGATTACCTGTAAATACCACATTAATGCAATAAATGCTCAAAATGATGTCCGTCAGCCTCAGTGCATTTGGCAATACGTGTAACGACATTCCTCTCAAAAGCGAGTAGTTAGCCTTCCGTAATGTTCGCACATGCATTGACAATGCACTGACGCATGTTGTCAGGCGTTGTCGGTGGATCACGATAGCAAATATCCTTCAACTTTCACCACAGAAAGAAATCCGGGGACGTCAGATCCGGTGAATGTGCTGGCCATGGTATGGTGCTTCGACGACCAATCCACCTGTCATGAAATATGCTATTCGATACCGCTTCAACCGCACGCGAGCTATGTGCCGGACATCCATCATGGAAGTACGTCGCCATTCTGTCATGCAGTGAAACATCTTGTACCGATCAGCATACAAAGCACGCGCCCGTTGGGCATTTTGATCACAACAGCCATACATTAACACAATATCGACCTTTTCCGCAATTGGTAAACGGCCCATTTTAGCACGGCTAATGTACCATGAAGCAAATACCGTCCGCACTGTCGGAATGTTACGTGATACCACGCACTTCTACGTTTGTGACTATTACAGCGCCATCTATCATAAAGCGAAAAAAGTGGTCCAACTAAAACATTCATATTTCCTTACGTATTACACGAATATGCAATAGAAATGGGGGTTTCTATTTTAAAAAACGCAGTTGATATCCGTTTGACCTATGGCAGCGCCATCTAGCGGGCCAACCATAGCACCATCTGGTTTCCCCCTTCAAGCTAGACAAGTTTCGCTCATTGTAGTTTTTTCGTTTGACGCTTATTTCGTGAGATATTTGGCCCGGTCGCGATCAGTGGATCACGCTGTATACCGTGAAAAGTGGCTAGCTGCCAGCTTCCAACGCCACACCTCCACCCACAGCACGAAAGTGTACGAAACCACAGTAATTTACTTACTGCAGTTGCGTTAGTGGGTTTATCGGGAATTTGCAAACAGTAATTAAACATTTCATCTTTACGAAACTTTATACCCTTAGAAACTTCGGTACAGATTGACCCTTCTACGCAGAATGCAAGCTTGATTGTGGAAAGCATGAAGTTGTAGATCCAGATGTTCGACTTGAAACTCATGACGTCAGAGAATGGAAATTTTAATTCAGGATGTTGCACTGTTACTTGGCGTCCGCACTCGCAGAACCCTGCTCGCCGAGAAAAGTATTTGTGACAGAGCGCTTCCACTTCCTCCTCGATATCGAGGCCACGGTCGACCGCGGGCAACCGGTGTTCTCTGATATGTGACGGCATTCCAAGATTTTGCGAATGCTGCAGTGTGATCTCCTCCGGCGCAGGCGTTCATCATTACGACGCCGTAAATGTTTTTCAATCAGCCTAAAAGGCGGGTGGCGCCGCAGGATGGCGGATCAAAACAGGGCGTAACTCTCGCGCGCAATTTAAGTAAGTGGTTCGCTCAATAAGGTGTAAGGATCCAAAATCGTCACGTCAAACATGGCAATCTCGGAGCGCGACCGTCGCACTGAGGCAAAGTGTGTCGCAGCTCACACTGCCAGGTAGCCGATGGGAAGTTGCGTCTCCACTGTTTCTGAGCCTGGCCAGGAGTATAAGCTCTGTACTGAAAGAAGGGTGCTTTGTATAAACGCATCCGGTTCCAGAATCATAGCTGATGAAAATTATGGTATTCATTCTATACCTACGATGGCGCCTCAGTAAGTAAATGCATTGTTTTCTGCTGTATTGGTTGGCAGCAGTGTGTCAACGACGACGCTATTTTGTCAAAGACGACACTGCTTCAGCGCGGTTCCCATTGAGGCGATGCAGTATGAGATTCAATACACAACGGACTCGAGATACAACTCAGACGCAACCCTCATTATTGGAGCAAACCGCTACGAAGTAGAAGTGAATGAACTGTTTCGCACTGCAACGATAGCGGTACAGCACTAATAAGTATGTCTGTCGTACCGCCCGGCGTAATGTGGAGTGTTGGTTGCTCTATGGAACCGTGTGTGAAGACATAGGCCGAGGGGTGTAGAGAACCAAATGTCGAGCCCTCAGATAGACCTAGAAACAATAGCTTTTTGTAAATGAAGTAAAGCTACATCTCTTCCTCCAATTAGTTTCACAGTAAAGCTTATGATTTTTGCGTTGTTGCACTTAGTTATTGTGAGGCTTAGAAAATAAGTAAAACACCGAGTGTATTTTCGAAAGTTTTTCGGTACCGAATGATTTCAGTGGCCAGTTTACATTTGGTGCATTTTAGGTAATACGTCACTGCATACAAAATGTAGCTAACACACGAAAAATTTTTTAACATTAGAATTGAATACAAATGTTTCCAGTCCCGAGTAAATAAGATATGTTTTGCAGTAAAGAGATACGATGTGCCGCACGCGACGCACGGCCACGTGCTTTGTGGATTTGTGGCTTGCGTTTGTCTCTCGTATGTGGTTTATGAAGTCGGGTACAACCACATTTTAAGTTAACAGTGCTTTAATTGCTATTTCCATATTAAACACAGACAGACAATTGCAGACCCAGTAGAGGGGTTACCTGTGTATTGCATGCATCAGTTTATAATGCTTGCACTAACAGTTATACTCACTAAACATTCCATAACTGGTTTTTCTCACATGATGTTGAACAAATGGCGTGTGTTCTAGCGAAAAATAAATGAGAGATAGGATTTTGATATTGATATAACTAAACCATACAGTGTTTTGGAGGTAGCCAACCTGAAGGCATATTTAGTGCAAAAGGATTTGAACATGACGCGCTCTTGTATATAAGAAGAATGAGTGTGTCAACAATAAGGAAGAGAGATGCAATAGCTAATTAAATTTGTAAGAAAGGCCGGTAAAGAACGGTGGCAGGACAAGAAAATCTGAGGTCAGAGTTTGTGCTGTCACATGCATTTCCCTTAACATACACAGTTTTATTGATTTCATTGTCCCATATTAATTGCTATTTTCGGTGGTTGTATATGTAAATTCTTCTGAAACATAATAAAGCAAATTAATCTGCTTCGGATGACTCTTCTTCACAGTATTCAGAAATCCATTTTAGATTAGTCCTTACTGAATATGGTTCTTACAATATTCTATTTTTATTGATTAAGTATCACTATTTCCAATAACGTAATAGTCCACGACGACAATGTGGCTTAATTCATGAGATGAAAATGAATCGGTGTCATTATAGCTTCTTGTTTATCAAACGAGCGTGAGAAAACTAAAGTTTATTGGTCACACCTTGTAAGAAATTATAATGCCTCCTACCACGGATGCATTAGTGCTGGTCTTGTTGCTTTGTTCTATCGTACCAGTGGCAACGTCAGAGCGACGCCTGTAAGTGCTGCGTTATGTGACCGTTATTGCAATGTGCCGCACCACATATCGTGTCGCCTCATTGTTAACCTTGCCTTAACCGCACTCTTGTTATTGCACGCTAGCTGTACTGGTTAGCGAATAGGTACTGTCGCAGTGATTTCAGAGCATACTGAAAAGCCAAAGAAATTGGTACAACTGCCTAATACCGTGTAGGGACCCACGAGCACGCTGCAGTGCCTCAACGAAACGTGGCATGGACTCGACTAATGTCTGAAGTAGTGCTGGAGGGAATAGACACTATGAATCCTGCAGGGCTGTCGATAAATCCATAAGAGTACGAGGGGCTGGAGATATCTTCTGAACAGCAAGTTGCAAGGCATCTCAGATATCCTCAATAATGTTCATGTCTGGAAAGTTCAGTGGCAAGCGGAAGTGTTTAAACACAGAAGAGTATTCCTGGAGCCACTATGTAGCAATTCTGGACGTGTGGGGCGTCGCACTGTCCTGCTGGAATTGCCCAACTCCTTCGGAATGCACAGTGGACATGAGTGGATGCAGGTGATCAGACGCTTAGGTACGTATCATCTGTCACAGTCGTATCTATACGTATCAGGTGTCTCATATCAGTCCTACTGCACACGTACCACACCATTACACTATCTCCACCAGCTTGAACAGTCCCCTGCTGACATGTAGTGCGTGCTGCGCGGGATTAGCCGGGCGGTCTCAGGCGCTGCAGTCTTGGACTGTGTGGCTGGTCCCGGCGGAGGTTCGAATCCTCCCTCGGGCATGGGTATGTGTGGATAGTTTAGGTTAAGTAGTGTGTAAGCTTATGGGCTGATGACCTTAGCAGTTAAGTCCCATAAGATTTCACAACCATTTGAACGTTTGACATGTAGGGTCCATGCATTCATGAGGTTGTCTCCATACCCGTACAGTTCCATCCACTCGAAACAATTTGAAACGAGTCTTGTCCGAACAGGCAACATTTTTCCAGTCATCAGCAGTCCAGTGTCTATGTTGACGTGCCCAGGTGAGGCGTAAAGCTTTGTGTCGTGGAGTCATCAAGGGTGCACGAGTAGGCCTTCGTCTCCGAAAACCCATATCGATGATGTTTCGTTGAATGGTTCGCACGCTGGCACTTTTTGATGGCCAGCATTGAAATATGCAGCAATTTGTGGATGGGTTGCATTTCTGTCACGTTGAACCATTCTCTTCAGTCGTTGTTGGACCAGTTCTTGCAGGATATTTTTCCGGTCTCAGCGGTCTGATATTTTACCGGATTCTTAATATTCACGGTACACTCGTGAAAGTGTTGTACGGGAAAATCCTCACTTCAGCTCTAACTCGGAGATGCTGTGCCCCATCGCTCGTGTGCCGACTGTAGGCGCACGTACAAACTCACTTAAATCTTGATAACTGGCATTGTAGTAACCGATCTAACAAATGCGCCAGGCGTTCCGACGGCAACGCCGTATACTGTCTGTTTACATATCTCCTAATTTGAATACGCATGCTACACTAGATTCTTTGGAGCTTCAGTGTAGATAAAACTTTGAGATTCGGAAAATGTTTTATCCGGGTTGCGGCGCTCTGCGCAGCGGACACTGACACCAGAGAATGAAGTAAAGCTTGAATCATTTCAGTGTGAATGTGCAAGGGAAATACATGGACGAGATGGAGGGCAAGAGTGAGTAATGAAAGAGTGCTGGGAAGGGTTGGTGAGAGAAGAAGATTGCTGCAGGCTACAAGAGGAAGGAAAAAATGAATGGGACATTTCATTGAGACGGGAATTCCTGCTAACAGACGCTTTGGGGAGTCTAGTTCTTGGGACGAGTTTGAAAGGAAGGAGGAGATGCAAAATAACAGACGACATCAAGGGAAGCGGAAGTTACGCCGTTCAGAAGAGGCTGGAAGAAGACAGGAGCCTATGGGCAGAACACTGATGGTGGTAATGACAAGAAAGTGAAGCACTAGGAAGGGGAGAAGGAAACAAAATGAAACTTCACGGATGAGATGTACGTCTCATAAATTTTGACTGTACTTGACAGTTTGCTGCTCCAGTTCCTCAAAAGTATCTCTGGACCTGTTGTACTCTTCTCTTCTGACATTGCCCCCATACAGAAAATACCAGAGCATTAATGTTAGGTGACTGATAGTCTAGGGTTATTAGATGTCTTCATCTGCACCGATTTATAACATTTCCTAACATGCACGTACCACGTTTCCCAAGGCATGGGGCGCTTATGAAATTTGAGCCCAGTTAGAAGACGACATAGCCGAAAATTTGTAAGGTGCAGACAAATGAAAACGAGACAGATGAATAAAAAGCAAGGAAACTGTTTATTATTTCAAAATTAATCTACATAACTGTTAATGCATTACTCACAATGGGAAAGAAGATGGACAAAGCCTTCATGTGAAAATGTTAACGCATAGCTGTGGAATCATGACTGAACCCAGGCGTGCACATCTTCATCTGAAGCAAATCGACTGCCACTGACATCTCTTTTCAGGGCGCCAAAAATACACTCCTGGAAATTGAAATAAGAACACCGTGAATTCATTGTCCCAGGAAGGGGAAACTTTATTGACACATTCCTGGGGTCAGATACATCACATGATCACACTGACAGAACCACAGGCACATAGACACAGGCAACAGAGCATGCACAATGTCGGCACTAGTACAGTGTATATCCACCTTTCGCAGCAATGCAGGCTGCTATTCTCCCATGGAGACGATCGTAGAGATGCTGGATGTAGTCCTGTGGAACGGCTTGCCATGCCATTTCCACCTGGCGCCTCAGTTGGACCAGCGTTCGTGCTGGACGTGCAGACCGCGTGAGACGACGCTTCATCCAGTCCCAAACATGCTCAATGGGGGACAGATCCGGAGATCTTGCTGGCCAGGGTAGTTGACTTACACCTTCTAGAGCACGTTGGGTGGCACGGGATACATGCGGACGTGCATTGTCCTGTTGGAACAGCAAGTTCCCTTGCCGGTCTAGGAATGGTAGAACGATGGGTTCGATGACGGTTTGGATGTACCGTGCACTATTCAGTGTCCCCTCGACGATCACCAGTGGTGTACGGCCAGTGTAGGACATCGCTCCCCACACCATGATGCCGGGTGTTGGCCCTGTGTGCCTCGGTCGTATGCAGTCCTGATTGTGGTGCTCACCTGCACGGCGCCAAACACGCATACGACCATCATTGGAACCAAGGCAGAAGCGACTCTCATCGCTGAAGACGACACGTCTCCATTCGTCCCTCCATTCACGCCTGTCGCGACACCACTGGAGGCGGGCTGCACGATGTTGGGGCGTGAGCGAAAGACGGCCTAACGGTGTGCGGGACCGTAGCCCAGCTTCATGGAGACGGTTGCGAATGGTCCTCGCCGATACCCCAGAAGCAACAGTGTCCCTAATTTGCTGGGAAGTGGCGGTGCGGTCCCCTACGGTACTGCGTAGGATCCTACGGTCTTGGCGTGCATCTGTGCGTCGCTGCGGTCCGGTCCCAGGTCGACGGGCACGTGCACCTTCCGCCGACCACTGGCGACAACATCGATGTACTGTGGAGACCTCACGCCCCACGTGTTGAGCAATTCGGCGGTACGTCCACCCGGCCTCCCGCATGCCCACTACACGCCCTCGCTCAAAGACCGTCAACTGCACATACGGTTCACGTCCACGCTGTCGCGGCATGCTACCAGTGTTAAAGACTGCGATGGAGCTCCGTATGCCACGGCAAACTGGCTGACACTGACGTCGGCGGTGCACAAATGCTGCGCAGCTAGCGCCATTCGACGGCCAACACCGCGGTTCCTGGTGTGTCCGCTGTGCCGTGCGTGTGATCATTGCTTGTACAGCCCTCTCGCAGTGTCCGGAGCAAGTATGGTGGGTCTGACACACCGATGTCAATGTGTTCTTTTTCCCATTTCCAGGAGTGTATGTAAATCGAATGTGTGGAGATAAGGACTGTATGGATGGTTCGTACGGGCTTCTCAGCTAAAGTTTCTGTAGCGTAGTCCAAGCAACCTTGGCAACGTGTGGTCCCACCCACATCAGGCATACAGTCCCGATCTCCATGCAGGCGATTTTCGGATGTTTGGGGCCCTGAAAAAAAAAAAAAAAAACATTCATTGCCGTCGATTTGCTTCAGACGAAGAGGTTCACGGTAAGCAGTCATGATTCCATATGCAAACGTAGTCATTTTTCAGTGAGGACAGTGGCGGTCTTGTGTCGCAGAGGGATAACTTTATTAACAGTTATGACGATTAGAGTTGTAACTGCTTACTCTTCAGTGTTCTTTACCTCATTTGGTAAGAATGAAACCCTTATTGTATCAGCCTGCTGTTCGTCTGTCTGTGTATCTGTCCGACAGTTAAGAACCCTTTTCCTCAAGAACGTGTAGAGGTTCCAACTTGAAATGTCATCTACTGAGGTCTGCGGTTCTTTAGCTAGGTAAATTATTTAGTCTTCTAAGTCAATGCAACCAAAAGATACAGCCATATAGATCACAAATTTTGATACTAAAACTCATTAATGAAAACCAATAGATGAGCTACATGTATGTACACTACTGGCCATTAAAATTGCTACACCACGAAGATGACGCGCTATAAACGCAAAATTTAACCGACAGGGAGAAGATGCTGTGATATGCAAATGATTAGCTTTTCAGAGCATTCATACAAGGTTGACGCCGGTGGCGACACCTACAACGTGCTGACATGAGGCAAGTTTCCCACCGATTTCTCATACACAAACAGTAGTTGACCGGCGTTGCCCGGTGAAACGTTGTTGTGATGCTTCGTGTAAGGACGAGAAATGCGTACCATCACATTTCCGACTTTGATAAACGTCGGATTGTAGCCTATCCCGATTGCGGTTTATCGTATCGCGAAACTGCTGCTCGCGTTGGTCGATATCCAATGCCTTTTAGCGGAATATGGAATCGGTGGGTTCAGGAGGGTAATACGGAACGCCGTGCTGGATCCCAACGGCCTCGTATCACTAGCAGTCGAGATGACAGGCATCTTATCCGCATGGTTGTAACGGATCGTGCAGCCACGTCTCGACCCCTGAGTCAACAGATGGGCACGTTTGCAAGACAACAACCATCTGCACGAACAGTTCGACAACGTTTACAGCAGCATGGACTATCAGCTCGGAGACCATGGCTGCGATTACCCCTCACGCTGCATCACAGACAGGAGCGCCTGCGATAGTGTTCTCAACGACGAACCTGGGTGTACGAATGGCAAAACGTCATTTTTGCGGATGAATCCAGGTTCTGTTTTCAGCATCATGATGGTCGAATCCGTGTTTGGCGACATCGCGTTGAACGCACATTGGAAGCGTGTATTCGTCATCGCCATACTGGCGTATTACCCGGCTTGATGGTATGGGGTGCCATTGTTTACATGTCTCGGTCACCTTGTAATCTCCCCACGGAAAATTACCCTCTACCACGCAATAATTAATAATGGTCAATCAAATCATCCACATTTATTCACTTTTGAAAAGTATCTGATCGGATTTTCTAGTAATATATGCGCCGACAGCTCGTTGACGCCAAGGTATTTTTCTAGTACGTTTATTCTTTGGAATAACAGAGATACATATATGTATTCTCCATGGTTATTATAGACGGATAACTAGGACAGCTTCGGAAGTATCGGTTGGAAGATTGTCGGGTTGCTAAAAGAGACATACTTGCTCTTCTTCTCGCTAAAGCGAGCTATTAACGTTTGTGCCACTAGCGGGTTATTTGAAGAGAGAGAAAAATTGTAAACGCAAATTAAGTAAGACTGGGAATCAACAGAAAACGGAACATGTAATGGAGATGGATTGAATATACAATTTTCCTCAGAAATAAGGTTTGTGACCCTTTTATTCTAGAGTGAATGACGAATGAGTTCTCTGTCTGAATCATTGATGATTGTATTGGCCCTGTAATTAGTGGGGAAGTTTCAGTTGTGACGAAGAGAGCCTGCAATCACCGAGATTTTATAAAATCGTCCAAAAAGGCTTCGGACACATCTGAAATTCTAAATCTGTCGTAAAATGAACGAATTGTTCAAACGATCGATTTTCCCAACTGAATGCAGCGCTTAACAATAATAATAGATATAAAGATCTTATACAGCAAGCCAGCCGCTGAATATTAAGACGAAGGGCTCCACCAGAGATTCTATTGGGCTGAGTTCACGTAATGAAATATTATATTTAAAACTGTATATAGATAAAGGACAGAGAGAGAGAGAGAGAGAGAGAGAGAGCGAATGAAATTAGAGAAAATACGCAGAATCCTCCATTAGTATAATTGTTTGCCTGTCTTATCACGGATCAGCCTATAGATAAAACAGGAGGCCCTTACTTTACTGTACAGGTTTCTGTGTGAGAGACATTACACCAAGTTAGCGGCAAGCTGCATTCACATACTTTCATCATTTTCAGTATAATCCATTATAACCTCTTGTTCGCATTGACGGCAGTTCGAACAGTGAACCTTACATTTCAGATGTGTTACGACCCGTGGCTCTAACCTTCTTTCGATCCCTGCGAAACCCTTCATTTCAGCAGGATAATGCACGACCACATTTTGCAGGTCCTCTACGGGCCTTTCTGGATACAGAAAATGTTCGACTGCTGCCGTGGCCAGCACATTCTCCAGATCTCTCACCAATTCAAAACGTCTGGTCAATGGTGGCCGAGCAACTGGCTCGTCACAATATGCCAGTCACTACTCTTGATGAACTGTGGTATCGTGTTGAAGTTGCATGGGCAGTTGTACCTGTACACGCCATCCAAGCTCTGTTGAACGCTATGCTCAGTCGTATCAAGGCTGTTATTACGACCTGAGTTGGTTGTTCTGGATACTATGCACCAAAATTGAGTGAAAATGTAATCACATGTCAGTTCTAGTATAATATATTTGGTCAATGAATACCCGTTTATCATCTGCATTTCTTCTTGGTGTAGCAATTTTAATGTCCAGTAGTGTAGGTCGGTCCTAGTGGTGAAGCGGTAAGGCTCCTGCCTCGAAACTGGGAGATCGGGGCATCATCATCTCGGTGGGACCACAGATATTTCACTGTTCCTTTCAGCGTAGCCTCCAACTTTCAGCTATGTAACGTGTCGCTAGGAGCAACATGTGGTTCGGATTCCATGTTTAACTGTTGGTCCCCTTTCTCCAGTTGGATAACTAGGTTACGTAGTTGGTTGGTTGATTTGGGGAAGGGGACCTAACAGCGAGGTCATGACTCCCATCGGATTAAGGAAAGATGGGGAAGGCACTCAAAGGAACCACCCCAGCATTTACCTGAAACGATTTAGGGGTAGGTTATGGACACACAAGCCACCGAATTGGCTTGCAGTAGAAACACTTGCATCAGGCCGGAGAGCATCAAGAGATTATTATTATTATCTGTCTCTTATACATATTTGTTTGTGCGGCCCTCGGAGTGCGAATTCTATTGGCACTTTTCGAGATTTTTCTCCATTTGTCTTGTTTTCATATGACTTCAGGTTATACATTTGAGATACATTTGTACTAACAAAGACAATATTTCACACTGATGTCAGCAGCAGGCCGTAGCCACACACTCACAATAATTTCGCAAATATCGCCTTTGCGCACCCGGTTTGCGCTTCTACTATCGTTAACTTTCACCAGCGTCAGAATTACTGCTTATTATCGCATGCCCTGTATATATCTCTTTTAGGCCACGACAACAAAATGCATAATGACAAGTTTTCAGTGTCCCCGTACTCTCTCGTAAATTTTTAAATTCCTCCTTACTTTTCAGGCTTGGGTTAGTGAAGGACAGTTCGTTATTGCGGAAGGCTGAAATTTACAAAATACCACGCCATAGTGGTATGACATACATACGCCACACCACAGACACTGTAGAAGAATACTGCACCGAACATCAACGCTGCACTCGCGTTTGGAAAGCAAGCATGCCAACTGCGTCAAATATTGTATCTCCACCACACATTCAATGGAGTGTGATAGAAATTGGAAATTTGTGGTGAGGACGATGGGTCCAAACTGCTGTGGTCACTGGTCCTTAGGCTTACACACTAATCAAACTTGAACCAACTTACGCTAAGGACAAAAAACAAAAATGGCTCTAAGCACTATGGGACTCAATTGCTGAGGTCATTAGTCCCCTAGAACTTAGAACTACTTAAACCTAACTAACCTAAGGACATCACAAACATCCATGCCCGAGGCAGGATTCGAACCTGCGACCGTAGCGGTCTTGCGGTTCCAGACTGCAGCGCCTTTAACCGCACGGCCACTTCGGCCGGCCGACAAAAAAAAACACACACACACACACACACACACACACACACACACACACACACACACACACACACACGCCCAAGGGAGGACTCGAACCTCCGACGGGGGGAGCCGCGCGAACCGTGATAAGACGCCTTAGACCGCACGGCTACGCCGTCCAGCGGAGTATAACAGACAGTAGTTTTTGATACAGCAACACCGTTTTCACATTCCATTACTAAACGGTGTTGTTGTGGCAAAAACTACTGTTCTGTTATACTCCGCTGGACGGCGTAGCCGTGCGGTCTAGGGCGTCTTGTCGCGGTTCGCGCGGCACCTCCCCCTCCCCCCCCCCCCCCCCCCCCCAGTCGGAAGTTCGAGTCCTCTCTTGGGCATGCACCGTTTTCGCATTTCATAATTAAACGTCCTTGCATGACGTTAAAAGGCGAGCCCTTAACTGGGTGCAATCCTCACTGAACCGCACTGGTCCACTCTGAATTATCAAAAGCGGTGGGTGAGACATGGTCGGCCATGATCCACCAGTACGTGTGGAGGCCCTCTGGGAAACGTAACTCGGGCTTGAGTGCCGCACCGTCTTGATGATGTCAAATTCGACAACATAAGACCCGGACCATAACATCATAATTATCACAACTTCATAACATATCTGGGCTGTGGAACTGTGAGGGTTGTCGTGTGTCAAGGAAGGACGTTAAACTCCCGTCAAGGTGGGACGTTAAACGCCCGAAACCCAAGGCGAAAGCGAAGGGTGCGTGGCACAGGCGGAGCGGTGTCCTGGGACCGAAGACCTGTCCCTTGGGGGGGGGGGGGGGAGGGGAAGGGCCTTTGAGTGGGGCTGTTCGGTTGCAGCTAGTTGCGCTGGGCGGTTGCCTCTTCCCTCCCTCCCTTCACGCAGAGCACAGACCAGCAGATGCTCTGCATGCCGGCGACCTCGTTTGTCGGCGTGGGACCTCGGCGCGAGTC
The DNA here is from genome assembly GCF_023864345.2 of Schistocerca serialis cubense. Classification (NCBI taxonomy): domain Eukaryota; kingdom Metazoa; phylum Arthropoda; class Insecta; order Orthoptera; family Acrididae; genus Schistocerca; species Schistocerca serialis. Next base: position 268,244,371 of record NC_064638.1, read on the forward strand.
GGCAAGGGTGCTTCGCCGCTCCCATGGGTAACCGGGGCGTGTTCTGCCAAACCCAAGAGGTGGTGACATCGCCTGCGCCAAGTTAGCAGGGTCCAGACCGTCGAACGACTGGGTGGCAGGCCCGCCACCTGAGTAGGAGCGGGTCCTAGGCCTTTAGGTGGAAGCTCGGGCAAGTAGGTGGCGAAGGACGAGGCGTGCATCTGCTTCTCCAGAGTGCGGGGTGCACTTGCTGGTGAACGCTGGGAGAAATCGTCGATGACGGGGCCACTGAAGGGGACCAGTATATTGGCAATGGTGTCCTGAATCCGATAGCTCAGGGTTTCCCTTGACCTAGGGACAAGGTTGGGGGGTGAGCTGCAGTTAGTCCCCCCACCCCCATGCCAGAGGAGCCGGTCCGGGATTAGAGATGGGCTCCCAACCCTCTTTTTTCCCTTGTCTAATCGTGGCCGAACTAGAGACAAGCGACTCGTGTGCGTCTGCGAGGTCTTCAATGCCTCCTGCTCCCGACCCACCAGGAAACATGGAGCAGATCGACGAGAGCATTAGCGTTAGACACAAAAGAACCACACAATTACCAGAGTCCAACGTCAAAAATGGCAAAATTAGCCAAACAGCGATATTAGAACTAAAAAATTAACTCGCGTCTTGGGCGATTGCTCACGTGAGGCTTGAGGGGCGAGTTGTAGGACTTCAACGAGAGAACTTTAGACTACAGAGACAACCGATGAAGACATGGGCAGGTGTAGTGGCTCAGGCTGCACCTAAGACTCAAACTACGAAAGAAATTACAGCTAAAGTGTAACAGAAACCGGACACGGCGGTCTTCTTAAGACCCCTGCCCGGTCAGGACACGAAAAAAGTGCAAGAAATTTTCACTACTATGGCCAACCCAATCAAAGAGAAAATTAAGGTGAACAAGGTAAAGGCAACTAGGAACGTAGTTATTGTAGAGGATAGGAATAAAATTTTGAACAACTAAAGCTTGTTGTGATCGGAAGTTGTGATCGGAATTCGGCTTGCTCCAGATGTGGAGCAGAGGATTATGTACAGAAATACTGCACAAGAACTGGAATTTGCACTCCTTGCGTCACAAGAGGAAAAAAGACATGCAACGCCACTGGTAGAAATTGCCCAACCTACAGGATGTTGGAGCAAAGACTGATTTCAAGAACCGATTATGGCTGAAGCCACATTAGTGTGCCATGACCTTGATACTTTGAGCGGAATACTCACAGCGAACTACAAAGTACAATTCTGTGATGATACTACAATCTTTCAGGGGTATTGGAGAATGGTAAATGTATACATTCGGAGTGAGGGACCCTGGTCCGTAAAGGACCCAGTCGAAAGTTGTAAGCGAAAATCCTCCTGATGCCTTTGACCGTGTACTGGTACTGTTAGTGCTAGGGCAACTTCCAGAGGTGGTAGTGTGAACCGAAACAAAAATAAAATCCAGTAAAGATGGGCTGCAAAATGCTTACCCTAAGAGCTATGAGCACTTATTCATTTTCAGTACTGTGAAATAATTTCTTCTACTTCAAACTCTTCAGACTCCATATTTTTCGAAGAGGTAGTGTGGAAAAAACAAAAAAAGGCCATTAAATATGGGCCACAATAGGGCGTAATCCATGGCTTTTGTCACCTCAATGTATATTCCACTGTCAGAGATATCACAACAATTTTCGCTTATAACTTTCGTCTCGCTCGTGTCCGGACCAGAGTCTCTTGGCAGAGTCATTTGCCCATCTCCATCTACCGTGAAAGTTTGTATCATCATCATGGATCACCCAGCACACTATGGAACGAAGGACTTCTTCATCAGTCTTCGTTGGCCCATCTTAGGACAACTGGTAGGGGCCTAGTCTACATGTCGTGGCGTATAGTTGACTACGACCGGCTGCAAGCCTGAAACTACTTCGGAAATCATCATATCATTTTTCCAACATCGAACATCGTGCGAGAAGTCATTGGTTACAGAGTACGGACGTCACATCTCCATTCTGCAAACGGATACGCTAGCTGGGTGTGTTCCTGTTTTATTTTCTGGCTACACGAATTTAGGCTTTACGTTAGTTATACGCCGACATAGGGCAAAGCTTTACTTAGAGACGTTTGCCTCTAAACGCAGTTCTTGAAGCACAATGCCCTCGTGGTCCTCAGCGCACGCTTAAGCGTCCCCTCGCCACATCAATTACCTCGAGCCTCGCAGGCCACAGACGACTCATTACTCGGCAAGTGATACGCGACCTTGCCTGAGAGCGTCTTCCTGGCCCGCTTTGTTTCCCCAAGCCGCCGCACGCGGCGCTGCCGTCGCGGCCCGCCTCGCCGGCCTGGTTCCCATTACAGAGGCCTGCACACCGGGAATTAAACCGCATAATGACACCATAAAATGGAAATTGCGGCTGTCGTTATTTTAATAATGAAAGTCTTAAATTAAAAACAACAAAACTTCTCCCATGGTGAAGGTGAAGACGTAACTGCATTATGCGAAACGGGTAATGTAGGAGCCCTTTACTCGGAAAACTGCGCTTTTTATTTTTCATTTTGTTTTCTCAAAGGCCGCTTATGAGACGTAAAGTCGCTGGGTGCCTTAATGAATCTCGTCCCGAAAGTATAGGTGTTCGCATTCTTACGCAGAGCGGTGAAGTGCTTTGCTTTGCTCAGTTCTGCCGTGAAAGGCATCTTTTTGTTAAGGCTTTTTATTATATCTGTCGTGTACAATCACATTCTCCCACATCCACTTGCTAAGAGGAGTTTCTGCCAAATAATAATGCAGTCTTATTTTATAATCTGTATTACTAAAAGGTTAAAAAGGCAACCTGCGATCGTCTCCAGTTGCCTTTCTAATGGCTTTCAGGGGCAGTAAAAATTTGATTGGCAGTATTTCGTGTAATTAATAACCAAATTTTATAATTTAAAATGGTGTCGTAAGCAAATCATTAAGAGATAAAAATTTTTTGATAAAGGTCAAAAAGTCACGAAGTCAGGTATTAAAGTTAGAAAATGTGTATACAGGTTGAGGTACCGTAAATCACGACACACAGATTATCCAGACTATATTCTTACAGTATTGAAGAATGAGAGCAGATAACGATTTACAACCAAATTTAAACATAATTCAAAAATTTTGGAAATTTTTATCTTTTCCTAAATGTTTTCTGTTAAAATGCGTTAAAAACTACAGCATAGAACATTACATCTTACTAATTCCTTTTACTAACTCTATTCATTATCCCTTTTGCAGACCATATACTCCTGAAGACACTAGTTTTAATTTTGACTTTTTCTTCAGGCCATGGGTAAATAACAGAAACATGTCAGTGTTTTTAATTAATATTTACAATCTCCAGAAGACAAAGAATAAAAGACTTCCACATGTTAAAATGTTTGTCTTTAAATATAACCAATTACGTCATCCAGTGGCTGGTATCCGCTTACAACGTTGTTCCTAGGGAACTTTTTTTACTTGTTATTTGCATTACTTCCACCCCCCCTCCCCAGCCCACTATTGACGCTAGACGACAATGTCAGCTTTCCGAACGCTGCAGTGCGGTTGATCAATCGGTGCACTTGCGGATATGCTGAAAACATTGTTTCCCTTTCAGCCGACAGGTGAAGATATGGCGCTATAAGCAGTCAGAACGTGAAATGCTTCCTGTTTTGACGTCAGTATGCTGTTTGTTTATTTCTTTTTGTAAAGTGACAGATGGTATAAACAGTTAACATGGTTGAAGCTTCCCATACAAAACACGATGGCTATTGAGAAGAAAAACCTTTCGCTGCCGGTAAAGCTTTTTCTATCACAAAGGCAGCACTAACAGCAATGCATAGCGGAAATATTGGTGACGGAAACAGCTGTGAAGAGGCCTCATGTCAGTAAATGGACTAAAGAATATGAGAAAGAAATTTCAAGAAACAAGTGTCTCAGGCGGTGCAGCATGGAGAGGGTGACGGCCCATTCACTTGGCAGTTGTTGAGGAAGTTGCTGTAGCTATAGTCGACCGTGCAACACTGCGGCCAGTGCTCGAGCTGTATCACATTAGCTGTCTCTCCCATGGCCAATAGTTCAGAAGATATTGCGGTGCACTTTACACTGATATCTCTGCAAGTTTCTGAATGTGCGCCACATGAAGGTCCAAGAAAGGATACAAAGCAGTGACTTTGCAGTTCGTTCTTTGGCACGCATGACTACGAATGACATGTAGCTGTGGAATTTCTTTGGATAGATGAGGCACATTTTACCATGCGTGGTGCCATGAATGCACAGAACTTTCGCATATAGGGTTCAACTACGCCACATGATGTGCAGGAACGTCCACTGCACTCAATTTATCCGACTGTGTGATGTTGTTTCACAAGCTGCTTCATTCTCGGTGCGTTTTTCTTTGAGCTTATGGTTCCTCGCGGGCCTTTTAGGTGTACAGTGAAATCTGCACGTTGTAAGGATCTCCTTGTGCAACACGTTATTCTAGCCTTGCAAGAATGCAACTGTGTCCACACCACCATTTTCACGCAAGATCCAGCGACACCGTATGTCACTTCCCAAGTGGAAGCTTTGCCTCGAGAAACCTTCATTAACAACCGCATCATCTCTAGGCAGTTTCAAGATATGTGGTCTTCCAGAGCCCCCCCCCCCCCCCCCCCCCGACCTAAATGCACATGACTTCTGGTCGCGGCGATATTTGAACGTTCGTGTGTCTAACGGGGATGTATCCGGACTCTTCCTGATCTGAAGCGTGGCACACCAAAACATATCGCTGTGATTACATCGGGTATGCTGCGAGAAACTGTCGACCATGCTGTGTTGGAGATGCAGTGTGTTGCTGTGTCGGAAATCTTATTAAACTCATGCTGTAACTTGTTATCATATCCTAATAAAAGTGCCAGAACTACCGTTATCATGTGTTTTATCTTTCACCCCCTTTTTTCCACTCACACCATATTGTGACTGCTTACAGTGCCATATTTTCACTCGGAGGCAGGAAATGACACTACCATTTTTTCCCCCAAATACTCTGCGAGAGCACCGATTACTGAATATTTCTACGATGTTTCAGCGTACTGCGGTTTTTGCAACCCGCACTGCGGCACTGAGAACACCATCAATTCAATTATAGCCACGGTGCAACTAATAAATTTGGAAGGGGCTGAGATCTTCAGAAATTTGCCTATGTGAGGAGGAATCACTACGGTGCTACAGTCTGACATAAGCTCATCTAACATAATATTCGTCACCACCTTAAAAAGAAAGCACTGGTCCCTGAAATCTAGATGCATTTGCTAATGTGAACACTTTCTGTCAACAGATCTATTAAATGATAATTTTGTAATCCACATTCTTTAAAAAAAAGGAGCACTTGGAAAGGAAAGAACAATAAGAAGGGACTAGTAACAGTAACTGGACACATAATTTTCTTTTCAAGTACATGGTAATATTTCTTTTACAATAAGTTGTTGTGGTGCACCACTTTAATTAGTTAGACATTAAGATGTGATTATACATTTCCCTTATCTGCATTGTTATCTTTAGTGTACTATTTTTTCTGCTTGAGCTATGTCATGTTTAGGTATAAGTTACTGCTGTTTGCCAGGCATAGTGTTACTGAATTTGACTTTGTGTTACTCTGCTAAGCCTGTTTTACTACTCATTTATTTTTATTGTTGCTGCACATTGGCTCATATTAGTTGTAATGTTGCATTGCTTGGTAATTTAGATTTACTGTAGCTTGCTTTGTGATTTTCCATTTTTTTTCATTGCTGTTTATATTAATTGTTTTATGTGCTGCTGCATTGCCTCGTCCCTTAGTTTAGCATCTGAGCTCAGTAGATTTAAGTTAGCTTAAGAGGGGGTAGACTATATAAGAAACTAACTATTATAAATTTATAAGAAATAGGATACTGTACAGCGGAGAAAAACTATTATTGACAGAGGATGTGAACAAAATACAGAAGGCAGGCTTAGATAGGACTTTTTGGGAATAATGATGAACAAAGGGAGATCTCCATGCAAAATACTGCAGTAAAACAAACCCTGTCCTTTCCCTTTTGTGTTATCCCTCTATGTGTTTGTGTACCCTTGTGTATTTGTGTTCTTCCTGTCTTTATGTGTTTAGTTAATATGATTTATTATGTAAGTAGGCTGTTTATGTTTTCTCTATGTAAGTAGGCTGTTTATGTTTTCTTATTGGCAACGTTACGTAGCGCTCAATATGAAAATCACTGGCTGTGCTGTGTGCAGTCTGTGGCTGCTTTGCATTGTTGTAATACTCGCCATTGTAGTATTAGGCAGCTGGCTGTGAACAGCGCGTAGCGTTGCGCAGTTGGAGGTGAGCCGCCAGCAGTGGTGGATGTGGGGAGAGAGATGGCGGAGTTTTGAAATTTGTCATGAACTGCTATATTTATATATGATGATATCAAGATCGAGTATATAATAATTTTTTTCAAAAAAATGAGGGAGCACAAAGCGACATTTACCTTCACATGAACTGCATTCATAATTTTCTTTTCAAGTACTTGGTAATTTCTTTTGTAGAATAAATTGTGATGCATCACTCTAGTGTTAAGATGTGACATAGGTATTAGACATGGCCATTTTTAGTGTAATATTTTTTTCTGCGTGAGCTATGTCATGTTTAGATATAAGCTGCTGTTTGCCAGGCATAGTGCTACTGAACTTTAATTTGTGTTACTCTGCTAAGCCAGATTTATTTTTTTTGTTTGCTGCTCATTGCCTTATATTAGTTGTAATTTATGCTGCTTGCTTTGCCTTTTGTATTTTTTATCATTGCTGTTTGTATTAATTGTTTTGTGCTGCTGCATTGCCTCGTCCCTTAATTTAATATCTTAGCTCAGTAGATTTAAGTTAGCTTAAGAGGGGGTAGCCTTTATAAGAGAATGAGTTGCGATGAATTTGAAGAAATGCACTGAGAGGCTATACGAGAAAAGTACAGAAAGCAGGTATAGATAGGACTTTTTGGGAATAATGATGAACAAAGGGAGATCTCCATGCAAAATACTGCAGTAAAACGAACCCTGTCCTTTCCCTTTTGTGTTATCCCACTATATGTTTGTGTACCCTTGTGTATTTGTTTTCTTCCTGTCTCTGTGTACTGTTTCATAGAACTTTTTTCTCTTCTAATACTAAGTTACATTCACTATGATGAGGAATACTGTTATCCTCAAATACAATTGGCATTAATAATGTGTTATTTACTTTGTAAAGATGTTAGATATTATTAATTCTGTTCTGTTTAATGCTCATGTGTGAAGTTGATGTTTCGAAAGTTACTCTGATCTTTTATGTATGTACTCATGTCATAATTCCTGTAACACTGATGTATATGTTTATTTCTATTCTTTTGTAAAGCGTGTGTTACTACAATTGTTATCTATATTGCTATGTTCTTTAATGATGTATTTTGTACCTTTGTAATTGTATTCTTATGTTATAAAATTGTAATTGTCACCAGTTCATGATATTATTAACTTGTTAGTTACATTTCACTGCACACATTTCTGTTGGTCATAGTATATGGACAATATGTGAGAAGTTGGGACTATTAGTGTTTGCACGTGTGTTAATAATTCAGCAAGGGACTGGATAACAGCATTGCTGGTTCTAAGGACAATTCCAAAAACTTTGTGAGTGCACAAGTGGTGGTTTATGGACTTGCTATATTCTCCACAAGACTCTTCGATGGTGAATGTGCACTTGCACAATCGCAACAGATGGCTGCTGGCCATCTCTACAAGGACTACAGTGGGTCTGCATCTTTGATGGCCCACCATTACCATTATCTCTACAAGGACTACAGTGGGTCTGCACCTCTGGTGGCCCACCAATACCTTAATCTCTACCAGGACTACAGTGGGTCTGCTCTGTGATGACCTACCTACAAATATTCGTCCAAACTTCGAATGACTCTGCTGTGGGTTTGCTCTGTTGTGACCCAATACTTGTCTGCATGTCGAGAGTCAGCACTGTCTTTCCGTTGGAAGGACAACACTACTTCTTCAAGACTGCATGGAAATCCACTACTTCCGTGTGCATTTTCTTCTACTGCTCAGACTTTGAGAAAAACACTATATTTTACCGTAATGAATGATCAGGACAGTCTTTATGGACTGTGACAAAATTTTAGCTTTTGACCAACGTTGTATCAATAAGTGTGTGCATTTTATATCTTTGTTACTGTAATTGTGAAAAATTTTTGTCAAATCTGTATTGGCCAGTGCCCAACACCATTTGTAAAAATTTTTTGTGGGGAGCATGGGGGCTATGTAAGTAGGCTGTTTATGTTTTCTCTATGTAAGTAGGCTGTTTATGTTTTCTTATTGGCAACGTTACGTAGCGCTCAATATGAAAATCACTGGCTGTGCTGTGTGCAGTCTGTGGCTGCTTTGCATTGTTGTAATACTCGCCATTGTAGTGTTAGGCAGCTGGCTGTGAACAGCGCGTAGCGTTGCGCAGTTGGAGGTGAGCCGCCAGCAGTGGTGGATGTGGGGAGAGAGATGGCGGAGTTTTGAAATTTGTCATGAACTGCTATATTTATATATGATGATATCAAGGTAAATACATTGTTTGTTCTCTATTAATATCTTTCATTTGCTAACTATCCCTATCAGTAGTTAGTGCCTTCCATAGTTTGAATCTTTTATTTAGCTGGCAGTAGTGGCGTTCGCTGTATTGCAGTAGCTTGAGCAGCGAAGATTTTTGTGAGGTAAGTGATTTGTGAAAGGTATAGTTTAATGTTAGTCAGGGCCATTCTTTTGTAGGGAATTTTGAAAGTCAGATTGCGTTGCGCTAACAAAATATTGTGTGTCAGTTTAAGCACAGTCATGTAGAATTGTTCAAAAGGGACGTTTCACAGTGCCATATTTTCACTCGGAGGCAGGAAATGACACTACCATTTTTTCCCCCAAATACTCTGCGAGAGCACCGATTACTGAATATTTCTACGATGTTTCAGCGTACTGCGGTTTTTGCAACCCGCACTGCGGCACTGAGAACACCATCAATTCAATTATAGCCACGGTGCAACTAATAAATTTGGAAGGGGCTGAGATCTTCAGAAATTTGCCTATGTGAGGAGGAATCACTACGGTGCTACAGTCTGACATAAGCTCATCTAACATAATATTTGTCACCACCTTAAAAAGAAAGCACTGGTCCCTGAAATCTGGTTTCGCAGGGCAGAGCGGATCAGGTTGTGGAAAGGGGCCAACGTCAATTATTGTTAGTTATACAAGAACACACACAACTTTATTCCTCAAACGAGTGCACAGTTTTCTCTTTAAAACAACAAAGACCAATTCACGGCTGAGTGCTCACGTAACTTCTGCAGAATAAGTCTAAACGATTCCTCTTAAAATACCAGAATTTAGAATAACGGCTGAAGGCTTTACTGAAGTAAAATTGCAATATTTCGGATCAGCTAAGGAAATTCTTTAAAAGTCAAGCATTTACAAATTCCGGCTAGAGGACATATTAAGGTAAGTCAAGTTAATTCTTCGGCTGAAAGCCCAATAGAAAAATTTTCTTTACATAATAAAAGAGAGGATTTGAAGATAAAGTTTTACACAGTACACAGAAAAACATCCGAAGAAAACTTGAAGTATCTTGTTGGCTGGAGGCCCAAACAATCACTCAAGAATAATTAAAGACTACCTTAAGATAAACATTTACAGAACACAGTTCAAGAATTCAAGATAATTAAAGAGAAACCGTACAGACAAGTATTTACATATTAAAGCCACAGATTCCGAAACAAACTCGGCTGAAGGCCTAAATACAGAGCAACTAGAATTTTAAATAAAACACAGCTGAAGGCCAAATCTTAAAAAAGTTGTCCTGAAGTTCGACTGAAGGCCATACACTAAACATAAAACAGACAATATTAATACAGGGCTGAAAGGCTGGCACAGTACCTGCGACCAAATAAAATGACAATCACAACCAACCAACAGTGGTGGTCAGAAGTGTTCCAAGGATCGGCCTGGGGTGGAAACTCTAACCACAGTTTAGGTGAGACAGGCAGCCAAACGTAACACTAAATAATCGGCTTGCAACACGACTTAGGGACGGCTGAAGAAGCAACCAGCAACCTAATCAATTCCCTCTGTTGCAACCGGCCACCTGCCTACTCCAGTACGCAGACAGCATTCATTTGCTCAGTGTAAATCACAGAAGCTACACACAGTTCCACGTAAACACACTTGCACAAGTACTCTAACAATCGTAAAAGCAATCACTGTGGAACAATAAGCACGAATCAATGCGACACACACACACACACACACACAACACACACACACACACACACACACACACACACACACATACACACACAGAGTTTCCACTAGCGGTCGGCGACCAATTACACGTCGTCCGATGAGACGAGCGACCGAACGACCAACCCATGTCGTTCCCACTCAAATTACGCGTGTCGGCCACGGTCGGGCGAGTCTTGGCTGTCCGAAACTTACTGCACCTCCAACACGACTCAACTCTATGTCTGTTCGGAACTCGGAGACACGGCAACCCAGGCACACTGGCTCGGACCCAACCATGCAGAGGTAACTCTTGCCCATTAGCCACGACATCTCTGCACAAGGCAGGAACCGACCCACGTCCGGCAAGATGACCAACTGACGAGGCCCAGAAACGGTCAAAAGACCAAATACACGTCGCCCGATGAGACGACCAACCAAACGACGAACCAACGGTCGTCCCGTTCCAGTCTCCTTCTGTTGGACAGATCATGTGTATCGCCAGCGGTCGGCGAGCACTGGCTGTCCGCAGCTCACTGGTGCTCCGTCCCCGACTGCTGCCTCGTCCCCGACTGAACACCCGACGCAAGACGACCCGAAAATACTAGCGGTCGCTCCAGAGATGGTACGACAGTGCACTTATCGATAAGCGCTGCTGCTGCCACTCACCGGCAGTAAGTTAGTGACGCCAGTAAATGGAATGCCGGCCGCGGTGGTCTAGCGGTTCTAGGCGCTCAGTCCGGAACCGCGCGACTGCTACGGTCGCAGGTTCGAATCCTGCCTCGGGCATGGATATGTGTGCTGTCATTAGGTTCGTTAGGTTTAAGTAGTTCTAAGTTCTAGGGGACTGATGACCACAGATGTTAAGTGCCATAGTGCTCAGAGCCATTTGAACCAGTAAATGGAATAAGGAAACGAGGTGGCAGTACCGTAAGAGAAGATGACAAACAATAAATGCGATGAACACGAGCCGCGCACGGCTCAGTACCCTTTGAGCACTGTAACTAGAATAGAACTGTTATAAAGGTCAGTTGTACGGCACCAGCTTAATAAGATGGGTCGATGTGTAGACGTGATAGAATGGCAGAAACGAGCTAGTATGTTTCGAGGTCGGTTCTAGACGCTTCAGTCCGGAACCTCGCTGCTGCTACGGTCGCAGGTTCGAATCATGCCTCGGGCATGGATGTGTGTGATGTCGATAGGTTAGTTAGGTTTAAGTAGTCTAAGTCTAGAGGACTGACGACCTCAGATGTTAAGTCGCATATTGCTTAGAACCATTTTTATGTTTCGAGGTGCCCAAGACAACACGGTCAGTTCTCCGGCTTCGCACCCGTGTAACACGGCGAAGGAGCAAGGGCCGTAAAAAGATGTAACCGACACCGATGAGTATCACACCTTGTCAGAGACAATCCGTTTCAAAGTCGACAATAGTCACCGTCAGTGAATGGAGGTTCATCTGAGTCACTTTCTGAACGAAAGAAATGCGAAAGGTCATTTCTCACTTTGGAACAGTAAGCTACACATCACCAGTTGGTCAAAAACACACAATGTCTAGTCCACTGACGACTCAAAGTGCTTAGCATGCAGTGTGTGGACGATAAAGATCAGGCCGTGGGTTAACCCGTCATGGTTTTGGCTTATTTTGTTTAGCAGTAATTGGGCCAAAATATTTCGGTGAATAGTAAACAGGAATTTTATCTCAACATTGTTGGTATTTCAGTGCTGGCCTTCCTTCTACGTCTGGACGATGAATAAGCAAAGCACACAGTCGTCTTCCAGGGTGTTAACAGATTTCACAGGATTGCATGTATAGCCTACTGGTTTGACGAAAAGTCTGCCAATATAGCACATTGTTCGTCTTGCTAAATCACCTGAGCTGTATTTGATACTAATTGGCTATAATTATCTGGAACAGCGGACGTAGCGTAGACATTGTCATTCTCGCATACTGATAGCTCTACGTTATCCAATTATCAATGAGTTATTTCTGCTGGGTGTGGAATACCTGAAGAAAATTGTGGAGCCACCTCCTCGACGAATTGCAGCGTGATTTCACGTGAGGATGAGTAACTGTTTTTCCGGTCTACACACAAATAAAAACTAATAACACATGTATATAAAATTAATGGCAGCGGTACTCAGTTGCTAAAAAATTGAATAGTCGGTATATTTATGAAAAATTTACCGTTTTACAAGTGTGCATCAAACACTGTTTCTCGACGTAGTCGCCTCCGTCCTCTATGCAATTTGTAAGACGTGGGCTGGGCTTCTTGATACCTTGGTGAAAATAGGGTCCTGCCGTCTCCTAGGTCCATTGTTTTGTGGCGATTTGGTCCTCATCGTTGGTATAAAACCTTTTCCTACCAATAAACAGCTTCAGAGAGGTGAAAAGATTAAAATCAGAAGATGATGGCTGTGACGGGGGTGGTTTACGATCTTCCAAACAAATGAATCCAAGAGCTTCTTTATTGCACTGGCTGTGTGGGGACCTGCATTATTATGCAAAAAGTTCTCTCTCATCGTTATCATTCCCCTTCTTTTCTTCTGTGTCACCTTACTTGGTTTTTTTTAGCGTTTAGATGAACTGCACACAATTAACTTTATTCCTCTGGGTCAAAAATTCTGTGATGAGAATCTGTTTGCTGTCCCAAAAGACAGAGGCAGTGACTTTTCTTTTTTCAGTTTTGCGCTTACTTTGAGGGCGGATGTTGCCACTACATTGATTGTATTTTCGTCGCCGGCGTATACTGTCACCCACGTTTTGTCAGCAGCAGCAGCAGTACAGTCATGAAATTTTTCACCTTCAAATACGAAGCACTCGAGAAATTTCCGTGAAAATGCGAATCTGTCGACTTTGAATTTATGCGTGAGCTATTTTGGTACCCTTCTCGCACTCAGCTTTAGAAAGGCAAGTATCTCAGTATTGTTTCATCCAGAAGAGATTTGGAGATTTCTGGAAACATTACATTCATCTTGTCCAAAGTCAAATGCCCGACGCCACGAACCATTTCATCGATCTTGTTGACTATCTTATCATTAACGATTGAAGGACACCCATTCCCTCTAAACACACGAGACCACTCGTGCGCGTTTGATTCATCACACCATCCACATCAACAGTGGATGGCGCGTTTTCTTTGGCAAGAAGCAGCCAGATTACGCTCCTTAACTCACAGCTGTCGGTATTCGAAAGAGACTCATTCCAAGGCGGCACTAGAACAAGAGTTTCCAGCCGACTGTGACAAACGAGGATGCTTTATGCTGCCGGCATCTTGTCCTTCAACACAGTGCTTTCAGATCCGCAGGAAAAAAATCCGTTTCAACATCAGCCTCATAAGGAGACCATGTCTGCTCCTCATCACTGATTTCATAGGAATTTATGGTATATGAAGAGATTGGCCAGAAATTAAGGTAACAGAAATGGGACTCCAGATGACAAAGCATTTAGAAAGAATTGGCATATTCGGCGGGGTTCGGATGAGGCGTGAGCCATTTATGTTGGTGTAGTTCCCAGGGAGCGGCTGGCGCAGCGGAAGTAGTATAGAACGACAATCCGAGGGTTGCAAAGTCGAGTATGCATGTGAAAGCTATTATTTTTAGTTTCAATCTTCACTTTACTTACACTGCAAATGAACCGAAATAATCCTCAGTGTATTGTATATAATAATATTTTCATAAAAGACATCAAAAGCAATGCCAAATTATAAGAATGTCATTATTGCTTCTTCAAAATATGGGTAACTTACAACGAACTTCTACAAAATTTTTTGACTAAACCCAACGTGCAGAAGAACAAATTTCTTTCTAATTGACTCGTGGGAAGGAAAAACAAATAACCAATTGTACGACGAGACCTTTTAAGATGTTTTGCCATCATGCAGTATTAAAGTGATTGCCATAAAATTTGCTCCTTTAGGACAAATATTCGATGTCCGTTTTTATCGCCAGTTAAAGAATTTCAACAGAAAACTTCAAAACTGATTTTATCTGATAGAGAAAGGAAACGAAATCCCTTCGTGAGAAGACTGCGTCAAAATACGTTCCACCAGCTATGCTTTCCAATATTTAATGACAAGTTGCGTTACCCGAATGTAAGCCGAGCTTAGTTTTCTACAAGTTGTCCTACCAGGAATGCTCAATATTCAGGGACATGACTGGGATGATCATTCGAATCAAAAAAAGTGTGAGAAACATTTGCTCTAAAATACATACCTTGGAAGCTGTGAACACTTCTTCATCTTCGAATCTGTGAAACAAATCTCTTCTGCTGTAGGCCCTTCGCTTTCCATACTTCGAGAGGTGATAGTATGGAAAAACCAAGAAAACATGTAAAGTAAACATTGGCTCTAAAGTATATACATTAAGATCTATAAGCACTACTTCGTTTTTGCTACTGTGAAACACGTCTACTGAACAGGTGGTACGGAGATGGAGTTAAGAGCCCATGCTTTTTCTTATTTGAGTAAATATGAACATCAAGGAATTTAAGGTAGTAGAGATTTGTTTGTCAGTATCGAAGATGAAGTAGTGCTCACAGCTCTTAAGATACACATTTCAGAGCCTATGTTTACTAAACAGTTCTTCCACAGATAGTTCCTGTCATATCACTGAGTACTGAACGTTCCTTCTGGGAAACCCTCTACAGTTACTTTAATTGAAAAATTTCGACGTTTATAACGTGTGCAAGTTGCTGAGAAAATAACTGCTTCCCCTGTGTACAATAAATGTCACCCCAGCACGTATACAAAAAATAAAAGTAATAAAAGTAGGAAGTTCTGGTCTACTGCTTAAAATACATTCTTTATAATTTACTTGCAGCCCTAAATTTTGCTTTACCTTTTTTTACTTGGGAAACGGTCTCTTTGCAGTGCTGGCACCGGTTCCCGTCATATCACTGAAGTTAAGCGCTGTCGGGTGTGGCTGGCACTTGGATGAGTGAACTTCCAGGACTGTCGATCGCTGTTAGCAAGCGGGTTGCCTCAGCCCTAGTGAGACCAACTGAGGAGCTACTGTACTGAGAAGTAGCGGCTCCAGTCACAAAAGCTAACCATGGCCGAGACAGTGTTGTGCTGAACACATCTCCCTCCATACCCAGGTCCAGTGATACCAGTCGGCTGAGGATGACACGCCGGCCGCGGTGGTCTAGCGGTTCTAGGCGCTCAGTACGGAACCGCGCGACTGCTACGGTCGCAGGTTCGAATCCTGCCTCGGGCATGGATGTGTGTGATGTTCTTAGGTTAGTTAGGTTTAAGTAGTTCTAAGTTCTAGGAGACTGATGACCACAGATGTTAAGTCCCATAGTGCTCAGAGCCATTTGCACCATTTTTTAAGGATGACACGGCGGTGGGTTGGTATTGTTGAGCCTTCCCAGGCCTATTCGGACAGAGTTTTACTTTCTTCTTTCCCTTTTTATCTCTTGTATGAAAATATTGATAAATACGACACACTGAACATTATTTATGTTTGTTTTGCAGTGTAAGTAACATATAAATCTACACTAATAAATCGGTGAACCTCTCGTGTCTGTATGTTTGTTTCAACACACTTCTCCAAAACTACTAGACGGAAAACTTTGAACATAGCCGCTAAGCCGCTAGCCGTGTCAGAATTATATTGGAACAAATAAGCCCTCGGTCACAAATATTAAGTCAAAATTGACCTGGCTTCGACGCTACTATGAGCGTCTCTTCAGAATTAGACTAACTCTTCTAAAACATATTAGGTATATAGTACATTAATAAAATCAAAGTTTGTACTGACTGGAAAAGATGGAGTACTTACAAGACACATTCCAGTCAGTACAAACTTTAATTTTACTAGTGTACTATATACCTAATATGTTTTAGAACAGTTAATATAATTCTGAAGACGACGCTCATAGTAGTGTCGAAACCAGGTCAATTTTGACTTAATATTTGTGACCGAGGGCTTATTTGTTCCAATATACTACTAGACGGATATTCATGGGGTTTTCGCAGCGGTGCTTGTGGCACCGTAAAAGTTTTATTTCATCAAAAGCGGATCACGAAAAAAAGGTAACTGCAGCTTTTATCTAATTCTCTCTGTTAAGTTTTCACGACTATCCAGCTGAAATAATTTCGTTGAAATTCTGTATGGGGGTAGCTTGAACCCTGAGGGAGAACAAAGGCTTCTTTAGAAAGCGTGTGGTATAAGATACTTACTTCTTTGACGAATATTGCACGAACTAGGGAAAAATATTTACCATTTCAAAAATCTATTTTGCTCTTTGACTTTTGATTGTTATCATATTTGTAAAAATGCTATTATTGGTTGACATACGATATGTCATACGATTCAAAGTAATCTATAAATGGTTATACACTGAAGAGCCAAAGAAACTGGTGTACCTGCCTAACTCCGTGTAGGGTCCCCGCGAGCACGCGGAAGTGCTGCAGCACGGCATGGCATGGACTCGACTAATGTCTGAAGTAGTGCTGGAGGAAACTGACACCACGAATACTGCAGAACTGTCCCTAAATCAGTAAGAGTACGCGGGGGTGGAGATCTCTTCTGAACAGCACGTTGCAAGGCATCCCAGATATGCTCAATAATGTTCATGCCTGGAAGTTTGGTGGCCAACGGAAGTGTTCAAACACGTAAGAGTGTTCTTGGAGCCACTCTGTAGGAATTCTGCACGTGCGGGGTGACTAATTGTTCTGCTGCAATTGCCCAAATCTGTCGGAAGGCACAATGTACATGAATGGATGCAGATGGTTAAAAAGGATGCCTACGTACGAGTCACCAGTCAGAGGTCATGTATCAGAGGTCCCATATCACTCCAACTGCACACGCCCCACACCATTACAGAGTCTCCACCAGCTTGAACAGTCCCTTCCGGCATGTAGGGTCCATGGATTCAAGAGGTTGTTTCCATCCCCATACACGTCCATCCGCTCGATACAATTTGAAACATATCACTGTATTTGCATACGCATGGCTATACCAATTTCTTTGGAACTTCAGTGTATAATCTTCAGTCTGTTTGCTCTGTACTTCAACACTACTTGTTGCAGTATGTACAATTTGTATAATGTATAGTTACTTGAATAGCATGATGCATATACGTGCGGTCCTGCCAATGCCCTCGTTATTCACAACTCGGCAAGAAATGCCGACGCATCATGTATTGGGGTGACTTGAAAGGGTGGAGAGTGGGGCGCATATCACGAGCTATGCTTACCCGAACAATCAGACACGTGAGGGCATAACATACAGTTGCTTACTTACTCATTCACCTTACCAAAACTACAGAAATGCGGGAGCAGCCGTAGATAACAGCTCGTTGAATATAAAAAAAAGGAACAAAAAGATCTTTTAGAGGGTCTAGACATTGCGACCCTTGGATTAGTGTTCTGTACTCCTTCCACTTCGGCAATCGCTACCGTGATATTTTGATATCATTATTAGCTCACACCTGGCGGCACTCGTCGGTACAACTTTTCTCTCTAAAACTTAGGCCATCTGGACTTCCCTCTTCTTCACTTTCATTTCTGGCCAAGCGCTGATAAACCGTAAATCTGGCATAAATCGGTGGTCACTGCTCTTGCTTTTTGGACATGGCTCATAGAAGGGAGGAAGGAGAGATTAGAGTGCCCTCAAACATCTCAGTTCACCAAACGTCAGACAGCCAGTCGGTGCTGGTTGTGATTGTGTACCAGCTGCTTGTTGTGGTGTCAGCGGCACGCCAGTTCGCGAGTCGATGGGCGTGAGGGTGCTGTGGCGTGCTGGCATGCCGCCTCCTCTGCAAAGCACGCCACGCAGCTGCACGACACAACACCCCGCCGCACCTGCTGAAAGTGCTGGCTGCCGGCACGCAGGGACGCTTAGCGACACGCAGGCTGTTTGCAGGTGGCGTTCACCGCCCCACACGCAAGCAGTCACACGAACTTAATGTGTAGTTCTGCATAGCCACAAGCGCAACCGTATGCGAGTGAATCATTGATCACCACCAAGCCCACACCCGACTCTTTAAAGAAACGGACTCTCATCTGTGAAACAGTTTGAGACGTGTGGTTACTTACAGATGAGTTAATGTGTTACGTATTTGAGTTTAGGGGGAATGCCAAGTGGGCTCAAGAGTGAATGGGAGTTTGGACTGAGGACCGAGGCGTGGTAGGGCAGTCCGTGCAATTGTGCAGAGTCACTGTGCCAGGGTGATGTAATGTTTAGCGCATCTCTTTAGTGAGCAGGAGACCCAGATTCGAATCCTGGCCTTGGTACAAATTTCCATTCGTCTGTTCAGTTTGCATATACAAATGTCTTAAATATTCATTGTTAAGCATGTAAAACATATAAAGCGAGAAAATAGATAACGTTTGAAATTACATGTTGAATTCGTTGGAAATCCGCTCTTATTAACAAACTCTGTATGAATGTAGTCTGGATAATTCGCAAGCTGTGAACTAGAATACCTCAAGATATGTACACAATTTCTAATTTTAATAAATGATTGTGTTATACCTTTAACGTAAGATTATACCTCTTAATGAGTAGATTACGTGACCATTTTGAATTTTCAAATTTCGCCAGTAATCATGTGAAATACTGAGAGTAGAATTCTAGTTTCCTATGAAAGATGTAAGATAAGGACCACGCAACTAGGGGACTGGGTGAAGGTTTTAGCCATTTGATAATATGGACGCGCTTACCCAGTGGAGGACCAGAGGGGCAGCAACTCCGCCCCCCCCCCCCCCGTATATATATATATATATATATATATATATATATATATATAGTTTCAAATGCCTCTGAGCGCTATGGGACTTAACATCGGAGGTCATCAGTCCCCTAGAACTTAGAACTACTTAAACCTAACTAACCTAAGGACATCACACACATCCATGCCCGAGGCAGGATTCGAACCTGCGACCGTAGCGGCCTCGCGGTTCGAGACAGAAGCGCCTAGGACCGCACGGCCACACCGGCCGGCTATCGTGCTCAAATACTGCCCACCAGAGAAAAGTATCAATTGAGTATCAGCTTTAAGAAAGGCGAAAAATGTACTAGGTACTGAGCAG
Organism: Schistocerca serialis cubense; assembly: GCF_023864345.2. Taxonomy (NCBI): domain Eukaryota; kingdom Metazoa; phylum Arthropoda; class Insecta; order Orthoptera; family Acrididae; genus Schistocerca; species Schistocerca serialis. The sequence goes on from NC_064638.1 coordinate 268,263,678, forward strand.
TGGCTGTAAAATGTCGAAAAGAAGCTATATCCCCACTCACCGTTACGCTAGTATCAGTTACAAACCCCACCCCGTCCGCAGCTCGTGGTCTCGCGGTCGCGTTCTCGCTTCCCGAGCACGGGGTCCCGGGTTCGATTCCCGACGGGGTCAGGGATTTTCACCTGCCTCGAGATGACTGGGTGTTTGTGTTGTCCTCATCATTTCATCATCATTACTGAAAGTGGCGAGTTTGGACTGAGCAAAGGTTGGGAATTTGTACGGGCGCTGATAACCGCGCAGTTGAGCGCCCCGCAAACCAATCATCATCATCATCATCACCCCCCCCCCCACCCACTCCACACTCCCCACACAGACTTCTGATTTTGGGTGCGCAATAAAAGTAAAATACTGTAAAGTGCGCTTGTTACTAAAAGCGTAGCATATATCCACGTCTACAGATACGTGATAGAAGGTAGATTGTGTCCCACAATCTTTCTTTAGCAGATGGAGTGTTGAAGATGTTTCTCGCCGCCACGGTATAAGCCAGTATGTCACTAATTTCACTCTCGTGGTCACTACATAGGCCAAAATTTGAAGAAGTAATGTGTTTCTTGTCTCAAATTGGAAAGTGGGCTCTTCGTAATAAAGCTGTCCTTAAAAAACTTAATAGATTCAGACGAAATAATCAAATTTGTGGGATATTGGTAAATTTGCAATTAGACCTCTAGTTCCGATTCAGCTTCGAGGAAACGCCTGACAGCTTTTTAAGAAATTACCAAGTGTGTAACCCTGTTATTCTGCAGTACTAATATTTTAGTTATAATAAGATACACTATGTAAACATCCACAAAAATATGCATTTTTCATATTATGTGCATTTTGTTGCTATCTACAGCCAGGTACTTCATATAACCGACTTCAGTAGTCATTAATCCTCGTGAGAGAGGAGAATGGGGCACTCCACGGAACTCACGGACGTCGATCGTGTTACCGATGAGATAGAGAAGTGGAAACGTGAAGAGGCACGTACAGAACAAAAGGGTGGAGGCCAACTTCGTCTGTTGACCGACAGAGACCTCCGACAGTTGCAGAGGGTCGTAATGTGTAATAGGGAGACATCTATCCAGACCATCACACTGGAATTCGAAACTGCATCACTATCCACTGTTAGTATTATGACAGTTAGGCGGGAGGTGAGAGAACTTGGATTTCGTGGTCGAGCGGCTGCCCATAAGCCACACACCACGCCGGTATACGTCAAACTACTCCTCGCTTGGTGGAGTAATATTCATTATTGTTTGGAATTTTTTAGTTTGTTCTTATTATTATATTATAATACTTGTTTATCTCCTTTATACACTGGAAATGTAATATTTTCTTTCCTTACTGTTGGTAATCTACCCGTTTTCATAATACTGTTAAATAAAGCACTAAGCTGTTGATGTAATACTTGTTCTCATATTTTATTAATTCATTGTATATACCATATGAAGCTGTAGATTCTCCTTTTTTTAAGTATTTTATTTCAGTGCATAAGCTGTCTACTCCGAAGTCTATTGATCGCCATTTTCTGTAAGTTGATGTCTGTTCAAAATTTCCACTCATGTTGCGTTCTTATAACGAAATTTTAATTAATTTCCTCACTGAAGTTTTGGATACATTCTTTATCTGAATGTAATAATTAATATCCTCCACCAATCACACCTTCCTTAGTTTCATAAAGGCCTCGTTTCAACCTTTTGTACATCGCTCTCAATAACTCACTCTTATTTTTCGAGTATCCAAGTTCACGTTATTACGAATGATTTTACACTTCTCGTAATCGTCTTAACTTTGATTGGCTTTATATTTCGGGAATTCTTTCTTCTTCTGAATAGCTAAATCTTTAACTTATTGGTGTTCTGTATATAGTACCGCCTCCTACAACGTTTACACTTCTGGTGCTGCTTCTTGTATATACGATCTAAGTGTAATCCTTCTTGCTGCTACGTCTTGTTCGGCTAGACATTTGTGAGTAAAAATTTTCTCTTTTAATCTATTGTGAGACAGCATCTTAGGGCTGTCATCCTCTATGACTTCAAATTTAGTTGTTTCTTCATCCAACCAACTAATTTTTTTTTTTTTTTGTATTTCGGTCTGCGTTTGTGTCAGTTAACATTACCAGCCCAAGATCTGATCCTGAATCAATAATTTGACTCGAATGAAAGCCTTTAGCTATTAATGATGATTAAATCAATAAACGAACGCTGACTTCTTGTATTTCTCCTGCTACTTATGGTCGAAGTATGTATTGCTATTGCGTAGGTCGTTCAAATATTAAAAATTGATTAGATCTGTTCCACTACTATTAACTTCTGTTTCATTAAATCCTTGTTTAATTAGTAATTAGAGGAAGAATGCTGAATGATATAGAAACAGCTGAAGAACAGCAAGAAATTAGGAAAGACAGGAGTGCTTTAACTGCAATTTTCGCTCTCAGGTCGTTTTATTACCTGTATACACTGTAAAGTTGTAACTTTAATTTTCTTAGCTGCTGTGTAATGTTGTAACTTTAATTTGGTATGCTGATATCGGTGCTAATTGACAATGAAAGTGGGTTAAAAGCCGTGATCTGTCTGGGGACGTTAACCGTGGGTTACTGGGCAACTGTTTCATCAGATATTTAGTCTAGGTTTACCAAGCAGACTAACATTAATGATAATCTTTTAATAGTCATACAAAACCGGTAATATATATAAAGAGAATTTAAATAAAAAGAAAGAAATCAGTTTATATTTGGAAATTTATTTTAAGATTGTTCATTGAAATTTCAGCATATTATACGTGAGTTATAACTGAGCTGGTGCCTTATTTACGATTGAAAAATGTGAGATTGTAATCTTACGGAACACATAAAATATGGAGCCAAGATTGGGAGACTGCATACGACACTGCATTCATAAAATAACTCACGAAGAACATTGAAACATAAGCAAGAAGAAATTAACCACAACCAACAGATTCAGTTTTTTACCCAAAGAAATTACGTTCATACCACAATCCTGTCCGTCATGTAATTACCACACACTGGTATACTAAATTCGTATTAACTCTTTGTGAAGTCTTCGCAAAAAGAATAGCTGAGGGCTACTTTGATGATTACACCACATGCTCCACGTGGTCAACTTGGTTTACACAAAGCGTACAACTCCACAATAATTTTGATAATTAAAATACATTAGATCGAAAAGCAATTGACAAAAGCAAAACCTTGAACTGGTTACTAACGTCTTACTATTAACCTGATGGGTCAAACAGTTATATAAGCACGTGGTAGTGGTCTCGCAAAGTACACCCCACGTGGGCTGAACATAAAGAAAAGTTGCTATATTGAAAATATAGTCAAGACGAGACGTTATAATCACACAAGCATTCGCATTTAAGATTGATCTTAGTTAGAGTTACTGATCAACACGTATTTCCACTTTACTCACAAAGTAGTAACAAAGCAACTACCGGAAACTAATCTGAACTTCACACGAGAATAATACTGCGCTGCAATTTAAGATAACATCGGATATTTTAGACCTAAACCCGAAATAAGGGTGATTAAATTTTCAGTTAGGCTGAACTTAAGAAATCCATTGTCCTATGGACTTAGCAGACACGCGCTTAGCCGGAGATCTTACCACTTCAGACGCTCGCCACCGCCAGACTGCAACTGCCTACTGCCGAGCGTGCTTCCTCAGGGTGGCTCACAAAGACAAACGGAAGTGGCCAGAGGGGCAGCTTCCTATACCAACATGACAACGGACGGACAGAACCATACTAAGGATAGAAACCTCTTTGCTTTTAGGAAGCGCAGCTACCTGTTCCGACGTTGGTCCTACTGTTCTCTAGCAGACAGGCTTGTCTGCTACCCTCAAGCATGCAACTACAAACACATTTGATCATTCATCCTCTCACACAGAAGGGAAGGGGGATTACAGTATCTTATCATATACAGTACATAACAGAAAGCGGATGTAGGTTCCGTATGAGACTGTGTGACATGAATTACATATAAACTGTGTTTTAAAGTGTAGTAGTGTGACAGATCGTTCTTGTTTACGTGTAAAGGTAACACGTTCCACTGCTCAGTCTCCTCCCAGATAGTCAGAAACGCCACAGTAAATTTAGAAGAGGAATTTATTCCATAAATGACAACAGATTTAAGAAATCAAACATGAAAGGAATCCAACAGAGACCTTTCAACACGGTGTTCCAAGAATACTGTTATAAACTTCGGCGGCACGTTTCTCTCTCTCTCTCTCTCTCTCTCTGTCTCACACACATAGAGACAGAGAGAGAGAGAGAGAGAGAGAGAGAGAGAGAGAGAGAGAGAGAGAGAGAGAGGGGGGGGGGGGGAGCTCGTATAAGAACACTGTATGTCCGAAAATCCTTCATTTTTTAGTAATGAAAGTTTACAATGTACGTGATTGGAGCTCATTAACGCGTGAACATATCATAAATGGTCCAGATGCCCTCCCCTTGCTTCTAAACACGCATGCTCTCATCGAATTATCATGAACTATGATGTACCTTTCAAATACACCCTGGCGGTTTCGAATGATTTTTCAGGCTTCCAACACATATCTACAAGGAGTTCCTGTATCCGGGTGGTCTGTTGCGTAGAGGTAAAAGGCCAAAGTAGTGAGCTCTGGAAACGTGCACTCCATGGAACTGGTTCTCCTATAGTGTACTGTCTTATATAAAAAAAATAAAAAAATAAAAAAAATAAAAAATCTGTGACATGTAACGACTTTATAATGTAACGGAATCGAATCTAAAATTCACAAAATCAATGTCTCTCTGCACTAGTGTAAAATCGTTTTAGTTGCATAAGTGAATATATAATGCTTTTCCAGACATGAGACATCTTTATAATGTTACGATAAATCATAGCATCTCTGACACTCATGTACTTGAAAACACTTTGTATCTATCAAAACATGTGATTTATGTTAGAAATGTATTCTGTGACGAATCTACAGTGCTCAATCATACAAATCTGTGTTTGTGACGATAAGCATGTGGTGAAACTGCGAGCATCATTTGTTGGATGAAAACTATGAAGACAAGTCTCCAGACCGACATTTCACGACAACTAATCAATCAAACACGCACTACATGTTCTAATGAAAGCGTGAAAGCCGTCTGACGATGAATTGTAATGATTCGAAATCGGAATGGCGCCTTTTGAGTAAAGGAATAAAGGAACACCATCAACATTTGTTTTCAAATAACAGCCACGGTCTCCAACCATGTCATCATATGACGAAACTGCATTTCCTCTACCTATTCACTGTCATTACAGATACGTGGCAGTCTTTTTCGAACGCTTAGCTGAAAGTGATGTGTTGGTAAATGTGCCAACACCTTGTAGATAGAGGCGGCCGAAATGCACGCTATCTAACGCAGACGGGCGTGAATTCTGGAACAGGATAAGTAGTGAATGGTAGCAAGAAAAGTACGTTGCTTTGGGAATACTTAACTTTTATATAGTCCTTTGGTTTACAACGTTCTGGATGAGACATTTCATACGACAACTATCAAACTATGTAAGGCAAATGGCGCCTTGCTAGGTCGTAGCCATGGACTTAGCTGAAGGCTATTCTAACTATCTGCTCGGCTAATGAGCGATGCTTCGTCCGTGTAGTCGCTAGCAATGTCGTCCGTACAACTGGGGCGAGTGCTATTCCGTAACTCGAGACCTGCCTTGTGGTGGCGCTCGGTCTGCGATCACACAGTGGCGACACGCGGGTCCGACATGTACTAAATGGACCGCGGCCGATTTAAGCTACCACCTAGCAAGTGTGGTGTCTGGCGGTGACACCACAGAAACATATTGGAACTCCAACGTACATAAACATGTCTTCCTTCTTGTTTGCAGAGGGACGTCTTTTAGTAGCTCTTGGAAGATATTTTGAATAAAATCCCTGTAGATAGCACCTGTAAGACGTGTTGGGGGAAGGGATGACCCAACCAGTTGCCTAAATTTCCGTTCCACAGCTTTATCTTAAACTAATGCTGACGTCTAGCCTGTACTGTAGCATGAGCACTGTGGTCGACCTGTGTATGCTAGTCGTGGAAATTTGTTATTCGATCACCTCCAAGCGGTGCCTTTTCTGTAAACAAAACCTAAGAGACAAACAATCGATTGGTATTTGTTTTGTAAACAAAAAGCGCCTTCTCTTACTACGCTCTATTTTATTCTGACGTCAACTAGGTACATAAAATTGTAAAATTAACAATGAAGAGAGAATAGAATAACAAAATTAACTTTCTGGATAAAACAATAAAAAATCTAAACAACAATCATTTGTTTGAAATTTACCGTAAAATCACAGCAACAGATATTATCGTTCCTCGAACGACCCACAAAGGCGATCAACAGTTCGACGCTTGTTCCGTAGATTCAACACAGCCCCGCTCAACAAAGAAAACTACCAAAAGAACTGGACATAGTAATGCAATGGGTACAATAGTAAGATATTTACAAAGCTAAACAACGAAGTTCAAAGTAAAATAAAAGCAGAAAGCACAAAACCATTGACAACATCACAACAGAACCAAACACAATTACAATCACTCAGTACCATGGCAAGTACACAGAATTAACAAGAAAATATAAGAGAAAACACAAGAGGCACACAATGACATACTAAGACACAAAATCACCAACATTTTCAAGAGACAGCGAATAAACATAGGATACAGAACCGAGAAATCCGTCCAAAAATACACCCAAAACTGGCAAAAAACAGAGATTTACCGTAAAATCACAAAAATCACAGCAACAGATATTATCGTTCCTCGAACGACCCACAAAGGCGATCAACAGTTCGACGCTTGTTCCGTAGATTCAACACAGCCCCGCTCAACAAAGAAAACTACCAAAAGAACTGGACATAGTAATGCAATGGGTACAATAGTAAGATATTTACAAAGCTAAACAACGAAGTTCAAAGTAAAATAAAAGCAGAAAGCACAAAACCATTGACAACATCACAACAGAACCAAACACAATTACAATCACTCAGTACCATGGCAAGTACACAGAATTAACAAGAAAATATAAGAGAAAACACAAGAGGCACACAATGACATACTAAGACACAAAATCACCAACATTTTCAAGAGACAGCGAATAAACATAGGATACAGAACCGAGAAATCCGTCCAAAAATACACCCAAAACTGGCAAAAAACAGAGATATATATACCCGAAAGCCGGTATACATCAACTACAGTGTAAGACTTGTGATGGCATATACGTAGGACAAACAAGAACATCATTTGATGTTAGATACGAAGAACACATGAGAGCTGGAAGTATGGGACAAACCACTCCACATTTGCTGAACACCTAAGAGAACACAATCACAAACCAACCTCTAGAGAAGAAGACATAAAAATAATTACAAATAACAATAAAAAACACCTCCCAACCCTACAAGAAAATTATCAGAAACAGAAAACCAAAGCATAAAAGAATATCCTGTTAAATGATCAAGCACGTATGCCAAACAACTCATTGTTTACACTAAAAGATAAAATACTATAGCACTACTACAACAGAGGACTATTATCAGAATAATAATAATAATAATAATAATAATAATAATACCACTCAACTTTCCACCCACTTGTCCGTGAACCTCTCTACAAAACATTTAAACCAAAACTGAAAACGAACGATGTGGCGCGGTGGATAGCACACTGGACGCGCATTCGGGAGGACGACGGTTCAATCCCACGTCCGGCCATCCTGATTAGGTATTCCATGATTTCCCTAAATCGTTCCAGGCAAATGCCAGGATGGTTCCTTTGAAAGGGCATGGTCGATTTCCTTCCCCGTCCTTCCCTAATCCAATGAAACCGATAACCGCACTGTCTGGTATCCTCCCCCATACAACCCAGCCCAAAACTCAAAACTTAACACAAAAAGAAAGAATTTCAACCATTCTATAACGGCTATTACATTCATATTCAGAATGCCACAGCTAAAAGAAAAACCATGCATGTGTACACACGCACATGCACACGCACACGCACACGGACACGGACACACACACGGACACGCACACGCACACGGACACGCACACGCACACGGAGACACACACACACACACACACACACACACACATACACGAATTAAACAGAAATGAATAAACGTCAGTTTTCAGTACATGCTTCGTTAGGTTGGCAACATGTACGTAATCAAACCACAGTGAATTCAAGTTAGTTAGTTCTTGAAGTCACAGTTTTCGATCAAATGTTATATTAGGGAAAGAAGACTGATAGTGAATCACAACAACAAAGGCAAACAAAATGAAAAGTGGGAAGAAAAATGTTCGAAACATAAAAACATGCTTATGTTTTGTAAATAGAGCAATAGTGAGACCTCCATGTGATCAGGAGAGGAAATGCAGATGCCAAATATAAAAACGAAAAACTGTAAGTAATCACCTACTTACATAAAAAGCGAAAAGTGAACTGTTTTATAACCTACGAATAGTACATATCAAAACAAAACTGTACCTAACTGTGTCGTTACGGACCTCAGCGATGATGCCTTAAAGTCAGAAAAGGCGATACGCTTCTGGGAGCATAAAATACAACGCAGAAAGAGGAGGCTTTATTTACAAAACAACTATTTCTGTGCTTGCTACGGAAAATGGCCGAGCAAACAAAGAGATTGGTAGATTGTGCAACAGACCATCGGTAATAGTTCTTCTAAAGTCCATCACCATTTGCGCAGGTATACGTAAAAATTATGTCTGCCTGTTCACGAAATGAATATCCTGCCCTGGGTGGCACCACCTGTAGTAAACGTACACAATGAACACGTTGAAAACAGACGAATGATGAGTGTAAATAACACAATGCTATCTAGGATACAATGAGTCGAACGGGTTCACAGATAAGTTAAGTTGCTTGGTTGTAAGTGGAAATCCTTTGACCGCCAAACTTTCATTAATAACGTAAAAAAGAAGGATTTTCGTCCATGTGTTATTCTGAACATTTTTCTTGCTTGGATGTAACGAACCTGTTGGCAAGGTTTGAAAAATATTTCTGAAACACCGCGCAAATAGGTAATAAAACAGGAATTAAAACACAGGAAGGTCTCACAGATGAAATTATGGTAGCTTAAAGAATTAGAGATGAAGACTTACTAGAAGTCACTCCTGTTCAACTTGTCCTTGATTCCGAAAGAAATAAACCGGAATATAAAATGGGAATGTTATGTAGACGATTCAGTACTGGTAGCAGATAATGTACATAATTTCAAAGGTTGATTCACTAAATCAAAAAAAAGCTAAGCAATGTAACCTGGAAATCTCATCTAGTAAATCAAAACGTATGGTACTTTCAGAAAGACGGATCAATGTTGGTGCCACACTTTGTGTTTGTTAATTGTCTTGTGCCCTAAGATAAACAAATTTTTTGTTAAAAATTCAGTAAACATGTGAGAAAGCTTTGTTATTTGAGGGATGATATATTAATAATTCCTAAGACCATTCCTGCATGACTCATCAAGTTACAAATCTTTCCCGTGTGTTTACGTAATTGAATTAGTTGGACGTCCGCCCCCTGGTAGCTGAGTGGTCAGTGCGACGGAATGTCATAACTAATGGCCCGGGTTCGACTCCCGGCTGGGTCGGAGATTTTCTCCGCTCAGGGACTCGGTGTTGTGTTGTCCTAATCATCATCATTTCATCCCCATCGACACACAAGTCGCCGAAGTGGCGTCAACTCGAACGACTTGCACCATGCGAATGGTCTACCCGACGGGAGGCCCTAGCCACACAGCATTTCCATTTCCATTCGATGGATGTCACAGTTTAAGGTGACAGCCTACCACTCCTCGCCAATTTAAATCTGGATATTCATGAATATCTACGTACCCCATTTCGCCCCGAAATTTTCCCAATGTATTGAATAACAACCTTAATAAAATTATCTGACTGAATGAACAGTTCTTCGGACACGGGAGAACTTTTCGAAGCACAGCTAAGCGTTTCATAATAATTTAGATTTAAACGCTAATTACTAAAGCGGAATATTTAACTTTCATCATGTACCAAGTCGTGCCTCGTAGACTCGACGTGTACATGTCAAGTGTGCTTGCTATTTGTGAGTTGAACTGACTGTAAATCTATGAATCTGTGAGCTGATGTGCTGGAGAAAGTGAGTGCCCATGACACCGTTGCTTCAACAGCATGTCTCGCAGTATAGCGATCACTTGGCGGGCAACAGCAAGAGCTCGGCGTAATTATGTGTCTTTACCTTTTAATGGAATTCAGCATAAGCGAATGGAGCACGCTGCCACGAAGCAGTTTTAAGTACTCGCATGCATACTGGCAGGCAAGGGACCCTCGGTCGGCATAATAGACAACAGAAATTATAGGAAGTAACACATTCACGAATGCCAAAGATACTCTAAACATGATACAATGATTAAGAGAGATTACACCATGAGTTACCCTCCATGGATGAATACAACGTGTTGTATCTAACATTTGCAACGTCCCACATTTCCATAGTTACACAAAGAGGAGCTGAATATAAATGGAGATCGTGATTTTACGAATGAATACTACTGAGAGAAAAAAAATGAATACAAGGTAGTCGAAACCAAGGATGGTGGATGACGGCTGCCACGTGCTCTGCTGAAATCTAATGACTACAAATGCCTTAAATCCGCAAAACGTTCACAATGGAAAATGGAACGCGAGAAATGGCCTTCATTTCGCACAGTTTTATGGCATATGCGCAGTCCAGTAAGACAGAAAAGACGCGAATGTATTAATCAAACTGCGACATCAAGAAATGCTGTACAGCGGTAGGTTGAATGCGCCCATCTCGAAACACACTAGGCAAGCGACTAAAATACGTCCATCCAACGATTACGCAGTGGCCAGAGATTGCGCCAGAAAAGCAACTGTCGATTTTTGCTTTGTCGTCGAACCACGCCGTTCGTAGGCGAACTTTCTGCGGCCTATTGCCTGATTCCCTGTCAAAGTTCAAACCTCCACTAACGGCCAAGACCGACGAGTGCTATTCGGAAAGTAAGTTCATCGGTCGTGAAATGGAAACCATTCTGAAAATCAAAAATGTTTTTTTTCCAGTAGTTAGCTACACCTTATAGCTATATCTCTACATAGTCGTGGCCCCTACTTGTACTTTTGTCGTAGCCTTATACCAACCTTCCAATAACCTCGTCATAGAAGGCAGCCACCTGTGCTTTCCGCCAATTCTATACGCTCGTCTACAGCTCCTTATTTGTGTCAAAATATTGTCTACTTCAGGTGAGACGAGACGAAAGTCAGGACGAGCCAATTACGGGTTGTGTTGTGGATGATCAAACACTTCCCATCTAAAACGCTGCAGGAGCGTCTACATTGCCCCTTCAGAGTTCGGCCGAGATGCACAACTGTTACGTTGTGTGGGCTGCTCGACATCAGGCGAAATCTCTCACCAGGCCCTCATTCTTGGCAGGAGACACTATTTTCTAGGTATTTTAAGAGCTCACAGCGCTCTCAGCGTTGAAAAGAGCGACATACCGGCATCGACAGGCATACTACCTAACACATCTGTGCGAAACTTCATCGGATATTCACAGTGGTTTCCATTTCGCGACCCATCGGTACTTACGTTCCGAAGAGGCCTCGTTTCTCGAGATGCTTTCGACACATGCACCCCACCATAGCAGACGGAATTCGCTAATCAGTGAGGTTATCTGTGAACAGAACTACCGTCTCCATGCCCATCAGCATGGATTTCGAAAACACAGATCATGTGAAACCCAACTCGCACGTTTCTCTCATGACATCCTGAAATCCATGGATCAGGGCTATCTCTAGATGCAGTATATCTCGATTTCCAAAAAGTGTGTGACTCAGTACCACACCTACGCTTATTATGAAAAGTATGATTAAATTGGATATCAGACGAAATATGTCATTGGGTTGCGGATCTCTTGGTATGGAGGATGCAACATTTCATCTTATTTGGAGAGTCGTTGACAGATGTAGAAGTAACTTCCGGTGTACCCAAGGTCTCTTCCTGTTTATTATATGTTAATGGCCTTTCGGACAATGTTAACAGTAATCTCAGACTTTCTGCAGATGATGCAGTTATCTGCAAGGAAGTTCAGTCTGAACGAAGCTGCACAGATATTCACTCAGAACTTGATAAGTTTTCAGAGTGGTACAATAATTGGCAGCGTGCTTCAAAATATTCAGAATTGTAAAATTGTACACTTAAAAACGAAGAAACATGTTATCCTATGAATATAAGAATTGGAACGATCGTATACGTTCAGTCGTGTGTGAAGCAAGTAACAGACTTCGATTTATTGGTAGAATACGAGGGAAGTGCAATCGGTCTAGGAATTACTCGTGCGACACATCCTAGAACACTTGTCAGCTGTGTGGTAGCCGTACCAAACAGGACTAGCAGGGAATATGGAACGTATACAGGTAATGGCAAACCGGCCGGCGTGGCCGTGCGGTTCTAGGCGCTACAGTCTGGAGCCGAGCGACCGCTCCGGTCGCAGGTTCGCATCCTGCCTCGGGCATGGATGTGTGTGATGTCCTTAGGTTAGTTAGGTTTAATTAGTTCTAAGTTCTAGGCGACTGATGACCTCACAAGTTAAGTCGCATAGTGCTCAGAGCCATTTTTTGAGGTAATGGCAGCACAAGAGATCACATTGTTGAGTGTCACCGAGATGTTAGAAGAACTGAATTGAACTGATAGACTCTTGAATATAGAGGAAACTTTTACGACGAAGTCCACAAAGTTTCAAGAACCATTTTTAAACGAAAACTCTGCAAATATACTGCAGGCCGTTAAATATCGCTGCCCTAAGAATGGTGAGGATAAGACTAGATTAATTACAGCAGACACAGAGGCATTTAAAAAATCATTTTTCCCCGTTCCATACGTGACTGGAACGGGAAGAAGCCCTAATAACTGGTGCAATGGGACGTACACTCTGCCCATTCACTTCACAGTAGTTTGCAAAAAAAAAAAAAATGGTTGGTTCAAATGGCTCTGAGCACTATGGGACTTAACATCTGAGGTCATCAGTCCCCTAGAACTTAGAACTACTTAAACCTAACTAACCTAAAGACATCACACACATCCATGCCCGAGGCAGGATTCGAACCTGCGACCGTAGCGGTCGCGCGGTTCCAGACTGTAGCGCCTAGAACCGCTCGGCCACTCTGGCCGGCAGTAGTTTGCAGAGTACAGAGATAGATGTAGGTGTAGAATGTAGGTATGCGTGATACGAAACAGCTGCTGTGTGTAAACTGGTGACAACAGCCTTTCCAGTGAACTACACTTTGTCGTCTTGCCCCGTTAATACAGCAAACAAGCTTATGAAATGTAAAATTGTGACGTATAATTAACTGAAAAATTATATGGACCTTTCGCAAAATTATGACATAAAATTAATTTAAAACTTTATTTTGTTCATATAGAGCTGATAGAAGATCCATTGGTACGTCAAAGGAGTACAGTAAACCATACTTATCGTATACGAAGCTGTAAATGTTATTTGGTTAAGTGCAGTAACAAACATTCAGCAACAATATCCGGATAATGTCGGCTGTAAATTGCACTCATGTTGGTGCCTCTTTGCGTATTGCCACGTAGGTGCTTTAATATAGTCGTAAGACATATTCTGCGTCAGACGCTCGTTCTTAACGAAACATGTAAGTCTCTCAGTTTCCTAGCAGTTAAGCGGTGCATCAAACACGCTGTTCTTTCGACAGTGATTACGTTTACTTTCTTTTAGATAAGGCGATCCAGTTCATAAATGTAATGGATCAGCTTCTTTCTCATTTCATACCGAGGTTCACATAACCTAGCTAAATTAAATGTAGCGTCCAGCAAATAGGAGTGACTTCGAGAAACAGCGTGACTACAGAGTAAACAAACTCCTGAACGTTATTTATAATTAAAAGAGAGTTACACGGCAGGAGTGGAAACACTGCATCCATAATTTTATACGCCATTAGCGTCGCATTTCAGCAGGCTGCAACAAAACATCATAAAATATAGGCCTTCTGTGAATCAGCTAAGATGTAGAATGGTCTGTGATCTGGAAGAAATCCAAAAAGAGCCCCCGTGTGGCTACGTACTAGCTATTCACGCAAACGAGAGACCGCTTGCATAATGCAGTATCCATTCACTCAATAACCACCTTAGCTTCCTACTAGTTGCTCCTGTAACTAACTACTTTGGGTTAATAAATTTTTTTGGAAATGTTTTACGTAACGCCCGATTTGAATGATGTGCAAAGTTCTCGTCACTTGTTGATAAGAGGTTTGTAATACAGAATTCGGAAGACCGAGATTCTAATACAAGATAACTGCTCACACTCTTTCTGGACAATGAAATCGGGAAAATCGCGACGCTGTTAAGAAATGACGCACCATGTCACAACACACACAACAATTTTACGACCTCGTCGAACCCGTAGGTCCATAAAATTTCCGTAGAGAAACGCCGTAAGTCACTGTGATCTATCTCCCAGCAGAATTAGCTACGTTTCGGCCTCTGTGAAACAACACGTTTTCGTAAATTGTAGCGTATAGTACTGACATTCAGTAGTGTTTAGCATAATGCACCACTTGTTTTCCTCTAGTACTGTTCCGACTGAGTCATTTCCTGTGATACATTCTTCGTATCTCTTTCTGTAACACGAGTTGCTGGAGGCCACATATACTCAAACCCAGGGACGGTGTCACTGTGTCTAAAACAGTAAAATCGTAGTAGACTGCAGTGGGATCAAAATTCTCGTTAGAGCATCTGGATATATAGTTTTTGCGATTTCCTTGGAATACGGCAGGCAAATGTCATGACGGTTCCTTAAACTGATTTCATGATTAATTTGCAACAAATCCGAACTTGAAATCTGTGTCATGATCTAGACGTTGACTGGAAATTAAACTCTGACCTCCCATTCGAATATACAGAGCGGAACAAAAATATTTATAGAAGTGGCAGTACTGACCAAGACAACGAACACTTTGAGAGATATGAACACTTTTTTATAAGACGGTGTGAAATACGTTTGTTAGCGGATTTTTGCATTAACGAGCACAGTCGTTGCATTGGTGTTCGATCTTCACATTGTCAACAGAATGTTCTGATGTCTTTTTGTTAACAGTACCCCATGGTTATCTGATGTAAGGTGGAATATTTTGTAGTTTACTTATTCTAGTATTGAAGACAACTGTGTAAGTTGAAATGACATGTTTAATGTCGCAATTTGACCACAAAAATACACGATTTTACGCAGTTTTCAATGTGACAACAAAAAAACAGAGTTGTCACGGTAATGCATCTAGTCAACATCAAAAAGTGAAATTATCCTAAAGACCACAATATTAAATATTAACACTCATAAGGTAAAATTATCCTAAACACGACAATATTAATTGAGCAAAAGCTAACCAAAGGTCTCTCGAGTTTACAGTGGATGCAAGCTGGTGATCCAACAATTTTACGCCTCTGCATGCGGTATTTACCTTAAACTGCGATGAGCTGTTGTCTGCTAGGCCTCTCTCTTCCTCTGAAATTCCTATAAAACTAATTACACCTTTCCTGAATTTCCAAGCAGAATCTTTCCCTATGTTTCTCGATAGGCGAGAGAACATTTAGTCATCGCTAGTATTAGAATGTGGCGATATACACGCGCATGGTTGGAGCAGCGTGCATATTATAACGCCCTCTCTGTTCTCGCAAATACAATTAACTAATTGGCTGGTTCGTTTCTCCACAGTTGGAGCTAAACGATGCTACAGCTAGTTTTTAGCAGTGAACGCAGTGTTCACACAACTTACTCCTCTGCGTCGTACAGAGAGTTATGCTCTCCGTTCTGCGCTTGACGCCAGTTCAGAGAAGAGTCCTCGAAAATTTCCGTCTTGTCTTAGTGATAGCCGAACTGTCTCCGCACCTGAATTCTTTCGTTCTTCACTTCACGGCTTTTTTCGACCAATCTACATCTACATCTACATCGATACTCCGCGAGCCACCCAACGGTGTGTGGCGGAGGGCACTTTACGTGCCACTGTCATTACCTCCCTTTCCTGTTCCAGTCGCGTATGGTTCGCGGGAAGAACGACTGTCTGAAAGCCTCCGTGCGCGCTATAATCTCTCTAATTTTACATTCGTGATCTCCTCGGGAGGTATAAGTAGGGGGAAGCAATATATTCGATACCTCATCCAGAAACGCACCCTCTCGAAACCTGGCGAGCAAGCTACACCGCGATGCAGAGCGCCTCTCTTGCAGAGTCTGCCACTTGAGTTTATTAAACATCTCCGTAACGCTATCATGGTTACCAAATAATCCTGTGACGAAACGCGCCGCTCTTCTTTGGATCTTCTCTATCTCCTCCGTCAGACCGATCTGGTACGGATCCCACACTGATGAGCAATACTCAAGTATAGGTCGAACGAGTGTTTTGTAAGCCACCTCCTTTGTTGTTGGACTACATTTTCTAAGCACTCTCCCAATGAATCTCAACCTGGTCCCCGCCTTACCAACAATAAATTTTATATAATCATTCCACTTCAAATCGTTCCGCACGCATACTCCCAGATATTTTAAAGAAGTAACTGCTACCAGTGTTTGTTCCGCTATCATATAATCATACAATAAAGGATCCTTCTTTCTATGTATTCGCAATATATTACATTTGTCTATGTTAAGGGTCAGTTGCCACTCCCTGCACCAAGTGCCTATCCGCTGCAGATCTTCCTGCATTTCGCTACAATTTTCTAATGCTGCAACTTCTCTGTATACTACAGCATCATCCGCAGAAAGCCGCATGGAACTTCCGACACTATCTACTAGGTCATTTATATATATTGTGAAAAGCAATGGTCCCATAACACTTCCCTGTGGCACGCCAGAGGTTACTTTAACGTCTGTAGACGTCTCTCCATTGATAACAACATGCTGTGTTCTGTTTGCTAAAAACTCTTCAATCCAGCCACACAGCTGGTCTGATATTCCGTAGGCTCTTACTTTGTTTATCAGGCGACAGTGCGGAACTGTATCGAACGCCTTCCGGAAGTCAAGAAAAATAGCATCTACCTGGGAGCCTGTATCTAATATTTTCTGGGTCTCATGAACAAATAAAGCGAGTTGGGTCTCACACGATCGCTGTTTCCGGAATCCATGTTGATTCCTACATAGTAGATTCTGGGTTTCCAGAAGTGACATGATACGCGAGCAAAAGACATGTTCTAAAATTCTACAAGATATCGACGTCAGAGATATAGGTCTATAGTTTTGCGCATTTGCTCGACGACCCTTCTTGAAGACTGGAGGAGCGTTCCTCTTATTTTGTGGAAACTCCTTCTACCAATCGCAAGGTCCCTACCATTAAATTGCGTCGAAGCTCTGGCTCTCTTCTCCTTCCTAGCGCGTTTCCGCCAATCGGACGTTTTGTGCCCGTTCCAGACGCCTAAATGCGTACATTGACTCTAACATGTGAACCACTCACTGGACACATGATTGAAAATATGTCACAGGTCTTGTTTCGCATACATTTGGAATTCCGAAATGCAGTTTTCTAAAATCTTTCTTTCCTTTCCTCCCTCAGATGGGCCGTTATACTCGCTCTCCCTGTCTGAGTCAACTGGTCGGTCGTTGACTTCCCGCCTGGAACACCCATTTAAGTGGTTTCCGTGGTATCTTCCTGTAGTGTGGACTTGCCTCTGCATCGTCCCTCTGAATTCCAAACTAAAACGCCTCTCGCTGTTTGTTTCACCTTCCGCTCAAACAGGCATTATAGGAACGATGTGTTAATTACATTTTACTGAATGTGATCCCTTTTTGCATTACATACTGCTAGGCAAATTTGCTCACTACCTCCATATTATGTTTACATGGCATATTCACCTTCCTGTTGCGATTTATAAAGCTCTCATGTAAGGTGCGATTCTGACCTTCATTTGTTCTGCCACCTTACGCTGAGGATCTGAGAAATAGGGAACCTGGAGTCAGTTGTGTGGCTTGACTTGTGTTATACTGTGAGTGTTTTCAATGGAACGTAGCGTATGACGCTCCACCTTAGGCGTGCTAAGTGATCGAGAACTTTCACTGTTTACTTTTTGGGTTGCTAGACAAGCTGGTAAAGAGATGCAGATAACGACCCTGGAGAGATCGGTCGAAACGCGTGTGAGTGTTACTGTGTGATGATGGTATTTTTTAGTGTGTGATGACGGTATTTTTCAGTGTAGATTTCATGGGCTCGCAGGTTCTTGCATTTGCTGAACCATAGCAAAAATCATTTATGCATTATCACATGCTGAGTGATAACTTCCAACGCAAAAGAATGATAGAAAAGAGAAAATAAAAATATGTTCAAACATTCGCATGCACAAACATCATAATAACAGTAAACACAAAACCGAAGTCGCTTATGAAAGTACCCAGAGTAGCGGGCTTTTCTTCCATTTACTATCCCAAACTAACATGACAGAAACTACAAGACAGCTCGAACCATGCAATTAACTGCAGGCTATCTAATCCTCAGATTAATGTGTTGCTGCTGTCTTTTTGAGCCATCAGTCTTATGACTGGTTTGATGCGACCCGCCACGAATTTCTCTGCCGTGCCAACCTCTTCATCTCAGGATTGCACTTGGAACATACGTCCTGAATTATTTGCTGGATGTATTCCAATATCTGTCTTCCTCTACAGTTTTTGCCCTCCATAGCCCCCGCTAGTACCATGGAAGTCATTCCCTCATGTCTTAAGAGATGTCCTATCATCCTGTCCCTTCCCCCTATTCAGTGTTTTCCACATATTCCTTTCCTTTCCTTTCTGATTCTGCGCAGAACCTCATCATTCCTTACCTTACCAGTCCACCTAATTTTCAACATTCCTCTATAGCACCACGTTTCAAATGCTTTGACTCTCTTCTGCTCTGGTTTTCCCCCAATACATGTTTCACTACCATATAACGGTGTGCTCCAATCGTACATTCTCAGAAATTTCTTCCTCAAATTGAGGCCTATGTTTGATACTAATAGACTTCCGTTGGCCGCGAATTCTCATTTTTCCAATGCTAGTCTGGTTTTGATGTCCTCTTTGTTCCTTCCGTTTTTGGTTATTTTGCTTTGTAGGCAGTAGAGTTCCTTAACTTCATCTACTTCGTGACCATCAGTCCTGATGTTAACTTCATCGCTGTTCTCATGCTACTTTTCATTAGTTGCACCTTTCTTCAATTTGCTCTAAGGCTATATTATGTAATTAGAAGGTTCAGTCTATTCAGCATATCAAGTAATTCCTGTCCACATTCTTTGAGGATAGCACTGTCATCAGTGAAACGTATCATTGATATATTCTCATCTTTGAATTCAGCTGCTGAATCTTTCTTTTACTTCCATAAATACTGATTGAACAATTGGGGCGAAAGACTGTACCCCTTCGTACCCTCCTTTTTTAATCCGAGAACATCGTTCCTTCTTATTATTCCCTCTTGAATCTTGTACATGTGTATATTACGTGTCTCTTTCTATAGCTTACCCCTATTTTTCTCAGCATTTTGAACATATTACACCATTTGACATTGTCGAAAGCTTTTTTTCAGGTCGACAAATCATATCAATGTGCCTTGATTTTTCTTTAGTGTTGCTTCCAATTTCAACTGCAACGTTATAATTGCGTCTGTGGTGCCTTTACCGTTCCTAAAGCCAAACAGATCGTCAAATAACACATCCTAGTGCCGTATGATAGAGAAATCCGTCAAAACACACTGTTGACTCTGATAACCGAATGTCAGTACAACGACTGTACTCACTCCAGTTAAAAACGTCTTTCAAACTGTTCGGCGAAAGGGCGTTGTAAGGGTTTTTTACCTCACTACATTATTAATGAAAAACCTGAAAGTACACCCCTGAAGTAAACCCAGCCGATTTGTGGAGAACCAAATTATGGAAACTGGGGTACGACACAGCACCTGTTCACATTCCTCTGTATGTGAGCGAAATTTTTGCCGAAACAACTCTGTCATGCTGCCTCAGCCCTCGTAATCGTCGATCATGGCCTCCAGTCAGTTCCTCCAAGTAACGAAAGGACGAGGCTCTACCGGTACTGAAATGAAATGTTAAATTTAGGATCGACGTAGATGAAGATCACGCTGAATATTTCATTTCACTATTACTCTTAAGATTTCCAAATACACTGAGAGATATTTTTTTATGTCTTATGAGTGGTGGTTTAAAAGGGACAAACGTAATTCTGATTGACTGGAAATAAATTACCGAGTGTTGTTTTTTAACCAAACATCGTTCCAGAACGGTAAGATTAAGAAAATTTTGAGGTTATAGTTGCGTGTATCGACAGTTGGTCCACATTTGTTATTTTAATAAGGAAGTGGAGACTAATATGGGTCTGCCATGTATTCTCCGCAATCAATCGCACGCCATATCGGAACGTGAGTGTATTAGGAGTGATCAGGAACTAAGGCTATAAAGCCAATAGTACTGGAGTTTCGTATGTCACGGAGAAATTAGTAGTGTGCGGTAATTCTATACATGCGATTGACGATTGTGTGGGGTTTCAGCCACCCACCACTTCCTGCGCTTGTTTTAAATAATCGCAAATGATCAGCCGTTTGGAAAACTAGTCTTGCTTAAGATGAGTTATTTGATTTCTGTGGGCGAAACATGTTAACTGTGGCTGAAATTCGCCGGCAGCTGGTAGAGGATTGCGCCGAGATGTATTGTTTCGTCAACATATGGCAGAATGGTGCCGAAAGATTTCGGACACTAGGGAAAACGTCACCGACGAGGTTCGTAGTGGCCGACCCAGCACGGCATCAACGGATTTGAGCTCGCGTGGAGGACTGATTCAGGATAGTAGGAGGATCACGTTAGGGCACAAGACGGTAGAAATGGGAATGTTATTCCAAAGTCTTCGTCACTTAGATCACGGCATTCTGTCTACCAAATAGCTCGTTCCCCGCAGCAGTAATGCGTGGATGCATGTCTGCAACTTTTGTGACGGTTCACCACGTAAGGAAACAGTTGGTTGACCGCATTGTCAAGGGCGACGGAGCTTTGGATTCGCCACTACATCCACAGCAGTAAGGGTCGTCGGTGGTGGTGGTTATGCCCCTCCTCTCCAAAGACAAAGAATTTTTAGATGACGTCATCTGCCGGAAGGTGACGGCCATAATATTTTGGGACAGCGCGGGTGTTATACTCGTGAGGTTTTGGAAAGAGGGAAGAAAATAACCGCTGACCAATATTGAAATATCTGCCAAATAGACTACCACGCTATTGAAGCAATTTCGGTGGGACATCATCGACCACCCTCCCTCCAACCCAGACGTCGCTCCAAGCCACTTACACTATTTCCCTCTCTTGAGTGAGGCTCAAGGAGGCCCACGATTCGCTATGGACAAGAAAGTAAAGCAATTCGCAACAACGTGGCTGAACACGCAGCAGGATTTTTACCAACTGGATATATTCGATATGGAAGGAAGGAAGGATGGAAGGAAAGTCGAGGTCATTAGAGACGGAGCATATGCTAGGATTGCGTCAAGCATCAGGAGTCGGGTGCGGTTTGAACCGTCGTCCTCCCGAATGCGATTCCAGTGAGCTAACCACTGCCCTACCTCGCCCTAAATCGATATGGAGACGATATCGAATGGTTCAAATGGCTCTGAGCTCTATGGGACTTAACATCTGAGGCCATCAGTCCCCTAGAACGTAGAACTACTTAAACCTAACTAACCTAAGGAAATCACACACATCCATGCCCGAAGCAGGATTCGAACGAGCGACCGTAGCGGTCGCGCGGTTCCAAACTGTAGCGCCTAGAATCGCTCGGTCAATTCGGCCGGCGGAGGCGATATCGAAAAATTACCTAAGTCATGTACTAGCAATAAAATGAAATGTACATGTTTCACTGCAGGTTTTGTAACAATAGTTCCTGATCACCACAAACGGTTGTAAAATATTATTTGAAATTAGCTGCTGCTACTAAATACTAGACCAAATGCAGAACAGTATCCCCCAGAAGCTCATCGTAATATTATTTTTTAACATTTGGAGTTCCCTGGCTCAGCCTGTAAAAACGGCGTCCTAACAGAATAGCTTTGTTGTGTGTCTGTACGACTATTAAGAACAATTTTTAAGCAGATACGAGTAGATGTATCCACTTCAAATTTATGTCACGTATTGAGACGTATGACCTGGAAGGTTCAAAACTTTTAACCTTCTAAGTTAATTCAATCGAAACATACGGCTATTTACGTCTCATATTTTGATACTCGAAATTTCAGTCATCAAAACCTATAGCGTATGATCTAGATTGACGAAATTTGGGAAGAAGTAAATAAAGGGAAAATCGTAAAATGTTAAATGTTCATTACATCACCAGAAAAAATATTACTTTTGTCAATTGTTATCCTACTTCAAACTTGATATTAAAGCGTTTTCGAAAGCTTTTGAAAACATGACACCGATATTGTGCCAGTATCACTGTCAGTAACAGGCACAAATCATTAAAATACTCGATTCCTGGGTTGGATAAGCTATCTATAGTCATAAATGAGTTTTCACAGAACACTCAGTATGCGCCTCTACTTGCACCTGGCCAGATTTTTAAAATGTGAAGAGAGTTCCTCATCAACATTGATTTTCAGGCCATGTAAAAAACTGTGTCGCTCTTTGAAAAACGTTCCAGAATTTTAAACAGATTCGCGGAACCGAGAGACGATGGCAACGTCGCCGGCCAGCAGCGCCTCTGGCGGCGGCCGCGAGAACCGTCGTTCCGTGGCACGCCACGTCGTCGCCGCCGCCGCCGCCGCCGCCGCTGCCATGTAATTTCATTACTGGACGGCTTTCTCAATTCCACAAAGACCGCGCCATCAACAGCATTAGCCATGTTGTTAGACTCGAGATCCCACTCCTCCCTGGCGGACGGCACAGCACCGCTTGCTCGGGATACGTGGAATGTTCCGCTCCCAGTAACATTATCAACGGATGCGTCGGTCCTCCGAGTTCCCCCTTCTTTTTTCCTGCCTTCTACCGCCCTCGCTGTTGGGATGCTAAGAGCCACTTAAAGTGCCGTAATACGTACACAGTAACCGCACTTAGCAGCCTGCGAGGAGCGCTAGCGGGGCTTCTGCTTGGAAGTACCGTGCTGATTAAGGTACTATATTGCAAAACAAAATTTCTTTCTTTACATTACCTTTAGGTGTGGCAAGAAAATCTCTCGAGTAACGGCGTGCAAGCTGGAACAGAAACACGCTGCAGGAACCACTTGTATCGTGCTATGCTTTGAAACTGGGCAATTCTTTGACTAACAAACTCCGATCAGTATTCGAAATGCATTCGCAGTTTTAAGACCGTTATTTTTACAATTTATCGCTATTGTTCGATTAACAGAGATTTTTCTCTCTCTATATTTGTGATAGTTACTATCTCCCTCACAGTTAAGATACAGGGTGAATCAAAAATTACAAACTCGGATGCCACAGCGAAATTTCTCGCACGTTGGCAGTACAAAATTTTTTAAT
The DNA here is from genome assembly GCF_023864345.2 of Schistocerca serialis cubense. Lineage (NCBI taxonomy): Eukaryota > Metazoa > Arthropoda > Insecta > Orthoptera > Acrididae > Schistocerca > Schistocerca serialis. The sequence goes on from NC_064638.1 coordinate 268,287,239, forward strand.
GTACGCATTTTCCGAAGAAATTGGACGTCAAATAAAGACAACTTGGCAACAGTGAAATAAAATGTCAGACCACTGTCGCCGTTCAAGATTATGCAGGAATTCTGTGCAGGTAGTGGGGCGGGTAGAATTTTGCATTAGAATACACGAGTTGGATCGTTCGATTCCTGATCTGTGTGTAGCTTTATTTTGTTTTTTAATTTTACGAGGGTGTGGTGGAAAGTAAGACCTCCAAACTTTTTATGTAAAAACTTTTAAAGTTTTTTAAATGAAAGAAACGTTATTAACATTCTACGTCTTTATTCTTCATGTCTACATGCCGCTAGAGGGCTCCGAATTTTCGCGTGTAACGTGGCAGTTTGTAACGTAACTATTTCTATGCAAGATAAACATCGTGTTGTAACCGAGTTTCGAGGTCGAAGAGTTTGTCAAATCGTTCACACATGGAGCACCTGCTTCAGGCTGGCAATGTCAGACCACACAGAGGCGCAGTGACGTCTTGCAGCAAACCTACGCCCTGGTTTCACTGGCATCTCTCCTCCCGACTGGGCGCTATCCGTTTCCCATCTGTTTCCAAAACTTAAGGAACACCTTAGAGCACTTCACTTTCATAGCGATGAAGCGGTGGAACCAGAAGTGTGGTTGTGGATCCGTCGGCGACAAATGTACACAAGAAGAATGAAGAAACAGACTGTTAATAACGTTTGTTTCATTTAAAAAGATTCAAGAGTTTTCACCTTATTCGTTCTTTGCCATTTACACCAGGTTCTATACAAAATACACTAAATAAATAAATGTCGTGTGACTAGGGTCTTCCGCCGGGTAGACCGTCCGCCGCGTGCAAGTCTTTCGATTTCACGCCACTACTACGATTCGCGCGTCGATGGGGATGAAATGGTGATGATTAGGACAACACAACACTCAGTCCCTCAGAGGAGACAATCTCCGACACACCCTGGAATCGAATGCGGGACCTTAGGATTGACATTCTGTCGCGCAGACGACTTTTTTTGCGCTGGTCTCATTTTGTTCGTTATTGAGCGTTGCATTTCTTCGGGGCGGACGTCCCGTGACACCTGTTCAAGTTTATCGTTGATCCGTTCTCTCAGATTTTTATTCCAGAGGGCAGCTAACCCTCTGACCGAACACGCTGAGCTACCGTGCCGTCTCCACTCAGCTACCGGGGGCAACACAAAATACACTGATACATTACGACCACTAACGTACTATCGATATAAACTCGCCAGGCGATAGCAACGTCACCTGGCGAGGAATGACTGTTAGTAACATTCACGCACGGTGAACATAGTATCAATGGCCGTACTGTCCGTATGTAGCGTAGGGAAAGCGCACGATCTATCTGAGTTTGACCGACGGGAGATTGTGATCGCCCGGAGGCTCGCCACGAGCATTTCAGAAACTGTACAACTGTACAACTTGTCGAGTGTTCGAGGAGCGCTGTCCTGAGTGTCGTCAACACGTTTGATCATGCTGGGCTTGTTATTGCCACGGAAGTTACAGAATCCAATTAATTTTGGCCCTCTGCATACGATTCTGCTCATTCCACATGAAAACGGTTATGGATGGCAGGTTACGCTTGGGGCCAGAAAGAAATGGATCAAATGGCTCTGAGCACTATGGGACTTGACTTCTGAGGTCATCAGTCGCCTAGAACGTAGAACTAGTGAAACCTAACTAACCTAAGGACATCACACACGTCCATGCCCGAGGCAGGATTCGAACCAGCGACCGGAACGGTCGCTCGGCTCCAGACTGTAGCGCCTAGAACCGCACGGCCACTCCAGCCGGCACAAATATTGGACGTCGCCGTCTGGACAGACTGGTGAAACCTGGACAGTCGGCGAACTGTGACGGAAATAACATCAGACTTTAATGCTGGGCAGAATACAAGTGTGTCTGAGCACACAGTGCACACAGCACTCCTAAAGATGAGCCTCCGCATCTGCTTGATAACTGTACTAGGGACGGAAAGAAGATGGCGCCGCTCTATTGTGCTTTGGGGAACACTCAAATGGGCGTGCAGAGGTCCAGTGGAGCTCGTGTAGGGCACCATGACGGCCAAGAAGGATCGTACACTGGTTGCAAATCACGTACACATCTTAATGACGATCATATTTCCCGATGGCAGTGACATTTTTCAGCGAGCTAATGCGGCGCGTCACAAGACCAGGAGTGTGATGGAGTGGTTCGAGGAACGTAGTGGCAAGTTGTAATTGATGATCTGGCCCTCCAGTTCGCCGGATATGAACCCGATCGGACAAATCTGACATATGATTGAACGTGGCGTCAGAGCTCATACCCTCCCTCTTCGTATTATACGGGAATCAGGCAGTTTGTGTGTGTAGACGTGGTGCCAACTCCCCCCCCCCCCCCAGTGATTTACCAAGCCCTCATTGCTTCATTGGCATGAAGCGTCACCTCTGTTATCCGTGCCATAGGTGGACGTACCGGCTCATATTTGGATGGTGATAATGTTCTGGCTGATCAGTGATATGTGTAATTACACTACTGGACATTAAAATTGCTACACCAAGAAGAAATGCAGATGATAAACGGGTATTCATTGGACAAATATATTATACTAGAACTGACATGTGATTACATTTTCACGCAATTTGAGTGCATAGATCCTGAGAAATCAGTACCCAGAACAACCACCTCTGGCCGTAATACCTGCCTTGATACGCCTGGGCATTGAGTCTAACAGAGTTTGGATGGCGTGTAGAGGTACAGCTGCCCATGCAGCTTCAACACGATACCACAGTTCATCAAGAGTAGTGGCTGGCGTATTGTGACGAGCCAGTTGCTCGACCACTATTGACGAGACGTTTTCAGCTGGTGAGAGATCTGGGGAATGTGCTGGCCAGGGCAGCAGTCGAACATTTTCTGTATCCAGAAAGGGCCGTACATGACCTGCAACATGCGGTCGTGCATTATCCTGCTGAAATGTAAGGCTTCGCAGGAATCGAATGAAGGGTAGAGCCACGGGTCGTAACACATCTGAAATGTAACGTCCACTGTTCAAAGTGCCGTCAATGCGAACAAGAGGTGACCGAGACGTGTAACCAATGGCACCCCATACCATCACGCCATGTGATACGCCAGTATGACGATGACGAATACATGCTTCCAATGTGCGTTCTCCGAGATGTCGCCAAACACGAATGCGAACATCATGATGCTGTAAACAGAACCTGGATTCATCCCAAAAAAATGACAATTTGGCATTCGTGCACCCAGGTTCGTCGTCGAGTACACCAGCGCACGCGCTCCTGTCTGTGATGCAGCGGCAAGGGTAACCGTAGCCATGGTCTCCGAGCTGCTGCAAACGTCATCGAACTGTTCGTGCCGATAGTTGTTGTCTTGCAAACGTCTCATCCGTTGACTCAGGGATCGAGACGTGGCTGCACGATCCGTTACACCTATGCGGATAAGATGCCTGTCATCTCGACTGCTAGTGATACAAGGTCGTTGGGATCCAGCACGGCGTTCCGTATTACCCTCCTGAACCCACCGATTCAATATTCTGCTAACAGTCATTGGATGTCTACCAACGCGAGCAGCAATGGCGCGATACGATAAACCGCAATCGCGATAGGCTAAAATCCGAATTTTATCAAAGTCGGAAACGTGATGGTACGCATTTCACCTCCTTACGCGAGGCATCACAACAACGTTTTACCAGGCAACGCCTGTCGACTGCTGTTTGTGTATGAGAAATCGGTTGGAAACTTTCCTCATGTCAGCACCTTGTAGTGTCGCCACCGGTGCCAACCTTGCGTGAATGCTCTGAAAAGCTTATCATTTGCATATCACAGCATACTCTTCCTGTCGGTTAATTTTCGCGTCTGTAGCACGTCATCTTCGCGTTGTAACAATTTCAATGGCCTATAGTGTATTTAACGCTAACAGAGAAATGAAGGTACAACAAAAAACATGCTGTCAACGGTGTATTTAAGGTACTGGCCACTGTTACTCAATGTGGTATTTATGTTTAACATCTCCACAAAGATAAGTTTTGGAGTTACTTTTCTCCTGTTTATTTTTAAATGATTATTGGTCGTCATGATTATTTCTGACATGTCTGACCAGGGCTTGTTACTATCGATGTTAAAACATCTACTGTTGTAGGATCTATATTGTTTAATAAACAGTGTATATTGAAGGATTATTGGACAGATCAAAATTAGAAAAATGGTTCATATGGCTCCGAGCACTATGGGGCTTAACTGCTGTGGTCATCACTCCCCTAGAACTTATAACTACTTAAACCTAACTAACCTAACGACATCAAAAATACCCATGCCCGAGGCAGGATTCGAACCTGCGACCGCAGTGGTCGCACGGTTCCAGACTGTAGCGCCTAGAACCGCTTGGCCACTCCGGCCGGCCAAAATTAGAAAATAGAAAAGATATATCTAGGCCCAGGAAAGAGTCGTCCCATTTGAGTATTCCAAAAAACAACTCTACCCACTGCACTGCCTGTGCCGAGCAGCTCCAAGTATTGAATGAAGATACTAGCGTTGTCAAATTGTTTTTCTTCGATGTCCATTTCCCACCGAAAATGTTCACAACATTCAATTGTTTTAAGACACATTTTTGTAACGTCAGTATGCAAGGAGACAAGCTGTACCTTCTGAGTGCGTGAAATATGGTTCACCACGTACAACACACCCCGATATCCTATGATGAAGTAATGGTTAGAAGATACGTAACTGGGCCTAAGAATTTTAGTTGATGCGCCTTAACTTTTTTCCCTGTACCTTAACAATTTCATGATAGATATCATTTACCCTGTTTTTGAAACCCACTGATAAACGCTTGTGTTTTGAAGGGAAAGTTCCTTGTGGTAGACGCGTACTGAAAAATTTGCTCCGAATTTTGTTTTTTTGAGAAACATTGACACAGACAGATACGTCACTCTGGACTTCAAGTAGGGCGTATTGCGGAAGAGTTATTCTGAATAATCTGCAATATTTAATCGAAAATACGAATTAGTAATCATAACTCATAAACCACAAATGTCAGAAATATCTCATTAACAGATTTTCATGTCGCTGTAACACTTTTTTGTTGAATATTATAAAGCACCCACTTTTTGTTCGAGCTGCTTCTCAATTGAGTACCTCCCTTCTTCATCCCTGCATATACCTTGAGGAACTGCTCATGCCTTTGAGGTTAACTTCTTTCTCTGAAATGCCCCTATATCCTTACTGGGTCCTTCAGTGTCGCTGGACGCCTTCTTTCGCACTTATAAGCCTAAAAGCTAATCTGCAATTTCCTCGTTACCTTCCTCGTATGTTTTTTCCCTGAGAGGCAGAGTATTTGAAAATTTTGTCATTTTTCTAGCGATTTATTTGCATTTAAAAACTTACTGTTAAGACATGAGTTGTTGATCGGACAGAATTATAAAAATTACCCATAAAACTTAGTGGGGAAACATTTTGACTCTTTACTTACGCCCTGGTAAGAAAGATACATAATTATGTAGCGCAAAGCACGAGTGTCACACCATCATGGTTCGGAAATCAGAGTACACTTTGAGAGAAGAAACAAGTCACCAGAAAGGAATTATCTGTAGACAAGATGTACGTGTACAAACAAAGAAATTATTATAATTTCAAAAAAAAAAAAACTGGATGATTTGTTCAAGAGATCGAATATCGCAAATTGAGCAAGTTGTTAATGCTTTGGTCCGCCTCTGGCCTTATGCAAGCAGTTATTCGGCTTGCTATTGATTGATATTGTTGTTGGATGTCCTCCAGAGCGATATCGCGTCAAATTCTGTCCAACTGGTGAATTAGATCGTCAAAATCCCGAGTTGGTAGAAGGACCCTTCCTGTAATTCTCCAAAGATTGGGCGACCTTGTTGGCTAAGGCAATGCTTGGCAAGCACGAAGACAAACAGTAGAGACTACCGCCGTGTGCGGACGGGCATTATCTTGCTGAAATGTCAACGCAGGATGGCTGGTCACGAAGGGGAACAAAATAGGGCGTAGATTATCGTCTTCGTATCTCTGTGTTTTAAGGGTGGTGCGCATAACAACCAAATGGAGTGTGCCGTGAAAGGAAAGAGCACCCCATACCATTACTCCTGGTTGTCGGACAGTATGGCGGAAGACAGTCATTTTGGTCCGGGATGTCTCCAGACACGTCTTCGGTCTGGAACCTCGTTGACTGGAGTACTATAGTCTCTAGTGATGAGTCCCGATTTGAAGTGAGCCCAGATGACACGAAGCACAATAGCACATGAAGAACGAGGCAAGGAGAACGTGAAATGCATATCAGCGTGGTCAGGAGGGCATTACTGAACCAACCAAGTCTTCTAAAATGAAATATCGGCGTCAGTATGTAGGAGAAATATTTTTAATATACGTTTGAGACCCAACTTTGCATTGAAATTGATTATTGACTGCGGGAAAACTGGCAAAGAAGAGATTCGAAGGGTTTTACGTGAGATGCTACAGAAGGATGTCGAAAATAGGGCGGACTGATAAGAAAGGAAATGAGGAAGTTGTCCTCAGAATCGGTGAAGAAAGGAACGTTTGGAAACACTGACAAAAAGGAGGGACAATATGTTTTAAGACGTCACGGACTGTCTTCCATGGTACATGAGGGAGCCATAGGAAAAATATGGTGGAAGATATGTTGGAATACATCCACTAAATAATTGACGTCGTTAGGTGGAAGTGTCTTTCTGTGAACGGAATATTCCATCAATTTTTGAGCACTCGTCGGGAACATTGCTTCGACTTGACGCTTTTTTCAAGGCGAGAAGATGTCTGACGGCTGCCTTTGAAACGTACCTATTTCTTCTTCTTGACGCAAAAACCACATGGGTCAGAGGCACCATGGAAAGTTTAATGTGCGTACTTCAGAGATTACGTAGCTGGTGGTACATGGCGGAATTCATAGACAAAACCTAGGCATCGGAGTGCAGACGCGTCTGATAACATGATCAGCCCACATCTAGGGTTCTATACAGTTGATACAACCCATTCATATCACTTGTTCACCCTAATAAGTACTTCTGAGCATTGAATGCCCAGCATTCTGACTACCAATCAGTGTACTTTTAAATTTTCAGCTTTTCGCTTAGTTCTGCATTTATTTTTACTCGGTGTGTGCAGCATTTTATCTTTGACACACAAGTTTCTTGCTGCTGTGCCAACTATGCTCTGTGAGACACAGGTGTGTTGAATTCTGCGATAAGTTTTGACATGCGTGTTCCCGACAGTTCACTGAATAAACAGACACGCTTTCACAAGCAGAAGTCAGTCACGAAGTCGTGTTGAAAGTGTCTGAAAAAATCACACAGGAATTATTGAACTGCTGGATGTACAAGCAACAAATTGATGAAGTACACGCAAAAGATTGACGGAATAGTGGATGGTAGCTGTTGGTAAGTTGTGGACAGCTGTAGGTTGTCACGGGCTCTAGTCGAACGTTAAAGACCAATGAAACTTAATATCCTGTTGTTAAACTATTAGAAAGGCCCAGGAATGGCGATTTGTAGCGGATGGGAGATCAGAACAGTGTTCATTACGTCCAGTTGCAAGGAAGCTAGCTGCCTAGCAACAGAGGGAGACTGGTATATCTGGGGCGTTCAGTGGACTATTTTGTAGCGAATAAAGGCTCCTTTGTTGCCTGTAAAACAGCGAGCGAACCGTTCTGGTGACGAAATTAGTGACCCAGCTGGGATCTGCTTGCTCGTAATGAGACAGAACTAGCGATGATTAAGGAGAAGCTCACGGATACTTAACAACGGAACAATTTAACCATCAACAGAGGTAGAAATGACAAAGTAATCCATATGTTGAAAACAGAGCACGTTTTCTAACGGGAGAGCGAGGTCGAGACGGAAAAATACTGAAAGTTTTGTGATTGAACCGGTGAGATTAAGTAGTGATAGACTCCATATATTGATCAAAATAATCTGAGATGACATCTCATCTAAATCGAAAATTTTCCAACGCTGAAAATGCATTTTATGGGCTCGTGGTCGTGTGAGAAGAACGAAGAACACATTACTGGAATCATACGCCATTTGACTAAAATATGTAGACAAGTCCTGATATTAAACATTAATATGCTGTACGTCCACCCCTCTCCTTTATGACGGCTTAAAACGTGCAGGAGACACTTTCACTGAGGTGTATGAATGTTTGTGGAGGAGTTGTAGCCTGTTCTTTCTCAAGAGTCCAAATGAGAGAATGTATGATCGTGAACTCTGGGGTCCGGAGAGTTTCAAGTCATCCCAGAGGGGCTGCATTTGTTACATCTCTGGACTGCGGACGCAGCAGTCCATTTGAGGAATGTTATTGTCCAAAGACCATAACGTCACAGATGCTGCTTTACGACAAGATCCGTTGTCTTGCTGATAGTCATTGTTCAAAAACTGTTCCTGTGTTAGTACACAATCCTGTGAAAAGTCTTCATATCTTCCCGCACTTATCGTTTCCTTAATTGCTACAAGGGAACCATACACAAACCACGAAAAACGCAACTTATTGTTACCCCATCCCTTCAGCACTTCCATGTTGGCGCTACGCAGGCTTGCAGGTGACGTTCTCTAGGAATTTGCTAAACCCAAACTCTTCCAGCTGATTTCCACAGGGTACAGAGTGAGTCATCACTCCAAATCACTCGTTTCCGGCTACCGACTGTCCAGTGGCATCACCCTTTACATCATCTCCGGCGTCGCTTTGCACTGGCTACAGAAGTGCATGGTTGGTGAGCAGCATTTTAACCTCTCCATTTTCAATCACTATGCACAGCTGCTGTTCTATCTGCACTTCTGTTAGCAGTTTCTAACTCACGAGTGATTTCTTCGGTTGATTTCACCCTCTATTTTGCAGTCACCTTCCACAGTGTTCGACAACCCGTGTCCATCAGTACATGAGATCTGACTGGTCCTCATTTACCTGTGGTTGTTCCTTCGCGTTTCCAGTTCACAATCAGATCACCAAAAATGCACTTCCCTGATGGATTTGTTACTCAGATGACATCCAATGACTTATCCTCATTCGAAGTGTCCTCACCAACTCACTCATCTGTTGCTGCTTCCCTAGCGACGCCCCCTTGTGTACTGTGGGCCACGCCTCTCGTGACCTCTAGTGTTCCACAGTGTACAGTATAGGCTTTGTGAGTGCTGTTAACTTCTGTTACTGACTTTTCCTCTCCGAGGCGAAATACATCTTCGGAAGTACATAAGCCAGAGGTCACTTTGCGCCCCATTATGAGTACCATGAAACTGCTAGGTATCGAGCCGTATTGCTGCCACAGTACGTCGGCAGAACTGACATAGTGAAAACTCAGCGACTTTCAAGACCTGAAAGTGAACCCGAATGATATTCAATTCAGGTTTGATACTGTATCTTATTTACGATGATTCCTGAGAATGAACCTGTTTCTTATAGCAGAATTTTTCCAACCCATATAGTAGCTGCCGGCCAGAGTGGCTGTGCGGTTCTAGGCGCTACAGTCTGGAACTGCGAGACCACTACGGTCGCAGGTTCGAATCTTGTCTCGGGCATGGGTGTGTGTGATGTCCTTAGGTTAGTTAGGTTTAAGTAGTTCTAAGTTCTAGGGGACTCATGACCTCAGATGTTAAGTCCCATAGCGCTCAGAGCCATTTGAACCATATAGTAGCTTTTTTTTAGGAACTACACAATATTTCCAGCACAACAATGAATTTTACGAGCAAATTGATGGGGTAGCCAAGGAAATATTTCTTACTCCAGCTGCTGCCAATTTATTTATTCAAATTTTCGAACAATGGGCGCTCCTGACGGCTAGTAAAAGATCTATAAATGGTACGTGGCTCATACCTTTATGGTATGGACACACGATGAAGAGGGGTTGGACGTCTTCTTGGTCCATCACAATGGCATAAATTCAAAAACTGATTTTACCAGGGATAAAGACAACAGTAATCACTCCTACACTCACTCACTCCGTTGGCTTTTTTCGGACATGGAGATACCGCGCTGCCATCACTATCTGCTTCCAATTCTTTCTGCATTGTGTTGCCTCCTCCCATTCGGTGGGACCCAGCACTATTGTCTGAGGTCACCTCGCCTTGCCATCTGCATGTTGGCCTTCCAGGGGGTCTTGAGCTTTCCATCTTGTTGTCGTATATCTGACGGGCTCTTCTGACATGGTTCATTCTGTCGACATAGCCCGTCCATAGCAAATGTCTTGCTTTGGCGATGTTCACTACCGAGGGTTGGTCAACTAGCTTAACTAGTTCTTCGTTGAATCTCCACATCCATCTTTGTGTTGCTTGACTAAATGCTGGCCCAAAGATTTTTCTGTACACTTTGTTTTCGAAGACCGAGTCCTGCTGCTCTTCTACACTACCGGCAATTAAAATTGCTACACCAAGAAGAAATGCAGATGATAAACAGGTATTCATTGGACAAATATATTGTACCAGAAGTGACATGTGATTACATTTTCACGCAGTTTGGGCCCATAGATCCTGAGAAATCAACACCCAGAACAACCACCTCTGGCCGTAAAAACGGCCCTGATACGCCTGGCCATTGAGTCAAACAGAGCTTGGATAGCGTCTACAGGTACAGCTGCCCATGCAGCTTCAACACGATACCACAGTTCATCAAGAGTAGTGACTGGCGTATTTTTACGAGACAGTTGCTCAGCCACCATTGACCAGACGTTTTCAGTTGGTGAGAGATCTGGAGAATGTGCTGGCCAGGGCAGCAGTCGAACATTCTCTGTATCCAGAAAGGACCGTACAGGACCTGCAACATGCGGTCGTGCATTATTCAACTGAAATGCTGGGTTTCACAGGGATCGAGTCAAGGGGAGAGCCACGGATCGTAACACATCTGAAATGTAACGTCCACTGTTCAAATTGCCGTCAGTGCGAACAAGAGGTGACCGAGACGTGTAACCAATGGCACCCCATACCATCACGCCGGGTGATAACGCCAGTATGGAGATGACGAATACACACTTCCAATGTGCGTTCACCGCGATGTCGTCAAACACGGATGCGACCACCATGATGCTCTAAACAATACCCGGAATCATCCGAAAAAATGACGTTTTGCCATTCGTGCACCCAGGTTCGTCGTTGAGTACACCATCGCCTGCGCTCCTGTCTGTGATGCGGCGTCAAGGGTATCCAACGCTAGCAGCAATGTCGCGATATGATAAACCGCAATCGCCATAGGCTACGATCGGACCTTTATCAAAGTCGGAGACGTGATGGGTCGCATTTCTCCTCCTTACACCAGGCATCACAGCAACGTTTCACCAGACAACGTCGGTCAACTACAGTTTGTGTACGAGAAATCGGTTGGAAGCGTTCCTCATGTCAGTACGTTGTGGGTGTCTCCACCGTCGCCAACCTTGTGTGAATGCTCCGAAAAGGTAGCCTAATCGTTTGCATATCACAGAATCTTCTTGCTGTGGGTTAAAGTTTGCGTCTGTAGCACGTCATCTTCGTGGTGTAGCAATTTTATTGGCCAGTAGTGTATTTTAGTCATGTTCCATGCTTTGTTTCCGTATAGTGACACTTCCCTGATGACTGTGTTGTAGAATTCCAGCTTCTGTTTTCTGATCAAGGGTTTGGAGGTTACAAGTTTTTGGAGGCAAAAGTAAACTTTTTTTCTTTCCTTAGTCTATATTGGTATTCGATTTGCTTGTCTTGCAATCTTTTGTACTTACATTAAGCTACCTGAAGTTTGTAGTTACCTATGTGAAACTTATCACGTCGTCCTGTAGTTATATTTTCCCTTCGTATGACCATGTTTCTGCATGAAGGTTTAAGTTAGCTTCTTTAACAGCGTTTAAATTTCACCACTGTTGTTTCTTACTAAAACTGTGTCATCTCATAGGTCAGTATATTTGGCTGTTTATCTTCTTGGTGGGTCTAAAGATACGATCCGTAATCTTGTTAACAAATGACAGGAAAACTTTCTTAGTTGCCTTGGCAATCTCTGTTCCTGGTCAGAGTGCTCGATCCTTCCCCTAATTGGAGCATCCATTTTTCTTGAAAGCCAAAAGTAGGTAATTTAGCACATCTTGAAAATAAATCAGTTGGATGAGTTTATTAGCCACGTGCAGCAAATTTTTATCGACACCTATTTCTTGTGCTGTTAGATTCCTTATGGAGGTATCGATCGCTTGTATAGTTTTATTCTACATATTATGGCGAAAATAACCTACACCACTTTCATCGGACACATCCAGAAAATTAAGATGCCCGTTGCACCTACAGATGACAAAGAACATACTGTAAAAAACAGTTTCCATGAACACTTGGAAAACGTTCATGGCAGTCTGCCGCAGCACGACATTAAAATCGTACTGGGAGACTTAAATGCCAAGGTAGGAAAAAGAGACATTTGCAACCTATGATAGAAAATGAAAAAGTCCATGAAGAAACCAATGAAAATGGACTGAGAATGGTCTCATTCGTTGGATCAGAAGGCATGAATGTTAGAAATGGTTCAAATGGCTCTGAGCACTATGGGACTTAACTTCTAAGGTCATCAGTCCCCTAGAACTTAGAACTACTTAAACCTAACTAACCTAAGGACATCACACACATCCATGCCCAAGGCAGGATTCGAACCTGCGACCGTAGCGGTCACGCAGTTCCAGACTGTAGCGCCTTTAACCGCTTGGCCACACCGGCCGGCGAATGTTAGAAGTACAAAGATATATACAAAAAGACATGGTATTCAGCAGACACAAAGACAGGAAATATAATATACGATACATTTACCTCAAACAGATAGAGGATTGCCACGACCAAGATTCGTACGCACATGGTTGCTGACACAGCCTCTGGCCATAGTTTGGTGGTCGCATCCATGAAAGTCAAACTGAAGACAAATCACAGGAAGCACCAACAAAGCACAGTGCAATACGATGTCCAGTCATTGACGGACAATCTTGAAAGCTGTCAGTAACAAATGGAAGTGAGCAACAGATTTGAGGTACTTGACAAAATAACAGAGGAGATGAATCAATGAGAAACTAAAGACATAAGTATATGCTGGAAGGACTTCAAGAAAGTCATTCAAGCGCCAGCCGAAAGCACGTTTCCAAAAGTAGAGGTATAGGAGAAGAAGTGTTTCTACGATGTATGCAAAACAGCGGTAGAAGTTAGCATCACAACTAGGAAGGCATGACTGCAGTACAGAAAAAAAAACGAAGAACTATAACAAAACTACGGGGAACACAGAAGGAAACAGGCAAGACCCCGAAAAGAGGAAAAAGACTTTACATGAAGCACAGCGTAGGCAGTATTGAGAACGACCAAAAGGATAACAACATTCGCAAAGTAAATAACATCAGCCCCGCGGAGTGGCCGCGCAGTTTGAGGAATCATGTCACGGACTGCGCGGCCCCTCCCGCCAGAGGTTCGAGTCCTCTCTCGGGCATGGGTGTGAGTGTTGTTCTTAGCGTAAGTTAGTTTAAGTTACTTTAAGTAGTGTGTAAGTCTAGGGACCAATGACCTAGGCAGTTTGGTCCCTTAGGAATTCACACACATTTGAACATTGAAATAACATCAGAAATCGATATAAACCGCGAACCGCAGCTCTTCACGACATCGATGGAAGCATTATCGCTGGATGAGACGAGATATTGAAGGCTTGGAACGAATATTTTGACAAATTACTAAACGGACCGGAATCAGAGAACAATCTGAAGAACATTTGCCCTACAACAGCTCAACCTCTTATGAACGATCCGACATACGAGCAGGTAATCATCAGTTTCAGAAAACTGAGAAATCACATAGCGGCGGTGACGGATGAATTACCAGGGGAATTGCTGAAATATGGCTGTCATAAATTTAACAAGAAACTGTTTCTTCTTATTCTTAAAATTCGGCTAAATGAAAAAAATATCGGACGTATGAAGAGAATCAATCACAGTCCCTATACTCAAGAAAGGAGATAAACGAAACTGAGGGATTATTGAGGAATATCGCTACTAGCTATAGCATACATAGTACTGTCACATACAATATTAAAATGACTCATCTTCTATACAGAAGAGACAATAGGGGACTTTCAGGATGGATATCAGAAAAATAAGTCAACAATAGACAGAAAATTTTGCATCGAGACCGTAAATGAAAAAAATATGGGAATACAACAAGAGCACCCGTTACCTGTTCATAGACTTTCAGAAGGCCTACGGTTCGGTGCACAGAGAAACGATACGGGAAATCATGGCAGAATACGTAATCCACAAGAAACTCATTAGCTTAGTCAGATGTATGGAGGAACCAGTAAGCAGGTTGATATATTGTGGTTAGGTATCTGTTTTGAGAAAAAAGAACTTGACCGAAATTAGTTTATGTGCTTTCCCCACTTGTCTTCACCTGTGCCACGAAAAAGGTGGTAAGAGAAATCAAACGAGAAACAAATGGAAACATGAAAAGTAAAACATTCAACGGCGACGCCAATTCCGTGTTATTGTGGGCAGGTATACGTTGGGGCGACAAAAAGAAGTGTTAATGGCTGTTGAAACGAACACAAGAATTCTGCCGCCTAAGACATTACGACAAATCGGCCGAAGCAGAACATGTTCGCAATGGAAACTACGAAATAAAATTGAGTAATGCTAGCGCTTTCGTCAGCAAAACGCATTATCATACGCGCATATTGAGACAGGAAAGAGAGATTGAAAAGCAACTTATTAATTTTAACAGAGAAGAAGAACGCATGTCGAATTTGCACCAGCGGAATGACGATCAGTTCATTTAAATCGAGATCGAAGGCGCTAGTCAAAGATAATCATGCAATCGGCGCCACGTGACTTAATGAGGTGCTCTGTATGTGGGCGCTTTCTTGCAGCTGACGTTTCACTTCCGAATGTCTCCCGTAATCGGACACGAAATGTGAAGGAATAGTTCTACATATCGACCGAGGCGTCTCAACTGAAAACGTTCCTGAAATATTTTCTCCCTTGCTCTCATTTCCCCCCTGAGAGAAGGTGATTTTCCACTAATAAACTGTTACCATGTCTTCACCGGATCAATATAACAATTTGATAAGTAAAGCCAAGAGCACATCACCGGTATTTGAAGTGAGGCCATGCTAACTCGGGAGGTACGTAGCCTCAATATATGGTGGCAATATTTGTTTAACAGAACTGGGAAAGGCTTATGTAACAAACAAACCTTCCAGGCAATCAAATGCATAAATACTACGTGCACTCAAGAACAGAAGGTTATATCAATTTTAGGTTCACTGATAACTTTCTCAGTGATGGGCACCATGGACAAGGGTGCCGAGATTTCCCTTTCTACTATTAGTGCATATGACGAGAAGATACCTATGAGACAAAATCAGCCATAAAGTTTTGAGAAAATGATCCACCATCAGCGGTTATGGTGGCCCTCTTCCAGTGTGGACGAAGAAAATGACTGAAGTTTCTCCACTGCTTTTTTGTAACAGACTTGCTATCATGAATTCATCTTATTCGAAGGGCAATTTGAATAAAACATACATATTACAAGAACATGTAAAACTTCATTTAACAAAATTTGAGCAACGGTTGTCTTGCTTCTGAGTTCATAATATTTTTTGTCTAGAAGTTCAGGCAGATCAGTTCAAGACAGAAAGGTTTCAAATATTTTTCCCTCTGTCTTCTGTGCAGAATCAGCACAATATTTTAATATCAAGTTATTAGTGTTTCTTTAAAACATGAACTAACTCTGTTATTGTATATGTTTCCTTTAAAGTATTAACTTAAAAGTTAAACATGTGTTTCGTGTTTCCCAAAAGCGACACTGCATGAAATGTTTTACTTCGTAATCAAACCGATTTAATTAATATACGAACCTTCAAAATAAATAGTCATTATAGAAATCACTGAACGTATCAACCTTGTGCGACGGAGGTAGGATATGGACTGTAGTGACAAAAATTCGAGTAGTCTTCTCTATACCTTGACTTGTTGCCAGAACCATACTTCTTCCTAACAGAAGGATCTGGAATGTTCGATTAGTGAGGAGTTATCTCCAGTTATTTTCTGCCTTGGCATCTGCCTGACTTTTGTGTCTCAAATTGTCTTTCATATACATCTGTTAACGCTCATAAATATCTAATTAAATGCCCACTCGCATTTCATTTCCACTACGTGATAGCTACGGAGATTTTTTTCAGTTACATTTCTTACAAAGTGCTGCTCATTTTCCATCCTTCCAATAGGTTTGCGTTATAATTCTCCATAGTCAAATATTCGTCGTGTTTTATGGATTCTTTTTCGATGTGATCGGTTTATAGGTTTTACAGGCAAATATTAGTACAATCCAGTGAAACTCTTAGCAAACGGCTTTTTCCTTCGCACACAGAGTAAAAACGTTGATAACGTCTCCATTCTCTAGATACAAACTTTGTTTTCTTAACAAATTTTCTTCATACAGCGCAGATTGTAGTAATAAAGAACAGAACTTTCCTACATGCTGAATTTGCCTTTCTGAAAATTTATATGTCAGGCAGTGCCACATTTCTTTTTGCAAGTTGTAATGATTTTGCTGCTATAGTGAACTTTAACTAAAATGTTTTGAGCATCATCACAGATTCCATTTGGTTTTCGTAACATGTTAACTGTTACCCACAGAAGTAATATCATCTGAAAATATAAAACAGATAAGAATAACTTTGACTATAATTCTAAATGTTTTTATTACGAGAGTTTTCATTGCGTTCTCAACGAAAGTTTAAAGGAATATAGCCGCAACTAATGGCTTTATTTTGTCATATTTCTATTTTTAAGGGTTTACTGTGCCACGTAAATCCCACCATTCACACCCGACTAAAACGTGAAGCACCCAGAAGAAAGGAGGAAACGAAATGAAACTTCACATGTTGAGACGGTATGTGATATTACTTCAGTGATTATAAAATCGAGTCAAATTCATAAAGAAATCGGTGTTATGAGTCCACCAATCAGTATGACATTGTACCCCATGCGACCTGTAGGCACCCACTGATTCGAATGGGAAGGACATTATGACTCGTCCATTATTCTACAAGATTTCGGGATTGCAGCCGGATCTCATCGACTTCTTTCCACTATATTTCGGCTGACAACCTTACAGCCATCTTCAGGCGAGTGTTTGACACTGGAGATTGCTAGTGCAAGTCACTCTATTTATACGTAAAAGTGCCGCAAGACGCGCATGCGCAAGTTACCGTAGCATGCGCGCCACCTGTCGATTCCAAGGCCCTCTACAATATTACTGCATCTATGGAGCGCAAACGAATGCGTGAAACAGGTAAAATATGCACTCAGACGTGTCCAAAACAATAAAATGCAAAATTTCAATATTAAAATTAAAATTACTCGTCGTTCGACATGTCAGAAGCCATAAAAAGTTTTCTTTTGGTTGATATTAAAGAAATCAACGGGTCCCAGGCCTTATTCAATAGAGAGCCGCCATCACGATTAATGAGAATTTCCGCCAAACGTATTTCCACGGATTCTTTAACAACTGAATCCCAGAAGGATCTCGATGGGGCCAAGATTTTCGTGGCCGAATAATCCATAGTATGGCCTGTGGAAATACAATGTTCGGCTATGGCCGACTTACTGGGCTGTAAAAGGCGAGTGTGGCGCTCGTGTTCAACGCAGCGGTCGTGTACTGTGCGTGTGGTTTGACCAATGTAGGCTTTCCCACACTCGCAAGGTATTTTATAAATTCCAGCCTTCCGTAATCCCAGATCATCCTTGGCTGAGCCCAGAAGAGCACGAGTCTTTGTAGGTGGCCGGAAGATTGCTTTCACACGATGTTTCTTTGAAATTCTGCCTACTTTCGATGAAATGTTCCCGATATATGGGAGAAATGCTCTGGACTTAAACACCTTCTTTTCCTCTTTATCTTGTGGGTGGTCACGTTTTTTCATCCTTAAAGCAGTACTGACCTGATGTGCAGAATATCCATTATGTTGAAATACAGATTTCAAGCGCTCTAATTCGTCTGCAAAGCTGTCTTTATCAGACACGACATGTTCCCTATGCACCAACGTTCGAAGGACGCCCATAGTTTGTGACGGGTGATGACAGCTTGACGCCTGCAGGTACAGGTCCGTATGCGTGGGTTTTCGATGGACAGAATGCCCCAATGACCCATCCACCCTGCGATTAACCATGATGTCCAGAAATGGTAGGCTACCATCCTTTTCAACTTCCATCGTAAACTGAATGTTTGTGTGGATGGAATTCAGATGTTGTAAAAACCGTGAAAGCTCTTCTTCACCGTGAGGCCACACTACAAAAGTATCGTCCACGTACCGCCAGAAGACTGTTGTTTAAAGATCGCCGAATCGAGAGCCCTCTCCTCAAAGTCTTCCATATAAAAGTTAGCTACCACAGGGGACAGAGGACTACCCATGGCAACACCGTCAAGTTGCTCAAAATATTCATTATTAAATAGAAAGTAAGTAGAGGAAAGGGCAGGGTGAAACAGCGCCGTTATATCGGCCGTAAACTTATTGCCGATAAGTGACAATGAATCCAAAAGAGGGACCCTCGTGAAGAGTGAAACGACATCGAAACTTACTAACAAGTCCGAATCCTTCAGCTGTAGTGTTCTCAGTCTGTTGATAAAGTCCGCAGAGTTGCGAATATGGTGCGTACATTTGCCAACAAAAGGTCTCAGTAGCGAAGCCAGATGACTAGATAAATCATACGTCGGAGCACCGACATTGCTCACTATGGGGCGTAAGGGCACATTATCCTTATGGATCTTTGGAAGACCATATAACCTCGGTGGAACAGAACTGTGAGGTCTCAATCTTTTCACAACTTCTTGCGGCAGAGAAGAGGAGTTGAGCAACTCTGACGTTTTCCTTTCTACTTTCCGAGTAGGGTCTTTATCAAGCTTCCTGTACGTTGTCTCACTCAGCAAACTATATATCTTCTGATCATACATATCACGTGGCAACAGCACAGTGGCATTCCCCTTATCCGCCGGAAGGACCACCGTCTGAGGATCTTCCCGTAACTTCAAGAGTCACATTATGACTCGTATTTTCATCTCATGAGCACGTAGACTCACAGCTGATGAAATTTGTCTTTGAGAGGGCTCAGCGCGGCTAACTGACGTGTTGGGGATCCGTGTTCGATTCCCGGCACTGCCAAGTTGTCTTTCTTTTCTTTGGTAGGAGGACTTGCACAATTTTAATTATACCTGGTGAATATGACCAACAGCTACTTTACGGATTAGTAGCGGTTCCGAGGTCAAGAACCCAGACAACTATCGGGAGAGCTGTATGCTGATCACATGCCCCTCCATACTGCATCCGATGACGTCATTGGCAGAGGACGACGTGTTGGTACGTCGGACCTGACTGGGCCGTTTAGGGCCAGAATGCGAAACTTTACCTTTTATCTTACGGTTGGGACAAGAATTCACTAGTCCGTTTACCTAATTTCCGACTAATGACGCGGGATACACGGTATGCTGCCGGGAATATGTGTTTCTTGTTCTGTGAGGGGAGATGCAGTTGTGAAGAAGGGGTTACGATGTACTTGGTGGACAATATGACGACCCTTCCTTGTAGTAGTCAGTCGTGGTCGACGGGAATCTTGACGGTGAGTATTCCTGCCCTTACTTTCCCATGCTGTCAAGTATCTCGATACGGTCAGATCATTGGGCCAAATGGAGATCCATCGTGAGGCCCGTTTCTGACACTGACGTGCTGATAACGCTGACTCAAACATGTGCGCCATAAATCCGTTTTCCATACAGTTACCACTCAATGTGTGATGCCTTTCAAGCCCCTTATGAGCCTTGCCAGGACTGGTAAAACGCTACACAAGTAGAACGCTAACACACTGGTGACAGACCAAATTGTCAAAGAAAATTGCAACTCTAAGTATTCACATAGCCCCTGATGGTGTGTGCATGTAAGAAGCTAAACTGACATCCGAAGATGTCTTCTAGGTGCTGCGTTTCCTTTGTCATATTTTCCTCTATTTTTATTTACTGAAAGTTGGAACTTTCATGACGTTACAAGTAGTGAGTCTCATTTCAAAAAAATTAAAGGAAAAAGAATTTAAATCGTTTTGTACTCCGGAAAATCATGCCATTAGTCACCTCTGATCTTAAATCATACGAGGATGTGATGGAAGATAATGAACCCGAATTTTTTTATGTAAGAAACTCTCAAAGATTTTTAAAATAAAACAAGCGTTATTAAAATTCTACGTGTACAGAATTTTCATCCCTCTTACACTAACGTGATCTGAACTGTAGCGTATAACATGGCGGTGTGTAACTTAACTATGTCAGTGCGTTAGAAACAGCGTGCTGTAATCCGAAGAGTTCGTCCACTGACGGGGCACCCTCTCCTTAATCATGACAATGGCAGACTGCACATGACCGCTGCAACTGCTCCAACAATCCGACGCCTTGGTTTCAGTGTCATCGCTCATCCACCATACAGTCCCGACTTGTCCCCATCCGACTTTTACCCGTTTCCAGAACTTAAAGAATATTTTCGAGCATTTCACTATGATAGTGACGAAGTTTTCAAACAGACGTGAGGTTGTGTCTCTGTCAACAATATCAAACTTTCTACGGTGACGGTATGAACAAACAGGTCTCTCGTTGAGAGAAATGCGTACATCATCAGGGAGAGTATGTTGAGAAATAAATGTGTAGGCATGAAAAATGAAGATGTCGAATGTTAACAACGTTAGTTTTATTTAAACAACTTCAAATGTTTTCAGATAAAAATTTCGGAGGCATTAATTTTCAGCACTCCCCCGTACAAACAGCCCTTTTCCAAAACCATTTTAAAAAAACTAAGTTTATCTGTTCACAAATTTGTGTTCCAAGATGTATTACACGAAGAAATAGTTACCAGGGTTGCTGCAGAAAGTCATTCGCGAGTGAGCGGTTACTCTGACTGAAAACTGAGCATTGACAGTCTGCTCGCAGGTAACCTCAAATCAAAGGCGAGGGAAAGCCGCTAATCAGTGCTCCATTAGCGTCACAGTTGCTGAGGAATGACTGAAGAGAGCAAAACAAAATTCGCGATCCATATCAGAGAGGCATCCGACTACATATTCCTGGGAGATTACGTAATATGAAAAGTCAGCCCCATCACACTTTTGATTTTGCCGTTTTTTGTTTTCTTTTTAATGGTTCGATACACTATGAGACTTAACATCTGAGGTCATCAGTCCCCTAGAACTTAGAACTACTTAAACCTAACTAACCCACGCACATCACACACATCCATACCCGAGGCAGGATTCTAACCTTGCGACCGTAGCAGTCGCGCGGTTCCGGACTGAAGTGCCTAGAACCGATCGGCCACCGCGGCCGGCTTTCACCGTTTTCCTTAGAGCTATTTCCACTATTGTTTCAAGTTTCCTGTCTGTAATTTTAATTTTCCCGCTCATTGGCCGGCCGCTGTGGTCTAGCGGTTCTAGGCGCGCAGTCCGGAACCGCGCGACTACTGCGGTCGCAGGTTCGAATCCTGCCTCGGGCATGGATGTGTGTGATGTCCTTAGGTTAGTTAGGTTTAAGTAGTTCTAAGTTCTAGGGGACTGATGACCACACATGTTAAGTCCCATAGTGCTCAGAGCCATTTGAACCATTTTTTTGAACCCGCTCATTTTCTTCTAAGTTTTCGATGAGGAAGAGGCGATCACTACGGATTTTTGTGTGAGACTGCTCCTCTTTTCCAGTTTCCCTTCTGTATCTTTAAAGGAATGGAAAAATTGTGCGAATATGCACGATGCCTCTAACCTCAACTATTTTATTTTATAAGGATTTGAACGTAATCGGTCTTTGGATTTGTCAGTGTGAGTTCTTCGGGCGGTAGATTCAGCTTCGATCGGTTATTCAGCAGACTCATATGGAGCTTCGTCAGTATGTTTTTAGTCGGATACTCCTGACGTCCAAGCTATCGTTTCAGGAGGTCACAGCTCGATGTCGGCATTATTCGTGCAAATAACTATCTTTTAGTTTGTTGGTATTTAACTGTAACGTACGGTGATATGGGAATAAAAACCTTATACTCATTCAGTACACTCGAAATTTAATTTCCAAAGCTTATCTACAAACGATAGGAAAGTTTCTTTAAGCTTGGGAATTCTAAATGAAGTTGAGCAAACAGAGAGTAGCGTGTCTTCTACAACTGTTGGTGTAGACACACTGAAACACCTGATCAAACACTGTCAGCAGTTTTGACAACTGCACGAAAATACCCTGCGTACTCTCAGCCGTCTGTGTACTCTTTACCTTACTCACATACGAAATGTAAAATGGATCGAACTGTGCTTCGGACGGGCACTCGAACCGGCAAGTTATTTTTGGCGGCAAGTGCTCATACAGGCTGAGGAAATCAGGATGCACTTCATCTCCACCTTTGCAGCCTTCACAAAATATCTTTGCCTCCAAACGCAACATATACTAGCATAAGAGTACTACGAACTATGGAAGACGAACTTCGGTCCAAATGGTTCAAATGGCTCTGAGCACTACGCTACTTAACTTCTGTGGTCATCAGTCGCCTAGAACTTAGAACTAATTAAACCTAACTAACCTAAGGACATCACATACATCCATGCCCGATGCAGGATTCGAACCTGCGACCGTAGCGGTCGTGCGGTTCCAGAATGTAGCGCCTAAAACCGCTCGGCCACCTCGGCCGGCACGAATTTTGGAAAGAAGAATGAAGGCACTGACCGGTAAATTTCAAACGAGCGCACATTCCGCTGCAGAGTTAAAGCCTCATTTTGCGGTTGAGTTGTAATTGGGAGCAAGCAGGACTCCAAAAGTAGACTAGCACTGACAAAAAGGGCTTTTCTGGCTAAAAGAAATTTATTAGCAACAAACACAGCCCTTAAAGTAAGAAATTTCTGAGAATTTACGTTTGTAGTGTAGCATTGTATGGCAGTGAAACATGGACGGTGGGAACAGCAGAGCATCGAAACATTTGAGACGTGATGCTATAGACGAATGTTAAAAATTCGGTATACTGATAAGGTAAAGAAGCCTGGAGTGATTTACGGAAATCACGGAAAACCTAAATCAGGATGGCCGGACGCGGGATTGAACCGTCGTCCTCTCTAATGCGAGTGCAGTGTCTAACCACTGCGCCACCTCGCTCGGTAGCATGGAGAAGGGACAGGATAATAGGACATCCGTTAAGACATCAGG
Organism: Schistocerca serialis cubense; assembly: GCF_023864345.2. Taxonomy (NCBI): domain Eukaryota; kingdom Metazoa; phylum Arthropoda; class Insecta; order Orthoptera; family Acrididae; genus Schistocerca; species Schistocerca serialis. Next base: position 268,310,433 of record NC_064638.1, read on the forward strand.
GAATGATATGGTGCTGGAGGGAGCTGTAGAGGACAAAAACTGAGATTGGTATACATCCCGAAAATAATTCAGGAAGTGGGGTGCAAGTGCTACTCTGCGATGAAGAGGTTGGTACAGGAGAGGAATTCCTGGCGGGCTGCATCAAACCAATCAGAAGACTGATGATTAAAAAAGTAATTGCAAAAACGAAACTAATGAGTTCATGTGTGCTGTTGTGTCATTTGTTTACATTTTCGTATTTCTTTACTTGCGTGGAACCATCTCAGCGACATCCGTGAGGGACGAACGTTCTGCCTCAGTCAGAGAGAAGGTCCTGTTTAGGAGGCTTTGCCGGCGGCTCCGACCGGAACGACGCGGGGGCGCCGGGCGTATAGCGACGGGTCTCACGTTACGACGCGGGGGAATCCCAGAAGGATTGGCCGACCTGCCTCTCCAGTTTCCCCAACACCACTTGGCGCCTAAGCTGAGCACAGCTCTCGATCTCGTGGCGGGAGCCGCTTTTGAGGCTGTATTACAATTTCCCTCGACTAGAAAGTTCATTCTTTAGTGCTATATGCCATTTTTCTGCTACCTATTTTCCAAATTACAGTCTATTTACGACTATTAAAAATGCACTCCCTGACAAAAAAGTGAAGCACCAAGAAGCGGAGGATAACATGAAATGAAACTTTACGGGTGGGGGGGTATGTGATGCTATTTCAGTGATTTCGAAATCGAAGCTAATTTACAAATACGAGGGCTCTTCAGAAAGCAAGTTCCGATTGATCGCGAAATGGAAACCTCAGTGAAAATGAGAAATGTTTTATTTGTAACAGTTAGCTACACCTTCCAGCTACTTTTCTACGTAGTCGCCGTTCTGACTTAGACATTTGTCGTAACGTTGTACCAACTTTCCAATACCCTCATCATAGAAGACAGCCGCCAGTGCTTTCCGTCAATTCTCTACGCTGGCCTACAGCTCGTTTTCTGTCCAAAATGTTGTCTTCATAGCCAGCGGTTCGTGTGAGCAGAGATGCAACTCAGAGGGAGACAATTACGGGCTGTATTGTCGGTAATCAAACATTTCCAATTGAAAACGATGCAGGAGCATCTTCATTGCCCCTGCAGAATGCGGCTGAGTATTGTCTTGAAGAAGAAACCGCACGACAGTTAAGTAATGTTGGCTGCATAGCTTCAGGCGAAATTACTCACCGGACCCTCTTACTTGGCGGGTGACACTATTTTCTACAGATCTTTACGCGCTCATTGTGAGCGACGTGATGCAATCTAGGGTCATACTAGAGACACAGCCCAACACATCTGTGCAAAACTTTGTCGGATTTTCGTAGTCCTTTCCATTTCGCGACCGATCGGAATCTACTTTCTGGACACCCCTCGTAACTTGGTAGTACGGGGCCTGTTATCAGTATAATTTTGAGGCCTTCTGGCGGGCATAAAGGCACTGGATCGATTCGGAAAGGTGTCATAAAACCGTTTATCTTTTGCTGAAGGCACATCTGTTCTAACTGGCCCTTCATACCTGGCCTTGATAATGGCGCTAGGACGGAGTTTTCATCCCAACAACGTTCTGTTGGGAACAATTCTGGGGATCTTGTAGGCCACGGGACTATCTCAGCATCCCACAAACAGCTCTTTGAGACACGTTCCGTATGTGGACGAGCATTGTCGTATTGGAAAATGGCGCCGCGATATTGTCTCATGAGAGGAAATACATGAGCAGGCTGGATGTCTGTGAGTGCCATTGTGCCATCAGAGTTCGTCAGTCACTATCAGCCGTAACCGGATGTCACACACGATGGCTCCCTGCAACAGCACATTTTATTACGGAAATAACCGTGTCAGATGCTGTGCTGTGTGCAGGAATCAAAGAAGTTATTCCTTGCATAATAAAAGTTAACATTATCATTGCATTACATCTGATTTTCGTTATCTCTGTTGTTGAATGTATCGTCAACAGTGATCTCTATACTAACTGGATATCGAACTCCAGGTGTTTGAACATGCCGGAAAAAGATGCTAGTACTTCGTTCCTTGACGAGTTACAACATGGCGGCCACGAAATGCCTGTTTAGACATCAGCCTATTACATTAGATATTTATACAAAGTTCAGATTCAAAAACAAGAAAAAAATCCTTGATGACGTACAGACTGGTGGAATTTTTTTTTTTTTTCGCCTATCTACGAGTACAATATGGCCGACTACACGAATGACAAGAATCTGCCGGCACACTGATGTTCTATGCTCTAAGAGCAGAGATCTACATCTACGTAGCTTAGATATCACTGATTGTCTATGACTCCGATTTTGTTCTTGCACTGATAAAGGCAAAGGGAACATACAATTGTGATTATTACGTTTCACAATATCAAGAGCAAAAGTTGTTGTCAAAGAAGAAATAAAAGGGTGCTCATCTGTGATAAATAATTAGGCGGGACTCGAACGTAAACATAACTCTTTCTCTCCATTCTAATTACTGTAGAAATTTTCAGCTACATTACGTCGACGTGGAGTTGAAAATGCGCTGGGGAGATTGGCGAACGAACCTCCAAAGAAACACGGCGACTTTAAGCGGACTCAAGAGAACGCAGCAAGCAATCTTCCACAGCTCTCTACCAGCATATTACTACACGACAAAGCACACTTATGGCGAGTTTATTTTCAATGGAAATTTCAATAAATCATTTGAAAACCAAGAACACATGCTGATCTTGTCTGTAAAACCATAAAATACAATACAACAACAATATATCCCTACACCATGATGACACGTCTAACAGCACTGTGCCGCTCCGAAACTTTGTAAGAATGGGACCTCCTCCACATAGCCACGATACGCAAACGCCCCCGCTTGTGTTGTAATGTTAACGGCAGCCTACGCAAAGGATGGCAATTCCTTAGTCCGTCTGCTGCTAGTCTCTCAAGAATTGCTTGGGTGACACAGAATGTCACAGCCAGTCCCTTACTTTGAATCACGTCAGGGCAGAGGCAACCCGTTTGTTTCATTTTTTGTGATGAGCACTGCACTACAAAGTCAAGTGACAGAGATTGTTTCTTATTTTGTGTTAGTAGTATTTGAGTTTTTTTTTCTGTCCAAATGAATATTACTTGATGGATGCAGAGTTTACAGTTTTTCACAAACAAAATACACTACTGGCCATTAAAATTGCTACACCAAGAAAAAATGCAGATGATAAACGGGTATTCATTGGACAAATATATTATACAAGAATTGACATGTGATTACATCTTCACGCAATTTGGGTGCATAGATCCCGAGAAATCAGTACCCAGAACAACCACCTCTGGCCGTAATAACGGCCTTGATACGCCTGGGCTTTGCGTCAGATAGAGTATGGATGGCGTGTACAGGTACAGCTGCCCATGCAGCTTCAACACGATGCCACAGTTCATCAAGAGCAGTGACTGGCGTTTTGTGACGAGCCAGTTGCTCGCTCACCACTGACCAGACGTTTTGAATTGGTGAGAGGTCTGGAGAATGTGCTGGCCAGGGCAGCAGTCGAACATTTTCTGTATCCAGAAATGCCCGTACAGGACCTGCAACATGTGGTCGTGCATTATCCTGCTGAAATGTAGGGTTTCGCAGGGATCGAATGAAGGATAGAGTCACGGGTCGTAACACATCTGGAATGTAACGTCCACTGTTCAAAGTGCCGTCAATGCGAACAAGAGGTGAGCGAGACGTGTAACCAATGGCACCCCATACCATCACGCCGGGTGATACGCCAGTATGGCGATGACGAATACACGCTTCCAATGTGCGTTCACCGCGATGTCGCCAAACACGGATACGGCGATCATGATGCTGTAAACGGAACCTGGATTCATCTGAAAAAATGACGTTTTGCCATTCGTACACCCAGGTTCGTCGTCGAGTACACCATCGCAGGCGCTCCTGTCTGTGACGCAGCGTCAAGGGTAACCGCAGCCATGGTATCCGAGCTGATAGTCCATGCTGCTGCAAACGTCGTCCAACTGTTCGTGCAGATCGTTGTTGTCTTGCAAACGTCCCCATCTGTTGACTCAGGGATCGAGACGTGGCTGCACGATCCGTTACAGCCATGCGGATAAGATGCCTGTCAACTCGACTACTAGTCATTTCGACTGCTAGTGATACGAGGCCGTTGGGATCCAGCACGGCGTTCCGTATTACCCTCCCGAACCCACCGATTCCATAGTCTGCTAACAGTCATTGGATCTCGACCAATGCGAGCAGGAATCTCGCGATAGGCTACAATCCGACCTTTATCAAAGCCTCTTTACACGAGGCATCACAACAATGTTTCACCAGGCAACGCCCATCACCTGCTGTTTATGTATGAGAAATCGGTTGGAAACTTTCCTCATGTCAGCACGTTGTAGGTGTCGCCAACGACGCCAGCCTTGTGTGAATGCTCTGATAAGCTAATCATTTGCATATCACAGCATCTTCTTCCTGTCGGTTAAATTTCGCGTCTGTAGCACGTCATCATCGTGGTGTAGCAATTTTAATGGCCAGCAGTGTACTTCGAGCTCCCATTCGCATCAACGGAATCGCGCCCCGACTCATACTTGTTCACTACGTTACCCTATCACGTAGATAAATTAAATACTCGACTCTTCTACAGCCGCGAAGAACTCACCAAACTTCCTGCGTGGGGTATCCTCGTCTTTAGTCCAGCGCAGTTGTGTAAGGGTAATGTATTATGCATCGTAGCAGTATCAATATCTGTACCCTTACAGTCTAGATTTCCATTGATTTCTTGCACAAACCCCTGTTTGACCAGTTATATTGCTTGCATTTCTGTTTCTGTTATGTTAAGAGCAACCCGTCATATCTAATGACCTATCCTCCATGGGGAGATTTGAGCTGACACATTGTTGCTGTATGTCGTATTTCGGCCTTCACAGCCGTGGGATGGTGGGACAGCATAGTGAAATTCTTCAGCAAAACATTTTTTTCCCCTCTTTGCGTACATATGTCGTGCCAATCAAAACGATTTCTGGAGGGAAACCGATATTGATCATGTTACAAATGCGTTGTTTGAGTGTACTTTCCTTTCCCATTTCACATGACACGGATTTCGGACGTTAATTCATGAGGCTCAGTGTATATGCATGTTCCGAAATAGCCAGTGGCTGATCGATGGAGAAGGGGCCGCTGCCACGCAGCAGAGGGTGCCGTGCAGGAGATGGAATTTAGCTATGTGATCGTGTCCTTGGCACGCGCGCGCTGATGGTGATTGATTGGAACGTAGATGGCATTGCCGCTAATCAGGATTACCCCTGCGAGGAGCAGAGCCACGTTAGTCGCACTTCTGCAAACGGTCGATAGTCTATTCACTTGCGTTAACTATTCCAGCGGCCTCACCACATATCGAAGCGAAGAAATCTGTGCTCAGAAGAACATTTATATTGCTGTGTTTTTCGGTCCTTACGGGGGTAGGACGTCAAACGGGCCGACTTGCAGCGGGAGAGGCACCACAGGACATTTCAATTTCCTGTGTCTATACTTTTACAAATAAATTCCTAAAACTTTGTCAGCATGACCAGGAAGGATTCAGAATTCACATTCGTAGCAGTGGAAGTGCAAAAGCATAACGAAGTAATTTTTTTACGTGTGAAATTTCATCATTTTTTTCACTTACTAATGGCTGCATTTGATTCTATAGGTACACTTCTCTTCATAAGTAAGGGAGATTCTTCGATGAATTTTGCACAGCATACAAACCATACTTAAAGGTGTATGAAACTCTAGAATTTTCCAAAAATCCAAAAACCATGAAGTTTAAAATATAACAGTTCATTGGTTTTTTCATAAATTAAATAAATTCTAGAGTTTCATACACCTGTGAGTAGGGTATGTATGCTGTGCAAAATTCATCGAAGAATCTCTCTAACTTATAGCAACAAATGCAGCCATTAGTAAGTGAAAAAATGATGAAATTTCGCACGTAAAAAAATTTATTTTGTTATGTTTTCGAACTTCCACTGCGATGGGTGTGAATCCTGAATCCTTCGTGGTGATGCTGACAAAGTTTTATGAATTTATTTGTAAAAATATAGACATTGGAAACTAAAATTTCCTGATTTGCTTCTCCTGCTCCAATTCGGCCCGTTTGACGTCCTACCCTCCCCCCCCCCCCCCTTAAGTCATTTTTGACGTAAGCCACGACGGACGAAAATATACATCTCTCCCCGAAGATATTTATTTCAGCATGGAGTGTTATTTCGATCTCTACAGCTTCTCCGAAGTAGAAATACCTCGTAACTCTAATATGCGAAGGTGAAATTTTGTAAATAACTAGTAATTAGGATAATTAAACCGTAGGAAGACTTTGAGACCAAAAATAAAAGTAGAAACTAGGCTTTATTAATACGTGTTTAATTTTTACAATGAACCATTGGATGTATAATAGGGGTCTTTTAGACATGGCATCACTTCATTCTCTCAAGAAATTGTCTTAAAATTAATTTATTTTATTTGATGTCTACATCAACATCTACATCCATACTCCTCAAGCCACCTGGCGGTGTGTGGCGCAGGGTACCTTGAGTACCTCTATCGGTTCTCCCTTCTATTCCAGTCTCGTATTGTTCGTGGAAAGAATGACTGTCGGTATGCCTCTGTGTGGGCTCTAATCTCTCTGATTTTACCCTCATGGCCTCTTCGCGAGATACACGTAGGAGGGCCTGCCCGAGTGGTCGAGCGGTTCTAGGCGCTACAGTCTGGAACCGCGCGACCGCTGCGCTCGCAGGTTCGAATCCTGCCTCGGGCATGGGTTTAAGTAGTTCTAAGTTCTAGGGGACTGATGACCACAGATGTTAAGTCCCATTGTGCTCAGAGCCATTTGAACATTATACGTAGGAGGGAGCAATATACTGCTTGACTCCTCGGTGAAGGTATGTTCTCAAAACTTCAACAAAAGCCCGTACCGAGCTACTCAGCGTCTCTCTTGCAGAGTCTTCCACTGGAGTTTATCTATCATCTCCGTAACGCTTTCACGATTACTAAATGATCCTGTAACGAAGCGCGCTGCTCTCCGTTGGATCTTCTCTATCTCTTCTATCAAACCTGTCTGGTACGGATCCCACACTGGTGAGCAGTATTCAAGCATTGGGCGAACAAGTGTATTGTAACCTACTTCCTTTCTATTCGCACTGCGTTTCCTTAGGATTCTTCCAATGACTCTGTCTGGCCTCTGCTTTCCCGACGATTAATTTTATATGTTCATTCCATTTTAAATCACTCCTAATGGCTACTCCCAGACAATTTATGGAATTAACTGCTTCCAGTTGCTGACCTGCTATATTGTAGCTAAATGATTAAGGATCTTTCTTTCTACGTATTCGCAGCACATTACACTTCTCTACATTGGATTCAGTTGCCATTCCCTGCACTATGCGTCAATTCGTTGCACATCCTCCTGCATTTCAGTACAATTTTCCATTGTTACAACCTCTCGATATACTACAGCATCATCCGTAAAAAGCCTCAGTGAACTTTCGATGTTATGCATTATGTCATTTATATACATTGTGAATAGCAACGGTCCTACGACAGTCTCCTGCGGCACACGTGAAATCACTCTTACTTCGGAAGACTTCTGTTTAATGCTTGGAAACAGAAATAACTTACTTCAGAAGGACTGTACAGGCTGTTTCACAAATAATGTTAAGAATATTTTTTTAACTGTAAGGCATGCAGCTATGAAACTTGGTACACACAGCTACGAATCTCTCAAGTTTAATTTACGGACTTTCAATGTTTCGTCCTCTAGCGACACAGACAATAATGGTGTCTACCGTTACTGATGTTACAACAGTGCGAATCCGGTTCTTCAAATCTTCTAGCATCGGGTGGTAGTGTTGGCGCATAAACGATAGTGAGACCCCACAACAAAAAGTCAGCGTCAAATCGGGTGACCGTGGAGGCCAGCTAAGAAGAGACAAGTTGCCGGCTGTTTGACGACCAGTCCAACGGCTCGTTAGATTTTCTTTCAGATATTCACACACTTGACGACTCTAGTGAGGCATGCCCCGTGTTACTAAAAAGTGAAGTTGTTCTCTTTCATCCTTAGAAACCATCAGTTTGGTAACATAGCAAGATACTGCTGACCGTTAATCTTGTTCGCATCAAAGAATACTGGAGTATCGCACAAAACACATTTCCTTTGGGTGAATCTTGTAAATGTTCAATGAATGCATGTGGGACGTGTAGGTCACAAATTTGAACATTGTATTTGTTTACTTCACCACTAACGTGAAAAGTCGCTTCATCACTGAACAGGATGAGGTGGGCGAAACTGTTATCATTGTCAACTGAATTTCAAAGGTCTTCAGAAAATCGCACACGTTTCATTTGTCGTCATGACGTAGAGCCAGTTTCACCTTTAACTTGTACTGCTTTATAACCGAAAGACCTGTCAAAACACCCTAAATTGAAATAACTTATGGGAACTCAGCTAGGTGACGTCGACAGTAACCGCCAATATTTCGACAGGAGCACACCCTGCCACTTTCAAGGCAAAACTGCAGTATGTAAGCACTGTGAGTGCGAATTCAAAAATTCCGGTTTCAGAGGAAACCAATTCAGAGGAATTGACAAGTGAGAGAGCAGGATTCCATACAGAATTTACACAAAAACCGCTATTTCTACTCATAAGATTAGTTTATAATTTAACTTCAACAGAATCCTTACTGCACTTTTGGCTTGAAAATGACAGCCTGTGTTCCTGTCAAAATATCGGCAGTTGTCGACGACGTATAGCGACTGCATTCCTTAAGTTATATGAACATTGTATACACCTTGAGAAACTACGGTCTCATACATGCCAAACTGTTCTTGTAGTCAGTTGCAGCTCACAACTGGCACGGCCAGCTGATTTTGTAGGACTACGATAGAAACCGATTGAATTCGTATGAAATTTTCGTCGGAAACACGAGGCTGACCAGGACTCTTTCCTTTACATACACATCCTGTGTCTACAAACTGTCGAATGGTGCATCCATTGGGAGGACCAGTCTGAAACGTCATTGCACTTTAATCACGTATTACACTTCGCAAACTCCAGAACACAAAATGATTTCTGCTGCGTACTAGCCACTTTGCACATGTGCCGGAAACAAAAGAGAACAGACGTCTAGGGGCAATGAATATAAAGTAAGCAATGTTTTTGTTCCTCCAGTAAAAGAGCCATGGCACCGCCATCGATGTTTTTGACGACATAATACTTTGTAACACGTATATTCGTTTTTAAACACCCTGTATATGTTGGACTTTGATGTTAGTAATTTTCGTCGAGATGAACTTATCCATTCAAAGTAGTCCTTTATGCGAACTTCATTGATGCGTCCTACGTGAATAACCCATAGAGGCAGCTTCAGAAGTAAGAAGATCGCTGTGTCTTGCAACCTAACGTTTCTGCGCAGCCCTTCGAAAAGCTGTGAAAATGAACTCGATTGTGCTTCCTGTACAAAAGAGTTCCCTTTCTGGAAAAACGAGACTTTTTTGAGTGGTGAGGCTTTAAGCAGCACCCAACACCAGGTTACCCTCTAGTTTTTTGGATGCCTCTTCCTCTATTAGTACAGCCGGCTTACAAGCCACAGGAATTTATATCCGTGCTTTACTTGAGTACCTAAAGCCTCAGAAATTTTGATAGATGTGCCAGTTTTGCCGAGCTAACAGTATTCAGTATCAAAGCCACGATAGTTGATACATTGAAACTAGGAAAGCAACTCGAAAATTTCAGCATCATCCGTACCACCAATGCTTATACTGCTAAGGTAGTCTTCAATTTTTCACTGCCGCGTATCAGCAGTACAATCAGTCTCCCTCGGTCGCTCTCAATTTCTTTAGTCAACTTCTACTTCGCTTTGCTTCATGATTACTTGTGTGTGGTCTTCGTCTTGCTGACGGAATGCAGTCTTCTGGGCCTTTAACCAATTATTATCTACAATAATAGAAAGTTTTACACTCATTTGAGTGCTTTCTAATCAAATGTGTGAGTCTTCGTGGAAATATAATCGTGGCTAAGAAAAAAATATATACACTATGTGATGAAAACTATCCGGACTCCTGGCTGAAAATGTCACAGGTTCGTTGCGCCCTCCATCGGTAATGCTGGAAGTCAATATGGTGTTGGCCCACTCTTACCTTGATGATAACTTCCACTCTCGCTGGCTTACGTTCAGTCAGGTGCTGCAAGGTTTCTTGGGGAATGGCAGCCCATTCTTCACGGAGTACTGCACTGAGGAGAAGTATCGATGTCGGTCGGTGAGGCCTGGCAAGAACTCGGCGTTCCAAACCATCCTAAAGGTATTCTAAAGGATTTAGGTCAGAACTCTGTGCAGAACACTCCATTACAGGGATGTTTTTGTCGTGTAGCTGCTTCGACACAGACCGTGCATTATGAGCAGGTGCTCGATCGTGTTGAGGGATGTAGTCGCCATCTCCGAATTAATCTTAAACAGCGCGAAGCAAGAAGGTGCTTAAAATATCAACGTACGCTTGTGCTGTGGTAGTGCTAAGCAAAACAACAAGGGGTGCAAGCCCCCTCCATGAAAAACACGACAACCCCATAACACCACCGCCTCCGAATTTTACTGTTGGCACTACACACGCCGTCAGATGACGTTCACTGGGCATTCGCCATACCGACACCATGTCATCCGATCGCCACATTGTGTACCGTGATTCGTCACTCCACTGTTCAATCGTCGAATGTTTACGTCCCTTACACTAAGCGAGGCGTCGTTTCCCATTTACCGTCGTGATGTGTGGCTTATGAGCAGCCGGTCGACCATGAAATCCAAGTTTTCTCACCTCCCGCCTAACTGTTATAGTACTTGCAGTGGATCCTGATGCATTTTGAAATTCCTGTGTGATGGACTGTGTAGATGTCTGCCGTCAGGTGGCTTGCGGAGTATGGATGTAGATGTATTACACATTACGACCTTCTTCATCTGTCGACAGGCTCTGTCAGTCAACAAACGAGGTCGGCCTGTTTGCTTTTGTGCTGTACGTGTCCCTTTACGTTTCCAGTTCACTATCGCATCGGAAACAGTCGACCTAGGGATGTTTACGAGTGTGGAAATCTCGCGTACAAATGTATGACACAAGCGACATCCAATCACCTAGCACACCATTCTGCTCTCTCACGTTGTCTAATGACTACCGAGGTCGCTGATATGGAGTACCTGGCAGCAGGTGGCTGCACAGTGCACCTGATATTGAAAACGTATCTTTTTAGGGATGTTCGGATACTTCTGATGACATAGTAAATGTTTATTTAAGTCTATAGCGGATTCACGTTACCTGGAGTTTTACTAGCCTTAATTTTAATCACGATTGAGTACTACCACCATCAGTGTGATCAGACATGAAACCGTGCTAACTGAGCCTATATTACGATAAAAGTTGAGTGGTTTCGGCAACTTGAGGTAATCGGGTGCTCCATTTTTAAGTTCCGCTGGTCACTAACGCAGGAGCCTTATTCAAAGAATTACCACAGTAGTTAGAAAGAAAAAATGTGCTTCTATTAAATTATGAGGCCTTTCTAGTCTTCTCTTTCATACAGGGGCCTTTCAGAATGCAGTAGGAAAAGTGTTATTCGAAACAATGAGCTAGGGAGTGAAGTGTGAACTACGTAGACTGGAGAAAAGTCAGAAAAAATTTACAGAATCAAGTTACTGTAATAAAAGTGGATTGTGAAGAATGATATGTGCTTGTTAAGAAGAATGTAATGGATGATCTGTTAATATCATAGTGAAATACTGAAGATGTTAACAAATCATAAAAACGGATTGCATGAAGTTCTGTATTTTTCTTTTATGTTAATTATTTAGTGGATCACTTCACCCGTATGATACGAGCGACTACTCTAGATTTTAACTTATCACGAATTTCAAGTTGGTATTGAGCTGTATTTCAGCAGGGTGCTCTTCAAAATTTTGTAAAATTTTTATTTGTAATGTGATGTAATAGTTCTGTATAGGACATTTGTGTGAACCTTTTAATGATCTAACGATCTTGTACATTAGATTTGGTGGATCACTTCATCACTAATATATGAACAAAGACATTGTAACTCGTAATTTCTTGATTTATTTTATAGGAGATACGCAAATATACTTGCTGATTTTATTTATTAAAAATGGTTTTACACTCTTGTATTGAATGAAACTAGATTAATTATTTTTGTAGCATACAGGGCGTTTCTTCTCAGACGTAGGGTGCTGTCCGTGTTGTAAATAACAACCTCAGTTTCCGTTCGCCTATACGCCAGTAATGTCATATGGTGACATCTACTGTTGCAAATTTGTTGGCTATTAATTCACTAAAAAGGCGTGTTGTCTAGAATGGATCACTGGTAATGGATAACGTAGTGTTTTAGTTATTGTTGTACATAAATCAATTGTGATTCTGTAGTTTCCTTGTATTTTAGTTCTGAAGATAGCTATTTATTCAATAAAATTCTTCAGGGTATCGGACCGCATCGTCATAATTTTAAAATGCGCCAACGTTTCGGCCAGCGTTGCAGCTAGCCTTCATCAGGGCCTTACGTTAACGTAAGGCCCTGATGAAGGCTAGCTGCAACGCTGGCCGAAACGTTGGCGCATTTTAAAATTATGACGATGCGGTCCGATACCCTGAAGAATTTTATTGAAGAAGACAACGCCGCGGAAGCCTACGCTTACATAGCTATTTATGTCTGAAATCTGGATATGCAAGAATAACAAAAGACTGGTTGGATCGCGACTTCCTTGATAACAGGATTAATGACAGTTGCAGTGGCTACAACGACAGTCCACATCGGAAACATAACTGCTTAAGTGAACGACTGTGCTTGAAGTTATGTTTACCGGTATTGTTATTGTGCCCTACTTATTCGGTATCTTGGTGATACAGCTGTAGATGGAAAGACATCATGCACTGCCCTACCTCCTCCTGGATTGTGCCGCACTCAGAGATCAACAAGACCGCCGTACAGCTTGGCGCTTATAACGTGTAAGACTCTGATGAAAGAAAAGTCAGTAATTCAAGGAATCAATTCTGACCACTATATTTCCAAAATACGACAGAAATAGTTCTGAACCATAGCGTCAGACCGTTTAATGGCTCTATTCAAAAATAGCTCTGAGCTCTATGGGACTTAACTTCTGAGGTCATCAGTCCCCTAGAACTTAGAACTACTTAAACCTAAATAACCCAAGGACATCACACACATCCATGCCCGAGGCAGGTTTCGAACCTGCGACCGTAACGGTCTCGCGGCTCCAGACTGTGGCGTCTAGAACCGCTCGGCCACTTCAGCCGGGCAATGGATCTGTTAAATGATGTCTCAGAAAATCTGGCAGTTAATGTCTCTCCCCATTCTGAAGGCGATGCTTCATTAAAATGTAGACTACGGACGGGTCTCTTCCCTATAAATCTTAGAGGCTGACTTCTCTGGTGTTTGTGGCCAGAGTCCCCCAACCTAGCAGCTGAAGTCTCGCAGATGATGGCAGCTTACGGCATGCTGGACCACACAGTCAGATGCTCAAGTGATTTATGGAAGCTCGCTTACGTGTCTGATCAGGTATTAATTATACCCAAAAATTCTTAAACATAGGAAATGCAAAAACTCCCTCTTAGTTTGGAACGATTGACACTGTGATTGTTATTCAAGGCTTTGGGCTCATCAGATTTCAGTAACTTCAGGATGTCATCCTATTACACATTAGTGTTGTTACTATGTATTACTGTAGGTATATACTTCCACACTCATTGTCGGTACCTACACTCTTACGCTAATGACACTGGAAAAATATTTTCTTACACACTTGCGACCCATAGTCTGGTTTTAGGCTTACTTGTTATTTTAATATTTTTAGCACTCACCTCGATCACACAGTTATGTATATTTGGTAACTAAAATCTTTGATCAATATCATAATTATACTCTTTCTCGATCTTAGATATAATATTATAAGCAGTCATTATTTGCTACAAAAAATGCTGTTTGAATTTCTGTCGCTACCGCTCCACAAGTGACAGGTTTTGTGCCTGTTGTCAGGATCGCTCTATCCTCCAAGTCTTGGTTCACGGTGCTGTGTTAATAAGGCGTCTGTTTTCTTCCCCTTGACACAATACGGCACAAAAGTACTAATCATTTAAAAAATCTTCTAGCAGGGTATAGTACACGTTATCTTTCTGCAAGCAGTACGCTTCGTGGGTTTCTTTTTAACTTCGTCTTCCCTTAACCTCATGAAGCCATCATTACTATCTGACGTTTACTAAAAGATGTTGACCTCCACCGGTCATCTCTACGCGCTACGACCTTTAGAACTATGATACTCCTGCGTATTTTTCTATTTCCCCTTTCCACTGTCCATTGCGTCTATTTCTTTGCGTGTCTTTTGCAGTGCGGCGCTGAGTTTTTTTGATCTATCTCCCATTCATTCTTCTTGACATTTATCCTGCGGTTCTCAAGCTGTTTGCCGGCCGCGGTGGCCAAGTGGTTCTAGGCGCTACAGTCCGGCACTACGCGGCTGCAGCGGTCGCAGGTTCGAATCCTGCCTCGGACAGGGATGTGTGTGATGTCCTTAGGTTAGTTATGTTTAAGTAGTTCTAAGTTCTAGGAGACTGATGACCTCAGATGTTAAGTCCCATAGTGCTTAGAGCCATTCGAACCATCGCCAGCTGTTTACATTAAAGCTTGTTACCGCTTGATAGCTGGCTGTTTCATTCATAACTTTCCGTATTTAATCCGCAGTTTCCGCTAGCAACAAATGCTGAGTTACTTGTTTGAAGAAGCACTTGTGGAAAATTTGGATATTAGGGGTAAGGTCTTACGGGACCAATCTGCTGTGGTCATTGGTCCCTGAGCCTACACACTACTTAATCTAACTCAAACTAACTTACGCTGTGGATCTCACACATACACCCATGCCCGAGGGAGAACTCGAACCTCCGACGGGGGAAGCCGCACGGACCGTGACAACGCGCCCTAGACCGCAAGCATTGGTTTCTGGCAAGCTTGCAACCGGACTTCGTCTACTCTTTTCTCCATCTCGTCCATATTTATGGCATTGGTAGAGCTTGCTCAGAAATGAAGTCGACAGAAGTGGGAGCTAAAAGTGACCACGCGTTTAGAAGCTTTATAAAAAAAAATAGCAGTTCCGACGCGGGTCATACGAGGCGTCAGCCATTTATCTTAGCGTAGTTTCAGGTAGAAGTTGGCGTAGCGGAGAGAATCAGAACGGTAATTTTGATATTTACGTTACCTATACTGCAAGTAAACAGAAGTAATGTTCAATACTGTCCATACTTCTAGATATTTTCGTAAAATACATAAAAAGAATATGCAGACGAACATTTGGTGTGGTAAATAAATTTCCAGTATATGATTGTAGTTACAGTATCCACGAAGACCCCGCAAATAAATTTCCAGGGAAGGATTGAAAACTACGCGCGTCAAGTTCGTGTATAGTACAAGGCTTCTTTTCTTATTATGTAGTTGGAAATTTACCCGTCCTAGGGCTATATTCATCGTAGTACATGGGAAGCAGTAGTTTTCTCATCATCTTTTACACGTTATAAAAGATGCGATTTTATAATTACATGGTTATTTCAAAGTTCCTATTGAAAAACGAACTTGTTTTATATCCAGCAAAGGTTGTAGCTCATCATACGGTTTGTAGCACACAATGCGTAGGACTGCTAGAAGGTTAAAATGAAATGTGACGTGTTATACGCTTCAATTACAATCCGCTCTTGGAAAATTATTTGCTGAGTCCTCGTAGACGCTGTAAGTAAAATTCCTTCTTGAAAACTTGTTTGCTATCCCAAATGGCTCAAATGGCTCTGAGCACTATGGGACTCAACATCTGTGGTCATCAGTCTCCTAGAACTTAGAACTACTTAAACCTAACTAACCTACGGGCATCACACACATCCATGTCCGAGGCAGGATTCGAACCTGCGACCGTAGCAGTCGCGCGGTTCCGGACTGAGCGCCTAGAACCGCTATGCTATCCCAAATTTTCCTTTGCTTTTCCTTTTCAGGCTTTCTATGAGAATGTTAAAAAATACATACTATTGAACATCTCGGTTTGTATGCTGTGAATGTAAAGTAAAAATTTTAAAAATATCGTTCCTCTAAAGGGTTGATCCCAAGACCGTTGAATTACTGTTCTGTACGATTTTCGCTGCACCAACCGTTGCATGGAAGCCAAGCCAACATAAATGGTTGATGCACCGTACGACCCGTGCCAAAAGTGATATTTCTTTTCTGACGTTTGTCTATCTGGAGCTCCAAATTCTGGCACTTTCATTTTTGGCCAAGCCCTGCATGTACCATTACTTTGGGCGAAATTGGTGATGAAGAATAGTGCGGTCCTTTTATTAGCGGAAGGTCTTATTTTGAATCTGATGGCCAGGTTAGCTGTTAGCATCACCACATGATCATAACGCAGTCGGCTGTGTGCGGCGAGAGTACACTTGCAGTACTCTTCTGTTCAAAATTCACACAAAGTGTGAAGTTCTGACATAAATAATTTAGTGATCAGCATCACGGAGTTAAAGGAAGTGGATATCACTGAAACTCTGATGGCTTGGTTGCGTGTGCCTCACGTGGAGATATTGTCTTTGTACGTTTGTAAAGAGAGCAGGTTTCGATACTCGGAACGGAATCTGTGTGTTACTAATCCCCCCGAGTGGTGTGGCATTTAATTTCGTCCCATTTCCTATCAGCGAGCTTTTGTATGTGTTGCGCCACTTGCATACGTTTTGCGTCGTTCGACTGTCTCTCATGATGGAACTGTGTGTGCCACGCGTTGTCTCAGCCTGGGTTAACTATCTTCGGAGACAGTGTTATGGATTCACATTCAAAAATTCTTTTAAATCATCCTTTCCTAGCCATTAATTTCGGGTTTAGACGCGTTTACACCGACTTGCACAACAGTTGGCACAAGCTCACGTCGTGCAAAATGTTCTATCTGCCTTCAGCAACTGATAGAATTTTTACAGAATCCTTACTGCAGTTAATATCAAAACTAGACTCAATGCTGTGAAAATTATATTTCGCATTCTAGTCTTCTTATGAAAAATTTTATTAATTTTCCAAGATCTTTCTGTTAACCGTGTTAGTGGATAACTAGTTTCTGCGTAGAGTGTTTTAAATCATTGTATGAAGTCAGTAACACAACCTCGTTTTATGGATCTTAAGACGTTAATTTATGTAGCATAAACTAGTAATCTACCAATAGGTTAACATAGCGATCTTGACAATTAAATAAAAATTTTTATAAGAAGACTAGAGTACATATCTACAGATCGTCTCGTGCACTGACTGACCATGTCAGGTAACACGCTGTTCCGAAACTATTCGTTTAGATTAATACAGGATGTAGAGAACATCAAAAGAAATATCTTTACTTATGGTACATATCGTCCTCGACGGTATTTTTTGATGTTAGGGAAGATTCACAGAGAATGTAGTTCAGCATGCTAATTACAGTAGTGGCCAGTGGCATTCACAGGAACCGCCCGAAAGCGCTGCCATTGGCCTGCATGCACGCAGTACATTGACATACCACGGATTGTTGTGTCCATTCGAAGATTCCTGACACGTCCGCAATGGTACCAGTAGCGACGGGAGTTCTAGCGACGAGATCTTCTGTTTCCAAACCAGTTCCCTGAACTAGCTCCTTCATATACCCTAGAGGAAGAAATCCTGTTATGTGAGGTCAGGTGACCTGGGAGGTAGGTTATAGGGCCACCTCGGTCGATCCATTGATTCCCGAAGGTGGCTGTCAGATGATTCCTCACTGCAGTGCCGAAATGGGCAGGTGTACCATCGTGATGGAAATATATCTTTTGTCTAACATTCAGAAGTACATCCTCCAACAGTTCTGGCAATACATGTTCCACGAAGATGCGATATATCCTTCCTTTGATGTGGAATGAGAGAACGTGTGGTCTAAACTGCGTAAAATATAATCCGAAATTGTGCTAAACGCATTCTCCGAAAATGATTTCGAGCGGTTAGTTCATGAGCCCACGTGAATAATAAACGGTTGTGAAAATACACTTGATCACTTAGCAACAAATAATCCTGAGTTAATAACGAGTATCAAAACCGATTCAGGGGTTAGAGAACACAGGGTTGTCGTAGCGAGAATGAATATTATAATCCTCGAAAAATAAGCGAAAAATATACCTATTGAAGAAAGCGAAAAATATACCTATTGAAGAAAGCGATAAAAATTCACTTGCTTTCCTGAGAGACAATCTCCACTCATTCCAAATTAATAAGTGTAGATCAAATGTGGCTTAAATTCAAAGAAATAGTATCGGCAGCAATTGAGAGATTTATACCAAATAAATTAACAAACGACGGAGCTGATCCTCCTTGGTACACAAAACGGGTTAGAACACTGCTGCAGAAACAACGAAACAAACATGACAAATTTAAACAGACGCAAAATCCCCAAGATTGGAGATCCTTCACAGAAGCTCGAAATTTAGCGAGGACTTCAATGCGAGGAGCTTATGACAGCTTCCACAAAGAAACTTTGTCTCGAAACCTGGCAGAAAATCCAATGAGATTCTGTTCGTATGTGAAGTACGTTAGCGACAAGAAACAATCAGTGCCTTCTCGGCGCGATAACAATGGAGATACTATCGGAGACAGTGCTACCAAAGTAGAGTTACTAAACACAGCCTTCCGAAATGCCTTCAGAAAAGACGACGAAGTAAATATTTCAGAATTCGAATCGAGAACAGCTGCCAACATGAGTAACGTAGAAGTAAATATCCTCGGAGTAGTGAAGCAACATAAATCACATAATAAAAACAAGTCTTCTGCTCCAGACTGCATACCAGTTAGGTTACTTCCCGAGTATGCTGATGCATTAGCTCCGTACTTAACAATCATATACAACCGTTCGCTCGACGAAAGATCCGTACCCAAAGACTGGAAAGTTGAACAGGTCACACCAATATTCGAGAAAGGTAGTAGGAGTAATCCGCTAAATTACAGGCCCATATCGTTAACGGCGATATGCAGTAGCATTTTAGAACATATATTGTGTTTCAAAGTAGTGAATTACCTCGAAGATAACGGTCTATTGACACACAAAAACATGGGTTTACAAAATATTGTTCCTGTGAAACACAACTAGCTCTTTATTCACATGAAGTGTTGAGTGCTATTGAGAAGGGATTTCAGATAGTTTCCGTATTTGTGGATTTCCGGAAGGCATTTGACAGTGTACCACACAAGCGGCTCGTAGTGAAATTGCGTGCTTATGGAATATCTCTTAGTTATGTGACTGGATTTGCGGTTTCCTGTCAGAGGTGTCACAGTAGTCATTGACGGAAAGTCATCGAGTAAAACAGAAGTGGTTTCTGGCGTTCGCCAAGGTAGTGTTACAGGCCCTTTGCTGTTCCTTAACTATATAAACGATTTGGGAGACAATCTGAGTAGCCGTATTCGGTTGTTTGAGGATGACGCTGTCGTTTATCGACTAATAGTGTCATCAGAAGATCAAAACAAACTGCAAAACTATTTAGAAAAGATATCTGAATGGTGCGAAAAGTGGAAGTTGACCCTAAATAACGTAAAGTGTGGGTCATCCACATGAGTGCTAAAAGGAACTCGTTAAATTTCGGTTACACGATAAATCACTCTAATCAAAAAGCCGTAAATTTAACTGAATACCTAGGTATTGCAATTACGAACAACTTAAATTGGAAGGAACACATAGAAAATGTTGTGGGGAAGGCTAAACAAAGACTGCGTTTTATTGGCAGGACACTTAGAAAATGTAACAGACGTACTAAGGAGACTGCCTACACTACGCTTGTCCGTCGTCTTTTAGAATACTACTGCGCGGTGTGGGATCCTTACCAGATAGGACTGACGGAGTACATCGAAAAAGTTCAAAGAAAGGCAGCACGTTTTGTATTATCGCGAAATATGGGAGAGAGTGTCATAGATATGATATAGGACTTGGGCGGGACATCATTAAAAGAAAGGCGTTTTCCATTGCGACTGAATCTTCTCACAAAATTCCAATCACCGGCTTTCTCATCCGAATGCTAAAATATTTTGTTGACACCGACCTACATAGGGAGGAACGATCACCCCGATAAAATAAGGGAAATCTGAGCCCGTACGGAAAGATGTAGGTTTTCATTCTTTCCGCGCGCTATACGAGATTGGAATAGTAGAGAATTGTGAAGGTGGTTCGATGAACCCCCTGCCACGCACTTGAATGTGATTTGCAGGGTGTCCATGTAGAAGTATATGTAGATGTAAACAACCTATCACCGAAAGTGCTGGTCCATACATTAACGTTGCATCGCTGTTGATGAGCACGAAGTAGAGTAACTCGCGGAATCACGTGTGCCCAAACATGTTTGAATGTCAGTACACATTCCCAGTCACCGACCCCGACATAACGGCTTACGTAATCACCACTAAGCAAATGGTTCAAATGGCTCGGAGCACTATGGGACTTAACATCTGAGGTCATCAGTCCCCTAGAACTTAGAACTACTTAAACCTAACTAACCTAAGGACATCACACACATCCATGCCCGAGGCAGGGTTTGATCCTGCGACCGTAGAAGTCGCGCAGCTCCAGACTGTAGCGCCTAGAACCGCTCGGGCACTCTGGCTGGCTCACCACTAATCAAATTTTCCCTAACATCACAAGTTGAACTCAGAAACCGTATTATGTTCCTTACGCGTGGTTTAGGGGTAGCGTCTTTGATTCATAATCAAAACGTCTTCGGTCCCGGGTTCGATCCCGCCACTGCCTAAATTTTGATAAATAATCAACATTGGCGGCCGAAGACTTTCGGCATAAGAAGTCAGCCTCATTCTGCCAACGGCCTTGTCAAAGAGGGCGGAGGAGCGGATTGAGGTTCAGGGCACTCTCTTGTCCTAGGGGTGGGAAATTGCCGCTAAAGGCGGAAGAATCAGCAATGATCAACGACATGAGGATGCAGGAGGCAATGGAAACCACTGCATTAAAGACACGTAACGTGTATCCACACGACATGTGGTTTGTAATTGAAGAAGTGTCATGATGATCTCTCCATTGGCAAAAGATTCCGGAACAGTCCCCCATTCGGATCTCTGGGAGGGAACTGCCAAGGGGGAGGTTACCATGAGAGAAAGATTGAATAATCAACGAAAGGATAACGTTCTACGAGTCGGGGCGTGGAATGTCAGAAGCTTGAACGTGGTAGGGAAACTAGAAAATCTGAAAAGGGAAATGCAAAGCCTCAATCTAGATACAGTAGGGGTCAGTGAAGTGAAGTGGAAGGAAGACAAGGATTTCTGGTCAGATGAGTATCGGATAATATCAACAGCAGCAGAAAATGGTATAACAGGTGTAGGATTCGTTATGAATAGGGAGGTAGGGCAGAGGGTGTGTTAATGTGAACAGTTCAGTGACCGGGTTGTTCTAATCAGAATCGACAGCAGACCAACACCGGCAACGATAGTTTACGTATACATGCCGACGTCGCAAGCTGAAGATGAACAGATAGAGAAAGTGTATGAGGATATTGAAAGGGTAATGCAGTATGTAAAGGGGGACGAAAATCTAATAGTCATGGGTGACTGGAATGCAGTTGTAGGGGAAGGAGTAGAAGAAAATGTTACAGGAGAATATGGGCTTGGGACGAGGAATGAAAGAGGAGAAAGACTAATTGAGTTCTGTTACAAGTTTCAGCTAGTAATAGCGAATACCCTGTTCAAGAATCACAAGAGGAGGAGATATACTTGGAAAAGGCTGGGAGTTACGGGAAGACTTCAATTAGATACATCATGGTCAGAGAGAGATTCCGAAATCAGATACTGGATTGTAAGGCGTACCCAGGAGCAGATATAGACTCGGATCACAATATAGTAGTGATAAAGAGTAGGCTGAAGTTCAAGACATTAGTCAGGTAGAATCAATACGTAAAGACGTGGGATACTGAAGTACTAAGGAATGACGAGATACGTTTGAAGTTCTCTAACGCTATAGATACAGCAATAAGGAATAGCGCAGTAGGCAGTACAGTTGAAGAGGAATGGACATCTCTAAAAAGGGCCATCACAGAAGTTGGGAAGGAAAACATAGGTTAAAAGAAGGTAGCTGCGAAGAAACCATGGGTAACAGAAGAAATACTTCAGTTGATTGATGAAAGGAGGAAGTACAAACATGTTCCGGGAAAATAAGGAATACAGAAATACAAGTCGCTGAGGAATGAAATAAATAGGAAGCTCAGGGAAGCTAAGACGAAATGGCTGCAGGAAAAATGTGAAGACATCGAAAAAGATATGATTGTCGGAAGGACAGACTCAGCATACAGGAAAGTCAAAACAACCTTTGGTGACATTAAAAGCAACGGTGGTAACATTAAGAGTGCAATGGGAATTCCACTGTTAAATGCAGAGGAGAGAGCAGATAGGTGGAAAGAATACATTGAAAGCCTCTATGAGGGTGAAGATTTGTCTGATGTGATAGAAGAAGAAACAGGAGTCGATTTAGAAGAGATAGGGGATCCAGTATTAGAATCGGAATTTAAAAGAGCTTTGGAGGACTTACGGTCAAATAAGGCAGAAGGGATAGATAACATTCCATCAGAATTTCTAAAATCATTGGGGGAGGTGGCAACAAAACGACTATTCACGTTGGTGTGTAGAATATATGAGTCTGGCGACATACCATCTGACTTTCGGAAAAGCATCATCCACACAATTCCGAAGACGGCTAGAGCTGACAAGTTCGAGAATTATCGCACAATCAGCTTAACAGCTCATGCATCGAAGCTGCTTACAAGAATAATATACAGAAGAATGGAAAAGAAAATTGAGAATGCGCTAGATGACGATCAGTTTGGCTTTTGGAAAAGTAAAGGGACGAGAGAGGCAATTCTGACGTTACGGCTAATAATGGAAGCAAGGCTAAAGAAAAATCAAGACACTTTCATAGGATTTGTCGACCTGGAAAAAGCGTTCGACAATATAAAATGGTGCAAGCTGTTCGAGTTTCTGAAAAAAGTAGGGGTAAGCTATAGGGAGAGACGGGTCATATACAATATGTACAACAACCAAGAGGGAATAATAAGAGTGGACGATCAAGAACGAAGTGCTCGTATTAAGAAGGGTGTAAGACAAGGCTGTAGCCTTTCGCCCCTACTCTTCAATCTGTACATCGAGGAAGCAATGGTGGAAATAAAAGAAAGGTTCAGGAGTGGAATTAAAATACAAGGTGAAAGGATATCAATGATACGATCCGCTGATAACATTGCTATCCTGAGTGAAAGTGAAGAAGAATTAAATGATCTGCTGAACGGAATGAACAGTCTAATGAGTACACAATATGGTTTGAGAGTAAATCGGAGAAAGACGAAGGTAATGAGAAGTAGTAGAAATGAGAACAGCGAGAAACTTAACATCAGGATTGATGGTCACGAAGTCAATGAAGTTAAGGAATTCTGCTACCTAGGCAGTAAAATAACCAATGACTGACGGAGCAAGGAGGACATCAAAAGTAGACTCGCTATGGCAAAAAAGGCATTTCTGGCCAAGAGAAGTCTACTAATATCAAATACCGGCCTTAATTTGAGGAAGAAATTTCTGAGGATGTACGTCTGGAGTATGGAGCATTGTATGGTAGTGAAACATGGACTGTGGGAAAACTGGAACAGAAGAGAATCGAAGCATTTGAGATGTGGTGCTATAGACGAATGTTGAAAATTTGGTGGACTGATTAGGTAAGGAATGAGGAGGTTCTATGCAGAATCGGAGAGGATAGGAATATGTGGAAAACACTGATAAGGAGAAGGGACAGGATGATAGGACATCTGCTAAGACATGAGGGAATGACTTCCATGGTACTAGAGGGAGCTGTAGAGGGCAAAAACTGTAGAGGAAGACAGAGATTGTAATACGACAAGCAAATAATTGAGGACGTAGGTTGCAAGTGCTACTCTGAGATGAAGAGGTTAGCACAGGAAAGGAATTTGTGGCGGGCCGCATCAAACCAGTCAGCAGACTGATGACAAAAAAAAAAAAAAAAAAAAAAAAAAACAAAAAAAAAACCGAAATATATTTCTTTTGATTTTCTCTATCTCCTGTGTTAACTTGAATGAGTAGTTTCGAAACATCGGGTATTTCGTGGTTCTATGCTACATTTTTCAGCAGACATAGTAGGTATTGCAGTTGACGCAGTACTTCATTCTATAAAAAGGGTGATTATTTGTTGTCTTGCATTTGTGGCCTGTCATAAAATACTGGATCCTCGTGCCTAACGCACAGCGTGGAGTTATAAGTCACGTTGCTTTACAAATACTCATCTATGATGAGATGGAGGGATATTTTACACGATTATTCAGTTTCACGTAAAATTAATCTCGTTTTGCTATGCCCTTTCTAAATCGCTGCTTAATGTAAACTTTCACTCTCTGGGTAATAGGCTACAAATTTTTTCAGACAGAGCGCGTTCCTAATTTTATCCATCAATCTAAATATTGTATATGAGAGCGTATCTTTTTTCAATGCAGTCTTCTCTGGACTTTGTTCCATCGGTAATCTGTTTTCAAAACCTAATAGAAACTTTACAAGCTCACAACACGCCGTTTTTGTTGTTTATGTTTCCTTTCTTTCTTCTGATCTTCATCCGGTTACCTTTACCTGCAAAACTCCTCGAACTGTTCTGTCTTTATTCTTAATATGTAGTATTTTTACTTTTAATACGGTAAATCTATATTATTTTAGTTATATTGCAATTGACTTTTGATGCCTGCTCTCTGTATAGCATTCTCCAATTAGTATAATTTTATCAGCGCTAGACGTGGACAGTACGGTCTCGTTAAACGAAGGCGGGAAAAGTTTGTTCCGATAAGATGTTTTCCTTATTTTCCCACTTTGGCTTCGTCGAGGGCAGTTTTTAATAGTTTTGATGATACTGGCCCTCTTTGCTGGACTCCTCTTCCAATTGTGAATTTCTCAGTATACTGATGAAGCTCAATATAGGTTGTAGCATTGGTTTATCTATTCGTCAGTGACTGTCTCGTAGCTGGGACTGGACCGAGTTCTGTACGAAATAATTCTGTTGTATGGCATTGTCGCCTGGGAGACCACGAAGAGCTGAGCAGATCTCTTTGGAATCTGTATGTACTCTACGGTTTTTTAGTCTAAGATCTCCTGATATTATGAAGGCAAGTATAATCTTCAATTCCCGTACAGTGTCTGCATTGTTTCGTAATATATGATAAAGTTAAATTTTAAAATCGTTTAGTCTTCACCAACTTCATTTTCTGTCCAATTTATTCGGAAAACAGTGGTGAGAACATACAAATTTCTTCTTAACAAATACTGCTAATGTATGGCCTCTTAAAGTTCTACAATCACATCAAATGTATCCCAGTAAAGAATCGTTATTTAGTGTTGGCCTTCATGTTTATTAACATTCCTCACTAATCTCTTGTAGCGAAATTTACTGCCATTTATCAGTTGCTTTAACTTTTCCTGGGGAGTAGATATCCTCATATTTGCAGTAATGTAATTAAGGAAAAGACGTAAAACCCTCTAGATTTCTGGACAGGGATTTAGAGCTCGCAAGGCTTAGTCACTGCATAAGTTAGGTAGGTGTCTTGGTACTCAGAACAAACTTACTACAAATGCACATTTGCGGCATGGAGTGTTACGATAATAGGTGGACACAGTGGAAAAAACTAGTGCAAAATATTTTAGGAATCATTTCTGAAAAGGTAATTCCGAGTAATGTAGAAATTATGTTGTGCTAGAAATATCAGATTAAGAATGAAAACTCTGGAAAAGCCTTACCAGAAGATAAAGAATGGCAGGTCAGTGTGTTAAGTCGTCCAAAAATCGGTATCGTGCCACTGACAGGAGCAACAGAGCAGATATATTGTAGTAGCAGGCCGTGATTAAAATATGGCAGATTATAAAGCATATTCATAAGCTGAGATAAAAAGACTAATTCATGATAAAGATAGATTCTGAACCATCTCAGACTGGTCGAAAGCTGTGGAAAGTGTATTTTAATGAAAAGATAACACTTATTGTATTCTATGCCATAAACGTCATCAATTAAAGAGAGATTTCTTCGAACAAGTTTCGCCTTTCTTGAAGAAGAGTCATCATTGGTGATTCTCCATATATTCTAAATAATTTTTTTTTTTCATGTTTTGATTCGAATAGAGTTTTCCTCACAAAAGCGATGTAAACTTTATTCACGGCGTTTATTGCTCCTTGTATGCTGGATGGTTTCATGGAGACTGAGATACAATCTGAGCAACTTCAAATACTCCTACTGGAGCACATTCGAAGGCAAAATTAAAAACATGTATAAACATGCAACTGTATAAACCTATTATGGATGCAAAACAGTTACAAAATCATCACTGATGATGCAGTATCATTGAAACGGGAAGTGTGGAAAAAGACACTTTTCAATCAGAATGCACTGAAGGAAACAATAATCGTTATACAGTGACAGCTGGAGAAGGCAGTCATGTCAACAAACATATTGTATACACCATGTGAGGCACTTTCTAGAGTTTCATATCAGAAGTACAGAGATGGCCATCCAAACAATAAATAAATAAATAAAAATAAAAAAGTCTGAAAAAATTGCTCTTTGTTTTCTGTTGGTCCTAATTACCGTAAGGTTAGTAAAATCAATAAATTCTTAGTTGTGACTAATCCAAGTGCCTACGGAACATTTACCACAGATTCCAGCTTCGACAGTAACTTAAGACTCTCTGGAATGATACATACATCTGTATGTGGAGATTCTACGCTGCGTTGTGATTGTCACTATGTTCTGTGTGCCAGACAACTAAATTTCCAAGAAAAGTGTTTCAATTTCGATACATTACCTCAATGTGCTCGCAGCAATTGAAACATTCATACTTCAGATTAATATAATGTAAATGTAACCGGAATGGGCGTAATGTTGGTAGCGTGCTGCCGAAACCTGTCGTCATTAAATATTAATAAAAAGTGACTGAAGCAGTAGAAATTACATAAATAATCATCGACTTCTATCTGTCCGATTGCTTTTTCGGTCTTCGCAGGATACGGTAGATCTGTTATGCTTCACGTAAGACATTTTTAAATGCTTTGCTGGGAAATCAATTCTCGATTAATCTGTTTACAGCGAAACTCGACGGAAGTTTCTCGCACGAGAAAACAAGCATGTTACACCATTAGAACATACTGCATCATAGCCGGCTCTCCCAACTATGTTTACAGCCCTCAGCTACGAATATTCAGCAGACCTTTATTCCAAAAGACACATCACTTCCATTACCCAACTTCACAAGTATTTCTATCCAGGAGAAGGAATTTAGAGACATTAGATTAAAAATGTACTGCGCAGTCCCACAGACGGTATTACCGCGATGCCCAGGCAAGTGAAGGACCTTAAGAAACCCTCGTAATGAAATCCTAAAGGATCCGAGACTCAAGTTTAAATACGACGTACTTTCACAGGAATTATTTCACTGCGGCACTTGAAAACTCTTAGCGCTGCCGTATTAGGCGTGTAATTTATTCTCAGACGCGGCCTCCCTTTCTTTCGTTATTCGGACACGTCTCGTAATTTCCGTTAAATAATTATCCATTACCTCGTCATTCGGGCCGGTTGGTTTCCAATAAATGCGGAAATTGGACGGGATGTCTCGGAGGCGGTGCAGAAGGCATCGGCTTCCTCTCGGGGGCGCGAGGCATTAATGTGCAATTGGGTGAAGGTAATGCTAGCGGCCGGTAGCAGAAGCCCCCCGTCCCTCGGAAAGGTTTCTGGCCGGCGACACTCGAACGCGGCAATCCAAAGGTACGCAACTGTCACCAAGATAACGTAATTGTACGGGCGCGCGGCAATTTGCTCGCCATTCAGCAGGAGGCACGTCAAATACATGCAAACGAGGTAAATTTGAAACGTAATTTGAATGCGGCTGCCAGGCGGTGCAGATTAGTGGGTAATGAGCGGCAGGGAGCACGCCATTGTTCTAGCGAGTTAGGGCGACGACGTGTGCCCCCGCCGTTGCCTTAATTGGGGGCACGTGGGCAGGGCACCGCTGCCACGGCCTCCGCGAACCTAGCTCCGGCAGCGCCACTCCCCGTAAACGTCCCTGCTGCAGCGACTGCATGAAAATATTGCAAATACATCTTCGTGAAGGACTGAATTAGAGACAGCTACTGTCTCTACATTATTGGCCCTGAAAGACACCTATAGAATTACTACCCTTCCATCTTAAACCTCCACGTATCCAGCGAAGCTACTGGACATCATTGGGACCACTTACGAGTGCTATCCACAAAGTGATAGACGTTTCTAAAAAAATATTAACGACATGGAAAAACGAAATTTTGTTATAAATTTTAAAGTTACCTCTTTAATCTACGAGGGTAGGAACTTTAGTAGTGGCAACTATTTATTTACAGCTCGTACAAAATAGATACGTTTTTCAAAGTTTTAGTGGCCTTCAAAGCATTCACCAGCATTGTGTACAACCCTTTGCCAGTAATATAGAAGTCGTAGGATACTCTTAGCAGTGCCAGTTGGGATGACAGTTCGAGCGGCACGGTCTATTGCCCGACGAATTTGTAGCAGTTCCGAAGCGAATGTCGTGAAGTGTATCCTTCAGTTTAGAATTGAAGTTGAACATACATGGGCTTAAGCCAGGGGAGTGCTGTATGTGGTATAGCACTTAGCAGCGCCATCGGTCAAACTAATCAGTAACAGCTTGCACTGTACGTGCCTGAGCATTGTCCTGCAAAATGATGGTCAGGTCCTGCAGAAAGTGTCATTATTTCTGTCTGTAAGCTGGTGGTAGGGTTTGTTTCAAAAATGAACAGCATAGAGACAGAAGTGATGACACTTTCTGCAGGACCTGACTATCATTTTGCAGGACAATGCTCAAGCACGTACAGTACAAAGTGTTACTGATTTACCGGCCAGAGTGGCCGAGCGGTTCTAGGCGCTACAGTCTGGAGCCGCGCGACCGCTACGGTCGCAGGTTCGAATCCTGCCTCGGGTATGGATGTTTGTGATGTCCTTAGGTTAGTTAGATTTAAGTAGTTCTAAGTTTTAGGGGACTGATGGCCTCAGAAGTTAAGTCCCATAGTGCTCAGAGCCATTTGAACCATTTGTTACTGATTTGTTTGAGCCGGCAGCTGTGGCCGAGCTGCTCTAGGCGCTTCAGTCCGGACCCGCGCTGCTGTTTAGGCCGCAGGTTCGAATCTTGCCTCGGGCATGGATGTGTGTTAGTTAGGTTTGAGTAGTTCTAAGACTAGGGGACTGATGACCTCAAATGTTAAGTCCTATAGTGCTTAGAGCCATTTGAACCATATTTGATTTGTTTGTCTGATGGGGCTGCTAAGTGCTATACCACATACTGCACTCCCCTTACTTAAGCCCTCGTAAGTTCAACTCGATTTCTAAACTAAAGGAAACTCTTCACGACATTCGCTTCAGAACTGTTACAAATTCGTCGGGCAATAGACCGCGCCGCTCGAACTGTCAACACAACTGGCACTGCTAAGAGTATCCTGCGACTTCCAGATCGCTGGCAACGGGTCATACCAATGCTGGTGACTACTTTGAAGGTCAGTAAAACATTGAAACACGTATCTATTCTGTATGAGCTGTAGGTAAAGAGTTGCCACTATTAAAGTTCCAACCCTCGTATCTTTCTACATGATCGCCATTCGGACTGAGGTACTTACCGTACTATGGCATAAGTTTTTCAATATCGTCTCCGTAGAAATCTGCTATACGCCATTGCAAGAAATCGGTTATACCGGTATATACGAGGCCTGTTCAGAAAGTAAGCTACGATTTATTGCCAAATTGAAACCACAGTGAACATCAGAAATGTTTTACTTGTAACAATTAGCTACACCTTTCAGCTACTTCTCTACGTAGTCGCCGTTCTGACTTAGACTTTTGTCATAGCGTTGTACCAACTTTTCAATAGCCTCATCATAGAAGGCAGCCGCCAGTGCTTTCCGCCAATTCTCCACGCTGGCCTACACCTCGTTGTCTGTGTCAAAATGTTGTCTTAAAAGACAGCGGTTCATGTGACCAGAGATGAAACTCAGGGGGAGACAATTGCGGACTGTATTGTGGGTAATCTAACATTTCCATTTGAAAACGATGCAGGAGCATCTTCATTGCCCCTGCAGAATGCGGCTGAGAATTGTCGTGAAGACGAAACAGCACGACAGTTATGTGATGTTAGCTGCATAGCTTCAGGCGAAATTTCTCACCAGGCCCTCGTACTTGGCGGCAGACACTATTTTCTAGACATCTTTACGCACTCACTGCGAGCTCAGAAACGAGAAGAGCGACGTGATGCTAACTGGGGTTATACTAGAGACACTACTCAACACATCTGTGCAAAGCTTTATCGGATTTTCATAGTGGTTTCCATTTCGCGACCGATCGGAGCTTACTTTCTGAACGCCCCTCGTAGATCGGAGTCAGTATCGAAGCGTTGCGTAGCGAACCAAGTTTTCATCGTTGGGAAGAGGTTGTAGTCGCTCGGCCCCAAACCCGCGCTGTGTGGTGGATGATTAGGATGATCAGCACCCCCCATCAAAAACTCCGTAGAAGCTCTCTGATATGATTTCCCGTGTGTGGACATGCGTTGTGGGGAAAAAGAAAAATTCTGCGCTAAATTTGTACGGACCCTTGTTTTATATCTCCCGCCTTTACTTTGCCAGTGTTAGACAATACCTCGAAGAGTTAACTGTCCTATTACATTCAAGGAAATCAACGAGAATCACTTCCTTAGAGACCCAAAAAGCACAGTAGTGGTAATCCTTCTTGCCGACAACGTTCGCAAACACTTCATTGGTTTCTTGAAAAAAAAAATTGTGCCCCCCCCCCCCCCCCGTTCCTCGGACTGTCGCTTTGTTTCACAACTGACATTCTTCACCCAAATCTCGTCTGCAGTTACGATGCAATCCATTACTTTGTTACCAATTTTCTCGTAATCTTAGAGGAAGGTCAGTGCTGCAGACAGTGTCTTTTGTTTTTCTGCGGTTGGATTTTGCGTAACCACCTAGGACAAAATTTGTGGTAAGCAATCTTCTACGCCACAATTTCACACATCAAACTCCATGAAATTTGTGAAGAATGTTACGGAAGTTGCTTAATCGTGAAACGATGATTTTTACAAATTTTGTCGTTTTTCATCACCAGCTCGTCATTCACAAGGCTAGGCTACCACTGCGGCCCTCATCGTGAAAACACTCATTATTCCTTTTCCGTACATCATGTGATGTAACAAGGCTCACTCCCGAAGAAGATATTTTTAGAAATATCGAAACCTAGGTCAAGGGCTAATAAACCTTTGTTTTGCAAGTGGTTGGCTCATTTTTTTCAACCTCTTCAGCCACGTTTAAGATTTTCCGAACACATCACAAAGGTCGCGATAGATTTCAATTGGTGTGCAGTTTCTTGCCAACAAAAACCTAATCACAGGAGGCACTTCGCAAGAGGCGGAATTTTCTGCTGCAGCGCATATTTTTAACACGTCACAGAAGGCAAAGTAGCAGACACAGACCACATGCTAGAATCACTGGAAGCATACTGAGTATCGGAACAATACGGCTCCACGATGGCGGCTGTAGCCTTTCCCGAGGCCGCAACAGACCATAGCGTCCTTCACTTTCGTATTATGAAATACAAAAACTTGTAATTGATACAGACTCTCAAAGCGTTTAGCAGAATTATGGATTCCAAAATTGGACAAGCAGACTAACAAGTATATTTTCGACTAGCTGTTACCCACAGTAGCGCTCACATACTAGTAAAATTCTTTTTTATTCCAGTCCCCGATCACAAATGAATTCTTTAGACGATGACCGGTTTGTCTGTTATGACCATCCTCAGATCTAAAATATATATACATCTAGTGAACAGTGCGCCTTTTAACATAAAACAGCAATATGTATCACAATATACTGTCATTCACCAGGGAAATGTACAGTTAAAATATGATATAACGTACCTTTCTTACACCATGTCCTAAAGTGATATGGCCATAATGGCATCGTCAAAACATATCATGAGCATAGCATCGTCACATGGCTTTAAAAATGGTGTAGAATAGGCCACATCGTACACACAGTGATTATTGCCAACTAGCTACTGAAGTACAGTAGCATCGAGAAACCTGTTTGCCTACACCCTCCCTAGATGCCGCTACTGTGGGCTTGCTTATATGTAGTCATCATTTACGCAAAAACACAATCTGATGAAAGCACATTAGATAAAATCCATGTAGCAGACTTATTAAAATGACAGCTGTAATATAGACATTTTATCTTTCATAAGCAATTTATAGGTTGCCACAGGGAATGTATTACGCTATATTAATTGTTGACCGTAAATTGCCCATAAAAAAGGGTCGGACCTATAGTCTTCATATATTTTCTTTTACTTATTTTACATAGGTAACTGCATTCATCTTTTAATGTATCACAATTGGTTTCTATGATAGTCATCAATTTTAATAAGTCTGCTACGTGCATTTTATCTAATGTGCTTTTATCTGATTATGTTTTTGCGTAAATGATGACTACATATAAGCAAGCCCACAGTAGCGACATCTAGGGAAGGTGTAGGCAAACGGGTTTCTGGATGCTACTGTACCTCAGTAGCTAGTTGGCAATAGTCACTATGTGTACGATGTGGCCTATTGTACACCATATTTTAAATCTATGTGACGATGCTATGCTGATTATATTTATATGTTTTGACGATTCCATTATGGCTGTATCACTTTAGGACATGGTGTAAAAAAGGTACGTTATACCATATTATAGCTATACATTTCTCTGGTATGTGACAGTATATTGTGATACATATTGCTGTTTTATGTTTAAAGACACACTGCCGGCCGAAGTGGCCGTGCGGTTAAAGGCGCTGCAGTCTGGAACCGCAAGACCGCTACGGTCGCAGGTTCGAATCCTGCCTCGGGCATGGATGTTTGTGATGTCCTTAGGTTAGTTAGGTTTAACTAGTTCTAAGTTCTAGGGGACTAATGACATCAGCAGTTGAGTCCCATAGTGCTCAGAGCCATTTGAACCATTTTGAAAGACACACTGCTCTCTAGATGCATATATTTATATATTTCACATGTGATGATGGTCATAACAGACTGAAACCGGTCATCGTCTAAGAAATTCATTTGTGATCAGAGACTGGAATAAAAAAGCATTTTGCCGGCCGCGGTGGTCTCGCGGTTCTAGGCGCGCAGTCCGGAACCGCGCGACTGCTACGGTCGCAGGTTCGAATCCTGCCTCGGGCATGGCTGTGTGTGATGTCCTTAGGTTCGTTAGGTTTGTAGTTCTAAATTCTAGGGGACTGATGACCACAGCTGTTAAGTCCCATAGTGCTCAGAGCCATTTGAACCATTTTTGAAAAAAGCATTTTACAGTATTGGATCACTGTTTGTACCCGCGATTTTGTCGCAGTTGGTGAAACATACCAGTAGTTTTGGTATAATGAGTGATGCTGAGTAAGTAAGCTATTGTACATTCAATAACGTCAGCTGCCTCCATGTGCCTGCCTGTTAGGATAAGGAAAGCTCGTGATGTACGCCCCACCATCCCAACGCGTGATACAACATGTGCAGCGTCACAGCGACGCAGGGAGTACAATGTGACATAGGCAAGAGCGTGCATATACGCATTGAAGTAGCTATACACTGATGTGACAAGTCATGGGATAGCGACATGCACATATGAAGATGGCAGTAATGTCGCATTCTCAAGGTATAAGAGGGCAGTACCTTACCGAAGCTGTCATTTGCATTCAGGTGGTACGTGTGAAAAGGTGTCCGACGTGATTACGGCCGTACGACTAGAATTAACAGACACTGAACGCAGGAATGGTAGTTGGAGCTAGACGCATGGGACATCCCATTTCAAAAATTCAATATTACGAGATCCACACTGTCAAGTGCGTGCTGAGAACACCAAATTTCAGCCATTACCTTTCACCACGGATAACGTAGAGGCCGACGGCGTTTGCGTAGAGTTGTTGGGGCTAAGAGACAAACACTACTGCTTGCAACAACTGCAGAAATCTGTGTGGGGCATACGATTAACGCGTCCGTTACGACAGTGTGGCGAAATGTGGCGTTAATGGGCTATGGCAGCAGACCACCAACGCGAGAGTCTTCGCCAACAGCATGACATCGCCTGAAGTGCCTCTTCTGGGCTTGTGACCAGATCGATGGGACCCTAGACGGCTGGAAAATTTTGGCCTGGTCAGATGAATCCCGATTTTAGTTGGTAGGAGCTCGTGGTAGGTTTCGAGTGTGGCACAGACATCACGACGCCATGGACACAGGAAGACAACAAGGCACTGTCCAAGGTGGTGGTTGCTCCATAATAGTGTGAGTTGTGTTTACATAGGACTATCATCTGGACCAACTGGACCGATCATTCACTGGAAGTGGTTTAGTTCGGCCACTTGGCGGCTATTTGCAGCCATTCATGGCCTTCATGTTCCAAAACGACGACGGAATGCTTATGGATGACAATGCACTGTGTCACTGGGCCACAGTTGTTCACAAGTGGTTTGAAGAAGGTTCTGGCCAATTCGAGTGAATGATTTGGCCACCAAAGTAGCCTGAAATGAATCCCATTGCACACTTATGGGACATAACTGAGAGGTCAGTTCTGCACAAAATCCTGCACCAGCATCACCATTGCACTTATGGACAGCTATGGAGGCATCATGGCTCAATATTTCTGCAGGGTAGTTCCGATGCCTTGTTCGGTGCATAGCATGTTGCACTGCTTTACTGCGCCAGACAGAAAGAGATGCGGCATGATATTAGGAGGTATCCTATATCTCTTGCTAACTCACTACATGTTGTGGAACATACACACTATGCAACAAATTTAATAGTTTTATCCTATATCTCTTGCTAACTCACTACATGTTGTGGAACATACACACTATGCAACAAATTTAATAGTTTCTTTTGAGATGGTTTATGTTCACTGATGTAAAGAAAAGCTGTTCCATCTTCCACTTCGCCCTCTTAGCGGTCTTTCTTTTTAAGGCACCTTATGTTGCTCCTCAAGGTTCAAACTATACCCACACCAAATTTTATCGAAATCGTTCACAAGTTTAGTTCTGAGAACGTAAGACAGTTACTTTCACTTTACTAACATGACAGTATGGATTGAACACAATGCAGACTGTGTACTCACTGTAATTATTAAGTAGAGAAAGAGGTTAAGCACCAGTCATGTGTATTTTATAGCAGATCTATATTCCAGCTAACAGCACAGCTATCGTCCGTGTGTTACAGATTTCTCATGTGGATTCAGCATAGTTATGACACGTGTTACAGCATAGTTCTGGCATGTACAGGCATCAGTCAAACTGGTAACTGCGCTGTAAGCTGAAATCTAGATCTGCAATAAAACACAGTCGACATTACGATCGATGTTGACCTTCTCTCTGTCCTGGATTACATCACGGACGTGGGGCATAAATATTCCCATGGAATCGTATTGCGTAGCATTTTACAAATAAGATAAAATCAAATGTCAAGGAGTAAATGGCTTCCCCTAAGGGTAGATATTGTCCCCTAATTCGTGCATTATTCTTCAAACCAGCACGTATCTTGCACTACATATTTTCTTAAGTAGCCTGTGTTTTTCCATAGTGCTCAAGCTATCTTCAACCCAAACTTCATCGAAATGGATTAACCGGTATTTTTTAGTGAAAACGTAACAGACAAAATTATTTTCCCATTTATAATATTAATATGGATAAAATTTATTTTTTGACGCCCAGTTTTGATGGAACAAAGCCTGCTCATTGGCCCAGGCTATGTTGAAGTTACCTGCGAAAACTGTATGAAAAATAATTTGCGAAGGGCGTACAATAAGTAATGCAACACATTTTTTTCTCGGCCAGTTTCGGTTCAAAAATGCGGAATTTGTTGTGGGAAATCGTGGAATATTCCCGCTTTATCCCCTAGAATTACATGAAATTGCAGTGGGTGCCGGTGCTATCGTAACATTCAAAATGGCGTCTGTAATGGAGATGCGTTCCAAGCAGAGAGCTGTCATTGAGTTTCTTTTGGTGGAAAACTACAGCGCCGCAGGTATTCATAGGCGCTTGATGAATGTTTATGGAGTCCTGGAAGTGAACAAAAGCACAGTGAGTTGTCGAGTGAGGCATCTGTTATCATTGGAAGAAGGTCGGGCAGAGCCGCTGGATATCCCAGGTGACGCCCGGCAGCACACGCCTATGACTCCTTCAGTGTTGGAAAGCGGGGACACACTCATTCGAGGTGATCGATGCATCACAGTCAAACATTTCGCTGCACCACTCGTCTTATTCGAGTATACGCAGCCGAGAGGAGATCACGAAAATTCATTTGACTGTTAGTCCACCATAGACCTCGAATCTCGCACACTCGACTTCCATTTGTTTAGCCCAATGAAACATGCAATCCGCTCAAAGTTTTCAAATGTGTTTATATTCCTAAAGGACCAAACTGCTCAGGTCATCGGTCGCTAGACTTACACACTACTTAAACTAGCTTATGTTAAAAACAACACACACGCCCATGCCCAAGGGAGGACTCGAACCTCCGGCGAGAGGCGCCGCGCAATTACTGACATGGAGCGTAAAACCGCGCGGCCATTCCGCGCGCGGCGATGCAATCCGCGGGAAGCAGTAAGGCTCTGACAGTGGAGTGGTAACATGCGGGCTACAGGCCCTCCGAAAAATGCGGGCAAGGCCGTCGCTCAGAACGGAGATTAAATTGAAAAAAATATAGTTTTGTAGCCACAAGAGTGGGGAATAATATGGTGTATTGGTATCCTGAATAAAAGCAACATGCCTTTAGAAAAAATGTGTTGCGTTACTTATTGAACGCCTCTCTTAGGTTTGGAGATCAGCATGTTCAGAGAGACACGAGGGTTTTACAGTTTCATTATTATTATGATATACTGAACAACGTCTTAGAAGCAAGATAAAGGTACATAATCATCCACTTGCTGTGAGCAAAAGGACATCGTGGAATTTTTCATAAAGAAGTGGTCCAACTCCCAGAAAAGAGGAACATTTCGGAAGGAAATTCCTTCTAATGTTCATCCCTCATACAGATTTCAAACTACCATGAGGAAGTTTATCACGACTGGAACAGTGAATGGCATGTTTGTCAGCAACGTAAGAGCAGACACCTAGCGCCCGTATAACCAGACACCTCTCCTCGACCGTGGTTCCACTGCGTGAAGCTAAGTAACACCTATCATTCTTACCACGCTGGAAACTGGTGTTTTCCCGCAAATTTACACTCAGTAAAAATTCTACTCTATGGAAGTTGTGATCAACATCAAACCGACGTGGCCGATATAAATCATATAATATTGGCATGCCAAAAATACAAGCAAACAGAAGTAGTACTGTCTTCTCCGTCCTACGAGCGTGTGATACAGCGAAATACTAAAGGAGGCGGATATATATATACTACTGGCAATTAAAACTGCTACACCACGATGATGACGTGCTACAGATGCGAAATTTAACCGGCGGGAAGAAGATGCTGTGATATGCAAATGATTAGCTTTTCAGAGCATTCACACAAAGTTGGTGCCCGTGGCGACACCTACAACGTGCTGACATGAGGAAAGTTTCCAACCGATTTCTCATATACAAACAGCAGTTGACCGGCATTGCCTGGTGAAACGTTGTTGTGATGCCTCGTGTAAGGAGCAGAAATGCGTACTATCACGTCTCCGACTTTGATAAAGGTCGGATTGTAGCCTATCGCGATTGCGGTTTATTGTATCGCGACATTGCTGCTCGCGTTGGTCGAGATCCAATGACTGTTAGCAGAATATGGAATCGGTGGGTTGAGGAGGGTAATACGGAACGCCGTGCTGGATCCCAACGGCCTCGTATCACTAGCAGTCGAGTCGACAGGCATCTTATCCGCATGGCTGTAACGGATCGTGCAGTCACGTCTCGATCCCTGAGTCAACAGATGGGGACGTCTGCAAGACAACCACCATATGTACGAGCAGTTCGACGACGTTTGCAACAGCATGGAATATCAGCTCGGAGAGCATGGCTGCGGTTACGCTTGACGCTGTATCACAGACAGGAGCGCCTGCGACGGTGTACGAGTGACAAAATGATTTTGGGATGCATCAGGGTTCTGTTTCCAGCATCATGATGGTCGCATCCATGTTTGGCGACGTCACGGTGAACGCACATTGGAAATATGTGTTCGTCATCGCCATCCTGGCGTATCACCCGGGGTGGTGGTATAGGGTCCCATTTGTTACACGCTTTGGTCACCTCTTGTTCGCATTGACGGCATTTTGAACAGTGGACGTTACATTTCAGATGTGTTACGACCCGTGGCTCTACCTTTCATTCGAACCATGCGAAACCCAACATTTCAGCAGGATAATGCACGACCGCATGTTGCAGGTCCTGTACGGCCTTTCTGGATACAGAAAATGTTCGACTGCTGCCCTGGCCGGCACATCCTCCAGATCTCTCACCAACTGAAAACGTCTGGTCAATGGTTGGCGAGCAACTGACACGTCACAACACGCCAGGCACTACTCTTGATGAACTCTGCTATCGTGTTGAAGCTGCATGGGCAGCTGTACCTGTACACGCCATCCAAGCTCTGTTTGACTCAATGCCCAGGCGTATCAAGGCCGTTATTACGGCCAGAGGTCGCTTTCTGGGTACTGATTTCTCAGGATCTATGCACCCAAATTGCGTGAAAATGTAATCTGATGTCAGTACTAGTATAGTATATTTGTCCAATAAATACCCGTTTATCATCTGCATTTCTTCTTGGTGTACCAATATTAATGGCCAGAAGCGTACAAACAAAGTTTAAGTAGATTTTGAATAACAATTTTGAACTTCCGTTCCGGATTGATATCCTGGTTCTATTAATAATATAATTATAAGATAACCAGTATAAGATAGCGCGCGAATCCAATCATGCTCCAAGAATCAGGCAAGGAATCTCACCTTAGAACACCCAAGAGTGCCAACACAGAAAATTTCACATCTCTTCGGCAGTGCACCCATTGTACTAATAGACCTGGCCAGATCAGAATCTGGAACATAATTAAAATTAAAAGAGCACATTAATCACAAACGTTCATGACAGCAACAGCAGCACCAGCAACCGTCATTATATTACCACCGCTTGTACAGGCGGTGACAGCAATAATGTTAGGAATTATCTGGCAAGGCGAAACACTATTAAAATTAAGCAATAAAAGTTTTTTATCTCAATCGTCACACTTGCGGAAGTCACTTTTCAGGAAAGTAACAGTGCGCTAAGCGAACACAGATGTGGGTAGGTTCGAACAGTTTCTACAAGCGATACAGCCCACACTATGGCGGATCCAAACTTTCCGGAAAGAACAAATTCTCAACGAAGGGAAGAATCACGTATGGCAGGGCAGTAACAACAGAGCCCACAAGGCCACCAAACTGTATCACACAAGATGTCCTGACAACAGGGAGGAGATTCCTTTTCAACGCAACGGAATCACTTGATGTTAATCAAAGTCGTTACCGCTGCAACTGTTCCCTCAGAGAGATTAGGTCAAGACAGCGACCAGCGACGCATGGCAACACAGGTTTCCTTCAAGAGACTTCAGAGCCGGCCGCGGTGGTCTAGCGGTTCTGGCGCTGCAGTCCGGAACCGCGGGACTGCTACGGTCGCAGGTTCGAATCCTGCCTCGGGCATGGGTGTGTGTGATGTCTTTAGGTTAGTTAGGTTTAAGTAGTTCTAAGTTATAGGGGCCTTATGACCTAAGATGTGAGTCCCATAGTGCTCAGAGCCTTTTGAACCATTTTTTGAACAGACTTCAGAGTGATACGATATACAGTCTAT
The DNA here is from genome assembly GCF_023864345.2 of Schistocerca serialis cubense. NCBI lineage: Eukaryota > Metazoa > Arthropoda > Insecta > Orthoptera > Acrididae > Schistocerca > Schistocerca serialis. The sequence continues at coordinate 268,350,375 of NC_064638.1, forward strand.
ACGAGCCGACACGGCTCGTGGATAGTGTCTTGAAAAGAGGTCGTAAGATGAAAATCAACAGAAGTAAAACACGATTAACAGAGTGAAGTCGAGTTAAATTAGGTAATACTGTGGAAATGGTATTAGGAAATGAAATTCTACAAACATCAGATGAAATTAGCCATTGGAACAGCAAAATAAGTGATGTTGGTCGACATAGGAAGGATACACGGTGCAGACTTTCAATAGGAAGAAATAAATTCTGAAAATTAGTAATGCCTTAATAGACTGAACAAGATTCTGATGTAAGTTTCGATGTTAGGAAGCCCAATATTTAAGTATATGGCTGAAGCACAATAGGAGAATAGCAACTCTTGAAATGCAGTGTGAGGGAAAAATGTTGAAGATTAGGGGGATAGACTGAGTAACTAGTAAACAGCTACTGAATCTAATTGAAGAGAAAACAGATTTCTGGTACAGCTTGTGTAAAAGAAAGGATAATTAGATAGGACAAATCTTATGACATCAAAGGAAATTTAACGTGATAATGGAGAGAACTGTGGGTGTGGGGAGAGAGAAACAAGGCCAAAGTAAGTAGGTTGAAAAGGAAGTAGGTTGCAGCAGTTACGCAGAGGTGAGGAGTCTTGCACAAACCAAAACAGTCTTCCCACTGTAAACCATAACAACTACTACATTTGCATCTTAGTGTTCACCATGCAGTAGAACATGATAGTAGACAGTAATATAAAATATGCCCATTGGTCCATAACACACATTTCCATAGTGAAAGGTGTTTTATATGACATTACTTGGCAACAATGAACAAAGAGATATTGTAGGACGCCAGATGAAAGGGTGTATTGAAAAACCTATATTAATTTTATAGGACTAAATTAAATAACTCTTTCTTTCACATAACAATAATGCTCTACTCAGTGACGTTAATCAGTTATCATACCTGCATCAATACCCACAACTCCCAAAATTGAATACATGTTCAACACGTAACGTTAACGAATAAAACAATCACATAGTGAAAGGTGACATGGTGTATTTAGATTTGGGGTTCGTTTTAATCAGATAGATTCATTTCTTCTTTCAGAATGCACGAATTGAACTTTTTATTGATAACTTCGCATTGACATTTGAAACTGGATTGGGACTGGAAGAAAACAAGTGAATCACTCTCAAAAATTTGCTAAAGAAATGAACAGATTGGCAACGGTGGATACAGGACATTAAGGTTATGGCTCACTCATACGAATCAATTCAATTTAAAATCACTTCACATAAAATTAACTACACAGAGGGCTCATTATACATGCAAAAGACAAGAAAAAATTAAATCTATGGCACTTTTATAAACAGAGCTAGTTTTGTTTTCGAGACCCAAATTGATGGACAAGGTAGGATAAACATAAAGTGGTCCCATGCACACATTCACTAAAACCAGGACACAAGGATGCTGTGTGTGATATTTCTCCCAAAAATCACTAAAAAAAAGTCCCTCAAAGAATTAGCGGAGGGAAACAGGGTAGGTTTCCTACATAGTTAAGTTCTGGCAAAATACGTTAAATTCCCTAAATAGGAAACGAAAATAAATTCACTGCACATATAGGTATTTGTTCAATACGTAATTTAGGTTATTACAAGATGCACTCCAGTATTAATTGCTTAGTATAAAACAGTGAGATCTAAACCTCAAGATAAGGTTCAAGTGTATCAAAGCATCATAATTCGTCGCCTACAAGGTGACAAGCTTAAGTTGGAAAACCGAACAAAGAATTCAGTTGCCTCTTGTCCCAAACAAAATTTTCAAACAACTCACTCACGCATTTAGCCATCAAAAAACGATCATAGAAATCAATAGGAAACCAATGAGGTGTATATAAACACAATAAGTTCATCTATTCCCAAGTATCTTTTCTCTGGAAGCTTGTTACTAAATGAAAGGAATAACATACAGCGTGAACTGTGTGCCGTGTGCGCACTGGGAATGCCGTATGAATGATTGTTTTGTGGAACGTGCCTTGTCGACCCATTCCACCACTGGGTGCTCTTTCAGTTACGCCAAAAGAAAAGATGTATATACTTCATCGTGAAAAATTGTCTACCAACGGCGAAACGTGGTAACGTAAAATTTGTCAACAGCTAACAATGTTTCAGTTTACCGCGTTGAGCCTCGAACTTTTCGCGAGATCTGTGTGCTCGAGTGACACAGCAAATGTTGATACGTTTCTGGGATGGTGACATTAAGCTTTTCCATCCCCTTGATGGTAATTGGTCGAGTACTCAGTGCACGAGCACCATATTTTAGCGTATAGTTTGCAGTCGTTCTTACTGCCCTATAAAAATGTGAAAACAGGATGACACTACACCAGCACTCAAAACACTCCTCGACACGGTACACCTCAGAAGAGACACTAAATACAGGATTTGAGCTGAGGTGGGAGTGATCTCACTCGGGTTTGGTGGAGACGGAAGCCATGGAGGAAATATAGTACTAATTCTTAGAAATAAAAACTCATGACTGTCAGAAACACCCATCGACCACAGGTCTTGCCAAGGTGGGGTACCTTGCGTGCGTCATCGGTACAAATAACGTAACATAACGTTGGTGCAACCGCAATGTTGGGGTAGGGAGTGGCAAGAGCAGTTTCATTACTTGCAACAGCTAAGATTATTGACTGACCTGGCCTTGTAATATCAGTCAACACGACCTCTTTGCGCTGATACTGCGAAGGGCTCTCTATACTGCGAAGAGCTGAAAGCGAGGGAAGGAGAAGGGGAATTATAGTTATTACTGTTCCCGAGAGCATGTTCCTGATGGCATCCTCTTGGATGTAGGTAAAAATAGGTCCCTATTCGAATTTCTGGGAGGGAGAGGAGGAGACAATTCTGGAGGATGTTGTCATCAGGAAAAAAAAACTGTAACTCTACCGGTGGGAGCATGGAATGTTAGATACACTAATGGCGTAGATAAGGGCGAAAATTTAAAAAGGGAAATTAGCAGGATGAAATTAGATGTAGTGGGATTTAGTAACGTTTGGTTGCAGGATGAATAGATCTTATGTTCACGCAAGCACAGATTCTAAATACAAATTCAAATGCAGATATTGCAGGAGTTGGTCTAATAATGAATAATAAAATAGGAAGGCGAGTAAGATACTGTGAACAGCATAGTGGACGCACTAGCTTAGCCAAAGACATAAATGAAGCCAGAACCACCACAGTAGTGGAAGTTTATATTGCAACTAGCTGTGGCGATGATGAAAAGACAGAAATAACTTACGATGAGATAAAGGAATTATGCCAATATGGTAGATCAAAAGTTAATTGTGATGGGTAACTGGGATTCGACAGTAGGAAAGAAGGAGAATGAAAAATAACAAAAGCATAAGACCGCTGGAAAGAAATGAAAGAGGTAATCGCCTGGTCCAGTTTAGCAAAAAACCATGATTTAATCATCGCTAACGCATGGTTTAAGAATCGTGAAAGAAGACTATGTAAATGAGACCTGGAGACACTGGAAGGTTTCAAATTGATTATATGACGGTAAGACAGAGAATCTGGAACTGGTTTTAAACTGTAAGAAATCTCTAGGGGAAATATGGACCCTACACATAATTACAACTGAAGAATTTGCGAAAAGATAGGAAATTAGGGAGAGGCCGTTGAGAATTTCAAAAAAATTGATTAGAACGGGGGAAAGGAACAGAACAGATTACGAAGGCAGAATACGACAGAATAGCTTTGAGAGATAAAGTAGTGAATGATTGCAGCAGAGAACCAAGTAGGTAAAAAGACAAGAATATCACAGAAGACATTTAAGTTAAATGATGAATGGAAAAAATACAGAAATGCAGTAAATGAAGTGAATATAGCCGTCTAAAAAATGAGACTGTCGGAGAGTGCAAAACGGTTGAGCAGAAATGACTAGAGGAAAAATGTACGTCTATAGAAACAATTACCGTATAATTAGAGAAAACATAGGTACCGCCTATAGGAAAATTAAAGATGCGTTTGGAAGAAACAGAACCAGCTACATGAAAATAAAGAGCTCATATGGGAAACCAGTACTGATCAAATTAGGGAAATCTGAAAGGTTGAAGGAATATATAGAAGTGCTATACAAGGTAAAGAAGCTTGAAGGCAGTGTTGTAGAAAGGGAAGATAAGTAGATGAACACGCGATTTGGGATATAATTATGCGAAAAGAATTTGACAGGACCCTGGAAGGGCTATGTCGAAACAAAGACCCTAGAGTAGACATTTCCTCAAAATTACTGATACTCTTGGGAGAGCCTGACATGACAGAACTCTTCCATCTGGTGTGAAAGATCTGTGAGACAGAGGAAATACTGTCAGACCTCAAGAACAGTGTAATAATGGCAATTCCAAAGAAGGCATGTGCTGACGGGTGTGAATATTACTGAACTATCAGATTAATAATTAATGGTCGCAGATACTGAAACGAATTATTTACAGAAGAATGGAAAAACTGGTGGAAACCAACTTCCGGAAGATCTGTTTGGGTTTCAGAGAAATTTTGGAACACTCGAGGCGAAACTGACACTACAGCTTATCAAGATAAGTTAGGTTAATCAAGGGAAAATGTGTGTTTAAAGCGCTTGTTAGGAAAAGCTTTTAACAGTGTTGTCTGAGATACACTCTTAGATGTTCTGAAGCTGTCGGGGGTAAAACTTATGGTGCGGAAGATTATATACAACTTGCGCAGAAACCAAACGGCAGTTAGAATAGTCAAAGGGCGGGAAAAGGGAGCAGTTGTTGAGAAGTGATACACGGCTGTAGCCTACCCCCAATATTGTTCAATTTGTACAGTGAGCAAACAGTAAAGGAAGATAAAAGATAAATCTGGGGACAGAATTAAACTTCAGGGAGAAGAAAACAAAATTGTGAGGTTTGCAGCCGGCCGGGGTGGCCGAGTGGTTCTAGGCGCTACAGTCTGGAACCGCGCGACCACTACGGTCGCAGGTTCGAATCTTGCCCCGAGCATAGATGTGTGTGATGCCCTTAGGTTAGTTAGGTTCAAGTAGTTCTAAATTCTAGGGGAGTGATGACCTCAGTAGTTAAGTCCCATAGTGCTCAGAGCCATTTTTTTTTTTTTTTTTTTTTTTGAGGTTTGCATATAATAACGTAATTCTTTCGGAGACAGCAAAGGACTTGGAAGAGCACCTGAACGATAATGGAATGAGGTAGAATTACGAGTAAATTAGATGATGCTGTGATAATCAGATTAGGCATCGAAACACTAGTAGATGAGTTTTACTATTTGAGTAGTAAACTAAGTGTTAATTACAGAAGTAGACAGGATATAAAATACAGACTGGCAATGAAGAGAGAAGCGTTTCCGAAGAAGAGAAATTTGTTGAGGTCGAATGTAAGTTCACGTGCCAGGAAGTCCTTTGTGATGGTATTTGTCCGGAATAATGCCTTATACGGGAAATCTTTGAAGCGTGTATTTACAGAAAAATGCTGAATATTGGTGCGTAGCTCGTTAAGAAGTACTGAAGAGAACTGGGGAGGAAAGAAATTTGTGCCATAACTTAACTAGAAGAACAGAGTAGTTGACTGGGCATACTCTGAGACATCAAGGAATCATCAGTTTCGTACTGGAGGCAACTGTGGGGGGTGGTCAAAATTGAGGAGAACGACGGAAGCAAATGCAGCAAGCAGGTTCAAATGGATGCAGGGTATAGTAATCCTTCGGTTATGAAAAGACTTGGGCAGGGTGGAATAGGGGGGAGATTTGCATCAAACCACTCTCCAGTCTGATGACCACCACCACCACAACCACCATCACCACCATTAAAAAACTGATAAAATTGTTTTCATTATTCATCAAACATAATCCTACCAGTTTAGGTACCTACATTCCACTTCTACGATTCTATAATTTATAAACATGTTTTTTGCTATCCGGCTCGTAACGTTTAGAAACATGCGAATTGTATCGTTATTGACATCTTAGTAGATTGTGACTCTGCCTGATAACACGAGAGAAACACCGGAAATGCAAGTGCACCGCTACTGTAACCTTTTAGGATCCAAAGCCTTCTGTGAGTTTCAGTTGTACTACGAAATAATTTTGAGGTTTTACCGCAAATGATTTTGGTTACACCTCCTACTAATTAATATGCACTGCGTATTCTGGCTTTCTACTGACAATTACACTGAAGTCTTAGGCGTCGCCTTGTGGCAGATGTCCTTCCCAGCTCCGCCTTTGGTATGTCCTTGACTTTGAGCAAGTCATTGCCTTAGTATTTAATCATCTACACAACAACGTTGCTGAGGACAAAACTGGCTCTGAGCACAATGGGACTTAACAGCTGAGGTCATCAGTCCCCTAGAACTTAGAACTATTTAAACCTAACTAACCTAAGGACATCACACACATCCATGCCCGAGGCAGGATTCGAACCTTCCCCCTTTATGTCCCTTGCCTTGCAGAAATTTTTCCCAATATCATTGCGAGATCTAGTCATAAAACGAGTCTTACAAGGGTATCCCGTCTTTTCGTCATCGTCGATTTCGTCCTAATTTCCTCTGTAAGGTCACGGCCTACTTACTTCCATATCCTTCAGTAAGTCGATGGGACCGATGACCATCTCTGATTCGTTCCCTCCTACGAATCAACCAATCAACCAACCATCGTCCTAATTTGTGATACATACACAAACGAAAGTGATAGAAGTTGAGCTCCAGGTGGCCGAGGGCTTAGGAAAAAAAGCATTTTTTTTTTTCAGACCGGGCGAGGCATTCGGTATTTGTTACTGTAATTTCCAGGTAGCGGCTGGGGCAGCGGAAATAGTACAGAAAGACAATCCGAAGGTTGCAGGGTCGAGTCCCTTCGTTGTAACATTTTCAGATTTTACGCTTCTTACATTGCATATAAATCAAAACAATGCTCAGTATATTGTATTTATGAATAGTTTCATAAAATGCAAGAAGAAGAAAGGCAAAGAAAAATTTGTGATTGCAGATAACTTTCCAAGAAGGAACGGTAATGCAAGCGTCAAGCACTACCTTACGCGTGGTTTGTTTTCACACTATCTAGTGAGAGAGAATAGTTTATCAGTCTGAACCACGTTTGTTTTTCAAATAAGAATTCTGTTAAAAAACCACGTAATTGTAAAAATGCGGCGGCTATTACGTGTGCAAGATGCCGAGAAAATTAGTGCTTCTCCTGTTCTTTCTATTAATATCACACTAGCACGTTCAAATAAAATGTAAAATAATAAAAAGTATCTAATTATATTTACGAAGTTCTCCTGTACGCTACACATCTTCTTTCCGGGATTTTATTTGTATAAGTAAATTTTTCCTTTGTCCTTCTTTTTCATATCTTTTTTGGAAATATTAATAAGCACAATATGTTGAGAGCATTATTTCGGTTTATGTATAACACAAGTAACGTGAAAACTGGAAATAAAGAAAGAAAAGAATGCTTTCACCTACGAACTTGACCCCACAACTCTTCGACTACCGTTATGTATTTTTTACGTTACTCTAACATGAATGTCTAATGCTTCTCCCATTCCGCACCAAAATTTCTATTCTTCCTAGGCCCTTGTCCATCTGGAATTCCCACTTTTGTCACTTTCAGTTCTGCATATAGTATAAATTTGGAAGAAACAGGTGGTGATGAGTAAGCGCGGTTGCCTATTCAGAGCTTCTCGTCAATCCCAAACATTCATTTGGACACTATTTCTAATGACAGCATGGAGAGAAGCTGGTAATTTACCGCTGTTTTTCTCTCCAGAGTACAGAACAAGAAAAAGTTCACGTCGCCAAAACTCACTATAGTAACAACGAAATTAATCCTCAAAAGTCCATAACTTTTTGTAAATGCAGCCGCGAATAACTTATTGACACGAAGTTATAAAGTGTCTCCGGTTCTTACCCACAGAAGTCCAGCCAAGTAAAAAGTTTTGAAGTTCCTATAAGAAATAGACATGAAGAACACTGGGGGAAGATAACGCCTATGTCCAAATGTTAGGCTATAAGAACAGTGTTGTCCTTTTCCGTCTAATATGAAACACATAAAAATTTGGAAACACAAATGTGCAAATTAGTTTTGCTTATAATTTCACCGTATAACATCGAAATAAGGAGAAACATCCACTGATGTGATACTTCACCATTTCCTATGTGATTTAGTTCTTTACAATGTCGAAAGTAGTTCAAAGAATTGGAACGAAAAGGTATGTATGGTGTGTGATTGTATAGGACAGCAGTGGTATATCATCTGTTACGGTAGGACAGGCGCCCTCGATCAGCAAACTCCAGTAGGGGTAACGACGAAATGCAGTACAATTGTGATAACCGAACTGTAGTTGTTCACACTCTGGCCATGTTTTATCACGTGTCATGAATCTCAGTTAGGAATGATTACAGATGCGATCCACGTGATAGGGTTAACGGCTATAGGTAATTACTGGCACCCACACAACGTTACGGCGTCGTCATTCGTATCAACACCGAGTAATTAAAGGATTCGAAGCTAAGTAAATGATAGATGTTGATACGCATAGGCTAGCGCACAAACATAGTTACTTTATATTCACCGTGAAGTAGGACGATTGCTAAATTCATCCAATAACATTGATTGTACAGCAAATCGAGAATTGCGTATTCCATTGACAGACTGCAGTAATTGTATTAAAATAACATCAATTTCTAATAATTCATTTTTTTATGTGATGTCGCATCTATGGAGAGTTTGAAGTGGAGACACAAGCGCTTGAACTGGGCTTCTGAGTAGTTAATTAGGGCGCACTAATCAAGGCAAAGCATTTTCATTTAATTATTATTATTTTGCAACAATATCAAGCAATAAAAGTAACGAGAGGTAGTAAATAATATCGTTAAAAAACTACTTACAAAAATGGAGCACTGTGAAAGAAACAAATAACAGCAAATGAAAAGTACAAAGAGAGGCATAAAGGACCATTTACGAAGGAGGAAATCCTAAATTTCAATTGTGATTTGGAAAGATGAGGACTACAAAATTATGCCCCACAAGGCGGAAGGAGAGGGGAAGGAACAAAGATTTGTGTTCTAAATCTCTTCTGTGTCGCTACTACTATAGACAGAATGACAGGTCGGCCCCTGTGGTAGAGTAGTCCTAGGCGCTTCAGTCGGGAACCGCGCTGCTGCTATGGTCGCAGGTTCGAATCCTGCCTCAGGCTTGGATGTATGTGATGTACTTAGGCAGCAATGTAAATAACAAAATTTTCTCAGCCATTCCTGTGTAGGATCTGGTAGTCTTACTTCGTTTCTAATCGTGCCAAATTGAATTGTGAGTGTATTTTCTGAGAGAACATAGACGTATTGGCAACTACTTGTGAATATTTCAACCGTGTGAATTAATTTTACCCCACTTGCGACACAATGCAATAGATCAATAGAAATAATAATAAAGTAAATAATTTGAAAATTCTAGATTCAGAGGTTGCATCAACAATCATAAAATTTAATGTCTAGTCAGACACCGAATTTAATTTCTGATGAAAAAGATAATTTAATTTCTGATTAAACACCTAATCATTAATCTATTTTACAAACGTTGGTGAGGTAGTTCGTGTATAAACTGTACTTTTATAAGAAATCAGTAAGTTCTTCATTAACACCTACTGATACTCCAGGCAAAATTAGAGAGGTATCTAAACATCTGTCAGGAAAGACAATTACGCAAAGAGGTTTTAGAACGCCATTTCTCTATGATTTCATCAGTCTTGATCAGTCTTTTCTCCTTAGTACGCTGCCTGACAAACAATGTGAAGCACGCATATGGACAGGAGGAAACCATTTGAAACTTCATGGTTGTGACGGTATTTGATGTCATTTCAAGGGTCAAGAAATCGAGTCAAATTTGTAAAGTATTTGTCAGTATGAGTCTACTTACCAGTTTGGCGGTGCACACCTTCTGGCCTGAATTCACGCACTGATTCCGTTGGAAAAGATGTTTTCCTGACACAAGACGACCCACACTTGGTGTAACCAGTCCTCGACATCCTGGATTCTTGTACTGCGGCGGAGCTGACGTCCTGGTCGGGCCCATGCGTGCTCTGTGTCACACACATCAAGGGATGTTGCTGGCTACGGGGATACTCAGAATCATAGAGACAATTCCTGGGGACACTTGCTATGTGTGGACGGGCATGGTTGTGCTGAAAAAGGGCACCAATATATCGTCGCACAACAGATAACACATCAAGAGGAAGAATTTCCGTGGCGTACCGCCGAAAACTGCCTCAATCACTGTCACTCATGAGATGAAGCTATACCCGATGGCTACCAAGTCCATGACGCCAGAAGTAACGCCGGTGTGCCTCTATAAAACATTGGAAGAATGGACCTCTTCCCAGATCACTAATATACCCAGCGATAAAGGTAATCCGGAATAGTGCAGACGCACGATTCTTTGCTGAAAGCAATGCGACGACTTTCATCAACAGTCCACGCTTCCCTGTCACGGCACCACCCAAACAGAAGCCGTTTGTGTTTTGGCGTTAAAGGCAGGCAACACATGCAACGGTAATGCCCTACTCCGGTTGCTGCTCGTCTCCGACGAATTGTGCGTGATGACACACAACGTTGTAACGAGCCCATTACTTGCCCTCGGATGGTAGGCGGAGATATGAAGTGGTTACGATGTACTTGGTACACCATAGGGCTATCCTCCTCTGTGGGGCCGGACGCGATAGACTATAACCTTGACGACGATAATGCGTGCTCTTTCGCGTTCCCATGCAGTCCCTCATCAGGCCAATGTCACATCCGAATGACCGACACATTTGTACATTTCACGATTCGACTAGGTGGCCAAATGGAGACCCACAAGGTGAAGCCCCTCTTAAAACTCTCTCAGCTGCTGATAATGCTGTCCTCTACGTGACATCTGCATATCCATCGAAGTGATTACTCAACATCTGATACTGTTCCCGCGCCTTATGCTCGATTGTCCATTGACCGGGCCAAATATCTCACGACATAAGCGTCAAACGAAAAAACAACAAAGGACGAAACTTGTCTAGCTGGAAGGGAGAAACCAGATGGCGTTATGGTTTGCCCGCTAGATGTCGCTGCCATAGGTCAAACGGATTACAACTGCGTTTTTTTTTTTAATAGGACCCCCATTTTTATTACGTATTCGTGTAGTACGTAAAGAAATATTCCGCTTTGTGATAGATTTCGCTGTAATAGTCACAAACATATGGCTCACAGTTTTACACGAACAGTTGGTAACAGGTAGGTTTTTTAAATTAAATTACAGAACGTAGGTACGTTTGAACATTTTATTTCGGTTGTTCCAATGTGATACATGTACCTTTGTGAACTTATCATTTCTGAGAACGCATGCTGTTACAGCGTGATTACCTGTAAATACCACATTAATGCAATAAATACTCAAAACAATGTCCATCAACCTGAATGCATTTGGCAATACGTGTAACGACATTCGCCTCAACAGCGATTAGTTCTCCTTCCGTAATGTTCGCACATGCAATGACAATGCGCTGACGCATGTTGTCAGGCGTTGTCGGTGGATCACGACAGCAAATATCCTTAAACTTTCCCCACAGAAAGAAACCTGGGGACGTCAGATCCGGTCAACGTGCGGGCCATGGTATGGTGCTTCGACGACCAATCCACCTGTCATGAAATATGCTATTCAATACCGCTTCAACCGCACGCAAGCTATGTGCCGGACATCCATCATGTTGGAGGTACATCGCCATTCTGTCATGCAGTGAAACATCTTGTAGTAACATCGGTAGAGCATTACGTATGAAATCAGCATACACTGCAACATTTAGATTGCCATCGATAAAATAGGGGCCAATTATCCTTCCTCCCATAATGCCGCACCAACATTAACCCGCCTAGGTCACTGAGGTTCCACTTGTCGCAGCCATCGTGGATTTTCCGTTGCCCAATAGTGAATATTATTCCGGTTTTCGTTACCGCTGTTGGTGAATGAAGCTTCGTCGCTAAAAGTCTGTCATCGTCCCGTAATTTCTGTTGTGACCAGTGACAGAACTGTACACGCCGTTCAAAGTCGTCGCCATGCAATTCCCGGTGCATAGGAATATAGTACGGGTGCAATCGATGTTGATGTAGCATTATCAACACGGACGTTTTTGAGATTCCCGATTCTCGCGCAATTTGTCTGTTACGGATGAGCGGATTAGCCGCGACACAGCTAAAACACCTACTTGGGCGTAATCACGTGTTGCAGGTCGTGGTTGACGTTTCACATGTGGCTGAACACTTCCTGTTTCCTTAAATAACGTAACTATCCGGCGAACGGTCCGGACACTTGGACGATGTCGTCCAGGATACCGAGCAGCAAACCTAGCACACACCCGTTGGCCATTTTGATCACAATAGCCGTACATCAACACGATATCGACCTTTTCCGCAATTGGTAAACTGTCCATTTTAACACGGGTAATGTACCACTAAGCAAATATCGTCGGCACTGGCGGAATGTTACGTGATACCACGTATTTATACGTTTGTGACTACTACAGCGCCATCTATCACAAAGCGAAAAAAGTGACCCAACTAAAACTTTAATATTTCTTTACGTACTACACGAATATGTAATAAAAATGGGGGTTCCTATTTAAAAAAAACGCAGTTGATATTCGTTTGACCTATGGCAGCGCCATGTAGCGGGCCAACCATGGCGAATCTGGTTTCCCCCTTCCAGCTAGACGAGTTTCGTTCTTTGCAGTTTTTTCGTTTGACGCTTATTTCGTGAGATATTTGGCCCGGTCACTATCAATAGACCACCCTGTATAGCCTACCAGGTCTGGTAACATCATTAAGCACAGAAAATTGAAACTCTAATCATTTACATACCCACAGATAGTGTTTACGTGTACGAATCTACATTGGCATCCGGCCATGTCTTTTGGGCTCTTCATTTTCTTTGTCAGGCAACCTGTTAGGCATATATATCTCAGCTCCATGATTCTGTGGAGGATCTCCTCCCTTCTCATTCTATTAACTCAGTTAATTTTCAGCTTTCTTCTGTAACAGTATATAACAACATCCTTGATTTTCTTTGTTTTCCATTTTCTAATTTTCCATGATTGACTTCAACACCTTGGTGTGCCAGAAGTACATTCAGAGAAATCCTCAAATTAGTGGAAACTTTGATACAACTACACTTATTTTAGCTACGAACGTCCTTTTGCCTGTGCTGTTCTCCTTCTTACATACTTCTTGCCTAGTGTCAAGTGATATTGTCCTTGTCTTCATTTAAGACGTAGTCACGAAAGTTGATGTTAATTTTTCTGTAATCTCTTTTCAGTTGCTTCACATTAGTTTCGTCTTTCTTTGATTTACTCTCAATACGTATTCTGTTTTCGTTACACTGTCATACCTGCCAACTCTCCCGATTTAGGCGGGAGACTCCCGATTTTCTACTTTTTCTCCCGCCTCCTGATTATTCCAGTATTTCTCCCGCTTTTTACTAGTTATCGTCAAACTTAAGATATTTGTTTTGAAAACCCGCCATTTCAGTTTTTTTATCGCCATTTGTCGGAATTCGTTGCGTATTAGCCGATCTTAATCGAAACGTATCGAAGTTTGTAGAAATCAGGAAGCTGCGCACGATCTATATATCGATAGTAATTTTTCCTCTTTCCCGCGCATTTTGTCGAAGATGTAACTGTGTCCCGCAGTGCACATGTAGTAACCTCGGTAGTGCACAGTGTTCTGCTTGGACGTGTGTTGATGCATATTGTCGTAATGTTTTGATTCGGGGCTTTGCTTTTAAACATGGCCAAAAAATATAACTCCGTCTTCTTAAAACAATTTTCGGAACAGTTTCCGTGCATTATCGTGTCGAGGAAAGGCCCGTTGTTCGCTTTTTGTACCGTTTGCCGATGTGATATTTGTGTATCACATGGTGGAAAAAGTGATGTTTCCAAACATGTGGAAACAAAAAAGCACCAAGACAATTTGAAGTGCGTCAGTAACAATAAAAAAATGGAACTCAGCGACAAAAGTCAAAGTGATGGAGTGATAAAGGCTGATGTTTATTTACATCTGTTATTTTAGAACATAATTTGCCGATTAATTGCGCTGACCATGCGAGTCACCTTTTCCGGAAAATGTTCCCAGATAGCAGTATAGCGAAAAAATACAGCTGCGGAAGGACAAAAACTGTCGCAATTGTCGGAGAAATGGCAAAAAGGAGAATGAAGAAATCGTAGACATTTTGAAAAAATTGCCGTTTTCTATTGCAACAAAGGGAATACTAATTTATATCCCATAGTTGTTACCGTTTATAATGAGACGACCCACAAAATTGAAAGTACCTTATTATCTCTCCCCAACTTAAAAGGAGATTCCACTGGTGTCAACATAGGAACACTTCTTCTCAACTCACTGAAGGAATGTAATATTCCACTCAGTAACTGTTTGTCAATAGGTTGTGACAATGCCCCTGTAATGGTTGGAATGAAAAACGGAGTTGCAGGTCTCTTGAAAAATCAGATGCCTAACCTCTTTGTTGTAGGTTGTCCCTGCCATTTGTTAAATTTGTCAGCAAAAAAGGGAACTGCATGTCTGCCATTCCAGATTGATGACTATTTACTGGACATATATTATTTTCTGCAAAAGAGTACAAAGAGAAAGGAGAAACTGAAAGAATTTCAGAAATTATATGATGTCGAGATGAAGAAAGTATTGAAGCATGTGTGGACCCGTTGGCTTTCTGTGAGCAAATGTTTACTTCGGTTACTGTAACAGTGGAAGCCTTTGACGAGCCTGCTCACTTGTGAAATCTGGTAAGAATGATCAGCTTGGGTGTCTCCAAACTTATCATATGCTGAAGGTGAAACAGTCACCAATTGAGAGTAGTGCCTCTTCAAGAAAAAGAGTTAGTGAATTGCCAATTCCATGTTCATCTACATCAAAAATAAGTAAATAGGATTCCCAATTAAGTACAACCTGTCTCGTGAAGAAAGGATTTTTATGTTTCTGTCATCAGATTTAAATATGGCTTTGTGTCTGTTTTTGTCAAATATTATACCTACATTTGACAAAACAAATGTAATTTTGCAGTCAAGTGTATCTCATATCCATTTATTGCAAGATCTACTACTGGACATGTTACAGAATTTGATATCTAAATTTGTACTACCTACAGTGATACAATCCTGTTCTCCTTTTGAGGTTGATTACCACACCAGAAGAAACCAGAAGGATGATTGTGATTTGGTCATTGGCAGTTGTACTTCTCAACTTGTGGATTGCCTCAAGCATGATGAGAAGGTGGAATTCTTCTCATCTGTTCGGAAATACTTAACTGCCGCCTGTGACTACATGGTTCACAAATTCCCATTGAAGAGTGAAATGTTGAGGAATGCAACAGTTGTGCAAATCAGATCTGTTTCCAATACATCCTTTTCTACCCTAAAGTATTTTGTGGAAATGTTTCAAAGTTTCCAGTATTATTGAATACAGATGCAGGTAAACAGCATGATGCCATGGATGAATTACAATCCCAGTTTTGTGCATTTCAGATATATGATATATCCGGATGAAATCTTAAGCGAAGAAAGAATTGATGTGCAGTGGTCTCTGATAGGAAAACTAAGAAATAGTGATGGGAGCCTAAAATTTGACAAATTAATTCGTGTTATGTTAGGTATTCTAACGGTCCCTCATAGTAATTCAGAATGTGAGAGGATATTTAGTCAAGTAACTAAAAAAAGGACCCAGTTTAGATCATCTACCGGTGATGAAAATTTGGAGAGATTGTTGACAGTAAAATCAAGACTACAGGGTGACTGCTTTCAGCAAACCTTCAACAAAGAATTTCTCAGAAAGGCTAAGTCTTCAACATTCAATTCCTTAAATCTATAGAAATGTGAAGTGTTTCATGAAAAGGTAATTATACCTGTGTGTTACCATATATTCTCCGTCCTCATCATGTGTTGGAAATTTAATTAAGGAGGAAATGATAGATCTTGATGTGAACGGATAACAACATTGTTATATAAGTGAGAACACTAATGTGTATTATCTCGAAACATTTTAAGAGTGAACTACTATTTTATTTGGTAACTGTTTTAGTTTGTTAGTACATCATCATTATTCAGATTCTGCAATGTTTCCTACTGCAGAAGAAACTTGTACGTCACCTGTGAGAAGAAAGGTATTGTACATGTTCTCATGATTGTTCCAATGTTTCTCGCTAATACTGAATACTAATAGGCTACATAGCTAGAGTTACATATGAGAATTTTACGAATTTCTATAATGCCATAGTTTCCCTGAAAATGTACTAGCTAACTTTGAACATGCAGAGATATAACATGTGAAATCTTACGAGGAGAAAGTAGATGCTGCCCCTGAAAAATAAAAAAGAAGTGGTTGTGTTAAGTTTTCATGTGTCACAAAACAGTATGGTGGATGCTGTTTTATGACAATCATACTTTTTTTTCTAATGCCAAAAAACATCCCTACCTAACAGCAACTAGCTGGGCGAAACTACAAATAAGTGTTACGGAATCAAAATTTTGGATGTTTCCAATGTTTCTATATGTTTTTTTAGCCATTATATAGCTTTGTGGCGCCTTAAAGGAAAACTTTTCAGTTGTCTTAGGTGTATACAAAAATGAGCCACAGCTTTTTGATCTTTCATATCTCCTGATTTCTCCTGATTTAAACTGAATCTCCTGATTTTTGGGTGTTGAAGGTTGGCAGGTATGCACTGTTCATCCCACTCAGCACAGGCTCCACAATCCTTCCTGTCTTTCGCTAAGAATAGGAATTTTATCAGCGAATCTCATCATGCATTTCCTTTCACCCAGGATTTTAACCCCTTGCCTGAACTTTTCTTTAGTTTCAGTCATTCCTTCTTCGATGTGCAGGTTGAACAGTAGTGGACAAAGTCTGCATCGTTGCCATAAACCGAGCACTTCTCTTTTGCCTTCCTTTCTGATTTTCCCACTTTTTCTTTTTTTGTACACAGATTTAATAGGATTATCATACGGTTTCTACCTATTTTTATTAGGTTTTCATGTGTTTAGCACTGTTACACATCGTCGATCATTTTTTCGAGGTAGAATAATATTATAAAACATTATTGATTTTTCTTATCTCCACTATTTTATGAACACTGTCAACAGACGCTACATCGGATCTTTCCTAACGCCAAACTGATCGTCCTATCTCAGAAATGATAGAACTGATTATCTGTTTCCACCCTCCCACAATATCCTCAACACTAAAACACTCTGCGTGTGGTAGATATCAGGTTTGTCTACTGCAATACGAGTTTTTACCAATTTTTTTCTTTGTCTTTCTGTTAAATATCTGAGCTCTCTTTTTTTCACACGAAATTACTGAGCAGTTAAAACAAAAAAATCTTCTGAAGAGAGAGAAAGAGAGAGAGGGAGAGAGAGAGAGAGAGAGAGAGAGAGAGAGAGAGAGAGAGAGAGATTAACACAACCCGATAAATCATGAGCGAATAAATGTTTCAAGAGCGCTTACAGATGGTGTTTTGAAAATTTAAATAGCCAGCGTAAGTGGGAAATGCTTTCTAAATAACGAATAACTAATGTCGTTTACATTTGTTGACCTGCGTACCGACACAGCATATTAAAATAAATCTTGAGAATGCTGAAACCGTTTAAGCGTGTGATTTACGTGCGTTCTGCAGGATTAAAAGACCAATGTCATGAGGCAGAGAATTATAGTGAAGAGCGATGGCGGACGAGGGTATTTCTGTTGCCTCCGACTTCGTGGACACTGAGGTGGCTAGTATTAATGTAGTTAATTAGAACAGCCTGAATAAATGGTACTTTATTAATTACAACGAAACATATGTTTGCTCGCCAGTCTCGGGTGGCGAGCAACACGTGGACCTGCGGGTTAGAACACACTAAATGAGCCACGATTACTGAGTGCAAATTGATAGTTCAGAATGGCCGTACTGTGGCTTCACTGCAATCACTAAAAAATGTAAGTTCGTAAACACTTGTCGACACGGTTCTGATTGCGTTGCCGCATAGACACAGTTTTCAAGGGACGGAAGTCTCTTCACTCCCAGATGGTTTACACTGGCTGTGTCATGGCAAGTAAGCAGACGTTACTCCGGCTGGAACTTCCTGGACGTGGGCTGGATCCGACCTCGACCAAAAGTGACCTTCTGGCCTTCAGCGACTGCTTCACGTCAGAGGGGCGGCGGTGGCGCCTTGGAACTATAGGAGGGACGGCTTCTTCTTAGCATATCATTGGCACCTCGGATTACTGCTTTGCCGTGCAGTATCTATGCGGTGGTAGCTACTTCTTGCGCCGCTTTCGATACTCGACGACACCACATTTTCGACATACCTGATCTCCGTATGGGAACACATCTTATATCCGCTGTTACTTTGGACAAACAGATGGAGAGGTATTTAGATAATCAGGTGAACACGCCCTTCAGATCCTCATTATATATTAACGGAATTTTGATACAACAGTGTAGAGATAACGTCTTAATGAGAAATCTCAGCTGGTGAATGGAGACATTTCATGTGGTTGCCTTTGCAAACGCGTTGCTAGATTTTTCACAACAAAATTAAATCACTCCTCACTAGGTTGATAATCCCCAGCTCTCAAGCTGAGTGGTTATCGTGGCTGACTAGCTTGCGGATGATCTGGGTTCGATTCCCAGTACTAGCAGGAACTTCTCCTTAGTGGGAGTACTGGAACGGAGTGCTGTCAGCGTTTTGATGCCAACTGAGGAGCTGCTCGATCCTCTGGTTACCAGGTCTGCTAAGCCGACAGCGACCGTAAGCGCTGTTTGCTCACCCACACTAACTCCATACCGCATCCGTATGACGCCATTGTCTGCTGCATCACAGATGGTCTATCTGCCCTAATTACCCGATCTGTAGCTCGACAGCGGTGATGATGATGATGATTAATTTGTACCTATTTTTGAACTCCACGAGCCGAAGTGCAGTATGTGGCGAATGATCCAAAGTATACGAGAATTATTTCCCAATGTTTCCACTGCATTCAAGGGACAACGATAGTAAGTACACATCTACAGGGCGTAAGAAAAAGGTACAGCCAAATCTTCAGAAAACAATGTTCGCACGTCAAAGAAGAAATTGTGTTATACAGAAATCATTCCCGAAAGACCTTATTTTTGAAGTTATAATTATTTTTTGACTGCAGCTATTTATAGCGAATTCTCAGAAGGCACTCGATCTGATAGGAATTATGTCCTTATCACTGTAGAGAGACATGTGAGTATGAGTTGGGTAATGACTTATAGAAAATAATAATGATGATGATGATGATGATTTTGGTCTGTGGGCGCTCATCAGTATCGTTATCACCGCCTGTACAAATTCCCCATCTTCACACTTCACACTCTCGCCGCTTTCCAGAATGATGATGAAAATGATAAGGTCGCGCGGCTACCTCCCCCCCCCCCTATCCCCCACTCCCCCGTCGGAGGTCCGAGTCCTCCCTAGGGCATGGGTGTGTGTGTTGTCCTTAGCATAAGTTAATATGTTAGGTTAAGTAGTGCGTAAGCCTAGGACCGATGACCTCAGCAGTTTGGTCCTTAACACATATTTCCAATTTCCGAATGATAAGGGCACAAACATCCAGTCCCTTGGCGGAGAAAAACCCAGACCCGGCCGGCAATCGAACCCAGGACCCCGTGCTTCAGAAGCAGAAAGCCCAGCCACTAGAGCGCGAGCTGCGGACAGTAAGTAATCAAACGCATTCAATATTTGAACCTTGTGGTAAACGTGACCATTTCCGACAGCTGTAGGTATTTTCAGATTTCTGTAAATAACAAATAGGAACAAGGAGAAATTCGTATCGTAAGAAGGTAAGCATACAGTTATTACTGATTTACTTTTATCTGAGTGTCCTAATAAAACCTGTAATTCTTTGTATCGCTTCATGGATATGATTTCTAAATGTAACAGTTTAAAATACCGAAACTGATCGTTTCAGTATGTAAGTGTGAATGACGTTATTCTGCGATGAACGGCATCAGGTATGCTCACCCTTGAGAAAGAATCTGCAAGGAGTTTAAATGAAGAAGAATAGTAAGGAGTGAATAGAAGCAACAGATGGGGCTGAAGAACAAGAATTGGAGTTCTGTTCGTTGATGCTTTACTGAGGAGCCAAAAAAGAAGAAAAAGAGAACTGAAAGCAAGGAGGAAACGCCAGAGCCCTCGGAGGTATCGGGTGTTCCCAAAATTTGTGGTGACGACGAGAAACACGATACCCAATTTACTGGAGTATTGAAATCGTTACCTATGAGCACACACAGTAAAGAACCTAAGGTTTTGTGGAGCGTGCGAGAAGAAGCAGGTACAGACGAATAATTGTGATATGAATGTGTTGAGCGCTCTGCTTGGAATCATTCATGCATGTACTAGAGAAGACATCCAAAGACTATATTTGCATATTCAAGAAATGAATATGATAAAAAATGTTGAATTATGACAACCAACTTAATTATACATTCCATGTAACTGTTAATATATATTTCATTACTCTAATTTCTTATAAGAAATTGGCGGTAACTCAGGTTGCGACTTTTTCAGTTTCGTATACTTAATACAGGCGTCTATTCTCAAGCTCACGGTTCACCGACGCTCTTGATAGTTACGCCATGTGGTGGGGAATCATGCGCAGTCGAAACCTAGAACTATTTGCGGTTAAATTTCTTCTTCTTCTTCTTCTTTTTTTCATCGTTTGGGTCATTTAAGGACCACACACCAATTTCAATGCTTCCCTCTTTGTTGTTCATTCTTTTCCTCCAGTATTCCCTCATCTTTTCACTATGTATGCTTTTTCTCTCCTCAGACCATTTTGACCCTGTCTTTTTCTCCCTCCTGCCTTGGAATGCTTCCATTTTTAACACTTTCTCCTTGAAACTCTTTCTGTTGCATCTTTTTCACGTGCGTTGTTTCTTTCCAAATCTTCCCAAACTTCTTGAATTCAGGCTATTGTTGACTTCTTGCACCAAAGATATTTAAAAATCTGTTTGGTTAATCTGCTGCTGTTCATTCTGTATGTTGTTGTTGTTGTGGTCTTCAGTCCTGAGACTGGTTTGATGCAGCTCTCCATGCTACTCTATCCTGTGGAAGCTGCTTCATCTCCCAGTACCTACTGCAACCTACATCCTTCTGAATCTGCTTAGTGTATTCATCTCTTGGTCTCCCTCTACGATTTTTACCCTCCACGCTGCCCTCCAATACTAAATTGGTGATCCCTTGATGCCTCAGAACATGTCCTACCAACCGATCCCTTCTTCTGGTCAAGTTGTGCCACAAACTTCTCTTCTCCCCAATCCTATTCAATACTTCCTCATTAGTTATGTGATCTACCCATCTAATCTTCAGCATTCTTCTGTAGCACCACATTTCGAAAGCTTCTATTCTCTTCTTGTCCAAACTATTTATCGTCCATGTTTCACTTCCATACATGGCTACACTCCATACGAATACTTTCAGAAATGACTTCCTGACACTTAAATCAATACTGGATGTTAACAAATTTTTCTTCTTCAGAAACGCTTTCCTTGCCATTGCCAGCCTACATTTTATATCCTCTCTACTTCGACCATCATCAGTTATTTTGCTCCCCAAATAGCAAAACTCCTTTACTATTTTAAGTGCCTCATTTCCTAATCTAATTCCCTCAGCATCACCTGACTTAATGAGACTACATTCCATTATCCTTGTTTTGCTTTTGTTGATGTTCATCTTATATCCTCCTTTCAAGACACTGTCCATTCCATTCAACTGCTCTTCCAAGTCCTTTGCTGTCTCTGACAGAATTACAATGTCATCGGCGAACCTCAAAGTTTTTATTTCTTCTCCATGAATTTTAATACCTACTCCGAATTTTTCTTTTTCTTTTTTCTTTTTTTTTCTTTTTTTTCTTTTTTTCTTTTTTTTTTCTCTGTATAAGTGTCTAAAAAATAGCAGTCGCCTCTTTCGCAGTGTTTCATTTGTTTTCTATGTTGCGATATACTTCTTCATTGCTTCTTAATTTCCATACCTCTGTATTTTTTGTTGGTCCAAGTATTTTTCAAATGATTTTTCTTTCTAGGACTTCATGTTCGTGTAATTTGTTGTTCAGTACTAAACATTCATTTGCAGAAAGACATTCTGGTTTTACTACTGTATTGTAGTGCTGTATCTTCAAATTTTTATACAGACACCTTTTGTTGTAGACATTCCTAGTTATTCCATAAGCTCTCTCCATTTTACGTACTTTTTCTTCTATAACGAATGTTTCCAAGCCATTTTCTTGGATAATTTCTCCCAAATATTTAAGTTTATTTACCCTCTTTATCAAGCCAATATCTGTTTTTTATTAAACTTCATTGTATTGTTTTATTTCTTTTTCTACAATCAAACAGGCTTAGTACAGTAAACGTAGTGAAACGATGAAACGATACATACACTTGGACTTAAATTACTTATTTTGAATGTGTCAAAATAATAATTTTTGTTTAACTGAAAATTAGTCTCTCATTTTCCCGTAAATCGTGCACGATGAAACTTCGTATTTCTGAAGTTCGACATCTTCTAGACAGCAGATAACACGACAGATCGTTCTCGACTCCTGCATCTGCTAGACTTTTCTTTGTTTGGAATTAGAAAACACTTTTTCACGAGGTAGAGCGTATTCGTACTCATATAGTGGTAGAGTTCAGAATCAGAAGCAATACTATGGAGACTCACAGTGCGTCTACGGTCTATTGGCACGACAGGTTTATGCACGCATTACTGCTGACGAAGGGTATTTTGAACATTTCCTTTAATTGAGGTTGATTTTTATTAAAACCCACACCGTAGTCGAGGCCACTAAGGCAATCCTGTACAGTTCGGTTCAGGCGTTAGGTGGTTGGAGTCGTGGTGGTGGTAGAAATAGTCACCAATAGTATTCGACCGGGAGGGAAACGAGAAGTGGTGGAATAACATCTCTGATCGGTAGACTTCGCGTCACTATCCGGAATTCACTTCCAAACCATTGTAGTTGTCTCATAAAAAGATAGCATGTGACGCTGTTGATGTGGTCAAGCCTGGTGGCCTCCTTGGTGGTATTTGAGAGGAGTAGACTCTGTGCTGCGACCAACTTTCACCCTCCTCCTGCTTTAATCACCATACAGCACAAACATTGCACTTAACCCAAACACAACCCTCACTCTGGGGGAAGGAAAGGAAAAGTTTTCCTATTAGGTGGCAGAGCTTGGCACTCGAAGTTCTCGAGACAATCAATCCATACGCCAATCAATGTATCTTATAAAGAAGTAAAAACAACAACCATGATACTTATTAGTTCGTCGTCAGACTGCAGTTCACTTTTAAAATTACATATAGCGTTTTTTTTTTTTACATGCGATGTTGGCTGTTTTTCGTGGTGACACTAGTCCCTACACTCAAATTCTATGCAAGAAAAAATGGCTACGTACCGTGTTTCGACGTAATAATAAATAGAACTAAGATACGAACCGAAGTAGAGCAGCGGAAATTGCAGTGCCTTTTTATAGCACTGTTGATGGCTTCGGAAGAAGTTAATATCTCGTAGAACAGTAATCACGAGTCAACGTTTCCATGAACTTTGAAAATCGCACGTGCGTACTCACACACACACACACACACACACACACACACACACACACACACACACACACACACACACACCCACACAACAAAATATTATGAATTTGTTCTTAGCAAACGCTGATAAGTGTGATGTTTCATATTGGGTATAGTTTTTGGGTATCCTGAATTCACATTTTACACAGTCTCAACAAATACGAGAAGAAGTGATTCTCGCAAAACACTTCGCCAATACTCAGACTAACGGTGTTTTAATTGTGGAACGCGAAAAATGCCAAATTCTGCTATGTTTCTTTGAAAATTACCGTTTCCGCGTTACATCGTAAAAAGCGTACTTCTCGCCAAACTGATCGCTTTAAAGTTTAATGGAAACTTCCATGTCACTGTTCTCGATTATTGCCGGCCGGTGTGGCCGAGCGGTTCTAGGCGCTTCAGTCTGGAACCGTGCGACCGCTACGGTCGCAGGTTCGAACCCTGCCTCGGGCATGGATGTGTGTGATGTCCTTAGGTTAGTTAGGTTTAAGTAGTTCTACGTTCTAGGGGACTGATGACTTCAGATGTTAAGTCCCTTAGTGCTCATATCCATTTGAACCATTTTTTGTTCTCGGTTATTGCTCTAACATTCATTCGTGCCAGAATATTACAGCATTCCATAGGCTTTTGACAATGAGAGTATGGTTGTAAAAATGTTGTTAAACTTTTCATTTTCCTAGAAAAACGCGTTCAGTGTGCAAATGTGTCGCTCAGAGCAAATGTGTCTCCCAGGAATACCGGCACAGGGCAGTTGTGTTGAGCTAACAGTAGTATCCATTGTGTTTCTAGTCAGTGCCTGTTTTGGGGGCAATTGTGAGGGGGCGGGGGGACGAAAGATGTTAAGAATGGAATAGCGGAGGTGAGGAGAGGCTGGGATGTGAATGCGGGGTCAAGTTTAGAAATGTCGATGTGCAACATGATTTTGGAATCTATTTTGTGTTCTGACATTATGAAGTACCTCGAAGAGAACGGTTTATTGACACACTGTCAACATACATCATCGTTCTTGTGAAACGCAACTAGCCCTTTCCACGCACTAAGAGTTGAGTACAGTTGAGGAGGGATTTCAGATCTATTCTGTATTTTGAGATTTCCAAAAGGCTTTTGACACTGTACCACGCAAGCAGCTTGTAGTGTAAATGCGTGCTTATGGATTGAGGTAACAGTTCGCAGTAACTCATCGAGTAAAACAGAAGTGATTCCTGGCGTTCATCGAGGTAGCGTTATACGCCCTCTGCTGTTTCTCGCCTATAAAAACGATTTAGGAAACAATCTGAGTAGCCGCCCTAGGTTGTTTGCAGATGATGCTGTCGTTTATTGCCCAGTAAACTCATCAGATGATCAGAACAAATTGCAAAACGATTTAGAAAAGATACCTGAATGGCGCATGAATTGGCTATCGACCCTAAATACTAAAAGCGTGAAGTCATCCACATGAGTGCTAAAAGGAAATCGTTAAACTTCGGTTACATGATAAATCAGTTTAATCGAAAAGCTGTAAATGCAACTAAAAACCTAGGAATTACAATTACGAAGAATTTTAATTGGAAAGGACATATAGAAAATGTTGTGGGAAAGAAAAACCAATGTTTTATTGACAGAACACACAGAAAATGTAACAACTCTACTAAAGAGACTGTCTATATCTCGCTTGTCTGTCCTCTTATGGAGTACTGCTGAGCAGTCTGGCATGCCTACCAGATATAATTGACAGACTACATCGAGAAACTTCAAAGAAGAGCAGCACGTATTATCCAGAAATAGGGGATATAGTGTCACAGATGTGATACAGGATTTGGGGTGGACAACAATAAAACAAAGGCGTTTCTCGTTGCGGCGGAATCTTCTCACGAAATTTCAATCACCAACTTTCTCCTTCGAATGCACAAATATTTGGTTGATGCCGGCCTACATAGGGAGAAGCGATCACCATAATAAAATAAGGGAAATCAGAGCTCGAACGGAAAGATAAAGGTGTTCGTTTTCTCCGCGTAGTGTTCGAAAATGGAGTAAAAGAGGACTATTGTGAAGATGGTTTGATGAACCCTCTGCCAAGCACTTAAGTGTGATTTGCAGAGTATCCGTGCAGATGTAGATACAGATGAATATGCTGCTCTTTTTGAGGGGATAAGTAAATCTTACTTAAAGATCTCGTTTGATAAGATGATTACATGTGTCAGTCACACAGTACAAAACATCACTCTTTGCGTACTACTGTTTGAATGAAGTTCTGTTGTGGTACCTTCAGCCGTTTGTGAAATATGAACGCTACACACATTTCGTGACTCACGCTTCGATTGTGCAGCTATATCACTCAAAATATATTTCCACCCTGCAGTGAAAGAGGAATAATAGTGTTCCGATACAGTTTAGCTCGCTCTAAAGGAGTTAACTGTACTCTCGGGACTTTACGGCAGTGAAGTACCAGGCTGAAACAGGGGCGTTAAAGTTTGTGGCTCGCAAACGGCAGCGAAAGAAGCGTAACAGAACGGATGTCATACAGCTTCCCTCAGCGGTACCCCCTGTTAAAGACGGCAGACTTGCCAAGCGTAAAGATATCTTACGCACTGAATGGGAGCTCCACGAGGGCTTAATTATACTTGGCGGAAAATCTTAAATGGTAATTCAATTGAATGGTTTAGCGGAGGAACACGCATCCCACGGCGGCAAATCGGATTTGGATGTTTGCTAACAAGGATATTCCATTATTACGTTCACTATATATACCTTCTAAGCTTCTTAATTTAATTGCCTTAATTCCCCCGGCTCGTTTCGCTAGAACAGTCTTTAGTGCTGTTATACTTGGCAATACTGCTCCGTCGCACAAATTCGGAGCTTTGCGGCTAATATATGCATTTTACTGGAAAATTAGCTTCCCGTGACGTTCGCTTTTAATAAACTCCCAACTGCTGTGAAATAATCTCGTTTCTTCTGTTAACAGTTCTATACATGCAACCCTCACATCAAAGCCAGTATCGTCCGGAGCTGCGGTACTTCAGTTTCTGATTCGCTATATCTCATTTAGTCGTCCAGACTGCGGTACAAACGCTCCAAACATAAAACCGCCAGAATGAGAAAAAATGGGCTCTAATTTCGTCTGAAATAAAAAGTTTCGAAATTAGTCAGCGAATCAGGGTGCAGTGGAAGTTCCAGTTTTTGTCGTCCATAAAGGAAAATCTTTCCAGAGGTTCTCTCTTTCACATTAAAGACTGGGACGCCGAAACTTCTCCACTATTTTCCTTTTATTTTACTGTCGGAAAATTCATCACAAGCGCTACGACATCAATCTTTAAATTTAGTATTTCAGTAGAGTTGTAATCAGATTAATCAGATAAACCATTCAGCAGCAGTATATTGCCCGTTGCGTGTTCATCAATGTAATCCAGCCAAACTCTCTTTTTAATATAAGATTATAGGTAGTGGCAATCCATAATGCACTGTGTGAAGAAATTGATGTTTTAAGGATCATCCTAATTGATCCTATCTTGATCGTTGGCGCATCTAAGGGAGAGTTAGTACGATCACAGTAGTGCGCGATAACACCATTTTACACTGAAAAACATTAATACCTGACATTTTGACTACCTGTAGTTATAGTTACGTTACATTTTATGTTAACGTGACAAAGAGTTATTGAGTACCCGTATTTTATTACTTTTCAAGAAATTAATAGAAGGAATCACATACTCATGCTATCGCAGAATTACTTTATGCTGTAGATAGAACTAAGTTAGTTGATTGGCAGGCTTGCTTGTGATCGTGGGGTACTTAACAATGCGGTTATCAGCTTCCTTTCTAGTACTTTCAGAGGCGAGTGTGATTAAAAGTAGGTAAAATATAAAAGACTTAAGTCACTAACCATATTAACGCCCCGCTCACAAACATTTCAGTTCTCACTGGTGCACAGATGGCCAGTGTTACTCAGCTAATCATAATATGATTCTGAAAACATGGCATCCTATAGCAACGGCTAAAAATTACATAATTTAACTAAGTCAAGAAGAAAATATGTACTAAGGAAATAATGACTCGTTTACGACTTACAAAGGAAACAGATGAACCATACACTCTAAAAACACATTAAGTACTTTTCTCTGCTAACCTAAGAAACAGATCAGATGTTTCACAAAACCTCAAAGACTATACCACACTCGTATCTTTGCGTGCTTAAATAAAGATCAAATCACCAACTAATATGTTCTTTCCCCAGTTAACTAATTATAAAATGCAGTCAGATAGCAGCCAGCATACCTGTACTCCGTATGCACGGCATTCAAATGTAGCCCCTTTCCAGACAAGGAACTCATGCAATAAATGTAAAAAAAGGGAGGTAATAAACGTGCTAATTTCCAGAAAAGATAGCCAAGTTTATAACTTTAAGAAAATGAGCGGATATAAAATGTAGACTGGCAATGGCAAGGAAAGCGTTTCTGAAGACGAGAAATTTTTTAACATCGAGTATAGACTTAAGTGGCAGGAAGTCTTTTCTGAAAGTATTTATATGGAGTGTAGCCATGTATGGAAGTGAAACATGGACGATAAATAGTTTAGACAAAAAGAGAATATAAGCTTTCGAAATGCGGTACTACAGAAGAATGCTGAAGATTAGATGGGTAGATCACGTAGCGAATGAGGAGATACTGAATAGGATTGTAGAGGAGAGCAATTTGTGGCACAACTTGGCTAGAAGAAGGGATCGGTTGGTAGGACATCTTCTGAGGCATCAGGGGATCACCAATTTAGTATTAAAGGGCAGTGTGGAGGGTAAGAATCGTAGAGGGAGACCAAGAGATGAATACACTGAACAGGTTCAGAAAAATGTCGGTTGCAGTAGGTACTTGGAGATGAAGAAGCTTGCACAGGATAGAGTAGCATGGAGAGCTGCATCGAACCTGTCTCTCGACTGAAGACCACATCAAGACTAGATTTTGAAATAAGAAATACTTTGACAACAGGAATGAAGACTGATGTGGTGACGACCACGTGTTGCCACGATTGTTACGAATGCGCTGAAGACGTTTCGCTGGGAAGCCTGCGCACATTTTTCATATAGCCCTGATATCTACCTATGTGATTTCCATATTTTTGGAGCCCTGAAGAAAGAGATTCGTGGAATTCGATTTTCTTCGTACGAAGAGGTGCACGCCTGGGTACAATCACGATTCCATAGGCAACCGCAAACATTTTTGAAGAAGGCATTAACCGTCTTGTCCCACAGTAGAATGTATTAACAGTTACGGCAACTGGTTTTGAAATAATAAGCAGTTTAGCCTCTATTTAATTTTTTCCATCAGTCTTGTTTTCATTTGACTGTCTCTTATACATACACTTATCTGCGAAAGTTTCTTTTTATTTTTTTAGTCATATTTTATGCGGCCCACCATGAAGTCCTCTCTGCTGCCATCATCTTCGTCTCAGAGTAGCATTTGCAGCATATTGAGTACTCACTAAAAATGAATAAAAGTGCTGGAGCACGTCGGCTGAAGTCTCCCAGTCGTGTACAAAATGCTGGACGTCTGACCATAGCGGCAGATATGGCTGACCCAGCAATGCAAGGCAGTTGAAGAAACAGGAAAAGACAGTCTGTGTCAATCAACGAGCAGTTACGGCGCCAGGTCGTAATAGTTTTCATTACAACATGGCCCTTAGACAACATTTGGATTACTTCACAGAATAATTGGGAAATTGGAACAAAGACGAAGTTTGCGGAGAGTAGCCCAGGAGTTCGATATAGCGCACAGCAATACTTCACGTGCATTTGAGAGGGTAGGGGGGGGGGGGGGGGGTTTGAAACCACAGGCACTGCCCGAAGGAGTGCAGCTAGTCGACCACGTTCAACCATTGCACCAGATGACAGCTACATAGTGCCACAAGCAAGGTGGGACCCAGGTCAAAAAGCGGGTGCAATTGCGGCTTCAGGGCACGCAATCTTACCCTCCACAATGGCACGGGTACTTCATAATAGTGTTCTTTATGCCCGACAACCCATAAACGTTACGCTGACATCTGCATATAACCAACACCGTTTGCATTGATGCTATGAGTATAGGGACTGGGTTGGGGTTGGGTTGTTTGAGGAGGAGACCAGACAGCGAGGTCATCAGTCTCATCGGATTAGGGAAGGATGGTAAAGGAAGTCGGCCATGCCCTTTCAAGGGAACCATCCCGGCATTTCCCTGGAGTGATTTAGGGAAGTCATGGAAAACCGAAATCAGGATGACTGGTCGCGGGATTGAACCGTCGTCTTCCCGAATGCGAACCAGTGTGCTAACCACTGCGCCTCCTCGCTCCGTTGTATAGGGACTGGACCAATAAGCAGTGGAGCCGCATGGTCTTCTTTGCTGAGAGCAGGCTCAACATGATTACTGATTCTGGACGTACTATCATACCACGAGAGGTTGAAACACTTAATGCACCCAGGAACGTTGTAGAACATGACTGTCTTGGCGGTATGTGTGCTACAATTAAGAGACCTGTAATGGTGCATAGGCCAATTTATTTTATTTGCTGCCATTTACAAATGATCTGCCCTCTAGTTACTGCTACAGGCGGCTGCATGTGCACAATATGATATTGTATATGTATATAATGTGAAATTTATTAGATATTTCATACTTTAATAAGGTTTAACAATGCTGAAACTTCAAACAAAATGGCTCTGAACTCTACGGGACTTAACATCGGAGGTCATCAATCCCCTAGAACTTAGAACTACTTAAACCTAACTAACCTAAGGATATTACACACATCCATGCCCGAGGCAGGATTCGAACTTGCGACCGTAGCGATCGTGCGGTTCCAGACTGAAGTGCCTAGAACCGCTCCGCCATAACGGCCGGCAAACTTGAACACATAGACTGAAAAGTAATTAAGAAACGGTAAATCTAAAAATTTACCATTTACCTATACAAGAGAAGAATTTAGGCTAGTAGAAAATATGTTGTGATATATTATAACTTCGTGGCATATTATAAATCCGAAATAATTTTCTAAACTAACAAGATTTTTTCTATCCAAAATTAGAAATAAAAGATAATAGAAAGTTGCATATATTCGTATTAGAGATCCTACCACCTAGCAATCTGCGCTGCGAGGGCTCAGCATAAAAATGTTGTTTGGTTGTACAGATCTCCAAATATTTGAACATGGTGCTCTTACAGATCAAGGTTATTGTGGTACTCCACACCTTCCCCATGCGTATCCTTTCGGCCCTGACTTCGTATTTATTGATGAACATGCGCGACCGCATCAAATAGCGCAGGTAGTGGAGCACTTATAACAAGATGATAATCGGCGAATGGACTAGTCTTCCCGTTCCCCCGACTTAAATCAATCGAGCACGTGCGGGATGCGCTGGGCGGAAGTATTTCAGCACGACCACGTCCACCAAGGAACCATCCAGCTGTTGTCAACTGTCCTACTGGCGGAACAGAATACGCTACCATAACAACTCCTTACCACCCTTGTGGCCAGCATGGGACCACCTTGCAGTGTATGCATGCCTTGTGTCCGTGGTGATAAAGCACCATCTTAACAACCACGTCCTGTCAAGGGAGCCTTCAAAACTCACGGTTGCTTCCAGGTAATTATTGTCTTTGAAAAAAAAAAAAGCGTCGTTTGTCTTCGTCTTATTGCGTATTGATTTCACTTACTCTCTGTACTTTACTGTACCAGGTCTTTATAAGTGCACTTTCAGAGAGGATCGTTTCTAGGCAGTGAAACTTCATACGAAAGCTATTTTCGTCGCTACGTTTTGCGGTTCATTATATTTTCGGGATCTACCATAGTATAAATCAGCTCCTGCGCTGAGGAAATAAGATGATGTTTACAGCTTGGAAATTAATTTAAGGAAGTAGCTAAAGGAAACAAAACTGTCACTAGGACTAGGAATCCCGCCTTATGCAAGACACCTTCTCAGTTTCGTTTTACCCAGACATGTTTCAGCACTTTTTGTACTATCTTTAGCGGGTTATTATTTTTTGTTACTATAAAATTGTTGTTACATATTAACTTTTGGAGACACTTTTGGTGCAAAATATTTACAATAGTGAATGAATAATTGTTGTTAAGTATTATAAATAATTTGTTTACAGTTCACAGTTCAGACATGTAGTAACTACCTGATGCACTGTATGTTATTTGTTATATTATGTCTAAAGTTATAATTTAATTGGCAAAAGTGTCAATGTACGCATTAGTTTACATAATCTACAACAATTATTCATCCACAAAGTTTCTCTTTAATATGTAACAACAGTTTTACAGTAAGAAAATAAAATAACCCACTGAAGACAGCACAAAAGGTACTGAAACATGTCTGGGTAAAACGAAACTGAAAAGGTGTGTTCCATAAGGCGGAATTCCTCGTCCTCATAGCAGGCACGGACATAAGAACAACTGCAATAGCACAAGATGATTAAAGCTGTCACTGCTCGCCAAAATAAAAATGACTGAAACTTTCATCTTTCCCTTATTTTTGTATGCGTCTGAGTCGTGGAAACTGAAAAAGAAAGTGGATCGCCACGAAAATCGATTCTTTTGGATTGTGAGTTTGGAGAAGTATCCTGAGGATTTTATCTCTGAAAAAGTAAAAAAAAAATTGAATGTTACTCGAAAAAATGAAACTTGAACTATCTCTGGAGGCTGAAACAAATACTAAATTAAGGTATTTTGGGCATATCATGAGAGCAGAAGACTCATCAGAAAAAGCTGTAATTCTCAGAAGCAGAGAAGATCAACGATGTGGAGGGAAACGGAAAACATCCGAGCTTGAGGACGTCAAAGAAAGGTCTGAAACGACCCTCGAAGACTAGAGGACAAATAGAACTTCCGGGAGCTGATGGAGGATCATCATCATCTCACTAGTAGTCAGGAAAAGCTGTCGTAACAACAACAAAATAACTCAAAATCTTCAATGGGTGTTGGCTTTCGGAGTTCCAAAACGACATACTAAGGGAAACTAGTAATATACTGATTTTATACGCAGGAAAGGTGATAGGAACGAGGTAACGCCCGATATGTGTGCAACAGACGTAATGTACACATAATGTGGTTACGCTCTTAGCTAACTAAGGTTACCAGGTAAGCTACTGTAGTCTACGCATACTTACCGTGGCCTTCGGCAGCATACGCTTATTTAACAACGCAATTAACCATTTTTCTGCAACGAACATGCCCTTTGCGTTCTGTGCTGAGGCCGCTTTTGTTGTGGCCGTACTGCTTGCCTAATGCTATTGCATGTGCTGAGACATCGCTTTGCGGCCGATATGAAATACTTATCATCGGATTTTTCCAAAACAATTAGGTGTAAAACAATCTGATAAGTTCATTCGATAGGACCTGAATTTCTTTTATTTATTCGTCATACTTGCTGCGGTGCATCAAATTAAATAAAACAGCACACACAATTTTAAAGAGTTGGCAGAGGTAAAAACACATAAATTTTGTGTATTGTCGATTTTAGCTCATAGATTGCAGTAAATTAAATGTAGATAAGATATCGAAATTTTATTTAAAATTGAGGGTACAACGTTTTCTCGTTTCGTTCTCTAGTTAGTTGGTTTTAAAACGACACCGGGCAGTTACGGGGCGCCTTGTTACGTCCATTCGGACTGGCCTGCTTCTATGAAAGAGTTGTCATCCGTTTTCGAGAAAATTATTAGGTGAAAAAATTAATTTTTTTCATGCCTTATAGTGTGATATCTTTGCTTGATAAAGGACTATAGTCTTTTTGTTATATGCCTTGGTTACTATGCGGCATCAAATTACGTAAAACATTGCGCCAAATATTAAAGATTTTGCAGAAGTAAAAATCGTACTGCATAAACTTCGCGTGCGGTTGATTTTATCTCCTACTTTGCAGTAAGTGAAATATGGATAAGGGAGCATCAGGATACTGATTTCGTTCTCGGGTTATTGGGTTTTGTATCCTAAAGGCGGTCTCGTGACGCACCCATTCAAGTCGTTGTGGGTCGTTAATCATCTGGCCATAAAAATCATCATCTCATAAACGATTCAAGATAGCGAAACGGGTGTTTTTGCAAATGATAGCACGTAATGAGCCACGTACGTTGTATGATAAATACACGAAACATTTTTA
Organism: Schistocerca serialis cubense; assembly: GCF_023864345.2. Taxonomy (NCBI): domain Eukaryota; kingdom Metazoa; phylum Arthropoda; class Insecta; order Orthoptera; family Acrididae; genus Schistocerca; species Schistocerca serialis. Next base: position 268,384,133 of record NC_064638.1, read on the forward strand.
TTGACCGAGATGTGAAAGTAACCAGTGCGCAACGGTGAGGCCGGCGGTTCAGTATGCATTAGGTCTCCATAGCACTAGAGGAAAACTCAAGTGGTGCTCTTATACACGCTCACAACAACTGGGGAAGGACGTAGCAGGACGTGCATACTGGCCCATAGAAGCGAAAATGTAAACAATTAATAACTTTTTTAATATCACGTTTTAATTCAGTTCACCTCCCCTGTCTGGTTTCATGTCATTCCCAAATGTAAACATAATGGCACCTCCCATATGTCTGGGGTATTGCGACGGGCATTTCTGACTAAGCGATATCCTGGAAGTAATTGCTGACAACCTGGAGGCACTCCTAAATGAGAGAAGGAAAACTATTCAGAACAAAAATGTTCGATAGCTTGCGCGCCCTTTCATATATCCTTAGTCAGTTTCTAGACGGTCATCGTTTCCAATTTATAAGGAAATCTACTAACACACGATCGCATACGCAATGAAAGCGAACGAAATGAGGCAACGTAGCATACTTAGCGTACACGTAATGCGCTTACCATCTTAACTGACCAAAGGCACTAGGAAAACTGACGTAGTGTACGTTTTCTTCAGGTAGCCTACGATGGTTCTACAACTCTGTTAGTAACTAATAACTTCCTGATATCACGTTTTAATTCAGTTCACCTCTTCTGCCTGATTTCAAGTCATTCATAAACGTAAACATGTTGGTACCTCCCATTACGGCCATGGTGTTAATACGCTATTTCCTGATGAAGCGATGTTCCGGAAGTCATTGCTGCCAACGTGGAGACACTCGTCAATAACAGGAGGATAACTATGTAGGACAGAAGTATTCTGTATGTTATGTGAACTTTATACCAGCTTAGTCAGTTTCGGGACGACTCACCACTTCTAGTTTATTGGGGAAACTATTAACAACCGATCGCATACGCAGACAAAGCGATCGAAATGAGGTAATGCAGCTTACCTAAAGGACAGGTGACATGGTTACTAACTTAACTGACCAAGGGTATTACGAAAACTACAGTAGGCTACATTTATACGGTTTTCTACAGTAGCCTATGGTAGTTTTAAATTCTATTAGTAACTAACAACATTTTGGTATCACATTTCAATTCACTTCACCGCATCTACATTCTATTACGTCAGTCGTCAATGTAAACAGGATGGTACATCCCGTTACGACTGTGGTATTACAACAGAAATTCCTGATGAAGCGATGTAAGGGAAGTCGTTACTGCCACCATGGAGACACTCGTAAGTAAAAGAGAGGAGGAAACAATATTCCATAGGTTACATGCACCTTTATACATCCTTAGTTTCCACACGACTCGTGACTTCCGATATGCATGGAAGTGTAGTAACCCACTGATATCATACGCCAACAAACGGATTAAAATGAGGTTACACCCAATAGGTATTCTACATACATAATGTAGAAGTAACGTGGTTATGGTCTTAACTGACCAAAGCTACTAGAAAAACTGATGAAGTGTATGTGTACTTACAGTAGTCTGTGGTAGACTTCAGTTGACAAATTTGTTAATAAGTAATAAATTTTTGGTATTACATTTTAATTCAGTTCACGTCTGCTACCTGATTTTATGTTATTCCTAAATAGAAACATGGTGGCACCTCCCGTTATGGCTTTGGTATTACAGTAGAAGTTACTGATGAAACGATGTTTCACAAGTCATTGCTGCAAAGTGGAAACACTCTTAAGTAACAGACAGAAATATTCTGTCGATTACAGGCCCTTTATACACTACTGGCCATTAAAACTGCTACACCAAGAAGAAATGTAGATGATAAACGGGTATTCATTGGACAAATATATTATACTAGAACTGACACGTGATTACATTTTAACGCAATTTTGGTGCATAGATCCTGAGAAATCAGTACCCAGAACAACCACCTCTGGCCGTAATAACGGCCTTCATACGCCTGGGCATTGAGTCAAACAGAGCTTGGATGGCGAGTACAGGTACAGCTGCCCAAGCAGCTTCAACACGATACCACAATTCATCAAGAGTAGTGACTGGCGTATTGTGACGAGCCAGTTGTTCGGCCACCATCCACCAGGCGTTTTCAGTTCGTAAGAGATCTGGAGAATGTGCTAGCCAGGGCAGCAGTCGAACATTTTCTGTATCCAGAAAGGCCAATACAGGATCTGCAACATGCGGTCGTGCATTACCCTGCTGATATGTAGGGATTCGCAGGGATCGAATGAAGAGTAGAGCCACGGGTCGTAACACATCTGAAATGTAACTTTCATTGTTCAAAGTGCAGTCAATGCGAACAAGAGGTGACCGAGACGTGTAACCAATGACACCCCATATCATCACGCCGGGTGATACGCCAGTATGGCGATGACGAATACACGCTTCCAATGTGCGTTCACCGCGATGTCGCCAAACACGGATGCGACCATCATGATTCTGTAAACAGAACCTGGATTCATCCGAAAAAATGACGTTTTCCCATTCATGCTCCCAGGTTCGTCGTGAGTACACCATCGCAGGCGCTCCTGTCTGTGATGCAGCGTCAAGGGTAACCCCAGCCATGGCCTCCGAACTGATAGTCCATGCTGCTGCAAACTTCGTCGAACTGTTGGTGCAGATGGTTGTTGTCTTGGAAACGTCGTCCCCATCTGTTGACTCAGGGATCGAGATGTGGCTGCACAATCCGTTACAGCCAAGCGGATAAGATGCCTGTCATCTCGACTACTAGTGATGCGAGGCCGTTGGAATCCAGCACGGCGTTCCGGATTACCCTCCTGAACCCACCGATTCTATATTCTGCTAACAGTCATTGGATCTCGACCAACGCGAGCAGCAATGTCGCGATACGATAAACCGCAATCGCGATAGGCTACAATCCGACCTTTATCAAAGTCGGAAACGTGATGGTACGCATTTCTCCTCCTTACACGAGGCATCACAACAACGTTTCACCAGGCAATGCCGGTCAACTGCTGTTTGTGTATGAGAAATCGGTTGGAAACTTTCCTCGTGTCAGCACGTTGCAGGTGTCGCCACCGGCGCCAACCTTGTGTGAATGCTCCGAAAAGCTAATCATCTTCATATCACAGCATCTTCTTCCTGTCGGTTAAATTTCACGTCTGTAGCATGTCATCTTCGTGGTGTAGCATTTTTAACGGCCAGTAGTGTACATCCTTAGTCAGTTTCTAGAAGGCTTGCCGCGTCCGGTTCGTATGGGAATCGAGTAACACGCTGATCACATACGCAAACGAAGCGATCGGAATTAGGTAACGCCCGATAGATACGCAACACACCCTACATTCAGGTAACGCGATTACGATCGTAGCTGACCAAGGCTACTAGGAAAACTATTGTAGTCATAAGTTTCTAATGGCGGTCTGCAGTAATTTTACAACTTTCTTAATAACTGTTATATCTGGTAAAATGTTTTTATTCAGTTCACGTATTCTGCCTGGTTGTGCGCCGTTCTTAAATGTAAACATGATGACAGCTCCCGTTTCGTCTACATACATACTGCGCAATCCACCATACGGTGCGTGGCGGAGGGTACCTCGTACCACAACTAGCATCTTTTCTACCTGTTCCATTCTCAAACAGAACGAGGGAAAAATGACTGCTTATATGCCTCTGTACGAGCCCTAATCTCTCTTATCTTATCTTTGTGGTCTTCCCGCGAAATATAAGTTGGCGACAGTAAAATTGTACTGCAGTCAGCCTTAAATGCTGGTTCTCTAAATTTACCCAGTAGCGATTCACGAAAAGAACGCACCCTTTCCTCCAGAGACTCCCACCCGAGTTCCTGAAGTATTTCCGTAACACTCGCGTGATGATCAAACCTACCAGTAACAAATCTAGGAGCCCACTTCTGAATTGCTTCCATGTCCTCCCTCAATCCGACCTGATAGGAATCCCAAACGCTCGAGCAGTACTCAGGAATAGGTCGTATTAGTGTTTTATAAGCGGTCTCCTTTACAGATGAACCACATCTTACCAAAATTCTACCAATGAACCGAAGACGACTATCTGCCTTCCCCACAACTGCCATTACATGTTTGTACCACTTCATATCGCTCTGCAATGCTACGCCCAAATATTTAATCGACGTGACTGTGTCAAGCGCTACACTACTAAAGGAGTATTCAAACATTACAGGATTCTTTTTCCTATTCATCTGCATCAATTTACGTTTATCTATATTTAGAGTTAGCTGCCATTCCTTGCACCAATGACAAATCCTGTCCAAGTCATCGTGTATCATCAGCAAACAGCCGCACATTGCTATCCACCCTATCCTAAAGATCATTTATCTACCGGGCTATCACAAAGTCAGTATAAATTTGGAAACTGTATAAATCACGGAATAATGTAGATAGAGAGGTACAAATTGACACACATGCTTGGAATGACATGGGGTTTTATTAGAAGCAAAAAAATACAAAAGTTCAAAAAATGTCCGACAGATGGCGCTTCATCTGATCAGCATAGCAATAATTAGCATAAGAAAGTAAGACAAAGCAAAGATTTTTACAGGAAATGCTCAATATGTCCACCATCATTCCTCAACAATAGCTGTAGTCGAGGAATAATGTTGTGAACAGCACTGTAAAGCATGTCCGGAGTTATGGTGAGGCATTGGCGTCGGATGTTGTCTTTCAGCATCCCTAGAGATGCCGGTCGGTCACGATACCCTTGCGACTTCAGGTAACCCCAAAGCCAATAATTGCACGGACTGAGGTCTGGGGACCTCGGAGGCCAAGCACGACGAAAGTGGCGGCTGAGCACACGATCATCACCAAACGACGCGCGCAAGAGATCTTTCACACGTCTAGCAATATATGGTGGTTCTAATAAAACCACGTGTCATTCCAAGCATGTGTGTCAATTCTTATCTCTCTATCTACATTATTCCGTGGTTTATTAAGTTTTCAAATTTATGCTGACTTTTTGATCACCCGGTAGACAGAAAACAACAGCGGACCTACCACACTTCCTCGCGGCACTCCAGATGATACCCTCATCTCCGATGAACACTCACCATCGAGGACAACGTGTTGTTGTTGTTGTGGTCTTCAGTCCTGAGACTGGTTTGATGCAGCTCTCCATGCTAGCCTATCCTGTGCAAGCTTCTTCATCTCCCAGTACCTAATGCAGCCTGCATCCTTCTGAATCTGCTTAGTGTATTCATCTCTTGGTCTCCCTCTACGATTTTTACCCTCCACGCTGCTCTCCAATACTAAATTGGTGATCCCTCGATCTTATATCCTCCTTTCAAGACACTGTCCATTCCGTTAAACTGCTCTGCCAAGTCCTTTGCTGTCCCTGACAGAATTACAATGTCATCGGCGAACCTAAAAGCTCTGGGTTCTATTACTATGGTATTACAGCGGAAATTTCTGTTGAAGTGACGTTCTGAAAGTCATTGCTGCCAGCACGGAGACACTCGTAGCTCGCGCGTGACGTCACACAGTTGGGAGGCTCGGTTGTCTAGAGGAGGTGGATGTGGGCGGGGATGGAAGGCTATTCATGTCGGCGCCCTGGGAGCGGCCGTCTGCACCGGCGCCCGCGTGGCTCGGCACGCCAGGCCGCATGCCCGCGCCGGTAATCGGATCCCGGGCGAGCGCACGCTCCGCTCCTGAGAGCATTTCTCTGTAGACGCAGCCGATGGGAGCGCGAGTGCGACGGCGGCGGCGGCGGCGGCGGCGGCGGCGGCGGGAGCGGCGGACGCAATTACCTGCGTGCTGCGTGGCGCGTCACGCACCTGCCGGCCGCACTCCGTTCCCAGCAGGCACACCACCTCGACGGGCCCTCCGTGCTGGGGTACTCAGAATCGACCCGGCTTTCTTTCACACTGTAAACTTCCTTCTCTTCTTCTTCCGGAAGACGCGTGTGATGCCTCGGTCCGACTTAAAGTCAGGCCACTGGTTACTTTGCAGTTGCCATACAGTGCGTTCTGCTGTAAGTTTGTCTCCTCAAATCGTGACTATTCCAACGTTTATCCTGTATTAATCGCATACGACAGTATGTGCTACCTAATAAACTCGTAAGTGCCGACCATAAAAATGGGATTTTTCCGAGGATCATAACTCACGCTCTTTACCTGATAGAAAAGTAAGGTCAAGTGTTTTGGATAATCCTTAGTCTTGGAACCATTTGTAAATCAAACAGTCAGCAGCTCGTGGTCTCGCGGTCACGTTCTCGCTTCCCGAGCACGGGGTCCCCGGTTCGATTCCCGGCGGTGTCAGGGATTTTCACCTGCCTCGTGATGACTCGGTGTTTGTGTTGTCCTCATCATTTCATCATCATTCATGAAAGTGGTGAGACTGGGCTGAGCAGAGTTTGGGAATTTTTACGGGCGCTCATAACTGCGCAGTTGAGAGCCCCACAAATCAAACATCATCATCATCATCATCATCATCATCATAAATCAAACAGAATGATGGTCGTAGTCTATCCTACAGCAAAGAGTCGAAATTTGAATATTACAAACTTCTTTCACCTTATGCAAATAGAGCAAATCGGTTGGTTCATTTTGCGCTGGATGTGGTCTAGGTTACGCCTCTAGGGGCTTATGGGGTACTACACTCTCGTACTAGTGCTATTCGGATAGAAATCTCCGCTCGGTCACGTAACGGAAACTGCTTAAAAATCCGATGAAATTTTGCAAAGATGTGTGGAGTAGTGTCTCCAGGATGCCTGTCGATAGAAGCACGTTGCTCCTTTCAATTCTTAGCGCACAGTGCACACGTCAAGATGTTTAAAAAATAATGTCTCCCGCCAAGTATGGGTGTCTGGTGAGAGATTTCGCCTGATGTAGTGCATGCGACGTAAATCATGCGTTTTGTTGTTCACAAAAAATCTCAGTGGCACTCTGCAGGGGCAATGAACATGGTCCTGCAGCGTTGTCGATGGGAAGTGTCTAATCGCTCACAACACAGCACATAATTGGCTCATCCTGGGTTCCACCTTCGCTCGCATGAACCGCTGGCTATGAAGATAACATTTTGCCATCAACTACGAGCTGTAGACAAGCGTAAAGAACTGGCAGAAAGCACAGGCTGATGCCTTCTATGACGTGGGTGTGGGAAGTTGGCGCAATGCTACGAGGAATGTCTAAGTCGGGGCGGTGGACTGTGTAGAGAAGTATGGAAGATGTAGTTAACTTATCGATTTTCACAGTTTTTTCCATTTCGCAACCGATCGGACCTTACTTTGCGAATAGCCCTCGTACTTTATGGACGTTTACTGAGGAAATGGCAGAATTTCTTGTGTATATTCCTAAGGGATCTGGATAAACTGAAAGAACCAGAGACTGTAGAGAGTTTCAGAGAGAGCATTAGGGAACGACTGACAAGGACGGGTTAAGAAATACAATAGAAGAAGAACGGGTAGTTTTGAGGGATTAAATAGTGAAGGCAGCAGTGAATCAGATAGGTAAAAAGACGAGAACCAGTAGAAAACGTTGCGTAAAAGAAGAGATATTTAATTGATGAAAGGAGAAAACATAAAAAGGCAGTAAATGAAGCAGTCAAAAAATACAAACGTCTCAAAAATGAGATACACAGGAAGTGCAAAATGGCTAAGCAGGGATGGCTAGAGTACAAACGTAAGGATGTAGAGGGATATATCATCTAGGGATAAGATAGATACTGCCTACAGGAAAATTAAAGAGACTGTTGGAGAAAAGAGAACCACTTGTGTGAATATCAAGCGCTCAGATGGAAAATCAGTTCTAAGCCAAGAAGCTAAAGCAGAATGGTGGAAGGAGTACATAGAGGGTCTATACAAAGGCAATGTACGAGAGGACAATATTATGGAAATGGAACAGGATGTAGATGAAGATGAAATGGAAGATATGATACTGCGTGAAGAGTTTCACCGAGCACTGAAAGACCTGAGTCGAAACAAGACCCCGGGAGTAGACAACATTCCATTAGAACTACTGATAGCCTTGGGAGAGCCAGCCCTGACAAAATTCTACTGTCTGGTGAGCAAAATGTATCAGACAGGCGAAATACCCTCAGACTTCAAGAATAATAATTGCAATCCCAAAGAAAGCAGTTGTTGACGGGTGTGAAAATTACCGAACTATCAATTTAATAAGTAACGGCTGCAAAATACTAACACGAATTCTTTACAGACGAATGGAAAAACTGGAAGAAGCCGACCTTGGTGGAGATCAGTTTGGGTTCCGTAGAAATTTTGGAAAACGTGAGGCAATATTGACCCTACGACTTACCTTAGAAGATAGATTAAGGAGAGGCAAACCTACGTGTCTAGCGTGTGTAGACTTAGAGAAATTTGTATGGTGTGTGGCATGTATGGAGGTGAAACATGGACGATAAATAATTTAAATCTGAAGAGAATAGAGGCTTTTGACATGTGGTGCTACAGAAGAATGCTGAAGATTAGATGGATAGATCACGAAACTAATGGGGAGGTACTGAAAGAAGTTGGGGAGAAAAGGAATTTGTGGCTCAACTTGACTAGAAGAAGGGATCGGTAGGTAGGACAAGTTCCGAGGCATCAAGATATCACCAATTTAGTACTGTTGGGCAGCGCGGAGGGTAAAAATCTTAGAGGGAAACCAAGGAATGAAAATACTAAGCACATATAGAAGGATGTAGGTTGCAGTAGGTATTTCGAGATGAAGAAGCTCCTAGAGGATAGGGTAGCATGGAGAGCTGCATCAAACCAGTCTCTGGACTGAAGACCACAACAACTACTTTCCTAAGGCACCGATCTCAAACAGTCTTGAAAATTTTCTTGATATCTTTACCTGTTTCCGAGGTATAGAGGTTAAAAGTTACTCTACTTGTGCACGTAACTTACGCATGTGAAATCCGGGGAGAGGCGGACTCAGCACGGAGAAATATGCTGTAAAGCGTCTCCGTTATCATCGGGGGGGGGGGGGGGGGGGGCTCCAGGAGACACGAACTTTTGTAGTACTGATGTACATGTAAAATAATTTCTGCACATAAAATCCGGAATATTGCAAAGTTATGTGGTTTTACGTTATTTCAATTTCTTACAACTAAACTAAATTTCACTGACCCATAAAGTTCTCTTCATATGACTGACATACCCTGTTCTAGGAGGGAAAAGGAAGAAATCATCTTTATAAATGCTCCGACTGGAGCACTAACGAGGCGAATATTCTCCTGTTTATTGAAAGACAGTGACTGAAAAGTGTGTATCAGCTGCCTTATTTTACCTTCCTCAGCATCTTTAAAAATTTTGGCATGCGAATATACTCGCCCTCTTTACCGCTAGGAGAGAAGAAGTCAGTGGCAGTTGCAAAGTGACGGAAAAGTAATAAATACTGGAAGATAGTAGACATTGGTTGGGGTATAGAAAGAACAAACGAGAAAATTGCAGTGTGAGAGAAGAAGGACGCAGTGGCAGTTGTACAAAGGTGACAGTGACACAACGGTGCCAGAAAAAGAATGGAGGGGTCAGTGCCAGTATAATAGGAATAAACAGAATTAGAATGTGGAAGTGATTGAGAGTTAGTGACAATGTGAGAACGAGTCTTTGACAATGACAACGATGAAGAGAGATTTAGTGACAGTGAGAAAAGACAGCAGCAGTAGGAAGGAATGAATGAGAAAGTAGCATAGAGAGAGAGAGAGAGAGAGAGAGAGAGAGAGAGAGAGAGAGAGAGAGAGAGAGAGCAAGAGCAAGATAGAGATAGCGAGAGGAGCCAATTGTAATAGTAGTAGGTCAGAAGGAAGGAGACTGTGGCTATGACTCGGGAGACAGTGCCTGTTAGAAAGACACAATAGATAATAATGAGTTGGGCTGAATGAGTGACTGAAAATGAGCAACTGGGAGTAGGTTGACATGAGTGACTTAAACTGTGGAGTAGTAGATATAATCGAGTTAGAGTTAGGGGAGCTTGTGGAAGCGAGAGGCTCGTTACGTAGTAGTAAGAGCGCGAAACTGTTCACATGCCTAACTTTTTGGGAAAATATTTAGAAGTGCTGAGAAAGGCAGAACTCGTGAGCTGGTAAACCAATTTCTGGTCAGAGCCTTTCAATACACAGGAGCATATTGGCCTTTTTTCCGTTCCAATAGGAGCGTTTTCTCCTGGTTGTGTACGAACTGCCTCCTAAAACACATCAACAGAACCAAAGAAACGTGTACTACAAAACATGAAACTGCTACCATTCCAGATGAGAACTTGAGGGTAGCGTGCTTGTCATACAGGGCTAAATCAGCCTCCGTTTCTCAGTGGTCAACGTGTCCGGCAGCTATGTGGGAGACTCTGGTTCGATTCTCGGTGCTGCCAGGGATTTTATCATGGATGAATTGAACGGGGTGCAGTCAGCTTCGTGATGCTTACTGACGAGCTACTCGAATGAGAAGTAGCGGCTCTAAGGTCCAGAAAGCCAATAACGGCCGGGAGAGCGGTGTGCTGATCCCATGTTCATCCTCGCCGCAACCGAATGACGCCATTGCAGGACGACGACACGACGGTCGGTCGGTTCCGATTGGTCTGTATGAACCAGGAAACTCACAGTATTTGGAAATTCACTATAATTTACTTACGTGTTATGTAAAGGAAATGTTTGTATGTGTATGTAAAAATTACGCGTGATGTAGGAAAAATAATCGGATGTAAAATTTTGTACCGCAAAAAAATGGTACATCCTTTCGGTGGTTTCCAGTTCACTCAAGATTTATTGCTGCACCAGTGCATATGGAGTACATGAAATGATTGCATTTACAGATCAATAGCACAAGCGATTCTGAGGTACCAGCTATATACCTATGCTGACACACCCATGCGAATTCAGGTGCTGACTCTGGGATCCAGTCAACCGTATAAATGGGAAAATCCTGTCCTCGGATACGTTATGCCACGACTGCTGGACCTGTTCACGTAGTTCTGTAGGGTTGTTAGTTGACGAGTCGCAGGAGTCACTTCTCGTCGCATCATTTCCCACGCGTGCTCGAATGGAGACCATTTTGGACATCGTGCTGGCCAGGAAAGTTGCAGCACGTCCTGCAGCGCACGCTGAGTTTCATAGGCAGTGTGCGAACGAACAATCTCCTGCTGAAACAACACATCACCTTCCTGTTGCAAAAACGGCGAAAGAACGGGTCCAACACCATTATGCACGTACGTGGCACTGGTTATCGTCCCATCCAGAACACCAAAGGTGAACGAGAGTTGCAGCTGATCGCACCCCAGACCATAAGGCCAGGGGCGGGGTTAGTGTGTCTTGCACGAATGCGCTCCTCAAGAGAGCGCTCACTAGGTCTACGTCGTATGCGCAGAGGCCATATCTTGCGTGCAGAGAGAATCTGCTTTCGTTGCTGAAGACCAGGGCGTGCCATTTAATCCTCCAAGTGATCCTCTGACGACACCAGTTGAGCCGTGCACTGCCTGCTATCAACGGGTTCGCAACCGTTCGTGTTGACACGTCTGGGCTTATTATCTGTGATGTGGTACCTGTACGATCTGCCACTGCTGTCCTTACAATACGACGATCTTGTTGAGCGTCCGTGATGCATGGATGTCCAAAACTGGTTCAAATGGCTCTGAGCACTATGCGATTTAACTTCTGAGGGTATCAGTCGCCTTAGAACTACCTAAACCTAACTAAGCTAAGGACATCACACACATCCATGCCCGAGGCAGGATTCGAACCTGCGACCGTAGCGGTCGCTCGGTTCCACACTGTAGCGCCTAGAACCGCACTGCCACTCCGGCCGGCATGGATGTCCAGAACCTTGACTATGGATGTGGGAATGTTCACGTGGCCACTGATATCAGCATCGTTGCACAACTGACGCAGCACGGCCATCTTGTGTGGCAGTTCTCCGAAAGGACGTACGCCACTAGGAAGACCACAATTTGATCCCTTTCAGACTCGCTCAGTTGGCTTTAGGGACACGAGTGCGTCGCCGTGGCATTTTTGCCTGCTTACTTCACACGTTTTCACCGCACTGAGCCTTCTGGCTGCAAGCCCTCACTATTAATACAGATGGCGGTCTGGCCGCTGTACCACTACGCTCTCTGTTCGCTCACGATGTTGGTGCGATTATCAGTACATCTAGTATCCACTAAGTGGCATATACTGTCATCGTCTCCGAATCAAAATCGATTTCGTCTTTCCAGGTGCACTAACTTTACTTCTGGCAGTACACATAAGATACATAAAACACTAAAAAGATATCACACTTCACTTGTAGTGCATATTGCAGCTGTGTCTCAGTATTCCATGAGGTCTTCCTGACTGCACCTCTGAGTACACGGATGGGCATTTCAGAAGTTGTTCCACTATCAGAATTTCGTCACACTCACCCTTAAAAGTGTCGAAGTTTGTCCTATTTGCTCATAACTCGTATAACGTCTCCAGTGCCATCAGTCCAGATGAGAATCCGAGAGTAAAACTTCCACTTTGTTAACGACATTTGGACATTCTTGCTGCTCGAGTGATAACATGAATAAGTCAGTTGGGAGCACTGAATTTATAAATCTTCCCCTATATTTAACTCATCTAGGCACTTGTTGACGGTTGTGTGCCGGGTGATGCTTGTTCTTTAACTTTTTCCGTTATTTTGGACTCAGGAACGTTCTTCTGATAAGTGTTGGAGCGGTACCGGATAATGAATACTAGTGATGCACTGCAATTGGTTCCAGGCAGCCCGTTACCTTTGGACTGGTGTCATTAATGACCGTGTCAGTATCATATACTGGAAAACCATTCTTTTTGCATGCCTTTCCATGTTCATTTTTTGCTTTGGTTATCTGAATACGTCTCTTACATGTCAAGGAGATACGAAGTGTGGGTCATAGCAGAACTTTTCCGTTTGTGACTTCTGCCGAACTAGATAGCAGACTGGTATCATTCCGCGAATTTTGATACCAAACGATAAGACCGATCATTATTGCTATGACTACAGTATCATGTGTAACGAATGTGTTCGAATATGAAACATGAGACGACTTCTGACAAACGGCTTTGGTAAGAAAGCCACTCATAAGTAAAACATAAATATTTAAACAAAATTGTATGTTAATGTGCAAAATAACATTGATTTATGTCAAGTACGTTCATATACTCCTCGTCCCTGAATTCCGATGATAACGAGACGACGGCCTACTTGAGGATGAATAGGCATTCCACTGCATTAATAGAATAACACAATATGGCTCATGCCGAATGTTCTATCTTGGGCTATCGTGTTACAGTTTTTCAGCTTTCAGCCATACGTTGACGCTGACGTGTGTGGATTTCTAGTGCGGGTTTCTAGATCGTAAAAACCACATCATTCTTCTCGTAGGGAGCTTACGGCTGCTTTAACGACGGACAGACGGAACGTGTATAAGCTACACACGTGCGTATGGCTGAAAATCTTAATGCATGGAGAAGTCAGAGAGGGCTTCGTCCAGCCAAAGATGGAAAATCGTGGTGAAACTCACGAAGAGGCAGCGAATGCTTGTGCCCTCAACATGATTTGATGGAAAACTTAGCGGGAGATTATAATATGTGTATCCTTTAACTTGATATTGTAGAAAAATAATAAGTGTTAACCACGATATCAAACAGAAACATTCCACAAGTTTGCACCGATCTTGCACAGATGCTACGACTGACTATTTCTGCAGTCGTTGTTCACAACATGACTCGCATGAGAAGTCTACCGCAAAACAGGTGGTGGTTAATATACAGTATAGAATAACTTACAGTGGTGTTGAGTGACACTGTTTATACGCAGCTGTAAAATGCAAACTTGGGACAAAAGAAAGCCTCCGTGTAACTAACAGCACGCTTTCTTGTGACATTAGTAACAGCGCAAATAATTTGGTCGTTGTTACTTCCCGGAAGTTTGGTCTTCATCATAGTCGTTGGAACTGGAGCGCAAATTCGGATGAGCCGGCCGCTGTGGCCGAGCGGTTCTAGGCGCTTCACTACAGAACCGCGTGACCGCTACGGTCGCAGTTTCGAATCCTGTCTCGGGCTTGGATGTGTGTGATGTCCTTAGGTTAGCTAGGTTTAAGTACTTCTAAGTTCTAGAGGACTGATGACTTCAGATGTTAAGTCCCATAGTGCGCAGAGCCATTTGAACCATTTGAAACTCGGATGAAATAATCATGAGGGAGAAAATCGATCATAGCCTGTTTAAGGAAAAAAAACCTGATATTCGTCTGAAGTAATTTAGGAAGGCTCCAGAATCCCGAAACCTTGAATCTTGGCCGAAGATTTGTTCTCTACGGTAACCGAATACGAGTTCCTTGCGGCATTCCGCTCCGTTAATTGAATAACACAATGTGTCTCATGCCGAACGTTTTATCTTGGACTATCGTGTTACAGTTTGATACATTGACACTGACGTGTGTGGATTTCTAGTGCGAATTTTTAGATTGTAAATACGACGTCATTTTGCTCGTAGCGAGCTTACGGCTGCTTTAACAACGGACAGACGGAACGGAGATGCAAGCGAAAGCGGATATTCCAGTCGGATGTTAAGTCTGCGCTCTGTGTTGGCAGACGAATGGCCGAGAAGTTCCCGAATCAAAGCTTTTACTGCCACCCGTAAATATTTGGTTCGTAATTCCCTCAAACAGCTGTGTCTTTTTCCGTGCCGGCGCGCCGGAACGCGGCCGCTGGACGGAAGCCGCGTCGGGGCGAGTAAACACGCGGGCCCAACACGCGCGCAAGCCACGCTGGAATTCCAAATTTCGGCTGCCGCTGCTCTACATCTACATCTATATCGATACTCTACAAATCACATTTAAGTGCCTGGCAGAGAATTCATCGAACCATCTTCACATTAAGTCTGTATTATTCCAGTCTAGTTACCGAGTGAGGTGGCGCAGTGTTTAGCACACTGGACCCGCATTCGGAAGGACGACGGTTCAAACCCGCGCTCGGCCATCCTGATTTAGGTTTTCCGTGATATTTCTAAATCGTTTCAGGCAAATGCCGGGATGGTTCCGTCGAAAGGGCACGCCCGATTTCCTTCCCTATCCACCCCTTATCCGAGCTTGTGCTCCGTCTGTAATAACCTCGTCGTCGACGGGACGTTAAACACTAATCTCATGCTCCAATCTTGTTCAGCGCACGGAAAAAACGAACACCTATATCTTTCCGTGCGAGCTCTGATTTCCCTTATTTTACTATGATGATCCATTCTCCCTATGTAGGTCGGCGTCCACTAAATATTTTCGTATTCGGAGGAGAAAGTTGGTGAGGGAAATTTTGTGAGAAGATTCTCCCGTAACGAAAATCTCCTATGTTCTGCCGATGTCCACCCCGAATCCTGTATTATTTCAGTGACACTCTTCCCCCTATTTCGCGAGCGTGCTGCCCTTCTTTGGATTTTTGCCCACATACTCCGTCAATCCTATCTGGTAAGGCTCCCACAAGTGCAGCAGTATTCTAAAAGAGGACAGACAAGCGTAGTGTGGGCAGTCTCTTTGGTATATCCGCTACATTTTCTGTCCTACCAATAAAACTCAGTCTTTGGTTAGCGTTCCCCACATCATTTTCTGTGAGTTCCTTCCAATTTAAGTTGTTCGTAACTGTAATTTCTGGGTACTTAGTTACATGTACTACCTTTAGATTTGACTGATTTGTCGTGTAACCGAAGTTCAACGGATTTCTCATAGCATTCACGTGGATAACCTCACACTTTTAGTTATTTAGGGTCAATTGGCAATTTTCGCGCCATACAGAGGTCTTATCTAAATCGCTTTGCAATTTGTTTTGATCTTCTGGTAACTTTACTACTCGATAAACGACAGCGTCATCTGCTAACAACCTGAGACAGCTATCTCCTAAAGCGTTTATATAGAAGTACAACAGCAAAGGGCCTATAACACTACCTTGAGGAACACCAGAGATCACTTCTATTTTACTCTATGACTTTCCGTCAATTACTACGAACTGTGACCTCTCTGACAGGAAATTACGAATACAGTTACATAACTCAGACTATATTCAATACGCACGCAATTTCACTACAAGCCGTTTGTGTTGTGTAGTGTCAAAAGCCTTTTAGAAGTATATAATCACTTTGACACCCTTGTCAATAGCACTCAACACTTCATTTAAGTAAACGAGCCTTGCACCGGCTCACGTTGGTGCTGTTTGTACGTTCCGCCCTCTGTTACAGGCCAGACGGTATCGTATAGTTGGCATGGATGCGGTTGTTTGTCTTCTTCTCGTGTTGACTGGCGCCACTCGGTTTCCCAAGCGTCGCCTGTCCGCTAGTGGCAGCAAAGGCGGTTATCTTTGTGTAATGTTGCCCTATCTTTGGGCCAACGTCGTTGTTTTTCCGGGTCATGTGAGTGTGCAGTTCGGTTGGAGACTCAGGAGAAGCCGGGTCTGTGCAGTGTGAGAACACGCCGGCACCGCTGGAGACATGCGTGGCTTGCCGGATGGAAGGGCTGTGGTCACGAGGGAGCACGACCTCGTCGTAAACCAGATCCTGTAGACTTTAAGATGAGTGATATTCAATTCAAGTAGAGAAACCTCCACCATTGTGACATCTCGCCATTCGCCAGTGACTTGGGTTTGTGTTGCTGCTTGTAGTGTTGCCAAGGTGAAGAGCAGCAAGTGGAGTGCTTGGGGATAGCTGATTTGATTAGGTTTCCTCGACTTTTAATTGCTATTTGCTGCGTTCAGCTGTGACAATTTGTTACGTTCAACCATCGGTATCTTTTCTGCCTGGTGGCCGCTAACACCCCAGTGGCTAGTGTATGTAACGGTAGAATATGTTCCCTCGCCTTGCCGCTGCTGTCCGCTAAGGCATATAGTTTTGACAGCTTTCTTGATTGTAGGCGTTTGTGATTCTTCTACACTGGTGCTAGTGATTCCTTTCTCGTTCTGGGAGCTCTAAGCATAGTATTCTGGGGGCGTAGTGCAGTCCGCCAGTTCCGGCTTTGGCGTGTATTTCCATTCTTGCCTGTGGTTTATTGGACGTCAGGCAGCTTCACCAAGATTATCATTTAGTCATTCGTTAGACTGCGACTAGTTCAAATGGCTCTGAGCACTATGGGACTTAACTTCTGAGGTCATCAGTCCCCTAGAACTTCGAACTACTTAAACCTAACTAACCTAAGGACGTCACACACATCCATGCCCGAGGCTGGATTCAGACCTGCGACCGTAGCGGTCACGCGGTTCCAGACTGTAGCGCCTTTAACCGCACGGCCACTTAGGCCGGCCGTCATATCTCCTGACCTAGTCTGAGTTACCATACTGTGAAGTGAATGCTGGCCTAGCGGTTCTAGGTGCTTCAGTCCAGAACTGCACTGCTGCTACGGTCGCTGGTTCGTATCCTGTCTTGCACATGGATGTGTGTGACGTCCTTATGTTAGTTAGGTTTAAGTAATTGTAAGTCTAGAGAACTGATGACCTCAGATGTTAAGTCCCATAGTGCTTAGAGCCATTTGGAGCATTTTTGAAGTGAATCCAACTCTTGGCTGCGTATCTCATCACTCGAAAAAGTGTTTGTTGCGGGAACTTCTCAGAGGTCGATTCCTGGAGCACCGTCTTCCACTGGTGCTTTTGTTTTATTATTGTATTCTTTATTACCATACCATGTAATGCCTACATTAAAGGTTATGTATGTCTAGTTAATAGTTCCGGTGGCCTTCTTGTTATTGTTTTTTTTTATTTTTTATTTTGTTTATATAAACATTATCTGTATTTTATGGTGATTTGCTAAAATGTAAAGCACTGACAACACTATTATTTATACAGTTGTTTATTCCTTCATTAACAACGTGTGGCTTTTTCATTATTTATTGTTGAGTCTGGAATTACTGTTTTAGAAATAAATGTGTGTAACTGTGAAATGCAACCAATAGTAACTGATGACGGTCCCGTTCACAATCGTACCCGAATCCTGCCCTCCCTTGACTATCAGGTTTCAGTAAAGAGCTAGTTCTGTTTCACACGAACGATGTTTTCGAAACCCTTGTCGACTGTGTGTGTCAACAGACCGTTTACTTCGAAGTAATTCATCATGTTCGAACACAATATATGTTCCAAAATCTTGCTACAAATCCACGTTAATGATATGGGCCTGTATTTTAGTTGATTACTCTTACTACCTTTCTTGAATATTGATGTAGTCTGTGCAACTTTCCAATCTTTGAGTACGGATATTTCGTAGAGCGAACGGTTGTAAATGATTGTTCAGTATGGAGTTATTGTATCAGCATACTCTGAAAGGATCCTGACTGGTGTAGAATGTGAATCGGAAATTTCGTTTTTGTTAGGTGGTTTAAGTTGCTTCACCACTTCGAGGATACCTACTTCTACGTTACTCGTGTTGGTAGTTGTTCTTGTTTCGAATTCTGGAACATTTATTTCGTCTTTTTGGTGAAGGAATTTCGGAAGGCTGTGTTTACTAAATCTGCTTTGGCAGCACTGTCGTCGATAGTATTTCCATTGCTCTCAGGAGATCTCATGTCTTTGGAAAAGTGAGCGTTTGCTGCCCAGAGGAATAATTTCAAATCGCCTGTTGTATTCAGTTTACGACAGGCAGTACTCAAATGCAAGTACCAAAGTTTCTGAAGCTAGACAGTACACGTCTATTTTCCTTACGTATTTTACAAAACGAAGCAACATTTCATTTGCTAACTGCCCATCTATCGGCTTCTAGGGGCAAAAATAAAGTGATTTTCACAATATAATTATTAACCGAATTTAAAAATTTAAAATTCTCCCACAATCTACTCATTAAGAGTCGTTCAAAAATGGTTCAAATGGCTCTGAGCACTATGGGACTTAACATCTGAGGTCATCAGCCCCCTAGAACTTTGAACTACTTAAACCTAACTAACGTAAGGACATCGCACACATACATGCCCGAGGCAGGATTCGAACCTGCGACCGTAACGGTCGCGCGCTTCCAGACTGATGCGCCTAGAACCGCTCGGCTACACCGGGCGGCATTAAAATGGAAATGATCGTATGGTACTGTTGGCCGGGAAGGCCCTATTCTGGGGAGTTCGGCCGCCGTATTAAAAGTCCATTTTAGGTGACGCCACATCGGCGTCTTACAAGTCAATGATGAAGGAGGACACACAATACCCTGTCCCCTGCCGGGAATCAAACCCGGGCCCCCTGCATGGTATGCGGTAGCGCTACCGCTACACTAGGAAGGCGGCATTAAGAGTCGTAATCTTACGAGATATCGTGCCAAATTCTGTCCAATTGGAGCGTAAGATTCAAAATCCCGAGGTGAATCGAGGGCGCTGCTAATAAAACTTCGAACGTTCTGAAGTGGGAGAGTTTCGCGCGACCGCTCTGGCCAATTGGGGCTTGGAACGCACTCAAATAAGCAGTAGAAATTTTCACCGTTTGCGGGGGGGCGTTATCTTGTTGAAATGGAAGCCCAGGATGGCTTCCCATTATACACTGCTGGCCACCGTAAATGCAACACCCTGAAGGAAGCATCCGAATCAAATGAAATTTACACCATGTGTTTGCAGCGATTAGATATGCAACTGATTAGAATTTCAGCGCAGACGCACATCACGCGCGCCTGTGGCGCCACCTCATAGCGCCATTTAAGGCTTCGCGATTTCGACGAGTGTACGTTCGGCACGTGTGTTTACCTTGTGGTTGTTTCACAAGACGATCAGTTATGCCTCGTAGACAACAGCGAACATCGCTTGATCAAGTATCCGAGTTCGACAGAGGAAGGATAGTGGCTTACCGAGATTGTGGATTATCGTACAGAGAAATCGCTAGTCTTGTTGGACGAAACCAAACAACTGTAATGCGGATATGTGACCGTTGGATGCAGGAGGGTACGACGGACCGACGTGGTCGATCGCATTCACCTCGGTGCACCACTGCACGTGCTGATAGGCAAATTGTGCGCATGGCAGTGACGGATCGCTCAGTGACATCCCGAACCATAGCACAGCACATTGCGTCTGTAACGCATCATCCAGTGTCTGCGCGTACCATTCGACGCCGTTTACAGCAGAGTGGTCTGTCCGCAAGACGTCCATTGCTTCGTCTACCATTGACGCAGAACCACAGACGTCTCCGTCGCCAATGGTGTGATGACAGACGGATGTGGACGGCAGAATGGAATGACGTTGTCTTTACTGACGAGGCACGCTTCTGTCTGCAGCACCACGATGGTGGGATTCGAGTGTGGAGACACCGTGGAGAGAGGATGCTGGACAGCTGCATTATGCACCCCCACACTGGTCTTGCACCGGGTATTATGGTATGGGGCGGTATTGGATACTACTGTCGCACGCCTCTAGTACGCATTGCCGGTACTTTAAATAGCCGGCGCTACGTATCCGAGGTGCTGGAGCCAGTTGTCCTTCCTTACCTTCAGGGCTCGGCCACAGCCATATTTCAACAGGATAATGCGCGACCACACGTGGCACGCATTGTCCAAACGTTCTTCGTCAATAACCAGATTGAATTGCTTCCCTGGCCGGCTCGCTCTCCGGATCTTTCGCCGATAGAAAACATGTGGTCCATGGTTGCTCAACGAGTGACCCAGATTACATCCCCAGCTGCCACACCAGATGATCTTTGGCAACGTGTGGAAGCTGCTTGGGCTGCTGTACCCCAGGAACACATCCAACGTCTCTTTGACTCAATGCCGAGACGTGTGGCAGCGGTGATCTCCAACAATGGCGGCTACTCCGGCTACTGATTCTGGCAGGAACCACATGTCACAGACGTCTGTAAACGTAATCATTTGATACTTGGTCAACATGTTATCTACAAAATAAATTTTGTTGTGCTACCTCTTGTCTTTCTTGGTGTTGCATTTACGGTGGCCAGCAGTGTATTAGAATATCGTCGACGAATCGCAGTGCTGTAAGGATGCCAATGATGGCAACGAAACGGGCCTTGCTATGAAAATGAATGCCACCCCTGACCATTATTCCTGGCTGTCGGGCCATATGGCAGGCGACAGTCATGTTGGTGTCCGACTGCTGTCCAGGGCGCCTCCCAATACGCGTTCGGTATGGAAATTAATTTATTGGAGCAGAATTGTCTTCAGTGTTGAGACTCGCTTAGAACTGTGTCCCGCTGACCATCGGAAACGTGTCTAGCGACGCCCCGGATAGCGGTGGTATACCAACCTGAATGTCGCCAACCAAAAAGCCCGACTACCATGAATGGTGGTCTGGGATGCCATTTTTTTTCATGGCACGACGCCTTTGGTTGTCAACCGCTACACCCTTGCAGCATAGCGGCGAGTCGACGGTATTACAGACCCCATTCTCTTGCTCCTCGTCGCAAGCCGTCCCGGGCATACAGTTCAGCAACGTAATGCCCGCCCGCACATGACGATGGTTTCTACTGCTTGTCTTCGTGCTTAACAAACCCTACCATATACAGTAAAGTTGCCGGATCTCTCTCCAACGGAGACTTTTGGAACATTATGGGCAGAGCCCTACAGCCAGCTCGGGATTTTGACGATCTAAAGCACCAATTGGACAGAATTTGGCATCTTATCTCTGAGAATGGCATGCAACCACTCTACCAATCAATGCCATGCCGAACAACTGCTTTTATAAAGGCCAGAGGTGAACTCACTTTTTTCCCTAGAAAAAAATCAACCATTGTTGTCCTGAAATTGTAATCACTTGTTTGTCTATACATGTACGTCACATATACTATTATTACTTGCATTAGAGAGTATAATTTTGATACTACTAATTTTATTGGCAACGCGTGTTGTAGACAGTATACATACACACCACTGAATGTAGCTACAAAGTTATGTCACTGTCCAACAAATAGGTCAGGAAATATGACGGCCGGCCGAAGTGGCCGTGCGCTTAAAGGCGCTGCAGTCTGGAACCGCAAGACCGCTATGGTCGCAGGTTAGAATCCTGCCTCGGGCATGGATGTTTGATGTCCTTAGGTTAGTTAGGTTTAAGTAGTTCTAAGTTCTAGGGGACTGATGACCACAGATGTTAAGTCCCATAGTGCTCAGAGCCAGCCAGATATGACGTAATAAAAACGGAGATGCATAGAAAACTATCTTTTGCTTAAAGCGCGGCCCAAATTATAGAAGCTATACTTACCCCATGTTCGATAGTAAGAGCACTTCGCGACCGCCGACGTCCTTTGTAGTTAATATCAAACCTTTTCCTAACTTTTTGACGCTGGCCGTCTCATTACATAATGAAAGGTTCAAATGGCTCTGAGCACCATGGAACTTAACATAGGAGGTCATCAGTCCCCTAGAAATTAGAACTACTTAAACCTGACCAACCCAAGGGCATCACACAGATCCATGCCCGTGGCAGGATTCGAACCTGCGACCGTAGCAGTCTCGCGGTTCCAGACTGAAGCGCCTAGAACCGCTAGGCCACCGCGGCCGGCTCATAATGAAAGGAACAACAGTTTATCGCTTACTGATAATGTACACTGTTCGTGAGGTAAAATTTTCTGTATTGTTTGAATTTATTATTTCTCTACGAGTAACTCTTCGCCATTCATTTTGCTGACAGTATCGACGTAAAAGACTGAAGATACCAACAAAATTATATCGTTTTACGAAGGGTAGTGTTGGTGGAAAATTAGCTTTTCAGGAAAATGTGGTTTTCTGTATCGATTTGCGTGTTCAGTCATAAAGGTTTTACAGGGTTAGCGTCAAATATTTAAGGCATTAACTTATTTGTAACGTAATCAGTCATTTTAAGCTGTTTTATTAATGGGAGTTCGGTTCTTTAAAAAACCATAGGCGGGCGTTACTAGTTTGTTCTAATTCTCAAAACTCCACAGGTGGGTGTTCTTGCATGAAAAAAATCTGGCTAAATATATCAGAACTCTAGCTGCCGCTCGTTCGAAAAGCGCCAGTCATGTAATGGATAGAGTGTAGGGCCTAATTGCAACTGTCAGAATGTTAAAATTACTGCTACGTTTTGAAACACTGGTGGCAGAATTTCTTTAATACCACGCCGAAGCCTGTTAAATTTGTCAGGGACGTTTGAAAATTTATTATTTCACAAGTTGTATGCAATTCATTTATTATTTCACAAGTTCCGTGGAATTCGTTTGACCTTTTACCAGCACTATTTGATAGTCATTCGATATTCTTTGAATGTCAATGCGGTACCCCTTTCTCTGTGTGCGAAAATATTATCGCGCTGAAACAAAGAATGTGGTGGTAAAAGGGGTTACCATACGATGAATTAGAGCTGCGATAATGCAGTTTCCAGGCGTGGGTGTCTACACGACCGAAGCAAGCTTTTAAAAGGTGAAGCGCAGCATGGAAATTATCTTGTTCGCGTTCGAACCTCGCGTCGTTAACTGATGCCTCGTTTGTTTGTGTGCTTGTATAATGTTTCAGATGAACGCTTTGGCAAATTTTATCTAATGTATATGACTAAACACGTTTTTATTTTCAAATTAACTATCCGATTATACGGCCATACAACTTTGGTGTACATTTTGCCATTATTATTATTAGGATCCATGTTTATATTTAGACAAACTTTCACATTTCTTCAGTGAACTCTCCATTGGATAGCCAACAAATATGTAGGCCAGGGTTGATCAAGATTGCGATTCACTGCCTGTCCCCCGACGCGAGTGCCGAAGTGCTCAACCTCGCTGCACATTTCTCCCACCGCTTCGCCACGCTGTCTGGCACTAGGCGGGGGAAGAGAGAAAAACGCCGAATTTTCCTCTTTTAACCCTAAGACGCCCAAGCCTTTTTTTCTAACTTGGATACCTAAGGGGGGGGGGGAGGGGGGGGGGGGTCCGGAGAACCCACAGGTATTAGACAAGTTTACTGACGAAAAATTACAACTTTCAAAATGGTTTATGTATTTTAACTAAGGCATCGGTTTATAAATGTTGTTAATTGTTATAAATATTGGATTGGGTGAATAAAAAATTGACATATTACAATACAAAATACAGATGTGTTCGTATACAATAGACTACTCTGAGTTCTCAACTTCAAGGCAAAAGAGACACTTCACAGTTTTTCCTGAATGTGTGTCACACACATGTTTATGGCACAGTCCACAATACTGTTTTGGTTTACTTAGAATGTTGTACTTCTGCTTCTTTGTTTTGCTTTTCTTACACAAATATGGCACCGACCTTTCCATGCAGGACGCTGACATGCTTCTGTTGTCACTTCTTTGATTTTCTTTTGCAGAATAGTCTCCATTGATTGAACAGTTTGGTTAGATAACACTCTTGCATTGGCACTTCTTTCTTCTACCTGCACTTTCACTAGCTCCATCTCAGCTTGCAGAAGGTAAAGTTTAAGTTTGTTGTGTTTCTTTTCATTCCATCTTGGATGTTGCTGGATGAATGTGGTGGTTGCATTGATAATACAAATGTCGATGAGAGAGTAAAATGCAGATAGAGGATATCTTTTTGTTCCCCTCTTGCAGGTGTACATACGCGCCATTTGATCAATGGTATCAATTCCCCCTTACTGGAGTTATAATATGCAATTATCTCGGTTTTATTCTTCTCTCCTCCAACAGTGCCTTTATCTTGGTGCATTGTTGACAACATCAGTAAGTTTTTACTTGGTTTCGTTTTTGCTGTGTAGGACACCAAAGTTACTGGAGGCCTACGTGTTGGGAAGTGCACTAACTCACTGCAAGTGTACAAGGTAAATAACAGCTGACTGACATCAACAATCACTTTCTCTGAAAGTAAACCGATTGTTGTTAATATCAAGAAAACCAACCAACAAGAAACTAACTTGCATTGTTGTAGAGATGAGAAATACAAAATCCTACTAAGAGAAATTTTCTATAGCATGGAAGCATAAGGGGGGGGGGGGGGGGTTGTTGGACCCGTAATAAGTTTATTTTTTCTTTCAAAGCAGGAATTTTCTATAAAATATATTGAACCTAACGTGTCATAAAATAGCCAACAAACAATAACTCAAAGGGAATATGTAGTATGAAAGTTACTTGGGCAAAAGCAGGGGACATAAAAAAATTGTGGGTTCAACGAACCCCCCCCCCCCCCCCTTAGGCGTCCTAGGGTTAAATGGAAGCGGGATCGCACTGAATAAAACTTGGTTTTTGTATTTTATCTTTGTACTGTATTATGTTAACCGGGGACCTAGGGTCCATCCCTGCCGCAGCCGAAGTGGTCCACAACCCCATGACGGCTACCGCAGTCCACTTCACCTCTTCGCCACCCCACACCGAACCCAGGGTTATTGTGCGGTTCAGCCCCCGGTAGACCCCCCCATCTCCCCCACCCCCAGGGAACGTCGCACACCAGACGAGTATAACTCTATGTTTGCGTTGTACAGTAATGGTGGTGTACGTGTATGTGGAGAACTTGTTTGCGCAGCAATCGCCGACGTAGTTTAGCTGAGGCGTAATAAGGGGAATCAGTCCGCATTCACCGAGGCAGGTGGAAATCCGCCTAAAAACCATTCACAGCATCCACAGACTAGCCGACTCACCGGACCTCGTCACAAGTCCGCCGGTTGGATTCGTGCCAGGGACCAGGCGCTCCTTCCCATTGCGGAAAGCCGCGCGTTAGACCGCACTGCTGACCCGGCGAGCTATATTTTATCTTTATCAACAATATAGTTCAAACACAAACCAAATTTTCAGTATTACTGAATTATTTTTGACATAGTAAAGCTATAATGCAGTTTCTAGATGGTACAAACTATCAGCATACGGACATATGCCGACAGTTTCACGTATTCACACATGTAAGTTTCTGGTTAATTATGACTTATTTAGTTTCATAATTGAAAAAAATATCTTTCACATAAATATGTCGATCAATATAATGTAGCACTTTTGCATCTTCGTTACACAGGCGTAGAGATTCTATCCGAGGAAAACAATGCAGACGCCCTGGACGGTTTTAACGTAAAATGATTTGTGATTAAAACTGCAATTACCTTCCAGTTCAGTCAGGTACATCTGCGCAAGCACAGGGGCGCTTTCAACTAAAAAGGCAAAACATCTGGAAAACAGATGTGTGTTTCACAGTGTCCTCAAAACCTTTAGAAAATTGTCATTGTGACAGTTAATTCTTCAAATTTAGCTCTTCTTTAACGGCAGTGAGCTTAGGGAACTGAAATTTGTGTATCAGAATCAGTCCATTCTATAATAAAGTTGTTTCTCACCTTTCAATGTCTTACTGTGGGCAGTACGCAGTCAAGTCCCTTTGAAATGTGAGGTCCGCAGTCCGTTTCGGGTGTCGTAATTTTCGTTCCTGCACTCCTTTTCCCTTCAACATAAATTAGAAAATAGCGAGTTCGCCGGCCGAAGTGGCCGAGTGGTTCTAGCCGCTACAGTCTGGAACCTCGCAACCGCTACGGTCACAGGTTCGAATCCTGCTTCGGGCATGAATGTGTGTGATGTTCTTAGGTTAGTTAGGTTTAAGTAGTTCAGAGTTCTAGGGGACTGATGACCTCAGAAGTTAAGTCCCATAGTGCTCAGAGCCATTTGAACCATAGCGAGTTCTAACGCGAAAAATCGTTTTTAGCATACACCTTGACTTAACCAACGTACTTTGCACTAGTATTTCATACCACTGATTTCTTCACATGCTGCATGCCAAAAAATTAGAACTAATAATTTCCTGATATGCTGAACGATGAATCCCTCTGTCGCTCGTTGTAATTTTTTGCTCTTTGGTTTCAAGTAGATGTTTAAATTATTTCTGTGTGGCACTGTAATATCATTTCTTACTAAATTTGTAGTACCCGTCGCATATGCGACTGTATAATAGATTTCGATAGCTATCATCCTTCTCTTCAGTGATACCCATTCATTTTAAAAGATTGTGACGATAGATCACTAGACTGCCCCTTTTTGTGCAAACAACCACTGAACCTATAAACTGACCTTCCTATCACGGACAAATTGCTAAGGGTAAACGGCGCTGACAACACAGTTCTGCCCAACTGAAGAGGGTTATGCCGACTAAAAATTGCCATATCGCAATACTAAATGAAATGCTGGGCCGAACCGAAGACTTCCGAGAAAGACCGAGGAAAACTGAGGCAGGCGGAGATTTCGACTCGACGTAGCTGGCTCTCATCTACGCGACAGTCAAACTTGACTCACAGTTTTGCGAGCATGTCTAGAGTTACCACAATCCTTGCTGTGTCTGTGTAATGTAGCAGTTCGCCCATTTTGATGGGGAGGCATCGAAAAATATAAGGAGCCCTTGAGGGCCATTTGTGATCTACACAGCGTCCCATCGTCGAACCTTCGACGAAATCACACCACTAAGTTGCAGACGAATTGCACTTGTTGAAACAGAGAACCCAAAACATCACTCGTTTATGTTTATAATTATGTTATCGCAGTCATGTCTCGACGTAAATTGGGTAATGAACTAGAGCTGTTCCAGGGAGCCCCTTACAGAAACCATATGAGCTGAAAACTTACAACAGGCGCCAAAGTGAATTTTCAGTTAGCAGCCTAAGTACAAATTTACCCTAAGTGTCTATCTTCATTCTCGTAAAATGTGCAGTCTCGTGAAATCTGATGAATCCCTTTCGAACCATCCTGTATACTGTTCCCTAGGTCTCATGTCATTGGGGATTTGTTAACTCTTAGGAATTCTGTATTACGTCATACTCACCGTCTCTTCTAATTTGTTTCTCAGTGTAACTGGATACCTGTCAACTTGTTCATTCCCTCTGTCTGTTTGTACTCACTTCAACGCAGTGCTGTAGCTGTGGTAGAAATAGTAGTTTTATTTATATGTAGATCTCTTTGCCCGCCGGGGTGGCCGAGGGGTTCTATGCGCTACAGTCTGGAACCGCGCGACCGCTACTGTCGCAGGTTCGAATCCTGCCTCAGGCATGGATGTGTGTGATGTCCTTAGGTTAGTTAGGTTTAAGTAGTTCTAAGTTCTAGGGGACTAATGACCTCAGAAGTTAAGTCCCACAGTGATCAGAGCCATTTGAACCATTTGTAGGTCTTTTTCGCGACCGCGCGGGGTAGCCGCGTGGTCAAGGGCGCCTTGTCACGGTCTGCGCGGCTTCCCTCATCGGAGGTTCGAGACCTCCCTCGGGCATGGGTGTGTGTGTGTTGTCCACAGCGTAAGTTAGCTTAGGTTAGATTAAGTAGTGTGTAAGCTTAGGGACCGATGAGCTAAGCAGTTTGGTCCCATAAGATCTTACCACAAAGTTAAAATTTTCTTTCTCTTTTACAAGGACACTGAACTTTAAAAACAACCGAAAGAAAGTAATTCGCATATAGAACATTCATGCACTGGTAGGTGTAGGATGACAAGGATGGGACAGGTAGTCAGCTGTAAAGTTGTAGTAGGAATCATCTCGGCATTTGCCTGACATAATTTAGGGAAATAACGGAAAACCTAAAGCTGGATTATAAGACCATTCTGCACAAAACAGTGCTACCTCAGTCGGATTACCTCTAGTGTATAATTTTGTATTAAAAAAAAGTTATTTAATTATGATAAAAGACTAATGTTACACTTTTTATTCATTTCTCACTGCCAATCACTAAGAATTAACACTCACTGCGTTCACTTTTTTCATTACACTACACACAGAATTGCTGATCCCAGGATCATTTTGTGTATCGCCAAACCCAGTTCCTAGCCTGAGAAACTAAGTCAGCAACTCTCTAGAATCAGTATATGTTTAGCTCAGAACGAGAATATGATGCTAGTATTATACATTGCATAGCTTTGGGAGTAAGTTTTTTCAGAAAACGCAAAAACGAAGGAAAACATTCGCAGACGCAAAAAAAAAAAAAAAAAATCTCAACACCAAAAGTAATGAACATATAGTAACGACATTTCGGGCATGCATTTGTTAAGGTACATTATATAAGTAATTAGCATTGAAAGAGTACCTGTTAATGTAAGCGTGAGATAGCCCTTGAAAATGTACAAAGCTGGTAAATTAATAACCGATGTAATCACCAGATTGTTGAATACAAGCATAGAAACGTACATGCAATGTGTTTTACAGGTGCCGGATGTCAGCTTGGGGCATAGAGTTCCATGGCTGTTGCACTTGGTCGGTCAATGGAGGGTCCGTTAATGCAGTTTGTGGATATGCTGCTGTTGCCGCGTCCGCAGCTCGTGGTCGTGCGGTAGCGTTCTCGCTTCCCGCGCACGGGTTCCCGGGTTCGATTCCCGGCGGGGTTAGGGATTTTTTCTGCCTCGTGATGACGGGGTGTTGTGTGATGTCCTTAGGTTAGTTTGGTTTACGCAGTTCTAAGTTCTAGGGGACTGATGACCATAGATGTTAAGTTCCATAGTGCTCATAGCCATTTGAGCCATTTTTTTTGCTGTTGCCGTCTGGTGATGACGCATATATGTTAGACTGGACACAGATCCGGTGGTCTAGCGGGCTAAGGAAACACGTTGAAACTCTTTAGAGCATGTTACGCTACAGCAGCTGTATGTGTGCGGGCGTTACCTTTTGGGAAACACTCCTGGAATACTGTTTATGAACAGGGCGAATAACCAGACTGACTTAGAAATTTGAAGCCAAGGTGTGTGGGATAACAACGAGAGTGCTCCAGCTGCCATACGAAATCGCACCCCAAACCATAACTCTAGGTGCAGGTCCATTGTGTCTAGCATGCAGACCTGTTGGATGCAGGCCCTTAACTGGCCTCCTCCTAACCAATGCACGGCCATCAAAGGCACCTAGACTGAATCAGCTTTCATCAGAAAACACTTTAGACCTCAACCCTGCTCTCCAATAAGCTCTCGCTTGACACCATTGAAGTCGCAAATGGGCGGTGGGGGTAGGGGGGGGTGGGCGGGGGGGTTGTTTGGGGTCAGTGGAATGCAGGCTACAAGGCGTCTGGCTCGAGTTGTCTTTCACGTAACCGATGTCTAACAGTTCGTTGTGTCATTGTAGTGCCAACCACTGTTTAAATTGCTGCTGCGGAGGCAGTACGATGCGACAGAGCCATACGCCGAACACGATGGCCTTCTCGCTCGGTAGTACCAAGTAACCGTCCGTGGGCTGGTCTTCTTACAAGCGTTTAATCTCGTGACCAAGGCTGCTGTAAATCATGTACAGTGGCCACATTCCTGCCAGATATTTCCGCCGTATCGCAGAAGAAACATCCAATTTCTCGTACTCCTATTACACGACCTCATTTAAACATAGTTAGGTGCTGCTAATGGTTTCATTATCGCCTTGAAGGCATTCTTGACTAACATCACCTCATAACGTCTAGTCTTCAAGGTGAGTAACGTTCACGAACGTTATTGTTGCGTTCCTCAGCTCTTCATGCTAGGTTATCCAGTGCCATCCTCTTCATCTCCGAAGAATTACTGGAACCCATATCCTTTTGAACCTGCCCACTATACCCAAATCTTGGTCTTCATCTAGAATTGTTACCCACTGCTCCTCCCTCCATTACCAAATTCAAATCTCCCACGAACTGTGCGTTCCTTTTGTTCAAATTGTGCCATTAATTTCATTTTTCTCAAATTCCATTCAGTACCTACCCATTAGTTACTAGATCTACCCATCTAACCTTCAGCCTTTTTCTGGAGTACAACACTTCAAAATCATCTGTTCCTTTCTCTCAACTGTTTGTCCTCAACGTCTCACGTCTGTACAGGGTTATAGTTAGACAAATACCATCATTAAAAACTTCCTAATATTTAATTTTGTATGTGATGTTAACAGATTTCTCTTTTCGTAAACACATTTCTTTCTACTACAGTGTGCAGTTTCTAGCTTCTCCTTTTATATCCCTTTTACTTCTGTCGCGCCGGCCGTTATGGCCGAGCGGTTCTAGGCGCTTCTGGAACCGCGGGACCGCTACGGTCGCAGGTGTGAATCCTGCCTCGGGCATGGATATGTGTGATGTCCTTAGGTTAGTTAGGTTTAAGTAGTTCTAAGTTCTAGGGGAGTGATGACCTCAGATGTTAAGTCCCACAGTGCTCAGAGCGTTTGAACAATATAAATTGTGGGGGCAGCTGAATTATGAGGTAGGAAGATGTGAACAAAGGTTTCTTTAGGTATTATGATTAGAGGGTATGAGCGTAAAGATGCATAGGTGCAAGTACGGGTTACTATAGTGAACGCCAATCAGGGACGAATTCATTGATTGGTATGCGTTAAATTTGAGATTTTCGAAGGTACAAAGAGAGAGGAGAGGAAAGTATTTAAAAAACTGATGCAGAATTCCAGTGAAGTATTGTACCATGATGTGCAAAGCGAGACGGAGTGGAAGGCCCTCGAGTGTTAGAAGGGCGTGATAAAGTTTGTTGAATCGAAAATTCAGATGGCCTAGTCATAAAAGTCAACAGACTTTATAGTGACGCGAAAATGCAGTTTGCGTATTTGTCTGATTATTAGTTTACATCTGTTGTGTGTTGTCTGTGGTATGGCTGATGAAAGTGGTTTCCATGTCAGTTTGAAGTCGAGAAGTAGTCCAAGGTCCTTTCGTATGTTAGTGAGATGTGTGGTTTGTTTGTAAAGGTGAGTATGAAGTGTTGGGGGTGGGAGCTTCATGTCATTAGCTCTGAATTTATCACCTTTTTCTTGGAATGGTTTGTCTTGAATATCCACTCATTCTGGCAGGTGGTAACAGGGTTGAAGTGGGCTTGTAGTGATCACTGGGATTTCTGAAGTGTGGGGTGTAGGGGTACGAAGCCAGTGTCGTCGACATACTAGAGGAGGTAGACAGAGGAAGGGGATTTAAATAATGAAAATTGCACTAGTTGCGTATTTCCTTGTTTAACAAGACGCATTTCGAGAATCTGCCTCTCTTGTACCACAGATTTTTTTATTTTTTATTTATTTTTTATTTCTTGGCGCGGAGGGAGGGGGTTTACACAGCAATCCGAAAAACGACAAAATAAATCTTGAGATTTTTTTTTATATGCTATTGTTACAGACAGTTTTTTTTCTGTCTTCTTACAGATACTGTGCATACTCTACTACGCAGGATATCGTGCACATGCAGACTATCACTGTTTGTTCTTGTAATCAAAACATGTTTTTCAGAGACATATATACATATTGATGGCATGGCTTGTACACAATCAGAGATGTTACATTTTCTGAGGATTACATTATTTACGTACTGCTCCCAGTTATAAAATATATTCTTTTTACTATTACTGTCACTGAATTTTAAACTTACCGGTTACACTATATATTCCATTTCGTTGTGGAAGTTGATAGAAACTATGAAAAAAGACCATATTTATGGAAGACTGCAGTTATATACAGGAGAAGTACTTGAAAAAAATTAACTGAAATCAGTATTAAATTTGTCATAGAGATTTTTTACCCTTGCTTTTTGAGGTGTACAAGAAACAAATCCATTGTATGTGGTTTCTGGAAGTGGTGGATGTTGTGTACGACTTCGTACACAGTGGTAGGGGGATCTGGGCTACAGTGTGATGTGAACTATCGTCGTAGGAAAGCTGGATAGGAGCAGAAATGATTAGACAACAATAACACAGCAAACAAAAGATTTACTACTTAGCTTGTATTTCTCCGAATTTTTGAAAACTCATTACAAATTATGCAACAGGGAACAGAGTCCAGCTCATACAATAGAAACAACTATGATGTTGGAGCCGCGACAAGGTGGCGTCCGCGTGGCGTTTCGTAGTGAAGCGGTTCCAAGTGCGATTGGGCTGTATGGCTGCTGCCAGCCGTCCTATATCGCAGCAGTAGATTGTGCTCCAAGTACAGAGCTTCTGGAGGCGTGACATAGTTGACGTCATCCATTGGGCCCACCGGGTGCCGCGCGACCGATATCGGCGTCAGACGGAACTTGCAATTCCGGTACAAATGTAACAATGCCCGTGGGGTGGTATCGATATACTGTATGATACCACAATGGCGTATCTTAACATAGTGTTTTTTGCTTTTTAAATGGGGGTACAGGGTTTTTACATGTGTTTCTGTTGCTGATTCTTTAAGTTGGTTATGTTTACAAAACAGTCAGTCTATGTAGTAGCTTTAAGAAGTTTTACATTTGTGAATCGCCCGCTAAACTCGCTGGGCAGAACACTACACGGCGTCCTCGATCTCACCACTAAAAACGCTCGGTGTTGCTCACAGGAAAAGCTCCACAACAGCGAACCACCGAAACGAACGACACAACATGAACGGACGTGGCTTGGGTACTTAAGACACCACTCAACTTTGAGGTCCTGGGTCGGAGAGCCACAAAGCTCGTAGCGATCGGACAGCTCCACACACGCTCCGACACTGCGCAGGGACCACCAGCGGACCCATCCGACCGCGCCGCACGGAGATATTCTCCCTGGTCCGCACCAACCGAGTGACTGCCCGCCCACACCCTAGCCAGAAACTATATACACAAGACCGAAGATGGTACACGATGCAAATATCGATACACATCGCTGCTGCCACACATATAAGGAGGCAGAACCACGGCATAACCGCAACAACGGTGGGAATCAAACGCAGATAGAGAGCCAAGTTCACGGAAACGCTTAGTTTGGAATGATCATGGCTCAATTTGTTTTTGTGTAATCCTGAGTCTGATAATTAACATTTTTTTCTGTTCGCTAAGCCTGTGCACTAGTTTTTGTTGCAGTTTGTTGTTTATTGAGAAATCTACTATATGTGATGTATGTAGTTTTGCTGTTTTTTGAGAAATGTTATCCACATAACGTATGCTGCACATACATTTGTTTCTACCATTAATTCCTTCTAAATTTCCAAGAATTTCTTTCTATTTCGCTATTTGTTTCTGCATTTGGTCTACCATTGAACTAAAGAAGCAATAAGCCTGTGCAGTTTATTGATGGTGTCTAAATTTTTGTCCCTGTCTTCTTTGAACAGTGGAATTATGTTTCCTCTGAGTACTGTCAGTTGCTATGCAGCTTTCTCGCGTATATATGGCTGAAGTGATGTGACAGCAATTACATTACGCTGTTATTACCTTTCCATTCATAGTGTTACCACAAGACCTATTTTATTATTAATTTTTACTTTTGCAAGATCGTCACAAGTGTACTAAGTTCGTACGAGATTCCTCCACATGTTCCAGAGTTGTGGTAGTACATACGTCCTCCCTCTCCCCCCCCCCCCCACCCCAACCCCCCCAACGACAACTTTCTTTTTTTTTTTGCTCATAAAGAGTAATAGGCTGGAGGTTGGATTAGGACAATTTTACATATAGTTTTATATTTCAATGTTTTTGCAACAAAACTAAAGCAGTGCTTCTGGAGAGAGCCAGTGCACGAGGGACTCAGTGGTACCAACCTCGCAGCAATAAGGCAGTCAGCAGGACTGACGCCAGCCCGGAGCCTGCCGTCGATTAATGGTCGCTCCCGGTTTTTGCGGCGACGGCAACAAATGCTTAGAGTGTTTGCGCTGTGGCCGCTTCCAGGAGAGGGCCTCTAAATGCGGAATGATCCATCAACGACAGTGATAGAGTTCCGCTGCCACGGCCGCGCCGGAAGGCCCCTAGGAGTGAGTTTTTGCTGCAGCTCTGCGCGAAGGATACATGGGTTTTGCTACGAGGCAGCGCCGAGGGCAGACTAGTCGTAATTATTCCAGCTAGAGCCGTTGCCGCGGAACGCGGAAAGAATAAGCTTCGGCAGTTTTGTCACTAAAAGCAAAGCTTGGCTTTTCGTGGAAACTAGGACAGCGTATAAAGTTGTCTACAAAAAGCGTGGAGCATCTCGCGAGAGCGACGTCCCGTTTCCAGAGAGCTTGTTGGACAACTCTCAAGGAAAACAATTATTAATTACTTACAGCGTATAGTTTCCCATACAGGGTGAATCACCTAAAAATTGTATCGCAAATATTGCGGGAATGGAAAGTGCTATTGATGTGTGGTTTTCACAGAATGGAGTGGTAGTCAGGGGCTCCTATTGTTAACCCATAAACAGATGGTAACAATACTTAGAAAGTGTACTTTTTCTGAAAATGTGAACTACTTTGAGTAGAACACTGCCTCTTGACATTAATCAAATAAAAGTATGGTAAATCAGAATGTCAGTGGTTTTTCTTGCAGGATTCTAGTGCGAGTCGTTTATGGAACATCGTCTTCTGAAAAGTTTCCACACCGACACTCTTTTGTGCCATTCAACCTGCGTATTTGCTATTTTTGATGTTGTCGTGTTTGCTTACAGTGTACTCGTGTGTTTCTTGAGTGCACTGCGACTTGCTGGTCTGTGTGTGACAGCCAAAGCAGTAAGTATTGAGTGGACGATGGGATTCACTAACGCAGAAAAAGCCGACATGCCCATGGCTGTATGGAGACGGTAGGAAGAATGCAATTCGTTCTGCTATGGTGTACGCGGCAACACAGCCCAATAGACGTCAACCATTTCGGTAGTTATTTATCAGCTTCTTCAAGCAGTTGCGTGAAACTAGTAGTGTAACTCCTAGACAACGAGCAGAAAGAGACAAGTGTCGACAGGAGAGGGGAAAATTAATGTCCTTGCTGTTGTTGCAATTGATCCACACGTAAGCTCCCGTGCAATCGCACGAGGAAGTGGCTGGATTCATCCCTGCCCCATCTCTCTCCAGTAAGAGCTGGATGGAAACGTTTATCAGAATCATATTAACTTTTGTGGCTCTGAGCACTATGGGACTTAACATGTATGGTCATTAGTCCCCTAGAACTTAGAACTACTTAAACCTAACTAACCTAAGGACAGCACACAACACCCAGCCATCACGAGGCAGAGAAAATCCCTGACCCCGCTGGGAATCGAACCCGGGAACCCGGGCGTGGGAAGCGAGAACGCTACCGCACGACCACGAGATGCGGGCTATTAACTTCTGTATCGACGCATTAAGGCGCGATACTCCAGATGCACTATGTACTGATGAAGAAACATTTACCAATCATGGCCAGGTAAATGGCCGGAACATTCTTTATTGGCGTATGGACAATCCACGTTGGCTTTGTCAGTTTGTAACGTGTGTCATTTTGTGTATATTGCTGGTGAGTAAAGCTGTTTTGTGATCGCGCGCAAGTGGATAACGTATCGTACTGTCTTCTCAAGCCCAGGTTGGTAAACAGACATTGTACATAGCTATTAATTTTGGCCCTGTAATACCGCTAATGTTAGATGCAAATCATCTCAAATTAATCATAAATTCTGCTGTGGCGTAACAAGAATGCAGAAATTGATATAAATGAGAGTTTGGGATTTTTTTCTAAAATGAGAACACAACCTCTCCCTTTTTCATTATACATTTTATATATCGCTGCTTTCAGGGTTCAAGTGATACATAACAAGAAACATCAATCACTTTCAATACTCAACAAAATAATTAACATTTAGACATCGAATATGTGTTTCTTAAATCTTTATATCTATATATGAGAATGTTAGAACTAGCAAAACAATTAAACCTTCATCAGTGAAATTTACATCTACGTTGTCATAGCTATTCAATGGACTAGGTAGGTGGAGAATGAAATTTTTTATTTTAAAGTAATCAAACTCTCATGTACTCAATCGAGGGTATGTTAGTATTCAACTCTTGAAATTCTGTATTCAAAGCGCACGCAGGTTGGAGTGAGCAAATTCTCGACTCAACATTTAATGTCGCCTAATGCGCATTGGTACATTACCAATCGGGAACTGCAGCGGCGTTGTCTCCATGCTGGATCTGAAACGCTAATTCGCAACTCTGTCCTTTACTGAATCACTCAGTCACAACTTTCCTGCATTCCGTAGAATGTTAAATTTTTTCTAGTCGAAATAATGGCTATTGCACACTCGCCAAGGGATGGAGTGACGTGCACAATGCTCTGCCCACAAAAATTCCTGCAGGAATATGAACTACTGCTTTCCGTCTGTAACCACGATATGTGAAGCGTACCACCCTCACTTCGCAGACGTAAAAGTCTCAACATCTTCGCTATTTTTCTACACACAGGTGTGGCCCGCTGCATGACGAGACAGCTCTGTTAATTTAGTTCTCAAAAATGCTTTTATATAACTTGACTCTCCCCACCGTGTCTCTTCCACATCACACAGTATGGCTTCAGCCAACGGCTTCCTCGTTATAGGTGAATTTTTATTTTCCTTGCCGGGTCGCCGCTACCTTTGTTAATGCTGTCTAGCCACTTACCCACAGTCTCGGCTGTGTTTATTTAAAACGTGTTATGTTGTTCTCACCTTATTTCTTTCTGCGCTGCAGCTGGGCATTCTTTTGTTAATGTTATTTGGGGTTTCCTAATGCCATTAGCCACACGCACAGCCTGCCTCCAAACTTCATTCACTTTATCTCATTTATGCATGATTTACTCATGTCCAAGACGTTATAAGGGTACATATTGTTTTGTTATTCGGTACATAAGATTATTACAATTGCTTCCTGTTAACAATTTAGAGTTGTTTTTTAGGGATTTTATTCTATACCATAACTAGGAAGCTAATGCAAGGTCCAAAATCTGCTGATTCATTACAAGGTGTACCGTCAGTGTCCATGGAGTCTAAATGTGTGTTGTGAAATACTAAACTATCAGCCCATAGGCCCTGTTCTCATAGATGGAACACTGAATGCGCACAAGTATCACAGCCTCCCAACAGACAATATTCCAAGGCTGCTAAAGGATGTTCTGCTGCAGACTAGGAGGAGCCTGTAGTACCAACATGACGGCTGTCCACCCACAATGCATGAAGTACTGCAGCATGCCTTCATGAACTGTTTCCAAATTGTTGGATTTGACGCAGACGACCTGTATCATCGCCGGCCCATTCCCTGGATTTGACGTCTGTACATTTTTTCTGTGGGGAAAGCTGAAAGATTCTGTGTACAAGGACACTAATCACACCAGATGATATGCAACTATATTACTGCAGCCTGCGCGGACATCTCTGCTGAAACGCTAGCAGCAGTCTTTCCGTACCATACTGGAAGCGTGCATTGACATTGTCGGTGGTCATTTTGAACACTCCTGTCATAGTAAGTGTTGGTCAGAATCCACGTAACTAGCATATGCACTTGTGTTGTTCTATAGAGTGTGCTGCCTCAGGTGTTGTGCAAGTGTGGGTGTGCGAACTTTTTCAAAATACGATATCTCGTAAACGACTCGCACTAGGAACGTGCAATAGACACCACTGACATTCTAATTTACCCTACTTTCAATTTGCTACTGTCAACAGGCATTATCCCATTTAAAAAAGTGTGCGTCTGGACAAAAATTAAACTTTCTAAATATTATTTTAATCTGTTGATTGGCTAAAAATACGATCCCCTGACGAGCAATCCATTCTGTTAAAACCGTTCATCAATAGTACTTTCCATTTCCGCAATATTTGCGGTACAAGTATTAAGTGATTCACTTTGGGTACAAATGCTTTCAAAGGAGCAATTACAAGCAAGGAGATGCTCTCTCAATGGGCTCACCATTATCTCCTTGGCTAGCACAGATGGTCATGTACAAGTGGAAGACTAATTTTATTAAGAATGAACCACTGGTAATCGATGTTCTGTATTGATAGAGATACGTCGATGATATTCTTGTTATGTGGGAATGTTCCACTAAGCAGTTCTTTGGAAGTATAAGTTAGTGGCATAATACAGTAATGGGGAGTACAGAGTTAGGAGGTTCCAACATTTACTTCCTAGGTCACAGCTTACAGATAGAAAATAGCAACCACAAATTTAGGATCTACCGGAAGCAATTCTTTACTGACACGTTTATCCTGACTTCCTCTCAAGATTCAGCAGTTTACAAATGTACGGCATTCCACCACAAGATCCACCTTCTGCCTCCTAGTCCCAAGAAGACAATGGCGCAGAACTTAATACAATAAAAACAATTGCTGCAAATAATGAATTCAAAATTACTTAAAACATACTCAAGAAAAAACTGAAAAATCGAGACAGATCCGTACTGTACACAGTGAAAATCGTAGACAGACCGAAAAGGATATCGTGCAATATTTTAGTATACCTAATAGGATAAGCAACATTTTAAATGCAAAAGGTTACTCCATTTTTCCTCTGTCCCAGAGACATTAGGTATACGTTGCTTTAGTTCAAATATAAACAGCTAACCGTCTTGAGAAATTAGGTATGTAAGATCATCTGCAAAGATTGTAAGTCCTGCTATAATCGTCAGGCTGGGAGGTCAATCTGTAGTTGGCTCAAAGAACACCACAGGAACTGGAGGTTAAAGAAGCCAGATTCATCCTTTGCCGAACATTGCTTAAGCCAAAACCACAAATACGTACTAGATGTGGAAGTCCTGCACACGGAAGGGGGGGGGGGGGGGGAGACCCGGTGCCTTCATTCATGTGTAGGTAATCAAACAAATTGCTGGGCATAAAGCTCTACTCCAGTGGACGTTATTCATAGTTACTGTAAATACTCTCCTGCTCAAACTTGTAGAAAGCTAACGCAACTGTGTCAAATTTTCAACTGAGATAACTCCATAGTTTAACTCAAGAATCAATAAATTAAGACATTGACATTTCTTTTCTTTGCTTCATTTCCAGTTTTAGAATCACATGTGTGCCACGAAATCGATTTATAGACCGAAACCCAGGTAGTACAATAATAAAGAAGTTTGAGAAACAAACCTTTCATTTAATTAATATAATACGAGGTGCGGATAGAAAAAAACCGGAATGATGCTGGAAAAAACATTTATTTACAATTATCTACATCTACATCTACATTTATACTCCGCAAGCCACCCAACGGTGTGTGGCGGAGGGCACTTTACGTGCCACTGTCATTACCTCCCTTTCCTATTCCAGTCGCGTATGGTTCGCGGGAAGAACGACTGTCTGAAAGCCTCCGTGCGCGCTCTAATCTCTCTAATTTTACATTCGTGATCTCCTCGGGAGGTATAAGTAGGGGGAAGCAATATATTCGATACCTCATCCAGAAACGCACCCTCTCGAAACCTGGCGAGCAAGCTACACCGCGATGCAGAGCGCCTCTCTTGCAGAGTCTGCCACTTGAGTTTATTAAACATCTCCGTAACGCTATCACGGTTACCAAATAACCCTGGGACGAAACGCGCCGCTCTTCTTTCGATCTTCTCTATCTCCTCCGTCAGACCGATTTGGTACGGATCCCACACTGATGAGCAATACTCAAGTATAGGTCGAACGAGTGTTTTGTAAGCCACCTCCTTTGTTGATGGACTACATTTTCTAAGCACTCTCCCAATGAATCTCAACCTGGTACCCGCCTTACCAACAATTAATTTTATATGATCATTCCACTTCAAATCGTTCCGCACGCATACTCCCAGATATTTTACAGAAGTAACTGCTACCAGTGTTTGTTCCGCTATCATGTAATCATACAATAAAGGATCCTTCTTTCTATGTATTCGCAATACATTACATTTTTCTATGTTAAGGGTCAGTTGCCACTCCCTGCACCAAGTGCCTATCCGCTGCAGATCTTCCTGCATTTCGCTACAATTTTCTAATGCTGCAACTTCTCTGTATACTACAGCATCATCCGCGAAAAGTCGCATGGAACTTCCGACACTATCTACTAGATCATTTATATATATTGTGAAAAGCAATTTACAATTTACAATTTCATGTTATCTCCTTCAATAGACTCTCCTCCTCGGTCTCTACACCACTCCATACGAATTTTCCACTGTTCATAGCAATGCTGCAGATCATTTTCGGTAAGTCCATACATTACTTCCGTCGCTTTTTCTTTTACTGCTTCAACAGTCTCAAATCTAGTTCCTTTCAAAGCTGACTTGACTTTAGAGAAAAGAAAAAAGTCACAGGGGGCCAAATCAGGTGAGTAGGGTGGATGATCTACGATGGGAATGTTGTGTTTTGCCAAAAACGTCTTCACTGACAACGCACTGTGAGCTGGGGCATTGTCTTGGTGAAGGATCCATGACTTTTTTCTCCACAAATCGTTCCGTTTTCTCCGTACTCGCTCACGTAGGGTAGCCAGGACGCTAATGTAGTAATGCTGATTCACTGTTTGTCCCTCTGGTACCCAATCAATGTGCACAATCCCTTTGATGTCAAAAAAAAACAATCATCATTGCCTTGAATTTCGATTTTGACATTCGTGCTTTTTTTTTTGTCGTGGAGAACCAGGAGTTTTCCAATGCATCGATTGGCGTTTAGTTTCGGGATCGTAAGTAAAAAACCACGATTCATCGCAAGTAATAACATTTTGTAAGAAGGTGGGATCACTTTCAATGTTTTCCAGGATGTCAGAACAAATCATTCTTCGGCGTTCCTTCTGTTCAATTGTGAGACACTTTGGAACCATTTCTGAACACACTTTGTTCATGTTGAAACTTTCATGAAGAATCTGCCTAACACTTTCCTTGTCAACTCCTGTTAACTCAGACACTGCTCTGATTGTTAAACGGCGATCTTGTCGAACAAGTTTACCGATTTTTTCAATGTTTGCATCAGTTTTTGCTGACAATGGTCTGCCAGTGCGAGTGTCATCACTGGTGTCTTCGCGGCCATCTTTAAATC
This sequence comes from Schistocerca serialis cubense, assembly GCF_023864345.2. Taxonomy (NCBI): domain Eukaryota; kingdom Metazoa; phylum Arthropoda; class Insecta; order Orthoptera; family Acrididae; genus Schistocerca; species Schistocerca serialis. The sequence continues at coordinate 268,425,522 of NC_064638.1, forward strand.
GTTTAAACCACTCAAACACTTGTGTTCGCGATAAGCAATCATCGCCGAACACTTGTTGTAACATTACAAACGTTTCAATTGCAGATTTTCCTAGTGTGAAACAAAATTTGATATTAACACGCTGTTCTTTCTGTACACTCAACATTTTCCGACGCACAGACAAAACGTCAACTACTTAAAACAGACGCCACGGGCAGACTAAGTGCAGGAGGCAGATGAAACTCGAGCAGTAGGCGGAGCGAGAGTCACGTGACAGGCCACGCGACTTTCAGCCTTATTGCATTCGTTTTACTGTTTCACCAGTACTAGTCCGGTTTTTTTCTAGCCACACCTCGTATACAATGTTTAATCAAGAACTAGCACTTAAATCAATTAAAATAAATGACGGGAAGGTAAACAAAAACCGAACACATTCCACAACGGAATCTTTGGATGGATCCATTCAAAAGTACTCGTAGTTGCCACACGCGTTAAGATGGTTATCCCACTGAGAGACGCGACGAGCAATTCTGCTTCGCAGATAGCGGTCGGCCACTGACGGATCCACAACCGCACCCACTCTTGCATATCTTCGTCCGACCTTCAGGTGGTCAATGATGTGAAAATCGCACGGGGTAAGAACTGAGCTGTACGGAGGATGTTTCAGTGTTTCCTAACCAAATCGCTGAAGCGTAGTCGTTGTGCGATTGACACTGTGAAGACGGGGGTTATCGTGTAGCAGGATTATTCCATCTGACAGAATTCTGACAGCCCGAGGGCAAACGCCAAGCCATCCTTGGAAACATCCCACATCTCCCACACCAAAGAAATCTAAAGCTGTTCACACCAGTTCCGGTAAGGTCAAGACGACCTTATACGTCGATTGCAAGGGCCTTCTAATCGTCGAGTTCCTCGAGCGTGTATCCACGATCAATGCGCAACGCTATGAAAACCTTCGCAGAATCTGCGACGCACCGTAAAGTCAAAACGTCCAGGAATGCTGTCGGTTGGAATCATTGTGTTGCACAATAACGGCTGCCCCTGCACCTCCAGTCGGATGAAATTGTGGTTCAGCGACTTGGTTGGGAAACATTACAACATCCTCCGTACAGCCCAGACCTTTCACCCTTTGATCTGTAGATCTTCGGCGATCTGTAGGAAGACATGCATGGATGTCGGTTTCAGGTGGACGAGAAAAAGCAAGAGTGAGTGCGGTTGTGAATCCGTCAGAGGCTGACTGCGTTGTGCGAAGCAGGGATTGATCGTCTCGTCTCCGAGTGACGTAAATGTCCTAAAGCGTGTGGTGATTACGTTTGGATGGAACCATCCCATTGTCACGTTCTGGCGGGTGACAGGTTTCAATTTGGCTGCCCCTTGTATGAAGTAAAATGCGCAGGATATCAGTATATTTGATGCTTTTATTGGTGTCTACGACTTTCGGAGTATTCTCTTCATCTTAAGCAGATTTTGTAGACTCCTTTCTTCTGCTTTCATATATACACTCCTGGAAATTGAAATAAGAACACCGTGAATTCATTGTCCCAGGAAGGGGAAACTTTATTGACACATTCCTGGGGTCAGATACATCACATGATCACACGGACAGAACCACAGGCACATAGACACAGGCAACAGAGCATGCACAATGTCGGCACTAGTACAGTGTATATCCACCTTTCGCAGCAATGCAGGCTGCTATTCTCCCATGGAGACGATCGTAGAGATGCTGGATGTAGTCCTGTGGAACGGCTTGCCATGCCATTTCCACCTGGCGCCTCAGTTGGACCAGCGTTCGTGCTGGACGTGCAGACCCCGTGAGACGACGCTTCATCCAGTCCCAAACATGCTCAATCGGGGACAGATCCGGAGATCTTGCTGGCCAGGGTAGTTGACGTACACCTTCTAGAGCACGTTGGGTGGCATGGGATACATGCGGACGTGCATTGTCCTGTTGGAACAGCAAGTTCCCTTGCTGGTCTAGGAATGGTAGAACGATGGGTTCGATGACGGTTTGGATGTACCGTGCACTATTCAGTGTCCCCTCGACGATGACCAGTGGTGTACGGCCAGTGTAGGAGATCGCTCCCCACACCATGATGCCGGGTGTTGGCCCTGTGTGCCTCAGTCGTATGCAGTCCTGATTGTGGTGCTCACCTGCGTGGCGCCAAACACGCATACGACCATCATTGGCACCAAGGCAGAAGCGACTCTCATCGCTGAAGACGACACGTCTCCATTCGTCCCTCCATTCACGCCTGTCGCGACACCACTGGAGGCGGGCTGCACGATGTTGGGGCGTGAGCGGAAGACGGCCTAATGGTGTGCGGGACCGTAGCCCAGCTTCATGGAGACGGTTGCGAATGGTCCTCGCCGATACCCCAGGAGCAACAGTGTCCCTAATTTGCTGGGAAGTGGCGGTGCGGTCCCCTACGGCACTGCGTAGGATCCTACGGTCTTGGCGTGCATCCGTGCGTCGCTGAGGTCCGGTCCCAGGTCGACGGGCACGTGCACCTTCCGCCGACCACTGGCGACAACATCGATGTACTGTGGAGATCTCACGCCCCACGTGTTGAGCAATTCGGCGGTACGTCCACCCGGCCTCCCGCATGTCCACTATACGCCCTCGCTCAAAGTCCGTCAACTGCACATACGGTTCACGTCCACGCTGTCGCGGCATGCTACCAGTGTTAAAGACTGCGATGGAGCTCCGTATGCCACGGCAAACTGGCTGACACTAACGGCGGCGGTGCACAAATGCTGCGCAGCTAGCGCCATTCGACGGCCAACACCGCGGTTCCTGGTGTGTCCGCTGTGCCGTGCGTGTGATCATTGCTTGTACAGCCCTCTCGCAGTGTCCGGAGCAAGTATGGTGGGTCTGACACACCGGTGTCAATGTGTTCTTTTTTCCATTTCCAGGAGTGTATTTTCAAAATAAAAGTTTTAAGGTTATTCTATGACATAGTAATTCCATAGAAGGTGTCAAAATTCTTGAAATAACAACTTAACGGGATGGATAGTGTCTTAAAGACACGTTACAAGGTGAATGTCAACAAAGAGAAAAGCAGAGATAAAGAAACGTAGTCGAATGAAGGCATGTGATGCCGCGAAATTAGAGCAGAAAATGAGAAACATGACGTAGTTGATGAATGCTGCTGTTTGGGCAGTGAAATACCTAATAATGGCCGAAGTTAAGAGGACGTAAGATGCTGAACGACAGTAAAAAGAAAAGCATTACAGAAATAAAAGACAAGTAATTTCCCATTCATGCCATCAGATTTCTTTACATGTTACGAAGAAAATCATATAAAACTCTTGCTCGTAGTATTTCAAAAATAAGAAACTTGCATATGGCGGCAGCAAAAACATCTTTCCTTCGTCTTAACGTTTCTGTTCTCTATTATTTGAACAGGAAGCTCGCAGAATTTCTAGCAAATTAAGGAAACAATGAAAATATTTGTAAAAAGAAGAAGAATTAAAAAGTTATATGATGAAATGGGAGTTCTGACAGAGATCTCAGAGGAATTGGGACAGGAGTTTAATGGAACAGATAACATCTTGAAAAGTGGTTGTAATAGGCAGATTAATAAATATAAAGGGAGAGTAATGGAGTTCAGCGGCATCAAATCAGGAGATGCTTCGATGACTTTACTGGAAAATGGAAAATAGAAGCCATAGACTAATTTGCTGTCTGGGCATCAAAATAAGTGAAGACGGAGAAAGTGTAAAGAGCAAACTCTTCTATGAAGAAGAGAAATACACTGAAGAGCCAAATAAACTGATACAACTGCCTAATATCGTGTTGGGCTCCCACGAGCACGCAGAAAAGCCGCAACACGACGAGTCATGGACTCGAATAATGTCTGAAGTAGTGCTGAAGGGAACTGACACCATGAATCCTGCAGGGCTGTCCACAAATCCGTAAGAGTACGAAGGGGTGGAGATCTCTTCTGAACAGCACTTTGCAAGACATCCTAGGTGCGCTCGATAATGTTCATTTCTGGGGAGTTTGGTGGCCAGCGGAAGCTTCTAAAGTAAGAAAAGTGTTTCTGAAGCCACGCTGCAGCAATTATGTACGTGTGTGCTGTCCCATTGTTCTGCTGGAATTGCCTATGTTCATCGGAATGCACAATAGACATGAATGGATGCAGGTGACAGACAGGATGCTTATGCACGTGTCACCTGTCAGAGTCGTATCTAGACGTCCCATATCACTCCAAATGTACACGCTCCACACAATCACAGAGCCTCTACAAGCTTGAACAGCTGGCATGCAGGATCCATGGATTCATGACGGTGTCACCATGCCCGTACACGTCCATCCGCTCGATACAATTTGAAACGAGACTCGTCCGACCAGGCGACATGTTTCCAGTCATCAACAGTCCAATGTCGGTGTTTATGCGCCTAAGTGAGGCGTAAAGCTTGGCGTAGTGCAGTCATTAAGGGTACATGATTGGGATCCGAAAGCCCATATCGATGATGTTTCAAATGGGTCAAATGCCTCTGAGCACTATGGGACTTAGCATCTTAGGTCATCAGTCCCCTGGAACTTAGAACTACTTAAACCTAACTAACCTAAGGACATCACACACATCCATGCCCGAGGCAGGATTCGAACCTGCGACCGTAGCAGTCGCGTGGTTCCGGACTAAAGCGCCTAGAACCGCTTGGCCACCGCGGCCGGCGATGATGTTTCGTTGAATGGTTCTCACGCAGACACTTGTTGATGGCCCAGCACTGGAATCTGCAGCAATTTTCAAAACGTTAGACTTCCGTCACGTTGAACGATTCTCATCATTCGTCGTTGGTCCCATTCTTGCATGGTCTTTTTCCGGCCGCAGCGATGTCGGAGATTTGATGTTTTTCGAGATGCTGTGTTCCATCGCTCGTGCAGCGATTGTAACACTACTATAACTCACTTAAATCTTAATGACCTGCCATTGTAGTGGCAGTAAATGATCTAATAGCTGCGTCAAACACTTGTTTTATATGGGCGTTGCCGATCACAGCGCCTATTCTGCCTGTATACATATCTCTGTACTTGGATACGCATGCTTATACCAATTTCTTTGGCGCTTCAGCCGGCCGCGGTGGTCTAGCGGTTCTAGGCGCTCAGTCCGGAACCGCGCGACTGCAACGGTAGCAGGTTCGAATCCTGCCTCGGGCATGGATGTGTGTGATTCCTAAGGTTAGTTAGGTTTAAGTAGTTCTAAGTTCTAGGGGACTGATGACCACAGATGTTAAGTCCCATAGTGCTCAGAGCCATTTGAACCATTTCTTTGGCGCTTCAGTGTACGTTAATATCGAATTAAAAATTATATTTTAAAAATGTTTCTGATAGTATTTACGTGGTTCGTTGATATATATGGAGAGGTGTAGACACGAGGAGAATAGAAGCTCGTAAAATGTGATGTCGCAGAAGTATGTCGAAGATTACGTGGTTGGATCAGATAACTGACGAAGATGGGTTGTATCGAATTGGGCAGAAAATAAAATTATAAGTTGACTAAAAGAAGAGAGAGATCGATTGGACACTTCCTGGAGCACCAAGCTATCGACTATTTTGTGATGGAGAGACCTGTGCAGGTTAAGAGTTGTAGAGGGAAACCAATCGTGGAGAGCTATATCATCCAGTCTTCGCACTGAAGATTACAATAACCAGATGTTTGCTTCACGGAACAACTGATCAACGTTATTTTCTATGAATTTCTCGCAACCATTAATACAACTGTCGATACTAAAATGTCGCTTCGACACCGGCATAGATGCATCGCACATATAGTGCAAGTCACTCTTTATATAGATTCGAATTAAAGATAGTTTCCGTCCCCCGGTTCGGATTCATCAGATTTCCCTTGATTATAAGAAAAATAGTAACTGTAACCGGAAATCACTTCCAAAATAAACCTTAATGTGGTCCCTACGCCGCAATATCAGCTCGCCTGATATTTGGCTGAAAAGTCTCTCACCCTATAATACGCTCGAACAGCCCGTTCCAGCAAAAGAACGAAAAATATTGTAAAAAGAAACCGTGTTGTAGAAAAATCTCTGTACTTTGAGATGAGTTTCTTCGAGTCGTTTTTTCCTTACTTTTGACTGATGGCAGTCTTACATCAGATTTCAGACTGTAGTTTCTTTCTTCTTCATTTCGAAATGAGACTTGCTGTACCTGGCTACAGGCTGCTGTGGTTCAGACCGATTAAACGGGAAAGAAAATATGTGTATAGGAATCAAACGTCCTAATCTCCTCCCCATCCTCCTCCTTCCCTTCGCTTTACCTCCCTCCTCCCCCTTCTCTATCATCTCCACTCCACTCTTTCTGCCAGCTTCTATCCTCTCTCTCTCTCTCTCTCTCTCTCTCTCTCTCTCTCTCTCTCTCTCTCTCCATCTCCTGCTGCCCCCTCGGTCTCTCTCCATTGCCTCCCAGCTCTCGGTGTATCTCCTATGCCCCCACCCATGACCTTGTGCCTTATTTATAGTTGTTCCAAACTCAAGTTCTGCAATGGATTCCAATCATAACCCCATAAGCCAGAAATACAAATTCCTGTTTTCTGTGAAAACAAAGTAGCACATCGTTCTGTACTGAGTTTACGTATCTACATAATGAGAAAGAACATACATGGGAGAAACAGTTTATTTGCTGGTTTAAATGCCCAGCTAACGCAGTTAAAACTGTCTGTGACAAAGGAAAAAATGACCGCACATTTTTACAGCACAGCGTGTTCTTTCTCGCTGTCAGATTCAACAGAGAACACATGCATTGTCGTTCCAAAAATATAGTATAGGTCTGTCTGAACGTTTAATACAGTGTAGTTGATAATTGAAGAAAATCGTTTAACAATTTTCTAGATTTTTAAAAAGAACGTTTCGCTGTCAGGCATATTTCTGTACTGTGCGTATTGAAAAAAATATACACTATGTGATTAAAAGTATCCGGAAACCTGGCTGAAAATAAGATCTTGGCGCCCTCCATCGGTAATGCTGTAATTCAGTATGGTGTCGGTCCACCCTTAGCCTTGATGACGGCTTCCACTCTCGCAGGCATACGATCAGTCGAGTGCTGGAAGGTTTCTTGGGGAACGGCAGCCCATTCTTCACGGAACGCTGCACTGAGGAGAGGTGTCGATGTTGGTCGGTGAGACATTTCACGAAGTCGGCGTTCCAAAACATCCCAAAGGTCTTCTATAGGATTCAGATCACGACTCTGTGCAGTCCAGTCCATTACAGGGATGTTATTGTCTTGTACCCACTCCGCCACAGGCCGTGCATCACGAACAGGTGCTCGATCGTGTTAAAAGATGCAATCGCCATCCCCGAATTGCTCTTCAACAGTCGGAAGCAAGAAGGCGCTTAAAACACTAATGTAGGCCTGTGCTGTGATAGTGCCACGCTAAACAACAAGGGGTGCAAGCCACTTCCATGAAAAATACGACCACACCATAACACCACAACTTCCGAATTTTACTGTTGCCACTACACACGCTGGCAGATGACGTTCACCGGTCATTCGCCATACCCACACTCTGCCATCGGATGGCCACATTGTGTACCGTGATTCGTCACTCCACAAAATGCTTTTACATTGTTCAATCGTCCAATGTTTACGCTCCTTACACCAAGCGAGGCGTCGTTTCGCATTTACCGGCGTGTTTGTGACTTATGAGCAGCTGTTCGACCGTGAAATCCAAGTTTTCTCACCTCCCGGCTAAATGTATAGTACTAACAGTGGATACTGATGCAGTTTGGTCTGGATAGATTTCTGCTTATTACACGTTACGACCCTCTTCAACTGTCGCCAGTTTCTGTCAGTCAACAGACGACGACAGCCTGTACTCTTTTGTGCTGTACTTGTCCCTTCACGTTTCACTTCACTGTGACATCAGAAACAGTGGTCCTATGGATGTTTAGGAAATCTCGTGTGCAGAAGTGTAACGCAAGTGACACACAATCACCTGGCCACGTTCGGAGTCCGTGAGTTCCGCGGAGCGCCTCTCACGCTGTCTAATGAATACTGAGGTAGCTGATATGAAGTATCCGGCAGTAGGTGGCACCACAATGCACCTAATATGAGAAACATAAGTTTTTGGAGGTGTCGGAATACTATCACATAGTGTATATTCTACATCCATCCAAACGTTTGCAAGACCGCATTGTGAAATTTTCATTTGTATCGTTCAATTACTTCGAGATTTTTGTTAACAATGTTTCCCTTATATATATTACATATATGTTTCTATATGATATATAGCCTGTGTCTCTGTGAATGTCCATTAGAGTATCAAGTAAAAATTTTAAGTAAATCGGTCAAGAAATTTTTTGAAAGTGTTTCGTAACAACTTTTCCACTTTATGTGTTATTTACTTATATATATATATATATATATATATATATATATATATATATATATATATATATATATATATATATATATATATATATATTGTATATATCAAAAATAGGCATATACAAACGCGTGCGCATTCGAATGCAACACTGTGTCGAAGTATCAAGTCAATCGACCGGCAACTTTATGAGTTTCCCGAGTACAAACACACACCGGCTGAGTTTTTACATTTAAGCATTATATAATTTTGTTTAATAATAAGAATTGTTTCGAAAACATATGCGCATCATAGAGGAACTGTAGGACCCCTATTTTGACCCCTATTTTGATGTCCTGCAATACGATGCTGCACATAGTTTAGTAACTACTAAACTATGTGCAGCGTCGTATTGCAGGACATCAAAATAGGGGTCCTACAGTTCCTCTATGATGCGCAGGGTAGGCGTGTTCCTCCATGGAGGCCATGGATGCCATCAGAGATATAAGTCACTTAAAGCAGGTTGAGTGCGTATGTTTCAAAATGTAATTTTAGATGAGGGTAGTGTCTCACGTCCCACCACCATCTCCATTCCACCCGCTGGTCGGACATTGGCCCTAGCCACCACTATGCATACAGACGTCACATAAGCGAACATTAAATCTATGGCTTTCAATTTATCCAATAAAATTTTGCAAAAATTGTTTAGTGCATGCGAGAACAAGGTAGAGAACGTACCGCAGTGGGACATACGTACCAGACAGACGAAACAGAATTCTCTGAAATAGCACATAAGTCATGTGAAAATTATGCGTATGCGTATAAAGAATTTAAGTTTAACCATGTACAGTGACAGAATAGCTGATAGTCTACTTCTTCTGCTGCCACGAGGAAACGCAGGTAGTGGGTGCCCTATCAGGATGTGGGGAAAGTCTCCATTAAAATTTCCAATGATCAAGGATAAGACAATTAATACAATTGCTTTTCAAATGTCCTGGTGTTTCTGGATAAATTTTGAAGAGCTTAAGTGTGGTCACTGACTTCTACGTTTATTGTATTAATTTTTTTGCCCTTGATGACTGGAAGCTGCAATAGAAACATTTATACTGCCGTTGTTGACTACTAAACCTGACTTTCATGTACGTATTTAAACAATGTGATGGCTTGTACGCTGTTTCTGAAAATATTGTTTTGTCTTTAATGTACGTATATCCTGGTACGATATGTTCTGCATCTTGTTATACAGTGAAAAAATTTTTGTAACAGGTTATTGAATAAATTACAACTTCACTTCCTGTCCCGTAGGATGACCTCAAAATAGGTTCAGGTAACCAGAAACTAGTCACCAATTAGATAAAAAGTGTATTTTTGAACTTTAACTGTTTCTGTATCGAACAGGTTAACCCAAGTTGGTGTCCTGTAACTCAGCCAGCATGCTGGCTCTGCACTACACTTCTAAGTAACAGTAATACTTGACATTGTTTTTCAACATTCTCACCAAGTCACTATAAACGAAGGTCGGAACTTTCTACCAGACGTTTAATTCCTCCAGAACAGAAATCTGCTCCTTAGTCACCCAACTAATCGGGAACAAATGTGTGGACGTCCTCTTCATCGGAAAACCTGCAAATACTGCGAATCAGATCTTCGATTGCCTGGACATTGCAGTCTGCTGTGGTTGATGTCGAAGTCCTTCTTCGTCCATATACCACTAGAATTTCACAGTTAATCTATGTGCAATTTAGACGTTTTGACCACAAGAACCGCAGTGTCCTGCGTATATCAAATTTGAAGTTCCGAGCAGTACGCCAATCCAGTCCCACAGTTTGTGGCACGTGTTAATCGCACCTCAGCAGAAGTACGACTTCGGGACAACAAAAACTTGCACACTCTTTTGACAATGCGTCACTTTTTTGTTGTTTGGTTGTTCCCGGTGTGGAACGACAGGTGTTAATTATTTTCGGAATTCTTGTTGTAACAGAGGTACCATTCAACAAACAGCCTAAGGTGGCTTGTGTAATATACGAGAGCTGCTGTCCTCAATATCCATTGCGGTATTACGTGGCGTGTATATTACTCGGTCGACTCCCACCCGCCGCTAGCGGGTTCCGAATTGTAGCGTGTAAAATGCCGGTATGTAACGTAACTACACTCCTGGAAATTGAAATAAGAACACCGTGAATTCATTGTCCCAGGAAGGGGAAACTTTATTGACACATTCCTGGGGTCAGATACATCACATGATCACACTGACAGAACCACAGGCACATAGACACAGGCAACAGAGCATGCACAATGTCGGCACTAGTACAGTGTATATCCACCTTTCGCAGCAATGCAGGCTGCTATTCTCCCATGGAGACGATCGTAGAGATGCTGGATGTAGTCCTGTGGAACGGCTTGCCATGCCATTTCCACCTGGCGCCTCAGTTGGACCAGCGTTCGTGCTGGACGTGCCGACCGCGTGAGACGACGCTTCATCCAGTCCCAAACATGCTCAATGGGGGACAGATCCGGAGATCTTGCTGGCCAGGGTAGTTGACTTACACCTTCTAGAGCACGTTGGGTGGCACGGGATACATGCGGACGTGCATTGTCCTGTTGGAACAGCAAGTTCCCTTGCCGGTCTAGGAATGGTAGAACGATGGGTTCGATGACGGTTTGGATGTACCGTGCACTATTCAGTGTCCCCTCGACGATCACCAGTGGTGTACGGCCAGTGTAGGAGATCGCTCCCCACACCATGATGCCGGGTGTAGGCCCTGTGTGTCTCGGTCGTATGCAGTCCTGATTGTGGCGCTCACCTGCACGGCGCCAAACACGCATACGACCATCATTGGCACCAAGGCAGAAGCGACTCTCATCGCTGAAGACGACACGTCTCAATTCGTCCCTCCATTCACGCCTGTCGCGACACCACTGGAGGCGGGCTGCACGATGTTGGGGCGTGAGCGGAAGACGGCCTAACGGTGTGCGGGACCGTAGCCCAGCTTCATGGAGACGGTTGCGAATGGTCCTCGCCGATACCCGAGGAGCAACAGTGTCCCTAATTTGCTGGGAAGTGGCGGTGCGGTCCCCTACGGCACTTCGTAGGATCCTACGGTCTTGGCGTGCATCCGTGCGTCGCTGCGGTCCGGTCCCAGGTCGACGGGCACGTGCACCTTCCGCCGACCACTGGCGACAACATCGATGTACTGTGGAGACCTCACGCCCCACGTGTTGAGCAATTCGGCGGTACGTCCACCCGGCCTCCCGCATGCCCACTATACGCTCTCGCTCAAAGTCCGTCAACTGCACATACGGTTCACGTCCACGCTGTCGCGGCATGCTACCAGTGTTAAAGACTGCGATGGAGCTCCGTATGCCACGGCAAACTGGCTGACACTAACGGCGGCGGTGCACAAATGCTGCGCAGCTAGCGCCATTCGACGGCCAACACCGCGGTTCCTGGTGTGTCCGCTGTGCCGTGCGTGTGATCATTGCTTGTACAGCCCTCTCGCAGTGTCCGGAGCAAGTATGGTGGGTCTGACACACCGGTGTCAATGTGTTCTTTTTTCCATTTCCAGGAGTGTATGTCGGTGCGTGAGAAACAGCGTGCTGTAATCGAGTTTCTAACTGCTTAAAACGTTCCTGCACTTGAAGTCCAAAAAACAATGAAACCTGTGGACAGTGATGATTGTATCAACATTAGTAATGTCCCACGTTGGGTGCTCGTGCTCGTAATGAAGCACACGGTTGTGCTATGCCCAACGTATGTGACGTAGTTGGAGTGTACGGCCGTGTAGGAAAACCGACGATACTCATTGGAATCAGTTTCATGAACTCATCACAGAAAATCGTCGAATAACACAGACACAGCTTTCAGGCAGATTTGTCATATCACGACAGCATGTACAGGCCATCATTGCACAAATATACACGCCCAGTGGGACTTCGAATGCTCACTCCTGACAAGAAACAGAGCGGAGCATCTATGAATAAATTCTTTTGCGTTACGAACGTGAAGGTGATGGGTCCTGTAACAACATTCTGACGGGTGATGGAAGCTAGTTTCACCACTCTGACAACGAAAACAAGAAAGCATGAATAGATTTCCGCTACAAAGGATCACCGACGCCAAAAATGTTAAAGACCACTCCATCAGCAGGAAAAGTCATGATACAAGGGTTTTGTAATGTTTAACGTGTGGCAAATTTGAAATTCATGCTTAGAATCACCACCATAAGCTCGTAAATGTACTGCGAGACGCTCAGGAAACTGAAAGTCTTAAGAGTTCGTCACCGCATGGAGGCATTCAGTATGACAATTCCAGACCACAAACGAGCGCTAAGACATCTGCAACAACCTAGCGCCTAGGAGTCATTGTCATCAATCATCTTCCATACTGTCCCAGCTTGCCCCATTCGATTTTCAACTGTTTCGAAAACTTACAGAACACCTTCGGATACTTCACTTTGATAGTGACTAAGCGGTGCATTCAGAGGTGAGGTTTGGGCTCCATCAACAATGTAAAACATACAACAGTGACGGTATCAACAAACCGACAAATGTCATCATCAGGATGACTGTGTTGAGAAATAATATGCAGACAAGAATAGAGATATAGGACGTTAATAAGGTTTGTTTTAATGAAAAAGTTTAAAGAGTTTTCACATAAAAAGATTCAGAGCCATTACTTTCCGGCACCATCTCGCACTCTATTCTGACAATGGCCCACTCTCCATAAACAGTGTGTAACATACTATTTGATATCTCCTTGTATGAAAGCCGTCCGGTGTGGCCGTGCGGTTCTAGGCGCTTCAGTTTGGAACCGCGTGACCGCTGCGGTCGCAGGTTCGAATCCTGCGTCGGGCATGGCTGTGTGTGATGTCCTTAGGTTAGTTAGGTTTAAGTAGTTCTAAGTTCTAGGGGACTGATGACCTCAGATGTCGAGTCCCATAGTGCTCAGAGCCATTTGAACCATTTGAACCTTGTATGAAAGGTATCCTCTACCACACATGTCAGGGGGCTTGTGAAATATGGATATAGATGTTGATGGTGATATCCGTTACAAACACACAGTTATTCTCGAATAACACCATGGAGGCAGCGATATGAGAGACACAGCTAAAAGGCTTGGAATTTAATCCAGTCTCGTCACCGCGTCTCCACCGACTGCTGACCAGATACTGGCGACGTAAATGTATTCCACATTAGCATTCGATCTGGCTGCTATTGAGAGCATAGTGCCATCACATAACCGAGCATTGAAGATTGTGTCATTGCACGCTGCTCTGTATTAAATGGCCGGTAAAAACTGGTGTATTTTGTAGTTCCCATGACAGTTTCGTGCGCAGAATACGTAAAGTGTCTCGTGTGGAGGTTCGGCAACGTCTTGTGGGTCACAGAGGAGAGAGAGAGAGAGAGAGAGAGAGAGGGGCTTGTGTACCGTTTCCAGGATGGCAGCGCCGTCGACCTGCGTGCCGCAGCTGTGGCGACGAGAGAGCCGTAACGGATGAGCGGATGTCGGCCTTCCTGTCTCGAGCCTCCAGGCCAGATTCGCACGCGCGCTGCTTCCTCGTCCCGCTGCTCCGCAAATAGCGACACGACGTGTATGTCCTAGAAGCTTGGTGTACAGGCGTACACGGTTCAAACCGCTGCTTGGTGCCTTGTACCTCTATCAGAATCATCAACGAGCTAGACCCGGTAGGAAAAAATTCTGTAAAATAATTATATATATATATACCGGGTGATCAAAAAGTCAGTATAAATTTGAAAACTTAATAAACCACGGAATAATGTAGATAGAGAGGTAAAAATCGACACACACACAGCAAAACTGCTACCGTGACGGGTGAGAGGTACGCCGATATTTTACAGAATACCATCATTCCCAGCCTGGCTGATAAACACCTGTTGGAACGTACGATGTTTATGCAGGATGGCGCTCCGCCCATATTGATAGACGCGCGAAAGATCTCTTGCGCGCGTCATTTGGTGATCATCGTGTGCTCGGCCGCCACTTTCGTCATGCTTGGCCTCCCAGGTCCCCAGACCTCAGTCCGTGTGATTATTGGCTTTGGGGTTACCTGAAGTCGCAAGTGTATCGTGATCGACCGACATCTCTAGGGATGCTGAAAGACAACATCCGACGCCAATGCCTCACCATAACTCCGGACATGATTTACAGTGCTGTTCACAACATTATTCCTCGACTACAGCTATTGTTGAGGAATGATGGTGGACATATTGAGCATTTCCTGTAAAAAACATCATCTCTGCTTTGTCTTACTTTGTTATGCTAATTATTGTTATTCTGATCAGATGAAGCGCCATCTGTCGGACATTTTTTGAACTTTTATATCTTTTTTTTTGTTTTTTGTTCTAATAAAACCCCATGTCATTCCAAGCATGTGATTCAATTTGTACCTCTCTATCTACATTATTCCGTGATTTATTCCGTTTTCAAATTTATACTGACTTTTTGATCACCCTATATATATATATATATATGTGTGTGTGTGTGTGATGTCCTTAGGTTAGTTAGGTTTACGTAGTCCTGAGTCTAGGGTACTGATGACCTCAGATGTTAAGTACCGTGGTGCTTCGAAACATTTGAACCATTAAAAGTTGAGGAGGGTCGTAATGTGTAATAGGCAGATATCTAAAAATAAAGAAAGCCGGCACGGTAGCTCAGCGTGTTCGGTAATAAAAAATAAAAAATTGAGTAAAGGAATCAACCATAAACTTGATCGGATGTCTTGTGACGTCCACCCAGACCAAACGCAACGAACTATACAATACCGAACAAAATGCAAAAAAAAAAAAGATGGATAGAGCGTCTGTCATGTAAGCAGGAGATCCCGGGTTTGAATCCCGGGCGGGGCACACAGTTTCAACGGTCTCCGTTGACTCATAGCAACCTCTGTATGCAGCTAGGGGTATTCATTTCAGTGTAATTTCATTGTAACATACTTCACACAAAAATACAAGGGGAGCATAAACTCTTTTCTACGATTACAAATATTTAATTCTAAGGAAATATGCTAGACACTGCCATGCCGTACGTTACAAAGAGTGGCTTAATTCATGGTTTTTTATGGATACGCATCCGCATGTTCTCCGTTTGTAGACCATAGGATGCCTACTCACTATCTCTTTGCCAACGTCTCTTCCGTCAACTCCTCAACAGTTCGTATTCCTGCTTTGTTTGCACACGAAGAAATGATGAACTGTACACTTCATTCGGAACGTTATACCACTGAAGAATGTCAAGAGGTGTTGTATCTGGAGAACGTGGTGGTCGTGACATTGGACTACCTCTCCCGATCCATCTCTCCGGTAACATATTATCCAAGAGGTGGTGAATAAATGATCTCCATTGTCGTGGTGCAACGTCTTGTTGAAGCGCTACCCACAGTTGGAATTACTATAACTGAGGTGCAGTTGTAAAACTGAAGTGTAGCCATAAAAACTTCACGAGTTAAGCTCCCATTTGCAAAAATCGAACAGACGTGGCAAAACGCATTCACAAAAAACTTCGAGTTAAAGCATAGTTTGCAGTAAACCGCGTAGTTGTCCAGCACAGTTAGTTAGGAAGAAATTTTTCTAATAATGGAAAGTCGATATGTTCAACTTGCGCTATAGTACGTTTGTCATTAAAATTACAAGATTCAGTGATATGAGAATATACGTTCGTAGTTTTTTGTACATAATTTTTCCACCATTTACATTGTAATCGCTTAAATTTTTTGAGGGTGATCGAACATGAAACTTAAAGTGTAAAACATCATTCCTGCTACAGAAAAATTTCGGTTGGTCGGTAAATGGTTATAAACGTTAAAGTATAGCAAGTGTTAACTTTTATTTTTTATTGACACTAAGTTTCGATATCACTAGAAACTTGACTGAAGTAAACAAAACTTCGTAATAAAGTCATTAAGCTAAAGCTTTGAACAGAATGAGACTAAATCAACACATTCGGATAACTTTTACTGAAAAATTTATCATATTTGTAACAAAGACTGTTCAACTATATACGGACACAATTCTCACGCACCCAAGCTTAAAAGTCCGGCATTGCACACGGTCTTCTTCGAAGATTTTGTACATTGTATGTAGTTGTTTCCTATTCCTCAGTGTGTGTTTTCGAGAAAAAAAAACACGTTGCTATTTTCTGGAAGTAATTTCATTGACACCTCTTCGTTGTCTCGTAAAGATCTATCACACAATGTATTCCTTGTAATCGCATACTTTTCACTCACTTCGCTGATTGTCGTTTCAAGAAGTCAGAATTTTTCCACGGTTTTCTTCGTGGCATTTTCATCCAATTTATGTCATTACTTCTATATATATATACTCGTCACAGAAACAAAAACGGTGAAAACTTTTTATGCTATCTGCTTTGTGCGGTGCATCCCTCAGTTGCTTTGTCCAGTACAACCCAAATGTACAATTGTGTTAGTGAACATTACCATTGTTATTACTTGATCTACATGTCGTCACAGCCTAAAATGTAGAGAATGTTGTGAGCTGTACATGAAGATGCAATACTATGCGTTGTTACTTACCGGCAAACAAAATACAACAGTCCAAGTTACGGGGGGCTATGATCCCATGGATAGCGAAATGGAAACCACACTGAAAATAGAAAAAGTTTCATTTGCAACTGTTAGCGACACCTTCCAGCTTCTTCTCTACACAGTCATCGTTCCGTCTTAGACTTAGGTCGTAACGTTGTGTAAACTTTCCAATAGAAGGCAGCTCCCTGTGGTTTCCGCCACTTGGCTACGATGGTCTGCAGTTCGATGTCTGTCCCAAAATGTTGTCTTCGTAGCCAGTAGTTCATGTAAGCAGAGACGAACATCAGATAGAGCCAATTCCGACCTGTATGATGGGTGATTAAACATTTCCCACCGAAAACGCTGCAGGGTCGTCGTCATTGTCCTTGCAGGGGAGAGCGGCAATTGTCATGAGAGTTACGTTGTGTGGGTTTGAATGAAGTCAGGCGAAACCTCTCTTCAGATCCCACACTTTGTGGGAGACACTCTTTATCTAGGCATCTTTACATTCTCACTGTGTCCTCAGAACTGAAAAGAGCGACGTGACGCGATCAACAGGCATACGGGAGACACTGCCCAACACATCTGTGCAAAGCTTCATCGGAGTTTAATTGTCATTCCCATTTTTCCCTTATATATTCATGTACCGAAATGCTCTATACCAAACTTACTGGCTGGCCGCTGGTGACCGAGCGGTTCTGGCGCTGACACGGTTGCAGGTTCGAGTCCTGCCTCGGGCGTGGATGTGTGTGTTGTCCTTAGGTTAGTTAGATTTAAATAGTTCTAAGTTCTAGGGGACTTATGACCTCAGCAGTTGAGTCCCATAGTGCTCAGAGCCAGAGCCAAACTTACGACATTCAAGTAAAGAAGACAGGGGCTCACGGAAACACAGCTTTTGACGTTTCCACGGGAATAAATGACGTTCATGCCTCCAATTAGGCATCGCCAAATCAATCATCCAGAGTTAGCTAATGGCTACACAATCGATGCAAATGTTTTGCATTCAGACGTGACATGCTACGAAACTTAGGAGCAGAACGAACGTAATTTTATTACGGCCTATAATAACAATACTCGTTTGCAAAGCGCTGATTCTGCTGTAGCTTTTCAAACGTTTATTGTCAACATGTTCTGGAAAACATATACCATCAAAGGAAAATCTCTATCCTTTAAGCCTGTATAGTTGGTAACAACCACAAACATTCAGAAGGGCCGCAGAAAGACAGACCCATTGAAAGCCTTCCACTGCATTTTTGCCACGCGGGATTAGCCGAGCGGTCTTGGGCGCTGCAGTCGTGGACTGTGTGGCTGGTCCCGGCGGAGGTTCGAGTCCTCCCTCGGGCATGGGTTTGTGTGTTTGTCCTTAGGATAACTTAGGTTAAGTAGTGTGTAAGCTTAGGGAATAATGACCTTCAACAAACACAATCTAAGTTTCGCAGTGGAAAAAATTTAGGTAAGCAGAACGGAATAGCTGAAGGTAGATTTTAACAAGAATTTACCAAGAAAAAACTGAAACTGCAATAACTACGTATACTTCCGTAGACAATGTCATTAAGATTAAAATTCTTCTGGAGATTTATATTTAAACTATCTTATACAATGACGCTGTACAACACCCAGAAGAATTTTAACCGTTGTGAAGCTATAATCCTTAATAGACGCCATGCAGATACTAGCTATATGTGTGTGTCATCTGCGTCTTCCCAATGCAGTTCGTGCGTTGCAAATGTCTTTCGTTCCGTGTTCTGAGAAAGCTTAATATTGAAACTGAAAATGTCTGAGCTAGTGTGGTTGTAGAATTTGTCTCGAAATATCCGTCTTCAGTTGCTCGTGTCACCAAGTTCAGCTGATTCGCAAATTTAACTGCATGGTTGGAACTCCTATTTAATAAAATTATCGTCACTGCTTAAGCAGCTTATTCCCTCTCGCCATTGTGAATAGAATACGTTCTAGAACGTAATTCTAAGTGGTCACATGCGGAGTTACGGAACACGTGGATGGTTAACATGAACACGGACTGAGGGAAATGAACATACGCTCATAAGATTCCCAAATTACGTTCGCACTTAGCACAATGTTCGACAGTTGATTACAATATTAGATATTTCAACCACATTAACAAAATTTAAGGGACCATGCCTCTCTACACAACCGTCCATGTACCACAGACAAAAAATCACCGTATGTTTGCATTAACTGCCGAATATTATTTTATGAGAGAAGGAGCAATGAGCTAAGCAACTTGTAATATTTGATGAGTGACGTAGACTTAGATATTGATTCCACATGTTCTGTAAAGCAGAAAAGATGATAAAAGACCTTATATTTACTGTATTAAACTCCGCTGCAAAATGTCGGGGATAGAAATCCATTACTGTATAATGCGAAACCCATGTAAAGTACGATAACACAGATGCAGCACAAACATGCAAGCCTTCAACCATCTCACCATAATACGGAACTTATTGTGTCGAATATGCCAAATTCAGTACCGTAAGAAAAATGCCTATATGCAGAATCGGCACATCTACATCACAGCAGCAAGCGGAAGGCAAGAGTGTAAAGAGAACAGTGGCTATTCAGAGTGGTCAAATACAGTCTAAAACTTGTAAAGTTGTTGCAGACGAGATTGTGCTGAAAGATAACTGTTAAGAAAAATCGATACATTGCACCGTTTGCAAGTTATTTAACATTTAAGGTGACCGATCAGGTCGATGTGCGCGCAAATTCAAGCAACTTACCAGAGGCAGTGTTGCCAAATGTGTTCTTCATTTGGTTTCCTCAAACCGAACGAACGTAGCTATTGCTCACCTAGCTTAAATTTAACATGTCCGAAAATGTCACATTTTATCTCGTAATGAGAATTTCAATAAGTGGTACCTTACGGACCCACAGACGCCATTTCATTACCGCATTTCAGCGAGTGCAAGAGCTTGAATTTGCGTGGGTGGTGACCTGATTGGCTGCGTTCAATGCTAAATAGCTCGGAACCTTTTTTGTACACCTGGGTTTTTAATTAGACTGCGGAATGCTATTTAGCGGTTGAGAAGACAAGATCTAAGAGCAGAAGAACGGCGACTGGGTGCTGATGCTCCCAACTGTTGCACCTCATAACTCGTTGTTTTCCAGTTCTTGGCTGTTTTTGTAGGATTCTCTATGAAAGATAGAATTCTATCGAGGTGACCGTCAGGTACTTTGGTATGTTATTGTGAGTATAGTGTTTGCAAACTTTATGTTGAATTTTATTCTGGTAGACTTTTTGTGTAGGTGGAAACCAGAGACCCCATTTTTGGAGTGTTTTGGTTGTAGCCTCCATACGGAAGAGTACTTTCTCACTGCCTCTAGACCTCAGTTAGAATTTCTTGTGGCTGTTTGATTGACCTTCGCCTCATTGTAAGCAACCATTCATCGGTGTAACCAAATTTCGCTGATTTTGTTTCTGGCACATCTGCACTCTACAGACGGCGAAAAATGGATGAATGGCAACAGGCGGATTCCATATTTCCAGGTTTGCGGATAGCAGGAGACACGTTGCCCCATTGCAGGCTGTTAAAAAGGTACGAGCATATTGAATAAGTTCACAGATATGTGAGTGGCTCGAAGACTTCTTAAATGATAGAAGCCAGTATGTTGTTCTCGGCGGCAAGTATTTAGCAGTGACAAGGATATCGGCAGGTGTGTCCCAGGGACGTATGATAGAACCTCTGTTGTTCTGTATACAGATAAATGATTTGGTAGACAGGGTGGGCAGCAATCTGTGGTTGTTTGCCATGGTGCACGGTAAGTTGTCGAAGTTGAGTGACTGTGGGAAGATACAAGACGAGTTTGAAAAAAATTCCAGTTGGTGTGACGAATGGCAGCTAGCCCTAAATGTGGAGAAATGTAAGTTGATGCGTATGAGAAGGAAGACCAAACCGATTTTGTTCGGAATACAGTATTAGTAGTGTCCCGCTGTACACAGTTTAAATACGTGGGCGTAGCGCTGCAAAATGATATGAGATGGAATGAGTATGTGGGAAGTGTGGTATCTTGGGAGAATTTTAGGAAAGAGTGGTTCACCTGTAAAGGAGATCGCATATAGGACGCTGGTGCGATCTATTCATGAGTACTGCTCGAGCGTTTGGGATCCGTACCAGGTCGGACTGAAGAAAGATATCGAAGAAATTCAGAGGCGGGCTCCTAGATTTGTTATCGGTAGGTTCTAACAATACGTAAGTGTTACGGAAATGCTTCGGGAACATAAATAGGAATCCCTGGAGAGTTGGTGACGTTCTTTTCGAGAAACACTATTGAGAAAATTTAGAGAACCAGGATTTGAACCTGAATCCCTAACGATTCTACTGCCACCAACACACATTGCGCGAAAGGATCTCGAACATAAGATACGAGAAATTAGGGCTCATATGGAGGCTTATAGATACTCGTTTCTCCCTCGATGTATTTGCGAGTGGAACAGGAAATAAAATGACAAGTAGTGGCTCAGGGTACCCTCCGCCATGCACCGTTAGGTGGCTTTCTGAGTATCTATGGTAGATGTAGATGTAGAAGTGGAGCATGGGGTGGGACGTTCTTTAGTTTTTTGGAGAGATGACGTCAGATGGCGTGACTACTTGGACACTGAGGTGCAATAACACGCACTCACTTCTCCATATTTCGCAGTGATTTTGACATTGGTCCACGCAGACTTACGTGTTGTCTTATCTAACACTGTGTAGGGAAAGCTCGGCTAGTACAATACGAGCAATCGTTAGCGCGCCACGAGGAGGCAATTCTGCTCGGCGACAATTCAGCGTGGTAGGTACTGGGCTCGAGAGACGAGCCCCACCCCGGCAGCTGCGCTGGAAAACAGCGATCGAGCCGCGGGAATGGAATCGCACCGGCGTCTTTGTGCCGGGGCGCCAGACCGAGATAGTGCCCGGCGCGGCGCGCCCACAATTACTCCGGCGTAAAGGTGACCGTGCGATGCGGTGCGGTGCGGTGCGGCGGAGAGGCCGGACAAAGGCCTGGCCGGCTGTTCCTTTGTCGCAGCCGGCGCCGCCGCTCGCGCCCGCAAATAATTACTCGTCCCTCGGTGATGAAGAGCGCGCCTCGCGCCCGATACAGCTTCCTCCCCCGCCACCCACGCCCTGCCGGGGCGGAGCGACCCCTCCGTTCTACAGCGCTCTCCCCCTCAGCCCTGGAACCGGATGCGCCTTCGGCCCTGGAGCGGCGCCGCCGCTGCCTTCCAATCCAACTCGGCGGTAACTATAATTGCTGCAATTATTCTCCGGGCTCTAACCAAACGTGATGCGGGGCGCTCCTCGGCTCGGCTTTGCCCCGCTCGCTCCTTCCCGTCCCTCAGCCGCTGCTGCTGCTTCTACCGCCGCTGCCGGCTTTATCTCGTCCGAACGCGCCCGCCGTTCAGATAAGCGGCGAGGGCGCTCGCTCAGGAGGGCGAAATAAATCTCGCAGAGGCCGCTGTCGAATTTATCCGGCAGTAGCGCTGGACGCGTCCGCCCTACGAACGGGCCGATTGCTTCCTTTTGCCTTTTTTTGGGGGAGTCCTATCTGCCTTGTGTGATGGCTACAGGCGAACTCTGTCGTTCGCGGAGAACAGAGGTTGTTTCTCATGAAGAATGTGGTGAAGATGACGATCACGGTAATGTATTGGTCCGACGGCACACCAACAGGCTCTTCAGCACTCGTTCTAAAATTCTGCGATGCAGCAAGACTTACGTTACCTGTTTAAGAGTTTGTGCACCACCTCCTTTCAAAATCTTCTTCAGGATGACCAAAACAAAGATGAAAGCGACGAAGTACAGTAGAAAGCCAAATAAAGCATTAATTAACCAAAACTGGGAACTGACAGTTGTGGAGTGTATGATAGACTTCTCCAACCTGAACGACTGTCCAAGCAAAGATGATAACAGAAATAGACCAGCAGGGACGAAGAAACGCCGGTAGTTGTGGCCGAGTGGTTCTAGGCGATTAAGTCCGGAACCGCGTTACTGTTACGGTCGCAGGTTTGAATCCTGCCTCTGGCAGGGATGTGTGTGATGTCCTTAGGTTAGTTAGGTTTAAGTAGTTCTAAGTTCTAGGCTACTGATGAAAAATGGTTGAAATGGCTCTGAGCACTATGGGACTTATCATCTGTGGTCATCAGTACCCTAGAACGTAGAACTACTTAAACCTAACTAACCTAAGGACATCACACACATCCATACCCGAGGCACGATTCGAACCTGCGACTGTAGCGGTCACGCTGTTCCAGACTGAAGCGCCTAGAACCGCACGGCCACACTGGCCGGCTAGGTACTGACGACCTCAGATGTTAAGTCCTATAGTGCTCAGAGCCATTTGAACTATTTGACGAAGAAACGTTAATTCAACGAAAGAACTCTACAAATTCATGGTGTTGATCTGGAAGTGAGCTAGGAATTCCTGGAAGTTTCCGTTTCGAACAAAGCATTTCATAGAGAAGAAAGGTCTACCGTCGGAAATGGGAAGAACTTCACACATGCTGGTCTCTAAGAATGTTAAAAATTAATTGGTAAGATGCAGCGCGAAAAGAAATAGTGCTAGAAAGACTAAGTGAGGAAAGAAGTCTATGGAAGATACCAGAAGAATGTAAAGGTTAGTAAGACATCTACTGCGTTAACCAGGAATAGTACCCGGACGTCTACAAAGGCTATTCGGAAAGTAAGTTCCGATCACTCGCGAAACAGAAACCACTGTGAACATTAAAAATGTGTCACTTGCAGCAGTTGGCGCGCGGGGTAGCTGCGTGCTCTTCGGAGCCTTGCCATGGTTCGCGCGGCTCACCCGTTGGAGGTTCGAGTCCTCCCACGAGCATAGTTGTGTGTGTTCTTCTTAGCACAAGTTAGTTTAACTTAGTTTAAGTAGTGTGTAAGTTTAGGGTCCTATGAACTATGCAGTTTGGTCCCTTCGGAATTCACACAAATTTGACCATTTGAACATTACCAAATTTCGGGCTGGGACATTCGTTGTAGCCTTCTACCAACTTTCTAACAGTCTCTTCATAGGAAGCAACCACCTGTGCCTTTCCCAATTCTCTAGGCTATTCTGCAGCTTGTTGTCTGCGCCAAAATTTTGTCTCGCCAGACATGAAAATCGAGCGAGCTAAGTCCGGGCTGTATGGTGGGTGATAAATGCTTCCCATCTAAAACGCTGCAAGGGCGTCCTCACTGCCTCTCTAGCGTGCGGCTGAGAATTGTCGCCGGCCAAAGTGGCCGTGCGGTTAAAGGCGCTGCAGTCTGGAACCGCCAGACCGCTACGGTCGCAGGTTCGAATCCTGCATCGGGCATGGATGTTTGTGATGTCCTTAGGTTAGTTAGGTTTAACTGGTTCTAAGTTCTAGGGGACTAATGACCTCAGCAGTTGAGTCCCATAGTGCTCAGAGCCATTTGAACCTTTTTTTTTTGAGAATTGTCATGATGAAGGAAATGCGTGACAGTTACGATATGCTGTGTTGCATGAAACCAGGCGAAATCTCTCACAGGCATTTATACTTGACATCTGTACATGCACACCCTGCGCTCAGAACTAGTAAAAGCGACGTGTCCCATTCGACGGGCGCACTAGAGACAATTCCCGACACATCTGTGAAAAGCGTCATCGGATTTTCACTGTCGTCTCCATTTCGCTACCGATCATTTCTTACTTTCCGACTAGCCCTCGTACTACTGGATGGAAATATAAGGTGTGCCTACCCTCCGTCTTTATGACGGCTTGAACACCGCTGTGGATACTTTCAATGATGTGATTCAATGAATTTGGAGGAATGGCAACCGAAACCAGAAGAGGTAATAATGCTGGGGTATGGTACGTAGTTGACTTCTTGACTATCTCAAGGGTATTCTTTTGGACTCAGATTGGGGATCTGGCCAGACTACTCTATTTCAGAAATGTTATTTTCCATGTATCATTGCCTCACAGATGCTGCCTTGTGACAAAATTCATATCGTCAGAAAACTGCTCCGCTCCTATAGGCAGCACTCATTGCTGTAAATCGCGATCATATCCTGTCGCATTTAGCGTTTTCTTATGCTCTGACCTCGAAAAACACTCCAAAACTGTTACACATTCTCTTCCGTGCTTCACTGGTGGCACCACACATTACTGCAGGTAAAGTTCTACAGGCGTTCGCCAAACCCTAAACCCTTCTATCGGATTACCACAGGGCATAGCTTGATACATCTTTCTAGTCGTAAACTGTCCAGTGGCGTTGCTCATACAGACGACCTTCAGCGCCGCTTTTCACTGGCTACAGAAATGTGTGGTTTATGAGCAGTGTAGTGACTGATAATTCGCAATTTTTAACAAACACCACTTTTATTTATGTACGTTCCAGGGTTGATGACTGAACAACACAAGAAAGGTAACAATAACATGCCAGTAAAAGTCTCCTAATTGAAGCGAACAAAAAGTTCACTTCTAATTTTCCACAAAGGTTCGTGGTAACCCACACACACACTAGTAAAAGTCCAATTCAGAAACGACGTAATCTTCAGCGGTCGAAGTACACAAGGTCGGCATCTGAACTGAACTTCGTGGCTGGTTCTAGCCGCTAAATAGCTGTCTCCAGCCAATCAGGTTTTGGCGTAGTGATACTTCCTGCAGGCCATGGCTCGAGCTCCCCTTGCAGGACGTAGTGCTCGGGATGTCTGTTTGCATTATCTTGTAGGTAAATAGCTGGTGTTTACCATGGTTCTTTTGGTACACCTTGGACCTAGACAACCCCATACTCTGGGGTGTAGCCGGCCGGAGTGGCCGTGAGGTTCTAGGCGCTACAGTCTGAAACCGCGTGACCGCTACAGTCGCAGGTTCGAATCCTCCCTCGGGCATGGATGTATGTGATGTCCTTAGGTTAGTTAGGTTTAAGTGGTTCTAAGTTCTAGGGGACTGACGGACTGATGACCGCAGCAGTTAAGTCCCATAGTGCTCAGAGCCATTTGAACCATTTGAACCTCTGGGATGTAATATGGGTTGCCGGCCCTCAGGGGCTTCTTGGCTCCGGCATAACAGGTAGACCTATTCTTTTTCATTCCGTTGCACAGTAATTTTGCTAGCCGGACTGATTGCAGGACTGGAACTCAAGAGTAGATCCTTCAGCTTATTTTTACAACCACTCTCCGCAATGCTCGATTGTCTCTATCTGTCAATAGATGACGTCTACTTCGTCTCGGTTTAAATGTGCTTGTTTCTTGCCCTGTCTGCTTCACAATTAAACAACCAACAGTGGGCTCTGACAGTTTTAGGAGGATTGAAATGTCACTGGTGGATCTGTCATTCATGTGACATCCAATGACTATTTTCTTTACAGACAGCGCAATACTCCCCCCCCCCCCCCCCCCGCCGCCCTCCTCCTTTTATACTGGCGGATACACCTCTAGTGACATCCTGTGGTCAAGCCCGCATCACATAGGCATATCCGAATGTTTTTCATCAAGTATTGTTTCCAGAACAGATTATAGAGCGTGTTAGATGTAAGAGCTATGTAGAAATGACATGGCTGGCACACAAGATAGAAAAAATGGAGAACATCATCAAACCAGTAAAATCACCGATGCATTAAAGAGGGTGTGGGGGAGAGAGAGAAATAGAGAGAGAGAGAGAGAGAGAGAGAGGAGTTGGTTTCATAAGCAAAATTTCATCATTGCGTTGGTTGTACTAGCAGAACATGTGGAGAATGTGCGACCTTGAGATAAAAATCGTACAAGCTTCTATAAGGCCAGATCGGAATCTTGATCTGAACCAAAGTGGTTACTAATGCCGTGTTCCAAAACATTCACTGACATGTATATTGCTGTATCTATTTAGATTCATCGCCAAGAATTCAATATTTGTTGTATTTTCAATGTCACAAAATTTTATATCAGACTACAAATTACTTAAATGTGATTTAAAATGAGGAAAGAGTGAAATTAAGTAACAATGAATCAGGTAGTATTCACGGAATTAGATTAGGAAAAGAAACCTCAAATGTGGTGGAAGAATGGTTATGGGCACCAAAGAGTGTCAGACTTAAGGAGAATGTAAATTCAAACTGATAATGCCAAGAAAAGCTTTATTGAAAAAGAGAGACATCTTAACTTCCAGATAAATTAAAGTGTTAGGAATACGTTTCATAAAGTATTTGCCTTGATTTTAGCCTTACAGAAACGAAATGTAGGTGATATACAGTTCAAATAAGAAGATAACGCAGGCTTTTGAAATATAGTGTTACAGGATAATGCTGAATCGGATTTAGGAGCTAAAAGATTTATGACACAACTTATCTAAAATGAGGAGGTATCAATTAATCATAAATTTGTCAGGGCGGGAAGAACTGTGGACACATACTACAACTTGACTACAGAAAGCAGGTGCTATTGGCTATAAGTTACAGTAGTTATGCAAAGATGGGGATTGCATAAAATAGACTGGAGTGGATAGGTGAATAAAATCAGTCTTCGGCTTCAAAGTTCTTCAGAACGATGTTTTAAAAATTTGGGGACAGGTTCCTTTCACCGAAACAAAGAAGAAAGTGCAGTCGACATGGGCTCTAAAACCCATACCTTAAGTTGCTTGTTCATTACATTGAAACACATTTCTTCTACTGGAAAAAACTTCCTAGCTCTGAAGGTATGCATTTTAGAGCCTTTGTTTTGCTCCGTGCTACCTCCTCCCAACACATCGAAGTCAAAGAGCTTTCAGTAGAAGAGTTGTGGTTCACAGTATCGTGGGTGACAGGTGCTCATACCTCTTCAGGTACGCAGTTTGGAGTCCATTTTTACAAGACACTTTTCCTTGTTTTGGTCTAAGGAACCTGCCCCCAAATTCTTAAAACGTCATTTTGAAGCATATGGGATGATAACAATGGAAACTGTAGGCAGGAACATCTAAAGTAGAATATAGGATTTGAAATGCTGCTTATTTGTTATTAATTAGAATAAGAAGAGAAAGGAAGTAAAGAGAGTCTACAGAAAGAAAGAGTGATTTATACAGAGGGAGCCTCAGAGTGCGTGCGCTAAACAGAACTAGTTTTTTACTTTGTTCCCACCAATCTTGGATCCAAGCATTTTCTTATGGCTTGGGGTGTCCGGGCAATATCAGTCACACATATGTCAATGTCCCAGAAGAGTTCTGATGGTGATGTTTAGCGATCCTCCGTAGCGCATCGTTGTATTACTGTTTTTCTTTTTTCTTTTTTTTTTTTTTTTTTTTTTTTGAGGACGATGACACTGATGAGTCATGAGGCATCCCATCCATCCTTCCAGCGAGGTAGCTCCTACAACCCTGGAACTATTTTTATTGCCGAGTAATGTCGGGTGTATTTAAATATTTGTATAAAGAATGAATTGGGAATGGTTCCGTATCCGACAAAATGCGCCTCAAAATCATTGGAGCCAACATTGTTTTTTGTAAAAGGAAGCGTATTATTAAATGGAGCTATGATCCACACAAATTATTCATGTAAACGTGAATAAATTTTTCTATAAGATTATTGTGTACGAAACGCGATATCTCTCTAACAGCAAGGTTCCTATTTATGTCAATTAATAATGTGAAACGGTTTAAATAAAAGTATCATTGCAGTAATTTTAACAAGATTTCACTGCCAAGTAAAGATGAGATATATTCTGATGTCAGTGGAAGTTAGAAATCAGCTAGGCCCTGATTATGACAGGAGAAATGTTCACGTCTCCTTCTGCACAATAAAATGAGTTCTAAATTACCTTCCCATCCAATGACGATGGGTCACCAATAGTATCCATAAGAGTTTAGCAAATAACGCCCCTTCTTCTGCATCAGAGTGGGAATATTGGCCTATGACGATGGCCCACCAATGATAGCCGCCAGAATTTTAACCGATGTTCCCACTGCTCCATCACAAACGCCTAACTCTCCTTTATAAGAGAACGCCAAACTAATTTCTGACAGTGTTCTGTAAATAGTGGACACCGAAACATCCTGAGAGCAGAGGAGTCGAAACGTCGATTATTTTAGAATGCTTCCACAGCCACTTTGTCTATGGTGTATTCTTTTCTTTGCTAGTTATTTCTTATTTGTCTTTCCTTCTACTGGAATAACTGTCTTGAAAATTCCAAAACATCACATTTATCATGTTTTCTGTTTGTTTCTGTCTGCCTTTTCTCTCTTTTGAGAGTTGTAAACTGCTCTTAATATTATATGAGAATGCAGCCTTTCTCAGTGAATCTCTGTGCTAAAATATCGGTTTGACAGCAGAGTCAATGTGTCATTCTCCGGCAACATTTCAGCAAGTATTACTTTTTTTTTTTTTTTTTTTTTTTTTTTTTTCAGACGATGACACTGATGAGTCATGAGGCATCCCATCCATCATTCCAGCGATGTAGCCCCTACAACCCTGGAACTATGTTGGGTGTATTTAAATATTTGTATAAAGAATGAATTGGGAATGATTTCGTATCCGACAAAATGCGCCTATAATCATGTCACTGAGCTTGATGTAATAGCATTAGAGAACCTGCTGCGAACGTATCCGTGGCGAAGCTCGAAGTGTTCAGCCTGGAGAGAACTGCATTTGTGACACCGACAGTTGAACCAAAAATATCACGGCACTGTTATGGCTAATGGAAACCATTTGTTGATGGTCCCGATTTTTCATTTTCTTTGCTTAAGTTTCATCCGGAGATGAACACACACAACCGAGTTTTATATTACAGTGTAAGAGAATCTGCGGTGTGCTGGTCATAATAGAAGCTCAAACTTCCACGCTGAGCAGTAATGCGTAAATCATACGGACCGCTGAACCAAAACTTCCTAGACGGCGTTTGGATTAATGGGATAGCATTTTATGAAGGTTCTGGTTCTTCATTTTGCTCTATGCGATTGTCATGAGGGGATTCATTAGAAGTTCTCATCGGCTGAGCGTTAGGTGCTGCAACAGGAGAATTTTCAGTCCCGGCAGTGTCGTTGACAAGGATATATTCAATGGCTATCGCCGCAGAAAAATGAAGTACCTACTTTGGAGTAAGTAGTGTTTAATGTACGGCGAGCCGGGTCAACTTGTCCCAGTTAGCTATGTCAAGAGTCAATGACTTTTTAGTGGGATTAATAAGAATTAGAGATAAATACATAGAATAACCAAATAGTTTACCCGATATTCCACAAGAGGTTGCTATGTTCAGAATCCATGGCCTATTAGTGAGATTATCAAGAATTAGAGATATATAAATAGAGTAACGAAATATTTTAACTAATATTCCACTAGAGCTTACGTTAAACGTCTTGAAAATCATATCGCGTCAATCGATGTATTCGCCAATTAATTAACGTTCACTGAACTGGCAGTAGGTGCTTCACTGTGAGAATTTTTAGTGTCTCTCTGTATGATAAGTGAGGAGTCTCCATATTGTAGCGCTACTTCTCTTCAATTGATTACTCATATTGCCTCGTTCGTCAAACTACCCCAGTATTACAATAAGAAACGTTCAGCTGAGGAGATAATAGAAGTTTGACAAGAGATCACTGTCCCAGCAAAAGAAGGAAAAACTATGGAAAGTATAAAAATGAAGTTTCTACCAAAGTCTCTTCTAGCCAATTGAAGGTAAATATATTGACACACATTCAGTGAAAGTACAAGTTCGTTGATCGAGTGAGACGACGCAGTTCTTAAGGCGAATTGTAGAGCAGCATAGTTTCAGATCCTCTCATACATATTTAGATATTCTTGGTTTCCCGAAGCAACTTAAGGCAAATGTCGGAGCGGTACCTTTCAAGAGGACACAGCCGACATCTTCCCGTCTCAGTGTCAAATTTCAGCCTGGCCTCCACGTGTGCCGAAGTGGAAGTTATTTTCTTTCGTTTACTTTCTTTTGTGTCCCTTTTCCTTCAGTTTCCCATTTCCATTTCTCTTTCCTGCACCTCTTTCGCATTTCCCTCTTCTCTATTTAAATTTTCCATTTTCCCCTACTTCCTTTCCGTTTTCAGTTTCAGTCTTCCATTTTTCTTTTCAATTTTCTTGTTCCCTGTTTAGTTCTCCCTTTTTGTCATTCCGCATTTTTTGCCGTCTTGCTTTTGTCTTTATGCTATGTCCTTCCCTAAATTGACTGACATGTTACATAAGATAACAGGTTGAATTGGGATGTTCCGCCTGCTCCTAATTTAATTTGACATATTTTGGTGTTCTTCCCATCTTTGGACAACGTACAAATGATGCAACTGAACAAGAGAAGTATCACGATGAGGGGTCTGCAACGAGATCAGCTTCTTAATTTCAGTACTTCTACAGTGAGACCTCAACCACAAGAGTTCTACCTCCTGACTTTGCACTTCACTCTACATGGATTGCCATATGGGAGATAAATCGTGACTTCTTGGCTAGGAGCTCAGCTCCTCGTGCGTGAACAACCTCTCATGACTCTACAACTTAAGTCGGCCTTTGGAGGATCAGGAACTTTGCAAACTGTAGAGTCGTTATATGTTTTATAGTTTCTTCTATGACTATGGATTCCGGAAGGGAGAAAAAGGAAAGCCACTATCATCACCAATGCACAACGTCCATCATGAACTACGTCAGGATGTGGAGGTCTTCCTAGTAATTTACACACTGCCAATATAAACTGAACGAACTAGATATTAGACACCTCTGTAAAAGAACACACTGGTGGCTTCGCAGAGCTGTAGGTGGTGTGCACTAGTACCCAGGGGATCACATGACCCTCCACGACAGTAAGAGTGATTGGTGTGTTAGTGCCAATTGGTTATGTGGAATCTTCTAGATCGACAGTGCCTCGTTAAAGAACGATAGGAGCTGTAGTGTTTGTAGGCGTACATGAGCAGCCCGTAAATGAAATTACTGTGTCAGTGAGGAAAGGCCAATGTATGTAAAAGGAATGGTGTACCACTCGCACGCATGCAGTATGACATAGGAGCAGTGATTGTTGAAAGACCCTAAGCGACAGGGACCAGAGGCGGATGCTACGCTTTTCAACGAAAATCCGTTTGAAATCTGATTGTTTTACTGTTGTAAATAAACGCAGATCCATCTTAGTAACCGAGCAGTTATTGAAAAGGGTTCAGCATGAAATGGACAGTTGTAGTCGGGTACATAGCAAAAGGCCATTGCTTACGGCAGCACTCAAACCTGTACGTCTTCGCTGATCAGAACCGCACAAACTCTGGTCCGGGTTTGCCATATTGCAAATGGTGCAAGGTGTCGAGTGTACCGACGACCCAACAGACGTTTAACCGGCAATGATTGGAGGTCGCTCTGTGATCTTTTTGGAGTGTTATTAGTACGATATTTTGGACCCAATTTCAGGTACTTGTAAACTTGAAATGGGATGTTTGTTTCAACTTTCTCAGTAACCCACATTTGCCTTCTCTTTAACTTTTTCGTAACGAGCATGCTATGGACATCTGCGTCTCGCAAAATAACAGTAACCTTGATCACAGGGGTCCACACGTACGTTCTAGATTTGGCAAAAACTGAGTCGTCCTGTTTCATCTCTACTATCGTACTAAATAACAGGGTTCCATTTCTGTCGTAAGTGTCGGAGACTGTTTGCGATAGCAGGTGAAACATGACAGTCACTAAGCTCTAAGTTCGATACTTCGACGCAATACCCGATCTAATCATTAACCCTAGCAATACCAATGCATTTTCCATAATATGGACTGCCAATGGGCGGGGGGTGGGGATACTTTATGCCAATCACAAAAATATAAAATACAAAAAAATAGTCAATTGTTGTGAACCTTTACTACATACATACATACTTATTAAAAAGGTTCCGATGTATAATTGTGGTCCAGAAACTGAAAATACCTTTTAGCAAAGTCTGAGAAATGCGAACGTATTTTCCGTAATGTATACACGGAGGGAAGTGTAATTTAAGATCACTACAAAAAGTTTTAAAAAATACATATTATGTTAACGGCCATTGACTGTTATGCACTACGTACATATGTAAGAAGAGTCCTGAACCTAAAAATATGAATACGATATACGTTGCGAAACGTCACATTCAGTGCTAAGTTTTGAGTCAAGTATTATTGATAAATTGAACACAGTTACGGAATCTGGCATAATAAAAAATTTTTCACCGTTTTAAAATATGAGGGACATGACAAGCTTAAAATATTTTCAAAAGTTGGTTGTAAAGTACAACGACCAACCCCTCCCTTGGTATTGCGAGGATGAAGCAGTGGCTTCAGCTCTATGCGGCATTCCTGAAGAATCTGGTGTATTCTCTTCCTCATAAAACTTATAGTATTATCGAGGCAATGTTGCATTGTGCCTTTGTGAAATCTACAATGTGTGGCTGTTTTTCTGTTCCGTTGTAATATACCGATTTAAGTGCTTGTTTCACAATGACTTGTCTATGGAACGGAATTGCATTGAAGGGTACTTTCACTTTTCTGAAATGTAATTTTTACTTAGCTTATAGTCTTGAAGGTTGAAAGGTGGCTTCACTGAGCCACTGCGACAGAGATTGCGCCAAAGAGTATTATTCTGCCGCCTCCACAGTGCTTGTAGAGAGCTCGTAGTAGTCAGTGCTTGTCGAGAGCTCGTAGTAGTCAGTGCCTGTCGAGGACTCGGGGTAGTCTGTGCTGAGATGTTGTAGCAGAGAGTGTTTGTTGAGATATGTTAGTAGGCAGTGCTTGCCGAAATGTGATATTGGAGAGTTCTGGTTGAGATGTGATAGTAGAGAGACGGTGTGAGATATATTGTAAGGATTAGAGTGATTTTCATCAATATAAATGAGGTAACCAACTCCGTTTCTTTTTATTTCAGTGTCCTAAATAATGCGTCATTACAGGTTCAGTCAACAAAGCATCTGGCGTGTGTTATTGTCTTAGAGTTTAATTCTGCTTTCATTACGCAATTATAGTATTTGTAATTTTCTTTTATCACGTCAGTAAAATTGGTATTTAAAAATTCTTGTCTTGTTGAAGAAGAACCGTGCCAAATGTGCGTTGAGTCACACTTCCACATACAGAACAGTTATACTTTTGCTTTGGTTTCGTAGGTTTCATAGTTGCTGGGGACTTAATTAATTAATTAATTGTGTTAACGAAAATTTTCATTTCATTCTTTGTTGTTGTTCTTTGCAGTCAGCGTAATAATACTAGTCAGGGCCAACCGTTTACGAAACAGCGTAATCGGACTTACAGCTACTAAAAACTATAAAAGTATTTTCAATCATATTTAATTAAGCCCCCATGCAAGGTGTCTGTATTGGCTTCTTATAAAGGTGTGGTAGTGCCGCAGGTCTGCTTTGTGCGAAGAACATCCTTTGATGCTACGATTCTGAAAGTCTGCTGAATCACAGTATACGAAATAAAAATTATTTTGAATTTGATTAGTTACATTTTGTCTCTTCAAACATCGGAATAACAAAATGCAACATTTATCCACTTCCATGAGCTATAAATTCTAACTACAGTGTCTGCATTCTATCACATCAGACAATACTACATATAAATGTGTAAAATCAAATTACTGATACCCGAAGGTATCGAAGAATTCTGAATAAGGCTCAGACTTACTTAAATCACACGGTGTGCTTGCCTAGTCAAACCACTTAAGATGATGGGCAAGAGAGACGCAGACTTGAAAGATCCTCCTCTTCAGCAGTGTTCAGCACTTCAGGAGGCTGCACAACGAGGCACATTTCAGGCTTTGTTCCAGGTTTTGTTGTCAAGTTTCACTTGGGGTCCTAGGGCGGCTGCCGGGGAGGCGGTAGGCCGGCTTTATCTGCGCCGTAAACTCGGGGCCGGCCGAGGGCAGGGTTTGTTTATGCTGTGCGCTAAGCTCCCATGCATAAGAAGTAGCCGCGCGGGCTCGTGGCGCGGAATGCAAGTTATGCATAACTTGGCGTTATCGGCAACTCATAAAACACCCGCAGGTTCCTACGTTTTATTTCCGCGAAGCGCTCTCTGGGCAAACTATTCCGGGAAGCGGGGAGGTCTAGGGATGCTGCTCCAGCGTGGAATTTTTGTTCGGATTTTTCTCGAACTCGATCTTACATCTGCATTCATGCGCTCCGGTTCCGCAGAGAGTGGGGTAAATAGTGCTTTGCGACCTTGGCGAAGTAATTCACTTATTGTTATTACGCGCCGGAAAGTTTTGTTCGGAAATAGCGGGTGTGCAAGCATGGCTGCAGTGTTTCCCCGCGTTACTTGCTGGAAGTGGGACGTCTTATGATGTGAAAGCTTCTCATCAGTTGCGTCTCCACTCTGTATGTATACACAATTACACGTGGAGACAATAACCCGGAGGCAAAAGTTATTCGAATACCAAGGAAGAAAGGAGACACCACAAACGCAACTAAGTCTCCTAAGCGACCTTAGCATAGTACTCCAGCTTATCGTAATATGAAACAATACGACCAGAACAATTTGGATTCTAGCCAGAGACCTCCGTAGAATTGCAACTGTTACGGGTGACTGAGCATATCACCATAAGTCAACTGCTGCTGTCTCCCTGCACATTGACAATGTTAGCGACGGAGTATGGAACGAGAACCTGCTCAAGCAAATCAACTACAACCATACCAGACAGTTTTATTCGTTTATTTCTCAAGACCTACATAGCGGGTCGTACATTGTGTGAATTTACATGTTATATCATACAAACTAAGATTTATTACTAGCACATTTTTTTGTTGAAAATTTACCAAAGAACAAATTTTAAAAAATTCATATATATATATATAAGTGGTAACTAAAACACGTACATATACGTTTGCGACTATTACAGCGCCATCTATCACAAAGCGAAAAAGGTGGTCCAACTAAAACATTCATATTTCTTTACGTATTACACGAATATATAATAAAAAATGGTGGTTCCTATTTTTTTAAAAGCAGTTGATATCCGTTGGACCTATGGCAGCGCCATCTAGCGGGTCATCCATAGCACCATCTGGTTTCCCCCTTCAAGCTAGACGAGTTTCGTTCTTTGACGTTTTTTCTTTTGATGCTTATTTCGTGAGATATTTGGCCGGTCACTAACAATGCACCACCCTGTATATGTAATGAATACAAATGCACACAGTTTATGTGTAGTTTAATCTTGTTGGTAACTTGATAATGATAATAAATAAGATACATAATATGTTGAGGATGTATTGTATATTGTCCGCAGCTCGTGGTCGTGCGGTAGCGTTATCGTTTCCCACGCCCGGGCTCCCGGGTTCGATTCCCGGCGGGGTCAGGGATTTTTTCTGCCTCGTGATGAGTGGGTGTTGTGTGATGTCCTTAGTAACCTAAGGACAAGGTTTAAATAGTTCTAAGTTCTAGGGGACTGATGACCGTAGATGTTAAGTCCCATAGTGCTCAGAGCCATTTTTGATGTATTATACATTAAAATTAAAAGTGTATTTAATGGAAAAAACAAAAGATGGAAATCTGACTTAGATATGATGTGAGACTTCTTCCCTTTATACTTCCAGCTTGTATGATTAAGTCTGTTACATATGTTGTCTTGACAGTGGTAATACTTATTTTCACATATCAATTAGTTAGGTTATAATGTGTTTCTGAACTGAAGGTAAAAGTGGAGATTGGGACCTGATTTAAAATGTCTCAGTCAGCTACTTCAGGTGCGAGGGCTCGGTAAAACTTCGAGCCAGTCACACCTGATGCAGCGAAAGAAGAAGCAATGTCACATCTTCAGATAGGGTTACACACTATAAAATGGTATAACAAACAGCTACACAGAGAGTTTCTTTTTCTCAGATTGATTCGATTTAGTGTTGTAGAACCTCCTCTTACTTTTGCTATGTTTGTATATTTGTCTCATCTTCACTTCCTGTGTGTGATATAGCATCCGATTTCGTGTTTGTCCTTGTAAATAAATAAAATACCAGACAGTTGCAACCGCCAAATCACCGTCTATATCATATGATAAAAATCATATATTAAAATCTTCCTGCGTCCTACTACAAGTGTCAGCCGTGTCTCCTCTCCTATTTAAAATTTATATCAACGACAGGCCTACAGCGTCACAGGTGCAGGTACCCAGAGTCACGGAAAATATGGCGTCCTTGTCCATCCGCAGGATCCACGCGCGAGCATCATCCGACTCCAATGACAATACGATCTGACAAGCGAATGTTGTCGAAAACACTAAGTAAAGTTAAATGCAGAGAAGACGTCTGCTGTATACCTCAGTAGAAATCGGCCAACGTTAGAAGTTGCAATAGCAAAATATGAACACACCATGAGGTCCACTGTCCAGAACCTGGGAGTAATTTTGGTACTCATGCTCATGAATTAAAGATAATTGCAGAATGTGGTGCCACACAACGTGGCACTACACAAAACTGGCACTAGTAGCATATGGTTCAAATGGCTCTGAGCATTATGGCACTTAACAGCTGAGGTCATCAGTCCCCCAGAACTTAGAACTACTTAAACCTAACTAACCTAAGGACATGACACACACCCATGCCCGAGGCCGGATTCGAACCTGCAACCGTAGCGGTCACGCGGTTCCAGACTGCAGCGCCTAGAACCGCTCGGCCACTCCGGCCGGCGCTAGTAGCATAGGCAAGTAGGGAAGACACATGACACAGGTCACTGAGTTCACGCCCTAATGGTGATAAGTTGAGAAAACCGTCCAGAAACACATGTACTAAAAACGCCACTATTTCCTGCGCATATACGCGACATCAATATGAGATTTGATGACCATGCACACGTACACAGGCCTCACAAAGGGTTGGCATACTCTGCATCAGGTGGTTCAGCAGCTGCTGGGGTATTATAGCCTCCCCTTCTTGCACCAGTGCCTGTCGGAGCTCCTGAAGTATCGTTGGGGTTTGAAGACGTGCAGCGGTACGTCGACCGTGAGCACCCCAGTCGTGCTCGATGGGGTTTAGGTCTGGAGAACAGGCAGGCCACTCCATTTGCCTGATATCTTCTGTTTCAAGGTATTCCTCCACAATGACAGCTCGGTTGGTCCGTGCGTTATCATCCATCAGGTGGAAGGTAGGATCCACTGCTCCCCTGGAAAGGCGGACATACTGGTGCAAAATGACGTCCCGATACACCTGACCTGTTACAGTTTCTCTTTCAAAGAGATGCAGGGGTGTACGTGCACCAATCATAATCCCACCCCACGCCATCAAACCACGACTTCCATACAGGTCCCTTTCAAGGACTTTAAGGGATTGGTACCTGGTTCCTGGTTCACGCCAGATGAAAACCAGGCGAGAATCACTGTCAGACTATACCTGGACTCGTCCGTGAGCATAACCTGGGACCACAGTTCCACTGACCATGTACTGCATTCTTGACACCAGCCTTCGGCCTCTTCTGTGATCAGGGGTCAGTGGAATGCATCTTTCAGATCTCCGGCAGAATAAACCATGTCCGTTCGGTCGTCTGTAGACTGTGTGCCTGGAGACAATTGTCCCAGTGGCTGCGCTAAGGTCCCGAGCAAGGCTGCCTGCATGACTCCGTGGCCGTCTGCGGGCACTGATGCTGAGGTATCGGTCTTCATGTGGTGTTGTACAATGTGGACGTCCCGTACTGTAGCGCCTGGACACGTTTCTTGTCTGCTGGAATCGTTGCCATAATCGTGAGATCACACTTTGTGGCACACGGAGGACCCGTGTTACGACCTGCTGTGTTTGACCAGCCTCCAGTCGCCATAGTATTCTACCCCTCATAATGTCATCAATATGTGTTCTTTGAACCATTTACAACACATAGTCGCCATTAGCACGTCTGCACACTTACTCGCTGCCCCGTACTCTGACATGCACCATTATACCTCTGCGTATGTGGACTGCTGCCAGCGCCATCGTGGGACGACCGCAGGTCAGATGCACCGCATGGTCATACCCCGAGGTGATTTAAACCTGCAAACCGCCCACCAGATCGTTGTTTCACCAAGTATCAGCATTATCCTTAATTTATGAGCATGAGTGTACTTCTTCCATTAACACGTGGAGGACCTTAGAACGAAATCAGATGCAATGTCAAACAAGCTCTTACACCTCCTCCTGAGCGACGAATTAGGGGTAGTAATCAAAGTTCGGGTATTTGCTATTGAAAATACTGTATGGCAGTTCCGTTTGGGTTTTGGCGAGTAAAAATATGTTCTTGAAATGCAAGGAGTCCAGAACAAATCTTACGATGGTGCTTAAATGGAGAATAGCACACTGACAGCACGATTGTCGAATGGATATGATGGCAACAGAGGAAACGTAGTAACTACACACTACGGGATGACCAGACCCATGGGACTGGCAGACTACTGGAACAAATCAGAATAGCAGAACCTACACCCCTGGCAGTCTTAGCTCAGAATGCATAAAACAAATCTTCTCGAACAATACGCTCAGAGGTATACTTACGAACTATGATGTGGCTCCTCGGTTTGCTGTTAACTGGGAAAACGTCGTGCGCTACTACCAGCTAGCCTGTTAACTACCTGAAAAGAAGCACGTTCCTCCGGTTCTGACCAAGCACGATTTCATTTGATTGTAAGGCAAAAGACAGAAAGAGAGATCGCTCCCAAGCATTTCTAGTTGGGACTCATTCTGCACTACTTCCAGTTCGTCTGGTACATCACTACAACCTGCAACAGTCTGCTTTACCTAGGCCCTGCAATCGGATCGCCACATTGTGTACCGTGATTGGTCACTCCACACTGTTTTTCCACTCTTAAATCGTTCAATGTTTACGCTCCTTACACCAAGCGAGGCGTCGTTTGGCATTTACCGGCGTGATGTGTGACTTATGAGCAGCCGCTCGACCATGAAATCCAAGTTTTCTCACCTCTCGTCTGCCTGTGTGATGGTGTGGATAGATGTCTGCTATTACACATTACGACTCTCTTCAACTGTCGACGGTCTCTATCAGTCAACAGACGAGGTCAGCCTGTACGCTTTTGTGTTGTACGTGTCCCTTCATGTTTCCAATTCACTATCACATAGGAAACAGTGGACCTAGGGATGTTTAGGAGTGTGGAAATCTCGCGTACAGACGTATGATACAATTGACACCTAATCACCCGACCACGTTCGAAGTCCGTGAGTTCCGCGGAGCGCCCCATTCTGCTATCTCGCGATGTCTAATGACTGCTGAGGTCGCTGTTATGGAGTACCTGGCAGTAGATGGCAGCACAACGCACCTAATATAAAAAACTTATATTTTTGAGGGTGTCCGAATACTTTTGATCACATAGTGTAGCACTATCTAAAAGGAATGTGTCTCTATATCGAGCAGCACATGAATTCTTGCGTCAGATTTTTGTGTAGTATTTGGTTATTTGATCACAGCAATAGCCTTAAATCCGTCTCAAATCTCAACGAATCATTCTGGAACAAACGATCATGTTATCTGTATCGTATAAAAATCCACCCTGCATTCAAGATGAAATTTAAGTTATATCTTCTATCATAGGAGTAGCTTAGCCTCTTGACATATCCCAGCTGATTTTCTTCTGTACAACAGTGAACCAGTATGTCTGTTACACTGTCAATATTGTCTGTGCTTCCACCTTCCCAAATAATTTTCATTTTCTTTCTTACAAAATATCTCTGAAATTTACCCGATTACTTTTTGCTCTTCTCCAAATCAGTAAGCTGTTCCTCCATATTTTATTCCCTGTAAATGGTTGTCCCACAAG
This sequence comes from Schistocerca serialis cubense, assembly GCF_023864345.2. NCBI lineage: Eukaryota > Metazoa > Arthropoda > Insecta > Orthoptera > Acrididae > Schistocerca > Schistocerca serialis. Next base: position 268,465,976 of record NC_064638.1, read on the forward strand.
GTATAGTCGGTATTCTGGGATGCGACAAGGACTCTCATTTGAAGCAAAAACATCTAGTCAACATGGGCTCTAAAATGCATACCTTAAGAGCTATGAGGATTTGTTCAGCAAAAAAGTAACGAACATGGAAAAGAGCTAATAGCTCTTCAAGTGTGCATTTCAGAGCCCATGTTTACTGGACATTTATTCTTGTTTTGGTCAAAACTATCACCTCTCACAATATGGAAACAAAGAGCTAGTAGTAGAATAAGTTTGTTTCTCAGTTTCAACGATGAATTAGTGTTCATAGCTCTTAAGATATGAGTCTTAGAGGCCATGTTCACTAAAAATTTTTGCTTCAAATGATCGTAGCTATGATGTCATTTAACACTAACCATACCTCCTGGGGCACCCTGTGTACTGCTGCCGTTGATGTCTGTCGGACGTGATTACTCACATTCGACATTAATTCATTAACAAGAAAGTGAAAAGACACTGTTTATTATTATTATTATCGATATGTAGTACTGAAACGTCCCCCTAGAAAAATTACATTATTTAATTTTCAAACAGCTGAGCAGAATTGAACGTACTCAGACATTTCGCTCTTTGCCTATTCTGATCAACGCTAAACTGACACACAATATTTTTAGCGCAACGCAATCTGACATTCAATAATCCCGACAAAAGAATGGCCCTGACTAATATTAACCTATTACCTATCACAAATTACTTACCTCACAAAAATCTTCGTTACTCCAACTACTGCAATACAGCGAGCGCCACTACTGCCAGCTAAATAAAAGATTCAAACTACTGAAGGTACTAACTACTGATAGGCATAGTTAGCAAATGAAAGATTTTGATAGAGAACAAGCAATGTATTTACCTCAATAGTGTTCAAAAAACATAATATATGTATATATATATAGCAGTCTTAAAAATTTACTGTCTCTGATGGACACACGTCCAGATCATCGGCTCTCAAAACTCCGCCATTTCTTTCCCCAGATCCACCGCTGCTGGCGGCTCTCCTCCTACTGCGCGACGCTACGCTCTGTTCACATCCAGTTGCCCAACACTACAATAGCCAACAACAATGCAAACCAGCCACAGACTGCACACAGCACAGCCAGTGATTTTCATACAGAGCGCTACGTGGCGTTACCAATATAAAAACCTAAACAGCCTACTTACAGTACTCATGTATTACGCACTCATATTGACTTACTAAAGAAGTCTGTAGAGTACTGTTGGCTTTTTAAGCATATCTGATGAGACGAAAGAGTAATTTTAATTCACTAAGGGCGTCTAGTGAGACGTAAGGGAGGTACTGGCGACCCCATCTTGCCAGATCAAATACGTACATAAATATTTTTTTTTTTTCGACAGCCTTCAGTTTACGAATTATTTTTGGAGTAGAGCTCCAGACGGGAGGCTACCTTTTCCACCCGTCACCAGAAACTGTAATTACGTCCATAAGCACATGAGTGGAAACTCAAGCACGTCATGTATCGCGAACGCTCTGCGTAAAATGCATAATATAATATAACTAATAAATGAGGCAAGAAGTCACGTTGGAGGTACTGTCAGAGGAATCTTAACTGGAACTGGTGCATCCGCAAGACATTTTTTGTGTGAAGCCAGCAATAATTTTCATAGTTTGAATTGGACGTCAGTATGGCGCTCATAATCTATCCCAAGGGCCCTAAAGTTCTCTATTGTTCTTCTGATTATGTTTAATTTTCGGTGTATAACGTATGTCACTGCTACAGATCTAATCCCAGATCCAATCTTTATGTATGAGTAGCTCTAGGAACATTACACGAGGTACTGGTTGCTTGTGCACAGTAGAGTACAGGCGGTTCGAGTGTGGGAGAGATAAGCTTCAACTAGTACGGGACTCTGGTTGGTGGCTGGGGCTCGTCTGCGCCAACCGTCGGATGCGCTGAGCTACCGCTGTCATCCATCACGAAGCGCAGACCGTGGAACGTTATCTGAAATTAATTTAATTGCATTCTCGTGAGAGGCGTGGCGTTGATACAAATCGGCTGAAATTAATTATCTCGGGCCGTCAACAGCTTGTTCTAGATTAGTCAGCACATCATTATTGCATTTAAATTAAATATCTAATGTGATTGAAAACTCTGTTGCAAAAAACTGCTTACACGCAGAGATAACGCAGTTGTTTTCATTCGGTGCGTGCAAATTGTCCGTGGCGTCCAAAGTATCAAATTTTCTTGTACGTTCAGGGGGAAAAATGCCAGAGAAATAGGAAATACAGACAGAGAATTGTCCATCTGATAGGATTCGACATAACGACAATCACAAAGGGATGATAATGTTATCAGTCTTTGTCGGTGCATGAACCTTTTGTGATATTTACCAACATGGATCTGTAATGATTGAGATAACGGACCCCGAGGAACCACCGAGTGCCCTTCTCACTTAAGATTTTGTTTGTGTCCCTAAACTAGTTATGCAGAATGCTAAAGTATCTCTCTCTTTGCACAAAACTATAGGCGAGAGTTGTTTCTACCATTCTCCATTTCGTTACCGTGCTACTTCCCTGTCCGCGAGATCGAAATATTTCAATGTTTGTATTTAGTCTGCTATATTTTAATCATCGTATTTACCAACATGCATTATGTAACTACTATAATCACACCTCCTCCTTTGTTACTTATCACTTTTCCAGTACTCTACCTTCGGTCAAACTGTCATTCTCTTCTTTATGCCCTTGTTGTTCCAAAGTTATCTTTTCTGCCTTGAAAGCCTTCTAATATAAGTATTTTATTCCTAAAAAGTTTCTTCTGCTACGTTCTTCCTTTATTTTCTTGTTTGTGCAGTACATGCTTTAGCTGACTTCTTTTTCCAGAAATGGAGCAATGTTTGTTTGGGTAGCTAGTCGCACTCCTCCGTGGAGGTTTCCATACAGGATTTACGTTCGTTGTGCCATAGCTTCTGATGATCCGTGTGTATTTTGTTAGGGCTCTTCATTACTTCTCGTTTTCTGTCCATCTGAGGTTGGTATTACGCACATTATTTTTCTTGTCTTCCGTCTTTCAAGAATTTCAGTTCCATCTAACGCCACTGTAAAGCAAACACACGAACATGTGTTTTGTGGTTTAGTTTTATATTTCTGGCGATGCATTTCCTGTTGCAGATAGCTATATGCTCGTTCCATTGCATTTTTTTTCAGTTAATTCTGCTGTATAGCTTCTCAAAGACATTAAAATTAGCAAGTCGCTCCGTTCATCTGTTTGTATTTCTACCTATTTTGTATATATCTTATATTTCTCACGCAATTTGTTATCAGATTAATTTCTTCTCTCAAGATGATTTATTTTGGTACCTACGTCTGTCGGAGTTTGTGACTTTATTGCAAAATAGTCTGCAGAAACTAGACAGATCCCCTTAATTGCACCGAACGTCATTTCTCGAATTATAGGTTTAATTTAGTGATTTTAATTTCCTGACTCATTAAGCCGTCTCTTTGCTTTACAACAGTTTTTATTTCATATTGCCCAGAATCTTCATTTACTATATGTTTCCTTTCTTACTGAAGTCCAACTTGAATAGATATCTACAAAAGTAATAGTTTAATATGTTTGCAACATGAAGGATTCCCTTCATTCCTGCACCCCGCTACAATCACACATTCCCTTGATTACCCGATCGTTCTCCAACGTAGTATTTATTAACACATTTCCTGCTAGGAGTGTGAGTGAAAGAAAAATGGTATGAAAACAACTAAGTTGGGTCACTGCTACAACGATTTTGTGCGTAAACCTATGATACAACAACGAACTTATTTCCTAATTTTACTTCCTTTAACTATACTAAATTTTGTATTTAAAAATTTTTGAACAGGACTATGCTCGTACGCACATGCAACGCGACTCTTTAAACTTTCTACATCATGTTGAGGCATTCCTGCACCCAGTCAGTTTCCCAGATCTGTCCCGTATTAGAAAATGTGTGACAACAGCACCGTTTTCAACTCCGTTCAAATGCTAGTGTCCAGGGTATCAAGTACCAGTTGTCGTCCAGTTTACCACAGCAGGGTATGCAATGGCTCTAAGACATCCTTCCCAGCCGAATCAGTGCACTAACCAGGCCAGAGGGAGTGAAATGTCATCCAATGACTGAACTCTTTCTCCCTTTGTACACTACCGGCCATTAAAATTGCTACACCAAGAAAAAATGCAGATGATGAACGAGTATTCATTGGACAATTGTATTATACTAGAACTGACATGTGATTACATTTTCACTCAATTTGGGTGCATAGATCCTGAGAAATCAGTACCCAGAACAACCACCTCTGGCCGTAATAACGGCCTAGATACGCGTGGGCATTGAGTCAAACAGAGCTTGGATTGCGTGTACAGGTACAGCAGCCCATGCAGCTTCAACACGATACCACAGTTCATCAAGAGTAGGGTCTGGCGTATTGTGATGAACCAGTTGCTCGGCCACCATTGACCAGACGTTTTCAATTGTTGAGAGATCTGGAGAACGTGCTGGCCAGGGCAGCAGTCGAACATTTCCTGTATCCAGAAAGGCCCTTACAGGTCCTGCAGCATGCGGTCGTGCATTACCCTGCTGAAATGTAGGGTTTCGCAGGGATCGAATTAAGGGTAGAGTCATGGATCGTAACCCATCTGAAATTTAACGTCCACTGTTCAAAGTGCCGTCAGTCCGAACAAGAGGTGAGCGAGACGTGTAACCAATGGCACTGCATACCATCACGCCGGGCGATACGGCAGTATCGCGATGACGAACACACGCTTCCAATGCGCGTTCACCGCGATGTCGCCAAACACGGATGCGACCATCATGATGCTGTAAACAGAACCTGGATTCATCCGAAAAAATAACGTTTTTTCATTGGTGCACCCAGGTTCGTCGTTGAGTCACCATCGCATGCGCTCTTGTCTGTGATGCAGCGTCAAGGGTAACCGCAGCCATGGTGTCCGAGCTGTTATTCCATGCTGTTGCAAACGTCGTCGAACTGTTGGTGCAGATGATTGTTGTCTTGCAAACGTCCCCATCTGTTGACTCAGGCATCGAGACGTGGCTGCACGATCCGTTACAGCCATGCGGATAAGATGCCTGTCATCACGACTCCTTGTGATACGAGGCCGTTGTGATCCAGCACGGCGTTCCGTATTACCCTCCTGAACTCAACGTTTCCATATTCTCCTAACAGTCATTGGATCTCGACCAACGCGAGCAGCAACTTCGCGATACGATTAACCGCAATCGCAATAGGCTACAATCCGACCCTTATTAAAGTCGGAAACGTGATGATACGCATTTCTCCTCCTTACACGAAGCATCACAACAACGTTTCACTAGGCAACGCCGGTCAACTGCTGTTTGTGTATGAGAAATCTGTTGGAAACTTTCTGTGCCTCGTGATGACTGGGTGTTGTGTGATGTCCTTAGGTTAGTTAGGTTTAAGTAGTTCTAAGTTCTAGGGGACTGATGACCATATATGTTAAGTCCTATAGTGCTCAGAGCCATTTTTTTGTTGGAAACGTTCCTGATGTCAGCACGTTTTAGGTGTCGCCACCGGCGCCAACCTTGTGTGAATGCTCTGAAAAGCTAATAATTTGCATATCACAGCATCTTCTTCCTGTCGGTTAAATTTCTTGTCTGTAGCACGTCATGTTCGTGGTGTAGCAATTTTAGTGGCCAGTAGTGCAAATTTAACTCGATTTTGTAATCAGTGAATCATATAGTCTCTCAACCCATGAAGTTTCACTTCGTATCCTCCTCCCCAGCTGGGGGCTTCATTTCTTTGTCGGACAGTGTCGGCGGGACCGCAAATAAATCTGGAAAATATAGACTGTCAAAGTATCTGAACAGCCGGGATTCGAAATACATTGTTCATATGAAAAAAAAGGTTATGACTTCAGGTGGTTGTTCTCCATTTTACGAAAATAATAATTACCCAGAGACAAACCCTCTGGGTGTCCCGCCGTTGTAATGGAATCTTTTGGAATGGGATGGAGAGCAGCTGACCGTGGCAGGAACACGCTGCCAGGGACGCACTCTGCACAGCTGTGGCCGCTTCCTGCCTGCCTGTGCTTCGCCTCCCAGCCGCAAAACAACAGCCCGTCAGTGAAGTCCGCCACGGCCGTCTCCGATATCTTCAGCGTGCAGACCGCCTCTGTAAATACGCCGGCGCTGCGAGGCGCTGATTTAAATATAAATTTACGTTCCGCCGGCGCTGCACTGCAGGCGGCCTCTCCCCGAGGATGTCGTCATGGTAACGGCCGCTTCCTGAACGGATTAGCGAGGGGAGCAGCGTAAACAAACAGCGCGCTGGCCGGCCTCTCAGAGCGCGCGGTGACGCGACTTTAAATTTAGCGGTACCCCGAGCGGCTCTTAAGAGTCTAAACGCGTCGGGTACACAAGGGAACGCTCCTGAGGGCGCAACCGGCATTTCCGCCAACGACGGCCGCCAAGCTGACAACGCCGCCGCGTCTTATTCCACTGATTGCTCGTCGGCTTGGCGGTGTTTCTGGGATGGGTAAAGAGGGTCTTGGAGAGGGGGGAGGGGGGGGGTGGGCAGGGAGGTAGTCTCGAGTAGCACAGGAGAAGGCTCATAAGGTTTATCCACACGCCAACTTTTGCTTAAAGGGGAACGCGATAAGCAACTACGGCTTGTGAGCAGCGTCGTGAACACGACACCGATAGCTGCTGTTCCGCAGAATGCCGAGAATAAGACGGACTCGGGAATCCGACGCGAAATAAGTAACACTTGTTGAGGAAAAGGAGAATTGCCCTTCACAGAAAACGGTGGCAATACACACCACTGTGACGACCGATTGCTGCGGGAGATTTACAGAGCCGTGTCGATGAAGTCCTGTAGTCTCTCTCTGAGGTAGCGTTCATCTACATCTACATGATTACTCTCCGACTCACAGTCAACTACCTGGCACAGGTTTCATCGAACCACCTTCAAGCTCTTTCTCTACCGTTTCATTCTCGGACAGCGTGCAGGAAAAAAGAACACTTAAATAACTCTTTTCGGGTTCTGATTTCTGTTATTATGATGATCATTTCTTCCTGTGTAGGGAGGAGAAAGTTGGTGACTGAAATTTCATGAGACGATCCTGTCCCAAAAGAAAAGCCTTCGTAGTAATGATTGCCATCTTAATTCATGTATCACGCCCGAGGCACTGTCTCCCCTGTTTTGCGACAGTGCGAAACGAACCGCCCTTCCTTGAACTTTTTCAGTGCTATCTGATGCGGGTCTACATCGCACAACAGTACTCCAGAAGAGGACGTATAAGCGTAGTGTAGGCAATCCCTTTAGTAGACACGCTGCATTTTCTCAGTATTCTGCCAATAAATCTTAATCTTTGGTTTGCTTTACAAACAACATTATCTGTGTGATCGTTCCAACTTAAGTTATTCCTAACTGTAATTTCTATGTATTTACTTTAATTTACAGCCTTTAGATTTGTGCGATTTCTCGTGTTACCGAAATTGAGCGGATTCCTTTTGGTAATCACGTGGATGACTTCACACTTTTCATCATTTAGAATCAATTGCCACTTTTCGCACCATACAGATATCTTGTACAAATCGTTTTGCAATTTCTTTTCACCATGTGACGACTTTATAAGGCTGTAAATGAGAACATCATTTGCAAACAGTCTAAGAGGGCTGCTCAGATTGTCTCGTAAATAGTTTATGTAGATCAGGAACAGCAGAGGGCTTACAACACTTCCTTGGGGGACATTAGATATTACTGCTGTTTTATTGGATGACTTATCGTCAGTTGCTTGGAACTGTGATCTTTATGACAGGAAATCGCGAATCAAGTCGCACGACTGAGACGATAGTCCATAGACACGCAGTTTGATCAGAAGTCGCTTGTGAGGTACGCTGACAAAAGCCTTCTGGAAAATTAAAAATATGGAATCAGTTTGACGTCCCCTGTCAAATTCATTACTTTGTGAGAATAAAATGGTAGTTGCGCTCAACAAGAACGATATTTTCTGAATCTGTGTTGGCTATTGGCCAACAAACTGTTTTCTTCGAGATAACTCATAATGTGGAAACACATTGTATGTTCCAAAATCCTACTGCAAATCGAAATTAGTGATGTGGGTCTGTAATTCAGTGGATTACTCATATTTCCTTTCTTGGGTATTGGTGTGACTTGTGCAACTTTCTAGATATTAGGTACGAATCTTTCAAGGGGGGATCGGTTGTTTATGATTGACAAATATGGAGCTGTTCTACGAGCGTACTCCTAAAGGAACCAGAGTAGTATACAATTAGGACCGGAGGCCTTACCTTTAGTAAGTGATTTAAGCTGCTTTGCTTCACCGAAGACAACTACTTCTAAGTTACTCACGTTGGCAGATGTTCTTGGTTCGTGTCTTTTTTTTTGGTTTTTGGTGAAGAAACTTCGGAAAACCATTGCTGTAGTGGCACTGTCATCAGTAACATCGCCATTGTTATCGCTGAGTGGAGGTATTGATTGTATCTTCTCGCTAGTGTACCTTACATACGACCAGAAGAAGTGTTCGTAGCTCTTAAGGTATACATTTCAGAGCCCATGTTTATCAGATTTTTTTTTCTTGGTTTGGTGCATCCTACCTCTTCCCAGAATATGAAAAGCAAATAACGTGCAATAGATGAGATGTTTCATAGTATAGAAAATGAAAAAATGCTCATTTAACTTAAGCTGTGCTCCTTAGAGCCAAAATTTACTAGAGTTTTTTTCTTGTTTTCGTGTACGGAAAGTGTCACTAAAATCTGTAGGTGTTTTCTTTCCTGACACGTTGAATGAAACTTCCGGGATAAAGAACTGAAATGAAGGTGCATTGCTACATACACACTGGTGTTATTATTTCAAGAAGATACAAAGCTGTTGCATTATCAATTATACATAAAATCATTTATAAAACAGATATTTATGAGTATCTCAAATGTGGCTGTATGTTCTCAGACGGTTGCACTATTAAATATTTGTTTATTTAGGACGAAATGATTTTCAGTACTCATATCTACAATACCTTATCAGACACAGACTAAGTGACAGCCATAACAGCCCGCCTATGATCCATACAATAAATCACAGCGTTATATAGAGAAAAATCTTGTAGAAACATGTTGAATGAACAAAAGGTGTTCAGCAGCTATAAATTTTTCAGTATTATTAAAAATGTTTAATAGTGCAACCATTTGATAACATAACCAGCCATACTTGGCATATCCACAAATATTTGTTTTACAAATGATATCTCTGCGTAATAAATAAACTTCTTTGTTTCTTCTTTGTGTTCCAGAAGGGTATCGTGGTCCACGATCTAATAACTCGAAACGTTTACCAGCAGAGACGTCACTCGGTCGTGAAAGCATTCATTCTATCATCATATGTCCACTATCGAAAACAGTTATTTTTAGATTTGTTATAGTTGTGTAAACTTACATTCATAATTTGCCGCTATGTAATACGCCATTGTGATCTTATAAGACCAGAATTAACATAAATTTAGAAAAGAAAATTGATGTAGACTGTCAAAGCATCTGACGATGAGCCCTCAGGGTTCAAAATGCATAGTGCATTGAAATAAAACAATTGTTACGAAAGCAGGTTGTTCTCTATGTTACGAAAGTAATACAGTCACGGAAGAACATTGATAACAATGGGCAACATGAAGTGATTGTTATTGTGGAGACATACACGCTGGTCATAAATACAGGGTTACGATACGTGAGTTATTCGTTTTCTGAACTCTGCTTTCCCTCACATTATTATACGTACAAATATAACTTATGCACAGGTCACAAATACTCAATAAAGGAAATACGAGTACCCCTGACTTAATGATCAATACAGTAAACGTCGATTTGCACTAGGACCTTAGAACGTATACGAGTACCGTGTTCGTACATTACGATTTATGTCGAGGAAAACGATTTATTGATAATTGGCCAACACGGATATAGGAAATATCATTCATGTACAACACAAATGGCTAGTTGCCCTCACGAAATAGGGAGGCCTATCGCCAGGGGATGTCAAATGGATTCCATACTTTTACATTTCCTGAAGGTTTCTCACACCATTCCTCGCAAGCGACCTCTAACGAAATTGCGAACCCACGGAGTGTCGTCTCAGTTGTGCGATTGGATTCGTGGTTGTCCGTCACAAAGGACACAGTTCGTAGCAACTGACGATAAGTCACCGAGGACATCAGAAGTTATATCTGGTGTTCCTCAAGGAAGTGTTGTAGGCCCTCTGCGGTTCCTAATCTACGTATATAAACGATTTAGGAGACAATCTGAATAGCACTCTTAGATTGTTTGCAGATGATGCTGTCATTGACCGTCTTGTAAAATCATTAGATGATCAATACCAGTTGCAAAACGCTTTCGACAAAATACATGTGCAGCGAAAAAGTGTCAAATGATTCTAAATAATGAAAAGTGTGAAATCCACATGAGTACCTAAGTAAATCAGCTACCTTTCGGTTACACGATACATAACACACATGTAAAGGTTGTGAATTCAACTAATTACGTAGGTATTAAACATACCAATAAAATGGAACGATCCCATAGGGCAGGCCGTAGTGGCCGAGCGGTTCTAGGCGCTTCAGTCCGGAACCGCGCTGCTGCTACGGTCGCAGGTTCGAATGCTGCCTCGAGCATGGATGTGTGTGATGTCCTCAGGTTAGTTAGGTTTAAGTAGTTCAAAGTTCTAGGGGACTGATGACCTCAGATGTTAAGTCCCATTGTGCTCAGAGCCATTTGATCCCATAGGTAATGTTGTGGGGAGAGACTGCGATCCCGATAGGCAGAACACTTAGAAAATGCAACAGGAGTACTAAAGAGATTGCGTACACTACGTTTGCTCGACGTCTTCCTGACTATTGCGGTGCGTGATCAGCATGAGATCCGCATCAGATAGGATTGACGAAGGACATTCAAAAAGTTAATAGAAGAACAGCTAGTTTTGAATTATCTGTGAAATAAAGGAGAGCGTTCCACAGATACGATAAGGTGAATTGGGGTGGCAATCATTAAAACAACGGCGTTTCTCGTTGAGGCAAGATCTTCTTGTGGTGTCACCGCCAGACACCACACTTGCTAGGTGGTAGCTTAAATCGGCCGCGGTCCATTTAGTACATGTCGGACCCGCGTGTCGCCACTGTGTGATCGCAGACCGAGCGCCACCACAAGGCAGGTCTCGAGTTACGGAATAGCACTCGCCCAGTTGTACGACGACTTTGCTAGCGACTACACTTACGAAGCCTTTCTCTCATTTGCCGAGAGACAGTTAGAATAGCCTTCAGCTAAGTCCATGACTACTACCTAGCAAGGCGCCATTAACCGTATCTGAAGATAGTCTTATTTGTATTATCAAGAGCGATGTACCACAAGGATAAATAAAAGATAAGTATTCGAGGAGCTGCATACTTTTCTTATGAGAATTCACTACTTATCCTGTTCCAGAATTCACGCCCGTCTGCGTTAGATAGCGTGCATTTAGGCCTCCTCTATCTACAAGGTGTTGGCACATTTACCAACACATCACTTCTCATGAAATTTCAACCATCAACGTGTTCCTCCAAATGGGAAAATACTTTGTAGGAAGAATCTTTATAATAAAATAAGAGAAATCAGAGGTCGCATGGAAAGGTTTGTGTCTTCCTTTTCTCCGAGTTCTCTTCGAGAGTGTAAAATAGAGAAATAGCTCGAAAGTGGGAATTGCTGAGTAGCTGCATAAACGGAACCGTAAACTGACCAATTTTGGTTTTTTCTATCTGCAAATGTTCTATGAAAGCCCCGCTGGTCACACGACATACTTTCAAGCGGTAGACAAGTTCGTTCCATATCTGATGCAGCAACATGGTGTCAATGGTCATCACAGCACTGTTGATGCGTTCGCCGAGCTGTTCCAGTATTCATGGCATTGGAGGTACGTGATCATGGCCCTCAATGTACCGGCAAAGGAACACATCTGCAACATATCAACATAAGAGTTATCCGGTACAGTATTGTGAGAGATGGAAAACGCCCATTCAGCTTCGACTATAACAGTGCACAGAAAATATTAACCCTTTATGTGCTGAAATGAGGATTTTCAAGGCCGGCCGATGTGGCCGAGCGGCTCTAGGCGCTTCATGTGGAACCGCGCGACCGCTACGGTCGCAGGTTTGAATCCTGCCTCGGGCATGGATGTGTGTGATGTACTTAGGTTACTTAGGTTTAAGTAGTTCTAAGTTTTAGGGGACTGATGACCTCCGATGTTGTCCCATAGTGCTCAGAGCCATTTGAATCATTTCAAGGATTTTCAGTGCCTCACACACTCACGTTGCGCCGATTAACCTTTTCACGTTAATTGGAAGGTTGCGTTGTCGCCGAATATCTGCCCGGAGGCGAAATGCTCATCCTCAAGTACTGCTTGCTTTGTGATGCTATATTTAAGGCGCCGGTCATAAATTTCGAGCATTAACTGTTGCACGAGCTGTAGACAGTACGGTTTGAACTGCCGTCGCAAAATTTTCCACACAGTTCGGGATACTCCAAGTTTGTGGCTTTGGAGGACGATTTATTTTTTTGGTTTGTGTAAGAAACGCTCCTTCAGCCTCATCACTCTTGCTCCTGGCACACTGGGTTGACCGGTACTTTTATGTTTACAGAGCCAACCAGCGTCTCTAAATTGTGGCTAACAACGCACAATGCTTTGTTTACATGGGGCTTCTTTCTTATAATTCATTCTGAATGCACACTGCGCTTTTATAACAGAGAAATAGCTCGCGTTTTCCAACGGGAAAAAAATTCTCTTGCGTGTGAAGCTATTTCGTCATGGCAATGTACTTGTGACGCCAACTGGTGGACACTATGCAAATCCGTTGACTTTACCGGTCTATTCATCCATCAGTCATATTTGTACAAGTAATAACTTGGAAAACACAGAACTTTGAAAACAAATGAATCATTTAGAGTAGCCACGTACCTGATTAGGACGCACTAGATGATAGTATCTCGGCTCTGATAAAATGAAACAAATCTGAAGATTCCCATCTTCGTTAGAAATTCCTGCCATAAAAGAGAATGTCATTAACGATTCTTAATATCTACTGCAGAGATTGTTACCAATGAGTAGGTGCTGAGAAGAATGCAAGAATCCTCACCTGTCAGATTGCACATCCAGATTGGAAGGAAAAACTACCACCACACGTTTTAAAATAAAATAATATCATTGGATCAGTAGAAGATGAGCCTATTGAGGCAAGGTACCCACGTGACAACAAAGGATGTACCTGCAACAGATTTGTGTGATGCAAGGTGTATTATTTATGACGAGATGGTTAAAAAAAATTGCTCTGAGGACTATGGGACTTAACTTCGGAGGTCATCAGTCCCCTAGAACTTAGAACTACTTAAACCTAACTAACCTAAGGACATCACACACGCCCATGCCCGAGTCAGGATTCGAACCTGCGATCGCAGTGGTCGCGCGGGTCTAGAATGTAGCGCCTAGAACCGTTTTTTTTTTTTTTTTTTTTTTTTAATCTCATTTTGTTCGTTATAGTTCGTTGCAATTGTTCGTGGCGGACGTCCCCTGACGCCCGTTGAAATTCGTTATTGATCCCTTCACTCAGTTTTGTTATTACAGAGGGCAGCTAACCCTCTGACCGAACACGCTGAGCTACCGTGCCGGCAGGAGCCAACGTTTCGTTGCATCAATATTATCCCCAACATCCTAGAACCGTTCGGCCACTGCGACCGGCTATGACGAGATGGAGAGGAATTCAGACACAAGAGTGAAATGACGTACTGTTGCAAACTAACAGCACGGTTGACCACTAAAGCTGAAGAAGAATGTTGAAAGGAAAAAGGAGGTCGCTCACTGAAGAAGACCCGTTTGTTAAATACGAAAGGTGTTCAATAAGTAATGCAACTCTTTTTTTCTTGTCAGATTACGATTGAAAAATGCGCAATTTGTTGGGGGACATTGTGCAATATTCCCGCTTCAGTTACTATAATTTCATGAAATTCTGATAGATGGCAGCACTATACGTAGCCTTCAACATGGCGTCTGCAACGGAGGTGCGATCCAAGCAGACAGCTGTCATTGCGTTTCCTTTGGCGGAAAACAGAAGCAGTGCAGATATTCATAGGCGGTTGCAGAATGTCTACGGAGACCTAGCAGTGAACAGAAGCAAGGTGAGTCGGTGGGCGAGGGGTCTGTCTTCATTGCAATAAGGTGGCGCAAATCTATCCGATCTCCCACTTGCCGGCCAGGCTGCACACAACTGTGACTCCTACAGTGTTGGAGCGTGAGGAACGTCTCGTTCGAGGTGGTCGACAGATCACAAACATCTCGCTCTTCAACTGAACGCCTCTGTTGGTAGTGGGTTATTTTGGCGTCCTTGCTCGTGGTGCAACTATCAATACCGAAGTGTATGGCAATTACCTTCAGGAAACTGAAGAAACAACTTCAGCGTGTTCCTCACAACAAAAAAGGCAGCCGAACTTCTCCATGACAACGCAAGGCCTCACTCAAATCCGCACTCCTGAGAGGAGCTCATAAAACTTAATTGGACTGTTCTGCCTCATGCACCCTACAGCCCGCGTCTCGCACCTTCCGCTTCCATCCGCTTGACTCAATTAAGGATGCAGACCGCAGGAATCAGTATGAGGATGTTGGGGATAATATTGATGCAGCGAAACGTTGGCTCCTTCGTCGATCAGTAGAGTCGTACCATGCGGGCGTACATGGCCTCCCAGTAAGGTGACGTAAGGCCATCGCATTGACCCCCCTGCAGGTCCGGGGTAAGAATAGGCTCGCGGTATTCCTGCCTGTCGTAAGAGGCGACTAAAAGGAGTTTCAACCGTTTCGGCCTTCCATGTGATGGTCCCCCTTGGGGTTTGACCTCCATTTTTCAAAATTCTACAGAAGTACGAGCCTTTTGGGGAAGGACACCTTACGTGGTGTACCACTGGTCCTAAGTGCACTAAGACCTTGGCACTCAGCATTGTACCGGCGTTGTAACCATACCCACTATTCCTCAAATTGGGCCTAAACGCCTGATGGGTTGTCCAAGTTACGCCCATAGTGCGTCTCCATCTGCACCAGCGATCATGATGGACTTTCCATGGCACCAGAAATCCAGCACGGTAGCCAGCCCGTTGTGGTGGGGTCGTCATGTACCCTCTAGGTTGTAGCCCCCTGACAACACAGGGATCGTACTGCTGATACCTGAGCTGCACCCTCCCCACGTCGGCCAAGGAGTAGATGCCCGTCTCCTTGGGGCATCAGGACTCCCGGCAACGGTCATCCTGCCAGGTGGCCCTTGCTGAGGCTGGGTGGCCCCCTTGGGGAGAGCCCCTGGTCGGAGTGGGTGGTATCGGGGCGGACGTTTTGCAGATGAAACGTCAACACGTATCAGGTCGTTCTGCGGCCGAGTCTTTCAAAAGAAAAGGTACCGTTTCTAGTTCTGGTTCTCCTGCCCTTTCCCCCTCGGCCACTCCCTGGGAGGAGGGACAGGCCCGCCGGCTTGGGGCGAAGTACTTACCCCGCTATTTCGTCTGTTCTCGAACCGATGGGGGGACGTTCGCCACCTCCAAGCCCATGTTCTTTGTTCAGCACATTGAGGACATCTTTGGGGAAATCGAGGCTCTCAGCAAGATGCGTTCAGGGTCCGTTCTTATCAAGACCACCTCCGCCACACAGTCGGCGGCGCTCCAGGCGTGCGACCGCCTAGGAGACATCCCAGTATCCATTGTCCCACATCTGGCACTAAATAGGACGCAGGGGGTTATTTTTCATCGTGACCTCCTGCTACAATCTGATGAGGAGCTCAGGGCCAACCTGGAGCGCCGAGGCGTGCATTTCGTCTGGCGAGTCCAGCGCGGCCCCAAAGACCATCGCATCGACCCCGGGGCCTTTATCCTCGCCTTCGAGGGGGACGTTCTCCTGGAGAAGGTAAAGGTGATGTGCTACCGGTGCGACGTGCGACCTTACGTCCCGCCTCCTATGCGCTGTTTTCGGTGTTTGCGTTTTGGGCACATGTCGTCACGGTGTGAGGCTGAGCCTCTTTGTGGCGATTGTGGACGTCCTCTTCGTGAGCACCATACATGCACCCCACCACCTCGGTGCATTAATTGTCCTGGCGTCCACTCGCCTGGATCCTCAGACTGCCCCGCATATCAGAAGGAGAAGAAGATACAAGAACTCAAAACTTTGGATCGGCTCTCTTATTCTGAGGCCAGGAAGAAGTATGACCGCCTCCATCCTGTGCCGTTGACCACTTCGTTTGCCTCAGTTGTGTCCACTGCTTCCACGGTATCCTCACCCCTATCCTGTCCCCCCTCCGCCTCCTCCGCCCATCAGGGGGCTCTGCCTCCGCCTCCCAAATCCCTCCCTTCGAAATCCTCCTCCCCTGTGGCCCCCACCCCCTCTGCCCCAGGGGCCACCCTTCCTCCTCCTCCTCCTCTCCCCCCGCCACCTGAGAAGCGATCCTCTTCTCAGGCGTCCATTGGGAAAACGTTCTGGACCCCAGCTTCCAAGGTCCGGCGTTCCAAAACGGACCCCGCGCGTGAGGACCTTCTTCGGGTGCCGCCCACCATCCCTTTGCCTCCTCGGCCTTCCAAGAAGCCCTCCAAGAAGAAGTCTCTATCCCCCTCTCCACCCCAGCGCGTTTCGTCTGACGCTCCATCCATGAGTCGCTGCTCCCGGCCGTCCTCAGTTTCGCCGGGACGCTCTGCTGCCAGGCGCTCAGCTGGCCTCTCGTTGGCAAATGTTGCTGCCCCTCCTACACAACCAGGGACAGTGGCCGCAGCTGGCGACGACTCGATGGAACCGGATCCGCCTCCCGCCAGTTGTAGCGTTGTTCCCTCGCAACCTGGCCCTCCGCGGCTGTCGATGTGACCAGCTCTTCCCCCGTCTCGTTCCCCCAACTTTTTGACTAGCGATGGCCTTGTTACATTGGAACATAAGAGGTATTCGATCTAATCGGGAGGAATTACAACTGCTCCTCCGCCTGCACTGTCCACTCGTCCTTGGTCTCCAGGAAACCAAGTTGCGCCCGACTGACCGTATTGCCTTTACCCACTATACCTCGGAGCGGTATGACCTCACCCCTGTGGACGGTATCCCAGCTCATGGTGGGCTCATGTTGCTCGTTCGGGACGATGTCTATTACCATCCCATCCCATTGACCACTCCACTCCAAGCAATAGCTGTCCGTATTACTCTTCCTACTTTTACTTTTTCAGTTTGTACCATCTACACTCCACCGTCATCTGCTGTTAGTCGGGCTGACATGATGCACCTGATCGTTCAGCTTCCCCCACCGTTTTTATTGTTTGGCGACTTCAATGCCCATCATCCCCTTTGGGGCTCTCCTGCATCCTGTTAAAGAGGCTCACTCTTGGCGGATGTCTTCAACCATCTCAATCTTGTCTGCCTCAATACCGGCGCCCCGACTTTCCTCTCGGACTCTACTCATACCTACTCCCACTTGGACCTCTCGATCTGTTCTACCACTCTTGCCCGTCGGTTCGAGTGGTATGTCCTTTCTGACACCTCTTCGAGCGACCATTTCCCCTGTGTCGTTCGTCTCCTGCACCACACCCCATCCCCACGTCCTTCGCGCTGGAACATACTGAAAGCTGACTGGGGACTTTACTCCTCCCTGGCGACCTTTCCGGACCGCGATTTTCCCAGTTGTGACAGTCAGGTCGAATACCTCACGGCTGTTATCATCAATGCTGCCGAACGTTCCATTCCTCGTACTACCTCTTCTTCACGTCGCGTTTCCGTCCCCTGGTGGAACGAGGCTTGTAGGGACGCTATCCGTGCTCGACGACGTGCTTTACGCACCTTTCGCCGCCATCCTATGTTGACGAATTGTATTGAATACAAACGACTCCGAGTGCGATGCCGTAGAGTCATCAAAGACAGCAAAAAAGCTTGTTGGGCCTCTTTCACCAGCTCCTTTAACAGTTTTACTCCCTCTTCCGTCGTTTGGGGTGGCCTGCGCCGGCTGTCGGGCATTAAGGCCCACTCCTCGGTACCTGGCCTGACCTCAGGTAATGAGGTCCTTGTTGATCCTGTGGCTGTCTCCAACGCCTTTGGCCGCTTTTTCGCGGAGGTTTCAAGCTCCGCCCATTACCACCCTGCCTTCCTTCCCAGGAAAGAGGCTGAAGAAGCTCGGCGACCTTCCTTCCACTCGCTGAATCTGGAAACTTATAATGCCCCCTTTACTATGCGGGAACTCGAACGTGCGCTTGCACTGTCCCGATCCCCTGCTCCGGGGCCAGATGCTATTCACGTTCAGATGCTGGCACACCTTTCTCCGGCGGGCAAAAGCTTCCTTCTTCGTACCTACAATCGCGTCTGGACCGAAGGTCGGGTCCCCATGCGTTGGCGTGACGCTGTCGTTGTTCCTATACCCAAACCCGGGAAGGATAGACACCTTCCTTCTAGTTACCGCCCCATTTCTCTTACAAGCTGTGTCTGTAAGGTGATGGAGCACATGGTAAATGCTCGGTTAGTCTGGATTCTTGAATCTCGACGACTACTTACTAATGTCCAATGCGGCTTTCGTCGCCGCCGCTCCGCTGTTGACCACCTTGTGACCTTGTCGACATCATCATGAACAACTTTTTGCGAAGGCGCCAAACGGTAGCCGTGTTCTTCGACTTGGAGAAGGCTTATGATACCTGTTGGAGAGGAGGTATCCTCCGCACTATGCACAGTTGGGGCCTCCGCGGTCGCCTGCCCCTTTTTATTGATTCTTTTTAACAGATCGAAAGTTTAGGGTACGTGTGGGTTCCGTATTGTCCGACGTCTTCCTCAAGGAGAACGGAGTGCCTCAGGGCTCCGTCTTGAGCGTAGCCCGTTTTGCCATCGCGATCAATCCAATTATGGATTGTATTCCACCTAATGTCTCAGGCTCTCTCTTTGTCGATGACTTCGCGATCTACTGCAGTGCCCAGAGAACATGCCTCCTGGAGCGCTGCCTTCAGCGTTGTCTAGACAGCCTATACTCATGGAGCATGGCAAATGGTTTCCGGTTCTCTGAAGAGAAGACGGTTTGTATCAACTTTTGGCGATATAAAGCGTTCCTTCCGCCGTCCTTACATCTCGGTCCCGTTGTTCTCCCATTCGTGGAAACAACTAAGTTTCTAGGGCTCACGTTGGACAGGAAACTGTGTTGGTCTCCACATGTGTCTTATTTGGCGGCCCGTTGTACACGTTCCCTTAATGTCCTCAGAGTTCTTAGTGGTTCATCTTGGGGAGCGGATCGCACTGTCCTGCTTCGCTTGTATCGGTCCATTTTCCGATCGAAGCTGGATTATGGGAGCTTCGTCTACTCGTCCGCTCGGCCATCCCTCTTACGCCGGCTCAACTCCATCCACCATCAGGGGATACTTCTTGCGACCGGAGCCTTCTACACTAGCCCTGTGGAGAGTCTTTATGCTGAAGCTGCCGAATTACTATTGACCTACCGGCGCGACGTACTGCTGTGTCGGTATGCCTGCCGGCTGTTGTCTATGCCCGACCACCCCTCTTACCAGTCCTTCTTCACCGATTCTCTCGACCGTCAGTACGGGTTGTATGTGCCTGCCCTGCTGCCCCCCGGAGTCTGCTTCCGTCGTCTGCTTCGACAATTGGATTTTGCCCTCCCTACCACCTTCAGAGAGGGTGAGAGCCCGACACCACCTTGGCTCCAGGCTCCGGTTCATATTTATCTCGACCTCAGTTTACTCCCGAAGGAGGGTACTCCGGCTGCAGTGTATTGCTCACGGTTTGTCGAACTTCGTGCTCGACTTGCCGGTCACACCTTTATTTACACCGATGGCTCCAAAACTGACGATGGTGTCGGCTGTGCCTTTGTCGTCGGGGCCGCCACCTTTAAATACCGGCTCCTCGACCAATGTTCGAGCTTTACGGCCGAGCTTTTTACTCTCCATCAGGCCGTTCAGTATGCGCGCCGCCACCGCCATTCATCGTATGTACTTTGCTCTGACTCGCTCAGTGCTCTTCAGAGCCTTGGAGCTCCCTATCCGGTCCATCCCTTGATTCAACGGATACAGCAGTCCCTCCGTTCTTTCGCTGATAATGGTGGTTCTGTCAGCTTTCTATGGGTTCCCGGACATGTAGGAGTGCCTGGGAATGAGGCTGCGGATGCTGCAGCCAAGGCTGCAGTCCTCCTGCCTCGGCCAGCCTCCCATTGTGTCCCGTCATCTGACGTTCGTGGGGATGTATGTAAGATTCTTGTGTCGTTGTGGTGGGATGCTTGGTCATCCCTCCAAGGAAACAAGCTCCGGGCAGTAAAACCGCTCCCAACTGCTTGGGCAACCTCCTCCCGACCATCTCGGCGAGAGGAGGTCCTTCTGACCAGGTTGCGGATTGGGCATTGCCGGTTTAGCCACCGCTACCTGCTCTCCGGTGACCCAGCCCCTCAGTGCCCTTGTGGTCAGGCATTAACAGTGCGCCATGTTTTATTGTCGTGTCCCCGTTTTGGTCAATTTCGTGTTGTCCTGTCCCTGCCATCTACTTTACCGGATGTTTTAGCTGATGACGCTCGAGCAGCTGCTCGTATTCTGCGTTTTATAACTTTAACTGGCTTGTCCAAAGACATCTAACCTTTTTACTTATTTTATCTGCATCTTTGTCAGGTCCTTCTGGTGTCCCCCCCATCCCCTTGAGTTTTACTAGATTCCATGTGCTCTAACAACAGTGAATGGGCGCTAATGATCTCAGTAGTTGAGCGCCCTTAAACCCCACAAAAAAAAACCATCACATTGAACGGAGATTGTGTCGAAAAAAGGTTTGTAGCCTACATATTGAGGAATAATATGGTGTAGTGGCGTCCTGAATAAATGTAACCTGCCTCCAGAAAAACGTATTGCATTCCTTATTGAACGCTCTTCGTTAGGTCTTAACAACTCTGATTTCTGTTTAGAACCACAAGGCTTTCAACTGGTTTGATGCCACCCTCCATCTGCTCTTATCTAGGCGACTAATTTTTTCACGTGGTTAGTCTATAATCGGTCTCAAAGAACAGTCCTATAAAACATTGTAAGCCAAAAATAGCGATTATCGGGGGAAATACGATTTTCGAACCATATGTAAAGTTAAGCACATCGGAAAAAATGTAGTTAACCCTTAAAATAGCACTCTGGTCGACATGCTACTCTGTCACGATGTAGAACTGATGCCAGGTTGTCATGTGGACCTCCACCGCTGCCGTAAGTTACGGAAGTGGAGTGGTATGTTCACAACGTAATCAGAAGTGTCCGCAAACTTAATAAGGTGTGTGTCCACCCTTCGTCTTTATGGTGTCTTGAACTCTGCTGGAACACTTTCAGTGATGCGTCGGAATGTCTGTGGAGAAAAGGTAGTGACTTTGGACGCTGAGATCTGGAGTGAAGTTGACGTTTTAAGTTCCAAAGGTGTTCAGTTGGGTTCAGGAAGGGACTGTGGCTAGAGTGGTCCATTTCAGGATTGTCACTGTCCACAAATCATTGTTTCACAGCGGCTGCTGTATGACAAGGTACACCGTAATGTTGATACAGTCATCGTCACGAACCTGTTTCTTTACTGTACGCAGTACTGTACAGCACATCCTTCTGCATTTAGCGTTTTCCTAAGCGTAGTATGGGGCTCACACCATAACCACTACAATACAAGCCAATACCTTTAACATGGCCTCGTATGTATTTCTCTGTTGGCACTATACTTTATGGCAGGCAGATTCATCACTCACTCAAAATTACTCGTTTCCAGTCACCCACAATCCAGTTCTGTCGCTCTTGAGTCCAGTTCAAGAGTCGTTTATCATTGAATACTGAGATGTGTGACCTACGAAGAGCTGCACGACCGCTGTGCACCATTATTTTTTACTCCCCAAGCACAGTAATTGTGCTAGCCGGAAGATCTTGTGAGCTCATGGGTGCTTCCAACCGCTGATTTCATACGATTTTGTATAGTCACCTTCCACAGTGCTGAACAGTTTCTGCCCGTCAGTACATAAGATACACCTGATCTAGCTTTAGCTGTTATTGTCCGTTTCCGTTTCCACTTCACAGTCACATCACCAACAGGCGCATTGATAGTCTTATCAGGGTTTAAATGTCCCTGATGGATTGTTACTCAGGTGGCACCCTTGACAAGTCCACGTTCGAAGTCACTGAAAGGAGGTGTATTATTTGAACATGCCTCTGAGCACACCGTGAATGAAGTTCCCCTATTTGTTGCTGCATCAATGTCGGCTGTCCTCCGTTTCTACAAGGAATAGCGTACGTGTCGTAGTCGTACGTATTCGAACACCCCTAAAGACGTACGTTTTTCATACTACGTAAACTGTGCTGCCACCTACTGCCAGGTACACCATATCAGCAACCTCAGTAGTCATTAGACATCGTGAGAGAGCAGAATGGGGCGCTCCGCGGAACTCACGCACTTCGAACTCGGTCAGGTGGTTGGGTGTCATATGTCTGTACGCGAGATTTCCACACTCCTAAACATCCCTACGTCCACTGTTTCCGATGTGATAGTGAAGTGGAAACGTGAAGGGACACGTACAGCACAAAAGCGTACACACCGACCTCGTCTGTTGGATGACAGAGACCGCCGACACTTGAAGAGAGTCTTAACGTGTAGTAGGCAGACATCTATCCAGACCGTCACACAGGAATTCCAAACTGCATCAGGATCCACTATAAGTACTGTGACAGTTAGGCAGGATGTGAGAAAACTTGGATTCATGGTCGAGAGACTGCTCATAAGCCACACATCACGCCAGTAAATGCCAAACGACGCCTCGCTTGGTGTAAGGAGCGTAAACATTGGACGGTTGAACAGTGGAAAAACATTGTGTGGAGTGACGAATCACGGTACACAATGTGGCGATCCGATGGCAGGGTGCTGGTATGGCGAATGCCTGGTGACCGTCATCTGCCAATGTATGTAGTACCAACAGCAAAATTCGGAGATGGTGGTGTTACGGTGTGGTCGTGTTTTTCATGTTGTTTTGCGTGGCACTATCACAGTGCAGGCCTACAATGTTGTTCTGAGCACCTTCTTGCTTCCCACTGTTGACGAGCAATTCGGGGTTGGCGACTGCATTTTTCAACACTTTCGAGCACTTGTTCATAATGCGGGGCCTGTGGCTGAGTGGTTACAAGACAAAAACATCCCCGTAATGGACTGGCCTGCACAGAGTCCTGACCTGAATCCTACAGAATGCCTTTGGGATGATTTGGAACGCCAACTTCGTGCCAGGCCTCACCGACTGACATCGATAATTCTCCTCAGTGCAGCACTCCGTGAAGAATGGGCTATCATTGCCCAAGAAACCTACCAGCACCTGGTTGAACGTATACCTGCGAGAGTGGAAGCTGTAATCAAGGCCGAGGGTGGACCAACACAGTACTGTATTCCAGCATTAACAATGGAGGGTGCCACGAACTTTTCAACTAGGTGTCCGGATACTTTTGATCACATAGTGTAAATAACTGTCTGAAAGAGGACAATGGAATGTAGTCGAATTAAATCGGGTGATGCTGAGGGAATTAGATTAGGAAATGAGACACTTAAAGTAGTAAAGGAGTTTTGCTATTTGGGGAGCAAAATAACCGATGATGGTCAAGTACAGAGTACAGAGGATATAAAATGTGGACTAACAACGGCAAGGAAAGTGTTTCTGAAGAAGAGAAATTTGTTAACATCGAGTATAGATTTAAGTGTCAGGAAGTCTTTTTCTGAAAGTATTTGTATGGAGTGTAGCCATGTATGGAAGTGAATATGGACGATAAATAGTTTAGCCAAGAAGAGAATAGAAGCTTGCGAAATGTGGTGCTGCAGAAGAATGCTGAAGATTAGATGGGTGAATCACACAGCTAATGTGAAGGTACTGAATAAAACTGGGGAGAAGAGAAATTTGTGGCACAACTTGACTAGAAGGGATCGGTTGGTAGGACATGTTCTGAGGCACCAAGGGATTATTTAGTATTGGAGGGCAGCGTGGAGGGTAAAAATCGTAGAAGGAGACCAAGAGATGAATACACTAAGCAGGTTCAGAAGGATGTAGGCTGCAGTAGGTACTGGGAAATAAAGAAGCCTGCTCAGGATAAAGTATCATGGAGAGCTGCATCAAACCAGTCTCTGGACTGAAGATCACAACAACAACCACCTTGCATTTGCCATTGTTCACAGTCGCAAATTAAGCAGCTCGTTGATTTTATCCCTAAGGGAAACGAGGTTCTGATTGTCACTATCTTAAAATGTCGTCTCGACCATCGAGTTAAAGTGTAAAAAATTACGCGTTTCGGCGGTGAAGCCTTCGTCAAGAACTGTAGAAGAACCTCTAAAATAGATCAATACAAAACATAATTTTACTGATTTTATTTATACTTTATCTTGAACACATTTCGAGAATCTGGTATAACAGTTTTAATGACGAATGCTTTGTCACTGAAACGTGTAAATTTTAGAGCTTTTAACACCGTAAGTTCACAATTGGTTGATCCTACATTTTAACATTTAAATGAGTACATCGTCAGCGCCACAAGAAACACACAATAGCCGGCGGCGTGTAGTTCTAATTTTTTGTGAAATTATGCGAGCCGTCCAGTGTACCGATTGGCCGATTTTGTATTTGGTAGGTAAGTAGAGGGTATAGTTTAGGCCAGAAATGGTTCTAGAAGCTTTGGGTGTATTTTATTTGCCGGGATTTGGAGTCACTGGTTTAGGGTATCGTGAATACGAACCATGATGTTTATTTCTACATGTCTGGTAAACGAGTGTTACCCTCTCTACTACACCTTCATGATGGGAAAGCTGCAGACATTCTTGTATTCGAAGACGGCAGCAACCGAGTTCACAGGGCTACACGCATACTTTACTGGCGTGAGGGGACCATATACTCTGACACCTCACATGCCACCTCACATTTAATGAATTTTTGATATATAAATTAATATTTTAGTTTGCCACTGGACTGCTTGTCCCTCTGATTTAACTCTCTAGTTACAAGTATATCACGAAAAAACGATTTAAGGTGAGTAATCTGCGCGTCAGACCATCATGTCATGCTGCAAACCCCTGTGAGGTGTTCTCTTGATTATAGTGTAACGATCAGGTGATGGTCGGAAGGTGGCGCGAGCAAGTTAGACCGATGAGGTAACAGTAAATGGCGTGCTGTCACGTTCTGGAGTGTGTACCCGGAACTGACTAAAATTAACGATTGTAAAAATCACGTCGACAATGCGAGAGAGGCGCTAGTATCATGAGTGACTAACAGCCAAAGTACTATGCTCGTATCAGTATTTGCCGAAGTGTCAAATGTGAATGACAAACATGGCGCTATTTTCACTACCTCTGTAGATTAATAGTTGCTGCCGACAATTTTAGTGCTCCACTAAAAGACGAATGCCATTGTGGGCTTTTTATTTAAATCAGTACATCTGCCCATGAGAAAAATTTGCAGTGATGTCACCATGATGTGAAGCAATGCAAAGCGATGCCATTATATAGAAAAAAAATAGAGTACATCAGTGACATGCTCTGAAAATTGTTTTTCATGTAGTGGACAGACTGAGACACAATTTCAAGATGAAACAAAGAGAGTCAGTATCCATGCATAGACACTGCATGTCGCTGACTATTTTACTAATATAATGCTGTCAGATTGTAACAAAACATAACCGATAAATAATTACATAGCTGTAAAAAGTAAAAAAGACAGTTTATACTACAGAATAAATATTCAGCGGCAGAGCAGTTAATTTATGATTGGCTTTCGGCGCCGAAATAAGCCTACGTAAATATTCAATAGCAGTGCGTCAGAACAAAATCAACAATTTTATTTCAATATTGTTTTACATGGATTTCATTACCAACACGTTCAGTAACGGCAGTAATAATATTCTGGTTTGACGATCACTCAGACGCTTCAGCGCGCCTCGAATGTTCCGCTAAATCACACGATCTTACTCACAGAAGAAATGTCAAGGACAGGTTGGAACAGTAGAAATCCCAGGTATTTGGTATCTCGGCCGGATGTTATCATCGATTAGCGGCATCAACCGAATATGGCATACGTGTGGACTCTTTTCCGCTGAGCTGAAGCCATTATCAAGCATATGTTAACGCGATGTCTCGTGGAGGTATGCTTATTCTATTACGATGCAGGAGATGACTGTATTACCCTTTAGATCAAACAACAGATCCTTTCAGCGTAGCCGGCCGGTGTGGCCGTGCGGTTCTAGGCACTTCAGTATGGAACAGCGGGACCGCTACGGTCGCAGGTTCGAATCCTGCCTCGGGCATGGATGTGTGTGATGGCCTTAGGTTAGTTAGGTTTAAGTAGTTCTAAGTTCTAGGGGACTGATGACCACAAATGTTAAGTTCCATAGTGCTCAGAGCAGTTTGAACCGTTCAGCGTAGCAGCACTGTCGTGTTTACGCCCAAGGGCTGTGATGGAGAGGTAATGCGAGACGTATACTCCAGTGTTCTTACGACTTCAGCGACAGCATAAGCTGCAGGTTTGTACGCCAGTGCTCAGTATAACACTACATTAACACTTCTGTTCGACAATATTCTTCAGGTAGCTGCACTGTAACAGCATTTATTCACAATTACATACGTAGGAACCCACAGTCGGACTACGGAATTTAATCCTCGCTTATCCTTTTCCCGTAAGAATTTAATTGGAACGTATATTATGTAAACTTTGCCCCATTCCAAAAAACAAATCAACTGTTCTGGCACCCTTCACAATCAAAAATTGAAACTTAGGAAAGTGAATTTGCCGAAATCGATTAATACACACACCAAAAAACACTCTGCATCACCCCGGTTCCGAGAGTTCCCGAACCTGTACAGTAAACTGGAATAGAGATCAACATAAACATCACTTACGCCCTTTTTATTGCTCATGAAAACCACACATTTCATGTTGTATCACCATACAGCGAGACCTTCAGAGGTGGTGGTCCAGACTGCTGTACACACCGGTACCTCTAATACCCAGTAGCACGTCCTCTTGCATTGATGCATGCCTGTATTTGTCGTGGCATACTATCCACAAATTCATCAAGGCACTGTAGGTCCAGATTGGCCCACTCTTCAACGGCGATTCGGCATAGATGCCTCAGAGTGGTGGGTGGGTCACATCGTCCATAAACAGGCTTTTTCAGTCTATCACAGGCATGTTAGATAGGTTTCATGTCTGGAGAACATACTGGCCATGATATGAATGGCATGACGACGCATGGATTACTGAGGTGCTGGTAGTTGGCTTGCAAAGAATATCAAAGCTAATTTCATTATAGACAAGCTACAGTCTTACGTCCAAATGACTATTCATTTAGCCTGGAGCTATTACTACATAAGTGAAAAACATTTTCACTAAAATTATATCGTTCATAGGACCATGAAATACAACGAATTATAATTCATTGACAATGTAAATTTTGTTTCACACTTGCAGCTGCGGCCTATTACCAGTGAGAATTCACGCAGTTCTTAGTTCCCTGGAAGAATGGCGGTATCAGCATCGCGCCATCCTTTCCGGCACTTTTCTGACAAAACCAGTCGGACGCGCCTATAAGAAATCTATAGAAATCATGGAAGCAACATCACTTGCTATCCACAGAGCAGCAAGCTGGAGACGCTGTCTCTTCCTGGACATGGCATTCTGACTGTCAAGACGTGTTCCTCCTCCTTCCTGTTTCTTTCTCACTATCTAGACCTCGGTCGACCTCATATGAATATCGACGGCTCCCCCAAAGGTTGGTGGCTAGCGCGCTCTTTGTATCCAATATCAAAAATATGTTTTACAAGTTTATCTCTCAGGTCTCCTATTTTTATAAGAGTCCATCAAAAAGTTTCTGTTCGGAGGCCGTAGATTCCAAAATCGGCATTCCAATCGGCAAAATTGCCGTGAGCGTTGAGGAGACCATCCCACCGATACACCAAACTGAACAAACCCGCTTGCACATCCTCGTCCGACAGAAATCGTGGACCTTTCAAGCCTTTTTTTTTCTTTTTTTTCGGGGACAGAAGGTGCCAATTCATATGGGGAGAGATCAGTACAATAAGACTGGTGTTCAAATGTATCCTCCTTGAATCGGCGAAACTTCTGCGTTGGAATACATTAAATGAATTCGCAATTGCGAATGAGGACAACTATAAACTGTAGAATGGAATTACAACAATGGAAATTTGTGCTGGTCAGGGACTTGAACCCTCATTTCCCGTTAATCGCGAGCGGTCGCCTTACCATTTGGCTATCCGTGCATGACTCACGGCCAGCCCTAAACTTCCATATATCGCCAACCAAGCGTTTACATCCTGTGCTAGTACAGCCATTATGTATATTCCCGTATAGGTCCGACGTTGTATCTGAAAATCCTTGCCCAGTACTGGCAGATAAATGCATGTCCAAAGGAAATTTGCATCGTAATCAGATTAACAGAGGCACTGCAATATCGCACCCAATGTCACAGATTTCTCTGACGTTTCGCCTTAACTGTGCGCCTAATTTCTCCAGCGTTCCGCAGTGCCGTTCCCCTGTGATGGGGACACGAATTTCGTTGGGCTCAATAAGCAATTGACTCCAGTAATCAAACAACAAGGTGAGCATCACCCTCCATCAGAAGGCTTGCTCTTGAACTTCTTGGGACAAGGGACGATTGATGACACCATTGCATCGGCGACGCTTTTCAATTCTGTTCCCGTTTGTTGTTGTTCGTAATGTTTGAGACTGGCCTCCCCTGGCCCGTCTTGAGTCGAATCGCGACAAGCATTTAACATGGCAAAACAGTGGTTTTCGACAGACGTCTCGTACCACATACATTCTTAATTCTCCGATGAATGTCCACTGACTAGTCGGAGTGGCCGAGCGGTTCTAGGCGCTACAGTCCGGAACCGTACGACCGCTACAGATTCAGGTTAGAATCCTGCCTCGGGCATGGATGTGTGTGATGTCCTTAGGTTAGTTAACTGTAAGTAGTTATAAGTTCTAGGGGACTGATGGCCTCAGAAGTAAAGTCCCATAGTGCTCAGAGCCATTTGAACCATTTTTTTGAATGTCCACTGTTGTTTGTCCTTCGACAGCCAAGAAAAGAATAACATCACACCGAGCGAGGTGGCGCAGTGGTTCGACACTGGACTCGCATTCGGGAGGACGACGGTTCAATCCCGCGTCCGGCCATCCTGATTTAGGTTTTCCGTGATTTCCCTAAATCGCTCCAGGCAAATGCCGGGATGGTTCCTTTCAAAGGGCACGGCCGACTTCCTTCCCCGTCCTTCCCTAATCCGATGAGACCGATGACCTCGCTGTCTGGTCTCCTTCCCCCAAAAACAACCAACCAACCAATAACATCACGTTGGTCCTACTTGGCCGTATTTGGTAATAACGTCGCCATAGTTCACATTATCACATTTACAGCACGCACGTCGGAAAGACAGGAATGCCATGCTAATCCTACTCCTACATGTCGGTGCTTAAATGTCCGCATCGGAGTCGCTCTGCGTTCCTATACACTGCGTATGCGCTGGAGGAACACCCTCAAACGCAAACTGTTTGATTGCTCCTCATCGGATACCTACTTCTTCGTCCATTGCAGCAGCTGCAAAATTCCAGAAGAGGACGTACAAGTAAGATTTATGCAGTCTCTTTAGTAAATTTGTTGCATCTTCTGAATGTCCTGCAAATAAACGGTAGTATTTTGTTCATCTTCCCCAACAACATTTCCTACGTGACGGTTCTAAGTTAAAAACACTAGTTATTCAACTAATCGACAATCTCTGAACTTTTGAGGTTTATCTTGTAAGTGGAATTAATTAAACTGGATTTTTGTAGTACTCGTGTGGACCGTGATGTTTCCACCAGAAGCGATACGTTCCTTTCCGATAACATCAGACAACAATTTTTTTTATGTAACTGGCTTGAAAACAGCTAATCTGTATGTTTTCGGGTTTGCTGATAACGAAAATAATTAAAACGCAAGATTAGCTCTCGTTTTCAAGTTATAAGTTTACGTTACTGCCTGTAAAAGCTCATGCATGCATTTATGTTGGTGTTATCCCTCGAGGGGAGGTCAGTGATGGCACACCGCACTGCCTGGCTTAGTTTTCTTTTGGTTATTCCCTGATTAGTGTCCAGCAGTAATCGGTTACACGTGATACACTCCAGTCTCCCTAATATCTCATTTCTATCCCCGAAATATACTTGTGGAATCGTTCTCCGTGCTAAACGGTAACAGCACCCCATTTGTCAGGAAAGAAGTCCAATTGGGAATATAAAAAATGTAATTTTAAGGACATGTTGCATCCCAGTCTATTGTAGCAGTGCAGAAGGTTAGCCACGAGATCCATTCCCTCTAAATTCAAAGAAAATCTATTGACATTTGAACAAAGGCAGCCCAAGCTAAATTTTCATCACCTGTCAGGATAGTGTTGAAATGCTCGTCTTCGCGCTGTTTGCGTATCTGAGACCCAGGAAAATAACCTGTTTTATTTTCACCTCACAAGGAAGTGCAAATTTCTCGCGCTGATAGGGAAATGCTTCCCCAGTTTCGTCGACGGCTTGCCCGAAGTTTTCATTGGGATCTGTTTTATATGAAGAGCAAGGGGAATTACGTTCTTCAATTCTCAAGCGCTTCGTGCATAACACTGTGACATCCTGCTTCTGGTGACTTACGCTTAGGCGAACCTTTCTTTTTATAATGAAGCGATTTGGCGTATCTGTTCCAGAGCCTAAAGAAGCACTAGAATTTGGCGTAGCCGTGTTGTAGCCCAAGAAATATGACTATGACTTTCACATCCCCGGAATCCGCCTTTTAAACGTGTCATAGTTCAATCGCAGTAGCAATTGTGCCACGTTATCATATGTTTCTCTCGTGTAAGTTTCATCTAAAGTCTAAAGTCATTATGTAGTAGCACACACTTGAGACTTACATTGGAGGAGTCTATGAACAACAAACACTGATCTTTTATACTCAATGCCCATAGGGTGCCATTACTCCCTGTACATCACTGCCAAGGACTGCACCCATTGTCTAGGGTTGCCGGCACTGTAGCTCAGCATGTTCGGTCAGAGAGCTGGATGGCCTCTGTAATAAAAAACTGAGTTAAAGGATCAACAAACGAACTTGAACGGATGACATGTGACGTCTGCACGACCAAACACAACGATCAACAACGAACAAAATGAAAACAAAAGAAAAAAAGGGTAGCGTCTTTGACTCAAAATGAAAACGTCCTCGGTCCGGGTTAGAAATCCACCACCGCATAAATTCTTATTAATAATCAGCATTGGCGGCCGAAGACTTCCGGCCAAAGAAGTCACCCTTAGCGGCCAACGGCCTTGTAAAAGAGGGCGGAGGAGGGGTGAGAATCTGCCCATAAAGGCGGAAGAATCAGCAGTGATGAACGGCTTTTGGATGCAGAAGGCAATGGAAACCATTACATTACAGACATATATCGTGTATCCACAGGCAAGTGGTCTGTAATTGAAAAATGTCGAATTCAGTTGTAGGGGAAGAAGAAAGGGTTACAGGAGAATATGGGCTTGGGACAAGGAATGAGATAGGACAAAGACTAATTGATTTCTGTATTAAATTTCATGCAGTAATAACGACTATACTGTTCAAGAATCACAAGAGGAGGAGGTATACTCGGAAAAGGCCGGGTGATACGGGAAGATTTTAGTTAGATTACGTCATGATCAGACAGAGATCCTGAAGTCAGATACTGGATTGTAAAGCAGATATAGACTCAGATCACAGAGTGGCAGTTCTGACGTTGCAGTTGAAAATAAAAGCAAGAATAAAGAGAAATCAAGGCACGTTCATAGGATTTGTCGACCCAGAAAAAGCGTTAGACACTGTACAATGGTGCAAGATGTTCGAAATTCTGAGAAAAGTAGGATTAAGTTATAGGGAGAGATGGGTAATACACAAGAGGGAATACTAGGTGTAGTCGACCAAGAACGCAGTGCTCGGATTAAAAAGGGATGTAGTCTTTGGTCCCTACAGTTCAATTTGTACATCGAAAACACAATGATGCAAATAAAAGAAAGGTTCAGGAGTGGAAGGATCTCAGTAATACGATTCGCTGATGACGTTGCTATCCTGAGTGAAAGTGAAGAATAATTGCGCGATCTTCAGTATGGAATGAACAGTTTAACGAAGACAGAATATGCACTGAGTGTAACTCGAAGAAAAATGAAAGTAATGAGAACTAGTAGAAATGAGAACAGCGACAAAATTAACTTCAGGATTGATGATCACGAAGTAGAAGAAGGAAGGAAATCTACTACCTAGGCAGCAAAATAACTAATAACAGAAGGAGCAAGGAGGAGAAGTCTACTGGTGTCAAACGTAGGTCTTAATTTGACAAAGAAATTTCTGGCAATTTACGTTTGGAGCACAGCGCTGCATGGAAGGGGAAACATGGACTGTGGCAAAACCGGAACGGAGGAGAATCGAAGAATTTGAGATGTGGTGCTACAGACCAATGTCGAAAAGTAGATGGACTAATAAGATAAGGAATGAGGAGGTTCTGCGCAGTATTGGAGAGGAAAAGTTTATGCGGAAAACACTGACATGGAGGGAGCAGTAGAGGGCAAAAACTGTAGTGGAAGACAGAGGTTCGAATACCTCTATCAAATATTTGAAGGCTGAGAGGCTGGTACAGGACAGGAATTCGTGGCGGGCCGCATCAAACCAATCCGTCTGCGTGCACTGGTCGCATGGCCGACGTAATGTTAGGATATGTCAAGGAAGAACTTTTCTTCTTGGAAATATCACGTGTTAAAGCAGTTCTCGTACAAAAGTAACAGCCATTGACATGGTTTGACGGTTCTCGCCAGATGATGAGCGTAGCAAAGCCAATGGAAAATCTTTCATGATTCAGCCTCGAATCAAGCCTCGAGACTCAAGATGTGCATCGTACATAAGGAGCCCATGGCTTGTCCGGGTTCCCGATTTCACAGCCGAAGTACAGGCCGTGCGACTACCTAAAAATGGTGTTATTGCCTCCTTTGCGATTTCAGCCTGTCTGCAAATGTAGCAAAAATTGTCAGCCCTGTACACATATTTGTGAGACAGTGAATCACAGGAATTATAATGATCACTCGCGCTAACTATGTTTCGGTAACACCTTCTTGTTATTGTTGTTCTTGTGGTCTTCAGTCCAGAGACTGGTTTGATCGTGCTCTCCATGCTACTTTATCCTGTGCAAGCTTCGTCATCTCCCAGTACCTACTGCAACCTACATCCTTCTGAATCTGTTTAGTGTATTCATCTCTTGGTCTCCCTCTACGATTTTTACCCTCCACCCTGCCCTCCAGTACTAAGTTGGTGATCCCTTGATGCCTCAGAACTTGTCCTACCAACCGATCCCTTCTTCTAGTCAAGTTGTGCCACAAACGTTTCTTCTCCCCAATTCTATTCCATATCTCCTCATTAGTTATATGATCCACTCATCTAATCTTCAGCAGTCTTCTGTAGCACCACATTTCGAAAGCTTCTATTCTCTTCTTGTTCAAACTATTTATCGTCCATGTTTCACTTCCGTACATGGCCACACTCCATACAAATACTTTCAGAAACGACTTCCTGACACTTAAATCTATATTCGATGTTAACAAATTTCTCTTCTTCAGAAACGCTTTCCTTGCCATTGCCATTCTAGATTTTATATCTTCTCTACTTCGACCATCATCAGTTATTTTGCACCCCAAATAGCAAAACTTTATTACTTTAAGTGTCTCATTTCCTAATCTAATTACGGCAGCATCACACGATTTAATTTGACTACATTCCATTATACTCGTTTTGCTTTTTTTGATGTTCATCTTATATCCTCCTTTCAAGTAATTTCCATTGCATTCAACTACTCTTCCAGGTTCTTTCCTGTCTCCGACAGAATTACAATGTCATCGGCGAACCTCGAAGTTTTTATTTCTTCTCCATAGATTTTAATACCTACTCCGTATTTTTCTTTTGTTTCCTTTAGTGCTTGCTCAATATACATAACATCGGGGAGAGGCTACAACCCTGTCTCACTCCCTTCCCAACCACTGCTTCCCTTTCATGCCCCTCGACTCTTATAATTGCCATCTGGTTTCTGTACAAATTGTAAATAGGCTTTCGCTCCCTATATTTTACCCCTGCCACCTTCAGAATTTGAAAGAGAGTATTCCACTAAATATTGTCAAAAGCTTCCTCTAAGTCTACAAATGCTAGAAACGTAGGTTTGCCTTTCCTTAATCTATTTTCTAAGATAAGTCGTAGGGTGAATATTGCCTCACGTGTTCCAACATTTCTATGGAATCCAAACTCATCTTCCCCTAGGTCGGCTTCTACAAGTTTTTCCATTCGTTTGTAAAGAACTCGTGTTAGTATTTTGCAGCCGTGCCTTATTAAACTGATAGTTCGGTAATTTTCACATCTGTCAACTCCTGCTTTCTTTGGGATTTGAATTAACATATTCTTCTTGAAGTCTGAGGGTATTTCGCTTGTTTCATACATCTTGCTCACTAAATGGTAGAGTTTTGTTAGGCCTGGCTGTCCCAAGGCTGTCATTAGTTCTAATGGGATGTTGTCTACTCCCAGGGCCTTGTTTCGACTTAGGTCCTTCGGTACTCTGTTAAACTGTTCACGCAGTATCATATCTCCTAATTCAGCTTCATCTACATTCTCTTCCATTTCCATAATATTGTCCTCAAGAACATCGCCCTTGTGTAGACCCTCTATATACTCCTTCCACCTTTCTGGTATCCCTTCTTTGCTTAGTACTGCGTTTCCATTTGAGCTCTTGATATTCATGCAAGTCGTCTTCTTTTCTCCAAGCGTCTCTTTAATTTTTCTGTAGGCAGTATCTATCTTACTCTTAGTGATATGCGCCTCTGCACCCTTACATTTGTCCTCTAGCCATCCCTGCTTAGCCATTTTGCACCTCCTGTCGATTTCATTTTTGAGACGTTTGTATTCCTTGTTGGTTGCCTGCTTCATTTACTGCTGTTTTGTATTTTCTCCTTTCATCAATTAAATTCAATTACAATTAAATTTATCAATTAAATTCATCAATTAAATTCAATATCCCTTCTGTTACCCAGTGATTTCTATCAGCCCTCGTGTTTTTACCTACTTGATCCTCTGCTACCTTCACTATTTCGTCTCTCAAAGCTACCCATTCTTCTTCTAGTGTATTCCTTTCCCCCATTCTTGTCAATCGTTGCCTAATGCCCTCCCTGAAGCTCTCTAAAACCTCTGGTTCTTTCAGTTTATCCAGGTCCCATCTCCTCAATTTCCCACCTTTTTGCAGTTTCTTCAGGTTTAATCTACAGTTCATAACCAATATATTGCGGTCAGAGTCCACATTTGCCCCTGGAAATGTCTTACAATTTAAAACCTGGTTCCTGAATCTCTGTCTCAAAATTGTATAATCTGTCTGATACTTTCCAGTATCTCCAGCCTTCTTCCATGTATACAACGTTCTTTTATGATTCTTGAACCAAGGTTTAGCTTCTTTTAAGTTATGCTCTGTGCAAAATTCTACCAGTCGGCTTCCTCTTTCATTCCTTACTCCCATTCCATACTAGGCGCGCAGTCCGGAACCGCGCGACTGCTACGGTCGCAGGTTCGAATCCTGCCTCGGGCATGGATGTGTGTGATGTCCTTAGGTTAGTTAGGTTTAAGTAGTTCTAAGTTCTAGGGGACTGATGACCACAGATGTTAACTGCCATAGTGCTCAGAGCCATTCGGACCAACCCATTCCATATTCACCTACTACGTTTCCTTCTGTTCCTTTTCCTACTGTCGAGTTCCAGTCACCCATGACTATTAAATTTTCGTCTCCCTTCACTATCTGAATAATTTCTTTTATCTCATCATACATTTTATCAATCTCTTCGTCATCTGCGGAACTAGTTGGCATATAAACTTGTACCATTGTGGTAGGCGTGGGCTTTGTATCTATCTTGGCCAGAATAATGCGTTCACTATGCTGTTGTAGTAGCTTACCCGCATTCCTATTTTCCTATTCATTATTAAACCTACTCCTGCATTATCCCTATTTGATTTTGTATTTATAACCCTGTACTCACCTGACCAGAAGTCTTGTTCCTCCTGCCACCGAACTTCACTAATTCCCCCTATATATAACTTTAACCTATCCATTTCCCTTTTTAAATTTTCTAACCTACCTGCCCGATTAAGGGATCTGACATTTCACGCTCCGATCCGTAGAACGCCAGTTTTCTTTTTCCTGATAACAACGACCTCCTGTGTAGTCCCTGTCCGGAGATCAGAATGGGGGTCCATTTTACCTCCGGAATATTTTACCCAAGAGAATGCCATCATCATTTATCCATACAGTAAAGCTGCATGCCCTCGGGAAAAATTACGGCCATAGTTTCATCTTGCTTTCAGCCATTCGCAGTACCAGCACAGCAAGTCCGTTTTGGTTATTGTTACAAGGCCAGATCAGTCAATCATCCAGACTGTTGCCCCTGCAACTACTGAAAAGACTGCTGCACCTCTTCAGGAACCACACGTTTGTCTGGCCTTTCAACAGATACCCCTCCGTTGTGGTTGGTCCTACGGTACGGCTATCTGTGTCGCTGAGGCACGCAAGCCTCCCCACCAACGGCAAGTAGGTCCATGGTTCACATGGTTAAGGGGGGGGGGGGGGCGGGCACCTTCTTAAAGCACACGAACAGAACACAGCTTGTAAGAGACTAAAACTACACTTTCATAAAACATGCTCCCCTGGCCCCTTCGTCTTCCCCTTGTTTTCATAGTCGTTTTCTTTACCAGCGTGGTAGGTATAATTAATGAACTTTTTTTTCCCCCCATTTTTTCACTGTTGGTTAGTGTAATTTTTGTTGTACGTTATTGTTATAGACTAAGTGATTCATTTAAAAGTCGCGCACACGACGAGCTTCCGATGCTATTATAGCGGTAAGCAGCAATGCTTAGGATAACAGATGATATAAGTAAGGAAATAAGTGTTGGCCGTAATGTATGTGGTCATCATAGCTACTGAACAGCCAAAGAAATAATCATATTTAGATTTGTTCACAATTTAGAAACGCATAACTGGGAGATAATCTCAGTGATCATAAAATGCCAACAAAGTATTATAGAAATTCATAAATATTAATACAACTAACTTTTTCCCTGTGGGTTCGCCCGTGTATGCGATCAACTCATGTCTCCCTCTCTGTGTGTCCACCTCTTCGCCTCTCTATCAGTCCACCTCATCCACCTACATCCATCTATCTATCTCTCCCTCACCCTCTCCACCTTCATTGTCTCTCTGTCTCCTCCTCCTCCTATCTATATCTTTATCCCTTCTCCTCTGATAATTTCCTCCTACCCGTCTCTCTTCCCATCTCTACCTCCCCCTCTTTCTATTTCACACGTCCACTATCCCTCTAACTTTCCACCTGCTTCATGCACATACCCCTCCTCTCCTTTCCTGTTCATTTCTTCCTCCCTCTCATTCTGTTTATCCCCTCTTTATTCCTCTCAGCCTGTCCACAAACATGATCATAGGCTCGTTTAGCCCCTGCAATACAGTTCAATACATCTATAACACTGCTCCTATAACGCACTTTTTATGGAGGCAGCCTAAATTTTGAGGCTTAAAAAGCTGTTTCTGACCCCTGAAATACACTACTGGCCATTAAAATTGCTACACCACGAAGATGACGTGCTACAGACGCGAAATTTAACCAACAGGAAAAAGATGCTGTGATATGCAAATGATTAGCTTTTCAGAGCATTCACACAAGTTTGGCGCCGGTGGCAACACCTACAACGTGCTGACACGAGGAAAGTTTCCAGCCGGCCGTGTGGCCGTACGGTTCTAGGCGCTTCAGTCTGGAACCGCGTGACCGCTACGGTCGCAGGTTCGAATCCTGCCTAGGGCATGGATGTTTGTGATGTCCTTAGGTTAGTTAGGTTTAAGTAGTTCTAAGTTCTAGGGGACTGATGACCTCAGATGTTAAGTCCCATAGTGCTCAGAGCCATTTTTGAAAGTTTCCAACCGATTTCTCATACACAAACAGCAGTTGACCGACGTTGCCTGGTGAAACGTTGTTGTGATGCTTCGTGTAAGGAGGAGAAATGCGTACCATCACGTTTCCAACTTTGATAAATGTCGGGTTGTAACCTGTCGCGATAGCAGTTTATCATATAGCGACATTGCTGCTCGCGTTGGTCGAGATCCAATGACCGGTAGCAGAATGTGGAATCAGTGGACTCAAGAGGGTAATACGGAACGCCGTGCTGCATCCCAAAGGCTTCGTATCAATAGCAGTCGAGATGACAGGCATCTTATCCGCATGTCTGTAACGGATTGTGCAGCCATGTCTCGATCCGTGAGTCAACAGATGGGGACGTTAGCAAGACAATAACCATCTGCACGAGCAGTTAGACAACGTTTGCAGCAGCAGGGACTATCAGCTCGGAGACCATGGCTGCGGTTACCCTTGACGCAGCATCACAGACAGGAGCGCCTGCGATGGTGTACTCAACGACCAACCTGGGTGCTCGAATGGCAAAACTTATTTTCGGATGAATCCAGGTTTTGTTTACAGCATCATGATGGTCACATCCGTGTTTGGCGACTTCGCGGTGAACGCTCATTCGAAGCGTGTATTCGTCATCGTCATACTGGCGTATCATCCGGCGTGATGGTATGGGGTGCTATTGGTTACACGTCTCGGTCACCTCTTTTACGCATTGACGGCACTTTTAACAGTGGAAGTTACATTTCAGATGTGTTACGACCCGATCCCTGCGAAATCCTACATTTCAGCAGGATAATGCACGTCCGCATGTTGCAGGTCCTGTACGGGCCTTTCTGGATAGAGAAAATTTTCAACTGCTGCCCTAGCCAGCACATTCTCCAGATCTCTCACCAATTGAAAACGTCTGGTGAATGGTGGCCGAGCAACTGGCTCGTCACAATACGCCAGTCAGTACTCTTGATGAACTGTGGTATCGTGTTGAAGCTGCATGGGCAGCTGTACCTCTACACGCTATCCAAGCTCTGTTTGACTTAATGCCCAGGCGTATCAAGTCCGTTATTACGGCCAGAGGTGGTTATTCTGGGTACTGATTTCTCAGGATCTTTGCACCCAAATTGCGTGAAAATGTTATCACGTGTCAGTTCTAGTATAATATATTTGTCCAATGACTACCCGTTTTCTTCGTGGTGTAGCAATTTTAATGGCCAGTATTGTATATGCTGCCCAGCACAGTACATTGAACTGGGAAGCTAATACTGTTCCCACACAACATGCCTGTTGTCCAGAGCAGCCTATACATTAAGTCTGAATGAAACACATTATTACCCATACATCTGCTCCTACTGGAGATAGGAGGTTATAAACCGAACGGTGCTGATACCCATGATTTCCATTCTTTCTTTAAAAAGTTTCTCTGAAATAGGAGGAGATCCCATACATACACACGTACACTCTTCTACATATGCAGAACAGAATTAGTGCCAATCCAATAACCAACAAGAGTTTATGAATATACAGTAAGTTCAGTTCAGAGTTATAATGGCATCAGTCTTATAGTCAGTGGAGCAATGCATCCAGAGTTTTGGGACACAGTCACTGTAGCAGTATTCGACAGTGTTATGGGATGTATGATGCAACATAGTCCATTTCAGATCTCAACAAGTAGCGAATTGAACTGTTCAGCTTAACATACGATCTGTAACATAAGTGCAGGTACAATTATATTTCAGGCCTGTAATGATTCCAGTTCCCTGTGTCCTGTGATTGTTCATCGATAGTGAACTGCTTTCAGCAGATTACTTAAAAATGGTTTTTACTAAATATTGTACAATATGCAATTAATCAGTCAAAATCATCCTGATACATAGTATGAAACTCGTAACAGGTCATGGACCCGTAAGGCACAGGACAGACGTCACATGGAAGGCAATAAAAAACAGTGTAACGCTTCAACTTAAGCAAAAAGCGTCAACAGGTACGTCAAATAAAAGAAGATGCCGTAGTGTTCAGTACTGCGATCAGTGGAGAATAAGTATGTCAGTGACATCGACAGACAATGTACTATGGAATGATGAAAACTACTTACAGAATTGCTAGGTAGCAGAAACTTCAGAAATGACATCCAATAAACAAGGACAATGGTAACCGTAATGTTACAAGACGACCACACAGTTTTAGTGTTCAAGGTCAAATGCGACTTTTTGCAATATTTAGGTATCTTGTCTGAATTATTTTGTAACTGTTTTTGACATTTTGGTTTCTTTAATGAGGGGTATGCTGCAAATAGTTTAAGAGGGTGCTGTGTTCTTCAAAAGATATGGGACACATCCTGTATGGGAGAGTGCCGAGCTGCCTACAAGTTGGGTGCAACGTAGTTATGGTTAGTCTCTGGAGAGGGTGCAGACGACTAAAACTATGTTGCTCATAACTCTGACGTTACCCATATACTTTACAACTGGACTACCAATAGCCAAACGGGAATATAAGCAGACACACAGATCCAAGACAACCGTTGAACTATTACCAGAGTGTGTCCGCAGCTTCCTTCCATGGTCTATGGACTCTGCCAATGTGAGGATGCTTACGTACATTAATGACGATATAGATAGCAGTAACATAGGTGCAACCACAACAGATGGGTATCTGTGGAGAGGCCAGACTAAAATGCAGTTCCCGAAGAGTAGTAGTTGCAGAAATCAAGGTGATAATCTGATCTCTTGTAACATTAGCGAAAGTGACCGTGCTGTGTTGGCACTGTGAATGGCTAAAAGCAAGGAGGAACTACAGCCGTTATTTTCTTCATAAAGGCATGCATCTCTGCTATGTGGCTTAATGATAATGGCATCAAATTGGGTGAAATATTCTGGCGGCAAAATATTCCTCTATATCGACCTCCAGACACAGATTACGCAAGAAGATGATATCAATAGTAGAAGCATAACTTGCATTCTACAGGTCGAAATTTGGAATGATAATCCCTTAATTGGGAAGGTAGGTTAGGGAAATTCAAGTGGAAAATGGTTATGTTGACGGGAGTTAGTGAAGTGTGGTGGTAGTGAAGTGTAGTGGCATGAAAAATTGGGTCTGCTGATCAAACAAGTACCGTTTTATCAACACAAAATCAAACAGGGGTAATTCAGTGTTAGCGTCTCAGGACTCATCTACAGTCGTTGCCGGAAACGGTCAAACAGGACGTTATACAAGCGATGCTAACCTTGTTCACTGATTTTAGGACCATACTATTGTTTAATGACAGATCGGTGCAAGTGAACATTGATGATGATGATGATGATGATGATGATGATGATTGGCTTGTGGGGCGCTCAACTGCGCGGTTATCAGCGCCCGTTCCAGTTCCCAACCTTTACTCAGTCCAGTCTCGCAACTTCCATGAATGATGATGAAACTATGAAGAGAACACAAACACCCGGTCATGTTGGGGCAGGTGAAAATCTATGACCCCACCGGAAATCGAACCCGGGACCCCTTGCTCGGGATACGAGAACGCGACATCGAGACCACGAGCTGCGGACAAGTAAACATTGAATTATGTAGTACCATACGATCCTCAAGTCCAGTTAAATATTGTAAGACTTTTATCAAAAAATCATTGTAAATTGTTACTTATCTTTAGTACCATCTGTTTTGCCACATTTGTCACCTTTGTTTGGCATCCTGATAATTTTTGTAACTAAGATCGAAATAATCACTTCGTAATGAACAACTGTGATGGTATGGTGTTCACTAGATGGCAAGAGCATTTGATTAATACAAAAGAGGGATTATCAGATTGACCTCTACAGGGTTATTACAAATGATTGAAGCGATTTCACAGCTCTACAATAACTTTATTATTTGAGATATTTTCACAATGCTTTGCACACGCATACAAAAACTCAAAAAGTTTTTTTAGGCATTCACAAATGTTCGATATGTGCCCCTTTAGTGATTCGGCAGACATCAAGCCGATAATCAAGTTCCTCCCACACTCGGCGCAGCATGTCCCCATCAATGAGTTCGAAAGCATTGCTGATGCGAGCTCGCAGTTCTGGCACGTTTCTTGGTAGAGGAGGTTTAAACACTGAATCTTTCACATCACTATGCGTGAAACTTGCCCGCACGCGTTCAACCGTTTCTTCACTCACTGCAGGCCGACCCGGTGATTTCCCCTTACAGAGGCTCCCAGAAGCTTTAAACTGTGCATACCATCGCCGAATGGAGTTAGCAGTTGGTGGATCTTTGCTGAACTTCGTCCTGAAGTGTCGTTGCACTGTTATGACTGACTGATGTGAGTGCATTTCATACACTTTCTCGGCTCCTGTCGCCATTTTGTCTCACTGCGCTCTCGAGCGCTCTGGTGGCAGAAACCTGAAGTGCGGCTTCAGCCGAACAAAACTTTATGAGTTTTTCTACGTATCTGTAGTGTGTCGTGACTATATGTCAATGAATGGAGCTACATGGAATTTATGAAAT
Source organism: Schistocerca serialis cubense (assembly GCF_023864345.2). Classification (NCBI taxonomy): domain Eukaryota; kingdom Metazoa; phylum Arthropoda; class Insecta; order Orthoptera; family Acrididae; genus Schistocerca; species Schistocerca serialis. The sequence goes on from NC_064638.1 coordinate 268,508,485, forward strand.
CGCTTCAATCATTTGTAATAGCCCTGTATATACACTGAAGATCCAAAGAAACTGGTACACATGCCTAATATCGCGTAAGGCCCTCAGGAACACGCGGAAGTGCCGCAACACGAATTGGTATGGCCTCGGTTAATGTCTGAGGTAGCGCAGAAGAAAGTTGACTCCATGAATCTTGCAGAGCTGTGCATAAATCCGTAAGAGTACGAGGGGGGTTTGGATCTCTTCTGAACAGCACGTTGCTAGGCATCCCAGGTATGCTCAATAACGTTCATGTTTCGGAAGTTTGGTGGCCAGCGAAGGTATTTAAACTCAGAAGAGCGTTCCTGGAGCCACTCTGTAGAAATTCTGGCCGTGTGGGGTGTCGCATTGTCCTGCAGGAATTGCCCAAGTTCCTCGAAATACACACCGGACATGAATGGATGCAGGTGATCTGTCAGGATGCTTACGTACGTGTCACCTGTTAGAATCGTATCTAGACGTATTTAGGGGTCCCATATCAGTCCAAGTGCACACGCCCACACCATTACAGAACCTCTCCCAGCTTTAAAAGTCCCCTGCTGACACGCAGGCTCCATGGATTCATGAGGTTGTCTCCATAACCGTACATGTCCATCCGCTTGATATAATTTGAAACGAGACTCGTCTGACCAGGAACCATGTTTCCAGTCATCAACAGTCCAATGTCGGTGTTGACGAGCCCAGGCGAGGCGTAAAGCATTGTGTCGTGCAGTCATAAAAGGTACACGAATAGGCCTTCGGCTCCAAAAGCCAACATCGATGATGTTTCGTGAAATGGTTCGCACGCTGACACTTGGTCATGGCCCAGCACTGAAACCTGCAGAAATTTGCGGAAGGGTTGCACTTCTGTCACGTTGAACGATTCTCTCCAGTCATTGTCGGTCCGATTCTTGCAGGATCGTTCCCCGGTCGCAGCGATGTTGGAGATTTGATGTTTTGCCGGATTCCTGATATTCACGGTACACTCGTGTAACGTCGTACTGGTAAATCCCCAATTCATCACTACCCGGGAGATGCTGTGTCCCATCTCTCGTGCGCCGACTGTAATATTACATTCGAATTGACTTCAATTTTGATATCTTGCCATTGTAGCAGCAGCAACTGATCTAACAACTGCGCCAGAACGTGTTGTCTTATCTAGGCGTTGCCGACCGCAGCGCCGTATTCTTCCTGTTTACACACATGTATTTGAATACACTTGCCTATACCAGTTCCTTTGGCGCTTCAGTGTAGAACAGGAAACACTGGAATCTGCAACAGATACTGTCCTGATTCTTTAGGCTTTCTGTAAACAGGAGTATCTTTAATGTGTAGTACAACAGGAAGTAGTTTTGGCAAATGCACTAAACGGTGACTTTGGTACTAGAGCGGTAACTGGAAAGCGACTTTGCTCCGTGTCGACGGTGGCGACCGCTTGATTCAGGGCGGGCCGTGTGAGCACGCCGTGACGCCTGAAATATGGCGAGGTGGCGGCGGAGCTGTATTTCACGGCGCGCTATCGGCCGGCCGTCACTCCAGGAATCGGAGTCCCTCGCGCTCAGAGAGTAACCAACCGCGGCCGCTCGCTAGCCCTGCAGCGCCTCTATTAATCTCTGCCGCGCACTCGCTCTGCCCCTTTGCTGTGTTATCACCAGAGCACCTGCCCCTGCGGTACTCTGCAACCCGCTCTACAGATCAACTAACAAGGGGAGGCTACAATGCTGGGACCACAGAATTACTTCAAACTTCGTACGCTTTCAGTATGCCATTAAAACAACATAATAAGGTGCACTTCTCTGGCAGTTTCGGGATAACCGCAAGAGAAGTTTTACGCTTCTATTATGTGGCTTACGTATCGATGCATAGGTGCCGGACATTAAGAGTTCAGGGTGGTCAAGCCATTAGCGTTAGCGCTTCGTTTGAGACGATGGTTTGACTCCCACTCAAACTTAACTAGATCTGCATGGATACTCTGCAAATCACATTTAAGTTCCTGATAGAGGGTTCATCGAACCACCTTCACAATAACTCTCTATTATTTCAATCTCTTACAGTGGAACGTAAACCTGTATATTTCGGCGTGAGATAAGGGTGTGTGAAATCTTACTGGACTTAACTGCTAAGGTTATCAGTCCCTAAGCTTACACACTACTTAACCTAAATTATCCTAAGGACAAACACACACACACACACACACACACACCCATGCCCGAGGGATGACTCGAACCTCCGCCGGGACTAGCCGCACAGTCCATGACTGTAGCGCCCAACACCGCTCGGCTGATCATGCGCGGCTCGGCGCGAGCTCTGATTTCCCTTATCTTATTATGGAGATGGTTTATCCCTATGTAGGTCGGCGGCAACAAAATATTTTTCCATTCTGTGGAGAAAGTTATTGATTGAAATTTTGTGAGAAGATTCTGCCGTAACAAAGAATGCCTTTGTTTTAATTATGTCCACCGCAAATCCTGTACTCCAGTGACACTCTCTCCCCTATTTCGCGATATTACAAAAAGTGCTTCCCTTCTTTGAACTTTATAGATGTATTCCGTCAACGTTACATGTTAAAATCCCACACCGAACAGTTGTGTACTGAAAGAGGGCGGACAAGCGTACTGTATGCAGTCTCTTTAGTAGATCTGTTACAATTTCTAAGTGTCCTGCGAATAAAAAGCAGTCTTTGGTTAGCCTTCCCCACAACATTATCTGTGTGTTCCTTGCTATTTAAGTTGTTCGTAATTGTAATTCCTAGGTATTTAGTTGAATTTACAGCCTTTAGATTTGACTGATATTTATCATGTAACCAAAGTTTATTGGTTTTCTTTTAACACTCATGTGGATGACCTCACACTTTCAGTTATTAATTGTTAGTCTATGTTTTCATCACTCGTTATCTTATTTAATTTACATAACATTTGAAGGGTAGTACAATGGAAAAAAACCACGTGTATTTGCTTGATGTTTCAATTTACGTTTTCAATGTCTGTATGACAGATTTCCTCGTGCAAAGTGTGATGTCAAGATCACACTCGACGAGTAATTGTATAGCACTCCTGTGATCTTGCACATTGAGACTTACTGTATTACTGATCGTGAATAACGCCATTCACATAATTATTTATCGAGGTTTGACTTGAGCTTTCCAAACCTGTCCCTCGTCCTTGAATATTTAATTACAAATAAAAAATAGTCAAATAACATATGAAATTCACTGTAACTTCGTGAAAATGCATGTAAGTTTTTCATTCTTACCTCTCAAAAGTCATATAAATTAAACAAAGTGGCCAATGAGGAAAAAAATATAGATTAGAAAATACGTGTAAGCTGGATTCGAACCGTCGCCTCGAACATGACCCTCTTGCAAAGTGCGAACGTTAAACTCTTGACCGCAATGATTTCTTACGGCCGGTAGCTTCGCACAGATACACCAGTTACATAAAACACGCGTAAAACGTCTCTTGCGATTTTCTCGGAACTACCAGAGCAGTGAACCTTATTACTTGCACATAATGTTTTTGTAATGGCCTACTAAAGGTGTACAAAATTGGAAGTAAATCCGTGGTCCCAAAGTCGTAGCCTCCTCTTGTTAGACATCAGAGCACGTCTCGTGTCTGCCAACAAGAATCATTTGGGAAAGGAGACAACTGCCAACAGTTCCAAAAATCAGTGCAAAACGTGCCTAATGATCAAATTGATATTGTAGTCTGTAAACATTCTACTCCTGTGTCACTTGGATTGAGGTATTTAAAAACTGCAGAGCCTCCAGCATGCTGTACATTATTTTAAGGATCTTGTAGGATTTCTGGCTCTTGTAGACATTACTCCATTCCTACAGATTATACCTGAGTTGAGTGAGGCTGCAATACCAGACATATGACGGCACGATTTGGGATGAGACAACTATGACCTTGACGCTGCACTCATGGGAAACTGTACCAACAGAATCGAGATGCGTCCTGACTAGCTGCTGTAATAAAGCGACAAATAATTATTTTCTTGTTCGCACACCAACGGGCTTACTTTCATGTACTAATGATAACTGACTGAATTGTCTCATACTTAGGGTACTGAAGAGCGATCTGTTTTAATTTTAAAAATCATTCAACAGTCAAGATCACATAAAATATTTCTTTATTTAAGGCAATCGGTTTCAACAAACTTTCCTGTCATCTTCAGGTCTTAAAAATCTTCTTGTTCTAAAACGTGTTCATTTTACGCTGAACCTCACAAACAAGATGCCAAGTGAACAAAAGTCAGCTCATTATAAAAGGTTTGTTAAAAAAAAAAAAAAGTTTCAAATGGCTCTGAGCACTATGGGACTCAACTTCTGAGGTCATCAGTCCCCTAGAACTTAGAACTACTTAAACCTAACTAACCTAAGGATATCACACACATCCATGCACGAGGCAGGATTCGAACCTGCGAACGTAGCGGTCTCGCGGTTCCAGACTGTAGCGCCTAGAACAAAAGGTTTGTCATCGTTAAAATATTTAAACACACAAAGTACTTTGTGCATGTACATATTGCTCAAAACTGCACGAGCACTGTACGCATGTTGTTGTTGTGGTCTTCAGTCATGAGACTGGTTTGATGCAGCTCTCCATGTGAAACGTCCCCTTTGAACAATTCTACAAGACTGTGCTTAACCTGACACACAATATTTTGTTAGCGCAACGCAATCTGACTTTCAAAATTTCCTACAAAAGAATGGCCTTGACTAACATTAAACTATACCTTTCACAAATCACTTACCTCACAAAAATCTTCGCTGCTCAAGCTACTGCAATACAGCGAGCGCCACTACTGCCAGCTAAATAAAAGATTCAAACTATGGAAGGCACTAACTACTGATAGGGATAGTTAGCAAATGAAAGATATTAATAGAGAACAAACAATGTATTTACCTTGATATCATCATGTATAAATATAGCAGTTCATGACAAATTATAAATCTCCGCCATCTCTCTCTCCACATCCACCACTGCTGGCGGCTCACCTCCAACTGTGCAACGCTACGCGCTGTTAACAGCCCAGCTGCCGCTGCCCAACACTACAATGGCAGACAACAATGCAAACTAGCCACAGACTGCACACAGCACAGCCAGTGATTTTCATATTGAGCGCTACGTAACGTTGCCAATAAGAAATCCTAAACAGCCTACTTACATAAGAACCTAAACAGCCTACTTACATAAAGAAAACATAAACAGCCTACTTACATAGAGAAAACATAAACAGCCTACTTACATAGAGAAAACATAAACAGCCTACTTACATAGCCCCCATGCTCCCCACAAAAATTTTTACAAATGGTGTTGGGCACTGGCCAATACAGATTTGACAAAAATTTTTTCACAATTACAGTAACAAAGATATAAAATGCACACACTTATTGATACAATGTTGGTCAAAAGCTAAAATTTTCTCACAGTCCATAAAGACAGTCCTGATCATTCATTACGGTAATCACAGGTTTTTTTTCACAAAGTCTCATTAGTAAAAGAAATTGCACACAGAAGTAGTGGATTTCCATGCAGTCTTGAAGAAGTAGTGTTGTCCTTCCAACGGAAAGACAGTGCTGACTCTCGACATGCAGACAAGTATTGGGTCACAACAGAGCAAACCCACTGCAGAGTCAGTCGAAGTTTTGATGAATATTGGTAGGTCATCACAGAGCAGACCCACTGTAGTCCTGGTAGAGATTACGATATTGGTCTATGTAAGTAGGCTGTTTATGTTTTCTCTATGTAAGTAGGCTGTTTATGTTTTCTTTATGTAAGTAGGCTGTTTAGGTTCTTATGTAAGTAGGCTGTTTAGGATTTCTTATTGGCAACGTTACGTAGCGCTCAATATGAAAATCACTGGCTGTGCTGTGTGCAGTCTGTGGCTTTGACAAAAGAATTCTAGGTTGGTTTGTTGGCGTACATCTACACTTTTTCCAAAGATTGAACCTTGCAATTTAATCTTATGTAACGGAAGTGTGGGGCAATCGTTCGATTTGTTGCACTTGCTAAAGGCTGTTTCACTGATTACTGAAATGGGACTGCCAGAGTCAAGTACTGCCGTAAATTTTACGTCATTTACTGTAATGTGAATCACAGGATATGCAATGTTGTTATGTTTTACGTCGTGTTCTTGGAGTAAGATGTCCCTAATGTCTTCCATTTTTACGTAATTACTAGCTACGGCAGCTGCGTCGTTAGTGTCATAAGAACGTTTCGTGGCTGCCAGCGGTGTGAGTCATTGCCTATTGTCTCTTTGTTGGCGAGCGTCGTTATTGGGATTTGGAGACCTAACTTCTACAAATTCACCGTGACGAGAGTGCTCTGCTCTGTTTAAATCTCGCCAGTTCTGATGCAATTCAGGTCTGTCGTTACGATCACATCGTCTGTCGTCATGTCGGTAGATTTGATAGTATCTTTCTTGTCGGTCACGTGGTGGAGAATTTCTCCCTGAATCGTAACTGCGCGCTGGACCGTTGCGTCTGAAGTTATTCTGTCTCCCTTGATAATAATTATTTTGGTTCCCATATTGTCTGTTTCTCTGATTGTCTCTGTGATAGTCATTACCACGGAGAGGTGATCTTTCCCTGTAGTTATTACTACTCTGCCAACGGTTGTCATACGGCTGGTGTATGTTTTGGTCACGATATGTGTTGTGAGAATAGCCTTGTCGTGTCCAGTTATTATTTCTTTCATCGTGGAATTGTGACAGATGTGACCTGTAATTGTTGTGCTCCTTTTTCCGCGTTCCCCGATTGTCAGTGTCAATTTCCAGTTCTTGTAACAGACCCTGAAATGCATCAATGTCATCTTTGCAACGTCCTGCTAAAATAATATGTCGTAAATGTTCAGGCAATTTGAGTAAGCAAATGCGGATGACTTCTGAGGGGCTGTATGGGTTTGAAAGATATTGATTCTTATGCAACATGTCTTCAAAATATTTGACAAGACTGGAAAATTCAGACTGTTCAAAGTGTTTCATCATCATGATGCTATGTTTTACACGGTCTTGTGTGGCTTGAGACCAATATGCTGAGAGGAAGGCATGGTAAAATTCTCCCTCACTGTGGCAATCGTGAATGACCGATCGCATTCTTACAGCTGGTTCATTCTCTAAGTAGCCACACATAAATTCTAACCTGTGCTCCAATGACCAGTTGGGAGGGAAACAATGAGAGAATTGATGGAGCCACGCTTGTGGATGAATGTCGTTGGCAGAATTCTTAAACGTTTTGAATTTACGTGTAGTAATGAACAGCTTATAGTCAAAATCATCGTGTCGGCGAGTAGCATCTCGGTCATAGTTACGTCGTGTCGGCGGTTCCATCTCAAAATTCGGTGTACCTTGCCAATTTCTTTCATAATTACCGAAATGCCCTGTGTTATTATTTTGTGGCTTTTGCGTATTTCTAAGTTCCTCTTCCCGTGTTGGAGCGCGAGTGTCTTCTGAAATACGTAATTCTTGTATTACCTGTGTCAGCTGATCTTGTACTTCCCGGATTTCTCTTTGGTGTTGCGTATCAATTTGATTCAGATTTTGTTTCAGTTTCCTAATTTGTTCGCTCTGTTCTGTGTCATTAAAGACTACCGGTTTTGCGTCATTCAGATTATCATCTACCTTCGTAGATAAATTATTTAGCTGATCCGAAAGTTCAACTACTTTCTCTGATAATGAACACATTTCCTCAGTGTGTTTTTCTGAACCAAGTTTCAGAGTGTCCATTTGTGTTGAAATCGAATCTACTGTGTCCTTTAAGTTATCCTGAGTTTTTGCAGGTTGTGTAACCGAATCGGTAGATGCAACTGAGTCAAATTTAGCTTGCAAGGTCTCATGATTTTCATGAACAATAATTTGCAGTTCTTTTATGGCTGCTTCGTGATTCTGTAATGCATTTTCATGCCGCGAAAAAATAGGTTGAAAATGCTCACAAACTTGTGTTTTTACGTCATTACAGACTTTTTGACATTTCGATTCAATGTTATGTAACTCAGTAGTTAAGTCTTCACGTGTTTGTTCAAGAGTTTGTTCCAATGAGTCTAACTTTTTAAGATTTTGTTCCACTGTGTCTAACTTTTTGAGATTTTGTTCCACTGTGTCTAACTTTTTAAGATTTTGTTCCACTGTGTCTAACTTTCGAAGATTTTGTTCCATTGTGTCTAACTTTTGAAGCTTTTGCTGTGTTTGTCCCATTTGCTGTATTAATTGTAATAACAATGCACTGGTGTCTGGAACATGTTCCTCAGTGCTTTTCGGCAGTGAATTTGCACCGGCAACATTCACATTTTGACAACAGAAAATGTGTCTTGACTTATTTGAGAAAACGGTGAGGAACCAAAACCTGAATCTACAGTATTTGCGAGATTGTTTCCTGTCATTTCGGATTCCTGAGGCGAGCTGTTGCCGACCAATCGTTCGATAATGCGTCCCTCTTCACTAATTGTTTCACTGTCCACGCCATTGTTTGCCGCCCGCTCCATTTCCCTATGCACAGTTACCAAATTACTACTTTGAATGTCTGTTAATTCATTACTCTGCGGCGCTAACACACTGCTTTCGTCTTCACTGTCATTTCTCAGTTTACTTTGGAGCCTAGTATTACGTTTTTCACACGCCATTATTGTCACAATATTTCACACGACAACACAGAAAAGCACAATTTGAAGAGCAAAAATAAGAGAACACATTAACATAACACTGAAAAAATATCTAGTTAATTGCACGCGCTGCTGAGAAATACTTGGTGTAAAACTGCATGCATGCTACAACTGTTTTACTGTACCACAATGAAAGACTGCAACTACAAAGGAAATTCTCTCTATAATTACGCGCTAGCAATAAACAAAATCTACACTAATTACACAAACTACAAGAAAAAAATCAGAAGATTCCAGTGAGGTATCCTGGCAGGGTCGCCATATGAAACGTCCCCTTTGAACAATTCTACAAGACTGTGCTTAACCTGACACACAATATTTTGTTAGCGCAACGCAATCTGACTTTCAAAATTCCCTACAAAAGAATGGCCCTGACTAACATTAAACTATACCTTTCACAAATCACTTACCTCACAAAAATCTTCGCTGCTCAAGCTACTGCAATACAGCGAGCGCCACTACTGCCAGCTAAATAAAAGATTCAAACTATGGAAGGCACTAACTACTGATAGGGATAGTTAGCAAATGAAAGATATTAATAGAGAACAAACAATGTATTTACCTTGATATCATCATGTATAAATATAGCAGTTCATGACAAATTACAAATCTCCGCCATCTCTCTCCCCACATCCACCACTGCTGGCGGCTCACCTCCAACTGTGCAACGCTACGCGCTGTTAACAGCCCAGCTGCCGCTGCCCAACACTACAATGGCAGACAACAATGCAAACTAGCCACAGACTGCATACAGCACAGCCAGTGATTTTCATATTGAGCGCTACGTAACGTTGCCAGTAAGAAATCCTAAACAGCCTACTTACATAAGAACCTAAACAGCCTACTTACATAAAGAAAACATAAACAGCCTACTTACATAGGGAAAACATAAACAGCCTACTTACATAGAGAAAACATAAACAGCCTACTTACACATGCTACTCTATCATGTGATGTGCAAGCTTCTTCATCTGCCAGTACCTACTGCAGCCTACATCCTTGTGAATCTGCTTAGTGTATTCATCTCTTGGTCTCTCTCTACGATTTTTACCCTCCACGCTGCCCTAAAATACTAAATTGATGATCCCTTAATGCCTCAGAAAATGTCCTACCAACCGATCCCTTCTTTTAGTGGTGCCACAAACTCCTCTTCTACCCAATTCTATTCAGTACCGCCTCATTAATTATGTGATCTACCCATCTAATCCTAAGCCGTCCTCTGTAGCACCACATTTCGAAAGCTTCTATCCTCTGCTTGTCCAAACTATTTATCGTCCATGTTTCACTTCCATACATGGCTAAACTCTATACAAATACTTTCAGAAACGACTTCCTGACACTTAAATCTATACTTGATGTAAACAAATTTCTCTTCTTCAGAAACGCTTTCCTTGCCATTGCCAGTTTACATTTTATATCCTCTCTATTTCGACCATCATCAGTTACTTTGCTCCCCAAATAGCAAAACTCCTTTACTACTTTAAGTGTCTCATTCCATAATCTAATTCCCTTAGCATCACCCGAGTTAACTCGACTACATTCCATTATCCTCGTTTTGCTTTTGTTGATGTTCGTCTTACATCCTCCTTTACCGTATACATAATCAGCATTAATCACCTCATGGAAAAGCTGCATGCAGTACGGATAACGTTTAGGTATTCTTCTAACTATAGTGTGGGCTGAACCAAGCTAATGTTCCTTAGCTGGCTTAACCTACATAAAGATTTATAGGAAGATGTTGTAACTGCTGCTTTATTATTCTGAGCAACCTACGTCTTTAAAAGCGACACCCGCTGCTGCTCTAGTTGTACCAACAGTGTAAGAATTATTTCACTCATCTCACACCAATATATGCATTTCAACATCAGTACAAACTACTCAAATGGTTCAAATGGCTCGAAGGACTGTGGGACTTAACATCTGAGGGCATCAGTCCCCTAGGCTTAGAACTACTTAAACCTAGCTAACCTAAGGACATCACACTCATCCATGCCCGAGGCAGGATTCGAACCTGCGACTGTAGCAGCAGCGTGGTTCCGGACTGAAGCGTCTAGAACCGCTCGGCTACAGCGGCCAGCTACAAACTACTCTGTACACGCTCTAAACATTAATATTGATTGCCGGCCGCGGTGGTTTAGCGGTTCTAGGCGCGCAGTCCGGAACCGCGCGACTGCTACGGTCGCAGGTTCGAATTCTGCCTCGCGCATGGATGTGTGTGATGTCCTTAGGTTAGTTAGGTTTAAGTACTTCTAAGTTCTAGGGGACTGATGACTACAGATGTTAAGGCCCAATAGTGCTCAGAGCCAGCCATTAGTATTGATTGTTGCTAGGCTCAAATCGTCGTTAACCTCCAATTGACGTAGTTCTGTTACGGCGATAACCGTTCACCACCCCTGTTGCATCCTCGACGGAGCTTTAAGCTCGCCTTTTTTACGTAATCGGGTCTGCCATACAACTGAACCGTGGAAACATTTTAGCATTTCCTGCCAGGAGTCGTCTTTCTGGAAAGAAGAGCTTAAGAATGGGCAGGGAAATCTGCACGTGCTGTGTTGTTTGGAAGACGGTATTTATAGCGCGTTAGATTTGGTGAGGCGGCTGCAGATTCGCCGCAGCTGGCGGGCCCGGCGGCCGGCAGCGGACCACAAAGCCGCCATTGTGTGGGATGAGCTCCGTGTTCCGCGGCGGCCGCTTTTGACTCGGCTTTCAGCGCCGCTTGCTACAAGCGGCAGAGCCAGAGCACCAGAACAAAGGCGCGCGCGCGCGCCGACCACCGACTCGTCTCAGCCCTCGCTGAAACGGATTTCGACTACAGTACCCACCGTCTCCGTTGTTTTAATGCAAGGCCAATGCTGCCCGAGCGAGTGAAGGGCCGCGAGATGTAGACGATCTGCCGCTATTTCCTTGGAAAGGATCTCGTGCGCCGAGCCAAGTTGGGCGGGTTGCGTCACAAACTCGCTAGGCGCTAAGCGGGCAGTGCGGCACTATGTTTTCGAATTTTTTCAAATTGTTGCATCCTTGAGCCCCTGTTCACAAAATGTACACCTACAGGTTACAGAAGTCAAGGATTACACTTTATTTATAATTATAGTACAAAGTGAATTCTCCAGTCACAGTTACATTTTCAGCAAGTACACCTAGTCCTTTCACCCATACATGTATTTTTTTTAATCATTACAGGGGCGTGTATTCAATATAAATTACACTACTGACCAATAAAATTGCTGCACCAAGAAGAAATGCAGATTATAAACGGGTATTCATTGGGCAAATATATTATACTAGAGCTGACATGTGATAACATTTTCACACAATTAGGGTGCATAGATACTGAGAAATCAGTACCCAGAGCAACCACCTCTGGCCGTAATAACGGCCATGATACGCGTGGGCGTTGAGTCAAACAGAGCTTGGATGGCATGTACAGGTACAGCTGCCCATGCAGCTTCAACACGATAGCACAGTTCATCAAGAGTAGTGACTGGCGTATTGTGACGAACCAGTTCCTCGGCCACCATTGACCAGGCGTTTTCAATTGGTGAGAGATCTGGAGAATGTGCTGGCTAGGGCAGCAGTCGAAAATTTTCTCTATCCAGAAAGGCCTGTACAGGACCTGCAACATGCGGACGTGCATTATCCTGCTGAAATGTAGGGTTTCGCAGGGATCGAATTAAGGGTAGAGTCATGGGTCGTAACACATCTGAAATTTAACGTCCACTGTTCAAAGTGCAGTCAGTCCGAACAAGAGGTGAGCGAGACGTGTAACCAATGGCACTGCATACCATTACGCCGGCGATACGGCAGTATGGCGATGACGAACACACGCTTCCAATGCGCGTTCACCGCGATGTCGCCAAACACGGATGCGACCATCATGATGCTGTAAACAGAACCTGGATTCATCCGAAAAAATGACGTTTTGTTATTGGTGCACCCAGGTTCGTCGTTGAGTACACCATCGCATGCGCTCCTGTCTGTGATGCAGCGTCAGGTGTAACCGCAGCCATGGTGTCCGAGCTGTTAGTCTATGCTGTTGCAAACGTCGTCGAACTGTTCGTGCAGATGGTTGTTGTCTTGCAAACGTCCCCATCTGCTGACTCAGGGATCGAGACGTGGCTGCACGATCCATTACAGTCATGCGGATAAGATGCTTGTCATCACGACTCCTTGTGATACGAGGCCGTTGGGATCCAGCACGGCGTTCTGTATTACCCTCCTGAACTCACCGTTTCCATAATCTGCTAACAGTCATTGGATCTCGACCAACCCGAGCAGCAATGTCGCGATACGATAAACCGCAATCGCGATAGGTTACTATCCGACTTCTATCAAAGTCGGAAACGTGATGGTACGCATTTCTCCTCCTTACACAAGGTACCACAACAACGTTTCACCAGGCAAAGCCGGTCAACTGCTGTTTGTGTATGAGAAATCGGTTGAAAGCGTTCCTCATGTCAGCACGTTGTAGGTGTCACCACCGTCGCCAACCTTGTGTGAGTGCTCTGAATAGCTAATCATTTGCATATCACAGCATCTTCTTCCTGTCGGTTAAATTTCGCGTCTGTAGCACGTCATCTACGTAGTGTAGCAGTTTTAATGGCCAGTAGTGTACTATAAACATAGCTAGGTCTACTTTGACTCTTAGGATCGAAGCATTGACTGATTTCACAAGTCAGGTAACTTCAGTAACAATATATATATTAGCGTATACCTTACCCTGGTCAGGTGACTACAGGGTTATAAACACAAAATCAAATAGGGGTATTGCAGGAGTAGGTTTAATAATGAATAGGAAAATAGGAATGCGGGTAAGCTACTACAAACAGCATAGTGAACGCATTATTGTGACCAAGATAGATACGAAACCCACACCTACTACAGTAGTTCAAGTTTATATGCCAACTAGCTCTGCAGATGACGAAGAAATTGAAGAAATGTATGATGAAATAAAAGAAATTATTCAGATAGTGAAGGGAGATGAAAATTTAATAGTCATGGGTACTGGAATTCGAGTGTAGGAAAAGGGAGAGAAGGAAACATAGTAGGTGAATATGGATTGGGGGACAGAAATGAAAGAGGAAGCCGCCTGGTAGAATTTTGCACAGAGCACAACATAATCATAACTAACACTTGGTTTAAGAATCATGAAAGAAGGTTGTATACATGGAAGAACCCTGGAGATACTAAAAGGTATCACATAGATTATATAATGGTAAGACAGAGATTTAGGAACCAGGTTTTAAATTGTAAGACATTTCCAGGGGCAGATGTGGACTCTAACCACAATCTATTGGTTATGACCTGTAGATTAAAACTGAAGAAACTGCAAAAAGGTGGGAATTTAAGGAGATGGGACCTGGATAAACTAAAAGAACCAGAGGTTGTACAGAGATTCAGGGAGAGCATAAGGGAGCAATTGACAGGAATTGGGGAAATAAATACAGTAGAAGAAGAATGGGTAGCTTTGAGGGATGAAGTAGTGAAGGCAGCAGAGGATCAAGTAGGTAAAAAGATGAGGGCTAGTAGAAATCCTTGGGTAACAGAAGAAATATTGAATTTAATTGATGAAAGGAGAAAATATAAAAATGCAGTAAATGAAACAGGCAAAAAGGAATACAAACGTCTCAAAAATGAGATCGACAGGAAGTGCAAAATGGCTAAGCAGGGATGGCTAGAGGACAAATGTAAGGATGTAGAGGCCTATCTCACTAGGGGTAAGATAGATACCGCCTACAGGAAAATTAGAGAGACCTTTGGAGATAAGAGAACGACTTGTATGAATATCAAGAGCTCAGATGGAAACCCAGTTCTAAGCAAAGAAGGGAAAGCAGAAAGGTGGAAGGAGTATATAGAGGGTCTATACAAGGGCGATGTACTTGAGGACAATATTATGGAAATGGAAGAGGATGTAGATGAAGATGAAATGGGAGATATGATACTGCGTGAAGAGTTTGACAGAGCACTGAAAGACCTGAGTCGAAACAAGGCCCCCGGAGTAGACAATATTCCATTGGAACTACTGACGGCAGTGGGAGAGCCAGTCCTGACAAAACTCTACCATCTGGTGAGCAAGATGTATGAAACAGGCGAAATACCCTCAGACTTCAAGAAGAATATAATAATTCCAATCCCAAAGAAAGCAGGTGTTGACAGATGTGAAAATTACCGAACTATCAGCTTAATAAGTCACAGCTGCAAAATACTAACACGAATTCTTCACAGACGAATGGAAAAACTAGTAGAAGCCAACCTCGGGGAAGATCAGTTTGGATTCCGTAGAAACACTGGAACACGTGAGGCAATACTGACCTTACGACTTATCTTAGAAGAAAGATTAAGGAAAGGCAAACCTACGTTTCTAGCATTTGTAGACTTAGAGAAAGCTTTTGACAATGTTGACTGGAATACTCTCTTTCAAATTCTAAAGGTGGCAGGGGTAAAATACAGGGAGCGAAAGGCTATTTACAATTTGTACCGAAACCAGATGGCAGTTATAAGAGTCGAGGGACATGAAAGGGAACCGGTGGTTGGGAAGGGAGTAAGACAGGGTTGTAGCCTCTCCCCGATGTTGTTCAATCTGTATATTGAGCAAGCAGTAAAGGAAACAAAAGAAAAATTCGGAGTAGGTATTAAAATTCATGGAGAAGAAATAAAAACTTTGAGGTTCGCCGATGACATTGTAATTCTGTCAGAGACAGCAAAGGACTTGGAAGAGCAGTTGAATGGAATGGACAGTGTCTTGAAAGGAGGATATAAGATGAACATCAACAAAAGCAAAACAAGGATAATGGAATGTAGTCTAATTAAGTCGGGTGATGCTGAGGGAATTAGATTAGGAAATGAGGCACTTAAAGTAGTAAAGGAGTTTTGCTATTTGGGGAGCAAAATAACTGATGATGGTCGAAGTAGAGAGAATATAGAAAGTAGGCTGGCAATGGCAAGGAAAGCGTTTCTGAAGAAGAGGAATTTGTTAACATCCAGTATTGATTTGAGTGTCAGGAAATCATTTCTGAAAGTATTCATATGGAGTGTAGCCATGTATGGAAGTGAAACATGGACGATAAATAGTTTGGACAAGAAGAGAATAGAAGCTTTTGAAATGTGGTGCTACAGAAGAATGCTGAAGATTAGATGGGTAGATCACATAACTAATGAGGAAGTATTGAATAGGATTGGGGAGAAGAGAAGTTTGTGGCACAACTTGACCAGAAGAAGGGATCGGTTGGTAGGACATGTTCTGAGGCATCAAGGGATCACCAATTTAGTATTGGAGGGCAGCGTGGAGGGTAAAAATCGTAGAGGGAGACCAAGAGATGAATACACTAAGCAGATTCAGAAGGATGTAGGTTGCAGTAGGTACTGGGAGATGAAAAAACTTGCACAGGATAGAGTAGCATGGAGAGCTGCATCAAACCAGTCTCAGGACTGAAGACCACAACAACAACAACAACAACCTTAAGCGAACATTAGAGCTGGTAGTTAAGTGGGACTATTTCGGTTACGAGACCTGCAGTTTGTTCAAAGTAGGATTGGCACTTCGCCGACCGGAGTTCCCACACTCGCAACGATCCAATGTGTATATAGTCGTGTTGTGGGACCAAGCTCCAGTTACCTCTCACTCGGTACGTGTTAGCTCCCGTCAATCCGAATGAGGATAAAGCCGATCGGATTGTAACTGAACCGCCTATAAAGCGACTCATGGTGTATGTGGACCCACTCAGGCAGCTTCGTGGCATCACTGCAGTTCTAATACTTACACTCGTAAGAGGACTGTTCAATTGTTCAACTGCGTCTGAAATCTTATGGGACTTAACTGGTAAGGTCATCAGTCCCTAAGCTTACACACTACTTAACCTAAATTATCCTAAGGACAAACACACACACACACACACTCATGCCCGAGGGAGGACTCGAACCTCCGCCGGAAGTACGAGGACTGCTGTAAACATTCTAGTATCATTAAACGTTTCAGAGATGTTTGTGTGTGTGTGTTTGTCGAGTGAACCTATCAAATAAGACAACCAGAGGTATCTACCTTCGCAGTTTTCCTCACAGGTCTAAGTTAGAGAGTGCACAGCATCGATAAAAACCTCGCAGTTCCTCATAAAATTCCGAAGACTTACTTTACGGTCGTACGTGAAGAAACAGAAATTTATTGATACCTGCAAAATCCAGAGAAAACAATGAACACTGCGAAACACCAGTTCTCTGGTTGTCTACCCTCTGGGCACTGAGCTTCCTTTAAAGACACTCCAAATTCTCGTAGGTGCATTCACATGGCAGCAAACACGTTCTTTTGTTTTCAGCCGTCAGCATTGAGTCAGTCATATACACGGTGTACCATAATTAATGGCGTATACGCACACTCTTGAAACTACACGATACTAGAAGCAAAAAAATTTCAATAAACATAGGATCGAAAATGCATACCTTAAGAGCTACGAGCAATTTTTCATCTTCGGTAGTGTGAAGCAAATCTCTTCTACTGCAAGCCCTTTGCTTTCCACATTTTGGGAAGTAGTAGTATGGACCAAAACAAGAGAAAAAAGTCCAGTAAATATGTGCTCTAAAATGCATACCTTAAGAGCTATGAGCACGTGATGATCTTCGCTACTTGGAAAAACAACTTTTCTAGGGAACAACTCCCCATAGCTCTTAAGGTATGCATTTTAGAGCAAATGTTTACTGGACATTTTTTCTTATTTTGGTCCATACTACCACTTCCCAAAATATAGAAAGCAAAGAGCTTGCAGTAGAAAAGATTTGCTTCACAGTATCGAAGATGAAAAAATTGCTCATAGCTCTTAAGGTATGCATTTTCGACCGACCCTATGTTTACTGAGACTTTTTTGCTTCTAGTACCGTGTAATTTCAACTGAACGGGTTTACAGAATTAATTATGATACACCCTGTATTAGTCACCCGTGGGGTTCCCTCTCTTCCAGCTTCTAGTATTGTGTACTTTCAACTGAATGCGTTTACCCCATTAATTATGATATACCCTATATTAGTCACTTGTAGGGTTCTTTCTATTCCTGCTTATTCCTGTGCATTCTGAAAGACGTAACATTATGCATAACCAGGATGAATCGTCAACTGTAAACATTTTAGAATCTCATTAAATCTAGGCAGCTACCCTAGCTCGTAAATAGTGCAATCTAAAATTCTTAACATGTCAAAATAAGTTGTTGTTGTTCTGGTCTTACGTCCGAAGACTGGTTTGATGCAGCTTGGTGTAACTGAGGAAAATACAGTCGTCAGTACAACTGTGGGTTCTTTACTTACTCTGAAAGAAGATCGACTTGAAACTAAACTATGCAATATTTTAGTTCACTTTATAACGAGAATAATAAAAAAATGCTTAACTTTGTAGAACCTATTGCCACAGGAAGGTGCTGAATATTTACAATTGACCTTGAATACAAAAGCATCAATTTATGCACAAATTTACTAAACTTTTCTCGTTAAGTAGGAAGTTAAGAATGACCGTTCAGTCTAACACATGAGAACACAAGTCCTAAAAGACGATATTGTCTGCCTGATTAGGAGGTCACGAACTGAACTGAGTCTTCGCCACGGCTGTGTGTCGGCGACCGAGTAGTGGCGTTGTGGCGCTGGAAGAGATGGCGTGGCTTCACCAGCGCCTTCTATTCGTCGTTGCGGAATGCTGCGAGATCTCGTTAGCTTCTGTGGTATCGGTGTGAGGCGCCGACTGCGTTAGTGCACCTGGATCTTGGGACGCATCACAGAGCTCTGTACGCTAGTTTATCCTGTGCAATAACTACTGCAACCTACATCCATTTCAACCTGCTTGCTGTAATCAACGCTCGGTCTCTCTTTCGAAGAATTATAGCCCTGCCCGCCTTCCTTCTCCACACACACTTTCTACCATTATATACTTGAGAACTAATTGGTGCCTCAGAATGTGGCCTATCAATGGACACCGTCTTATAGTCAATTGCTCCCCAAATTCCTTTTTTCTCCTTTTCGAATCAAAATCGTTCTGGACAATTTCCTGAGTAGTCCCCAACTGACGATGGAGTATTTCACCCAAGACGGTATATCATTATAAGACCATACAGTCGAGCGACATGGCCTTGGGAATAAAATAACGGTTGCACTTTCCTCTTGTTTTCAGTAGTTTGCAATATTAGCACTGCATGGCCATGTTGACTAACGCTGCAACGCCAGATCATTCTTTCATTCTCCTCCCCCTGCAACTACTGAAAAGACCGCTGTTGGTCTTCACAAGCCATGGGTTAGTTTGGCCCCTCCACAGATTCCCCTCCGTCCTGGTTGCACCTACGCTACAATTATACGTACATTTCAGGCACGCAAGCCACCCCGCGCGTACAACATGCATTGCTAACTTGGACGATTTTTTATACTCATGGTACATACAATTTTCATATGATGTTATTGGTCACAGCATTTCTAAAGCTACCTGAAATCTACCTTTATAGTTATTTGTTTTTGCTTCACTACAACACAGAATAAGCCTTGTTGTTGTTGTTGTGGTCTTCAGTCCTGAGACTGGTTTGATGCAGCTCTCCATGCTACTCTATCCTGTGCAAGCTTTTTCATCTCCCAGTACCTACTGCAACCTACATCCTTCTGAATCTGCTTAGTGTATTCATCTCTTGGTCTCCCTCTACGATTTTTACCCTCCACGCTGCCCTCCAATACTAAATTGGTGATCCCTTGATGCCTCAGAACATGTCCTACCAACCGATCCCTTCTTCTGGTCAAGTTGTGCCACAAACTTCTCTTCTCCCCAATCCTATTCAATACTTCCTCATTAGTTATGTGATCTACCCATCTAATCTTCAGCATTCTTCTGTAGCACCACATTTCGAAAGCTTCTATTCTCTTCTTGTCCAAACTGTTTATCGTCCATGTTTCACTTCCATACATGGCTACACTCCATACGAATACTTTCAGAAATGACTTCCTGACACTTAAATCTATACTGGATGTTAACAAATTTCTCTTCTTCAGAAACGCTTTCCTTGCCATTGCCAGCCTACATTTTATATCCTCTCTACTTCGACCATCATCAGTTATTTTGCTCCCCAAATAGCAAAACTCCTTTACTACTTTAAGTGCCTCATTTCCTAATCTAATTCCCTCAGCATCACCCGACTTAATTAGACTACATTCCATTATCCTTGTTTTGCTTTTGTTGATGTTCATCTTATATCCTCCTTTCAAGACACTGTCCATTCCATTCAACTGCTCTTCCAAGTCCTTTGCTGTCTCTGACAGAATTACAATGTCATCGGCGAACCTCAAAGTTTTTATTTCTTCTCCATGAATTTTAATACCTACTCCGAATTTTTCTTTTGTTTCCTTTACTGCTTGCTCAATATACAGATTGAACAACATCGGGGAGAGGCTACAACCCTGTCTTACTCCCTTCCCAACCACCGGTTCCCTTTCATGTCCCTCGACTCTTATAACTGCCATCTGGTTTCGGTACAAATTGTAAATAGCCTTTCGCTCCCTGTATTTTACCCCTGCCACCTTTAGAATTTGAAAGAGAGTATTCCAGTCAACATTGTCAAAAGCTTTCTCTAAGTCTACAAATGCTAGAAACGTAGGTTTGCCTTTCCTTAATCTTTCTTCTAAGGTAAGTCGTAAGGTCAGTATTGCCTCACGTGTTCCAGTGTTTCTACGGAATCCAAACTGATCTTCCCCGAGGTTGGCTTCTACTAGTTTTTCCATTCGTCTGTAAAGAATTCGTGTTAGTATTCTGCAGCTGTGACTTATTAAGCTGATAGTTCGGTAATTCTCACATCTGTCAACACCTGCTTTCTTTGGGATTGGAATTATTATATTCTTCTTGAAGTCTGAGGGTATTTCGCCTGTTTCATACATCTTGCTCACCAGATGGTAGAGTTTTGTCAGGACTGGCTCTCCCACGGCCGTCAGTAGTTCCAATGGAATATTGTCTGCTCCGGGGGCCTTGTTTCGACTCAGGTCTTTCAGTGCTCTGTCAAACTCTTCACGCAGTATCATATCTCCCATTTCATCTTCATCTACATCCTCTTCCATTTCCATAATATTGTCCTCAAGTACATCGCCCTTGTATAGACCCTCTATATACTCCTTCCACCTTTCTGCTTTCCCTTCTTTGCTTAGAACTGGGTTTCCATCTGAGCTCTTGATATTCATACAAGTCGTTCTCTTATCTCCAAAGGTCTCTTTAATTTTCCTGTAGGCGGTATCTATCTTACCCCTAGTGAGATAGGCCTCTACATCCTTACATTTGTCCTCTAGCCATCCCTGCTTAGCCATTTTGCACTTCCTGTCGATCTCATTTTTGAGACGTTTGTATTCCTTTTTGCCTGTTTCACTTACTGCATTTTTATATTTTCTCCTTTCATCAATTAAATTCAATATTTCTTCTGTAACCAAAGGATTTCTACTAGCCCTCATCTTTTTACCTACTTGGTCCTCTGCTGCCTTCACTACTTCATCCCTCAAAGCTACCCATTCTTCTTCTACTGTATTTATTTCCCCCATTCCTGTCAATTGCTCCCTTATGCTCTCCCTGAATCTCTGTACAACCTCTGGTTCTTTTAGTTTATCCAGGTCCCATCTCCTTAAATTCCCACCTTTTTGCAGTTTCTTCAGTTTTAATCTACAGGTCATAACCAATAGATTGTGGTCAGAGTCCACATCTGCCCCTGGAAATGTCTTACAATTTAAAACCTGGTTCCTAAATCTCTGTCTTACCATTATATAATCTATGTGATACCTTTTAGTATCTCCAGGGTTCTTCCATGTATACAACCTTCTTTCATGATTCTTAAACCAAGTGTTAGTTATGATTATGTTGTGCTCTGTGCAAAATTCTACCAGGCGGCTTCCTCTTTCATTTCTGTCCCCCAATCCATATTCACCTACTATGTTTCCTTCTCTCCCTTTGCCTACACTCGAATTCCAGTCACCCATGACTATTAAATTTTCGTCTCCCTTCACAATCTGAATAATTTCTTTTATTTCATCATACATTTCTTCAATTTCTTCGTCATCTGCAGAGCTAGTTGGCATATAAACTTGTACTACTGTAGTAGGCGTGGGCTTCGTATCTATCTTGGCCACAATAATGCGTTCACTATGCTGTTTGTAGTAGCTTACACGCATTCCTATTTTCCTATTCATTATTAAACCTACTCCTGCATTACCCCTATTTGATTGTGTGTTTATAACCCTGTAGTCACCTGACCAGAAGTCTTGTTCCTCCTGCCACCGAACTTCACTAATTCCCACTATATCTAACTTCAACCTATCCATTTCCCTTTTTAAATTTTCTAACCTACCTGCCCGATTAAGGGATCTGACATTCCACGCTCCGATCCGTAGAACGCCAGTTTTCTTTCTCGAATAAGCCTTATTCTTATTAATTTTTTTTCTGTGCTCACACTACCCACGGCAATTTAAAATTTATTTATTTTCATTTTTAACAGCATTAGAAGGAACAGACATTGGTGATGATCTTGCAGCTGCCCTAACTTTGTGAAATTTATTTGTAACTGTAGTTCGTTTCTGACATTAGCCGCTTGGAATATTAAAATGTTGCCTATTCCTGACACATGAAAAGTTGTGCCAGTCGGAAACGCGAACTCTGATTTCATGCTTGTCATGAGCAGTCTCTTTAACGAGTTGGTCACCTGAGCACGCTTCCACGACTGACCGCTAGTTGTATATGTCTATGGCTGCATTGCCTTTTAGTATTAGTTGGATTCCCGCCAAAAGGCTTCAAGGAGACAAACATATACGTTAGTATTACTATCGCTATTTTGCCTGTTAGAGGCTTGTAATATTTTAACAACATAAGAGGAAAGAAACATCAGACTTGATCTTGCAGATGTACTAAATTTTAGAAATTTATTCATAGCTGCGAATATTTCTGAGATTAGTTGCATTAGGTGTGAAGGTATTACCTACCGCTGACACATGAAAATTTGTACCAGACTGAGACTCGAGCACAGATTTTTAGCTTGTCACAAGCATTCGCCTTAAACACTTCAGCTATCCAAGCACTGCCAGGATCGGCAGAAACTTCCATACGTCATACAGCCCACGACTCCATACGCCGCAACTTTATTCGGATGACTGCCAAGGGTTTCAAGGAGAGAGACGTATTCAACGATAGTATTACATTCGTTATTTAACCCATCGAGGCTTGTAGTACTTACTTTTAAGTGTCTGTAGCGTTACTAAACTTATGAACTATATTCGTAATTGTGAGGCATTTCAGGCATTAGGTTCAGTAGGTACGAAGATATTTGCTACGACTGAGAGATGAAATTCGTGCTGGACAGGGATTCAAACCCGGATTTACCACTTGGTGCTGACGGTTGCCACTCCGGGCTATCCCAGCCGACACAAACAAGACAGTATGACATATGCAACTTGGATCGATCCTGGAAGCCTGCCCGAACAGTCGAAGTGGTTAAGATGGGCAGTCGCGGCAAATGGGAAATCTGGGCTCCCAGTCTGACATAAACTATCATGAGTCACCCATATGTTATATCGTCGTACCTAAGGCATCTACCGTCAGAAAGATTCCAGAATTTTTCATGTCGAAACTTCTGATCTTGACTAGTGTAAAGTATTTAAACGTTCATTACACCATTACGTACAACGTCAAGCTGCATAAAAGAGTCAGGTTCAGAATGCACTAGAAAATGATTTCGATAGGAAGGTCAAAACTGGTAGTCGAGAAACACGAAGCACCTTACAGCAACTGCAGCAGTTAGTAATCAACAAAGAAAAGAAATTAAGGTTTAACGTCTGTCGACTATGAGATCATTAGCGATGGAGCCTTAACATCAACTGGATAAGGATATTAGATGCCTATTGTTTATAGGAACTATTCCAGGGAAACAACAGAAATCGTAAATGGATTGAGAGAGAACTGAACAATGGAGCTCTTGAATACACGTCCAGTGTGCTAAGCACTAAGCCACCTCACTCAGTTGGTTAGTATTCTTAAATAACACTTAGGTCGTCAGCCGTGGAGAGTGAAATGAGATGTCAGGTTGACAGCAGACTTGTTCAGTTAGTTTCTTTATTCAGGCCCCTGGCCATAGTACGGGGTGATTATAATCGAAGTTAAACTTTCAAACTGCAGTAGAAATAACACCACTGGTCAGAATGACATCTCATTGCAACGGAATATAGCCGGCCGAAGTGGCCGTGCGGTTAAAGGCGCTGCAGTCTGGAACCGCAAGACCGCTACGGTCGCAGGTTCGAATCCTGCCTCGGGCATGGATGTTTTTGATGTCCTTAGGTTAGTTAAGTTTAACTAGTTCTAGGTTCTAGGGGACTAATGACCTCAGCGGTTGAGTCCCATAGTGCTCAGAGCCATTTGAACCACTTTTTTTTTTTTTTTTTTTTTTTTTTTTTTTTTTTTTGCAACGGAATATTATCGGAGAAGGGGGAAACCGTATGGCAGAATTAAAACAAATAGTTACAGAATATGGCAATAGATGGCACTGTAAGCATCATTATTTACTAGTGGTCGACTACAAATGACAAATAAATCACACAACATTGCCTAAGGTGTACGTTTGGCGTTAAACAAACTGTACCACACAGTGTGCGTGGGTGTACAGGTGTGATACTGTTAGTTACGTAAGCCCATCCACCACGGCAAGATCGTATCATATCAGATGGGAAAAATCGGTTCTTAATTGTCCTGAGGCCAAAAACCGCATAAAAAGCATCAATCAAAATCAGATCGTGTAATTAATTTCCGTGTGCCTGGCGCAAAACATATTCAAAATGCTGTCCACCGTTTCCTGCAACAAGTTGAAATCGAGAAACAGCATGTTCCACAACTGATAGAATTGTTCAGAATGTGTTGCGCAATGCGTGCCTTCAATGCAGCTAAGTTAACCGTCGGAACACTGTACACAACATCTTTCAGATAGTCACACAGCCAGAAGTCACACGGCCAGGCTGTAGAGAAATAGCGGCTGACAATTCTAGCGTTTCGAAAATGACGCTTCAGCAGCTGCTTAGCTGGAACTGCAATGTGCGGAGGTGCACCATCTAGCATAACAATGATCCCATCCACACATCCACGCTGTTGGAGATCTGGAATGACATGGTTGCGCCAAAGACACTCACAGCGCTTACCAGTGAAGTTGCAGGTAATAGGACCGGAAGCATCTGACTCTTCGAAAAAAATATGGCCCTGTGATAAATGGTGCCGTAAACCCGCACCACACACTGACCTTTTCAGGATGAAGTGGTACTGGCTGATTTGCGTGTGGATTTTCCGTTGCCCATATTCGACAGTTACGTGTGCTGACATATCCTGTCAGATGCAAGTGGTTTTCGTCTGTCCACAAAGTCTTCCACGGCCAGTCATTGTCCACTTCCATGCTAGCAAGAAATTCTAAAGCAAAGGTCTGTCTTGCTGACAGGTCAATAGGAAGCAAGTCGTGCACATAGGTAATTTTGAATGGATAACAAAGAAGGATGTTTCGTAGGATTTTACGCACCGTGCTCACGGGTATGGCCAGTGTTCGGGCAGTTCTCTAAAAATGGTTCAAATAGCTCTGAGCACTATGGGACTTAACATCTGAGGTCATCAGTCCCCTAGAACTTAGAACTACTTAAACCTAACTAACCTAAGGACATCACACACATCCATACATGAGGCAGGATTCGAACCTGTGACCGTAGCGGTCACGCTGTTCCAGACTGAAGCACCTAGAACCGCTCGGCCACAACGGCCGGCGGCAATTCTCTGTGTACTACACGTTTTCGCAACACCACTCGTCTCCTCCTGCATTGCTGTAGCCACTACTTCGATTGAAGTCGTATCAATTTGTTTCCTCGGTCTATCAGGTTGCACACCGAAAGAACCTGTCTTTTCGAATTTCCGAATAATTTTCTGCAGACCCACGGCAATCATCGGACTAACGCCTTTTTTCAAACCCTGCAGTGTCCGGAACTTCTGCAGAGCGACGTGTGCACAGTCATTATTCTTGTCATACATTCTTACAAGCAGAGCGCGATCCTGCATTGAGACAGTCACGGCGAAAGTCGCAGACACGAAAGGAGGAAACGCCGTGTACACGGCGTTTGAATACCAACTTCAATTGTTTGTGCATAAGACAGGTGTTATCATTCTGACACATACAGTGCCATCTATTGGTCGATATTTTTCTTCTGCCATACGATTTCCTCTTCTCCAATAATATTTCGTTGTTTTTTGACGTCATTCTACCCCGTGTTGTTATTTCTCCAGGGCTTTGAAAGTTTAATTACAATCACCCTGAAAATAGGACCAACTTGGTACAGACGTACAGTTGCCTCTCATGTATAGATGTCTGGCACTACTGACAGCGCAAAGAGTGGGGCAAAGCATGGCATCACTGGAATGCCAATGTCAGCTATTTCTCCAACTACAACCGTGATGACAGCGCAGCTGACGGTATCCATGAACTTCCTCCAGCGAGCGGGCTTCTCCCTCGTGACTAAGGGCAGGCTGCCCTGTCTCGTGGTGCATTCCAGGATGTCACACCGGGTGTCACAGGCTAGTGGTGCCGGCTGTGATACTAAGAGGAGAATGATTAATATACGAAATACTGAGTACTTATACGCTCCAGACTATGTTCATTTAGAGCTTAGGGCACGTACTCTACACGCTTCTGTGGTGGCAAGTGAGGAAAGGCTTCTGTCCCTCCGCTTGCCCACGGCAGCGTCGGCTTTTTGCTATCCCGCTCCCAGCTGGCTCCGTCTCACAACTCCAGTTAGCCATGTATTGCTTCGTAATGCCCAACACTCGCCCTCCTGCGGCTAGCTCTGTTGCTACTCACTTCCACTCTGTCGTACTTTTTGACTGAATACAGTGTAACGTATTACTATGTTTACGACGTTTCTAAAATGGCTCTGAGCACTATGGGACTTAACTACTGAGGTCATCAGTCCCCTAGAACTTAGAACTACTTAAACCTAACTAACCTAAGGACATCACACACATCCATGCCCGAGGCAGGACTCGAACCTGCGACCGTAGCGGTCACGCGGTTCCAAACTGACGCGCTTAGAACCGCGTTACGACGTTTCTCATCGAGCCATATACGTTATCTCGCATTTCTAGCTCCTTCTCTCACACAAATAATGATAAAAATTCAGAAATTCAGGGTTGCCACCAGTCCAAGCCCTTCCTAACCATTTAGAAAAAACGGAGCTGTAAAGTTATTAGTTTAATTACTTTAATAATTTAATTACAAGTACGCAAATTTCTTTAAGCAGCCAGATAAATAGCACTCCATGTCGTGCCTGAAGCTACCTGATTAATTCAGGAATGGAAATCAGAATAAGGGGGTAAGATCGACAACAAAGGATTTATCTTTCACGTAAATTATTTATTGTAACTAAAGATTTGGTTGCACATCCTAACTACACATAATTCGTGCCTGACTCGAAATATTTAAGTAAGAATTACGTGAGAATGAAACAGAGCACAATTTAACTACAGCAAGAAGAAACACAGAAGACGGGTTGGGAGGCAATTATACTATCATCTCCATTGCATTAATACCATAAAAATATCTAAGTGAGATTTGCATTACGATTCTACGCATGCTCTATTCTGGACAGAGGTTTAACCAATACACAAGGCTGTGCGATAATTAAAATGGTTCAAATGGCTCTGAGCATTATGGTACGTAACAATTGATGTCATCAGTCCCCTAGAACTTAGAACTGCTTAAACCTAACTAACCTAAGGACATCACATAAATCCATGCCCGAGGCAGGATTCGAACCTGCGACCGTAGCGCTCGCGCCGTTCCAGACTGAGGCGCCTAGAACCGCTCGGCCACACCGGCCGGCTGCGATAATTATTTAACGTACTAACTGCGTGTGCTGCTTGCAAACGGCCGAACTAGAGAACGTGGTTTATT
This sequence comes from Schistocerca serialis cubense, assembly GCF_023864345.2. NCBI lineage: Eukaryota > Metazoa > Arthropoda > Insecta > Orthoptera > Acrididae > Schistocerca > Schistocerca serialis. The sequence continues at coordinate 268,536,071 of NC_064638.1, forward strand.
CTGACTCAAACTGTTGTGCTGCTCTGTACAAAGCGCACGAAAGAACAGATATTCTTGCAGAAATTCTAGCTCATTAAACAAGCAAACAGTTAAAATAAAGCGTATTGCGGTGCCGTGGTGAACCAGAAGGGTCACTGATTACCAAACACGTGGCACAAAATCGACACACAAAGACAAAAGCAATTTCCACAAAATATAAGATTAAAAATCATTAAAAAAATAACTCGCTTCATACGCTTCAGATAAGCTAAAGCTCTTAAGTATTTCACCAGTTAAACATAACGAAGTCATAATTCAACCTGATTCCTATCACCTGAAAACCCCCCCTCTCGAGCTACGATCCGTACTCACCAAGCGTTCACCGAAGAGTGCCCCTTTCTCTTTAGATATTACCTAGCTCCCCGTGCAGCGGAAGCTACCAGAGGGGTAGCCCTCCGTCACCAACCTCACACACAAAAAGATCCTTCGACACAGCCTTCGACTAACAAGGGAACCTCCCCGTCGCACCCCCCTCAGATTTAGTTATAAGTTGGCACAGTGGATAGGCCTTGAAAAACTGAACACAGATCAATCGAGAAAACAGGAAGACGTTGTGTGGAACTATGAAAAAAATAAGCAAAATATACAAACTGAGTAGTCCACGTGCAAGATAGGCAACATCAAGGGCAACCTGAATTCGGGAGCGCCGTGGTCTCGTGGTTAGCGTGAGCAGCTGCGGAACGTGAGGTCCTTGGTTCAAATCTTCCCTGAAATGAAAATTTTCATTTTTTATTTTCAGACAATTATGTGACGCACATGCCGTCACCAGTGTCGTATAGAATATATCAGACGCGTTTTCCTGTGGAGGAATCGGGTGACTTATGACCTTGCTATCAAATGTTATCGGTTCCCATTGGAGAGGCACGTCCTTTCGTCTACTAATCGCACGGTTTTGCGGTGCGGTCGCAAAACACAGACACTAAACTTATTACAGTGAACAGAGACGTCAATGAACGAACGGACAGATCATAACTTTGCGAAAAAAAAGAAGTAAATATTTCACTCGAGGGAAGACTTGAACCATGGACCTCTCGTTCCGCAGCTGCTCGCGCTAACCACGGGACCACGGCGCTCCTGACCCGCCGCTGTCCATGAAGTTGCTTATCTTGCGCATGGACTACTCAGTTTGTATATTTAGCTTATATTTTTCATAGTTCCACACAACTTCTTCCTGTTTTCTCGGTTGATCTGTGTTCAGTTTTTCAAGGCCTATCCACTGTGCCAACTTATAACTAAATCTGAGGGGGGTGCGATGGGGAGGTTCCCTTGTAAGATGGGTAAATCTCTCCGTTCAGGTATTGGAAACCTAAGTTGGTCATCCTGTGCTCTCCTTTGAACGAGAAGCAACATCGTCTGCTCCCAGCAGACGATGACCAATTCAGCGATTCCCACAAAACAAAATCGAAACCCACGTTAAAACACATATATAATAATCAATAGGCCTCATTTGAGTGCTCAGTCTTTCTGGAAGAGTTCATGAATTGAGCTAAAATCAGGTAGTAAAATGAATAGGTTGTACCGAATTCGACAAGCGTCTTATGAAACGACTTCACAGAGACGTTACAACAGTCGATAAGGCACAGCTTGGTTAGTGAGAGTAGTGTGGACGGAGCAACTCTTCAGCAGTCGGAGCCTGTATCCGCAGTGACTGCGGCAGATCGGCGGCCAGCGGACCAGACGGGCAGGCGTCGCCTCTGGCGCCGGAATTTTGTTTATGGCGGGCGCATTGTTCGCGGGCGGCGGATTACGCGTCAGACCAAGACCGTCCGGGACGCGGGCCTTTATTTGGACGCGGGCGCGCTCACTTAATCGCCCGGACAACCATTATTCATCGCGAGCCGTGTAGCGGCAGCCGCGCAGAGCAGTGAGTGTGGAGGCCCGACGTCCCCGTGCCTGCGTGGCGCGAGTCGTGTTAAATAGTCCGGCCGCGGCGTCGGCCATAATAGAGCGCGCCGCTGCGAGTTATTGCGTGGCACGCACCTCGCCAATAAAACAGCGCCTCCCCGGCCTGTCCTGCGTGTGCCGCTTTGTCGGCGTGGCCGAATTTTTCTCTCTCCCCGTCCGCGAAATATGGCTGGCTTTCAGCTGTCCCCAAAATGGCTCGTCTGCAGTTTATCAGAGCTCCTTATTGATCGACGGACGCTTTAGGGATCGCACTCGCGTCATCTGCGATATACTCGCACGTATTAGTAACGAATATTGCCATTAGGGTCGCCTTTTACGAGGGTAATCGCAAAAGTAAGGTCTCCTACTTTTTATTAGTACAGGACTCTGTTTGTGTGGCAGTTGGTCACACTGTTAGGAAGAGTGCTTCATGCGCTGTGTTAAACATGCGCAGGACGCGCTGAGGCGTTCAGTCTTGCCTTCGCAGCCGTGCACGCAGTTATTCAGGTTTTGAACGCAAAGGGCAGTGCACCGTTTGAAATCCATCGCCAGTTGTCGGAAGTGTATGGTGAGTCGTGCAGGGATGTCAAAAATGTTCGTATGTAGTGTAGAGAGTTAGCAGCTGGTTGGACCGAAATTCACGACAAATGAGCGGGAGACCTTCAATTCCTGAGGAGACAGTGTTGGGGGTTGAGCAAAGCATGCGTGAAGATCGGCGGATCCCCGTGGATGATCTCTGCATGTTGCTTCCTGAGGTTTCCCGAAGCACCGCTCACAGAATTTTAACGGAAACATTGAACCACCGGAAGGTGTGCGCAAGATCGGTGCCACGCATGCTGACTGAGGACCACATGCGGCAACGAGTTGATGCTTCCGCGCATTTCTTCACTGCCTCGCAGCCGAACAGGACAACTTTCTGGACGGGTGACGAAACTCGGGCATACCACTTCATACCTGAGACCAAGCAACAATCACGCCAGTGGCTGCATCCTTCTTCGTCAAAGCCACGGAAATTCAAACAAACACAGTCTGGCGGTGAAGTCATGACAACCGTTTTTTGGGATCGGAAAGGGGTATTGTTGGTCTACTTTATGCCCACTGGGACCACAATTAACGCTGACAGGTACTCCGAGACTCTGAAAAAACTCAAACGGACAATTCGGAACCTGAGAAGAGGAATGTTGAGCAAGGGCGTACACATTCTCCATGAAAACGCACGCCCACACATCCCTCGGAAAACTGTTGCTCTCCTGCAACATTTTCAGTGGAAAATAATCACCCACCCACCCTATAGTCCTGGCTTGGCGCCCAGTGATTATCACCTGTTACCTAAGTTAAAAGAACATTTGGCCGGAAAGCGATTCAGCTCCGACGACGCGGTGAAAGAAGAGGTTCGTAACTTTCTGAACAGCATGGCGGCGAGCTGGTATGACATGGACTTACAAGAACTGCCACAGCGTGTACATAAATGGATCAACAGAAATGGTGATTGTGTTGAAAAATAGCTAAATGTTCTAGCTGTAAACTGATGTAAACCATTGTAGAAATAAATAGGTCTATGTTCTTAAAAAAATAGGAGACCTTACTTCTGTGATTACCCTCTTAAGTAAATAAGTGATCGAGAAGGGTGTTACACAGGGTTGTTGCTTATCTCCAATGTTATTCAAATGGCTCTGAGCACTATTGGACTCAACATCGGAGGTAATCAGTCCCCTAGAACATAGAACTGTTCAAACCGAACTAATCTAACTACATCACACACACATCCATGCCCGAGGCAGGAGTCGAATCAGCAACCGTAGCGGTCGCGCGGTTCCAGACTGAAGCGCATAGAACCACTCGTCCACTGCGGCCGGCCCCTTTGCACTAACGAGGAGAAGACGGCAAGTGACTTAATTCGATTTCCCAAAAACATCGTTCAGCGGAAGAGGAGTCAAAATAAACGAAAACGTGTTTCGGCTAATGCGCAGGTACTCGACCGTTTTTGAGAAAACGAACGTCAAGGTTTCCGATGTAATTCAGCTGCAGCCGATGAGCTCAGCCCAGCTGATGGCTCAGTGTCTAACGTCGCGTCCCGTGGTCGAAATCCGATTATTATTTTTATTTAATTTATTTCATTTTTTCAGTGTGTAAAAGATTACTATACGAATGTTTATTGTCACATTCTGGGATCCAAGGGCGTTATATTAATTGTAAAATCAAACCTAGGTTTCGCAATAAGTGTCATACATTCTTTATATAAGATACAGAGAGCTCTGGAATTTCTAGGACTTGTAAAGGGGAGTGAGTACATTGTATTTTGAATGGGAGCTCACGCCTGGAAACGTACCGATTCCATGCTACAGCCGTTTGAAAACATGTTTGCTGCGTAAGTATGCAAGTAGGTGTTCATGGTGGGGATTGGCTGCGTCGGATCGGCTTGACGTCGATCCTACGTTTCTGACCTGGTTCGAGCTTCATTTACATGTCTGTCAGTATCGGAGGAACATGGTTGTGTTTGCAGACTATACCGAAGTGATGAGTCTGAACGGCGAAGCTCACGGTAATGGAAGACCTTGTTGTCGCCTTTGTCAAGTTCGTTCTCTACAACATCCGATTCCACCGCATACCCTTTTCGCTGCAGTTACGGAACGGCTTCCAGGAGATCCTCTCGTCCAATAGAAAATGTCACAATTTGAGGAAAGCATTTTTGCTCAGATGTTTTTTACTCACGGTGGGATTACGTGTAAACCTATGTGATTTTTATTCTGATGGAGACCGCTTGGGTGCTGTCGAAACCATGGTCAATTTGACAACAATTTTATGCAACCGATGTGGCTACGCATATATTCTGTAATTAAATATTTGCATAAAGATACAGACCGAATGTTAGTAGGGACACGCTACATACCTATATTACATCCTTTTTAATATGAGCATTTGTTTCTTGGTTTTTCCGCTCTTATTGTTCCGTCTTGGCACACAGATACTGTTATTGAAAAGCTTTGGTTAGTTTTTTAATTTTATAACGTTGTGCATTCTTTGTCCTTCCTAATTGTTTTTCCAAACATCCGTTCTTACACAGACCTCAGCAAATGCATGCAGAATGAATAAATATATCGACCTGTGGTTTTCGCGGACTGTATGGTCAATTATCTGACGTTCTCAAGTAATAATCGTTTATAGTCGCCGAATTACACAGACCTTATATTTTCCTAATGGAATCGCATACTGTTTTCCTGTCGCATCTGAAGGAAGCTTCTAAGAGAGCTTCAACGACATAACACGTGCAGGATTTGCTCAAATAGTATCACGATAGCAACACTGCATATCACTCTCCCACCATCAGGAGAAAAAGTGTCACAAATGACTGCCGTAGTAAACAAAAAGTAGGTAAACGCGGTTTGTGTATTTACTATAGTGACTATCAAACCAAGTGCTCAAAATATTGACCTTGAGCATTGCTGCACGATATAAAGTGATTCTGAAGATAGAACACTGTGCGTTGAATTTCATCTGGAGTTTAAGGCAGCACAGACTGGTGTTAAAATGCATTTCAAGCCTTCGGAAGTCATCGGTGTTTCCTAACAGACCTTTTGTTTTAATTTATGCGACAGATAGAAGTATAGAGGAATTAAGTTTTGTGAGTGTGCAGACCATTCAGCGTTTCCTAAATCACCGTTCCAAAGCTTCTCAGATGTTCCCTTAAGAAGTGATGTCATTATATGTACGGAATGGGAGGAAGCTCCGTCATGTTGGTAAAACACTGACTGCTTTACGTCCAGTGGTGTTTTGCAATAACTGTGACAGAAGCATATAGTAGGAACTCGAGATATTTGAGTTTATTTTGATACCCGTCAAAAAATAGGGACCAATGACGTTAATAGACTAAGAGCGTTGTTTTTATCGACTTCTTTGAGTCAGCGTGGATATTCAGTTGACGATTAGCACATTGTGAAGATTCGCTTGCCCATGGTTTGTAATCTAAGCTTCATCATTAAAGAAAATTTTGTATAGATACCACAAATCACTTTGCACGGCCGGCCGCTGTGGCGAAGCGGTTCTAGGCGCTTCAGATAGGAACCGTGCTGCTGCTCCGATCGCAGGTTCGAATCCTGCCTCGAGCATGCGTGAGTGTGATGTCCTTAGGTTAGTTGGGTCTGAGTAGTTGTAAGTGTAGGGGACTGATGACCTCAGATGTTAAGTCCCATAGTGCTTAAAGCCATTTGAACCATCACTTTGCACTTTTCACAGGTAACATTAAGAGAAGAGTAACTGATTATGAAAGTCATTGCCGTGAACTTGTAGATGCAACAAAATGTGATGAGGGCGGAATGTGGTGTTAGCAGAACACCAGTTAGTGACATCTACATTGTGTGTCATTGATGCTAAGATGTTACTTTCATTCATTTCATCAGTTGCTATTTTTTCTCTTGTCTATTTTATTCTTCTCATTTTCAGTTTCTAGAACTCCTTTTATAAAGTTTGCAAAGACAGATAGTGAGTGTTTCGTACTATCTGGTTATTCTACAGCATACAGCCGCACAGCTTCCCCAATAGTCGGCAACTTCGCCGTAAACGATGTTCAATTTTCGACTGTCGGATACGCTGATGAGCCAAAACGTTATGACCATCTGCTTAATAGTATGTTCGTCCGTCTTTGGAATGAAGTGTATCACTGATTCTGCGTTCCAGGGATCCGACAGTTTGTTGGTAGGTTTGTGGCATCAGATGTCTACGCACAGGTCATGTAATTCGCGTAAAAACGAGCCGCAGATTTGCGTACGCGATAATGGTACCCGATAGTGATCCAGAAAGTTTCCATACGATTTACATCAGACGAATTTCGTCGCAGAGATATTAACATGACTTCACTATAATGCTCCTCAAACCACTGGAGCACGGTTCTGGCTCCGGGACAACGACAATTATACTGCTGAAAGATGACATCGCCGTCGGGGAAGTCATTAAGCATGAAGGGATACAGTTGACAGCGTCATTTCCGTTAATACTACAGGTTCCATGCAAGCGTTGGATAATGTCCCCCATAGCATTACTCTGCTCCAACCAAACTGCGTTGGTGGCGCGCTGCGCGTTTCAGTCCCCTTGGACCTCCATGACGGTGTTGTGGAGACGACCCGAAGAACTGACAAGTTTCCATTGATCGACGGTCGAGAAACGATGGTCCACTGCCTAGTGCAATCTTACCTGACGATGTCGTTGGGTCAACATGTGAACACGTAGGTGTGGTCTGCTGCGGAGCTCCATGTTCAACAATGTACTGTGAAGGGTGTGCTCCAAAACACCTGGCGTCCAGCAGCGTTATATTCTTTCGGCAGAGATGCCACAGATGGCATCTGTCCTACTTTAACGAGCAGACAAGCCTCTGAACCCCACGTTCTGTGAAGAACGGTGGAGGTCCAATCGTATAGCGCCTATTGGTTGTTTTACTGTCGTTCTACCTCTTTGTGTACGTGCTCCCGACAGTAGCAGGAGAACATTCGACGAGTTTCACCGTTTTCGAGACAATCTACCTTTCTCAAAGTCGCTTATCTCAATGGATTTTTATGTTTGTTACCCATATCTTCGCTAGGACGATCCACCGTCTGCGCTCCTCCGCTTAAGATTTATTATCACGTCACGTGCCCACAACGCAGTGATCATGTTTTGGGATAATAGCTTTACGAGTAAATTATCTTACTGCTACAACAACAGAACATAGACTGATGTTCTTCAAGCGCAACTGGGAAACACAAGAACCATTCTTAAGTTACATATTTGCTTACGTTTGATATAAGAGTGCAGACAATTGTGTAATCTCTTCTCCTGACGGAAAGCAATGGTTTACGATGCTGTTACTTTGATGAGATTTGATCAACCACCATGCATGTTATGACGTTGAAGTTCTCTTAGAAATTTCTTTCAAAGGTTACAGGGAAAGGTATGTATGTCCTATAGAAGAAAAAAAAATTGTCGCAGTTCACCAAGTTCAAAAATGATTCAAATGGCTCTGAGAACTATGGGAGTTAACATCTGAGGTCATCAGTCCCCTACAACTTAGAACTACGTAAATCTAACTAACCTAAGGACGTCACACACATCCATGCCCGAGGAAGGATTCGAACCTGTGACCGTAGCGGTCGCGCTGTTACCGACTGAAGCGCTTAGAACCGCTCTGCCACACCGGCCGGCGCAGTTCACCAAACATAAACGATCAAAACATTTCTGGCGGACGACAGGAAATTCGCTATGTTGTCCACTAAAATTTGGTGAAAATCGCACCTCGATATATTCACGCATTCTGGCCGTTTTTGCCGAAGCCTGTCTTAGCTGCCTCGCGCTGAAAATGTGTTCCAGGATAAACAACAATCTAAACTGCTAGTAACAATAAAGGTCTTCACGAGAGCTAATGGTGATACTGTGTGATTTCCGACGAACGCAGCAGTGATTGGCTTAATTTGAGTAGTAAATTACAGCAGAGATACAGTGAGGTGACAAAAGTCGTGGGATACCTCTGACCTTCTTTTTCACTGCGTAGTGCAGCAACTAGATGTGGTATAGACTCAACAAGTCACTGGAAAACCTCTGCAGAAATATGGAGCCATGCTGCCTTTGTAGCTGTCCATGATTACAAAAGAGTTCCCGTTGGAGGATTTTGTGCACAAACTGGCCTCTTTCAATTACGCCCTCTTATGTTCGACGGCATTCATGTCCTCTGGTCTGGTGGCCAAATCATTTGCTCGAGTTTTGCAGGATGTTCATCGAAGCAATCGCGAACATTTGTGGCCGAATTGTCATCCTTAAAAATTCCAGAGTTGTTTGGGGACATGAAATCCACGAATGGCTGTAGAGGTCTCCAAGTAGCCGATTATAACCTTTTCCATTCAATGATCGGTTCGTTTGGACCAGAGGACCCACTCAATTTCACGTAAACACAGACCGTATCATTATGGAGCCACCACCAACTTGCACAGTGCCTTGTACAACTTGGGTCCGTGACTTCGTAGAGTCTGCGTCACACTTGAACCGCACCGTCAACTCTTACCAACTGAAACTGGGACTCATTTGACCAGGCCATGGTTTTCCAGTCATCTAGTGTCCAACCGATATGGTCACAATTCCAGAACTGGCCCTGCGTACTGTTAGCATAGACACTCGTATCTGTCGGCTGTTGCATATCCTATTAACGCCAAGTTTCGTCGCACTGTGCTAAGAGGCTCGTTCGTATTACGTCCCCCGTTTATTTCTGCGGTTATTTCTAGCAGCCGCTGTTGCGTATTTGTTAGGACTGACACCTCGACGCAGACGCTGCTGCTCTCGGTCGTTCGGCCACTGCGTTACCCGTGGTGAGAGGTGATGCCTGAACTTAGATATTCTTGGCACATTCGTGACACTGTGTATCTCGAAATATTGAATTTCCAAAAGATTTCCGTAATGGAATGTCCCATGCGCCTAGCTCCAAATACCTCTCCGCTTTCAGAGTCTGTTAATTATCGTTGTGCGGCCATAAACTTACAGGACGGCTCTTCACATGAATGACCAGAGTGCAGATGACAGCTCCGACAACGCACTGCTGATTTGTAGCTTGCGTACACGATACTGCCGCCGTCTGTATTTGCGCATTTCGCTATCCCATGACATTTGTCACCTCTGTCTGTAGTTCGTTTAGAAAAAAAAGCAGATTCGATGTTGTAATTAGGCGACTGTAATGGACAAGAATTACATGCGGACATCAGGAGATTTGCTGACCCGCCAGGGTAGCCGAGAGCGCTAATGAGTTGCTTCGTGGACTCGGGTCCGCAGCTCGTGGTCGTGCGGTAGCGTTCTCGCTTCCCACGCCCGGGTTCCCGGGTTCGATTCCCGGCGGGGTCAGGGATTTTCTCTGCCTCGTGATGACTGGCTGTTGTGTGATGTCCTTAGGTTAGTTAGGTTTAAGTAGTTCTAAGTTCTAGGGGACTGATGACCATAGATGTTAAGTCCCATAGTGCTCAGAGCCATTTGAACCTGGACTCGGGTAGGCGCGTCGGTCCCAGATCGAATCCGCCCGGCGGATTAACGACGAGGGCCAGAATGCCGGCCAGCCTGGATGTGGTATTTAGGCGGTTTTCCACATCCCGCTAGGTGAATACCGGGATCCCACGTTCCGTCTCAGTTACACTACTCACAGACATTTGAAAACGTTCGCACTCTTTCCTGACTTACACTAGACTGAGACAGCTGGGGTACACTGATTCTGTTCTGGGGGTGGTATGGGGTGGCGGCAGGAAGGGCATCTGGCCACCCCTTTCCATTAACCATGCCAAATCCGTTGTAACCATGCAACCCTGCGAAAACTGCGGGAAAAGGCGTAAGCGAAAGAAGATCAGGAGATTTGCCATATTTTCCGCCATAGCTTGGTGAGTCGCGCGGGATTAGCCGAGCGGTCTTAGGCGCTGCAGTCATGGACTGTGCGGCTGGTCCCGGCGGAGGTTCGAGTCCTTCCTCGGGCATGGGTGTGTGTGTTTGTCCTTCGGATAACTTATGTTAAGTTGTGTAAGCTTAGGGACTGATAACCTTAGCAGTTAAGTCCCACAATATTTCACACACCCATATAGCTTGGTGAAAACCGCACCAAGATACATTTATTCATTCTGGTTATGTTTGAGGTGGGCTGTCTTACCTACCTCACTCACTCTGTATATAACCATGTGTTTAGTAGTTGGCAACAATAAAAAATGCTACTAGCAATAAACGCCTTCACAAAACTAATGGTGATACCGTGTGATTCCCACAGTACACAGTAATGACTGTGTCAGTAGTAAATTACACCAGAAATTTATCTTGCGTTACAGATAGAGCTAAAATGGGAACTTTATTAAGCAGGAGATCAAAAGCTGATATTACTGTCAGCTACGTCCATACCGGGCGTAGACCAATCAAGTAGGTAAAGAGAGAGGGCGAAGCACAGACGCATGCAAATGGTCATTTCGCGCGTGCGATATCCGCAAAATGGAGTAGGTAGGATGGTAAATAATAGGTACAGCGAGAGGCCGCGCCATATTGCGTACGGCGGATTCGGTGGCTGCAGACGTGAACGCGGAGCGGGATCACGCCGCCCCGACCGGCGCGCCAGAGGGCCTTTGAGCAGGCACGCAAAGTTAACTGCGGCGGCCGTTATTGGCAGCGGGATCACAGAGTCCGCCGGAGCGTGACGCGGGCGCCGCGCGGTGGTTGTGTCAGCGGCCGGCGAGGGCAGCACTGCGCGCCGGGCGTGGGGGATTCCCCCTCCCGGTGCTGTTTACGCTCGCTCTCGTCTCGCTGGCGGATTCGTTAGCCAGTTTAGCATAAATGTAACGTGTCAGTCAAAACCATGCATATGCATGCCGGCTGGAGGCAACGCCAACGCGCGGCCGCCCGCTCGCCTATTTGCAAATAAGCGCGCGTCCGCTGCGGCTGGCAGCGCCAAGACGCGCCGGGCTCCCGATTACCAGAGCATCGACGACGGCGACGTCGCCGCCGCTGCCTTGTTTACGACGGCCAGCGGGCGCCGCGCAGGGCGGGCGGAAACTCTCTGCAACTCCTGTCTCTTCTGTCAAAAGCGACGCCACCGAGTGTATCCTCCCCCGCTTTCCCCCGAACCGACGTCTGCCCAGAATGTTTGGGACAAACAAAAGAAAACGCTCGCTCGTGAAAAACTTTCGACCACTCTCACTGTTATTTTCGTCCTGGATCGTCTTTAGTAGTTTACCCTAGAAGAACTTGGTTGTGACCCAGTAACCAGAACGACGTGGACAACTTCTGACAGTTCAAAAATAAGTGTCCAGTCAGGCACTCGAACTCTGAAACCTTGTTTCTTCCAACGGACGTTTTTTCATTGTGTTACTCGTGCTAACAACAGCTAAATAGTGTGCTAGCCCCGCATATTTTTGTGTAGTATGTCGCGTTCCGGCACAGAATGAAGTAAGTGCGAATTGCGTAGCGCAAACAGGACGTTAACGTCAGTGAGTTAGTTATAAATTGCTGTCAACCTTTATATCAGAGATGAGAGGGAGAGAATCTCCTTGCTTTGAAGCAAATAAGTTTCCTGAAAATAGGTTACAGAATTGCAACAGGCAGAAAAATGATTCAAATGGCTCTGAGCACTATGCGACTAAGCGTGTGAGGTCATCAGTCACCTAGAACTTAGAACTAATTAAACCTAACTAACCTAAGGACATCACACACATCCATGCCCGAGGCAGGATTCGAACCTGCGACCGTAGCGGTCGCTCGGTTCCAGACTGTAGCGCCTAGAACCGCACAGCCACTCCCGCCGGCACAGGCAAAAAAGATTGGTTAGTTTCTATGAAGTTTATTCACACATATACTTACGTGAGATTATGGACCATAAACCACTTATTAAGGTTCAGTCTATTTATTCGGACTTGCTACTTCAAAGCTAATGCCAATACATATAAGAAACAACTACAAAGCAATCACTTGTTCTTGGTTAGCACTGAAATCTCTCTAAGTAATTGAGACAAAGACTGACAGCCTCTGCTCAACACTATTCAAATGAAACTCTAAAAATCCTACTTGACCTGAAGTTCCTGAGTGTCCACCAGAGTCTATCACCGTTCTCTCGTAGTTGGAGTCTTTATCAGCTGTATCGGCTGCTATGGGCCTACTCGGCCCCGCTGGCGTCTCGCTGCGGAATCTCCAAAGTGCCGGCACTGGCTCTGAATCTGCATCTGAAACTCTGCTTCTAGCTATTCCGCTGCCTGGCCTTTTATTTCGTTTCTCATGTACTTGGCTGCACACGAGTTAATTTGTTTCACACGACCCTTTTATTTATAAGTGATCTGATAGCACAAGAATGCCTATGGTTCCACACGACACTCTCGTTTCTAATTGGTCGGCTTGCACAAGAATGCCTCCGGTTCCACACGACACTTCTGTTTCTAGCTGCACACAACTTAATTTGGTTCCACACGAGTCTTTTCCACACGTGACTGCCACGCTCTCTCTTGCTGTATTATCGTCCTGGTGTTTGCGTCTTCCATTGCGCAAGTTTTCTTCATGCTGCCTCCTCTGGCAGGAAGTCAAACACTAAGTTGTTTGATCAACAAGCCATACTTGGCAGCCTCCGCCGCTTATCTGCTCTCTACATCCTGGTGGACTATTTCTTAATGTCGGCTGGCTGTTTGCCTGGACTCTCATTATGGTCACAAAAGCGAGAATAAAAATTAAAATTTTCTACGGTCACAACAATTATGCCTAAGACAACAACTAGGAAATTTAGATATGTTATGAAAATTTAAGGTCTAAGTAGGGAGAAAGGAACGGAAAGAGACTGTTATGTCAGCTGCATCGGTGATGAGTGACAGTGTACGCCCGCCCAGGATTCGAAACAGGGATCTTCTGTATACTTGGTAGTTACGTTTATCATTGCGCCATCCGGGCACAGTGTTTATCGCAACTGCGCGGATTATCCCGACACGCTTCCCAGCCGACATACAATCCCTCCAAGCGCCATCTGTCTGCAGTCCCCGTCCATCTCCTCCAGTTCGCTACTTTGAGACTTCCGCTGCAGGTCGAACGTAATCATGTATTGAAGGTGACGGAGTCATTGTCCGTCGAGGTGAATCTATTACATGAACGCGTGCTATCAGTTCTTCAGCCCACAATGACCTGGACTTTACTGAGTCTCTAGCTGTTGCTGAAGACTTCCAAATTGTTGACAAATATTTCCGTAACGAGAGTTTACAGCAAATATCATGAGCTTCTCACCAACTTCCACCTCAATTACAAGCTCGCAAGCAAAGAAATTTAGTTTATTTCGCTGGATCACTACAGACAGGATGTTCAGCTATAAAAATTTAAAAAGCACTTGAAACACTTGAATCTGCCACTTACATGAAAGCAAAAAAAAAAAAAGATATTTTGCAGAAACTTTGTGACACGACATGGGGCTCATCAGCTCCAGCGTCCGCCCCGTAAGCTGAGTGGTTAGCGCATGTGACTGCCATGCTGCTGGCGTGGGTTCGATTCCCAGAGAGTTAAACATTTTCTCTGCTCGCGGACTGGGTGTTGTGTTGTTGTCATCCTCCTTTCATCATCACTGATACGCAAGTAGAGCTGTGTGGCATCAACTGAGGAGCTGAAAAGACCTGCATCTAAGTAGCCAAACTTCCCCAGTTGGCTATTGCATTGTCATCAATGACATACGATTATTTTCATCAACTCCGACACTAAGAACATTTGGCTTGGACAGGTGTACCCTATGGCGGAGTACAGCGATGCAGTCTCGATCAAGAGACTCGTCGCTGTACAGCTCAACCAGACTCTGCCTAACACCACAGGAACAATCAGTAACAATCCAACATTCTGGTGACCTATTCTTAACAATATGATTGTGCAATTTTTGAGACGAAAATATGCTCTAAAACGGGAGTTTATCAAAATAGCTGGGGATCGTTATCTCCCTGTACATGGGGACATTCCAGCAGTCAATGAAAATAGACTCTGCGCCTTTCATCCACCATTACGAGGTGCAAAATTTTTGGCGGATGATGGCGCAACAGTATCAGACCGATGGACAGGATTGTGGCAGAACAATGCAAACCCAGAATAGCTGAAGATACCTTGCATCTCGATCGGGCCACCAGAATTTTGAAGAGCATACCAAGATCTGGTCCGCATTAAACAGAATAAGGACAAATAGTGGAAGATCTGTTGGACAATGTACAAATTCGGATTAACAACATCGCTCAGCTGTGATTGTGACACAGAATGACAGACTATGCAGAGTATCACAATTAAGAGCCCGAAACGATACTACTCTCATTTCCTGAGGATTTGGAGATTACATGAGGCTACAAAGATGTCTTTTAAACACATTCAGCAGTTGGATGTATGTCTCTGGACCGTCGATGCTTTGTGAATAACATAAATTTTATTATCTTACAATTCTGATTTTTCTTTGTGCTAGTTAGACGAACATGTGTTGTTATAGAGAAAATGTTTCTTTTCTTGTGCAATGTACTGTTAGCCATAAGCTAAGTAGGCAGTAATCCCGTATCTTACGTCTTTGTCTACTGTTATTCTACGTGGAAATGTGTGGACGTTTCCTAAATGTCTAACTGAGGCGGGACATGGCTACCAGCGCAGTATTCACCTAGTAGAATGTGCGAAACCGCCTAAAAGCAGCATCCAGGTTGGCTGGCATACTGGCCCTCGTCGTTAATTCACCGAACCCATTCGATCCGGTACGGCGCACGTCCCAGAATCGCGGAAGCGGTGTGCTGGTGCGTGTGACTGTCCAGACAATGTAGACAAATACATAGAAGCAATACTAATTGACATAGGTGGTGCATTCGAGAACCTTTGGTGGGCGGAGCAGTTTGGAAGACTTAGAGAGACGAATATTCCGCTGGCTCTTTACAAAGTCCTTAGAGATTACTGCAAAAACAGAATAGTGAAATGGAAGACTGGTCGCCAAAAGGTTATAAAGAGGGAAAGAACGAGTTGACCCCAATGATCCATATGCGAACCGTTTTCCTGTTACATAGTCATAGAACTACTACTGAATGAACGGAAAGACAATGATATTGTAAAAGGGGTGGTTACGTACGCAGATGGCCTTATGTTCATGGTATCTGCAAACTCAAGGTCCGAATTAGAGAGTTAAACCACGCCGCTCCTTGTGTTTATCAGTGAATGATGCGCGAACGACAAGCTCACAGCAGCAAAAAACAAAACTCTCTACCTACTTCCGAGAGGCACACCAAATAGAAATCCAATTATGAAGTTAAAGAATGAAGCTAAAGAACACATCTATAAAACGTAAAGCTATGACAAGGTACCTCGGCACTTATATTGATCGACTTTCACATGTTATCGAATATGAGAAACTGACAATTAACAAAACGAGAAACTCATGCATAAACTTGCAATATTGAACACTATAAGACATAGGCTACCATTACAGACAATGAGAACATACTCGTATTAACAGCGATCTTTGAGTCAATTACTTGTTATCCTAGTGCTTGGGCACATCGATTATGCTTAGGTACGCATAAAACGATAGTGAGGCACAGGTAGAGGAGTGTTCAACACAAAATGTCGGAGGCTTTCAGCACGTTCGAGATTGAGGCACTGTGTGTGGTACTCGAGTTTTCCCTTTAGCTACTACAATACGCCGCAGAGCAGCGGCCTACTGGCTGAAGATGGGAAGACGCGACGAAATAAGATAAATAACTTGTAAAGGCGTAACCGACAAACGGAAGAGTGGAGAACAGAATAGGACACAAATGATAAGAGAAAACGAGTCTACTCTTCTCTTTCTTCCCTAGAATCCAACAAACAAAATGTGAAGTACATAAATCCAACACGCAGCATGGTGCACTATCTCATGGGCCACGGCTCGTATCCCGTATGTCTCCACACGTTTGGCCTGAAACAGACTCATACTTGTGCCTGTGGTGAGAATGGCTCACATGAACTCTCAATGCTTATCAGTGATGTCCTAGGAAATATGAGACTGTGTTTCGGGAATCAGAACGACCAACAGTTGATATGCAGACAAGATGAGGAACTCTATAAACAGCATCGCAGACGAAGTATTGCGATCACTACATGCGGCGTACGAAATGGAGAGACCATACACCAGAATAAGACAGGCTCCACATTAGACAGATCGGCAATACGTAGTAAGCGACACAGACCCAAGCACAGACAGGGAATCGGATGCTATATTACACACAGAAAGTGAAGACGAGATAAACATACAAACATAACAAAGGTAAGCTAGTAAAATCGAATCAATCCGAAAATGTTGTTAAACCATTTTATAACATGTAACACTATCTGTATATGTGGCGTTTATTCTTTCGCTGCATCAGGTGTGACTGCCTCGAAGTCTTAGCGAACCTTCGCACCTGATGCAGCTGAGTATGACGTTTTAAATCAGCTCCCAATCTTCACGGGTACCTTAAGATTAGAAACACAATGTGACCTAATAAATCGATACATTATTAATTAAGTATTACGACAGTCAAGACAACGTATGTAACAGATGTAACCATACAGATAGAAGGAACAAAGGGAAGAACTGTCATAGGCATCTCTCGTTTGTTCCATTAAATACACCTTCAAATTTAAAGTACATCCATAACCTATTATTTATTTTATTTACTATCATTATCGAAGTTACCAACAAGTTGAAATAAAATTGTAAATGTTCAGCTGTAATAATAATATATGGAATACATATAATATGCTAATTTTTTAGTTTATCGTTTTACAAAATTCTCAAAAAATGCGCTAGTAATAAAATTGAATTTGTTTGATATAACATGTAAAATCACATAATGTACGACCTGCGGTATAACAACAAGCAGCAGGTCTTTACTTGAGAAATAAATAACGAAAAAATATCCAGGCGGGTTCGTGTCTTGCGTAACTATTTCAACTTATTTTTTTCTAAATATGCAGACACTGGTTTTCTTGAATGAATCACTGTGCATCTGGGGCTTCTCTGTTTGGAAACTACTTGCCAGTTCAAAACAGCGTGCCAGACCGATACTCCAATCCGGTGGTTTCTGCTGTGCGTAGTATGCCTTTCCCACCGAAGTACCTGTCACGACTTCTGCCAGAACGTCTGTCCTAGTTCCCAAACTTCACAGAAGCTCTCCAGCATTCTTTGCCGTATTAACATTCCTGGAACAAATGATACTGTGAAGAGGGTCTGTGAAGTTTGGAAACGAGCAGAGTTGTGCTGTTGTAACTAAAACTGTGAGGGTCTGCAGAGGTCTGAATAGCTTAGTCGGCGTAATCAGACAGCGTCTTGACCAGCCTCCGAAAATTATATCAGTTAGAAGAGAACTGAGTGTTTTCATCAAAGAATTTTGTGTAATTTGGTGTAATCCGCACAGAACCGCTGAAGAAAAGTGGCGAAGAAAACACGTCAGTAAGAGCTAACCCTGCAAAAGACAAGTGTGTGGTTCCGACTTCCGGTACAGCACAATCGTTTTTTTCTTTTGTCTTCTTCATAGACGCAACATCCTTTTCCACTTGCATGAACACCTATGTAAGATAATCACTTCTGTGATTCACTATCGTACAGTCTTCTATTTCATTACGGTTATCACAGTCAAAATTTCTGGCTTCCTTTCTCAGGAGTCTATTTCTTTCCAGTTCTATACCTATGTTTAATTTTCACCTTCTAATCTATGAATATTTTAAATTTAAATGATTTAGGACTCTTACATCTCCGACAAAATCTTCATTATTTGACAAAATACAATTAGTCAAATTTCAAGTTACATAGTGGAGATTTACTTCTACGTAAGTATCAGGATGGCGGGTTTTGGGTAGTCATCGACTGAATCCACCAGTGTTTACCGATTTTACCGAACACAAAGCGTAAAGTTAAGAAACAGAAAAAAATAACAGAACGAGATTAACTTCCCACATTTTGGCCGGCTCGAAACCCACCAAAGTATTTAAATTTTGCGTTTGTTTTCAGTCTAGCTTAATATTTGCATAAAGTTTATTTTCGGCGCGATATTATCGCTAATTCCTTGCCCCTTTTTTTGTGTTCCAGGTAAGTACGGCACGGGCAGACCGCAGCTTCTGATGCAGACCGGCGACGCCGCCTCTGCCGCCTGCACAAGTAAGGCAGCGTATTTTCCTCTTGGACCTCTCCTGCGCTACCAGCGACGCCCGGTGTCTCCCTGAAGTCCATTACGGCCGCTGCTCGCCGCCAGTATATGGAAGATTGCGAAGTTGCCAAACTCAATTTACGCAAATAGACTGAGGCGAAAGTTTTTATGGACCGGAACCGATGGATCATTGATGGATAAACTTCCGCAGGGATTTTCTGCTGGCTCCGTGTTGTTTCTGCTCCTCGGAGGTCACACCGGCTATCAGATACCTGTCGAGTCGAACATCGGGGGCGGCGGGAGGGAGAGGATATTTTCTGCGCGTCTCCCTCCGCCCCTTCATAGCTCCCACCAAAGAGTTACCTAATGCATTCAGCGCATTAACGCATCAGCTTTTTTCCCGTGTCAGATGATTTTAGAGGAGAGAGGTTTTGCGCTATGATATTTGTGATCGTATTCGGAATTATTTTGCGTGTCTTACATCACCTATTATTTTACTTAGCTTAAAACTTTTACATATCAAGAATATCATTGTGTTTCGAGACCAAGCTGTGTTGTTCAGGGACGTCTTAAAATTTAAAACGAAATCGTTGATATGCGTTCATTTTTCTGACGGAAACGTTTTTAAGAAGGAACCCTGAACTGGCAGCACACAAAGCATTGAACAACTGAATATAGAAGTTATAGTTGAAAATCCCAACAATGAGTATGCTGTACGGAGTAATTTATTATAATGACTAGTTTTCGGCTTACAAAGTCCTCACGGGACTGACTATCGTCGTCAAAAAAGTTTCAATATTTGTGAACAACATTGGAAAAGATGTTCCGCATCTAGAGTGAAGCATGACTGCACGGTAAATGTCGTCTTTGACGGTGTAGTGGTGATGCAATTAAACAGAACGTAAAGGGTAAGTGAATGTAAAGGATCAAACTAGGAAATGCACTAACACTTAACGGAGAAAGCATTAAATTAACACACCCAACAAAAAAAATTATTAACTAACAAGATTACTAAATAACAGCTTGAAAACGTAGTACATCTCGCAAGGCATGCAAAACTTAGTAAAGTATAGTAAAAGATAGTACAGAAACACATTGTTTTAAAATTTTTAGGGAACCTTCAACTCAGAACATCCAATAATACACATGCAGTTTTCCACTCAATGGTGCATTGTCTCCTGTCGCTTGTCATGTCCAAACAAGATTTCAAAATGGAGCTAGACATAGTAAAATTCATTGCCTCAATTAATGGCAACAATCCTGCCCTGACTAAACACATCTTGCATAGGAAACAAAAATTGTAAATTAAGCCCTCCTCTACGCTTCCTTCTCTGCTGCTTTAAAGGTTTTTCGGTTAGTGGTATACAATCCTTTACCTAGGTAAAGTATAACTAAGTGCAGCTATAGGATTTCCTTCTACGTGAGGAGCACCAAGACCGAGTGTATTTTCAATAAACAAGCTAAGACCCAATTACTAGTTAACAGCGAGGCATAC